>NC_064644.1:136607399-139107399 GCF_023864345.2 Schistocerca serialis cubense | reverse complement strand
AGGGTAATGACCAATGTTCAAAAACGTCATTCAACGTCGCTACAGAACATCAAAAAAACAGGAGGAAACACCCGCAGATAGGCCAGCTATTCGGCGGCAAACACTGGTGCCACTGCTGTAACTGAGCAATGGATCTTCAGCTCCCAAAAATGTTGCTGTGACACGTATGACGATCGCCTTATCCATAAGCTGAATTCATTAATGCCGTCAAGCTGCACCGTAACAGCTTAAAAGTTGACTAAAACTGTATTAAAAGTCATCCGATTAAATTGTCACGCCAACAACTGGGAAAACGATGAAGTATTTGACTAAATGTTAAAAGAAAATGAAGTAACAAGTGTTATTAAAAAAGCTAATAACATTGTAATTAATTTTTATTATTGTTGTAATACCCCAAGTTATTTTCAAATCTATTTTGCTGTTGACAAAGGTAATAAGAAAGAAGGGATCCGCCTTGGGTTTTTAACATGGATTGTGTGGTTGACCTCGGTGTTGAGTGGCGCGGTGAAGACGGAACGAAACGAAAAGTTGACAGTCACAGGCAGAGTAGCGTGGTGTGCATACGTAGGTGTGTCATGTCTGTCGATCTTAAATTTTTTTAGAGTGCTGAAACTTGTGAGATAACGGGTGAGTTGTAGCGCCCTGAAAATATTCTAAGTTCGAAGTCTGCGTGGCCGCACGGGCTGCTCGGCTAACTGGGGCACGTCAGCAACCGTGTGGTGCCAGACATAAGCCGGAGCAAGAGGGACAGCCCCAGCGCATGGTCCAGGCCGACTGCGTGGCTAGGAATTCCAAGTTGCCGCTGTGTCGAGTAAGGTGCTTTGTGTTGATGAAGGAGATTTATATGCTGAGAGTGCCAAAGATGACGAACTTCGTGAAACCATACTGGCAGACATTACACAGTTCATGTAGAAACTAATAGTAGGCAGAGGAATCATGATACATCAAAAAGAAACATGTCCGTTACCATTATTTGCACGAAGATTCTGATGACGTAATCATATTTTCAATATCTTTCTTAATATAAAGTTTAGTATCTGACTGTAAATTATACAAGTAACACCTAGTAATGCATTTCCAAAATCTAAAAGGTTCATCTGATTTTGTCGAACGACGTATCTTTAGAAAGCTATTAGCATGAACCTAAATTGGTATGAATTACACTTGACTAGTACTTGATACATAGGAGGTTAAAGTGGCCGATTACTATTGATCGCTTCATGTCATAAGTACTCCACAGTTACACGAAAAAACGGTAGCAGCATGCTTATAAATATATATTTATTTATCTATGTCTGTTTATATCCGAAGTATACTATTCATGAAGAAATTGGTCAAATATTTACTGTGTTTTAGAAAGCACAGAGACATTAGGCTACTGGCCTACTTTTGCTTCTATTCCTTTGATATATGTTTATTTAATTTGTTTGTGTATTTAATAATGCGTGTTAGTGCGTGTTTATGGTCTAGCCTTAGGATTATTTATTTAATTTCTAGCGAATCACAGCGCTCATTACTACGGTAGGCGACTACCGAAGTCAATGGAGAGACTGTATGGAAGTGGGGGAGGAGCATGGGTGCGCACAGGACATGGGGAGTGCAGGATGGGAAGGCGTGACGGATGGTCGCAGGAAATACTAGGAGAGTGTGGAGAAGTTGGCGCGTGGTCACGGGACATAGAACTATTTCGTAGTGCCGACTTGTGAGATTTCCGTGGCTTCTGCAGTGAAGACGTAGTGTGCGCTTAGAAGTGAATATCTCGCAAGCTTTGTTGTTGTTCATAGCAAATTATGTGAAGTAGGAATCTATTGTTTCCCTGTTATTCAACTTTTATTTAATTGTTGGACCAACGACACCAATAAATGTTTTGCAGAAATAAACAACATTGTTAAAAGTACTTCTGCTATCGTACTCATCGTTTAAAGTCGTTATAATAGGACTTGAAGATTTTATTTAATTGCAAGCTTTCATTTATAAATATCTATGTTACATTCAAAATCCGCAATTGCCGAGTAATAGGAACCTCCGACCATTCGATTCTAGTGTGTATTCCTATTGTATAAGCCTACTATAGATTCAACAGTATTTGGTATGTAATGCGGCAACTACGTATCCAAACCCCTAGACAACGAAACCAACCAAAACTTCTAACATTTCAAATCTGAGTCTGATGGTACGCGGTGGGCCACATTTTTTTATTTTGAAAGCCCGCAAACTGTGCGTATCCGAGTGAAAGTTGGTGTGGCAACGGCATTTGTTTTGTAAAGTGATCTCAGGTAATTGAGGGATTTAGAAATCAATATTTTGATTTAATTTCGAGTCAACGCAACATAAGGTAAAATGGCTACAGAAAGCAACGTGGTTATAATAAATTAATTCCATCATAATGGAGGCGTGAAGAACCTGGCAAATTATCATTCTGCAATCTGCAACGTCGCAACTGCTACGACAGAATATGTGAGAACTTGTACAATAACTGTGTAAAAAGTACTGAATATTACACTCCCAACCTCACAAGCCGTTACTGAATAGACTTAGATATTTAAATTTATCTCTTACATTCATTATCGTGAAAGTCCTTGTTGTTTACCAAATTTTATTTTTTGCAAATGTAACTGATCAAAAGGTCTTATAATATTTGCAGAATCACAAAATGGAAGATTATTGTATCTTAAAATAAAATAAAATTTCTTATTCTGAGGTGGCGACCGCAAATATTCGTAGGAATGGCATCGTTTGCAGAGGGGCTTTCATACGGTGAGATTACACCAGTCAACAGTTTGTTCGCTACTGTCATGAGGATAAAACAACAAGTTAGGCAGTAAGTGATTAAGCTGTGAAATATATTTTATATGCATGCCGGTATTATTGCAAATCGAGCCCCTTTATTCTCATCGAAATTTGGAAAGAGTTCCAAGATTAAATCAGTTGCTTCAAAATAACATTATACCCTGTTAGGTTACACGTGGTCATCAAGTAATTAAATACCTTCGGAGTCATAGGCCTAGTAACAATTATAATTTGCTGATTAAATTCCATTGCTCAACTCTGCGAATAGACTTTAGTTTCCTCGGAAGTGAGTGGGGGCTGTGTCAGTTTTTTGTGACGTGGGAATCTTTTGTGACTCCGAAGACAGAGGCCGTGTCGCGCGCTGCACTGCGGTCTAAAAGGACGAAACAGCGACTGTAGCGCTGTAGTTATCGAAACACTGGCTCTTCAGCAACATAAAAATTTATTCTGTACCATGTTAAATATCTTTGAAAGCAAACACAGCTTTTATATTAGCCAATAATTGCTATTTTAGTAGTTAAAAGAGAAATACTTTCCTCTTGGAAAAATATTAAAAAGTTCGATTACACGCGATCTGTGTACTTAAAAATTTTAGAAGGGTCGGTCACAAGTGGAATCGGCTGGTTCAATTACAAGGCCAACTACGAGGAGTTCTGTTGCTCATCCATCAGCGTATGAACTCAAAGTTTGCTGCTATAGTGGTGTTCTATCGGTAGTACCACTGTATGACTTTAGCGAACGTGGGGCCTTCTAGTCAGTTTGTCCCTCAACACAATGTCTACAGCACTTTCAAGGTTCTTGGTGGAGTTACAGTTGACCCTGTATACTTATAAGTGGTTAAGGTCTATAACGTTTTTTATACTGAGTGATACAGAAAGAGCGGGAGTTGGAGAAACGTGAAGCAAATGTTTAAAACATTGAAATAAGAAGTTTCTTTATAGGTCGCAATCTGGAGACGTGTGGTCACGAGCTCCTGTCGTAAAATACTACTCTGGTCACGACATGCCGCAGCCATTCCGTGGCTCGCAGATTGAGGTCGTGAGGCCCGCCGAGACAGATGTTTAACAACACACGTTAGCCTAGGGGTGCACAGTCGAGACGTGGAACAGGAAGTTCAAATATGTGTGAATTTCCAAGGGACGAAACTGCTCAGGTTCAAATGGTTCTGAGCATTATGGGACTTAACTGCTGAGGTCATCAGTCCCCTAGAACTTAGATCTACTTATACCTAACTAACCTAAGGACATCACACACATCCATGCACGAGGCAGGATTCGAACCTGCGCAGTTCCAGACTGTAGCGCCTAGAACAGCTCGGCCACTACGGCTGGCAATTTGTGGAAGGGTTGCACTTCCGTCAAGTTGAATAATTCTCTTCGGTCGGCAAACTGCTCAGGTCATCGGTCCCTAGACTTACACACTACTTAAACTAACTTAGGCTAAGAACAACAAACACACCCATGCCCGACTGAGGACTCGGACATCCGGCGGGAGGGGCCCCGCAGTCCGCGACATGGTGCCTCAAACCGCGCGGTCAGTCTGCGCGGCAACAGGAAAGTAGCGTCAGCGTTCTGTTTGCGTATATCTGTTCAAGCGTGGCAGCACCGGCATGAAATTGTACCCTGAGGTTTCGCAACCCTTTTGGACAAAAACAGCCCACCAACACAAAAAGTCTAGGGGCTATCGGAAAAAAATCATTTGCCGAATAATGAGAGGACTGTAGTGTGATACGGGTTCTTGGGGATCACCGTGCGCGTTAAACTAATATCCGACAGCATAAGCACACATGTAATATCTAATTTGAATGTTATAGTTGATTCCATAAATTGGGAAATTTGTGGTAAGTTTCTATGGGACCAAACTGCTGTCGTAATAGGTGGCTAGACTCACACACTACTTAATCTAACTGAAACTAACTTACGCTAAGGATAACACACACACACCAATGCCCGAGGGAGGACTCTAACCTCCTACGGAGTGAGCCGCACGAACCGTGGAAAGGTGCCTCAAAGCGCACGGCTGACCCGAGCGGCAACGATTCCATAACGACATGATGAGAAGTGAGGTAGGATACGGTGACAAATACAGTACTTGGACCGCCCATGGTGTGAACTCACAACCATCCCATTGAAGTATCACATTAACCCGGGAAAAAGTGGGTAGCGCAATACGTTACCGATGTACAAGTACTGCAAGAGAAATGGCAGAACAATGAATATCCTTTTAAGTTTAACGCAACAAAAGAAAAGGGAGGAAATAATCCGATATGTTTTTTACTTCATATTATATTCAAAAGACATAATAAATTGTTCTCTATGCCCTGCTTCCTTACAGTTATGAGGTCTCTCTTGGTCACATACAAGCACAAAATATCTTGTTTTACACCCTACACTGGCGACATCAGATTGGTAGCAACTGCGAACTGGAGCCAACTGCAATCGTAAATTTTTGGTGTGTTTAGTAATCTAAGTTCAAAATGGTGTCCGTATAGTGTACAACGCGGTACTTAAATAAAGAGGATATGGCGGACCTTCTACCTAGGGCCACTTACTATCCTCGGGATTAGCTTTACTATCACCAAACTGCTTACCTGAGCTTGAGAGCACTGAGATCACGCTATCGTCTCAGGGAGATGCCACAAAGTAGGAGCATTAATACAAGTCACCTAAAGCTGGCAACACTTTACCAACTGTCACGTCCCGAATCATTTATCAGAACGTGACTGTTCAGTACAAGTCACCTAAAGGTAGCAACCCTTTAGTAACTGTCAAGTCCCGAATTAATTGTCAGAACGTGTCTATTCATTCCAACGGTCCTCTGTGGTAACACCGGTTCCCGTCAGATCATCGAAGTTACGTACTGTCAGTCTCTCTGCTAGCACTTGGATGGGTCACCATCTGCGTCTGCCAAGTGCTGATGGCAGGTGGGGTGCAGTCAGTCCATGTGAGGCCACTTGAGGAATTTCTTGATTGAGAAGTAGTGGCACCCATCACGAGAACTGAAATTGGCAGGCGAACGGTGTGCTGCCCCTCCGTATCCTCATTGGTGACGCGTGATGGCTGAGGATGGCACGGCGACCGGTAGTTACCGTTGGATCTTCTAGACCTATTCGCACGGTGTTTTTTTGTGATCTGTGAGAACAAATGTGAACAGTGCAGAGGAACCTTGGCTTCAAAATCTTAACGCCACACTTCCCATTCACCTACAGCTTGGCGGTGCTACCAAAATTGCTCAACGATCGATTTGCTAATGTGAAACAAACTTAGCGTCTCTTCAACGTAATAATTCATTTTCCATTAGTGTCAAATACGAAAGTCGACTAGACAAAGGCTGGGTGGAATGCTGCCTACAAAAAAAAAAAAAAAAAAAATGACGCATAAAACTACCGTCCACGAGGTCCCCTAATCGCTAAGATGTTTAGAGGAGGTATTGAAAAACATTATAATAGACCACTAAGAAATATATTTCATACAATTTCCACTGATTCGACCGCAAAACCACGTGAAATCACGTTTAGCAACCCCATAAGAACTCCCGGTGCTACTTTACCTATTATTATTTAACGTAATATAAAATGAGTAATAACTTTATAGCGCGTTGCATTAACAGAGTCTTGAAGAAATGTTATTTTTAAGTATTCATTTAATTGAAGGCCACGTCGTTTTCTGAACAATAAGGTGCAATCATTTACATTGACAAGATCGTTCGGAAGATAATGAGAAACACTCATAAATGAGGAGGGTCCTAAAAGAAAATGGTGAAAAGTAAAGTCCTGGACGGTGTAAAAAATGCTGCGGTCCAGCGATCTCACCAAACCAATTGTGGCTCTCCATCTGCGACGATCTGGTTCACTGCCTTGTCCCTTGAGAGGTTGAGGGGAAATTTAAGTACAGTATAGACAGTAGGGAAGCTAATAACAAAAATTAATCTAAGATACGTAAGATATGACCAAAATCAAAATACGTCATACCGATGATGGCAGATTGTGGTAATGAACGAAGCAGGTATCGCGGATACACCAACGCACAGCTAACATTGTTGGCAGTGAAAAACCATTAACAAGCAGTATGTCCTATTTAACAGCCAATATAGTCCTGTGACTTGCAGACGTCACTACTGTTCATCAACAGACGTTAACCTATTTAAAACACTGGCACAGATCGTAAAAAAGCGGCGCCCCTTTTTGAGCTGCTTGACCTTTGCCTTAAAGGATGTATTACCAGGAATGGGAAGGTCGACATCTATTCAGCTAAATGCTTAACATCTAATACACGTTCGTAACAACCTCTTGTAGGGATACAATGCAATACTTCGTACTCAGAATATGTATGTAACCATTGTACGTAAACAATGAAAGCTAGATCTCAAAACGATCGTGTGGCTGCAATATAATAAAAACGTAATCCACTGATTCATGGGGAAGTATGCCAAATACACCGCCTTCCTCCCCCTGTACCATACCCTCCAGAAATTCCAACGGTCCCTCCATCTCATATCCTGGTTACGTGCCAACATCAAAAAGATGTTCGAGCTCACACGCGGGTCCTCTTCGTCGAAATGTCTTGGTTCACACTCGTCTAGGGGTTGAACCGTACATGTCGCATTACACGCCCTAAATTAGACACTTATGACCCATTGGTTAAAAAGTGTGGCTGATGGCAAGTTTGCGAAATACAAAGTTTACATAATATATAATGGCAGTAATAATAATATAGGGAACTAAATTACCGACCCATAAATGATGTAGGCCACACAGTTGTGATTTGGCTAGAATAATGTGTAAAATATGGCTCTGAGCACTATGGGACTTACTTTCTGAGGTCATCGGTCCCCTAGAACTTAGAGTTACTTAAACCTAACGACATCATACACATCCATGCCCGAGGCAGGATTCGAACCCGCGACCGTAGCGGTCGCACGGTTCCAGACTGTAACACATAGCACCGCTCGGTCACCCCGTCCGGCAGAATAATGTTTATTAAGAAAGCAAACAAATAGCGAAAGTGGTCGATTTAGAGATACTGTCACACTCGAGCGCATATCCATTTGACACAATTCGATCATTCACAATCTCATCGCGTAATACACGTTATCTACGCGAAAAATTATATTACACACCAGGCGCGCGGCTGCTCACCTCTCAGAAAGAAAGTCCGGCGATACCACACAGCCGGCCGTTGTGGCCGAGCGGTTCTAGGCGCTACAGTCTGGAACCGCGCGACCGCTACGGTAGCAGGTTCGAATCCTGCCTCGGGCATGGATGTGTGTGATGTCCTTAGGTTATTAAGGTTTAAGTAGTCCTAAGATCTAGGGGACTGAAGACCTCAGAAGTTAAGTCCCATAGTGCTCAGAGCCATTTGAACCATAAATGTTTACCTTTGTAGCCGATCTTAGGTCCGCCATATTTAACACGGCTACTCATCAGCCACAGATCGACTTTACTGGGTTTCCCTATGACGTAGGTTCTCTGTCTCACTCGCACACTACAGCGCTTAGGCCTCAATAGAGGACTGATGCCTGTGAATTTCCCCATCTCGTGGTGAATCTGCTCCCTTTGTGGCACACGCTCCTCGACGACAGGGTTCGTTTCACAATTCCTGTAGGCTGACTCTTTCGGCCATATACTTAAATGAGAGGGCTAAGCTCGTTAGCTCACATGGAGCAACCAGTGGCTGTTCAGAATGAATCCTAACAAAACACAGGCGGTAAGTACAGGCCGAACTAACAGCAGCTTCCGACCCCACAGCCTTTACCTCAACATTTACGATTATCTTATCGAGTTAACTAGCCTACTAAAATGCCACCGGTTAACAATTGATGGCTAGTAAGCACTAATGTCCCATATTCTAACGATTCAACAGAAAGCCCAAAATAGACTAAAATTATTAATCGGTCGAACATGGTGATTGGGTCCTTCCACAATCCTCCAACCTACAAAACCGTAATCCAACCCGTCCTGCCAATGTGGCATGCATTTCCGCTCTTCTCTTATTTTATAACGCTCTACAGATCCTTGAACGCCATGCACTCTGCCTAGTCTTTCGTATTTTGTTAACCTCCCCAACTTCTCGCATTAAGTCAGTAACAGTCAGTCAGGCATATAGTACAATACATAAAAAGCCTTACTACAAATAACGTACAGGTAATAATTTAAGTAACGTGATTGGTAGATTAAAACTGATGAAATTGCAAAAAGGTGAGAGTTTAAGGAGATGGGACCTGGATAAACTGACTAAACCAGCGGTTGTACAGAGTTTCAGGGAGTGCATAAGGGAACAATTGACAGAAATGGGGGAAAGAAATACAGTAGAAGATGAATGGGTAGCTCTGAGGGATGAAGTAGTGAAGGCAGCAGAGGGTGAAGTAGGTAAAAAGACGAGGGCTAGTAGTAATCCTTGGCTAACAGAAGAAATACTGAATTTCATTGATGAAAGGAGAAAATATAAAAATGCAGTAAATGAAGCAGGCGAAAAGGAATATATACGTCTCAAAAATGAGATCGACGGGAAGTGCAAAATGGCTAAGCAGGCATGGCTAGAGGACAAATGTAAGGATGTAGCGGCTTATCTCTCTAGGGGTAAGATAGATACAGCCTACAGTAAAATTAAAGAGACCTTTGGAGAAAAGAGAACCTCTTGTATGAATATCAAGAGCTCAGATGGAAACCCAGTTCTAAGCAAAGAAGGGAAAGCAGAAAGGTGGAAGGAGTATATAGAGGGTCTGTACAAGGGCGATGTACTTGAGGACAATATTATGGAAATGGAAGAGGATGTAGATGAAGATGAAATGGGAGATACGATACTGCGTGAAGAGTTTGACAGAGCACTGAAAGACCTGAGTCGAAACAAGGCCCCAGGAGTAGACAACATTCCATTAGAACTACTGACAGCCTTGGAAGAGCCAGTCCTGACAAAACTCTACCATCTGGTGAGCAAGATGTACGAGACGGGCAAAATACCCTCAGACTTCTAGAAGAATATAATAATTCCAATCCCAAAGAAAGCAGGTGGTGACAGATGTGAAAATTACCGAAATTTCAGTTTAATAAGTCATAGCAGCAAAATACTAACGCGAATTATTTACAGACGAATGGAAAAACTGGTAGAAGCCGACCTCAGGGAAGATCAGTTTGGATTCCGTAGAAATGTTGGAACACGTGAGGCAATACTGTCCTTACGACTTATCTTAGAAGAAAGATTACATTTCTAGCATTTGTAGACATAGAGAAAGCTTTTGACAATGTTGACTGGAATACTCTCTTTCAAATTCTAAAGGTGGCAGGGGCAAAATACAGGGGGCGAAAGGCTATTTACAATTTGTACAGAAACAGATGGCAGTTATAAGAGGCATGAAGGGGAAGCAGTGGTTGGGAGGGGACTGAGACAGGGTTGTAGCCTCTCCCCGATGTTATTCAATCTGTATATTGAGCAAGCAGTAAAGGAAACAAAGGAAAAATTTGGAGTATGTGTTAAAATCCAGGGAGAAGAAATAAAAACTTTGAGGTTCGCCGATGACATTGTAATTCTGTCAGAGACAGGAAAGGACTTGGAAGAGCTGTTGAACGGAATGGACAGTGTCTTGAAAGGAGGATATAAGATGAACATCAACAAAAGCAAAACGAGGATAATGGAATGTAGTCGAGTTAAGTCGGGTGATGCTTAGGGAATTAAATTGGGAAATGAGACATATAAAGTAGTAAAGGAGTTTTGCTATTTGGGGAGCAAAATAACTGATGATGGTCGAAGTAGACAGGATACAAAATGTAGACGGCCAATGCCGAGGAAAGCGTTTCTGAAGAAGAGAAACTTGTTAACATCGAGTATAGATTTAAGTGTCAGGAATTCGTTTCTGAAAGTGTTTGTATGGAGTGTACCCATGTATGGAAGTGAAACATGGACGATAAATAGTTCGGACAAGAAGAGAATAGAAGCTTTCGAAATGTGGTGCTACAGAAGAATGCTGAAAATTTGATGGGTAGATGACATAACTAATGAGGAGGTATTGAATAGGATTGGGAAGAAGAGACGTTTGTGGCACAACTTGACTAGAAGAAGGGATCGGTTGGTAGGACATGTCTTGAGGCATCAATGGATCACAAATTTAGCATTGGAGGGCAGCGTGGAGGGTAAAAATCGTAGAGGGAGACCTAGAGATGAGTACACTAAGCAGATTCAGAAGGATGTAGGTTGCAGTAGGTACTGGGAGATGAAGGAGCTTGCACAGGATAGATTAGCATGGAGAGCTGCATCAAACCACTCTCAGGACTGAAGACCACAACAACGACAACGTGATTTGTATAACTGAACTCTAACTCATTTTTTCAGATTACATTTTAATATATACAGCAGAATAGCTAATCGGGATACGTGGTCACTAGACTGATTCTACATTATGAGAATTTGAAGAGAATCTGACAAAGCACTCAAAGACCTAAGTCAAAGCAGAGCATCTGTCTTATATGACATTCCCTTGGCATGATGGCTGATATTCGGGACTACGTGTTTATGACAAAACTATTTCATCTGGTATGCAAAATACGGGCGAAATTGCCATCAAGAAGAATGAATTCCAGTTCCAATTCAGACAGGTGCTGACAGGTGTGGGTAAGACAGAATCGTCAGTGCTATAATTGGTGACTGCAAATTACTGATACAGAGTACTATCAGAAAAAATGAATACTGATAGTGACCCACGACGAGAATGATCAGTTAAGGATCCCAGAGAACTGTGGGAATTTGCGAGGTGAAGTGATCGTACGATTTATCTTAGAGGATAATTTGTGGAATGGCATAATCTAAGTTTATGGTGTTTGCAGAAATGGGAAATGCGTTTGACAATGTTGACCGAAATATTATTTTCGAAATCCTTAAGGTGGCATGGGTAAGATATTGGGACTGAAAAATTTCTACAGATTGTAAACAAAGCAGACAGCAGTTCTAAGAGTCAAAAGAAAAGAAAGAGCAGCAGTAGTTTGGAAAGGGGTGAGACACTGTTCTAATTCACCTTACTAGTTAGTAAAGCTGTAAATTGAGTAAGATGTGAAATAAATACAAGGACAAATCTGAAAAAAAAATCGATTGAAGCAATAAGAAATAAACACTTTAGTGTTTAAAATGTTATAGGACTTCTTGCCGCGTCTTCTCGATAATTAATTTCACGATTCTCCTGTAACAATGCGCTGCAATTTTGCAAGCGCTTTATGAAATTGCAGTGTGGACGTTCTAGGTATCATGCTTTCACAAAAGACGTTTTCGGTGCTGTTGTTTCGTAAGTACTCTGTTGCATGGGACTACATTTGGTCCAAGTGTCCTATCGTGGAGAAAATATTTCAAACATTCCTTACTAAATGGAGAATAGCCTTCCTGCCAAGTCGCGCTTCCATTTGAAGTAACATGGCCACGCGTAGAGGTCTCATTGAGTGAGACGGTGATGGTTTGAACAGATAACACAAATTTTCTATTGGTGGATCAGTTTTTTGAGCTGCGACAGAGATTTTATAATTATAAAGAAATGAAAAAATGTAAGTCAGGCCTTTTTACCGCAAGATTGTGAACCCATGCCATGTCATTCCAATGCATACAACTGACTTCTTTGGTTTCAAAGATGGTACAGAAACATTTTTATCAGTGTAAGGTGTCCAAATTCAGTGTGATTAAAGGTGTTTCTGAGTCATCTATCTCAAATAGCATGAGAAACAGCGTTCCTTCGGTCCTGATATCAAAGTGCCTATTACTCACAAGTCATACTAATGACATGAGCAATAATCCATTCAGAAACAGATTTAAAAATGCCCGGTTGTGGAGGGGAAAGCCCTTCGTTTTGTATGGGGTAGTTTAGGTACGTATCATAGAATCACACCATATCTCATCCCCACAGATGTGCCAGAATGGAGACTGGAAGCACTAAGGATTTAAAGACAGCAGCGCAACTTATTCCACTAAGGTATAAGTTACATTGGCTCCGAGTGTAGCTACTGATAAACAAGGAATACAAACGAAATTACTTAGCCCCCAGAAATAGAATTTATCATCAAAGTAATTTAAAAAGTCACGTGCAAATATACCTTGACTACTAGAAGGGAGGTGAAGCGGTAGGGAGCTTGTTGGGGAGTGGGAAGATATTGGGAGCACAAAATAAAGAATATTTGAATAGATACTTATTAACAGAAAAGGTTAAACTTTTTACAACGAGAAAATACACAGTTAAATACAATCCTCGAAATGCATTGGAGCAAGGTGATAGCTGAAAATCAACAAAGTTAATTCATGCTGCTGTGTATAATGGAATTATCATAATAAATCAAATAATAGGCAGTTGCGTCAGAATTGGTTAAGAGAGAATTTCAGGTCAACGTCAGGCAAATAATTAATCTAAGCAACTGCACAAACGGCTTAAGACCCAATGATAAATGTCTTCTACAGCAGAGACGAAAAGTTAAAGTACTAAGCAAAGACAATATTGGCGGTTAACAGAGAATTATAAGTCAAGATCAAGCAAATACTTAATCTTACCTACTTGGGGCCGATTCCTGAACAATCGTTCAAAGGTGGGTTGGATCACTGAACTAAATGCCAACGACTGGGGTGAAGCTGACCGCGGCATCAGCGTAAGCGACGCGAGTAGCGGCTCCGTGGCATGGGGCGTTAAATGCTCGTCGCGAAAGGATCTTCCCGAGCGTGGGTTCACAAGGATCTTACTCTGCATTTCGGCCGTATACTTTCGACCGACGAGGAGGTTCGGAAACACGGCGCGCCTTCCTGCGTCCGTTGAAACGGCTGGCAGCGGGCGGCTCGGGTGTGCGTGCATCATTACATTGAAATAACAAAAGTTTCTTTAGCCATGCAAGAGAATCTGCTAAAGTATAATAATATTCTCAAACATTTGTAGAGTGGCTGTAAAATATACTGTCTTCTGAGCCAGAACATAAAAGATTCTCGAAACCTTTGAGATCTAATTCATTTATAGTTTTTTTGTATAACACAAGGCCCATGTCAAAAAAACGTTTGAATTTAGGATCAATGAAATTAATATAATAATGGTGTCCAGATGGTATTACACTGACTATATTTATGGGGGTATGCAATTGTATGACATTAATATGGAAAGTACCTTTTTTGCCGTCGTTTCAGGGTTGCACCTCTGGTAGTCAGAGATTGGCTTGCGCTTTGTATGAGGCCATTTACGTGAGCCATCTCTGGTGAGCCAGGAATCAGAGTAAATCTGTGGTTCGGATTGCTTCTTTCCCCTCCCAGCTTACCTACGGGTTTATTCGACTGTTAGCCTCTGCCATGACTGTGAAAGTCTAAGGCACCAATGACTGTACCGTTTAAAACACAAAGCACTAAGACCTGATCCATTCTCTCGCCTGCCATAACTAGTGTTACTAGATTCACGTGTAAAAGGTACTCTAAGAAAGGAGAAAAATTACTTTGGCCTCGTCGTAAGAACTAATCAATTTCATAACGAATTCCTGGAAGCTGTAACTTAACTTAAATTTATGTTTTGTGTATATTCGGCTACAATCAAACAAGGTTAATGTACGCCGTAGTGGAGTTTTTATATTGTTTATAGTCAGCAAAAACTGTTGTGTGTTTTTCCAATCCAATACCTTTTAAGTTTTTTACTCAACGTGCTTATGTGTTTTATACAGGAAGTTAGTTATTAGTGTGTTTTCTTGCCATGCAAAAGTTTGCAATTTCATTACGGATAGAAATTGTTGCCTTGAAAGGAGAATGTTGTAAAAGTTCGCAAGCCCTACCTGGTGAGCGTCTGTGTTTGCCGTAAGTTAACTGACAGAAATTTGTAAAATTTGTATTTTTTTTATATACATTTGGAAATGTTAATGTTATTAATTGTGAATTCCCCCCCCCCCCCCCCCCCCCTGTGAGCATGAGTCATGAGTTATGTTTTACTATTTTGAGAACTTTCGTAAACAGGATTGTCTTTATATGTTGCAGACAAGTTAGTTTCCGCGCCATTTAATGAATGGAGTGAAATTCACCGGTAATTTAGCTGAGCTTGAACTATTATACAGCGTCGCGCTGTATACGTTAAATTGCTTGCCTGTACTTGCCTTTTACTGCTATTTTTTATAATAATTTACTAATTAAAAGTCCTTTCCTACCATAAATTGTGACTTATTTGCTAAATGTTTTTTTTTAAATATCGTAAAGTCTTGCACCAAATTTGAATAAAGAGTGTTACTGAAAATTGTGTGTAATTTCACCAGTTATTCCTTGGCAGCTACTTCCTCTTTACATTTTGTGTACTGATAGAGATTAATAACCCTTGGTGAGCCAGTAGTAATTTTACGGTTCACTGTGTAATCAGGAATGTAAGAATTAATGAGGTAATGATAAGGAAATTTGGTGTACTGTCCACCACACACCTTAAGCTAAATTGCTTAGTCCACTTTCGCTGCTGTGGAACGTTTCCTCTACTGAACAAGTGCTCATAACTCTCAAGGTGTGCATATTAGAGCCCATGTGTACTAGACTTTTTCGCTTCAAATGACTGATCCTCTCATATGCCTGAATATTGACCACCCATCTTGTTTCTTCCTTTATGCAGGGTGATTCAGATGCCCCTACCTCTGCCGTTTCATGCAATACGCAAAGCTATAGCTCGCCTTCATAAACCACGGGCGAGATTTTGATATTCTCTAGCTCAACATGCGCAAACTACTAGTCCTATGGAAAAAATTGAACAGGACGTTTTTGTAGGAAATTTAATTAAGTCAAATTTTTTACTGGGAAACACAGCCACCGGAGGCTATGGTTTCAAATTATTCAAGATAACGTACAAAAGTGTCCTACAAAAGCAACGTCTCCCTCATCAATATGTTGTTTGTGGCACCCCCTCCTACCAATGTACAAACATTTCTGATTACACGAACTATTTCCATTATTCGACCTTTTTTGTCTGCATTGATAGGGCTATTGCGCCACCGGCATAGTCGGCTACTTCGTTAACATTACCAACTTAAACGAACCCCTCAGCGTAAGCAACGAAAAAAGACTTTTCTAAATTCTGCGCTAAAAGAAATTACATTGAAAGTTGCATCCAAACTTAATTATTACAACCACAGTAGTTTCTTAGTCAGAAAGTCTAAGGAATACAACGATGCAGCTGTTTATTTCATAGTATTAAAATTCACAAAAGAGTTAGGTAAAATTTACACAAACGTGCGTTTTACAATTTGTAAGTGTTCGACTAAGCCGGTGGCGTAATATGGCCAGTCAATGGAGACCAAACAAGGTCACATGTGGGAAACAATTCATGACCTCGTAAATTTTAGTACAGTGGTAGGAGGAAGTGCCATGAACAACATACTAGAAATCTTGGCCCTGGGGGTTGAGTGAGACAGTGCGACTCCGCTTGAAAGTCACGTTCGTACGTTTTCCTTCAATAACTCGAATAATGAAAGCCAGTTAAGACATTGCGGATTGCATAAAACGGCAGCAGTAGGGACAACTGAATCACCCCCTCTAAGTGTGCCAGAGAAAGGTGGAGTTCAATTTCTCGTCGATACCAACATTATTCAAGTTGGAGTATTGCCATGTCTACTTGTCAGAGAGGTGGTGAAAAATTTGAGTTAATTGCTTACAGTATAAACTATCAGGTACGCACTTGGAGTATTTATAGTTTGTCTCAGTTTTGATACATATAAAAGCGTAGTTAATCTTAACTGTGCTGTAGTCTGATGCACAAATATCAGGAAAGCATTCGCGTTGTTGGGAAAAGGGAAACTGGTAAAATAGTACTCACTCGAACAGGGTTTTCCCGTAAAACACGGCTTTACAACTGAATTAACTTAAAAGAGCTTGTTTTGTCACAACCTGCGCGCTCAGCAATTTACTGCGTAATTTAGGTGGAATTATGTTTCCATCAATTTAATTTGCTTCAGTAATCTCATCTATAAACGTTGTGTATTCTGTGTTTAACTCAAATTGCTGAAGAAACTTTCTGTAATCCTAGCTACGTACAGTGGAAAAAAGGGAAGTAGAAGGGTATTGTCCGTAATGCAGCAATATTAAATTACATATTTGCGTTTGTTTAGCGTGCCATTTAATTAGCATACAAAAACATGTCAAGCCAATAGCTACACAAAATGCAGAGTAATTTAATCATGGCAAATAAAGTAGCGTTAATAATAGTCCATTTTCAGTTTTTTCGTAAGTCAACTTCACTGTAACATTGTTTTGTCAATTTAAAAATGCAAAATCATTCTCAGGTTTTCACCGAAGCTTCGATGCATCAAATCTCATTGGACCCTAAATCGTGTCAGTTCTTAAACCCGAGCTTCCACTGACTTAGGTCATCATCGACTAGAGAATTAAATGTAAATTTCAGCACGTGATGCGTCCCCCAATATGGGTGCAGAGGGAAAAAGGTGTGAATTATTAGCGACGTGCTCGGTAATTTGACACTGTCTATGGATAATAATGAAATACACGCCCTAATTGTTAGTGTCACAATAGCAGCATTGCGAACTGCTTCTTTGATTCCATACCCCGTTTCTGAGCTCTGCGTTGTGCCTTGTAGTCAGTTGGTGACGTTGCCTCCTTAGTACCATAGTTCACATTTACAAATATGTAAATACGAGTTCATATTCAGAACAAAGAGTGTCTGACTCTTAGAACGGCAGCAAAAGGCCTGGATTCCGTACTAGTTCAGTAAATATTTTCATTTACGAAGCAATCAATGCAGTAAGTAGGGAAGTGTGTTGCACCTTGTGGACCATGTGACAGATTTGAGAATCATGTGAAGGAATGCACGCCAGAGAGCACCATCGTCACTTTACGGGATCTTTTACAATTGTTTTAATTGTCAATAGATAGAAGTTTGTGTTTTGTGCCGCGTTCGTAGATATTTTGTGTGTAAGTGCTGTTTAATATTAAAGATACATTGTCCAGTCAGAGTAATGTGACCATCAGAAATGTTTGATGTCAATGTTCAACAACCACTCACAGACGGTAGCGGGCATAAGTAGCGAGGGATGGCATACACAGTATGTCGTGGCGGTTGGCGAGGGAGAGAGAGAGGGGGGGGGGAAGGAGGTAAACGATGTGGAGTGGCGTGGGAAACAGTGCAGTTGTTGTCATAATGCGGAATAGGATCTATTTATCTGACGTCCAAAACGGCATGATCACTGGCTTTTGGCCCAAGGATGGAAGCTTTTCAGAGAGAGTTGTTTGTTAAACGTTCGCGTGTCGCCTTGGTTAAAGTATACCTTGCATGAAAAAGTGGCACTATCCAATACTGTCGCCGAGGCTACTAGGTGCACCACGGCCATTTACGACAAAGGTGAAAGATGACTGCGGAGATGTGTTTGGGCGAATAGATGTGCAGCTGTTGAACGACTAACGTCACAGATGAACCAAGGGGCTATCAACAGTACGTCCTCAACGACAGTTCAGCGAACCTTTCTGCGTATGAGCCATCACTGAAGGCACCTAGTCCACGCACCCATGCTGACTGCAGTTCATCGGCGACGACGGCTACACTTAGCACGTCAGTACGTCACAACTAGACGTAAACTGAGTGGCGACAGAATGCCTTATCAGATGAATCACGGTTTATACGCCATCGGACATACGCCGTTGGCGTGTACGGTGAATAAGTCTGAAAGCAACCACCCTGCAACAATAGTCGGAATGATCCAATCCTGTAGCAATCCCTGGGTGATTTGCTCATTGTGGACTGCAGAATGGATCAATACAAGAATAGATCTATCCTTGGGGACCAAGTTCACCCCTATACGGTCTGCCTATCCTCGACACGGGGGCATCTGCCGGCCGGAAAATGCATCGTGTTATGCAGTTCGCATTGTGCGTGCATGTTTCGAAGAGCGTCAAGATGAATTTACCATACTCCCCGACCCGCCAGAGTCTCCGGACTTAAGCCCAATTGAGAATCTGTGCGACCTCCGCATCGGGATGTACGCGCTATGCATTCTCAACCGAGGAATCTAGTGCGGGCCGGCCACGGCACTGGAATCAGCATGACTTCACGTCCCTGTCGGCACCTTCCAGAACCTTACTGACTCTCATCCAACACGTCTCACAGCATCCGCACTGCAGAAGGTGGTTTGTATAGGATAGCAGCTAGTTAAGCAATATTTTCTGTTACGTCTTTTAACAGCAGCTCTGGATGCCCACTGTCTAATCTTGACCGCTCGACCTCCTGCACCCTGTCGCCACAAGGCATATTTAACAACTTTCTTCCCCCTTCCCTGTCATTTTATAAATTAACATTGCTGTCAGACGTTTCTCTCCCCATCCCCAAACCACGTACAATTTTACAGTTGGTGCCAGAAGCGCGATTTGTCCCCACCGTTCGGTCCTTAGGGTGGTCGTTTATTGTGGTTCATGTTTGACATTGTGTGGTCGGTCAGTGTTTGCCACTGTTATTCCGCTACGACCCGAGCCTCGGTGCAGGTTGTCGGCTACGATGTCGCAACAGACGCTACGTCCGCGCATACCACCACTCGGGGCAAAGTCTACTTCCTGCCTCTCGCACGCAGCCGCCGCAACAACAAATGCGCGCTGAGTACATCGAGCCGTGACTAATCGCGCACATTTATACTGCGAGCACTCTGGCCCCATGTCATGGACTCAGTCGGCCCAGGTTCTCAGTAGGCGCTCGCCTACTATGAACTGGGCGCCGAGACATGAAGAAAACGCATGAGGCGCCCGTGCCTCTCCTGTGGCTACACAAAGGGCACGGGCGCGCTATTCACGGTTGGTGCTGCTTCCTTGCCGCTGCCGCCGCCCGGCTGCCGCTTCACGTTGGCCGCCGGTCATCTCCAAGTTGCCATCTGCGTTTGAGTCCTGGAATCAAATGGCTCTGAGCACTATGGGACTTAACATCTATGGTCATCAGTCCCCTAGAACTAAGAACGGCTTAAACCTAACTAACCTAAGGACAACACACAACACCCAGTCGTCACGAGGCAGAGAAAATCCCTGAAACCGCCGGGAATCGAACCCGGGAACCCGGGCGTGGGAAGCGAGAACGCTACCGCATGACCATGAGCTGCGGACTCCTGGCATCAACGCCCTGGGCCTGTACCTTCACCGACGTGCAGCCAGCCGCCCACGCCACTCCTACGCGACTACCGCGTGCATAAGGCCCTCAGTCGCCACATCGCCGCCGCCCCCGTCTTTTCTGTACTGTGGGTGTTGCTACGATCTTATGCCTTGCAGCCATTTATCCGGAGGAGAACTTACCCTTTAATTATCTGTGGAACAATTTCACTACTAAGATTCTCCTTTGTTATACATATGTACTGTTCCAAATTCAAGTCTTCACAGCCGGCCGGAGTGGCTGAGCGGTTCTAGGCGCTACAGTCTGGAACCGCGCGACTGCTACGGTCGCAGGTTCGAATCCTGCCTCGGCCATGGATGTGTGTGATGTCCGTAGGTTAGTTAGGTTTAAGTAGTTCCAAGTTCTAGGGGACTGATGACCTCAGAAGTTAAGTCCCATAGTGCTCAGAGCCTTTTTCTAGTCTTCGCAAAGGCATACTGAATTCCTAGATAACCCACTCAGATGTATGTTAGATAGATATTAGTTTAAAAACAGTCCTCCATTGAACATGTGTAATGCCATACATTTACGAGGAGTTTAAGATTTTTATTGATAGCTTTCAATTAATCTCCTGGGATGTGCAGCTTACACAGTGTGTTTGGCAACCACAGAGTCTCCCAACTGTTCGTGGCATTTTCTCCCGTTTCGTTTTCGTGTCATGATAAACTCTTTTCCTTTCGTCTCTCCAATAAGCATCATTTCATGAAAGTAGGTTCCTTCTCCTTGCTCCATAGACGTGACAATTTAAGAGCTCTGTAACGCCCTGTGCTATCATACCGCGTCTGCAAGTTTTACGAAATCATTGGCGCACTAAATCTTTTTACGTTGGTGGGAGTTTGTTTTTATTGCAAGACCAGGCACAGAGGCGAAATCAGCGTTTAGGCCCTGTAAGAAAAGCGACAAACCATTGTATTCTGACGGCCCTGGTGATGTCCGTTATTTACTATTGGTACTAGGCGAATGTAGACGCCATGTGCAAACAGAGTCGTAATTAAACGAATAGCACTTGTGTTGCCAAGACCGACACCACGTTGTGTAACATACCGGATTGCGGAACGAAAGGAATGAGCTTTTTCTACCTTTTCCTCCTTTTCTTTCTCGCCTCTCTGCATTCACTTTCCCAACCGTTTATCCTTTTTCTGTCCATGCCTTGGGTTTCTCGTAAGTGGTAGTTCCTTCACTGGTTAACTCAATGCACGACGTTACGCTGAAAAAGAGTTGATCTGTTCTACCCCCGTAAGTTTAAAAGAGAGGGTATGACGACTTCCAGCTGTTATCCACCGAGGGCAGCGAAGTTTTGTTGATATGAAGTGATGTGTGAGGTTGTTTTATTGAGGTTGTTGGTGGTCAGGCAAAGGTCCTATGTGTGTTGTTTTAAGTCAGTTTAAATGGTCTCTTTCATGCTGCCACCCCAGAGGTCAGTGCAGAACAGTTAACCATGATCCACATTACCATGCAGCGAATTTCCAGTTGAAACAATGTGTTTTTAGTCGTCTAAATTGATGCGTAAGTTCCCAGTGAAAGATTACTATAAGTTGAGTTCTCATGGCACAAACACATTGACTGACACAGCTGTCGCCTTGCGATAAGCCAGTCACGCCCCCAAACGCTATTTCTTCTTTCCCTCTTAATCTTTGTCTGGTCTGTCATAAATTAAGCCTAATTTTTATTTTATTTTAAGTCATTTATTGCAAGTTTTGAGTGACAATGTACGGAGTGTATTAAGTGCTTAAAGGTACCCTCTCGCAACTAGTGTATAAGTATTTGTCTTCTGATTATATTAAGCTACTTGCATTATTCAGCTTTGATGACCGAACTTTTGTATTGTACTGTATTTAACTTTTAGATCTCCTTTAATGACAATGTTTAGTTTAGCCCTTCGAATGAATGCATCAAGTTTATCTTACTAAAATTTTACTTTTTATAAGCATACGTCGTTGAAAGTTTCGTTTTGTTGTCAAACGTAGAATGTGGAGCCCCTCCTTGCAGTGTCTATGCTATTTGTCTTTTATTGCTCAATAGATTGTGAAACTTCGAATTTTCATCTAACTTTTGTAACTAATATTCCACGGTTCCTGTGTTTTGCAGATGAGCGAAGCCAACTGTCGTTTTAGAAACATTTATTTCCTGTTTCCTTTCAAGCTGCCTAAGGTTAAAAAATGATTGCGAGTTTTTCATTCTCATACCCGCTGACCAGCCTATAGCTCTGAGTGGAGTTTGGAAGCAAGCGACGGCCTGCTGATGGAATGTGAAGCGGAAAAGCATCGCAATAGCAAAGCCGGCCGTTGTGGGGTGTCTTTCCGTGTACCGCCATTTAGCTTGGTGGCGCTCTGAATTTCCGAGCTTGCTCTGAAGTATAGTACCACATACCACCTTCTGTAAACCCTTAACATGCCCGCTACGATATGCATTTTCGTGGAAATCCTTGCCAAATGAAGCACCCGAGTTATCTACTCAATAGGGAAGAGCTGAATGCGTCCCTGAAATTGAGAAGAAGTGCGCTACCTTCACGCTGTAGAGAAGTAAGTGAGATAGAGAGTTCACCCAGACTAACACAAGTTTCGTTATAATTCACCCTACTTCTTTCGAAGTAATTTATTGATGATTAGCACCCACGACGTGACGTCATCACCCAAGCGCAGTACCGCGCAACCTTGTAGAGAATTTAGTTAGCAAGAGACTTCCACCCAAATGAATAGAAGTTTTATTGTGCAATGACGCAGTAGTTCGCACACTTGTTTTGGTAGCTCACCCTGTTACTTCAGCTTTTTATGAATTTTGTGTTTGCTGAAAATCAACACTGAAAAGTACTCTGTCGTCCAATATCTGTTTAAGAATTAATTCAAGTATTGTACTAGCGATCTTAACTGAGTCTCCTTAAATGTTTTTACTGTGCCGCCATGCATTTGGTTTTGCTCTATAACAGGATCTCTTCAAGTACAAATTTGTTGTCGCTCTGTGTGGATCATTACCGGTGTTTGGCCGTCTGTTAGGCAGCATTGTCTTTCTCTTTTTACGCGTACTTTGCATTATATCGTCGGTACACGCCGCCAACTGTGCCGAGTGCTGAAAATGCCACTACCACTTCCCCTTCGCTCCTCTCGCCGTTCCTCATCCCTCTGCACTAACCTCCCTGCTCTTTCCCCACCCTCAAGACGTGCGTTACGCCACAGAATATACCACCTCCATCACCCTGCTAGAGAGAAAGGCCATTAAAGTTTGTCGACGTCACATTTTCCCAACTGACAAGCCACGTGCTCTTCTCCTGTCAGTGAAAGTTTTTTTACAAACAGTGCGTGCGCTTGTGTCGCACAGAACCACATTCTAGATGTGAACCTTTTCGTAATTTGTGAACTGATTACAAACTCACTGCATTCTTTCCCATCCTTTATATGAACTTTGTGAATGGGACAAGAATAATGTTAGCTGTTTTGTCACTATGGACACTCTTTTTAATTATCTTTTGTAGAGTTTTGCCTGTGTGTTCGCCATGCCTATAAATTGGTTTTACAAGCACATTTTATGCCATATGACAGTCCCCTGATATTATCCTTAATTCCACTGTTTGCCAGTATAAGAAAAGGCTTTCTACTTTGTGTTTCAATGTGGGTTAATATACACTCCTGGAAATTGAAATAAGAACACCGTGAATTCATTGTCCCTGGAAGGGGAAACTTTATTGACACATTCCTGGGGTCAGATACATCACATGATCACACTGACAGAACCACAGGCACATAGACACAGGCAACAGAGCATGCACAATGTCGGCACTAGTACAGTGTATATCCAACTTTCGCAGCAATGCAGGCTGCTATTCTCCCATGGAGACGATCGTAGAGATGCTGGATGTAGTCCTGTGGAACGGCTTGCCATGCCATTTCCACCTGGCACCTCAGTTGGACCAGCGTTCGTGCTGGACGTGCAGACCGCGTGAGACGACGCTTCATCCAGTCCCAAACATGCTCAATGGGGGACAGATCCGGAGACCTTGCTGGCCAGGGTAGTTGACTTACACCTTCTAGAGCACGTTGGGTGGCACGGGATACATGCGGACGTGCATTGTCCTGTTGGAACAGCAAGTTCCCTTGCCGGTCTAGGAATGGTACAACGATGGGTTCGATGACGGTTTGGATGTTCCGTGCACTATTCAGTGTCCCCACGACGATCACCAGTGGTGTACGGCCAGTGTAGGAGATCGCTCCCCACACCATGATGCCGGGTGTTGGCCCTGTGTGCCTCGGTCGTATGCAGTCCTGATTGTGGCGCTCACCTGCACGGCGCCAAACACGCATACGACCATCATTGGCAACAAGGCAGAAGCGACTCTCATCGCTGAAGACGACACGTCTCCATTCGTCCCTCCATTCACGCCTGTCGCGACACCACTGGAGGCGGGCTGCACGATGTTGGGGCGTGAGCGGAAGACGGCCTAACGGTGTGCGGGACCGTAGCCCAGCTTCATGGAGACGGTTGCGAATGGTCCTCGCCGATACCCCAGGAGCAACAGTGTCCCTAATTTGCTGGGAAGTGGCGGTGCGGTCCCCTACGGCACTGCGTAGGATCCTACGGTCTTGGCGTGCATCCGTGCTTCGCTGCGGTCCGGTCCCAGGTCGACGGGCACGTGCACCTTCCGCCGACCACTGGCGACAACATCGATGTACTGTGGAGACCTCACGCCCCACGTGTTGAGCAATTCGGCGGTACGTCCACCCGGCCTCCCGCACGCCCACTATACGCCCTCGCTCAAACTCCGTCAACTGCACATACGGTTCACGTCCACGCTGTCGCGGCATGCTACCAGTGTTAAATACTGCGATGGAGCTCCGTACGCCACGGCAAACTGGCTGACACTGACGGCGGCGGTGCACAAATGCTGCGCAGCTAGCGCCATTCGACGGCCAACACCGCGGTTCCTGGTGTGTCCGCTGTGCCGTGCGTGTGATCATTGCTTGTACAGCCCTCTCGGAGTGTCCGGAGCAAGTATGGTGGGTCTGACACACCGGTGTCAATGTGTTCTTTTTTCCATTTCCAGGAGTGTACATTCCGACAGAAAGTGAAAGTAATGAAGTAGCTCATGCATTGCAAATAGTCTCTTCTGGAGCCCATATCCGTACCTATCCTGGACAGACACCAATGTACTCTGGCACGCCTGCCTCCTGGATCACGTGACTCTACAGTTTCGTCAATACTGCCACTCTAATTAACATGAGGACGATAAACTGCTCCTATATGCCTGTAACTGAGAACGCATAGTGTAAGAGTAGAAAACTCCGTTAACTGTCGACACGATTAAAATGAGTGCATAGTTTGTTATGCAATAAAAAATATTGTGGATTTACGAGGCCCCCATTACCTTAAGGTCTGGAAAAATAATGTGGGAACTCTAGAAAGACTGATACAATGGCTCACGGATGACTTACTGTGACACATTACTGTCGTGTAAGAAATCCATACAAGCTTTAATGGATCTTCGACCAGTGGTGTCATGATTGTGTGGGTTTATTTGTGTGTGCGGGGGGCGGGGGGGGGAGGGGGGGGGGAGGGCGTTGTGCGGTAGGGGGCGGCTGAGGGCTTGGAGGAGGAGATGGGACATATAATTGATCGGTCTTAAGGTCAATTCCGTAATTTTCGGTGTTACTATACCGATCAGTGAAAGACCTTAAGACATGTAAGTCCAAGGCTAGTCGAAGTAAACGTATCGAATTCTACAGAGCCGCATTGAGAGAAATAAGTATTTCCAATGGGGTAATCTGTTTCCAAACAGTGTATCATGGACACGCTGGTGTATAAAGTGTCATAAGTAAGCTAAGTTAAAATTCTAAATATTCTGGACGTTTCTTTACATAGGCAAGCCGACTTGTAGCTACTCACGTGCACGTAAGACACAGTTATTTACGTAAGTTCACTACACAATTCTGATGTCTAACATAAAAATTTAACGTGCCACCGTAAGTGTCATTCTCCTTTATCTGTCACTGATTATAGAACACATGTGTGTGTGTGTGTGTGTGTGTGTGTGTGTGTGTGTGTGTGTGTGTGTGAGAGAGAGTGAGAGAGAGAGAGAGAGAGAGAGAGAGCAGAGTTGTGTGTGTGTGTGTGTGAGAGAGAGAGAGAGAGAGAGCAGAGAGACAGAGAGACAGAGACAGAGAGAGAGATAATGTGTAAGTTGTGGTATACCGTAATGATTATTTTTGAAATTTTACGGAAAACGTAATTCTTACTAGTGAGTTTATAATTACATTTGTATTTCCTATCACTTTTGGCTGTAACATCTTCGTCCGCTCCCCCAATGTCAGAGTAAACTTATTTGTTTAAAGTCATAAATTTGAGGAATTTGCGGATATCTGTGAGTGTCGTACGTAAAATATCCCGTACATAACTGACACTTAATGAAGTACAATTACCTATTTTAATAATTCTGTTAGGAGCTTCTTGTTCAGTAAATCATTTTCCTTTCATTCCAGACACTTAACCTGATTCTACATCTACATCCACATCCATACTCCGCAAGCCGCCTGATGGTGTGTGGCGGACGATACCTTGAGTACATCTATCGGTTCTCCCTTCTATTCCAGCCTCGTATCGTTCGTGGAGAGAAGGATTGTCGGTACGCCTCTGTGTGGGCTCTAATGTATCTGATTTTATCCTCATGGTCTCTTCGCGAGATATACGTAGGAGGGAGCAATATACTGCTTGACTCCTCGGTGAAGGCATGTTCTCGAAACTTCAACAAAACCCCGTACCGAGCTACTGAGCGTCTCTCCTGCAGAGTTCTCCACTGGAGCGTATCCATCATCTCCGTAACGCTTTCACGATTAATAAATGATCCTGTAGCGAAGCGCGCTGCTCTTCGTTGGATCTTCTCTATCTCTTCTATGAACCCTATCTGGTACGGATCCCACACTGCTGAGCAGTATTCAAGCAGTGGACGAACAAGGGTACTGTAACATACTTCCTTTGTTTTCGGATAGCATTTCCTTAGGATTCTGCCAATGAATCTCAATCTAGCATCTGCTTTACCGACGATCAACTTTGTATGATCATACCATTTTAAATCACTCCTAGTGTGTACTCCCAGATAGTTTATGGAATTAACTGCTTCCAGTTGCTGACCTGCTATATTGTAGCTAAATGATATGGCATCTTTTTTTCTATGTCTTCGCAGCACATTACACTTGTCTACATTGAGATTCAATTGCCATTCTCTGCACCAAGCGTCAATTCGCTGCAGATCCTCCTGCATTTCAGTACAATTTTCCATTGTTACAACCTCTCGATATACCACAGCATCATCCGCAAAAAGCTTCAGTGAACTTCCGATGTCATCCACCAGGTCATTTTCGTATAATATGAATAGCAACGGTCCTACGATACTCCCATGCGGCACACATGAATTTTTGTTTGTCTGCAAGGCGTGGGCTATGTTATTTTTGCTGTGAAGTTCCCTTGGCTTCCGCAGCAGTTTTCTAACCCGTTTGTTGTACCACGGTGGCTCTGTTCCATCTCTTACGATCTTGCTTGGCACATACTCATCTAACGCATATTGTACGATGGTTTTGAACTTTGTCCACTGATCCTCAACACTATCCGTACTTAAACCAAAACTTTTGTGTTGAGCCGTCAGGTACTCTGAAATCTGATTTTTGTCACTTTTGCTAAACAGAAAAATCTTCCTACCCTTTTTAATATTTCTATTTACGGCTGAAATCATCGATGCAATAACCGCTTTATGATCGCTGATTCCCTGTTCTGTGTTAACTGTTTTAAATAGTTCGGGTCTGTTTGTCACCAGTAGGTCTAATATGTTGTCCCCACGAGTCGGCTGCTCGAGGTAGCTTTCAGATAAAGCACTTAAAAAAATTTCACTGGATTCTTTGTCCCTGCCACCCGTTATGAACGTTTGAATCTCATAGTCTATATCCGGCAAATTAAAATCTCCACCCAAAACTATAACATGGTGGGGAAATCTATTCGAAATATTTTCCAAACTATCCTTCAGGTGCTCAGCCACAGCAGATGCTGAGCCAGGGGGCCTATAGAGACATCCATTTACCATGTCTGAGCCTGCTTTAACCGTGACCTTCTCCCAAATTATTTCACATTTCGGATCTCCGCAATTTCCTTCGATACTATTGCATTTCTTATCGCTATAAACACGCCTCCCCCTTCACTGTCCAGCCTGTCTCTGCGGTATACATTCCAATCTGAGTTTAGAATTTCATTACTGTTTACATCTGGTTTCAGCCAACTTTCTGTCCCTAGTACTATGTGGGCATTGTGACAGTTTACTATTAGCACATTAATATTGTTATTCCCTGTTGCATTTTGCCTACTCCTACCTTACCGCGTCTCAGGAGGCGCCTTGTCGGGCCTAGGGAGGGAATTCTCTAACCTAAAGACACACATGTGCACTTCACACGTACTCCGCTACCCTTGTAGCCGCTTCGTGCGTGTAGTGCGCGCCTGACCTATTCAGGAGGACCCTACATTTCTCCACCTGTTGGCCGAGGTCGAGAAATTTGCACACCAGATCCCCACAGAATCGTCTGAGCCTTCTACTCGGCTCCAAATCAGAGGAACGCGATCGGTTCTGGGAACGATACTACACATAGTTAGGTCAGATTCCACCCCGCGAGCGAGGCTTTCCGCCTTCACCAATTCCGCCAACCGCCTGTACGAACTGAGGATGACCTCTGAACCCAGACGGCAGGAGTCATTGGTGCCAACATGAGCAACAATTTGCAGTCGAGTGCACCCAGTGCTCTCTATCGCCGCCGGCAGGGCCTCCTCCACATCTCGGATGAGACCCCCCGGCAAGCAGACAGAGTGAACACTGGCCTTCTTCCCCGACCTTTCCGCTATTTCCCTAAGGGGCTCCATTACCCGCCTAACGTTGGAGCTCCCAATAACTAATAAACCCCTCTCCCCGTGTGCTTGTTCGGACCTTGCTGAAGGAGCGGCCACAAGTCCACTCACAGGCAGAGCGGGCGATGCCACACGGCCAGCCTCCACATTGACCCGCCGCCTCGTGCGCCGCGAACGCCGCTGAACCCACCACTCCCCTTGGGGAGAGGATGGCCCAACCGCGCCCGGTCCCCGCGAAGATGTCTCGACAGCAGGGACAGTCGGTGAAGCATGTAACACCTGGGGTGTACCATGCGACGCACCGGACTCCCCACTGCCGCTACACTCCGAGGCAGCAGCCTGAAGACGGCTGACCGCGGCCATCAACACGTTCAGCTGTTCGCGAACAGTGGCAAGCTCCTCCTGCGTCCGTACACAGCAGTCACACATCCTAACCATCCTAAGAAATCAATTTACTGTAGAGTGTTAATCAACTTTTAACGAGACTGCTAATTAACTAAAGGCGGCTGATAGTTGACTAAACTGTGGTTACTGGACACTTACTGTAGAAAACAATGAAAATAGCACTACCTGTCTCTGCACTGCATTGAAAACCAACACTAGCACTACTGGCACTAGGCTGACTAAAGGAACTCTCTCTGACCGTATTCAAAACAAACAAGAAATCTATGGAACACTATTACCAGCATTCAACAATTAAAGCTTCCTAAAAGCAAAAGCACACGGAAGAAGAAGAGACAAGTAAGAAAAATACAGTTAATACTTAAATTAACGTAGCTCGCTGCACAGCAGACGTGACGCAGACGGCAGTTACGACGACAGTATCTTCTATTTTTATGATTGCTGACCTGTCTGTTCTCAGGAAGTGTTGTAAAGTTTGCACAAAGGTTAAGCATAACTCATATGGAGTCATATGTTGCGAACAGAATATTTTGTTATGCGCGTATCACAAATGTCGTATTGTGTACCAGTTAGTTTACACCTTTAACAGTATTCTAAATTTCTGACCTTGTCATAAATTTCCGTTGTTTGAGAGACTCGCATATGAGTGTCTTGCTGAGCGTAACCCCGACAAACCAAAATCTCAAGAAATAGGTTCCAAACAGCTTCACAGAATCACTAAATATTAAAGTAGGTTTTTCCCTCTTGTTGTAATGCTAGCCACTTTCTTTGGCATTGTAGTACCAGTAACGAAATTACTCATGTAATACTTTCAGCATTAAACATCCCTAAATTAAAAGAGATGGCTGGAGATTAGTTTAAAGTAATTTCTTCGTTGTTAAGAGAAACGGCGTTATAGCATCGACAGTGCACCCTCATAGTGGAAGCCACAGGATGCGTTTGATGCTGTTCTTAAGCAGCTGTAAATCATCCTGAATGCTATCAACGACCAAGACTCACATACCACACGCAGCAAAGGCAACTCGGAGACAATCGTCTCCCTAACACCTGTCGACTTCAAAGTGAGTGGCGCGTGAGTAGTAGATCCATGAGCACTGAACAAGGATGTGAGGTACGAGGGATCTATCTTAGCACGTTCGCAACTAAACTTGTGGTCTCTCAATGAAACTAATGTTGAGCCAGGACGACACAATTCACTTACTCGTGAACGTGCTGTTTATCTTATCAGGTGGAAGCAAACATAAAAGTTTTGGGGTCTATTAATCGTCGGCAGTTCGATCGTGTGGGGGATAGTGATACTCCTTAGGGATTTGGTAGCAAGGGATAAGGAAGATAACCAAGTGTGCTCAGTGTGTATGCCTGCTGATCTTATTCGACTAATGCAAGAGGCTACTCCGTCAGACATTGAATGAATCGAGTAGTACCTGCTGCAGATCGTGGTGCACGTTGGAAAGAATGATGCCTGTCGCTGGACTCTGATGTATTACTTGTAACACAAAAGCGACTGACACGGAATATCGAGAAGACTAGCCACGTTCACGAAATTTCAACTATGTTCACAACCTCCAGCACTGTCAACACTGTTCTCATTACTGATGGTTGGCCCTTTTTTCTTTTCATTCATTGGTCTTTGGTTGCACGCATACAGCCAGTCCTAACACACGACGTCTTAAAAAGTTAAAATGAACTGTATTTCCTTGTTGAATAATATAGAAATAGAAACACCCAACGTAATGGACAGTTAGAACAAAACTATGCAATCACATTTCAAATACACACACACACACACACACACACACACACACACACACACACACACACACACACATCAGTTCGCCAGCACACACATGACACACAATATGCGACACATGCCCAGACTTAAGAGTGACAAATTAACTCCAACTTTTAAAGCGAATTCCACCAGCAATATAGGAAATTCATATATACTTCTTAAACTGGAGGATGCACACATGGAACGAAGCCAATCAGCCAATCCGAATCCCTTCCGTTTTGAGCGCACCTTAAGATGATGCTGCTTACTGCGCAAGAAGTTCCCACTCTCGCAGTATAGTGGTGGTACGATATGGTGCCCGTGGTCTAGAGCAGCAGTTCCGCATCCAGCGACGATCGGTTAGGTTCTTGTTTATCTCACTTGCCGAAGCGTCGCTTGTGTGAAGCTTTCCTAGTTAGAGTTGCTCTGTCTACCGAGTGGGTCATAGCGCCTCCACTCCGCCTTACTGTTGGGTTGTTTTTGTCTACTTGCAGCGGCGTCGGCCGCTCCGCTATCGCTACCTTGGTTTCCACGTTGCTCTGTGAGCTTTACTTTCGATAAAACTACGCGACATTTGCAGCCCTGGTCAGAAATCCACGACTGACTTGTCGTTGGAATTCACGTGATCTCTGATCAGGTCCCCACTGCTTATTTTGACGCAGACGAGTACGTGTTTTACGTCAAATTTGGGGATCCCCTTCACGTTGAAAGATTACTGTTGCGATAAGGTCGTCAAAGTCCCGTTAAAGCATCGTGATAATTCCGTTAGTATGGTGTCATTCGCAGAAGCTGAAATTGACTATACCAATGATCAAGAATTCAGTGTCCCACCGGAGGTATTTGACAACTTTCTAAAGGACATATTGACCCGTTATGGAAACGTACCTCCCATCAACCATGGACCTTGCCAATGATGGGGAGGTTTGCGTGCCTCAGCGATACAACGGAGTCGTGTATGTTGAGAGGCCAGACAAAAGTGTGGTTCCTGAAGAGTGGCAGCAGCCTTTTCAGTAGCTGGAGGAGCAACAGTCTGGATGATTGACTGATCTGGCATTGTAATATCAACCAAAATAGCCTTGCTTCACTGGTACTGCGAACGGCTGAACGCAAGGGGAAACTACAGCGGTAATTTTTCCCGAGGGCATGCAGATTTACTGTATGGTTAAACCCTGATGACGTCCTCTTGTGTAAAATATTCCGGAGCTAAAATAGACCCCCCCATGGATATCCAGGCGGGGACTACTCAGGTGGATTGGCATTATATGAATCGGAGCGTGGAAGGAGATCGGACAGGTAAGTTAGAAAATTTTAAAAAGGGAAATGGATAACTTAAACTTAGATATAGTGTGAATTAGTGAAGTTCGATGGCAGGAGGAACAAGACTTCAGGACAGATGAATACAGGGTTATAAATACAAAATCAGATAGGGATAATGCAGAAGTAGGTTTAATAATGAATAACATAATTGGAGCGCGGGTAAGCTACTACGCAATACTGTAGCAAAGAAAGACACGAAGCCCACACCTGCCACAGTTGTACAAGTTTATATGCCAACTAGCTCCTCAGATGACTAAATGTTTGAAGAAATGTATGATGAGATAAAAGAAATTATTTAGATAGTTAAGAGATACGAAAACTTAATAGTCATGGGGAACTGGAATCCGATAGTAGGAAAAGGATGAGAAGGAAAAGTAGTAGGTGAATTTGGAATGGGCGTAATGAATAAAAGAGGGAGCCGCCTGGTAGAATTTTGCACAGAGCATAACTTAATCATAACTAACACTTGGTTTAAGAATCACAAAAGATGGGTGAATAGGTGGAAGAGGCCAGGAGACACTGGCACTTTTCAGATAGATTATATAATGGTAAGGCAGTGATTTAGGAACCGGGTTATAAATTTCCAGGGGCAGATCTATTGTTTACGTACTGCAGATTAAAACTGATGAAACTGCAAAAAGTTGGGAATTTAAGGAGATGGGACCTGGATAAACCGAATGAACCAGAGTTCTAGAGGGTTTCAGAGAGAGCATTAGAAAACGATTGACAAGAACGGGAGAAGAAATACAGTAGAAGAAGAATGGGTAGAAGAAGAATGGGTAGCTTTGTGAGATGAAATAGGGAAGGCAGCAGAGGATAAAGTTGGTAAAAAGACGAGGGCTGGTATAAATTCGTGGGCAACTGAAGAGATATTGAATTTAATTGATGGAAGGAGAAAAAATATAAGTACAGTAAATGAAGCAGGCAAAAGGGAATACAAACTTCTCAAAAATGAGATCGACAGGAAGCGCAAAGTGGTTAAGCAGGAATGCCTACAGACGTATGTGAAGATGTAGAGGCATCTATCATTAGGGGTAAGATAGATGCTGCCTACAGGAAATTTAAAAAGTTCTTTGGATAAAAAAGGAACTACTTATATGAACATCAAGACCTCAGACGGAAAACCAGTTCTAAGCAAAGAAGGGATTGCAGAAAGGTGGAAGGAGTATATAGGGGTCTATACAAGGTTGATGTACTTGAGGGAAATATTATGGAAATGGAGGAGGAAATGGATGAAGATGAAATGTGAGATATGATACTGCGTGAAGAGTTTGACAGAGCACCGAAAGACCTAAGTCGAAACAAGGCCCCGGGAGTAGACAACATTCTATTAGAACTACTGATGGCCTTGGGACAGCCAACACTGACAAAACTCTACCATTTGGTGAGCAAGATGCATGAGACAGGAGAAATACACTTCAACAAGAATATAATAATGGCAATGCCAGGTGTGAAAATTACCGATCTACCAGTTAAATAAGTCATGGTCGCAAAATGCTAACTTAAATTCTTCACAGTCGAATGGAAAAACTGGTAGAAGCCGACCTCGGGGAAGAACAGTTTGGATTCCGTAGAAATATTCGTGCAATCACTCCGCCACAGGCCGTGCATTATGAACAGTTGTTCAACCGTGTTGAAATATGCAACTGCCATACCCGAATTGCTATACAACAGTGGCAAGCAATACGGTGCTTAAGGCACCAGTGTAGCTTGTGCTGTTATAGTGTCACACCAAACAACATGCTGTGCAAGCCCCCTCCATGAAAAACACGACCACACCATAGCACCACCGCCTCCGAATTCTACTGTTGGAACTACAAACTCTGGCAGGTGACGTTCACCGGTCATTCGCCATACCCACATCCCACCATTGGATCGCCACATTGTGTACCGTGATTCATCACTCCACACAACATTTTTCCACTGTTCAATCGTTGAATGTTTACGCTCCTTATACAAAGCGGAGCGTCGTTTCGCATTTACCGGCGTGACATGTGGCTTATGAGCAGACGCTCGACCACGAAATCCAAGTTTTCTCACTTCCTGCCTAACTGTCATATTACTTACAATGGATATCGATGCAGTTTGGAATTCCTGTGTGATGGTCTGGATAGATGTCTACCTATTACACATTACGATCCTCACAAACTGTCGGGGGTCTCTGTCAGTCAACAGACGACGTCATCCTGTACGCTTTTGTGATGTACGTGTCCCTTCTCATTTCCATTACACAATCACATCGAAAACAGTGGATCTAGGGATGTTTAGGATTGTGGAAATCTCGCGTACAGACGTATGACACAAGTTACACCAAAACACATGACCACTTTCGAAGTCCGTGAGTTCCGGGGATCGCCCCATTCTGCTCTCTCACTATGTCTAATGAACACTGAGGATGCTGATATTGGGTACCTGGCAGTAGGTGGCAGCACAGTGAAAAACGTATATTTTTGGGTGTGTCCGGATACTTTTCACCACATATACCACGTCGATGCATACAGTGATACCTTCTGCAACCCACTGGTCAGCACCTTGGACATGTCAATTACCTTTCTACATAATGAAATGTTCTTACCTGTTTCTCAGCCTAAGGAAGCTTATAAACGTATTGTGGAATCACCAACTCAAAAGTCCCAGGGTCCGGATGAACTTCCCGAGGAATTTTACGTCCGTGTTTGGTCTCCATTAGGTGCTACCTGCCACAACTGCTGATGTTGGACGAGGCGGGCGCGGACGCCCGTTGGAGCACCAGGGGAGTGCCAACATCTCAGGAACAGCGCCAAACGGGCGCGGACAACGAACGCAACGCCAAACGCGGGTCCGGCCCCAGACAGCTGCCACGACCACAGATGGTGGACGAGCCGGGCGCGGACGTCCGTGGGAGCACCAGGAAGAAGCCAAAACCTCAGGAGCAGCACCAGGCGGGCCTGGACCGCGAACGGAACGCCCGAAACAGGACAGGCCTCAGAGAGCTGCCACACATGGCGACCAAGTCGGGCGCGGACGTCCGAGGGAGCACTGGGGAAGAAACAACACATTACAAGCAGCGCCAGGTGGGCCCGGACGGCAAAGAGAGCACCCAGCGCCTTCTGGGCGTAAATACTGGACAAGATCCTCCAACACGGCAGTCTCAGGAAGCATCTGAAGAAGGCAATGAGTTACGTGGCCGAAATATTGTGCCAGAGCGACACAAACATCCGGCAGTAGACCCGATTATTCCACATGGCAAGATCTCGCCAGGAAAGCCTGAAGAGTTACACGTTGAATCTTGTTTTTCGACGGAAAGGTGTCCTTTAATTTCATTTTCTTCATGATATGTGTTTTTATTATTATATACATTTCCATCTGCTTTGCCCTGGCTTGTTCACTTCTATTTTTACCGCTCGTATTGTTTTGTTCATTGCCTCAGTATCTTCACAGTTGTACTATGTGATGTGTAAAAATAAAGTACGTATACATATGAGTTTATATAATCCTTGCAATCAACATGGAATTTTTTATTCTAGAAGAAAGGCTAAATTTGCGCCTCAGAATAAAATTTAATTCGTTGTGTATCTGAATTTAAATTTCTATACAAAAAATTTAAAAATGTATATATAAATAATAAAAAATAAATAAATACTTTAAAAAATAATAAAATGTAAGAAAGCTACGTAAAGTGATGCATAGTGTGGAAGCTGGGAAATGATTTGTAGGGTACGTTCTAGGGGTATAGTTTTTAAATCCTGTTACAATTACATTTTTCGCGTATTTGCAGCGTATATTACATGATGTATTGGCTATGGTCCTCTGAAGTTTCGTGATAGTACCAAGTCACTGCCGGCCGGAGTGGCCGTGCGGCTCTAGGCGCTACAGTCTGGAACCGAGCGACCGCTGCTGTCGCAGGTTCGAGTCCTGCCTCGGGCATGGATGTGTGTGATGTCCTTAGGTTAGTTAGGATTAATTAGTTTTAAGTTCTAGGCCACTGATGACCTCAGAATTTAAGTCGCATAGTGCTCAGAGCCATTTTAACCCTGGAAAAAATAAATAAAAAGTAAACAAAAGTAGTGACTTTAATTAGCAATCAGAACGTCCTCGATCCCAAGTTAGAACCACGCCTTCAGTTACATTTTGAATAAACATCATCAGCAGTGCTACCAGAAAAAAAAAATGGCTCTGAGCACTATGGGACTCAACTGCTGAGGTCATTAGTCCCCTAGAACTTAGAACTAGTTAAACCTAACTAACCTAAGGACATCACAAACATCCATGCCCGAGGCAGGATTCGAACCTGCGACCGTAGCGGTCTTGCGGTTCCAGACTGCAGCGCCTTTAACCGCACGGCCACTCCGGCCGGCAGGTACCAGAAAACTTCGGGCATAAGAAGTGACCGTTATTCAGGCAACGGCTTTGCCAAAGAGGGCCGATGGGCGAATAGTGTTCAGGGTAATCTCTAGCTCTCGTGGTAGGAAACTGCCTCTAATGGCGAAAGACTCAGCAATGATCAAACGCTTGTGGATTTAGAAGCCACTTTGATAAAGACACAAAGTGTATCCACAGAACATGTGGACTGTAACTGAAAAAGTGTCATGATGATCTCTTCATTGGCAAAAGAATCCAGAATAGCCCCCATTCGGCTGTTCAGGAGGGACAGACATCGGAGAGAAGACCATGAGAAAAAAATTGAATAACCAACGAAAGGATAATGTTCTACTAATGTTAAAATAGTCGAGGCATGGAATGTCAGAAGTTTGAACGTCTTAGGGTGGCTAGAAAATGTGAAAAGGAAACGCTAAGGCTCAAGCGATGTGTAGTGGTGGGTCAGTGTTGTGAAATGGAAGGAAGAAAAAGAATTTTGGTCAGAGAGTGTAGGGCACTATCAACAACTGTAGAAGTTGGTATAACGGGAGTAGGATTCGTTAGGAGTAGTTAAGTAGGACAGAGAGAGAGTTACAGTGAACAGTTAAGTGACAGAGTTGTTCTCATCAGAATCGGTAGCAAACCAATATTGACAACGGTAGTTCACACATACACTCCTGGAAATGGAAAAAAAACACATTGACACCGGTGTGTCAGACCCACCATACTTGCTCCGGACACTCCGAGAGGGCTGTACAAGCAATGATCACACGCACGGCACAGCGGACACACCAGGAACCGCGGTGTTGGCCGTCGAATGGCGCTAGCTGCGCAGCATTTGTGCACCGCCGCCGTCAGTGTCAGCCAGTTTGCCGTGGCATACGGAGCGCCATCGCAGTCTTTAACACTGCTAGCATGCCGCGACAGCGTGGACGTGAACCGTCTGTGCAGTTGACGGACTTTGAGCGAGGGCGTATAGTGGGCATGCGGGAGGCCGGGTGGACGTACCGCCGAATTGCTCAACACGTGGGGCGTGAGGTCTCCACAGTACATCGATGTTGTCGCCAGTGGTCGGCGGAAGGTGCACGTGCCCGTCGACCTGGGACCGGACCGCAGCGACGCACGGATGCACGCCAAGACCGTAGGATCCTACGCAGTGCCGTAGGGGACCGCACCGCCACTTCCCAGCAAATTAGGGACACTGTTGCTCCTGGGGTATCGGCGAGGACCATTCGCAACCGTCTCCATAAAGCTGGGCTATGGTCCCGCACACCGTTAGGCCGTCTTCCGCTCACGCCTCAACATCGTGCAGCCCGCCTCCAGTGGTGTCGCGACAGGCGTGAATGGAGGGACCAATGGAGACGTGTCGTCTTCAGCGATGAGAGTCGCTTCTGCCTTGGTGCCAATGATGGTCGTATGCGTGTTTGGCGCCGTGCAGGTGAGCGCTACGATCAGGACTGCATACGACCGAGGCACACAGGGCCAACACCCGGCATCATGGTGTGGGGAGCGATCTCCTACACTGGCCGTACACCACTGGTGATCGTCGAGGGGACACTGAATAGTGCACGGTACATCCAAACCGTCATCGAACCCATCGTTCTACCATTCCTAGACTGGCAAGGGAACTTGCTGTTCCAACAGGACAATGCACGTCCGCATGTATCCCGTGCCACCCAACGAGCTCTAGAAGGTGTAAGTCAACTACCCTGGCCAGCAAGATCTTCGGATCTGTCCCCTATTGAACATGTTTGGGACTGGATGAAGTGTCGTCTCACGCGGTCTGCACGTCCAGCACGAACGCTGGTCCAACTGAGGCGCCAGGTGGAAATGGCATGGCAAGCCGTTCCACAGGACTACATCCAGCATCTCTACGATCGTCTCCATGGGAGAATAGCAGCCTGCATTGCTGCGAAAGGTGGATATACACTGTACTAGTGCCGACATTGTGCATGCTCTGTTGCCTGTGTCTATGTGCCTGTGGTTCTGTCTGTGTGATCATGTGATGTATCTGACCCCAGGAATGTGTCAATAAAGTTTCCCCTTCCTGGGACAATGAATTCAAGGTGTTCTTATTTCAATTTCCAGGAGTGTACATGCGGACGTTGCAAGCCGAAGAAAGAGAGATAGAATACAGTGTTATTAACAACCCATGTATGTTTTATTTTGTGTCTTTAGTCATTTTAAGGCTGTTGGGTGACTTGGCATGAAAAAAGCTCCATACTACTAAGCAAAAAGTCGTCCAGCTCGATCCACCGTCGTCTTCGGATGCTGTCATATTACGAAGGCGGAATTTAGTGAAAACACAGAGAAAAGAATCACGGTTAAAAATACATGAACGGACCTTGAACCTGAATGTCATGCTCAAGAGCGGAGAGTTTGTGTAACTTTTTTTTAAATGCGTTACTATAATTCATTTCATGGTCTCGATCCAGTTATGAATGAGCCAAAAGAACATTAATTAAATTGGCGACTTCGATTCTGGACGCATTGTTATATCTGCTATATGGTCTTCCTTTTGTTACATGTTTATTTCAAACGACAAACGGGATAAGAGACCGGGATACAACGAAGTAAGACTAATTCCTGGAATGTATGTCGACACCTGAAATTACGCTGCAATCGCTGATACAAGGTAAAACACCGCATCTTTATATCAGCAATTTTGCCCAAGCGCTTTGTATTAACGTAGCTTGCTTGGTAGCTCTATCACAAATTTCCGTTTCCGTAGCAGTGATTTGAAGTTACATTGTGGTTTCCAAAATTACTTTCAATATTCATACAGTGCAACAATAGATTTTCATCAGTTCACAATATGGCCGATTTTAGTTCGGTGAGACGTAATATGGCGTGCAGCCATTAGTATTCAAAATTACTTTCAACAATTAATTTTCTTGATCAGACATTGTCGCACAGCGAGATTTTTTTTACATTTATTCTGATTACACATACGAATTTTAATTTTTATTGTGTCATACACTACGTGAGGCATGGTACTGAAAACAATTAGCAAAGATGGAGAACCAGAAACAGCAAACACAGGCGCAATCTCTCTCTGACATGCTATTAAATAATGAAAGTGTTATTACGGTTGACTCGAATACTAACGAGCGGCATATTATTGACTACTCTGGTGACGCAAATTTAGAAAATAGACCGTGTACCAGTACCCATTTTGGTGTCTGACGTCATGTCTAACGACGTGGTGGGGCGGAATAGTTGCACATCAGTAGTATTGCCAGAATGGTTCAAATGGCTCTGAGCACTATGCGACTTAACTTCTGAGGGCATCAGTCGCCTAGAACTTAGAACTAATTAAACCTATGTAACCTAAGGACATCACACACATCTATGCCCGAGGCAGGATTCGAACCTGCGACCGCAGCGGTCACGCGGTTCCAGACTGAAGCGCCTTTAACCGCACGGCCACATCGGCCGGCTATTGCCAGAATGTTCGATACTATTATGAAACAAATGACACTGCATGACCAACAGATGACGTCTACACGCTCCACTTTGAAAACAGCTCGTGACTACATGAAAACAAGACATGATGAAATTAAAACATATTTAATTGCACTTGAAAGTCAAACCACACTTTGTGTAGCCGTTTAGAGGAGATAAATAACAGACTGACTGGGCAAGTGTCAGACCTCAACGCGAAATTTTCAGAGCTTTCATTACAACAAGAAAACAAAAATTTAAGATGTGACAGATATGCAAGCACAAGCGAACAGTCTCAATAAAACATGCGGGTCTGTAGTTACTCAGAAAAAATCTTATCCGGCCATTCATGATGAAATAAAAACGCGTATTACCGATGTCAAAAACAAGGTTGACACAATTGACAAACAGCTTTCTGATAAAGTATGACTACGCACTGACAACCATTTCTCATACATCAATAGAGAATTTCAAAGTTGGATAGAGCAAAATACAAAAATTTTGACGAGTGCTTACGAGAATATTTCCGTGCTGTTGTCTACGACATGGTCGTGGAATTTATAAATAACAAGAAACACGTAATCAGCCAAGCAGCACAATCTGCCGCTGCGCAATCGAAACAGTTCGACAATTACGTACAACCAGGCTGCAATGACGGTAGTAGCAACAAAAACACACAGTTCAGCAATGAACACAAGTGCATTTATGACGCATACACACCGCACACTACGTACTCACAATAACAACAGTACGCAACTCGACATGACACACTGCATTGCAGTCGTGATAATTATCAACAACATTTTCCTTGCCATTCGTCAGGTGAACCTTACCGTAATCATTCTGAAACTAAACATTACAATAATACCAAAGAAGAGGAAAGCCTTGTAAAACATAGACAATTTCTGAGATTTATACCTGAAAAAAGAACCATAAATCTTGTCATCTTTCTTGAAGCCTTCAGAAATGCATTTTCTCGTATGTGGAGTGACCGTAAGAGGATACCTTACGTTGTTGGTTATATCCAAGGCGACGCAGCTGTATGGGCGTATAATGAATCCAACAGATGCGTCATATACGAACAATTTTGTATCTAAAATTTGGTCTCAACCTGTACAGGAAGGACTTCGTAGGAAGTTTGTGAGTTCTGAACCATTGAATCCTAAGCATGGCAGTTTGCGCCGATATTCCCAGATCTATTTAAATATGTGACATTCCCATGAAGAGCTGGTTGCAACGCGAGACATCATCAGCGTATTGAGGGCAAGACTGCCGTTTAATATCAAAGAAATACTTATGCACGTCTCAGACAACGACTCAGAATAGTTTCTCACAGTGCTCGATTCTGTTGATATGCTTTTCGAGGACCAGCGCTCCGTACCGCAAAACAATTGCTGGAATGTTTACACCAGCGCCATGCAAAACACGCAGGGTAGCCAACGAATTCACGCGCGTCGGCTGCCGTCGGACTCCTAACCCAACAGAGTCAACCGCTTCAAATGGAAAATGTATACACATAACAGAACCAACATGCACAACACAGCACAAACAGCAATTATAACATTTCTTATTCTACTGGTGGCAATCCATATAAGAGACAGCGCAACAGCAGCGACAACAACAACGACAACAACTACAACAGTAATAATCGTTATCAGAATAGTAACAAAAATTTTAAGCTAAGCAAAAATAACTGTCAATCCCCACCAAATCTGGACCGACATGGAGTAACAACAACTACGCTGACCAGTGTGAAAAGACTGCGACACCACCACAGCAAAACAACAATACAGGCCAGTGGCAATTTCCGCTGCCGCAAAACTCAGAGATGGAATGCATTTACGAGCCCGCGTAAACAATACCCAAATGTAAATATTATCGAAGTAACTAGTGATACTCCACCTCCGCCGGCCGCGGTGGCCGTGCGGTTCTGGCGCTGCAGTCCGGAACCGCGGGACTGCTACGGTCGCAGGTTCGAATCCTGCCTCGGGCATGGGTGTGTGTGATGTCCTTAGGTTAGTTAGGTTTAAGTAGTTCTAATTCTAGGGGACTTATGACCTAAGATGTTGAGTCCCATAGTGCTCAGAGCCATTTGAATCATACTCCACCTCCGTCTGTGCCTAAACCCACTACAAATGTGACGAAGTCAAACTAAGATCAGTCACTACAGGTATAATCATGACGAAACCTTGTCTGACGAACTGTTATAAGAGAACATCCAATGGCGTCCTTCATCCAATGAAATTGTTTTGGCCTCAACTACTGGTGTTGTGCGTGGTATTCCCACTACTATTATTCTGGACACAGGAACGGCTGTTAGTGTCTTGTCCTATGATTCTTATAAGAAAATGTGAGTTTGAACACGTACCAGAGTATCCTGTCCAGAAATATAAAATTTTAACTGCCGTAGGCAATAAGTCTTCTAGGGTTAAGAAACAGGTATTTGTGACAGTCAACGTAGGTAATGGAATCGTACATTGGCTATCCCTCGTCGTCGAAAACCAGGTCACTAATTGTATTTTAGGTTTAGATATATTGTGCGAGAAGGACAGAATTATTGACTTGTCCCAACTAAATGTATACTTAGAGATAATGGGAGTGAAAGTTCAATTGACCTGGCTACCAGGACACTGACGCACAATAAATACTGCACAGGGCACACGTTTCAATTAATACGGGACACTGATCATGTTGACATAGAGACACACGCTTCTTTTACCAGTCTGAGGACATGAAAACTTTAAATAGTAATAAATTATTAGAAACAACAGCTGCCACATATGATGAACGTAATGAACATTATGATGTTTTGCCCAAGAATATACAATAATGGTTGAAATGGCTCTAAGCACTATGGGACATAACATTGGAGGTCATCAGTCCCCTAAACTTAGGACTACTTAAACCTAACTGACCTAAGGATATCACACACATCCATGCCCGAGGCAGGATTCGAACCTGCGACCGTAGCAGTCACGAGGTTCCCGACTGAAGCGCCTAGAATCGCTCGACCACCGAGGCCGGCCCAAGTGTATACAAGAATTTAGAAAACGACCAGGTGTGATCAACACATATGTGTATGAAATAGAAGTTAAACCTCATCAAATATTCTTCCACAAAACCTATAATGTGCCACTATCCCAAAGACCTGCTGTGTGGCACGAGTTGAAACAAACGTTACAGTGGAAAATTATCGAACCTTCCACGTCACCTTACTGCAGTGCTTCACTTGTAGTAAGGAAACCCAGCGGGAATATCGGAGTTCTTTTGGATGCTCGTGCAATTAATGAGATTATTTTACCTGTTCACACGAAACGTGAGAATTTAGAGGAGTAACTCTAGAAATTATTAGATTCTAAGTATTTTTCTACGATAGATATGTCCAATTCGTTCTTGCAAGTCCCAATCACGCCAGATTCTAGAAAGTATACTGCATTTATATTCGGGGGGTGAGCCTATAAATTTTGTGTCCGTCCCTTCAGTGTGAACGTCAGTTTAGGCGTGTTTATCACCGCATTGAATACTGTACTTGGTGATGAATTGGTTGAAACGGTTACTCACTACACTGATGACCTGCACATAGCTATTAAGATTTTCTCGGAACACACTGATAATTTGCAAAAGATTCTACATAAATTCGCACAAGATGGAGTGACAGCTAATCTCAAAAAGTCGAAATCTGTTTGCAAAGAAATTAGGTATCTTGGAAATATTATTAATGCTCCAGTTACACGACCCGACCCAGGAAAGCTAGACGCAATCAGGAATTTTCCTAGTTCACGGACTACAAAGCAATTGAGATCTTTCCTTGGAGTTTGTTCTTTCTTTCGACGATCTTTACCACACCACAGAAAGACTTTGAGCGTGCTAAGCATGCTTTGGTTAACGCAAACATTTTGGGTCACCCTGATTTTAATTTAAATTTTTGTTTGACATGTGACGCCTCAATCTATGGTTTAAGCTGTTGCTTGTTTCAAGTTGTAAAGAATGGAGAACAATATCATGTGAAAATTATTAGTTTGGCGAGCTGCACACTTAGTGAATGTTAATGCACATACTCTACCACAGAACTTGAAACACTCTCTACAGTGTAGGCCTTTAGGATATTCTATTATTGTTTATATGGTAAGCGCTTTAAAATTTATACTGAGCACCAAGCTCTCACATTTCTGTTAACTTGTAAGCTGGTACATCCCAGATAGTCACGTTGGGCTTTATCTTTGCAAAACTATTCCTCTGAAATTGTATATTAGCCGTGTGCGGCTCGCATTGGTACCGTTGGTAGGTTGGCATCGTGTAATAGGGACAGTGGCGTCTCCTTCTCTTCTTGTGTTTACTGGCGCCACGTTTGCTAGAGTTGTCTGTCCACGAGAGGCAGCAGCAGCAAGGACATGCCGGGACCGCTGATAGCAGGCAGGCATTGCCCGATGAAGGGGCTGTAGTTACGAGGGCCACAACCTCGTTGTCCACCGGACCCAGGACATTTGAGTTGAGTGAACATTAACCTAGTAGCGAAACCTCCACTACTTTGAGATCACGCCGTTTGATCGTGCGTTGCTGCTCGCAGGTTCGCTGGGACGAAGAGCAACGAGTGGAGTGTGTTTAGTAATGAAATTCAACCGGCGGTGTATTTCTGCCTAGTGGCCGCTAACGCCCCAGTTACCTGCCCTGGAGGTTAGCGTATTTCGCGGCAGTGTACCTTTCCTCGCCTTGCCGCAGCTGTCTGGTAAGGCGTGAAGTTCGACAGCCTCCTTGATTGTCATTCGGATATGTTGCTTCTATTGGACTGCTTTGGTCGTAGTGGTTCCCTCTGCTTCTGGAATGTTCTAAACACCGCATTCTGAAGATGCAGTGCTGTCCGCCAGTTCCGCCTTGCCTGGGTTATTCCATAGTTGTGTTGGTTGCCAGACGTTAGATAGATTTTGTAAGAGTGTTCGTCTGCTTTTAAACTTGTCACTAGTTTGAGTTGCCATCCGGTCAAGTGAATACAACTCCTGGCTGCCTGACTCATCGGTTGTGAAGTTGAGCGACTTTCACAGGCCGATCCTTGGAGCAGTGTTTGAGACACACTTCTCTCTTGGTTTGATGATTGTTTCTTAACTTTTTTTTAATTTTCAGTTATTATTATTGGAGCCTTCAGGCGACAAATAATTAGAATTTCTAGTCAATAAGGCCTTCAGCCGTGAATGCAATTTGTCTTAGGAATTTTTTAATGACATATTCTATCTTAATAGAAAAAATTTGATCATTGTTTTTTCTTAAAAAATATTTTAGTATCTCTTGGAGAAGTTTAACGGTTTTTGAGAATTTTCGATCCAGGCCTTCAGCCGTCATTTTTTTTTTTTTTAGTTATTACTATTTGGTCCCTCAGCCGACAAGTAATTAGAAGTTCTTGTCAATAAGGACTTCAGCCGTGAGTGCAACTTGCTTAGGAAATTTTTTGTTACACATTGTGTCTTAATAGTCAAATTTGATAATTGTACCTTATTGTCAACCTCATTTGCAATTGGTGCCAAATAAAGTGTACATGTTTTTAAAAAAAACTGAGCAACTAACTGCAACTTAGACCTCAGGTGACAAATAATTAGAATTTATCGTCAATAAGGCCTTCAGCCGTGAATGCGATTGGTCTTAACAATTTTTAATTAGATATTGTCTCTTAATAGTAGAATGTTCTTTAAGAATGTTTTAGTATCTCTTGGGGAATTTTAACTGTTTTTAAGAACTTTCTGTCCGGGCCGTCAGCCTGTTTTTTTTTTTAGTTATTATTATTGGAGCCTTCAGCCGACAAATAATTTGAATTTCGGTTCAATAAGGCCTTCAGCCGTGAATGCAATTTGTCTTAAGAATTTTTTAATTCGATATTGTCTCTTAATAGTAAAATTTTGATGATTGTTTTTTTCCTAAAAATATATTAGTATCTCTTGGAGAAGTTTAAATGTTTTTGAGAAATTTCTATCCAGGCTTTCAGCCATCAAATTGTTTTTGAGTTTTTAGTATTTGGATCTTCAGCCGACAAATAATTTGAAGTCCTGGTCAATACGGCCTTTAGCCGTGAGTGCATTTTGCTTAAGAAGCTGTTTACTAGACATTGTCTCTTAGCAGGAAAATTTGGTAATTGTTCCTCATTGTCAAGCTCATTTGCAATTGGTTCCAAATATAGTATACGTGATTAAAAAAAAAAAGCTAAGCAACCAACGGTAACTGAGTAAGGTCCCCTCCACACCGAATCCTACCTTCCCTAAGTCCCATGTTTCAGTATATATTATAGGTAAAGACAACTTCATTGCCGACGCTTTGCCTCGTCTGCCTCAAGGCTTGAAAGAGTGTAACTCTGACCTGGATAATATGAATGATTGCTGAATAATTGAATACTTATTATGCAGGATAATCTATATTACCAGCATCATATAGACTTACGTAGAAATGTCAGCGTTTCAGAAATCTGATCCTCACTGGAATAATATAAGAGTTTGTAACCTCTCCACACGATTAATAAATGAAAATTTGTGAAATGGAGCCAAATGTAACCTCCCAACAAAAATAATGTTTAATAATAATGCAAAATGGAACCATGTGTGAACTTCCCAGAAAATTGATATATGAAAATTGACCGAAAACCCACAATAATATTAATTGAATAATGAACCATGAACGAAATGTAACCTCCTAACAGAAATAATAATATCAGATAAATTTTATAAGGACAGCAGCGCTGACCTTCGGCCCTGTATTGTGAATAACAAAAGCCAAATTCTTACCTCAATAAACTGCAGCTATATCTGCTCTTATTTATCGACACAGCTTCGTGCAATGCTGGCGTATATATATACACTCCTGGAAATGGAAAAAAGAACACATTGACACCCGTGTGTCAGACCCACCATACTTGCTCCGGACACTGCGACAGGGCTGTACAAGCAATGATCACACGCACGGCACAGCGTACACACCAGGAACCGCGGTGTTGGCCGTCGAATGGCGCTAGCTGCGCAGCATTTGTGCACCGCAGCCGTCAGTGTCAGCCAGTTTGCCGTGGCATACGGAGCTCCATCGCAGTCTTTAACACTGGTAGCATGCCGCGACAGCGTGGACGTGAACCGTATGTGCAGTTGACGGACTTTGAGCGAGGGCGTATAGGGGGCATGCGGGAGGCCGGGTGGATGTACCGCCGAATTGCTCAACACGTGGGGCGTGAGGTCTCCACAGTACATCGATGTAGTCGCCAGTGGTCGGCGGAAGGTGCACGTGCCCGTCGACCTGGGACCGGACCGCAGCAAAGCACGCATGCACGCCAAGACCGTAGGATCCTACGCAGTGCCGTAGGGGACCACACAGCCACTTCCCAGCAAATTAGGGACACTGTTGCTCCTGGGGTATCGGCGAGGACCATTCGCAACCGTCTCCATGAAGCTGGGCTACGGTCCCGCACACCGTTAGGCCGTCTTCCGCTCACGCCCCAACATCGTGCAGCCCGCCTCCAGTGGTGTCGCGACAGGCGTGAATGGAGGGACGAATGGAGACGTGTCGTCTTCAGCGATGAGAGTCGCTTCTGCCTTGGTGCCAACGATGGTCGTATGCGTGTTTGGCGCCGTGCAGGTGAGCGCCACAATCAGGACTGCATACGACCGAGGCACACAGGGCCAACACCCGGCATCATGGTGTGGGGAGCGATCTCCTACACTGGCCGTACACCACTGGTGATCGTCGAGGGGACACTGAATAGTGCACGGTACATCCAAACCGTCATCGAACCCATCGTTCTACCATTCCTAGACCGGCAAGGGTACTTGCTGTTCCAACAGGACAATGCACGTCCGCATGTATCCCGTGCCACCCAATGTGCTCTAGAAGGTGTAAGTCAACTACCCTGGCCAGCAAGATCTCCGGATCTGTCCCCCATTGAGCATGTTTGGGACTGGATGAAGCGTCGTCTCACGCGGTCTGCATGTCCAGCACGAACGCTGGTCCAACTGAGGCGCCAGGTGGAAATGGCATGGCAAGCCGTTCCACAGGACTACATCCAGCATCTCTACGATCGTCTCCATGGGAGAATAGCAGCCTGCATTGCTGCGGAAGGTGGATGTACACTGTACTAGTGCCGACATTGTGCATGCTCTGTTGCCTGTGTCTATGTGCCTGTGGTTCTGTCAGTGTGATCATGTGATGTATCTGACCCCAGAAATGTGTCAATAAAGTTTCCCCTTCCTGGGACAATGAATTCACGGTGTTCTTATTTCAATTTCCAGGAGTGTATATATATATATATATATATATATATATATATATATATATATATATATATATATATGATTCTTGGAAGGAATGCATAGGAAATGTTCTTTAATTTGAAATGAATGCTTTTTCTTCAAAAGAGTGGAAAAATTCTTTAAATTGAAATGAATACTTTTCTTTAAAAGAGTTACTTTATAAAAAAATTAATATTGGGGCATTTTTTCTGAACAAATTAAATTACAATTAACATACATTATTAATAAGCGCAATGCTGCTTCTTTACCTTCTACAACAATACTCATCCTCCAGAGTCGTGACCAGAGTCGCGACCAGAGCACACAGCCGACGCATGCCGACTCCCTACTACCGTATCTGACTGACTACTGCGGACAGACTACTACTGCAAACTCGCGCAGACTAGCGACAAGCAACAACTAATGATAAACTACTCTCTGGTCAGAGATTCTGTCATGCCTCGCCCATCGCCGGCGAAGCATACGCCTTACATAACCCTCCACTGGGGGAGGCAAAAATTTGGCAGCGATGGTGAGTCAATTGGACTTGCCATGAGCAACAAATTTTTCATAAGTAATTAACTTTACACTCACAGAATATTTACAGATATATAAGTGCAGAACATGAAATAAAATATAGTGCACACGCACTGAGTACAGACATATCAAGCAATGGCAAAATGTATACACAATGAGTACAAAACATATTAACAAATGGCAAACGTGCACACGCACTGTAGTAGTGAACATTTCAGGAAATCACAAATGTATAGGCAACGAGTACAAATCATATTGAGAAATGACAAAAGTGCACATGCACTGTAGTTCAGAACATATCAGCAAATCACAAAATGTATAAGCAATGAATACAAATCATGTTAACAAAATGACGAAACTGCACACGCACTGTAATACAGAACATATCTGGGAATCGCAAAAAAAATGTATACGTAATGAGTACAAATGGTATAAAGTGCACGCGCACTGTAAAAGTCTCTAATATTATTACAACAAATATTGACAAATGACAAAAGTGCATACGCACTGAAGTTCAGAACATATCTGTGAATCACAAAATGTATACACAATGAGTACAAAACACATTAACAAATGACAAAGAGTGCACACGCACTGTAAAACTCTCTAATATTTTTACAACAAATAAACCTATTAAGGAGTGAAATAAAGTGCACATGCACTATAGAAGTCTTTAGTATTTTTAGGACAACTGATCTTGTTAACAAATAAAATGAAGTGCACACGCACTGTATATGTCTTTTTCATTTTACAAGAATTAGGAAAGGAATGGGAAGGATTGCGTCATGGTTGTAGCACTTTAGATTGCATGCAGCTGCACTGAAAGTCCATATCTTTCTACAGAAGCACAACACCAAATGAGACAATGTGAAGCTCTTTTCCTTGAAGTATAAATCAGTGTAGCCAGGACACTGAAATGTCGTAGTAATATTCCATGCTATCATTTTGGTAGTACACTACGTACACCAAACAGTGGGACCATAATAACATCTCCATCGCTCAAGGTGGTGGATAGCATGTCGTGCCAACACTATGTTCTTGTAAAGTAGATCAACGTAGAATTAGTGCAAAAACCAAATATAGTGCTCCATGATCATGAGGATAGACAGGACAAATGGATATTGCAGTAATTTCTGGGAATTAGGTCAGAAGGTGAAGGACATTAAGTCACATAGTAGTCTTCTTTGAGAATTACACTAGTCTAACAACTGATTTGAGTAATTGGTGGCACTCATCGCCCAGTTACTGAACATTTCTGTACCATGTATGTAATATTACAGAATAATGTTCATTAAATTAACTGAATATAGTAATTATTGGCACTCATTGCCCAGTTACAAACCATCAGAAGTCATCATTCAAACAGAAACTATGAATGGCATAGTATTAACATAATTCACTAAATTATACACTCCTGGAAATTGAAATAAGAACACCGTGAATTCATTGTCCCAGGAAGGGGAAACTTTATTGACACATTCCTGGGGTCAGATACATCACATGATCACACTGACAGAACCACAGGCACATAGACACAGGCAACAGAGCATGCACAATGTCGGCACTAGTACAGTGTATATCCACCTTTCGCAGCAAATGCAGGCTGCTATTCTCCCATGGAGACGATCGTAGAGATGCTGGATGTAGTCCTGTGGAACGGCTTCCCATACCATTTCCACCTGGCGCCTCAGTTGGACCAGCGTTCGTGCTGGACGTGCAGACCGCGTGAGACGACGCTTCATCCAGTCCCAAACATGCTCAATGGGGGACAGATCCGGAGATCTTGCTGGCCAGGGTAGTTGACTTACACCTTCTAGAGCACGTTCGGTGGCACGGGATACATGCGGACGTGCATTGTCCTGTTGGAACAGCAAGTTCCCTTGCCAGTCTAGGAATGGTAGAACGATGGGTTCGATGACGGTTTGGATGTACCGTGCACTATTCAGTGTCCCCTCGACGATCACCAGTGGTGTACGGCCAGTGTAGGAGATCGCTCCCCACACCATGATGCCGGGTGTTGGCCCTGTGTGCCTCGGTCGTATGCAGTCCTGATTGTGGCGCTCACCTGCACGGCGCCAAACACGCATACGACCATCATTGGCACCAAGGCAGAAGCGACTCTCATCGCTGAAGACGACACGTCTCCATTCGTCCCTCCATTCACGCCTGTCGCGACACCACGGGAGGCGGGCTGCACGATGTTGGGGCGTGAGCGGAAGACGGCCTAACGGTGTGCGGGACCGTAGCCCAGCTTCATGGAGACGGTTGCGAATGGTCCTCGCCGATACCCCAGGAGCAACAGTGTCCCTAATTTGCTGGGAAGTGGCGGTGCGGTCCCCTACGGCACTGCGTAGGATCCTACGGTCTTGGCGTGCATCCGTGCCTCCCTGCGGTCCGGTCCCAGGTCGACGGGCACGTGCACCTTCCGCCGACCACTGGCGACAACATCGATGTACTGTGGAGACCTCACGCCCCACGTGTTGAGCAATTCGGCGGTACGTCCACCCGGCCTCCCGCATGCCCACTATACGCCCTCGCTCAAAGTCCGTCAACTGCACATACGGTTCACGTCCACGCTGTCGCGGCATGCTACCAGTGTTAAAGACTGCGATGGAGCTCCGTATGCCACGGCAAACTGGCTGACACTGACGGCGACGGTGCACAAATGCTGCGCAGCTAGCGCCATTCGACGGCCAACACCGCGGTTCCTGGTGTGTCTGCTGTGCCGTGCGTGTGATCATTGCTTGTACAGTCCTCTCGGAGTGTCCGGAGCAAGTATGGTGGGTCTGACACACCGGTGTCAATGTGTTCCTTTTTCCATTTCCAGGAGTGTAGTAATCATTGGCATCATAGGTAATCTTATTACAATAAACAGTGGCATTCATTGGCCAGCTACAAAACATTTTTTTTGTATTACTCAGAAGTCATTACTCAAAATGAGTTAATTATTGGCATAACATTTATACATAATTAGTCTAATTATAGTAATAATTGGCATCATAGGTAATCTTATTGCAATAAACAGTGACATTCATTGACCAGCTACGAAGCATTTTTTTTTATTATTCATAAGTCATTATTGAAGTGACATACTATTCAGAGCTGATCAGTATTATTTAGAACTCTCTTAAACTAGTAGCATTATTTGGGACTGGTAATTACTTTGTTTGCTTTTTAGTTATTGCTGCAAATGAAGATGTGTAACGTCATGCGTCATGAGTCAGCTGTAGCAAGGTTGAGAAACAAGTAGAGTATATGTGATCACATTCATAAACGACATAGGTTTAATAAACAACTATTTATACCACATTAATTTCATGAATAATTTCTCCTGCAAAATATAGAGAATGGATTATGAAACTGAAAGAAGAAACGCATATTATCCTGAAAAGTAGTGAACTTCGAATTAACAGGTAGTGAAATGTGTATAAAAATATACATGTTCTGTAGCTGTCCTTTCCAAAACCTTCAGTCATCATACCATACGATATAAGACATACTGTCAAAATGAACTGCAACAAATACTTAAATAACTACTTAGCATATTTTAACTAACATTAAATATATAAACTTCATCATTATTTTCATCTGCAAAGAAAAACTTCATTATCCATATCACCATAACTCCATTATTATCATCACCTGTAAAGAAAAACTTCATTATCCATAGTAGCATATTCTTCATCATTATTCATCACCATTCATTATCATCTGCAAAAGAGTCACTTCATTATTCATTATACAACTATTCCTTATTTCTATCATATTTCATCACTAAAACTAAGATGTGTAGTTCTGTCTGACAGCCTGTAGCAATCGCCTCGTATTCTGAAACAAAAAATTAGTTAAGACTGCTATTCTACGATGTGTATACTATATTCTTGTTAATGCTTGTTAATTCTGATCAATTTACTCTTCGTCACGAGGTACTGCATCCTCTTTCGTTCATTCAGAAGGTGAAATTCCTATTTCTGCTTAATTGATTTCGTTTATACGTTATTTCTTTCTGAAAATAATGAACTAAGATTAATGTCTTGCATTTAATTCATATACCCATTAGATAAAAACTGGTTTATAGTAACATAATTGAGCATACAGCATAGCATGACAGAAAACGTAATATGTCAAAAACATCGACAGTGTTCAGAAGCAAAAATGTACACAGTGTATCACAATGCAGCAGCAAAAAAAAAGTAAAGTAGTCACGATGTTTAGCTATCATAAGGCAAAATGTTAAAGTCAACTGGTGTTTGATATATCTTAAATATTTCATAGTGCATACAAACAAAACAGGAAAACAATCACACATACATAAAAAATGGAAAATATGCACGGTCTAGGGTGTATAACGACAAGAAATGTGATCTTGTTTGTGTACAGCTTGTATGTTGTGTAGTTAATAGAGGCGAGAACTGAGGACTTTAATAGAAAGAAAATTTGATAAAATTAATATATCACTAGATAGATTTGCATAATTATTCGTAAGATATGTAATTTTATCTGGAAAATGTGCACTGTCTAATGTGTAACGACAAGAAAAGCGACCTGCTAACCTTACCTTGCCGGGCACGTGCGAAGAAAAAATTACGATAATCATCAGTAAGTAGTCACATAAATATAATTGCATAAGTGGTCATAAAATATGTAAGTTTATCTGGAAAAATGCGCACGGTCAGGTGTGTAACGACAAGAAAGCGAACTGCTAACCTTAACTTGCCAGGCACTTTCCAGGAAAAAATGCGATAACCATCAGTAAGTGTTCATGTAAATATAATTGCATAAGTGGTCATAAAAATTAGGAAATGGCATTACAGTGTGATAAATCATAAAGTATTTTCATTCAATAAAAGGTTTGATGTTGGATATGTGGTGGTTCCCATTGGTTTTTCTGGTTCTCAAAGTTTCGACGTGTATTACATTGGGGTGAGGATTGCTGCGAATCCGATATGGACCTGCGTATAGAAGCTCAAATTTACTGCATCTAATCTTTCCTTTGTTGGATAAATAGTGTGTACGTACTAACATCTTCTGTCCAATGTGAAAGTCACGGCGTGTACAAACCTGTTTTTGCTGTCTTCTCCGGCGCTCTGCGGCACGTTTGATATTGTTCAGCGCAATGTCAATTATTTCATGGTGTCGTAGTCGACGAGATGTAGGAAATGTTACTAATTCTTTAATTTTGTTAGGTGGTTCAACATTTTTCAGTATAACAGACGGAGATGGCATAGTAGATTCATTCGGTATGGAATTAATTACATCTTGGAATGAGAGTATGAGTGTTTCCCAATCAATATGTTTTTTATGGCAGTAAATTCTACACAGTTTACCAATTTCTTTCATTAATCGTTCACAAGGGTTCGAAGAAGTATGTACCTGGATATATATATCGGAGAAATGTTTCTAGCTCGTAACATACGTGTCCATATAGCAGATCGAAACTGTGATCCATTGTCGGAAATTACTTTGAACACATGCCCTACATGAAATAGAAAATGTTTTACAAATGCCTTCGAAACAGATTTAGCAGTAGCTTTGCGTAACGGAGTAAAGGTAACAAATTTTAAACTGAGTTCACCAGCGACAAAGATGTAGCAAAAACCTTTATTAGTTCTGGGAATCGGACCAAAAATGTCTACAGCGGCCATATGTCTCAATTTAACAGGTACAATGGGATGTAATGGAGGAATGTGTGAAGTCGTGTCCGATTTAGCTTTCCGGCAGATTTCACATGACGCTAAAACTCGTCGAATACGTTTCTCCATGTTGGTAAAATAACAGTTCTGTCTCAGTATAAGAAAACATTTTCTAGCTCCGTAATGTGCATAACTTAAATGAGTATACCAGATTAATTTGTTAACAAGTTCGTCAGGAATGCATAATAACCAATTGTTGCTGTCAGGATGAGAGCGGCGAAACAGAATGTCATTGCGTACAGTGTAATGGTTTCTCACGGTAACATTATTCTTATCTTGCCAAAGGTGTTTAATCTCTTTCCACACGTTGTCTTTACTCTGCTCTTGTGCTATGTCTTGTAATGACGACGAAATGAAATTTTCAAATGAACTTGTTGAATGTACATGACGCTGGAATTTGCTTTGCAGAAGTTGGTTGCGATGTCTTGCTGATCGTTGCTGAGAGAACGGGATAGTGCATCTGCTACAATTTTTTGTGTGCCGGGAATGTGAACAATTGTAAAATGAAATTCCTGTACATAAAGTTTCCATCTATTTAATCTGTCGTGTGTAAATTTAGCCGAAAGTAAAAATTGTATCGCTCTATGATCTGTGTAAACGGTAGTGTGTCTTCCATAAAGAAAATGCCTAAATCTGGTAAAAGGCCATGCAACACATAATGTTTCAAGTTCTGTAACAGAATTATTGCGTTCAGCAGCTGACAGAATGCGACTTGCAAAAGCAATGTTTTTAATTACTGTAGCCGGCCAGTGTGGCCGAGCGGTTCTAGGCGCGTCAGTCTGGAACCGCGCGACCGCTACGGTCACAGGTTCGAATCCTGCCTCGGGCATGGATGTGTGTGATGTCCTTAGATTAGTTAGGTTTAAGTAGTTCTAAGTTCTAGGGGACTGATGACCACAGCTGTTGAGTCCCATAGTGCTCAGAGCCATTGGAACCATTTTAATTACAATAGAACCATCTTCTTCAATTTCCTGAAAAATGTGTACGCCTAAAGCGGTGTTAGAACTGTCGGTGGCAATGGAAAAATTTCTAGTAAGATCTGGATGCGATAAAAGTCGTGTATTCAACAAAGCATGTTTCAGGTTCATAAATTTAGAATGTGCATGTTTATTCAAAGACCAAATAGTGTTTTTACCTGTCAATTGACATAATCTACGGGTGCCTAAAGCAGAGTAATGAAAAAGTTTACGAAAAAAGTTAATTAAACCCATAAACCTGCGTAGTTGTTTCTTCGTCGTAGGAACAGTAATATCACGTAAAGCTTGAAGTTTTTCCGGGTCAGGCGTAATGCCCTCTGCTGAAATTACATGTCCAAGAAATTTTATAGAGGTTTTACCAAAGTGCGATTTTCTGAGATTAACTGTGAGTCCTTGTGCACGAAAAGTCTGCAACAGTCGTTCAAGAATCAGATTGTGTTCAGACCAGTTAGCTTCTGCAATAAGAATGTCGTCTACGTACGTTGTGATTCTGTCTTTAAGTTCTGTCGGAAGTACTGTATTCAAACCGCGGATAAAAGCTATTGAAGAAATTGTTAACCCGAACGGTAATTTACAAAACTGGTAACAGTCACCAAAACAGAGAAATGCTTTGTACTTTCTGCAGTTCGGATGGAGCTGAATTTGCCAAAATCCCGATTTCAAATCTAATGTGGAATAAATAGCAGTACCATTAAGTTTCTATAGAAGAACTTCTAGTGTCTGTGGGCGATCTGTTTCATTAATAATAATGTCATTGATCTGACGCGAATCAAGTACGAGGCGAAGTGAGCCATCTTTTTTCTTAACAATATGGAGCGGGTTTATGTACGAACTAACTGCCGGTTCAATAATTCCCTGCTCAAGTATAACTTGCAATTCTTACTTAACTTGTTCTCTGTGAATATATGGAATGGGATAATGCTTGGCTTTAAATGTGTCGTGCTGTTTAACTTGAAATTCATACATAAAACCGGACATAGTACCAGGAACGTTGTCAAAAACTGGAACTTGCTGTAAAAGAATTTTGTGTAGTTGCGTGCGTTCATCGTCTGTATTTGCACTGCTCTGTTTAACTTTATCATAAATCGTCTGCATAACGTCATAGTCGGTTTCGTCTGGAGTATTATAGTTGTGTACGTACGTATCTCTGAACAATGTGGAATTACAGTCTATGTTACGTGATGAGGAAATGACCTCTGTACGATTAATTGTTTGTTCTTCTGCAGATAATGAGTGCTGAAATTCTAAAGCTAGTTGTACATTTTCATCCTTCAACATTAAATAGGAATTTTGAAAGTCAATAATGGCATCGTGTTGTACCAGAAAATTCGTACCTAAAATAGTGTCTGTCGTCAATAACGGAATAATCCAAAAATTTGAGTGAAATGTATGACCTGCAATACAAAATGATGTCTGTAATTTTACATCTACTCCTTTACTAGATACTGCTCCTTTTACTTTCTTTTTGCCTAATGGTAACGTAGGATAGCTATTTTCTTTGTTACACTCGCTGAAAGTTTCTTCATTTATAACTGACGTAGGTGATCCAGAATCGATTACTGCTGAAAATTTCGATGACCCAATTTTAACTTCGATGACAGGGTGTGAAATGGTTTCCTGAAAAACTGGACTTTCCTGCAAAAGAGTGTCTCGGATATCGTCAAAAGTAACAACATTTTCATGAACAACATTCTGCGTGTCAAAAGTAGTGCTTGTGTTGCTGGAAGATGAGACTTGTACAGTATCTAGTCAAATTCTATCTGACGTGTTATTATTTTCGGGAGGATGCTGTGGCAGTTCCACTATTTGTACTGTTCTCTTATTTCTTCCTGACGTATTACGTTCTGGGTGATACCTACTGTCTGGTTCATTTATGATTATTTGTTGTGGCGGATGTTCTTGCTGCTGATAAGATAGACTGTTATTAAATGTACGCTGAAAATTGTGCTCATTATTTTTACGTCTGTCGTGATAGTCATTTCTATACGGCACATTGCGATAGGAGTTAAAATGATGTGTTTTCTGTACGTACTGATTCCCTTGTTGCTGTGCGTTACTATTTGTTGGGGCTGAGACTATACGTGCACGCGGCAAAACATTAAAGCTCGGTTGACCTTGTACATTACATAAGTTGGTTAGGTATGCTAACCGGCTGGCTTTCATGCTGTTGCGGTGAAAAACGTCTATTATTACTAAAATGTGGTTCCTGTTGCTGATAATTTTTTTTACACATACTGATAATTAAAAATTTTGCCTGTTATTAAAGTTCTGGTGGTTGTCGTTCCTGGAGCGTCTAATGAAAAAATTGTCACTTTCGGTAAAACTTGTCTTATCAGGTTTTCTTTACACGTTTCTTAATCCTAGGTACAGCAATGGTTGAAGAGCTGTTTTAATAGATATAAAGGATAGTTGAAGAGAAGGCAGCAGTGCAGAAAACTAAAGATGAAACAGCACTTCTATGGCTCGGGGCCCTGTGCATGCTACAGCACATATTCATTAAAGCGTAATGAATCCCCTGAGGTTTATTACGCGCTGCAAATACATTTTAGTTTTTGCGTTACAGGCAGTGAAGCTGAAAATTCAAAAATAAATTGTTGTATCCATGCTAATTGTAGTTTCTGCATTACACGAAATGTTGGTAAAAATTCAAGAGCAAATTGTCGTATCCATTTCAAAGCTAGTTTCTGCGTTACAGACCAAACTGGTGAAAGTACAAAAATAAATCGACGTATCCAGTTCAATGCGTGTACCTGTGCTCTGTCATTTTCAAATACCTCAGATTTTTTCACACATACAAATTGCTTATAATCAACGTTATCGTCTCTGAATCTGAGAACAGGTTCACGACAACATAAGAATCCGTTTGTCTGAATCCCTTCGGATCCCAAGTCACGTAGTTTCTGTAAATTACTTAAGTTATACTGGCTGTACAAGTGTGACAAATTCTCGCAACGTGGCGTATGCTGTGACGTGTTAATGAGTGAAACAATTTTAATTTCTGTCACTTTAAAACATTCATCAACTTGCTTGTTCTGTTGTTCACATTTCTTATCGACTTCCGTATCCACAGTATGTGAAAGTTCTGGTGAATTTAAATTAAACTCGTCGCGTAACTGTGTTGCGTTTTTAGGACATTGTTCAGCGACTGCACTGATTTCATCTCTAACTGATTCTGTTGTGGCTGCATGTGTATTATTTAATTCTTGTGCAACAGATGTAATTTCTTCATTATTGTTCCTAGCATTAGCCATACTTTCTTCACATGATTGTTCTATCGTGTCGTGATGTTGCACGGTAACAGCAGTAATCTGTTCACTAACTTGTTTGTTCTGTTCGTTAAGGTTGTCGTGTTTTTCGTTCGTCAGTTTGAAACTTTCATTAATTAGCTCATTAAGTTGTTTGAAATGGTTGTCGAAACTTTCATTAAGTTGTTTGTAATGTTTATCTAGTTTTTCACTGAATTGTTTGAAATTTTCATTACGTTGCTTGTACGATTCATTAATTTGTAACAATAATGCCATAATTTGATCCAAACCAATATTAGCAACTCTATTCTCTGTGCTGTTTGATGGTGTATCTGCAATTGTCACGTTTTGTGTAACCATTTGGTTATTCTGTGATTCTTGAAAATGTTTGCCAATTGGATGTGCACTGTTAGTCACTACCTCGGAATTAAATAAATCTGTCGTACTCTGATTACACTGTTCATTTTCGTTAGAAAAATTTGTCTGTTCATTACGTAAATTTTGCAAACCGGGTGTGTCAAGCTGGGCAGCGTTCATTGTAACAGAACGTCCCGCATCATCAATTGCCGTTGAATTAACAGAGGACACAATTGAATTCATCTGTTCATCACTAGGATCAAAATCAACATTAGTGGTCGGTACACACTGATTGTCTGTAAATGGAGGACTGTCATCATTACACTGCGTGTCACAAGTACTATCGCTCAAGTTATTTAAGTCGGCTATTTCACTCATTACACATCGTGATGTACTGTTAACAGTTTTTCGCGGCATTTTTCACTTATCAAAATTATTCACAAATGAAATGCATAGGGGCTAAATTAAATAAAATGCAAATAATTTTTAAGTTTTTAGTTTGCCTGTATGTCCGATTACGCTATGTCTCGTAAACGGTTGGCCCTGACTAGTATTTGTACGCAATCTGACTGTATAGAACACCAACAACGAATGAAATGAAAATTTCAGTTAATACAATTAATTAATTAAGTCCCCAGCAACTATAAAACCTACGAGGCCAACAAAGCACAAGCATAGCTGTTCTGTGTGTGGAAGTGTGACTCAACGTACACATCTGGCACGGTTCTTCTTCAACAAGACAAGAAATTTTAAATACCATTTATACTGACGTGATAAAAAAAATTAGAAATACTATAATTGCGCAAGAAACCCAGAATTACACTCTAATACAAGAACACACGCCAGATGCTTTGTTGACTGAAACTGTAATGACGCAGTATTCAGGACACTGAAATAATGAGAGAGAAAAGAAAAAAAAATTTTTTTTACCTTCGTTTATGTTGATGAACAGCACTCTAGACATTACAATCTCTCCACACCGACTCGCTACTATCACATCTCAACAAGAACTTTTCAGTATCACGTCTCAACAAGCACTGACTCCCACGAGTTCTCCCCAAGCACTCATTACTACAAGTTCTGCCCAAGCACTGCCAGAGGAGGCGGCTGAATAATACTCTTTGGCGCAATCTCTGGCGCTGTGGCTCAGTGTAGCCACCTTTCATATGCCCCTCCTCCACGGGCCAGAATTTGATGGTATTTTTGCCAGCATTGGTGGTGAAAATACCACCAAATTCGTCCACAAAAATACAGACAAAAATAAAAGATAATATTAATACCTAAATATCACATAATTAGTTAAAATTTAGGCTTTGCACAGACCTTTCAATAACATAATATAAGAAATACAGTAAGCAATTCAAATTTTTTTCATGCATGTGACTTTACATAATAGTTCACACAATACACAAAAAATCAGTTTACACAAATGTTCACATAAAATGCTTTCAATGATTAGTTCCAGTAGTAGCACCCAGCGATGGTCAACAGGTGCAAACACCAACAAGTGACATTATTTTAGTAAAAGCAGTTTCATCAGTGGCACCTAGTAAAGTTGAGCAGGTACACACAGCAACAAGTGACTTCATTTCAGTAGAAGCAGTTCCATCTGTGGCACCCAGCAATGTTGAACAGGTGCAAACACCAACAAGTAACATCATTTCAGTAGAAGCAGTTCCTCAGTGGCACCCAGTAATGTTGAACAGGTGCAGACACCAACAAGTGACATTATGTCAGTAGAAGCAGTTCCAATAGTGACACCCAGCATTGTTGAACAGGTGCAGACGCCAACAAGTGACATCATTTCAATAGAAGCAGTTCCATTAGTGGCACCCAGCAATGTTGAACAGGTACACACAGCAACAAGTGACATTAGTTCCGTAGAAGCAATCCATCAGTGGCACCCAGCAATGTTGAGCAGGTACACACAGCAACAAGTCACATTATTTCAGTAAAAAAAAACAGTCTATCAGTGGCACCCAGTAAAGTTGAGCAGGTACACACAGCAACAAGTGACATTATTTCAGTAGAAGCAGTCCATCAGTGGCACCCAGTAATGTTGAGCAGGTGCAGACAGCAACAAGTGACATCATTTCAGTAGAAGCAGTCCATCAGTGGCACCCAGCAATGTTGAGCAGGTGCAGACAGCAACAAGTGACATTATTTCAGTAGAAGCAGTTCCATCTGTGGCACCCAGCAATATTGAACAGGTACATACAGCAACAAGTGACATTATTTCAGTAGAAGCAGTTCATCAGTGGCACCCAGTAATGTTGACAGGTGCAGACACCAACAAGTGACATTATTTCAGTAGAAGCAGTCCATCAGTGGCACCCAGCAATGTTGAACAGGTGTACACAGCAACAAGTCACATTTCTCAGCAGAAGCAGTTCCATTAGTGGCACCCAGCAATGTTGAACAGGTGCAGACACCAACAAGTGACATTATGTCAGTAGAAGCAGTTCATTAGTGGCACTCAGTAATGTCGAGCAGGTGCAGACAGCAGTCCATAATATTCACTATCACTGATCACACTGTTCATCAGAGTTTATTAGCACAAATTAAACATGTCCTAGTGGCACCAATCATGTAGAAAATGTACAAGTAACAGTCCATAATATTCACTATCCTAATCACACAGTTCATCAGCAGAAATTAATCATTTCTAAGTGGCACTCATTTTGTTGAAAAAGTGCAGGTAACAGTTCATAATATTCACCATCACTAATCAGACAGTTCAGGCATGAACAATAGTTTGAATCCACATACAAATGCTTTTACACTAAACATACAAATCATAACAAACACACAAATGATGTCAGATAATTGTCATATTAACTATTACAAATACACAAATATCAGTAAACCTATAATATTTATGGGTGTCAGTGCAAGCTTCTACAAACAAATAAAATAATATTTAGGAGATAGGTTGGGACTAATTATTTGGGATTAGGAAAGGAAAACACACAAAACACACTCACTCATCTTTCGTCCACATTAAGTACTACTGTGTAATTGAATAGTGTTAACTGTGTAAATGCAATTCTGTCAACATTTGATGTTCATCATGTGTATCAAGTAGTAGTGGCAGCAATGTATAACAGTCAATAATAGTTAAGTCAACGTCATAGTCATCACGTCAAGACCAATGTTTGCCAAGCCAGATCAAAATGTACTGTTGCTGAACAACTGTCAGTGAACCAAGTTATGCAATTACTTCCTCTCTCCAAAAAAAAGTATATACTGCTTAGTGATTTAACAAAGTGTGTGTATAGACTATCTTCCTTCTACTTGAGTGTTCTAGTCTGCTATCTTCATCCTCCTTGTTCCATATAGACCAACAAAAAAAAAAAAAATGCACCTAACTTACTTTACCTCTTATCCACCAAAACTCTAATAATCATCAGCATCACATAATCTCAATACTTTAATAATACCTCTTACGTCGATACATACAAACCTTATCATCAATAGCATTTACCTTACCTCTTGTCCACAAAAACTCCAATAATCATCAACTTCATATAATCTCTATACCTCAATAATATCTCTTCAATACGTCGACACATATAAACCTTATCGCCAATATCATTTCACTTCCATAACAACTCTTTCCTCTAGTCAGTCTTCTCGAACAAGTACAGATAAAATCCTAATGCAAACCTCATCATCCCCATACAATCCGAAGACACATTGTCAACACACAACCTCTGTGTAATCGATCTAACCCAAATCTTCTGCTCATTATGAATTATAAACAAAAGAAATGCATACATGACCTCTAACAGACTTAGTTCGAATAACTCTCAGTAATTAAGTATGATTACGGAGTGTGAATGGTCATAATATTTCACAGTGTGTACACCACTTCAAGAATTATGGCAAACAGAAGCAAACATGTGCAGTATTTCTTGTGTCAAGTGTCAATTCCTATTTCAATTGCTCACGAAAAATGCAGTGTAATAACTGTCAATGGTCTAAACCTAGTTTCGGTATGTCATGTCGTTAGCTTCCTTCCTATTAGCATAAATTTATACAGCTTTCATAAAACCTCCAGCTCATGTGACTTCTATGAAGTTTCTTGTACTAATGTCGTTCGTCGGATTATAGCAGTTCATTTTCTTATCTTAAAAATATAAGGCACTGAGCGTAAGCAAAACATGCAATAGCGAGTAAATATACCAGTAGTGAACAGAATGTCAACAAGTGGATGCAGCACAATTCTTACAACGAGGCTCTGCCAAGCAAACAATCTATAATTAATACAATAGTGTGACCTAAACTCTATGTTTGTACACAGTATATCAGCATTTCTATATACCAAATTAAAGAGTAGTTATGACAACAAAACAGAAATGTGTAAATATGCAATCCATACACATAGTAGTGAAGACATATCTTACGTAATAAACAGGTCATTAGTATCATATCAACATAAGCAAATAAATGTTCATATGTCATCTTAATAAGTAAACATGAAGGCGCAAGCAGATAAATCACATAGTATAACTTACATACCTAACCACATCAGCACAATTAATCAGGTGACAATTATAATTTAAATAAATAAGCACAGCAGGCACATAATTAAAAAAAATATGACTTCAGTGAAAAAGCGTTCCAGCCAAGCGATGCATAATATATACAAATAACAACCCTGTTCATTAATAAAACATTGACAAAAATCAGCAAATGTACGCAAGCACGTCGCTTCACAAGTAAATTCATAGAACATAAAATTAGCACAAAGTATGAATCACGTAATTGCGAGCAGCAAATTACGTCTAAAGTACGTGCCTAAGTGGAAATATGTTACCTGAAAAATGAACTCAATTAATAGTTACCTTTTTTAGTTTATTAGATTCTTCTTCGAAATTACATTCTTCCTGAAAATTTCTCGATAGCAAGTCGTCTTAACGTCGGACACGCACAGAATTTACCTGAAGTTCTTAAATATTGTATACAACCGTATCCTGAAAAATACTGAACGTTAATAACATAATTCATCAAGTCACTATAGCTTTATACTGAATTTAATCGGAGAAATTAGACTGTGTATTTGTTTACGGCTGTCAGTGCATTCGCACTGAGCGGTCGATCAGCTGTAGGCGCGTGACGTAGGAAGTAATAGTTTGCGGTCAACGACTGCCTTGTGCGGCGCGCAGACTTGACTGTTGCTTTGAGTATGTGCCGCCGCCAAAACACGGCGCGGTATCCTTGTACTCTCTGCGTGTTTACATGTAGCTGTTAGTTTCTCTAAAGTATGTCATTCCACAAAAATTTTAACGTTAGATATATGTTGTATTCCCTTAGAGCGTCGTGATTTAAGAGTTTCTACTTCAACAGTGTTATCATGAATAATTTTGCGAATTCTATATGGACCGTTATAAAGCAGAAAAAATTTGCGACACAAGCCTTTTCCTTTGTGAGACAAACGATGAGACTTAATTAATACCTTTTGGCCAACTGAAAAAGTTTTTAAACGACCAGGACGTTTTGCTGATTTCTCTCTTCTAGCAGCCACAGATTCAATATTTCGTAGAGCCAGGTTGACAACTTCAGAATGCCGCAGTTTCCGTGAAGGCGGAAAAGGAACGATTTCTGATATGCGATTTGTCGGTGCTTTGTTTTTTAATATCAGTATAGGCGGTAAAGAAGTTGAATCATTAGGAAGTTCATTCAGAATGTTTTGAAAAATATGAAGATACTGATCCCACGTTCTGTGATTCTGGTGACAATAAAGACGACACAATTTATTGATTTCCTTCATCCATCTCTCTGAAGCGTTAGATTGAGGGTGAAAAAGTGAAATGAAAATTGGTTTAATTTTACGACGCTGTAGAGTACGAAGCCAAATTTTAGAACGAAACTGTGATCCATTATCTGATATAACCTTATCAACATGACCAACTTCTTTATTAAAATGGTTAATGAAAGCATTAGATACTGAACGAGCTGTTGCTTTGCGTAACGGTGTAAAACACACATATTTTGATATCAATTCCACTGCTACGAAAATGTACGCAAAACCATTAGTAGAACGAACCACTGGCCCTAACAATTCAACTGCAGCCATGTTCTTTAATTTCGCTGGAATGATAGGAAACAACGGTGCTCTGTGAGAAATTGTTGGCGGCTTAGCCTTTTGACATAATTTGCATTTGGCCAGAACAGATCGAATACGTTTTTCCATATTACTGAAGTAGCAATTTTCCCGTAATTTATGAAAGCATTTTCTGGGACCAAAGTGTGCATAACTGAAATGCGTATACCAAATCAGCTTATTAACCCACTCATTAGGAATACAAACTAACCAAACAGAGTTGTCGACCGATTTTCGTTTAAAAAGAAGTTTCCAGATAGATCGCAAAAACGAGGTGTGGCCAAATCGTCCAAACTAACAAAGCGTCTAAGAAAATTACAGACACCAAGGAAACTACGAACATCACGTTTTGTGGTAGGAACAGCATAATTACGAATAGCGTCTAATTTTTTTGGATCAGGAAGAATACCTTCTGTAGAAATAATGTGACTGAGAAATTTCACCTGAGAACGACCAAATTCAGATTTTTCTAAGTTCACTGTAACGCCAACTCTTGCAAAAATACGTAATAATGAATCCAAAATTTTGTTGTGCTCACTCCAAGAACGCTCAGCAACAAGAATGTCGTCAACATATGAAGTAACATTGTCACGAAGATAAACAGGTAAAATTTCGTTTCAACTACGTAAGTCCAAACGGTAATTTCCGAAGTCACTTTTGGGTAAATTGGTCATATCCGGTTATTGTTTACTTACTCACTAGATAGATTGATAGTCGAAGAGTTGGTTTGACAGATGCAAAGAATAGTAAAAGAGTAGGCAGCGGTGCAGAAAACTAAAAGGGAAATAGCACCACTACAGCTCGGGGCCCTATGCTCGCTACGGCACATATTCACTTAGAGTAGTGAATCCCCTGAGGACTTTAATAGCCGCACATAATTTCTAGTTTGTGACTTAACGGCCAATTTGGTGGAAGTGCGTACATAAATTGATCTAACCATGAACATGGATGTATGTCATTCTTAGAATTGCGGAAGATCTTAAATTTCCGAACAGTCAAAAAGTGTTTATAGTCAAAGTTTTCGCCTCGTGGCGACAAAGACCTACCGCGTCTGACCCAGTCCCAATGACGATTATTGTTAAATTCACGCGCCTGGCGCTCTCTTGTTGCATCCCGTAAATGAAACAAATTATTTACTTCAAACCCCTCTGCTAAACTAACACTTGTCAATTTATCTGAGATCTCCTCAACTCTTTCCGACGAATCACCTATTTGTTCTCTCTGTTTATTTACGTCTTCTGTAAGTGTCGCGACTCGGGATCCGGTATTGACACATTTGGTAGTTAACTGTTCATATATTGTTGTGCTAAGTTATTCACTCTGTCATTTGGTACGGATTCCTCGATTCTCTCAAACATCTCCTCCTTATCGTGCGCACGTTGTAAATTCAACTCTGAAAATTTCTGCACTACCACACGATCTTTTTCTTCCTGTTTCCTGCCCTGTTCCTCTTGCCTGATTTCTGTTGAAATTAAGCTATTATTTTGAGCCTTCAAAATCGGTTGTACTTCTTCTCTAATTTCTTTATTTGATTCGTCTTTCATGTTTTTGAAACATGTCCCAATTCTTGAACTTAACCGTGTTGCCATTGCTTCCATCTCTGTTTCAATTGTTCCTATTTGTGATCCCCGTGAGTCTAATCGTGTTTTTAATTCAGATCCCAAATTTAATATTGCACTCATCAACTGCTCCATATCTTTCGACTGTGAAAAATTTTGAACTGTTTCCGGCCAATTTTCCCGACTTATTAAATTGTTTTCAACTCCATTATTCATCATCCCTTTCTCCTGTGTTGGCGAGTTCGCCATGTTAAGAATTCTGACTATCCATCATTTTTGCCTTTTTCATCGATCGTGTAATCATTTACAAATCATACACAACTCGTCACAATACGAAAATTACAGAGAATATAACACGTTATCGCCAACAATACCATTCACACGATATGCTTCCCTCACACACGATTAACGAACAATTGAAATAATTGCATTAAATTATCAAACCCGTAGACAAGACAAAAAAAAATTTTGAAAAATACCGTTAGAAGAATGCCAATTACCAAATCTACACATGCAATATAGACTACAATTACTAAACTCAAATTACTACAACAATACTACGGTCTACAATTTTTACAATCAGAAGATTCCAAGGGACGATCCGAAGCAGCGGTCGCCACGTGCATGGGTTCGTAATTAAATAAAATGTAAATAATTTTTAATTTTTTAGTTTGTCTGTATGTCCGATTACGCTATGTCTCGTAAACGGTTGGCCCTGACTAGTATTTGTACGCAATCTGACTGCATAGAACAACAACAAAGAATGAAATGAAAATTTCAGTTAATACAATTAATTAATTAAGTCCCCAGCAACTATAAAACCTACGAAGCCGTCAAAGCACACGTGTAGCTGTTCTGTGTGTGGAAGTGTGACTCAACGTACACATCTGGCACGGTTCTTCTTCAACAAGACAAGAAATTTTAAATACCATTTATACTGACGTGATAAAAAAAACAATTAGAAATAGTATAATTGCGCAAGAAACCCAGAATTACACTCTAATACAAGAACACACGCCAGATGCTTTGTTGACTGAACCTCTAATGACGCACTATTCAGGACACTGAAATAATGAGGGAGAAAAGAAAAAAAATTTTTTTTTACCTTCGTTTATGTTGATGAACAGCACTCTAGACATTACAGTCTCTCCACACCGACTCGCTACTATCACATCTCAACAAGAACATTTCAGTATCACATCTCAGCAAGCACTGACTCCCACGAGTTCTCCCCAAGCACTCACTACTACAAGTTCTGCCCAAGCACTGCCAGTGGAGGCGGCTGAATAATACTCTTTGGCGCAATCTCTGGCGCTGTGGCTCAGTGTAGCCACCCTTCAGAAACAAAGACAATACAAAATCCAACAAACACTAATACCACAAAGAGCAACAAATTGCCGATGATCTGTGGAAGAAAGAGTGACAAATTAGTAAAAATGCGTTGCGCCAGATGCTAACTACTTTTAAGTAATTAAAAGCAGATATATGACTACTTCACAGAAGATTCACAAAGAAATACGATCCTGGCAGGGTCGCCAAGTGTAACCTCTGCACACGATTAATAAATGAACATTTGTGAAATGGAGCCAAATGTAACCTCCCAACAAAAATAATGTTTAATAATAATGCAAAATGGAACCATGCGTAAACTCCCCAGAAAATTGATCAATGAAAATTGACCAAAAACTCACAATAATATTAATTGAATAATGAACCATGAACGAAATGTAACCTCCTAACAGAAATAATAATATTTGGTAAATTTTATAAGGACAGCAGCGCTGACCTTCGGCCCTGTATTGTGAATAACAAAAGAATGGTTCAAATGGCTCTGAGCACTATGGGACTCAACTGCTGAGGTCATTAGTCCCCTAGAACTTAGAACTAGTTAAACCTAACTAACCTAAGGACATCACAAACATCCATGCCCGAGGCAGGATTCGAACCTGCGACCGTAGCGGTCTTGCGGTTCCAGACTGCAGCGCCTTTAACCGCACGGCCACTTCGGCCGACTGTGAATAACAAAAGCAAAATTCTTACCTCAATAAACTGCAACTGTATCTACTCTTATTTATCGACAGAGCTTTGTGCAATGCTGGCGTATATATATATATATATATATATATATATATATATATATATATATATATATATATATTTGATTCTTGGAAGGAATGCATAGGAAATATTCTTTAAATTGAAATGAATGCTTTTTCTTCAAAAGAGTGGAAAAATTCTTTAAATTGAAATGAATACTTTTCTTTAAAAGAGTTACTTTATAAAAAAATTAATATTGGGGCATTTTTTTTTTGAACAAATTAAATTACAATTAACATACATTATTAAATATGCGCCAGGCTGCTTCTTTACCTTCTACAACAATACTCATCCTCCAGAGTCCTGACCAGATTCGCGACCAGAGCACACAGCCGACACATGCCGACTCCCTACTACCGTATCCGACTGACTACTGCAGACAGACTACTACTGCAAACTCGCGCAGACTAGCGACAAGCAACAACTAATGATAAACTACTCTCTGGTCAGAGATTCTGTCATGCCTCGCCCATCGCCAGCGAAGCATATGCCTTACAAGTTTTACTCACAAATCAACCTGACCATCCTCTGTCCAACCGATATTTGATACATAAAGATGTGTTATCTTATCGCCGTCATTCTGAAGCCATTACTTTGTGTGTTTGTATTCCTAAGGATTCTGAACGCAAGCTAATTTGGCACACACATTTTGTTTGGGGTCATTATCGTACCAAGAAGTGCCAAGCAAAGCTTAGTACCAATTGTTACTTTAGCAATATGTGACGTAAGATCCAAAGTATACTCAAAACATGTGGGATCTGTCAAAAATCTAAACCGCTGAGCTTGTCTACGAAGACTAATTTGCATTCTATTGTATCCAGGAAACCTCTATCAATTGTAAGTTCGGACATAAGTTGTTCACATCCCACAAGCAGTGGTGGTGTGAAATATATTCTTGCATTTTACGATTTATTCTCCAAGTATGTTAAACTGTATGCTATAAGATCTGCTACTGCCACTGCCATCAATCGTCGTTTCTCATGTAAGCACATTCCTCACATGGGAAAACCAAAAGCTGTTTTATACGACAATGCTACATACTATACTGGGTACAAGTGGCATATATTTCTCAAAAACAATAGTATTAAGACTACTTTAATATGAAGATATAGTCCCCAGTGCAATCCCACTGTAAGTGTGTTCCGTGAGGTTAACAGATTTATGAGAACATACATTGCTACCAAACATACCAACTGGGTGACATATTTATCTTTATTTGAAGAGATACACAGCAACCTCAATGTTTATGAAACTCCGTATACTCCTAACGAGCTCATGTTCGATCGCAAAGAAGACAACGATTGGACAACGCCGTTATCGAAACTTTCATTTCAGCAAAGAACACACGACAGAAAGGTAAGGGAAGTCTGTGCGACGCTGACTGCGGAAGCCAAAATTAGGAAAAAAACGTATGTGCACATTGTCAAGAGGAAGCAGGAATTTAAAGCTGGTATGTTAGTGCTTTTGCGTACTCACCGTAAGTCGTCTGCTCTTCAGCGGCGCAACACGAAGTGGCGTCTGCTGTACGACGGTCCTTATGTTATTGTCAGCATTCCGCATCCTGGTGCATGTCAGCTACAGCATCCTAAAGCAATCCTGGTGCATGTCAGCTACAGCATCCTAAAACAAACAGAATTATTCGGCCATATGCTCACCGTGATCTTAGAGTATATCTTGCTCAACAGTAAACACATCTATGGATCATGCTTAAGTTATAAACAACTATCAAGTACACGTATCTCACAGTACTTCTACAGAGAAGCTACGTAGTATAAGAGTTTTATTTCAGCTGTTTTTGTCAGGTGTAGAAGGAGAAAGAAGAGATTCGCCTTCGCCGAATATTTACAGCAGCCACTCAAATTTTTAAAGTAAATTTTATATTAACTTTTGTACAGGGGCGAGAAGCCTAGGAGACTGACTATCTATACCGTCAGTCTTCGACTACTAAGGATAGATTCACGTGAATACTTAATAATTCTACACCCTTACACTTTCACCTTGAAACTGGTTGGATAAGCTTCCCACCATTGAACACACACTTATGAGTAGCTAAGGCCATGCTAACACAGCACTTACACACTCGTGTCGCGAGTAGTTTTTGTGTTTGATGGTAGTTCACTGCTTTTGTTATTTGCAAAGAAAAACTTAGATCAAAACTTATAAGGATTGTCAATACTGTAAATACTGTAAACTTATGTAAAGCTATATGAAAATATTTTTATGTGACCAATCATACATGTGTTAAGACAAGAGGAATATGTCTCTGTGTTTAAGTAACGCCGATATGTAATATGTTTGAATGAATTTGTACCTGTATAAAAAAACCTATATGTAACACGTTTCCATGTATTTATCTGTATTTACGAATGATAAATGATCTATGCTCACTCGTATGTGTTATCTGTACTTGTTACATGTGTCGATATGAGACTTGCATAACGGGAAACTGTTTGTGGACGTTTACCATACGTCGCTGTACTTGTAACTACGAGGACACTGGTGTGAAAAACTGCATAATTAGAAAAGACTATTCATGATATAAAGCTATGTATATAAACGTGATGAACTATTTATGTTTGAAATTTGTTTACAAACTGCTGGTGTAGAATCGAGTTACGAATTGTTTGCGTGAAGACTTGACGGCGGACGTTTGTTCTACGTCACAACTATTTGTGAACGAATATTTGCATATCGATTCACAAACTGAGTGCATGGAATAACTGTCATAGTGAAATGCACCGGCACTTTTGAGTGCATAAAAAATTTACATTTACTGCGCTGGATCGCTGTATCTCTGCAAGTCTGTATAGCAAGAACTGTTTCCCAACTGCACCTACGGTCGCTTTGTTCCAAAACGAGGAAGACCATTCGACGAGTGGAGAAATTTGGTTGGGTCCTCAGGGAGCAATACGTTCTCGGAAATGACGGACACTCTTGCCTGGCCTAAACGAGGATCGATTCCAGCATCGTTCCGTCCGAGGTTCTGCTTTCGTGCCTTCAGGAGCTTATGCTGTGGAGTGGGTATCCACCAGTCTTCTATCAAGCGACGTACGACCTAGGACAAAAATAGTGACATGTGTCAAAGTAAACAGCGTAACCAGTGCAAAAAATGTAAACTATGATACAAGTGATCGCGCACACGCATCTGTATCAAAACTGCGATCTATGACATTTAACTGCCCTAAAAATGCTCGCGTTTATAAAGTTATCGTATGTTTCGGTTCATAGAACTGTGAACGACGACACGTCGTGAAATTCGTTATATCTGAAATAAAAATACATTTCAAGCGCAATAGTGTGCGAAAAAGACTATCAGCAATAAGAATTTATAATTTCATGTTAAAGAGTGCTGTAACTTTCGGATTTTTTGCCTCTTTTACATGTTAATCCGCATTTGTAAAATCTATTATGATAAATTTTGCGACGTCTTGTGGACATGAACACACGGACTGAGAGTAAGCTATGTGTCCAGTGATGAACTCCCTTTGTATCTGCCGTGTTAGTACTGAAGTTTACGCGACTGCGCATGCGTGGTAGGCGCAATGCTAACATCAAACTATTGTAGGCGTACGCGCCACATTCAAGCACTGACAATCTTTTTTTGTAAATATTATGGTATGATATGTGTGTTATTAATTTCATGTATGTGTATTTGTAGACTTATACAGGGTGTTGCAAAAAGGTACGGCCAAACTTTAAGGAAACATTTCTCACACACAAAGAAAGAAAATATGTTATGTGGACATGTGTCCGGAAACGCTTACTTTCCATGTTAGAGCTCATTTTATTACTTCTCTTCAAATCACATTCATCATGGAATGGAAACACACAGCAACAGAATGTACCAGCGTGACTTCAAACACTTTGTTACAGGAAATGTTCAAAATGTCCTCCGTTAGCGAGGATACATGCATCCACCCTCCGTCGCATGGAATCTCGGATGCGCTGATGCAGCCCAGGAGAATGGCGTATTGTATCACAGCCATCCACAATACGAGCACGAAGAGTCTCTACATTTGGTACCGGGATTGCGTAGACAAGAGCTTTCAAATGCCCCCATAAATGAAAGTCAAGACGGTTGAGGTCAGGAGATCGTGGAGGCCATGGAATTGGTCCACCTCTACCAATCCATCGGTCACCAAATCTTTTGTTGAGAAGCGTAAGAACACTTCGACTGAAATGTGCAGGAGCTCCATTGTGCATGAACCACACGTTGTGTCATACTTGTAAAGGCACATGTTCTCGCAGCACAGGGAGAGTATCCCGTATGAAATCATGATAACGTGCTCCATTGAGCGTAAGTGGAAGAACCTGGGGCCCAATCAAGACATCACCAACAATTCTTGCCCAAAAGTTCACAGAAAATCTGTGTTGATGACGTGATTGCACAAATGCGTGCGGATTCTCGTCAGCCCACACATGTTGATTGTGAAAATTTACAATTTGATCACGTTGGAATGAAGCCTCATCTGTAAAGACAACATTTGCACTGAAATGAGGATTGACACATTGTTGGATGAACCATTCGCAGAAGTGTACCCGTGGAGGCCAATCAGCTGCTGACAGTGCCTGCACACGCTGTACATGGTACGGAAACAACTGGTTCTCCTGTAGCACTCTCCATACAGTGACGTGGTCAACGTTACCTTGTACAGCAGCAACTTCTCTGATACTGACATTAGGGTTATCGGAAACTGCACGAAGAATTGCCTCGTCCATTGCAGGTGTCCTCGTCGTTCTAGGTCTTCCCCAGTCGCGAGTCATCGGCTGGAATGCTCCGTGCTCCCTAAGACGCCGATCAATTGCTTCGAACGTCTTCCTGTTGGGACACCTTCGTTCTGGAAATCTGTCTCGATACAAACGTACCGCGCCACGGCTATTGCCGCGTGCTAATCCATACATCAAATGGGCATCTGCCAACTCCGCATTTGTAAACATTGCACTGACTGCAAAACCACGATCGTGATGAACACTAACGTGTTGATGCTACGTACTGATGTACTGTAGAGCAATGAGTCGGATGTCAACACAAGGACCGAAGTCAACATTACCTTCCTTCAATTGGGCCAACTGGTGGTGAATCGAGGAAGTACAGTACATACTGAAGAAACTAACATGGAAATTAAGCGTTTTCGGACACCTGTCCACATAAAATCTTTTCTTTATTTGTGTGTGAGGAATGTTTCCTGAAAGTTTGGCCGTACCTTTTTGTAACACCCTGTATATGCAATGTGCTTCAGAGTGAGCTGCTCGCCTGCAGGTGTGTCCTTTCGCCTCACAACTCATGGGGGCAGTTTCAAGGTACATTTGCATGCTGAGCTTTTCTTAGCAGAAAGCGTAATTTATTTCAGAATACACTATTATTAACAGCCTGTGTGTGTTTTATTTTTTGTCTTTAGTAATTGTAAGTTTGTTGGGTGACTTGGCATGGCAGAAGGTTTCGTACTTCTAAGCAAAAAGTCGTCCAGCTCGATCCACCGTCGTCTTCGGATGCTGTCATATTACGAAGTCCCAATTTAGTGAAAACACAGAGAAAAGAGACACGGTTAAAAATACATAAACGGACCTTTAACGAAAATGCCATGCTCAATCGCGGAGAGTTTGTATAATTTTTTTTAAATGCATTACTATAATTCATTGTGTGGTCTCGATCCAGTTACGAATAAGCTAAAAACTAATCTGTGAAAGAATCACAAGAGAAGTGGGCATACTTGCATTCGTCCGGGAGATACAGGATGGTTTCAGTCAAATTGCTTCATGGCCAGGTAGAAATTCCAAAAACGAGATATTGGATTGTAAGACATACCCAGGAGTAGATATTAGACTCAAATAGCAATCCAGTAACGACGAAGAGCAGGAAGTTTAGGAGTCAAGGGGAATTAGTACGCAAGGAAGTGGGGTACGTCAGTACTAAGAAATGAAGAGGCACGTTTGAATTTCTCTGATGCTGTAGACATTGCAATATAGATTAGTTCAGTAGGCAGTACAGTTGAAGAGGAATGAACATCTCTAAAAAGAGGAGTCCCAGTGGCTGGAAAGGAAATCGAAGGTACAAGGATGACAGCTGCGAAGAAACCATGGAAACCTTACGAAATACTTCAGGTGATCGATGAAAGAAGGAAGAACAAAAAAGTTCAGGTAAATTCAGGAATACCGAAATACATGGTTAGGAGTGATATAAAATAGAAGTGTGGAGAAGCTAAGGCAATATGGCTGCATGAAAGATGTGAAGAAATCGAAAAAGTAATGATTGTCGGAAGAATGCATTCAGCATGTGGGAAAGCCAAAACAACCTTCAGTGAAATTAAAAACAAGAGCGATAACATTAAGGGTTCAATGGGAATTCACTGTTTAGGGAAGAGAAGATATGTGGAAAGAGTACACTGATGGCCTCTACGAGTGGGAAGACTTGCGTGATTTTTTAAATTCGTATTGTGATTTTATACAATATACAGTTCATACAAGACATGTGATTTTATACAATATACATACGATATAAGAGAAGATGAAACATTAAAATCCATGTTTTTCAACCAATTAATTTATATGGTTGTGAGAGTGAACATGTTGTCGGGAATTTCAGGGTATGAATGAACTGGACAGCGTTGGTCTAGATGTTCAATTGCTTGCTCTTCTTGATTACATTCACACATTGGTGAACTGATTCAGCCCCATTTGTACCTGAAGTAGCTACAGCAATCCAGTTCTTAACCTGTTGAGGCGGCACGAGAGATTCCCCCGTAGGTAAAAACCTTTTGGCTTCTTTGTGGGATCAAGGTGATGGGCTCTTGTTCCTAATGATTTTGTTACCATTCATGCTTGCAGCTTTCATTTAGGTCAAAACCATCTGCGATGAGTTGTCCTGCAGTAACACTTGCTGGTCTTCCTGATGGCAATCGTTGCTGTGGCAGATGACAGAAATCCTGGTGCAGTGGTAGAGAGGGTGATGCAGAGATTTTCTTGGCCTCCCTCAGTAGAGCTTGTCTCCGTCTTAAGTGAGGTGGAGGGATGTGATTCAATACAGGTAATCAGTGGCATGGGGTTGATTTGATACAACCTGTAGTACAGCACATTGTGTCGTTCAGTTTTGTGTCTACCTTCTTCACATGTACACTTTTCAACCAGACAGGTGCACAGTACTCGGCAGCAGAGTACACAAGACTGACGCCAGTTAAACGCACACAGTCACGCTGATGACGTGAAAGAAGAAGGAACAAGAGTCGAAAGAGAAGAATTTGGGATTCCAGCATTATAATCAGAATTTAAAAGGGTTTTGGAAGACTTAAGCTCAAATAGGGCGGAAGGAAGAGATAGCATTTCATCGGTGTTTCAAAAATCATTGGTGAAAGTGGCAGCAAAACGACTATTCAGGTTTGTGTAGAATGTGTGAGACTAGCCCTAAACTATCGGAATTTCGTGAAAGCATCAACCACACAATCTCGAAGGCAGCAAGAACCGACAAATGCGAGTATAATCGCACAATCAGTTGCTGACAGGAATAACATACGGAAAAGTGGAAAAGATTGGTTCAAATGGCTCTGAGCACTATGCGACTTAACTTCTGAGGTCATCAGTCGCCTAGAACTTGGAACTAATTAAACCTAACTAACCTAAGGACATCACACACATCCATGCCCGAGGCAGGATTCGAACCGGCGACCGGAGCGGTCGCTCGGCTCCAGACTGTAGCGTCCAGAACCGCACGGCTACTCCGCCCGGCAATGGAAAGGATAAAAGAGGATCTGTCAGCTGACGATCAGTTAGGCTTTAAGAAATGTAAATGCACCAGGGAGACACTTCTGACGTTGTGGTTGAGAATGGAAGCGAGACTGAAGAAAAATCAGCGGAAGCGACACTGAAGATAACTCAAGACACTGTCATACGATTAGCGGAAAAAGCGTTCGACCGTGTAAATTGTGCAGGATGTTCGAAGTGGTGAGGAAAATATGGGAAGCTATAGGGAATTCGGGTAATATGCAATATGTACAAGAACCAAGAGGGAACAATGAGACTGGAAGACCAAGAACGAAGTGGTAGAATTAAAAAGTGTCTAAGACAGGGAGGTAGTGTTTCATCCCTACTGTTCATTCGTTACACCGAAGAGGCAATGTGAAAAATAAAATAAAAGTTCAAGAGAGGGATTAAGATTCACCGTTATAGGATATCATAATAAGATACGCAGATCACATTGCTATTCTGAGTAAACGTGAAGAAGGATTCCAGGATGTTTGAATGGAATGAACAATCTAATGTATACAGAAAAAGAGTTTAGAGTAAATCGAAGGAAGACGAAAGTAATGAGAATTAGCAGAAATGAGAACGGCTTGAAACTTAACAGTACAATTGTGGATCACGAAGTATATGAAGTTGAGGAATTATACTACCTAGGCTGCAACGTCCCCTCTAAACGACGGACCAAGGAGGACACAAAAAGCAGACTAATGCCGCAAAATGCATTCCTGGCCAAGCCTATCTCGTACTTGGGCCTTAACTTGAGGAAGAAATTCCCGATAATGTACGTTTGGAGCAGACCATTGTATGGAAGTGTGCCGCTGATCGTGGGAAAACCAGAACAGAAGAGGATCAAATCCTTTGAGATGTGGTGGTACAGTAGAATGTTGAAAATCAGGTGGACTAATAAGGTAAGAAATGAAAAGATTCTCCGCAGAATCGGCGAGGAAAGGTACATATTGAAAACACTAACAGGAAGATGGGACAGAATAATAAGACATGTTTTAAGACATCAGGGGAAGACAGCCAACAAACAATTGAGGATGTGGGGTGTAGGTGCTAATGTGAGACGAAAAGGTTGGCGGTGGAGAGGAATTCGTTTCAGGCCGCATCAAACCAATCAGAAGACTGATGGAAAAAGAAAAAAAAAATAGAGAGCGAGAGAGGGAAAAGAAAGAAAACGGAGATGGAAACCATAAAGATGTCCGTGGCTACCGTGGTTGATTTTCAGGCTAGCACTGACCATCACTAACTGTCTCTCATTTCTTTCGGTTATATACTGGTAGATCTGATAGATCGAGAAAAAGATCTGAATAAGTTAGTACTGAAGGTTGTGATGTATCTGGAGTTATTTAATATCATAAAGTAATAAATTCCCTCGATGCCATTACTTACTTTCATTAGATTCATTAGGATTACTCTTTGTGCATAAACTGCTTCAGAAATTATTGTTTACTTTAATTAAGTTACAGTACGCAAACTTACTTTAAATTAATTCGCAACTGCGAATAAGGACAACCCTCAGCTGTAGAATGCAATGAAGACAATATAAATTAGTGCGGGATCGGGACTCGAACCCGGATTTACCACTTATGGCGAGCTCGCCCTACCATTTAGATATCGGTGCATGACTTGGGGCTAAACCCAAACTTCCGTATGTCGTCAACCATGTTTCTACGATCTGTACTCGTACATCCATTGACGTTGTACTTGGAAGTCCATTGCCCGGTATCGGCAGACTTTGCAATACGACGCAACATGACTTACAGCACATAAACAAACCAGAAACTAAGATAATGCTCAAAGATTTAGTATTTCAGCATTCTTTCTTTGGCGACCACTTGCATCTTCGAAAGTTAAACATCGATCTTGAACGATTAAATCACATTCATTATTACTATATTAACATATGCTGCCATAATGTCTACAAAGTTATGGTTCAAAATGACAGTTTTTCTATACATACAGAAATTGCATTTAACGCTTTTATTGTTACTTGTTTGATACTGTTTATGAAAAAGACATCAAAGCTTAATATGTCATCGGCTTAATGAAACTTCTTCCGTATCCAGTGCACACTGATGACACGACCATTAAGATGGACACTCTCGATCAATTAGAAATTTTTGACCATAAGCATAAGTCACCTTAACCATCCTAAATGAACAAATTCATACTCCAAACAACCCACTGTTTTCAAACTTTCAGGGAACATTAACACTGTAAACTGCGTTCTGACACTAAACATCCCATCTCACTCCCACACCCACCTCCCACATACAAAGCATATACACAAACAGAAAGCTCGCACTCTATCACACAAACACAAATACCAATCACGTTCCTCCGCACAGCACTAAATCAAAAAGCAAAATCTATAACGGTAAATAAAGCTCCACAGCCTGAAGGAATATCATACAGATGTTACACTGAGCCGGCCGCTGGTGGCCGAGCGGTTCTAGGCGCTTTAGTCTGAAACCGCGCGAACGCTACGGTCGCAGGTTCGAATCCTGCCTCGGGCATGGATGTGTGATGTCCTTAGGTTAGTTAGGTTTAAGTAATTCTAAGTGCTAGGGGACTGATGACCTGAGATATTAAGTCCCATAGTGCTCAGAGCCATTTGAACCATTTTGTTACACTGAATTTACAGCTGAGCCAGCCAATCGATTACCGTGATATAATATAGGTCGTTAGAAGGAAGAACAGATCATCTCCTGTTTCATGAATGGGAGTACAAGTGGTCCACAATGCTGCGAGTCCATTGCCTTTGGATCTGTCTGTAGAATATATTCTGAACTGAAACTCAGTAAAGTAGTAAGGTATCATAAAGCGAATGACCCTGCCATCACAACTATCATGGATTCTTGAAATGTCAGTTGTGAAAAACTCCTCTGACACTTTCACTTACGATATCCAGAAAATAATGGATCATGGCAATCAAAAAAGAAAATCATTAGTTCACGAATCCCAGAAAACATTGTACTATGCAGCACATTACTGTTTACTTATGACTGGGTGACCGTGTAGGGTATCAACTGTTCCAGCCAGTCAGTATTTGTTTTCTAAATCATAGGCTCATTGTAAAGAACTTTTCATGCTGAATACACCCATTTTCGTTTATTTCAGTAAGTCACTTTCCGAGTACTTTCAATTTCAGTATTACACACGTCACTGTCCACGTTCGAAAAGTACTGCAGTGAGCACACTGGAGATTTTGATCAATTAATTTATCGTTCCGTTAATTTAAATTGCCCAATACGAATTAATTATCCTGTAAATTTAATTTTCAATGTGAAATTAGGCATATTAGATGTAAACAAGTAGTAAGTAAGCATCTTCCACGAGATTACAAAAACATAGTGGTTTTATCACTACTGTCGCACATTGTTACAGACACACATTCTAAAAACTACACTTACTTGTTTCCGTTACATATCACTGTTAAATTCACAATTAATATTCTTTCTCAAACAATGGCCGAGCAGAGCTGTGCATTCGGTGCAGCCTTTAACGATAAATTACTTAAAGAGATCCTCAGACCTTCCAGAACACGAAATAAATCTCAGGAACGAAAGCAAGAAGGTTTGTTCGTGCTGTCAGAGCTTACTATTGCTCTGCACTTTATGCAGTTTGTACCACAAATTTGAAATACTGTGTAGTGATCAATCACTCTTCTCCACAAATATTCTTCGATGTTTCTCTACAGTAGAAACTCTAGGACATCCACACTTACCAATAGAATATACAAGGTATCCGAAAATAAAGTATACTCTATTTGAAAATAAGTATCTTTTTCCTTGAAGCAGATAGAAGTGACACATTTTTAGTGTCTTGTACATTAAGTGGTAACTTCAGGTTGAAAATGCTGAAAATTTCAACCTTCCACTGTAATGCATAGCTTACAGAGCAGAGCAACATACGAGACGTATTGCTTCTAACGGAATTGCGTCACAGGCTTCCTCAATTTTTTTCTCTTACATCATGCAGTGTTTATGGTTTTGCGGCATACACAGTGTTCTGCACATTATGCCAAAGACAGAGATCTGACGGGGTTAAATCCAGTGTACGATTGAGGAATTCACTCACATGACGCTGAAAGTGATGTGGCTCCCCACTCTGTCGAAAGAAATAATCTTCCTTGAGAAAAATGTCGACAAATCCTGGGGTTATGATGTGCAACATTAATAGGTGAGAGTAACCTCTTGTAGGAAATGCGGACCCACTAATCCGCTAGTGGACAGCTCACACCAGACCGACTCCAGGTAAATTAACATGCCTTTCTTCAGTTACGCAGGGATTTTCGTCATAGAAAAAAAACCATATCGTAGTTAATCGCTCGTTAAGTTTAAAGGTCACTTCGTTCGAAAAATAAATTGGATATTAAAAACATTTAGTTTCTTCACTTGTGCTGATGAACTGCTCGCAGTGTTCAATTCGTGTATTGTGAGAAACCTCGTTCGCAGCATGGACAAGCAGCAGTGACGTAAAAGGTTTCTGCAAGGCTTCTGAAACGTTCTCTGAACACGTTTCGCTGATCCGAATTTCATGAGATCTTTGGCTCACAGACTTTCTCTGGGTTATTGCAAGACCTGAATTCGTTCATGAACGCCTTAGTTGTCTATTGAATGTCTCTTGTGTTGTGTCTCTTCTTCACATCGTGTACCGTTCAATCGATTTCAAACTTGTCTCGATTTCTTGTAGTTACTAACCGCGAATGTCGTGATGATCCTAATTAAACTCTCTACCGTCGTGCAATCTCACCCTAATTCTGTTTTTGGGTAACGCTACAGCACCCACTCTCGTTTATCAAACAATAACATGTGTATTTTCAAACCCACAACAAATAGAAGAGTTGGAAAACTTTTTGACTGCCTTTTGAATAGTTATTGTTGTGATCTTCAGTCCGAAAACTGGTACTGGTTTAATGCAGCTCTCCATGCTGCTCTATCCTGTGCAAGCCTCTTCATCTCCAGAAATAAACACTGCAACCGACGTCCTTCTGAATGTGCTTACTATCCTCATCTTGCGGTCTCCCACTACGATATTTACCCCTCATACTTCACTCCAGTACTAAGTTGGTTACCCCTTGTGTCTCAGAACGTGTTGGACCAACTGATCCCTTCTTCGTCAGGCTGTGTCACAAATTTCCGTTCTCCCCTAGCCTCTTCAGTACTTCATCATTTAACCTACCCATCTAATATTCATCGTTCATATGTAGCATCATATTTCAAAACTTTCTATTCTCTTCTTGTCTAAAATGGTCATCATCTGAGTTTCACTTCCACACTTGGATAATCTCCAGAAACATACATTTGTAAAAGACTTCCTAACACTTCAACCAACATTGAATGTTAAAATTTCCTCTTCTTCATAAACTCTTTTCTCACCATTGCTAGACTACATTTAATGTCCTTTCTACTTCTGATACCATCAGATACCTTGCTGCCCAAACAACAAACTTCTTCCATTACTTTAAGAGTCTTGTTTCCTAATCTAGTTCCTCCAGTATCACTCGATTTAATTCGACTACATTCCATTATCCTTCTTTCGCTTTTGTTGATATTCACCTCATATCCTCCTTTCAAAACACCACCCATTCCTTTCAACTGCTCTTTCAAGTAGTTTAAAATCCTAAGATTTTTGTTTGTTCTCGCAAATCTTTAATTCATACTTCAATCTACTACAGTTTTTTCTTTGGTTCCCTTCACTGGAGGTTGCTTAGTGTACACACTGAATAACATCGGATATAGTATTCAAACCTGTCTCCTCCCTTCTCAACCACTCCTTCCCTTCCATGCCCTTCGACTATTAAAACTGTCGTATTGTTTCCGTGTAACTTGGAACTAACCTTTCATTCCCTGTGTTTTACCCTTGGTACCTTCCAGTTAACATTGTCAAAAGCTTTCTCATTATCTGAAAATGCTGTAAACGTAGATATAACTTTTCTTAGCCTATCTGTTAAGATAACTCATACGGTCAGTAATACCTCGTGTGTTTCTGTATTTATCCCAAATCCCAACTAACATCCCCCACAGTCGGCTTTTACAAGTTTTTCCCCATTCTTCTGAATACAATTCGTATTAGTGTTTCGCAACCATGACTCATTAAACTGTCGGTTCGTTAATTTTCACTCCTGTCAGCCACTGCTTTCTTTTGAACTGGAATTACTACATTCTTCTTGGAATGTGAGGCTGTTTCACTTGTGTCATACATCTTGCACACCACACGGGAGCGTTTTCGGTGGATGACTCTTCCAAGGCTATCAGTAGTTCTGACAGTATGTCGTCTACTCCTGCGGCCCTGCTTCGACTTACGTCTTTCAGGGACCTGTCAAATTCTTCTCGCAGTATCATACCTCCATCTCATCTTTATGTAAGGCCCCATCCACATTCACAACATTGCCTTCAAATTCAACTCCCTTTTTCAGATCCTCTGTGTATTTCCGTCACCTTCCGCCTTCTCCTTCTTCGCTTAGGACTGGTTTTCTGTCTGAGTTCTTCATGTTCATACAACTGCTTCTCTTGTATCCAAATGCTATTTTAATTTTCCTGTAGGCGGTATCTATCTTCTCCTACGGAAATATGCATCTAAATCCTTACATTTACCCTCTAGAACTCGTGTTTAGCCATTCTGCTCTTCCTGTCAGTCGGGGTTTTTGGACTTGTATATCCCCTTTCACCTCCTTCATTTGCTAGTATTTTTATTTTCCCCTTTCATCAATTACATTCAATAACTGCTGTGTCATCCAAGGATTTCTACTAAGCGTTGTCTTTGTACCTATGTGAACCTCTGCTGCCTTCACTATTTCATCTGCTAATGCTACCAACTTGTCTTCTACCCTATTCCTCTCCCCTGTTCTACTCAACTCTTGCGTAATGCTCCCTTTCAAGCTCTCAACATCTGTTTCTTTCAACTTATCCAGATCCAGTATCCTTCATTTCGTGCCGTTTTGCAATGTTTTCGGTTTTAATATACAGTTCAAAACAAATAAATGGTGGTCTGGGTCGTCATACGTCATTGGAAATCTCTTGCAACTTAAAATCGTGTTCAGAAATCTCTGTCCAACAATAGTAATATAGTCCGGTATCTCCATGTCTCTTTCAAGTATACAACCGCCTTTCTTGTTTCTTAAACCAGATGATAATAGCGATTAAATTATGCTCCGTGCAAAATTTCACAAGGCGGCTTCCTCTTTCTTTCCTTTTACCCAGTCCAAATTCACCAACTATTCTACTGTTTTTCCTTCTCTTCCTCTTCCTGTTATTGAATTTAGTCATCCACAGCAATTAAAGTTTCACCTCCCTTAACAATCTGAATAATTTCTTGTATCTGATCATACATATCTTCAACCTCTTTATTATCTCCGGAGCTTGTGTGGCGTATAGACTTGTACTACTTTGGTAGTGTGGACTTCGTGTCTGTCTCGGCTACAATAATGCTTGCACTATACTGTTGATAGTACCCTACTCGTACCTTACTCGCATTCCTCTTTAATTATTCAATATTAGGCACACTCTTGCACAGCCACTTTTTATTTTGTGTTTATAACCCTATATTCACTTGACAAACCGACGGCAGGATTCATCGTTCATGGTGGGAGGGTAGGAGGGGGGAGGGGTTTATTTCGCTCAAAACATTGTCCCCATCTGTTTTAACGGAAGAGAGTAAAGTTTCAAGGGGTCCACCCATTATTTAAGGTCACCCTATGCAATCAATATGGAATGTTCTTTATGGCTTATTAGTGACGAACTAGCTTAATGCCTCTTCATTTTGTAACAGAAGAACAATGGAATTACTTGCTAACGAGTGGGAGAGTAGAATGAAAAGTCCTGTCGATAGTAATATCATTACAGCCTGGCATATAGCCTACTGTATGAACCTATTCTAACATCTCTGTTTAAGATTTTAGGAGTTTGAAAAGGAGTAGACATTGTTAATTATAACAGAATGTGGAGTGTAACTCACATGAGAGCATGGACGCTCAATATGCGTTCTTCGTTTAGCATTAACCGGTGAGGTAATGGGAACTTTTTTCAGAAAAAAATTTTGAATACATTCAGCTGTCGTCATTATTCGGGAAAGTTTATCATGCTGTGTAATGTTACAAAACTCGTGACGTCTACCAGAGCCGGAACGTTTACATTCATGTCACAATCCGTGAATAGGGAAATAATTACGCGGACTGGAGAGGAAAAAGGAATCCGAGAATTTCAAGTGGAATTAGATCACTTGTTGATAAGTGAATTTATATCAGACTATACCTATCATAATGACTGTGTTATTAGACAAGAATAACCAGATTCTGAAGAGTACAACCGATTGTGATGCTGATATTAGCTTCTAGTTATTATTGCGACATATGAGTCTTTATTTCGAATGTGGATTTTGTCCTACGATATTTGATACAAACATTTCAGAATTTCTGCGAGCAAAGACTGGAGTTCGAAGGGTGGAGCAAGTTAAAGTGCTCCATGTAGGCACTCTTGGGCCAAGGTCTTTAACCGTCGTGAGGTACTTAATTATAGAGAGGGGATGGAGCACACTACCGCTACTGTGAACTATTTGTGTTAAATACATCCAACCAACAGCACACTGAAATCGCTAATTACTTCGCTTCCACGCGAAAACATGGCAAGGGCCCTCACGCATGTTGCTGAACTAACTCTGTAAATCATCGGAAGGGAATCATTAGTATCACGGAAAATCTTGGTTATGGTAACCAGTCAGGTATCCTATTCCCACTGAGCCCTCTCCTCTACGCAGTCGCTCAATCAAACACATCACTGTTGAAAAACTACAACACCATTAAGACATTATAAAAGATAAATAAGATTGCGGTCTTTGTATGATAGTTAACCAGACAAGGAATCGATTCAATGAACACAGTTTTACTAAATCAAAGTTGCCTGCCTAAAACTAGAACCAGACGAAATCTGCACGCTTCATTACACCTGCCTCTGTAATTCAAACTGGTTTTGTGTGTGTCTTTTATGACTGAATTCCCAAGTGTTCATTGCTCAAAAACATGCTGTAAGAATAACATATTGTTCTCCTCCACCTGTTGTAGGAGATACGCATTTTCACTACAGATTCACAGCTTGTGAGGTTTTTCATAAATAAGCCACTATAGTTAAAAGGGAGTAATGATGTACATCATTACTAAACAAAAAGAAAAATAACCACACTCACTGGTGGGTGTTAAGTTTGTCTTTACCAGGTACCACTGGGTCTGCCGAGGCCTGAGCGCACGGATTTTAGTTTTAATAAAAGTGGTGAACAACGCTGCCATTAAAATTTTCTATCTCTTAATCAATGATAAGAAATGTCTAAGAGAGAGTAAACTTAAACTGAAAACAGTTTGTCCTTCATAAGCCATTCTAGGCTGTATACGAGTTTACAGGTTGTTTAAAAATGAATGGTGCTGTTTTAAAAATTAATAATAGAACGATTTATATCTTATGTGGGCAACTCTTACAGCATAAGCAGTGGCAACTATACAAGTTTTTTATGCAGTACCAGCTGTCGCTTTTCATGCTTAATGCACAGGGGTAGCGCCTGTTTCATGGTGGCGTCTCAACAGGAAAAGTATTTCTTTATTCACCGTTTTGAGATGTCCAGGTCTATGGATACAGTACATCATGAGTTTCGTGCACGGTTTAAGATAGACCCCGCACACAAGAATAATACAGCCAAGTAGTAAGGACATTTTGTAGAAAACGGATGTCTTTGTAAGGGGAAGAGTCCTGGTCGACTTTGTGTGTCTGATGCAGACTTCGAAAGAGTGCGCGAGCCATTTCACCGAAGTCCTCGCAAGTCACTTAGCACAGTAAGCAGGAAACTGTTTATGGCAAAGATTACGATGCGGTAGGTGTTGCATAAGCGGCTATGTTTTAAACCGTACACATGGGTTTAGTGCAGGCCATGTATCAGCAGATCAATTGAAAATGTTTGACTTTTGTGAACAGCTGCAGTTAAAAATCGAGGACGCTTCATCCCCTACGATAAAGCGACTTTCCATGTACTTCGCAAGGTGAACAAAAACAATGGGTTTATCTGGAGAAGCGAGAAACCACACACGCTGATAGAGCATCAGTGTCACTCTCCAAAAGTGACCGTTTTTCAGTGCGGTTTTGCGCGAGAAAGTAGACGGATCGTTTTTTTCGAACAACAAACGATGACAGGTAACTCATTTCGAGAAGTGTCGGAAACCTGGCTGTTAATCCAGCTGAACACCACTTATGATGATTACATTTTGCTACTGGACGGTGCTCCTCCTCATTTTCAAATGAATGCACGAGAGATTCTTAATCGCGTTCTTCACGAACGCTGACTTGGATGTGCTGCAACAGCGGACAACTTTCTTTTCCCCTGACCATGCCGTTCACTGGATTTAACCTCCTGCTATTTCTTTGCGTCGGAGTTTGTGAACTACACACAAGGATCGTGTAGTCGGACAGAGCATGCATTCCATAACATCACAGAAGACATGCTACGCAGAGTATGGGAAGAATTTGGTTACCGTGTAGATGTGTGTCGAGTGACCAAGGATGCAGTTATTGGAGGACCGTGATCAACCCATCAAAACTGGGACAGTTTCCGCTGCTTACGCTGTAAATTTTCCCGTAAGAGGTCAAAAACAGATTTATTATAAATTTCTAAAACTGCACCATTCATTTATAAACACCCTGTATATTGACGTAATATGTTGCTTAAGAACGACTCCATCTGCTTAAAAAAAAAGAGATTAATCCTAAAAATGATCCAGGGAAAATAAAACTAATGAATGTATCGTACATGAGTAAATAATTTAAGCGTGTTGGTAATGAATGGGCAGTCATCCTTCTGTTGCGAAAATTTTCCAGTCATACACATCGAATGTTACAATGTCCACAGTGAACGGGATAGAGTAGATAGTAGTTGCCATTTGGGATTGCCATTGTCAGCTCTTGGAATGGTAACAGAAGAAGCATCATATGTTCCATCGTCCATTAAGGCAGATGGACCAATTACTGTGAGACATCTACAAGCCGTTTTTCGTTGTTAGCAGAGATTTAATATCTGACTGCTCGGAAATCTTGCAACTTTTCAATCTTGCGACAGATGTGATAATATCCTCCTTTACTTACTATCTTCTTCTGATAGTAAACTGTGCTGTTCTTCTTTAAGATCCTCCTTTAGCTCAAATACGTATGATAGATATTTAGTCTTCTCATTAACTTAACCAATACCGATTCCTCCATTACCTAGATGTGTTACAATGTCTCTTGGTAAACGTTAGCTACAGACTTTTCGTTGCATATTTTTTTCTGTTACCTACTTAATTAATATTTTATCTACAACAACATTACAGCCCATCTCCGCAAGCCATTGTACCGTGCATGATTGAGGATACCAGTCAGTTCCCACCCTGTTCCACTCGCAAGTAAAGCGACCGGAAAACCAGCTCCAATTTCTTTCATCTTATCTTCGTCGTCCTTTACCGAGGTGTACGTTGGTGGAAATACACTGAAGCGGTAATGAAACTGGTATGGGCGTATTCCAATGCAGAGATATGTAAACAGGCAGAATATGGCATTGCTGGCAGCAACATCTATATAAAACGACACGTGTCTGGCATAGTTGTTAGATCGTTTACTGCCGCTACATGGCAGGTTATCAAGATTTAAGTGAGTTTGAACGTGGTGTCATAGTCGGCGCACGAGCGATGCGACATGGCATCTCTGAGAAAACAACGAAGTGAGCATTTTCCCATACGGCCATTTCACGAGTGTACTGGGAATATCAGGAATCCGGTAAAACATTAAATATCCGCAACCCCTGCGGTCGGAAAGAGATCCTGCAAGAACGGGACCAACAACGACTGAAGAGAATCATTCAATGTGACAGAAGTGCAGCCTTTCCGCAAATTGCAGCAGATTTCAGTGCTGGGCCATCAACAAATGTCAGCGTGCGAACCATTCAGCGAACATCATCGATATGGGATTTCGGAGCCGAAGGCCCACTCGTGTACCCTCGAATCGAAGACTGCATGACACAAAGCTTTACGCCTCGACTGTGCCCGTTACACCGAAAAATATTTGGAATTTTGTGGTAAGGTGTTATGGGGCCAAACAGCTGAGGTCATCAGTCCCTAAGTCTACACACTACTCAATGTAACTTAAACTAACTTACGATATGGGCAACACTCGTACGCACGCACGAGGGAGGACTCGAATCTCCGACGTGGGGAGCCTCATGGACCGTAACAAGGTGCTTTAGTCAGCGCGGCTACCCACGCTGCGTCAAAACCGACATTGGACTGTTGACGACTAGAAACTTGATGCCTTGTCAGGCGAGTCTCGCTTCAAATTGTATCGAGCGGATGGACGTGTAAAGCTTTGGAGACAACCTCATGAATGCATGGACCCTGCATAACAGCAGGGGGCTGTTCAAACTGGTGGAGGTTCTGTAACTGTGTGGGCCTTACACATATGGAGAGATATGGGACCTCTGATACGTCTAGATACTACTCTGACACGTAACACGCACGTAAGCATCCTCTCTGATCTCCTGTATACAATCAGGTCCACTGTGCTTTCCGATGGACTTAGACAATTCCAGCAGCACATTGTGACACCCCAAAAGTCCAGAATTGCTACAGAGTGGCTACAGGGACACTCTTCTGAGTTTAAATGCTTCCGGTGGCCACCAAACTCCCCAGACTTGAACATCATTGAGTATTTCTTGGATGCCTTGCAACGTGCTATTCAGAAGTAATCTCCACCACCTCGTACTCTTACCGATTTATGAACAGCTCTGCATTATTCATGGTGTCAGTTCCCTCCAGCACTACTTCAGACATGAGTCGAGTCCATGCCACGTAGTTTTGCGGCACTTCTGAGTGATCTCGGGGGCCGTACGTAATATTAGGCACGTGTAGCAGTTTTTTGGCTCTTCAGTGTAGAATCATTCTGCTGCCGGCCTCAAATGCCTGTTTTTTTTTTAATTTCCTCAATAGTGCCTCGCAAACAGAACATCATCTTTCCTCCAGGGATTCCCATTTGACTTCATGATGCACCTCTGCAATACTTGCGTCCTGACCGAATCGACCAGTAATAATAGTAGCAAAATGTAGTAGAATGTAGTACGGTTCCTCAGAATTGCTTCGATGTCTTCCTTCAATCCGACCTGGTGGGAATCCCAGACACTCGAGCAGAACTCAAGAATATGTCGTCGTACTGTTCTACACACATTCTCTTTTACAGATGAGCTAACCTTCCCCAAAATTGTCCCAATAAAATGAAATTGAGAACTGGCCTACTCTATAACCAACCTGACCCTCGTTCCAGTTCATATCACTTTGTGACGTTACGTCTAGATAATTCATCGCTGTAAATGAGTTAGGCAGCACACCACTAATGCTCTATTCAAAAGCTACAGGTTTGTTTATCCTATTCATCCGCATTAAGGTAAATTTTTCAACTGGTGGAGTAAGATGTCATTCAGTGCATCGCCTAGATATTATGCCTAAGTCATTTTGTGACTTGCTACAGTCACTCAACGATGACAACTTATCGTTCCACGTTGCGAGAGATACGTTTTCTAATCATAACTATCACGTGTGACGATGCAATTATACTGGTGACCCATACGCCTCTTCAGTTTCCTTTATTAAGCTACAAAGCTATGTAGATATCTAGGAAAATGTGTCTTGGCTGCGCAGTTATATTAAAAGTGGCAGATAAATTTTGTACTATTCTCTCTAATATTCTGGTAGAAATAAAACGCGACAATGCTGTAATTTATCTCGCTGGGGAATCCAGTACCTGGCTGTGGGAGTGACTGTGACGACGGCAGTTTTACTATGGAGTTGTCTACATCGAATGTCATGATCCCCGGACAATATTACGAGGAGTTTAAAAACAGTATTTACACACTTGTCTCTGCTTTGTCTAGCTATCAGACCGACGTACTTTATTTTGCGAGAGACCATTTTCTCTGTCGAAAACTATTGTAAATACTTATTATATTACTGATTGTTTCATTTATTTTAGGAATATGGATTCGTCGTGCTCATTAGTAGTTTAAAGTTATTTGAGTGGTAACATTGAGGTCTGATGATTAATGTGATGACTGACAAGCAACGCAAGATATTTTTTATTTAAGGTTAAAAGTATATAGCAAAATTAGAACACAATATTTATTTCCCGGAACTTAAATAAACCCTCTGTATTTTAGATTTGCACATAGACAAGAACTATTGTTAGCACAAAGTTAGATGCTTATTTAGGGAAATATTACACAATTTTAACCAATATCCATTGAGAAAATTCTGGGATGTAGTGTATTTATGCGACAATTGGCAGACGTTTCCACTGGGTTGAAAATGAATTATTCTTTGAGCGTTGAGTAACTGTAGGGCTCTGGAATATATAGCAGTTAGATATATTCCTCCACCTCAAACCAAAGAAAGGCCACACATGTCAGAGGGAGGAAATGTTACTTTGCAAAGTGCATGCAGCCACATACAGCAGTTGACTACCAGTGAGGTTTTTACTACAAAATTCAAAATGTGATCGTACGAAGAGATCCTTTCATTCTCGAGTTGCAGATTTTTTTAGGCTATGGAATGTAGCAACCATGTGGGAAAGCCAAAGGGAGCACGAGTCTTTCTCTCTGGAAGAAGGAAAGCGCTTAAAATTGCCCAACAACCCATCACTAACCTTGTGTTAAGTTTATTGCTTATAAACAAAATATGACATAACGAAACGGAGGCTCAGTTCTTAAATTAATGATCGAGAGCTAGAAAAAGTACACATTCATTCATTCATTACAATTCAGTTTTAAATAGATATTTTCATCAAGACGTTGTGTGCAGCAGTGAGATACTCGGAATATACCTTGCGGGAAAAATGCCCTTAAGCCACCTACGCTAACAAGAAATTTAACGGTATTTTCGAAAACTCAAGTTCGCCTGAGTGAGGGTGAGGATCTAGCAGGACTATGTCTTAATAATTGGCTTCCAAACAAAGGCACAATAACCACTCAAAGAGAAAGGAAAGGAGAACAACTTCAAGCAGTCGAACTACAGGCTGTGGAGACTTGCTCGCTGCTCCGTCACAACCGACCAACTGCCTGTTCAAGTACGCAGACAGCATTCATCTGCTCAGCGGAAATCACAGCAGCTACACACAGTTCCACGTAAACACTTGCACCAAGAACTACGACAATCCTAAAGCCAATCACCGTGGAACAACATGGCGAAAGGACAAGTCACAAGCACAGGGCGTTTCCATAAGCGGACGGCGACCAAATTCACGTCGTCCAATGAGACGACAGACCGAACGACCAACCAAGGTCGTCCCCACTCAAGTTGTGAGTGGCGGCAACGGTCGGGCGAGTCTTGGTTGTCCGAAGCTCAGTGCAGCTTCAACGCGACTTAACTCGATGTCCATTCGGAACTCGGAGACATGGTGACAAAGGCACACTGGCTCGGATTCACGCATGCAGAGGTAACTCTTGCCCTTGAGCGACGACATCTCTGCACGAGGAATGGACCGAGCCACGTGCGGCAAGATGACCAACTGACGAGGCCCAGAAACGGCCAAAAGACCTAATATATGACGCCCAGGGAGACTACCAACCTAGTGACCAACCAGCGGTCGTTCCCGCTCCTATCTCCTTCCGACGGACAGTTCATGTGTGTGGGCAGCGGTCGGCAAACAATGGCTGTCTGCGCCTCAATGGCGCTCCGTCCCCCACTTAACTCCCGACACACGACGAGCCAGATATACTAGCGGGCACTTCAAAGATAATACGACAGGGCTCTTATTGATAAGTGATGCTGCTGCCACTCACTTGCGTGTAAGAGAGGAGGTCAGTGACGCCAGTAAATCGAATAAGAAAAGTACCGTAAAGAGAAGATGACAAAACGGCATGAACACGAGCCGCGCACGGCTCAATTGCAGGTGCTAATACATCAGCATCATCAGTTGAAAAGGCAGAACATGTTTCAGTTTTTCGAAAGACCGTTTTTTCTCACAATATAGAAACAAACTTATCTCATAGCATTTTCCTCTCTGAAGTCTACTAGTTTAGATGAAAATGGTAGTACCTTAGCAGCAAATGGTAGTACTTGTATGTTGGGTTCCACGTAACTACAGAAGGAAGGAGTACGAATATAAAAACTTCTGTTCTGAAATTGCTTTACCCCTACCTATTCCTTCACAAATCACTACTGACTTATGAGTATGCCATCAACTTGCCCGTTGTAACACTATTTAACAAAGCTGGTATTATTTTGCTGCAGTACCCTACCTTATTTCTGGTACTTGGAAAATATTTCTTCAACCCATCCTGGTTTGCCTTCTTCATCAACAGATACCTCTCATATCCTATCACGACTTCAATTACAACTAATTTCAGTGAAGATACATTCATATACAAACCAGTTTTTCATTTGATCTTGGCTGTATAATCTTTCACATAGCTATCTACAAATTTCCATGGTTCAATCCCAGGTTTCTTAATAAGACTGTCAAATTCCAATAAGTACTTGCCAAACCAATTTTCAGAGTAGTAGCTCCTCTGGAATTACAAAAATAAAAAATGTCAAACAGTAAATTTGTTAGTTAGGAGTCTGCATGATGCATTAGCAGCTGCAGTTGTCTGTCTGCCCACACGTCCACAGCGCTTCCTTTATTGAGAATGGTGGCAATACAACATCTTCCATAGTCATTTAAGGTGCTAATTTGTAACTTCGTTTTATTTTTCAAACAGCAACGATATGTCTTTCCTAGAAGCTGATCACAGCTGTCACTTGCTGTTTTATGCAAAAAATTGTACTTAAAAAGTTTATTTGCAACTCACTATCAAGATTTGTAGAGTGTCATAAAAGAAATAAATTTTATTCTCCTCATAAATCACAAACGGTTTCTCTTCCAGTTGCACCCACACGTTTCACCAACTCAGTAAGATTCACCCAGACAACTTTTCAAAATAATCCCAATATCGCTTAACCTATGTACTATAGGGAACCTATTTTACTCATTAACAGTCGCAAACTAAATACAGAACAAAATGATAATGGTTCAAAATTTTGAGTTTCTAGCATGACGGCATTTATTTGCCACTGCGAATGTGAATTTTTTAGGTTCGGATGTCAAAAATTCATTGGAGCACCATTACAACATCCGGTTGAACATCTTGCCATTTGTAATTGCTTTGTACAAAGATGTACGTATTTAGGTGGTGTAGGGAGTTTGGTGGAGGCAGAGAAAATGTTCATGACGAACAGAGGAGTGGAAGATATTCCATTTTGACTGATGAGATATGAAACCTAGAGGAAATTGTACGTGAAGACCGCCGATTGACAGTGGATGAAATTTCTGCTTTTTATCCGCTACTCTACAGAACTCTCTTATACGAGACACTCACAGGAACGCAGGGATACAAGAAATTGCGCGCAAGATTGCTACCAAAACAGCTTACAGAGCAGAACAATAAAAATCGGATCAATAGTGCACTCGAGTTTCTTGAACGACTAGAATTGGAGCGTGAGGGTTTTATGAGGTATACTGTGACTGTAGATGAAACGTGGAACGCTCACTACAAGCCTGAGACAAAAAGTCGTCACAGTGGCGTCACACCAATTTCCCATCTGCCAAAAAATTCGCAATTTTGGTGTTTTGGTACAGAAAGGCATCATTATCCTCTAATTTTTGCATTAGGTGGAGATCGATATTATGATACCAAAAAACGGGGAATTAGAACAAAAGGAGAGGACAGCTGACGAGAGGAATGTCCTTGGTGCACGACAACGCCCAATCTCACACAGCCAGAAAGGCGCTCTTGGACTCGTTTCGATGTGATGTTGTGAACCATTTTCCTGACTTGGCGCCTTCGTGTTATCATCTTTTCACTTCCCCGAAGAAGCAAAAGAGTGGAATTAAATTTTCGACATAGGAGCAGGTGCAGAAAGAGGTTCGGATGTGCACGAAGGATGTGGCGAGAGAGTTCTTAGCGGAGCGCATAAAGAAACTTGTGCTACGTCTCAGTACATGCATTGAACGGGATGGAAATTACTGTATCTAGAAAAACAGTTAACAAGTATATCAACTATACCTTGTAACCGTTTTTCAAATACACTTTGTTTATGTAAACTTCTGGTACAAATCATTTATGAACCTGCCTCGTTTTACGGGTTCGACGTCTAACTTGACCGTCGGTGCACTCGTTAGCGTACGTCATTTGGGAAGAGGTATGCCGTAGCTCAACTCGGCGGAACAATACGCGTCTCCATATAGATACTATATGCTTTCTACGTTGCTTGATCCACTGAAGTTAGCTGTAAGTGTCGCTTTATGCAGTGACCTTTTCCGAGGTGCCCGACTGCAAATGGTCGCTCCATGCCGTTCCTTCCTCAATGTCCGCTCGGAAATTAGTTAGTATTGAACTGCAGTCACTGACAGTTGCAATTCCTGTTGGATTAGAAACCGATTGTCATCTCTCAGGAGTGTTACTCGTCTCCCGTCCATAGCGATTGGGTTCATTTGCGACCAATGTTCTTATGTCGTGTTACATGATCGTGTATGGTACGGCGTATCCTGTAGACACTTTGTATAGCAGTTGCTGATACATTAACAAAGGGGGAAATTTTACATATGGTGTAGCCATGCGCTCAGCCACACACGATAGTTTCCTTCTGTGGATCTTTGGCATTTGCACGTCGAACCACCTTACCTCAGCTGGTTCTATACATCCGACTGTAATGTATACTCCACTTCATTGCTATGACTTGCGTTAGAAGTGGAGGGTCACGTGAGAATTGGTACCAGATCTGCACCATCTACAGTGCTCCTAAGCGACACCTGTGCTCTTTTGATGGGGTGACCAATACATTATACGATGATATCACTTTAGCTGTTGTGCAATAGTAGATATTACCGTATTTGTAGCGTTGAACGAATGTATTTCGGAACATGCCTATAACGGTGACTGATATGGCCGAAAACGTCACTAGTATCTTAATTTCATTTTTCTCTATGAAAGATCATAATCTGCATTCATTTCCATATTCTTCACTTGCTACGCTGCGGATTGTGGTCGTCCGTGCTAAATATTATGTGCAGACTGGCAAAAAATGTGTTTTGCAATATCTCTCCCATCTTACCGGATGATGTTTTCTGCATGAGATTATTATAATGGGAGTTGTAATTTGCAGACTACTGTACCCGGCTCCAACCCGTGGAAAAGCTGTGCATACCGGAATGATCCTAATTGTGTCGAAGAGCAACTATCTTTAATAAGAACCGATGCAACTCAAAATATGTATTCCTTAAGATAGCTTGTTTAAACCAAATGCTGCAGCTGCATGAGAAGTGTTCAGAGCTAACGTAAAGAATTGAATTGTGTTTCCAGGAACAGAACTCTGTTACCAAAGTAGCGTAGAAGCTTTTGAGGAGTTAATATAGACCCAGGCAATGATAGTCACAGGCTATAGCTCTTAGCGTATGCAAAACTTTAAATACAACCATATTTTCGGAATATACTTTGTGACTGCGAATTCTTTGACATCAGCTATATTATGTATACACGTATTAGTGACATATAAAAATTTGTGCCAGATCGGGACTCGAACCCAAATTTCCTGATAATCTCAAGCTGCACTACACTGAACCAAGTGTTGCATTGCCCACTTCTTTTCTCGATAAAACCGTTTTTCTTCATTAATATGTCCGTTCTCGTCCTATTAATATTTTTCCCTTCCTCCTCTTAACTAGCTTTCATTATAGTTTTCCACCTGCAGGTGATAAAAATTTTTCCCTACCTACATCCATCATACCAGTTTTTCCCTACATGCATCCATCATACCACATACTGAGAAGCGTTCTAGTATTATCGTGTTATTGTCTGAAACCTGATCTCTTCCTCATTTATAGTATTGCAGTGCCGAAATTCAGCCTTTTTCTTAAGATTGATAGCACATTATTTGGTCACCGACGGTTATTAGTGTGTGCCCACCACTTGCATTGCGTTCCAAGATATTATTGTTTAAAAGGCAAATGATACTACTTATGGAGCAAATATTCGCCTTTTACAAGAAACAATTTATTTATTTGTCTGTTACTTAATGATATTTCAGTAGTTCTTTGTTATTTTACAGAAAAATTTTCTTATGAACTGAACTTAAGCGGTTTAAATAATACATAGGTGTGACAATTTCACTTTAATTCAAGTACTACTTATCTGAGTCACGACGAATTATATCATAAATATATTGTTTCGAAAATTTTGCACACTGTTATAATATTTAACTTAACTTTACTCCTCTTTCTAAAGAAACGGCTTTAATTGAAATCATAAGGGCCTGCACAAGATAACGTGTCACAAAAATCTTTGAGGCAGAACAATAAGAAACCGAAAATGGCACACACAGGGATAAAACAAAATAAACGGTCTGCGTGTTGTATAAGGCGGATACACTTTCCAGTATTTCTTTGGAAGCACCAAATTTAGTAGCGCCTGCATCCAATATATGAAGGCTTTTATATTTTTTTACGGTCTCCTCAAGATTTAATTTTGGTAATAAGGATTTGTGTGGTCGTTTTCATACACTAGTACTCCTCCTAATATCGTGTTGCGCCCCCGCGAGCAAGCAGAAGTGCAGCAACACGACGTGACATGGATTCGACTAATGCCTGAAGTGGTGCTGGAGGGAACTGACGCAATTAATCGTGCAGGGCTGTCCATAAATCCTTAAGAATACGATGGGGTGGACATCTCTTCTGAACATCACCTTGCAAGGCACATCAGATATGTTTAACAATGTTTATGTCTGAGGAGTTTGGTGGCCAACGGAAGCTTTTAAACTCAGAAGAGTGTCCCTGGAGCCACTCTGCAGCCATTCTGGACTTGCGGGGCGCGGCAATGTTTTGCTGGAATTTCCTAATGGACATGAATGGATGCAAGTTATCAGACAGGATGCTTACGTACGGGTAACCTGTCAGAGTCGTATCTAAACGTATCAGGGCTCCCATATCACTCCTACTGCATACTCCACACGCCATTGCAGAGCCTCCACCAGCTTGAACACCCTCCCACTGACATGCAGGGTCCATGGATTCATGAGGTTGTCTCCATACCCGTACACATCCATCAGCTCGATAAAATTTGAATCGAGACTCGTATGACCAGGCAACGTTTTTCCAGTCGTCAACAGTCCAGTGTCGGTGTTGACGGGTCGAGGCGGAGCTTAAAGTCTTTTGTTGGGAGTGCACTAGTGGGTCTTCGGCTGCGAAAGACCGTATCGACAATGTTTCGTTGAATGGTTTGCACGCTGACACAGCATTGAAATCTGCAGCTGTTTGCGGAAGGTTTGCACTTCTGTCACGTTGAACGATTCTCTTGAGTCATTGGTCCCGTACTTGCAGATCTTTTTCCGGCCTCAGCGATGTCTGATATTTGATGTTTTATCCGATTACTGATGTTTGCGGCACACTCGTGAAATGATCGTACGGAAAAATGTCCACTTCGTCGCTATCTTGGAGATTCTGTGTCACATCGCTCGTGCACCGACTATAACACCACGTTCAAACTACATAAATCTTGATAACCTGCCACTGGAGCAGCACCAACCAATCTCACACTTGTTGTCTTATATAGGCGTTGACGACCGCAGTGCCGTATTCTGTGGGTTTACATACCTCTGCATTTGAGTACGCATGCCTGTAAGAAGCCCTCTCAGTAACAGCAGCGACCTTTTTCGATGACACGGTTTAAAGAAATGATTAGCATTCTAACACCTAACCACTGAAACTCGAGCACCATAGTAACATTTTCGTCATCGTACGGTAAAACGAAGGGTGTGCTCTTTGTACGAAAAACAGGCTCGCGGCATATTGACTGCTGTACATTTTCACTTTACTTAATTACTTTCTAAAACCTCTTCTACATTAGTTAAATCTGGTTTTTGAGGCTAAATGGAAATTTAGACTTGCGGTAGTGTAGGGAAGCAGCCTACTCACGCTGTAGTAAATTCACATCAGTTTCCATTGTGTGCCAGCCAGTCTGCTGTAACTAGCTCTGACGTCATAAATGTTGCGCAATACTTTAAAAATCAAGCAAATGACCTAAAACTTTTCTAGCATGTCAGGAATAATACTAAATTAATGTGTGTTGAATATCAGTTTGATAACTTCAGCCAGTTTCGAAATTTGGGCGTTTTTCTGAAAAAATCATTGGCGCAACAGAAAAGAGCTAGAGACTTCAAAATTTATATTTAGATTCATCTTTCATAATGATTTAATAAAAATAGTACTCTGGATTTCACAAATTAAGATTTTAGTGGAAATTCATGATTTTTGTGGTTTTCGTCTCAAAACTGAAGGAAGCAAGATAGATTAAGTAGGCTAATAAATAAGGCTAGGATGTTTAGATTTAAATAGGTTGGAGGTCCGCTATGACTATGAAGATGTGTAAAGTTTCCTTTTAGTACCTATAAAATTATAGCGATAGCGGATCTCAAAAGGGCCAGTTCAGAGCTCATCTACTGCGTGCAGTGTAATTTAATTAATTCTCTCGCCCAAAATATTTAACTTAGCCACGTCAAAATTTTATTATCAATACTTACCTGCGTGCTGAATGCACGTTTAAATTAAGAGCTTCTTCGGCAATCAGCAAAAGAAGCTATAAATTATTATGTAACTTGAAGTGGTGCGTTACTAGCCCAGCGGCTAGTCGAGAGAGCCGAAAAGATCAGGCGTTCTCTTCGCCGTCCGCACCGCGGGTTTATATATAACGACGCTGCGCGAGGAAGGAAGGCCCCAGTTCTCTCCAGACGCTGAATGACACGCCATCTGTGTCGGGAGCCGCGTCGCATCAGTGTCACTGCTACAAACAGCCTTGGGTGCCGTATTAAGTTACTAGAGATACGCGGAACCATGAAAACATTTTATGTGAAGTGTTAATTCTGGAATGATTTTCATTATCTAGCTTCAGTTTGCGTATTGTCGTATTTTCACGTGCCGTCGCGGGACAAACATTCTACCAAATATTTAGCGTGGCGGTTGATGAAATATTTTCATCAAATTATGGCGAGCATTCTTTTTAACATTTAATTCGGACATTTATAGTTGCATCAGCGCATTAGACTCTGAACTGCTCTGTTAGTTAGGTTGTAGGGATACTTGTGTTTCTTATCAGTGAATTTCAGAATATACTCAACTATTTTGGAAAACCGTTTTTGATTAGAAATCCCGGACAATCTCCTAATTCCTCAGAGCTATAAGCTGCAGCTATAATGGTATCTCAAATGAAGTGGGCACTAGGATCTCTAATTACTGGTTCCATGTTTTATTAAATCACTTTCTGGGTGCCAAAAAGTAAATAGAGAGCCAGTGTTGAGAACGGCGAAAGACAGCATTAATAACATTCTAAAAGCCAGAAACTGATTCTACATGCAAGCGTTTATCCAGCAATCAGCAATTTAATTATTTTTACAAAACTCACTCGCCGCCCCACATATGGTGCATCGGCCGGGAAATCAACTAAGTGAAAGTGATTTTTAACTATTCGGATTCGCGAGTGAAATGCGACACGCAACTGTGTATAGAACAGTGAATGTGTTACGTGTGCATGTGGACGACGCAATTGGATTAACAACGCATCTGGATTGACGGAGCTGGCACTGAGTCTAGCGGTGCTGCCGGCATCGCGAGAAGCCAGTCTCGCCGCACCGCAGTCGTCCACTGGAGCAGCCGGCGCAGAGCCTGCAATTGCGGGCCACGCAAACACACAACAGCCGTCGGAGAGCCGTCTGCAGTTCAACGTGCCACGTAGCATCAGGAATCCTGGTACGCCGCGCCGGCAACGCCATACGTCGTGCAGGAGGAACTAAGTTAAGTAGAAGCTGTTAAAAATTTTACTAACCTCCACTAAAAGACTGTCGACGATGGAAGCGCCAAAAGAAACTGAGGTTAAACTTAAATCAGAACCTATGTCTGTTGAGGGAACTGTAAATCCAGACAACGGTTCAAGTGTAAATATGCATGAAAGTAGTAATGTTAAAGTGAAATATGAAGTATTGTCTCCTGACAGTAGTGTGCGAAGGGGCAATGATTCAATAATAGAGACCCCTGTAGTAAAGCGGAAAGTAGAAATTGTAAATTTATTGGATGATAGTTTCTCTGATGAATTAAGAATGAAACAGTCATCAGAGATGGTAGAGTTTAAGAAGGAGAAGTTAGAGATGACTAACCAATCAGAAGTTTCACTTAATTTTGATGATTCGGGTATTGGAGCTAGTTTTTGTCATCCGAGTGTGATAAAAAGCCAGCCAGTGAGCAACCCAAAGATGCTGGGGCTGTTGATCTAAATGTTATATTACAAGCAATAGCTGCCAGTAATGCACAAATGACAGCTGAATTAAAGTCTGAAATGGTGGCCAGTCAAACAAATTTTAATAAACGGTTTGAGGCAATGGACAATAAATTAGAATCCAATAATGCTGAATTAAAGTCTGAAATAAGTGAACAGGTCAAAAGCAGTAATGCTGAATTAAAGTCTGAAATTGTGGCCAGCCTAACAAATTTTAATAAACGATTGGAGGTAATGGACGATACCTTCAAGGCTGGTTGCAATAAGTTGAAAGAGGATCTAGACAGTTTGAATTATAAAATTGATTACAATCATGAAGATATTAAGAAAAAGGTTGCTCAACAGTTTTCTGAAATGTATAAAACAGTTAAATCCGAAGTTGCTGAGGTTCGCAAAGACTTCCAAATGGAAGATGCGAAGCTGGAGCACAAGTTAACAGAAAAGATCGAAGCGGAATCTGAACTGTGCTCAGATAGATTTAAAGATGTTAATATTAAAGTAAACATACGTCAAGCAGACGTAGATGCAATCAAAATTGACACTACTCATATTGTGCAAAGAGTAGATAATGTTGAAATGAAAGTAGAAAATATCAGTACTAACATTGCTAACATTGAAAGTAAAGTAGCTTCAGTAACTTCTGGTAATGGTAGTATACAACAAGTTGTAGCTGCAAACGCCGCTTTTATCGGGTGTCGGCAGTTCTTGCGGTTCGATCCAGACAAAAATATCCATCTGCTAGATTTCTGGAACGATTTTGAAGATGTGATTCCACCAACTTGGTCTGAGCGAGAGAAAATCTCATTTATTAGAAGCCATTTAGCAGGTGACGCCATGCGTTGGTCAGCTGATGTTATGTTAAAGTGTAAAACATTAGCAGAATTTAAAACAGCTTTTATTAATGAGTATTGGTCTAGCAATAAGCAAAATGAAGTGTTGAGAGAATTTTGGAGTGGGAAACGCTTCAATGCAGACAAGGAATCAATTAAAGAGTTTGCTAGGTCATGGATTTCAGGTTTGTCACATTTGGCGGAAAAGCTAAAACCAGAAATGATTATACTAGGTCTTGAAGCCAAACTGCCATGGTATTGACAAACGAGAATTATATCAGCCCCTAGAGATAATCTGGATCGTTTCATTGAGTATTTGGAACGTGTAGAACGTGTTGCTGCCAATGAGGAGCAAGCACGTAATAACCGAATTGCCAATAACAATAATAATAATTTTAGGAACGAGCAAAATGGCAATGTAAACATAAGAACAGTAGGTGTTCGCCATCCTAAGAGAGGTAGGAATTGGGGAAATAGTTATCAGAACCTACAATGGCGTCCAAGGGATAATAATTTGGTTCCAAACAGAAATATGCATGTAAACAACAGTACGGAAAGTAATGCTGTGCCAGTCAACTATAAGGAAAATAAAGGAAACAGTAGTAGGCCGAGGCAGGAAAACTAGTTCCCGTCTATGAGGACACTGGCGCTCACCAGGCGGTTACTTTTCCTAAGCCAGTAGTTAAGGGAATTGGTAAGACAGATCAGAATACTCAAATCGAACATGTGGATGAAGTGTCGGTAGCATCTAAGGATACAACATAAATATTAGATCACTCACAGTATTTGATAGACACCGTGCTAGAGACGCTTTCTAAGTGGGAAGAGAAAGAGAAGGCGCAGCAGTGTAACGATAGGGACGAGCTACAAAATACTGAATTGACAGGTGAAGAAGCAGAAGAAATTCATGCTTATATCTACGATGAAGATGATGTGCTCTTATCTAAAGTGCCTGTGCAGGATGTTGATAATGTACTAATAGATTTAGGACAGGAGGTAAGTGAGAATGTAGAGGGTAGGCTGTTGAGGGTCATTGAACCCAGTAGCTGTGACCAGTTGTCACTTGAGAAGGAAACCGACGATAATGGTAAAAGTGGTTTAGCTGTAACTAGTGTTATGCCCGGTCTGGAGGCGCAGAATCGCTCAGACTACAGTAATTTGGGTCATGTTCAGCAAACTAAATGTAATGAAGTCGTGCGGTGTTTCGATTTAAAATTAATAGATCGACTGGAAAAGACAGCTGAAAATGTAATTCAGGAAACCCCTACACACTGTGACCTAAATATAATGAAGACAGATGTCGATCACTTTAGTTGGAGACAAATCCAAAAGGAACTACTAGATGAATTTGAGGAGCCACCTGTACAACCTAGAATAAGCCACCCTATAATAATAGTGAATATATTGGGTATCAATGTACGTTGTCTCTTAGACAGTGGAAGTGAGGTGAGTGCAATATCTCAGTCCATCTTTGATGCATTACCTGGTAAAGACAAGCTTACAGTCATGAGGGTATCAGGACTAAGAATAATTGGTGCTACTGGCAAGGTGTCAAAAACGGTAAAGCAAGAAGCTTTGCTGCCCTTTAACATTAATGGTAATTTAATTGATCATCCATGTTTAATTGTAAATAATCTCAGTATTGAGGTTTTAATTGGCATCGATTTCTTGTCAAAATATCAGTGTGTTGTTGACTTTGAAAGAAGCCAGTTGAAAATGGTCTTGCCAATAACCGGAGTAATTATAGTACCTTTTAGTGATAAACATGTAGTAACTGATAATGAAACTTGGGAGCTGCCTATACGAGTTCTGAAAAATAGGAGGTATTGGGACGAAGGTGTTAATCTTAGTACAAGTAAGCTGAACAAAGAAGAAGAAGAAGCAATTATTCCAGACAAAATAAAAGCTAAATTGCAGGAAATCTATAAGATTTCAGACAATCAAAAGGAAGAACTGAGACAGGTTCTAAAAAGGCATCATAGAGTATTTTCAGATCGACGTGGCGTAGTCAAAGGTAGTGAATGAATGCTGTAGGGAGGAGGTTGTTCTGTAACGTCTACACAGTGTGGCAGCTGTGCAGTCCCAGCTGTGTGAGATCTTCTTTCCATTTCAGGTCTCACTCATTCTTCATCTTTCCTGTCCTCAAGAATTTCGACCTCTTCTTCCAACACATTAAATTTTCCGTTATGACTATCAATACAGCATTAAGCTAATGAATGCTGTAGGGAGGACGTTGTTCTGTAACCTCTACACAGTGTGGCAGCTGTGCAGTCCGAGCTGTGTGAGATCTTCTTTCCATTTCAGGTCTCACTCATTCTTCCTCTTTCCTGTCCTCAAAAATTTCGACTTTTTCTTTCCAAATACTAAAATTTTCCGTTATGACTATCAATACAGCATTAAGCTAATGAATGCTGTAGGGAGGAGGTTGTTCTGTAACCTCTACACAGTGTGGCAGCTGTGCAGTCCCAGCTGTGTGAGATCTTCTTTCCATTTCAGGTCTCACTCATTCTTCCTCTTTCCTGTCCTCAAAAATTTCGACTTTTTCTTTCCAAATACTAAAATTTTCCGGTATGGTTATCAATACAGCATTAAACCAATGAAGGCTGTAGGGAGGAGATTGTTCTGTAACCTCTACACAGTGTGGCAGCTGTGCAGTCCCAGCTGTGTGAGATCTTCTTTCCTTTTCAGGTCTCACTCACTCTTCATCTTTCCTATCTACAAAAATTTCGACCTCTTCTTTCATACATTAAATTTTCCGGTATGGTTATCAATACAGCATTTAACCAATGAATGCTGTAGGGAGGAGGTTGTTCTGTAACCTCTACACAGTGTGGCAGCTGTGCAGTCCCAGCTGTGTGAGATCTTCTTTCCCTTTCAGGTCTCACTCATTCTTCATCTTTCCTATGCACAAAAATTTCGACATCTTCTTCCAACACATAAAATTTTCCGTCATGGCTAACAAGCCATGAGTTATGTAACCATTCTATCCACCGATTAGTGAAACAAAATACCTAATGTGACAAACCTAATAGTGACAAACAATAGAGAAGTATGATGTAATTAAGATATAAAATGTATTTGAGTAACAATTATGTATAGTACCCTGGTAATGTAGTAAGTACAAAGTGTTGTTTTATTGGAAATGGTCCACCAACAGTAATTTAAAAAGATATATGAATTCATGTACAACCAGAATCTGAAGTGGTAGTGAAACCTAGTGTGTACATTAGAGCTAACTAAGAAATAGTAAAAGAGATTGCTTAGTGTTATGAAAAATATGCAGATAAGTTGTAAGATTAAACTCACCTTGTGTAGCAAGGAAAGGCAGTGTAATAGAATTGAGCAGTGTTTGTGGTTGAGACGTGAAGGACACGTCCCTGAAGTATTTATAAGGTTGGAGCTGGCCATTATTTTAGTGTAGTGTGTGACAGGATACACCTACACGTATTGAGGTCATGAGTTGGAGGCGTGAATGCGACCATAGGTACCCTTATGTTAGATGAGACAGAGCAGCTCATGGTGTCCTATAGGTTTAAGGAATTTAGCATTACGCCCGTCCATAATTACTTGATGCACTTTAGTGGTAGGTCTGAGAGAGACTACCTAAGGTTTCAGCGTCCGATCGAGTGGAAATGGATTGCCACGTGAGCAAACTAATCAGCTGCAATACACTATGAATATGAAATAAATGTGCTATCCTATGCTTTAAATATTAATAGAGTGAGTTTTAAATAAGTACATACACTAGCAAAGTAAATAAATAACATACTGACAGACGTGAAATATTAGTTTAGCTCAGCATAAATACACTTCAAAGTAAGTAAGTACCTTATTGCAGATGTGGAACTGACAACAGCAGAGGACCAATAAGTGGATTTATTAGTCAACTAAACGTAGTGTGTTTTGAACACTCACAACTGTACTATTACCAAAAGTTACTCATATGTACAAAGAAGCTGAGAAAACTACTAATCAAATATACTCATACTATCTCTAAGAATAAGGTAATCAAAGATGAGTCAGTTAAGTGCTTAAACTACAAATGTATCAGGAATGTACCGAGCATTGGTTCAGTGTTCCGGCCCAGAAATAATAAATTCAGATTAAATATGATTTATGATTGTATGCCTTAGGAGCATAAATTTTCTCTAATACGTGACTAACGACGTTTTGAGCCATTTGTTTATCGATTATGACAATTAAGTAACCGCGAGAGTAATACTGAAAAAGCTCTGTTAACTTTCTTCCAGCAACATACTGAAGGATAAAATGTATATATCCCCATTTCATTGTGACCCACCCTTAGATATTAAGTGAACAGAGTCTGAGGCACTCTTTTTGTTTGTTCTACAGGACAAACCATATAATGGCAGCCTGGTAGCTGCGTGAAAGTGTGGAGTGACTTGGACACAACTCACAGTGACCCCTCCCCTTTCCCCCATGTAATTTAGAGAGAAGTGAAGGACGCACACCATAGCAACTTCCCCTCCTCTACCCTTGTGAATGGAAGTGTAGGACGCCAGCCAAAGCGGCTACAACCACGTGTGTAAAAATTATTTGTGAACTTTTCTTTCAGGTTTAGAAAAGACTGCTAAGAGATAATCATCTGTTTATGTATCATGTTATTTTCTTTTAATTTGTGTATGTAAAAATGTATGTAATGGATCTAAGATTTTCATAATTTTTCAATGTGTATGTGTTTATTTGCCTAAGGCAATATGTATGCCAAAATATTTCATTGACTTTGCTTAAAAATTTTGAGTGATGACATTGTTTAAAAGGCAGTGAACATGTCCACAATTTAAATAATTAATGTAGATAATCAGTTTTCTTTCATGTTTCTACAGGTTTATATTTCAATTTTGATTTTTCATAGGGAGTTAAACTGTACACTTGCTTCCCTTTTTGTAATTAAATTTTTTTTCATTCATTAACATTCATAAACAAAAAAAAATTTTAAGTAGAGGGTGAAGTAGGGAAGCAGCCTACTCACGCTGTAGTAAATTCACATCAGTTTCCATTGTGTGCCAGCCAGTCTGCTGTAACTAGCTCTGACGTCATAAATGTTGCGCAATACTTTAAAAATCAAGCAAATGACCTAAAACTTTTCTAGCATGTCAGGAATAATACTAAATTAATGTGTGTTGAATATCAGTTCGATAACTTCAGCCAGTTTCGAAATTTGGGCGTTTTTCTGAAAAAATCATTGGCGCAACAGAAAAGAGCTAGAGACTTCAAAATTTATATTTAGATTCATCTTTCATAATGATTTAATAAAAATAGTACTCTGGATTTCACAAATTAAGATTTTAGTGGAAATTCATGATTTTTGTGGTTTTCGTCTCAAAACTGAAGGAAGCAAGATAGATTAAGTAGGCTAATAAATAAGGCTAGGATGTTTAGATTTAAATAGGTTGGAGGTCCGCTATGACTATGAAGATGTGTAAAGTTTCCTTTTAGTACCTATAAAATTATAGCGATAGCGGATCTCAAAAGGGCCAGTTCAGAGCTCATCTACTGCGTGCAGTGTAATTTAATTAATTCTCTCGCCCAAAATATTTAACTTAGCCACGTCAAAATTTTATTGTCAATACTTACCTGCGTGCTGAATGCACGTTTAAATTAAGAGCTTCTTCGGCAATCAGCAAAAGAAGCTATAAATTATTATGTAACTTGAAGTGGTGCGTTACTAGCCCAGCGGCTAGTCGAGAGAGCCGAAAAGATCAGGCGTTCCCTTCGCCGTCCGCACCGCGGGTTTATATATAAGGACGCTGCGCGAGGAAGGAAGGCTCCAGTTCTCTCCAGACGCTGAATGACACGCCATCTGTGTCGGGAGCTGCATCGCATCAGTGTCACTGCTAGGAACAGCCTCGGGTGCCGTATTAAGTTACTAGAGATACGCGGAACCATGAAAACATTTTATGTGAAGTGTTAATTCTGGAATGATTTTCATTATCTAGCTTCAGTTTGCGTATTGTCGTATTTTCACGTGCCGTCGCGGGACAAACATTCTACCAAATATTTAGCGTGGCGTTTGATGAAATATTTTCATCAAATTATGGCGAGCATTCTTTTTAACATTTAATTCGGACATTTATAGTTGCATCAGCGCATTAGACTCTGAACTGCTCTGTTAGTTAGGTTGTAGGGATACTTGTGTTTCTTATCAGTGAATTTCAGAATATACTCAACTATTTTGGAAAACCGTTTTTGATTAGAAATCCCGGACAATCTCCTAATTCCTCAGAGCTATAAGCTGCAGCTATAATGGTACCTCAAATGAAGTGGGCACTAGGATCTCTAATTACTGGTTCCATGTTTTATTAAATCACTTTCTGGGTGCCAAAAAGTAAATAGAGAGCCAGTGTTGAGAACGGCGAAAGATAGCATTAACAACATTCTAAAAGCCAGAAACTGATTCTACATGCAAGCGTTTATCCAGCAATCAGATTTTAGTTTATTTTTCTACAGACTTATCCGCCGCCCCACAGTAGAAGGTGTATTACCTAAAACTTACTGTAGTCTACTAGTTAAATTTCACTTCTTTAATCTTCTATCTGTTACAATATGTTTCAATATTGAGAGAAACAGTATTTCAAATAGGTTAACATATTTGTTCGAAGTCAGATAGAGTCTTCAGTTGTGGCCTGCTACCAGCAGTTTGTGCTGCTGCTGTTCACGGACCTTCGAGTTGAGCGTACCCAGTGCGAGTGACACCATCGGAATTATCTCTAGCTGTCTAACGCGTTATTCCCGTGATATACACAAATATTCATGAAGTTAACACCGTTGTCAAACTGGATCAGCGCTGCCGCAATCCGCAATACATCACGCATTTCTCGTCCGGAACAGACAGTCGCTCAACACACACACACACACACACACACACACACACACACACACACTTGTACTGCTACGTATCATCACATCTTCAGCAGCAATAGAGGCGGACAATATTTCCACATGACCTTACAGACAGTTGTCATAAAATGTAACTGATTGAAGCAATAAACTGCGTTTCACAAGATCGGAACCAAGGCAGGAACCTAAATTCATCTCTGTTAGCATACTGCATCGCACTCGCTGCTCAGTAAAATGTATTGTACTTTCTGTCATGGAGCAAAGTAACACAATCCTTTCCGTAGAGATCTGCGAACTTCTCACCCACTCTTTCGATTATCACGACGTTGATCATAGCAAGTTTCGACTCTAGGCGTGTCATACGTGCCGTGGAGTGTTAATTGCGAGAACAGCGGTTTTTCTGATAAATGAATGAGCTTGGCGAACCGCAGTGCTCGGGCGAGATGAGTGTAACCACATAGAGTTAGTGATGTGTACTTACTTGCACTGAGAAACCACTAGCCGCACAGGAGCATCATTTAAGCTCCCAAAATGGATCTCTAATTTTTAAAACTGCTGTCTCTTGACAATGCAGACAAGAATAATAGCCTACGCTAGATATGCATCAAGTGAGACAAGATTACTTTTCTCGTGGCTGCATCAGTAACAGAAGTTCTTGTTGCTACTAGGGGGAACCATTTTGACTACAATGGCACCTTGGTTAAAGACAGTACAAAGTTCAAAAATTGTCGTCAACTAAAATTCATCATTGTCCAAGGCGCTAATTACAATACGACTTGACTAAAAACTGATGTATTTATTACGACTCTTCGCGGTAACAGTGGTACCCGGTAAGTTAGCTATATATTATTTATGTAATCCATTTCTAGAAAAAATTAATAAAACAGTGTTTAGTTTCAGTCTTCAACAGGTAAACTATACTAATTTTGGAGTTTTTGTGACAGGTGGGCCTGTATAAAATAAGTGAAGATTAATTTGCTTCTGCTTCTGTCATTCGTGCATTTACTTGTGATTTACATCTGCAGTTGTGATAAACTTATATTTGTCTGTGTTTCATTTAACACACATATTTTCAAATTCCTATAACTTTTCCCTATCAAATTAGATTTCATTAATTGTAATTAGTCAGTCCTTGAGCTGTGTTCAACATTCATCCTTCTTTGACCTCTGGGAACCATATCTTAAGATGAAAAAATGCCAAGCAGCGCTGTGGTTGACAATCCATTTTAAATAGTAGGTACCCTATAACTGACGGGGTGAGACTTCAGAGGAAGGGTGAAGCTCAGTAAAGCACCGTAGCCTCAAACGTTTAGGCTGAGCAGAGGTTTACTTAACATACTATTTTTTTTATTACATCCTCATCTTCAGCTGAAATTATTTGGATTCCCTCGTCTCTTTATGTACTTGTGTGTTCTTTTAGTTCATTGGTTTTGAGTTCAGCTTCTCCAGTAAGATTGCCTCTCTCTCCAGTCTCAGATCACCAGCTGCATTGATAACTTTCATCTCACAACGTACCTGGTATTAAATACTATACCCTGTAATATTTAAATATAGATCAAAATCTGGAGTTGGCAGATCTCACAACGTACCTGGAATTAAATACTACACCCTGCAATATTTACATATAGATCAAAATCTGGAGGAGATAGATATATAAACCAGAGTTAAAAGAAGACATCTGGCAAGAATCTTAGGTGTGCTGAAATTCAACACTGAAATATCCAAGGCCTTCTCTCGAACCATTGAAGATAAAGTGGAAGATGTAGTAGAACTTATCAAAAAAGAGTTATACAACTTAAATATAATATAGGAAGCCACAGAAAAAGTTGGAGGATTGCAGAAGGAAAATATTTTGAAAGAACGGATTACATAAAGTTTGTTAGATAAAATGAATTACTGTACGAAATGACAGAATGGCCGTTTGCAGAAGAAGAAAACCCTGAACGGGCAGATATTCTAGGAACATGAGTTATTAACTTTTACCAGCAGACAAAGGCAACACTAGGGTTTTTATTTCCAAGGCCGATTATGTGAATAATATGTATTATTTAATTAATGATACGTCTTACCGTATATTACAGAAAGATCCCACATATCGAATATAACGAACAGCAACATCACTTCTGAAGAAGACATTATTAAAAAAACTTCGTCCTGGTGCGACGGTTACATCTAGATTATACGGATTTCCGAATATACATAAATATGGGGTCCCGTTACGCCTGATAGGTAGTAATTAGGCTCCACCGACTTTTAGATTATACGTATTTCCGAATTTACATAAACATTGGTTCCCGTTACGGCTGATAGGCAGTGATTAGAGTCAGCCGAATTACAACTTCGCAAAATATTTAGCGTCAATCGTCAGACCTCAAGTTGGTAAATGTGAACACCATATTTCCTATTCCATGGATATTATTCAGCATTTAAAGTCGTTTCCTCTTGTCAGTTTGCCATTGGTTACACGTCTCGGTCATCTCTAGTTCGCATTGACGGCACATTGAACAGTGGACGTTACATTTCAGATGTGTTACGACCGGCTCCACCCTTCATTCGATCCCTGCGAAACACTACATTTCAGCAGGATAATGCCCGACCGCATGTAGCAGGTCTTGTACGGGACTTTCCGGTTACAGAAAATTTTTGACTGCTGCCCTGGCCAGTACATTCTCCAGATCTGTCACCAATTGAAAACGTCTGTTCAATGGTGGCCGAGCAACTGGTTCGTCACAATACGCCAGTCACTACTCTTGATGAACTGTGGTATGGGTTTGTAGTTGCATGTACACGCTATCCAAGCTCTGTTTGACTCAATGCCCAGGTGTATCAAGGCCATTATTACGGCCAGAGGCGGTTGTTCTGGATACTGATTTCTCAGGATCTATGCACCCAAATTGCACGAAAATGTAATCACATGGCAGTTCCAGTATAATATATTGCTCCAATGAATACCCGTTTGTCATCTGCATTTCTTCTTCGTGTAGCAATTTTAATGGCCAGTAGTGTATCATTAAGTCTAGTGCTGGATACCAGCTAAGCAAAATTTAGAATCCTATTTTATCAGTTATGAAGAAACAACATTATCGGAAAAGGCCGGCTATGATTGTTAAACTTTACGATATATTGTTTTTTGTCAGTATGCGCTACTGGAGATTCTCCAAGTCTTCTTGCACCAGGGGTCAGCAACAACGTTTGAGCGCCTGCTCCTTACCTCAGCCCATGCGATTATGCACCTTCGCTGCTTATAAAGGATCCGACGTTCACGAGAGTGACTTAGCTTTCCTCACCTGATGACGGCCAACAGGTGGACTGGGGAAATATTGTTCGCAATTGACAGTTTTATCTGGCTGAAGACCCGACAAGAATATGATCTGTTAGTACGCCTGGAAAGTCTATACAGTCACAGCATAGGAAACTTAATAAGAAATTAATATAAACTGATCAGGGTAGCGAGGAATCGATGAACAGTTGGTAACTGGGGTTCAAAAACAGTTAAAGCAAGGTAAATTAAAAGAAATACCAAGAACAATGAAGTACCTAAGAAACATAGATCGTAGAAAATTCAGATCACAAGACATACTCAGTAACAATGAGAGATGGCTGCAAACGTAAAAGAGGGTAAACAGGTTTAGATAGAGTGTGGTCAGGAATTATGTGAAGAACGTACGGAACTGAGACTGGAATATAAATGGGTGGGGAAGTCTAGAATATCATAGGCAAACTGAAGAAGAAAAAGAAATTACTTGTCCGTGATAAAACACCAGATGAAGCACGAAAGCAATTACCTAGAAGATTAACAAAACGAAAAAGACTTTAAATATTATTGGTCAATAGTAACGGGCATTCAAAAAGAAATGAGCCAGATGCATAATTACAGAAACCAATACCTGTATGTTAGGAGTATTGAACCTGGCTGTTGAGACACTCGTCTCACTATGACAGAAGGCGGTGAATGGCAGTCTCATAAAATTCCTCGGGCTGCGATGTTAACCAGGTACTGATATGAAACTCCCTGGCGGATTTAAACTGTGTGCCGGACCGAGACTCAAATTTGGGACCTTTTCCTTAAGGGGGCAAGTGCTCTATCATCTGAGCTACCCAAGCACGACCCATTCCCCGTCCTCATAGCTTTACTTCTGCCAGTACTTCGTCTCCTACCTTCCAAACTCTACAGAAGCTCTCCTGCGAACCTTGCAGGACTAGCGCTCCTGAAAGAAGCGAGGATGCTGGTCCCTTTGCTAGAGGAATATGTACTTCGGTTTTATTATTTTGGAAAACGCTTTTGACAGGTCTGACTGGCATATCTTCATGGAGACAGTAAAGGTGTTCGGTGGACTGAAAGTGCAAGAGACTCATACTGTACGTAGACAGAAAATTTGCATTTGGACCAGATACAATAGTTAAAATCATCCATATGCTACCCCGAAAGCATACACCAGTACACAAAAGTTAAACGGGACTATTCTGTAGCCGGGCAGATTGGTCGAGCGGTTCTAGGCTCTTGAGCCTGGAACTGCGCGACCGCTACAATGGCAGGTTCGAATCCAGCCTCGGGCATGGATGTGTGTGATGTCCTTAGGTTGGTTAGGTTTAAGTAGTTCTAAGTTTTAGGGGACTGATGACCCCAGCTGTTAAATCCCATAGAGCTCAGAGCCATTTGAACTATTTTTGAAATCCTCCCCTTCTGCGGACAACATCTTCAAGGGGAGCTTTAGCTTTCCGATGACAGTAAGTATCTGGTCAGGTTCAGCATCGGACCTTCTAAACAGCTAAAACTTCCTGTGGTGTCTTCAGCAGAAGGGAACGAAATTTTACGTTTCAGCAAGAAATTCGTGTTCAGGTGTATACTGGCAAAAATACACATTCACCAGTATAGATCTGTAGATGCGCAGAAGACTCTGGCCCTAAGCATCATGACAGAGATTACTAACATCCGCCAGTTCAGCCAAAGTTTTATGAAACAAATGAAACATTAGTTAGTTTGACGACATCAGATTAATTAGTTTGCTTTGTAAGCAGCTATGTGTTACACTTTTCGTAGTTCATTTTTATATATAAATGTTATTACACCACTTCAGCACTTGTAGCCCGCGTACAGTGAGTGTTTATTTCCCTTTGTTTTCTTGAGATATGAAAATCTAATGTCAGTGTTATATATCATCACCTGTGTCAAAATCTGGCCTACCAGTGTCCTGTTGTACTGTAGTAGAAGGAGGTTGGAGCACACAGTAGGGGTGATCCTCGCTGAACAGTGCCAGTATAGTATTAGGAGTGAATAAGCTTGTCAGAAGTCAGATTGTCCAGTTTCGATGCCTGCCTTCTAGCGAGCAATATGCTCGCGCCAACCTCGTATTTGATTCTAGCATTAATTATTACGCCTGGTGTTTCTGGTCAATGTTTGCAGCTCGCAACTCGGTGTTTATGGAGATACCTTGGTGTCATGTACGCAGAGAGTGTGTTCCCACAAAACACTGATCGCTAGCGTTGTGGAAGCCCTTTTCCTTGCGCATGCGAAAATTCATACACTAACTATTATTGTCGTATATGAAGGTGATCTTCTTCCGTGGCATGATTTCTGAATGATTACTTGAATTCTTTACTGTTTCAGTACCTTGTCTTTCCCAAACTTCTGAGGAACTGGACCTCTCTGAAGCAGATGCCAGTAAATGTGTGAATTTCTCTGTGTTAATATGTGGAACAATATACATTCAAAGGTCATTGATCTAGCTACAACGTTGTGCCACACTGCTGCTCTCAAAACGCACTCCCAGCTCCGAGGGGACTGTGACCTCAATTAAGTAATTATTAATAATTAGGACTGCTTGTAATTCTACATAAAGTTCAATAGTGTTGTAACTTGAGTTTTCTTTCGTTGATTCGTGACAGTGGAAGATTGGGAGTCTGCCTTGATGCAAGCATTTCTGTTTATTTATTCTCCGAATTAATTTCGGCGAAATACTAATGTCCTCAGTGTGTTTCTTTATTTTAAAACATGAACATTAACAGCTTTACATTACATTACGAAAAATGTTACTGTATGCTCTGGTTCCATATACAAGTGTGAATTAACTTACAGTACCTTTTTATTTTATAGTCTTTGCATATTGAAGTGTTAGTAGTGGGTTTTCGGCATACAGTATGTCATCTGCAATCGCATGAGCGACTGACATTGACAAATATGAAAGTGACAGGCCAAAAAGAGTGAAGTAACAGAGAAAATATCAGTATCCCCCACAAGCAACACTTCTTTCTTTTGATATTTCATCCACGTACGCACATAAACCTACAGGATAAACTATAAGCATCACACAACAACAAACTATAAAGCAAGGAAGCAAAGGAAATGGGACAAATGAACTATGAACTGACAATGAACTGTACATAAATTTAGCAATACTGTAATATTCCAACTTGCTTGTAACTCTTGCAAGTCCAAATTTATGGGACGAACATGCTGTCATTTTTGAACAACGTACACAAAACACATGAGAGCTCTAAAGAGTTGCAACACGCATCTACCTTTGCACGAAAATTAATATGTGAAAACAACTACCCTACTAACACGGCAACAGCTTAATCTGTAAATTAACGTTAGAAGAAAATTATCACGTACAAAAGGCTCTAGTGGAAGGCAAAACTGTAGTATATGAACACACAATACTCTGCAACTGCACACTCTTTACTGCTTTAAAGAACTGTCACATGACGCGGAGCTGAAGTAATGCTTTCTCTCTCTCTCTCTCACTCTCTATTTATCGCACATGCTAACACATACCCTACAGTGACCTCTGTTTTAAACGCGACTGAATTTCCACCAGCGCTTACAAAATTCATACTATACTTGGTTTGCCTTGTGAGACACGTCAAGAGGAAAATACGTTATATTTGAATTACTGCCAAAGTGAGTATAATGCTTTTGCTGTGACTTTCGGAGCAACTTAAGTCGACCAATACGAGTACAAGAAAGAAATCATCATAATACCGATACCGCCAAAACTGTCTCTCAATACAGCCACAAATTAACATTTTCGTAACACACTTACATTCATGTTTGTAAAATTCATAACACAGATGTTTTTGGTTAAGATTTTCTTATTTCTTAATGACAGCCCCTCGTGCCCTAGCAGATGACGCGCTGTACGCCGAAAAACCACAAAAAATTTCAGAGGTGTTCAGTGGCTATAAAATGAAACAGTACCATAAAATTATTCCCCCGAAGATCTGGAACAAAAATTTTTCATAAGGTAACTGGAAATTTTCAAGTTTTGGAATAAAATGTTATCATCAAGGACTCACAGTGTTGTATATTCGAAATTATGGATTCGGAGTGTGTTAGTTTTCGAACAGGCTAGCAAATATCACAGCTTACTAGGACTAGATGTATAGGGTTTAATGAATTCCAGGTATGTGAACAGATTCGACGTGTTCTTTCTTCAACGGAGGACAAATTATCTTAATATGAATTATTTCTACCACACTTTCCACTTCTCTGTTATGGATTTATAATCTGGCACCTCTTTTCATTAGCTTGTCTTCAATTTATTTAGTCCTTACTCATATCCACCCACGATTTCTTCTTATGACTTTTGTTTCTTTGTTTGGTCTACCAAATCGATCGCAACATTTGTTTCGACGTGAAGGGGTTCATACTTGAATAGAATAGGGAAGTAGTCGTTGTTTGTGCTTAATAGAGCACAATGTTGAATACTTCGGAGGCCACACTTGCTAAATTCTTTCTATTGTAAACATGTAAACGACCTTTGTCTTTCATACATCCAGACAACAGCTATTACTGCGACATCATCATCTGCTTCAGTTTGGAAATTCCAACAAGCCTAAAATAAACAGCTCTCATAAATCATGCTCCTCAAGCAATACCAGTTAAAACATCAGTGACCAACAATATTGACGGTAGCAAATGCTCTTTTCCAACAAGAGAGTATGCCTCCTGTAGACAGAGCACATAGAGCTCAACTCCTCCACCGCCCTCGTAAGCTCCTGCATGACAAACCTGCAGTTGGGTGCTTCAGCTGTCCCAGGTGTATTTCCAATGTCAAGGAAAGTACGTGTGTCCGTGTGATTCTGAGAAGCTTTTTCTCCAGTCCAAAGCAATTCTCTCATGTGACAGGACTGACTGACTGTACATGAAGCGCCGCTAAACCCGCTGAGCATCTTAGGTAATTAGGATTGTGGAAAAGGCCAAATAAGGTTGGGATCAGTTTCACCTTCTAATTGTAATTTATTGTAATTTAATAACACATTTACAACCAAAACGCCACATAGCCGAACCTTTACCAAATGCAACTCTTTCAAGGCTGAAGGCCTCCAAACGAGAAAGCTTAACAAATCAACAAGACAAAAATCCAATTAAAATAGCAATAAAATAATTAAAGAAACATCTATCACAACTAGGAAGAAAACCTCAAGGCAAAGTAGACAGAACAAACATTTGCTAGGTGCAATACAAATGGCCGAAGGTCAAAATTAAGTTTCAAAATTTTAAAACATATTACTGTAGTCTTTGAAAGACAGAAGGCCGCAATGTTTAAGCTTGAAGATAATTTTAAGAATAAGTTGCAAGGATGAAAGCCCACAATTAATTTACCAAAATTTTTAAGAAAATATATAACCATAAGCCTTAAATTTTAAGTAGCTGAAAACAGATAACTAGACACCGGTGGGAAAGACAATAAAGACAACGTCACTCAGAAGCGTCCAGGGAGGTCAGTCTTACCTCGTTCACTCAGGTGAGACAGGTGGTGAGCCTAACTACACTTGATCCGTCGGAACCCAACATGGGGACAGCCACGGACGGACCAACAAAACGACTTGCTTGCCACCAATTTGAGAACTCAAACACAAAACGTTACGGACCTAATTATCCACAATAAAATATGTACAAACACTCGGTGTTGTTCACAGGGAAACGTCCCCAACAGCGAACCACTGAAACGAACCACAACATGAATGGACGAGGCTTGGATGCTTGAAGCACACTACTCAACGTCGACGTCCTAGGTCGGAGAACCACGAAGCTCGTAGCGATCGGACAGCTCCACACACGCTCCGACATTGCGCAGGGACAGGTAGCGGACCCCACCGACTGCAACGCACAGAAATGTCCTCCCTGGTCCGCAGCAATCGTCCAACTCCTGCTGGTCCGTCCGCGTCAGCTGCTCCGTCGCGACTGCACTGCTGGAGCATCTCAAACTCATCTCCAGACACACGATGACAGAAATACTGCCTCGGACACATCATGCAGAGGAAACACGCCCACTGGCTAAACGACATCCCTGCATCATGAAAGGACCGACCCAAGTTCCACAAGGTGGTAACTGAAGGGGCCCAGAAACACTCGGAGATCCGGTTACACGTCACCCGATGAGACGACCGACCTCTCGGAGGCAGTACGCCGACAATATTTTAAATAACTTGTCAAATGGTTCAAATGGCTCTGAGCACTATGGGACTCAACTGCTGACGTCATTAGTCCCCTTGAACTTAGAACTAGTTAAACCTAACTAACCTAATGACATCACAAACATCCATGCCCGAGGCAGGGTTCGAACCTGCGACCGTAGCGGTCTTGCTGTTCCAGACTGCAGCGCCTTTAACCGCACGGCCACTTCGGCCGGCAAACTTGTCAAAGGAACTAACGCCAACAACATACACAACCTGCTACACTTGTACGAAGACCTGAACGATACCCTACAGTAACAAGCACGCACGAAGACAAATGGGGAGTCGATGCACACACACACACACACACACACACACACACACACACAGCCGGCTCATGAACGATAGCCAAGCCAAAAGGCGTCGTGCGGTAGGACGACCGACCGACGATCCACCAAGATGGTGGCCGGGCTCAAGTGATGCGTGGCGGCAATGGTCGGGAGAGCTACGTCAACGCAGACCTCACTGTTCCAACCAGACTGCACTAGTGCCGCATTGCATCTTCCCGACTGGCAGGTCCGGACTGCGCTCCAGACGCGTTCCAACTGACTGGCAGCCCGAACTCGCAACGCGAACTCTTTCTCCGAACTGGGCTTATGACAGACAACGACCGGGAAGTAATAGGAGTCGAACAAAGATACTACGAGAGGGGATATATCGATACGCGTTGCTAGTGCCGCTCACGGTCATGCAAAGTAGCAACTCAGTGACAGTAGTAATATAAATTAACGTAGTGAAGGAGAAGTACGTTGAAAACAGGATTTCAAATACATGATGGCGGGAACACGAGCCATGCACGGCTCAGTATAATTCGTCAAGTTTGAACGGTTCATTTCGTCTTTCAAAACCCATCTTCGCCAAGTCACGCTGGGCACGAAACTCAGAGTGAATGTTCATTGTCTTCAGCTGTATTCAATCTACAGCCTCCACGGCCGAGAAGGTGTTTATTCCCACACTAGTGACTGACACGCACCACACGACTCAGAGCCGTGGTCAAAACAGCCGGTTCCCCCAGGCGGGATAGCTGCATGGAGTGTTCCAGATTAGAGTAATTTCTAACAAGATCAATTTATACTCCTCTAATCGTTGATCGATCCTTACAAAGTTTCTGATTGCTTAGTATTTGATTACTGTCCTCTTATGTTGCTACATCAACTGTAACTACATTCTTAGTTGCCTTAACATTATTGGTCCTAATCGTTTCATTTGTTGGGTTTATTATAGTTGTAAATATTTTTTGTGCACTTTTGCTGTTCTGACTGGAGAGGATCTTATGGCACACATATGGCATAGGTTCATCAACGTGAGATAAGAGGAATCTGGGTGTAAACTTCCACCTATCTACAAATTTCATCATGGTCTCTACGGCTTTTCTCAAGGTTCAAACACAACGACATCATATAAAAGAGATCTCTGTTGGAGTGGATAGTAAAAGCTACAGGAACAAGCATGTTTTTTATTTCTAAATATAGTATAACTTGCTTACTCAAACATATATATCTAACTGGGTACCCAGCATCGCCCATATATAAAGGGTGCTCCATTGATCGTGACCGGGCCAAATATCTCACGAAACAAGCGTAAAACGAAAAAACTACAAAGAACGAAACTTGTCTAGCTTGAAGGGGGAAACCAGATGGCACTATGGGTGGCCCGCTAGATGGCGCTGCCATAGGTCAAACAGATATCAAGTGCGTTTTTTAAATAGGAACCCCCATTTTTTATTGCATATTTGTGTAGTATGTAAAGAAATGTGAATTTTAGTTGGACCACTTTTTTCGCTTTGTGAAAGATGACGCTGTAATAGTCACAAACATATGGCTCACAATTTTAGACGAACTGTTGGTAACAGGTAGGTTTTTTAAATTAAAATACAGAACGTAGGTACGTTTGAACATTTTATTTCGGTTGTTCCAATGTGATACATGTACCTTTGTGAACTTTACATTTCTGAGAATGTATGCTGTTACAGCGTGATTACCTGTAAATAGCACATTGATGCGATAAATGCTCAAAATGATGTCCGTCAACCTCAATGCATTTGGCAATATGTGTAATGACATTCCTCTCAACACGGGCGTTTTTGAGATTCCCAATTCCCGCGCAATTTGTCTACGATTGATATGCGAATGAGCCGCGACAGCAGCTAAAACACCTACTTTGGCATCATCATTTGTTGCAAGTCGTGTTTGACGTTTCACATGTGGCTGGACACTTCCTGTCTCCTTAAATAACGTAACTATCCGGCGTACGGTCTGGACACTTGGATGATGTCGTCCAGGATACCGAGCTGCATACATAGCACACGCCCGTTGGGCATTTTGATCACAATAGCCATACGTTAACACGATATTGACCTTTTCCGCAATTGGTAAACGGTCCATTTTAACACAGGTAACGTATCACGAAGCAAATACCGTCAGCACTTGCCAAATGTTACGTGATACCACGTACTTACACGTTAGTGATTATTACAGCGCCATCTATCGCAAAGCGAAAAAAGTGGTCTAACTAAAACATTCATATTTCTTTACGTAGTACACGAATATGTAATAAAGAATGGGGTTCCTATTTTTAAAAAAAACGCTGTTGATATCCGTTTGACCTATGGCAGAGCAATGTAGCGGGCCAACCACAGCACCATCTGGTTTCCCCCTCCAAGCTAGACGAGTTTCGTTCTTTGTAGTTTTTTCGTTTGATGCTTATTTCGTGAGATATTTGGCCCGGTGACTATCAATGAACCATCCTGTATATTTTTTCTGTAGTGGGTCTGGGTTTAGCGACACTAGGTATTGAGGGTCAGTGAAAGACGAGAGCAAGGTCAGTTTTTCTCAGGGATGGTGGGAGGGAAAGCGAAACTTTGCGGGTGGTGGAATGGGTTGGCTCAGTGGGTAAGGTGTGAGTGAAACATTGGTGGTTACACTAACAGTCGTTTATTGAGACATAAAATCCTTTAAACAAACTGGGTAATACAATGTGTTTTAAGGGGGGTAGGACCTCAAAGGAGGCGACTTGGAGCAGGAGAGGCACCACAGGACATTTTAATTTCCACTACCTATACTTTTACAAATAAATTCATAAAACATTGTCAGCATGCCGAGGAAGGATTCAGAATTTACACTCATAAAAGTGGAAGTTCGAGAACATAAAGCAATGACTTTTTTTTTACATGAGAAAAATCATCACTTTTTTCACTTACTAATGGCAGTATTTGTTGCTATAGGTACACTTTTCTTCATAAGTAAGAGAGATTCTTCGATGAATTTTGCACAGCATACAAACCATACTTAAAGGTGTATTAAATTCTAGAATTTTCCAAATGTATTAAAAACTGTGGTAAAAACTGAGGTTACTTACTTACTATAAAATTTTTTTCTAAACATGAAGTTTAGAATATAACAGTTCATCCGTTTTTTCATGAATTAAATAAATTCTAGAGTTTCATACACCTGTGAGTATAGTATGTATGCTGTGCAAAATTCATCGAAGAATCTGTTTTTCTTATGAAGAAAAGGGTATCTATAGCAACAAATGCAGCCATTAGGAAGTGAAAAAATGATGAAATTTAGCACTTAAAAAGTTTATTTTGTTATGTTTTCGAGCTCCCACTGCAATGAGTGTGAATCCTGAATCGTTCCTGGTGTTGCTGACAAAGTTTTATGAATTTATTTGTAAAATTATAGACACTGGAAATTAAAATGTCCTGTAATGCCTCCCCTGCTCCAAGTCGGCCCGTTTTACGTCCTACGCCCCCCCCTCTCCCCCCCTTCCGATTAACTCGGTCAATTCCCCGCGGCTGCGGAGCGGTGGAGTCGTTGCGCGCAGATTCCAGTTACCGCTGATGCGGCGACGGCTCGTCTTGCAGCGTCGTGCCAGCGGCTTATTGTTCCATTCAGTACAGTGCCTGTGTCCCACTGCGGAGGCAGCGCGGTCTTCTCCTTGTGAGTCCGCTCGTTGCTTTATTTTTGTCTTGGATTTTTGTCTGATGCACAGGAAAGCAGTACAAAGCATAATTATCGACAAAAAAGTCGCAGAAATACCAGTTCTGAATATCATAAATCGCGTTTCATGTTGCTCTTCCAACTGAACAATATGCGGCATCATAGAGTTGGCATCAATCTTGCCTTGTTGTGCAGTGATAAGAACATCTAATGACTGCAAGATTGAGGAATCAAGGGAGTTGTATAGCTAAAACAAACTTCGAGCTGTCAAAAAAAAAAAAGTTCAAATGTGTGTGAAATCCTATGGGACTTAACTGCTAAGGTTATCAGTCCCTAAGCTTACACACTAGTTAACCGAAATTATCTTAAGGACAAACACACACACCCATGCCCGAGTGTGTGTGTGTGTTGGGGTTTATGGGCGCTCAACATCGAGGTCATCAGCGCCCTGACACACATTAAAAGGAACGAATACCCATGCCCGAGGGAGGACTCGAACCTCCACCGGGACCAGCCGCACAGTCTATGACTTCAGCGCCTTAGACCGCTCGTTGGAACTGCCAATAGTTGCATAGGTGTTTCTGGCCAGTAAATTAGTGAAATTTCACGCCAGAGAGAGAACATAACGTGTGCTTGATATGAGAGGTAGTATTGTTAAGTGCATCTTATATAATTCTGATTTTATGGCAAAAGGAAGAGTATTGTGCAGTTTGTATGATCTAGATAACCTTATCAATACATTACACTGAATGACTCACACTTGTTTAACCACAGAGTGTCTAATCATACGTCGGTACTTCCCACTATTTAAAACGCAGAATTCCCCTTCGTGTATTGTGCTAATTCCTCTTTCTGTACCTGATTTCCTGTTAGGTTAGTACATTATCGCTATAATCTGTAATTTACAAACCTTATTTACATTTGCATTAGAATGGTAGATTTTGTATTGTGGACGCGTAATTGACTGCGTGCTGCCGAAGGTTGTATGAGACCGAGCGCGTGTTCTGTATCGGTGGATCAGCGGTCTTCTGTTTCCGCGGTCCAGTACGCTTCGAAACAGTATCTGTACCATTGGTGGCATCAGGCCTGTTACTCTCTTAAAAGGTTTCAACCGGCTTGCACGAACAATAGTTGTTCTTGTGAGTAACTGTAACTTGACGTCAACTGGTGATGTGATTGCGCGAACTTGGTAAGGATCCTGATATTTTGTCACAATTTTTTTCCTATTTCTTTTAGCAACATAGGAAACGTATAGGAAAATATATTGTTCCATTTTCAAAAGCGAATTCTTAGCGAGTACACTGCCTAATTTTTCTTGCCTTTCTAATACTCTGGTATTTGCTTCCTGTACCTTTTACCACACATCTTTAATGATTCGAGCAAATTCCCTAATTGTTTCTCCATTCTTTCCTTCTTTGGGCTTAATAGCAACGAATGGTGACGGAATCTTTCTTTCATAAATAACTTTACAAGGCCGAATGCCCGTTCGTTCGTATGTTTTGGCGTCATATACGCTTATAATATATGGAATGACGATATCCCAATTGTTGGGTTGGTTATTGATAAAATACCTAACCGTTTTCCCGATAGTGTGTTGGACCGTTTCTGTCTGTCTGTTTACCTGTGGGTGCAGTAGGGTGGTGCATAATTAACGTACTTTCAGGAAACACCAATGTTGTTTCATGAGATCGGACATGAAGTTGCTATCTTTTTGGGTTATAAGTGCTTCTGGCACACTGAATTTTAAAATCCAATTATTGATCATAGAGTATGCGATGTTTTTTTTCTTGTTGATCAGGGCCGCTTACCATTGCTAGATATCTTGAGATATGATCTACAATCGTTAGTACGTACCTATTCCAAGCCGGTGTTTTATTAAATGGATCGTATGTCACTTCCTGCGACTTGAAACGGGCGTGACGCCTCCGGGAGAATTCGAAATGGTAAACGTTGACGGCAATAGTGTGCTAGTTGGGCGCACACTAAGTAATTACGAATGTATTGTGCCACATCGTGCTTTATTGTCTCCCACCAGAAAGGTTCAGCAACGCATATTTCAGTAGGTCTTTGACGACCGTGACCTGAAAGTATACGATTATGGGCCTCTCGCATGACTTTCTGTCGGAGGTGTTTGCGAACCACAAATCTCCGTCCGAGTCTAGTTGTTCGACACAAGACCCCATCCTATAGGCATTCTGTAGGCAAAACTGCCGTTGTGTCGCATATTTTTTGCAATCTGTATCTGAAATGTATGCCTTTTTCTATTCCCCTACTGCTTCTGTTATCCGTTCATAATAAGAATAAACCTGATGTAAAGATTGCAAGATGTCACTATGTATTCTTCCGCCGGCTCCCCCCCCCCTCCACCCTCCACCCCCACCCATCGGAGGTTCGAGTCCTCCCTCGTGCATGGGTGCGTGTGTCGTCCTTAGCGTAAGTTAGTTTAAGTTAGATTACGTAGTGTGTAAGCTTAGGGACCGATGACCTCAGCAGTTTGGTCCCATAAGACCTTACCACAAATTTCCCATTGTTCTTCCACGGTAGCTGGAACCTCATTGGATTTGCGTTTCACGTGGGACTGCAGCCAGCCTCCCTCCAGTAATGTCAAGTACAATAATAAAGGTACGTTTTGTGCTGTGCTTTACGCGCCACATCGACTTAGCGATAATACGGGGCAACAGCTGTCGTGCCGGCGCATTTAACGTGGACAGCACTGGCCGGTCAGGTGGTACAGCTAGCCTCCGATGACGTGGCCAGCTGCAGTTCACACGTAAAAAAGAGACGAGCAGCGGAGGAATAAAGTTTCGAATGTCATTTAATTTTTAAGCAGAATGAAATAATATACTGCAAATGTCCCACAATACGCTCTTTCGACGACTTTTGCAACACGTTATCGTTTTCAGCTAAAGTACTATTGTAATTAAAAACAAGAATGATGAAATTTCCTGACTTAACCACAAAAGTTGTGTCTAACGTAACAGAGTATTGAATGATTTCACCGTATAGTTAAATATTCAAGCCACTGAAGATATTACTTACAGTCAGCCGTATGGTAATCTCTTAGCTCCTTCCTTATCCGAATCCGAGAAATGCATTTAAGTTCTGGAAGTGTCACATGCTAAGTTGATAATGAGCCTGTCAACAACAGAATCTATGAAGCCAACCAGTCGGAGCATTTTATTTTCTTTTCTCTATCCTGCCAGCGTTCGGCAGTGACGTATGAAGCCGGCCGAAGTGGCCGTGCGGTTAAAGGCGCTGCAGTCTGGAACCGCAAGACCGCTCCGGTCGCAGGTTCGAATCCTGCCTCCGGCATGGATGTTTGTGATGTCCTTAGGTTAGTTAGGTTTAACTAGTTCTAAGTTCTAGGGGACTAATGACCTCAGCAGTTGAGTCCCATAGTGCTCAGAGCCATTTTTGACGTATGAAAAAGCTGCGTGTGTTATTTCCAGTAAGTCTGGCAGCTTAACAGTCTTGTCACTTCTCGGGCCAAATCCCGCAGCTTGGCTCCAAAACAGTTCTGTTTGGTTCATATTGTAGTGGTACACTAGCAAATGTAAAAGTGCAGCATTTGTATTATGTGCTCGATGGTATGGAAACGATTGTTTTTCGTGTTTCTACGATACTTATCTACCTCTGTAGCGTAAAACGATGGACATAGTCCAAACATTGAGGATTTGTATTTTCATATTTGCCTCAAAAATTAAATTGTTATATTTCTTAATTTAAACAACTTTCAAGAATAGTCTTTCGTAAGACATCGTTAACTGAGAATTTGCATTGGAAATGGAAACAGGAATTTCAAGTCCATTATGTAATTAGAAACAAGAAGACACGCATTATTCATAAAAATGATGATGAGTTTTATAATTTCGAGATACAGGTACTGCAAATTGAACAAGAAAAAAAATGTTATAGGGGAGATTAGATTCAACGCGCGCATTTAATTCACATTCCATTAGGCTACCGAATGCTCTATACATTCAATAAACGTCTGTTCATTAACTGCATTATATATCGCTAGGAAAACTTCAAAGCCGATAATCTCGGTAAATTTATGAAAAACATTAAGAACGGCTTTATTTTTCGGCACTTTTTAACCGTATTCCACATGCGTGTTTCACTACGGAACAGAAAGCAGCGTTAGCCATTTTCATACTGTGCATTAACAGCGCGACAATCAGAGCACAACGCTGGAAAAGCTTTGACTGTACACAATTTATAAATTAAAAACTACGTAGCTGAAGCGTGTTTAAGGAAAACGTTGACGGCTATTAATACATTTGAATACCTTACAGTTTAGTTTAACGTAACTTAGTAATAAGATATCTAAAGGACGTACTTTCAAGAGCGCAACAACACCAGTGTACGTGTGCTACGGCTTCTGACAAATCATCGCGTTTATGTTTGTTTACATCAGGTTTATTGTTACCATGAACGGATTATAATACCGCTACCTTTTTACTAAGGCTGTCTGCGTTGGAATGTTTCTTCCCCAGTTTATGACTGACTTCAAAGACCATTTCGGAGAGGCACAGGAACCTACGTATCATACGACTCCATAGGTTATTGAGATCAAATAACCATTTGAGAGCAGCACGGTCCGTGATTATCTTGAATTTCTTTCCACACAGAAAGTACCTGAAATATTTTATACCATAGATAACGGTCAGTAACTCCTTTCCCGGTTGTTGAGTAACTCTTTTCTGCCGTATTTAATTGTCTGGACGCCTCAGCTATTGGATGTTCTGCACCATTAATGTTTCGACTAAAAACTGTTTCGATAGCAAGTCAAGCTGCATAGAAGGACACGACGAATTCATTGCTGAAATCGGAGTAGATTAATACAGGACTATGAGTTAATTTGTATTTCAGTGTTTCAAATGCGGTGTCGCATTTTGCTGTCGAGTAAAATTTAGTACCTTATTTCCATAACTGCGTGAGAGGTCGTGCTATTTGTGCATAGTCTTTTACAAATTTTCGATAATAATTTGAGAGGCTAAGAAATTGCTGTACATCCTTTAAAGATTGTAGTGTTGGAAAATCTTTAACTGTGGTTATTAACCGAGGATCGGTTGTGATTCCGTGTTCTCTGATAACGTGGTCTAAATATGTTACTTCCTTTAATGCAAAGTTACACTTTTACAAATGTAATGTTAATTTAGCACCCCTGAGACGTTGGAAAACTTCTCGCAGTGAATCGCATGGTCTTTTATGTCTTTTGAAAATACGATTACGTCATCGAGGTATATTATGCACCATCTAGGTTTTAATCCACGTGACACACCAACTAGCAATCTTTGGAATATTGAGAGAGCATTCTTTAATCCGAACGGCATTCTTAAGAACTGCCAATGACCTAGTTGGGTGGATAAAGCACTTATATGTCTGTCCTCTGGTGCAACGTCTATGATGATACCAAGTCAGTTGTGGAGAAATATTTACCGTTGTCGAGGTGGTCGATGGTATCTACGATATTAGGTAATCGATAAGCGTCCGAAGTTGTTTTGCTTTTTAAATGCCTGTAATCACTACACAATCTATAACGTTCTGCACCGTCAGCAGATTTCTTTGGCACAATTACGACATCTGCACTGTATCCCGAATCCGAGTACTCTGTTATACTATTTTTTTAATTGCTGATCTATCAATTCATCAAATAACGGTTGTAATTGGTGAGGAGCTCTGCATGGGTAAACTGGGGCGTTATCTTTTATTAGAGTCCTGTGTCCTCTGATGTTCATTGCAGGTGGCGGTCCGTATGAGCTAAACAGATCCCGAAATTCGTCCAACACTGCTTTTTTCATATCCCGCTCCTTCCCTTTAAGTGTGATATCTTCTGGCAGTTTTGTAGGCAGCTGATTTGTCGCTATTGTCTACGTAAGACCAACGAAAATTTCCTTCCTCTAAGGCACTTATGTCAGCTATTCACATCCTCTTTCGTAACTCCTTGTTTTCTGTCCTACAATTATCTATATGCACCGGTATCTTCTGTACTCCATCAAATGTCGCGGCACGAACTATACACCTGCGCATAAAATAATGTGCTGTGTCTAATTCATCATTTTCCTCTACCTGTAGTGTGTTTGTGGGGAAAGCAGCATTAATGTCCACCCGAAGTAGTTTTCCTGTACCTTATGGTACCGCGGTTCTACCTTCAATGACATTGCTCGCAGAGTAAGGAGAGGGATCTTGCGGCTGACCGTCCTTGGTAGCTGTGTCACCTAATCGAAACAATGTTGCGCTAAACTCCACTGTTTGCTATCGAAGGTTATTCAGGAAATCTAACCCGCTCACCCTTGATACGACTTCCACAACCTCCTGGAACCTCATACCCTCAATTCGAAAGGTCAGTGACGTACAGCCTACTGAACGCATGTCACCTCCACCTATACCACTTACCTTATATCTTACAAGGTCGTATCTCCCAACCTTACAGCAGTATTTACTTATGACTGACACGTGAATCCCAGTATTGACGAACTGTCTACGTTTTTTTGCCATTAGTAGTGCCTGGTAACCAGCACTCTGTCTTTGCATGTGCTCTAATAGCATGAATTTTTAATGGGAACGCCTGGCGGGGGTTTCGCGGTTCCCTTTCCTGTTTACCTACCCCTGTTTGCAAACCTCCCTCTACTTCTACACTCACGCTATGTATAGCCCATCCTCTGACGATTTATACAAGGTGGTTGGCGACAGTTTTTCGCGATGTGTCCCTGCATAGTGTACCTGAGACAACAAACGCTTGTAGAACATACATTTCTTCTGTCTTTGTACCCCGACTCGACGTCTATTTTCTCTGATGCTGTAGCAATTTTCACCTCATCAGTTAAATTCTTCGTAAATTCTGCCCTAACACGGCGCGATGTTTCGGCTGGCACTTCTCGCTAAAAGTATCTAACGACCTATTCTCCACTTCTTGTAGAATATACTTATTGGCTTCATCACTGTCTGATAGTTGATAAGTGCTACTGTTCATTTTTCTTATTTTATCCAGAAAGCTTTCTGTTGTTTTGTTGTGTCTTCGGGACATGGTGTTCAACTACTCCATTAAATGAAAATTGTTCTGCTTTTTAAATTTTTTGAGCAAATATAGCTTCAATTCTGCAGAAGTTAATGCATTTCGTAGCTCCTCGTGGGTCTTACCTTCCGCGAATAACCGTAACGTTGTCATTTTCTACATCTGTTCATCTGAGCAGGAACCAACCGTAGCAGCTGCTAACAAATCAGCAAAATAGTTTCTATACATTCTCTTTGCTAGCCAGAGAAGGGAATCACAAGGGAAGTTGCTGATGAATCTAGTGTGGGAGGAGGTGCACTACATGTCGACCTATACTCGGATAATCGATTCAACAAATCATTATTGTCACATCTCAGCAGTGCTACCTGCTTAAGTAGGCTCTTAATAGTCTTATGAGTGGAAACGCCTTGTGTCTTTGTGTCTGTCATTGCAATGCTTTCCTGTTTAACAAATGGCTACCTACACAACTGTACTTCCTATGAACAAGAACATAGACTCAACTGTGGAACAAGTAACTTTAGAAATTTGATCACAATTTCGATCAAAATGAAAAGAACACCTAACACCATCTGAAAAGAAATTCTCTAGTGTTAGATTTCTTTGAAAGAATGAAAGCTTTACATCGCTTGTTTAGTACACTGCGAAAGCGTTACTTTAAAAGGAAGAACATCTAGAACCAATTTGCAGTCAGAAATGTACTGAAATACTGCCCGATGACTACAGGTTGTCGTCTGCTCTCTGTCGAGCTAAAATAAAAGCTTCCAACAAAGTGAAATTTTGCAAGATGTTCACAGTCTGAGATAGTAAACAGTAAGATATAGGGAAGGGACGATGATGTACAATATGTACAACGAGAAAGAGGGCACAGTAAGACTGGAAGTTTAAGAACGAAGTCCTCGGGTTAAAAAAAGTTGTAAGACGGGGATGCACTGTACTTTGAAGATGGAAGCAACTGAAATGGCCTCAGTGATAACTGATAAGACTCGCTTATCACATTGCTATCGTAAGTTAATGTGAAGGAAAATTACAGCATGTATTGAATGCAATCATCAGTCTAATAAGTGCAAGTTATGAATTGCGAGTAAACCGGAAAAAGACCAAAGGAATGAGAAATAACAGAAATTAGAAGAACGAGAAGCTTAAAATCAAATTTGTTCACGAAGGTGGCTAAGTTGTGGAATTGTTCTACCTTGGAAACAAAATGCCCCATGACAGACGAAGCAAGTGGGTTATCAAAAGCAGACTAGCACAGGTAAAGAAGATTTTCGTATCCAACAGGTCTACTATTACGAAACATAGGCCTTGATTTGAGGAAGAAATTTCTCAGACTGTACATTCGTAGCACAGCATTGTATGGTAGTAAATTGTGAGATAACCGGAACAGACGGGAATCGAAGCGTTTGAGATGTGGTGCTGTAGAAGAGTGCTGGAAATCAGTGAATATCTTGTGGACCAATAAGATACGGAATGAGGAAGTTCTCCGCAGAATTGGCGAAAGAAAGGAATTATAGAAAACAATGAGAAGGGACAGGATGACAGGACAAATGTTAAGTCATCAGGGGTTAACCTCAATGGCAATAGAGGAAACTTTAGAGGCTAAAAACTAAAGAATAAGACAGAATGGGATACATCCTTCAAATAATTGAGAACGTAAGGCGCAAATGCTATTCTCAAATGACGAGATAAGCGGGTGAGAAGAATTCGTTCGGACCGCATTAAAGCAGTCAGAAGACTAATGACACAAATAAAAAAGAAGAAAAATAAAGAAATGTGTATACCAGAAACGTACAGAAGATTAGAAAATCGGTGACTTCTTTCTTCATCAATCACAAGACTCGCCTGAAGTCTCCTGAATAGGCAGACTGCGCCGCAACACAGTCGCCTGCCGCGGCGGTCGGGTGGGAGCCGGCGCTCGCCTGCCGGCACTCCGACGCCGTAGCCGGGGAGCATCGGCGGGGCGCAGCCCGGCCTAACCCGATTACCGAAGGGCTTCCAGCCCGGCGGGCACAGCGCAGCGGCGCGCCGACGCGCCGAGCCGGGCGACGAATCACGCGCAATCTGCTCTCACCCAAACTGCCTCACCAACGCGATTCATTAGTGTACACCACCAGGTGTCCCACTAACCTACATTGCGGGTACACGTATTATCGGTGGTGTAATGATAGAAAATTGCTTGGAACAAGGTGCAACCTACCTGTACTGTGCTGGGTAAGATGATACAAAAGATGGTTTGCTACACTCTACAAAATGACTTTTATCTTAGTAATATGAATATTTATATATGCTTTTGGAGAGAGATTGATTTTTGATTGAGATTTTTACTTTAAGTCGTAACTGGTACCTGAATTTTGGTTGCTGCCTCCTTGAATGATCAGCTTCTGCCACAGTTGTTGCAATTTGGAGGAAGTTATTGTTCTCTAAGGGTTAAAATACGACTGTGTTAGTTACATGGCCGTATTGCGGATAGCTTTGAGCTCACGTTTTCGTAGCTTTTCATACCTAAGGGACTACTGTTGTAAGTAAATAAGATCAAACAGCAATCTGATTTCCGTGACAAAAGGAGATTGCTTAGCACACAAACTTTCTTCAAACTACACGTCCTGCTACATTAAAATTGGTCAGTGGAGTTCAGCACCATACTATTGTTCAAGAACATAATCCAATTACTGTTGTTAAGAAATTATGACAAGGTTGTTACTTATTGAATGAAAACTATAGAAAATGCATTTCTTTTCCTGTATTTTAGTGAACTTTGTACACTTACAATTCTGTCGACTGATAGACGGCAACGACAACGAAGTTCACCTCCTTTTCCGAAAACAAGGTATTTCTATTCTTCACTTCCAGAAAATTTCTATACATAAATGTTTGGCAACTATTACACACACTTTACTCGGTTTTATCACTAAAATATCAATTTTCATTAAATGTAACAATACGTTATGAGCAACGGCGTAGCAACAAGTCCTCTTTCCACAAGATACAGATTAACAGTTCTCTTTTTTTTCATAAATCAATTGTCTTTTTTTAGAGTCCATACTCAAAGATTCACAACTGCTATCGTTGCAGGGACTGCGCGCTAAAGAGTTTCTTGCTGTCCACCTTCGCTCCACTTCACTTCACTTCGAGTACTTTATGAATCACATTTACATTTACGGTATTTACATACATTACTGAGCTTCTCAGAATAAAATCAGGCACAAATTACTTAAAAAACAGAGCAGTGAGGCCCACATAACATTACAACCCTGGCATGTGACACAGGGGAGGTATTCGATACACAGTGCATAGGAGTTCACATTAAACTTTAGGCCGCAATCATATCGTATGATGAATTAGTTACCACTCATCAGTCCTGCTATTAAAACTGTCTAACACCGCCTCTACCACTCGGCGAGAGAGAGACTCCACAGGAATTTCAGGTATCGAATATTCAGTTCGAGTCAATCATTCATCCTAAAGGGCTATCAAATTGCGACGTTTATCACACTGTTCCAAATGGTCCCAACCTTGTTTCTGTGGGATGAAATCGGAGTTACTCATCAGCCAGCATATGTGCGATAGACAGTTAGAGTGTTTGGCAAAACACGAACGAGTATGTATAATCCTATCAAAACGGCTCATATTATCTTTAAAGATAACGCCATCAAAATGTGTAAGTAGAAGAAAGGGCGACAATTGTTCACCTAAAACACTGAAACGAATTTCATAGTTCATATTCGCTTAACCGTAATTAGCGGGCCACTTTCCTTGGTACCAAAAGCACCCCAAAACTTTACGGAACCACACCCACACTAAACTCCACTCTCCACAAACTTCGGCTTGAAAGCCTCATTAGGACGTCAGTACATTAATCGCAAAGCATCATTTGAAAAGAGGCAAAACAGTGACATTGTGGACCACACTACGACTATGACGTCAGCTATCTTCCAAGATTCTTTGACCCATACCAAGAGGAGACACCTCTACGTTGTCGGAACGTGTTGGGACCGTGTTGTGGAAAGTGTAGAGCGCCTTCCGATACTAATAAAAGGAGATAAACAAGCTAATATATCTTCATTCAGACTTACAGGTCTGTGTCTTTTCGTTTGCCTCAGCTGACTCTTCGTGCTAGTGACATGGAAGATTTCTACTGACTACTCTTGTCGGCTTGGGTGTGCTGGTGGCCAAGGCTATTACGCAAGTAGTTTGGCCGAAGCCGTCTGTGAAGCAAAGCCTGTAGCGTGAGATTGCGCCCCCATAGTGCGTTAGAGTGTCCTTCATGCTCCTCCGGAAGATGGCGATGACCACCAGTGACCCACTGGGAGGGACCCCAGTATCTGAAGTGGTGTAGTTGGGCGATACCGGGCCCATCAGACACGTAGGCCCTAGCACCCGGAAGTACCTGCAGTGATCATTAGGAACAGAGGTACTGGATGACCTTCTCAGCCAACAATGACAATGATGTTAACGCAGTAAGCAGTACGACATGTACTTGTTTAGGAAGATCCTCAGTCTCCCCATCAGTAAAGTGGTAGGCGGCCAGTGCGAAGTCTCATTAGCTGCATGTGTTGGCTATTTGGATGTTATCATCTCAGGAACAGCAATCAGCTTGTTCACATGAAGTGCTGGCATTTAATACGTGGATGTCACTACATCGAGTACTTTGGTATGAACGCCATTGGCCCTAATGACCAGTTCCATTCTGAGAGGTAGGACTGCGGTAATTATGGAGACGGATAACAGCGTGATGCTCTGTTTGTTATGAGCAAATGTTGGCTGCTTTTATTGTGGTCAGCAGCCCTCCTTCCGCTGTGTTTGTTTAACAGTTCTTTGCAGGCTATTATCTGCACTGTCAAGTCTCTGACTGCTGATAAAGCTTCTGAAGTGTAGATTGTTGCTCCACGTAACAAGTGCTGACGAATATATAACTGTCTCTCTCTGCCTCATGGACGTTCTGCTGAATGTATAACTTGTGCCTGGCGATTTGTGTCGATGTAAAAACGTGTACTCGTATCCACGGCCAGTTTGCAGTATTGTTGTTTCTTTTCTCTGCATAGTTATTTCGCCTGTGGCTGTACCAGTACGGCCTTGGGACAAATGTCAATTTCATCTCCTTTTCTGGTCTGTGGCGAAACAAAGACAAATTCAGGAGGAAACCACTATAATATTTTAATACATTGACACCGGTAGTTCCTGTGTGCTTTGAAAGTGTCTTCCATTGAAAAGACACTTGCCTCCAGTCTCTGTTAATACCTATTTACTATATCCGGTTTTACCTCGTTTTACATGGTTACGTGTGGTACACCGTTCCTTGTAGATACAATGGACACTCCAATACGTTGGACACCCCAAATTCATGTATCAACAAATCGGATAACTTCAGTCACGGTATGTTCATGAGTATGTAGTGTGGTTATAAGACATTACCTGTTTTTTTTATTTATTGGCCTTTGGCATGAACCATTTAGCCAGAGAAATGGGTAACTGCAGATTTGGAATACAATATCACGCATACAGAATACACATTTGAAATTACTTTAGTTCCAGAGAAACTTCGAAGTACTGTCTGTACATTGATGAACTCAACACCTTCCATATATCGCAACTTCCCACTCTAGAAACTTTGTATCTGACTTACAAATGGATATCCGCTTCTTGCAGAAACTGGGCAGTTCTGATATAGTTCGTTGTGGTTACCTGTCAAAACAGGTCCGTCTCAGATGTAGGCTGGGGAATTTCTGCACTGATCACTTGCGGCGTTGTCTATCATAGCGTGAACACTCTAATACACATGACGCAGACTTGCAATTTCAGGTGGGTGTTCTTCGCAGCATGGAAATGGTTGAAATTTTGTCCTATAATGATGTAAAGGGTAACAGGCATGAGCCACCCAGATGCGCGTTATGGTTGTGGTATGACATCTAGATGGTTTCATTTATGAGAACCAGGTTTTTCGCGGAATACTGGGTTGTATTGCTTCATAATGTCTTTCTTTGGACTGTTGTAAGATCTCCTATATACGTGACGGTTCTTGAGAAATCTTTTTCCTTACGCCAACAACAAAATCTGTTTGTGAAAGAAAGCTGTAGTAAGGTTGACAAACAGTCACACTGTCTTTCGCCGTCCCGTTACATGAGACACTAAACTATCCCTTGATCCATGGTAACCGGACACGTTTATGTTGACTTTGACACTGACAGAGTAACTTAATTATATCGAGCACATGGCAGTTAGTGTTGGAGCCCCCATTGCTGCTTTTGCGGGTTTTCCAGTGCACTCTTCGAATCCCTGACAAAAACGATGTCGTCGAACTGATTTGAAGCACATCGAATGGCTTCCTTAATTGCAAAGACTTCGACAATGAAAAGCTGGCTTCCATCGGTAGCTTGAACATAGCCCAAGATAGTGGATCTTCGCAGAAGTAAGCTGAGCCGGTGCCGATAGTGAATAGCACTGGCCGATGAGAGACACGTTGATGTAATATAGTGGGAAACGACGGTGGAAATAGTGAATGCTCGATCCAAACCTATGGGCTGGTAGAAGACTGCGAGCAGGTAGTTTAATACGGCATATTCCAAACTAAATTCAGGAGGCAGAGAATCTTTTATGACAAGGGGTATCGCATATTTACTGCCTGGAACTGAACTTGGAGGGGTACCCTCCTCCTTCAAAAACCTATTGACATACCTGGTGTTCTCTCAGAAGAAGATTTTAAAGTAGAGGATGAATTGTTTGCTCTGGAATGATGAATTTCTGAGTGAAGGTAGTCCTCCGGAATTGAAAGGCCATCTCTACCGCATCCACCAAAGGCGCATTCACAGGTGTATAATTCGCCCCAAGACATGTGCGCATAGTACTATACTGCAGAATATCGATCGTACTTAGGTCTTCCTTAGTAGAGATGTCGAAGCACTGCCATATAACGTGCACCCATAATCCAGTATAGACCGAAACACGCCACTGCAAAGAGTGAGTAGGACTATAAGATCAGCTCCCCACCATAGGCCAGATATCGATAGTAGGATAGTGAGTGATCGACCGGCTTAGGAAATCAAATATTCCACATGGCTTGCCCACACCAGTCTACTGTCGACAAAGAGTCCAAGCCATCTGACTAAGCTTATAGGAATAGTTAAATCCCGTAATCGTATCTCGGGTGTTGTTGCCGTTCAACTTTGCCATGTAAAGAAGACCGCCGAAGATTTGATATTTGCCAGATTCTGCACGTCCACGAATACAGTAAGTACGGCACTCAGTAAAACCACTTTAGCGCCATCCTCAAGCTGACAGAAGACGTGCTCACACAGATGTCACCATCGTACATTAGGACTTTTACTGAAGGCTAATAATTTAGCTAAAGTACATATGACGAGCACACTACATGAAGACTAAAAGATGGAGCCTTACGGCAATCCTCTGTAGAGCAGACGCGGTCCATACATGGTATTTTGTATGACACAGATGACACGTTGTCGTTGGAGAGAGTAAAGGTTGCGGATAACGAGGTTTGGCACACACATTGACTGGAACTTACATATCAGGACGTTCACGTTCACACTGTCATACCCAGCAGAAACATCGAGAAACAGTGCCGTCATGTAACCATTAGAGGCTCATGTATCATCTATGCCGGTAGATAAGAGACTTATGCTGTCTGTGGTGCCTGTGGTGCCTCTTTCCTTTCGTAACCTCTATTGAGAGTGGGGTAGAAGGGAGTTCCTCTGAAGCCACCATTCCGAAAGGCCCTTTGTGGTCCTTTCTAACGTTTTAAACACGCAAGAAGAAAGAACTGTGGGACGATGTGAACTGTCCAGATCAGGGTCTTTTCCGGGCTTGAGTATGGGAACAACTACGGAAATACACCATTCGTCAGGGAAGTTGCCTGGTTGCCTTTGCCATAAATACACATACAGGAAAAGGAAAAGAGAGAGAGAGAGAGAGAGAGAGAGAGAGAGAGAGAGAGAGAGAGGGGGGAGGGTGGTGGGAGAGAGAGGGGTGGAGGAAGGGAGGGAGGGAGGGAGGGAGGGAAGGGAGGCATGAAGGGTGAGAAGATGGCAAAAATAAAATTGAAATTCAGAGTACAACCGAACGGCGACTGATATAGGAACCACAATATCAATGTTCACACTGTGTTTCGGTGAAGTGAAAGGTCTTCATCACAAACATAAATTTAGAAAATATGTGTAGTGTTTGTCTGTGTATTTCTGTAACTCATTAAAAAGGAAAAAAACGCCAAACTCAAAAGGTAAGTGATAGCAAATACTAACGCACGGCTTTCCGGAGTGGGAAGGAGCGCCTGGTCCCTGGCACGAATTCGCCCTGCAGACTTGTGTTGAGGTCCGGTGAGCCGGCCAGTCTGTGGATTGGTTTTAGGCTATTTTCCATCTGCCTCGGCAAATGCGGGCTGGTTCCCCTTATTCCGCCTCAGCTACACTATGTCGGCGATTGCTGCTGCGCAAAGAAGTTCTCCACGTACGCGTACACCGTCATTACTCCACCACGCAAACACTCGTCTGTTGTGAGACGTTTCCTGGGAGGGGTTGGAGGGGGGGGGGGGGAAACCACAGGGGGCCGAACCGCACAATAACATGTGTTCGGTGTGGGGTGGCGGAGGGGTGAAGCGGACTGCGGTAGTCGTCGTGGGGTTGTGGACCACTACGGCTGCGACGGGGACGGAGGTTCATACATATACAACATACAATACATATACAACATACAATAGCAAATAAATGGTTTGTTTTGAGACAACAATATTTGACCTAAACATAAAGTGATCTCCTAATCAAACACCAAATTCACAGTAACTTCGTATGGTTGCAGATGACAAGCTACGAGTTCGTGGTAATGTACAAATTGCCCTATATAAGCTTATAACGTAAAATTAAGGTAATGACAAAAACAAACAAAAACAGTTCTTTAGTCCAAAGCTTCGTAGATTAGTTATCACTTAAAATAATTTCACATATCACAGGTCTGAGTAAAGATAACTCACAGTTGATGGAGCAAAGGTGCTGAAACGTTTTTCGGCTACGTGAAGAAACAGCATTTTATGTAAAAGGTGGATCTTATACCCAGCATTTTAAACTGCAAACACGGCTAAAGCAAGAGCAGGAGATTGAAATGGTGAACGCAGCCGTTAGTTTCCCCAAGTCAGCTCTACTGCGTGGCTTAATGACAGTCTCTCGAATAGAGTATACCGAAGATAAAATACAGTAACGCAAAAAAATCAACATAAAAAATAATTAATGTATCATATGATATTTCAGTAACACATTTGTCCAGGTAACGTATTTAACTGACTGAATTTGAAAAATCACAGGTTAATGTAAGCGCGAGATTAGCCATTGCAAATGTGAAATTCTGTTACATTAATAATTGGTCTAACCACCAGAATGTTGAATGCTAGCATGCAAATTTGGATGCACTGCGTTCTACAGGCGCCGGATCTAGGTTCATGGGCTGGAGTCCCATTTCTGTAACACTCGGTCAGTCAGTATGGGAACGTTTAATGATATTTGTGGACGGCACTGGAGTTGTCATCTGATGACGTACCGTATGTATTCGATTGTTGATGGACATGGTGATCGAGCAGACCAAGACAACAAACATAACGCGGAGGTTACAACAGTGGCATGTGGGCTAGCGCTATCCTGGAATACTGTCCATGAAAGGCGGCACAAGAGGCCTAATCATCAGGTTGACGCACAAATTTGAAAATAGAGTGCATGGGATAACCATGTGAGTACTCCTGCTGAAATTGCACCCCAGACCATAGCTTCAATATAGTTCCAGTGTGTCTAGGACGCAGAGGGTTGATTGCAGGCCCTCATTAGCTTCCTTCTAACCAACACACGGCAGTTATAGCTACCGAAGCCGAACCAGTTTTCATCGAAAAAACACAGCAGACTTCCACTTTATCAGTAATGGGCTCTCGGTTGACACCACTGATATCGCAAATGGAGGTGCTTTGGGATCAGTGGAATGCACATTGCAGGGTGTCTGACTAGGAGCTCCACTTGATGTAACAAATTTGTAACGACTTGTTGTGTCACTGTGCTGCCAAGTGCTGCTCGTATTGCTGGTGCAAATGCTGTAAAGTGCATCACAGCCGTACTCCCGAACACGATGCTCTTCTCTCTCAGTGGTGCCCGTCGTCGTATGGAGCTCGGTCTTTTTGCGATCGTACTTTCTCGTGACTACCACTACCATCAATCAGGTACAGTAACTACGTTCCCGACAAGTTTTCCCGCAGTTGTGCGGAGGTAACAACAAGCTTCTCGTAGCCCAATTACACAACCTCGTTCAAACTCTCGAGTAGTTGATACATGCGTATTGGTTGCCTTAAAGGCATTCTTGACTAATATCATCTTAAAACGTCCAGTTTCAAAGGTAACTAATGTCAAGACACTTACAACATTCATTTAAATCAAACATGATTTCATCCTCATAGTAGTGCTAGTAGACCCACGCTTATGTGACTGGAGCGAAATCTAAGTGGTCATTATCTTTCGGATGTAGAAAGACGCCTACCAACATTCGTTCACGTCTCACAACTCCGTCTTGGTGCTTCATCATGAGGATTTTGAGTCATTAACAACCGAACATGTTTTATGTGTCCCGATTCGCTCTCTCCACCGATCTTCGGCTCTGGCTGTGCCTCGGTTTATCACGGACAGTTTTAATCCCATTCGCATAGCTCAGACGGCTCTGAGCACTATGGGACTTAACATCTGAGGTCATCAGTCCCGTAGAACTTAGAACTACTTAAACCTAACTAACCTAAGGACATCACACACATCCATGCCTGAGGCAGGATTCGAACCTGCGAACGTAGCAGTCGCGCGGTTTTAATCCCATTCCATATAGTGTACACACCAGTCAATATAGAGTTTACAAACTCTCTTCCGTTATCGATATCCAAGGTTACAGGAGCTCCGAAAGTTGTACATTATACATTACAAATCGAAAGTCATTTTATCAATCAGACTGCCCTACTTACGAGAGTTAAACGATTATATCACAGTAAGTTGTCTTTCTGTCTGTTTTCTTCAAATCACTTTATTTCTTTTGGCAGTACACACAAAGACGTAGATAAATCACGATACTTTTCTTCATCATGTTGCATATTGTTTCCTTAGTGCAGATGACATTCTGTTATTTCTGCCCCCACATTTTCATAGTTATCACATTTTGATAGAACAATGTATATTTGATAAAAATAATCGCTTGTGCCGCAATTAAAAATAAATAAAACTTTGTTGGGCACCATGAAATATACAGCTCAAATTTTCGGCTAAGGGGTCTATATAAATATCTTTCGTAATAACTTTTGTGACCCTCTATAACTAGCCTTATAAAATGGGGCACTGAAATATTGTTGCAACAACGTCCGGCACTACAACGGCATCTAACTGTGACATACGCTTTAGTCGAAGTCTACACCAGCAGTGGTCACCCCAAATTTTGATATTTCAAATCTAGGGTACACACTAATGCCAACACATATACAATGATGAACACAATTTAATCGTACAAGTAACTAATACTCCTGTCTTACAGCCGTAATGGATCATTTCTTCGAAAACTGCCTTCCAGCTCCAAGCTGCCATTTCCTCTGGACGTGCAGAGGTAAACTCCATGATACAGCCCAGTAATGTCTCTCATTACAGCCACAGACAACCTGTGGCAAACGTTCGTTGTCCAACTGCTCAGCTGCCTCCACGCAGTCTTTCCCACACCAGGTTGTAGTTCCTGCAAGATCAGTTCTCTTCCGCCACCAGAAATCAACTACTGCCAACCAGCTCTGTTGCTAATGCTGACAGCGTTTGCATGTTGTACAACACAACGCGCCCTCATCAGTAACTTCCTAGACTGGCCACAGCAATGCAAAAGAATCTCGGTTGGCACATCACGGCACACCACGGCCACACGGAACACAGTCTGCCGCATAAAAAGCCCCCAGGACTACCTCGGCTGCTATTAATGCGGCTGAGTCCACTCTCGTCTTCACATTCTAGATTCCATGACCACAGCCGCCCCTTCCGTAGATGACAGTCGCTCACACTAAGGTACACTATATGATCAAAAGTATCCGGATCCATAGCTGAAAATGACTTACAAGTCTATTGCGCCCTCCATCGGTAATTCTGGAATGCAACGTGGTGTAGGCCCACCCTTCGCCTTGATGACAGCTTCCACTCTCCAGGGCATACGTTGAATCAGGTGCTAGAAGGATTTTTGGGGAATGGAAACCCATTATTCACGGAGTGCTACACCGAGGAGAGGTATCGGTGTCAGTCAGTGAGGCCTGGCACGAGTTCGGCCTTCTAAGACATCCCAAAAGTGTTCTATAGGAATCAGGTCAGGACTCTGTGCAGACCAGTCCGTTACAAGGTTGTTGTTGTTGTCATATAACCACTCCGACACAGGCCATGCATTATGAGCAGGTGCTCGATCGTGTTGAAAGATGCAGTCGCCATTCCCGAAATGCTTTTAAACAGTGGGAAGCAATAAGGTGCTTAAAACATCGATATAGGCCTGTGCTGTGGCAGTCAGAAGCAAAGCGAAGAGGGGTGCAAGCCCCACCATGCAAAACACGACCACACCATAACACCACCGCCTCCAAATTTTAGTGTTGGCAAGACACACGCTGGCAGATGACGTTCACCGGGCATTCGCCATACCGACACCCTGCCATCAGATCACCACATTGTGACCATGATTGGGCGCACCACACAACGTTTTTCCACCGTTCAATCGTTCAATGTTTGAGCTCCTTACACCAAGTGAGGCGTCGTTTGGCACTTACTGGCGTCATGTGTGACTTATGAGTAGTCGCTCGACCATGAAATCCAATTTTTCTCACCTCCTGCCTAACTGTCATAGTACTTGTAGTGGATCCGATGCAGTTTGGAATTCCTGTGTGATGGTCAGGATAGATGTCTGCCAATTATTCATAATGAGTCTCTTCAACTGTCGGCACTCTCTGTCAGTCAACAGACGAGGTCGGTCTGTATGCTTCTGTGCTTTACCTGTCCCTTCACGTTTGCACTTCACTATCACATCGGAAACAGTGGAGACAGGGTTGTTTAGGAGTGTGGAAATCTCGCGTACAGGCGTATGATACATGTGACATCCAATCACCTGCCCACGTTCGAAGTCCTTGAGTTCCACGGAGAGCCCCATTCTGCTCTCTCACGACGTCTAATGGCTACTGAAGTGCTGATACGGAGTACCTGGCATTAGGTGGCCGCAAAATGCACCTAAAATGAAAAACGTATGTTTTTGTGTGTGTCCCGGTACTTTTGATCACATAGAGCAGCATCGGTGCACCATAACCAAGGACAGCCGGCAAGCCATTTTCCACAGGTGCCGAGTCAAGTCTCGACCAGTTCTCCCACAGAAGACCACCACCGGCACCAAGTCGATGATACGGTTTTGGGTGATTAGCTCAAACACCCTGCCCTCTGTAAGCACGTCTCTCCATAGCTTGCCATTATGCAGGACTCGCTGACAGGGAGCACCCTCTGACACATCAGAATGTATGATCATTTCTGGCGTTCACTGGAATTTTGTCGTATTTCAGTCACACTGTGGAATGACTATTTTACGGAACAATTTTTTTGGTACAAGCGGCTGTTTCTATTTTCATAGAAATTTATTTTCTTTGTCCAATTTTTGTTGCCATGACTTTCTCGTATATTCTACCCTTATCTGCTTTGGTTTAGAGATAGCAAATGTCCTGTACCTCTTCAAGAATCTCTTAATGAAATTGCTGTGTACACAATCACCTTTCTTTTTGCATTACCTGTTATTTTTATCTCTGTTATAGAATCAGTTTCAGTACGTACCCGTCAGTTGCGGTTCACATTCAGCAACCAGTGTTGGGACACCAGTGTGGGCTCTAATGCCAATCTTGCAACTGTAACAATCGACTCTCATATCGCAGTGGCATTTTATATCCTTCAGATACTCTTCTTTATACAAATTTAGCGTTAGTGCTGACAGTGATCAACTGTGTGACACATCTGTCCTCATTTTAGTCTCTTCTGTCATCCATGAGTGCTGACTACCCCTCTGTGATTCACATACGGAGAATTCCTTTTCCTTTCTTTCCTACAATAATTTATTTGATTTTATCAAACATAAAATTCTATTACAGAAGTTAATTTTTTTATGAAATACGTAGTTCAGCACATGTCTGACTCAGTACTCAATTAAGAAACCGAATGCATGAAGTTACCCTAGGCTATTGCAGTTACACAAAGAAGGATACCATAACGTTTACATGGGGAGAAATTACAATTGGTGTTGCATAGGTGTCTGTCATTTGCCGAATACTGATCTTGTTTCATATTTATTGTTATCTATTTATTTCAATCAGAAGACAGAATTAATCCTTTTAACGGACGATATAACTACGGTTGTGAGGCTGAGCGAAAATCCAGAAGCCGAGAAATTAGTAAATGAGTTGTGAAACTTACTGACTGGTTTGGCGCAAATAAGGTAGCTTCAAATTATGAAATGAAACATAGGATATCTAGATTTTACTATAACACAAACCTCCTATTAACCTATTATACCAACAAGAAATAATAAAAAGGGGAAGTTCTAATTTATTAGATGTGTATTTTGATGAAAACTTTAATCAGGAAAACCATATACTAGACGTGATAAAACCTTTAGGTTCGGCTAGTTTTGTCATAAAAGTAATAGTAAATTCATTTTGTACATTTTCATTTTCTGATGTGTTACAGCTAATATTCTAGAGTATCTCCTGACATAGGTAAAAACTACTCACTGCACAAAAGGAGGTAATTAGAATTATGTGGGTCGTTCATACATGATGTACCTAGGAGGCATCTCTTCAGCCAGCTGCAAAAACTAACCGCAGCATCAGAGAATTTTTTTTTCCCCTTATGGAATTTGTTACAGATTATTCATCTGAGCTTAAGAGTAACGGAGAACTTCATAAGATAACATTAGAACAAAATCGATCTGCTTGTTCTTTAATGAATCAAGCTTCCTCTTTGATAAACTACCAGTGGGAGTAAGTTGTCTGATTGACAGCAGAGGGTTTTTTAAATGTAGCTTAAGAATTTTCTCCTGAACAACTCCTCCTGTACCACAGGTTAATACTTCCAGAGAAATAATCAGTCATTTATACATAACAACCCTGTGAGTGTCCTGCATGTAGCCATACAAATATTATTCTGAAATGTGTGCTGTGTTTGTTCAGTTGATACATTCCATGTGTTAACGTTTATCACGAATATAATTTGTGGAATATGTAACTATCTAATTTACACTCTAAGACTGAAAAACATTTCATTGCTTTCTAATCAACAGTCTTCCTTGAATTCAAGAATAAAGGAACGTAAGGGATATATACTTTTTTGTAGATGTGCCATCGTAACACTGTTCTGGTAGTGATATCCGCTGACACGTATTGCTGAAAATAGTGGTATCTGAGGTCAACACTTTTATGTTATGGTAAACTTTGTTTACGAAAATGAAGAAATTTGTCACGTCTTGTGAAGGCCATTTGTCCGTTTGCTCGACTGAAAACTTCTGTACATGCTCTCATTTTAGGTAAGCTTTACCATGACATCTACTGGTATCGGTTCAGCCACAGTTTTGCTGTTACCATTCCGAGTTTTATTCTGTTTGCGCATTTCATAAGTGTAAACGATCATCGTCAGGTGGATTGAAATAGTTGTTTAGCATCATATACAACATCAAATGCACCTTGTAAACACTTACTATTATATAAATGTAGTATTAAGTCACATAGACCGGCCTCGTCATGGTAACGTAAACATCTGAAACGCGTAGTGGGGATAAAATAGAAACCTACTGATTTTTCTGTATGGTCAGTGATAGTTTTAATTGACACCTTTTACATTCCTTTTCAATCCCGGTGTATAATTCACAAGATGCTTACGCCGGGCGTATTACGTGTGCGAGACGACTTCATAAAAACTGTTTAGTGCAGATGACAATGTTGAGTGTGTTACTTGGAATTCTAGACACCAAGTCTTCTGCACCTGTACCAGGTGACACGAGAGAGTGGCAGTGGAGTGCCTGCAGGGGTGTAGGGCCTGGCGGAGTGCTGTCTCGGCGCTGGCTCTCTGGACACGGCTGGGAAAGAGGGGGGGGGGGGGGCAGAGTGGGAGTCAGCTGTCAGGCCAGGAAGAGGGGAAGCGCCCCTGCGGCTGGGAGAACCGCTGCCCGTCAGCAGCCAGTGCCACACTCTCTACGTCCGACACAGTCCTGGCAGCGGCTCCACTCACTTTTGGGCAAACGCGGGAACTAAAGCAGCAAGTGCGCCGTGAAGTGGGCTCGATACAGCTAAAGTCATTGCAATCGACTTCGACAAGTCGCTGGACCGTTTCAACCGCTATCACTTCCATAGGCCAATTACTGCGACGGTTCGTGCAATTTGAATTAATCCATTCCACTAGAAATAAAACCATTATGAGAAAGGTTCTTTACGTTATTTGTACGGAGACTGCAGCCTGGTCGCAGTTGATTTTCTTTTTTTGTGACATCTCTTGAAAGATCGCAGATCTCTTAAAATTGTACTAATATGGCACCTTCGCTCAGAGTAGTTTGTTCCCGCGCAGTTAAAGGCGAGGCGTTAGCTTTTGATCATGCTTTGTTGTCTGAAACTGGTTGCTACTATACGTGACCAGCCGGCTGGAGTGACCGAGCGGTTCTAGGCGCTATAGGCTGGAACAGGGCGACCGCTACGGTCGCAGGTTCTAACCCTGCCTCGGGCGTGTGTGTGTGTGTGATGTCATTAGGTTAGTTAGGTTTAAGTAATTTTAAGTTCTAGGTGACTGATGACCTCAGAAGTTAAGTCCTATAGTGCTCAGAGCCATTTGAACCATTTTCTGTTATACGTGACTTGGATTTTCAGACACATGTAGACTATTAACTGACTTACAAGGGGAGGCCGCCAATTGTGAAATTCAGATTCAATTCATACTGCGCATAATAAAAGCTCATGGCCAGAGGTGTAATGTGGCAAAGCACCAAGATGCACTTCTCAGCCGTTGTCGAGAAAATCGACAGTTAAAATAAACCGTTGCGGTGAAATACTCTTAACGATTAATAATTCTCGACAGATTCGTGGCGCCGTGGCGCAGCGGTAAGCGCTTGGGTTCGTAATCCAAAGGTCGCCGGATCGAATCTCGCGCCAAGCAATTTTTTTTTTTTTAGTATTTGTTTTTTGTTATTCAAATGTGTCTACACACACACACACACACACACATATATATATATATATATATATATATATATATATATAATTGCCGGCAATCAGATGCAACAATTATGCATATAATAAGTTGTTGAAGGTCGTTTGTCGTGGAAAAACTGGCGACTTCGAACATCATTATGTTTTCCGCAAACAAAGTTGTATTTCACAAATGTTATTAATTGTCTTCATAATGTTAACCACGTATAGTTAACGGAAGACGTAGAAACGATATTCCGAAACGAATACGTATAGCGTAAGTCAAACGTTCGAATTTGAATAGAAACCCCACGAACACAAATTTGCTGTGGCAGGTATGAAATTTAAGCTCCGTTACTCGCTCGTTACACTTGAAGGACAGATGTTGAATGGGCCGAAACGAGCCGCCGCATAAAAGCGTAGTTGCCTGCTAACTTCGAAAGAAGGTAGATGCGGTCCCTAGCGCAACTTATAACATCGTCGAAAATCAGTGCGGACGTGAGAGCTTTGCTACACCCCGTTAAACAAACGGAAAAATGGAGGCGGTACAATTGGAGAGCGATCCGCCTTCACCAAAATGCATAAGCAATTCATTAATAGTTTATTTATATATATATATATATATATATATATATATATATATATATATATATATATATATATATATATTTGAATTACAAAAAACTAATAATAAAAAAAAATGTTGCATGGCGCGAGATTCGATCCGGCAACCGACCTTCCGATTACAAACCCGAGCGCTTACCGCTGCGCCACGACGCTGTATAAAACTATTAACCGTAGAGAGCATTTCACCGCAACGGTTTCTTTTAACTGTAGATTTTCTCGACAACGGCTGAGAAGTGCATCTTGGTGCTTTGCCACATTACACCTCTGGCCATGAGCTTTTATTATACGCAGTATGAATCGAATCTGAATTTCACAATTGGCGGCCTCCCCTTGTTAGTCAAAATTACACAGATGGTTGAAATGGCTCTGAGCACTATGGGACTTAACTACTGAGGTCATCAGTCCCCTGGAACTTAGAACTACTTAAACCTAACTAAGCTATGTACATCACACACATCCATGCCCGAGGCAGGATTCGAACCTGCGACCGGAGCGGTTACGCGGCTCCAGACTCTAGCGCCTAGAACCGCTCGGCCACACCGGCCGGCTTACACAGATGATTCCAGTTATTTTATTTACACACGGTGGTGTTCGTTCAAAGAACAAAACCGTGATCACAACTTCGTGTGTGCTCAACGATCTACAACCAGTGTGCAATACTTTGTATACTGCTTATACAGGGTACCTCAGCAACAGCGTGCAAAAATTTAACAGGAAGTAGAGGATGCTCCACTAAACAATTTAAGATAGGGAATCTAGGGTCGGAGAAGCTAGCTTAAGGAGAAAATGTGAATAAACTCACATTACTGTGGACTATTTTATTTACGTTACTTATTGTTAACTGCAAATACCATCACTGACACAACAAACGAACCATTTCTACTGTATCTTACAAAACATGCTGAAACTGACGGCCATCAGTCTCAATGCAAGCATGACATCCGTAAACAAGTTTCCGATACACCCTGAGAAACATCTCTGCTGTGCATCGAATCACATCACATGCAGCTACACCTCTGGCCACTATTCCATTTCCATATCCACTGGTGCCTCATACAAATGTCATTTATTAACTAGGAAATAATCAAGGGGATTCAGGTCAGGTAATCTCATAGGTCATGGAATAGGATCTCCGCTTCCCGCCAGTGACAGGATATACTTCCTAGTAATCAGGCTCGTCCTTCTCGTTTCCTTGCAGGAAATAAAGAATGTACGAGAAAATAAACAACACAGTACGTGTAGACGTGAACGCATGTTAGCTGTAAATGAACTGGAAAACAGTAATGCAAGTCAAAGCGGTATACAAGTTTACTTCCATATCTCCTTAAGCTGGCTTCTCCGTCTCTACGTTAGCTACCTCAAATTATTCAGCGGAGCATTCTATATGTCCTGTTATCTTTTTGTACTCTCTTACGGAAACACCTTGATGATCGTTGATCATTGAGCACACACGACGTTGTGATCATGGTTTAGTAGTTTGAACGAACGCCATGGCAGTGAATAAAATAACTGGCATCACTTGTGGAATTTTTACTACGTCATTTGTCTATGTATGCCCGAAAAACCTAGTCAAGTGTAGTAGCAACCAGTTTTAGACAACAGCACCTGATCAAGATCCATTGCCTCGCTTTTCAATGCGATGGAACGAACTACATGGAGTGAAGACGGCAGTATAGTACAACTTACAGAGATCTGTGGTACTTCGCGGTAAGTTAAAAACTCAAGTGCCACCTCCACACCGGCTGCAGTCTCCATACAAATAAGTTAAATTACCCTGGAAACAGTGGTGGTGTTTTTAGTAGAACGGATTCATTCAAATTACGTAAACCGTTGTAATTGCCCTGTAAAAGTGATAGCGGATGTCGTGGTCTTAAGCCTTTTCGGAGTATGTTGCTATGGCGTTAGCTGTACCAAGCCCACCTCACATATATTGTAAGAATGTTTTTCATGCACAATGAGAAACAAATTACTTTCATTACATTGCTTGCAGACTAACATCTACACTCAACCACACTGCTGACGGAAAAGCACGAATCTCATGACCAATTTCAAGTGCACTCACTTCCTGGAGCATTCTTCAAGTGATTCCCACCGCTCGAAGCGACTTGTACTGTTTATATGTGCAAATATGTATATACACTGGAAGAGTCCTGTACTATGTAAGATTAGGACGTATCGCAGTTAAATGAAAAGTGTTTGTGATATAACACAGCATGCTAATTATCAATGAGATCGCCCCAATGTGTGTGTGTGTGTGTGTGTGTGTGTGTGTGTGTGTGTGTGTGTGTGTTTCAATTCCTAAAGGACCAAACTGATGAGGTCATCGCTCCCTAGAGTTACACACAATTTAAACTAACTTATACTAAGAAAAACAGACTCAACCATGCCCCAGAGAGGACTCGAACCTCCGGCGGTACGGGCCGCGGGATCCATGACATGCCACCTCAAACAGAGCGGCCACTCCGCGCGGCACTGAAATGTACTGAATAGTGAATTCTTCTCTTCTCTCTGACATGAAATGACACTGTAGAGATCAAATAAGTCTGCCCCACTTTGGAAGCCAATAATAAAGGGACACCAATAATTAAATGAAATCAAACAACCCCAGATATGGGTGTTGATAAGCAGATGAAACAGACTGTTTAAATGAATAAAGCACTAAACTACTGCATTTACTTTAGTATTTTTTACACAGAAGAACGATGAAATGAATTGTCTCACTATTAGTCGTGTTCATTAGTCGTGTAGGCGCTGCATTGGTACGGCACATCGAAGCGGCGGAGGCAAGTCGAAAGCTGTCCTTAGAGGCCAGTGGCATTACGGTAAGGCCCAGTCACGGTCTCCACGTAAACAGGTCATCTGTTGTTGCCGTAGCCGAAGCGGCGTATCCGCATTTTCAAAAGATGGATGTCGGCGATGGTTGGAAAAGCCTCCATATCCTCTTGCGTCCTCGCTTTCTCACAGACTCAGCTACACTCCCCATTCATTTCTAAGCTCAACGACTCATCGAAAATTTCCTTCTCTCGATATCGCCATTGGCGGACTAAATTTCCTGTGCCACGTAGCGGATGATCGCGATTTCAAGACCACACTTCCCCTATCTTTCGCGGACTGGTATGCGACTCGGGAACTGGCATCTTCCTCAAGATTTGACCAGCGATCCTTTTACTGCATTCCCGAGTTGTGAAAGCACAGCCACACAGCATTCTTTGAAACAAATATCTCTGCGTGAGGCGTGGGCAGTTTCATGCTCGTGCTTCGTCTCAGAACCAGCTGGAGTTCGTGATTTATAAGGAACGTCATTCCAGCCTGGAAGATGTCTTAAACAAGCTGACATCTTTCACTCGCCTCCCCGTGCGAATTTTTCCGACTTTCCTAGTGACTGCTTGATGCTGGAACTGTCGAAACGTTGTTGTTTTCTAAGGGAGGTAAAACAGCTGCTGCCAGTTTTATGTCGTCTCGTTGTCTCCGTAGAGCTGTACCATGGGAATCAAGGAAAATATGTTGTTTGGTGGCCTGTATCCTCTTACTGTACCACAAACTGCACGCATAGATTAACTGTGTTCTTTATTCATAAGAATGGAAAGTTACTCGTTGTGGTACAAGCTCTCTTGTAAAATCCACGTTAGTCTCATTGCTCGTATGGTACAAGGTCTACTATGGTCACTATTAGGGTTGTTACATGCTGCTTGTCTCAGGGTTAGCGGTGGAGCTACACTATGTGATTGAAAGTATCCGGAAACCTGGCTGAAGATAACTTAGAAGTTTGTGGCGCCCTTCATCGGTAATGCTATAATTCAATATGGTGTTGGCCCACACTTAGTCTTGATGACAGCTTCCACTCTCTCAGGCATACGTTCAGCCAGGTACTCGAAGGTTTCTAGGGGAACGGCAGCCCATTCGTCACCGAGTGCTGCACTGTAGAGAGGTATCGATGTCGGTTGGTGAGGTCTGGCAGGGGCTCGGTGTTCCAAAACATCCCGTGAGTGTTCCATAGTATTTAGGTCTGCACTCTGTGCAGGGCAGTCCATTACAGGGATATTATCGTCGTGTAACCTATCCGCCACAGATTGTGGGCTATGAAAAGATGCTTGATCGTGTCGAAAGATGCTATCGCCATCCCCGAACTGGTCTTCATCAGTGCGAAGTAAAAAGGTGCTTACAACATCAATGTAGTCTTGTGCTGCGATAGTGCCATCAAAACAACAACTCGAAGAAAAACACGACCACACCATAACACAAATTCCTCCGAATTTACTGTAGGCACTACACACGCTGGCAGATGACGTTCACCGGGCATTCGCCATGCCCATACCCTGCCATCGGATCACCACATTGTGTACCGTGATTCGTCACTCCTCACAACGTTTTGCCACTGTTTAGTCGTTTAACGTTTACTCTCCTTACACCAAGCGAGGCGTCATTTGGCATTTACAGGCGTGATGTGTGGCTTATGAGCACCCGCTCGACCATGAAATCCAAGTTTTATCACCTCCCGCCATACAGTCATAGCATTTGCAGTGAATCATGTGTGATGATATGGATAGATATGTGCCTATTACATATTACGACCCTCATGAACTGTCCGCATTTTCTGTCAGACAACAGACGAGGTTGGCCTGTACGATTTTGTGCTCTGTGCGTCCCTTCACGTTTCCACTTCACTATCACATCGGAAACAGTGGACCTAGCGATGTTTAGGAGTGTGGAAATGTCGCGTACAGGCGTATGACACAAGTGACACCCAATCACCCGGCCACGTTCAAAGTCCGTGAGTTCCGCAGAGTCACCCATTTTGCTGTCTCACGATGTCCAATGGCTACTGACGTCGCCAATATGAAGTACCTGGTGGTAGGTGGCAGCACAACGCACTTAATATGAAAAACATATGTTTTAGGGGGTGTCCGGATACTTTTGATCACATAGTGTAACTGATACTGCGATTCCCACAGGGCTGCGACTGATGGTACTGGAACTTGCTTGGTGCGACAGACTGCAACAGAATGGGACAGCCTCGCCCTTCGGTCCGCAGCATCGATCCTAAATACTGGCGGCCGAGCAGGCGTTGATGGCCGGTTGCCTGCGAGTCTATCCTTGGCTTCTATCTGTAGAGTCGCAATCTCTTTGCCACATGGTGTGCTGGAGGAAGTTTACACCAGCACAGCCAGGCCATAATAATTCACAACCATTCCTGCGTCTGTCAGTTTTCGGCCCGCTTCTCATTGTCCTCCAGGCTCTTCGTAAGGTGTCCATTTTTAAGAGAGTTGATGGTGCCTGGCCTGCAACCACATGCTTAATGGCTCTGATGTAGGAATCTCAGACGATCGCTGCCTCTCTCCTCGTGCCGGGCCATGGGCATTTTGTGCTGGCGCAAGTGGCCTCCGGGAGAGGTACCACTATGTACAACACAGCAACAAATAGCTGCCTCAGCAGGACACAAAAAGTAATATCGCCGAAGATGTCTAATAAGAAGAAGTGAAACGTCATTGGTATTCAAGAAAAATTTCGGTTGGAACAGACGCTTGTCATCTTAACTTCTTGATAAAACGTAACTAAACACCCAGCGAGTTGACTGAAGAGAAGCTTTTTACACTTGAGCAAATGTTCAATCAGTGTCTTGACTGATTAAGAAATATTACTGTAGCTATGTGTTCTGCTGCTCAGGCTGTTACCTAGGAATCAGTCAGGGCGTGGCATGCTCCTCTGGTTTCACATCATCTAAAGGAAGGAACTAATCGAATTGTAGTGCGGCATACCATTATACAAGTGGCAGTTTTCCTTGATTGCGAACACAGATCAACACATTCGTATGACGTCAGCTGCTTTCTATAACACGTAAGATGCTATGAATCATACAGAAGTAATTATATAGTAATAGGGTACTTTTGCAACACGAGCAACAACACATCGGGCTGTTTTAAAATTCTTCAACTACATCTACCACCATATACTTGGATACTCTGCAAAGCACACTTATGTGCCTGGCAGAGGCTTCATCCAACCACCTTAACAATAATTCTATATTATTCCACTCATATGAGCTCTGACTTCTCTTATTTTATTATGATGATTGTGTCTCCTTATGGAGGTCGGCGTAAACAAAATATTTTCGCATTCAGAGAAGAAAGTTTCTGACTGAAATTTCGTGAAAAGATTTCGCCGCAACGATAAACCCCTTTGTTTTAATGATGTCCATCCTAAATAATGTATCATGCCCGTGACACACTCTCCCCTATTTCGCGATAACAGAAACGTACTGCTCTCCGCTGAACTTTCTCGATGTGCTTTTTATAATCCTTACTGGTAATGATCCCAGATCGCACAGTAGCAGTATTTCAAAAGAAGACGGACAAGCTTATTGTAGGCTGTCTGTAGATCTGTTGCATCTTCTAAATATGTTGCCAATAAAACATAGTCTTTGGTTTGCCTTCCCCAAACCATTTTCTACGTGTTCTTCCCAATTTAAACTGTTCGTAAGTGTAATTCCTAGGTTCTTCATTGAATTTACGGCCTTCAGATTAGACTGATTTATCGTGTAACCGAAGAGTAACGGGTTCCTTTCAGCACTCATATGGATTTACTTATACGTTTTCAGAACACAACATATTAAATATAATTAATCATACATAACATATCATGCATATATATTACAAGTGTTACAGAGAATATGTGCATATTTATATTTCAGGTGATGCCCAGCATTCCGCTGGGCAGACTACTGTATCATTGGCGATAATCAGATTGTCCCTGGACACAGGTTCCAAGAGTTTCCTGCTGTTGTAGGTGCTGATGGTCTTGAGGTTCACCACACTCACATAGTTCGTCCCCTGAGATGTATCGCCATTTCTTCATGTTCACCTTACACCTAGATACTCCAGTTCTCAGTCTATTGAGTACCTTCCCTGTTGTGTATGGGAGATGATGACCTGTAGCAAATTCTTCCTTGTAGATGTCCCAATATTTCTATGATGGTCAGCTATGCCAGAGTTGTATCCTATGGTCTGATGGTGCTGTTTGGATTGGTTGCGTTGTCCGGAGAAAACTTTTTCTCGAGTCTTTGTATTTGATGTTCGTATCCAGACAGGGGTTATCTTTGATCCGTCTCCTGCTTCTTTCATTCCACTTCAGCTGCTGTTCTCCTTCGGATGTCTGGAGGTGCTACGCCAATGAGGTGGTAGATTTTGTCAACAGGGGTTGCCCGCAAGTAGGCCGTTTCAATTCGTCCTGTTTCATTTAGGGCAATATTTACCTGCTAGGCATGGCTGGAGTTCTGCCATACAGGTGCTGCATATTCAGCAACGGAGAAGCACAAAGTGAGGGCAGATTTGCAGAGGACCTGTGGCTGTGCTCCCCAGTTGTTGCCGGTCAGTATCCTAATAATGCTGTTCCTCGCACTGACTTTCATTTTTGTATCTGTAAAGTGGTCCTTGAAGGTGAGAGACCGGATGACCTCACACCTTTCATTATGTAGAGAATTGCCAATTTTCGCACCATTCGGACATTTTTTCTAAATCGTTTTGCAATTTGTTTTGATCGTATGATAAGTTTATTAGACGATAAACGACAGTATCATAGGCTAACAACCAAAAATGGCTGTTCAGATGGTCTCCAAAGTCGTTTATATAGACAAGGAGAAACAGAAGGCCAGTAACACTACCTTGGGAAACGCCAGTAATCGCTTCAGTTTCACTCGATGCTTTTACGTCAGTTAGTACGACCTGTGACCTCTCTAACAGGAAATCACGAATACAGTCACATAACTGAGACGATATTCCATAAGCACTCAATTTCACTACTAGCTGCTTGTGTGATGCAGTGTCAAAAGCGCTTTGGAAATCTAGAAATACGGAATCAATTTGAACTCTCTCGTCAACAGCAACGAGCCGGCTGTGTTTCGTAGGAACGATCATTTCTAAATCCGTGTTGAAAATGTGTCAATAGACCGTTCTCTTCGAGGTAATTCATAATGTTCGAACATAATATGTCTTCCAGAATCCTACTGCATAACGACGTTAATGATGTGGGCCTGTTATTTAGTCGATTACTCTCACCAATGTTCTTCAATATTGGTGTGACTTGTGCAACTTTCCAGTCTTTGAGTATGGATCTTCCGTCAAGCGAACGGTTGTGTATGATTGTTAAGAAATGAGCCATTGCATCAGCATATTCTGAAAGGAGCAACAAACACACCACAGCCAACAGTGTTTTGCCTATCCTTTCGGAACACCATTAGGTTCTTCGCAAAAATTTCGGCTGAATTTATCTCTGGCTTTGGCCAGCTTTCAGTACCTACAGCGATTTCAGAATCAGTGATTTCTATTAGCGCGTGGAGCAGTGGTACTTTCCCCACAGAGCTACGATCATATAGAACTGTAGTTTCAGTATCTACATTCTTCCTTTGTTCGACGTGTACCCTTTGAGACTGAAGCAATTTTTGTAATCCCCAAGACCGACTAACCTAAAAACCCGCCCAGTCCACACCACACAGCCGCTGTGGCCTCTGTAGCCACCTCCTGCGCGTAATGAACTCCTGACCTGTCCAGCGGCACACGAAACCTCACCACCCTACGGCGTAAGTCGAGGAATCTGCAGCCAATATGATCGCAGAACTGTCTGATCGTCTGATTCAGACCCTCGACTCGGATCTTTTCCAAAGTTCCGCAATCAGTCCTGTCGACTATGCTAAAAATGAATGGTTAGCTCTGCTTCCATCTCGCAACCATGACTGGCAGCCTTTACCACTTCTGTTAGCCACTTGAAACCAAAGAAAATCTCTTTCGATCTAATGCGACATGCATCACTCGTACACACACTGGCCAGCACCGGCAGTTGGCTGCTGCCTGTGCTCTACTACCGATATACATCTGTCCAGGCGATAGTAGCGTCAACTGGCGAGGGATGACTAGTCAGACACACGCACGATGCATGTAGTATCGGTGACCGTGCTCTCCGTGTGTAGAATGTGGAGACGCGGCATTTATCTGAGTTTGATCGAAAGCAGATTGTAATGGCCCAGAGGCTCATTACAAACATTTCGGTAAGTCCACAACTTGTGGGGTGTGCGGTAAGTGCTATGGTGAGTGTCTTCAGTACGTGGTGAAACCGAAGTGAAATCACATCCAGACGTTGTGGGGTTATCATTGAACATATCCACATACTCTACACCTCCTGCGGCCTTGATACCCCTCATCCCTTTGTTGCTCCACTTCTCTCCAACCCCGGCCCTCTGCCACGCCTTCACTGTTGAGTCCCCACCTACCCTCCATCTCTTTCCTCTTCATCTTCTTTCCCAAGGTGGCTTCCATCAACACCCCCTCCTGGATGATGCCCTCTCTCCCTCCATTTATCCCTCCTATGAGCTCTGATCCTCATCTCCCCCTCCTTTCCTCTGTCCTTTCCCCAGGCTCACTCTTCCCCCACTTCCATCTTGTTTTTTCCTGACTTACCCTCTCTCTGCTCCCTTCTCCCCCCCCCCCGAGTCCTTTTGCATTACCCTCCTCTGCCTTTCCCCACTCGCTCTCTCGTCAGCCCGGCCTCCCCCCCCCCCTCTCTTCTGAGTCCTCGTCCTCCATCAGCCCCTTCCCCCCTCTCATTTCGTTCTTCTTCTCCTTCCCCCCCTTTTCTTTTCCATCATCTGTCCAGATTCCCTCTGTCTGCCCCCGGCTGTGGTGTATCATATTTGTGCCTACTTTTTAGTGCAGTGTTCAAGTGACTGTTCAGCATTGTGCATCTTTTCAAAGTGTTGCGAATAGAAATCATGCAGTCGCTGGGTGTCATTTTTAATCTCTTGCGAACAGAAACCAAACTATTGCCGTATTTTTTAATTGTCTGTCTATTAATTTACCAGTCTGTTCTTGTGTATTTTATTAGCATCACCAAACATTTGTTTTATGTTTTAAGTTCCACAATTTCCCACCAGTTTACCATTTAAGTCACCGATTTTATCGCCTCCTTTTATTATTTATTATCTTCATTTCTTAAAACAAATTCTGTAGGCTGAAGAGCGGCGTACTAAGCTGCTGCCAGCCCGCCCTTTTCGAGGGGAATCGAAACTCAATAAAGGAAAAAAAATCTTGGGGTTAGGTGGCTGCCCCTCACTACAGATGTTGAACGTCGGAGGTTGAGCAGACTGGTAAAACAGAACTAGTGGCAATCTGTGGAGGTACTAACATCAGACTGAATGCAGGGAAGAGTACAAGTGTGTATGAACACACAGTGCACTGGACACTCCTAACCATGGTCCTCCGCAATCGAGCCCCATGCATGTGCCAGTGTTAACACCGATACATCGGCAACTAAGACAGACATGTGCGTGTGACCGTCTGCGCTGGACGCTGGCGCAGTGGCAGAGCGTTGCATGTTCTGATGAATCTCGATGCCTTCATCATGCCGATGGGACGGTGCGAATGCGTCGTCTTCCAGGGAAAAAGCCCCTTGACATCTTTACTGCAGAGCGGAAACAAGTTGGCAGTGGTTCCATTGTACACTGGTGCACATTCACATGGGCAGCCATGGGTTCAGTGAGGATCGCGCAAGGCACCATGACAGCAAAGGAGTGTCGTACACTGGTTGCAGCCAACTACACTCCATTATGACGATCATGTTTCCTCACGACAGTGATATTTTTCAACAAGACAGTACGCCATTCATAAGACCAGGTGTATGATGAAGTGGTTCTAGGAACACAGTGGAGAGTTCCAAATGATGTGCTAGATCCCTGCTCGCCACGTCTGAATGCAATCACATCTAGGATGTGATTGAACGTGGCGTCAGAGCTCCTCGCCGATATGCCTTGTGATTTATCTTTGGTTTTCCTGGTCGAGGCGTGGAGGCTCGGCGCGGCGGAGTGAGTGGTGAACCGCACGGGACGGAAGAAGGAGGGCTGGAGCTGCAGTGCCTGGCGGCGGGGTTTGGTTGGAAAGAGATGATACTTTCTGCCGGATCAGACCATCATTTAGCAGCACAATGCTGAAGCGAGTACAGTGCAAGCTGTTACTGATTTCTTTGATTGGTGGGGCTGCTATGCGCTATACCACCTACTGCACTCCTCTGACTTAAGTCCTCACAAGTTCAACTCGATTTCTCAACTGGAGGAAACACTTCACGGCATTCGCATCAGAACTGCTACAAATTCGTCGTGCAATAGACCGCGCCGCTCGAACTATCAACACAACTGGCACTGCTGAGAGTATCCTACGACTTTCACATCGCTGGGAACGGGTTATACATAATGCTGGTGACTATTTTGAAGGTCAGTAAAACATTAAAACTCGTATCTATTGTGTACGAGTGGTCTGCCAAGGGGGAGGTTAACATGAGAAAAATATCGAGTAATCAAAGAAAGGATAACGTTCTACGGGTCACGGCGTGGAATGTCTGGAGCTTGAACGTGGTAGGGGAAATAGAAAATCTGAAAAGGGAAACGCAAAGGCTTGAAATGCTCGATCTAGATACAGATGAGTCAGTGAAATGAATTGTAAAGAAAACAAGGATTTCTGGTCAGATGAGCGTAGGGTAATATCAAAAGAAGCAGAAAATGATACAACAGCTGTAGGATTCTTTATGAATAGGAGGGTAGGGCAGAGGGTATGTTACTGTGAACAGTTCATTAACAGGGTTGTTCTTATCAAAATCGACAGCAAACGGACACCGACAACGATAGTTCAGGTATACATGTCGACGTCGCAAGCTGAAGATGAAGAGATAGAGAAAGGGTATGAGGATATTGAAAGGGTAATACAGTATGTAAAGGGGGATGAAAATCTAATAGTCAAGGGCGACTGGACTGGTGTTGTAGGGGAATGAGTAGAAGAAAAGATTACAGGAGAATATGGGCTTGGGAGAAGGAAAGAGAGAGGATAAAGACTAATTGAGTTCTATAACAACTTTCAGCTAATAATAGCGAATACTCTGTTCAAGAATCAAGAGGAGGAGGTATACTTGGAAAAGGCCGGGTGATACGGGAACATTTCCGTTAGATTACATCATGGTCAGACAGAGATTCAGAAATCAGATACTGGGTGTAAGGCGTACCCAGGAGCAGATATAGACTCAGATCACTATATAGCAGTAATGAAGAATAGAGGGAAGTTTAAGACATTAGACAGGAAGGATCAATACGCAAGGAAATGGGATAAAAAAGTATTAAGGAACGACGAGATATGCTTGAAGTAGGCAGTACAGTTGAAGAGGGCCGTCACAGAAGTTGGGAAAGAAGGCATAGGTGCAAAGAGGGTAACTACGAAGAAACCATGGGTAATAGAAGAAATACTTCAATTGGTCGATGAAAGGAGGAAGTACAAATATGTTCTGGGAAATGCAGGAATACAGAAATACAAGTGGCTAAGGAATGAAATAAATAGGAAGTGCAGGGAAGCTAAGACGAAATGCCTGCAGGAAAAATCTGAAGGTATCGTAAAAGAAATCATTGTCGGACGGACAGACTCAGAGTTCAGGAAAGTCAAAACAAGCTTCAGTGACATTAAAAGCAAGGGTGATGACATAAAGAGTTTAACGGGAATTCCACTGTTAAATGGAGAGGACAGAGCGGATAGGTGGAAAGAATGCACTGAAATCCTCTACGAGGGGAAAGATTAGTCTGATGTGATAGAAGAAGAAACAGGAGTAGATTTAGAAGAGATAGGGAGTCCAATATTAGGATCTGAATTTAGAAGAGCTTTGGTGGACTTAAGATCAAATAAGGCAGAATGGATAGATAGCATTCCATCAGAATTTGTAAAATCATTGGGGAAAGTGGCAACAAAACGAGTGTTCACTTTGGTTTGTAGAATGTATGAGTCTGGCGACGTACCATCTGACTTACGGTACAGCGTCATCCACACAATTCCGATGACGGGGAGAACTGACAAGTGCGAGAGCTATTGCACAATTATCTTATCAGCCCATGCATCCAAGTTGCTTACAGGAATAATATACAAAAGAATGGAAAAGAAAATTGAGGATGCGCTAGATGACGATAAGTTTTGCTTTAGGAAAGGTAAAGGTACGAGAGAGGCAATTTTGACATTGCGATTGTTAAAGTAACAAAGACTAAAGAAAAATCGAGACACGTCCATAGGATTTGTCGACCTGGAGAAAGCGTTCCAGAATGTAAAATGCTGCAAGATGTTCGAAATTCTGAAAAAAGTTGCGGTAAGCTATAGGGAGAGACGGATCACATACAATATGTACAACAACCAAGAGGGAATAATAAGAGTGGGCGATCAAGAAAGAAGTGCTCGTATTAAAAAAGGTGTAAGGCAAGTATGCGGCCTTTCGTCACAACTGTTCAATCTGTACATCGAGTAAGGAATGATGGAAAAAAAAAGAAAGATCATGAGTGAAATTAAAATTCAGGGTTAAAGGATATCAATCATAAGATTTGCTGATGACATTTCTATCCTGAGTGAAAGTGAAGAAAAATTACATGACCTGCTGAATGGAATGAACAATCTAAAGAGTACAGAATATGGATTGAGAGTAAATCGAAAAAAGACGAAAGTGATGTGAAGTATAAGAAATGAGAACAGCGAGAAACGTAACATCAGGATTGATGGTCACGAATTGGATGAAGTTAATGAATTCCGCCACCAAAGCAGTAAAATAACAAATGACGCACAGAGCAAGGAGGACATCAAAAGTAGACTAGCACTAGCAAGAAGGGCATTTATAAGCAAAATAAGTCTACTGGTATCAAATATCGGCCTTAATTTGAGGAAGAAATTTCTGAGAATGTACTTCAGGAGTACAGCATTGTATGGAAGTGAAATATGGACCGGACCAGAAGAGAATCGAAGCATTTGAGATATGGTGCTACAGGCTTCTTCTTCTTTCGCTTACGCCATAGTCCGCAGCGATAGCAGGGGTGGCGTGGGTATAACGAATTTGGCAATTTTAGTTTTAGGGATGGCCGGATGCTCTTCCTGCCGCCACCCCTGCACCCCAACTGTCTGCGTCTAGTGTAAATCGTGAAATAGTGCGGACGTCTTGCAAATGTCTGCGACGCGTGTAACTGAGGCGGAAAGTGCGGACCAGCCCGGTATTCACCTAGCGGGACGTGGAAAACCGCCTAAAAACAACATCCGGGCCAGCCGGCAAACCATCCCTCGTCGTTAACCCGCCGGGTGGATTCGATCTGGGGCCGTCACGCCTACCCGAGTCCAGGAAGCAGCGCATCAGCGCGGTTTTTTTTAATTTTTTTTTTCTTATATGATTACATTTAGGGAGCGTGTACAAATGAGAATTCTAGTAACTAAGTGTTACAAGTAAGTGTGACAACAACAAAGGTGGCATAAAAGAGTAATCAAAAAAATAAAAATATAAACCACTGATATAATTCTAACTAAAAGGTTCTTCAATAATGTAACTGGTTCCACTTGGAGACTTGCCATCGTTATCTCAAATCTCCAATAGCGCCTTTGAAGGGCATCTGCAACGGAGGCATTCTGCTTCGCTAGTGCCTCAAGGAAAACAGTAGCCTTGCAGCAGCTAATCTCTTCCTTTGGTCATGGCTGACAAGGCAGAACGTTGAGCCGTTAGTGTGATGCGGCACAGCACATTAACCACAGCCTGGCACTCCCCAGCTGAGTGGGGGGTTAACGAAAACGCTGCGTAAATAATTTGCGAAGAGCGTACGGTATTTCGGTGTGCGTTCGAGGGCATTGTGAGCATTTTGTAGGAACCACCAATAATCAAGCTGCTCTTTCTCTCCGTCGCTAAAGATGTAGGTGACGGTAAGTCCCTTGAACCATGTAAGCGCATGATATTTTGCAGCCGGAAAGTAAGTTTCATCGGGACAGAGTAGGGTCTGCGGGTCAATCATATCAGGTGTGACCCGGAGGTAACAAGCCAGTATCTTCTGTGTTAGTCGCCAAACTCCGGACGATGATGCGCAAGTAAAACGATGTTCATCGGTATCCAAAAGGTGACAATCTGGGCAATAAGGGGAGTCTGCCAGTCCAATAGTGTGAAGTCGCTGGCGTGTGGCATATTTTTTGTTGGCGATCTGATACCACTTCGAACGCACCGTGGATGACAGACAGTGGTGGTGTATCGTTTTCCACACTCTTGGCCAGTGAACCGTAGGGTACTTGTTTTCCACCACGTTATGGTGAACAGCCCGCAGAAGGTTGGTATAAAGATCTTTCGCCTTCGGTGGACGTGTGGCGGAGAGGTTCAAGCTGACATAGCTGTAATCAAGAATGAAGGTCGACACTTGGGAGAGCTGTGGTGCGACGTGCGCAACCGACACCGGCGGGACGTTAGAGGCTGGCATCAGAACCTGTAGTAAACGACCCGTGAGAGAGGTATATTTACTTTTCCATCGTTTCCTCATGTTGCACATGTAAAGGGCAGCTGCTCTCGCCCTGACATTGACCAATCCCAGCCCTCCTTTGTGCACTGGGAGGGTAAGAGTGTCGTATCGTACTTTAAAGATATGACCTGCGGAAACGTAGTAACTGAAGGCCGCCTGAAGCCGGCGACCTATCTGCAGCGGTAGTGAGAGGACCTGTGCCACGTGGTTGAGTTAGGATGGTACGTGGAGGTTCAAGTATTCAACACGTTGTAGCTGATTCAAGTCCCGGAGCAGGTTCTGTCGCACCATTGCGCGTATGATCTGTAATAACCGTCGGTAGTTTGCTGCAGCTGTTTTACGTATATCTTTCTTGAACGTGATGCCCAAATATCGCAGATCAGAAACTGGTGGGAGGGGAGCGAGGGCTTCCGGTCCGAGACCACGCCCAATGTCCAACGCCGCCGACTTGTTGGTGTTCAGAAGACTGCCTGCGGCCTGTCCGTATTGCTCAATCCAGGTTAGTACGCTTTGAACTTCGTCATTGGAACGAACCAGCAGTAGCAGGTCGTCAGCGTATGTCCTGTAGCGAAAGGTGACGTCCCGCAGCGTGATACCAGATAGGCGGTGGTTAAGGCCCCCTAGGAGTGGCTCGAGTGCGATTGCATAAAGGTAGGTAGAAAGGGGACAACCCTGTCGTAGAGACCTCTTAATGGGTACTGGTCCCACCGTCCTTCCATTGACCTGGACGTGGGAGCTGGCTGCGGTCCAGAGACGCCGTAGGGTGTCGATGAGGCCCGGGGGGAATCCCATACAGTCCATCACTCGCAGGAGGAAGTTTTGGTGCACTCTATCAAAGGCGCGGTTGAAATCGACGGAGACGATCGCCGCTCTCAGACGGCACGCAGAAGCGATCGCTATTAAGTCCCTGCAGTCACCGGTGGCCATGTGTATGTTGGCTTCTCCCCCCTGCGACGTCTGTACGGGAGCGAGGATCATCGGCAAAGTCGTCTTAACACGGCTCGCCATAATCCTGGTGAAAATCTTGTAATCGGCGTTCAACATTGTAAGCGGTCGATAGTCGTTAATCGATAGCCCTCCACCTGGCTTGTGTACTGGTATGAGGAGACCTTCTACAAACGCTGGCGGCACAACACAGTCTGGAGACATAAGTTCGCGGAACATTATAACCCAGCGAGGCATCATGATGTCACGGAAAGTCCGGTAGAATTCGATGGGCAATCCATCAGGTCCAGGAGATTTATTGGCCGCACCTTTGTCCACGGCGTCTTCGACTTCTTCGAGTGAGATTTCCTCTGTTAGTGCATTCACGGTAGCCTCGTCGATAGTACGTGTTATCTGCTGTAACACTTCAGCAGTGGCCTCGTCAATGACGGTTCTTTCCTTGTAAAGATGACGAAAATGATCCTCCACCGCCTTTACTATGGTTGCTTGGGTCGTACATAAGCGACCGTCGTGTGTCCTGAGTTGTGTAATTAAAAGTTGACGTTGTCGGCGCTTATCCGCCACAACATGGTGCATAGTGGGTTCCTCTGCAACCGTTCGGTCGTGCCGTCGCGAGTGGACTACTGCACCTTCTAGTCGACGCTTCGTCAATGATAGTATGTGAGCCTTGATTCTGCTTTGGTCATGTAGTCTCTCCGGGGAAGGGGGTAAGGCGTCGAGGTCCCTGAGTGCCGCGTAGTAAAAATCGAGGGTCTGTCGATGCCACGCAGTCACGTCCTTGCCATATCGCATAAGTGTCCTACGGATTGCTGGTTTGGCACAGAGGAGCCACCACTCCAGGGTCGGGGTGTATCGTGGGTGGCGGCGTTCACAGTCAGTCCACGTTGCTGCAACTGGCCGACAGCAATCCAGGTCCTGGAGATGAGTTATGTTGAGCTTCCAAAAGCCATTGCTGCGCCAGACTTGTTGGGGGCGTAGGTGTATAGTGCAGATATAGGCACTGTGATCGGAATAGGCTTAAGGCCATAATTCGGCGTCCACCACACCTTGTGTGAGATCTTGTGACACATATATGCGGTCAAGTCGGCTGGCCGTATGACTGGTAAGATGAGTGTGGCCAGAGCGGTTACCGTGGACTTTTTCCCACGTGTCGCACAAGTGAAGTTCTTGGATCATCGCACCCAGTTCCGGACAAGGCATGTAATGTGGGATTTGGTCCTCGGGGTGAAGTACGCAATTAAAATCGCCGGCGAAGACGCTGTGGTCGTATCGTCCAAGGAAAAGGGGAGCGACATCTGTCGAGTAGAATCTGGCGCGGTCGTGACGTCTTGTGGTACCCGACGGCGCGTAAACATTAATGAATCGGGTGTTGAGTGCCGTAAATGCTATTCCTCGCGCGGAGGGAAGAAACGTGACGTCGGTAACTTCAATACCTTCACGCACTAATATCGCCACTCCGGTGTCTGCAGGGCTACCGGGCGTCACATGTGTGGCGTAACCGTAAAAGTGCGGGAGTGCAGTCGTTTTCACTTCTTGTAGGAAAGCAAAGTCAACTCCCATGGCTCGTATGGTTTCTTTCAAAAGTTGGATCTTGACTGGAGAACTGATCATGTTGATATTCATTGTCGCCAGGCGGTAAGCCTGGCAACGCGTTGTTTGGGCGAGGTTATCCATGTTGAAGTTGGAGAGAAGCGAACATCGGAAGTAATGTCACCCCCCGCCAAACGCGGTCCTCCCTGTGCTGCTTATGCTGCATGATCCGGCGGCGCCTCAGCTGGCCGCGGGTCGGGATCTTGTGTCTCGACGTCCTCGGCCCACGAAGCGGGCGCGGATGTCTGTTCATGTTCCATAGCCTCGGAATGTTTGGTAGTAAGGGACCGGGCGACTTCGCTGCCTGCACTGGTACCTTCCCGCTGCTCACTGTTTCTGTCAATGGGCTGATGTTCGAAAGCTGCATGTTTTTCTGTCTGTTCTGCAAGGTTGAAGTCAGTGGAAACAGCCCCAGCTTCGCGGCTAGCTTCTTGAGGGGTCAGTTGTTCTTCCCCGGCCGAATGCGAACCGCTGTGTTCTGACACGGTCCGACGACGGCGCTTTCGGCGTTTCGGTGATCGCTGTTTCCGTACATGGCCTTCATTGTCAGAAGACGGCACTGACTCACGCTCCGCCGGAACAAACGCTTCGGTCGGTACAATAAGGGAATCAATTGCCATCTTGCCGGCGTCAATGTCTGTCGCGTTCGGTAGCTCCAGAGCCGTAGTACTATTTTCCACCACTGGCCAGGTCGGCGGATCATCCAGGTTTTTGTCCGTGGAAAGTGATTCTTGTACCGCTGAAGCGGTCGGCCGTGTCTGTTGTGTGGAGAACGTCGTGAGCGCCGCCGCGTAAGTCACGGGTAGAACAGTCTTCACCGCTGGTGGTGCAACGTCCTTCGGTGGGAGTTGTGTGATCCGACGCTGGAGGCACTCGGACCGAAGGTGTCCTTCTTTGCCGCATCCGGAACACGTCTTCGGCTGGCCGTCATAAATAACTATGGCCCGACATCCTCCTATCTGTAGATAGGATGGCACGTGTCGTTGGAGATCTATGCGCACTTGGCGTACTCCATTGAGTACGGGATACGTCTTAAACTGGGTCCATTTTTCAGCCACGTGTTCGTGTACCGTGCCGTAGGGGCGGAGCGCCGCTACAACTTCTGCCGCCGGGAGTTCAAATGGAAGTTCGAATATGCGGATTGTCCGCAGTCCCATTGCGGTATGGCCAACCTCGACCTTGCCAACATTGCCATCTGCGTGGCAGAAGCGGAGTTCTTGTTTCATCTCACGAAGCACCTTGTCGCATGTAGTTTCGTTTATGAGCTTTACATAGACCGTGCTACTGACGATCGAAAAGTGAATGCCGACAATTTCGGCAGCCGGGATCTTGGCTTCCTCTTTTAAAAAGCGTTCGACGTCGAGCGCCTTTGGTCGGGTAAAGTCGTTCCGAAATGTGAATTTCAAGGTTGATCTTCTGTATTGGTTTGCCATGGTCTTGTAGCGCTACGGCGTCACGTTAGTGTCGGCCGAAGAAAGTAAACAATGCGCACGGGCTCTCTCTGACAGCGGAGAGCACACACCGCACGTCTGCTTCGCTTGGCTGCGAGAGCCGCACTGGCGCGCTTGGCTACCCTTGCGGGTAGATATGGTGCTACAGGCGAATGTTGGAAATTAGGTGGACTGATGAGGTAAGGGAAGAGGAGGTTCTGCCCAGAATCAGAGACGAGAGGAATATGTGGGACAGGATGACAGCATGTCTGTTAAGACATGAGATAATCACTTCCAGGGTACAACAGGGAGCTATAAAGGGCAAAAACTGTAGAGGATGACAGAGATTGGAATACATCCAGCAAATAATTGAGGACGTAGGTTTCAAGGGTGACTCTGAGATGAAGAGGTTAACACAGGAAAGGAATTCGATGTGGGCAGCATCAAATTAGTCAGAAGACTGATGACCAAAAAAAGTAAAAGTCGTACTACCTCTTAGACCTAAAAAGAAATACACACAGCGTCACCAATGATGTATTTTATTTATCAATGTAAGAAGACATAATTTTGTGTGCTATTTCAGTTGTGACAGTCTCGGTGTGTCTGTCGAGGTCCTCCCACCTGGAATAGCAACACAAACCACGAACTATATTGCTCGAACAGTCCACGGGTATACTGCGGGTTCATAGTGTCCAACGGGCACAATATTTCGGTGACCAGACAAGTCGCCGTCGTCAGGTGCGCTAACGAACTGAGCTCCTGAGGGCGGGCGGCCGATTTAAATCCCCTCCCCCCGTAGGCCGCTCTCTTCGAAGTCGGCGCCAGCGCGCCGGCAGTCGTGAAGACGTGGGCATCGGAATCTGTCGTAGCGTCGAAGTGCTTCATACGTCCGCCGTGGTCGCCAGTTCGTACTTCTTGCTGAGAGTCTTCGTAATTACATTCAATGCCGGGTCACAACCCTTGCTGAAATTGTAGCCACAATCTCAGTTGATAAGATGTTCCCAGGTGCGAATTTCGATAGCCTTCCCTATAAAGCTATCCCAATATTTAGAGGTCTGAGCCAGGATCTTGGTACGTTCATAATCAATCTCGTGTTTCTCTGACAAACAGTGCTCTGCTACCTCCGACTTATTTGAATATTTCAGTCGAGTGTCCCTTTGATGTTTGTAACTGCCCCACAAAAAATAATAAGAAATATAAATATTATTTGGTTAATGATTCTAATTTTAGTGTAACCTCAGAACAAAATTGGTTCCCATTTATAACCTCCCTACAGAAATTCATTCACTTTTAACCTCCACACAAAATTTGTTTCCCTTTTAATGTACGCACAAAATTCCTTTATCATTTAATGTAAGCTCGAAACAGAAAAATTCCTAAACCTCGAAATAAAAAAAAAATTCAGTAACCTGGTAAATTTTGGACGACAGCAGTGCTGCGTCATGGCCCTGTAAGATCATTCTGAATAAAAAAGCAAAAACTCTTACCTCAATAAAAACGGCAACTATCTGCTCTTACAATAGCTTTTTTCCGGCACAGCTCTGTGCAATGCTGGCCTATAGATTTGTCATTTATGAAAGGAAGCAACTGATTTTTCTTTTGCAACAATCGGAATGATCATGGATTGGAGAAATTAGTAAATTCTTTAAATTGAAATGAACGCTTGTTAGAAATTACTTTATCTGACAAAGATTATTATTAGGACATTTTTTAAAAGATTTACATGGGAGTTCACGTAACATTACTAGATATGCGCGAGGCTGGTTTTACCTTATACTATAACGCTCAGGCTCCGCCATCGCTGCACCACGACCGGCCCAGCCAACACGATACACTAGACTGCACGCTAGCAACAACTTACTCCTACTGCTACACAGTTCCTACTGCATACAACACTACTCTCTGGTCTGAGATTCTCTTATACCTTACATATCGCAGCCAGTGCGTGAGCAATCCATCGAAATTACATCAGCTCGAGTGCGCTAGCAACTAGTTCCTTAATCACGGACTTCTTACATAACCCTCCACTGAGGAGGGGGGGGGGGCAAAAATTTGGCAGCGATGGTGAGTCAATTGGACTTGCCATGAGCAACAAATTATTCTATTATCTACTTAATTAACTAATTGACAGTCACAGAGTATATATATATATATATATATATATATATATATATATATAAGTGCAGAACATGATATGAAATAGAGTGCACATGCACTGTAGAAGTCTTTAGCATTTTTACATAACATATCATGGAGTGAAATAAAGTGCACACGCACTGTAAAAGTCTTTAGCATTTTTACAAGAATTTAAACGAACTGTATAAGTCTTTAGCATTTTAGAAGAACTAGGAAAGGAATGGGAAGGATTGCTTCATGGTTGTAGCATAGTAGGTTGCACGTAGCTGCACTGAAAGTTCATATCTTTCTACACAAGCACAACACCAAGTGAGACAATCTGAAGTTCTATTCCTGAAATATTTATCAGTGTAGCCAAGACACTGAAATGTTGTATTAATATTGTATGTTATCATTTTGGTACTACATTAGGTACACCAAATAGTATAACTATAATTACATCTCCATTGTTTAAGGTGGTGGACAGCATGATGTGTCAACACCACACTCTTTCACCAACGTAGAATTAGTGAAAAAACCAAATATGGTGCTCCATGATCATAAGAATGGACAGGACAAACGGATATTGCAGTAATTTCTGGTAATTAGGTCAGAAGGTGAAGGACATTAAGTCTTATGCTAGTCATCATTGAGAATTACACTAGTCTATCAACCGATTTGAGTAATTGGTGGCATTCATCACCTAGTTACTAAACATTTCTGTACTATGTATGAAGTATTACAGAATAATATTCATAAGTCATCTGATTACAGTGAACATTGGCACTCATTGGCCAGTTACAAACCATTTTTATGGATTATTCAAAAGTGATCATTCAAAACAAGAGTTAATTAATGGTATACCATTTACATAATTCATCTAGTTATAGTTATCATTGGCACTCATTGGTCAGTTACAAACCATCAGAAGTCATCATTCAAAACAGGAGCTAATGAGTGTAGCATCAGGCTACTGGTATTCTTATATAATAGCATGTAAGTGACATAATACAAATTTAAAATATAAAAATCAGTGGCATTCATTCGCCAGTTACTAAACATATAGCAAGAACTGAATATTACAAAACATTTTTCATCATTCAAATGACAAACAACATATTTAAAATAATTATTGGCCCTCATTGGCCAATTACAAACCATCAGAAGTCATCATTCAAAATGAGAGTTAATTATTGGCATAGCATTTGTAGAGTATAACAAAAATACTATATACAGAAATTATTGGCATAGTATGTATGCATTATTACAAAACATCATTCAGTGTTACTCAGAACTCATCATTCCAGTGACACAAGACATATTTAACATTAACACACTGTAACTATTACTCAAGGTCTGTAGTTAGAAAACATCATTCAGTATTACTCAGAACTCTCTTAAGTTGGAAGCATTATTTTTGCCTGGTAATACATTTTTTGTGGTAGCAATACATTGCGTTGGGGTCGATAATTAATTGCTGGGGCATGAAAATATTTGATATTGACTTATTGCTGCAAATAACGATTAGTAACGTCACTTGTCATGAGTCAGCTGTGGCAAGGTTATGAAACAAGTAGAGTATAAGTGATCACACTCATGAATGACACACACAAATGGGAAAAAAATGCAAGTACTAGAACAGGTTTAATAATTAAGAGCTTTTAGCACATTAATTAAACTGAAAGAAGCAACGCATATAATGCTGAAAAGTAGTGAACTTCGAATTAACAGGTGATGAAATGTGTATTCAATATGTATGTGCTCTAGCTGTCCTTTCTAAAACATTCAGTCATTATACCATGCGACATAAGACATACTGTCAAAACGAACTGCAACAAATACTTAAATAACTACATAGCATCTCTTAACTAACAGTAAATACATAAACTTCATCATTATTCTCATCTGCAAGGAAAAACTTCATTATTAATATTACCATAACTAAATTACTATCATCACCTGCAAAGAAAAACTTCATTATTCATATTACCATATTCTTCATATAACTATTCATCACCATTCATAATCGTCTGCAAAAGGGCACTTCATTATTCACTATTCATATTACCATTTACTTCATACAACTATTCATAGTATAGAGTTTCTTATTTCTAGCATATTTCATCACTAAAACTAAGATGTGTATTTCTGTCTGACTGCCAGCATCAATCGCCTCGTATTCTGAAAGAAAAATAATTAGTTAAGACTGCTATCATACGATGTGTATAGTATATTCTTATTAGTATTTGTTAATTCTGATCCATTTACTCTTCGTGACGAGGTATTGCATCTTCTTTCGTTCATTCCGAAGGTGAAATTCCCATTTCATAGTAATCCAATCTGTGGTTTGTTTAATTTATTTCTTTTACACGGTATTGCTTTCTGAAAATGTTGAATAAGTATTAAAATCTTACATTTAAATCATATACCCATTAAACAAAAACTGGTTTCTAGTGATATAACTAAGCATACAGCATAGCATGACAGAAAACGTATTATGTCAAAAACATAGACTGTGTTCAGGTGCAAAAATGTACACAGAGTATCATAATGTAGCAGCAAAAAAAAAACGTAAAATAGTGACGATGTTGAGATATCATAAGGCAAAATGTCAAAGTCAACTGGTGTTTGTTACATCTTAAACATTTCATAGTGCATACATAAAAACAGGAAAACAATCATACATATACGAAAAATGGAAAATGTGCACGGTCTGATATATAACGACAAGAAATGACTTTCTTTGTGTTCAGCTTGTATGTTGATAAAGGCGAGAGTTGAAGACTATAATGGAGAAAGAATTTGATAAAATTAATAGGTCACTAGATAGAACTGCATAATTGGTCTTAAAATATGTAAGTTTATCTGGAATAATGTGCACGGTCTGATGTGTAACGACAAGAAAAGCGACCTGCTAACCTTACCTTGCGGGGAACTTGCCAAGAAAAAATATGATAATCATCAGTAAGTAGTCACATAAATATAATTGCGTAAGTGGTCATAAAATGTGTAAGTTTATCTGGAAAAATGTGCATTGTCTGATGTGTAACGACAAGAAACACGACCTGCTAACCTTACCTTGCCGGGCACTTGCCAAGAAAAAATATGATAATCATCAGTAAGTAGTCACATAAATATAATTGCATCATTGGTCATATAAAAATCAGGAAACGGCATTACAGTGTGATAAATCATAAAGTATGTTCATTCAATAAAGGGTTTCATATTGGAGACATGGTGATTGCCTTTACTTTTTCTGGTTCTCAGAGTTTCGACGCGTACTACATTGGGGTGAGGAATGCTGCGAATTCGATATGGACCTGCATATAGAAGCTCAAATTTACTGCATCTATTCTTTCCTCTGTTGGATACATAGTATGTACGTACTAATATCTTCTGCCCAATGTGAAAGTCACAGCGTGTACTAACCTGTTTTTGCTGACTTCTCCGGAGCTCTGCGGCACGTTTGATGTTGTTCAGCGCAATGTCTATTATTTCATGGTGTCGTAGTCGACGAGATGTAGGAAAGGATACTAATTCTTTAATTTTGTTAGGTGGTTCAACATATTTCACTATAACAGTCGGAGATAGCATAGTAGATTCATTTGGTATCGAGTTAATTACATCCTGGAATGACAGTATGTGTGTATCCCAATCAATATGTTTTCATGGCATTATATTCTACATAGTTTACCAATTTCTTTCATTAGACGTTCCCAAGGGTTCGAAGAAGCGTGATTCCTGTATATTTAAATCGGAGAAATGTTTCTTGTTCGTAACATATGTGTCCATATAGCAGATCGTAACTGTGGTCCATTGTCTGAAATTACTTTCAATACATGCCCTACATGAAATATAAAATGTTTTATAAATGCATTCGAAACAGATTTAGCAGTAGCTTTGCGTAACGGAGTGAAGGTAACAAATTTCGAAGTGAGTTGAACAGCGTCAAAGATGAAACAAAAACCTCTATTAGTTCTGGGAATCGGACCAAAAATGTCTACAGCGGCCATGTGTCTCAATGTAACAGGTACAATGGGATGTAATGGAGGAATATGGGAAGTCTTGTCTGACTTAGCTTTCTGGCAGATTTTACATGCCGCTAAAAGTCGTCGAATACAGTTCTCCATATTGGCAAAATAACAGTTCTGTCTCAGTATAAGACAACATTTTCTGGCTCCTTAATGTGCGTAACGTAATTGAGAATACCAAATTAATTTGCTAACAAGCTCGTCAGGAATACATAATAATCAATTGTTGCTGTCAGGGTGAGAGCGGCGAAACAGAATATTATTGCGTACAGTGTAATGGTTTCTAATGGTAACATTATTCCTATCTTGCCAAAGGTGTTTAATTTCTTTCCATACGTTGTCTTTACTCTGCTCTTGTGCTATATCTCGTAATGACGACGAAATTAAATTTTCAAATGCAACTTGTTGAATATACATGACGCTGAAATTTGCTTTGCAGAAGTTGGTTGCAATGTCTTGCTGATTGTTGCTGAGAGAACGGGATAGTGCGTCTGCTACAATATTTTGTGTACCGGGAATGTGAAAAATTGTAAAATAAATTTCTGTAAATAAAGTTTCCATCTGCTTAACCTAACGTGTGTAATTTTTGCTGAAAGTTATAACCGTATACCTCTATGATCTGTGTAAACGGTAGTGTGTCTTGCATAAAGAAAATGCCTAAATCTCGTAAATGTCCATACAACACATAATGTTTCAAGCTCTGTATCAGAATAATTGCGCTCAGCAGGTGACAGAATGCGACTCGCAAAGGCGATGTTTTTAATTATTGTACAACCATCTTCTTCAATATCCTGAAAAATGTGTACGCCTAAAGCGGTGTTAGAACTGTCGGTGGCAACGGAAAAATTTCTAGTAAGACCTGGATGTTATAAAAGTGGTGCATTCAACAAAGCTTGTTTCAGATTGACAAATTCAGAATGTGCTTCGCTATCCCAGGACCAAGTATGTTTTTACCCGTCAATTGACATAATCTAGGGGTGTCTAAAGCAGAGTAATGAATAAATTTACGAAAAAAGTTAATTAAACCCAAAAAGCTGCGTAGTTGTTTCTTCGTCGTAGGTACAGTAAAGTCAGGCAAGGCATGAAGCTTTTCCGGGTTGGGCACAATGCCTTCTGCTGAAATTACATGTTCAAGAAATTTTATGGAAGTTTTGCCAAAGTGTGATTTACTGAGATTTACTGTGAGTCCTTGTGCACGAAAAGTTGGCAACAGTTGTTCAAGAATTAGATTGTGTTCCAACCAGTTAGCTTCTGCAATAACAATGTCGTCTACATACATTGTGATTCTGTCTTTTAATTCTGTCGGAATTATACTATTCAAACCGCGAATAAATGCTGCTGAAGAAATAGTTAAGCCGAACGGTAATTTACAAAATTGATAACAGTCATCAAAACAGAGAAAGGCTGTGTACTTTCTGCAGTCCGGATGGAGCTGAATTTGCCAAAATCCCGATTTCAAATCTAATGTGGAATAAATAGCAGTACCATGAAATTTCTGTAGAAGTTCTTCTAGTGATTGAGGGCGATCTATAACATTAATAATAATGTCATTGATGTGGCGTGAATCAAGTACGAGGTGAAGTGAACCATCCTTTTTCTTAATAATTTTGAGCGGGTTTATGTACGGACTAACTGCCGGTTCAATAATAACTTGGTCAAGCATAGCTTGCAATTCTTTCTTAACTTGTTCTCTGTGAATATACGGAATGGGATAATGTTTGGCTTAAAATGTATCGTGCTGTTTAACTTGAAATTCGTACATAAAACCGGACATAGTACCAGGGAAGTTGTCCAAAACCGGAGCTTGCTGTAAAAGAATTTTGCATAGCCCTGTACGTTCGTCGTCCGTATTTGCACTGCTCTGTTTAACTTTATCAGAAATCATCTGTATAACGTCATAGTCGGCTTCGACTGGAGTATTATAGTTGTGTACGTACTTATCTGTGAACAATGTGGAATGACAGTCTATGTTACGGGATGCAGAAATGTCCTGTGTACGATTAATTGTTTGTTCTTCTGCAGATAATGAGTGCTGAAATTCTAAAGCCAGTTGTACATTTTCATCCTTTAACATTAAATAGGAGTTTTGAATGTCAATAATTTGAGCGATAGTACTAGCGACACTCAGTGTCTAAATGATAATCCTCCATTTGCAGACAATCAGTGTGTACTGACTACTAGTAATGATTTTAATGCTAATGAGGAGCATACAAATTCAATTGTGTCCTCTGTTAATTAAACGTTCCGATATAAAAAACGTTGCCCAGTTTGACACACCCAGTTTGCAAAATTTGAATTGTGAACAGATAAATTTTTCTCACGAAGATGAACAATGTAGTCAAAATACGTCAGGTTTATTTGATTCTGCGGTAGTGACCAACAGCACACATCCAATTGGCGAACCTTTTCAAGAATCAGAAAATGACCAAATGGTTACACAAAACGTGACAATTGCAGGTACGCCATTAAACAGCACAGAGAATAGAGTAGGTAATATTGGCATGGATCAAGTTATGGCATTATTGCTACAACTTCATGAATCAAACAAACAACTTACTAAAAATCTCAAACAACAACTTAATGAAAATAATGAAAATTTCAAACAACAACTTAATGAAAAACTAGACATAAATTCCAACCAGTCGAATGAAAAACAAGACAACAATTACAAACAACTTAATGAAAAACTAGATAACAATTCCAAACAACTTAGTGAACAGATTACAGCCGTTGCCGTGCAATGTCGTGATACTAAGGAACAATTACGTAAGGAATTTAAGGCTTGTGCTAGGAACAGTAGTGAAGAAATTAGATCTGTGGCTCAAGAATTAAGTAATACACATGCAGCCACAACTAAATACTTGGAGATGACATTAGTGCAGTCGCTAAACAGTGCTGTGAAAACGCAACACAGTTACGCGGCGAGTTTAAATTAATGTCAGCAAAGCTTTCACGCACACTGTATGCAAAAGTAGACGCGAAATTTGACCAACGGAACAGCCAAATTGTCGAACGTTTTAATCACCACCTACAAAACAGTGAAACGCGTTACCGTAAATTTATACAGGAACAGAATAAAGTAAAGCGACAAGTCATGGAAACAATTACTGCACAGAGACAGGAAGATAGGCGTAAATTGTTTACGAAAGCAAAAACATACGTAGACAACAATATTGCTAGAGTATCAGACGAAATTAATACTATCAAACAGTTGAACACCGAATTACATGATGAAATCACTGATGTTAAAAGAAAAACAGACACACACACAGTAGACTTTCAGACAGAGACCGACAGACTTAAACAATTAGAACTAATACAGGATCCCGATGCCATCAAAGCAGACGTTAAAAAATTGAACGAAACCACACGTAAAATACAAAAAAAATTAACGCTTGTGATAATAAAAACGATGATCAGGTAAAAGTACCGACTGAAAAATATAATGAATTGACCAGTCGTATTGATGTTATCGAAAGTAATAATGACACCAAATCAGACGATACTTCACCAATTTCGTTTAACCAAAGGCCCAAATTCCAAAATTTACAGCAGACAATCAGTGAGATAGGTTCGTCCAATAATACGTTATGTAGAAAATTGTCAACTTTACAGCAAGAAGTGACGGAGATGAAAAATGTTTCAGCCTCCAACACAGCACAGCATACGCCACATTCCGAACATTTATCACACTCACACAGCATGTATAATTTAGGTAATTTACAGAGAGTACGTGAGTTAGATTCCGAACAGTCACAGACAAACAGACTAGGATAGAATCATGAACCTGTTCAGACATACAGAGATGATAATTTGATTACAAGCACTTTCTATCCGTGAGAAAATTTAAAGTATTTAAAAATGACAGAACACATATTCACCCCTTGGATTGGATACAACAATTTAGCTTTGCTTTTCCACCTACTTGGCCCGTGACACACAAACTTGAATTTATTTGCAGTTTTTTGGAAGGCGAACCGGCAACTCGTATGAGACCGATCACGAGACAATGCTACTCGGTAGAAGAATTTCAGAATGCTTTTCCGTCAGCGTATTGGTCGAAGTCGACACAGCGCTGAATCAAGGATCAACAAATTAGTTTACCGAATTATGAGAACTCAAATTTTTCCACTGTCACACAATTTTTTGAACACATGGTCCAGCAAAACCAGTACTTAAGTGAACCACACAGTGAATCTGCACTTATTCAATTATGTATTTCTAAATTACCACGAGCATTAAGATTATCACGTTTAACAGGTCAGCAGAAAGAAAATATTTCGGCATTCAGAAATCTGTTACAGCTTTTGGAAGTTCAGCAATCAGATTATTCCTTCATAAACAAAAATTTTTCATATAATAACCAAGGTCAACAAGCATACAGTTATTACGATTAGCCACGCTATTTCAATAGCAAAGGTAACAGACGCTTCAGGAACGACAACCACCAGAACTTTAAGAAACAACAGGCAAAATTTTAATTATCAGTATCGTCAAAATTATCAGCAACAGCAAACAAATTTTGGTAACAATAGAGGCTTTTCCCTACAACAGCAACAAAACCAACCGGTTACCATACCTAACCAACAATGTAATGTGCAAGGTCAACCAAGCTTTAATGTTTCGCCGCCTACACGTATAGCGTCGGCTCCACAAATAGTAACGCACCGCAACAAGGAAACCAGTATGTACAGAAAACACATCATTTCAATTCCTATCGCAACGCGCCATATAACAATGACTATCGTAACAGACGTAAAAGTAATGAGCACAATTTTCAGCGTACGTTTAATAACAGTCGGTCTTACCAGCAGCAAAATCATCCGCAACAACAGATCATCATGAATGAACCAGAAAGTAGATATCATCCCGAACGTAATACGTCAGAAAGAAATAACGGAACAGTACAAATAGTTGAAATGCCACAGAATCCTGTCGAAAATAATAGCTCGTCAGATAGAATTTGACTAAATACAGTACAGGTTGCATCTTCCAGCAACGCAAGCAATACCTTTGACACGCAGAATCTTGTTCACGAAAATGTTATTAGTTTTGACGACATCCGAGACAATCTCTTGCAGGAAAGACCAGTTATTCAAAAAACCATTTCACACCCAGTCATTGAGGTAAAGGTCGGAACATCCAAATTTTCAGCAGTAATCGATTCTGGATCAGCTATGTCAGTTATAAATGAGGGAACTTTCAACGAATGTAAAAGAGAATACCTATCCTACGTTACCATTAGGCAAAACTAAAATAAAAGGAGCAGTATCTGGTAAAGGAGTAGATGTAATATTACAGACACATTTATCATATTGTACTGCAGGTCATATGTTCGACTCAAATTTTTGGATTGTTCCCTTATTGACACCAGACGTTATTTTAGGCACGAATTTTCTGGTACAACACGACGCAATTATTGACTTTCAAAATTCCTATTTAATGTTAAAGGATGAAAATGTACAACTGGCATTAGAATTTCAGCACTCTTTATCTGCAGAAGAACAAACAATTAATCGTACAGAGGTCATTTCTATATCTCGTTACATAGACTGTCATTTGACATTGTTCACAGATACGTACGTACGCAACTATAATACTCCAGACGAAGCCGACTATGACGTTATAGAGATGATTTCTGATAAAGTTAAACAGAGCAGTGCAAATACAGACGACGAACGTACAGAGCTAAGCAAAATTCTTTTACAGCAAGCTCCGGTTTTTGACAACGTCCCTGGTACTATGTCCGGTTTTATGTAGGAATTTCAAGTTAAACAGCACGACACATGTTAAGCCAAACATTATCCCATTCCGTATATTCACAGAGAACAAGTTAAGAAAGACTTGCAAGCTATGCTTGACCAAGGTATTATTGAACCGGCAGTTAGTCCGTACATAAACCCGCTCCATAACGTTAAGAAAAAGGATAGTTCACTTCGCCTCGTACTTGATTCGCGCCACATCAATGACATTATTATTAATGAAACAGATCGCCCTCAGACACTAGAAGAACTTCTACAGAAATTTCATGGTACTGCTATTTATTCCACGTTAGATTTGAAATCTGGATTTTGGCAAATTCGGCTCCATCTGAAGTGCAGAAAGTACACACCCTTTCTCTGTTTTGGTGACTGTTACCAGTTTTGCAAATTACCGTTCGGTTTAACTATTTCTTCAACAGCATTTATTCGCGGTTTGAATAGTATAATTCCGACAGAATTTAAAGACAGAATCACAACGTATGTAGACGACATTGTTATTGCACAAGCTAACTGGTCGGAACACAATCTGATTCTTGAACAACTGTTGCAAACTTTTCGTGCACAAGGACTCACAGTTAATCTTAGTAAATCACACTTTGTCAAAACTTCCATAAAATTTCTTGGACATGTAATTTCAGCAGAAGGCATTGCACCCAACCCGGACCAGCTTCAAGCCTTGCGTGACATTACTGTACCTACGACGAAGAAACAACTACGCAGCTTTTTGGGTTTAATTAACTTTTTTCGTAAATTTATTCATTACTCTGCTTTAGACACCCCTAGATTATGTCAATTGACGGGTAAAAACGATACTTGGTCCTGGGATAGCCAAGCACATTCTGAATTTGTCAATCTGAAACAAGCTTTGTTGAATGCACCACTTTTATAACATCCAGATCTTACTAGAAATTTTGCCGTTGCCACCGACAGTTCTAACACCGCTTTAGGCGTACACATTTTTCAGGATATTGAAGAAGATGGTTGTACAATAATTAAAAACATCGCCTTTGCGAGTCGCATTCTGTCACCTGCTGAGCGCAATTATTCTGATACAGAACTTGAAACATTATGTGTTGTATGGGCATTTACAAGAATTAGGCATTTTCTTTATGCAAGACACACTACCGTTTACACAGATCATAGAGCTATACAGTTTTTACTTTCAGCAGAATTTACACACGTCAATTTAAGCAGATGAAAACTTTATTTACAGAAATTTAATTTTACAATTGTTCACATTCCCGGTACACAAAATATTGTAGCAGACGCACTATCCCGTTCTCTCAGCAACAATCAGCAAGATATCGCAACCAACTTCTGCAAAGCAAATTTCAGCGTCATGTATATTCAACAAGTTGCATTTGAAAATTTAATTTCGTCGTTATTACGAGATATAGCACAAGAGCAGAGTAAAGACAACGTATGGAAAGAAATTAAACACCTTTGGCAAGATAGGAATAATGTTACCATTAGAAACCATTACACTGTACGCAATAATATTCTGTTTCGCCGCTCTCACCCTGACAGCAACAATTGATTATTATGTATTCCTGACGACCTTGTTAACAAATTAATTTGGTATACTCATTTAAGTTACGCACATTAAGGAGCCAGAAAATTTTTTCTTATACTGAGACAGAACTGTTATTTTGCCAATATGGAGATCCGTATTCGACGAGTTTTAGCGTCATGTAAAATCTGCCAGAAAGCTAAGTCAGACAAGACTTCCCATATTCCTCCATTACATCCCATTGTACCTGTTAAATTGAGACACATGGCCGCTGTAGACATTTTTGGTCCGATTCCCAGAACTAATAGAGGTTTTTGTTACATCTATGACGATGTGCAACTCACTTCGAAATTTGTTACCTTCACACCGTTACGCAAAGCTACTGCTAAATCTGTTTCGAATGCATTTATAAAACATTTTATATTTCATGTATGGCATGTATTGAAAGTAATTTCAGACAATGGACCACAATTTCGATCTGCTATTTGGACACGTATGTTACGAACAAGAAACATTTCTCCAATCTATATATCCAGCTATCACGCTTCTTCGAACCCTTGTGGACATCTAATGAAAGAAATTGGTAAACTATGTAGAATATACTGCCATAAAAACATATTGATTGGGATACACACATACTGTCATTCCAGGATGTAATTAACTCGATACCAAACGAATCTACTACGCTGTCTCCGACTGTTATAAAGAAAAATGTTGAACTACCTAACAAAATTAAAGAGTTAGTATCCTTTCCTACATCTCGTCGACTACGACACCATGTAATAATTACATTGCGCTGAGCAGCATCAAACGTGCCGCAGAGCTCCGGAGAAGTCAGCAAAAACAGGTTAGTATACGCTGTGACTTTCACATTGGGCAGAGGATATTAGTATGTACACACTATCTATCCAACAGAGGAAAGAATAGATGCAGTAAATTTGAGCTTCTATATGCAGGTCCATGTCGAATTCGCAGCATTCCTCACCCCAATGTAGTACACGTCTAAACTCTGAGAACCAGAATAAGTAAAGGCAATCACCATGTTTCCAATATTAAACCCTTCATTGAATGAACATACTTTATGATTTATCACACTGTAATGCCATTTCCTGATTTTTATATGACCAATGATGCAATTATATTTATGTGACTACTTATTGATGATTATCATATTTTTTCTTGGCAAGTGCCCAGCAAGGCAAGGTTAGCAGTTCGCTTTTCTTGTCGTTACACAACAGACCGTGCACATTTTTCCAGATAAACTTACATATTTTAAGACCAATTATGCAGTTCTATCTAGTGACCTATTAATTTTATCAAATTCTTTCTCCATTATAGTCTTCAACTCTCGCCTCTATCAACTACACAACATACAAGCTGAACACAAAGAAAGTCATTTCTTGTCGTTATATATCAGACCGTGCACATTTTCCATTTTTCGTATATGTATGATTGTTTTCCTGTTTTTATGTATGCACTATGAAATGTTTAAGATGTAACAAACACCAGTTGACATCGACATTTTGCCTTATGATATCTCAACATCGTCACTATTTTACATTTTTTTTGCTACTACATTATGATACTCTGTGTACAATTTTGCACCTGTACACTGTCTATGTTTTTGACATAATACGTATTCTGTCATGCTATGCTGTATGCTTAGTTATATCACTAGAAACCAGTTTTTGTTTAATGGGTATATGATTTAAATGCAAGATTTTAATCCTTATTCAACATTTTCAGAAAGCAATACCGTGTAAAAGAAATAAATTAAACAAACCACAGATTGGATTACTATGAAATGGGAATTTCACCTTCGGAATGAACGAAAGAAGGTGCAATACCTCGTTACGAAGAGTAAATGGATCAGAATTAACAAACACTAATAAGAATATACTATACCCATCGTATGATAGCGGTCTTAACTAATTATTTTTCTTTCAGAATACGAGGCGATTGATGCAGGCAGGCAGACAGAAATACACATCTTAGTTTTAGTGATGACATATGCTAGAAATAAGAATCTCTATACTATGCATAGTTGTAGGAGTAAATGGTAATATGAATAATGAATAATGAAGTGTCCTTTTCCAGACGATAATGAATGGTGATGAATAGTTATATGAAGAATATGGTAATATGAGTAATGAAGTTTTTCTTTGCAGGTGATGATAGGAATTAAGTTATGGTAATATGAATAATGAAGTTTTTCCTTGCAGATGAGAATAATGATGAAGTTTATATATTTACTGTTAGTTAAGAGATGCTATGTAGTTATTTAAGTATTTGTTACAGTTCGTTTTGACAGTATGTCTTATGTCGCATGGTATAATGACTGAATGTTTTGGAAAGGACAGCTAGAGTACATACATGTTGAGTACACATTTCATCACCTGTTAATTCGAAGTTCACTACTTTTCAGCATTATATGCGTACCTTCTTTCAGCTTCATTAATGTGCTATAAGCTGTTAATTATTAAACCTGTTCTCGTACTTGCGTTTTTTTACCCATTTGTGTGTGTCATTCATGAATGTAATGACATATACTCTACTCGTTTCATAACTGTGTTACAGCTGACTCATTACAAATGATGTTACTAATCGTTATTTGCAGCAATAAGTCAAAAGCAAATATTTTCATGCCCCAGCAATTAATTATCGACCCCAACACAATGCATTGCTAGCACAAAAAATGTATTACCAGTCACAAATAATGCTACCAGTTTAAGAGAGTTCTGAGTAATACTGAATGATGTTTTTTAATTACAGACCTTGAGTAATAGTTACAGTGTGTTAAATATTAAATATGTCTTTTGTCACTGGAATGATGAGTTCTGAGTAACACTGAATGATGTTTTGTAACAATGCATAAATACAATGCCAATAATTTCTGTAAATAATATTTTTGTTATACTCTACAAATGCTATGCCAATAATTAACTCTCATTTTGAATGATGACTTCTGATGATTTGTAACTGGCCAATGAGTGCCAATGATAACTATAACTAGGTGAATTATGTAAATGGTATGCCATTAATTAACTCTTGTTTTGAATCATCACTTTTGAATAATCCATAAAAATGGTTTGTAACTGGCCAATGAGTGCCAATGTTCACTGTAATCAGATGACTTATGAATATTATTCTGTAATACTTCATACATAGTACAGAAATGTTTAGTAACTAGGTGACGAATGCCACCAATTACTCAAATCGGTTGATAGACTAGTGTAATTCTCAATGATGACTAGCATAAGACTTAATGTCCTTCACCTTCTGACCTAATTACCAGAAATTACTGCAATATCCGTTTGTCCTGTCCATCCTTATGATCATGGAGCACCATATTTGGTTTTTGCACTAATTCTACGTTGGTGAAGGAGTGTGGAGTTTACACTACATGCTGTCCACCACCTTGAACAATGGAGATGTAATTATGGTTATACTATTTGGTGTACCTAATGTAGTACCAAAATGATAACATACAATATTAATACAACATTTCAGTGTCTTGGCTACACTGATAAATATTTCAGGAATAGAACTTCAGATTGTCTCACTTGGTGTTGTGCTTGTGTAGAAAGATATGGACTTTCAGTGCTGCTATGTGCAACCTACTGTGCTACAACCATGATGCAATCGTTCCCATTCCTTTCCTAGTTCTTGTAAAATGCTAAAGACTTATACATTGCGTTTAAATTCTTGTAAAGATGCTAAAGACCTCTACAGTGCATGTGCACTTTATTTCACTCCATGATATGTTATGTAAAAATGCTAAAGACTTCTACAGTGCGTGTGCACTTTATTTCACTCCATGATATGTTATGTAAAATGCTAAAGACTTCTACAGTGCGTGTGCACTTTATTTCACTCCACGATATGTTATGTAAAAATGCTAAGGACTTCTACAGTGCGTGTGCACTTTATTTCACTCCATGATATGTTATGTAAAAATGCTAAAGTCTTCTACAGTGCGTGTGCACATTATGTCATTTGTTAGTATATTTTGTATTCATTTCACATACATTTTGTCGTTCTTAATATGTTCTACACTTATCAATAGTGTATATATTCTGTGACTGTAGACTTAGTTAATTAAGTAGATTATAGAAATATTTGTTGTTCAAGGCAAGTCCAATTGACTTACCATCGCTGCCAAATTTTTGCCCCCCCAGTGGAGGGTTATGTAAGAGGTCCATGATTAAGGAATTAGTTGCTAGCGCACTCGAGCAGGTGTAATTGCTCACGCGCTGCCTGCGATATGTAAGGTATAAGAGAATCTCAGACCAGAGAGTAGTGTTGTATGCAGTAGGAACCGTTTAGTAGCAGCAGTAAGTTGTTGCTAGCGAGCAGTCTGGTGTATCGTGTTGGCTGGGTCGGTCGTGGTGCAGCGATGGCGGAGCCTGAGCGTTATAGTATAAGGTATAAGCAGTCTCGAGCATATCTAGTAATATTTTGTGAACTCCCATGTAATTTTTTTAAAAAATGTCCTAACAATAATCTTTGTCAGATATAGTAATTTCTAACAAGCGTTCATTTCAATTTAAAGAATTTACTAATTTCTCCAATCCATGATCATTCCGATTGTTACAAAAGAAAAATCAGTTGCTTCCTTTCATAAATGACAAATCTATAGGCCAGCACTGCACAGAGCTGTGCCGGAAAAAAGCTATTGTAAGGGCAGATAGTTGCCGTTTTTATTGGGGTAAGAATTTTTGCTTTTTCATTCAGAATGATCTTACAGGGCCATGACGCAGCACTGCTGTCGTCCAAAATTTACCAGGTTAATGAAGTAATTATTATTTCGAGGTTCAGGAATTTTTCTGTTTCGAGCTTTCATTAAAAGAATTTTGTGGGTACATTAAATGGGAAACAAATTTTGTGTGGAGGTTAAAAGTGAATGAATTTCTGTAGGGAGGTTATAAATGGGAATCAATTTTGTTCTGAGGTTACACTAAAATTAGAATCATTAACCAAATAATATTTATATTTTTTATTATTTTTTGTGGGGAGGTTACAAAATACAATATTCATTTGTGCGGCAGCAGCTGAAAATACAGAAAGACACAGCAGCTTCCTCCATAGCAGTCATTGAGACATCAGGAACACCAAAAAGAGCAACAGCAAATATTCTTCTAATCCAGTAACATCAACAGAGTTTGGGGCCTCAGTTTTCGGATATCAGTACTCTAGATTCTGTGAATGATATTCACAGGGCAGCGAGTCAGAAATATGTAGAACCATAGTTAGTATTAAGCACACCACAAAGTCGGCATCACTCCCATTACGTGCAATCAGTATCCTGTCCTCCTCGTCATCGCCTCGAGACTCATACTATGGTAACCGCACTCAGTAGCAAGGCTTGAGTAATGTCCTGTGAGTTGCAGCAAATATAGACGGTGGAACTGCCTACATCGCTAATCAGTGTCCCTTGCCCTAATAGGACTGAACACCTGGCAGATGTGCCGCCATCGCCAGCGTAACAACACCCTTTACCACTGCACAACATCGCGCTTGGTTCTACAGTGCCTACGGAGGCTCCTTGGAGACCAATGACGAAAGTAAATATCAAACCTAACGATTAAACATTTAGACTGATATTGGCGCAGTAGTGTTACTTATTATCTCAGACACATACTGGTGTGTGGGCTCGCAACCGCTCAAAGACCCGTGGTGGCGAGTGGTCGCCTACAACAACCAGTCCACTAAACGTATGGGCCGAATCTGTGGAACACGTAACTACAAGAAAGTTCATAGAACACTAACGTTATTGATAGCAGCCTCAATATATTTGTGGTATTCAGCAATTGAGTGACAAGCCATTCCAACCAGTGTCCTATTCAGAAATGGGTGGATGCTCAGGACGTCAAAGATGTAGGTTACTAACACAAGCTTGCTCACTACTTACTGGCCCATCCTGGTCAACAGTTGAACGTAGGCGAAGTTGCAATAGTATCGCAGGCGCGACGTTCTGCTTTATCACCTTCTTCCATCCCAGTGAATTCAGATCCCAAACCCAATCCGTATAATCACGTGAGCTCTCACGTATGTTCTCAGACGTCCAGCTGCAGCTCTGCTTTGACCCAAGGACTTATAATCGGAAAGCAAGGGTATTAACTGATAGAGACCGGCCAGTCAAGGCCATCTGATCCGCCACAGGAATGAGATTCGGTCACATCACCACAAGGAGCATACATGACTGACAATGCCAGCCATGCAGCTGCCCAGACATCAGCCACTGCTCTGGCCACGCGTTCCTCGGACAAAGCTGTCTCCACATCCAAACCTCTCTTGCTACGTCTCTATTGGCATTATCATTCTCACAGATGGTGCATTCTTCTGCCCAAGCCCTATGCAGAGGTGTACCAGCAGCCCCAGAAACGTTGTGGAGCATATCGTTACGCTTGGCCGATTCCTCTGTGTGTGTGGGGGGGCATGCTCTGCCACATGCGTTGGAAGTCAGTTCAATATTGGAGGGATGTTGTACTCCCAGTGGACAGCGTTACCGAAATTGCCTCTGTGGTTAGCATGGATACCCTAGATATCAACTCATATGGGTAATAACTGTTCCTTTCTTAATGGCTGCGACATCACAGGAAATAAATGAAGTCAGCCTCTCTAAATACCTATCCAATACACTGATCGGATCAGATCACTGTTGTTTAAGAAGGTCAGTCGTTCACATAATAGCAATCTGCCTATGAGCGTCCTGTTAGTGTACTTGGATTTCGTGTTGGGTATTATTAAACTGAACCTTCCTGTAAATTAAAACTACATGTAGAACCTGGGACGTTTGCCTTTCGCGGCAAGTGGACGACTCACAGTCATAGCTTCACTTCCTCTGCTATCACTCATACTGCCTTCCAAACTTCACAGAAGTTCTCCTGCTTACCTCACGGGACTAGCACTCCTAGAAGACAGGATAATGTGGAAAAATTGCTTATCCACAGTCTAGGAGAGAGTTCACAGGCCGGCCGCGGAGGCCGAGCTGTTCTAGGCGCTTAAGTCCGGAACCGCGCGACTTCTACGGTCGCAGGTTCGAATCCTGCCTCAGACATTGATGTGTGTGATGTCCTTAGTTAGGTTTAAGTAGTTCTAAATTCTAGGGGACTGATGACCTCAGATGTTAAGTCCCATAGTGCTCAGAGCCATTTGATTTCCATTTAAGTGTTCACAAATTGAAATTTCACTCTGCCACGGAGTGTGCGCTGATTAGAAAGTTACTGGAAGATTAATATCGTATACCCGACCGGAACTCGCACTTTCTTCTTTGCCTTTCGCTGGAACGTGCTCTAGAGCAACGCAGAGGTGTCAGGTAGGAATCCTAAGCCGGCGCACATGTTTGATGTTCCAAGGCAGTGCGCACGCCACTCCAGAGTTAAAATTCTTTCTTCTTACTTTTAGACAGCTTAGGCTAACTCATGACGACCTTGCCATCTCTAAAATTTCTCTCAAATTTCTGGAATTAGATTTACTTGTTGTACCACTGTTTTCACGTGTGTCATTCTCTACATACATCACTTCGGTGTTTCTGCAGACATACAAAAATGTTTCACATTGTTTATGCAATATCTGACCACGTTTTACAACTAATGGTAATGAACCGGGTATTATCACAAAGCTCTGAATCATGTTCATACTGAACGATGTAGTTTAATGATTGTGGGAGACCATGTCTGAAGAATGAGATATAGGGGGGAACAAGACGAAGTATTTTTGGGACGTGATGCTGATATGAAATTCTTTGTATTTAATGACAAATTTATGTCAATATTTGGAAGTGTCTTTCGTGAAGTGTTGGCCTCAAAGAAAGTTAAAAAAACAAATATGCAGTAAGTAACGAAATTTTGAAATATCGTGTAAATGGAAGAAAAATCTATTGTTCTATTTGTCTACGCATTTACGTTATCTGGTAAGTTTAGGGCGCTCAGGCTCCATCTTACATCTAACGACACTTCCTTCGCGAATACACTACGCGAAGTCTATGATACACGAGCTAAATATAATTATAAAACTAATATTAATAATTGCAATAGTCTTAAAAGAATGGGGAGCCGATACTAAGACAACTGAAATAATTAAAGCAACTTTGACAAATACAAAATCGAAAGCAAAATTTAGGAGAGAGCTCTCAAAATCGTTTGAAATAAAGTCAGGTGTCCCCCAGGGAGATAGTTTGTCACCTCAGTTTTCAATTGTGTGTTAGAGAAAGTAGTTCGAGAATGGAGGAGGGCCATCAATACTAAAGGGATTCAACTAGGAATAAATCCAAACAAGATCACTGTCGACTGTTTAGCGTCCGCAGATGACATGGCATTGATCACAGATTCGCTAGATAATGCCCATGAACAAATAAGAGAACTGTAAAAACAAGCAGCGAAAATAGGACTACAAATATCCTATGAAAAGAAAAGAAGTTCACGGCAAACACCTGTGATGCACCTCAGAATATTGGAGTTGGGAGCAATATACTACATAAAACAGATTCCTTTATATACCTAGCAGAGTCGATTACATACAATGTAAAAGAAAAGAGAGCTTGTATCGCCGGAAATGCATATCCTCCTATTTCCATCTATTGCACTGCAATTTTTTTTCCTTATTTTGTTACCTGAAGATATGTCATTTCTGTGTCTTTGTATATTGTAATTGTTTTACTATTTGTATATATATATGCATTTATGTCGATGTATAATTGGTTTGTTTCGTGAATATTATTTGTATTTATACGCTGGGTCTGGCCTAGGGAAACTATGCTATCGAACGAATACATCGATAGGTCGTGTGGAGAACCAAAGTGTTTAGGATCTTTGGTAGTGTTAACTCTGTCGCGTGGAGCGCGGGCAGAGAGCGGTCTGGCTGGAGTAGCGAGTGGAGCAGGTGTGTTGTGTGACGCTCCCGCGAGTTGCCGCGCTTTCGGGGTTTGGCAGCATGTAATTGCGCTCGACTTGCTATGATAGTTTCGGACATGGTGTCGCGGACAGGAAGCGTTAGCTGGCACACATCAAGAGCCCGTTTCGCCTGGTGACCGTGTCGAGAAGAAGGCGCGCCAACATCCAGCCGCTGCAACAGCGACAGCCGACAATGAGTGACTGTCGCCACCTCCTCGATCGACGACTTCAAACCTTCAATCAACCAACAAGGAAGACTCGTAGCACGTAAATTTTTTGAACTGTACGGCAGACCTCAGCTTTTCAAACTGTTAAATTTGTCTCATTAGCCCAATTGCATTACCAAGCAGGGTCCCTTCCTTTTCCGGAATGAACCCAAGTGTCGTTGAAATTCAAACGCCAGCATTAAAGTAATATCATTCGATTTCACTGCTTTAATTTCAAAGTTCAGTTAAGGTATTCATAGCTGGCTACAAAATTTAGATTACACAAGCACCAATTAAGAGTGCGAGTTTTGTTACCGTATTTTAGCTTACCTGTGACTGCAGCTCAGCTTGGTACGTACTAAATTTTACTATTGTTAATTGTTCAGAATGATTTAATTCAAGTTCAAAGTTAAATCTCTTATTTCTAAATTGCGTAGATTCAAGTACCTTTTGATATGATTGTTAAGGTAGCCCAAGACTAACCGTATTTTACTGAATTTCGTAGTGCTTCAGAAACAAATCTCACTATTAATTTCAGTAACTAAATTAACTTTCAATTTTCCGGTTTTATTAATTCTTTTGCTAAATTAAGTCAGAGTGTAGCGAAATTTATTACTTCTGACAAACTTTCAGTTTTCACACTACACGTGTCAACCTTCAGTTGCCACGCATCTAGTGCTAATTATATGTGTAATAACCTTTCTTTTTCAGTTACTATAGTAATTGTCCATAGTACTGGCGACCGTAATTTCCCCCAAATCTCAAATATCTAATTACCGCTAGTTAATTGTTAACGTAACAGCCGCACATTTACTTCCTTTATTAATTTTACCCTTTTCTCAAAATTAATTTCCACCAATTTCATTTGCATTTTGCCTTTCATTTAGCTGTAAACCTTTCCTCCCTCTCTACCGACAGATTAACGTCGGTGACGATTGCTTTTCCCAAATTTCCATTAGGTACACCTGGTTTAATTTTCACTGTCATTGAGGTCGATAAGTGAGGGGGAGGTTACACGTGGCGACCTGGTGACAGGACAATCTTCAAATTTGAGGTTGTTCTGGACACGAATTTTGCATTGTGCAAATCTCGTAACAAAGTACTGGTTATGAACAGGCCGTTACGTCAGCGAGAATAAATAGTGGTTGTAATCCTAATGATATTTGACATTTGGCATTTATATTGAAAATTATTAAAATGAGTGAAGGCAACTATTACCAAAATTTGGTAGACTAGGATAGGGAACAATCGGTCGAACAGTGGGAAACACGCACCGCGGAACCCATTGTTCAGGGGCAGGCGGCTAGCATGAAATACGCGACCGCCGAAACGCAACAAAGAGCAGAAATGGAATTCCAAACTTTAGGTAATGTTACGGAATCGGAAGCGAAAATCAAATCTGTACCCCTTGATGACGAATTCGGGGGGACATATATAGAGGAACCAGCTACGCAAGTAAAATCGGTAGTTTCCGGGAATTTAACTGATTTATTGAATGTTTTGATTAATGAAATCAAGAGTCAATCGGCAGAAATTAAAGCTCAGGCTGCCAAGGAAGAAGCTCAGTCTGCCAAGCAAGAAGCTCAGTCTGCCAAGCATGAAGCTCAGTATGAAAAAATTGAACGGAAGTTAGACAATCAGAACAAAGCTATTAATGTTGTTAACAACAATGTTGGAGTTGTTAACACAAAATTTGATAAAATCAAAGAAGATATTGTTATGATTAATACCGATATCGGTAATCTTAAACAGGAAATGATAGGAGTTCAAGCTGAAATTGCGAGCATAAATACTCGTTTTGATTCCGAAATAGCCGAATCGAGAAAAGTGTAGGAGAAGCGGTTGCTACGATCACCGAGAATAAGGTGACGGAACAAATTCAATTATTGAAAGAACAGGATCAGCAGCAGGTGGAAACTTTAAAGGCTTTAGTATCCGTAGTAGATACCAAAGTGAGGAAGCAGGCTAATACCTGCGAAGAGAAAAAGAGGGGAGTGGAAACGCTTGCGACAACCACTTGCCAAGTAATTACGAGAGTGTCGGAATTAGAAAAGAAACTTGACGAAAAACAGAGCTATGTGCCAATATGTGCACATAGTTCGGAATTGTTGACGAAAGAGGAACGGTTCGACCCCTTGAAAAAAGGCGGTATACACGCGACGGATTTCATTAAAAATTGTGAAAGAGTTTTACCCAGATCATGGACTAATGAGAGAAAAATTAATGCGGTTATTGACGTGTTGGCTGGTGATGCCAAGCGTTGGGGCTTAAACCTCAACATTACGAACCTGACTTTTGACGAGTTTAAAAATTTGTTTCTGACTGAATACTGGTCAGAGCAAAAGCAACAAAGTGTCTGGCGCGAATTCGTCATATCGAGGCCTTCCGATGCGAAATCGCGCGGCTCAACGAAGGAGTTTTGTGAGGGCTGGATCCGCAAGTTGGAATATTTGCGTGATCGCCGCACGGAATTCGAAATACTCTGGGAACCAAACAAGAAGCTTCCAGATGGTACAAAACGATACGTAGGAAGCAATTACAAGACAATCAATGATTTCCTGGAAAGAGTTGAGGACGAGGACAATTGGCGCAATTATCGCGACAGTGGTAGAGGCCATAGTAACAACAACGGGTACCACAACAACGATAACCGTGGGAATAATGCATACCGCATCCATGGCAGCAATAACAATAATGGTTCAGACCGTAATAACAATCGGTACAATGCAAATAATAACAGGAATTACGGAAACCAATATCATACTAACGTGATACGGGCTTCACAGAATAGTAATAACGCCAGAGGGTGTGATCAGCCGCCTTAGCAGTATCCGGGGAGCGTATCTGCTGGGACGAGACAGGGAAACCATTAGCCGCGCCGGTGAGGGGCCGACCGGGCGTGGAGAAATTTTGGCGGCCCAATAACAGGAGAAAACCCAGGTGTCGTCGTTATGAAAATTCCGTGTGGAATAATCAACGGCGGGAGAGTGTGCCAGTGTTAGGAGAAAGGAGTGCGATCACGAGTAGTAGACCAGCTGTAGACACGGCAGTAGAAAATACATTCACTGTCAGTGAGAACAATTTAAGTAGTGTTCCGGAAATCGATTATAAAGTGGCAGCTGTAACACCCACAGCGGAACTGGAGATTGAGTTTAAGAATGACTCGCAATTGTTGAGAGAAGATCACATGTCGGATAACACGTCCGTCATCGAGCGAGGGGATGCAGAGAGGGATGAGGTCTGGTTAAGGCAGTTCGGTCGCTTATACGACGAACTAAGAGATTATAGGGGCCTGTACGGGAGAAGTGTTTATGGGGAGCGCGGGCAGGATTTGCCGCGTCTCGTCCCGCAGGAAGATAGTGTTTGTGAAGTGACAGAAAGTTCTGGCCCTAGCCGGCAGACTTTACCGGAAATAGTTGATGTTAATGGGTAGCACGAGCAAGATTCGTAGTGTTTCGTCCCGCTGGAGTTGGATGTTGAAGTAGTAACGGAAAGACTTTACCGAAAGTTATAGTGTTAGAAGTGGCCAACCCATCCGACGCAAAACTCCAGTTTAAACATTGCGAAAGTATTGAGGAGAAAGATTACGACAATTTTAGTGATAGCTGGACACGATTGGTAGAAAAGCACGTAGATTACTGCGTGTATGAGGTTAGAGCTGACGTTATACGGTCAGACGGTAGCAGTGTGGGTTGCGCAGATCCGGAGGAAGTAATTGCAGATACTACTGGGCACATTCCTCCAGGTAGATTGGCCGATGACATCAATCTGACCAAAGAGGAATCAACGAAGGTGACAATTAGTGAATTGATAGCAAAGCAACACTCACTAGGTGACGAGTTACAGGAAAAGGTTTCGGTATTGGAGGCGAAGCTACAGACTAAGCCTCAGGACAAACGTGTTGTAGTTAAAACTGTATGTGAACAGAGGCTGAAAAGACCGCCAGATAAGCCGGATTTAGGATCAAAGTCGGATGTTTTTTTCTGGAATGACCTTGATATAGACGAGGATTTATTGTGGGAAAATAAAGAAACAGTCGAGGACAAGTGTAGACAGATAGTAGTTTCTGTTAATATGCACGACCTACAACTAAACGTGTTGATTGACACCGGTGCAGAATTGAGTGCTGTGTCTGGGAAAATATTTGAGTTACTGAAAGACGGACCTGGCATCGTAGTTATGCCAGTAACAGGAGCGAAAATTATCGGTGCTACTGGGAAGGCCAGTAAACCGGTCACAAAACAGCTTTTTGTCAACTTCGAGATATGTGGGGCACGATTTGAACAAGAATTTGTCGTCGTGCCAGACTTAACTACGGAAGTAATTATCGGGTTAGATTGGCTATTAAAGTACCATGCAGTGATTAATTGCGAAAGCAAAACTTTGACATGTACGTCACAAGATAAAACAATAGTAGTTAGTTTTGACGAGGCAGGAGACGGTGTGCATAGGCAATACCAGCCTATACACATTGTTAACTGGCCGGATGCCATTGACGTAGGTACGAATTTGAACTACTGTAACGTGAGGAATCTCGGCATTGACAATAGTGTTGAAAGTGAACTGGAAAATATTGCAGACGGTGTGTCAAACGTAACACACGAACAAAGACGAGGCCTGTATGAAGTAATAATGAGGAATAAGAGTGTGTTTTCAGACAAACCGGGACTTGTGGAAGAGATAATCAAATTCCTTCCACGGATTGCCATTAGTATTGGTGTGAAAAAAGACCGTTTGCGAGAAATAGTGAAGCTAAAAGCCGATGCTCGCATACGTCGTCATGACGCTAAGGTGCGTTGTGCTAAGTTTGCAATCGGAGACTTAGTACTTGTAAAAGCTCATGAGAAATCGAGCGAGATACACAATGAAATCTCTAAATTTAAGTTTGTTTATAAAGGACCATATGAAGTCATTGGTATACCTCACACAAATGCTTATTGCTTAGATTATACAAGCTCTGGAGAACTATTAGGTATACGGAACATTGTAGACTTGAAATTGTACCAACCTAGGATTGATCAATACCACAGAATAGGTAATTTGTACAGTATGTAAATATAGAGTGTAATATTTAACGAATTGCTAGATTGACATGCCTTTGCCTGACCAAGAGGACATTAAAAAAGTTGTAATTAATAAGTAATTAATTTTTACTAAATGATTTAAGAGAGAGTGATTATTTATCTATTGAAAAATCCAAGCCCCTAGGTTAAGTTTTCATCTGCGTCACAGTAGATTAAGCAATGTAAATATGATTTTGTAACTAGCTGTAAGACTTCATGAATATGTGTTTTACTAGTCATTGCCGATGTACTTAGACGCTGTTTTAAGTTTCAGGCTAGTACATGCGTGTGATGATGGACAGTGTTGAGTTATCCACTGTGATAGTGTTAATGGACTCCTTGAGATTACTCGGGAGTGAGTTTTTCCGAAAGAATTCAGTGAAACGGACGTTCTGGAAATGCCGTTACACAGGCAAGTGAGATCAAGCGTGCCGCACAGGCGGGCGCAACAATACTGGCGAGGCGGAGTCGCTGTAGGCTTTTGTGCCGCTTTCGGCTCTTGTGCCGGTCGGCATTCTTTGTACTTGCGAGTACGGAAGGCGGGGTTGTTTTTCTTCCCGGACAGCTGATGTGAAAGAGTTCTGTTGTCAATATTTATGTTTTTTTCGATCTGCTGAATATTATTTTGTTGTGTAGCGTTAAGTGGACTCTCATGACGAGAATATTAATTATGAAAAGGTTACATAAAAATGTGTATTCTATGTAATTAATTATTAATTTGGGTATTATGATATACCTGTTTTTATGACCATGTACTCTGGTTAATTTTGTAAATAGAATTCCATTTCTTGATACTGTTAGGAATTTAGATTTCTTGAATAGCTAAACCATTTTCTATGTTTCCTATGAATTTTAATATGTTGTTAACCTGTTTTCTTTCGTGTAAGAAGACAGAGTGGAATAAGATTAGGAGTGTCCCACTCAATTATTATGGTCTAAAAATAGGTTTATGGTTAATTAGCCTAATGCTATTTTTTTTATGTTTTGAGCATGTGCATTTCCGCTGTTTTTTTTCCTTTTGGGACATTTTCTGGGTCCGTTTAGGTTACACGAACATCCTCAGAGAATGTGGAGCACGTGTAACGCCGGAAATGCATATCCTCCAATTTCCATCTATTGCACAGCAATTTTTTTTCCTTATTTTGTTACCTGAAGATATAACATTTCTGTGTCTTTGTGTATTGTAATTGTTTTATTATTTATATATATATATATATATATATATATATATATATATATATATATATATGTATGTATATATATATATATGCATTTATGTCGATGTATAATTGGTTTGTTTTGTGAATATTATTTGTATTTATACGGTGGGTCTAGCCTAGGGAAAACTATGCTATCGAACGAATACATCGATAGGTCGTGTGGAGAGCCAAAGTGTTTAGGATCTTTGGTAGTGTTACCTCTGTCGCGTGGAGCGCGGGCAGAGAGGGGTCTGGCTGGAGTAGTGCATTGGAGCAGGTGTGTTATGTGACGCTCCCGTGAGTTGCCGCGCTTTCGGGGTTTGGCAGCGTGTAATTGCGCTCGACTTGCTATGATAGTTTCGTACATGGTGTCGCGGACGGGAAGCGTTAGCTGGCACACATCAAGAGCCCGTTTCGCCTGGTGACCGTGTCGAGAAGAAGGCGCGCCAACATCCAGCTTCTGCAACAGCGACAGCCGACAATGAGTGACTGTCGCCACCTCCTCGATCGACGACTTCAAACCTTCAATCAACCAACAAGGAAGACTCGTAGCACGTAAAGTTTTAGAACTGTACGGCAGACCTCAGCTTTTCAAACTGTTAAATTTGTCTCACTAAATTACAACAACGTAGCATGAACCTTTGTTGCTCATTGTCCCAATTGCATTACCAAGCAGGGTCCCTTCCTTTTCCGGAATGAACCCGAGTGTCGTTGAAATTCAAACGCCAGCATTAAGGTAATATCATTCGATTTCACTGCTTTAATTTCAAAGTTCAGTTAAGGTATTCATAGCTGCCTACAAAATTTAGATTACACAAACACCAATTAAGAGTGCGAGTTTTGTTACCGTATTTTAGCTTACCTGTGACTGCAGCTCCGCTTGGTACGTACTAAATATTACTATTGTTAATTGTTCAGAATCATTTAATTCAAGTTCAATCTCTTATTTCTAAATTGCGTAGATTCAAGTAGCTTTTGAAATGATTGTTGAGGTAGCTCAAGACTAACCGTATTTTACTGAATCTTGTAGTGTTTCAGATACAAATCTCACTATTAATTTCAGTCATTAAATTAACTTTCAATTTTCCGGTTTTATTAATTCTTTTGCTAAATTAAGTCAGAGTGTAGCGAAATTTATTACTTCTGACAGACTTTCAGTTTTCACACTACACGTGTCAACCTTCAGTTGCCATGCTTCTAGTGCTAATTATATGTGTAATAACCTTTCTTTTTCAGTTACTATAGTAATTGTCCATAGGACTGGCGACTGTAACTTTCCCAAAATCTCAAATATCTAATTACCGCTAGTTAATTGTTAACGTAACGGCCGCACATTTACTTTCTTTATTAACTTTAGCCCCTTTCAAAATTAATTTCCACCGATATCATTTGCATTTTTCCTTTCATTTAGATGTAACCCTTTCCTCAGAGTGCACAAAATCGAAAGAGTGTTTCTTATGACTAAATAGGTTTATAAGAAAAAAATCGTTGTGCTGGAACATGAAATTAAGAGACTACCAAACAGTGGCCAGGCAGGAAGCTCTGCACGTGGCAGAAACACTTAAACTAACAAGAAATGTAGATCTAGAAGGCTGAAAGAAGAATTTTAAGGAAAATACTGGGAGCTAAAAGAAATGATAATGTTGAATACAGGTTAAGACCAAACAGAGAGCTAAACCTGAAAACTGAAAAACTAATTGATGTAATGAGAAAGAGAAGACTGCAGTTTTTGGACATATATTCAGAATTGATAACAACAGACTAACCAGACGGATGTTCACATTACTGAGTAGCTACAAATCCTACCCCACACGGTTCACAGAGACTGAAAAGCACATGAAAAACGCTGGAATTACAACAGACACAATAGAAAACAGAACACATTTCAGAAAGGGGGTTTAAAAGGCAGAATTTCAGGAGAGAAAGAAAACAATTAGATGAAAGTGGTTTCAGGAAGAAAGGGAACAACACTCTATAAGGATGAAGAAAATCTGTAAACTAAGGAAATCTATTACAATGAAGAGTAGCCAAAACTGATTCCCCGTACGCTCCAAATGGGTTATTCGAAAGTAGAAGAAGAATCGCAACAATAACAGTATTATTAATAACAAAAATAATAATAACGATAATATGTGTAGTAATGTCTACGTTAAATTTAAGAAATGTCAATCTTATTTACATTAAGCATATTAGACACTACATTCGGATAGAATGTGACTAACCACTTCCAAAAGAAACGTAAGACAACAGAAAAGAGTAAATAAATGAGGAGGGGAAGCTTACTGGTCAGAGGGACAACAAGAACTACACGTGTGAGTGTAGCAGTTGAGATGGAAAGAACAAAACGTAAATAACACCGATACAGAAAGCATAGAGAATGAATCTGTGACGATGACATAAGAAAAACTTTGCCGGCCGGAGTGGCCGAGCGGTTCTAGGCACTACATTCTGGAACCGCGCTACCGCTACTGTCGCAGGTTCGAATCCTGCCTCGGGCATGGGTGTGTGTGATGTCCTTAGGTTAGTTAGGTTTGAGTAGTTCTAAGTTACAGGGGACTGATGACCTCAGAGGTTGAGTCCCATAGTGCTCAGAGCCATTTGAACCATTTGATAAAGCTTTAATTTACTGTTGAATGCAGAGTGGTTTTGGCATTGTGCAAAGGCATAGCCAACATACTGGACGTTTCTGGTCTGGTACTGCTGTTGAGAATGGCGACAAATATCTGATGTGTGAGGAGAGCTTATGGGAACACCAGTCACTAAAAACCGATGAAGTAGACAGAGTAAGTGAAACTGAAGCCGCCTATTGGGCGGACTGATACTGTCAAACAACAAGATGGTGCACATACCTGTTACACTAGCTTTTATCGCTAGCTCGAGACACTCCGTATTTGTGCCGTTTTTAACTGAATTAATTTAGTGCAGGCTAGACACTGCTAGACACTGGATGGCGTTTTGTTTATCTGAGATGGAAATATTTTTCTAAAATTTTTTGTTGGCTGTAGGCAGGAAAGACATTTCCTGAAAGCTACAACAGTTTGTCCCTGCAAATTCAGATGCTCATGCAAGATTTGTCAGAACAACTTAAATGCTAATTCAAGATTATCCAGAACAAATAAAGAACATTTATTAGTTGTATTCCATGAAAAATACTGTGTGCCCTTAACGACAGGACCAGAATTACAGAGATTATGAAAGGAAATAATATTTCCAACAACAGAATTAAGACCATATGAAATATATGTGGAGCGAAATGCCTTGCAACCAGTCGATGCCCAAGATACTATCAATAAGATAAATGGCTATGTATGCGACTGATAATTCACAAGTTCCATTTTTAATAAATACTTTTAGAACGTAGCAGCGAAAGTAGTATAAAATTATTTAGTTGAAGAAGCAAATGAGGATAAAAATACCATCCTACAGAGTTTTAAACAACTAGAAGTAAAAAAAACCACTCCGTCTATAGGCCACAAGTGGCCCATCGGGACCATCCGACCGCCGTGTCATCATCAGAGGAGGATGCGGATAGGTGGGGCGTGTGGTCAGCACACCGCTCTCCCGGTCGTTATGATGGCATTCTTGACCGAAGCCGCTACTATTCGGTCGAGCAGCTCCTCATTTGGCATCACGAGGCTGAGTGCACCCCAGACAACTAGAAGTAGCTCCAACTAAATAAATAGACTAAAAGGTTTTGTAACAGAAGTTCGTATAGTGTTCATTACAATTCTTAAGAGTGGTATTAATAGGTCGCGTCGTTAGAGAAACGTGAAATGCATCACTAAAACGTGGTGTTCTTAAGAAAGATAAAAATACGTATATCTTAAAGGATATTGACAGGAAAGATGGTGGAAATATCGCCAGGAAAGATCGCGCTACAACCTCAGTGATATTTTTATCCAAAGATTTCCAGAAGAAAATTATCCGGGACTGGTGTCTCCCCTAGTTGGCAACGGTTTCCACATCACATTTTGTAATCCCGAATGATTCCCAGCGTAAGAATTTTCGTAAGTTTCTCCCAAGTTAAGGATGTGAAAACGTGTGGTGTGAGTGCTGAAAAATGCTTTGGTGGTAAAGAATGCCTTGTCCAGTCGCTGTTTAAATTCTGAAACATCCACCACATCTAATGCAAGCCGCGGAACCAATGGAAGCTCTACCATTGACGTCTTTATTCGTTAATAAATTAAACGTTTAAAACCTTGCCAAAGCCGGCCGCAAGTAGCTGAGCGGTTCTAGGCTCTTCAGTCCGGAACCGCGCGACCGCTACGGTCGCAGGTTCGAATCCTGCCTCGGTCATGGATGTGTGTAATGTCCTTAAGTTAGTTAGGTTTAAGTAGTTCTAAGTTCTAGGCGACTGATGACCATAGAAGTTAAGTCCCATAGTACTCAGAGCCATTTGAACCATTTTTTAACCTACCCAAAGTGGTAGGTCATGCTCATTTTTCCATTATGAAAGTAATAATTTTCGACCTGTTTATTTGTCATGGCGGGTCCAATTCTAAAACAAGCTAGTACCTTTGAATGACTACAATTCTGTCTTTTCCTTGCATTCTGGACAGAATACATCCTTAGCTGTTATGATATCTAAACGTTCCGAAACTGCACTGGGATTAAAATTCTAAAAGTGTAAGATACCAAAGAGAAAGGGAGGCAACAGAAACGCAGAAAAGGCTGTTAATAGAGCGTAGCCAATGTGAGCGTTTTAGCACGAATAAAGCTGTTGTTGCTGGAAGAAGATATGTATAGTAACAGAAATCGCTATCCCAGCATCAATGTGCTTTATAGCTGTGAGACATTATTCACTGAGTGAATGCTCAACTATTGATACGATAATGCTCCGAGAATGCCCAAAAGCTCCGAGCGAACATCAACAAAATTTGCGCCATTAGGAGGTAATACGATTCCAATGTTTAGGTGACGCAACGAAGACAGCACAGTCCAATTGTGGGTGAAGTGAGGGAGGGAGGGAGGGAATGCTTTCGCGCGTCATCTGCTGTGCGACCTCTCCTTAGGAAGGGAGAGCCGAGGGCTCCGCCCTGAAACAACAGAACAGAGCCACCAGCTAGCTGCCTGCGTCTGTAGAAGTGATTGGATCGCGTAAGTTCTTTCATTAGCGGGCGGCAAGTTTACCAGCTGCTTGCCAGTAAAGTCAACATGGAACTGCTCTCGGCAACACAGTAATTGGACTGTCTATTTACAAAAGACCTTGAGCCTAATTGGAACGGCAGTTTGTTTAGAATTAAGACGGAAGGGTTCCCCTGTACGTAATTTCTCTGTTTCGCAGCTGGTGACCTTACGAAAATGCTGAAAGTCCTCCCAAATTGAGAATAGTAGCAGCTTCGCAGGGATCTACATTCATTTCTTTTAACAATTTATTTTCAATCTTCCTTTGTCTGGATGGGTCTGCGGCTAATTTGATTGGGAATTTGAGTAAATCTTCTTTCGACAACCACAGTAAATGGTAAAAGAGAACAGTGTGTGTGCGTGTGTGTCAGCGCGCGTGAACTGAAAGAAGTAAGGCTCATTATCTCCGTTCTGCTTGGTATCCCATATGTATTTCGACTACATGAGCCTGATAGATGTTTCAACCAACTCATATTAATTTGACTGTATGAATATGCACACGAATATTACCATATTAAATGGATCTGCCCGTATATAGTGTGCATCGGATATGCAGATGTTCAATTGAGAAAATTCTGGCGCTAAACTCTTGCCGGCGGCAGTACAACGTTACACGTACCGTGCATACTGACGATTCGTAATAGTGTCTCGTATCTCATATACTGAAAATTTGCAATCCAAATAATGGTTGTAGATAACACTGTCTGGAAACAGGAGCCATAGGCAACACTTATAATTAGCAGGAGCAACTTATTTATTCACGTATCTCTGAAATCTATGGATTCACGCGGTATAGATAAATGAAAACAAACAATAACTCAGCATGTACTTTCTTGATACACAACTTAACGCTACAATGCGATCAACTACTTTAATACTATTTTACGATAACTGCCATATTTACGCCAATACACAGCTTGAAAGCCACAACCAAGTACGTCTTCTTTACAGTAGTACGCAATACATCTCATGCTGAACCTCGATAACCCATCACTGAGGTCTTAAGGGAGTGCAGAGTTTATGTCAAAGTGATATTGTGCTACCACTACCTATCATCTTTGACTGTAAATCTCTTGTGACGTCGACTTCTGTGACGGCTGCTAAGCTCGTAGTTCATAACCCTCTGGGTGCCAGTAATTGAAGGCTGAGACCACCTTTTTTTATGTATGCATACCAATGCCGTTCGCGTGTGACCACCAATGTTATTGCGAGATAGAGAAATCTCGTTGTACGCTAAGGTGCTTCTACGAATGTAGTGCATTCTAGCAGTTAATTACAGCGTTAAAAGCAACAGTTGTCAGTGAGATCGTACAGGTCACTGTGACATCTAGTTCCTTTTGTTCTGGTCATATTGAGGAAATCATCGACAGTAAAAATAAGTAGCTATACCTGAAATTATTGTAAAGTTAATTTCTGTTATGAGTAGTTACGGAATGAAACCTCTCGAGCGGTATGTGCCTTTGACCTACATTTAAAAAAAATTAGCTCAATGTTTGCATTTTTTACGATTGTAATTTATTTTATACATTATGAGTTTATGAAGTTTAGAGATGTTGGTTTCTGTCTATGAATAATGTGAAATAGCTTTCCAATTTATCTCATTAAATGATAGCTGTTCGAAAATGTGTGTCCCAGTGGCTTCAAAGTGAAACTACATACTTAAAAGAATTGCTTACTCTTTTCCCAAACTTCTTTTTGTAGTCTATGTTTATTATGATAACAAATGTTAATTGAGAGAAAAAATTAAAATTAAATACCAAACTTAAATATCGCCTTAAAATAACTGTAAGTTTACTTTTTGTCAGTTCCTTTTTGTATTCATCGTTTATTACGATGATGTAATGGTCACATTTATGAAAACTTGTATAAGTAAGTTTTTCTTATGATGTTGGGAGTCGTAGTTTTACCTGTGAACTCTGGTGAGTCCCTCAAGTATTAAAATAGTGTCCACATATCAGTTAAAACCGTTCTGCTTCTAGTCATGAATCCTGAATCTTATTCATATTTGATTTCTTAATTAATATGCCGTGGGCATGTGGAAACTACAATGATTGTTATTAACAATAGAGAAAGCCTTATTACATTCCAATTCCACCGTGAGAAATGTCATGTAAAGTCTCTCTTGATGTTTGCTTATTTTTGACCTAATAAATTATTTGGAAAGCTCAATGGAGACCAATACTGAGACTTTTACACGACGATCCAGAGAATAGGTTTTATTGCATTTTGTTATTCATTTCCCAAGCAGGTCTCTAACCATTCGTAATTTCACAGGTGACATAAGGAAAGGGCAGAATGCACAATGTCGAGGGTACGTAGAATGAATTACATTCCATGAAAGATATATTTATCAGCTAGGCAGATATTCGCTCTTGACTGATACATGATCCACCAAAACCGATCTTATTAATATGGTCCCTCAAAACTGGGTTGGAAACCGCTTAAACATTCCATACATTTGATATCAGCAAGGGATTTTGATCCACGATTTCCGAATCAAATTTCGAATTATTCCTCTGTGGCCTGTGAGTCTTCATTCCGATCTGGAAACTGATTAGGATACTGCTTTGACCATCCACTTCATTCATGCCTACTGCCTCGGCATCTCACTTGACGTCTAATCAACACAGGATGCCTGCATCACAGGGCGTATATTCACCAGGAAATCCTATATCGTCTGTCTTGTCAACACAAATATTTTTCGGCGGCAACAACACAACACAGCACAACACCATGGCCGCCAGGGATCGCTACCCATTAGCAGAGCGTGCAGAACAGCTTCACCAGAGCTCGCAGCTAGTCCAGGAACCACTTTGATATGCCATTCACGTGATCGTAAATACTTCCTGCAATTACATTCGCCAAACGGGCTACATAGGGCGGCGCACTGCTGGCAAAGGGCCGCTCGATGCACCATTTGGAGAGCCCGGTGCCCCGCCTGTATTCTTGCATCCCACATGCTCTCCATCTTCACACCCTCCATACCCTTGCCCAAACTGGCTTCCGCCAACTCCCCATCCCTGATGATGTCCGTGTTTCCTCCATCTACCCCTCCTACCAGCTCTGACTCTCCCTTCCCATTCCCCCTTTCCCCCCAGGGCTCCCTCTCTCCCTCCTCACCTTCCTTTCTGCCCCCCTCCTCCCTCCCACGTCTCTAGCTTCCACCCCACCTCTGGGCTTCAAACCCCTCCCCTCTCCCCTCCCCCCACTCTCAATACAGAGATCAGCAGCGGTCCTATCACACTCCCTGGGGCTCTCCTGGCGATACCTTTGTCTCTGATGAACACCAGCTGTCGAGGACAACATACTGTGTTCCACTACTTAAAAAGTCTTAGAGCCACTCATATATCTGTAAATCGTAATCCATATGCTCGTACCCCTATTAAATGTTTTCCGGAAGTCTAGAAATATGGAATCTACCTGTTGCCCTTCATCCATAGTTTGCAGTACACCTTGTAACAAAAGGGCAAGCTGAGTTTCTCAAGAGGGATCCTTTCTAAGACATTGCTGATTCGTGGACAAATGCTTCTCAGTCGGAAGAAAATATTTTACATTTTAACTGAGAGTATGTTAAAAAGGAATTTCGGGTATTGTTCCGTAATTTTGTGGGTCTGTTCTTCTATGCTTTTTATATTCAGTAGTCACCTGCGCTTTTGTCCAGTCACTTGGGAGATACGCGATAAATGCAAGCTAGGAAGGGATCAGTGCCGTAGAGTGCCGTAGGGTACTGTTTCTAAATCGTATTGGGATTCCATCCGGACCTGGTGACTTATTTACTTTCAAATCCTTCTGTTGCTTCTCTATGCCAGCTACCCTTAAGTTTCTAATGGATGTTCGTAGCGAATAGTCATTGCTGCGATCGATCTGTTGTTAGTTTGACTTAATAAGTAAAATAAGTTACTGGGCGTGGGACGCCACTCCATTATGAACTCAATAATTTTATATACTTTACATTTGGCATTTCTTACAGAAATATCATCAGCATGGCTGACAAGGACAAAGTAGGCGTTTCAAATCCAGACTTTGAGACTGTTGTCACTCAGAGGTTACATGAGGTTGAAGATATCGAAGACAGTGATGGTGAAACAGCCAACAACAGTGATCCTGAACATAACAGTGAACAGGATATTGATGTTCAACTGGATACATCAGATAGCGATTGGCACAACACTTTTTATTGACGCAACCGATATTTTTTGTCAGCAGTGGATCCTACGATGAATGTTCTAACACCACTGCGTTGCACAAATCTCAATAAGCCATTGCCTTTCCCAGTGCAGAATGTTGAGCCCGGAAAATGGAATAAGTTATTTCTGAGTCATATTGGAACAAATAAGCCCTCGGTCACAAATATTAAGTCAAAATTGACCTGGTTTCGACGCTACCATGAGCGTCGTCTTCAGAATTAGACTAACAGTTATAAAACATATTACATATATAGTACATTAATAAAATTTAAGTTTGTACTGACTGGAAAAGATGCAGTACTTTCAAGTCACATATTAAAAAAGATCTAAGCCGGAAAGGCGACGTCATGAACAGTTGTGATATGGCGAGCCGCTAAGGTTCAAATGGCTCTGAGCACTATGGGACTCAACTGCTGAGGTCATTAGTCCACTAGAACTTAGAACTAGTTAAACCTAACTAACCTAAGGACATCACAAACATCCATGCCCGAGGCAGGATTCGAACCTGCGATCGTAGCGGTCTCGCGGTTCCAGACTGCAGCGCCTTTAACCGCACGGCCACTTCGGCCGGCGAGCCGCTAAGGGCTGCTCGTACTGTGAACAAGGGTTGCAAAGAGACTGAGGTGCACCTCAATCAATGTATAACAGAGTTTCATCACTAGTCATTGTGCTCTTTGCTGTGTGTCGTGACCCTTGAACCAAACGGTTCCATCCTGGTCGGTTACCAGATTCTCTTTGAACCTGTCTAATAGGTAGACCAGAGATCTTCCTTATTCGATCTTTCCTCCTGCTCGCGGCTCTTCCCCTAGTTCTTTTGCTCTCGATCTTTCTCTCCATGATTCTTTTCTCTAGGTTTTCTCCATCTCTTCTCAAAATACGACAAAAGAACTGGAGACACAAACAGAAAGGCACTTGGGGACACTTAGTTGTTCAATACTGGACAAGTACGTTCTTCTTTCAGTCCATTTTATGCGCAGCATCATGTGTCAGCACCTAAGATCAAATGCATCGTAAATTGCTTTTGAGCTTAGAACTGACTTTGAGAAGTGGTTTATAATTCTATTGTTCATCATATATTTTTTCAGCCATTAAACTTCCTTACATTTGGTATTATTAGTATAACATGAAGTACAGAATATCATGTTCACATATACAGTAAGTGTAGGACGTATGTTTATAAGATGTGTTGCGGGCAACCAGGGTACTGGACTTATTGACATCCTCAATAAATGATTCAGTGAATGAATGTCAGTGCAAACAAAACTGTTGTTTGTACCTTCAAGACAATAGCCACATCATCCGACATTACAGCTTGCTGTCTCCCTTCAACATTTTCTGTTCAGTTGAAATTTGTATTTAATAAGTATAAATTACAGTTGACAAAAATATTGCTTATATTGAGGCCGAAGTTGAGGGTGACAGCGAAGTTACCTGGTCGCATATATCGGTCTAGATGGCACCAAGTTAACTGTTGGACTTTTTTACTGGCCAATCGATGCAAAGAAAGGCTGAATTCAGTGGCGCTTAAAAATCTAGATCTTGCAATACTGGCTGCAGACGACTTTGACCAATCGTTTATTGGTTGGGACAGTTGTGGATTCATTGTGGGGAGTATGGACAGACAATCTTTGCGAAGTACTTTAAACATGATTTCTGAAAACGTTTTTCAGCAGCTAGCTCGGAAGACAACACACACACACACACACACACACACACACACACACACTTACACAACTACCACCATCGTACCTTAGCAAAAGATCTGGGAGAAACTTCTGATCCTGTGTAAATTCGCCAACCGGATCTAAGGCTTCCATCCAGTCACTCATTGATACGTAGTCTGGTATGGCTGTTGAAGATAACAAAACGAAAGCCAAAGTATTAAATTTTGCGTTTAATAAATCGCTCACGTAGGAGAATCGTTCAAACGTTTCGCACAAATATACCGCCGACCACCTCACAGAGTCCCGTACTGGCGACCTAGTAATAAGCAACGCTCGCGTAGAGAAACAACTGGAAGAGTTCAAGACAAACAGGTTGCCAGGTCCCGAAGGAATCGCAGTTCGGTTTTAAAGAGTACTCTACGATAATGGCCCCACACTTCGCTTGAAGTTTTCGCGAAGAGAAAAAGCCCAGGAAACTCCTGCGGGTAAAAGAAAGGACCCACAAAGTTGCGGACCAATATCCCTAATATCTATCTGCTGCTGGATTATTGAACATATTCTCACAATATAATGAATTTTCTTGAGTGCGAAAGGCTTATATCCATGATCTAGGACAGTTTTAGAAAGCATCGCTCGTGGGAAGCTCAGTTTTCCTTTTTCTCACATGATACACTGCGAACTACGGATGAACGGCAACAGGCAGATTCCATATTTCTAGATTTCCAGAAAGCATTTGACACGGTGCCCCACTGCAGACTGTTGACGAAGGGACGAGCATATGGAAAAGGTTCCCCCGGATGTAAGTGGAAGTATCTGCGCTAGCAGAATATAAATATGGAAAAACAAATCCGAAAACAATTTATTGGACTGATCAAAACGAAACAATAATACAATATCCAAAAGAACAACCGACTCGATCCCAAGTGGGGATCGACACAAATACAAAATAACAAATAACAACAATAAAAAAGACCCGACGGGGAGCGAACACACAGTTGTACAACGTCAAGAGTTTCATCGACTATACCACGACATCTGCCAGCTAGGAGAGGCTTCTGGCCGTTGCTGCCAGGGCGGCAGCTCTGAATCCTTCGAAGCGGTGCGTCCGACTGTCTTTCGAAGGCAATGCGCCGCCTTATAAAACCCGTTGGTCGATGTACCTCCGGAACAATTTGCGATCACGTGCCTGGCGTAGCAAAGTAGTTCCTAGGCTAAGTGCTACCTCTGGTGAAGCTGTTCTGCAGGTTCTGCGAACGGGTAGCGGTCCCTGCCGACCGTTGGTGGAGACCTGGCGGTGCGTTGCATTGTAGCCGCCGTTAAGTCTTTGTTTTGACAACACAGATCACATAGGTTTTCCTGTAGAAAATGCACCCTGTGTTGCAGGTATCCCGTGATGGTTCAACGTGAAGTGGGTTGCCGATGCATTAGGCGCTACGACGTCCGAGGTGTGGGACCACAGCATGAGTGGCTCGAAGAATTCCTTCAAGTAATAGAACCCAGTACACTGTCCTCGAAGACGAGTTTTCATCAGAAAGAACGGCGCGTCAGGAGTTCCTCAGGGAAGTGTGATACGACTACTATTATTCTCTGTATATATACATAATCTGGCGAGGAGTGTGGGCAGCAATCTGCAATTGTTTGCTGTTGATGCTACGGGGTACGCTAAGTTGTCGCGGTTGAATGACTTAGAAGAATACAAGATGACTGAAACAAAATTTCTAGTTAGTGTGATGAATGGCAGCTAACTCTAAATATATAACAGATAAAAGTAAGTTAATAGGGACGCGTATCGGAAACTAACCCCTAATATTCGGAAAAACCACTAGTAGTGACCTGCTTGGCTCAGTAACATCAGTTAAATATGTGGACGTAACGTTACAAAGCGATATTAGATACAGCGAGCATGTGAAGATTGTGGTAGGAAAAGCAAATTGTGGACTTCGGTCTCTTGGGAGAATTTTGAGAAAGTGCGGCTCATTCTGAAGAGGGTTCCACATATTCTTGAATACTGCAGCCTCACAATGCTAAAGCGCTAACTTTTACGCGTTACGCAATGAGAAACACTCCAACACAAGAATAAGCATTGCATGGAAAATTATTAACAAAGTTCCTCAATGTAAAATATCCGCAGCAGTGTCATTATTGCACAGAAGTGAGAAAACTGAAACACATCCACATACAAGTCAAAATAAATTTGGAAGTCAGTTTCGTTGCAACCACATTCTCTTCTTATATCGCACCTCATTAGCACTTTTACTTCATGAAAAGTAAATCAGTTTTTGGCGAAAGTGAGCGTGGTAGTGTCACATCGACAAAAATTATTGTGAGGAGTCGATTCTGCTGTAGGAAAAACATTTCTGCCTATGAACTAGGTGTTTATTGAATTTTTGGAATAAATAGTTTAGTGACAGACGGTTACAATAAAAGTGGAGGTATTCACAGAAGTCCAATGTGGGCTGTAATAATAGAATCACTGCGAAACTTAGTACTTACGCTAAGGCGATAATGCGAACCTGATTCACGTTGGGAAAAGGGTAGTTCTACTTTTGGCTACCTAGCTAAAATCCGGCGCAGTGAATGTAAGAAGTATAGAAATCTTGAAATGTTTTCGTATGTAATGGGTTACGAGTGGTACATTGTGAGAAAGGTAAAGTGTTGATTTTATTATTAACCACCGTTACACAGTTTGTTTGGTATGAGCACTAGAGAAGTCGCCCAGATGCTGCATCCTTAAAAAGGCGTGAACAGCAGTTAATCGCAGTAGTTCGGTGGAATCCGAGCAACGTGTCCCTTTTACTGAGCTTCAGTTTCGGTGGAGACTGAATGGGTCACCGTTAAACGACGTGTTCCTTAGATACTCCCAGAGCCAAAATTCACATGGGTTCAGATCAAGACAAAATCTTGCAGGGCATGCATATGGAAAATATTTGAACATGTTCGTGGAAAGTGGCATTTAGTATATCTTTCAGTGGGCGAGCGACTTTAAGTGTTGCCCAATCTTGCAAGAAACAGTGGTTCCAAACTGTAGCGCTCTTTGAATGCAGGAATCACATGCTGTACAAGGTGTCGATAACGTGCAGACTTTACGGTACACCTCAAAACCCATCTGGAAGTATTCTTTTGAAAGGAGCACGGAACGAGAATAAAGGTGCTTATGAATCAAAATCACACATTCATATATGGCGAATGCAGTGGCTCCTTGTGCACATCACGTGGTTCAACAATACCCCAAATTCGAAGTTCTTTGTATTCACTGCACCCTGTAGTAAAAAATGTACCTCGTCACCCCACGGAATATACAAGGCCAATTGTCATTATCTTCCATACGCGCCATAAATCGACGAGCAAATACGCTCCATCACTGCGGACCATGCGGCATCAGGTGCTGTACCGTCTCGGGTGCCAGTGTAATACATATCTGAACACTTTCAGTACTGTTGACCACGGGATGGACCACAATCGTGTCGCTGCACGAACACTAACACTAACCGGGGCACGTGTTGCATTGTCAGTTACAGCAGCAGCAACCTCGTCAATAACTTCCACCTGTATAGGACGCCTTCCCCTTCCACGTGCCACATCAAGCTCACCTTTGTTCTCGACCTCATTGAGTAACTGCACCTTCAATTACCACCCTGTGTAATGATGCAAATGATGTTCGAAAATCGCAAATTTTATCTATGAACAGCACAGCCAAATCCGAAAAATATCTGTAATTTTCTACTCCCTATTAAATACTTCTTCTTCTTTAAACCATTCAATAAATCGGGCCATTCCTCAGTCGGCGATACTCTCACAATACGGAACTGTAATTGCCACCGTTCACATGAAACAGTTTGACTAACGGTGCTCGCGCTCTCTTCTTGATTGGCAAAATGTTCACTCACTTTATGGCTTGTCAAATGACAACGTCTAGGTCATACTGTCGTACAAGCAATGCACAGCGCCAGATTTGCACCTGGTGGCCAGAACTGGAACTAATTATTTTCCAACATACATCGGTTTCACGTTAACACGTAAGCATATCTATCAAGTGTCATTGACATACGATTATTACAGCCCACACTGGACCTCTGTGAGTTTTCATTACCATCACCTGGTATAATATAGCAAATGGTGCTCGAAAATCGTAAATTTCTTCTATAAATTGCACAACCAAAGCCAGAAATATGTCTGTACTTCTCTACTCCTTACTAATTACTAAAAAAAGTTCTATCACTTTTTGTGAAGGAAAAGCAGTCATATGTATTAACTGTAACGATCTACCAGTGAATCAGTATCCTGACGTACGTTGATATTCCTTGCTATCCCACAAAGTACGTCGGTATACGAAAGATCGCAGTTACGATACACAAACTTCTAAAAACGTAAACACACTAGTAAGACGCATACTCAGCAATTGTTAAACTTGAATGTAGCGCCTCCTACTACAGAAATCCCGTAACCACAAGCGAAAATAGATGCCTGAAATAATAGTTATTGCGATATTGTTCATATATGAAGTACTGACGGAACTGTCACAGAACGGTACATATTAGCCGAATGGTTTAGGACCTGCAGTCATGAACTGTGCGGCTGGTCCCGGCGGAGGTTCGAGTCCTCCATCGGGCATGGGTGTGTGTGTTTGTCCTTAGGATAATTTAGGTTAAGTAGTGTGTAAGCTTAGGGACTGATGACCTTAGCAGTTAAGTCCTATAAGATTTCACACACATTTGAACATTTTTGAAGAACGGTACATAGCACTGACAGGAAAAGATATTGTTATGAATAAGGCAAAACATGAGGAAGTACACAAATCCTCTGTTACTTTCGCACTAATACGTCCGCAATTTGAAACGAAATTGTGGCGCCTTGAAATTCTTGCACAAATGTTATCATAGTATATTTGCTAACTGTATTTTAGCTGTGAGCAAAAAGTTACTTGAAATGGATTTAAGGTAACAATTTCCATGACGTAAATTTAGCGAGCAAAACGACTGAATTGAGATATACTAATTAATTAATATTGAATTTCGTGCCAATTTTCAGCATTATAGGATACAATCAAACAAATGAAAAAATATAAAAAGACCGCAAGTATTCTAACTTTAATTTTGTGACAGTGACTGGTTGTTCAGAAGGTCACGCACATACTTTAATCAACATCTGAGGGCAGCTTACTTATTCTGTGTGAGTATGTAGGCCTGAAACTGTCCTAATAGTTCCTCTTACTTCCCGCTGTGTCACTGTATTTCAACATGAGGCTGCACTCCACTATTCATTGTATACTACTAACTCATCGGAGCGGTAGCTGGCTTGTTGTAAAGGTGCTGTTATTTAATCAAGTCCATTCTTCGAATGTACAACAGGAAAATGATCAAATTGTCCCCTTTGTAATTTGGTGTTGGATCGTGTTATCGTGAAGTGGCGAGTTTACAGCGTGCATTAGCAATACGTGACATAGTTGCAGACGAAAGCACGAAAACAACGAAAACCGCTTTGTTCTGCTGTGCAAACAAACAGCCGGCATGTAGCGTGTGCACTTCAGTTACATACATTGTTTCTCATTTACACCGTCGAATGTCCAGTTTCATGTACGATCTCCCAGTAGTGCTCTTCTCACCATCCCACTGTCGCCTACGACGCCGAGCCTCTTACACGCAAGGATTAACACTCCACAAGAAATATCATTCTTCCCACTGTCAAAATAAGACAATGGTACGCTTTAATTTTTAGACTATAAATATTAAATTCCAGATTTGTAATGGAAATAAAAATCACGTAGAACTAAGCTATACCGTTACAATGGGGGGAGCCAACATGAAATATATGGTTCACGATTCGTGAGTAGCATATCATGCTTCTCAGCTACGGGACTGGAAGATGAAAACCACATCAAAGGTATTATTTTTTGTTTCTTGTTTTTCCCTTTTTAAGCCTTTGTTCACCATTGAAACGCCGAGATCGATAATAGAGCTATTTTTTCTCTGAATTCAGTTGAAAATCTTTATTTACCATTTATGCTTAAGTAAATGTTTTCTTTGGAGTCAAATTTAGGTCCTCCCATGCCTTATAGTTCGGCGATGACTATTCTTCTTTACCCACGTCCTCTCGATAATCTTTGACTAATATGAGAATCCTTTGCGTGAGATACGACTGTAGGTAGATCCATGTATGGCGTTTTCAATGATACGTGGAAGAAAATGTCTTTTCTTCATTTCGACCTATCAGAGAAATTCTAGGGTACACTTTGTGTACCATCACAACCTGAAACATGTGTATTTGTGACATTCATCTTTCCTACTAGTTCATGCTATACCATTGGGTGAATTCAGTGACATTCGGTTTCTCTTAGCCTAAGAATATTTAAATTTCATGTATTATACGTGTCACTTTGTAGAGTAATGACAACATGCTGAGATAGGGAAACAGACTTTGCCAGAAACATTCTGGGCTGCAGCATTGGGGCTCCAGTCTCTAATAATGCGTCTACAAATGTTTGATCACTCCCTAACGAATGTAAAAAGGAAAAAAAAGTATTCCATAGGCAACTGCTGTAGGTTGGCAATAGGATGCTCTGCTTTCAAAATTCTCCGGTTTTACTGGTAACATTCAGTCTGAGATTTACCAACAACGACGTCAGGTGCTAGGAAATTACATAAAAATAACGAATTATGCAAACGTAGGATTTGTATTTTCTCACTTCTTGATAATACTCTCACTCCAGATAGTTGATCTAAATAAATTTCAGTTATTTGTCTTCATGGTTAACAATTTACGTAACATATGAACAAAATAGGAAAAGAACGTCATACTATAGTAATTACAAAGTCAACAGTTTAAAACCATCAGATATATTCCGTTAGAAGAGCAAAACCTGTTATCTGTACCAGACAGCTGGTTTGCAATAGTTACCAAAATATACGTTACGCCGACTACAGTCATTTGCTGTTCTTATCCTATTGGTAATAATACGATCTAAAATAAACTTAAATACCCTGCCGACAATGTACAAACGCCTCAAGGTGGCCTGCTTTTGTGCGTTTCACACTGTAGAGCAATCAATGCAAAACGTTTATCTTCTATGTAAACTATTACATTTTAAGATTTCTTGACGAAATCTCTGTTAAAAATACTGTTATTGCGTGATGTTGTCATTAACGAAATATTGATCAACAAGCATCATGTAATCGAATAAAATAATCTTTCTACGTCAGTCAGACGTAAATTTTATTTACTTGTTACTCTGGTAGCTTATTATCTCAGTTCTAAAGGAGTTGGTATTTCAAAACACATTCTTCAACACCCTCTGGATTTACAGCTATGGTTGTGTGATTAGCGCATAAAATATCTGCCTAGAACTGGTACAAAAATGAAATAACTTCATTGCACCTGTTGTAGGCTGATATTTCATGCGTTAGTAACACAAATATCACACGAATATAAGTCCATACCAGACAGAATTTGTCGAGAAATACAAGCTACTAGGGTAATATTTAAATAAAAAAAAACGTCAGGGACTCCCAGAACGCTTATTTAATTCAATTACATGGTGCTTGGTGATTAATATTTGGTTAATGACAAAATTCACACAACACTCCCGAAGGGAAAACACACATTAGAAAAGTGAGGAACAGGCCGAAGAAAAATTAGGAAACGGGCAAATCACTGACTGTAGAAAAGAGAATTGTATCAAAGGCACAGGTTTCATTTACGATGGCGTGCTGAAAAGTAAAGCCTCTAACTATTTTTATTCTGTTCTCAGTATTGGTTGAGGTATTACATATCGTGCATATCACGCATATTACTCGGTCGACTTTTCCCACTTTGTGACGTTACGTTGGAATGCTCTAACACTAGAGATCTGTGAATTGTAGCGTGAAACGTGGCTGTGTATGATGCAACTCTGTCGACACATGAGAACCTGAGAAAACTGAAAGTGCTAATTCTAAGAGTTTTCCCATGTGAGAAAAACCGTTTCCTTCAGCATGAGAATGCCACACTACACAAGAGAGCTGCGATGTCTACAACAATCCGACCCCATGGGTCTGATTTTCATCTGTTTCTAAAACTTGAAGAACACCTTTGAGAACGTCAACTGGATAGTGTTGAAGTGGTGCAAGCAGGGGTGGGGTTGTGGCTCCGTTAACAACTTCAAACATTCTACAGTGACTGTATCAACATACTGGTCTTTTGTTGGGAGGAATGTGTTCGTCGCCACGGTGACTATATTGAGAAATAAAGATGTAGACATAAGGAATAAAAATTTAGAAAGTTTATAAACTTATTTTTATTAAAAACACTTTAAGAATTTCTACATACAAATTCAGAGGAATTACTTTTCAAAATGTCATCGACTTCTGCAACAACTGCGTATTTTGTGGCTCATATTGACACAGCAATTCTTCCAGACTATTCGTTCCCAGATGCTTGTTTTTACTCAGTCAGTAGTGGTTTGCAGGCAATCATGGAGCCAGCCACTGTCTATTCAATTATGTAATTCATCTCGTTACGAACTGATCGTCCAGTGGATTATATTCTTCAACTTTTTTCCCCGTTCACGTTTGGTTCTACATCAGGACAGTCGAACATAAAGCTATTTATATTATATCACTCAATATAACTGCGTGGTACTTAATATTTATTAATATAATTCAGCTCACGACTGATTCACCAATAACATACCGAAAAGTGAGGTAAACGAAATAGATTAGAAACTAAGTGCAAAGGCGGAGAAGGGAAATTAGAATAATTACTCACTGAGAAATAAATATGTCTACCAGCTACGCATAAGTTTACTGTTGAGCAGCTGGACACACAGGCAGAACACAGAGACGAGAAGTATCCTCCTGTATTCTGATCCACAACTGCACTGCATTTAACATCAGTATACTGCACTGTCAAATGTATTTGACGAAATGAAGGTAACCGTAAGTTGTTTCACGTGTTTTGTTTTATGTTCTATATTGTTAGATCTTGGTGTGTTCACACTAAGCTCTAAAATCACTGAATATGTGTCTAGGCCGAAATAGTTTTTCAGTATGCTTTTTGTAAACTTCATTTCGACCTCGCAGTCTATAAATAATTCCGTTACGACTGATTTTGCAACTGTAAGGATATTAGCGTCACATTTGATAAATTTCAACAGGAATCTTGGTATTTCCTTCTCTTTCTGCCGAAGTTACATTCTGTGACCATGAAACGCACCCAATTTGCAATTCGTTTTCATTTCAGACATACTTATTCGTAGTCCTCTAATAAAAAATATCGTTTACTTTCATGTAATAACACCACGCTTCACAAGAATCTAACATTCTAATCCCAATCGGATTTATTCAAGTGATGCTGTCTTACTCCCTCATCCGTAATTTTAACAAAATTGCGTCGATGCTGTAACGTTAATATGTTGCACAAAATGTATCTTTTAAAATCTATGCCTTCTGCAGAACACAGAGTTTTTCTTCCTTTTATTCTTTACCCAAACATGTTTCCACTCCTACGCGTTATCTTCAGCAGATCTCGTTTTATTTCTGAAAGTGCATAAATTTTTAAGGTTGATCTTTTATGCGTTTTGTGGCTTGACTATATGTCAAGTCCTCTACCTAACCGTACATCTTTGCTGCATTTATTTGTGTCTTGTAATTGTATACACAGTTATACATATCTGCCACTTAGCTTTCACTTGGTATAGAAAGATTTTAGACAAACAAATGAGATATAGGGGATTTTCCGTATCTACATAAATCTACATAACAGAGACATCAAGTGTGAAGAACTGTTGCATAACTAGACCCCACAAAGAAACACACTAAGGCTTCACAGTACAGCGCAAAAATGACATACTTTCAGGCCAAAGTCTCATAAAGCAGACCAGTCTGTACACACCCACCTCAAAAGTTATTGCTGTTTGTGAAATAAAACGGAACCCACTTCTCACATTTGGGTCGCAAGATGTTTGCGTAAAGAATAAAATGTAGGAAAATGATTGTGTTTCACAGAAGGTGGAGTTTTAAAAAGCAAATATAATTAAAAAAAAAACAGAAAAGCAGATACAGGAACTTCCAATCCCAAGAAGAATGTTTAGGATACATAGCACGCCTGATTACGGGCAGTAGTTGGACATTCAATTAAATGTTTAGGGACCGCTCTAAATATATCAGTTTCCAGACTAAATGCTCCGATAAGTGAATCAGAATTGTTTAGTTATCTGGATAATATAGTAAACAACGTGCCTCACTCGAGCATGGTCCATTGCGTACATAAGCTTAATTCAGCGTGTGCATAGGCAATTGTTCAAAGTGGAAACGGCTTAAAAGAAATTTTGGTATGATTTGTGCTGACTCGATACCCTGTACTATTAATTTTTTTAAGTTTTTAGAATGAAACTAAGTTTTTACAGAATGAATGACTCATTGTGGAAAAATATACCCTATTACACCTTCATCAAAATGCCAAGCGTGGTACGGAGGATGTGTGAAGATTGCATAGCATGAGAGAAGCATTTAAATACTGGCTGAAACAAAGACGTGAGCGAAGGCTGGATTGCACAGGCGGTAAGAGCGCATCTCGGCAAAGAAAAGGTTCCGCTTTCGGGTCACAAAAGTTCAACAATTCTAATCTGCCAATATGTTCTGAGGGATCTCTTCATCAGAAACCTTTGGTATTACGATACGAGCGAGAATATAAATTACATTAGAAAAAAAACCAAAGTTACAAGATGGAAATACGATAAACATAGAAACAAAAGTGAAAACAACTGCCAAACGTTGAACATACATGTTGCAGTGGTTAAAATTATGTTAAAAATTATAATGGAAACACACTGTTATCTTCAACAATCAAATGAACATCGAAACGAATAGGAATGAAACCAACAAAATGAATCATCTCAGAATAAAACATATTACCAAATCTCTTGTTTGTTTCATTCGGTTTGCAAATAACTACTGATTACTAGTTGTAGCAAATTATATTTAAGTCAGAAAAATTTAGTTGTTTGAAGTTATTTAATGTTAACACACTATTGGGGACGCCTGTATTCATTATACGTCCTTCAGCACCAATTTCAGGGTTCAACACTAACTAAAACACTATAGCGGCATTCAGTATTGGCAGATGGATCAGTGGTCTCTGTTCTTCAACAGCGCTGCCCTATGTTGCCCATATACTGATGGTTACGACAGTAAATTTGTAGCAAAACATCAGCTTACGTGCAATGGGTGGGGAAGTTACCCATTCGAAGAAGTCGCCCCAAAAATGTGTAATACTTCCACTGAAGTTGCGCCGTGTAATCTGTGGCGATTGACGTGGCAACACTGCACTCTGCAACATCGTTTGACACAACAGAACGTTTCCCCGCGTGGCTGTGGCTGGACCTCAGTATTCAGTGTTTACTGACAATGTATCGCTATTCCGTCGAAGAGCGCGTTTCTTGCGAAAAATAGTTAGATTACTGGTTCCACTAAGACGTGATACCAAATGTTTGTTGAACGGTTTGGTGACCAGCGTATACCATCTAAATGCTGCGTACCTAAGTTAGTGAACAAAATGGAGAGCAATGGAATTGTGTTGGATGTTCACAGCAGAGGACGGCCGTCACTATCGGAAGGAAAAGTGACTGACATGAAACAACGATTCTTGGCCTCTCCTGCAAAGTCTCTTCGACGTTTACCTCAGAAATGTGGAATGTCACGGATCACATGTCACAGAGCTGCGAAGAAAGCTGGCATGTATCCACATAAGTTTACAGTTGTTGAGAAACTGAATGTCAGTGACAAAGGCAAACGCAACATTTAGCCCGTGTTTCAAGCAATTACTGATCTGAGGTGAGGAATATTGCAGTGTACATGGTTCAGTGACGAGGTGTACTCCCACTTCTCTGGGTATCAAAACTCTCAGAATACACGTTTGTGGCGTAATGATGATCCACATGCACTGCTCGAGCAACCCCTGCGTTCACAAAAGTTTGGCTTGTTCTGCGCAGTATCAAACGCGTCGTGTCATCGGGACAGTTTTTTTCGAGTTTACTGTGACAAGTGCAGTCATATCGAAATGTTTCGGGAGTTTCTGAACCAGTTGGACGATGAAGAACTTATCGTTGGCTGGTACCAACAGGATGGCGCCACATGCCACACGTCGTGAGTGACCACGGCTGAGATCGAAAAATTCGTTTCTGGCAGAGTTATTTCGAAAGGGCTGTGGCCCCAAGATCACCCAATTAAACACCATCAGACTTTTTCCTTTGGGGTGGCGTCAAACGCAAGGTCCACAGGAACAAACCACACAACTTGGAAGATTTACGAGACAATATCATCCATGAAAACAAGGGAGCGACACCAGAGGTTCAGGCAGCAAAATCCGAGATCCTGGAGCGTCGCATTCCACGGGTTTTACAAGTCGAGGGCAGTCAACTCCGGCACCTCTAGTGATTCACCTTTACTTCCCTGTGACTGAGGTATGACATATTCATTTCATTTGCTGATTTTTATGCAAAGCCTCTAGGTACAATTTTAGAAAATGTTTGTTTTCGGCAATCCTTCCGAGTGGGACACCATGTACTTTCGAAACTTGCCAACCAATCGCTAACACAGGAGACGTCAGATTAAATACACGGACTGTATTAGTCAACAAGAAAATATGTTACGTTGAGACATAAAAAAAGGCAAATTGCGCTCCTGTCACATACTAATTACCTTTTACATTAGCTTAATCGGACGTTAATGGTCAACAGTGAAGCTTAATTACAACTACATTCCTTGTTCTTGCCACGTGTAATGTAGCATCACTGATCACTGTATTTGAAAAGTAATAAATTGAAAGTACTTACCTGTTTCATCAGAGGATCAGGGTATGAGGGCCCTCGGATGGTTGCTGGAGCTATGACGCTTGTGTCCCTGCATAAGCTATACGCTTGTTAGAACCAGAGCAACCGTGTGAGGTGGCGCAGTGGACTCCCATTCAGGAGGATGATGACTCAAACCTGTATCTGGCCACCAAGATTTAGGTTTTCCGTGATATCCCTGAATCGCTCCAGGCAAAGCTGGTATGATCCCTTTGAAAGGGCACGGCCGATTTCCTCCCCCAACTTCGACACAACCTCAGCTTGTGCTCCGTCTCTAATGACCTCGGTGATGACGGGAACCAATCTTCTTTCCTTTCTTACAGCCAGATCATGTCCAGTCAACGGCTGTACCGAGATGGATACACCGGTTCCAGTCAGAACACACAAGTAAAGCATCATCGGGCATGGCCAATACTTCGATGGTTGGCAGCCTTGGCACACCGCATGCTGTTGACAATTTTCCCTTTGAATTTGTAAGAAATGGGTGAGACGTGAAATCCCTGACCGCCCGCCTTTGCCCCTATGTTCTAAGTCACATTCCTAATCTCTCTGCAGTGTCTCATGAAGTGAGGGTATGTGATCCTATTGATAGTGATTTCGTCCTTCGGATGATGACGTTAAGCTCGTCGCCCCATCGGTGCTAACCGAGAGGCGTAGAACTATGTGCCAGCACCGGGTTTCACTCTCTTCCTTTTCTCATTGGCTCCTGTACGAACGCGACACTACACTGCACCTCACACACACACACACACAAACACACACACACACAAACACACACACATACACACACACATACACACACCGTTACAGTTACCTACACCTAACATATACATTCTCAACCAAACTCTCATATTCCCGAAGGAAACGTGCTTGCAGGTGTTGAGGATAGAGAAAATCATTCCACTTAGTCGGCTAAGCCTGCCGAGCCATTCATGCCATACGACCTTACTTCTTGATCAATGCCAGTTACAGGCTGAGGTAACTACACTTGACGATTAGCTCTGACGCTGGCAACTGAAAACATATTGGTGATTACTTATATTATTGTGAAAGGTCGTCTTACTTCAAATGATAAGAAAGATAGAATACGGCTTAGTTAACGGCTGTAATTGTGCATTATCAACTAGGCGAATGACAGTGATGACATTGAGGACGGGTCTTCGATAACGTCTTTATCTAAATTACTAAACTTGATATGGTGGTACCCCTGCCTCAGTCTCCACCTGACATCAGTCAGTTACGTTGACTGTGTCTGTATACCTAGTGTAGCAATGAATGGAAAGGTGTGAAGAAGAGGCGAGTGACAGACAGAAAAGTCGAGGAAGTGTTAACCTTAGACAATCAAATGATTCTAAAATTTATTAATTGCAGTTAGATGAAAATCAGGGGATATTTTTATTAATTTTGGCATGTAACACGCTGTTGGTGATCTAATAATTATAATTAACTAACGCATAACCTATAAGTTACGACTTCATTTGAATAAAATGTGGAGTAGCTATCTTTACGATGGTTTAGTAGCAATGAAAAATTTTCCTCCTTTTGGTGTTCTAGGGTTAACTGAGAGTAGAAGAAGACGATCGGAGAAGCCGGCACGTCTTACGGTCATGTTACTCACAAAAGTAGGCAAGTCGAACGCTGCGCGACATCGACCTCGGCTTCAGAACGATGCTGATTCTTGGCCTCTCCGTTAGTTCTTCAATATTACTAGACAAGATACTTAGAGAAAAAAAACACACATTGACAACAATAGTGATCATGAATCTTACAATGAGGAAGTAAATGCAGGAACATACATTTTACAATATTTAATGAAAATCGATTGCCAGCACGCTGCAAATGATAGTGAGATACAAAGGAACAACGCTCAGGATTATTCAGATTCCGAAGGAAGAGGTAAAAGCGCTAACCTATCTCGTCTCACCAGTACAAGACAGCGAGAGAGAGAGGGAGAAAGAGGCAGCGATCGCAAACATAGCTAAAACATCGAGATTACTACCTACAACAATGACTTCGCTGTTCCAGAATGAAAATGATAGATCGTTACGTGGGGAGTGGATACTATATTAGCTGAAGTAATTGTATGAAATAATATCACCTGATTAATGTTCAAAAAAATGGTCAAATGGCTCTGAGCACTATGGGACTTAACAGCTGTGGTCATCAGTCCCCTAGAACTTAGAACTACTTAAACCTAACTAACCTAAGGACATCACACACATCCATGCCCGAGGCAGGATTCGAACCTGCGACCGTAGCAGTCGCACGGTTCCGGACTGCGCGCCTAGAACCGCGAGACCACAGCGGCCGGCCCTGATTAATGTTACTCAACGATCCTCTGAAAAATTAATTTCTTATTGGTGGAAATAGAATTGGGTTTGATCAAAGAGCATCAGTGCGATTCTACTTGTCACGAATGGACATCAACAATATTGTGATTGTGGATCGAGTCCAGAATTGTAAAACGAATGAGGGGTAGCAAAAAAGAACCTAGTATTTTGACTAGGTAAGCAAAGAGAAACAATTAATATACAAATTTTGGTAAAATGTAACTATATTCTTAATCCATATCGATGTGCAATCAATAACCACAGAAACGCAAGGAAATCCGAAGAGCGTGGTAGAAAACAGAGGAACAATCGCGCCAGAATTTTGCTACACACGGAGAGTATGACTGCATACTTTCAACGTGTTTTGCTGCGGCTACCCTTACGTCAGTGGTGGAAGGACCCGACGTCAGAAGCAGAGGCGCCTGTTTGACGGAGACAGCCGCAAGACACGACTCCTCTGTGACACGGTCTGGCTGTAACGGGGCTCTCCTACCACCCGGAAAATCATTGGACTTTCTTCTGCGATTGGCTGCAGATAGTCAGCTGCTTTGGCTCTTCCCAGGATTCCAACCCAGTTGGTGCCGTAAGTCCGCTTTACCCACAAACGCGATACAAGAGCAGGTCTCTGTTAGGTATCTTGAAAAGATCGATTTTGCACGAGGCTTGAGACTGCCAGTATCTCGTCTTCTTCGACAAGTTTTAACTTAACGGCCTCGCTCTCGTTTAACGCCACAAGAAGCGGCCATTGTAGAATTTTGGGCCCAAAACGTGGCTATTGACTACGAGCCATATGTTGCAAATATAAATCGTGGAGTTATTTTGTCGTCTCTCCCGCTAACATCATTGACAATTTCTAGAAATACGCATATAAACACCGATCAATGCTTCAGTATCACACAACTACCGCACGTCTAATGACGAACCAAAATACTCGAAGCCGGCCGGGGAGGCCGAGCGGTTCTAGGCGCTACAGTATGGAATCGCGCGACAGCTACGGTCGCAGATTCGATTCCTGCCTCGGGCATGGATGTGTGTGATTTCATTAGGTTGGTTAGGTTTAAGTAGTTCTACGTTCTGGGGGAATGATGACCTCAGATGTTAAGTCCCATAGTGCTAAGAGCCATTTGAACCAAAATACTTGTTACACCACATTTTCCTCTGCGTACTGAGATGACAGCCATGGAATTCGGAATTCTACCTCATTTCATACTCCGTCTGTCTGACACTCTCCCTCCTCTCCACTTTCATCTCGCGCGACCTCCATGGAGCATGTATTAGTATCTCGTCATGAAAGCAACAAAACCACTCACAGCCCATCCAAAGCCTGACCAGACCCACATGTCTTGCAGCTATCCTGGTAAATCTGGAATTTTCAATGCGCGGTTCCTTTCAATATTTGTACCGTTTTTCTCTACCTTACATCAAGTTCATCCTAGATTTATCGTCCAGATTTTTTAATTTAAGTACTGAGCCCATATTCTCTTATTGTTTCATTTCGGTATATTAATTGTTGACATTTTCTTTGTAGTAATAAGTAATAATTTCATGAAAAATGAATAAAATGGGGTCTTTGTACAGAAAGTGTTACTCAGGGTTTTTGAAAGACGTAACTATGGATGGTAGATGGCAGGGGATGTTATATATTTCTTTATATCTCTGTTGAGCTCTAATACTACCATAAATCTATTACGATAAATCTATTACGATTTTGGTGATGCCACGGTTTAGTCGCTTTTGTAATCAGTTTTAAATTCTCATGTATCAATAATTACTTAATGAGATGTTTTAGTCCACCTCTTACTACTGCAGATTGCATCTCATACTGACTTTCTCTTTCTGTGTATGATGAATAATAGTAAACCAAATTTGGGGGCTTTGTTCAGTATAGATTCCTGCTTTCAATCCATGATTTAGTTGTTAAGATAATTTGTCAGTTGCTTTCTTCTTACAGTTACACTCTTCAGATGGTTGTAGTTTTAACTTTAATTGTCGTTCTTCATGTATCCAACATTTTTCTGTCCGGGAACTCCTCTGCTGTTCTTACCACACAATCCTTATTCCAATACAATATTCATGCCTTAAGAGTGACCTACCTGTAGTTCTCACACCTTTCGAACTGTATTCCTCAGATCTAGATTCCTTCTCATTTGTCTCAGTACGTCTTCATCGTGCTCTCGACCTAAGATATCACTATCTTTCAATAAATGAGACAAATTCTTTGAGGTCTCTGTCTTGTGACTGATTAGGTACCGAACGCCACGAATTCTCCTCCTGTGCCAACATTTTCTATTCAGAGCAATAATTGCAGCCTAAGTCCAGGATGCATTCCAGTCCCTTCAACTACTGTTTTTACTCTCTACGGCTCCCTCTAGTACCATGTAAGTTGCTCCCTGATGACTTAAGAGGTGTCCTGTTATCCTGTCACATCCTTCTTGTTCTTCTTGTCAGTGTCACCTATATGCTGTTTCCCTCCTCGATTCTGCGGAGACTGTCCTTACTCCTTACCTATTCACTCCACCTAATTTTCAACATTCTTCTGTAGCATCACAGCTGAAATGCATTTAGTTTCTTTTCTTCCAGTTTTCCTGCAGTCCATGTTTCACTGCCATACATTGCTGTAATCCAAACGTATGTTTTCTGAAACTTCTTTCTCAAACTAAGGCTTATGTTTGATGCTTGTAGACTTTTCTTGCCAAAGAATACCCATTCTGCCGGCACTAGTCTGCTTTTTATGCTCTCCTTGCTCCTTCCATGATTCGTTATTTGGCTGACTGAGTAACATAATTCCTTCACATCGTCCAAAGCTGTTTCAAATTTTGATCCTAAAAGTGGAGCCCATACTTCTTGCCTGTCGACTCGTGCTTCTCTTTCTATCATGTCGTCAGACAAGTGCCTCCCCTCAAATGGTTCAAATGGCACTGAGCACTATGGGACTCAAGTGCTGAGGTCATTAGTCCCCTAAAACTTAGAATTAATTGAACCTAACTAACCTAAGGACATCACAAACATCCATGCCCGAGGCAGGATTCGAACCTGCGACCGTAGCGGTCTTGCGGTTCCAGACTGCAGCGCCTTTAACCGCACGGCCACTTCGGCCGGCGTGCCTCCCCTCATAGAAAACAATTTACCCTTTCCACCTATCCACCGGCTTCTCTGCATTTAACAGCGAGATTTCCACTGCATTCCTAATGTTACCGTCCTTGCTTTTGATATCATCGAAGGTTTTTTTGACTTAGTTACACTCTGAGACAGTTCTTCCCACTATCATCTCCTTTTTGATTTCTTCACTTTTTTCGTGCAGCCATTTCACCTTAGCATCCATGAAGTTCGTATTTACGTCGTTCCTAAGTGATTTGTATTTCTGTATTCCTGAATTTCCATGCACATTTTTATACTTCGTTCTTTCGTTGATCACTTGAAGGATTTCTTCTGCTAAAAATGGTTTCCTCGTAGTTACCTCCTTTGTCCTTTGTATTCCTTTAAAATTTATGTGACTGCCGTTTCTAGAGACGTCCGTTAATTTTCATGTAAACATCCTACGTAGCTATTCGTTATTACAATTTCCATAACCTGCGAGAACTTCAAGCTTCTCTCTTCATTCCTTAGTATTCCTGTATCCCCCTTCTTCATGCTTTGATTCTTCCTGACTAGTTTCTTCAGCTGCACCGTACAAGTCATCATCACTAAATTGTGATCTTAGTCTACATCTATTCCTGGGTACACCTCGCAAACTAATATAAGATTTATTAATCTCTATCTGATCTTGATGAAATCTAACTGGAATCATCTCGGCTCTCCCGGCCTTTTCCAATTACACCACTTCCTCTTGTGATGCAGTACTCGCTATAACTAACAATTACTTACCGCAGAAATCGTTTAGCTTTTCTTCTCTATAGTTACTAGTGCCAAGCCGATATTCTCCCGTGATCTTTTATTCTACTCTGCCCCCTGCAGCCGTATACTTATACCCCACTACTATTACATTTTCGTCTCCCTTTACGTACCGAATTACCTTTTCAATATTCCCGTATATTTTCTCTACCTCCTCATGATCTACTTGCGACGTCCCAATGTATACCTGAACTACTGCTGGCGGAGTTGATTCGCTGTCTATTCTGATGAGAATAATTTTATCACTGAACTGTTGGCAGTAACTCATTATCTGCAGTACCTTACTACTCACAACAAATCTTTCTCTAGTTATAGCACATTCCGCAGATCCCTCCAGGAGATCCGAAAGGGGTACTAGTCTGGAATCTTTTGGCAATGGAGAGATCGTGATGACCATTTTTCAATTACAGGCAACATGTCATGTGGACATAAATTATGTTTCTTTAATGCAGCGGTTTCCATTGCCTTCTTTATGCTCGTACCGTTGAGCACAGCTGATTGTTCCGCCTTTTGGTGGCTGTTTCCCACCCCAAGGACAGGTAAGTGCCCTTATTCACTGTCCGCTCCTCCGCCCTCTCTGACAAGCCCGTTGGCGGATCGAGGGTGACTTCTTATGCCGGAAGTCTTAGGCCGTCATTACTGATGATTTTCGTCCAGAATTTAGGCAGTGGCGAGGTTGGTTTCTTACCAGTCAAAGACGCTTCTCTTGGATCACGAACCCATATACTCGTTATGAAGGCTTAAATTCTTATCCCGCCCAATGGCCCTACTGTCATCTACGTACTTCGTTGTAATATTAAAAGATAACCGATCTATACTGGCAACAGACTTTGACTTTTGTTTCCAGATAATGAAGATAGTAGCGTTACCGCTACGACCTACTTTTCTGTTGAAATAAAGCTACAGTTGTAAATTGAGGGTAATTCTTTTCCAAAACTTTTTCATGTCTCCGTCGGTATCCTACCAGTTGAGTTGCATATTACATTGATATCCAAATTGAATCCTGTTAGATGGTAATATGACCTTCCCTGTTGGCGATCAGCATATATCCGTTTGTTGCGCCGTAGGCGTCATCCTCTACATATTGCGTACTTATGCTACAAGCATTACGTCAGGGACAGCATGGGTTATCATACTGCTTGCGCCTGTTGACTTTGTTTCGCGCCATTACGTATATCTCGTGTTCTGTGCGTCGAGGCTCTCTTTACGTCCGTACGCAGCAGCGCGTTTGTTTACAGTGCTGACGGAAGTAAGTGTTTGTCCCCTCCTTGGAAAGTGTCAATCTTATTTCTACGCCAATGGCACCCATAATGATTGTTTACGTATCTCCATGATGCCAAGCGCAGTCGAACGGCAGTGGGACACCCGGTTTGATTATAACTTATGTGTAATACTGTAAGGATTCATAGCTGCAGCATAGGTTAAAACTGATGCCGCACCTAGGCGACTAAACCAAGGAACATTTACAATAAACCCACCTGGATTATTTTTTGGCCAATGCTCGGAAATTGTTGGGAGCGTATCATAGATTTATACCAACTGTGACAGAAAGAACTTCAGTGAACTTATTTATCAAATGAGTGTATAAGAGTTTTATACATTTATTGATAACGGTGTTTGTAATGGAAGTGATAATGTCTAATGTAATGTGTAATACTGTAAGGATTCATAGCTGCAGTATGGGTTAAAACTGATGCCGCACCTAGGCGACTAAACCAAGGAACATTTACAATAAACCTACCTGGTTTATTTTTTGGCCAATGCTCGGAAATTGTTCGGAGCATATCATAGATTTATACCAACTGTGACAGAAAGAACTTCAGTGAACTTATTTATGAAATGAGTGTATAAGAGTTTTATACATTTATTGATAACGGTGTTTGTAATGGAAGTGATAATGTTTCACTGTGTAGTGTTAGCAAATACCCCTTCCTCTTAGACAATATTGACCTCCTGTCTGTGCCTCTCTGTTCTTTGTTAATATTGTATAACTCACGTTACCAAAAATATAACTATGAACAGAGGTTATCAGCGACGGCGGAAGCAGAACGTCAGGCATTAAAAAGTCCCAGATGGTTGTCTCTGCAACAAGTATCGTCATTGCGAAACAAAAATAACAGTAAAAACATATCTTATATAGTAGTGCTGTGTAGTCAGAATTTTCGTCGCTGCTTATGTCCGAGAAATTCTTAAGTCTTCCACTTTTACATAGGAAAATAGTGACTGCATTTTATAAAAGCATTTTTTCGTTTCCACAACATCTGTGAGGGGTCCGTAAATTGCCTTTGGTCAGCTATTACATGTAAGTGTGGTTATGGCTAAACTTTCGCTACAGTGTAGAAGGAATGCGGTACATCGTATGAGTACCCAACATTATAGAAATGATCATCAGATTGCGCCTTAGGTGATTTGCGTTGTTATTAGCGTAGGTGTTATTTCTTGCAGCTGGGTGCCAGTGCTTGTACTGAGGCGTACGGGTTGTTACGACTTCTGCACCGCTTGTTAGCAGCTAACACAGTGGCTGCGCCAAAGACTGAGGCGGTGGATTTTTACAATTATTTATTGAACTTTCTTTACTATTTCTCCCTCGTTGTCACTGCCCAGCCCTGCGGATCCCTCCGCCTGGCTGCTGCTGTGTAGAATCTCCGACAATGCGCCCAACGCGCGCTGCTGATCGCACTCGGGAGCCTCAGGCCACCAGTGCTCCGTTGAAGCCAGGATGCCCTGTGGTTGAGATGAACTCGTTTCCGCTCGTCGCCTCAGTACGGGCACGTCAACGGAGCCGTGTCGCCGTGAGGTCAGCTGCCGATGTCCGCTGCACCGGCGGCTGGGAAGCCGTCAGTCGCGATTTCCGCGAGGTCCCGTCATGGACGGACCACACGCCGTGGGGCCAGGTTGCCGTGAAGTCCGGGCATCAGTCCCTGGCGCCGCCTGTGACCAAGACCGCGGTGCGGCTGGTCCTGCTTGAATTTCTCGCTGTAGTTAGTCAGCCATGGTGCCGACCGAAATCTGGCCAACCTTGAGAGCTGAAGCTGATATATGGTGGCGAACGGATGACTCCTGCGAGCTCGAACAGACTTCCGGCATCGTCACCTACGAAGATTGAACATTCTGACATGGACCATGTCCGTCCTCAGATCCGAACTGCTTCCTAATGTCTTCTGTCCGTTGATGCCTGCGCTCCACTATTTATATCCAGCAGGAGGACGTTTTTTACCCTCGGTGGTAGCTTTTTGTTACTATTCCCACAGTATATTGCAGCGTAACTTAGCGTGCTGGCCTCAACTCCCCATACTCAGCACTCTCCAGGCTTCGCTAGGCACTCGGTCTGTGTGCGTCCTTGCGTCAGCCTGTTGGTGGAATTCTACTGTCAGCAGGGCTATCTGTGCGTGCTTACTTCACAACGCCTCGGTCGGCGGCGTGCCTCTGTTTTGCCATTCTCCACTGCGTGAGGCAACACTTACTACATGTGGCCACAACAGGGTGGAGCACAGGCCCCTTAGTGTGCATTACAGATGCGGGCGGTCAGCATGGGTCTTGGCAAGGTGAACAGGACTTCATTCGTAAAGATGTATTATCAAAATAACAGCAGTCATGTTGCTCCTCGCTAGAATGCGGAACAAGGAGCGTTCCTGTTTCCGCACAGGGGCTGTAGAACATGATTCGGAAGTTAGAAGTAACTGGCGATTTGGGAATTGCTCCTGCTAGAGGCCAAAGGCCAACTGCGCCACACTTTACTGAAGAAACTACTGTTGCCATCTCTGAGAGTGCTGGACGCAATGTGTGATCTTAAAACAGCTGAACAATCCATATTCCACCGTTCGAAAGGTGATTCGAACAATTGTGAAATGGTGTCCATACAAATTTCACGTTGCTCGCCATGTGACGCAGACACTCTAGCAGACTTAGCTCTTATGTTTTTTGGAAGGGTTTAAATGGACAACAGTGACGTTATAACATTTTGTGGAATGATGAAGCACACTTTACGCTCACTGTGGCAATGAACACGTACAATTGTCGCATTTGGCGATTGTCACTGCCGACGGACGTTCATGAAGTTGCCCCGCACAGTGAATGCGCCACTGTACAGTGTTACTCCACGGAATGGTACGTGATTGGTCTTTTTTTCTTTGAAGAACTCGGACCCCAACGACGAAGGTCATGCAAATGAACGCCCCACGTCACAGTGGTCTGCTTCGCCAACAAGCAATCCCTGCTCTACAGGGAAGATATATTTTGGACTGAAGTACTTAAATGCGCGATTGAGTTCCACCTCAAACTGCTCATGAGATCACTCGGTTACTCTGTCACACATTTGGAGAAAACCGAATCATTCACCGATCGTTCCCAGCTACAAGGCCACTAGGATCACCAAATTTGAACGAATGTGATTTCTAGCTGGAGGGTTAACTGAAGGAAAGTGTCAATCAACAAGTCACTAACACACATTGGACGAAGAAGGTGAGCATTGCCACCTGAGATATTTGGGGCATCAGCACGACGATCTCTAGTGCGGTTGCAGGCGGTCGTGGACGCTGATGGTCCTTACAATAAACAACGATTGTAATCTGGAACGTGTACATGGTACGCAACAAAAAATGTTACTCTCTCATATGGAAGTTAAGATGTGTTTCTTTTCAGTAGTTTATTCATTAATTATCTTCCATCCCAAGGAAAGTTTCTAAGAAGTTCTGTTTTCCTCAAGTAGTAAAAGTTTAATTACAACCACCCTCTACATCAAAAGTCGATCAGTGGCTCTGTATATAACCCGGTACCAAATTGGATGTTTGTCTTCTAAAGAAAAAAACATAAAACATTATTAAAGGGACATCAAATGTTATATCAGTGCTGCAGAAGTAATTCTTCGGCCAAATTTAGTTTCTGGAAGTTAGTTCTTGTTCTCAAGGTTAGATTCCAGTTCATGCGTAAAATTTGTACAGGCAGAGCAGACGAAGAATCATCTTGAGCTGAGGTGAAACAGTGATACATGTATAATAAGGAATGTGATACTAAAAGTGGATGTGTGTGCCCCAGGCGTAAAATTTCCTTGCATCGAATCCCAGTGTTAAGTTTCCCCAAGCAATGACTTCTGAATAGACACTACATACGTATGTTCTTCCAAAATGGGGATTTGAGAGCACAAGTAATTAAAGGAGAAACCGTTGTACGAGAAAAATAGTTGCCTGGCTGATGAGCATCTGGAAATTGTCAGTTTTGTGTTACGTTTAGAAACGATGTCTCGTACAAGGTGACTTCTCAAAAGGTACAACGGACACGTAGTTACTGTCATCTGTGCTTCTATGCCTTTTTAATGGAAATAAATTGTCTGCTATGTCCTTTCATGAAAATTTTAAGAAAAAATTGCGTTTTTGATATTACATCGTTTAATGTCAGAACAAAAATTTGTTATAATCCCTTAAATTGTTGTCGTAAGAGCAGTTGACACTACCACATGATGAATTCAGAACCATGCGGTGGTGCATGAAAAGACTGAGTCCTAAACATCGTCGTTTTATTCATCAGTAATAATACATTCTAAAAAACATACTACGATATATCAGTGACATTAAACGTTTTGTCTACGTTGCAATTCGATTTCTACACTATGTTCCATTGAGACTACACCTACCATAACTTCAATGTGTACGTAAAGCGAGAGAAAATACTGACTCTCTAAAGTTTTTCTATCAAGTCAGTAAACAATAATATATTCCTGCACACATGGTGATTAAAATAGGTGTAATAAATACAAAAAAGGGAAGGTTGTTTTGCCTTCATATAGAAATGATCCCGGGATGGAACCTAAAGCATGCAGTGCAGTGCAGTGGTCCTGAAAACATTTTCCGAGAACAGTGTTGAGCAGTTAGTTCGATAACCCACACTCACTAAAAGTATTTTAGATCGTGTAACTATAAAACACATCCGATCTTGTCGACACTGTCAGTAAAGAGACAGGGATTAGAGAGCATGTCATCATATCGACTACGCTTACTGAAGTTGATAAATCCATCAAGATGACTGTGCAATTTTTTATATTGGAAAGAGCAAATAATCATCCGTTAACTCCCATGCTGACAATGAACGGACAGATTTTAGTCCCAATGTGATGGATGTAGAGGAAGTATGTACATAGAGTAAGGCATCCCTGGCGTGGAGTACCAATTGAAAAAGTGGAAAACAATTAAGTTACCAGCTCCTGGAGGAATTGTTTTTCGGTTTTAAATAGAGTACTCTTTAGCATTGGTCCTTACCCAGCTTGCATGTATCGAAAATAATGCGCTCAGAGGAGAGTCCCAGACCATTGGAAAAGTGCAAGAGACTGCTGTATATAAGAGAGATAAAAGAACGGATCCGGAAAATTACAAACTATTCTCCTTAATGCCTATTGGTTTTTAGCAGATTTTATGTTGAAATACAGTTAATTTCTTTGTGACGGAAACGCTTCTGTCCATGAATTAGCACTGATTTAGAAAGCATCTCTCTCACACTACATGCTGCGAACCACGGTTGAATTTCAAAAGGCATATTCCATATTCCTAAAAACGTTTGACATGGTGCCCCACTGCAGACTGCTGTCGAAGATCCGAGCTTACGGAGCAGTTCCCAGATATGTGAATGGCTTGAAGACTGAGTGACCCACTCATTTATATTAAGATATTAAATTCTATGCATAACACTACAAAGCTACATGCAACTGAACGAGCATGTACGGTCGGTAATATGGAAGAAAAATGCTCGATTTACGTTTATTGTGAAAATTCTAGAAAAGTCTAGCTCAACTACAAAGGAGACGTCGTATAGAACACTAGCGCACTCCATTCTTGAATACTGGTTGACTATTTGGGATACACACCACGTCGGCTAAGAGGAAGACATCAAAGCAACTGGTATGTGCGTTGCTAGATTTCGTTTCCGGTAGTTTTTTTGAACGCGACTATTATGGAGATGCTTCGTGGACTGAAAATAGAATCTCTGGATGGAAGAGGATACTCTTTTCGTGAAAGTCAATTCAGAACACTTAGAGCACCAGCATTTACAGTTGACAGCCGAACGTTTCTATCGCCGTCAACGTACATTAGCGTTTAGAGAAATGAGGACTCTGACGGAGGCATTTGAGAGTGGAACAGAAAAGGGAATGACTAGTAGCGGAATGTGATACTTTCTGACATGCACGGAGTATGTATATAGATATACAGGGTGGTCCATTGATCGTGACCGGGCCAAATATCCCACGAAATAAGCGTCAAACGAAAAAACTGCAAATAACCAAACTTGTCTAGCTTGAAGGGGGAAACCAGATGGCGCTGTAGTTGGCCCGCTAGATGGCGCTGCCATAGGTCAAAGGGATATCTAATCCGTTTTTTTTTTTAAATAGGAACCAGCACTATTTATTACATATTCGCGTAGTACGTAAAGAAATATAAATGTTTTAGTTGGACCACTTGCTCGCTTTGTGCTACATGGCGCTGTAATAGTCACTAGCATATGGCTCACAATTTTAGACGAACAGTTGGTAACAGGTAGGCTTTTTAAATTAAACTACAGAACGTAGGTGCGTTTGAACATTTTATTTCGGTTGTTCCAATGTGATACATGTACCTTTGTGAACTTATCAGTTCTGAAAACGCATGATGTTACAGCGTGGTTACCTGTAAATACCACGTTACTGCAATACATGCTCAAAATGATGTCCGTCAACCTTAGTGCATTTGGCAATACGTGTAACGACATTCCTCTCAATAGCGAGTAGTTCGCCTTCTGTAATGTTCGCACATGCATTGAGAATGAGCTGACGCATGTTCTCAGGGGTTGTCGGTGGATCACGATAGCAAATACCCTTCAACTTTCTCCATAGAAAGAAATCCGGGGACGTCAGATCCGGTGAACGTGCTTCGACGACCAAACCTCCTGTCATGAAACATGCTATTCAATACCGCTACAACCGCACTCGAACTATGTGCAGGACATCCATCATGTTGGAAGTACATCACCATTCCGTCATGCAGTGAAACATCTTGTAGTAACATTGGTAGTAAAAATGGTTCAAATGGCTCTGATCACTATGGGACTTAACTTCTGAGGTCATCAGTCCCCTATAACTTAGAACTACTTAAACCTAACTAACCTAAGGACATCACACACATCCATGCCCGATACAGATTTCGATCCTGCGACCGTAGCGGTCGCGCGGTTCCAGACTGTAGCGCCTAGAACCGCTCGGCCACTCCGGCCGGCTAACATCGGTAGAACATTACGTGGGAAATCAGCATACTCTGCACCATTTAGACTGCCATCGATAAAATGGGGGCCAATTATCCTTCCTCCCATAATGCCGCACCATAGATTAAACCGCCAAGGTCGCTGGTGTTCCACTTGTGGCAGCCATCGTGGATTTTCCGTTGACCAGTAGTGCATATTACGCCGGTGTACGTTACGACTGTTGGAGAATGACGTTTCGTCGCTAAATAGAACGCGTGCAAAAAATATGGCATCGTCCCGTAATGTCCCTTGTGCACAGTGGCAGAACGTACACGACGTTCAAAGTCGTCGCCATGCAATTCCTGGTGCATAGAAATATGGTACGGGTGCAATCGATGTTGATGTAGCATTCTCAACGCCGACGTTTTTGAGATTCCCGATTCTCGTGCATTTTGTCTGCTACTGATGTGCGGATTAGCCGCGACAGCAGCTAAACCACCTACTTGGGCATCATCATTTGTTGCAGGACGAGGCTGAGTTTTCACATGTGGCTGAACTCTTCCTGTTTCCTTAAATAACGTAACTATCCGGCAAACGGTCCGAAACCTTGGATGATGTCGTCAGGATACTGAAAAGCATACATAGCACGCACCCGTTAGGCATTTTGATCGCAATAACCATACATCAACACGGTATCGACATTTTCCGCAATTGATAAACGGTCCATTTTAACACACAAGCAAATACCGTCCGCACTGGCGGAATGTTGCGTGATAGCACGTACTTACACGTTTGCGACTAGTACAGCGCCATCTGTCACAAAGCGAAAAAGTGGTCCAACTAAAACATTCATATTTGTTTTCGTACTACACGAATATGTAATAAAAATGGGGGTTGCTATTTAAAAAACGCAGTTGATATCAGTCTGACCTAAGGCAGCGCCATTTAGCGGGCCAACTATAGCGCCATCTGAATTCCCCCTTCAAGCTAGACGAGTTTCGTTCTTCGTTGTTTTTTCGTTTGATGCTTATTTCGTGAGATATTTGGGCCGGTTGCTATCAATGGACCACCCTGTATGTATGTATATAGATGAGATATATTACTGCCATTTATGTTAGTTCTGTAACGTGATTTTTATGAATGGCATCATGTTCCGTAATTTGTCTTCAGAGAACATAAAACAAAGTACTAGAAGCAGACGCTTGGTGTGTAGAAATCCCTGATAGCCAAGATAACGATATCGGTACTGTATGAAAAATTAAGTTACGAGATTCAGTACACAATGGAGAGCCATGAGAAAGAGTAAAAAACGAAACACATATCTGGACTACTTAATGTTCAGTGTACACATGTCTTCTGGTAAACCTTCCGGTCGTGAAAGCCTTCATACAGGGTACACATGGATGAAATATAGGTGAGGGCCATATAAAATGTAGAGCGTATTACATAGTTGGTGTTCGTAGAAAAAGTAGTTTTTTAATTGTTTGAATTCTAGTCAATTTTCGGAGTAATTCCAAAAGACGCCCATTTTCCCTTGTCGTATTGGAAGATACCCATAAATCAGTCATAGAATTTAGGAAAGTATTGTGTAAACATGTGTAGTGTTTTATGATCTTAAACTTTCCTAGCGAATCAACTGCATTACTTTCAGATGTACAGTCGGTGGCATTAGTTTATGAAACACGATATTTCAGCTGTGTACTTTGGCGTAATCTTCAGGTAATATCCGGAAACGGCAAGGAATGCCGTCGAAATATCGTGTTTCCTAAAGGACTGCATCCGGCTGAACTTCTGAGAGCAGCGTAATATCTTTTGTTTCTCCGTATTGTTAGAAATATTTCAAATAAGTATATTTATTAACGTAAATCATTATGTTTAGTTTCCTTCCATGGCTCCTCTGTTTTTGGTTGGTTGGCTGATTTGGGGGAGGGGACCAAACAGCGGGGGCATCGGTCCCATCGGATTAGAGAAGGATGGGGAAGGAAGTCGGCCGTGCCCTTTCAAAGTAACTATTCCGGCATTTGCCTCCTTTCACTTAGGGAAATCACGGAAGGACTAAATGAGGATGGCCGGACGTGGGTTTGAACCGTCGTCCTCCCGAATGCGAGTCCACAGATAACCACTGCACCACCTTGCTCGATGCTTCTCTGTTTGTCTTGCCACATTTGATTACTGTTCATGATGCTCACATCGAAATTTGGAAACTAAATTGGTTCCTTCTTCTGTGATATTAATGTGCAATTTCTTAGACAAACTGATACAAATGAGGGCCGCGCGGGATTAGCCGAGCGGTCTCAGGCGCTGCAGTCATGGAGTGTGCGGCTGTCCCCGGCGGAGGCTCGAGTCCTCCCTCGGGCATGGGTGTGTGTGTTTGTCCTTAGGATAATTTAGGTTAAGTAGTGTGTGAGCTTAGGGACTGATGACCTTAGGAGTTAAGTCCCCTAAGATTTCACATACATTTGAACATACACTCCTGGTAATTGAAATGAGAACACCGTGAATTCATTGTCCCAGGAAGGGGAAACTTTATTGACACATTCCTGGGGTCAGATACATCACATGATCACACTGACAGAACCAAGGGCACATAGACACAGGCAACAGAGCATGCACAATGTCGGCACTAGTACAGTGTATATCCACCTTTCGCAGCAATGCAGGCTGCTATTCTCCCATGGAGACGATCGTAGAGATGCTGGATGTAGTCCTGTGGAACGGCTTGCCATGCCATTTCCACCTGGCGCCTCAGTTGGACCAGCGTTCGTGCTGGACGTGCAGACCGCGTGAGACGACGCTTCATCCAGTCCCAAACATGCTCAATGGGGGACAGATCCGGAGATCTTGCTGGCCAGGGTAGTTGACTTACACCTTCTAGAGCACATTGGGTGGCACGGGATACATGCGGACGTGCATTGTCCTGTTGGAACAGCAAGTTCCCTTGCCGGTCTAGGAATGGTAGAACGATGGGTTCGATGACGGTTTGGATGTACCGTGCACTATTCAGTGTCCCCTCGACGACCACCAGTGGTGTACGGCCAGTGTAGGAGATCGCTCCCCACACCATGATGCCGGGTGTTGGCCCTGTGTGCCTCGGTCGTATGCAGTCCTGATTGTGGCGCTCACCTGCACGGCGCCAAACACGCATACGACCATCATTGGCACCAAGGCAGAAGCGACTCTCATCGCTGAAGACGACACGTCTCCATTCGTCCCTCCATTCACGCCTGTCGCGACACCACTGGAGGCGGGCTCCACGATGTTGGGGCGTGAGCGGAAGACGGCCTAACGGTGTGCGGGACCGTAGCCCAGCTTCATGGAGACGGTTGCGAATGGTCCTCGCCGATACCCCAGGAGCAACAGTGTCCCTAATTTGCTGGGAAGTGGCGGTGCGGTCCCCTACGGCACTGCGTAGGATCCTACGGTCTTGGCGTGCATCCGTGCGTCGCTGCGGTCCGGTCCCAGGTCGACGGGCACGTGCACCTTCCGCCGACCACTGGCGACAACATCGATGTACTGTGGAGACCTCACGCCCCACGTGTTGAGCAATTCGGCGGTACGTCCACCCGGCCTCCCGCATGCCCACTATACGCCCTCGCTCGAAGTCCATCAACTGCACATACGGTTCACGTCCACGCTGTCGCGGCATGCTACCAGTGTTAAAGACTGCGATGGAGCTCCGTATGCCACGGCAAACTGGCTGACACTGACGGCGGCGGTGCACAAATGCTGCGCAGCTAGCGCCATTCGACGGCCAACACCGCGGTTCCTGGTGTGTCCGCTGTGCCGTGCAGCCCTCTCGCAGTGTCCGGAGCAAGTATGGTGGGTCTGACACACCGGTGTCAATGTGTTCTTTTTTCCATTTCCAGGAGTGTATTTACAAATGAGGACGCTAGTAACAGCCTCATAAACTTCAGGAATAAAATTCAGACGCGAGTGACGAATAACTTAAAAAATGAAACCAGACAGCAACTTAGGCTTATTGCATTTAAACTGGGCTTCCTATGATTTCCAAGAATTTAGGCACCGTGCTTACTCTAGGTTCTTTCACATTTACTTCCGACAGCGTCATTTCTAAAAGGATTCAAAGTTCAAAAGGCATGCACAGGAATAGAAAGCGTTACACCCAAATGCACCAGTCTAATTTAAGTCGATCTGTAGGGACACATTCATGACAGAAAGGATATAAAAGAGTATATTTTAATTCTGTCAGGACTTGAGGTCCTTCATCAAAATCAGTAAGAGACATTAGATAACCCGCAGATCCCCCCCCCGCCCCCCCCCCCCCGCCCTGTATACGAATGCACACAATCTTGCATTAGACGTGAGTTGTGACACTGATGCAATCAGCTTCCAAACTTCGTCTTATGTACTTTCCTGGCAAGCCAGAAACACGTCACGTGTCAGTAGGGCATGAAGAGTGCTTATTGAAGGCTGCTAAGAATCTTTCGTAACAAATAATGGGATGAATCAGGCTGGTAAGGAATACTTTCATTCCTCAGGCCTTCTATAGTGTTAACTCCAGTATGGGCTCTTATGTTATCGTGATGGAATGTGTCATTGAGCCCTCTGTTCGTGAAGGATATATAATCAGGCTTAACCATTCCTGTAACTTTCATCCTCATTCCAACAATTGTCCAGTTGTAACATCCGATACTCTTCTACACCATGATTAAAAGAGCCGCGAGAACGTTTGCTTCCCGTGACCTGTCAACATTTCGTTAGTATTCGACAGTAATTCGGATTATCCGCCTATGTCGAGTATGGATAGCGAGACCACATCAGAGATACTCGCGCTCCGGGAGACCGACGCGCCTCGCGACCGCGTCACGCTGGCGCAGCGGCTATCATGCGAAATGGATCCGCCTGATGACGAGTGTTTACCGCTAAATATCGCGGTCCGGCTATTTCTAGCCAGTATCGCTAGTCACCGAAGCCTTTAGTTACGCTCTACTGAATAACAGAATTTTGACATTGCGTGATTTACGTTTGTGGTTTTGATTGCTCTATGGATTGCTGTACTGCCGAGCCACGATATTATTGCACTTTCCTTCCGTGGCCGTTATCGGAAACACGCGGTGACGTTACAGTAAACAAGTACGGTGATGACCCAGGAAAACGCATCGCACTGTCAATGCGCTGAGGTCAACTGTGCACACACTATCAATGGGTTCAGCGTGTCCTCCTGAAATATGGACAGTAGAACAGTGCGGTGTTATCCTGCTAAATAAATATATAAAGTGACAAAACCACAAACTCCAATAAACTAAGATAATAATAGTCATATTCGTGATGCAACAAAATCAAAGAAAATACAACGTACATTGTTAACACTAATTGCGTAAAGACTGTGATAGTATTAAAACATACTTCTGTGGGCGTCCTTAGAAGAGTAAAACGCAAACCTGTACGTTAACATTTTATTACGTTCGTGGAATGGTCTGTGATGTGATAATTTCTGTTTGCTATCGCAAAATATAACTATCCTTCGTTAATATAAAACAGCAGATTTTACTTAATGTTCACGTGTATGATGCAGTTTTCCTCTGAGTTATTGTCATTTTCAGTGTAGCAGATGAACGTTAATTGTTGGCCGCCACTGCTGCAACATTCTCATAATTCACCTAAAGCTGGGCCCATTGCCCACATATTCGCTAAAAACTGGCTTCATTAATCAAGAGAAGTAAAACTTGCAAGCCATATAAACACATATTGTCAGAATTTTAAATTTTTTCACATACAGCAGGACACAGCCAGCCGCGCATGTTTAACAACGATGCGGCTAATTTACCTTCACTGTTTTCAGCAAATTACAAATATTTTCTAGGTCATCAGTAGCCGTAAATGCAGAAACCACATTTACCCTGAAAATAGGATAGCTCACGATCTCCTATTTGATCTTCTGTTTAAGAGAACAGTCGTCGTCACATTCTTATGAAGCTAGCCACATCTTTAAGCAAATAATAAGTATAGTGAGGCATTCGACTTTAGTTGCGTGTACAATTACGAGAAATGGACATCATTCCCTTATGTGTTGTATAATCCAATTTATATAATCCTCACATGAAGCTTAAGAGCTTTAACATTAAAGCTTCAACAAATAACTGTAAGCATTCTCCTTTTTCTTTGCAACAAGTTTAGCGCAATTAATGTGCTACAATTCTTTTTGCTCCTTTATTCATCGCATACATTTTGATGAGTTACGATATACTTCAATATTTATGAACACGTCTGAGCGTAGAAAACAGGGGAAGATGTCGAGAAAGTGGACGTAATTACCTGAACACTTCAAATTCTGCCAGAAAACTGGAAACTATGTTCAGTTAGTAATAGAGAGCAATCTTGCGGGAGACAAAATTGCCGAGAAACTCAGGATGATAAGTAAAATACATTTATAAAGAGACTGCAAAAAGGTGGGAATATAAGGAGATGGGACCTGCATAAACTGACTAAACCAGAGTATGTACTGAGTTTCAGGGAGAGCATAAGGGAACAATTGACAGGAATGGGGGGAAGAAATACAGTAGAAGAAGAATGGGTAGCTCTGAGGGATGAAGTAGTGAAGGCAGCAGAGGATCTAGTAGGTAATAAGACGAAGGCTAGTAGAAATCCTTGGGTAACAGAAAAAATATTGAATTTAATCGATGAAAGAAGGAAATATAAAAATGCAGTAAATGAAGAAGGCAACAAGGAATACAAACGTCTCAAAAATGAGATCGACAGGAAGTGCAAAATGGCTAAGCAGGGATGGCTAGAGGACAAATGTAAGGTTGTAGAGGCTTATCTCACTAGGGGTAAGATAGATACTGCCTACAGGAAAATTAAAGAGACCTTTGGAGAAAAGAGAACCACTCGTATGAATATCAAGAGCTCAGATGGAACCCCAGATCTAAGCAAAGACGGGAAAGCAGAAAGATGGAAGGAGTATATAGAGGGTCTACCAAGGGCGATGTACTTGAAGACAATATTATTGTAATGGAAGAGGAGGTAGATGAAGATGAAATGGGAGATATGATATTGCGTGAAGAGTTTGACAGAGCACTGAAAGACCTGAGTCGAAACAAAGCCCCGGGAGTAGAAAACGTTCCGTTAGAACTACTGACAGCCTTGGGAGAGCCAGTCCTGACAAAACTCTACCATCTGGTGAGCAAGATGTATGAGACAAGCGAAATACCCTCAGACTTCAAGAAGAATATAATAATTCCAATCCCAAAGAAAGCAGGTGCTGACAGATATGAAAATTACCGAAATTTCAGTTTAATAAGTCGCGGATGCAAAATACTAACGCGAATTCCTTACAGGCGAATGGAAAAACTCGTAGAACCCGACCTCGGGGAAGATCAGTTTAGATTCCGTAGAAATATTGGAACACGTGAGGCAATACTGACTCTACGACTTATCTTAGAAGCTGGATTAAGGAAAGGCAAACCTACGTTACTAGCATTTGTAGAATTAGAGAAAGCTTTTGACAATGTTGACTGGAATACTCTCTTTCAAATTCTGAAGGTGGCAGGGGTAAAATACAGGGAGCGAAAGGCTATTTACAATTTCTACAGAAAACAGATGGCAGTTATAAGAGTCGAGGGGCAGGAAAGGGAAGCAGTGGTTGGGAAGGGAGTGAGACAGGGTTGAAGCCTATCCCCGACGTTCAATCTGTATATTGCGCAAGCAGTGAAGGAAACAAAAGAAAAATCTGGAATACGTATTAAAATCCATGGAGAAGAAATTAAAACTTTAAGGTTCGCCGATGACATTGTAATTCTGTCAGAAACAGCAAAGGACTTAGAAGAGCAGTTAAACGGAATGCATAGTATCTTGAGAGGAGGATATAAGATGCACATCAACAAAAGCAAAACGAGGATAACGTCGGGTGACGCTGAGGGAATGAGTTTAGGAAATGAGACACTTAAAGTAGTAAAGGAGTTTTGTTATTTGGGGAGCAAAATAACTGATGATGGTCACAGTAGAGAGAATATAAAATGTAGACTGGCAATGGCAAAGAAAGCGCTTCTGAAGAAGAGAAATTTGTTAACATCGAATACAGATTTAAGTGTCAGGAAGTCGTTTCTGAAAGAATTTGTATGGAGCGTAGCCATGTATGGAAGTGAAACATGGACGATAACTAGTTCGGAAAAGAAGGGAATACAAGCTTTCGAAATGTGGTGCTACAGTAGAATGCTGAAGATTAGATGGGTAGATCATATAGCTAATGAGGAGGTATTGAATAGGATTGGGGAGAAGAGAAGTTTGTGGCACAACTTGACTATAAGAAGGGATCGATTGGTAGGACATGTTCTGATGCATCAAGGGATCACCAATTTAGTATTGGATGGTAGCGTGGAGGTTAAAAATCGTAGAGGGAGACCAAGAGATGAATACAGAAAATAGATTCAGAAGGATGTAGATTGCAGTAGATGAAGAAGCTTGCACAGGATAGAGTAGCATGGAGAGCTGCATCAAACCAGTCTCAGGACTGAAGACCACAACAACAACAACAACTACAAAGACTTTAACAAAGCAGTAGTAGTCGTGTAAAACGTTAAAGTTCCTGGAATATAAAGGTGTTCTAGAAAAGTAGTATCTATACCTGACCTGGATAAAGCACTTGCTACAGTACTATTTTTGCGCTGTTTTGAGCGGAAGAAGGTAATCCCAACATTGTTAAAGCTGCTAATATATTCAGAAACTGAGATACATTTTCAGCTGAAAGGAAAATATTTCGGAAAATTTTGAGCGATATCGGACTTCGTTTCAGAAATGGGTAAAAATGACAACAATATCCTAACAGAACGTTCCGATATTGTTGCAGAATTGTTAGGAGCCGTCACGAATAATGAGAATGGGGGAAGGAAACGAATGGGACACACGGACAAAAAGTGTATGTATACAAGTAAAAAAATGAAAAAGTGTTGCCACCAAGAAGAAGTTGCTTGTGTAATGACTAACTGCAGTACGGGTCGAATAGTTCACGCTGAAGTTTCATAGAAGGAGATAATTTATGTTTCGAAATCTAAATCCCAAAATAATTACAATGATATGAGTGGGGATAATTAGCACAAAATTACTAGAAAAGAGACTGATTCCTAATAACCTAACTGCTAGTACTGTGGTTGTTGCACCGTGTGATACTGTTCAGACAGATAAAGGGCCCACTATTCCTACTGTCACAATACACGTAATCGTAACTGAATGGAGCATTCAGAACAAAATGAGTTTTCAACCGTGCTTAACAAGAAATGAACTATTAATAATTGTGTGTGGTAATAAGCCAAGCCAGAGTTTAAATCAGATGCAGTTTCGAAGCGTAACGTATATTAATACTACTCCGAGGGCCTCACCACACCACTGTGTTTCGAACCACATCCAGCTAATCTGGTATATATTGAACCAGAAAAAAACATTTCTACCATTAATTTAACTACCGTAAAACAAATAGCCAAAATGTATTTTACTAATACTACCCAACACGACTGGTTAAAAGCTTGTGGGCGCGTGAATTGGCGCAAAGGTGGGTTAATTGAATAAGCAATAGAGAATGTAGTAACCAAAGTTGATCTGGAGAGTGAACATGAATATATAGCTCTAGATGACTGCAGTGATACGGAAACTTACATGCCTGTTGAAACTGGAACGGATTACAGAGAAACAGGCACAACAGATGAAGAACTTCGCGTCTATCTCTTATGTGGCACACCGTCCACTTGATGATTCACCAAGGTTAGCGCAGTTTTATTGCATAACTGTAGTTGTGCCGCTCGTCCTTACCTTTGCAACCCCAATTATGTGCTGACTTACAATAAATCGACCTAAGCGCTCTCACTTCGAGTCGTGGTCGACTAATATGCGCTAAAGACAACTGGCTACGCCCTGTTCTTGCTTTGGTTACTCTATTACGTCTTGATCTCCGGTGTCATTCACCTCCGGAACCAATTGCTTCGTTTAGTCGGTCCCTGCGTCACCAGCAGTGGGAGTTATCACAAATCGTGTTCTACCTACGCAGAGTAGCACATAAAATAGAGGACAGGAACTTTCTCACCGTGCAACTATTCCAGTGCCGCATGAGTCCCAAGTTTCCCAAGTTGTGGCAGGAAGAAAACCAGTGGGACTCTATGCAGTCACAGCTATTACAGTTCTGCAACTCGAACAACAGTCGGCGGCTGGGGATTCCCTAGCGGCCTTCTCTGACATTCATTTGTTTCGACGAGGCAACCGAGAGATAGGAGGTCTGTTCATGTCGTTTTGTTCTTCACTGCAAGGCAAGTTAAGTAACTGACACTGATAGTCAGTTTGCGCTCATTAGGCCTTCTAGTAAAAGGATTAATGTTTCATATCTATAGACAACTTAACGATAAATTACACGTTAACTCTAAGTTGCTTGTAAACAATCCTGTGTGAAGTCGCAGATAACATCTTGGGTTGTCAGGTGTTCTACCGGATATCAGCGTCGTAACCTTCATCAGGTGCGACCTGAGACTGCTCCTCGAGTGGACCTGGTCCAGTATTTATGCCTATGGCCTTCCCCCTCCACCAACGGCTGCAGGCGCTTCCTCTGTGGTCCGCGCCCATTACCTGCGACCTGCTGGAGCGTTGCTGCTCCGTTTTCCGTCCTCTGCGGTTCTAGGTGTTCCCTCTGCGGTCCGCGCCCACCAGACCCGCTCCTGGGGGTTTCATCTACGGTCTGGGGTACCAAGCGTTCCCCTGCGGTCCGCGCCAGCTCACCACCACCTGTTGGGTCGTTGCTGCTCCGTTTTTCGTCCGCTGCGGCCCTGGATGTTCCCTCTGCGATCCGCGCCCACCAGTCCCACTTCTGGGTGTTAAATCTTCGGTCTGGTGCGCCTGGCAGTCCGTCAGGGACTCGTTTTCCATCTCCATGTCTCTGGTTCTTCTGTTTGTGTAGTGTTGCAGCTGGCCCGTTGCTCCTGTAACAATTCCAGAGCCGGATTCCAGGCTCTTCTTAGCTGGTACCCTGTGTCACGGTTCATAAGATCGTCAGCCATTTTAATTTCTATCGATTCTCTTATAACACTGTCCCAAAATCTGGGTGTTTGTGCTAGAATCTTGATATCCTCATACATCATGACATGATCTAGTTCTAGACAGTGTTCAGCAATGGCTGACTTAGTCACCTGTCTTAATCTAGTGTGCCTCTGATGTTCTTTGCACCTGATCTCCACGGTTCTTGTCGTCTGGCCAATATAGGACATGCCACATTGACAAGGTATATTGTAAATCCCTGGTTTTCGTAACCCCAGTTCGTCTTTGACACTCCCCAGCAGTACCCCGATCTTGTTGGATAAACAGAAAACACACTTGATATTGTGTTTACGGAGGATCCTACTGATTCTGGCAGAAATAGAGCCGGCATAGGGCAGATATGCCACCTTCTTTGTTACGGCTTGGTCTTTCTCAGGAACCTGTGGTATATTGGCTGGTTGGAGTGCCCTCTCAATTTGTCTGTCCGTGTATCCATTCTTGGAGAAAACTGTTTTCAGACGTTCTATCTCTATAGGCAGCTTCTCTTGGTCTGACAGGGCACGTGCTCTGTGACCAAAGTCTTCAGAACCCCATTCTTCTGTGCAGGGTGGTGACAGCTGCTGGCCTGCAGATATAAATCAGTGTGTGTTGGTTTTCAGTACACACTGTTGCCGATTGCTTTCCTCTAGACTAGTATATCCAGAAATGGCAGCTGGCCATTCTTCTCCAGTTCCATGGTGAACTTTATATTAGGGTGGCAGGAGTTCAGATGTTCAAGAAACTCATTGAGCCTGTCCATCCCACGGGCCAGATCACGAAGTTCTCAGCCACATACCTATAGAAGCATGTGGGTTTAAATGTGGCTGTCTCCTATGCCCTCTCCTCAAAACTCTCCATAAACAAGTTGGCAACCACAGGGGACAGTGGGCTGCCCATAGGTACACCTTCAGTTTGCTCGTAATATTGGTTTCTGTACACGAAATACGTGGATGTCAGTGTATGACTGAACAGGTCCAACAGAGCACTGTCAAATTTCTCTGCAATCAGTTCTAGTCAGTCCTTCAGTGGGACTCTGGTGAACAGCGATACCACATCAAAACTAACAATGATGTCCGAATCTGTGATGTGCTGTTGCTTGAGGCGTTGCAGGAAATCTTCTGAGTTGCGGATTTGGCGAATACATTTGCCCACATATGGAGACAGGAGATCTTTCAAGTACTTGGCTGTTGTGAACGTAGTTGCCCCAATATTACTGACAATTGGACGTAGGGGCACGCCCTCCTTGTGTATTTTAGGCAGACCATACAGTCTAGGTGGCACTGGCGCTTTTTCCCGTAGTTGTCTGATGATCTTATCGGGCATCCCTGTTCCCTTAAAGAGAGCACTAGTCTTCTTGGCCACCTTGTCCGTGGCGTCACACTCCAGAATTCTGTATGCAGGGTCCTCCAGAAGTTGGCGTACTTCATCCACCCGCTACAAGATGACAGTGGAGTTCCCTTTGTCTACTGGCAGTACCACAATGCTGTTGTCTTCCCAGAGTTTCTTGAGTGCAAGCCTCTCCTCGGTTGTGATGTTCGATTTCGGCGGCCTGGCCTTGGTGAGGGCCCTGCAGGTCTCTCGGCGGACTTCCTCTGCCACGTTAGGTGGAAGTGTGGCTGCAACTTGCTCTACTGCACTGACGAAACCTGAAATGGGTACGTTTCTAGGAGTCATAGCTAAGTTGAGACCCTTGCTGAGTACCTTTAAGGTTGTATCATCAAACTGTATTCCACTCAGATTCGTCACAGTGCGTGTCTCCTCCATCTGCTGAGCTTTCTTACTCATGCGGTCAAACTTTGCAGATTGGCAAGATGAGGCATTGCTTCTAGCTAGAAGGGCCCTCACCAAGGCCAGGCCGCCGAAATCGAACATCACAACCGAGGAGAGGCTTGCACTCAAGAAACTCCAGGAAGACAACGGCATTCTGGTACTGCCAGCAGACAAAGGGAACTCCACTGTCATCTTGTAGCGGGTGGATGAAGTACGCCAACTTCTGGAGGACCCTGCATACAGAATTCTGGAGTGTGACGCCACGGACAAGGTGGCCAAGAAGACTAGTGTTCTCTTTAAGGGAACAGGGATGCCCGATAAGATCATCAGACAACTACGGGAAAAAGCGCCAGTGCCACCTAGACTGTATGGTCTGCCTAAAATACACAAGGAGGGCGTGCCCCTACGTCAAATTGTCAGTAATATTGGGGCACCTACGTACACAACAGCCAAGTACTTGAAAGATCTCCTGTCTCCATATGTGGGCAAATGTATTCACCACATCCGCAACTCAGAAGATTTCCTGCAATGCCTCAAGCAACAGCACATCACAGATTCGGACATCATTGTTAGTTTTGATGTGGTATCGCTGTTCACCAGGGTCCCACTAAAAGACTCACTGGAACTGATTGCAGAGAAATTTGACGGTGCTCTGTTGGACCTGTTCAGTCATACACTGATATCCACGTATTTCGTGTACAGAAACCAATATTACGAGCAAACTGAAGGTGTAGCTATGGGCAGCCCACTGTCCCCCGTAGGTGCAAACTTGTTAATGGAGAGTTTTGAGGAGAGGGCATTGGAGACAGCCACATTTAAATCCACATGTTTTTAGGTATGTGGATGACACCTTCGTGATCTGGCCATGTGAGATATACAGGCTCAATGAGTTTCTTGAACATCTGAACTCATGCCACCCTAATATAAAGTTCACCATGGAACTGGAGAAGAATGGCCAGCTGCCATTTCTGGATGTACTAGTCCAGAGGAAAGCAATTGGCCACAGTGTGTACCGAAAACCAACACATACTGATTTATATCTGCAGGCCAGCAGCTGTCACCACCCTGCACAGAAGAATGGGGTTCTGAAGACTTTGGTCCACAGAGCACGTGCCCTGTCAGACCAAGAGAAGCTACCTATAGAGATAAAACGTCTGAAAACAGTTTTCTCCAAGAATGGATACACGGACAGACAAATTGAGAGGGCACTCCAACCAGCCACTATGCCACAGCTTCCTGAAGAAGACCAAGATGAAACAAAGAAGGTGGCATATCTGCCCTATGCTGGCTCTATTTCTACCTGAATCAGTACTATCCTCCGTAAACACAATATCAAGTGTGTTTTTTGTCCATCCAACAAGTTCGGGGGACTGCTGGGGAGTGTCAAAGACGACCTGGAGTTACGAAAACCAGGGATTTACAATATACCTTGTCAACGTGGCATGTCCTACATTGGCCGGACGACAAGAACCGTGGAGATCAGGTGCAAAGAACATCAGAGGCACACTAGATTAAGACAGGTGACTAAGTCAGCCATTGCTGAACACTGTCTAGAACTAGATCATGCCACGAAGTATGAGGATACCAAGATTCTAGCACAAACACCCAGATTTTGGTACAGTGTTATAAGAGAATCGATAGAAATTAAAATGGCTGACGATCTTATGAACCGTGACACAGGGTACCAGCTAAGCAGAGCCTGGAATCCGGCTCTGGAATTGTTACAGGAGCAACGGGGCCAGATGCAACACTACACAAACAGAAGAACCAGAGACATGGAGATGGAAAACGAGCCCCTGACGGACTGCCAGGCGCACCAGACCGCAGATGGAACACCGAGAAGTGGGACTGGTGGGCGCGGACCGCAGAGGGAACATCCAGAGCCGCAGCGGACGTAAAACGGAGCCGCAGCGCTCCAGCATGTCGCAGGGAATGGGCGCACACCACAGAGGAAGCACCTGCAGCCGTTGGTGGAGGGGGAAGGCCATAGTCATAAATACTGGACCAGGTCCACTCGAGGAGCAGTCTCAGGTCGCATCTGATGAAGGTTACGAGCTACGTGACCGAAATATCGTGCAAGTACGACGCTGATATCTGGCAGAACTCCCGACAACCCAAGATGTCATTAGATCGCCGGGAATGCGTGAAGAGTTACAAGTCGCATATATATTACGGCCTCTCCCAGACCCTAGTGGTTTGAATTTTTCAAGTGATGTTACTCGTTGAACTACTATTACTGTCACGATACTCACGTCGTGGCACCTAGGCATAAGTTTAATTGTTGCGTGCAGCAACGTACCCAGTCTTCCGCAGCATGGCGTTTTATTTGTGTCGGCTCGATGGTGATGGTTGTCCCAGTCTGGTTGACATGGAACAAAGTCCGTCGATCGCGACGTCTCCGATGAAGATGTTCAACTGTCTCGTAAAATCGAACTCCTCGCTTGGTTGATTAGTTTCAGATACTATCCCCCTTACACTGATGTCAGCGTATCGATGTAGCAACACGCCAGAAAGTGTAAGCAGCTCTTGTTTAAAACTAAAGCGAATGAGTGTGTAAACGCAGATAACAGGTTGTCTTGAGTTATAATGTCCGTCACTCAGGCCAATGGCACATCATAGTTTTGCGAGGAACTTGATACATTAATTAACATAGCGTCGTCAAGGCGTCGCTACGGTGGTAATTCAACAACTAATACCACGTAATTCCAGAGATATAATACTCTCCGGACAACGTACAGAAAGCGTCGTATTTCGGGGTAAACTTTCTGTTCACTGTTAATACTATCACTAAATCACCTTTAACTTCTGTGTTCTCTCAAGAAATAGTTGATTCCATATTTACACAGTAGATTTTCATTAAATGACGTAGCCGACACGAAACATTAAGGTTATATTGGATTGTATTGAACTTCGTAATTATTTAAACCTGCACTGAAAACACACCGATCTGTCATTCAGGGTTTTGAATCTATTTGCATCAGCGATTCTGACATTGACTGTAGCTTCCGACAACATGGCGTAACTGTTAGGTCTTCGTGATCGCGTGTAGCTGTTTCCTGCTCAAGGCTAATAATAGAGTTTATGTGGCGGTTGGTATATTGCTGTGGCCTTTGATGTTCGTAACAGTCACAGATCACCCAGGCTAGGTCTCAGCGTTAATCACGTATCACACGATTTACTTTCTTTCACATATAATAACTGCTCCTTTGTACGGCTAAACCGAAAATGTTATTATACTTCAGGTCTAAATTCTGACTAGTACGTCAAGTCGACACTGGAAAACTTTTAAAACTTCAAATCGGTTTGAAACAATCTAGTAGCATTCAATAGGCTTACGACTATTGCGACTTCTACAAGAGAGAGACTGAATTAACATCTCCATTGCCGTGTTACATTGTAGTCGCAGCGAACTTACAGCTAGATGTGGCTACAACTATCTTCTTGGATAAATGTTACCTCTGACCTATTTATGGTCTGGACTTTAACCTTCGTAAAATTTTTTTTTGAATTATTTATTTAAAGTTTCAGACTTCGTATCATCTGATAGTCTTTCATTTAGTCCGTTCTTTATAATAAACGTATTACTTACAAAGTATTCCTGTTAGTGAAACTTGCAGTAGTGTTAATTTTGGCCGCGCGGGATTAGCCGAGCGGTCTAGAATTTTATAATTTTATTAATGTCGCGAGCGTCAAGAAATAGCCGAATATCACCGTTCGGTTTAGGTACTGCTAACACTGGACTTGAGTACTCAGAAGATGAAGTTTCAATTATTCCCCAATCTACCATCTTTTTTATTTCTCTGGCCACAGCTCCTCTTTTTGACCAGGGAACCGTTTTACAAAACGTAGAGTGTGGATACGTTTGAATACAATATTCAAAATCCTTAATAACGCCTGGTTTCTTATTTAATACAGGTAGATATTGTTGCAAAAATTTTCCCAAGTCGTCGTCTAGTTCTATAGACAGAAATTCCGATTCACGTACCTTTTCCATGATGCTTGACGCCTTTACCTCAGCAGCGTTTCTTTCCATACAATTAATATTTCCCAAACATACGGCATTTACTGTTAGACAGTCAACGGTTACTTTCAGGCGATATTTTCCCAATATAAGATTCCTCTTGAATAAAGTTACCTTTAATGGTTAGTTTTAACCATGAAAGAACATACACCCTCCTAAAAATTTATCACTGCACCGTAGACACACAAAAAATCCATTCCCCATGTACACAGCATTGACATCCGAGATACTACTAAGAAGGTGAATTCGGTGGCTACCCCTTGTAGTTCTACCGTCACCCGTATGTGTTTAATAATGCGTAGCGCTTTTGCGCTAAACGCTCCTGACACCGTACAGCCCCTTACCTTTCGTTGCTTACTAACCATGTTTAGACAACTCACAGTCATTACGCTACCTGTCACTCCTGTGTCTATGAGCACGTTCATCGGTACGCCATTGATTTTCACATCTACAATTGCTTGTAAAATATATCCACTCTCATTTGTTTCCTGTCTCGGTTCTGACATGAGGTCCTCACGAATATCACGTTCCGTATTGTAGTCCAGTATATTTGTCACCTCACGACGTGTGCCTCCCTCCTCAATACCAGTCACCCGAGGAAGGCCTATAATGACTGGCATTAGTTTGACCGACCATCGTTTAGGTCCCTCGGCTGTTCCTGTACCTCAACTATATGAATTTCGTTGCCATGTTGTGGATACGAATTACCCATAACTGTACCTCTTCCATCTGATGAACGTATAGGTCTACTGGACCCGCAAGATGCACTCGAAAGGTTTGAATTTTACATTGTGCAACAGCGATCATTCGAGAAACCGTCTAGCGACTCGAGTTTCAGTAATTAGTGCAGTACTTAGCGATTCCCCGTCCTCATTGTCGGTAAACTCGCTCAGACTGAAGTGCTTTGTTCGCCGTAGGTGTGACCCAAAGCGAACGGAACTTCATGTAAAGCTCTCCTAAACGTCATTGTGAAAGCAACCCAGAAAAATTCGTGACCTCATATCGTGTCCTGATTGTGGGCTAGAGCATCAAAGGAATCACTGCTGTTTCCATGACGTCATCTGTTTTGCATGTCGAAAACCAGGGCACCTCGCAAGTGTCTGCTTCGGCTGGCGTGCGTCAACAACATGGGCATTCAGCACGCTACATGCTATCTTGCCGTGTCACTAACGGGCTTGCTGCAGCGTCTGTTGTTGCAAGTGGACTTTAATCTGGTGACGGCGAACTCCCAGTTGGACACACGGGCAACCATACCTTTATTTAATAAGGGCACATGTCTCCTTGGCCGGCCGGAGTGGCTGAGCGGTTCTAGGCGCTACAGTTTGAAACCGTGCGACCGCTACGGTCGCAGCTTTGAATCCTGCCTTGGGCATGGATGTTTGTGATGTCCTTAGGTTAGTTAGGTGTAAATACTTTTAAGTTCTAGGGAACTGATGACCTTAGAAGTTAAGTCCCCTAGTGCTCAGTGCCATTTGAACCATCTGTCTCCTTGGCGCGAAGTGGTGATCTACAATGGCCAGTCGATCCCAATGGTGTGTCAGATCGACGTCCAAGCTAAGTATAAAAATGTAGGTCGGCCACTAACACCAGCTAACATGCTTTTGCGCTTTTTGTTTTATAGATCTAGGGCTGGGTTAATCTACTTTAGTCTGCGATCCCATTCACGGTACTTCATTCGATGCATTGGCAATTTCTGCCGCTGTTTTCACCTACATTAGGTTGTGCAACAGTGTGCCACGCCCAGATATCCTTGAAGCATTCGGCTGTGCCCAGCTTTTGTAGAGCTCGTCCAGTGCCTTTCGCCATGAGCGAGTGAGTGAAACCACAACTAGATAAACTATGTAATCGAAGGTATCCTGACACTTGGCTGAAAATTACATGCAAGTTCGTGGCGCCCTCCATCGGTAATGCTGGAATTCAATATCGTGTTGGCCCAACCATAGACTTGTTTACAGCTTCCACTCTCGCAGGCATACGTTCAGTCAGGTGCTGGAAGGTTTCTTGGGGAATGGCAGCCAATTCTTCACGGCATGCTGCACTGAGGAGAGGTATCGGTGTCAGACGGTGAAGCCTGGCCGAAGCCGGCTTTCTAAAACATCCCAAAGGTGTTCTATGTGATTCAGGTCAGGACTCTGTGCAGGCCAGACCATTACAGGGATGTTAATGTCATGTAATCACACCGCCACTGGCCGTGATTTATGAACAGGTGGTCGATCGTATTGAAAAATGTAGTAGCCACCCTCGAATTTCTCTTCAACAGTGGGAAGCAAGTAGTTGCTTAAAACATCAATGTAGGCCAAGAATGTGCTTAAAACATCAATGTATGCCTGTGATGTGATAGTACCACGCAAAACAACTGCGGATGCAAGCCCCCTTCATGATTAACACGACCACACCATAACACCGCCACATCCGAATTTTACTGTTGGCACTACATACGCTAGCAGATGATGTTCACCGGGCTTTCGCCATACCCACACCCTGCCATCGGATCGCCACATTGTGTACCGTGATCCGTCACTCCAAACAACGTTTTTCCACTGTTCAGTAGTCCAGTGTTTACGCTCCTTACACCAAGCGAGGCGTCATTTGGCATTTACCGGCGTGATGTGTGGCTTATGAGTAGCCGATCGACATCCCGCCTAATTGCCATAGTACTTGCAGCGGATCCTGATGCAGTTTGTAAATCTTGTGTGATGGTCTGGATAGATGTCTGGCTATTACACATTACGACCCTCTTCAACTGTCGGCGGTCTTTGCCAGTCGACAGACGAGGTCTGCCTGTACACGTTTGTGCTGTATGTGCCTCTTCATCATCATATCATTACAACAGGATTTCATCTTAGTCGCAAGCGCTCCCACAATATACAAGGTGAGTCAGTAACTACTGCCACCAACAATAACTCCTAAAGTATGAGTGGAGCTGAAACGTTTGTGTGACAAAAGTTGCATGGGACAACGGGGGACAAAAGATGACGTTGGTTTTTTGTTGCTAGGTTGGGTTGGGTCAGTGATATCAAGGTCAACTTTTTTTTTTTGAAATGGGATGCTACAGTTTGGTACTTATTTTCTGATAGCGTCTATCGAGGCGAATCCAATGATGTGTAACAGTAAGGTCTCTGAAGGTCAGCGAGGGTCATTAACTTGTCGTGAACGTTCATTTAGAGAAGGTGTTCGAAGTAACCATTGGCATCAATGCAGTGCTGTAATCTCCTTATCATCGATTGAGTGGTATTCCTTATCACATCGGCACTTATCGAAGCACATGCTCCGACAATTCTCTCTCGCATATCGTACATTGTGTATCGCGTAGCTGGAACGTCTTTATGGACAATGTATTTTACGAATCCCCACAAGAAAAAATCCAGAGGCGTCAAATCTGGCGAAGGAGCCAGACACGGCACATATCCTCCGCTTCCAATCCAACGATTTGGGAATTGTCTCTGCAACTCATATCTAGCCATCAGTGAAAAATGTGCCGGACACACATCATGTTGATACCACATTCTATTCCTCGTTCGTACATGTATTTCTTCCAATAACAGACCTAATGTTCCAGGAGGAATGTGGTGTACTTCCTGGCATTAAGATTTCCTTCGATTAAATAGCGTCCGATAATTCTGTCCTCAAGAATCCCACACCATATATTCACTGACCACAGTTTTTGGTGTGCAACTTGCCGCAGCCTACACGTATTTTCAGTTGCCCAGTAATGCATGTTATGGAAATTAACATTTTCATGTTTCGCGAATGTAGCCTCGTCAATAAATAAAATCAAATTAATAAATGTCTCGCCCTTCTGAATGTGAACTTGAGCCCGTCGGCAGAATTCAATACGACACATACAATCCGTACCAGTTAACTCTTGGTGGGCACTGATAAGTAAGGATGATACTTATGTCGAAGCAGAACACGAACATCACTACTCCGGCTCATACCAGGACTAACACAACGATCACGAACCACAGTGGCAAGAGTACCAATTTGCGTTTCCTCGTTAGTAACTTTCCTTTGCCCGATATGTTTCCGATGCGTTAAAGACCCATTTGTTCTCAATTTATCACACACTTATTAAAACGTAAGACGTGTAGGGTGAGTACGTTGAGGACACGTTTCAGCGTATAAATCTCTAGGTCTCACTGAATTTCGTTGGCATTCTTCTTAAATGAGAAGTATATCAACTTGTTCTTAGAAGGATTACGTCATTCACATTCGCTTGATTCGACGATACTAGTCTTGCCGTTCCTATTAGTGTTGTATTACGAAACCGTTGAATGGTGTTTAAATGTCAATGGCTCGTTAGTTAGATACGCCGTATTAGGCAAATATTTACTATTTGCTCAATATACGAGAGAGAATTGTCAGAGTACGTGCTTCGATAAGTGCCGAAGTGATAAGGAATACCACTCAAATCTAGGTAAGAAGATTGCAGCACTGCATTGATACCAATGCTCATCGCTTCGAACACCTTCGAACACGTTCATCCCACCTTTTTGACCTTCGTTGACTTTCAAAGACTTTACTGTGACACACCAATGAATTCGTCTCGATAGCCGCTATCAGGAAATAAGTACCAAACAATAGCATCCCAATTAAAAAAATAAAGCTAACCTCTATATCTCTGATGCGACCCCACCAACACACATAAAACCAACCTCTTATTGTGGCCCACTTTTTCCCATGCAACCCTTTGTCTCACAAACTTTTCAGCTGCCATCATCTTTTCAGAGTTTTTATAGGTGACAATAGTTAGTGACAAGGAAGAATGTCATCATTAGCGTAGATCTGACCGACACTGAACGCCACAGTATGCCACTTACTACCCAATTTCACTCTGGCTCTACGCCGTATGTGTCTCTGTTATTTGTAGTAAGACGTCAGTGATAAATGAAGATTGGTAACTCGAAATCTCAACCTGGACAGCAGTAATTCTTTTTCTAACCGTAAATGGTAGGATGTTGCATTTACTTCTTCTCGGATCTCAGCTGCTGTGATCCATTTGTTCGTTAGACACAAACGAACAATCCTACGATCTTCTCGTGGTGTAGTCCTTCTCGAAGGACTAGTGCTTACTCTCTTGTCACTTTGTCTTGTATCCACCATGTCACCACTAGCTCTACAGCCAACAATCCTGGTGAACTATTGGTATATTGTTCCCATATATTTCGTGCCAATGATTCAATGTTTCTGAAAATAATAATAATAATAATAATAATAATAATAATAATAATAATAAAACCGTTAAGCTTTTAGTGAGATTTTCTGTGCTCGCTCTTTTGAGATGTCAACTTCAAAAGTTCCAGCAACGTTAAACACAACCTATGCCAGTTGTGAAATCACACCATTCTAAAGCAGTAGAAACGTCTTATGTGCTGGAATTAATGAAGATAAGCTCACATAAGAATGAAATTGTAATCGCAGCATGATTAAGTGTTCCAAGGAATATTGCCTCGTACTTCTTCACAACACAGACACTGCAGTTTCGTATTGATCGGCGATCCCAGGCCTGCAACTTACAAATAAAGTGTCTCCTCTGTACAGGTATAACGTTAGTGAGATGTACGAGTACAAATATGGCAAATGGACGACGACGAATGGATGTCGAGGTCTGGCCATGAGTCTTGCGCGGGTAGCCGAAGCGATTAAGGCGACCGCTCACTCCAAGCGGGAGATCCGGTTTCCAGTACCGTTAGAACAGAAATTTTCGTTGACGTCATTCCACTGGACAGGTGGAAGTGATTCATATTCGCACCTGGGAATATGTTTCATTAGTGTTCATCGGAAGCGAGTTCTATGGTGCAAACTGTACAGAAACCACACACTAGTTAATGAGTCTTGATTGGAAATGCGGATCCATTCCTGAACTGAAATGTTTCTCTAAGTTCGTATTATTGCCGCAGCCTGTAAACTCATTTATGGCTGAGTGATGCGATTACTGTTTGGTGTAGCAATTGGTACACTCTGGTTGCATCGAGTGTTCGATGTGGAAAGTCGTAGAATTATACAATCACTGAGAGACTATTGTAGTGCGTTATCGTTGTAAATGGGGGATTGATCTTCGCTTTGAATAATAGGAAATCAACTAGAGACAATTTGCATTTCGATAGCACTAACGAATTCTGAAACATTATAATTTATTAGTCGTACAGTGTTAATTCCGTCCACTCACTGCCAAGATCTTACCTTAAAATCGATTAATAATTAATTGTAAACATTTACTTATGAATGTCAAAGCTGTACCGTTGGTTACAATTCTTTCTGTGTGACGAGTGCCTTTAAATTAGGAAAAGTTAGTGGGTTACGATCAACCAGCACCTGAGGGGTTTAATTTGGTTCCCATTGTAAAATGTTACGGCGTAAAGTGGTAGTGGCACGTCTGAATATTGCTTGTACGAGGTTTGAATGAAAAGTATTTTCTCCACCTTCGTTAATTGGTTTGGATGGAAATATTTTAATAAACCAAACGCAGAAATAATCCTTAGAGTGTGATCTTTAATTACCAATATTCAGTTTTCCACGTACTCGCCAGCAAGTTGGATACATTTCTGCCAACGATGAACAATTTTTCTGAAGCCGTTTTCTTTTTCCACAACCAGTCTCACAGTTCTCTCAACGTCTTAATCAGAATCATTATCATGTCCCCGCAGATCGTCTTTCACTATCGGGAACAGATGGAATTCCGACGGTGCTAAATCTGGACTGTATGGAGGATGTCGTACGCTGGTGAGATTTAGTCTCAGAAGTTCTGCTGTGGCGGCACGTGAAGTGTGTGGTTTAGCATTGTCATGTTGCAGGAAAACATATTTTTCCCTTTCGGACCCAACGACGCGCAGTACTCACATCAACACAATCACCATAAACTGCTTTCATTTTCTGATGATTCTCCTTTGTGGTTACACCTTCTGCTGTCAAGGATTCGATGACTGCACATGGCTTAAATCGAATACTCCGAGCGTCTGCGCAGGGTTCCATGCTTTACACTGTGACAACTAAAGCTTCCTGCCAAGTGGAGCTGCAGAGAATAGGCTACGGAGCAAGCCAGTACCTGCCGCATACCAAAGCTGCCAACGGTTGAAGATTTACAAAGGTGGAGGCATTACTTTTCAGTCAACCCTCGTAGTTTACAATGTCCTCTCACTTTATTTTGAGTTAAACTTTGCTGTTACTAATTCATTACCATCGACTTCTTTTTTCGTACTGGTATAGAAAATTCAAATAAATCACATGTGTATTAAACTAAAATAAAAACGTTCCAACTCTAGATTTCAGAGAAAACCGAAATTATCCCAAGGAATGAAATTAATTGACTTGAAATAAAAAATATTTGTGTTTGTGAAGTAATTAAAGTTCAAAGACTTACTAGTTTAACATCAAGTATGAGATAATATTATCAGAAATAATTACTAACTTCAGTCGAGAAACTTTCCAAACACTTTGTTAACCTAAAATAGATGTCAAGAACATTCTTTTGATTATGTATTTGAAGTGTAAATAAATGAACATATAGCAAGAACATTAAATTATTACATGAACAAAAGATAGGATCTGCAGTGAGAGAATATTGTTTCGCTGGTGAATAACCAGTTATATCTCTGGATATTAACTCGGCGCAGAATAAAAGTTATGAAAATTAAAGTTGTTTAATAAATCATAACAATAACAAAGCAAGTAACTAGAATGTGATTGCTAGTCTTGTGATCAGTTAAGAGCTTTGTTGAATCTACATCATTTTAATGCAGATAACAATGAATTAAATAGATCAATGGCACACGAAGATGCGTTTTCTGATAGTAATTATTTTAGAATGTTTATTTATTAAAAAGATGTCGTGTCATAAGGAATTTTGTCTAAATTCAAAACGTGTACTACATAATTGCAAATACCTACTGTGGTATTTTCATTGTGCTAATAAAGAGTGTGTAGTGTGAGTAGCCTTGATCATTATCTGCAGAAAATTCGTTTTCATTACTCATTATCAATAAGGGTATGCATAAGATGTGTAAAGTCAAAAAAGTTGCGTGTACACTGATCTGCTGGCTTTAACCTCAAATATCTATGCGTATAAGTAAAGTGTGCAGGAACTGATATCTCTGATCACTGTCGAGTCAGATGCGTGCCAGTAAATTATTTTTTTACGGCTTTACTAACTTAATAAGTGAAATCATCTTGAGCTGTAACGGAGTAACCTTAGATGAGTATTCATGACATTTTTCCGCTCTAACAGTTTCGTCATGTGCAGCAATTATTAGCACACTGGGACACACGGTTAGAGGTGATGTATAATCTGCTACTTAATTTATAAGTGGTATTTGTTGTAAAAAGCTTATACTGGTATCAGGAAAGTATAGTTAACTGCCGTTTAAAGTTAATTGCTGGCGAATTCTATTGTAGATAAATCAATGCAAGATGTGGCCACAGACAAAGATCTTCTTCGTTACTGTAAAGGAGGTGTTGGGCCGCTGGCAGTATATCTATACTTACAGTAGGCCCCAAGAAGTGACGTCTGCCAAAACTGCCACTTGAGCATATTAAACCTTGAAGTAGCGACAGTTTACTACATAAACAGGTAAGTGTTGTTCCATCACAGTGCAGCTTCCTATTTCCGTCAATGTAGGTTCATTCACTCGAATTTCAAAGAGTTGTAACGATACAAATATCGGTAGTTCTCTATATATTTGAAAAGAAATTTCGATTAAACACATAATGTTGTTAGTCTTTACGGTAACCTGAATCCATCCTCCATTTCAGTCTTGCAGGGTACATGGAGTTAAAGCGCCATGTCGAGTAAAAGCAAGCACTGAGTTTTTGAACTGATTGCCATCGGTTCAGAAGTTCATCAATATTTGTCAGGTTTTCTTTTTACCATGAAAGCTCTTCCTGGAAAATCACTCAAGAGATGAGAAAAATAGGTCATTATTTATGCTACCTATTACGTGTACATGACATAAAGTAGGGTTTAAAAAGAAGAACCTACGGATTAGTTATTGATGCTACTGCACTTAAGCATCACTTTTGCACTAAAATAATTGTTGCAGTTGGTTCCCAAAATCAACATTGTCGCAATTGTCAAATAATGGCGAAATTCCCCTCAATTGTGTGGCAAATCCCCGCACCTTCAACAATGTGAAAAAATTCTTCAGCGATGAACCCCGCCAAAGATGACATTCAGTACACACTGCACGAGATTATCTCGCCTGAAGATATAATTGAGCTACTTAAAATATTTAAAAAATACAGAAAGTTTCTGGTGAGGTGTGGAAACCGGTAGTTCCAACATCGACAAGATGTAAAGAATGAGAGGTACAATAATGAGTGGGAAAATAAATGTGGCTACTGAGAAGAAAATTACGTGCTACAGAAATTAAAAAAACGTAAGCTAAATTTCATGACGACAGTGCCAAGAAAAGGAAGAAACCAGATTAGAGAGTCAACTGATTACCCTCAAAATCTGACTTCTTACATAACCACAGTAGCCGAGATATAGATAGAGACCTTGGTGAAGAAATATCAGAAAAAGAACAATAACCTGGAACTTCAAGGGAAAATTAGAGGAGCTAACAAAGGACACTGACTACTAGGTTCCTGCATAGCTTAGCCTCAGAAATTGAACGCCTTTAGGTCTTTCGTGCAGAAGGAAGTATTAGTTTTCTACAAGAGTTTTTAAGCATTTTGTTCACATTTACGAGATATTGCAGTTCGATATTGTGTTGGGTAACGTGGCTACAATTCAAATTCGTTACAAGGGATTATTTCAAGTGTTGTTTTGTTCATTTCTACTTATTTTTTATTATATTTACCTCAAATGGAGCAAAGACCCGCATTGTTGGGGTTCGTCTTACCTTCATTCTATATTTCTATATAATTAATAATGAAACAGTGTTTGAATTTGGGTACGTTGTATGTAACAACCCAACTTAAGACTTAAATTTGAAATCTCCGAAAAATCTGCCCCTCATTGACCAAAATATTAGAAGAATTGGAAAAACTGGAAATTGTGGTGCTTTACTCCAACATACGTTGTTTGTCTACATTTCCGTTTATTCCCCATGCATATAATCTCATTAATTTGTTTTCACTTTTATACGCATTATCTGTTTCTATCTTCACCCCCCTCTCTTCATTTCAGTAAGAAAACAAATAATCTTTCAAGCCAGTCAGATGGCCCTCTAATATGTCACTTCTCAAATTTAGTATGTCCGCTAAGTATCCGACATTCTTTTGTAGAACAGTATTTGAAATGCTACCAGTTTTTTGTTGCCCTTACCTTGTTATTTTTGTGATTGATTTGGATAGAGCGCTCTGCAGTTCCGTAAATGTGTCTCTTAATAGGTAGATAGGAATCGATATCGTTAGAAATTTGTTAACAAAGAAACCATCATTGTCCTTGCATGCACTTGTCTGTTTCTCCTCTTACGTCGTTCGTTGACAGTCCTCCATGCAATGACATGACAGCTTGAATTTTGGCTTTTGTTTCACAGCAAAATTCGAGATCATTCGGCGTTAAAATAAGATGTTGGTGGGTGAATACACAGTATAAAGTGGAAGACCTCAGAGGAATACTCTCGACATGGCCTCGCCTTCAGCCACTGTGAGTTTTGCTCGTCACAGCAGAAAGGCTGCCGCCTGTTAGTTTCTTCGTCGTGCAGACTATCTGGTTTCACCGCGGGGGAGGAGATGCGCCTTTCAGTGGCGGAAACTTTGGCCACGCGTCCTGACGTCAACTGAATACACACCAGCATACCAACTTCCAGAGTAAGGGTCTCAGGAAACCTTTGTTCTCTGCAGTCTTCCTTTGATAATACAGTACTTCCGTTCCTCGGGCTTTCCTGTGTCACATTTATCGTTTAACTTTTTCCACCCGTACGCTTAATATCACTTCTCACTTTTCGTCTTCCACTGATTATTTCAAAATTTCAATGTCTAGTATATATCAGTGTATAATTAATTATGTATCGAATTAAATTTAAAATTAGTTATCAATCGATAAATGTGGATAATCAGATTTTTATCCAGTTGTTGACAAGTTCCGCCTTCCAGTTTTTCGGATATTTTTACGAAACATTTTATATGTTTTAATTTTCATTTCGTTATTCAGTTGAGTCTCATACTGAACATTGCTCTACTGGGTCCATCCGTTGCATATTGTCTTATGGTATTCAGAGCTGAAAAACTTCTTCCTAGATCGTAAGTGAGAGTAACTGTAAAGCGAGTTGAATGTATGAATGTAAGCAAAAGTCAGTGGTACAGTGGTATAGTAATTGGTTTTTTGCTTTTTATTTCGTGTGTGTTAGAACTCACGGGCAATGTAAAAATTTATTATCCCATCTAAGATTGCTTAAGATGCTATGCCCATTTTATCTGCATTTGCAGTATAAGAATATCTATCAACAATATAGCAAACGCGCTTAGTTTCCACTATACATAATCAAGCACGAAAAAGACAAATATTAGCATAATTAACTGAGAGAATCACGCACATTAATGCATGAAGAGAAACAAAATGCGTTCAAGAGGGTATAATACACAATTAGATGGGTAAAACCTATCTTACTTTCAGGATTAGTAACATTAATTCACGCCAATAGTGAATCCATTTCTGGATTTCATGACATACAATGTGACTTGAAAAACAGCATAAGAGGAATATGACGGGAAGGTGTGGCGAGTGGCTTCATGCTGCTTGTGCGCGGAGTTGCATACGATGTTATCAGCCAATATGTAGCCTATAATCTTTATTCACAATGATACACGAACGTAGAAAATGGTATGAGCAACAAGCAAACAACAGGCGGCAGGCGATGTCACTCAGACCCGAGCACGCCGGCAGCATGAGACAGGTTGGTGGGGCAGCGAAGAGTCAGTCTGGAACCAAGTCTAAGCAGGCGAGCTAAGCGGGACTAACCCGGTTAATGGGCACGGAACTGCTGGCTGGAAAGCTACGCCGTTGGCGGCGGCAGTCTCCCTCGGTGCGGGGCTGGCTGGAATTCATTGTTTGGTCCGTACCATAAGGTGGCGGCAGAGTGCTGGCTGCATGAAGTCAGCCGGTCAGACCGTAGTCATTGGTTCAAGGGCTAGAGGCGGCGGTCGTGGATGTATCATAAGTAAGGAGGTCACTGGCACTGCTGTGCACCATATTATAGCCTAGCTGTACCAATGATGACTGCTGGACCTGGACTGGTTAACACCACTGCCCAGGATGACTTTTACTTCCCGCTTGGAACCATGTGGAACAGACTCTGATAACCAGGACCAGTGGTTCTCAGAAGACAGTTGATCACTGTCTCAGACGCGTACGACGGCTCGCAGGAAAGGATTAGATGGAAGCGGCGGCTTCTGCTGAGGCTGCAGTTTTTATGGGTCCTTCTTCCAAAGTGCTCCACAGCTTCAGGAAAAATAATCTATTTAAGGGGAGACGTACCAACCAAAATGACAAAATCTGACATTTTTACTTTTATGCAGATTATAAAAATGTGGATCTTTATGCTTAATTTGTTGTCTGTTATATTTAAATAAAGTATTTCAAAGTAATCATGCACTGACATTTCTGAGAATTTAGTTTTGCATCATTGGTGAAAAGTAAACCCTATGGGTACATGTCCATTACAAAACTTCATGTACAGAAGAGGATGAGCACGAGACTGCGTAGAGTAAAACAGCAACTGGTAAGTACTAAGCTATCAGCTGGTCTAAGTATAAGGCGTCGACTGACGATACACAAATTGATCAGACTATACAGTATTTTGTTATGTCCACAAGAAGTAACCGGAGTAATTGAGATTGTATTAAGAGAGCTATTTGAGCAATTTATTTCCAGTAGCTGTGTACAGATGCTAAACCAATCCACAACCTGTGTCCCATTGAGTGGTGTAATTACCTGAAGGAAAAAAAGGAAGATAGGTAGACATTCTCTTACAAATTTAGTTCCAAATACTGTTATGGTTGCCAAGAAACTGTGTTTCAGCGTCTTGCCGCTCCAGAGCTGTGAAAAAAAGTCTGAAAGGCAATTCACGAAATCCCAACTAAGCTTTTAACAATGTTGCATGGTGAAAAATTGTTTTAGTTGATAGCTCAGCCTTTGTGTGTTTTTGAAGCTGCTCTTACGTAGAATGATGGCTATTCCAAGAGACTACAGGTTCTGGATCAACTTGGAATCCTTCAAGGTTAAAGAACTACTAAAAGTGTGATGGAATTGGACAAACTGCGAGTCGTGACGACAGAGAATGCAGCAAACAGTATGTCAAAAAAAGCCAGATCCAAGCAAAGGAAGGCAGCATTGGGCGAGGAAGATGAAGGAAGAGGTGCGAACTACCAGCCAGGAGGATTCCAACATATTTTTATGTATCAGTTGGCTGTGTATTAATTCTTTTCTTAATACACAGTTCTACCAAAATGATATTTTTTAGTATATATGCCCATTTTTCTCAGAAACTACGTAATCTACAGCTATGAATATATAGTACCACGATTCTGTAGGTCTAATTTAGTGCCATTTACTTTAATAGTCAGACTTCAAGAAATTAAAATTGTGAAGATTTAATTCAAAAAATTATATGTTTAAGACCAAAAACCCTTGACGTGTTTCCTAATCGTCGTTTTAAAGTGATTACATAGCAATACATTCACTAAACATGAGAGAACATGTGGAAAAATCTCATATTTATATACTCGTACGTTACTGAGAAAACGGGGCGTTTATATAGCTAGTTTAACATTGCCAAGAGAGGGTGATACGACTCCCGTTAATTAATTAACGCCGATAAGGTATGACGCCATTAAGGGTAATACTAAAGATCGCAGACGTATGCTTTCAAGTTAACTCTGTACAGTGACTGCTATTTATAGTGACCCTGTACAGTGATTGGTAATTATAGTGTTTTTCTGGAAACTTGGAATGACCAGGTGCATATGGAAGTGTACAAGAGCATAGTGGTCGTGAGGTGGCGGGGGGAAGGGGGAGGGAGGGGAGGGGGTACGGCAGGCAAACCAGAAAAATGTCTCTGCTTTGATGAAATCCAGCAGGTAGATATGAGCCGGGACTGGACAATTGCTGTTTCGACAGATGCGAAAACACCAGACAGCAGCCATGAAAGTTGTAGGCTAAGGCAGAGTGCCCATCACATTGTAAACTATCAGAATGCGAGGAGCGTAAAGAATTCCCTTTAGAGAGGATAAGATGTGCGAAGACAAGAGAAAACACAATACTGTCAGCGTGGAAGACAGCCGTTGTGGTTTGTAGGTGGGCGCAGGCGTGTGTATAAATTTTGCGAGGAAGCCTCCAGTTGGTAACCGACAATTAATTTCATAGAGGTGGTGGAGACTCGCCAGTTCATATGTGCCAAACGCGAAAACACTTGTACGGGGTATTTCAAAACTCGATTCCAAAACTTCAGGAATGGACTCATCATACAACAAATCGAAAAGAGGAGCACATAGGCTGTAAAATACCTTAAGCACTGCTTCATCTCCGCTGTTGTGAAACATATTTCTTCTACTGAACAATTGTCCACATCCCTTAAGCCTTGTACCTTAGAGCCCATGTTTACTGGTCATTTTTTTCCTTGTTTCGGTCCTTAATAGCTCCTCTCAAAATATGAAAAACAAAGATCTTGCTGTAAATGAGATCTATTTCACAGTATCTAAGATGAAGAGGTGCTCATTGTTCTTAAAGTATGCATTTTAGAGCCCACGTGTACTAGACTACTTTTCCTCTATATGAGGAGTCCATTCCTAAACTTTTCCGTCGAATTTTATGACACCCTGTACACAGGCATCGAATTTCTACAATCTGCCCTAGTCTAAGAGAAAACTGAGCAATGTGTTGGTAAACCGTGAATGTTTCTTTCGGAGCAGGGAAAGTCTTGGACCTTTTGTGAACTTTTAATTGGCCAGAACTCGAAATATGTACTGCTATTGTCTATCAAGATTTCGGCGCTGTCACAACCAGGTATATTACGTGGAGTAAAGAGTAAAGACATTTCGTCTTGGGACGCCAGGCACAGAAGACTTCGTCTGATGACATGCTACAGTACACCTCAGTACTGCAGAGGGAGATGTTTTCGCTTTTCACATGATCAGACATACTTGGTTTGTACTTCAAATTCTCAACCACTAATACAGCCATCCTCTGCACAAAGTATCAGCAGAGTGGTAAGCATGACGTGACGAGAAGATCACAAATTTATTTTTGTCAAGCCAGAGTTTCGTTCTTCCAAATTAATTCATCTCCAGCTATCTGCACTCAGTATGCTCTTAGGCAAAGGAACTGGTGCTTTTTCGTACTTTTCTGGGTCCTTTTTTTTCAGACTATCAACTTATTCATCAATCACTGGCGAAATTCGTGAACTCAGTTTTTGTATCGTTCTATCTCAATCCTGCCAACCGATGTCAAGGCCTTTCGTACATGTTTTTCTATCCTCGTGCACCTTTGCACTAGTATACAACGTTTGTTCAATGACTAGAATCACATTAATGCATCTAGTAAGAGATCAGATTGTTATTGTGACTTACAGTTTCATTTAGTATTGTAATGTCCTTTAATAAAATGAAATAATAAACTTTACGACTACGTTCAATGAATTTGTGAACTGAGAAATGGATACAAAACTCGAATTATCGTGTGGCGTGTTGTAACTGCAAGCCGTGTGCTTACTCCTTGTTATTATTAGCAAAACTGTACACTAATTGATTGAGCAATGCACCTCCCAGTACCAATAAAGATATACAGTCACTGCAAAATACATTCACCCGCTTACGCACTAAATCATTTGGCCCTGTACACAACTGATAACTTTGGTCCCTATGCACATAGCGAATAAATTAAATTGTCTTACCTCTAAAGCAGCAATGGTGGAACTTGATACATTCGGCTCTCTCTCAAAAACAAAAATATGCTAGCTACAGCTCAGCAATGTGAAATGCTGGCTGTAATACTTTGAAATGCACATGAAATTGTTTTGGCTGATAAATGAAAACATTCATGAAAACCCTACTTCTTTAAAGAATATGGCCTGGACTGGGAGACGGCACTGATTATGGTGAATTAATAACATTCAGGTTTCTAGAAAAATTATATTGCAAGAAAATTTGCCTTTTCGAAAACATCTGACAATTGAAGTTACATTACTCACAACTGATTCATAAAAATTGAGCTTTAAACAGCAAGTATTATCTAACTTCATTAATCCAGCATAAATGCAGATCATTAAATTACACATAGCTCTGTTAACAAATCTTAGAAACATTACAAAAAGAAATGTCTAAGTAGCTTTTTATCAAAACGGTTTACATAAGTTCTGTGGTTACTTAACAGTTACAAATTACCAGCCAACTCATCGATACTACCGCGCTGGCTAAAAAAAAAAAGGAAATCATAATTATTTAACATCTTTACCTTGGGTGCATCAAGTCTTTTCCTCCCATGTTCAACAATAGTGACATACCTACATTAATGTAATAATTGGCGCCGGCCGTTGGGGCCGAGCGGTTCTAGGCGCTTTAGTCTGGAACCGTGCGACCGCTACGGTCGCAGGTTCGAATCCTGCCTCGGGCATAGATGTGTGTGATGTCCTTAGGTTAGTCAGGTTTAAGTAGTTCTAAGTTCTAGGGGACTGATGACCTCAGATGTTAAGTCCCATAGTTTTCAGAGCCATTTAAACCATATTAACACTTGGTGGCATCACACTGCACACCCAAAAGACTGCCTACTCTATCGTCGTTTCCTCACAGACAGCTACCTACAAATGTGCGCCCAGCGCTCTCTTACTCCAACCCTATAATAATCTCAGACCAGAGATCTTAAGCTCTGCGGTCGCGTTCATTCAGCGATCCGCCTTACCGAGCCTATCAGAGACATTCATCGTTTATAGTATACTAGCTTAATTTTAATTTATTAATATTCTTGTCTTATTCTGGTCCCACATACAAGTGCGCCCCAGTATACTCCTTTCAGTAGCATGATGGAAACCCCCATCGTTATCTCTATGTGTATCATGATGCACGTCTTTCATGTCATCTCATAGAATCGGGTGTACTGCCGTTGGTCCTCGTCTACCCAACACGATATTTCGACGTCGTAACTAGGCGTCTTCATCAGGTGTTCCCTGATGTTCTCTCTTCATCACCTGATGAAGACGCCGAGTTACGACGTCGAAATATCGTGTTGGGAAGACGCGGACCACCGGCAGTACACCCGATTCTGCGAGTTGAGAACATATCGCCGGAAAATCTTAGAAATTATACCACGTCTTTCATGTTCAGTTGTGCCACTCCTGTTTAATTCAGATACACCATTTATCCACTGCACGACTTCACGTTTTTCCATTTGGCATGATCTCGTTGAGAGCGATCGGTGCACTGAATAGGTCACTGGTTTCTTGCCTTTTAGCCTTTAAGGGTATGCTGAATGCTCAACCGACACCTCACTCAGGCGCGTTGACCGGCTGGCAGATTGTGGCCTGTTTATGGTTCTGGACTGCACTCGACGCCACTATAGTTCTACACAATACAACTGCGTCGGAAGCAGATCTCATTTAACATGACTCGTTCACAAAATTGGTTAAAAATTTCTCAACAAACCTGCAGATAGATCGTTTCTTGTAATTCAATTTCATCATTAGAAAGCATTATCTTGCTTGTCAAGTGAATATAACTCTTGTATTACATTGATGAGACAAAATATCACGCCACCATTTGCTTAACAGCGTATTGGTCCACTTTTGGACTGCTATACTCCAGGGATTATATCAAATCATGGGTTCGACAACCCCTTGACGGGTTTTTACAGGTATGTGGCAGATGTCCACCCACAGGTCACGAAATGCCCATAAATTACACACCAGCACTTTTTCGGTGCAGAGCTGCTGCCCAATAATGACGCAGATGCGTTTCATCATGTATGATGAGTATTTATTGGCCAAGACGTCATTGAGAATTCCTCATATCACTGTAACGCGATTCTGAGCTTATTACACGGACAGTTATCCTGCTGGAAGATGCCCTCACCTTCAGAGGAAGACATCATGCATGGAAGCGTGCAGGTAGTCCGCAGTTCACGTTACCCACAGCTGTCATGGTGCCTTAGATTACTATCACAGACCCCATGGAATCCCAGACGAACGTCCACCGTGCCATGCAGGAGCCTCTAGCGAAAGGTCCCAGAAATAGTCTCGCTAGTAAACGGTAACCACGCCCACTTAGTACTAGGAGCAGAAAGCTGGCTGAAACCAGACATCACTAACAATGTCATTCAAAATTGCGTCTGAAATGTATATCGCAAAGATATGTTGAATGCTGTTGATGGAAGCGTATTTGTAGCAGTACAAGATTCGGTAATATCTAGTGAGATTAGTAGAGATACCGAACACGAAATAATATGGGTGGAGACGAGCGTTAAAGGTCGATAAAACGTGAGCATCGTGTGCTTTTATAGACCCCCGGCCTCAGCTGCAGTAGTGGTGGAACAATTGAGGGGTTGTATTAGGGGAAGATTTCAAATTAGCATCTACTGACAGGGGGACTCAAATGACTGTGGCGGACAGTAAGAACAAGGAATTGCTTGCAATAGTTTATATGCCTTATTCGAAAATTACCTTGAGTAGTTAACAGTGGCGGATATAGAAAAACGTCATGAAGGGCGCGCTTAAGATATCTTGAGCTACCTTTACTTTTACCGTAATAAAAAAAAATCAAGTCACATGCAAAGTTTAAGAAAGTTTTATTTAAACTGATTATACATATATACAAGACAATGCCATCTTATGATGTAAATGTGTTACAGTTGTGGTTCTCTTCCATAAGTGATGAAGTCTATGCGCCTATTCTTCCTGGCAAATTGGTTAATTACGTCATCAATAGGATAATTAATGTGAGGGTGAGTGTTCAACAGAGCAAAGCTATTAAGTCGATCCTCCTTCACTGTCGACTTCAGCCATGTCTTTGTACACCGCAATGTTGAGAAACTTCTTTCTGCTGTAGCAATAGATGCAGATAGAGAAACGAATATTTTGTACAGCGTGTGCAAAGTATGATAGTCAGATCTAGGACCAACAGACATCGCTTGCATAACAGAATCACGATCATTAAGGGCGTTTATGCTCGTTAGCTTGTATTCAAGAATATCTCCCACTAGTCTCCCCCCCCCCCCCCCCCCCCCCTGAACCATGGACTTTGCCGTTGGTGGGGAGGCTTGTGTGCCTCAGCGATACAGATAGCCGTACCGTAGGTGCAACCACAGCGGAGGGGTATCTGTTGAGAGGCCAGACAAACGTGTGGTTCCTGAAGAGGGGCTGCAGCCTTTTCAGTAGTTGAAGGGGCAAAAGTCTGGATGATTGACTGATCTGGCCTTGCTGTGCTGGTACTGCGAAATGCTGAAAGCAAGGGGAAACTACGGCCGTCATTTTTCCCGAGGGCATGCAGCTTTACTGTATGGTTAAATGTTGATGGCGTTCTCTTGGGTAAAATATTCCGGATGTAAAATAGTCCCCCATTCGGATCTCCTGGCGGGGACTACTCAAGAGGATGTCGTTATCGGGAGAAAGAAAACTGGCGTTCTAATGATCGGAGCGTGGAATGTCAGATCCCCTAATCGGGCAGGTAAGTTAGAAAATTTAAAAAGGTAAATGGATAGGTTAATGCTAGATATAGTGGGAATTAGTGAAGGTCGGTGGCAGGATGGACAAGTCTTCTGGTCAGGTGACTACAGGGTTATAAACACAAAATCAAATAGGGATAATGCAGGAGTAGGTTTAATAATGAATAGGAAAATAGGAATGCGTGTAAGCTACTACAAACAGCATAGTAAACGCATTATTGTGGCCAAGATAGATGCGAAGCACACGCCTACTACAGTAGTACATGTTTATGTGTCAACTAGCTCTGCAGATGACGAAGAAATGTATGAGGAAATAAAAGAAATTATTCAGGTAGTGAAGGGTGACGAATATTAATAGTCATGGGTGACTGGAATTCGAGAGTAGGAAAAGGGAGAGAAGGAAGCATAGTAGGTGAATATGGATTGGGTGTAAGAAATGAAAGAGGAAGCCGCCTGGTAGAATTTGGCACAGAGCACAACTTAATCATAGCTAACACTTGGTTCTAGAATCATAAAAGAAGGTTGATTACATGGAAGAAGCCTGGAGATACTGACAGGTTTCAGATAGATTATATAATGGTAAGACAGAGATTTAGGAACCAGGTTCTAAATTGTAAGACATTTCCAGGAACAGATGTGGACTCTGACCACAATCTATTGGTTATGACCTGTAGATTAAAACTGAAGAAACTGCAAAATGGTGGGCGTTTAAGGAGATGGGACCTGGATAAATTGACTAAACCGGAGGTTGTACTGAGTTTCAGGGAGAGCATAAGGGAACAATTGACAAGAATGGGGGAAAGAAATACAGTAGAAAGAGAATGGGTAGCTTTGAGGGATGAAGTAGTGAAGGCAGCAGAGGATCATGTAGGTAATAAGACGAGGTCTAATATAAATCCTTGGGTAACAGAAGAGATATTGAATGTAACTGATGAAAGGAGAAAATATAAAAATGCAGTAAATGAAGCAGGCAAAAAGGAATACAAACGTCTCAAAAATGAGATCGATAGAAGGTGCAAAAGGGCTATGCAGGGGTGGCTAGAGAAAAAATGTAAGGATGTAGAGGCTTATCTCACTAGGGGTAAGATAGATACTGCCTACAGGAAAATTAAAGAGACCTTTGGAGATAAGAGAACCATTTACATGAACATCAAGAGCTCAGATGGAAACCCAGTTCTAAGCAAAGAAGGGAAAGCAGAAAGGTGGAAGGAGTATATAGAGCGTCTATACAAGGGCGATATACTTGAGGACAATATTATGGAAATGGAAGAGGATGTGGATGAAGATGAAATGGGAGATACGATACTGCACGAAGAGTTTGACAGAGCACTGGAAGACCTGAGTCGAAACAAGGCCCCCGGAATAGACACCATTCCATTACAACTACTAACGGCCTTAGGAGAGCCAGTCCTGACAAAACTGTACCATCTGGTGAGCAAGATGTATGAGACAGGCGAAATACCCTCAGACATAAAGAAGAATACAATAATTCCAATCCCAAAGAAAGCAGGTGTTGACAGATGTGAAAATTACCGAACTATCAGTTTAATAAGTCACAGCTGCAAAATACTAACGCGAATTCTTTACAGACGAATCGAAAAACTAGTAGAAGCCGACGTCGGGATGGATCAGTTTGAATTCCGTAGAAATGCTGGGCAATACTGACCCTACGACTTATCTTAGAAGCTAGGTTAAGGAAGGGCAAACCTACGTTTCTAGCATTTGTAGACTTAGAGGAAGCTTTTGACAATGTTGATTGGAATACTCTGTTTCAAATTCTGAAGGTGGCATGGGTAAAATTCAGGGAGCGAAAGGCTATATACAATTTGTACAGGAAGCAGATGGCAGTTATAAAAGTCGAGGGACATGAAAGGGAAGCAGTGGTTTGGAAGGGAGTGAGACAGGGTTGTAGTGTCTCCCCGATGCTAATCAATCTGTATATTGAGGAAGGAGTGAGGGAAACAAAAGAAAAATTCGGAGTAGGTATGAAAATCCATGGAGAAGAAATAAAAACTTTGAGGTTCACCGGTGACATTGTAATTCTGTCAGAAACAGCAAAGGACTTGTAAGAGCAGTTGAACGGAATGGACAGCGTCTTGAAAGGAGGATATAAGATGAACATCAACAAAATCAAAACGAGGATAATGGAATGTAGTCTAATTAAGTCGGGTGATGCTGAGGGAATTAGATTAGGAAAATGAGACACTTAAAGTAGTAAAGGAGTTTTGCTATTTGGGGAGCAAATTAACTGATGATGGTCGAAGTAGAGAAGATATAAAATTGAGACTGGCAAAGAAAAAGAAAACGTTTCTGAAGAAGAAAAATTTGTTAACATCGAGTATACATTCAAGTGTCAGGAAGTCATTTCTGAAAGTATTTGTATGGAGTGTATCCATGTATGGAAGTGAAACATGGACGATAACCAGTTTGGACAAGAAGAGACTAGAAGCTTTTGAAATGTGATGCTACAGAAGAATGAGGAAGTATTGAATAGGTTTGGGGGAAGAGAAGTTCGTGGCACAACTTGACTAGAAGAAGGGATCGGTTGGTAGGACATGTTCTGAGGCATCAAGGTATCACCAATTTAGTATTGGAGGGGGCGTGGAGGGTAAAAATCGTAGAGGGAGACCAAGAGATGAATACACTAAGCAGATTCAGAATGATGTAGGTAGCGGTAGTTACTGGGAGATGAAGAAGCTTGCACAGGATAGAGTATCATGCAGAGCTGCATCATACCAGTCTCAGGACTGAAGACCACAACAACAACAGTCTCCTTTTAATCAGAAAACAGTAGAATATTCGCGAAAAGATGGCAGACAGAATAACGTATCGAGATCACAAGAATAGTCCCAACTTTTCTCGTTGGTATGTGTTAGCTCTCCACGTGGAAGACAGAAACGTATAAAATACTTTGACGCGGACGCGCGTGCTACATACGAAACTACAACTATTCGGTAACTCAATTCAGTCGAGTTGACTGACTAAAGAAACGGACGAATAGCGTGCGGGTTAACTGGCGGGGGCGGTGGGGGTGGTCGTGCGGGCGGCACCGCAAGGGGTGGGGGGTGCGCCACGCGCGCCTTTCCCCCCCCCCCCCCCCCCCCCCCCCAATTTGTATCCGCCACTGGTAGTCAAAAAGAGAACCGAATCTAGAAGGAAACAGATCTGCTGGTGAGAAACAGTCCCTACATTTTCGACTTAGTGTATAACAGGGAATTAGTGACTACGATGCCGCTACAGCATCACTGAATACGGTTGTAATTACGAACACAAACATAGTTAAGAAGATCATTATGCTTAGCAAGAGTGATGAGAAACAAATCTAATATTTTGGTCAGTATGAAAATTTTACCTCCATCACTTTCAGCAATGGGCTTGAGACAGATATGTCCCGACAAAAGTTGTGAGGAACGGAACTTAACCGCAGTGTTTCGACGGCCATGTTACAAAGCTGCTACGAAAGCAAAGACAGCTTCACCGTAGATTTAAAAATAGCCAAGTCCCACCGGCAAGCAAAAACTGAACGATGCGAAATTAATGTAGGGAAAAAGCTGTGTGTGAAGCGTTCAACGAAGCTGAATGTGAACTACCGACTCGACAGAAAACCTTAAGAAGATTTTGTTTTATGTTAAATGAGTAAGCGTGTCGAAAGCATCTGTCCACACACTCTGAGACCATAATAGAATTGAAACGGAGGATGATACGGACAAGACAAAATAGTAAATGATTTTTTCCAAAACTCTTCCAAACACAAAGAATGCACTGTAGTGCTTCAATTAAATCGTCGTACGGGACAAATTTTATGCTAGCATACGGTAACACTTAAGTAGACCGAAAATCTCCACTGTGGGAATGAATACGGGTTCCGAAAATGAAGATAGTGTCCAAGCCACCTCACTTCTTCCGTCCACGAGACCCAGAAAGCGTTAGATACCGGCGGCGTGTTCCCTGTCTCCCATGAGGCATTCGATACAGTTCCGCAAAGCTGCCTAATGAACAGAATACGAACATACGGAATATAACTCCAACCGTGTCATTGGTTTGAAGAGTTTCTAGCACACAGAACACAGCACGTCACTCTCAATGGAGAGTTCAGACTTTAAGTGACTTTGGGGGTACGAAAAACGTGTGTTGTATGTCCATTACTTTTCACAGTACATGTAAATGTTATAGTACACAACATCGGAAGTTGCATGACGCTTTTCTCGGAAGATACTGTTGTCTACAGAGAAGTAGCAAGCCTAGGAAATTAAAGCGAAGTGCAGGAAGATCGGCAGAGGATTGATACTAAGTGCTGGTAGTGGCAATTGAACCTCAACGTGAACAGACGTAACATAGTGCTTATACGCGCTGTATGATTACATGATTTCAGAACAAGCACTGCGAGCAGTTAGTTCCTTAAAATATGTAGGAGTAGGCGTATTGGGCGTCTCAAACTGGAACGCTCACATTAAACTAATTGCGGAAAGGTAGATGCCAGACTGAGACTCATTGGAATAATCCTGCGTAAATGTACCCTGTCAACAAAGGAGATAGAGGGCCATCCTCCAACCTATACTTGAATACTGCACGTCAGCATGGGATCAGTAGCAGTAGGATTTCTAGAGGAAATAGAGAAGATCCAACGAAGAGCAGCGTGAATTTTTACACTTTCATTTAGCAAGCACGATAGCTGCATGGAGATAATAAACCAATTCCATTGGCAGGCGCTGCAAGAGAGGCGTTGGTTGACTGTCGAATGCTCCAAGAACGTTCGTCCCTAACATATTCAACGAACCTACGTACGTCTTGCGGAAAGACTATCAGGATAAAATTAGTGATTCGAACCCACACATAGGCTTATCTGCAACTCGTTTTCTCCTTCACCATACCCGACTAGAACAGATAAAGGGCGAAGTGACACTGGTGCAAAAATTACCCTCCGCCATAGACTGTAAGGTAGCTTGCTGAGCTGAGCTGTGCATGTAGACGGATTTGTTTAATGGCGGTTAGCAGCTACATCTATTGATTATTAACTGTTTGGAAAGATATCGAAGACGTGTAGGCAGAAAGACTGAAAGAAAACTATAACGGCGAGAACTATAAACAGTTAGCTTCCATTTCCCTAATTATTTGACATGGTCAAATTTGAAGGAAAGCAATATGTTCAGTTCAAATTGAGGATTCGGAAAAATCATTTATAGTCAAGATCAAAAAAGTAATTTTATTTTTTTAGTAGTTTTGGCTTCTCGACAAGTCATTTTCAGATCATAACTATATACATAGATTTTCTTAGAACTGCCATTTGGAAGCAATCAGTGTATTTTATTACGTTCTGAAAATGGCCTGTTGATAAGCCGAAACTAGTAACCAATGATAATAATAATAGCAATCTTGACTGTTAAGTTCTTATCTGAATCCATAGCTTTAAGCTTTTATTTATTAGGGAAGTATTCAGTGTACGTAGATGGTGTCGTGTGGACGAACTGTGGCATATGAACGAACCATGCTTATAAAGAAATCCATGTTGAGGCGGGGCGGGGTTTGTCGGCCATTGCTGGTACGTACTGTCTCTCTCATTCATTGTCCACCTACCTCAGCACGGGTTCCTTACAACGTCCCTTCACTCTGCAGTAGTAGATACTCACTAGGCCGTGTAAAGCAGCATTAATGAAACCACTACGTAATACCTTGCACACACAGGCCGCGTAACTCAAGTTCCGAATCACTAACTTTAAGTTCATTTTAACAAATTTCGGGTGGTGGGTATATGCAGTTTACCTGCAGTAAGCTTTCGGAAATTTTAGTAAACCGATTTTATTTCTTAAGGAAGGTAAGGAAGGACATACATTTGCTATCATTTCCGAATTTCTAATTTTTAGCTGCTCTACTATTCCCATCTCACAGTCTGTACAAAATGATCTCACACAAAGAAAAACAGCCAGAATATCTACAATTTTGAACTTTCGCATTCTGTGCATTCTGTAGAACATTAGAGCCGGCTTTAGTATTAGTGGCGGCATATTATCCGTTTTGGTTTGCGGAATGTGAAGTTTCAGTAAATGTGCACCCCTCTTGAGCAAGTATAGTAATAGTGCATGTGCATTATGCTAGCGGATGAACACTACGTTTTAACCAAATACCTCACTGGAAACCCGTCCTGAAGCTTTCTCAGAATTATTCAAGATATTTCAAGGCATAGAACTTTTGGCGGGAGCGGAATTATCGCTGCATTTATTTTCTGCTTCATTTTGTTAGTTTAAAGTGGAGACGTCGCCATTTTCGCAGCCTCTCAGCACGGCAGAGTGGTCCAGCGATATACTGCAAAAGCCCAATTCTTCTCAGCAACACATCTCTGACAGCAGTCGGAAAACAGTAACAGAAGCATATTTACTACATCTCCAGTGATCACGATCGTCACTAATTCAATTTGTACAGGTGAATTGATTGCACCTCAAAATATTTGCGCGCGACATGAGATGAGATAATGAAAATAATTTACAGTTACCGTGCAAAACTTTGAGAATAGGCTTCAGTTTACGGTAGCGGTAGCTAGTCTGTCTTTAGTGGTCTACAAAAGCGTATTTACTACAACTCCAAAAATCACAGTAGTCAGTAATTCATGTTGTAAAGGTAATTACTTGAGCCTCAAAATATTCACACGCAATATGAAATGAAACAATGAATTTGCATAACTATGAGAAAAGCCTCCAGATAACGATGGATGGTCTGCCTTTAGTAGTTTATGAACTGTTTTCACTTGTAGTTCATTTTCATGTAGCTTCCCTATATGTATAAAATGTCAAATTCAAATTAATTGTTTCATCAAATTCAGACTGTGATTAGAAAATAATGTAGACTCACATGAACTACCTTAATGATTTGTTGTCTGGCTTGAGTGTATGAGTGTGTGTGCATGCCCTTGTTTCCTGTGTATAAAGTATGAAATAGTGCAGCATCAGAGAAAGTTGGTGATCAGTACATGCTGATGGACTTGAATATCCTGGACTTGAATATCCTGGTAACGATGAATTTCTGGTGATCAAAGAGTTCTAAAGAATGCATTGGAAACAGATTCATTGAGGTAGGCAATGGCTTTGTGCAGGAAAAGTACAGTTCTGTCAGTAAACATAGTATTAAGATAGTACACTGCCTGAAACAAGTGAAGCATCTATAAACCTTGGTAGGTGGACCGTCGTACTCGTGCTCTCCATGGATGGGTATGTAAGTGATGAGATATGCAGTTTTTCTGTGACAGATAGCACTTCCAGAAAAGCGTTATTGTTGTTACCAGACCTTTCAGAGTATACAAGAGGTGTGAACAGCGCGAGATGTTGAGAGTTCACTGTGAAGGACACGGTAATGCCACGTACACGTGTGTGAGACCAATATCAGCAGCTGACAGAGTCGGAAAGGGGCCCCATTTTGGGTCTCCATTTGTCCTGCTGCTCGACTAGTGCAATATCCAAATTTGTGGGTCATTCGGATGTGAAAATGAATGGGTGCTAGACCGCGTGAGATCGTCAGAGCCACCATATTTGATGCCAAGATTCCGGTAGACTTCGACTGACCACCATAAGAGAGGATCGCCGTACAGTACGCCATCTCATTCGAAAGCACCTGCCATCCGACAAGAAGTAAAACAGTTCCTACAACATTCTACTGAATATTACTCCATTGGTCGGAGATCAGCAGCAGTCAGACTAGGAATTAAGACGCCACGCATCGTTGCCTGTTAACACTACAAAACAAACGGCTCCTTTGGGCATGGTGCCGTGACCGGGAATCGTGGATTGCCGACGAAGAGCCTCCAATTGTGTTCAACGAGGTTCCGCGTTATTCCGGGTGACTATTGCAGACGATGATGGAGCGTCTATGGAAAAGACGCCATTCTTACACTGCTTTGGCAAGGCACAGCGGTGTTACTCCTGGCGCCATTGTGTGGGAAGCGATTAGTTATGATTTAAGGCCATGGCTGATGGTGATTGAAGGAACTCTGACGGCACATCAGTACAGGCTGCGTCCTCTCATTGGACTGTGGTGTTGTACCGTTTTCCAAAAGGACAATGCTCGTCCACAGATGACAAGTATCTCTGCAAACAGTCTTCGTGATATTGAGGTACACTCGCAGCCACCTAGATGACCCCCGGTAGAATATGACGTGTACGACGAGCTCGGTTAACACACTGGACTCGTATTCGGGAGGACGACGGTTCAACCCTCGTCCGGCCATCCTGATTGAGGTTTTCTTTGATTTCCCTAAATGACTTCTGGAAAATACCGGGGTGGTTCCTTTTGAAAGGTCACGGCCGATTTCCTTACCCATGGTTCCCTAATCCGATGAGACCGATGACCTCGTTGTTTCGTCCTCTCACCCAACCCAATCAACCAACTCTGTCCCAGTGCCACTACACAAACATTAAGGGCCTGTTACAACAATTCGTTTCAACCTTTCCTCTGGAGTGTATATAGGGTGGGGCAAATAAAAGTGACCCACAGGACAGTGTTTCAGGGTACAAAGAAAGCAAACAGAGGAAAGGAAATACCGCACTGACTGTAGCAGACGTTGCAAGTGACAACCTTTCATCTCTTGGCTCCTATGCGGCCTGATCAGCAAGTTGCTGAAGGCGGATCGAAGCTGGCCTGCTGGAACTGCTGCAGTCTCAACCGAAATATTCTGTTGCTGTTCTTGAAGACTGTGAGGTTTGTTGCGATACACCTCAGTTTTGAGGGTTTCTCGTACAAAGTAATCGCTGACTGACAGATCAGGTAACCCAGGTGGCCAGGTTGTACTGCGACCAGGCGAAATGTCCAGATGGAGTATTCGTCTACATGATAGGTGTGATATGCGGGTTTCTTGCGACGGCCGTCGGGTTGCTTCGGTAGGACACTGATGAATTTTCTGAAGAACTGCAGTCACATTTTCTGGTTTGCGCGCATTGTTTGGAAGGTTTTTTGGCTAACTGTTGCATGGCACTCTTCGCTGGCACTTTCACACCATTATGCTTCTTAGCGTAAAACTGAGTACGATATTGTAATCACGTAACTTTCCACAACAACGCCCACTGTTCCATTGTAACTACCATCGTGTACTTTGCACTGCTCCACTCACACTGACCCAGTCCGTACTATGCCCTAAACTGGTATAGATCACATGACGGACGTATATGTACTGAGCGCGTCACGGGGTGCAGTTATACGCATAGATTCACGTCCAATCCAATCGCTCGCCCGGCCACTTTTATTTTCCCCACCCTGAACATGTTTTACGAGACCCTTCTCAAACGAATCTGTGTGTGCATCGAGGCCAGGAGGGGTGCAGCGTCTTTGACATGAGTGGGCTCATACTGACAAGTGCTTTGTAAATTTGATTCCGTTTAGTAATCATTGAAGTGAAGTTTCATTTCGTTTCGTCCTCCCGTGTTGGGTGGTTTTCTTTTCTTGCAGAGTATTTCACAAAATGGTAGCCGTTGCGTTTGTATTCGTTTTACTGTGTCAGAAATTCTCTACCGATGAATTCTGGCACATTATCTTTACTGCTATCGTTATTTTTCTTCGCACTACTCCCTCTTCTTGTCGTTTCACTTTTACATACATTCAGCAGTTAATTTCTATACCATTACCTGGATGAACGACAGGATATGGCTCTAAGCAATCATTTTGCCGCACCAGGACTGTTTAAAAAGCTGTCACCTAAAGATGCATCACTACTTATGCAAAACCAGTAGTGGCTTATCAATGAATATATTTTAACAGTCAGCACAAAAGATTTTATTCTGATATTTTAGCTACGGTTGTCCGATCTCTAATACTGGGTGATTCAAAAAGAATACCACAACTTTAGGAATTTAAAACTCTGCAACGACAAAAGGCAGAGCTAAGCACTATCTGTCGGCGAATTAATGGAGCTATAAAGTTTCATTTAGTTGTACATTTGTTCACTTGAGGCGCTGTTGACTAGGCGTCAGCGTCAGTTGATGCTAAGATGGCGACCGCTCAACAGAAAGCTTTTTGTGTTATTGAGTACGGCAGAAGTGAATCGACGACAGTTGTTCAGCGTGCATTTCGAACGAAGTATGATGTTAAACCTCCTGATAGGTGGTGTATTAAACGTTGGTATGAACACTTTACAGAGAATGGGTGTTTGTGCAAAGGAAAAAGTTCTGGACGGCCGAGAACGAGTGATGAAAATGTAGCACGCATCCAGCAAGCATTAGTTCGCAGCCCAGGAAAATCGACTCGCAGAGCTAGCAGAGAGCTGCAAATTCCACAATCAACTGTATGGAGAGTCCTACGAAAAAGGTTAGTTATGAAACCTTATCGTCTGAAATTGGTTCAAGCACTGTCTGCAGCTGATAAGATTGAAAGAATCGATTTCTGTGATTTTATCCTTGCTCAAATGGAAGCAGATGAATCTTTCGTTTCAAAGATTGTGTTTAGTGATGAAGCAACTTTCCACACTAACGGGAAAGTCAACCGTCACAATGTCTGTATATGGGGCACTGAGAATCCGCGGGAAACAACTCAGTATGAACGTGACTCGCCTAAGGTGAACGTTTTCTGTGCCATTTCAGCCAATAAAGTTTTTGGTCCCTTTTTCTTCGAAGGTGCTACTGTAACTGGACTACAGTATCCAGAGATGTTAGAGAATTGGCTGTTCCCTCAGCTCGAACAAGAAGCACAACAATTCATATTTCAGCAGGATGGAGCGCCACCACATTGGCACTTATCTGTCCGTAACTACCTGAACGTCAACTACCCGAGGCGATGGATCGGCCGCCAGGCAGCCCGTGACAGAGCACTTCATCACTGGCCTCCAAGAAGCCCTGATCTTACCCCCTGCGATTTTTTCATATGGGGGTATGTTAAGGATATGGTGTTTGGGCCACCTCTTCCAGCCACCATTGATGATTTGAAACGAGAAATAACAGCAGCTATCCAAACTGTTACGCCTGATATGCTACAGAGAGTGTGGAACGAATTGGAGTATCGGGTTGATATTGCTCGTGTGTCTGGAGGGGGCCATATTGAACATCTCTGAACTTGTTTTTGAGTGAAAAAAAACCTTTTTAAATACTCTTTGTAATGATGTATAACAGAAGGTTATATTATGTTTCTTTCATTAAATACACATTTTTAAAGTTGTGGTATTCTTTTTGAATCACCCTGTATAATATCTGGATATTGTTCTACAATATCATTAAGGTATACTGTCTCATCATGTGTCATCATGAACCGTCCCGCATCCTAATGAGTATAAAGGCCTCTTCTTCACGTCTGAATTAATTATGGTCTTCGGCGATACGCGCCCGTCCTGTTACAATTTGTTTTTTACTAACCACCCACAGTTCCGTAAGGTAGTCATCTTGGTTTACCCTTAATTCTCGATATCGACCAGAAAGGTCCTTTGAAGCAGCTGTCGTAAATGTGAATGACTACACTCACAGTTGGCATCCTATATACCACTTCACTTTGTCCGCTAATCGGTTTCTTTGTTTACGTGCGTCGCACAGTAACTGCAAAAATGCATTTCTCCATTATTCCACGAACAACCCTCAGTTTTATCATAGATGTAAGATGAACGGACCATGTAGCATAAACTAACAGAAAAATTACAGAAACCGTTGGTAAGTTTTTGAATCCATGATCAGCAGAGGAAATGCGCGGTAGACGAAAATGGCCGTGATTGCTTACTGTAAAGTAGGAGCTAAAAGTGGGAACGAGGTCTCTCACTACAGCACTGTTGTATAAAACAGTCTTGTACTTCTTCTTGCCTCGTGATTTCAGGGTAAAGTCGCGAGCTTTCGACGATTACCTCCGTCGTCTTCGTCATTAGCAACTGATTAAACTGCTGCTGTGGTGGCCTTTTATAGCCCATAGACGGCTTCTGATTAGTGGCTGAGTATTTAATGCAGTCGCAAACATTGTCAACATTTGTGCAGCTGGAGACACCGCTGCTGTAGCAACGTAAACGTCCCGACAAATATATCTGCATATTCTCTCCATCGAGAGCTATCTCTCAGGAATTTCTACAGCGTCTTTAGCTACCGAAATCCAGCATGCTGAGGACTGGAATTTACGACATCCCTCATAAGTGTAGAAGGAATTACTTCGTCAGTCCATCCGTGCCGCTTCTGGCCGCCGATTAAATATCGAGAACTGCGGAACTCTGCGGTTGCTGATCATAGCCTCACTAACAAACAGAGAACAAAGAGTCGTGAAATAAAACTATTGTCTCAGGCTTCTACATACTGGGACTCACTTATTAAAGACGCTGTGGCGACTAAAACTTCAATCTTGATTGTGGATATAAGCTTAACGTTGCATGGAAGCGAGCACTTGATGCAGAGAATACGCAGAGACATTTGCATTGTTTACGCTACTCCTGGAGAAGTGGCGCCACCAACGCAGGCGTTGACAATATCTACGACAACATTACGTAACTTACGTACAATCAGATGCCGTCTACGGGCTATATAAGGCCGCTACAGCAGCATTTTATAAAATCACTTGGTCATGGCGAAGACGATGGAAGTTAACGCCGAACGCTCGAAGTTTTACCCTTGAAAGGTGTACACATCAGTAGAAATGACAGTTTGTATGAAATGCTTACCACTATTTGCTTTTTTGGATGCCTGAACACATGAGTGATACGTATTCTTTGGTTACCAGAGGTTGTATTATTTTTATTATTATTATTATAGCACGAACAAGTGAGTAAGTCGGCGACCGGGAGTGTGAGTGTTTAGTAGCCCCTGAGTGAGGAGTTTTGATGATGGACGTGCCGCAAGAATATGAATTTTATTTGAGATATTCCTTCATGTGTAATTGAAGGTAGAGGGCTTTTATGAGACGATTTTATAAAGAGGTGACACTTTGGAAAAGAGCAGTATGAGTTCAGCCGTATTTGCTGCAGGCGATAGTGGAGTAATTATTCAAAGTAAAGATTACAATTCCTTTAACAATACAACCTTTTGATAACCAAGATGAATAACGTCATGTGTTAAGAATATTTATCATTCTTCGCCTTCCACCTTCACTTACAAATATTTCATTAGATAAACAAAGAGAAAATTTTACATGATTGAAATATTATGTGTACGGGTTAATTTTTATAATGAATGACAATGCTAGGGAAAAAGGTCGCTGTTCATCTCACTAGGACACAGTTCCTTGCTATTTAAATGACTTTAATATAATTTGAAAATACCCATTTATTCATTTGCAGACATCACTAGAGTTTATTCTCAAAATTTCAGTGTAATCATAACTTTACTGTCACGCCTTGTGCTGTTAGATGGACAGCCAGTTGCATTTTTGGAAAGATAGTAAAATTATCATTTGCAAAAGCAGCCTAACCTAACGTAAGGCAAATGGTTATTTAGTGATTTTCTTCTGGGTCATGCAGTTCAGTACTTCATATTCCTGCAGTATGCGGACAGAGCACAGCTGAGTTATCCGTTGCACGGTAAGCAACAATTGAAGGGCCTAAACGAACTTCCTGAGATGAAATTAGGAGCAGCTTTCATTTGCAAAATTTTCATATAAATTCATCAGAATCTTTGTTTAACAGGTAACAGTTTCAATAATCAACACCCTTAGCCACTGAGAGTGACAGTTCGATGATGAAGCAATTCTGTGCATTATTAATAACTTTTCTTTATATTTAATTTCATTTGTTAATAGTTAGATTCAGTTTAGATTAACTGGAACCGGTATCGCATACATTAAAAGTAATTTACATAGTTAAAGTTCCTGTTCAAAAGCAGGATAGCTGAGGCTACTCAAAATCAGAATACATAGGATACACTGCAACTGGAAAATCACTTGCATTCGCATTGCTAGCGAAAGGTTTTGGCACACACCGTTTCCTATTACCAATTTTAAACTTTAAACTTTCATCGTGAACTGACCTAGCAAGAGATCTGAGAACGTTGTACACATGTTCTAAATGTATTTACTTAAAGCAAGAATTAAGTTGTGGCAGATATGGAGTGCTTTTAACTGTAGTGTACGAATAGCTCTTCCAATCGTTTTTACTATTCTGTGTAATCGCCAAATAGTTGCTTTCAGCCGCACTAAGCACACGAACACAAACACTGATTCAAAGACTGTTCTGTAATTTTGTTTTACTTTTTTCTGGTATGTATATTATGCATTGTTTTAGACTTTTAAATATTTTCACATCTTCTATTGAGTTCTTACACTCGTTATTGTAGCACTAATGGAAAAGTGCACCGATGGAAATGGAAAAAAACAGCATTATCTCCTTGACTGAACGTTATTAAACTGATATTCAGATATTGCCATGACTGTTCGATATGTTGGTTACAGTTTTATCCAGAAGCAAACCAATTTTCAGTGTTTTTAAAATAGAAAACTTATCCATACATAATGTAATTAGTGTGAGTAAATTATGGATATTATGTAGTCTGAGTTCACTAGAAATTTTGGCGTAAACTGTGCAACAAATCATGTCGAGAGGAAGTATACGTGGAGCGTATCTCATGTTTCGGACTTTGAGAATGCTCGACTAATTTGCTAGAAGAATACAACAAGGACAACAACGTGGCAAAAGGCATAAGGTTCTTCTACGCCTAATCGAAGTTACTGTTATGGGTTTGTTATTCGTCGGATTACTCTTATTTCCTTTCTCGGATGTTGGAGTGACTTGTACAACTTTCCACTCTTTATAGTATGACCTTTCGTCGGGAGAGCAGTTGTAAATAACTTGTAATTATAAAGCTATTGCATCAGCGTGCTCTGAAGGAAACCTGACGGGTATGCAGCCTCGACCGGAGATCTTGCGCTCATGTTGCCATCTATGTCTAAATTACTCACGTTGGCAGCTGGTGTTGATTCGATTTCGGAAATATTTACTTCGTCTTTTTTAGTGACAGGATTTTGGAAAACAGCTTTCGTAGCTCTACTTTAGTAGCACTGTCATCAGTAACATTACCATTGCTGTTTCAAATCATGGATTATTTACTCCGTCTTGTTCGGTGGAGGAATTCCGCAAAACTGTGTTTAGTAATTCTGCTTTAGTGGCACTGTCCTCTGTAACATTGCCATTGGTATCACTTAATGTAGGTATTGATCATGTCTTGCCGCTAGTGTACTTTACATACCATCAGATTCTCTAAGGGTTTTCTGCAAGATTTCGAGGTAGAGCTTTGTTGTGGAAACTGTTAAAAGCACCTCTCACTGAAGTTCGTGCTATATTTCGAGCTTCTGTAAAACTTAACCAAACAGAGGGACTTTACTTTCTTTTAAATTTGGCATATTATTCTTTGCTTCTTACTATTTTGCGTACCATAGGGGTTCAGTACCATATTTTATTAATTCATTTGGTCTACACCCCCCAACGGCCGTCTCCACACTAAGAGTAATACCAACCCTCTGTAACTGCCCACATCAGTTACGCCGAGAAGCTTCTCCTCAAATAGGGCAAACGAGTGAATCAGGATGTGCAGGCAGAAACAGTTGGGGCACTAGGTGGCATTCTGTGGCGCTGAAGGACGAATATCGTTTATGTTCGTTGGTGTCAGCCAAACGCCAACGTTTCCACAGATACCCTGGTGAAAAGTCACAGGAATCAGTGGTCCTCGAGACAAAATTTCTCTCCAAATCCTGGAGTCATAGTGCGGGACGCTGTTCGATAAGAGAAGAGGATGATTGGTTTAAGGGTATACTCGCTAATACGTGGCAGAGAATGAGAAAAACTGTACTACCTGCGTTGGCCAGGGCACCTTGTGGCATTTTCCACCAGGATAATGCAAGGTACAACACGCTGTACTTCACATCACAAACACTTTGAGGAATGTATAGACCCTTGAACGGCCTGCCCATTCCCCTGTTCTGTCACCCGCAGATCATACGTGGGAAGAGAAAAGAAGACATTCACTTGGCAAGAAATTATCCCACAAGACAATCTGAGTAGATTTGATAACGTACCACAATCAGTAATTCTTTTATAACCACATATAGTAATGAAGTTCATTATCACTTCATAATTAAATCAGTTTAAACAGCAATATCTTTCATGTGATGAACAGTTCCATAATGTTTGATAAATATTGATTGGTGCTTCCTGGATAACACATTTCAATTCTGACACTGCAGTATAATGACATCAGCAAAATGAGTATGTTGTGGATAGATTTATTAAAATGTATTCCCTCTATTTGCCCTTGTTTCAAAGCATGAACATTTCCTTTGAAGCTATTCGTTAAGGTAGCTTGTCACTTCTCGATTTTTGCCAAGAATATGCTTTCAAACCAGTACAATAATCTTTTTTTCTAGTGTCTCTCAAGAAAAATTTCATTTTCTCGCTTTAAAATAAATATCACTGCTAAAATAATTTAACACACTGAACAGGTGTTTTTAAAGTCAACAATGACTAAGTTATTCCTCAGCTTTAAGACTTGATATTTAAGACTGCCACCTCAACTATACCGTCTTTTTCTAGCGTTCAGTATCTTGCAGTGATACTTGGATCTACGAGTAAGAACGTCGTGTCGCAAGAGTAAGAGAACATTGTTTTTTACGGATTTTGTTTTGTATTCTAAATTCAGCTTACATTGTGTTGACATGTGAACATTTAGTACAACGACAGGGAAGCTTACATATGATGAGAGGTTGCTACGGTTATTTTTCCTGGTCGCAACTCTCCCATCTCTTCCATCTAGCACCCAGGCCTACTAGATATGTGGCCTGTCTAGCGAGTGCTTTGAATACTTGTGCATCGGAAATTTTGATATGACTTATCGTAGCCACTGCTACTGCACTTTGATAGCAGAACCCTATTACACAACTGTTTTGCTTTAATTTTTTCTTTTTAAATATCTCAACGCAACGGAATTAAACGTATGTGACAAATAAATTTTAAATATGGCACTGTCTGTAAAGATTTCCGATGGACTCGCTCCACCTTGGCAATACCAGATTCCCGTTCTATAGCCTTCACTTTAATCAGAGCTTGGCTATTACAGTAATAGGGAGCTTATGGCAAACATGTCCGAACGAAATGGTTACCATCTCCCCATGATCAGAACCATCGTTTTGTTTCATGTCTCCTCTTTTATTTTCTGATATTCTACACCGCAATGATATCAAATTTTCTTACAATACATTTAAACATAAAAGAAAACAAGGAATTCTCTGCCCAGTGGGCATGATATTGCTTACGCATTTCAATATCCTGTGGTCTCTTAATGTGTTTCCTTATTACTATAGTGGACTTTCTGGTTTGGAATGGATATCCACTACCTCTCTCTCTCTCACACACACACACAGACACACTCACTCACTCTCATAATCTCATTCATTAATAACCTAGAGAATTTACTAGCGGTAAAGCTATGTAAAGAAAATTCTTGCTTGTAACTAAGTCGCCACATCCAAATCACACAGATAACACATGTAAAATAAAACATAACAACCGACTTTAGAAAGTACGTATCAAATTTAAACCCAGATTAACAAGTTGCAGACCTTCTGATTAAATGTGACACGTAACTTTTACTACAGACCTACCACATACTCTGGATGACTTATGCTCATCTCCCATTGCAATGCAACCGTCATTGTGTTGCTGATTAGATGGCTAACTGATCTTTTTCTCTCTCAGAGTATAAAAATTTCTAACTGGCTTCACACGATTGTAATTAATAACGGTAATTTTGGCATCATGATTACTTAATCATCTCACACAACCACTTCCGTTTTCCATCGTCTCTTTGTCAGATTGATACAAAGTTAGTACTGACCAAGTGGAAGTGCTTCTTCCTAATTCAAATCCAGCACAAGCAGTTATTAAATATTCTCAGCTTAAATTTACACACCGAAGTATCTCAGCCTTAATTACCACAAGCAAGTATCTCGGCTTAAAATTACCACACGTGGTTTCATTGTGACCGTTGGTCACAGCCAAAAAATATTAAGTTCCCTTTGAGTTTTACCTGCCTATCTTTACATGAATTTGCCACCAAAAAGTTTGGTTCTCATCGATATTTTGAAAAGGGAGATCGTTATTTCTAGCTACTCTTAAATATTCCATATGCATACCATTTCCATATTCTTTAGTTTTACGAAGCACAATGAAAATAGGTGTTTCAACTTCAGGAACCAGCGACAGAGTGTCGGAACATGGCCCTTCACCAGGCCGCCCCACGCTTCCTCAGAAGTGGGGGAGGATCCTGTTACCGTATCGGTCAGCCACACTCCAGGCCCTCTACTGCTCTGGAATACTTCCTTTCATTGGTTCTGCCAAAGGTGACCAGAGGTCTTTCTCAAAGATAATTACGGAGTCTACATCCACTGTTGTCAGCAGACAAGAAACTATTCACTCATTTCTCAAACATCACTAAACTTGATATAGAGATCTATTTTTGAAGGAAGTGCACATATGAATAATTAAATGTACAAATTTTCCTTCTTTTCTACATCAGTATCCGGTTACAGAGTATTGAATATAATTGTGTTATCATAAAACCGATGTTTTGACCAGAACAACGAAGTATATTGTTATACAACTGGCATTACTATACTCAATGAGGCAAATATTGCCTGTGTCGGGTAGTACTGTACTCTTCCAATGAAATCGTTGAAATCTCTGCCTCTGGACACAAGAAACTCGAAATTACCACACAAAATTCTCATGAGGTTCAAACTTAAGATTAAATTAACAAGTGTCAATCGTACCATCAAATGTCACGTCGAACATATCAATTAAATATGAATGTCAACCAAAATTCTGAATAGAAGACAAGACGAGTGCAGCAGTAGAAGAGATCGTAGCCTTTAGCAGACTAGGAAACAAAATGTTCGGTGATGGTCACATAGTTCCAACAAGAGATAAAGACGTCAAAGAGCTTTTATGTAAAATATATATCAGTATCTGTTCAAAAAGTGTCAGGCACAGGCATCACTAACTTGAATCGATTCTGTAAAATTTCAGATTTTTGCCATATCTAATAAAGGTCTCTGGAATAATCAATGCCAATGTCAATGAAGACTCGTGATGTTGGAGATTTCTGCTACAAGTTTTTATACGTCCATCCTTGTAGCTGGAGAACTGGGGGACTAAGGCCGTTCACTATTGTAAGAAAACGAATCAGTAGCAGCCGTCCTTAAGATGTCATCTAGTGTGTAGCTATCAGTTTCGGCGCTTCAGTGCACTTCAGGCCTTAGTTGATGCTGACAGGTTTATCACGATCCATACATAGGATGCCTGAGTGGTCGACATAACCGGTTTACACAGACTGCCTGGTAACAGTGAGGTCGTCTCTCGAACTGGAGTTGACAGTTGATAGTTGGAAAGACGACATCACAGTTATCAGGTAGTCTGCATAGTATACATAACCCCTTCAGCATCAATTAAGGCTTGAAGATGGTGCACTGTGCGCCGAAAGTGGTAGCTACACAGTAAATGACGTCTTAAAGACGGCTGTAGATGTTTTATTTTCTTAAAATTTTTGCTATAAGGGTTGCAACTTGTGGAGAGGAAATTTTCAGTCCACTTGACGCAGGGTAAAATAAGATTTGAAAATGTGGAAGCACATTCATTCTCGGAATGAACCGAGAAGTGTAAGTGTCCCGTCGCCTTGAAGACGGCCGGCTACGGAGTACTGCGACCGCCGACGAGCGTTGCTGTTTGACTTCATGGCTCCTCGGACGACCGTAACAGTCGCACTGTACTCGAAGATACTGCAATGCCTCCATAGGGTGCTACAGAACGAGCGCAGGGGAATGTCGCCACGGAGTACGATCCCTTTGCACGACGGCGAATGGCTGCACGCAGCTGAGCGGCAAATGGCGTAAGCTTACTTGATTTTTACTGCTAACATGCTTCTCTCTATATTTTCTGTTTATAGCAATATCGGCCACTGCTATGTGAGCAGTTCTCTTATACATTTACTTCCTTCAAAGGAATTTAAAAAATGACCGTGTTCATTTGTAAATGTGAAACGTCCCCTTTGGAAAAATTATATATGACTGTGCTTAAACTGACACACAATATTTTTAGCGCAACGCAATCTGACTTTCAAAAATCTCTACAAAAGAATGGCCCTGACTAACATTAACCTATACCTTTCACAAATCACTTACCTCACCAAAAATCTTCGTTACTCGAACTACTGCAATACAGCGAGCGCCACTACTGCCAGCTAAATAAAAGATTCAAACTACTGAAGGCACTAACTACTGATAGGCATAGTTAGCAAATGAAAGATTTTGATAGCGAACAAACAATGTATTTACCTTAATAGTCATAATTGACATCCAGTCTTACAAATTTCAAAACTCCGCCATCTCGCTCCCCACATCCACCACTGCTGGCGGCTCACCTCCAACTGCGCAACGCTACGCGCTGTTGACATCCAGCTGTCGCTGCCCAACACTACAATGGCAGACAACAATGCAAACTAGCCACAGACTGCACACAGCACAGCCAGTGATTTTCATACAGAGCGCAGCGCAACGTTGCCAATAAGAAAACATAAACAGCCTCCTTACATAGCCCCCATGTTCCCCACAAAAAATTTTACAAATTGTTTTGGGCAGTGGCCAATAATGATCTGATAAAATTTTTCATAATTACAATAACAAAGAAATCAAATGAACACATTTATTGATACAATGTTGGTCAAAAGCTAAAATTTTCTCACAGTCCATAAAGACAGTCCTGATCATTCATCAGAGTAAAACTGCCGTTTCTTTCCTCAAAGTCTGAGCAGTAGAAGAAAATGCACACGGAAGTAGTGGATTTCAATGCAGTCTCGAAGAAGTAGTGTTGTCCTTCCAACGAAAAGACAGTGCTGACTCTTGACATGCAGACAGATAATGGGCCACAACAGAGCAAACCCACCGCAGAGTCAGTCGCAGTTTTGAAGAATATTGTTAGGTAGGTCATCACAGAGTAGACCCACTGTAGTCCTGGTAGAGATTACGGTATTGGTGGGCCACCAGAGGTGCAGACCCACTGCAGTCCTTGTAGAGACGGCCAGCAGCCATCTGTTGCAACTGTGCAGGTGCACAATCACCATCGAAGAGTCTTGCGGACAATATAGCAAGTCCATAAACCACCACTTGTACACTTACAAAGTTTTTGAAATTGTCCTTAGAACCAGCAATGCTGTTATCCAGTCCCTTGCTGAATTATTAACACACGTACAAACACAAAAAGTTCCTACTTCTCACATATTGTCCATATACTATGACCAACAGAAACGTGTGCAGTGAAATGTAACTTACAAGTTACTTAATTTGATGAACTGGTGTCAATTACAATTTTATAACATAAGAATACGATAACAAAAGGTACAAAATACATCATTAAAGAACATAACAATACAGATAACATTTGTAGTAAAACAGGCTTTACAAAAGAATAGAAATAGACATATACATCAGTGTTACAGTAATTATGACATAAGTAAATATATAAAAGATCAGAATAATTATTGAAACATCAACTTCACACATGAGCATTAAAACAGAACAAAATAAATAATGTCTAAACATCTTTACAAAGAAAATAACATAGTATTTGAAAAATTCTACAACATAAATCTTATTAGCTAAACACATAAAGACAGGAAGAAGACAAATACACAAGGATACATAAATACATAGCGGAATAATACGAAATGAAAAACAGGGTTCGTTTTCAGGGTAACATTTGGTACTGCAGTCCAACCCAAAACCTCATTCCATAGATCTTTCGTCTTATTTCAACATATGTTTCCACCAAAAAAAAATCCTATCCAAGCATACTTTCTGTATTTATATGTTCACATATTTCTTACCTAATTATTTATTTTCCATTATCTTATCTCATCATTTATTTCCAAGAAAATCCTACCTAAACCTGTTGCCACTAAACCCTATTTTTTTGTTCATATCCTCTTTCAAAAATAGTTTTTCTGCACTGTACACCACTTTTTTTGGCCAAACCAGTTTCTTATAGCTTCTCAATGCATTTCTTCCAATTCGTCATAACTCATTCTCTTATATAGTCTACCCCCTCTTAAGCTAACTTAAATCTACTGAGCTCAGATGCGAAACTAAGGGACGAGGCAATACAGCAGCACAAAACAATTAACACAAACATCAATGACAAAAAATTCAAATTGGCAAAGCAATTGCAATATTACAACTAATATAAGGCTCTGTGCAGCAAACAAGAAAAATAAATCCGTAGTAAAACTGGCTTAGCAGAGTAACACAAAGTCAAATTCAGTAACACTATGCCTGGCAAACAGCAGCAGCAAATGAAATAACTTATATCTAAACATGACATAGCTCAAGCAGAAAAAAATATTACACTAAAGACAACAACGCAGATAAGGGAAATGTATATTCACATCTTAATATCTATGCCATTAAAGTGGTGCACCACAAAAACTAATTCTACAAAAAATTACCAAGTACTCGAAAAGAAAATTATATATGCAGTTACTGTTATTAGTCCCTTCTTATTGTTCTTTCCATTCCAAGAGCTCCTTTTTCGAAGAATGTGGATCATAAAATAATTATTTAATAGATCTGTTGACAGAAAGTGTTCACATTAGCAAATGCATTTAATTTTATTTTATGAAACCAATGCTGCAAGACAGCTGGAAACCAGATATCAAATGAAATAAGCAACTATGTACAAAGTAAAGCATAAGAACATCATTCAGTAGTCATGAGGCATTTCATAAGTTAGTAGAAAAATCTCTCAACTAGAGAGACAGTAGTAATAATCAGGTGTATAGACATAAAAATATTTCTCGTCATTTCATTAGGCATTTCAGTAAATATCATAAATTAAGAGTTCCACAGTGTTATCATATGTTTTCAAGTTAGAGTATGTCGTATTTGCGATGCTTTCTACAAAGAAATGTCAATAGCGAGGATATGGCCTCCCCCCTTTTTTTTTTACCTGTGCCTCTGAAAAGGCACACAGTAATGGCTTTTTCTCCAGGCGTCTGACACAGCTGGCTGCTCAAGACGCATTACGTCAAGGTCACTTGGCTGTCCTACCGAAATATTTACGACACCAGTTTGCACTACAGTGACAGTCTCATATAAAAAATTCACCGGTCGAGAATTTGCGTTGTAAATGTGTAGAAACAAAATCCTATGAATATAACAGTGTTCAAACAGTTTTCGTCGGCATTGTGATACATTCGCGCATTTACACACATTTCATAACTCTTAAAGTACGATTCTTGGTTTCCAACATCCTTTTCCACAAACCAGAGTCCCTAAGCACTACTCATTATTCCTTACCTTATTCGTCGACACTTCTTCAATATTTCATCATAACAGATATGTAGTGTAACCAAATAACTCATACAGCATCGGCTTATTGATCATAAACATACCACAACAGCATAATACACATAGTCATCGTAATAATAACATCATAACACCTCAGTCAACTCTCAAAATCGTCGTAGCTTCCTCCAATAACTTCAAAACCTAAAAAAAATTCTCTGCTCATGTCAAATGTGTCATCTGCCTCAAACATACTTTAAAAATCGTGATCCCATACCAAATATATCATTCAAAGCTCTCATAATATCACAATGGGTCCGAAAAAATATGAACGGTTCACAAAGTACAGACAAAATACAATTTTGTAAGTGTGAAGTTACCCAACTGTGTAATTGCGTAAACATGTGTCACTGATGTAGTAAAAAAATGTTTATCTCTCAGTTAAATGATCAGATAGCTGCATAATTTGTGTGTTAGAGAAATATGGCACCGATGTGTAAAGTTGTATAAGCAAATACCATATTAGCTAGGGCTCCTTGTGCTTGCCAAACACATGGTACACAAAGTAGGCATGTACCCCCTGAGGATTAATGTAATTATACCCTCAGGTGTTACAGATTACAGCAATGGAATGAAATGTATCATGGAAAACTTTCTTTGTAATTCAAAAGTCTTGAAAAATAAATGGCTTAAGTACAAAATTAATCTCTCAAATGCGTGTCCTGTAGCGCTAAATATGCGTCTTGCTGTAAGATAATTCTGTGGAAGTGTCGTAGTTATCGTCCTCTGTAAGCAATGTTCTGCTGAAGTCAATATACTTACCTCATCATAAATCTTTGTTACTCGAACTACTGCAATACAGCGAGCGCCACTACTGCCAGCTAAATAAAAGATTCAAACTACTGAAGGCACTAACTACTGATAGGCATAGTTAGCAAATGAAAGATTTTGATAGAGAACAAACAATGTATTTACCTTAATAGTCATAATTGACATCCGGTCTTACAAATTTCAAAACTCCGCCATCTCTCTCCCCACAGCCACCACTGCTGGCGGCTCACCTCCAACTGTGCAACGCTACGCGCTGTTAACATCCAGCTGCCGCTGCCCAACACTACAATGGCAGACAACAATGCAAACTAGCCACAGACTGCACACAGCACAGCCAGTGATTTTCATACAGAGCGCTACGTAACGTTGCCAATAAGAAAACATAAACAGCCTACTTACAAATGTAGAAAGCGTCGATCATCTTTCGTCAACTGAAAGAAATATGTTTTAATAAGGAGCTGTAGTTGAACTAGTGGGAATCGAACTGAGGTGGTTGTTGTTGTAAAGTGTAATTACGTAAAGGAAAACGGCCGTCACATCAATTGGACAAAGTGGTAACAAGTCATTATATTGTTCATTAAGAAAATTAACTGTTTTACATGACTTTATTCGCTACCAAATTTCGTTTTTACATATAGGACACGGAGCAACAGCACAGTCTAGCTAGTACTGTAACTACAGTTTGTCTTGAACAACTCAGATATTCTCGCAATAAACCGTCTCTCACTAGACATACTTTCTGTATTCAACACAAGAAATTTAGTATGCATTATACATTGTCACTATGTAAGGCAAGTGCACAGCTGTTTTGGACATTAGGAACTTCTACGAATTAAATACTGAAAAATACTGATCTAGTATTGATTCTTAAATGTTTATGTTAACTGATCTGATCGATGTACGTATTGTTCTGCAGCATTTAATTCATTGCATTAAATGGATCACAAATGAAACATGGGGACCCAGAATCTGCTATAACCTAAACAGCTGCCGTCAGTTATTCATTTAAGAATACGAAAGCTATTAAAATGGTTGCTACTCTTCATAAGTACTTTTACTGAAATAATGATTGTAACACCGGCTCACCATTTAATATGGAGACTCAGAAAGTGTTCTGTCCATTGGGTGGGGCGAGGACATATACTTCTGGCAATCCACAGTATACATATACGAACATAAACACTGAAAATGAACACTTTCACACGCTTATGAAGAAGGTATTCATTAAGTGGACCCATAAAATACAACGGCCAATAATCGCTCTGATATTCACTAAGTTACTCGTTTACTTTTAATGATGGATAGAGGCTAACTTTTAAGTGAAAGAATTAGTTGTTTTCTTTGCAACCACACTACTGTATAACATTACGTCTTCACTTATCAATATTTACGTGGAGTATTAAAGAAACAAGATTAACTGAACGCTTACGGAATTTACTACTCCATAAAGGTTAATGAGCACTAATAAAGCAATACATATTCTGTGATTCTTCAGTTACTCCCGGCGTACTTCATGGCGAAAGAGTTCACGGGTGAACAGCCGAGTGTTAGTGTCCAACAGAAATTGAAGAATCACATCACCTACTTTTACGGGGACTAGATGTATCGCAGCATGAAAGGACTTGACCATCTGCGCCACCGGAGACGCCGTTTACGGAGTGCATTAGCATTCCTTTTGAGATGCCGTGAAGAGCGTGTGGTGCGGAACTTCGCCAAGGTGACGCATCACATTGATTCAGCGGCACCCAGAAGAATCAAGAACGTACCAGCCAAGTTATGGTTCGTGAAAGAATAAGTTTTAGGCGCTGGTGCCTGGACTCGACTAACAGAGAACTTCTCAAACTACATCTACAGCTGGCCAACCAGGTGAACTCCTGGAGGTGGGAATGGATTTATGGCGTCACACGGGCCACAGCGGATACGGAATAAAATAAGCCTACTGGACGTCAGACATCAAAATTCGAGCGTTTTTTTAGAACGACAAACTTCTGAGGCTCCCAGCAAGACTACCATCAATCTCATGAGCAGTTAACTGGATGAGGATGCCCTCTCAGTGTTCAAGAGCGGACTCAACTTTGCATCAACTCCTAAATCCGCAACTATCATGGATATCATGAGTGCAGAGCAATAGGCAGCTACACGACTTCCACCTGAAACAGCTAAAGAAGTACGCCGCAGTACCTACCGTGCTCTCACGCAAACTAAACCTGTTAGACCGAACATCTCTAGCAGGGAGAGGGCGGCCATACGGGAGCTACGAGAAGATCCAGATATAGTGATCTTACTAGCCGACAAAGGTAAAGAAACTGTGATCTTATCTCATCAGGATTACTTTGAGAAAATGCGGGGCTTTCTAGAAGACAGTGAATATCAGGAGATGAACACTGATCCTACCATGAGAGTGGAGAGGAAGGCCATGGCTCTTTTCAAAGAAGCCAGCTTGCCAGAGGTATTGTGAAGAGGCTACGACAGACAGCATGTGTTCCACCAAGACTTTACGGACTCCTGAAGGTACACAAAGAGAGAGAGTGTCTTTGCGCCCGATTGTCAGCAACGTTAGTGCTCCGACGTACTCACTCGCAAAATCCCTGACAGATACGCTTAGCCATTTCGTTGGAAAACGTCCACTTCATATTCGCAACGCAGTGTATTTTGTCGGGGGCCTTAAGAACTTCAGACTTCTTGATTCGGACGTACCTGTGAGTTTCGATATTGCCTCTCTCTCCACGAGGATTCCCTTGCAGGAATTCTTGGAACTTATTGGTCAAAAACTTGACACAGAGACGACCAACTTTTTAGGCATGTCCTTACAGCACATACTTTCTCTTCGACGGCGGATACTACGAGCAGACGGAAGGAATTAGCCATGGGGAGTCCACTTTCACCAGTCGTCACCAATTTCATCATGGAACATTTCGAGGAGCAACCCACGGATTCAGCGCAGTGAAAACATACCTGTTGCTTTCTCTATGTTGACGACAACTCTGTCATATGGCCACAAGGCAGAGACCAGATGAATGGTTTCCTCATACGTCTCAATTCCATACACCACAACATCAAGTTTTCCATGGGAATCGATGTGGATGGAGTGCTCCCCATTCAGGATGTCCTGGTAAAATAAGAGCATAGGGCACATTGTCTCACAGCGTGTACTGTACGAAGATGCACACCTACGTTTACTTACATGCAAACAGCTGCCGCCATCCAGTGCACAGGAACGGCGTCCTAAAAACATTGGGTCACAGCGGCGGTACCCTGTCTGACAATGAGAGCCTTAACCAACAACTTGAACATCTGAGGTCGGTTTTCCAGAAAAACGGCTATACAGAGAAGCAAATTCGGAGAACTCTACGTCCCACACCAACTGTACATCCGGAGGAAACAGAAGAGGGACCTCAGCAGGAGGGGACACAACATTTATTCCATTCCGTGGCGCTTTATCGGGAAAGATAGTATTATAACTGTGCAGTTTTAGTCTGTTAGGAAACTTCAGCTATATAATGTGATTTGTGTAACATTTTGTATACTAACGAAATGAACAAAGGTATTACTTATAATCTGAATAGAAATAGAAGCTATAAAAATAAAGCGGTTACAGCCGTCTTAATGAAATCTATAGATATCATCTCAACAGATATTACCCAAGCGTGTGACCTCGAACGCTGAGAACCAACGAAAATATGCTCAGAAAATGAATCGCTCACCCCAAAAACTGTGATGACCCAGTCGTATGTATTACTACGTGGTCTACACGAGAGACTTCTGAATGATTACCTTTTCAAGGTCTAAGACAGGAACGTTTCTAACGACAGGAAACAAGATATCTATATAATAGAACATAAAACACACAAACTTTAACATCGTATTGGTATATTCACCTTCGCAATAACTGCCTTCTCTGAACAACAAACTTTTGCTACAGATCTGACAGGTTCCACAGTTATGCAGTCTTCACAGCGCGGCTTTGGGTCTTCAGTGGTCTGATCAAACCAAAGTGGAACAGAACCATATATAATCGAATTTCTCCAAGGAAGCAAAAGCATGTTACTCTATGCTTGGCGAAAGGCACGTTATGACACTGACACATGGTTATTATGTTTTGAAAATGTAGTCGAAATGTCTTTTGATAATGAACTCTTGAATGATCAAGTGATTCTGAACGGGAAAATGTGGTTTTGGTCCGTTGTGCAGACTAATCTGTTCCACTTTGCTTTTACCACTTCATTCAAATCACACGCTTGCATTTTTAAGATTGAGTAGCCGTGCAGCAATGTAAGGTCGTATAATGTTCAGAGAGCATAGTTATTTTCAGCAGAGGGAAATATACTTGTAAATCACAACACCGAAAAATATGTGCTTTTTGTCATATAAGGATGTTTTGCTTCTTCGCTTTATGAAAGTTCTTGTCTTAGATCTTGAATAAGTGATTATCCAATTGTATTTCGTGCTCAGACGCCCAGTTTTGCATTCATGTGTTTCATAACATTAGTTTTTTGTGCATTCGAAGCACATTCTCGTGTAGTTCTGAGCTCTCGAGATCAAGCACTTCACTTACAACAAAGGATTCGTAACCTGCCCACCGTTTAGTCTCACAAGTAAAACACGAGGAAAGAGGGTCAGTACCGTGTAGCGTCGAAATCTACGTACTAGATCCTACTAACAGGCGTGAATTAAACAGTGAACTGTTGTATTAAAAAATCAGGAATTTAGCTGTGGGTTCCGAAAAACCCGTAATACACAAGAACCTCGTTTATACCGACTAGGTGATCCCGGATGTAATCCGGATTATCGAAAATCCGGATAATCCTGAAATATTCTGCTAGATACAAGAGCACACTCACGTAACTTAAAGTTTTAGAAGTAAGTAGCTTCTTCAAATTCTAACCGAAGTTTTCCCCAGCTACCATATCCTCCGAAAAGCTTCCACTCGTCACTGAAAGCTAGCGAGCTTTGCATTTTTCCAACCGATATTGGCTGGCTGTGAAGTTAGGACTACCATCGGGAAGCTTGATGTGTAAGTTTAGCGCCGTTTCCTGAAGGAATGGACCATATGTCTGAACATTATTCTTTCTATTCTTACCGAACCAAGTGAAAACGTTCATCCACGGTTTTATTTCTTGCTTCCTTATATTGTACGTCTGCTGTGAAAACAGTGTTTAATCATGACATTGAGGCATTCTAAAACCATTCTGTCTGAACATTTTACATCTTTGGTCCTGGGGTGTTTAACAAATAGATCAAAGTGCGTTATATTGGATGATGAATATCAAACATCTTATTAGACATAAAGATTTTAGCACATAGGCTCAATAGCACCAAAAGATTTTTCGTTGACAATACTTCAACGTAGAGTGAAAAATTGTAGGAAGATCGCACGATGTGTATGAAAATAAAGGATAAATCGTACGTTAATGGCTATAGCACTACCCTATCCGACAATGTAGGAGAAACACTCTGGGAGAACGACGGTTTAATCCCGCGTCCGGCCATCCTGATTTAGGTTTTCCGTGATTTCCCTAAACCACTCCAGGCAAATGCCGGGATGGTTCCTGTGAAAGGGCACGGCCGACTTCCTTCCCCGTCTTTCCTTAATCCGACGAGACCGATGACCTCGCTGTCTGGTATCCTTCCCCAAGCCATCAACCAACCAAACACTCTGAGATCTGAAATTGAATTTCATGGAAGAAAGATGATGTATGTAAACGTAGGCTTCCACTGCTGTTCTCACAGTCAATAAAATTCTTCTGCGTATGTGACCGCAACATCATCAAAAAAATGTAGGTGAAACTGGGCGTCCAATAAGCACAAGGTTATCCGAACACGAGAGATACATCCGTCTCAAACAATACAACAAGTCAGTGGTGGCGGGACCCAGGAACAGTGTAAGATGAAGATTGAATTTTGAGAGGCCCTCGTACTGGCGAAACAGGCGTTCACCTTGAGGAGGAAGATTAGAGAGGTTATAGAAATAGCCAAGTGACCCAACAATATGAATAGAGCCGACGGACTGTGCGGCTAGTCCCGGCGCAGGTTCGAGTCATCCCTTGGGCATGGGTGTGTGTGTTTGTCCTTAGGATAATTTAGGTTAAGTAGTGTGTAAGCTTAGGGCTGATGACCTCAGCAGTTAGGTCCCATAATATTTTTCACACATTTGAATTTTTTGAGAGAAGACGGGTACGACTCCCAGCGTCTTGGCTGCCAGCTGTGACAACTTTGCGGAAGGACAGCTCTCGCAAATCAACAGGCGCGCGGTAGGCCACGGCGGCGGAGGGTACACAGAGTGCTGACGCGCCCTAGTCGATATTAGACAGTAAACAGAGCTACGCTGCAGTTGCCGCTCAAATTCTTGTACGCCGATTTCCACCAATGGCAAGCAATAAAGGAAACTCCAGTGGAAAACGCCTCTTTCCACCAATGACAACACGCAATGCAAATACCAATAAAATAATACCTAATATCCTTCCTCCTCACTCTCACATCTAATGGTAACCCTTCTCCACTGCACATAAGAAATCAGACTAGAGCACATTCAGCAGTTAGCAATACACCCTGAGGAAGGAGTCTTGCAATAGTCGCCGATACGTCTGAATTTTATAGTGGACAATGTGGGCACATACCCGGAAGAATGGTTTTGACAAAGACTGTGTAGTTCTGACAAAACTATTTTGATAAAGGGATTTGAGAATCAAGGTGGAACAAAGACACCACCAGTATGAGTGACTTCAACCATTCAGACCTAAATGACCGTACAAAGTAGAGTACATACAGTGAATTTTGCTACTTATTTACGAAACTTTACCGTGTTTCCTTTGTCATTGCAATGTTATAATTGGCAGGAGATGTGATGTGAAACTATCGCATGCCTGGACTTCGAGGAATTCCTCGACTTTGTGTAAGTATACCTGATGTGTTAGAAAAATCGTATAGTTCACATCCCACATTCGTTTCTTTCTTTGACTGAATGTAACTTCAGCAGGGATTGCAATTTGATTATGCAATGCTGTGTTGAAAAGAATATAAAGTTGAAAAAAGGTTTTGTAGATGTTTGTATCCCAAGTAAAGCAATCAGAGTCACAGTTTGTAGCTTAGCAGAAGAAACGTGAAACTCCCATACTTACGTGTTGCAAGTAACTCTAGACGTCTCAATAGAGCCTTTTTTATTGGTGAAATTTCTCCCTTGCTGTTTACTAGATGAAAATACGTAAATGTCAAAGGTTTGCGATCGAAGAAGACATACAGATCGGAAGTACATGTCCATGAAGATACATATGTCTCAAGGCAACACCATATGAGAAGGCGAATTCTTGGTTCAAATGGTTCAAATGTCTCTGAGCACTACGAGACTTAACTTCTGATGTCATCAGTCCCCTAGAACTTAGAACTATTTAAACCTAACTAACCTAAGGACATGACACATATCCATGCCTGCGGCAGGGTTTGAACCTGCGACCGTAGCGGTCGCTCGGTCCCAGACTGTAGCGCCTAGAACCGCTCGAGTTAGTTAAATGGTTTAGTTTTCCTGCATCACAAAACAGCTGGATCGATGTTGGCGACTTCGGCCGGCCGGTGTGGCCGTGCGGTTCTAGGCGCTTCAGTCTGGAACCGTGTGACTGCTACGGTCGCAGGTTCGAATCCTGCCTCGGGCATGGATGTGTGTGATGTACTTAGGTTAGTTAGGTTTAATTAGTTCTAAGTTCTAGGTGACTGATGACCTCAGAAGTTAAGTCGCATAGTGCTCAGAGCCATTTGTTGCCATCAACAGTCCATAATATCAGAACTAACAGACATGAATAACGACCAAATAGGAGCCAAGGTTACAGAACTTCTAAAAATGTTTAGAGGTACCGTTTTTAGTGTTGTGGCGTCGTACATAGTTCCATACTTAGGAAGATTAACTAAAAATCTCAAATCAACACAGCAGATGCAGCGCCTGGTGTGTTGGAGCAGCACACACAACTGGTTGTAAACAACCTCTATGGACCAGGACAAACTGAATTATCTTGAAACACTGCTTCAGTAATGAATTATATTTCTAGTCAGCATTCCCCTATAACTTTACCACACATGAAGTAAATAGCACGAGCATATCTAAATCAGAAGCACATTGCTACAACCACCCCAATACTATTTGAAATCTGTAAACACGTTTTTCACTCACCTAGAATGCGGGAATGTAACACAGTAAATAATGTAGCAGATTGACCTGTGTCATCAAAGTGTCTTGAAGTTAACACTGCACAAGTAAGTCACGCGTAAGTGCTCATTATCTTGTAAGCTAGATCATTAGTACCCCAATTTGTGCTTCAAATGTTACATAACAAATCCTGAAGCACTTTGAATAGTACCCGAAACTCTCACGGTATGTGTATTCTCATGAAACGAGATGTCTAAGAGTCAGACTTTTTGGGATAACTTCTCGAAGTTTCTTCTAACATGTGACCATTACTAGGTACATCCCTATCACGTTCCTGAAGTTGTGGGAAGAGTCTGTGACACATTCGGTTGTTATGAAGGTGAGATCAGTAATGGTGGTAGCAGTAGTGACCATGGCTCGAGAAGCAAACATGTAGAAGAGCGTGTTGCAGTGTACGTTCACCGAGATAGGTGGTTTGATCGATAAGGCTTAAGAGAATATTACAATCCAATTAACCTACAGCTGATCATGTAGGAGAATCGAGAGCCATTTTTTCCAGACGATTGTTACATCAGTGATTTTAACGCCATTAAATTCCAGTGTGTATGGCATGATCGCAGATCTTTTAGATGCTTTCTTGCAGATTTTGTACAGTATTCTCCTTCCTGTCACCCTATCAGCCCCATGCAGAAGAAATGTTTTGCAGCTTTGGCGCAGTCTCTCACAGAGATGAAGTTGAACAATTTGTCACGTTGACAGGCGTTAAATGTACCACACAAATTTCAAAGCATCTGTCAATTGTATTAATAACTTGAATGCGTTAGACACTTAAGAGCAAAACAAACATTAATGGCAAATCATAATATATAACTTCAATTATATGTATTGAATAGACTAGAATTAAAGTATGAACAGCTGATCCGCACACTGAAGTTGTTTGTGGCAGGGAGGGAGACTACTCCTCGTGAGACAGAAATTGCTTACCTCAGGACAGACAGTGTGGAATCCCACACTTAGGACGAGCGACCACACCTTTATAATTACCCACCAGTTTCTCTGCAAGACTGAGCGATTTCTAGCGGGCAAGTTACTTATCAATGTCGTAGTAAATTGAATTCTGACAACAAAGCTGTGCCAGTATGCCGTGGTCTGCCATCTTGGATTCTGTACTTGGCACAAATGTCCTACTTCCACCATCATGACAATGTGTCATCTTCGGTTTTTGAATTTCTCACCAATTTATACTCAGGACAACAGCCATGCCGCATCGGTGATGTCATAGGAGAGGACGGGAAACCACGCCAAATTTTGAATTTTTCGCCATTTTTTAATTCATCCGCATTTTATACATAGGGCGATTGGTCTTTTTCAGAGGGTGGAGGGGGTGATGACTGTGGACATACGATGACCCATAGATTAAGTCTTCAATTATTTCACTAAATACCTACTTTGTTCCAGAACGCCCCTAGCTTACCTACTAAAGAACAGCACAGTATGGCTGGCTTTGGAATGGGTTTGCTGGACCAAGTAGAATTTTCAAGTTCTACCAACGATCCAGCTAGCAAGGAGTTGAAGATATAGGGATCGAACGGTCGAACACCCTATCCTAAGCCACATATATTTCTGATGTCAATACTTCACGACGCATTATGCGTTGCACACTTGATGCTATGCACACAGTATCAGCCAGAAAAAAGTGGAAAAAATAAAAAGGTAAGGAGTTCGTAGTGAAGAAGTTTCGTTTCATCTGTTGCTGGAGATAGTTCAACTAATCATGCCGATGTCACAAGCTGAATCAAGAGATTAAGAAAGTGCTTGAGGATACTGAAAAAGTAATAAAGGACGTAAAGGGAGTTGAAAATCTAGTACCCGTTGGGACATGGAATGCAGTAGCGGGGGGAGAAATAGATGAAACGGTTACAGGTTAATTTGGGCTTGCGAAAAGGAATGAGAGAGAAGGAAGATTAATTGAGTTATGCAATAAGTTTCAGCTGGTAATAGCGGATACTGTGCTCAAGAATCACAAGAGAAGGAGGTATACTTGGAAAAGGACAGGTGATACGGGAAAATTTCAAATAGAGTACATCATGCTCAGAACGAGATTCCGAAGTCACATACAGGATTGTAATACATATCCAGGAGCTGATGTAGACTAAGATCACAATGTAGTAGTGATGAAGAGAAGGCTCAAGTTTAAGAGATTAGTCAGCAAGGATCAATAGCGCAAAGAAGTTGGATACGCAAGTACTAAGCAATGACGAGATAAGCTTCAAGTTCTCTAATGCTATAGGCACGGCATTAAGGAATACCTCAGTAGCCAGTTCAGTTGAAGAGGAATGGATATCTTTAAAATTGGCACTCACAGAAGTTGGAAACAAAAATTTGGGTATAAAGTATGTTGTTGTTGTTGCGGTCTTCAGTCCAGAGACTGGTTTGATGCTACTCTCCATGCTACTCTATCCTGAGCAAGCTTCTTCATCTCCCAGTGCCTACTGCAACCTACATCCTTCTGAATCTGTTTAGTGTACTCATCCCTTGGTCTCCCTCTACGATTTTAACACTCCACGCTGCCCTCCAATACAAATTGGTCATCCCTTGATGCCTCAGAATATGCCCTACCAACCGATCCACTCTTCTAGTCAAGTTGTGCCACAATTTTATCTTCTCTTCAATTCTATTCAATACCTCCTCATTAGCTATGTCATCTACCCATATAATCTTCAGCATTCTTCTGTAGCACCAGATTGCGAAAGGTTCTATTCTCTTCTTGTCCAAACTATTTATTGTCCACGTTTCACTTCCATACATGGCTACACTCCATTCAAATACTTTAAGAAACGACTTCCTGACATTTAAAACTGAACTCGATGTTAACAAATTTCTCTTCTTCAGAAATGCTTTCCTTGCCATTGCCAGTCTACATTTTATATCCTCTCTACTTCGACCATCATCCATTATTTTGCTCCTTAAATAGCAAAACTCCTTCACTACTTTATGTGTCTCATTTACTAATCTAATTCCGGCAGCATCACCCAATATAATTCGAATACATTCCATTATCCTTGTTTTGCTTTTGTTGATGTTCATCTTATTTCCTCCTTCCAAGACATTGTCCGTTCCGTTCAACCACTCTACCAGGTCATTTGCTGTCTCTGACAGAATTACAATGTCATCGGCCAACCTCAAAGTTTTTATTTCTTCTCCATGGATTTTAATACCTACTCCGAACTTTTCTTTTGTTTCCTTTATTGCTTGCTCAATATACAGATTGAATAACATTGGGGAGAGGCTACAACCGTGTCTCACTCTCTTCCCAACCACTGCTTACCTCTCATGCACCTCGACTCTTATAACTGCCACCTGATTTCTGTACAAATTGTAAATAGCCTTTCGCTCCCTGTATTTTACCTCTGCCACATTCTGAATTTGAAAGAGAGTATTCCAGTCAACATTGTCAAAAGCTTTCTCTAAGTCTACAAATGCTAGAAACGTAGGTTTCCCTTTCCTTAATCTATTTTCTACGATAAGTCGTAGGGTCAGTATTGCCTCACGTGTTCCAACATTTCTGCGGAATCCAAACTGATCTTCCCCGAGGTCGGTTCCTACCAGTTTTACAATTCGTCTGTATAGAATTTGTGTTAGTATTTTGCTGCCGTGGCTTATTAAACTGATAGTTCGGTAATTTTTAAATCTGTCAACACCTGCTTTCTTTCGGATTGGAATTATTATATTCTTCTTGAAGTCTGAGGGTATTTCGCCTGTCTCATACATCTTGCTCACCAGATGGTACAGTTTTGTCAGGACTGGCTCTCCCAAGGCCGTCAGTAGTTCCAATGGAATGTTGTCTACTCCCAGGGCCTTGTTTCGACTCAGGTCTTTCAGTGCTCTGTCAAACTCTTCATGCAGTATCATATCTCCCATTTCATCTTCATCTACATCCTCTTCCATTTTCATAATATTGTCCTCAAGTACATCGCCCTTGTATACATTGTCTATATACTCGTTCCAACATTCTGCTTTCCCTTCTTTGCTTAGAACTGGTTTCCATCTGAGCTCTTGAAGTTCATACAAATGGTTCTCTTATCTCCAATGGTCTCTTTAATTTTCTTGTAGGCAGTATCTGTCTTACCCCTAGTGAGATAAGCCTCTACATCCTTACATTTTTTCTCTAGCCACCCGTGCTTAATCCTTTTGCACCTCCTGTCGATCTCATTTTTGAGACGTTTGTATTCCTTTTTGCCTGCTTCATTTACTGCATTTTTATATTTTCTCCTTTCATCAATTATATTCAATATCTCTTCTGTTACCCAAGGATTTATATTAGACCTTGTCGTATTACCTACTAGATCCTCTGCTGCCTTCACCACTTCATCCCTCAAAGCTACCCATTCTTCTTCTACTGTATAACTTTCTCCCATTGATGTCAATTGTTCCCATATGCTCTCCCTGAAACTCAGTACAACCTCTGGTTTAGTCAGTTTATCCAGGTCCCATCTCCTTAAATTCCCACCTTTTGGCAGTTTCTTCAGTTTTAATCTACAGGTAATAACCAATAGATTGTGGTCAGAGTCCACATCTGCCCCTGGAAATGTCTTACAATTTAGAACCTGGTTCCTAAATCCCTGTCTTACCATTATATAATCTATCTGAAACCTGTCAGTATCTCCAGGCTTCTTCCATGTAATCAACCTTCTTTTATGATTCTAGAACCAAGTGTTAGCTATGATTAAGTTGTGCTCTGTGCCAAATTCTACCAGGCGGCTTCCTCTTTCATTTCTTAGACCGAATCCATATCCATATTTACATACTACGTTTCCTTCCCTCCCTTTTCCTACTACCGAATTCCTGTCACCCATGACTATTAAATTTTCGTCTCCCTTCACCATCTGAATAATTTCTTTTATCTCATTATACAATTAAAGTAGGTAACAGCGAAGAAACCATGGGTGGCCTTACATATACATCAGTTGATCGATGAAAGTAGGAAGATCAGAAATGTTCAAGGAAACTCAGGAATACAGAAATACAGATCGCTGGGGTATGAAATAACCAGGAAGTGCAGGGAAGGTAAGACGAAATGGCCGCATGAAAAACGTTAAGAAATCGAAAAAGAGATGATTTTTCAGGAAGGACTGACTCAGCTTATAGTAAAGTCAAAAGAACCTTTGGTCAAATTAAAATCATGGGTGGTGAAATGAAGAGTGCAATCGCAGTTAAATTGTTAATTGCAGAGGAGAGAGCAGATATGTAGAAAGAGTACACTGAAAGCCTCTCTGAGTGGGAAGATTTGTCTGATGTGATACAAGAAGGAACAGAAGTCGATTTAGAAGTTGTAGAGGTGCCAGTATTAGAACCGAAACTTAAGATCATATATCGCAGAAGAGGTAGATAACATTCAATCAGAATTCCTAAAATGATTGCAGCAAATGGCAACGAAACTGTTATTCACATTGGTGAGCATAATATATGAGACTGGGGACATACCGTCTGACTTTCCGAGAAATGTCATCCACACAAAACTGAGGACTGCAAGAGCTGACAAGTGCGAGAATTATGGCACAATCAGCTTAAGTCATGCATCCAAGTTCATAATCAGAATAATTTACAGAAAAATGGAAAAAGAAAGTAAGAGATGTGTTAGATGACGAACAGTTTGGCTTTATGAAAGGTAAATGCACCAAAGGGGCAATTATGACGTTTCAGTTGATAATGGATGCAAGACTAAAGAAAAATCCAGACACGTAAGTAGGATTTGTCTGCTTGGAAAAAGCGTTCGATAATGCAGACTGCTGTAAGATGTTCGAAATTATGAAAAAATAGGGGTAAAGAGTACGTAAGAGAGCCAAGAGGGAATAACAAGAGTGAACGACCAATAACAGACTGCCCGGATTAAAAAGTGTGTAAGACAGGGATGTAGTCTTACGCCCCATCTGTTCAATCTGTACATCGAAGAAGCAGTGGTGGAAATAAAAGAAAGGTTCGGTAGTGGATTTAAATTCAAAATGATAGGATACCAGTGATAGAATGGTCTGATGACATTGTTATCCTTAGTACAAGTGAAGAAGTATACATGATCTGATGAGCGGAAAGAACCACCTAATGAGTACAGAAAATGGATAGAGAGTAAATCTGAGTAAAACGAAAATAGTGAGAAGCAGCAGAAATGAGAACAGCGAGAAAATGAACATCAGGATTGATGGTCACGAGGTAGATGGAGTTGGGAAATCTACTACATAGGCAACAATATGACGGACGAAGCAAAACGGTTCAAATGGCTCTAAGCACTATGGGACTTAACATCTGTGGTCATCAGTCCCCTAGAACTTAGAACTATTAAACCTAACTGACCTAAGGACATCACACACATCCATTTCCGAGGCAGGATTCGAACCTGCGACCGTAGCAGTCGCACGGTTCCGCACTGCGTGCCTAGAACCGCTAGACCACCGCAGCCGGCGGACGAAGCAAGAAGGACATCAAAAGCAGACTAGCAGTGGCAAAAACGCCATTTCTGGCCAAGTAACATACATGGTGGTCCATTGATAGTGACCGGGCCGGCCGCGGTGGTCTAGTGGTTCTAGGCGCGCTGTCCGGAACCGCGGGACTGCTACGGTCGCAGGTTCGAATCCTGCCTCACGCATGGATGTGTGTGATGTCTTTCGGTTAGTTAGGTTTAAGTAGTTCTTAGTTCTAGGGGACTGATGACCACAGAAGTTAAGTCCCATAGTGCTCAGAGCCATTTGAACCATTTTTGATAGTGACTGGGCCAACTATCTCACGAAATAAGCATCAAACGAAAAAACTAGAAAGAACGAAACTCGTCTAGCTTGCAGGGGGAAACCAGATGGCGTTATGGTTGGCCCGCTAGATGGCGCTGCCATAGGTCAAACGGAGATCAACTGCGTTTTTTTTTAAATAGGAACATCCATTTTAATTACATATTCGTGTAGTATGTAGTAAATAAATAGAATGTTTTAGTTGGACCATTTTTTTCGATTTGTGATAGATGACGCTGTTATAGTCACAAACGTATAAGTACGTGATATCACGTAACATTCCGCCAGTGCGGACGGTATTTGCTTCGTGATACATTATCCGTGTTAAAATGAACCGTTTACCAATTGCGGTAAAGGTCGATATCGTGTCATGTATGGCTATTGAGATCGAAATGCCCAACGGGCGTGTGTTATGTATGCTGCTTTCTATACTGGACAACATCATCCAAGTGTACAAACCTTTCGATGGATAGTTACGTTATTTAAGGAAACAGGAGGTGTTCAGCCACATGTGAAACGTCAACCACGACCTGCAACAAATTATGATGCCCAAGTAGGTGTTTTAGCTGCTGTCGCGGCTAATCCGCACATCAGTAGCAGTCAAATTGTGTGAGAATCGGGAATCTCAAAACCGTCGGTGATGAGAATGCTACATCAATATCGATTGCACCCTGTAATATTATTGGTATATCCGTCCTATGAAAACTTTGAGTACCCTAGGAAACATTACTGTAAAGATGCGCATCTAGCGCGGACGCTAATACATCGATTGCGCAGTCAAAGAAACATTTTAACAGAAGCTGAACGACGTTCCGCTTCGATCTAAATAAAAGATGACAGTAAAAAAAACTTTGGTAGATCTTCAGATTTTTTTTAATGTACTTCTGCTTGTGGTGTGAAAGCGTGAAGAAGGTCGACTTTAAGCTAAAAAAGTGAGCGGTCTTGCCAGCGTGCAGACAACATTATTAATTAATAACATTCAAGTAATTTATGTTCGAAACTGTAACTCGGCAAGCTATTGTTATCGGAGGTGTTGAACAGTGCAAGAATTGTCTTTAACGAAGGAGAAAAGTGACTGTAATTTGTGACAAAAACGCGAACATAGAAGCTAGTACAGGACAGGCTGAAATCTGATCGCACCATAGAGTTAGATAATTATTTATGTAAGTTATGCTGTCTATAAAGTAGCTCTAATTGCTTGTGAGAATTATTAGAATATATTTAGTGTTTACCAGATTTCTTATTCTATTCTTTTCCTTTATACTTTTTTTAACCTCCATGCCATATTATTTTTAGAAATGTCAAACAGCCTTTACTACAGCAGAAAATACTGCGGCATCCTGGTCGTAGACAGAAGGCCGCTCCTTGTCTTCTATACAATTCATAGCTGCCCCATTTATGAATGATTTCATTTGCAAATGCATTTTTTTTTACTGTTCATTGTAAAAGGTCCCTTAGGTAATTATAAAATTCATACTGATTACGTAAAGAAATCCGGGTTGTTCTTTTCCAAGTAATAGAAGTCTTTGCGTAATCAAAAACTAGCCTCCTTCTGACAACGATCAGGAGCCGACCAGAAGACGGACATCTTCGACCGCTTTCGTGTCTCCTGTGGCAAAGCTGTGCCAAACTGGGAACACGACATTCTAGCATGAAACACAGATTTAAATTGATAGAATTGAAATATAGTTAACGTAATAATAATAATAATTTTTTTATCATACTAGAACCCGTACCATATTTCTGTGCACCAGGAATTGCGTGGCGACGACTTTGAACTTCGTGTATAGTTCTGCCACTGGGCACAAGAGAAATTACGGGACGATGACAGACTTTTTGCACGCGTTCTATTTAGCGACGAAGCGTAATTCACTAAGAAATGGCTCTGACCACTACGCGACTTAACTTCTGAGGTCATCAGTCGCCTAGAACTTAGAACTGATTAAACGTAACTAACCTAAGAACATCACGCACACCCAAGCCCAAGGCAGGATTCGATCCTGCGACCGTAGCGGCCGCTCGGCTCCAGACTATAGCACCTAAAACCGCACGGCCACTCTGACCGGCCATTCACCAACAGCGGTAACGCAAACCGGCATAATATGCGCTTGCACTATTGCGCAACGGAAAATCCACGATGGCTAGTGGAACATCAGCGAACTTGGTTGGTTAATGTATGGTGCGACATTAAGGGAGGAAGGATAATTGGCCCCCCATTTTATCGATGGCAATCTAAATGGCGCATTGTATGTAGATTTCCTACGTAATGTTCTACCGACGTTACTACAAGATGTTTCACTGCATGACGGAATGGCCATGTACTTCCAACATGATGGATGTCCGGCATGTAGCTCGCGTGCGGTTGAAGCGGTATTGAATAGCATATTTCATGACACCTGGATTGGTCGTCGAAGCACCATATTATGCGCCGCACGTACACCGGATCTGACGTCCCCGGATTTCTTTCTGTGGGGAAAGCTGAAGGATATTTGCTATCGTGATCCATCGACAACGCCTGACAACATGCGTCAGCTCATTGTGAATGCATGTGCGAACATTACGGAAGGTGAACTACTCTCTGTTGAGAGGAATGTCGTTACATGTTTTGCCAAATGCATTGAGGTTGACGGACATCATTTTGAGCATTCATTGCATTAATGTGGTATTTACAGGTAACCATGCTATAACAGCACGAGTTCTGAGAAATGATATGTTCACAAACGTAAATGTATCACATCGGAACAACCGAAATAAAATGTTCAAACGTAGCTACGTTCTGTATTTTAATTTAAAAAACCTACCTTTCACCAACTGTTCGTCTAAAATTGTGAGCCATATGTTTGTGACTATTACAGCGCCATCTATCACAAAGCGAAAAATTTGGTCCAACTAAAACATTAATATTTTTTTACGTACTACACGAATACTTAATAAAAAATGGGGGTTCCTATTTTAAAACGCAGTTGATATCGGTTTGACCTATCGCAGTGCCATCTAGCGGGCGAACCACAGCGCCACCTTGTTTCCCCCTTCAGGCTAGACAAGTTTCGTTCTTTGTAGTTTTTTCGTTGGACGCTTATTTCGTGAGATATTTCGCCCGCTCACGGTTAATGGACCACCCTGTATACAGGGTGTTACAAAAAGGTACGGCCAAACTTTCAGGAAACATTCCTCACACACAAATAAAGAAAAGATGTTAGGTGGACATGTGTCCGGAAACGCTTAATTTCCATGTTGGAGCTCATATTAGTTTCGTCAGTATGTACTGTACTTCCTCGATTCGCCGCCAGTTGGCCCAATTGAAGGAAGGTAATGCTAGAACATGTGCCTTTACAAGTACGACACAACATGTGGTTCATGCACGATGGAGCTCCTGCACATTTCAGTCGAAGTGTTCGTACGCTTCTCAACAACAGATTCGGTGACCGATGGATTGGTAGAGGCTGACCAATTCCATGGCCTCCACACTCTCCTGAGCTCAACCCTCTTGACTTTCATTTACGGGGGTTTTTGAAAGCTCTTTTCTATGCAATCCCAATACCTAATGTAGAGACTCTTCGTGCTCGTATTGTGGACGGCTGTGATACAATACGCCATTCTCCAGCGCTCCATGAGCGCATCAGGGATTACATCAGACGGAGGGTGGATGTATGTATCCTCACTAACGGAGGACATTTTGAACATTTCCTGTAACAAAGTGTTTGAAGTCACGCTGGTACGTTCTGTTGCTGTGTGTTTCCATTCCATGATTAATGTGATTTGGAGAGAAGTAATAAAATGAGCTCTAACATGGAAAGTAAGCGTTTCCGGACCATGTCCACATAACATATTTTCTTTGTTTGTGTGTGAGGAATGTTTCCTGAAAGTTTGGCCGTACCTTTTTGTACCACCCTGTATAGGTCTTCAACTGACCAAGAAATTTCTGAGATTGTACATTTGGAGGGCAGTATTATATGGTACTGAAACGTGGACGATGGGAAAATTCGAAGAGAAGAGAACCGAGGAATATGAGATGTGGTACTACAGGCGAATGTTGAAAATTAGGTGGAATAATAAGGTACGGAATGAGGAGGTTCCTCGCAGAATCTGAGAAGAAATATACACTACGTGCCTGGACACCTGGCTGCAAATGATTTACAAGTTCGTGGCACCCTCCACCGGAAACGCTGGAATTCAATACGGTGTTGGCCCACCCTTAACCTTGATGACAACTTCCACTCTTGCAGGCATACGTTTAATCAGGTGCTAGTAGGTTTCTTGGTTAATGGCAGCCCATAGTTCACGGAGTGCTGCACTGAGGAGAGGTGTCGTTGTCGGCCGGTGAGGCCTGGCACGAAGTAGGTGTTCCAAAACATCCCAAAGGTGTTCTATAGGATTCAGGTGAGGACTCTGAACAGGCCAGTCCATTACAGGGATGTTATTGTTGTGTAACCACCCCGCCACAGGCCGTACGTTATGAACAGGTGCTCGATCGTGGTGAAAGGTGCAATCGCCATCCCCAAATTGCTCTTCGCTAGTGGGAAGCAAGAAGGTGCTTAAATCATAATGTAGACCTCTGCTGTGATAGTGCAACGCCAAAAAACAACGGGTGCAAGCCCCCTCCCTGAAAAACACGACAACAACATCTACGCTTCCGAATTTTACTGTTGGCACTACACACGTTAGCAGAGGAGTTTACCGGACATTCACCATACCGACACCCTGCCATCGGATCGACACTTCGTGTATCGTGATTCGTCACTCCATGCAACGTTTTTCCACTCTTCAATCATCCAATGTTTATGCTCCTTACACCAAGCGAGGCGTCGTGTGGCATTTACGGCGAGATGTGTGGCTTATGAGCAACCGCTCGACCATGAACTCCAAGTTTTCTCTCCTCCCAGCTAACTGTCATAGCACTTGCAGTGGATCCTGAGGCAGTTTGGAATTCCTGTGTGATGGTCTGGGAAGATGTCTGCCTATTACACATTACGACCCTCTTCAACTGTCGTCGATCTCTGTCGGTCAACAGACGAGGTCGGCCTGTACGCTTTTGTGCTGTACGTGCTCATTCACCTTTCCGCTTACTATCACATCGGAAACAGTGGACTTAAGGATGTTAACGAGCGTGGAAATCTCGCGTACAGACGTATGACACAAATGACACCCAATCACAAGACCACGTTCGAAGGCCGTGAGCTCCGCGGAGCACTCCATTCTGGTCTCTCCCGATGATTAATGACTACTGAGATCGCTGATGTGGAGTACTTGGCAGTAGGTGGCAGCACAATGTAGCTAAAATGAAAAACGTATGTTTTTGTGGGTGTCCGGATACTTTTGATCACATAATGTGTATATATGGACAACACTGATAATGAGTAGGAACAGAAGTTTTTAAAAGTCCATCCTTGTGGGTGGAGAACTGGGGACTACGGCCGTTCACTACTGTAAGAAAATGAATCACTTGAAGCCGTTCTTAAGATGTCACCTAGTCTGTAGCTACCAGTCTCGGCGCTTCAGTGCACGTCAGGCCTTAATTGATGCTGAAAGGGTTATCACAATCCATACATACGATCCATCAGTGGCCAACATAACCTATTTACGTTTACCATTAACATTATAAATGTTCACCAAAAACATTTTTTAGCCAAATGGTTAATTTTTTCCGCATCTCTTCGCCATATTAGATCCGCCATTTTGAGTTTCTCAGTTTTGATATAAAAACCGTTATCAGAAGTATCGTTAACCTCATTGTACACATGTGCCCATGTTGGAACAGATTTTAAAATTTTGGCCAGGTTTTCAGTCATCAGGTCCACTCTGCACAGTGAAGAGTGACACCATTGGACAGTGGATGACTGGAGACGAGATGTTCGATGTGATGTATCATGGCTCATCCTGTGGTAATGCTATCTATGGATTTGCCTGCCATCATCTGTAGTGCCAGCAGTGATGTACCATTGAGGTAGTGTTATGGTATTGTGTTTTCTTGAATACGGTATGCTCCCTTTATTACTCTTAACAGAAAGAGGATGTTAATGCAGTAGTAGCGCTGAACAATCACCTACTAGTAGTGTGTCAGAAACTAGAAATATGTTATCAAATATGTCCGTCAGGCGTTAATGTATGTTCACTTTAGACTAAAGCTATTCTGGTTGGGCCAGGCTATGGCTTCTGTTAACTATATAAACATTGTTTTAAAACAGTTAGTGAACTAAAATTTCGAGGCGCTGTCAGTGCATTACCGATGACAAAATTGGAATTCCGACATTAGCTGTAACCGGAATTGAAATAAATTCCATAGCAACAAGTGAAAATTTGTGCCAGATCGGGACTCTAACCTGCATTTACCGCTTTACGTGAGGGATCGCATAGTCACTTCGGAATCCGAGCACGCTTGCCGTCCAACCAAAATTTTCAACTTGTTGCATACTACGTGGGTTGTCCAGAAAGTAATTCTGAACGGTCGCTAAATGGAAACCACAGTGAAAATCAGAAACATTTTATGTGCAAGAGTTGGCTACACTTTCCAGATACATCTCTACGTAGTCGCCGCTCCGGCTTAGACATTTCTCAGAGCGCTATACCAAATTTCCAACACCATGGTCATAGAAGCCTGTGCTTTCCGATAATCCTCTACGCTGGTCTGTAGCGCGTAGCCTGCACCCAAATGTTGTCTCTGTATCCAGCGTTTCATGCGAACAGAGATGATACTCAAGACGAGCCAAATTGGGCTGTGTTGAGAGTACTCGAACACTTCCCATCGAAAAGGCTGCAGGAGCGTCTTCCCTACCCCTGCAGAGTATGGCTGAGAATTGCCATGAAGAAGTCAGTTCGTGGCAGTTGTGTTAGGTGGGCTGCATTCATTAAGGCGAAGCCTCTCAGCACGCCCTCCTACTTGGCAGGAGATATCGTTGTTCTGGGCACCTTTACTAGCTCACAGCGTTCTCATCAGTGAAAAGAGCGTCTTGATTCGATCGTCGGTCATACTAGACACACTACCCAACACATCTGTGCAAAGCTTCATTGGGTTTTCACTGTGGTGTCCATTTCGTGATCGATCGGAACTTACTTTCTGGACAGCGTACTTTGTTGATGATACTCATTGAGCACAACCTCTCGCTAACTCCTGCAATGGTCAAACGAAGGGAGCACCTGCAGATAAAGAACATTAATTGCCCTCAAGGTGCATACACTTATACACATTGTGTGTATTTATGATTATATAAACAACGTATAATTCTTTGAAGAATATTACGATACATGTTCCCAGGAGCTTGTTGTTTTCTTTAGAATCGAGATGAAATGAAAAGAAGGTTACTCTATTAGCAACTGAATGCAGCATGTAAATTTTAGTACTAATTACTATGTGCGATTATCACAGACGGTTATGTTTAGTTTCATCGTGGAACATTCTTGGAAATGTGTATCGCCCAGGACGTCGGAAATATATTCTTGACGCAGACTTATGTTATGGGCCCAGGTCATGGTTATCGTGCTGGAACAATAATATTATCAGAGTTTTTTTATGTTAGGTACTTCGTAATACACGTAAATTTTTAAATGTTTACGATAGATCGGGAATTGAAGGTTGAAGTACGGTGAAGTAAACTCTGTCTTTCAGTGTAGTGCAGTAACCACCACAGTCATTGAACATGCGGTCTGCAGCAGACGATCACCTGTGAGTTCCCATGTTAACACAACGACTTCATATATTATGATTACGGCGCGCACAGGATAATCGAGACTGGGCCTTGGATCAATGGAAACACATCACCTGGTCGGGTGAATCAAGTTTCTCATTGCACCAGGCCGATTGTGTGTTCACGTCGAAAAATACAACCCGCAACGGACGCTGGCCGGTGAGGCAGTATCATTGTAAAGATTAGTTACTCTTTTTTGTCTTGCTTCACAAATTTTATTGTGCTTACTGTACAGCCTAGTTTTTGGATTATAACACCATTTTCAAGTACATTACTGACTCTAGAGATGACAATTCAAAGATAAACATGATGGCAAGGGAAAGATAAACGTTTTAGCTTCTTAATGCATCGATACTTGGCTTCTTGTAAAATTGCTTCAATAACCATTTGTTTTTGACAAATTACATATGGAGCTACAGAATTCAGCAATTACACCAACATGATTAAACATACATATGAACTAATTTACGCATTAGCCTAGAACTTTTATCTACTGATGGACTGAGGCCCAAACTTTTACTTCGATCTAGGAGCCGTGGTAACCTCTTAAAGTGGTGAATAATTGAATTGGGTTTGCTAATTTAAGAATAAGATTGTGGATTTATACATTTGTTTTATAATTTCTAGAATTTCTAACTGGCTGTGGTTGTCCTCTTTTGCTTGATTGGTAAGACTTCTATATCTATTAGGTATTTGATGTTTTTGTTAAGGTAATGTTCCGCAAAGCCTGAATCAGACTTCTTCAATCTCCATCTTATATGAAGTTCATTAAGCCTGGCGCCAACTTACCATTCAGTGTAGCAAGACCGACGCTCCTGGTGTATGATCTTGTAAACTCCATAGCCTTTAGGACACATGCTACTGAGATAGAGAGCTGTGAGTTACAGTTTACCGTAATACAACATTTATTTATTTCCATAAACGACTTAAACTCAAGTTCTCTACCAGGAGGAGTGACCTCAAGATTAACCTTGTGCTTTATTAAAAATCAGGAAACCAACAGGCCACATTCGTTAAAATGGTAACAAACAACCCTTTGAAAAGTCGCCCAACCGTGACGTAGACATTTAAAGAAATTGTTAATAATAAACTAAATAGTTTTACACAAATGAATCTTAGTAAAAATAAACAACTTTTAGTCACGAATGGGTCTAGAGAATAAAAATTGAACACAGCCGAACACGAAATGAGCTCAGGAATAATATGTCGAAGCAAGTCATGATATCGAAAATACCATGAGGTGCTTCAAAGAATAGATTAAACTTTCTTAGACTAAGCACTAAATATTGGCCACTAAGACCATTCTGACCAGTTGCATCACAAAAGGTCCTATCTTCACCTGCTCACAAATCACCAAACATGGGAAGTAATACATTCATCTTCTGATTCTACACAATATCCCTAAGTCAGAGTGTTATGGTGAAACTGCTTATAAGCCTTGGAAGATCAACTTTTTCTCGATTCACGTTATAGGAGCTTCTTAATAACAAATGCCCTGTGAACTCAACACAGGTGCACACTCGCCTGCAGAACCCGACGCATAGCCAGGTGTGGCCTCGCCGTCGTCCTCGTTCGAGCAACGTGGTGAAGGTGGTCGGTCCACAGTAAATTCTTCCAGCAGGAGTATGTAGTATTGTTCATTCAATCCGCGAAGCGCCCTCCCAGCACTTGCGGCCTCAATGCGCATTACTCCGGCGGCTCGCGCGCAACGCGCTGGACTAGCAGAGCGGAAATTCTAATCCGAGGTTACTGGTGATGGAAGTGAACATGATTGTGGACTACCTGTTTCGCTTCATGCCTGATGTCTTTCCCGATAGCGATAGTCATTTCGAACAGGATAAACCTCCCCATCACAATGCCAGTACCGTGCTACAGTTATTTTGGGGAGCATCAAAATGATCTGACGTTGATGTATTAGCAAGTACATACTCCTGATATGAACTCGAAGGAACACATCTCGCACTCACCGAGCATGAGCTCGAAGTCCATACACTTCCAGCCCGTGATTAAAAGAGCTGGGTGACCTGGGCTTATTCTTGATGCCATATACCTCCGAATATCTTACAACGAATTGTCGAATCCATGCAATGCACGAACGCTGCTACACTACGTTTCAAAGGTGGACTAACGCTGTGTTACTCAGGTGGTCGTAATGTTTTGTATTCTAAGAGTATTTTGGTAAAAAAAAAAGCACTCCGTCTTCAGGCCACAAGTGGCCCGTCGGCACCATCCGACCGCCGTGTCATCCTCATTGAAGCTGCGGATAGGAGGGGCGTGTGGTCAGCACACCGCTCTCCCGGTCGTTATGATGGTTTTCTTTGACCGGAGCCGATACTATTCGGTCAAGTAACCTTATAAATCTCCTTAGACAATGTGAATGTAAAACAGACATTACTCTTGAAGAGTTCAAGGAACCATATAGTATGAAATTCATCCTGTTGCCTTTTCCAGTTGATGACCTCCAATGCACCAATTAGGGCTCGTAAGAACCAGAGCAAAGTGTAACTTAAGTGTGTGGTGTCATATTGGAGGCCATTGTGAGGACGCTGTAGGCACAAAACAGGCGCAAACTTCAGCACTTGTTGAAAAGTACGGAATTCCACCGTTAGCAATGCACAATTCACACTTGCCCCCCGAGGCCCGCCAAAAGTGTGGGGCAGTCAAATATTGGGCTGGTATCATATGCGGATATAGCATGCCTCAACCGTATCTCGAGAGATATTTGGATGGCTTTGCAGTGTGGAGATTCGACCTTATAACCTACTGTTCAATACTTCAGTTAACGTTTCTGACAATAATGCATGAGCACACCGTGACAACTCCACAAACTATTTCGTCCAAGAGCCTGGAATGAACCGAATATACCGTCTGATAAAAACCAGAATGAGCGTGCTTCAGAGCGGCTGTAATGTATAATGCGTCATCACAAGACGTTTTTTCAGAAACCAGATGTTTAAAAATCAGAGTCGAAGCATGAAACGAAATTCAGCAGCAACGTTTCGACAACCTTATGGACACCTGCCGAAAGGTGTCACATTGCCACATTGTACAGGGTGGAGCAATATGACATCACATCTTATGTAACGGCTGATGATTTCACAGTCAGCCAACAGGTACGCACTTGTCCAGGAGTTTTGATGAAGGCTAAACCTCTCGTATGTTCCTCCACTCTTTGAGATGATATCAGTTTAATTTTACTTACGAATGTCAACTCGTTTCCCTTTCCTGAACGAGAAAAAACTACTTTTACCCAGCTTATTTTTTGTTTTTTACTAGAGTAAACTTATTGTTTTACTTTGTATAAAGAATTTCCAGTATCCGGTAACAGAGAAATGTGCAGCCTTCCACTCCATGATGCACCTCCTTCTGGCTATACCACAAACCAAACCAGATTTCCGATATCAACCGCAAATAATAAAATGAACTGGATATGGTAATGATTGTACTACTCCCCTGACTGGTAATATGCTTAGTAGAAAGAGGAGACAAAATATTAGCACCTCTGTATTCTCCCCAAAAGGCATTATATGAAGCTAACAACAAAAGGGCCATCATATCTTGTATGTGTAGGAATTCAAAGGCAATTCTCAGCAAACAAAAATTAATAAAAGTAAACTAGTTTTCTACAAAAAAACTTAATGATTATATTTGTTCCACACTGAAACCAAGATTCCATATTTAGAACACAGTAAAATTTATAGTATTTCCTGCCATTTGTCTAGCAAATTATACGTATGCTATCCAGGTAGGACACCAAAAAATTGTCTGTCAGATAAGAAATGTAGTTGCAGACCAAAAAATAACGATTCCATCTTTCTTAGCGATAATATTCTTATGATATTAAACGTGATTTTCTCCAGAAATCAAATAAAGATTAGTATTGACATTATGGGGAAATTGTGCCTATCAGTGAACACGAAACACAGAATCTGGAATTAATTCTTAATGATCAAATACAGCTGCATTATTCGCGATTGCTACAGTACCAGAAGCCAGAAAACACAGTTAAGTGATTTGCATATCGTGAACTGTAATTCCTTCCCACTCCCTTATTTCAATGTCTGTTTCCTCTCTAATATCTTCCTCCACTTACCAATTCAGCAACTTACATTCCGCCCATAAACAGCGGTAATCTGTGCCGGTACCCAATTTCTTAAATTTGCCATTTATATCCTTGCTCTTTTAAACTCTCAGTGGAAACATCATGTAAGGTTTTTGAATACATATTACCTTTGTGTGCATTTCAATTTGTTCATGACTTCTTTTTTTCAGTTTGCCTGTAGTATAGAGACTGAGTAATATCTATGTAGCTCATGTAACAATAATTTTATGTCAATAAAACAATGGGTTTAGTGGCTTATGTCTTTGGAGCAGACAAGATTTACTCCATTTTACATAATATTCGTTGTTTTGTATCCATGTCTAATTGAAGCATACCCATTATTCTGGTTTTCGTATAAGTGCATAATCTTAAAATATTACTTTTCTTTGAAGATAGAAATGTTAGTGGAGCTACAAGCTCTTGCTAATATATGAACCATATTGTTTGATGATGATCAGCAGACGAAAGTCAGTTTTAAAAAAAAATTTAAAATAAAAATTATTGTGAAACACTTAACATATTGTCAATGTTCCTCCAAGTACCAACTTAATATTCCATGGGTGTTCTATCATTCCCTGCTCTCCTCATGTATGTCATGCTCTGTCAGGATTGTCCATACGTAAGGGGTGGAAAATGTTTACTGAGTAGTTTATATCTGTTACCTGTTGCAAATGTGGAGCAGAGTGTACTTATGTGTGTCTACGACCTCCTCCCAAACCCCTGGATCGATTTGAACTAAACTTTGCACGGAAACATAGGCCTCATAAGTATCATAACTTTGGAGTTTATAACATTCTAGCTCCAATAGGAGCGGAGATACTGGTAAAAGCATGTTTTTTTTTTAGTCCCTAACACGTAGGCTCTGTTACATGACAGGCATGCAGTGTGTGAAACTTTCTTTACTGGCAACCTACCTGCCATAAGCAAGTAATAGTTTCTGGGTTGAGACATGTGTACTACCATGCATATTGTGCATGTTATATTGGAGTAGTGTAGAACTGTTTTATAGACCTGCTTTGCATGGTTGGCCGTATATCATCGGAAAATAAATGACTTTCAAGTCCCTGATTTGTACTCCGCCCTCCATGAGAGGCATGTAGTTGGGAGTAGCATTGGCCCACCTTAGGCACTGAATTACACGGCTTCATATGCCGATGAGCATCGCTGGGGACAGGTTGAGACATATGTAGGAGAGGATGAATAGTGAGATGGGGAGGAGGAATAGACAGAGAGAGAGGAGGAGAGGTAGGTGCCTGAGGTTTATGGATGATGTAAAGGGAGTTGGAAGTAGACAGAGGGAATATGGTAAGAGGCACTGTGGAGAAAGGGCAGATGGAGGGGTAAGAAGATAAAGTCAAAAGGACAGTGAAGAAAGGTATGGTCAGAGGGAAGGTGTAGAGGAAATGTGCAAAGAGAAGGGAGGAAGAGATGAAGAGGCAGAGTGAGTGGGGAAGAGGTGGTAGAGTTGGGAGGATATGCAAAGCCGGAGGGAGGCAGAATGGACACAGAGAGGGGGGACAAAGGTGTGTTCAATATACAGGGCGAACATCCATAAAACCGACAAATCTGTTGGGACGGATTCCTCACTGGAACTGGAGGAGCGAGGTTCCTGAGAACCAGACTCCGGAAATGCTTCTTTTCCACAATGGATGGCACGACGGATGACATTCCCTCTGATCCCATGCCTTATGTTCCTTGTGCCTTGCAGGCTCTGTGACTGACGTAGCAGGCTGTAAGCAGCAGAATGATCTGGTATTCATGTTGGGCACAATTCGAGATAGTGTTTGTGAACAGCCAAGGAGATGGAAACGATCGAGAGGCAGCACAGCTGTACCAAACGAAGTACCGTCTCAGACCACCACACTACATTTCAAGCCCTTTTTGGGTTTTTGTGTGATCGTGGGTGCTTTCAGACAATGAATGTGCAGGCAGGTGGCGGACTGTACATGCGCCAGATTTGGAGGACTGGATACTACAGGATATTAAGATGAACTCTAGTAACAAGTCCAGATCTGGTGTATGGATGATCCGCGGGCTCTGTGCACGCTCTGAAAGCACTCACGATTACACCGCCAAAAAAAAGGTTTCAAATATTGTGTATGTGGTTGGTGTTTGTGAAAGTACTTGATTTCATGTAGCCGTGCGGCCTCTCGACCGTTTCCACATCCTTGGCCGTACACAAACAGTATCTCGGCTTCTTCCCATCGTTAATACCAAACCATAATGTTGCTTACACTGATACCAAGAAAAAGGATTCACAGTATTTTAAAGGAAACGTATGGAAGGGTGGCCCAACTTAAAGCAGACAGCAAACAGAACACAGCATGTTGTTATCAATGGAGAGACGTCTACAGACGTTAAAGTAACCTCTGGTGTGCCACAGGGGACCATTGCTTTTCACAATATATATAAATGACCTAGTAGATAGTGTCGGAAGTTCCATGCGGCTTTTCGCGGATGATGCTGTAGTATACAGAGAAGTTGCAGCATTACAAAATTGTAGCGAAATGCAGGAAGATCTGCAGCGGATAGGCACTTGGTGCAGGGAGTGGCAACTGTCCCTTAACATAGACAAATGCAATGTACTGCGAATACATAGAAAGAAGGATCCTTTATTGTATGATCATATGATAGCGGAACAAACACTGGTAGCAGTTACTTCTGTAAAATATCTGTGAGTATGCGTACGGAACGATTTGAAGTGGAATGATCATATAAAATTAATTGCTGGTAAGGCGGGTACCAGGTTGAGATTCATTGGGAGAGTCCTTAGAAAATGTAGTCCATCAACAAAGGAGGTGTCTTACAAAACACTCGTTCGACCTATACTTGAGTATTGCTCATCAGTGTGGGATCCGTACCAGATCAGGTTAACGGAGGAGATAGAGAAGATCCAAAGAAGAGCGGTGCGTTTCGTCACAGGGTTATTTGGTAACCGTGATAGCGTTACGGAGATGTTTAGCAAACTCAAGTGGCAGACTCTGCAAGAGAGGCGCTCTGCATCGCGGTATAGCTTGCTCGCCAGGTTTCGAGAGGGTGCGTTTCTGGATGAGGTATCGAATATATTGCTTCTCCCTACTTACACCTATCGAGGAGATCACGAATGTAAAATTAGAGATATTCCGACAGTCGTTCTTCCCGCGAACCATACGCGACTAGATCAGAAAAGGGAGGTAATGATAGTGGCACGTAAAGTGCCCTCCGCCACACACCGTTGGGTGGCTTGCGGAGTATAAATGTAAATGTAGATGCAGAATGTGGCTTTTATCATCCCCAAACAGATATTATTATTTAATAACAGTCAATCATGAGTCAACTGACAACTACCAATCTTCTTGTGAAATACGTACGAACTGTTAAGATTTTCAAATTAAATTCACAATATATATGCACATTTGCATTATACACAATACTACGAATAGCACTCAAAAATGTCAACTGTGCAACACAATAGTGATTCTATGACAAACATTTAGTTAAATAAACCGGCGGCGGCGCTTTGTCCCCGCAACTAGACCAAATTGAAGGGTTAATCGCACACCAGGACTTTAGTGTAAGTCATAAAACATTAAATAAAAGACTTTAAAATTCATACGTCTCCACTGGTTATTCAGCTCAAATATAGACAAGATACGTCCAAATTGCCTTAAGGCTCCCCACATGTAAGCCGATGCCACAGCAGTACTTTACTGATTGTCACAAGACTGTTTCATGTAATTCATTTTAAGGACTTCAACTAGTGGCCCTGTAAAACACAATTAAAATGATAATGACAGTTAAAGCCACAACATTGTAAAGAAACCAAAAATATCATTGCCCAGTTTGCCCAAATACTTTCATCACACGCCCACAAGGGCCTTAGAATAACAAAAATACTGAGTGAGTTATTTCCCACCCGTAGGCACCCCCGCCATGGCGCGAAACCAGAAGTATAACAACAAACTAAACCTGAGTCTGGAGCGGGAGTTCCGCAGAATCACGTGTCACCTGCGAGCACGTACGCCTCTTCCAATGACGTGAAAGCCGCCGGAGGAGAAAGAAAACGCATCCCTTCCCCGGACCAGCAGAACAGTAACGTGTCAAGCGCTGCCGATAAAAGGCTGCCAACATATACCAAACAACAAACAGCAAATGAGGTTCGATACAAAGACTAACATGCATTGTAATACCTTAACGGGCAATTAAAAATGTAGCTATCAAAACTTCGGTATGGTAGCGGATCGTGCATAAGATTTCAAGTTAATCTTCCTAGCAAATAACAAGAAGAATCGTACAAGGTTGTTTAAAATAACAAGATTTTTAGCACCAAGGTACAGCTTTACAGGGGACTGTTAGGGGTAACAGACGCTGTAACAAGGATGGCCGATTAAACTAAACACATATAACACAAAGGGCTCCTCAACACGGAGTAAGAGACTGCACGAATTCTAGCACGCACGCACACACACACACACACACACACACACACAGGCGTGCTCGCACACACACGTAAACGACCCATATGTGCGTACCTTTATTCTGAGCGCACACACCTTTAATTACAGGCCCAAATCGAATAACATGCCCGAGGAAGAGCAATGAGATCTGCAAGAAACATAAATTACTGTCAAAAGTATTCAAGGGGAATTGACCATGACAAAAACATTGAAAAACCAACGAAAGAGTAAAGTTTTACGAGTCGGGGCATGACACGTCAGTCTAGACATAGTATGGGTCAGTGAAGTGAAATGGAAAGAAGACATGGATTTCTGATGCGATGAGTATGGGGTAATATCAACAGCAGCAGAAAGTGGTATAACGGAAGTAGGATTCGTTATGAATGGCAGGGTAGGTCAGAGAGTGTGTTACTCTAAACAGTTCAGTAATAGGATTGTTATCAACAGAGGCAACGGCAAACAAATACCGACAACGATAGTCAGGTACACATGCTAACATCACAAGCTGAAGATGAAGAGGTAGACAAAGTATATCAGGATGTTGAAAGAGTAATCTAGTACGTGAAAGGAGATGAAAATGTAATAGTCATTGGCGAATATAATGCAGTTGTATGGGAAGGAGTAGATGAAATCGTTACCAGGTAATATTGGCTTGGGACGAGAAATGAGAAAGACTAACTGAATTCTGTAATAAATTTCAGATAGTGATAGCGAATACTCTGCTCAAGAATCATGAGAGGAGAAGATATACTTGGCAAACGGAGAGTGTTATGGGCAGATTTCAGTTAGATCTCGTCATGGTCAGGCAGAGAGTCTGAAATCGGATACTGGATTGTTAGGAGTGTCCAGGAGAAGATATAGACTCACCTCACAAAATAGTTATGTTAGTGAGCAGGCTTAAGTTTAAGAGATTAGTAAGGAAGATCCAATATGCAAAGCAGTTGGCTGTAGAAGTACTAAGGAATGACGACATATGCTTGAAGTTCTCTAAGGCTATTGTTACAGCAATAAGAAATAACTCAGTAGGCAGTACAGTTGAAGAGGAATGGACATCTCTAAAAAGGTCAATCACATTAGCTGGAAAGAAAAACGAAGGTACAAAAGAGGTCACAGAAGAAATACTTCAGTGGATCGATGAGTCACGGAAGTACAAAAATGTTGTGGGAAATCCTGGAATACACGTCTACAAGTCGCTAAGGTACGGAATAAACAGGAACTGCAGGAAAGCTAAGACGAAATGGCTGAATGAAAGATGTGAAGATATCGAAAAAAAAGTGACTGTCGGAATGACAGGCTCAGCATGTAGGTAAGTCAAAACAACCTCTGGCGAAACTAAAAGCAAGGATAGTAACATTAAGAGTGCAACGGCAAGTCCAGTATTAAATGCAGAGGAGAGAGCGGATAGGTGAAGACGGTACATTTGAGGTCATTAAGGAGTTTATCTATGGGATGCTGCTCTCGCTTGGACTGGAGCAACCTCCTGGCGATGTAGTGTTCGACATCCCTCTTACAAGCTTCACACTTATTAACCAAGTGGGGAATATCGCTGTGCATCAGAGGCCACTTGAGGTAAGGACGCACATTCGAGAAGGTTTTGTAAAGGCCTAAGTGACCACCAACCAAGGACTTATGGAAATAATGAAAGATGGAGGGAACTATCTCAACAGGGAGAAAAATCTTTGGCTCAATGACTTCACCTACGTGTTTACACAAAATCCCATCCTTTAACAAATACTTTGGGACACAGCCTCCAGACAACAATTGCCTCCTAATACGTCTCGACAGTGGATCCTGATTTGATTTATGGCTGCCAAATAATTGTGGTACTTTGGTAACACACTGCACGCAGTATCAAGGGGCTCCGCAGCCTCACCTTCAGCTCCCGCAACCACTGCGAGAGGTCGCTTGCTTTAATTACAAATATATGTTCAAGTCATGCTAAATGTTATTAACTTTACATAAAGAAAAGTATTATGTTCTCAGCATTTTTCAAATTGTTAGCTACACCCTTAATTTTCTTTTACGAAATTAGTGGATTTACACGGTAACTTTTGTTCCCTGTGTCTGCGGCCAGTTCCAGAATCCAAACTAATTATGAAATTAACTAATTTAGTGCGATTGCATTTTGAATTGTTGGTGTATCCATGTATTACCACAATAAAATAAAAACAGTGAGTGGTTGAAGGAATGTGAATGAAAACAATGGCGAAGTTTACAAAAGTAATGAGAAGTTTTTATTCATCCTTTTATAACTATAATCGAGCTGATAAATCTTACAAAAAATGACAAACGTAAATCAGATAAGAGATGGTGCTTGATTGCCAAAGAATTCATTGAGGTGGAAACTATACAAATTCTTCCCTGGCTTAATCCCTTTTACAAACAAATCAGACTTGTTTACATGAATCCACCGTGAGGCCTAATTCTGTTCAAATGGAATTGACTATGACCAAGTACACAACAAACTATGGTTGATGGAGAACATTGAGCTGTGAATATCATTTAACAAACTTATGCCAGTTCAGCAATACTTTATTCTTTCACCTTCATTCAGGCGGCAGTAGAAAACGTCATACTGTGGGCGAGGAGCGGAGGACGGCGGCAGCTGTAATGTTCTGACGCATCCATGAAAATATCTAAGCTACATGGACTGGCGCTCTGATTATTAGAAAGCAGGAAACTTCCCCATGAGGGCACTGAAATGTGGACAGATTTCAATGTGAGACGCACCCGTTCGCTGGTCTGACCAACCAAATTCACTCACAAGTACGACAATGTGTCCTGGAATTGTAAAACGACAGACAACCGCCTCATGGTGAATAACATCATCCTCGTGACACACAGTATGTCCAAGATGATATGTAATTCCACTGTCGGTACAGTTAGAAACTGCCAATGGCTCTTAGTCCATCACAAGTCTCATTCACAAGGGAAAGACCTGAACTTCTCCACCAGAGGAGGACCAGAAGACGAAAAAGGCAAATGATCACAGTCACTTTCCTGCTAGCCACGTTACAGGAGCCGAATTAGCAGAGAAAGCCTGCCTCCACGTTGTACAAACGTGTCGAGCTATCCTCCACTAAATGAATATTTATTCTTGACTGTTCTGCTGGCTTCGTAGCCAATCCAGACACAGCACCGGGGTTCTCAAGCTGGAGGAGCAATCATCTGCTTCGCTTATCTTGCGCGGAGCCAATCAGAGACTCAGAATCTCTCTTGCCTGAAAGAAGATTCTTAGACCAATGAGGCGTCGTTCTCATGGTAAGCACGGCCGTCTTTGGCCAAAAAAGTCTCCATGAACGGGGCTACTGTCCTTATTTATGAAGAGATTTAATCTTTTTACAAAGAGATCTAATCTCCCAGGCCGACCATTTCCAGTTTCTGAAAGAAGGCTGTCAATCTTCCTGGAAGTCGCGCCCATGAAATGTTTTTGCCGCTCGCTAAAAGAACCTGGCGACTTCCTGGCCTCAGGGGAGTTACAATCTTGTCTCCAATAAACACATGCACCACCCGCTCTGTTCGTGTTGTCCCAGTTCCTAATATGAGATTCTTTTAGTTTTATGACCGTCCCGCTGTTGCATAAGAGCTCTGATTAAAGCAGTCTCTCTTAAATGGCTCCCTCCATCCATTTACTACCAACTGGTCGCCTTCACAGCGGACTGTCACCTGGTTCAAAAATGGCTCTGAGCACTATGGGACTCAACTGCTGTGGTCATCAGTCCCCTAGAACTTAGAACTACTTAAACCTAACTAACCTAAGGACATCACACACATCCATGCCCGAGGCAGGATTCGAACCTGCGACCGTAGCAGTGGCACGGTTCCGGACTGCGCGCCTAGAACCACGAGACCACCGCGGCCGGCACTGTCACCTGGCTCAGGTAAAAACCTAAGTGGGAAGCATGCAGTGCCATGGCCTGGGGTCTCTCTGCAACTTTGCTTCTCCGAATCCCTCAAACAGCCAGGTCGCTGGACACAACGTTTATGGCCCACAATCCGCCTTTCTCCCTGTTTACCATCGTCTACACTACGGCCCCTCGGGTACAAGTTCTCTGTAGGCTACACGTATATGAACATTTTGCCCTCAAGTAAAGAAGTTATAAGCCACCCATACCAAACATGGTACTGAGGAACAGGGAGTTCATGACCTAAGATATGAATATTAATGTGACCGACGGTGTAGCTAAAGTGACAGAGTGGTGTACCACCTCTCACCATCTATTCAAACATATGATTAAGGGCGTCTACTCCCTGTTTATCGGAGCCTTTAACAAGGTGGAGCTTGAAACAGAAGGCTGATATGCCTACAGCTCTTCTTGCAATCAAAGCAATTTTCCTGGGCCTAGTCAGAACCTAACCAAACGTTGATTGTCAATTACTAAATAAAATTCAGTGCTTTCAAGATAAAGTTTGAACTTTCAGGGGGGAATAGAATGGCTAGAGCCTCACACTCATGCAGTAAATACCTAAGTTCAGGACCAGTCAGTCTCCTCGACACAAAACCTAAAGGCCATCTTCAACTCAGATCCTCCTAGAGAAGAAGCACGGCGACCCCAGCGTTGGAAGTATCAGTCTTGACAATAAATCTTTTGTCAAAATGAGGTGAAGCCAATACTGGAGAATTAGTGTTCTTAATAGCCTCAAAAGCACCCTGCTGATTTTCTACCGACACCAAGTTCTCTCCTTCCCAGTGCAAACTATTAAGGGGAGCAATAAGTTGCACGAAATTCTGAACAAATTTCCAAAAATAATTTGCCATTCTTATAAACGTGGTCACCTCATTTTTACTCCTAGGTGGAGGAAACTTCCTCCGGTCCGTTGTTCATTCCTGGTCGATCCTAATGCCATCACATCAAATGAGGTGACCAAGAAATGAGATTTGGCTCCTTGCGTGGGTAATCTTGGATGGCTTCACTGTTGACCGAGCGGAACGAAGTCTGGACAAAACCTGACCAAGGGGAGATATTTGTTCCTCGAACGAACGGGTATAGATAACGACATAAGGTTGAAAAGGCACACGCTCCAATAAACGACAAAGAACAGCGGCTCCAATTGCCTACCCAAATAACACTTATTAAACACGTTCATATTACAATTCGTGCAGAAGGCTGTGACATGCTTAGGTTAGTCAGCCAAGAGACAACGGTTATCGGTTTGATTCAAGTTGAGCATAGTGAAGCAACTAACCACATAAAAGCACGTAAAACAGTTGTGAAGATCGGGACAGTTTCCAAAAGATCTTTTCGTTGAGGACCCTATAATCAGCTACCGGTCTATGGTCCAGTCCCTGACCTTTACAGACAATGAATATTGGAGGAGTAGATGTTGAAGCAGAAGGCTATTCTCGCAACATAGCAATGGCCTTCTGCGACGAAATTTTCATTTTAAATTGGGGAAGATAAGGGGCCTGTCTAACTGGAACATCATCAACTAAACGAATATTATACTGAATCAAAGTTGTAACACCTAGTTTGTCAGACAAGACATCCAGAAACCATTAAAACAGGTCCAACAACTGTCTCGCATTTTTTGGCTGAAGATGACCAACCACAAACTGCCCAGTTTCGCAACTTGCAGAATTAATGGGGCTCGGACCGCGACAATAGCAGAGGACAAGATTCACCGCTGGGTAGAATTTAAAGGACAAGTTACCACTCGCAAATTCGAGGTCCAGCCTGGTCCGCCGGATAAAGTCGTAGCTGAGCAACAAGCTGACTGCCAAGTTCTGAACTACGAGAAGTCTGACCGGCCACGAGAAGTTACAAAGGGATAAACTACCGCGTGCCTCGCCAACCAGAGGCACGTCTTGCCCATTATCCGCATGACATTTCTGGGAAGACAAGCACATGGGAGACAATTTACACAAGTAGCCAAACTGGAGGCATCATTTGTAATCAAGTAACGGGAGCGAACTACCGGAGTCCAGTAAAGCGCAAACTGGCTCATAGCACGCTTACCACTAAACGATAAACTCCTCTGACATGCTCGACTCCCCCCCCCCCCCCCCCCCCCGTCACCCATGGCATGGGCTGTTAGATCTGGGGCTTCTCACAACAGGGAACACTCGTACACAAAGTGGAAAGTGGTCAATCGCCACGGATTGGAAACAATGCTTGCGACCGGACCAGTCACATTCGGATCGTGGTTTGTTACCCCGCGAAATCAAAGTCGTCAACGGTAGACTCGCATTTGACCCGCTCTGCTCGTCAGTGTAGGTCGGTACAACTGACTCCAGCAGTTCCTGAAATTCATCAAAAGTAGTCGTGCGGCACGCAGACACCAAGAGAGACCTATCTTCTGGGCACATATCTTTTAAAATATAGGAGAAACTGTCAGATTCGGTAACTCCCTTACTGAGTACTGACACAGCCATGCGCACTCGTTCAACATACTGGCTCAGTGGTTCCGAAGCTACCTGCACCCGCCAATAATACCTCCGCTCAAGCTCAATGCGCATGCGCGCCGAAACTTTCTGTCTTTAGTTCTGTTAATGGATAAAGCAAAGTAAGAAGTGGTGTCGTATGCGCAGGGCATCAGCGTGATACTCAAACCGGTCAAGCAGCGCCAAAATCTGCTGCACTTTATGCAAATAATGAATAGAAAACTCAAAAATACCGTTAAGGACGCAAGTAATAGAATTGGGCAATTTGGAGAAGAAATCAGATGCAGACTACCAAGGCCTCGGCCACTGAACCGCTTATCATCAAGCCGCTGATTACGACTTTAAACCTCCTTCTCTGACCCCACACTCTGGCTCTCTAAACTTAGTATAACGTCCTAACAAACAAGTCTCTTATGCGATTAAGTAACTAACACCTTGCTTATAGGAATCCTCAAGTTCAATATGATAGAAATCCATTGAGCGGTTCCCCCAATGTGCTAGGTGCGCGTGGATCCCACAACACTGCTGACAGGTGTGTTGGCTGCACTCTAGGAAAGACGCATTACGTTGGACATCATATAACGCGGCTCAAATAATAGGAAGAGAGGAAACTATCTCCCCAATGGTGTGGTGTCCGAAGAAAGGCAAAGTGGACTCTCCACTGACGTGAGCAACCTAGCTGCCAGTTCTGGGACGCTATCGTCTATGGACAGTCCACGAACCATTATTAATTCATACTGTAGGTGATTCTTACGATGCTAAATACCAGGTCACCCCCTGGTATCCATGATACCTCCTGAAACAACTAACAAAATGGTTCAAATGTCTCTGAGCACAATGGGACTTAACATCTGAGGTCATCAGTCCCCTAGAACGTAGAAGTACTTAAAACTAACTAAACTCAGGACATCACACACATCCATGCCCGAGGCAGGATTCGAACCTGCGACCGTAGCGGTCACGCGGTTCCAGCCTGAAGCGTCTAGAGCCGCTCGGCCGCACCGGCCGGCAAACAAGTAACAGTATTAAAATAATAACTCAAGGAATGACAATATATAAGCACTCTAACTGAAAAGGAACGACAAATGTCGCCAAAAGGAAGACAGCTCTAAAACCCCTGCACAACAATGTAACCATGCTCTGCAGCTACCAACTGATAGCAAGAACAAGTATCTGAATTAATATAAAGGAAACACGTGGAAGTGTGATCCAACTTGCGGTACGTTTTGTCATTCACAAACAAATATGATTATTTAAGAATACTTCAGTCTTGGGTCAACTAACAGTTGCGAAATATGTACGAATACTTAAGATTTTTAAATTAAATTCACAGTATATATGGAAATTTGCTTTATACACAAAATTACGAATAGTTCTCAAAAACGTCAACTATGCAACACATAGTGGTCCAACTGCAAACTGTTCGCTAAATAAACTGGCGGCCGCGCTCTGTCCCCGCAATTAGATCACAACCAAGGGTTAGTCCCAGAATAGGACTTGAATATAAGTTCATTAAACATTAAATAAAAGACATTAAAATGCATACATCTCCACTGGTTATTCTAGTCTCATATAGACAAGATACGACCAAACTGCCCCAATGTGCCCCACATGTAGATCGATGGAAGAGTAGTACTTCACTGATTGATCACATGTATATTCCATATAAATCACTTTAATGACTTAAACTACTGAGCCTGTAAAACAATTAAGTCGATTATGAGAACTGAAGTCTTTTTGAAGAAATCAAGAATCTCAGTGCTCAGTTTGCCCAAATACTTTCATCACACACCCACAAGGGCCTTACAATAATAGAAATACTGAGTCATTTATTTCTCACCTGACGGCACCCCACCATGGCACGAAACTTGCGGCTGGAGCGGGAGTTCTGCAGAATTGCGTGTCACCTGGGAGGACTTAAGCCTCGTGCAATGTCATGAAAGCTGCAGGAGGGGAAGGAAAAACGCATCCCTGCCCCGGACCAGCAGAACAGCAACGCGTCGAGCGCTGCCGATACAAAGATAAAACATATAAAAAGCAACAAACAGTAAAATAAGTTTGATAAAAAATAACATTCGCAGTAATACTTAAATGGGCAATTAAAAATTCTATTATCAAAACTTCAGTACGGGAGCGGACCACTCACAATATTTAAAGTTAATCTTCCCAGCAATAAAAAGAAGGCAATCATTCATTTAAAAAATCAATGTATTGCTGTACTGGGGCATCTTAGGGGCCAATAGAAACCGTAAATTGGATTCGCACCAAATGGCAGAAGGCCGGTTAAACTGCACACCTATAAGGCAAAGGGTTCCTTAGCACGGAGTAAGAGAGTATGCAAATACAAGCACTCAGACACACACACACACACACACACACACACACACACACACACACGACCGACATGTGCGTACCTTTAGGCCGGGCGCGCACAACTTTTACAGGATCAAATCTAGTAACTCACCCCATGAATGGCCATTGGGTCCACAAATAAAAGATATTGCAACCAATGGTGCCAAATAATCAATAATAGCAAACCATAATATCAGGTACAAGATTAACATTACAAAATAGTAGCTTGGCGAGTACTGAAACCTCCAGATTGGGACACACAGCCCCAAACGGTTCAACGAAAGGCGTGAATAAACTGGATTCCTGGCCATCTCTCACCGGCCATAATAAATCTTTAAACACAGTACTAACTAAGCCGCCTTCAAAGATAATTTCAAACAAATTCGAAGGAGGCCGATAGCTTTAGGACTTTATGTAGGCATCGGATAATTCTGCCCTGGTGGTCGTGACTGCTTTGAAGTTGTTCAATACATCCCAGAGCGTTTAGCACACCACGACTGATTGGTGCACGCCGTAACCAGGTCGCAGGCAACGAAAGCCGCTGCTTGCCTACTAAACCTTCCGATATCAACGATCAAAGCTGCAGGAAAACTCCGGCCCCATAGCCCAACGTCCAACGGTGTGAACTCGCTGCAATCGGTAATACCTAAGTACGCCCGTTCAGCTCAGTATCCGACACACCACTCGCCACACACAGCCCCAGAGGGAGCGCATAACTCAGAGAAGGTGCTACGACGATGGCAGAGGCGATGGAACGCGCGCAACTTGGCGTCAGTAGAAGCTCGCTCGCGCCCTCATGGAAGCCGCGACGACTCATACAGTATGCTGCGTCAGTCACACAGCCTGCAATACACGACACATGGTCAAAGGAACTGGCATTAGTCAAGGCCATCTCAGAGGAACTGACATTAGTCAGTGCCATCTACCGTGGCAAAGATGCCCTTCGAGACACGTGTTCGTAAGACCTCTCTTTCTTCCTTTTCCAATCAGTAATCCGTCCTTTTAGTTTCTTAATGTTATTAACGTTCACCCTGTCAAACGCGTACTGTGATGAAGCCGCGGAGAAATGTGTGCTGGTGCAACAAAATGTACCATCTGACATTCGTGAAAAAATTATTCTAAGAATATAAATACAAAAATAGTGCAGCCTCCAGCTCATTCTAAATTAACTCAGTGCCCTTCTAAACTTCAAACTGTATCTATTTATCAAACGTTTTGCAGACTAAAGCAAGTATCTAAAAGTTTTGAAAGTTTTGTGCCAGAAAGTGTATTTATAAATGTTGACCCATTCACACCAAATGAACAATATCGTTAGTAATGTATTAATACGTCACTGGAGTTGTGCTGTCAGGATTTATCGAGCCTTCAGTTCATTCACAGTGAATTATGCACTAGATCTTTAATCTAGTCTTTGTCCGACACAGTGCGACAGTGGGAAGCAGCGGCGGCTGCTTTGGGACGTCAGTATGCAACAGCGCAGCAATAGAACGGACGCCATGCCGCGCTCTGTCTGGGTGACAGAACACCCCCTCCCCTATCCACCCCCGCTTGCCGCCCGCCATAGCTGCCGCCAGCCACAGTGGCACAATGGCGCGTCTGCCATTGTCCCCGCGTGTTTTCTTTCACGGCTAATTAGGCAGCCCGCATGCCAGCGTTATCAGCGGCGCGCGTTCGGCTGCGCCGCTCCCCGCCCCCAGCTGACGTCCGCGGAGTGGAGGCCCTCGGCCCCCGCCAGGCTTATTCCCGTCTCTCCGCACATTAAATTTCTCTGCCGGGCCACGCCGAGGTGAAATTGCTCCATCCAACAACTGTTCTGCCAGTGCAGAGCTACTTCTCAGTTAACGAACACTGACGTCTTATCCGGGTTCGCACAAATATTCTTTGGGTCTGTTCATCCTACACTTTCCATTTCGGTGAGAAATGAAACGTAAATGTTCTCAGGCAGTTAATACTCTCATTCTTCCATTTTACAAACGTTAAAAATTGTGCCGGACGATCAAACCTACTACGTATACAGATTCCACTTTGAGAAACTTGTACGAGGGTGGTTTAATAGGTCTGGTAAATTTCCATGATGTTAGAGGTCTTTCATGTTGCGCCTTCATGGTTCGTAAGCTTGATTATTCGAAGGATCGTGTACAGTACTTCAACAACAGTTTATTGTTGACATCCGTACGAACTGGTCAATGTGTCGACTGCGTCTGAAAGATGGAGAAAATCGTCTTTCATGCTGTTATGAAACTTTCTAATTTGAAGTGTTTTACTGCCTCACAAATCAAAACAGAACTGTATGAAGTACAAGTAGACTCTGCACCGTCACTGAAGATGTCTTAAGCACCAGCTGCACACCGACCAGCAAAGCGGCCCGAAACGGCATCAAGGAGGCACGCCAATGGGAAGAGTGGGCAGCGCGAGCCTGTGGGAAGAAGCGCCCCCTGTCAACGCTCACTTAAACAGTCGCCCATCGCTGGACGGGCCTAGTTCCGTCGCAGACTCCGACAGCATGGGCACTGAGTAATAGAAAGCCGATATTTAACCTTCGTTCGGCGAGTAGTAATAGCGAGTAAAGTAATTGCTTGTAGTAGGCACAGGAAACACAGGAAACCACCTTGTAACGAGAAGATATGTTTATTTCCATTTTAGAAGGAAAGTTTTCTATTAATTTGCAAATGTATGTACAGATCATTTTGGATTCCTTCCACCGACCATCTCAACTTCTTTTCCACCTTGTTTGTGTCAGAGCTGACTCCCACAGTAGCCGACACAACAGAAGACCAGAACGATTTCTTTGAGAAATTCTTGGGCCGGCCGGAGTGGCCGAGCGGCTCTAGGCGCTACAGTCTGGAACTGCGTGACCGCTACGGTCGAAGGTTCGAATCCTGCCTGGGGCATGGATGTGTGTGATGTCCTTAGGTCAGTTAGGTTTAAGTAGTTGTAAGTTCTAGAGGACTGATAACCTCAGAAGTTAAGTCCCATAGTGCTCAGAGCCATTGAGAAATCCTTGAGGAACAGTGTCATTGCTGGAGAAGTGTCTGATGGCACCCTGTTATATACTGATGATGATGAAGTCCCATGCTTCTTGACAGAGCTCGGGGGAAAGACGCGGGAGACCCTCACCGCCATACTTGGCGAGGTCCTAATGGAGGAGGTTTGCCGTTGCCTTCGTCCAACCGTAATGGTGATGAATGATGATGATGAAGACGACTCAACTAGTCATCTCGGGGCAAGCGAAAAGCCCTGACCCCTCCGGGAACCGAACCTGGGGCCCGGGCTCGGGAAGCGAGAACGCTACCGCGATACCACAAGCGGCGGCCTTACATATACTAATCGGTACAAATTGGGACAAAGTGCACCCCGGCCATCCGAATGAGGTCACCGCAAAGGAAACCAATGATTAAATCCGTGATATGGTAATTCAAGATCGCCGAATAATAATTCGTGAGTTTTCTGAAACCACAGCCATCTCTGCTGAACGAGTGCGTAGTATCCTTCACGTTGATTTGGTTATGAAGAAGATGTGTGCCTGGTGGCTGCCCCGATTGCTCAAAGCCAAACAAATGCGAGTCGGCACAACATTTCAGCGTATCTTTGGTTGTGTGTAATTTCAGTCACCAAGAATTTTAGCGTCCATTTGTGACTGTCGATGAAACCTGGATCCATCACTGCTCAGCAGAATCAAAACGGCAGTCAAAACAATAGAGAATGTTGGTGAAAGTGCTCTGAAGAACGTAAAAAGCATTTTGTCAATTGGTACGGTTTTGACCAACGTTATTTGAGATCCCAACCAAAAGCCCAAATAAAATATTTGGAAAAGGGCAGAACCACAACTCGACCCCACCATGCTTCCTTTTTGAGCGTCTGAAACTTGCGTTTCCAGAAGAATGCAGTAAGACCGCCTACAGCTGACATCCGTAGCAGAATGACGGGTATATACAGCATGGGACTCGGCATGAACGACCGCGTACGGCAACCAACGAGTCTGATCGGAATCATCACGCTGAAGAACTCATCAGAGAAAATCGTCAGGGAACATAGACACACCTCCGATTTGTGGCAGATCAGTAGAGCTTGTACGGCGATTATTGCAGATCTGCAATACAGAAAACTGTGTTCACGGCGGGTGCTTAGAATATTCACTCCTGATGTGAAACATAGGAGACAGAACGTCTGTCAACAGTGTGTTTGGTGCTTTGATAATGAGTTCGATCGGTTCCTTAACATCATTACGACAGGTGATAAATCTGGTGGTGGTGGTGGTTAGTGTTTAACGTCCCGTCGACAACGAGGTCATTAGAGACGGAGCGCAAGCTCGGGTTAGGGAAGGATTGGGAAGGAAATCGGCCGTGCCCTTTCAAAGGAACCATCCCGGCATTTGCCTGAAACGATTTAGGGAAATCACGGAAAACCTAAATCAGGATGGCTGGAGACGGGATTGAACCGTCGTCCTCCCGAATGCGAGTCCAGTGTGCTAACCACTGCGCCACCTCGCTCGGTGATAAATCTGGGTTCATCATTTTCACCCTGAAAGCAAGGGAGAGCAAATGGAGCACAAATTGTCTCCGGTGGTACAAATGTTAGAAGCCATGCCATCGGCAGGGAAAGTAACGCTCACTGTGTTCTGGGCTGTTCAAGGTGGCGTGCATTTGGAATTCTTATCTAAAGGCCCCAACATAAGCTCTTCCTTTCACTGTGAGACGCTCAGAAAACTTGAAATATGTACTCGAAGAGTTCGTCTAAACATGGAACAGCCTCCAGAATAACAATGCCAGACCTTACACGACCGCTACAACATATGCAATAAGCCCACGCCCTAGGTCCATCTTTGGCCCATATTCCATTGCTTTTCGGCTTTACATTGATTTATAGAAAGGTTGGATATACTCTTGAGGGATGTCGTGCCGAATTATGTCAAACTGTCGCTTTAGATCATCCAAAACCCGTACTGGTTGTAGGACCCTGTCAATAATGTGGCTAACTTTAACAGTTGGGGAGCTATCTTGTGAGTTTTCCGGCCAAGGCAGTGTTAGACAAACATGAAGACAAGCAGTAGAAACTCTCGCCGCGTTCGGTTGGGCATTAACTTGTTCAAATATAAGCCCAGGATGGTTTGCCACGAAGGGCAACGAAACGGGACATGCAGTATCGTCGTCGTACCTCTGCGCTATGAGGATGTGCGTATGGTGACCAAATTAAATGGAATGGCATACCAGACCATCACCCCCGATTGTCAGGCGGTATGGCGGGTGATATTCAGGTTGGCATCCCACAGCTGTCCCGGGCGTCTCCAGACGCAACTTCGATTTGGATTCTTATTGACTGGAGTCGAATTATCTGTATGATTAATCCCGATTCGAACTGAACGCTGATGATCAGAGACGACATGTGTGGCGACGCCCTGGACGGCGGTGGGATATCAGCCTGACTGTGAAGCGGCATACAGCCAGGAGTGTCGGCTTGGCATGCCATTTCTGTTCATAGTAGAACACCTTTGGCTGTTATCCGCGGCGCCCTTACAACACAGACAAACATCGACGATACTGAATGCTCGTTTTTGATGCCCTTCATAGCAGGCCATCCTTGGCTTGCGTCTCAGCAAGGTAATGCCCAGTCGCTCACGGCTAGAGATTCTGCCGCTTTTCTTCATGCTTGTCAAACACTATTTTGGACAGCAAATCCGTCGGATCTTCCACCAATAGAGAACTTCTGGTGCGTTATAGATATGGCCCTCCGATCCGCTCGCGATTTTGATGAGGATGAGACGAATGAGGAAAAATGCTTGTCAGAATACTGATCGGGTCGACAACGTTAAATCCCTTCAGAGGGTTGTGCCTGATAAGCGGGAGTTTCACAAAAGTGATGTCACTTGCAGTGTGATACGTACTGATGATAAGATGGAGCAGTATGAAAAAATTTAATTTTGGCGATGCATGGTCGGTCTAGACGACTGTAGTTACAGCTAGGGAAATTAACCGCGAGATTCGTCTGTAATGGAGGACAAACCAATGAAACTGTGTACAAAAGCGCTAAGGGCCAATTCTTGTGATGCAGTACCACATAGAGTAAGGAAACATAACAATACAAGAATGATTCAGTGTGTGATAAACAGTGCAGTGAGGAAATACGTGGAACTTCCTCTTAACGTATTTTCTATGGTGGTACCGTGTATCGCTTTTGAGTGAGCGTAGCTTAAATAAGAAATAAATAGTGGAGTAGGCGTAGCGTCTTTGATTAATAATTAAAGGGACATCGGTCCAGGGTTCGAAACACACCACTGCTTAAATCTTGATTAATAATGACCATTGGCGACTGAATGGAAACCACTGCATTAAAAGACACATAACGTGTGTGCACAAGTCGTGTGGCCTGTAACCGAAATCGTGTCGTGATCTCTCCATTGACAAAAAATATCGTAATAGCTCTCCATTCGGTTCTGCGGGATGGGACTGGCAAGGGGGAGGTGACCATCAGAAAGAGATTGAATAACCGCCGAAAGATTAAAGTTCTACGAGACGGAGCGTGGAATGTCAGAAGCTTGAAAGTGGTAGGGAAGCTACAAAATCAGAAAAGAGAAATCCAAAAGCGCAATTAGGTATTGGAAAATTGGGAATTTGTGGTAAGGACTATGAGACAAAACTGATGAAGTCCTCGGTCCCTAGGCTTACACACTACCTAATCCAACTTCAACAAACTTACGCCAAGGACAAGACACACACCATGCCCGAGGGAGGACTCCAACCTCCGACGGGGCGAACCGTGCGAACCATGACAAGACGCTTCCCACCGCCCGGCAATTAGATATTGTAGCGGTCAGTTACAATACCATGAGAAAAAGATTGAATAATCAACGAAAGGATAACGTTCTACGAGTCGGGGCTTGCAATGTCACAAGCTTGAACGTGGTAGGAAAACTAGAAAATCCCAAAAGGGAAATGCAAAGGCTCAATCTAGATATAGTAGAGGTCAGTGAAGTGAAGTGGAAGGAAGACAAGGATTTCTGGTCAGATGAGTATCGGGTAATATCAACAGCAGCAGAAAATGGTATAACAGGTGTAGGATTCGTTATGAATAGGAAGGTAGGGCAGCGGGTGTGTTATTGTTAACAGTTCAGTGACCGGGTTGTTCCAATCAGAATCGACAGCAGACCAACACCGACAACGATAGTTCAGGTATACATGCCGACGTCGCAAGCTGAAGATGAACAGATAGAGATAGTGTATGAGGATATTGAAAGGGTAATGCAGTATGTAAAGGGGGACGAAAATCTAATAGTCATGGGCGACTAGAATGCAGTTGTAGGGGAAGGAGTAGAAGGAAAGGTTACAGGAGAATATGGGCTTGGGACAAGGAATGAAAGAGGAGAAAGACTAATTGAGTTCTGTAACAAGTTTCAGCTAGTAATAGCGAATACCCTGTTCAAGAATCACAAGAGGAGGAGGTATACTTGGGAAAGGCCTGGTGTTATGGAATATTTTAGTTACATTACATCATGGTCTGACAGAGATTTCGAAATCAGATACTGTATTATAAGGCGTACCCTGGATCAGGTATAGACTCAGATCACAATGTAGTAGTGATGAAGAGTGGGGTGAAATTTAAGAGATTACTCAGGAAGAATCAATACGAAAAGAAATGGGATACAGAAGTGCTAAGGAATGACAAGACACATTCGAAGTTCTCTAAGGCTGTAGATACAGCAATAAGCAATACGTCTGTAGGTAGTACAGTTGAAAAGGAATGGTCATCTCTAAAGAGGGCAATCACAGTCGGTGGAAAGAGAAACATCGGTACAAAGAAGGTAACTGCGAAGAAACCAAGGATAATAAAAGAAACAATTCAACTGATCGATGAAAGGAGGAAGGGAAACCCATAAATACAGAAATATAACTCACTGAGGCATGAAATAAATAGGAAGTCCAGATAAGTTAAGAAGAAATGGCTGCCCGAAAAATGTGAAGAAATCTAAAAAGAAATGACTGTTTGAAGGACTTACTCAGCATATAGGAAAGTGAAAACAATCTTCGGGGAAATTAAAAGCAAGAGTGGCAACATTAAGAGTGCAACGCTAATTCCACTGTTAAATGTAGAGGAGTGAGCGGATAGGTGGAACGAGTACATTTACGGCATTTATGAGGGGAATATTTGCGTGATGTGGTAGAAGAAGAAACAGGAATAGATTTAGGAGAGATAGGGGATCAACTATTAGAATGAGAATTGAAGAACGCTTTGGAGGACCTAAGACCAAATAGGGCAGAAGGGACTGATAAAATTACATCAGAATTTCTAAAACATTGGGGAAAGTGACAACAAAACGACCATTCAACCTTGTGTGTAGAATGTATGAGTCTGGCCACATACCATCTGACTTTCAGGAAAAGGTTATCCACACCAAGAAGAAGACTGTAAAAGCTGACACGTGCGAGAATTATCGCACAGTAGCTTAACAGCTCATACATCTAAGTTCCTGACGAGAATAATATACAGGAAGGTCAAGGCACTAGAGAGGCAATTCTGACCATGCGGTTGATAATGGAAGCAAGACTAAAGAAAACTCAAGACACGTTCATAGGATTCGTCGATCTGGAAAAAGCGTTCGACAACATTGGATTGTGAATGGTGTTCGAAATTCTGAGGAAAATAAGGCTAAGCTACAGGGAGAGACGGGTAGTATACAATATGTATAAGAGCCAAGAGGTAATAAGATGGACGACAAAGGACCAGGTGCTCTGATGAAAAAGGGTGTAAGGTAGGGATGTAGTCTTGCCCTCTACTCTTCAATCTGTATATAGAGAAAGTAAAGATGGAAATAAAGGAACGGTTTGGAAATGGAATTAAAATTCAAGGTGAAAGAATATCATTGGTACTACTCGCTGATGAGATTACTATCCTGAGTGAAAGTGAAGAAGAATTACAGGATCTGTTGAATGTAATGAACAGTCTAATGAGTACTGAATATTGGTTGACAGTAAATCGAAGAAAAACGAAAGCAATGAGAAGTAGCGGAAAGGAAACAGTGTTAGTCATAACATCAGGGTTGATGGTCACGATGTAGATGAAGTTAAGGAATTCTACTATCTGGGTAGCAAAATAATGAAAGACAGATGGAGCAAGGTGTACATCAAAAGCAGAGTAGCACTGGCATTAATGACTAAGAGAAGTCTACCAGTGTCAAACATAGGAGTCAATTTGAGGAGGAAATTTCTTACAATGTATATCTGGAGCACAGTACTGTATGGTAGTGGAACATGGACTGCGAGAAAACCAGAACAAAGGAGAAACTAAGCAATTGAGATGTGGTGCTACAGAAGAATGTTGAAAATTAGGTGGACTATCACGTATCGGTTGCGCGTTATCAGAAAGGAAAAGAATATGTGGAATACACTGACAAGGAGAAGGGACAGGATAATAGGACATCTGTTAAGACGTCAGGGAATGAATTTCATGGTACTAGAGGGAGTTGTAGAGGGAAAAACCTGCAGAGGAAGACAGAGATTGGAATGCATCCAGCAAATAATAGCGGATGTGGGCTGCAGGTGCTATTCTGAGATGAAGAGGTTGGAACAGAAGAGGAAATCTTGGTGGGCCACATCAAACCCGTCAGAAGACTGATGACTAAAATAAAACAACTTCAGAGGTGTGTTTTGTGGGAAAACAAGGAAAATTTTGTCTTATATGCTGAGTTTCGAAAGATACGCCAAAGCAGAAAGAAAGAAAGGTGCCAGATAGTCAGGAGCAAATGCAGAACGTACGAGATCACATGAAAAGACGATTTGTTAAGGAAATTATTAAGAGGAAAATTTTTTTTATCTTTTAACGGAGTAATAGGTGAATAATGTCTAAGGGTGAAGAACGAGGGAAGTTCAGAGATGGTATAGCCACACGAGATGGACTGCATTACCCGTAGCCAATAAGGACCAGTCAAGTGGGTGTTTGGTATAGACGATGTTTGATGAGCGCAAATAATCTGTTTATTTTATTTCATTTCATTTATTCATCATACTCCATTACAATACCTGTAATATTACATGTTTAGATACTAAGATACATATAGAGGAGGTATAATTACACCAGGCTGTATATAGAAGAGGTCTAAATATAATGAGTTACAGTAGTATGGATGAAGCGTATCACAATGGAAAACTCCTGTGCAATCAATATAAGGTTTCCAGACAGAACATGATAAAAGTGTACTAACAATTATATTCTCAATTGTAGACTTCTGTATTCTCAAACACGTGATCATTTTCATTTTGATGTTTTAGTAAAATAATTATTCATATGGTGGGAAACGCTATTAAATTGCAAAACTTTTACTAAAACTGATTTATCGACGATCTAGCTGTCTCCAGTTTCCGCAATACTCTTACTCGGGTCGCCTCTCTCTGTATTAAGTTCACGACACACCGATAACAGGTGATCTACTACTAGATCACCCTCTCCGCACCTACAAGCAGTACTTGGGGCTAGCCTAAACAGCAGTGTAAGACATTAATTTTTCATGCTAAGTTGACGTTGTTGTAAGATTAGATGACTACAGTATCTTTATAGAATTAGATTTTGAACATTTGAAAAAAAAATATTTTGTCATCGTCCCTTTAGTAGTCCCAGCCTCATTCAGCCCATTCTCTTTCCCGTTTCGTTTTCCTTTTTTTCCGAAGTGCATCTTAACTTTCTTCTGATTACAGACGAAGGTAATCTGCTGTAGTTTTCTGTTGCGTTTCCTCGAGCTGCTTGTTTGACAAGTTTATGTGCCACTTCTACTCGAAGAGTTCCTACCTGTGCTTTCGTCCATTAGAAGTTAATACGTCATTTCCTCTGACGCAAGTCCCCAATTTTGTTTCTTTTCTATCAAATATATATGATTCCTGGACTTTTATAACGAATCCAGCGTAATTTCTCTCTCGTAAGTTCTCTAGCTTCCCTAAGGCTCACAAGAGCGCTAATTGTTCTGCTTGGTACTCCCCTCCTTCAGTGCGTATTTTGATTGATAGCCAGGTGTGACATTAATTTTTACTACGACTGCTGAACGTCTTGCGTTCTCTGAATAATTCCCTTCGCTATAAAGTCCATAGGATAATCTTTGTGTTTGTAATTTTATTTTGAAGTTACTGTGGTTGCTCGATGCGGTCATTGTCCGTAATTTAAAGGAGGGTCTATAGAATGGACCGTGTGTTCAGTTTTTGTTCTTTGATAATCTTCATCTATTGCCTGTAATTTAATAATCATTGCTGTAACGCCTGTTATAATGCACAACGCTTCAGCAGAATTCGTTCTGTAAGCCTTAACATTCTTTATGTTAATCAAGCGCTGGATTCTTCGAATTTCATGCAGTTATGTTTTCTTCTTAATGCGTGTATCCAAACAGAAGCTTCATATTCCAGTATTGGTAGTATAACGCTTTTGTAATTATTTTCATTGTTCCTCAACCAAGTCCCCATTTGAGCCTTGCTGATTTAGAGAAAGAGTTAACAATTTCTGATTATTTTTCAGTCGTGTACTGTGCATGTTCATTGAACATAGATTTACAATAAATAATTATACCCACGTGTTTTAATATTTCAACTTGTTGCATAACATTATTGTTTAGAACGATGCCTTGTCTCTACGCTTCTCCTTGTTACTAACATCACTCTCCCATATTGCACTTTCAAACCAATTTTGTTGTTTTCGGCCCAAGCTGTCATCTTTTTCTATTTCTCTATTGCAGTGCTCCTCAGCAATCATCAGCTTTGGTCAGTACGATTAAGTCATCTGCAAATGGCACCGTTTTGATGATTGCTGCGTGATCCCAATTTAGCAGAAAAGTTTGCTGTATATTCCAAAAACCTAGGCCACAGCAAGGCCCCAGTGGGCAGCCTTTTGCCACCTTCTTTTCTAGTTTGATGCTGTTAATCGCCAACACTGCTGTCCTGTCACTGAAATGGTTTTTTGCCAGGTTATTAACTTCATAAGACATTCAAATTCTTACAGCGTTTAAGGGATCCTGGCGCAACAAGGTGCGTCAAAAGATCCCTGAAAATGAAGACTGACCATTACTGAATACTGTCCTTGAGACGGCCTTTCCTTAACGAAGTTCTTGACAGCCAACAGTGCATCGACTGTCCTTTCCTGTGTAGTAAATACATACTGACTGTTGCTTGGGAGTTCCTTAGAGAGGACTCGTGCATAATTCTATTCATTGACAGCTTTTCCAATACTTTTCCTTCCGTATACAGAATGCTGATGGGACGAAATTGGACACTTTTTGATAATTTCTTTGCTAGTTTTGACAATAGCTAATATTTTGGCTCTTCCAAAATCTCGGAAAGCGAGTGTCTTTTAGGCAACTGTTACGTAAGACTGCAAGATAGTTGGGGAAAACGCTATATAATCTAGAAAGGATCGCACTAATAAAACCATTTTCACCAGGAGTCTTATATGCAGGCGAGTTCCTTTTATTTCCTCTATTTCTGTCTGTGTAAAAAGCTTCATCATCCACTGTTCCGTCGGGTATTTGCGTTTGAGATCTTATTAGTTTACGGTGTTCCGCATCTTCATTTTGATCGTCCTCGGACACAAAATATTCGAACATATTAGTGGCAGTTTTATTTAAATCCGTTATTTTGGTGTTATCACTTTTCCTTAACGTTGTCACGGGATTGTTATTTCTAATTTTCCCTTATGCGATTCCATAGACTGCGGTCCTTGGGTTATTTGTTGGCGGCACGCTGCACTGTTGCTTAGTGGACAGTGTTTTTGCTTTGTGATTGGCTGCACTGTACTCCTTCTTCTCTTTACTATATTGTTGCCTTCGTAGCTCCCAGAATTGTTCGCTGTTCTTTGTCTTTTAATAAATTCGCCTTAATGTGTTTATTTTTCTCACATACACTCCTGGAAACGGAAAAAAGAACACATTGACACCGGTGTGTCAGACCCACCATACTTGCTCCGGACACTGCGAGAGGGCTGTACAAGCAATGATCACACGCACGGCACAGCGGACACAACAGGAACCGCGGTGTTGGCCGTCGAATGGCGCTAGCTGCGCAGCATTTGTGCACCGCCGCCGTCAGTGTCAGCCAGTTTGCCGTGGCATACGGAGCGCCATCGCAGTCTTTAACACTGGTAGCATGCCGCGACAGCGTGGACGTGAACCGTATGTGCAGTTGACGGACTTTGAGCGAGGGCGTATAGTGGGCACGCGGGAGGCCGGGTGGACGTACCGCCGAATTGCTCAACACGTGGGGCGTGAGGTCTCCACAGTACATCGATGTTGTCGCCAGTGGTCGGCGGAAGGTGCACGTTCCCGTCGACCTGGGACCGGACCGCAGCGACGCACGGATGCACGCCAAGACCGTAGGATCCTACGCAGTGCCGTAGGGGACCGCACCGCCACTTCCCAGCAAATTAGGGACACTGTTGCTCCTGGGGTATCGGCGAGGACCATTCGCAACCGTCTCCATGAAGCTGGGCTACGGTCCCGCACACCGTTAGGCCGTCTTCCGTTCACGCCCCAACATCGTGCAGCCCGCCTCCAGCGGTGTCGCGACAGGCGTGAATGGAGGGACGAATGGAGACGTGTCGTCTTCAGCGATGAGAGTCGCTTCTGCCTTGGTGCCAATGATGGTCGTATGCGTGTTTGGCGCCGTGCAGGTGAGCGCCACAATCAGGACTGCATACGACCGAGGCACACAGGGCCAACACCCAGCATCATGGTGTGGGGAGCGATATCCTACACTGGACGTACACCATTGGTGATCGTCGAGGGGACACTGAATAGTGCACGGTACATCCAAACCGTCATCGAACCCATCGTTCTACCATTCCTAGACCGGCAAGGGAACTTGCTGTTCCAACAGGACAATGCACGTCCGCATGTATCCCGTGCCACCTAACGTGCTCTAGAAGGTGTAAGTCAACTACCCTGGCCAGCAAGATCTCCGGATCTGTCCCCCATTGAGCACGTTTGGGACTGGATGAAGCGTCGTCTCACGCGGTCTGCACGTCCAGCACGAACGCTGGTCCAACTGAGGCCCCAGGTGGAAATGGCATGGCAAGCCGTTCCACAGGACTACATCCAGCATCTCTACGATCGTCTCCATGGGAGAATAGCAGCCTGCATTGCTGCGAAAGGTGGATATACACTGTACTAGTGCCGACATTGTGCATGCTCTGTTGCCTGTGTCTATGTGCCGGTGGTTCTGTCAGTGTGATCATGTGATGTATCTGACCCCAGGAATGTGTCAATAAAGTTTCCCCTTCCTGGGACAATGAATTCACGGTGTTCTTATTTCAATTTCCGGGAGTGTATTTCAGTTAATTCAGGAGTGCACCAGAGGACACATTTTCTGTCAGTTCTGCACTACAGCTGCTTTGCTGTATGTGGTGTTCGAAACTTCTTCAAATTCTGTGATAAGACTTTCAGTATTTGTTTCAACTTAAATTTTTACGGCCAAATTTTGGTCTATTCCTCTGAAGTTATGTAAGTCCGTGTTTGGCAAATATTTGTGCTGAAATGCTTCCAACAAGCACCCGTCAAATTCTCTCAGGTTTTCGTCTGTAAGAACAAATTCTTTGTTTTGTATTATGCTTCCAGCCTATACTGTTGACCACATCCTATGCATAAAATGATAATGTCGTGATCGGAGCAACTGTCCTCTTCACTACATGTCCATTGACGTAGTATCGGCAGGAGATGAGAGGTGGCCTTAGTTAATTCAATATTTCTCTGTCCTACACTATTTTCAATAGTCGGCCCACGATCAGTGGAAGTCAGAAACTCTTCCACCTTCTCTCTTCTATAGTGTGTCACTATATCATGCCACATGCTACATCTTGCAGTGCTGTCCGTAGTAATTACTAAACTAATTCTTTTCTTGGTGCCTAGCACGTCGTCAATTTTCGCAGGTCACCATTGATGGGTTTTGCGATAAATAAGTACACCCTCGAGATCAAACATAGCAAATTTTCTTTTACTGTTTATACAATCACTGCAACTTTGTCGGACAAGTGGCTGATCATTACGGAATCAATATCGTGGTTATCAGTATTGCTGCTCTTTTTCTTGTGTGACCTATGCTAGATATCTTGCAACCTCTTGTTTATAATAATATAGCTGTCGTATGAAAGCAATGATAATCTGATAATGCACGATAAGCTGCATTAAATTAGCTTCAGTTGCTGCGAAGCGCTGTAAATTATTTGTATGCACTTGGTTTGTTTTTGAAGAGGGAACGTTATTTGGCATGTATTTGGTCGTGTCATCAGTGTTCTGCTTTCCTTATGTACTATTTGTTATGATTTTCTTTGTCATGTGACTAGGGCCTCCCGTCGGGTAGACCGTTCGTCGGGGTGCAAGTATTTCGATTCGACGCCACTTCGGCGACTTGCGCGTCGATGGAAATGAAAAAATGGTTCAAATGGTTCTGAGCACCATGGGACTTAACTGCTGTGGTCATCAGTCCCCTAGAACTTAGAACTACTTAAACCTAACTAACCTAAGGACATCACACACATCCATGCCCGAGGCAGGATTCGAACCTGCGACCGTAGCGGTCACGCGGCTCCAGACTGTAGCGCCTAGAACCGCACGGCCACTCCGGCCGGCGATGGAGATGAAATGATGATGATTAGGACACCATGACGCCCAGTCCCCGGGCGGAGAAAATCTCCGACCCAGCCGGGAATCGAACCCGGGCCCTTAGGATTGACATACTGTCGCGCTAACCACTCGGCTACCAGGGGCGAACATTTGTTGTGATGTCGACGAACGAGTTGTCGCCAATGTTGAGTGATGGGCAATGCTAAATAGAAACATATAAATCACAGCAGGTTTGTCAGTAACGTCGATAACGTGCTGGCTGCATGCTCTAGATCTGCAACGACTGAAATAATTGGAAGTCGTTGGTAAAAAATAATATATATATTTCTTGGCTCCATACATATAATTATACACAGATAACTATCGAGGCCTCATGTTACTAAGTGCCTTGTTGGTGCTTGCTTCCTATCAGCTGAAGACTATGTTACTTGACTACTTAACGTCCCCAGTAGGAGTGGACGAGAGCTCGCTAGAAACTTGATATAAGCCGCAGAGCGGTGCTGGTCCCGACTCGCGGGTCCAACGATACCAATACGGTCGATAACTTCAACCTCTAACAAGTGTGGTATCGAACGTTAATATCACACTATTTACATCTGACATATCCACGTTACTGCATTGTTCTTGTTCGAACACAAGGGTGAAGAATACGTGTCTCATTTAGCAGCCGTTTCCTTTTTAAACGCACTTAACGATCACAGTAGGTGGAGATGTTCGTCGATTTCTTTGGTTTTTGTTAGTTGTTCATCAATTAACTGCCGTAATGCTACAAAATCGTTAGTTTACCGTTTTGCAATCGGAAGGATTATTTCCTAATTTCTTGTTGCTTTCAAAACTCTTTGAATTTTTTTTGAAGGTATGAGGTAATCTTTACGGATATCTCCCGCCAAAGGCACACCTCTCATTGAGGAATCTGATACTGACGAGATCAGTAGTGGATACAGAAAAACCTCAAGGAGAGGCCGCTAAAGATATCTTGAGTTAGCTTTCCCTTTACCGTAAAGAAAAATAATCAAGTCACATGCAAAGTTTAAGAAAGTCTTATTTAAACTGTATCTACACATGCACAAGACAAAGTCATCTTACGGTATAAAAAAGTTAGGACTGTGGTTCTCTTGCTTAAACTATGAATTCTATACTCCTATTCTTCCTGGCAAATTGGTTATCTACATCGTCAATGTCAGGGTATAACGAGTTAGGTATGGGAAACTATTGTTACGTTATCAGTAAAAATACTGTTACGAATGTCGTAACAATATTTTTACTGAGAACTTACTATGAATTACAATTATCAACACTTCGGAATCAGCTGATCACTCTCACTCTTGACTACTCTTCACACATGTAGTTGCTACAACTAGGACTTCTTACGTATTCATTCTTCAGTCTTAATATTTATGCCCCTGAATGTAAAGTAGTTTCCTATTCAGCGAACCGTCCTTATTTATAACGCTACGTATCGAAGGTTCTCTGTACAAGAAAACAGTAGATTATTCACGACTTCTCTCGTCAATTGCCAGGCAGAATAATGTATCGAGATCACTAGAATGTCCGCGACTTTTCTCGTAGATATGTATTAGCTATCTATGTGCGAGAAGGAAAGGTATAAAATACGGTGACGCGGACGCGCGTGTTACATAGGAAAGTACAACTACTGGATAACTCGATTCAGTCGAGTCGACTGACGAAAGAAACGAATGAATAGCGTGCGGGCTGACTGGCGGGAGCGGCGAGGGTGGAAATGCGGGTGGCCGTGCAACGAGGCCCATATGTATTCTCCCCCGCACGAGACACATTCGGATCCCGTATCTATCATGTCATCGTTTCGATTTGGAGCACCAGATTCGGTAATGTATCAGTAGTAGCTGCTGCGCCTGATGCTATATTAATTCAGTCTCTCTAAATTCACATAAGTCGTTAGTTTCGAGAGGAACGAGACTGACAATTTCTTTTGACAGACTTTTAATCAAGTGCTCATTGGAAGACATATATTACTGTTATTAGTGACGACTGAACTGTTGACGATATTCTTATTAAAATCGACATAAGATCGACGTCTTTTAGTGTGTTTAGGTGATATTTCTGGAACGGTATCACCAGAGTCAGATGTGTGTTGTTCTTTTCCAAACCATGTGGGAGGAAGAGGAATTTTACGAACTATTTCTTGTACCAATGGTGATATTTCTTGCGCTGTAGTAGGAGATTCTGATGTATGTTTCCCTCTTCCAGACTGTGTGGGTAGCTGAGGAATTATTGCAGCGGCTTCTACTAACAGTGCTACGGACTTTTGTCTGGCAGTATTATTCGCGAGAGTCAGAGATTCGCTTTCACCATCCGAAATAGTAACTGCGAGCAATCTTTCTTGACATGACCAGTATCTTTTCAATGATGACATTCAACGTCATCTACATTAAGATACGCACTGAAATAATTTCTTTCGTAGTGGTTCTGTATCGTTAGTAGTACTTCGTTTAAATCTTCGAAAATGTATTGAGAAGTGAGACGGAATGATTATACACTCCTGGAAATTGAAATAAGAACACCGTGAATTCATTGTTCCAGGAAGGGGAAACTTTATTGACACATTCCTGGGGTCAGATACATCACATGATCACACTGACAGAACCACAGGCACATAGACACAGGCAACAGAGCATGCACAATGTCGGCACTAGTACAGTGTATAACCACCTTTCGCAGCAATGCAGGCTGCTATTCTCCCATGGAGACGATCGTAGAGATGCTGGATGTAGTCCTGTGGAACGGCTTGCCATGCCATTTCCACCTGGCGCCTCAGTTGGACCAGCGTTCGTGCTGGACATGCAGACCGCGTGAGACGACGCTTCATCCAGTCCCAAACATGCTCAATGGGGGACAGATCCGGAGATCTTGCTGGCCAGGGTAGTTGACTTACACCTTCTAGAGCACGTTGGGTGGCACGGGATACATGCGGACGTGCATTGTCCTGTTGGAACAGCATGTTCCCTTGCCGGTCTAGGAATGGTAGAACGATGGGTTCGATGACGGTTTGGATGTACCGTGCACTATTCAGTGTCCCCTCGACGATCACCAGTGGTGTACGGCCAGTGTAGGAGATCGCTCCCCACACCATGATGCCGGGTGTTGGCCCTGTGTGCCTCGGTCGTATGCAGTCCTGATTGTGGCGCTCACCTGCACGGCGCCAAACACGCATACGACCATCATTGGCACCAAGGCAGAAGCGACTCTCATCGCTGAGGACGACACGTCTCCATTCGTCCCTCCATTCACGCCTGTCGCGACACCACTGGAGGCGGGCTGCACGATGTTGGGGCGTGAGCGGAAGACGGCCTAACGGTGTGCGGGACCGTAGCCCAGCTTCATGGAGACGGTTGCGAATGGTCCTCGCCGATACCCCAGGAGCAACAGTGTCCCTAATTTGCTGGGAAGTGGCGGTGCGGTCCCCTACGGCACTGCGTAGGATCCTACGGTCTTGGCGTGCATCCGTGCGTCGCTGCGGTCCGGTCCCAGGTCGACGGGCACGTGCACCTTCCGCCCACCACTGGCGACAACATCGATGTACTGTGGAGACCTCACGCCCCACGTGTTGAGCAATTCGGCGGTACGTCCACCCGGCCTCCCGCATGCCCACTATACGCCCTCGCTCAAAGTCCGTCAACTGCACATACGGTTCACGTCCACGCTGTCGCGGCATGCTACCAGTGTTAAAGACTGCGATGGAGCTCCGTATGCCACGGCAAACTGGCTGACACTGACGGCGGCTTTGCACAAATGCTGCGCAGCTAGCGCCATTCGACGGCCAACACTGCGGTTCCTGGTGTGTCCGCTGTGCCGTGCGTGTGATCATTGCTTGTACAGCCCTCTCGCAGTGTCCGGAGCAAGTATGGTGGGTCTGACACACCAGTGTCAATGTGTTCTTTTTTCCATTTCCAGGAGTGTATATCAGAGCATACCCGTACCCAGGAGCCGGTTGCAATACGTCTGACATTCCCTCGTATACGTAGCGATTGTTTGGTTAACTTTTACAGCATTACTAATAAATGGAAATACATTACAAAAAACAATTCGTTTAAGTCAACTTTTAAATCGCCTTGCTGGCGCCATTACCTCTTTAACACACAAATGACACTCTTACACTAATCGATCTTCATTTTCTACCGTTCTTGCAAAATGACAAACATTGCCTCCAGATAAGTGAGAGCAGTGAGTGATACTGATGCCAGATATTGTTTCGCTTACCAATCGTACATAGTCATCTATTACGGTATTGGGAACGTTGTCGATGACGACAGATTTTTCTGGTGAGCTCATATTTTCCGCAGAAACAGAAGTCTGCTGTTTTGCTGGAGCAGCAGGTGCTTGTCGAGACGATTTAATCTTGGAGGTTTCAATAGCCCGCCCATTTACGCGCACGTTCGTGACTTCAGCGTTGACAGCTGCTTGTAGCGTTGTGATGTAACCGTTTAAGGACCTCGCCATGCCGACTAAGCTGTCCTATTTAACTCGATCAGACAGGAATCGTATCCTCTGTACTAAAACGAATTGGACCACAGTGATTCTTGTGAAATAGGCTATAAATCAAGCAGGTTCACAATCTATAACAGTTGCTTTGAACAACTACTTGAAAGACATTTACAACACCACACAGACACAGGTGTTGACTTTCATTGCTAGCCAAAGCTACATATAGTTCATTAGTTATTGTGGGGTGAGTCGAATCTCTTAAAACTACTTTGCTAGTTTGTAAGGGTTATTTGAAGGTCGTATGTAAAAGGAAGAAGGAAAACCAGTGGGTTAGGCATGACAGCGCCGTTCCGATTAAGTATGCGGCCGATGAACCTTGTCGTTTAAGACGCCTGACGTAAGAGGAAATCTGAATGTACTGCTCATCTTTAACAATTTGGCAGATATACGAGTACGATACTTTACTGAATTATCAGTACCAGAGATCTGGAGGCCGGACCTACCGAAGAGGGGAGTTATGTATCATGGCCAATATTTTTGACATCACTAAGTAAACGCTAAAATTAATGCGAGGGACCCTGTAAGCGGGCCACATCAGAGGGAGCCAGACGCACATACAGCACAGGCTGTTTGCTGATATGGCAAACACTAGCTACTCTAAAGAATGGCTGCCTCTGTAACAGATCTGTTGCAGCAGTAAGGCACATTCACTGATGACTAAGTGGCATAGTTGCTTCATGTCTGAGCCATGTTTAATTTTTGTTTTTTGTTTGTTTTTTTTTCCTCAGCGATCTATCTGGTTTGATACGGCCCGTCATGGATTCCGCTTCTGTACCAACATTTACCAAAGAAGTACTTGCAACCTACTTCTTCTATTATTTGCTCGATGTATACCAATCACAGTCTTCCTCTACAGCTTTTACCCTCAATGGCTGCCTCTAATACCGTGAAAGTTATTCCCCAGAGTCTCACCAGATGTCCTATCATCCTTATGTTTATTTCCACAGTCCCACTAGATACCTTTACGATGCAAAATTATATGATTAGATGTCGAATCAAAGCACGTTCAGTCGTCGAAATTTCCAATTGAACAACCAGTTTCAGCGCTACATTACGCCATCGTCAGACCCCTGACTGACGTATTGGCAGAATCCCACCTCTGGTCCACTAGCAATAGGTGTCAGCTTTCAGTAACTGGTATACGTAGATTTCTTCGTGACACAACAGTGCTTTCCATCATCACTAGCCGAGTCGGTAAGCATCAAGAAGAAATCAACAGATACGAATAACTGAATACTGGCCTTCTTCTTTGTTGGACCAGAGAGAGGATTCTTCCTACACATCGGTCAGGGGCATGAAGATGGCGTAACGTAGCACTGAAACTGGTTGCTAAAATAAAATAGAAACTAGAAATGTAGACTACTGAAGGTGTTTTGATGCGGCATTTTATGTTGAACTGATGAGGCACTGCAGACCATTTGTGTGAAGATTGACTTAGAGAGATTATGTGATTATTTTCGTCCTCTCTAGCTACACTTTGCCAACCAGGAGAATTATTTTCATGAATGGGGCGTAAAATGCAGGGAGCAACAGATGACTGACTATTTTCTATTTGTGATTCCCAAGTTTCATATTTACCTTTGTTATGAAGGATTTAGAGTGACTGATTAAGTCTTTTAATACATCTTACACATCTGCGATAAACATTACGTAGCTTTTCTTACCAATACGAATTACATTTTTTTTATTCTTTTAATTTTTCCACAATCTTTCTGCTATTCCTTTTATTTATTTCTTTAATGCATATTGCAAACATTATTTGCAATTGCAGATTCCCCTTGACGTGCAAAGTCCTAATGGTCCCTTGTCATATACGACAATACAGTTTGACGTCACGGCTCACATGTTAATCACGTGCGTACTGCCTCCGACAGAGCTGGCTATATAAGCCGTCAACCTCGTTTGAGGTTATGATGACCGGATTTGCATACTGCGTAAGGCACGGGCACGACACGCCCGCGCCACGCCACGCCAGCACCGGCGCCTAAATCCGACCGCCGCCACCGCAGCACGAATCCAATTACCGAAACTGCATCGGCGAAACTCGTATTAAGGCCGCACCAATCCGTGCGCACTCGGTCTCTCTGGACGCCGGTTGTGTCTGGTTCACGTGTGTTACACAGGCGCCAGTGCTGCGTCGCTGGTTGCTTTTCGGAAAGCGCAACGGCCGTGAGATCATAACGGACCACTTTACAGACGATTACATAATCGTTGAAACTAGGCATTTTGGCGAAATATGGAAACGGAATTTTGGCGTACGAGTAATTCAGAGTGCGCAGTATCACTAAACCGCCAATGTTATCTTGAATACCATTTATTATGGAACTATGAAAGTACCCTGTACAAATTAAAACTGTGGACCGGATCTGGACTCGAGACCTGTGCCGTTCGTGGGTAAAATGCTCTGCCAGCCGAGCGCGCACTCCGACACAGTGTAAATATTCGTTGTGGGATCATGTACAAGGTAACTACAAATTCACAGATATAGTCATCACAAATTTAATCGAAGTCAAAACCTCACCTGACAAATGTGAACAAAGTTAAAATGAGAGTAAAGAGACCGACGAAAGAAGCGTTCTTAAAATCGTTTATACCACGCATATGACCTTGTTTGCTGCATAGTTTACTCCGCAAAAGCTTTCATCATTTTTCTTTTAATTCTAAAATTTTATTCCAATTTAGACCTTTCTTGAAAAAAAAACCTACTATTACTGATTTTTATGTGAAACCGCCACTACTAACAGAACACATTGTAAAAGTTCAATATGTTTTAAAAGGATGGACTATTCTCAGAGGTTGTCACAAATAAGCATAGACCAAGAAAACAAAGTTAGTGATGCTGTATGACTCGAATATACTTGGGAAACAGCTACACACAGCGTAGTTACATAAATTACCAGCAACGAAACGAAGGGACCTCGGCATCGAAGTTTTCTATGTATTACTGTTTCATACAAGCAACTTATTTCTTGGTGTACGTGGAGCGGCTTTCTGCTTACAGCGTATAGCTGTGTTACGGAGCAGTTTATCCCATGGTGCGCTCGAAAATTCTGAATGGTGTAAGCAGTTAACTACCTGAAAATTCATTTCACCAAAATTTCAGTTGCCATCGACGTCTTATTGTAATACAGTGACGCGTTGCTTCCACGGGTCACATATCAGCCTACAACAGCGCAACATCATACACTGTCCAATCATATTAACGTGGCCACCTATCGAAAGAGTGAATAACCACTTTTATCAGCGCAGACCTATAGCAAGGGCGTTGATAAGGTTCTGGGAAATTCCAACAGTAATGTGGAGCCAGCCAATTCCAGGGCAATGGACAGCTGCCCTAGGTTTGTCGGCGGGGGATCCATGGCGTGAGGAGACCACAGCTTCTCGGCTGAGTTCAAATCCAGGTATATTTGTAGCCAGGAGAGTACGCTAATCTTATCCTGGTGCTTATCGAAGCACCTACATTCACTGCAAGCTGCGTGGTAGGTTGCATTTTGCTGGTGGTAGATGCCATCCTGCAGAGTGAGAAACAAACTGGAAAATTTGGAAATTTGTGGTAAGGCCTTATGGGACCACCGGCCGTTACGACCGAGTGGTTCTAGGCACTTCAGTCCGGAACCATGTGGCTACTGCTGTCGCAGGTTCGAATCCTGTCTCGGGCATGGATGTGTGTGATGTCCTTAGGTTAGTTACGTTTATGTAGTTCTAAGTCTACGGGACTTACGACATCAGATGTCAAATCCCATAGTGCTTAGAGCCATTTGAACCATTTGAACCTCATGGGACCAAACTGGTGAGGTCATCAGTCCCTAAGCTAACACACTATTGAATCTAACTTAAACTAACTTACGCTAAGGACGACACACACACCCATGCCCGAAGGAAGACTCGAACCTCCGACGAGCGGAGCCATGCGGATCGTGATAAGAAGCCCAGACCGCGCGGCTACCCCGCGCGGCGAAAAAACTGGATGTGGGGGTGAATCTTGTCCCCGAGAGGCATACTTGTGTTGATGCAATGTGTCTTCCAGGAAACGAGATACCCCAGGGAATGTCAGCAAAGCATTCCTCAGACCATAACGCTTGCTCTTCCGTCAGGCACACTTCCGATGACTACTGCGGGTCCGCACACGCCGACGGCACTCTGTCTCTGTCCGATAAAGCATTCATTTGAGAAACCCACCTGTCGTCACTCAGTGGCTATCCAGTTGCCGTATGTCGTGCAAACTCCAGCCTTCGTGTCAGGTGAAGATCAGTCGGTTGGGGTGCCTGAACTAGGTGCCAGCATCGGAGGCACATGCGCAACAAGGTTTGCTGAACGGTCGTTGAGGGGACACTGTTGGTAGCCCCTAAATTTACGTGGGCTATCTGTTACTCAGCAACTGCACGGCTATCCGCCTGAACACATTTCTGCCGAGTCTTTCACCCCGATCATCCACAGCCCGTGTCACATCACAGTTGCCTTGGCAACGGATTCGGGTAGCGCCATTTTGCCATGCACAGCGTACTTTAACCACCTCGGGACATGAAAAACTTACGACTTAGCCATTTTTGGAAATACTTCCATCCGTGAACCGGAGACCAATCATCATCCCTTTTTAACGCATTGCTCAACGACTCTTCTGTTTTTCCTCGTACCCATCCCCCTGCCCCCGACATGCTTCATATACCCACCAGTGCTGGTGCTGACACCTGCTGTCTGTGATAGGTTATTGCTGGTTGACATTGAACATTGTCGGTGGTCATATTAACATTCATGGACCGTGTATATATTCTCAACTTGGACAAATGTCTAAAGCTAACTAACATCTATCGAGCTTCCAATTATTATCATAATTCTCAATGAATACTCTGCAGTTGAGTGGCGATTTATTAATGTGACTGAGAATACATATTTCAGCGATGTAGCAAGACAACATAGCGTCTCACTAGCGTGGTACACTTAAGGGGAGCTGGAACAGAAATTTTTTTTTCTCATATACGGGTCTTTATCTTATTTGCAATATATATATATATATATATATATATATATATATATATATAATAATAATACGTCCCACGCGAGTTTCTGAGTGATTATATATATATATATATATATATATATATATATATATATATATATATATATAAATTTTTTCGGAAAATTGCAAATAAGATAAAGACCCGAATATATATATATATATATATATATATATATATATATATATATATATATATATATATATATATATAAAAATCACTCAGAAACTCGCGTGGGACGTATTTTATTTTAGTTTATTAGATATAATCGCCACCGGTAGAAAATGTTAATATTTTTACCAGCAATACTCAACATCTGGTGAAATCGATAACTTTTTATATAGAAGCTGTGTATTGCTGTGTTATAACGGTTAAATTACGTGTTTGTATCGATAGCACTGTCAAAAACAGTATCGTACCGTTTCTTAGTATAAACACGCGTTGTATGTCGAAGTGCTAACGTTTTCCAGAGGAAAAGTGAGGAGTAGATTGGTAATTCTCTTAAAAAGTAAAGTATCACGACAAAACGAAGTGTTTTTTTTTTAAAAAAAAAGACGTGGGTTTCATGGTAATAGGTTTTTGAATAAAGGGTAAAACTGTGTTTAACATGTGGCGTGTGACGTAATAGACCATGAAATACAGGCAAACTCGTCAGTATCTAGAGAAACACCCATTAGTGCTTCGAAGATTAAAATAAAACCTAGTGATACACAGCTTTCTCAAAACGAAGGTGATGAAAATGGTACGTTAGGATATATTCTGATAAATTTACACATCCTGACAAGGGTGTTAGGTGAATGTAGTAAAATATGTGGAGGTTTAGTTTACGTGATGACAGTGAGGTATTAAATGGACTATCCAGGAAACTTATTATCAATACTGCCAGTTGTAAATATACTCATTCATTTTGTAATTGTAATAAGTGTAAAGATAATTATTTAGAAGTAAATGTTAGGTGGTTTTATGGATTGAGAGCTATTGGCAAAGGGCACACTGCAGCAGAAACAAAGTGTGCCGTGATGAATATGCCACGCCCATCTTGTAAAATCGACAAGTATGCAGGATTTACTGGAGCTGCTACGCAATTTGTTGCATGTGAGTCAAGGAATGGAGTTGCAAACGAAGCTATTGAAGTAAATGATGGTATGCTTGACATACCAGTAGCATTTGATGGCACTTGGCAGAAGAGCGGCTATAGTTCTAAGAATTCTATTGCTATAGTGACCAAACATAGTTATAAGTGTAAATCAGGGAATGAAGAAAGACGCATCTGTGACAGAAATTATGAAGGAACAAGTGGGTTATTGACATTTTTAAAATGGTTCAAATGGCTCTGAGCACTATGGGACCTAACATCTGAAGTAATCAGTCCCCTAGAACTAAGAACTTCTTAAACGTAACAACCGTAAGGACATCACACACATCCTTGCCCGAGGCAGGATTCGAACCTGCGACCTTATCAGTCAAGCGGTTTCTGACTGAAGCGCCTAGAACCGCTCGGCCACACCGGCCGGCTGACATTTTTAGTCGATCTGTGAACGAAAGGGGAGTGTGTTACACTAAGTTCTTAGGTGATGGAGACTCAAAAGCATGTAACAGTGTAGTAGGCACTCAGCTTTACGGCGAGAAGATTATCACAAAACTGGAATGTGTTGGTCATATCCAGAAGACGATGGGCCACAGGTTGAGGAAGTTGAATCAAAGTTTGAGACACAAGAAAATCTCTGCTGGTAAAATCATAAGAGGCAGGGTGACAGACAAAATGACTGATGAACTACAACAGTATTATTGGATGGCCATTACAAAAAATACTGAGGATTTGTTGGAAATGAAGGAGCCAGTACGGGCTGCCTTCTTCTACCGGCTGTCAACTGACGAAAAACCAGTATACCACCTTTGCCCTCCTGGACCTGATACATGGTGCAATTACCGCAATGCCCATTACTTAAACAGTACATACAGCCATAAACATTCCATCCCAGCAGCAATAATGGATGTCATAAACCTATTTACAGAGACCTGGCAAATCTGGAATTACTGAAGAAGTGTCTGCATGGTGAGACTTAAAATCCCAATGAGTCGTTCAATAATCTTATATGGACTCGTTTACCAAAAAATGATTTTCTTGGAATGAAGACACTAAAGTAGGGTCAGTGTTGCTGTTATTGTTTTTAATGCTTGCAACATTGGTAGGGTTAAAGTGCTACAGCATATGGGAATTAACACTGGAGCAAATTGCATCAGAGGATTTGAACGGATAGACAAGGTTAGCATTGATAAAGCAGAGTATGCAGCACAGTTGACCATTATGGAGTCCAGAAAGCAGAAAAAGAAAAAACTTGGAAAAAGATCAAGTGGATGATATACAGTATGACGAAGGGAGCTTCTGATCGACTAAACGTAAAGAAATATTAAGCAAATATTAAGTGAGTTACAGTACTTTGAAACCTTAGAAGCTGTACGTAAAATTTTACATTTTCTGTTGCATTTTTCCCTAAATCTCAGAAACCACTTCGAGTTGAGTATTCAGATTTTCAGGGAATAATAACATACATATCCTGAGTCTAGTGAACTAACAGAAGAACATAATGTTAGGTATAATTAAAATTATTTAAGATAACGTATAAAAGGGAACACAAAATTTTATCTGTGTAGTTAAGGAAGTGTATTTCCGAAAGCTGTGGCTGAAATGCAATTATTGTGGTCAAGTAGACTGAAACATACAGTTTAATGTCCTGTAAAAGTTTCATGTCAATGGCGACAGTGGTTCCTGAAATGCAGGGAAGCCAAGTCGCTAAATTTAACATTATCGGTATAGGGCGTTCCAACTTCTCTTCCAAGATGCTATTCCAGGCGGGTGTAAAAATAAATATACGCAACGGAAAATAATAAACGATAAAGTGAAGATTTGGCCTTCTCTGACTACCCCCTGAAACAGACCTTAGGATCTCTTAATGGACTTTAACGTGTAAGTTACAACCTAAATAAAAATGAATGATTAAGGCAACTAATAACACTGAATGATGAACGTTGTTCCTGCTTATATATTTGGTAATGACTGACATCATCTACGTACCAAACACTAGTAGATATTACTTTCAAAGATGATCTACGGTGGTGTGGAACCCCATTATAAATAGACTAACGTATCACTGCTGTTTAGATTTATAGCTCTAATAAGCCGAAGCAATTTGTGCTGCGTCCGGTGCGTCGATGTGATGGTTCTCGTACTCGTCTGCGACTATGGAAGAAATCTAGCCACAAATAAACTCTTTCCAACACCAGAACCGTAGAGGACAGTCCTCCGATATACTCTAATAATGTCTTCTCCTCTCTGTGTTCTACAGATGAGAGACGCGAACTCCCAGCCACAAGGATGGAGTTCAGATAACGTCTCAATGTAAGTACAGGCAGAGGAAGTGCTATCAATTACTGAATGCTGCGTACTCAACGACGACTTCCCACCTGGAGGTGAAGTCCAGAATCGTATAGGTTAGCAACAGTACAGTGCTTAACTGTTTCAACTCTCCTGAGAGTAAAGACAGCAAGTCCGTTGAAGCAACAAAGGTGACATCGAGCGACCGTCACACACGGGCGCTCACAACGGAAGACCTTGTCTCTCCACTGCTGGCTTCCCAGTAAGGCTCAGCTCACCACCATCGTAATTTCAAAAATGAATCATATTCTTAAAATCACGGTATATTCTCCCTCTCTACAGATTCTTCCGAATGCGGACAAACTATATTTTAGTATTTTGTCGCCCAGCGCGGAAAGTTAGGGAGGAAAAACCTATACTCGTACAGTGGTACGCTTCTGAGTAAAGGTCCTTGGAAATAACCCAGCCTGCGTGATTTCCGAAGCGCCGCTTATTCTTTCGTCTCACCTGCGTCCAAGATCTGCAGAGTTCGGAAGTATTATCCGGTTATCCTTCCGGCCCTACTACAATAACGACCGATAGCGGCCGGTCGCCCCTGTATCGTGCCTTCGCCCTCAGGTGTCCAGACTGTCCGCCTTGGAACTTCCTATGTGTAGCTGAACCACCACACCTGTGTGGGCCTTCCAAAAAATGGTTCAAATGGCTCTGAGCACTATGGGACTTAACTTCTGAGGTCATCAGTCCCCTAGAACTAAGAACTACTTAAACCTAACTAACCTAATTACATCACACACATCCATGCCCGACGCAGGAATCGAACCTGCGATCGTAGCGGTCGCGCGGTTCCAGACAGTAGCGCCTAGAACCACTCGGCCACTCTGGCCGGCGTGGGCCTTCCACCTCTACTAGTATAGGCAATCATTCATTACGCCGTTCTGATAATCAAGAACTCTGTCACCTATCATGCAATAAGTGTTAACAATTATTTACAAGGTGTACGTGACAATGTCAGTCTCCTTTACATATTCATATATACGATGTACCACCTATCATATGATACCTGATTGTGTTTGTAGATCACGGCGAAGTATGTGGATGGGTGCTCGTAAGGTGCGAAATTAAGCCACCTTACACCCTAAAATAATGCACATACACCGGGTAATGTTTCTGGCTAATAAGTCCGCAACAGTTCTTTCATTGATTCATGTATATTGACTTACAAACACAATCGACACCGTTTATATCCTCGTTATCATAATCCCACTAACACTTCTCGTTACAAACTTAGGTAGTCTCATCAGAAGCGTAACACAGAGTCATCTGTAGAAAAGTGATATTACACTCCATGAAAGATAAGATCGAAGAATTTAAGACAGTACGAAATGAAATGAAATTGTGCATGATGCAGTAACCAGAAAACTTTTGGAAATTTGTGGTAAGTTCCTATAGGACCAAACTGCTGAGGTCATCGGTCCCTAGGCTGACCCATTACTTAATCTAGCTTAAACTAACTTACGCTAAGGACAACACCCGAGAGAGGACTCAAACTTCCGACGGTGGAAGCCGCACGAAATGTGACAAGGCGCCCTTGACTTCACGGGTAAGAAGCAACCAGCTTCGTAGTAATTACAAATTCGTAACCTCATTGGACATTTGCGCTGCGCGGAAGTACGCGACCGAATAACAGCGGGGAGTACCATACTAGAAAACGAAAGTAGCTAACCTCAGACAATAAACTATATTCCGGCACGGAAAATAAATTCGATTGATTTTATCAGATATCTTGTACGTTGTAAATAATGTAAAATTTACCGCTCTCCTTGAAACAGAGGTGATTTCATGTTTGTTTGGGTGGTAATGAAACGCTGTGAGCAATGAAATATTCGTTTTGGAAATGAAATTCGCCTTTTCTTGCTACACCGTATTTTATTATTTCCAGACGCGTTTCGCCTTTTACTTTAATGCTTCTTCAGGGGGATCTAGAGTGATACATTTTAGCTTTGATATGCGAGATTTATAGATTAAAGAACAGTTCACATCTTGTTTTCTACGTAAAAACCTGATCACTTACGGTTATTCGCGTTTTTGGATGGCATCAGCGTTTTCTCTCATCTGATCACTTGCTGGAGGTCGTTTTATAACGTAACTTACAAAACATAAGCTTGTTTTCACGTTGCGAACTTTTTTCTTAACACTTTTCATATTGTTTTGCGCTAATTGATGTGGAGCAGTATCAGTCTTCTGTCACTAGTTGTAGATATTTCACAGAAAACTGTATTTTAAGTTGTGACTACTGTGTGCTCAAATAATGCGTCTTCCTGTTTGGTTTGTTTATGTTGATGATGTCAACGTAACGAACTGTATGCTGAAAACTAACTTCTGTTCATATCTGTCCCTTTTGTATCTGTGTGTGACTGTATGTATGTGTGTGTGTGTGTGTGTGTGTGTGTGTGTAAGATAGAGACAGTGTATTGTACGGTTTCTCTCATTCTCTCTCTCTCTTCTTTTTTTTGTGGTTTTGTCGGTGCTTGTTCGTAACGAGCTGTAGAAAGGTGAATGTGAATATAATCGCTGTCAGAGATTGGTTGAAAGTTTTTGAATTCAGCTGATTTGAGTTCTGCTTTAAATGTTTTGTGGCGGGGTTCGTGGGTGAGTGACTGGAAAGGGGTTGGATGATATTATTATTATACTACTCTTTTATCTATTAATGAAAACAATGGGTTGTTTGTCATGTGTACCACATACATAAGACCAAAGAAGACAAAATTACCTTGTTGAACGATCACGTGCCGGCCAATGTGCCCAACCGGTTCTAGGCGCTAAAGTCTGAAACCGCGCGACCGCTACGGTCGCAGGTTCGAATCCTGCCTCTGGCATGGATGTGTGGGATGTCCTTAGGTTAGATAGGTTTAGGTAATTCTACGTTCTAGGGAAATGATGACTCAGATGTTAAACCCCATCGTGCTCAGAGCCATTTGAACCATTTTGAACGATCAAGTACTTATGGCAAACAACTCGCTGTTTATATTAATATATAAAATGATAGAATAACATTCCAACACAGGATTATTATCATAATAATAATGCCACTGAACCCTTTCCCACTCAATCGTCCATGAATCCCTTCACCAAACATTTAAAGAAAATTCAAATCAGCTGAACACCAAAACTTACAACCTGTTTCTGATACGTGTTACACTCACATTCAAATTTCTACAGCTCGCTCTGAATAACAACTGACACACCCATACCTGCAAAAAGAAAAAAAAACGAAAAAAATCATACGTATTCATTTTCTCTCTCTCTCTCTCTCTCTCTCTCTCTCTCTCTCTCTCTATATATATATATATATATATATATATATATATATATATATATATATATATATATATATCTCTATCTCTCTCTCTCTCTTACACACACACACACACACACACACACACACACACAAAGCATTATAACCACCACATATACACACTCTTCCTTTCTCTCTTACACACCCAAACATACATAAAGAGAATAGAAATGAACGGATGTTAGTTTTCAGCATTTAGTTCGTTATTTTGGGAACATGTAAGTAAAGAACTGCTTTTAGATTTTCACGGCCGGTATTTGCTTTGATGCTGATTTTTGTTTTATGGTCATTAGGCTGTGGCCCAAGGCACAACTCTCTGCCAAACGTTTCATCTTTCAATACTGGAGACATCGTGAGAGGCTTCAACGAGTGAGAAAGCATTTACAGTTTCGAACAAGTTCAGAAAGCCGAATTGTTGATATGTATCCACGTAACGGTCGGTTCATGACGTCATCAGAACGCTGCATAATTTCGCGTAGTCGCGATGACGTATGTTGTGCTGGAGATCGGCGCCGTTTGTTTTCTTAAGTACTAAGGCCCACTACATATCTAATTTCAATCCTTCTACTTCTTCGTGAATGTTGTTTTTGGGCTCCTGAATACCCATGGCCTTTCTGGACATCCTAGCAATGTAATGAGCAGATCCTGCTAAAAGCACAGTGTATGGAAAACGGAAACGATTTTGGTGGATCGCTAGTCCCATTTTTCGATGTACAGGTACGTAAAAGAACTGACGACACTTTGGAAATGTAGTTTACTCAGTGAAAGACATCTCCACAGTACTTCCAATCACCGTCCCTTGCAGAAAAGAAGAGTTATCCAAACATTGGTGGAACGAGTTAAAAGAATCTGTGAACCACAATATTTGAGATATGAGCTCGGCATTTTCAGAGATGCCTTCACAGGAAACGGCTACTCTGAAAGAGAGATAAATAGGGCTATACACTCTACAGAATCTAGAGCTTCTACTGAAAAAGAACCTACTAAAGGAAAAGTTTTCCTTCCTTTTATAAAAACTGTAACACACTGTATGAGCAGAGTACTCAGGAATCGCTGTATTGATACAATGCTTAAACCAGCTGCAAGTGTGTTTGAAAACGGTGAAAGACCTAGGCCCACCACTTGCCTAAGTAGGAGGACAAGAAATTCCTTTCCCATGTGGCGAAGTGTGCATGGGAATTACAAAAACAAGCATGAGAACCCGCCTTAAGAAAGATAAGAGCAATTATCGCCTGGACAGGACGGGTGGCTAAATGGTTCAAATGGCTCTGAGCACTATGGGACTTAACATCTTTGGTCATCAGTCCCCAAGAACTTAGAACTACTTAAACCTAACTAACCTAAGGACATCACACACATCCATGCCCGAGGCAGGATTCGGTTCCGGACTGAGCGCCTAGAACCGCTGGACCATCGCGTCCGACAGGACGGGTGAATCAGCAGATAGTGCACAAGGGCTAGGAAACCACCAGACTCGTTTCTCTGTCACTGTGATTTCAGCAAGATCTAATAATAATTACTATGTTAGGATGTACCGAGAGGCCAAAGAGATTTCTGACATTGGCGAGCCACAATAACCAATGGCGGCCATTCCAGATTACCTCGCCTCCCTCTAAGAATTCTGCTCTACCATTCTGAGGTGAAAATAGTGTTGAGTGTGCAAACGTTCTGCCCCAGTTCGTGACCTCATGTGAAGAAATCAACGTCATAAGGTAGGACCGACGAGTTCTTAAAATTTTCTGATGAAACGCACTTTCGTAAAGGTTACATTTTGTACGACGAGAGAACAGGGTTTTTAATTACTGCGTCAAGTGATGTTTTCACAGTCAATGGCAGTTGTAAATTATCAAGCTATCCTGGCCTAAATAACTGTGTCAAAGTTAAGTAAATCGTTTATTCATTTATGTAGTGAAGTGAACTAATGCTTCCTGTGTTCTCGCATTAAGAGTCTTCCCCAGATGAATCAAAGAACGCACAGCGGTGGCCGATCGAAACTTAGTGCTAAATGTATCAAACACCTTGTTCTCCCTGATGACCTCAGACATTAAGTGCCATAGTGCTCAGAGCCTTTTGAACCAACCTTGCTCTCCTCACTACAAACTCCATAGCATACCCCAGCGCGACTCCGTTATTTTATGCAGTGGTGTGAGGACGTCACGAACCGACTGGTGCACAATTACATGATTCATAAGCAATTTTATGAACTTGTTTGAGAATGTTACTGTTTTTTAGTCGTTGAAGCCTCTGATGAAGTCTTGAGTGTTAGAAGACGAAAAGTTAGCCTGAGAATTAGGCCTTGGACTACGGCCATAAAATAAATACCAACAACGGAAAAATAGCGCCAATGGAGCTAATATAGGAGTGGAAATAACACAATTCCCATTAGTTTTGAAAACACATTGCGTACAGCCTGTCCCCATCTTACAACTCGTCACGCTGGTACTGTATGTGTGTAAGTCAGACTTTATTACAGCGACATGATTCTCTGGCCAGTCTCTGGCCGGCCTTGCACGCGGAGCCTTGGTAGGGCGGCAGCGGCAGCGGCTGCGGCTGTGGCGAGGCATTTATCAATAAGGACTGCCTGCGGCACCAGCTGGCATTCCGGGCGTCTCATACGCCGCCCGGTCGGTATTCTAATTTCGATCTGGCGCCGTCTGACATGTGGCTCACTCCGCTAGCATGGAAGTTTAAAATACGTACATATACATCTTCGTACAACACTTGTCAGCTACTGTTGAAGGGTAAGGTGAGGTGGAGATATTTTGGTCTCCTCTGGTGCTTAGGTAACGACTGGATCATTAATGTGATATCTTGCAGAAAACTGTATATTTTTTTCTTTGTTTCATTGCTGGTATTTGTTTTATGGGCATAAGGCCTTGGTCCAAGGACATTTTCAGCCTAACGTTTCGTCTTCCAATGCTGATAATTTCAGCAGAGGCTTAAGCGACTCAGAAACAGTGACAGTCTCAAACACATTCACAACGCAGAGCTGTTTATACACTACTGGCCATTCAGATTGCTACACCAAGAAGAAATGCAGATGATAAACAGGTATTCATTGGACAAATATATTATACTAGACCTGATGTGTGATTAAATTTTCACGCAATTTGGGTGTATAGATCCTGATAAATCGGTACCCAGAACAGCCACCCCTGGCCGTAATAACGGCGTTGATACGCCTGGGCATTGAGTCAAACAGAGCTTGGATGGCGTGTACAGGTACAGCTGCCCATGCAGCTTCAACACGATACCACAGTTCACCAAGAATAGTGACCGGCGTATTGTGACGAGCCAGTTGCTCCACCAACATTGACCAGACGATTTCAATTGCTGAGAGATTTGGAGAATGTGCTGGCCAGACCAGCAGTCGAACATTTTCTGTATCCATAAAGGCCCGTACAGGACCTGCAACATGCGGTCGTGCATTATCCCGCTGACATGTAGGGTTTCGCAGGGATCGAAAGAAGGGTAGAGACACGGGTCGTAACACAACTGAAATTTAACGTTCAAAGTGCTGTCAATGCGAACAAGAGGTGACCGAGACCTGTAACCAATGACACCCCATACCATCACGCTGGGTGATACGCCAGTATGTCGATGACGAATACACACTTCGAATGCGCGTTCACCGTGATGTCACCAAACACGGATGCGACCATTATGAAGCTGTAAACAGTACCTGGATTCATCCGTAAAAATGAAATTCGTGCGCCCAGATTCGTCGTTGAGAGCACAATCGCAGGCACTCCCGTCTGTGCTGCAGCATCAAGGGTAACTGCAGCCATGGTCCCCGAGCTAATATTCGATGCTGCTGCAAACGTCGTTGAATTGTTCGTGCAGATGGTTGCTGTCTTGCAAACGTCCCCATCTGTTGACTCAGGGATCGAGACGTGGCTGCACGATCCGTTACAGCCACGCGTATAAGATGCCTGTCATCTCGACTATTAGTGCTACGTGGCCGTTGGGATCCAGCACAGCGTTCCGTATTACACTCCTGAGTCCACCGATTCCATATTCTGCTAACAGTCATTGGATCTCGACCAATGCGAGCAGCAGTGTCGCAATACGTAAACGGCAATCGCGATAGGCTGCAGTCCGACCTTTATCAAAGTCGGAAACGTGATGGTATGCATTTCTCCTCCTTAGACGAGGCATCACAACAACGTTTCATCAGGCAACGCTGGTGAACTGCTGTTTAAGTATGAGAAATCGGTTGGAACTTTCCTCATGTCAGCACGTTGTAGGTGTCGCCACCGGCGCCAACCTTGTGTGAATGCTCTGAAAAGATAATCATTTGCATATCATAACATCTTCTTCTTTCGGTTAAATTTCGTGTCTGTAGCACGTCATCTTCGTGGTGTAGTGATTTTAATGGCCAGTAGTGTAAATTATGAATTCGTGCAGCAATCGGTTAGTGACGTCATCACACCAATGTGGAAGATCACGGAGTCACGTCGGCGTATGTTGTGGGGCTTGTAGTGTGGAGGACTAGACGTCACTCATTTTTGTGAAGAAGTGATGTGAAACTGTTCTGTAAATTAGTACTGTCATTATGAATTGTAGTTTACTCTCAGTGTGCCTGCGCATATTTTCTACTAATTTCTGATAGCTACGGCCCTGTATGGACGCATAATATCTGTTTATAAGTTTTACCAACCTGAGAGAGATAGCTGGGTAGCAGTTAAGCTCAAGGAGGGACACAGCGGTGTTAAGACGAGCAATCGTCAAAAGTCTATTTATTGGTAGAAGAAGCAGTTATACTTTCTAAAGCGAAGTGGTACTGAGTAGCATTTGTCGGAAGGCGAAGTTTGTTAGAACATGCAGACTAAAAGAATAGCAGTTCAGAGTAGGACGGTGGAGTTGTTATATCCATCGTTTGCGATCACTGCGGAAATCGGTGTAGAGTTTCATTTAGTTGTTGAGAAAAGGGTTGTTTTGGAAGTGTTGGAAGAGAAACTCCGATACTAAAATTTTGTGCCAGAGAACGTCTTTGTGAGGAAATGCGTGTCGAATTTGGAACATTCTAAAACACAGCTGTTGGACTATCGTTGCTACAGTTCGTTAAAAACTACAAAGAAGAAAAATTAACATTGGAATCGGCACAGAAGAGCAAACGCAAGATTAGATGTCATTGAAAGAAGAAGAAAATACAAGAAAGAAGACGCTGCAGGATATATGATAGAGCTATAGAACCTCCAGGAATTAGCAGCAGTCAATTTACTAGAGTGTTATTAAATCATGACGCATGCTAAGTAGCGAAGTAAACTAATATACGTGACGTACAAGACACTTAAAGACTATGAACTTTGGTGATTCGTATATTTACAAGTTGAATTTCGCAAGGTATGCTATGTACAACGAACTGTGTTTAGTGTAACGGAAATGATAATTAAATCGAGATTCTAATCTGTCGACAGGAGTTGATATACATCAATGTGGACAGGTGAAAATGTGTACCCCGACCGGGTCTCGAAACCGGTTTCTCCTGCTTGCATGATAGATGCTGTATCCATCTGAATCACTAATGGCACTGAGGACAGTACGACTGCAATGATTTATCCCATGCACGCTCCCTGTGAGCCCGACACTCCTAATTTAAAGTCGACACACTACATGCGTAGTGCCCCTACCCACTAGACTCATTATTCGCGGCAGATAATCTTACCAAGTCCCGTAAGAATTCGGGAAATGCGTCTGCGTCCGCACAGAAGAAGAAGGTCAACTGCCGGACATGTCCGAAAGGACACATACCATCTTCATATGTGATTTGTGTGTTACGAAATGTGTTCTAAAAGTGTGACGGTCAAAGTTCCAATCCCTCATATTGAGTGAAATAATTAACAAACAGCTACACAAATTGAATAAATAATTAAGCTGCGGTTATTGTTAGAAGGAGTGCTAAAATACTACATCTAGGTCCCTACTGCTAACCCGATACAACAAACGCCCACATCCAGTCAAAACCAAAGTTTGGTTCCCTTGCGTCTATTTTCTTCTGAACGATGCGCCAGATCAGCAACAAAGTTTCATTTTAGGATTTTGGGGTTTAACTTTGTTGATTAATGAGACACAAATCGCTAACTTACTCCCGCTCAGCGATATTGAAGGACAGCAGAGCATTGCCGCCAGAAAATCAAACTGCAGCCATCAACGACGTAGGTTGTGTCTGTGATTCAGTGGTCAACCATCAGCCGCGACCTATAATTTTTGTTTTGAGTGTACTGTTTTGTGACAAAAGCGCACACCGTGTATTACATTAAACTGCAACACATTCGAATAAAATAAATAACGATTGCTGTAGATATTAATTCACTTTGCTATCTTCATATTAGAGCAAATAACATACGCCTTTCCCGCAGAGCACTAACTACTATAACTGAAATCAGCATTCCCTCTCACGGTGGTAAATCTACACTGAGGAGACGAAAGTCATCTCCTAATATCATGTCGCACCTCCTTTGCTTGGCGTACTGCATCAACTTGGCGTGGCATCCATTCGACAAGTCGTTGGAAGTTCCCTTCTGAAGTCCTCTATAGCCATCCGTAATTACGGAAGTGTTGGCGGCACAGGGTTTTGTGCACAACGTGATCTCTCGATTACGTCACATAAATGTTCGATGGAATTCATGTCCGGCGTTCTGGGTGGCCGAATCATCCGCTCGTATTTTCCACAACGCTCTTCAAAATAATCTCGAACAATTGTGGCTCGGTGATATGCCGCATGGTCATCCATAAGACTTCCATCGATTAAAATGCATCGTCTGCCGTTCCAGACATGCCAAGAGAACAGGGTTTTGCAGACACGTCCGAAAGAACGGGCGTCATGTGGATAAATACTGTGTAAATTGAAGGGTGAAGGGGGGGGGGGGGGGAATAGGGAAAGAACTGCTGAAGCCAGCTGCGTGTAACGTGCTAGGTGGAAATGTAGGTCGGCTGGAAGGAGTAACGGGATAGTTCTCAGTGTCTGGGTGGTGCAGTGATTAACCCAAAAGCCTAGTACAGCTTAATAATCAGAAGATCCTGGGTTCGAACTCCGGTCCCATATATATTTTTACTCGTTACCGTTGATTCCGCATAATGTCCCTATGCGTCTGACGTCATTAGTTTCTTTCCTTTCTTTACTCTCCACTCCACTTTCACTTTACGTAATGTGTATCACAGCTGCGGATTCCGTGTAGTGTTTGTGAAACCTGGTAAATAAGGAGGGCAGGATTGGATTACGATTGTGGACTGGGCCCGAATCAATTCCTATTGGTTTGCTTTGCAATTTAACTCATTTAGTTTAGTAAATATTTTTTGAAAACATGCCAATGAGATCGCAATCAGACTTTTATGGCACGTAACCACAATCACGGCTGTAGGCCTTTAAAGCCAAAATGGCAAACATAAAATTTTTTGACAAATATACTGTCAAACGGCGAAATGAATAGCAAGAGTTAATTTAAAAACAACAAATAAAAGGTCACCTAACAGGTGAGACAAGTGATGGTAACTTAATAATACAATAATAAAATAATACACTAGGGCCAATGACAGACGGTGCTCCAGGAATCGACCTCTGCGAAGGTCACATCAAAAACACTTTCGAGAGCGAAGAGAAAGGCAGCCAAGAGTTGCATTCAGATCACAAGATGGTAACTCGGACTAGTGACAGTCTAACGAGCGACTAACGATAATATTGGTGAGGCTACCTGACATCCAACAAATCCGCCAGAGCCGGAACCGTGGTCACAGGGCCCGGAACAAGAAGCAATCACCACCACTAAGGTAGAAGAACGGCACCCAACATACAATTAAGAAGCTGTCAATCTTACACGCCTCGTCGGACAGCAGCGGCAAAGCGAGGAAATGCACACTGCCGTTTCATACACTAACCCCAGGGCAGGTAACTGGCGCGATAGGGGCCACAAGACAGAAAAATACCGCTCGTTGAACTTGACAATGTAAGAAGCTGAAAATAGTAAATAGTAATTAGAAGCTCAGGAAGGCTAATCAGATCCGCCTTCCCCAGGTAATCCACTCGCAGCTTTTCGCCTCGGCGACACTTACGAGCATCAACACGAACCCAAGTCACTGGAGAGTCACGAGATTTCACAATGGTGGAGATTTCTGTAAGCGAATTTCAATGCACTCAACTTAAAAATGCAGGATCCGGTTTCGACGAGGTCGTACACCCTCGTAACCACTGCCCTTCAATCCGGCAGTCCTTACATACCCGACGTGTTATCGCTCTGTGCGGACCTCGCTGCTCCTGCGTTCCCAATCGAACTCTCCACTCACACCACACGGAAGAAGCACGAGGTGGCCAGAAAGATAGGACAGCAGAACTGCATATAGATAAACGCCGCTGCTGCCACTAGCGGACAGCAAACGCTTACGAAACTGAGTGGCGCCATGAACACTAGAGGAAGACAAACAACGTAACCGCGCCAACTAAACGGTACGGTCTGGTAGAAACCCACACGGCACCAACGCGAGCCGCAGCACGGCTCAGTTTGTTTCTTCGCACCCCTCCCCCCCTCCCCCCGAAAGAACAGAGATGACGGATTCATGTTATTGGCCACAGACTGCAATGAATCCCCACCTTCAATGCGATTGCACAATTATGTTCGACCTCCTGCGGGAATCGCAACGAGCATAAAGGACGCAATCTATGGGTAGGTGGCGCTAAGTTGGAATGAATGTTGGACGATCGGGAGGCGTAGGCGTACCGAGAACGTCCACGCAGTTGCGCGGAACACTGTGTCCCGATGGTGCAGTGGTTGATGCAACTGCGTAATAAGCAGGAGATCCCGATTTCGAATCCGAGTCTGGCACAGAGTTTCACTCGTCGCAGCTGATTCCGCATAAATTCACGATGCAGATGACATCAATAGTTCATTCCTTTCTTTTCATGTCTCACCCTCCACCTTCAGTTTATATAGTCCTACGTTTGAGAACATGAAGTACATGAGTGGCTGTAGAAGGTGCCCAACCAGTCAAACATAATAATTTCCAATGAATGATCGGTTCATTTGGGCTAGAGGACCCATTCCATTCCATGTAAACACGGCACACACTATCATGATTCCATCACCAGCTTGCATAGTGGCTTGTTGACATCTTGGGTCCATGGATTCGTGGTGTCAGCGCCACACTCGAACGCTATCGTCAGCTCTTACCAACTGAAGTTCAGACTCATCTGACCAGGCCACGATTTTCCATTCGTCTAGGGTCCTACCTATATGATCACGAGCTCAGGAGAAGCGCTGCAGGCGATGTTGTGCTGTTAGGAAAGGTACTCAAGTCGGTAGTCTGCTGCCATAGCAGAAGAACGCTAAATTTCGCCGTACTGTCCTAATCGACACGTTCCTCGTACGTCTCACATTGATTTCTGCTGTTATTTGACTCAGTGCCATTGTACTGTTAGCACTGAAAACCTTGCGGAAACGCTTCTGCTCTCTGTTGTTAAGTGAACGCCGTCGGCCACTGCGTTGTTCGTATTCAGAAGTAATGCCGGAAATTTGGTACTCTTAGCACATGCTTGATACTGTGGATCTCAGAATACTGAATTCCCTAAACATTTCCAAAATGGAATGTCCCATGCACCTATCTCCAAATACCACGCCGCATTCAAAGACTCTTAATTCCCTTCGTATGTACATATTCACTTCGGAAACTTTATCACGTGAATCACCTGAGTACACACAATGCACTCGCCCTATATGTATAAGGCCCATTCAAAAAGAAATGAGCCGGAAGCATACTTACAGAAACCGGTGCCTGTATGTTAGAAGCATTGACCCTGGCAGTTAAGGCACTTTTCCCGTTGTGATACAAGGTCGTGAATGGCTGTCTCATAAAATTCCCAGGACTGCGATGTTAACCAGTTCCGCACTTACAGCTGGACGTCGTCGTCAACACGAGTGCAGGAAAGGTTATGCTGACGTTCTTCCTTGACCAATATGGCCCCCTTCTGACTCACTTCATGCAGCAGGGGACGACAGTGAATGCCCAACGTTACTCGCAAACCTTTACCACCCCTAGCTGAGCGATCAAATCAAAACGACCAGGCAATCTAGCCCGTGGGCTCATTCTGCTCCACGACAATGCAAAGCCTCATACGGCCAACATAGTTGCGGCACTCTTGCAGAAATTCAAATGGGAGGTTCTCTGCCACCCTCCATACAGTCCGGACCTCTCGCCCTGTGATTACGCCATTTTTGGTCCCCTTAAAAAGGATCCGAGTGGCAAACGATTCACTTCGGACGACGACATCCAGCTGTACGTGTGGAACTGGTTAACATCACGGCTCCGAGAATTTTATGAGACAGCCATTCACCGCCTTGTGTCACAGCGGGATAAGTGTCTCAACAGGCAAGGTCGGTACTTCTAACATACTGGTACGGGTTTCTGTAATTATGCCTCCGGTTCATTTCTTTTTGAATGCCCCATGTATATTATATCAGCGATACCTGCGCTATCTGTATATGTGCATATCGCTACCCAATGACTTTTGCCATATCAGTGTACAAACAGAAGACACAACGAAACGTTGCGGTCATTAGGATTTATGCTTTATGAAGCTTCTTATATCATTCTTTTTGAGAATAATATTTACAGGATTACAGTTTTTAGATGTTTTCCTTTTTTGTAATTAATTTTACACAAGGCTATTGACGATATTATTTTACTGGGATTTACGAGTTTAAAACAGAGTCTGTTGTGAATTATTACAATAGATTGCGCCCAGTTTACGAAGTCAACTGAGACTTCGTACAGTAGTGTTATTATTAAGCATGGTATTCAAGTACTAGTCATCGGTAGTGTTACCTTAAAGCACGGTATTCAAGTACTATTCATTTAATTCTAGTTACGGTTTATTTCGTCATATGCTAAGAACCGATAGAGCAATTAACGTTTCGTCATTACGACCAATCACAACTTTTACTAAACTGGTCTGCCGCCTCGCCTAAACAGCAGTTATCACTACAGCAGCAGCTATAATATTTGCATGTACTCATTCGTTTGTTAGTTTGATCTTGGGAGTGCATGTGTGTTGTATATATCATGTCAGGGAGTTGTAAGGAGAGCTGCTAGATATTTTCATAAGTACTTTCAATCGGATTGGAATCACTGAGCTATATTTAGTCAGGAAGGTGTTACTATCGCCACGTTGTACACGGATTTGCGGCAATATAATGTACCCCTGCTATCCGAATTTAAATATACAGCGTGGGGAGAGGAATGATTTTGTTAATACTAGCTGATTACAACTGGGATTATTGCAAAGCACCTTAAATACGTATACGCACATGAAAACTTTCGTTGAACTGTCTTAACCTATATGGAAACAGTTACGGCGATTAATTAGTAAGAAGGCAGAGTAGTTAGGAACGTTTGAAAGGGAAGTCAGCAAGTGAACTTTGTAATAATTGAGCAAAAAGCTTTTTAAATTCCGAATTTTGTGTGGTGAGAAATGTAAAGCCGCAGTGAGACAAAATAAACGATATTTGATTGTTAACGTACAAGGTGAACCCGAAGCCGGCCGCCTGAAATTTGGAGGTAGTTTAAAGTACTCGTATTATCTAACTATTGTGGTACAATTGACCCTTGGTCTCAAGTGACTAGCTTCAGAGTAATTGTGTTTCCCTCGATAACAACGAATTGATTATGACGGTCCTGTTCCATCGCGAGCTAAGTGAGGGGACATGACATAAATTAAATTCTTCTTATCGGGCAGATGGAGAGCCTAGATTACGAGACTCCGGTCGATAATCACATGGTGCTGGTTGCTAGAATTGTCACAGCTGCGGACGTAGTATGCCTGGGATTCTTGAGCGCATAAGACAGCCGACGGTGCATCGTTGAACACTTTAGATTGATCATAGTGTTCGATATTTTGAACAATATCTGTAAGGAAACGGTTCTGTAATACAGTAAAATACAGAGACAACAGGCGCAACCCACGGGGTCCCTGAAATCTTTTATATTACTCTGTTCCGTATGAAATAGAGGAATGGGAATTAAAGGGAAAAAATGGATGGAAAAATAGGCACTTCCGGCCGCACTGGGCATTGTGGAAATGCAAAGTCGAAAATGGAAAGTTCGTGCCGGAATGGAACTCGAACCTCAAATTACCGCTGCTCATGAGCGGTTGTGTTAACTGCTTCGGCCATCTGGACACGGTCCCTAACCGATCCAAATTTGCAACTTATCGCACGCTGCAATGCAGCATCCCCGTCATTGAACACCCTAGTCGCGAAACATTGTTCCCATCCGCAGTGGAGTAAATGTAATGGAGGCGTCACGCTACCACAGAAACGTATGTATACACGAGTCCTGCTTATACAGCCGGATTAGTTTCCCACCCAACCTTTGCTGTCCTTCACATTCCATTGTCATCCAAAAAATTTAATATTTTTTGAGCATACACTACTGGCCATTAAACTTTCTACAGCAAGAAGAAATGCATATGATAAACGGGTATTCATTGGACAAATATATTGTACTACAACTGACATGTTATTACATTTTCACCCAATTTGGGTACATAGATCCTGAGGAATCAGTACCCACAACAACCACCTCTGGCCGTAATAGCTGCCTTGATACGCCTGGACATTGAGTCAAACAGAGCTTGGATGGCGTGAGCAGGTACAGCTACCCATGCAGCTTCAACACGATACCGCAGTTCATCAAGAGTAGTGACTGGCGTATTGTGACGAACCAGCTGCTCGGCCGCCATTGATCAGACGTTTTCAGTTGCTGAGAGATCTGAAGAATGTGCTGGCCCGGGCAGCAGTCGAACATTTTCTGTATCCAGAAATGTCCGTACACAACCTGCAACATGCGGTCGTGCATTGTTGTGTTGAAACGTAGGGTTTCATAGGGATCGAATGAAGGGCAGAGCCACGGGTCGTAACACACCTTAATTGTAACGTCCACTGTTCAAAGTGCGATCAATGCGAACAAGAGGTGACCGAGACGTGTAACCAATGGCATCCCATACCATCACGCCGCGTGATACGCCAGTATGGCGATGACGAATACACGCTTCCAATGTGCGTTCACCGCGATGTCGCCAAACATGGATGCGACCATCATGATCCTGTAAACAGAACCTAAATTCATCCGAAAAAATATCGTTTTGCCATTCGTGAACCCAGGTTCATCGTTGAGTACGCCATTGCAGGCGCTTCTGTCTGTGATGCAGCGTCAAGGGTAAACGCAGCCATGGTCTCCGAGCTGATAGCCCATGCTGCTGCAATCGTCGTCGAACTGTTCGTGCAGATAGTTATTGTCTTGCAAACGTCCCCATCTGTTGACTCAGGGATCGATACGCGGCTGCACGATCCTTTACAGCTATGCGGATAAGATGCCTGTCACCTCGAGTGCTAGTAAGGCCGTTGGGATACAGCACGGCGTTCCGTATTACCCTCCTGAACCCACCGATTCCATATTCTGCTATCAGTCATTGGATCTCGACCAATGCGAGCAGCAATGTCGCGATACGATAAACCGCAACCGCGATAGGCTACAATCCGCCCTTTATCAAAGTGGGTAACATGATGGTACGCATACCTCCTCCTTCCACGAGGCATCACAACAACGTTTCACCAGGCAACGCCAGTCAACTGCTGTTTGTGTATGAGAAATCGGTTGGAACTTTCCTCATGTGAGCAAGTTCTAATTGTCGCCACCGGCGCCAACCTTGTGTGAATGCTCTGTAAAGTTAATCATTTGCATATCACAGCATCTTCTTCCTGTCGGTAAGATTTCGCGTCTGTAGTACGTCATCGTCGTGGTGTAGCAATTTTAATGGCCAGTAGTTTATAATGGATACATCAGCCCCGTCATCACGGGCGATGCCTGTTCGGTCTCATATGCCCGACATAATATACTCTGCTCGTATATGTATGCATTAATCTGTGATTTACTTTAATCTCATTCATGATTGAATCCTACAGGCCTTTTCACTGCTGTAAAGGTACACCCACAGAAAAACAAGTAATACGGACAACAATGTAGTGCTCGGTAAGCAGCCACTCCATGCACAATCTCTCTGAAATTATGTTGCAGAAGTTGGAGTTCGTTTGTTAAAATGAACTGTAATAAAACGCAATTTGAAACCTGGTGGATCCAAATGCTGACAAAACAGAAAAACCTTGTAGACTCCCCGTCTGACAAATCCAGGTAAGTCATCGACAAACAAACAAGAGCACGCTACTTCAATTTGCTTGTACATGAGATTTCATGTGTATTAAGCACAGTAGAGTACATATAATTTTCTGATTTTAGGACGTTTAATGCTTACTCAAATATACAGGGTGGAGAAAAATTGTGTAACGAAATAGTAACCCGGGATAGCTGATACCGATAGGAATAAAAATTACTAATGTTGTGTAGGTCGACAACGCACCATTTTTAAACTACGGGAACTTGGCGTCACGCTCTCCGATTGGCCATGGGATTGCCCTGGTACCGTTCGTCGGTTGACGAGCAGCGCTATGGTTGTCGGTTCACAAATACAAACTTCCATCGCCCCGTCACTGCCCATACGTGATACGCACACGTGTCAAATAGATCTTGTTGTTTGTCTCCACCTCACGTCAGAAGCATTCTCACGTAAGCTGCGCTTCGGAGCACACACGCGTCACGTACGATTTAGTCATACAGTGAGCATGGTGGCACGGTATTCGTTCGAAGAACAATGAGATATGGTTTTTGTTTAAGGACTAGCCCACGGTAATGCACATGAAGTTCGACGGTTGTATGAGTAACGGGTACAGCAAGACTCCACTCACACTTGCAAACGTGTACAGAAATTCACCGGCGACTTGGCGAAACAGGCTCTTTAGCAGGGTATCATGGTGATGCTGGAAGACCTCAAACACGACGGGATGCTGTATTTCAAAAGACTGTTCTCGAGCGCTTCGAGGAAGTACTTACGACCAGGAATCTAGTGGTTGGACACGACGTGGGCGTCACTCATCAGGTAGTCTGGTAGGTTTTGACGGATGACGGCCTTTTAGTTTCCAGCCTGTTCAAGACCTAAATCCCGTGGCTAGGATTTTGCTGGTTGTTTTTGCGACGTGTTGCACGAGATCCCGATTTCCCCGCCATTGTGTTGTTTACCGACGAGTGCGCCTTTCATCGGGGTGCGCCTTACAACACTCTAAATGTTCATTAATGGGCAAGGGGAAATCTCACATCAAGTACGTCCACGGACTCCAGGAACGATTTTCGCTAAAAATTTGGGCATGCATTGTGGGTGACCATCTGATTGCGTCAGTGCGTCTACTTCCATGACTTACCGAGCAAATTACCTTCACTTTTAGCAAGAAACTCTACCCGGCTTACTGGAAGATGTCCCCCGAGACATACGGCTATGCGTGTGGTTGCAACATGATGGGGCGCCCGCATATCACAGCCATGCTGTGCGCGGGTACTTAAATGAACCCTTCGACGGCCGAGTAATGGGTAGAGGTGCTCGTAGGACATGGCCCCCGCGATCACCAGATCTCACGTCACCCGACTTTTTCCTGTGAGGATTTTTCAGTCTTCTAATTCACCCACCCAGACGCGAACCACCTAGAAATGAAGAGGAATAAATGTAGTGCATTCAACATGCCACCAATCACATCAGGGCAATGCCAGGAATATTTCAAAGTTCGGCAAAACACCGTTAGACGTTACCAAGCTTGTGTCGCGTCAGAGGGTCGCCAACTCGAGCACCTGCATTAAGTAAACAATGTCCTAGCTACAAAAAAGGCCCTTTTCAGGGCCGACACAATTTGTAAAAGACTTTCTGTACGCGAACTAACAGCTGTTGAAGGGTTTGTTCCCGATACGTCTCATCGTGAGACTACAATGGATGTGTTGGGAACCTGGCGAATTCGCGCACAGGCCCCCGGAGTGGAAGGCTGGCGCGCTACCACATCGCGACCTCCGACAGGAAAGCATTCGCGATCAAGCGTTGTCCAGAACATCCGGCAACAGGGAAATCCCACGACCAATCGGAGCGCGTGGCGCAAAGTTTCCGTTGTTTAAAAATTGTGCGTTATCGACCTACACAACATTAGTAATTTTGATTCCTACTGGCACCAGCTATCCAGGGTTAATACTTCGTGGCACTTTTTTTTATAATACCAAGTGTGAAGCACAAATATGCATGTGTCTTTTTCTGTCGGCATTTTCCTTCTCAGTACAGCCAAAAGAACACCTGGCATAACTCCTGACCAGTCCCCTTATTTGACCTTTTCGACCTGTCAGTACAAGGTACTCATCAGTAACTGAGGTAGACCATGCCGATAACAATTCCGAGAAAATTACCGTTCAATTAATGTAGACTTATTACTATGTTTGGATTTATATGTGTTTACTGATGTTGCCAACAGAATGGATCAAGGTGTTCCAGTCGACGGCATGTCGGCGTCTTGCGTGTAAAGTATCGCGTGTCAGTAGCCGCTTAAGTGCTTGTGAAGTACCGGTCCTGGGCTACTGATATTAATGTTGATACTGATGAAAGGTGCCCTCCTCTCCTGGAATAGCATGAAGGCGCTGGCAGAGAGTAACGTTACATATCCTGAACCATGAACCGGAATGCACACTGATGATCACAAATTTTAAACCACCATCTCTCCTCCCTATCCTGCAAAGTACTTCAACGGGTTTGAGTTACACTACCAGTATTTTAAACGGTTACCTGGGAGACAAGACCAGGGCAAGTGTCCATGTTGGTTACAACTAGTGAGTTCAGCTGTAAATTCCTATCGACGTACGGTATCATTAAGAAATGTCTAAATTCTTTTCAATATTCTATGCAATAGTTCCATTTGCTGGATGAAAAACGCAGTTTCTTTCCGAGGTTCTTACCTCTCTCCTAACCAGTTGCCGGCTTCCGAGGCCAGGCATTGATCCATAATAGACAGGGTGGGAGAATTCGTAACTCCTCTCCCCCTTAATAAAATACATGGATCGCGTTTGTATTTTTATATTTTTCAATTATAGTGTTTTGTCTAACTTTTCAGGCCTAAGGAGCATAAGAACTGCTAGTTACTGAAATTGCATCGAGTTCTATAAAAATGAAAGCTAGTTTTGATAAGAGATACCGTTTGGTTACTTGCCAGAGGATTTGCTCACTTGGATTGGCTTGCCGCCTGACCGCAACCGTTGCAGCCACGTAGACGGGCTTTTTTAAAGGCTGAACGTTCACAGGTCACGCTAAAAGATGTCCCCGTAAACAAGTTGTACAGTCGGCCGCGCTCAGTCGATCACCAGTGTCTGACATGTTGCCATCGAGATAGGCGGAGTGTTACACTAGTAAATACTCTGGGAGAACACATTTGAAGGTGAAGATGCCAACAGTAAAAAGCAAGGTAAAGGGCAAAAATATTTCTAGTTAAACACACGATGTGGCCGCGAATGTCTACCAGCTTATGAAGAAAGAACCTGTGCTAGGTGCTCCAGTGAAACTTAATTCCACATTGAACTGAGTGGCCGAAACAAATGGTGTATCACTTACTTCCGTCCTCCGAAACGAAAGAGCACTGTAATGAGTCCAGGAAGGTGAATCCCCAACATTTTTAACACCTCATAAGAAAAGCCCCAAAAGATCTTGGAAATCTAGTTTACACAATTTTAATGAATAAGTCGTTTGTTAAGTAGTGAATAAATTTCTATATCAGTTCACCAGTGGGCTAAGATAGCGTCTTCGATTACTAATCAGATAACCTTAGGTCATCGGTTCGAACCCCAACATCTATTAATTTTTGAATAAAAATCATCAGCAATGGCAGATGAAACTTCCGGCATATGAAGTCACTCTCATTCTGCCAATAACCTTGTCAAAGAGGACGGAGGAGCGGAAAGAGTATCATTTGCCATTGGGAACAGAAACTGCCCTTAAAGATGCAAAGGCCAACAAAATGAGTGTTCAGAATGCAATGGAAGCCACGACATTAAAGACAAAGTCGGTGTACCAACAGGGCATATGGCCTGTATTTGAAGCGTGTAATGATGGTATCTGCTTTGAAGAACTATTTAGGACTATTCACCTAATCAGATATCCAGGAGAGACCTGCCAAGGGGGAGGGAAAAACCAATGAAAGGATACGTTCTACGAGTTGAGGATTGGAATGTCAGGTGGAAAGGTAGGAAAGCTAGAAAATCTGAAAAGAGAAATGCTAAAGGTGATTTAGAGTATGATGGAGGTCAGTGAATTGAAGTGGAAGGAAGACAAGGCTTTCTGGTGAGCTGAGTGTAATAATATCAACAACAGCAGAGGCTGGCCGTGGTGGCCGTGCGGTTCGAGGCACTTCAGTCGCAGGTTCGAATACTGCCTCGGGAATGGATGTGTGTGATGTCCTTAGGTTAGTTAGGTTTAAGTAGTTCTAAGTTCTAGGGGACTTATGACCTACGATGTTGAGTCCCATAGTGCTCAGAGCCATTTGAACAACTGCAGAAAACGGTGTAACGAGAAACGATCCGTAATGAATAGAAAGGGAGGGCAGAGAGGGAGTTCCTGTGAAATCTTAAGTATAGGCTTGTTCTCACCAGAATAGAGAGAAAATCAATACTGACAACGACACTTCACGCACACATTCCAACGTCAGATGCTGAAGATGAAGAGATAGAGAAAGCATACGAGGATATTGAACAGGTGATAGAGTACGTAATGGGAGATCAAAACCTAATAGGAATGGGAGATTGAAATGCTATTATAGGGAAAAGAGTAGAATAAAGGTTTACGGGACAAAATGGGCTTCGTTCTACGAATTACAGAGGAGGAAGACTGAGTTCTGCAGTACCTTTCAGTTTGTTTTAGCGAATAGTCTGTTTAAGAATCACAAGAGTAGAAGGTACAATTATAAAAGGTCGGTAGATGTGGAAAGATTTCAGTTGTACTACGCCAAGTCAGGCAGAGATTCTGAAACCAAATATTGAATTGTAAGGCGTACGTAGGAGCGAATATAGACTCAGACAACAATTTAGTAGTGAAAAAAAGGATGCTGAATTTTAAGAGACTAGTCAGGAAAAATCAATCCACAACGAAATGAGATAAGGAAATACAAAGCGATGAGCAGATGCACTTGAACGTCTGTGAGGCTACAGGTACTGCAATAAGGAATAGCTCAATAGGCAATACAGCTGAAGAGGAATGGACGTCTCTGAAACTGGAAATTACAGAGTTAGGAGAGAAAAACGTAGGTACGTAGAGGGTAAGTGCCAAGAAACCAAGCGTAATACAAGAAATACTTCAGTTGACCTGTGAAGGAAGGAAGCACAAAAATGTTGAAAACAAAGTCACTTAGGAGCGATATAAATAGGGAAAACAGGGAAGTTAAAGTGAAATGGCTACAGAAGAAATGTGTAGTAATTGAAAAAAAAATAATTGTTGGCAGGAATGACGCAACATATAGAAAATTCAAAACGACCTTCCGTGGAACTACAAAGAAGAGTGGTAAAATCTATAGCACAGTGGGGAATGCAGAGCAGAGAGCGGATAGGTGGAAAGAGTACGAACCCTCTAAGAGGAGAAGACGTGTCCGATGACGTGACAGAAGAAGTAACAGGTGTCGACATAGAAGACATAGAGTACCTACTACTGAACGATAATTTAAAATAGCTTTGGAAGACGTATAATCGAATGAGGCAGAAGGTATTGATAATATTCCATCAGAATTTCTAACACCATTAGGGGTTTGCAACAAAACGAGTACATACGTTGGTGTGTAGAATGAATGTGATTGGTGAATTCCATATGACTTGAGGAAAAATATCACCCACACAATTCCGGAGACTCCAAATGCCGACAAATGCGAGCACTGTAGCCAATCAGCTTAACAGCTCATGCTTCCAAGTTACTGATAAGAATAATATACAGAGAGTGGAAAAGAAAGGTGAGGTCGTATTAGATGACGATCAGCTTGGTTTTAGAAAAGGTAATGGTGCATGAGAAGCAGTTCTGACGTTATGGTTGATAATGTATACAAGACTGAAGAATAATCGAGTCAAGTTCATATGATTTGTCCACCTGGAAAAAATTTCGACAATGTAAAAGGTTCAAGAAGTTCAAAAAATTCTGATAAAAATAGGGGTAAGGTATAGAGAAAGACAGGTAATACTCACTATGTACAAGAGCTAAGATGGAACAATAAGAGTGGAAGGCCTAGAACAAAGGGCTCACATCAAAAGTCGTTTATGACAGGAATGTACTCTTTCGTCTCTGCTGTTCAGTTTATACGTCGAAGAAGAAATGACAGACATAAAAGGAACGTTCAAGAGTGGAATTAAAATTCAGTGTGGAAGGATGTCAGTGGTAAGATTCGCTGATGACATTTTTATCCGCAGTGAAAGTGAAGAAAAGCTGCGGGTTCTGCTGAACTCAATGAATATTTCAGTGGGTATTGGACATGTACTGAGAATAAATCGAAGAAAGACGAAAGCAATGTACTAGAAATGACAACATTGAGAAATTTAACATCAGGATTGCCGATCACGAAGTAGATGAAATTAATGAGCTCTGTTACCTGAACAGCAAAATAACTCATAACAGTCGGAGCAAGGAGGACATATTTAACGGACCAGCACTGAAAATGGAGCATTCCTGGCCAAGAGAAGTCTGATAGTATTAAACGTAAGCCTTAATCTAATGAAGACAAGTCTGATAATGTGCGTCTAGAGCACAGCATTGTATGGTAGCGAAACATGGACTGTGAGAAAACCGGAAGAGAAGAGAATATAAGTATTTCAGATGTTGCGCTACAGGAGAATGTTGAAAATTAGGTGGGCTCATAAGGTAAGGAATGAAGAGGTTCTCTGCAGAAGGGCGAGAAAAGGAAGATGTCGTAAACAGTGATAAGAAGAAGGAACAGCGTGATAGGACATCTGTTAAGACATCTGAGAATAGCTTCTGTGGTACCAGAGGGAGCATAGAGTGTAAAAGCTGTAGAGGAAAACAGAGACTGGAATGCATCCAGCAAATAAGTGAGGACGTAAGTTGTAAGTGTTACTGTGCGATGAAACGGTTGACTCAGGAGAACGATTGACGACAGGCCGTATAAAACCTGTCGGGAAGCAAAAAAAAAAAAAAAAAAAAAAAAAAAAAAAAAAAAAAAAAAAAATCGATAAACGAAGATGCACTTTGAAGGAACTTCTTAAAATGTTACAGAGTATAATAAATATTGATTGATTTATAAACACACTTCGAAAATCTTTACGCTCTAGGATTTAGATGGATGAAGACGGCGAATAAACTAATTTTTTTTTCAGGAACGGAAATTGTATAACGGCAATATGAATTGCTTACTTAAAAAGTGTCCGAGAGCACTAAGGTGAGTGTCGTCCATTTGCCTACATTCCAATTCACTTATTGCTACTAGGTGGGATGATACGGTGAGAAATAAATACAGTGTGAGTCGTAAATGAAAAAAAATATTTCGTACAAAATGTCACACATTGGGCTAACAACATGAATTCATTTTCTCCATGTTCCTTTGGCACTAAATTGGAATGCTATTGAATGTGACAAGGTTGACAAAAGTGAAGCAGGCTTTTTGGTGTTCCTCTGAGCCAACAAAGGCCAGACGGATGTATAAGGTACATTGCACAATATGCGAGTGTTGTAGTTAGTCGACGCCACCGATTAGCATGGGAGGCATGGTGCATTAAGCGACGGTTTGCATGGGAAAGCGAGCAAAGAGAGCGTGCTTCCCGATCTCGTTCCGTTTTCACCAGGCGGAATTCTGTTCAAAAATGTTCAGATGTGTGTGAAATGTTATGGGACTTACCTGCTAAGGTCATCAGTCCCTAAGCTTACACATTACTTAATCTAAATTATCCTAAGGACAAACACACACACCCATGCCCGAGGGAGGAGTCGAACCTCCGCCGGGATCAGCCACACAGTCCATTACTGCAGTGCCTTAGACCGCTTGGCTAGCCCCGCGCGGTGTGGAATTCTGTGTCAAGTCTAGTTGGCATATATATATAGGAAAATGAGCGGGAACTGTAATACTATGCATGTACGCTTTCTTATTTCTTTTTGCGGCCTAGATTTAATCTTAAGGAAGGAGTACAAAGACTGAGACTGCAAATTGTGACTACTCAGCTATATCTCAGTTAATCCAAACGAATACTACAAATGAGTACTAAGTTACATCTCAGTTAGTCCAATCGAATACACGTCGTGTCTCTGTGTCTGTATCTAATATCACCGGCATCTTGTATTCTGTGTCCAAGGTTGTTGACGTCAACAATCTCTCCCTTACAAATCACAGATTGATGCTGGCCCACAAAAAGTGGATTAAGGTCCATTGATCTAGTTAGCGATGATGTTGGGCCTCCACGACGAATTCATTTGGAAGGGAGGTTCAAAATGGCTCTGAGCACTATGGGACTTAACTTCTGAGGTCATCAGTCCCCTAGAACTTAGAACTACTTAAACCTTACTAACCTAAGGACATCACACAGCCATGCCCGAGGCAGGATTCAAACATGCGACTGTAGCGGTCGCGCGGTTCCAGACTGTAGCGCCTAGAACCGCTCGGCCACCCCGGTCGGCTTGGAAGGGAGGGAGCTGTCCAGATAGTGTAGCACTGTGCTGCTGAAGAGAGCGGGGGCTCCTTCACACATGTACCACAGGCTCATATGAGAGGCCAAACTACCGTCTTCCAACTATTCCGGTAACGTAGACTCCTGGAAACACACAAATCGCTCTCCTGCCAGCCATGGTGGTAACATATGAACTTATGAGATGTTAATCGCCGCTGTCCTGTGGGGTTTTCTTCTGCCCAGTCGTGTCTATTACACCAATTTAATATACCCTTCCCCTCCGTTTCATGAAATGGATTTCGTCGACGAACAGTATTGTTTGTGAAAAATGCTGGTCATGCCTCTGACGCCGTAGGATGAATTTGCAGAAGTCCAGTGTCCTTTGGTAGTCACCTGGCTACAATGCCACGAAAGGGGTGGTAATGGTTTCTGTGCAGTACTCGCATAAGATTTGATTATGAACTCCGACAGCAGTGGAGAGAGACCTGGTGCTTATTCTTCCGTCCTTCTCCACATGTTTTAACAAATTCTCTTCGTCATCCGCATTGCACGTCGACTATCGATCCCGGCGACTAAATCCCGGAGGTGCTACACATGCACGATACTCCCTCAAGTGCCTATCACAGAGAATAATGTTTATGCGGATGGAAGGAGCCGGTGAGAAAACCTCTCGTGACACATTTCTCTTGGAACATCAGCTCTTCCAGACTTCAAAACCCTAAGGTGAATTGAATGTCAGCGTGTTTCTCTTTCGTGAAACTTGCCATGGTAGGAACACTGCAAAGCGTCCGTTAGCGGTTGTCGGCGACGCGAGTATTGGCTAGAGCGAACACCGCAGTGCTTTTGTAGACACGTCATGCACGCCACGGTTTTCCTTCCGCCGATGACCGCTCTTTCCATTTACAGGGCAAACATTCCCTGACATAAGACTGTAAATACTGTCATCATCAGCAGCATGTGGTTCATGAGTTCTGGTACAATTTCACCTACACTACGATGAATTTGTTCTCATTCGTATTTATCAAACACAGGGAGATGCAAGTCAGCTTATTGTAGTCTTATGTGATGAATCTGTGGGTGAATAACATGTCATATTAGTGGGGTTTGTCAGTTTATCGTTAAACGGTTAACGGTTAATTTTATTTTATGTACATAATACATCGATAAGAACAAAGTTATGAATTGTCCGTCAATTGATGTGCATAGCAGTACGCGATCATCGGAATATTTTTCTTCACTTGTGACTCACCCCGTATCATCTGTAATAAATAAACCAAAAGTTATATTTTCATCTCTGATTTATTCCAGAAGCAACCAGTTACAACATTCCAATACACCGTCATCGGGCTAGCTACGGTAACATATTGCCTGACAAATCACACCTCAGAATGTTTAGAAGTGTATAGTCATGTTACATACCCTGCTTCGGTTTCTGGTTAGTTTTTGCATAGTATTTTGTCTGGAAATATCAGGTCAGTCACTATGTTACCGTAGAGGGGCTGATAATGGCAAAATGGAATGCCAAAATTTGTTGCCTCCTGATGGAAATACAATTGTTTTTTTTATTTATTGATGGTTATATAATCTTAATGTTACTTATAATCCGTGTTGATTGCAAAATCTTTTTATTCATATGACCTGTTTCGGTTCATTCAGAACCATCTTCAGATCTGATATTTCAGTTACAGGAATAACGCGTCCAAATCCAGCATCTTTCACATGCTGCGTAACGCAGCATGTGAACCGGTCACATGAATAAAAAAATTTTGCAATCAAGACGGATTATAAGTAAAATTATACAATCACTGATTGCTGCTCTCCCATCAGACATTATGTCTGTTTTTGCAAAGGATGTATAATGGCCTATAGGGAGAAAGTATATGTTCAGACTTGTCACAAAGCGTCGAATGGATTGAATGACAATATACTACAATGCGTGTTGAAACCTGTTGCTAACAGAAGCACAATTATCACCATCTATGGTGACGAGGAGGACTGTCTTGTATTGAGTGTCTACATAAGTTTTTAATCATGAAAAAAAAACAGAAATCATCACAGCTACATGAACTTCTCAAATTATGAAAAGAAGCTCAGGGAAAGATTAATGCGTAATCTACTACCTCATAGTGTTCTCGTTATAGATACTGTTACCGTAATAAGCATCTAACTCTTGTTCCAATATCATACTCCAGGAGGACGGAAACTCTGTCCTGGTTAAAAAGAAATGCAATTCTTCTCACAACGACTTGATGTATCCCAGTTACGTTCGCTGATCAAAATCATCAAACCAGACAAAATCACTTATTTTAACCGAACATTGCCATATTATGTTACAGGTTCCTCCATACCACCCAGAACTGAATCATTTACTGATTTTGGCAAGGTTCGAGAACGATGTAACTTAATGTAGGGTGAAGTTCAAAATGGTCGCGTCATTAACATTACTTGCATAACGAAAGGAAGACTGGAGGAGATGTTGCATATTTCAAGTGAAGGTTTACGGGATGAAGCGCTGGAGATGATCACAAGTGTGGTAAGTGGTCTAGTATCGAATAGTCTTGGTCACAGTGGTGGAAGCAATAGTGATTCCGGAGGAGAAAAAAATGGTTCAAATGGTTCTGAGCAGTATGGGACTTAACTTCTTAGGTCATCAGTCACCTAGAACTTAAAACTACTTAAATCTAACTAACCTAAGGACATCACACACATCCATGCCCGAGGCAGGATTCGAACCTCCGACAGTAGCGATCGCGCGGTTCCAGACTGTAACGCCTAGAACCGCTCGGCCACTCGGGCCGGCCTCCGGAAGAGAGTCAACAAACATTGCCAGTGGAAGCAAAGCAGACGCGGCTACTGAAAATGAGGAAACATAGTTGTGAGACATTATCTAAATGTGCCTTGTGTATGGAAGTAGTGACAGTGAAAGACCTATAGTATTATGCCAAATGAGGAACGGTATTATTTGTTATGTGAAGTTGTGTCTGAATTTACTCTAAAGACCTTTGAATGTGCTCTTAACTGCGAAGCCACTGTTTACGACCAAACTGAACGTTTCACATGGCTTTGCCTGTAAATTAAACCAGCTTAGACTTTGTTAAGAATGCTCATGGCAGTTCTAGCCCCTTTGCTCGTTGCTACACTGCAATAACTCTTACCTCCATTTCATTTCCCCTCCTGTGCCTACGAGTGTTCTTCAAAAAATGGCTCTGAGCACTATGGGACTTAACAGCTGTGGTCATCAGTCCCCTAGAACATAGAACTACTTAAACCTACCTAACCTAAGGACATCACACACATCCACGCCCGAGGCAGGATTCGAACCCGCGAGTGTTCTCCTCTGCATTTATTGTCAGCAACAAACCCAAGCCGGTTCGTGAGACCAGATAGAACTGACAGACAAAGGGAATTTGAGTAAGTCATGATAGAAAGGTAAAGATCCCCCCCCCCCACTAAAACAAAATTTAATAAACGGACTGACATTTCTGAACGAAAGCAGAGCTAACTGAAAGATACTGTATCCCGCTATTAACATGCTGGCGTAGCTATAGTTTTCGTAATGGCAGCAGAACTGGATTACTGAGAGCAGACTTCCATTTCCTACTGTGTAAATTAAGGTGTAGGGAATGTTGCTAGCCGCTTTTAAAAACTTAATCTGAAGCACTGTCTCTCACGTACTTTGCTATTTTCGATTAATACTGGGGCTCGTTAAGTAGCAGGGACGGTGATGATTCTAGCATGGGGGATGTAGTACCATTTCACCCACACCAAGTGTCAGTAGGTTTACTTACATACGGTTTGCACATGTCTTTGTCGCTCATTGGTTACTTGTGAAAGCTAACTCCATACCGGTTCTCTCAACTAGGTGGAGCAAAGTGGAGCAGTCAAGATGCTCTTGCTGAACGCACCTCGAAGAGCTACTACCGAATTGACAGTTGTGGCTTGCGTCAGAGCACAGTCTAGGAATCTGGCTTGTCCTACTGAGACCTGAAGCAGCCTAATTTTTTCACGACGAATGATATCTACGATCTTTGAACGTGTTAGATCTTGCTGTTCCACACACCTAGTATCCACCCTATAGAGGTGGAGGACTTGTGCTCTGTCAGATCCTCAAAAACATGATGCGGGTTCCTCAGGCATGGTAGTAATGAGAGCTGTTTATTGAAAAAGATACCCAGAAACCTTACTGAATTTCGCACTCTCATAATAGTGTCTCATTATCAGTACAGACTGACCAAATGCATACCTTGAACAATGGCTGTTTTTGCCGATTCCTTGAATGGTTTTGTCACGGTAAACTTCACCCCTCTCTGTACGCAAGCTGCATTTTAGGTTTCTCTTTTCTGAAGCTTAGGACGTGAATCATATATTAAAACAGAATACTGCATTGGCTTCTTTATCTCGGACGTTGTGCTGCTACTGGTGACGGAGAAGAGGTGGGGCCATAAGACGTGGATAGTCGTCCCCACTCCCGAAGCATGATTGGTGGAGCTGTCCGACGGCGTCGTGCCTTCAGCTGATATTGTAGATCATCTCAAGATCAAAAAGACTTCTTTAATATCTTTCGTGGGTACAGAAAGCAAGAGTGTAGCTGTTACTATCCGAATTTTTCAAATGTAATGTAGCGGTTAGTGTAGTTATCAGTAATAGTTGTATGTATTCACCAACTTCAGTAGTACATGATACAGTCCCACTTCGTTTTTCGTGAGACGATGGCCTCAACGTCCAGTTGATGACCCTCAGTTGTTCATAAAATAAAGAACACAAAAATGATGTTTGTCCATTGGTCCTCAGTTAGTAAAAAAAAATAGTCCTCTTCACATACCATAGCTAAGCAACAGGCTATGTTCTTCTTCAGTTGTCGGTATCAAGAGTGTGTACAAGACAGTAGTTGTGAGCTGCTATGCAAGAAGTGACACTGGTATGCGCCTCTTATGTTTATGTTTCACAATACGTTATTTGGCGTAACTTGAGCCATTACTTCCATCGTATACCAAATACTTCTTACTATTCATGTGCATCAAAATAAATCAAAATATCTGATAAAAATCTAATTATGTTGTTATTTATTTCTACCTTAAGAGCAGTGGTGAATTTCTTCTCATGCAAGGCTATTTCTAATTCTTCCAGAAAGTACCTTTCTTTTCCTTGTGCAGCCTAGCCAAGTAGTCTTGTATACCGCTTAAGGGGGGTCGTGGGATGCTTGTATAGAGGAAATTTTCATGATGGCTAACCGAGCTAACGTAAACTCAGTAGGTGTGATCCCCACCCGAGGATGGAATGATGACTTTTGAAATCATGTACCAGAGTCTTGTTGGCTGACATGTAATTTCATTCACACATTCCTGTATGCTGTCACGTTCTTCCAACCTCGCCACTTTGGCCCCACAGTGTCATGTTAACCTTGCTGAGCATCGATTTGAGCTGCTTCCTAAGACGGTTATAGCCAGGTTGTACACACGTCTTAGGAACAACTACGTTTCGCACGAAACAGGCCTATTGCCGGTCTATGCCACACTGGCTTCTTATCTCTAATGGACCATTTGCAGGGGTGAACTCGGCCCCATGAAACTGTGTGCCCCAAATTTCTAGTAATAATAGCACTACCCAATTGGTCAGGAGCGTCATTCATTACCTGCACAGATAAGGAGTATTTTATGTCAGTCAAGGAATGTCAGAGGGCTATGAGAATGGTTAACTGTAGGCCAGCCCATCTGGCTAGCCATGCAGTCTAAGGCAGGAAGGATTCCTGGTCCCCAGCACGAATCCGCCCGGTGGTCTACTCCATAAGACGCAGCAGGCGGGAAGGCACACTGGTCCCCGGCACGAATCTGCCCAGTGGTCTACGCGGTCTAAGACGCCGCTTCGTGGGTGGAAGGTGTGCTGTTCCCTGGCACAAATCCGCCCGGCATTCCACGCGGTCTAAGGCGCTCCTTCCTGGATGGGAAGGCGTGCTAGTCCCCAGCACGAATCCGCCCGGCAGTCTACGCGGCCTAAGGCGCTGCTGCCCGGGTGGGAAGGTGTGCTGGTCCCCAGCACGAATCCGCCCGGCAGTCTATGCGGCCTAAGGCGCTGCTTCCCGGGCGGGAAGGTGTGCTGGTCCCCAGGACGAATCCTCCCGGCAGTCTACTTGGTGTAAGGCGCTGCTTCCCGGGTGGGAAGGCGTGCTGGTCCCCAGCACGAATTCACCCAGCGGTCTACGCGATCTAAGGCGCTGCTTCCAGGGTGGGAAGGTGTACTGGTCCCTTGCAGGAATCAGCAAGAATATGGATGGTTTTTAATGTGGTTTTCTGTCTAATCGTAAGTGTGAAATTCAATATGCATCCACAAAAGACTGAAGGGCCATGCAAAATAACTTCGGAGCCTGCTCCATTCTTCGTACTAATAGCAATATTACAATAGTTTTATATTCTGTAAGAAGCAAACGCCTTCCCCTCCTATAATAACGCTGCATTACTAGTCTGTGTCGATGCTGCTGCACGTTTCACTGCTCGATGACTGACACCGCCTTACCAGAAACGTTATTTATATGGGTTTTACATGTCTCTAACTGCCACATCTGGTTGCGCTTTCCTTATCAGCTGCCTTATCAGTGATGCACTAGTTCTACAAGCGTCGCAGAGCCAAAGTTGATTATGGCAGCCCCCATCTCTATATATAGAGAGATGTTCTTCTGTTGCCAGTTAATATCATATATATCTTCGATATGCTAGTGTATTATGCACGTGTTAGACGTCTGAGGCCGGAGACGACGGATATAGGAGCTAGTGAACACAGGTTGGTCGTAGCGAGACTGAATATTGTAACCCCAAAATACTCAAAAATAAATGAAAAATATACCTTTTCAAAAAAATAGATAAAAATTCACTTGACTCCTTCCTAAGAGACAATCTCCACTCATTCCAAATTAACAATGTAAGTGTAGACAAGATGTGGCTTGAATTCACAGAAATAATATAAGCTGCAAGTGAGAGATTTATACCAAATACATTAACAAAAGACGGAGCCGATGCTTCTTGGTACACAAAATGTGACAGAACACTGTTGCAGAAACAAAGAAAGAAGCATGCGAAATTTAAACATACGTAACATCTCCAAGACTGGAGATCTTTCACAGAAGCTCGAAATTTAAAGCGGACATCAATACAAGATGCTTATAACATTTCCCACAACGACACTTTTTCTCGAAACCTGGCAGAATACCAAAGAGATTCTGGTAGCATGTAAACTGTGCCAATTCCTAGACACAGCCTCTCCCAATGATAGCCATGGAGGTACCATCGACGACAGCGCTGCCGAAGCAGAGTTACTAAACACAGCCTTTTGAAATTCCTTTACCAAAGAAGAAGATGAAGTAAATATTCCATAATTCGAATCAATAAGAGCTGCCAATATCAGTAACTTAGAAGTAGATATCCTCCCATTAGTGAAGCAACTTAAATCACGTAATAAAAGCTACCCCTCCGGTACTGACTGTATACCAATTAGGTTTCCTTCAGAGTACTCCAATGCAATAGCGGCATACTTAACTATCATATACTGCCACTACCTCGACGAAAGATCCGTACCCGAAGACCGCAAAGTAGCGTAAGTCACAACATAATTCAAGAAAGATAATAGGTATAACCACTACACTACAGGCCTATATCATTAACGTCGATATGCAGCAGGATTTTGAAATATAGATTGTGTTCGAACATTATGAATTACCTCGATGAGAATGGTCTATTGACACACAGTCAACAAGTATCTAGAAAACATCATTCTTCTGAAACAGACGAAGAGCTGAGTGCTACTGACAAGCGATTTCAAGTTGATTCCCTGTTTTTAAATTTCCAGAAGGCTGTCGACGCTGTACCACACAAGCGGCTTGTAGTGAAATTGCGTCCTTAAGGAATATCGTCTCAGTTGTGGGACTGAATTGGTAATTTCCTGTCGGAGAGGTGATGGAAATTCATTGAGGAAAACAGATGTCTGGCATTCCCCAAGGTAGTGTTACAAGCCCTCTGCTACTCCTTGTACGTATAAACGATTTATGAGCCAATCTGAGCAGCCGTCTTGGGTTGTTTGCAGATGATGCTGTCGGTTATCATCTAGTAAAGTCATAAGAAGATCGAAACAAATTGCAAAACTATTTAGAAAATGTGTGTGTATGGTGCAAAAATTGGCAATTGAGCCTAAATAACGAGAAGTGTGAGATCATTCACATGAGTGTCAAAAGGCATCCTTTAAACTTCGATTACACGATAAATCAGTCAAATCTAAAAGCTATAAATTCAACTAAATACCTAGGAATTACAATTAAGTACACATTGAACTGGAAGGAACATACAGAAAATGTTGTGGGTAAGACAAACCAAAGACAGTGTTTTATTGGGAAAACACTTAGAATATGCATCAGACTACTAAAGAGACTACCTAGATATGCTTGTCCATCCTCTTTTCTAATACTGCTCCGTGGTGTGGGATCCTCACCAGATAGGGTTAACGGAGTACATCGAGAAAGTTCAAAGAAGGGCAGCACCTTTTTGTATTATGGAAAAATAGGGGATAGAATGCCACTGACCAGAAACAGAATTCGGGGTGGACGTAATTAAAACCAAGACTTTCTTGCGTTGGAATCTTCTCACGAAATTTCAATCACAATCTATCCCCTCCGCATGCAAAAATATTTTTTTGACGCCTATCTATTTAGGGAGGAACGCTCATCATAGTAAAAGATGTTGAATCAGAGCTCGCATAGGAAGATATAAGTGTTCGTTTCTTCCACGCGCTGCTCGAGAGTGGAATTATAGAGAATTGTTGTTAATGGGGTTCGATGAACGCTGTGCCAGGCACTTAAGTGTGGTTTGCAGAGTGTCCCTGTAGTTATAGATGTAGATGTATATGAGGTAGCAAGTGGGTCATTTTTGACTCATACGCAGTTTAACATAATTTGATATCAGTAAGACCAGTTTTCAGACTAAATAGACGGACGGTGTGGCCGCGCGGTTCTAGGCGCTTCAGTCTGGAACCGCGTGACCGCTACGGTCGCAGGTTCGAATCCTGCCTCGGGCATGGATGTGTGTGATGTCCTTAGGTTAGTTAGGATTAAGTAGTTCTAAGTTCTAGGGGACTGATGACCATAGATGTTAAGTCCCATAGTGCTCAGAGTCATGTGAACCATTTTTTTGACTAAATATTTTCTAGGCGTGCCTCGGCCTTATTCGCGATATGTTTGAGTATATTACGACATTTTAGGACAAAAATAACCCGAAATATGATGAATTCGGAGGTTGGACGAGACTTTATAACAGCGCAGCCCACAGACTGTTTCGAGTGAGACACCCAGGACAACGCGACGCGCCAAAAGACACATTCTAGATGACTCGTCACTTTCTGCATTGTGGCTATTTGTCAGCGACCCGATTCTGAAACTGATAAAAAGACACACTACAGAGAAGTTTCACAACATACTTGTTAATAAACAGTGAGCCTAAGCCTGAAAGAACTAGATGCTTTCATTCGATTACTCTACACTCATGGACCATACGGCGCTCGGGATATTTAATACAAAGACTTGTGGAGCAATATGTGGGGAACTCCTCCAAAGCATCATTTCCAGGAACATTTTTGCAGAAATACGCAGTCACAGTCATCTTACGTTTGATTTTGTGTCATCATGGAAGTAATCCAAGGAAACTGATAAATCTTGGCTTGCTTCAGATATGGAATCTATTTACTGACAACTGCATTAACTGCTAGAAGCGAGACAAGAAAATAATAGTTGACGAGCATTTGTGTCCTTGAAAATGCTGGTGTCCATTCATACAGCACACGCCGAGTAAACCTCGTAAGTATGGGATAAAATATTGGCTTTTGTGTGGTGGTGATAAACGCTACTTCCTGAACGGATTCCCTTACCGAGGCTAACATGAAAATAGTGATTTGCGGAAGGGTCTAGGCACCATGTCATTGTGATTTTGGCACAACCATCCCCCAATAGGAGTCGCGACTTCACAACTGACACCTTTTTCCCCTCCATGAAACTGGCGGATGGGCTGATACAAAAGGGTACAAGTTTAATTGGCATTCGTCAGAGATCTCTCAAAGAGGTCCTTCTGTGGCGCGAAGTTGAAACGATGCCTTGTATACAACACACTGGTAGAAGTCAGGAGACAATCTTCTCACAGTATAACAAGGGAAAAAGAAAAAAAAAGTCCTTATTCTGATTATTATGGACGCTGGATATCAGGTCAATGAAAACACAAAGAAGAAGCTTCCAGAAATTGTGAAGTTTTATAATGAAACTAAGTGTGGAATGGATATGGTTGACAAGATGCCTACACTCTGCAGTGTCTGAGCTGGCACCAACCGATGGCCTGTAAGGTCTTTTACAGAATTCTTGACCTTGCCATGATCAGTGTTCACGGAATTCTCAAGTTACTTACCGATAAGAAGATTTTACAGCGAGACTTTACCCTCAGAGTAGCCGATGAGCTTCCTGGTTCTTACGGACTGCAGAGAGGAACCAATCTCGCTGTCCACTCACTCGATACCACAAACGGCCAACCTGGAAATAGAAATTTTTGTCCAATTCAGGTTCCCTGTAAAGAACAAAAGTGGCACAAAACATCACATATTGTTTCACGTTGGACAAGTGTGCGTGCGAAAGCTGCCAAGTGAAAACTCTTGTAGAATTTCTGAACTGGGAGTCCATTACAGCTTTGGCGATTCTCTCCACTCCTTTGTTCCTAAATATTTCCAAATCTTTACACTCCTACAGCGAAAGTATTTGTTCCTATATTCTTCTCCCTCGATTGCAACTGGCAACCAACCACGCTGAATACTTTAGTCACAAGCTGCATTTTAGATTCTTTTACAGATACTCAGTACTTACCTTATTTGTCTGTAAAAGTAAAAATACTATTAGTACTCATATAAACTGCATGTTTTGACTGTGTGTCAGTTTTTTTATAAAGGAAAATCGTTTAACATCCATTTACTTACTTGTTTTAATAATGTTTGATGAAATACCAGGCAATTTCTTCTGTTTAAATAAAAGGAGTTTATTTCTGAAAATTTACTTTTGATATTGTGCTATTAATCGAGAGACCACTTTATCCTTTGGTTACACTTTCAGCGCCTGAATGTATTGTTAACATGGCGAACCAAACCACCACTGAAATACCAACAAAACTGGTTTCCTACAGTGTGTCAAAAATTACTCATGTGGTGTTTAAAAGGGTACGTCGAAATCCGAGATTTCTTCTATTAAAGCCCTGCAAATCCTGTCCCCCTGACTTTCGAAGCTTAAGCATCGAATTAGTAAATTGTTGCCTTTTGTAAGTTCATCTGTATGAGTGTCACAGAACGCAGATGGCCATTATCTCACCTCTACAGATACTACGGTTACCACCTGTGTCTCATCTTGATGACAGCTTTTGCTCAAGTATAGTGTTTGGCTAAATTTACATAATTGTGGTCAGTGTTTCTGCAGTGCCTTTATTAGGGCTATAAAAAGTAGAAAAAGCCGCCTTCAGTTACTAATGGGAATTCTTATCGCAGTATATCATCCATTTTGAGCCACAAGATTCATTTAAAGGTCCTTGAACAGTTCACTTTTTTTTCTAAAATCGTGTTAACGTTGGTCCTGTTTAGCATACATTGGTACATTACAAGATGTCCTTTTATTACATGATATGCTACGAACTATGGATAAAGGGGAACAGGCTGATTCCATATTTCCAGATTTCTTGAAAGTATTTGGAACGGTGCCCAAATGCTATTAACGAAGGTACGTGCATATGGTGTAGGTTCACAGATGTGCGAGCAGCTCGAAGTCTTCTTAAGTAATAGAATCCAGTATGTTCATCAGAGACAAGCGTAGCGTCAGGAGTGCCCCAGGGGAGTGTGATAGGACCGCCGTTGTTCTCTATTTACATTAATGATTTGATGGACAGGATTGGCAGCAATTTGCAGTTGTTTGCTGATGTTGCCGTGGTATATGGTAAGGCGTCCAAGTTGATTGACTGTAGGGGGATACAAGACGACTTAGACAAAATTTATAATTGGTGTGATGATTGGCAGCTGGCTCCAAATGTAGATAAATGCAACCCATAGCACTCGGATACAGTATTATTAGTGACCTGTTTGACACAGTCAATTCGTTTAAATATCTGGGCGCAACGTCGAGAAGTCATATGAAATGGAACGAGCATATGAGAACTGTGGTGGGGAAAGCTAATGGTCGAATTCAGTTTATTGGAGGAACCTTTGGAGACTGCATACAGGACGCTGGTGCGACCTATTCTTGAACATTGCTAGAGTTTTTGGGATCCGTGCAAGGTCGGACTGAAGAAACACATCGAAGCAATTCAGGGGCGGGCTGCTAGATTTATTACCGGTACGTTCGAACAACACGCACTGTTACGGAGATGCTTCGAGAGCTCTAAGGGGAATCCATGGAGGAAATGGCGATACTCTTTTCGAGGGACACTACTGAGAAAATTTAGAGAACCGGAATTTGAAGCTGACTCCTGAACGATTCTCCTACCTCCAATATACATTGCGCGTAAGGTACTGAAGGCTATAAGGCACAGATAGTATTGGGAACAGAAAGCTGGTTGAAACCAGTGACAACGAAATCCGAAGTACAGATTCGAATGTTTATTGTAAGGGTAGGTTAGTTGCCAATGGTGGCAGCGTGTTTGTTGCTGTAGACAATTCGATAAAATCTAGCGAGGTTATCACGGATTCCGAATGTCAATTAATCTGGGTTGAACTGAGTATCAAAGAACGGTCAAAAATGGTGATCGAATGCTTTTATAGAGCACGTGGGTAAGGATCTGTAGTTGTAGAGCGCTTCAGACAGAACTTGCATAATGTCATTAGTAATTTTCCTGTTCATGCCGTTGTAATAGGGAGTGACTTCGACTTGCAAGGTATATATTTGGAATGTTATGCCATAAAAACTGGTGACATGGACAAGGAATTGTGTGGCATTGTTCTGGATGTCTTATCCGAAAGTTAACTTGAGCAGATATTTAGAGAACGTGCGGGTAATGTCTAGACCTTCTTGCAACAAACAGACCTGAACTCATCAAATCAGTTAACGTAGATGAAGATATCAGTGCTCATAAGGCTGTAACAGCATTTATGACGACGGGTCCTAAAAGGAATGTTAAGAAAGGTAGGAAGATATATTTGCTCATCAGGGGTGACAGCGTACAAATTTCAGAGTATATCAGCAGTCAGCATCATATATTCGGTGATAAGGACGAAGATGTGGAGAACAAACGAAAAAAATTCAAAGGCATCGTTCTATATGCCCTAGACCAGTATGTTATGGTTAAGGTTTTAAGGGATAAGAAAGACCCACCACGGTTTAATAGCCGTGTCATAAAAGCGCTACGTAAACAAAGGGCACTTCATCTCAGATTCAAGGGAAGTTATATCCTAGCTGACAAATAAATGCTGGATAAAGCGAAAATCAGAGTAAGGAAAGCAATAAGAGAAGCGTTCATTGGTCTTGAAAGTAAGACGTAGTCAACCGACCTGAATAAAAACTCTGAGACATTTTGGTCGCATGTAAGATTATTAAGTGGGTCAAATTAATCTAACTATTCTCTCAGCGACCACACCGGCACCAAAACGGAAGGTAACAGAGAGAAGGCCGAAATACTGAATTCCATCTTCCGAAGTTGTTTCACCACGGAAGATCGTAACACTGTATCTCCTTTCAATCGTCGTACGCACATCGAAATGGCAGATATTGAGATAACCGGTCGCGGAAATGAAAAGCAGCCGCAATCGCTTATTAGCAGAAAGGCTTCAGGATCAGATGAGCTACCTGTAAGATTCTATAAAGATTGTGGGAAATAATTTGCCCCCGTTCTACCCGTAATTTATCGTACGTCGCTTGAGCAACGAAACGTGTCTAAAGACTCGAAAAAAAGCGCAGGTCAATTCTGTTTTTAAGAAAGACCATAAGACGGATCCACACAATGTCGTAGACGTCAACTGGTTGTAGAAATATGGAGAATGTTTTATGCTCAAGAATTATGATGCTTTTGGAAAATGAACATCTGTATAAAAATCAACATTGGTTCCGCAAACATACATCCTGCGAAACTCAGCTCGCTCTGTTGCTCCATGAGAGCCACAGGGCAGTGGAGAACGGTCTTCAGGTTGATGCCGTGTTCCTTGGTTTCAGTAAGGCATTTGACACCGCCCCGCACTGCCGTTTAATCAAAAAAATACGAGCTTACGGAATATCAGAAAAGACCTGCGATTGGGTTCAAGACTTTCTTGCAGATAGAACTCAACAAGTCGCTTTTAACGGAACTAAATCGACAGATGTAGAGGTAAGTGTGATACTACCGTTGCTGTTTCAACACATATAAATGATATAGTAGAAAGCCTCGGGTGCTCGTTAAGACTATTCGCAGATGATGCAGTTGTCCATACCAAAGTAGCAAAGCCAGAAGATAGTAAGAATTTGCAGAACGATCTGCAGAGAATTGATGAATGGAGGAGACTCTGGCAATTGACCCTAAACGTCAATAAATGTAACATATTGCACATACATAGGAAAAGAAATACACTACTGTCAGCTACACTATTGATGACAAACAACTGGAGACAGCGTGTGCCGTAAAATATCCACCCGTATCCAGAAAGACCTTAAATGGAATGACAATATAAAACAGATTGTGGGGAAAGCAGACATCAGACTCAGATTCATCGGAAGAATCATAAGGAAATGTAGCTCATAACGCTAATGTAGCTTATAAGGCGCTTGTTCGTCCGATTCTTGAGTATTGTTCACCTGTCTGGTATCCCTATCAGGTAGGACTGATTTAGGAGATAGAGATCCAACGAAGAGCTGTGAATTTCGTCACAGGATCGTTTAGCTGGCGAGAGAGCGTTACTCAGATGCTGAACAAACTCCACTTTGACGTTACGGGAGAGGTGTTGTGCGTCACGGAGAGGATTACTATTGAAATTTCGGACAGCATTTTTCAGGAGGAGTTGGACAACATATTAATTAGAACGAAATTTGAATTATATTAATATTTTCATTGCTAACAGGCGTTGATGTATATCAACGGGAACAGGTGAAAATGTGTGCCTCGACCGGGACTCGAACCCGGGATCTCCTACTTACATGGTAGACGCTCTATCATCTTAGCCACCGAGGGCGCAGAGGATAGTGCGTCTGCAGGGACTATCTCCCGCACGCCTCCCGCGAGGCCCACACTCTCACCATGTATGTCCACACACTACATTTGTAGTGTCCGACCCCAACAGACTCATTACTCGTGGAAGACCTTCTTACAGAGTCCCCTGAGAGTCCGAAAGAAGTCACCATATCCATGAAAGTGTAATATATTACTTATCCCCACATAGATCTCACGTATTGACCACGAGCAGAAAATTTGAAAAATTCGAGCCAATATAGAGGCTTACCGATAGTCATTCTTCCCACGCACTATTCGCCAATGGAACAGGGTTGGAGGGATCAGATAGTGGTACCGAAAGTACCCTCCACCAACACGGCATTAGGTGCCTTGCGGAGTATGATGTGGATTTAGAGGTAGATGTAAAGACCGATAAGATTACATACGAGAAATTAGGGCTGATAAGGAGGCATACAGACAGTCGTTTTTCCCTCGCTCTATTTGCAAGTGGAACAGGGGCGGGGGGGTCGGCGTCGGCGGGAAATCACTAGTTGTCATACACGGTACGTTCCACCACGCACTGTACGGTGGCTTGCAGAGTATGTATGTTGAACAAGATGTACACGTAGGCAAACTGTGTCTTAAAAACTACAATTTTTACAAATGAAGACAAAAATGAAAATTACCTATTATTACCAACAGTGGTTACATAATTTTTAGGTAAAGAATGGAATATTTGAAAATATTTTCATGTACAAGCTCTCCTAGTTTAACAGCATATTTGCACAAAATGAAGCAAATCAAAGAGTATCTAAGCGTAGTTGTGTATCGGTTTTATATATAACGCATATATTGTGAAACAAAATTTTCTCTAGATATCAGATGTGTTGTAGCTGTTAAACTAAGGATTCTTAACACAGATTAACTTTGGAAATTTTTCCTGTTAGACTCTGTTTTTTCGTTTAATATTTTGGTATCTGCACTGAGCGTGACAATGACGTGAACCACCATTGTCTGCGCAAGTACAACTACAATAGTCGATGGAGGATATTAAGCCCGGAGGAAGGGAAGAACTCGGCATTCTAGTACGTCTACTGGAGCGCAAAATTCCTAGCAGCCCATAGATAAGAACTTGGAGAGAAACACAATTCAAGCAATGCAAACGACTGAAACAATTCAGCATGCGGAACCCAGAACATAGAGCAATGTGAGAGATATGTCCGAGGATTTTGAAATCATTGTAAGAGCTGCCGGATAAGACCTAGTACCACCGACAAGTAAACACCTAGGTCAATAGCTATGCCCTTACGACACTCCCACTCTGTGCTCCCTCCATGACAGGGTTCCGCATTATTGCAATGCGATACCTACATCATCTCGAAAACCACCGGCCCTCATACTAATTCCCTCCAACAGGTAGTCAACATAGGGCTGGATATGACCTGGCTTCTGTCACGCTCTCAATCGCAAGAGATTCTCCGGTGGCAGATCGACCTTTTGATACATGTAGCTCTGCCGTAGGGGCAGGAGAATGCTGAGGCCTGTTTAACGGTTGGCTCGCCGGCAGTGGTGTGATCGAGAGCTCATCCATCCGCTTCGCATCGATAGTCACGGGAGTTCTCACCGGTTCACTTGATCTAGCGTCTGATCATTGTGGATGTGTTTCAGACACACCTTTGAAGATGTCGCATGGTTTGTATGCAAAGCAATGCTTTTTTCTTGATTTACAAGTACCATGTGTTAAGTCCTCCTCCATTTAGCCGTGGATGGTTTGAATACAGAGCAGTTTCTGGTGAGTGGCCGCAGGTTTCTTGAACTGTTGCAGAGATTTTGTAATTACATAGAAGTGTAGGAAAGTAACCATGCCCATTTTCCGCAAGATTTGGACACAACTGCAAACTAAGTTGAGGCTACGAACTCATTTAATGTAACAGCAATTCACACAGCTAAGTTCTAGGCTTTTAAAGATGTTTTCGCAACATTGTCTGTCAATGAGGTAATGTAAAATCAATAAATGCAATATGCTTAAAGATCCTGATACTAACCCATATCAAATAGCCATTAAAAAAGTCTTACTCTGGTTGACAATAACGGGGGCATGTCAGTGTATACGAATGAAGATGTGTGCCATGCTGTACTTCTTCCGAAAGACCCGTCATAATGATTACCTGGAAAGTAGGAAACCTGTTAACGATGATGCTGTTTCTTTGCTGACGGTATATGGAGTTTTACAGTAAATTTTAACACCCTGTCTCAAGAATGGTGTGTACAAACTAGACGTCATTATTGTGAGATTCTGTTCTTGATTTATTTTTGTTATCCTCCTGTAATAAATTTAAAAGATACTTTTCTACTAGTTAAGATATTATCGCTCTCTTACTGTGTGTGTATTACCACAAACAAAACGTAGTGCCTCTGTATTAATGGCAATTGAAACACGAAGTTTCATATTAGCACTTAAAATCAGGCATTTTCCTGGGATGGCACTTATCGTAATAATTTTTCCATTTCGCCTCGTTATTTGTTGTTGTTATGTGGTGTGCATCGTGATTCTATGATACCACAAAATTTCTCGTTTATTCGGGTACTTATAAGTTGCGTACAGAAAGAGATATATTGGTTTCAGGTTCTTCGGACAAACGGTCAAATGGTTCAAATGGCTCTGAGCACTATGGGAGTTAACATCTGAGGTCATCAGTCCCTAGAACTTAGATCCACTTGAACCTAACTAACCTAAGGACATCACACACACCATGCCCGAGGCAGGATTCGAATCTACGACTGCAACGGTCGCGAGGTTCCAGACTGAAGTGCCTAGAGCCGTTCGGCCACAGCGGCTGGCTTTCGGAAAAACTGTGCATTTGGTACGTAGAACCTTTCAATTCCCACTCTTCAGTTGGTTGTTGATGTGGTCTTCAGTCCAGAGATTAGTGTGATGCAGCTTTCCATGCTACTCCATCCTGTGCAATCTTCTTCATCTCCCAGTATCTACTGAAACGTACATCCTTCTGAATCTGTTTAGTGTATTCATCTCTTGGTCCTCCTCTACGATGTTTACCCTCCACGCTGCTCTCCAATAGTAAATTGGTGATCCCATGATGTCTCAGAATACGTCCTACCAAAAGATCCCTTCTTCTAGTCAAGTTGTGCCACAAATTTCTCTTCTCCCCAATTCTATTCAGTACCTCCTCATTAGTTATGTGATCTACCCATCTAATCTTCAGCATTCTTCTGTAGCACCACATTTTGGAAGCTTCTATTCTCTTCTTGTCTGAACTATTTATCGTCCATGTTTCACTTTCATACATGGCTACACTCCATACAAATACTTTCAGAAACGACTTCCTGACACTTAAATTTATACTCGATGTTAACAAATTTCTCCTCTTCAGAAACGATTTCCTCGCCATGGCTAGTCTACATTTTATATCCCCTCTACTTCGGCCATCATCAGTTATTTTGATCCCCAAATATCAAAACTCATTTACTACTTCGAATGTCTGATTTCCTAATCTAATAGTCTCAGCATCACCCCATTTAAGTCGACTACCTCCCATTATCCTCGTTTTGCTTTTGTTGATGTTCATCTTATATCCTCCTTTCAAGACACCGTCCACTCCGTTCAGCTGCTCTTCCAGGTCCTTTGCTGTTTCTGACAAAATTACAATGTCATCGGCGAACCTCAAATGTTTTATTTCTTCTTCATGGGTTTAAATTCCCAATCCGAATTTTTCTTTTGTTTCCAGTTGGTACATCGCGTAATTTTGTTTGATATCGTACAGCTATCTATCCAAAGTAACCCTACATGATTCTCCTGGCTCTCGTGTTCGAGAATGTGGAGAACTTTAACCCCCATATGTAGCGGTTTTTCCTGTTTTTACGTTCTGTTTATTTTACTTCAGTTCTGGAACTGTTGGCAAGAGAATCGCATCGGACTGGTAACAAAAGATCTATAAATGGAATGAAACACATGTAACTCTAAGACAGAAGAAACAAAAATTGCATGGGAACAAATGATGCCTCAAACAGCATGATGTAATGGAAGAATGGTGACATCACCAGACACGCATTCTTCTCACGTGGTACTTCGTTTAGACCGTAACGTTTTTTTCGAGGAGGAATACTGTCGGTGCAAAATAACGCGCAGGAATTTTTATTGGTTCGCGTATTAGGGGTCTTCACGCAGCGAAGTGTCGCAGGTATTGGTAGTTGGGAGGCAGCGTCCGTGTGCCCTCAGGGGTGTCCTTTTTCGAAAGGACGCCGATGGTCGTAAACGCTTGCGCCAAAGCGGGGCGGCGCCATAATAAAAGGTGACGGTTTGGGCGTGTGTGGAGGTGGGTGGCGGCCGCCTTTGACGGTGCGCAGTTCTCGCAGCGCTCGTAAATCTGCGGCACCTGTGGGCGAGCATAGGGGCTGCAGGGCCGCTGCCGCTGCCGCTGCCAGCGTTTCCACCTATCTGCCGGCGAACGGCGCAGCGGCGATAAATCGCCGACACGCCATGTATTACCTTTCGCCGGAAAGTGTTCCCGGTGCACTGTTTCGCCGGGGCGCGTGAAGATAAATCATCATTTAGACGCACTAGCACGCTGCTGATTGAGGCACAAATTCACGTTTTCTGGTGTTACATAACGGTGAATAATGTTTGCTTTATGTGTCTTTTGTGTGACCTATGACTCACCTTTCACTTCATACTCACGCTATCTGAATCTAAAGCAACATATACGTGTCTACTCGGCAATTAATAGTTTAATGCCTGACAGCGTTTTCATTCAACAACTTTCATACTACGTTTCTGCCGTTCAATTCTCAAATACCGCGTGGGAAGAACCAACACTAATATTTTTCCGTGCGAGCTCTAATGTCTTGTTGTAGGTTCGCGTCAACAAAGTATTTTCGTATTAGATGAAAAAGTTGGTCGTTTAAATTCCATGAAAAAACCTCGCTGCAGCGAAGAAAACGTTTATTTTAATGATTGCCACCCTAATCCGGTTATCATATCTGTGACACTCTCTCCCCCATTTCGCGCTAGTAAAGGCGAGCTGCCCTTCTTTGAACTTTTTCGATCTCTACCATTAGTAACATTTGTTACCGATCCCATACAGCACAGCAATATTCAAGAGAGGTCTGACAAGTGTGTAGACGTCTTGCATCTCCCATTGGCATCTGCCACAGTTTTTTATAAATTGGAGACGAAGGCCGAGTATACCTCATGTGGGGTCTTGCCTACTCCTCTCGTGTAGGATGCCTAAAGGAAGTTGCGTTCTCAGATTGCTATACAACAATTCAAGCAAATAACTTTAATAGTTTCATTTCAACAAAGCAGGTCGACAATACTTTACTTGTATGTGCAAAAGTGTCGCAAGCGTCGGGCAACATACAACATAAATCCGAGTTCTCGCTATACACAATGTTCAAACAGACAATGGATATGGATCACTATACACTGATAGCGTAGCGCTCTCTGCCAGGCACTGCTAATACTCTGCGAATTCTGTCCACTAATGTCCGGCCTAGGCTGGCACATGCGGAGCTTATATTCACTTCTGCTAGATGCCGCTCCTATCGTGGTGACGCCCTGGTCAGCTCGTTATTGGCCGACGTCTTTTCATCGCCTTCTCCGGTCTTGCGTTCTACTGCTTCGTTCTGGCGATTGTGGTTACGCCAAAACACGTCTGGCCATAACTTTGTTAAAAAGGGAGCCCGTTAGTGTGGATCATGCCGCGATTTTCTCAAGGCGCGAGCCACCCATCGCTCGAAAACAGGACTGTTTCTTAAGAGAACACCGTACGGACGTCTAGCAAACTGCCTCTTCGCTGGTGCTGCCTTCGGTTGTGAATTTCTAGAATTATTTAGAAAGGAACGTTAGTGAACGTAACAGCTGCTTTCGTGAATGGCTGAGCCAATATTCACAGGGAAGTAATTTTGTGCATGTACTCGTTAGGTTTGGCAGTATACTCTGATTCCGTAACAAATATGTCACGTTTATTGAGTGAGGTAGAAATTTTGGAAGCTCAACAGGAAGAAATTGCTCAAAAGCCGACCTGCACGTTTTTCTTGAGAGGATAGTTATAATTTCTGTCATCATTACTTTAAGATTTGTAACCTGTCAAAGAACTGAAGTAAATATGGAAAATAAATCTTAAAGCTTGACTCTGTTAACAGGTCTTACTCTTGAAGGTACATCAATTACAAATGTGCCAGTAATGCTTCAAAATACAAAATAAGTGGATCAATATTTCCTACGTGACCGGTTTTTGAAGTGTAAAAACTGCAATGTATGGGTGTTACAAAAATCTCGCTGCCGTTGTACTAATCACAAACGCTGTATCTGCTCAGGTTTCAGATATGCTCAACTGAAAAGGAGACGTGCACTGTAGTGGTGTCGTACGTAATCCCATTTTGTGAATGTTCTTACCGAGAGATGGCGCGGTGACATTCCCAGCTGCACAAGTGGAATTAACGGCTTATAGCAATTGCCTCATTTCTGGATACTTGTTTTCGTAGTTCTTTGCATGACAGATTCCTCCCGATCAGCATAAAAAGCAGGTATCTATTTTCTTCGCCCAGAAGGAGAGCAAGTTTCACTGATTTATCACCTGATGAAAGAGGTGTACCGAGAGCAGTGTCTCGTTAGGGCCACAACATTCCGGCGGCGTCGGTGTTATGAGATGGGACTTGTAAACATCAAGGACATGCCACGGCCTGGGTAGGCATAACTTGTTATCACAAGTGCCACGATTTTGGCTGTTGTGTTCTTACGAAAGAATCGTCGGGCCACCACGGTGACTATGCCGCTGACATATAGATAGGTAAAGGAACTCTGTACCGCATTACGCATGAGAAGCTTCGTTATGCCAGTGTTTGTGCACAGTGGTTGCCCAAGCATCTTTCACAGAATCGGAAGACGACGAGAATGGGATGTTTGCCTGACCCATCTATTGAGATACGCAGAGCGAGGAACGGACCTCATTGCTCAGACTGAGGCTTGACGAAACGGGGTGTCATCGCTTCGCCCCTGCCACCAAACGCATGACTATGAAGTGTCGGCCGGTATTGAAACTCACCGTGTAAAAAAATAGAAAAGAATAAAACACTCTGCCCCAAATGCCGGAAAAGTGATGCTCAGTTTCTTATTTGACGAAGAAGAGTCTCTACTACCCCTCCCGCCGGAGGTTCGACTCCTCCCTCAGGTATGGGTGTATGTGTTGTTCCTCACATAAGTTAGTTTAAGTAGTGTGTAAGTCTAGGGACCAATGACCTAAGCAGTTTGGACCCTTAGGGAAAAAAAACGAAAGAAAAAAGGAAATACTCTCTACTAATCGTCTGGCTAAGCCGTATTGCCACATGTTCCTGGGGCTCTAACAGGCAAACAGTAACAAGCACAGGTGCATGTTCTCGAATGGGATAGAAATTCTCCACGTCCACGTGTAGCGAAGAAGATACGAGACTGGAATAGAAGGGAGAACCGATAGAGATACTCAAGGTACCCTCCGCCACACACCGTCAGGTGGCTTGCGGAGTATGGGTGTAGATGTACATGTAGATAACCGAGTGCCTTTAAGTATTTCATTGGGAGGTACTGGCACATCCCCTTTGCACCGCCGATATCTCCGCATGAGGCACGCCTACCTTCGGCTCCGTGAAACAATGCCTCAAAAGTCATAGATTCCCAGTGAAAAGGAACTGTACTTCACCCGGAAAACTGGATCCGTCGTCAACTCCGAGTTTCCACTCTCCAGCAATCTACTGTCTTCCTATGCACTGGAATCGGTGTATCGGTCTCAGTGACAGTTGTGTGTAGTTTAACTGTTCCACATGAAGTGTAATTACAATAGTGATCTTAAAATTTCATGTAACTGTAGTCTCCCTCTCATTTGGGGACTCCTTATATATGATAGTGATACCGAAGACCACTGAATCTTCTAATAACACACCGGCACTGCAGTGCAACATTCCGTAAGCGCGCCGCCTCAGTGATATACGGTGAGCCACATTATAATTTTATTTTAATGTTGGTTAATCAATGAATATTAGATGAATTTAAACTGAAAAAAGAATAGTAAAAACTGTTTATTTATGCTTGTTTGTTTTGTTATGCGAGATACGCAGCAAATAAATGAGAACGAAAAGTAGTTTTCCTTCATTGCAGGAAGAGATTTTCTTGCCAAATGTAATCTTTCCAGAGTCGACTGCCGTGTAGCGGAAGAAAATGTCTGATGTGGCATTTCTTGGTTAATTGTTATAAGAATGTAGCAAAAAATGAAAATAATGTGTGATGAGGTACATGGAATCTGTCTGGCAAGTGTATATTGACATATTGTACACGACGTGGCGGACACTGTAATTTGTGGTTAAAGACGGTTGTGAATTCATTGTAAAGAAAATCATTTATGGTGTCGACATTCTTTGTAAAAGTAGACAGCATACTATGGAATATACTGAAATGTGAGTTAAATAATCTGAAGTGTGAATTGTACATACTACGTGCTAGTGAAAGTGCAAGATCGCTAACATGTTTTGAAATCGGATATCGTTGTATTGAATTTTCACTGATGAATGGTGAAACGCTTTCGGCTTTAACTAGCTTGATGTTCCATTCTTAGTAAGCACGTACCTTAACTCTTTGCGCTATAGACGTGCTCTGTAAGTCCACGGTGACATTCGCTTTGATACCTGTGCTGAGAGACTGCATTCTGGACGCAATGAAATACGTATCTTCTGACTTTAAGAAAACGTCTGGGTGAAAAACACAGATTTTTGTGTAACTTACTGTCTTGTACCTTCGCTCGAAAAAGGTCTAAAATTATTTTCGTTTTTCGTCATAATTATTGTGCTGCATCATATTAAGTAAACCATCGCACTAAATGAAAGGAATTTACAGAGTTAAAACGCACTCCATAAGTTTTTTGTGTATGGTTGATTTCACCTAATACAGTGCTGCATATAAAATGTAGATAAGATATCGAAATGTAATTTGAAATTGAGAGCAGTGTGAAATCTCAATTATTTCTCAGGTTTTTGGTTTTTATATCTGTCAAACGGTGCCCATTTCTCTCCCAGCGCCTCAGGAACCATGTTGCAGCAATCGTCATGTTTCATAAACGATTCAAGATATCAAAACGAGGGTCTTTGCACATGATTGCAAGCAGAGATGTATGTATGCTGTATTACAAGTAATCAAAATCGCTAGGTCACTGATAACTTTGGGAATCAAATATTACAAGACCGAATTTTCCCCAATAAATGGTGATACGCATACGTCTTTAGCCAGATCGGTGTCTCATTCTTACTAAGCGTATATCTGACACTCTCTTATTCCCCGAGATATGGAAGTAACTCGTGTGCATCAGTCATAGGGGCGACAGAACTGGATGCATAAACACGTCGATATCGCTTAAAGGGAACCCAGATCCTTCGTTTAAACACGTCCGCAGCATCTACGGAGCAGCGTAGCATGACGGTTTAACTCACCCCCAGCAGACAAAAGGTTAATTGCAGATTATCTTTTTGATGGTGTAATGTATACGAAATGTGGAGCTGAATTCTTATAGGATAGGAGATATGATCGGGAAGGTTACTCATTCCCATTGTGTAATGTACCTTCTGGCAGCAAATCTGTACGTAGTTGGCGAGCAGAGCAGCCGAGCAATGTTCCGTTATGACGGCTTGAGTGGAAGCCAGGTCGGGATTCCGGAATCGGGATGGGCCCTGGATGTGTCTGTGATCGAGCGCCATTTTGTCCCACTCATTCCAACGGGCAAGCGGCTAGCACTGTTTGAGAGAAATAAAGTTTCGCCGTACAAGGGACTCTTGGTCAGTGTAGCCCCACTTGCAACTTTTAGCACATCCGCGAGACGGTGACAGCTTACTATAGCGTGTCCCCCGAACGCCAGTAACAAAATGCATAGTGGGTGGGTGCGGCAGGATATCGGACAATGAACAACGGGTGACTCGGCTCCATAAGATTGGTTCAAAGGGCCAACTCTGTAATATGCTGACACCTTGCTGGTGCCGCCATTAAAGGACACGTGAAGTTCTAGTGATAAAAACAGGCTGAATTCCGGCTGGTCGGCGTTCGTGAACTGTAGTAACTGTTCCTTACCATTTGTCGCTACTCGCAACTTTCAGAAAGCGATCATGTAATTCTGCGAAATGAGCGCACCACTTTCTCAAACGAGGATTCCCACTGACCGAGGCAGAAAGAATGTCCCACACTGGCTTATGTGTACTTTCGGCAGCAGCGCGAGGGCAGAAAAGTAGATCGTATGTTTTAGATTCGTTCGACTCGGTATTCGCACCCTGTACACTGTTGGATTCATATTCTGTAGTTCGACTCTGATTCTTTTCATATTTGATTCTGTTTGAGGTAAACAGTCGAGGTTCGACTTCGTAATTCATCACATGCTGCAGCGCCAACTCACTATCCAACTCAGATTCTAAAGTGTAAGTTCACACAGCAGTGAGGTATCAGTTGGACTCACGGTGATATAGATGTGTTTTGGTTGCCTCATTTAACGTTGATCGATCACGCTTCGTACAGTGATGTCTTAACCATGACATTGTTGTTGGTTTTTCATGCATACCTTGCGGCCCTTACTTACCATAACGGCACAGCCATCACGACCGATATGATCCCGCATTTCGGTTTAGTTAGACACTTCACGAGCTTATTTACCAATGTAATTTCATCTTCTGCTGGGCTACCCATTGCGATCTAATATCATAGACGTAACTGTTTCTATGGACTCAGCTCCTGTCCAGCACTCATCTCCTACACGAGAAACGTCTTGTGTCGTTTTGTGTTCCGATAATTTTGTCAATAAATTATGAGGATTATGAATTCTTGTTTAATTTCAGTAGACAACAGTCTCCTCTGCTACATTCATGATTATTAATTTTATACAAGACGCACAGCTACGGTTCATTTGTCAGGGCCACCCATCCATTCCATTTCGTTGCGGACACCTCATTTCCATACATCTGAATCGCAGTGGGGCAATCTGCATATCAAAAGGGGATACACGGGGCAGATCGTCGGCTGGTTCCACACAGGTCTAGCCCTAACCTCAGTGACGTATGCAAGGAAGGAAAGAAATATAAGTGCTGGCTTGAGATGCCCAATACATTTTAAATTAACAGTGATCTTCAAATATCAATATAAAACTATCTGAAATCTGCTAGCCTGAATACGGAGAGTAATACTAAAATGCCTGCAATCCGTGAAGTAGAATCTTTGTTTGCTACAGGAGCAATATGAACTGTGCTAGTGATAAACAGCACAGTAACTGACCCTTTTAAAATTAATGAACGTTACAGGATGTAACTTTTTTAACCACAGTTTTATCGTAAGAGGCATTAACAATCTGTTCAAAAAGTATTAAATTTTTTGGATGACACTAAGATACCACCCGAGATAGTAACAATCACGATCGCGATACGGCTGTGGTAGTATTAAGTTCGTAGATAAACAATTATTACGCTACTGTCCCAAGAAAAAAGAGACATAGCACTGGAACCTTTTAGTTTTTATTATTTATAGCTTATTGTATAATCATGTATTCTAACATTGGGAAACTATTCCACTAACAGTGTCATTACACGTGGTTTGCAAAAAACATGTAGGTCGGTAAATACATAGGAAATGTTGGAAGACAGCTAACGTAACTGCTATTATTCACAATTACGAAAATTCGCCATAAGATTCTAGAAAATATTTGGTTTCTGCATACGTTTTTAAACGTGGCAGAAAAATTCCTCTTCAGAAACCAATGAGGGCTGGAGAAAGTGTAAGAGAGGTGACCAGTCTTGTGTTGGACACACGTTGAGATCCACGTCCAGCGATCCAGATTTAGATTTTTGCGACTCAAATAAATCGTTAAAGAAAATCGAATGACAGTTTTCTTCCAGTTCCTTTCTTCTCACTTCCTCAGCCAGAAATACTGCACCCTCCGTAAAAGCCTCATCAAAGACGAAAGGTTGAACCCTTGTATTTCTCTCTTCCTTGTAGAAACCGACACGGCTTCATTCTGCAACCATACTGATGCCATATTTTTTCCATTTCTGAAAGCCTTCGGTTAAGCTACACGCTGTCACCTATAAACAAAAAGCGTGTCTATCATTTATACAAACAATTATGCGACCGGACTGAAGACTTCCTAGCAAAAGTATTTTGCAAGTCACAACTGACATATTTCTGTAAGCACTATCATTATCGATATGAATACCTTGTGATTATGCATTAATAATATAAGCCAAGCAAGTCGTGTGTTTTGGGAGGAACGGAGATGCTTATCAACATGCAACACTGTAAAGGGGAAATCATATGTAAGCACCTGATCAGACAACAAAAAACTGTGAGATATCTCTACATATGTACTCCATGAGCCGCCTTACGATGTGTGTCAGGGGTACGTCTAAAAACACTGTCATTTCCCACCACCTTTATGTTGAAAATGATGCGGGATAATAATTACTGTCGTTAAGACTTACTGTGAATTCCAATTTCTCTGACTTGGTATTCGTTGTCACTTCGAGCACAAATGCGAAGAAGTAGTATCTCACCTGGTTCTCGGCATTTCAGTGTAAATATCTTCGTTATGAACAACACATCTTTTCCAGCATCTGCCATTGGATTTTCTTCAGCATTTCCACAACCCTCTGTGATTTAACTATACTGTGAGGATACTCTCCTGTCTTTGTTTGACTTTCTGTAACTCTTCCATTAAAACAACATGGAAAGAGTCCAAAACAGATGAGCAAACCTCAAAAATTGATAGTACGAGTGTCCTATAAGATAGTTATTTTGTAAATGAATCACGTTCTTCCCCTGAATTTTAGTCTGAGATCTGCGTTTCCTACATTCAGTTTTATATGATAATTCCACTTGAGCAGATGGTTACTCCCAGTCAGTCCTATGTTTTTACTGTTCCAGTAATTTATCGCCAATAACGTTATTGAAAAATAACGGATCTTTCAGCTATCTCTTATACCTTTTTGCTTTTGTCAAGTATTGATTGGCGCTCAATGTTTTCAAAAATAACCAATCTGTCAGAAAGATACGTGCCATTATTTTCTTTAGGTCAGAATGTGTGCTCAATGTTAATCTGGGTCCGCACTCCACCTTACCCACTCCTTCCTTATCCAATGGATATGAAAATCCAGGGAACGACTAATAAAATAACACGGGATGATGCTAGCGTGTGTCACACTACTTGCAGTTTTACAGAGACGTCCGTCTTCCGTGATTAGAAATCGGTTAACATTGGTTTCCATCGGTAATTTCAGTGTGAACAGAGCAGAAAGAAATGCAGCCAAACTCGTTATTAGCTCCTTTTAATACACCGAGGTCACAAAATTTAAGAGCTGTCTCCTAACATCGCGTCGGACCTCCACTTGTCTGGTGTAGATCAGCAGCTCGACGTGGTACGAGCTAAACAAGTCGTTGGAAGACCCTTGGAGAAATATTGAGCCATGCTGCCTCTACAGTCAACCATAACAGCGAAAGTGTTGCCAGAGCAGTATTCTGTATACCAACTCATAAATATTCGTTGAGGTTCATGTCGGACGATCTGGATGGTGAAATAATTCCCTCGAATTGCTTCTGTTCTTCAAACCAATCGTGAACAGTTGTGGCCCTGTGACGGGGAACAATGTCATCCGCAATTTTTGGGAATATGATGTCCACAAACGGCTGAAAAAGGTCTCCAGGAATATAATCATTTCCAGTCAATGATTGGCTCGGTTGGGCCAGAAACAAAGTCCATTGCATGTAAACACAGCCCACACCATTTCAGAGCAACGAACACATTGCAGAGTGCCTTCTAGACAACTTGGGTCCATGCCTTCATCGTGTTTGCGCTACCGTCGAACTATACTATCAGCTCTTGCCAACTGAAATCGAGACTCATCTGACCAGGTCACTGTTTCCCAGTGTCCAACCGATAGGGTCACCGGCCCAGGAGAGGTGCTGCAGGTGATGTCGTGCTGTTAGCAAAGGCACTCGCGTCGGTCGTCTGCAGGCATAACCCATTAACGCCAAATTCCGCCTCGCTGTCATAACGGATACGTTCGTCGTACGTCTCACATTGATTTCTGCGGTTATTTCACGCAGTGTTGCTTGTGTTTTAACTCTGGCTACCTTATGCAAACGCCGCTGCTCTCGGTCATTAAGTGAAGAAAATCCGGTCACTGCGTCGTCCGTGGTGAGAGGTATTGACTGAAATTTGGTACTTTGGCACACTTGCCACTGTGTATCTCGGAATATTGAATTCCCTAACGATTTTTGAAATGGAATGCGCCATGCATCTAGCTCCAACTACCATTCTGCTTTCAAAATCTCTTAATACCCGTCATGCGGCCACGATCACGATGGAAACCCTTTAACGTGAGTGACCTGAGTACAGAAAACTCCATCAGTACACTGCCATTTTATACCTTGTGTACGCGATACAACCCCATCTGCGTATGTGTGTATCGCTATCACACGACTTTAGTTAGCTCCGTGTATTATCTAGGTAGGTTAAGGAACAAGAAACTCCGACTCATTGAAGTAAGAGTTTTCGTACGTGTGAGGCAATTCTGGGATGAAAGGCTTGTACACTTTCCGTCAAGGCGCCCTTCCTCGCGCCCCTCAGACAAAGCTGAACCCTCATGTAACGCAATCAGAGGAGTGGCTGTTCTAGTCGGTGGGTTTATAAGCCCAGCATGGATTTGTCATGGTACGTTCTCGATGGTACGCAAGGAGGAGGACTTTTCTTTGATTAATGATGTAGACACGCCTCTTTCCGCTATGATGGCTCCTGGCCCGAAAAGACAGCGCAAAAACTGGTGACCTCTTATGCCGCCAGGCGGCATACTGGTGCCAATATAAATTTGACAACCAACTGCTTAAGTTGTAAGTTACAACGCTAGTAGGGGTACCGATGTTTATCACAACTGTGGGAAGAGTTAGAACGCTTTAAAAAAATAGTCACGGCGGTAGGGGAGGAAGCAAGCATTTGCTCAAGTCTCATTGGCTAACGCCAAGACAGGAGTTCTTATTGACCACTGTTATGCGGCGTAAATATTTATGAAGTTCATAAAACGAGTGGAGGAGACGAGGGTTCTCTTTGACTACTTTTATGTAGCGTAGATCTTTCTGAAGTGAAGTTCATGACACGAGAGGTGGAGGCTCGCGTGGAAAATTTTCTCTCTTCTGTTTGGTCAATCAAATAACCACGAGCCCTGGTTGACTAATACGAGATTTTGGGGGAATTATTTTTGTTAAGACGTCAGAGTTACAGATATGATCAGTAAAGAGAACATTTGGTGTTGGAGATCGGTGGAGAGTAGTTGATTTCGTTCGAACTGTAAGGCGGCAGCTGTAACAAGGAGTATTCTCACTACAGTGCTGGGATATGACTGAAACTAGTATCTGACGGGATTTACGAGCCTTGCTGTCAATTTACAGTTGTTTCGGGACTATAGCGGTGATTTTGGACTTTCCATATCAATTCTTTCTCGAGCCGGGACTCAGGTTTCGTTACTGTGAACCTCGAGTTACCATTGACTTGCTCGTTAACTTGCCCGTTGCAAGCATAAATTCTGATGAGTGATGAACCTCTGTTTAAAACCACTGATGACGCTATTATCTGTGCCACTTTTACCCTGTGTGTTCCCAGCACTCTGAGGACTCACCATACGTTTACCACTTGTAAGTGAGACTGTTACAACTGAGACTGTTTAATACTTCATATACATCTTGAGATTTTGAACGAAGACGTCTTCCATGTTCAGTTTTCCCCATGTGTGTAGATCTTTGTAAAATAAATGTGTAGTAATCTGATTCTGCTTAATATCGTTTCGAAAGTTAATTCATCGCCATGTCATTTTAAACTTATCGGTGAGGAACATTCTTTATTATGACAACTCTGCGGTAAAAATGTCTGAAATAAAAATTAGCTTCCGATCAGTCTACACGCGATAGGATATAGTTCTTTATTTTGTGATGATTTAGTAGTCGAAACGAAACAGCAACTCACACTTCCTGGATAATAGTAGGCAACTTTCATTTTACTCACCCTGCCAGGATATCCTCACTGACCCCTATAATAGGCATCTTTCGCTCTTAGTCAAATTATGTGCGATTGTTTACATTTGTTCGCTTTGAAACTGTCAGTCCCCATACAAATGTTCGGTCCACTACATGCCTTCCAGCCTTTCGCTATTTCCAATACGACACCTGACGATGGGCTTATATCAGTCTGAAACTGGTCGTGTGAAAATGAAGAAATTTACAACAGACGCGGTATTTTCAACCTCTGCTATAATGCTCAGTTATGGATGTTCTTTTAACAGGACTGTTTGTAGATCTTCTTGGAATGTGCCTGAATACAATGAGGACGTTAATTAGCGCCGATTGCGCCAGCGTCTGTCACATTTTCCTCTTTGTTCTCGACGCTATGTAAGGTCTCTGGATGACGATCTCGTAGATGAGTTCCTATCATCAGTTTGTTTCTCAGGATAACATATACAATTCCTTCGAAGCTCATCTGACTATTGCCAATCGAGTATGTGTAGAATGTAGCTAATAGGCAATTTCTTCGCTTTTGTCTTCCAGTAATTGCGGTTCATCCACAGCAGAGAGATAAATTACAGGTTGGCCATTCCCAGTAATGTATCCAGCTTCTGTCGATTCCATAGTACGGCACTATAGGGTCTCTGACTTAGAAATAAAATCGTCAGTTGAGGGATACACAGCGATACGTGTTATATACTATGACATTCTATGTTCGTGAAAACAATATAACGCAGTTACAGGTAGCTGTCACTTGGTTTGACCATTCTCCGATCTATGGATCCAAACAGAACAGTTAAAAAAAAAAAAACCTTATTAATGGTCGTTAACACGGAATGTGCCCACTTCTCGCCTCTACGCCTCTCAGGCGGCTTGAACTCTGTCACTTTCAGTGAGGTGTCTATATGTCTGTGGACGAGTGGCAACCCATTCTTTCTCAAGAGTCGAAATTTGCGAAATTTGCAGTAGACGGCGTTGTTGGGCGCTAGGGTCTGGAAAGAATTGGGCTTTCTAACTCATCCCAAAGATGTTCCACTGGGTTCAGCTCGGGTCTCAAGGCCTGCCAGTCCCTCCAGTGTCTCAGAGATTCTGCTTACTGACAATGTGTATAGTCATGCTGTTACATTTCATTATATCTGAAATGTGCCTTCCCTGTACGCAGGACAAAATACTGTAAAATGTATTCATATTCTGCCGCACTGAGCCCTTGAGCACGTTCTTTTTTTTTTGTTTTTATTTGTGTGTGTGTGTGTGTGTGTGTGTGTGTGTGTGTGTGTGTGTGTGTGTGTGTGTGTGTGTGTGTGTGTGTTTGTACCGAGGACCACACCGTGGCTGCGACAAACGACACCACACCTTAACACCACCTCCTCCTTACTGCACTGCTGGCTATACGCACGAGGATAGGTAACGTTCTCCATTCTTCACCAAATCCAAACCATTCCATCGGATTGCCGCGGGTTATAGTATGATTGATCACGTCAAATTACTCGTTTCCATTCACCCACAGTCCTGTGATGCTTGCCGGTGTGACCGAGAGGCTCTAGGCGCTTCAGTCTTGAACAGAGTGACCGCTACGGTCGCATTCTGCCTCAGGCATGGATGTGTGTGATGTCCTTAGGTTAGTTAGGAATAAGTAGTTCTAAGTTCTAGGGGACTGATGACCTCAGATCTTAAGTCGCATAGTGCTCAGAGCCATTTGAACCATTAGTCCTGTGACGTTGCTCTTTAACCACCTCAACAGTTGCTTATCAATGACTCCATCTAAGGAGCTTCTCGACCACTGTACAAATTTTTAATTTCCCTACGCACATCATTTATGCTGTCTAGACTGCTGATAGCACTTCGGAACTCGCGAATGACTCTTTGTGCTGATTTCATACCACTTTTTACAACCACCCTGTGCAATGCTCGACGCCCGCATCTCGTGGTCGTGCGGTAGCGTTCTCGCTTCCCACGTCCGGGTTCCCGGGATCGATTCCCGGCGGGGTTTTGGATTTTCTCTGCCTCGTGATGGCTGGGTGTTGTGTGCTGTCCTTAGTTTAGTTAGGTTTAAGTAGTTCTAAGCTCTAGGGGACTGATGACCATAGCTGTTAAGTCCCATAGTGCTCAGAGCCATGTTTTGCAATGCTCGACGATCCTTTCCGTCAGTACGTGAGTTGTCCTTGATCTTGTTTCGGCTTGGTTGTTCATTTGCGTTTCCACTCCACAACCACGCCACCATCAATCGACTTGAATATTTTTAGAATGGTTGCGATATCTTTGATTGATTCGTTACTCCGGTGACATCCAACGATTACTCCAGGTTCGTAATACCTGACTTCTTCTGACCTGCCCACACTGCTGTTGCTGCATCTCTACTGTCGACTCAGTACTCTCCGCCTCCTTCTATACAGCAGGTCCACCTTTCGTGGCATCTAATGGTCCATACCGATTACATGGTGGTGTCTCGGTGCTGTTGATCAGGTAGTGTATATTGTACCTATCTACATCATTAACATCGTTACGGAGTCACGGCAATATGATGTGATGCGCGATATGTTGTGCGATTCGCGATGTGATACGGAAGCAGCCCGCATTGATGGAGCGCATAAAGTGATTTTAATGGCCCACCCTGGGACAACAGGGATAGACTAACGACACATATATATAACGTATCGTTAGGCGCAACTGAACGTACTTTTTACTCCATACAACTATGTAAATGAATCAGAGCTGCATAGCTATATATTTAATTTCGTAGTAAAGCTTTTGCGTAAAAAGTTAGCAACTACAGTTTACAGAGTAACATGTGTTCTCTCTTTCTCTTGCGACTGCAAGGAAACTATGCGGTAAAAAAAAAAAATGAACAAACATTGATTTTCCGATTCTGTGTAGTAGTTCAATATTTTCGATGAATTAGATATGTTGTGCCCGTTTAGTGTTTTGAGTTAGTTAATTAGGCGTTATACCCGAAACTCCAAAGCTTGAAGACTACCAAAACAGACCCGCTGTATTCCCATTAGCTCACTGTAATCGTTATACGCATTGCCTTTGCTACATAAGCCTGCAGGAAGGTAGCACCTCAACCACGGTGGACGACCATTGGCAATTAACAACAACTGAAACATTAAATCGCTTTACTCCTCAGTTTTCATTTATTCAAAGGATAGAAATCAAATTTCTAGGTACGTTCTTTGTTTCACTAGTCAGAGTCTGATAATTTCTGTTCTTATGATATCATGACACAAATTTTGTGATTTTATACTTATCACAAATTTCACGCACTGTTTTGTGCACCAATTGTTAGTTATACCTAACCACGATTGTCGTTGCCAAGCATGGACGCTAATCAGTCTTCTACTACTTTCATACGCTAAAGAGATTCGGTGACCAGTCCTTCAATACTAATTAGCTAATCTTGGGCACGTTATTGACTGAGGCGATAAGACATGAGACACGTCACACCGCAATCAAGTTCGCTCAAATCGACGCTTATCGGTACAGCGACTCGTAATCCTGCTGGGATGGAACCATATGCCATATGGTATGCATACGTCAAGGGAATCACGTTTTTGAATCGTTGTGCGATCGACAGGCCGCGCCACTGTCCCTAGAAGAAAGTTCGGCAGTTAACACTCACAGGCTCTGAGCGTGGCGGCGGTACCAGGAAGAGACACTGAGGCGGGTTCCTGGATTCTGAACAATTATAACCTCGGTTGCTGCCGGCTGCAAATCTTTGGAAGTGTGGGACGCGTACCGACGGAGGAAGCGTGTTGTGTGCTTCAGCGATCGGACAATCCTGGAGATGGATGGCTGACTGCCGCTGTTATCAAGTCGTGTGTCCGCTCCACGCTGGCATTCTTCGATCGTTCAACAGATATGTCTGGTGAGCTTCCGTTTTGGTTTATCGCATGCGAGTCGGCGGTAACCATAGCTATAATTGCCATTTCCTGTACGAGTAGTGTGTCAGTAATGTAAGTGTTTAGTTTGGTAGTTTTCAGGTTGTTTGTTCGAGGTTCATGTCAGGGTCCACATCAGATATTTTATGTCTCTAGACAGGCACTTCGTGTGTACTCTCCTGTAAAACTGCCAAATTTGTCTCTTTATTCAATGCTCCAGTCTGAGTGATATTAGCTGAAAAGCGTCTGATTTTTGGCTGCGCGCATTTCTGTTTTAAGAGGGTATATTTCATGTGTCACGTCCTACATGTGCTATTACTGGAGCCCACAATTTCAACTATTGTCTCTTTGGTGTTTATGATAACAAGTTTGGATGCGTTTTTTTTTTACCGTTTCTGAAGGTAGGACGTATTTATCGTAATTATTCAGGCTCTCTCATTGAGGATTTCATTTTGAATTTGTTACTATAATCTTACAAGTGGCTGTAATGTTATTCAAAAGGTTGTGTTCTATCTGCTATTCGTCAGGGGTGCGTTAGCCAACCGAACTCGTTACCTTATGGTTTAGTGCTCCTCTCCGTTACTTTCTTACCCCCCGCCCACGTGGCGCGAGTTTGGTAAAATTTGTGGTTGGCAGTCGATATTCCTGTTCGGTATCTATATTCAAATTTAGCCACATTACAAATTTCGTTGATTAGACTCTGTTAACTTATTTAAAATTTATATACGTGTTTTTCTTGTTGGTATAATATTGAGTGTCATGCAGCGGCATTCGATCTATACTAGAGGTCTGGCGGAATTCCTGTACAACATTCTGTACATCTCTGTTTATTAGACTAGTGTGTGTGATTCTTCTTTGGGACTTGAGTGAACTCTGCCTTGTTGATATAGCAGGGGTAGCGTCGGAAAACGGAGCCAAGTCAGCGCCCGACCGAGTGGCCAGTCGGATGGAGGTTTATTTCAGTTTTAGTTGCAATCGTCAGGTCCTCTTAAGAGAACGTTATTGTGCCTCATCATTTTAACCCCAAAAAACAGCAAAAGTAAAAGATATTTTGGGAGCACCTGTACAATGCCATAAATATTGCTCAGCTGTGGTTTCTTGTGATAGACCGACACAAATTCCACGAATGCTACAAAATGAGTCCAGACAGTCCCATCTTTCGGAACAACTTGCATCAGCTACATTGACAAAGTAGGACACGAATTTTTGCCCTCCTATTTCTCTTGCTGAAAAGCTAATGATTACAGAAAAGTAATTTGGTGGAAGTGTGTGAATTACGTTAAAAATGCCACTATTATAAGTGTGGTGTCACCGCCAGACACCACACTTGCTAGGTGGTAGCCTTTAAATCGGCCACGGTCCGTTAGTATACGTCGGACCCGCGTGTCGCCACTATCAGTGATTGCAGACCGATCGCCGCCACACGGCAGGTCTAGTCTAGAGAGACGCCCTAGCACTCGCCCCAGTTGTACAGCCGACTTTGCTAGCGATGGTTCACTGACTACATACGCTCTCTTTTGCAGAGACGACAGTTTAGCATAGCCTTCAGCTACATCATTTGCTACGACCTAGCAAGGCGCCATATTCAGTTACTAGAATGTATTCTGAACAGATAATATTGTGAATCATGTACCGTCAAGAGCGACGTTCGTCATTTATGGATTAAAGTTAAGTATCAAACTAATTAAGTCCGCTTTCTGAATTCTAATTCCTTGTCATGTTCCAAACCTCACGTCAGTGTAGTTCTTCCCTCGTCACGCCAGCCTGCGTGAGCTAAAACGTGTGTATTTCGGCCTCCTCTCGTAACACGGTGTTGGCTCTTCTGCCAACACAACAATAACATTATATTATGTCGGACAGCCTAGTATGGTACTTTATACAGTCTAGTACTTCTAAAAACACTGTTTATAAATTAATAGACGTAAGATACTATTTCTTCAAATAGACCGTTTAGCAGAGTAGTGTATGATAGAGTTGTTAATATTGAAAAACTGGTCACCGAATCTCTTTAGCGTATGACACTAGAAGGAGACTGATTAGCGTTCCTGCATGGCAACGAACACCGTTGTTTATTATAACTAACAAGTGGCTCCCAAAAACGTGCGTCAAATTTGTGATCGCAGTATAAAATTACAAAATTTGTGTCATGCAATCATAAGGACAGAAATTAATGATGAAACACTGACTAGTAATACAAAGAACGTACCTAGAAATTTGATTTCTCTCCTTTGAATAAATTAAAACTGACAAGTAAAGCGTTTTAATGTTTCTGTTGTTGTTAACTGCCAATGGTCGTTCACCGTGGTTGAGGCACTACCTTCCTGCATGCTTATGTAGGAACGGAAATGCGTATAACGATTACACTGAGTTAATGGGAAGACGGCGAGTCCGTTTTGGTAGTTTTCAAGCTTTGTGTTTTCGGATATAGCGGCTAATTAACGAACTCAAAACACTAAATATGCACAATTTATCTAATTCATAGAAAATATTAAACTAATGCACAGTCCATTCACTTTGATGTGACTACTACCTGTGTTCTACGTCAAAGCAAATATGTTGTTTATCAGCCGTAGACCGCGTGCTTCTCCTGTCAGTCCGATAACTCCCCCGTGAAGGGTTGCCTAACCGTCGCCCTCGAGTTTGTGTCTTATTGAGACTGTGTATTCATACAAGACGGACTTCACATGTCACGACACAGTCCTGTATGTAAACAATACGTTTGCATGCTGCTTGTTACAGACCCCACTGAAGGAGCACCACCTGCCTTTCCGAGCAGCCATCAGAAAATGGCAAACGTACTTCCACCTGTTCGGTATTTAAGGCTAAGCACAGTCTCCAGCACGTCCTGCTTGCCTCCAACTTGAAGAACGGGCTGCGATGTGAAGGGCAGTCTCAATGCCGCCGAAAGCCGAGGCGTGATCCCGACCAAGAGTCGCCCACCAGCGGCCGCCGATCGTGTTCTCTTTGAACATCTGACTGAATGGACCAAATCCTCGAAATGCTTACGGGTCTTCACAGATCAGAAGTTTATGTGAAAGGAGCACAAGCAAACGATGCAGTATCTTGGCGCGTTATATCTACTGCTCAATGAGAGACCTGTCAGTCAACTGGTCTCTATATCTACAGGTTGAGCATCCAGCCCGTCATGAACTGCACCAATGGGGTAAGGCATTCCAGGACAAAATCCTGCGCCGAGGTGACAGGCGTGCCATACATCCTTGACAAACGCCAGCGCGTGGCGAGAACACTCTAAATCCAGTCCCGAATTTCCAAGAATCCCCTCATCTGCCTACTCGGGAGGAGAAAGACCAGTATGACCGCTGCAAGCGCCCAGTAGCACTACTCCGTCGGTGGGCAGTGCCCTCTGACGGTGTACTAAAAACGCATAAGACATGCGACCAAGCCCAGCCATGTCTCTCACCTCTCGACAGCTATAGGCTAATCCCTCAGGAAAATATTACGATAAACTCGTTGAGGATTTACTGTCACGACCTGACGAAGCGTGACTACCTGTTCCAGCAGGAGAATGCAGTTCAGTTCAGTTGCTCTCGCAGTTCTAAGCCAGAGCCAGGTAAACTCGCATTCATTCTAACGGACCCCTCCTCGACAAGCCAGGACGCTCTGGTCTGCTTCGTATCGTCGTGGTGCCTACGTCGTTCCACGCTGCGCGTTCACTCACTGACGCTGCCCACAGACCTGGCATCACATCAATGAAATTTGAAACTTCTCAAGTGATCACGAACGATCTTTTAGTTCTTGTTTGCGGGACAAGTGTCTTTGTGAACAGGTGCGGTTAATAACGTGTTCTATATTGCAACTTATAACACAGCAAGTAGCCACATATAACGTGTAGGTTCGGAAAAAAACCACTCACAGACGGCACGTGGCAGTACTAACAGTGAAAGGTATACAAAGTGTGTCGAAGGTATGTGGAAATCAGAGCAGATGTTGTCTAAATGCGGAAACACAGCGATTATTTGACGTCCAGACAGGCATGAAAGGCATTTCGGGCCAAGGATGGAAGCACTTCAGAAATGGATAAGTTTGTAACCTGTTCGAGTCCTGCCATGATTAAAGTACACCTTGCATACAAAACGGCTGTATCAGAAACCGATACCCAGGCAACAGTGATATACCGCGGGCCATAGATTACAGACGTGTACGGCGCTGCGGAGATGTATACGGTCGCGTAAAGGTGCAGCTGTTGAGCAACTGTCAGTGAGGATGTACGACGGGGCTACCAAAAATATCTCCTCAACGACAGTTCAGCTAAAGTTTACTGATTTGGGCCTCCGGAGCAAGAACCTGGTTCGTGCACGATGTCATCTACCAACAGGACAATGCAATGTGTCACACAACTAGCACTGTACTTTCATGATTCGAAAAGCACCAGAATGAGTATACCGCACTCCTCTGGCCACCAAACACCCCCGGTTTAAGCACCATCGGGAATCTGTGGGATCATCTCCATCGGGCTGTTCGTGCCATTGATCATCAACCGAGAAATCAAGCGCAGATGGCCATGACATTGGAGCGAGCATGGCTCCACATTTCTGTCGGTACCTTCCAGAACGTCATTTCACGCAGCAGATAGCGCTGCAAAATATTATCATTCAGGATTTTGACAGTTGAGTCACATAATTGTGGCTCGTCTTGATATCGTCTGCTGTAGAGGCAACAGCAAGAAACAGTACATCATGGAGTTAAAAAACGGGTTCTTATAAGGCTGTGGATGATACAAAATAGGAGATCAGCGTATGGCATCGATGGATCGATGGCCGCGAGGTCCCATCCGATGAAGTTTGGCCGCCAAGTTCAAGTCTTATTTCAGTCGATGCCACATTGGGCGAATTGCGCACCGGTGATGAGGAAAAAATGATGATGAGGACAATAGCCAGTCCCCGAGCTGAGAAAATCTGCAACCGGGCAGAGAATCGAACCCGGGCCTGCTGGTATGGGAAGCGAACACGTTACCACCCAGTTAAGGTGGCGGACTGTGAATGATACAAATGCACATTAACTACTGTATAATGTACGTGCATTCTGGTTTCATATATGCTCCAAAGACGTGTTTGTCGTATGTCACAGTGATGACCAGGTCCAGATAATGTACAATTCTGTAAAAATTAAAAAGAAAATTTATGGGGGTCAATATCGCATAAGAAACTTACGTTACGATAGTCACTTTTAAAAAGGACTGAAACGTCATCCACGTACCATTGGTAGTAGAGAGATTATTTCCTGTAGCATACCACGGTTTTGAAAGAACTTTTTTTTGCAGGTGATTGCTGAACATTTCAGCTAAGTTGACAGTTGGAATAGTGTGGCCATAGGATGCCCCTCTTTTACGTTAATACGTCTTTTCTTAAGCGTGAAACAGTTATGGGTTAGTGACAGCACTCCATCAAGTGTACCAGGTTGATGATCTGGCCTCTTCATTATCTTATAGATCAATACATTTACCTTCTTTGATTCGGACATTTGGTTAGAAGTTTGCGATGTTTAACGGTAGTCACTTCGTACCATCTGGGATTTAATTTCTGCTAACCTCTGTGGCAAGATCATTAACGTTCATTACGCTAAATGGCTATAAGCACTGTGCTACTTAACGTTCATTAGGCTAAATGGCTCTAAGCACTATGCTACTTAACATCTGAGGTCATCAGTCCCTTAGACTTAGAACTACTTAAACATAACTAACCTAAGGATATCACACACATCCATGCCAGAGGCAGTACTCGAACCTGCGACCGTAATAGAAGCGCGATTCGGGGCTGAAGCGCCTAGAACCGCTTGGCCACAGCGGCCGGCTTACGCTAAATGACTTCAAAGGATTTGCGCTTCTTTCAATTTAATGTTCAGCACATTGTTCAATTCAGAGGATAGGTATTACTGTTAACAATAACATAGATGGATTTCTCTTCGTTATATATTTTAATTTGAGAGGTTAGTTGTGGAATATTCCGAGACCACCGAGTGTTGAAGATTTATCTGGAGGGTAACCGCGTGGAACACGGCGCACTAAGCGCAGCCGTGCCGCCTCGGGGGTGCTTGCGTCAGCGAACTACGATGTTCAGACACTAGTCACCGAAGCGGCAGGACATCAAAAGGCTCTTACCGCAAAGCGAGCAAATCTATATTAGCACCTCCAGAACTACCTATCACGTAAGAGTTTGTAAAGTTTCGAATACATGAATTACCTCTCTATGACGTCAGGGAGCGCTTGGGGAGGTACCTCGTTCGATAGGATATGAATGAACTGCCACTTGATGTACTTCAATGGAAGTTAATAATTTTAAGAGACATTGACAGTGTTAGAAATCCTGTCATACGGAAGAAAACTAAAAAATTACTGATAGCGGTTTTCAAAGGCTTGTTAACTGTTCCTCTATAAAACGCCATTCCATTATTTAAAAGAAGCTTCACTTTCACTTATTTGGAACAATCACAGAAACATGAAAGATAAATATCTACGACAGGGTGGTGTGTTCCAAATTTTTGTCGTTTAGAAATGAGAAATTTAACCCTATTGTGGCTATTATCTAACTTTTTAGCGACATTTGTTCTCCACATTACTATTAGTTTAGGAAACAAACAGATCACCATTTCAACGTGTGGTGCTTCTATCCGGTCATTTTCTTGTGAAATACTGCTTAGACTAACACGAACAGCGAAAATAATAAGTGGTGCGCACCCACAGTATACTTGTGAACTCGTCGTCAACATGTTAGTCATTCTAACTTCACATTCTCTCCATACAGAGGGTGAAAGCGATCAATGTGTTCAAAGTACCACTGTGGTGTATTGTAAGCAATTTGATACGGGACACTTGTGGCTTATCAAGTCGAAAAACTACCACTTACTGGCCTACAAATACCTATGCTACAATGTACGTGCATCACGCGAGGTTCTCCATATTCTTTGCTCCTTTGACGCCAACTATTAGTCCTAGAAATACATGAATGTGACCTTTTTTTGTGAGAAAGTTAATGTACAATAATTCGGTACCGGGAAACATTTTCACTAGAGGCAGATGGTTTTCGAATTATTCAAAAGAATCGCAGAAAAGTGATCCTCAAACATAGCTTCTACCCCAACGGTCAAGAGTTTTAGTGTGTTGCTCACGGCATTCCCTCCAAACACGGAAGAACGGTTTGGCGGCTACTCGAATGACTTCACTTATTCGACTTTTTACAGGGTGTTTCAAAAATGACCGGTATATTTGAAACGGCAATAAAAACTAAACGAGCAGCGATAGAAATACACCGTTTGTTGCAATATGCTTGGGACAACAGTACATTTTCAGGCAGACAAACTTTCGAAATTACAGTAGTTACAATTTTCAACAACAATTGGCGCTGCGGTCTGGGAAACTCTATAGTACGATATTTTCCACCTATCCACCATGCGTAGCAATAATATGGCGCAGTCTCTGAATGAAATTACCCGAAACCTTTGACAACTTGTCTGGCGGAATGGCTTCACATGCAGATGAGATGTACTGCTTCAGCTGTTCAATTGTTTCTGGATTCTGGCGGTACACCTGGTCATTCAAGTGTCCCCACAGAAAGAAGTCACAGGGGTTCATGTCTGGCGAATAGGGAGGCCAATCCACGCCGCCTCCTGTATGTTTCGGATAGCCCAAAGCAATCACACGATCATCGAAATATTCATTCAGGAAATTAAAGACATCGGCCGTGCGATGTGGCCGGGCACCATCTTGCATAAACCACGAGGTGTTCGCAGTGTCGTCTAAGGCAGTTTGTACCGCCACAAATTCACGAAGAATGTCCAGATAGCGCGATGCAGTAATCGTTTCGGATCTGAAAAATGGGCCAATGATTCCTTTGGAAAAAATGGCGGCCCAGACCAGTACTTTTTGAGGATGCAGGGACGATGGGACTGCAACATGGGGCTTTTCGGTTCCCCATATGCGCCAGTTCTGTTTATTGACGAAGCCGTCCAGGTAAAAATAAGCTTCGTCAGTAAACCAAATGCTGCCCACATGCATATCGCCGTCATCAATCCTGTGCACTATATCGTTAGCGAATGTCTCTCGTGCAGCAATGGTAGCGGCGCTGAGGGGTTGCCGCGTTTGAATTTTGTACGGATAGAGGTGTAAATTCTGACGCGTGAGACGATACATGGACGTTGGCGTCATTTGGACCGCAGCTGCAACACGGCGAACGGAAACCCGAGGCCGCTGTCGGATCACCTGCTGCACTAGCTGCGCGTTGCCCTCTGTGGTTGCCATACGCGGTCGCCCTACCTTTCCAGCACGTTCGTCCGTCACGTTCCCAGTCCGTTGAAATTTTTCAAACAGATCCTTTATTGTATCGCTTTTCGGTCCTTTGGTTACATTAAACCTCCGTTGAAAACTTCGTCTTGTTGCAACAACACTGTGTTCTAGGCGGTGGAATCCCAACACCAGAAAAATCCTCTGTTCTAAGGAATAAACCATGTTGTCTACAGCACACTTGCACGTTGTGAACAGCACACGCTTACAGCAGAAAGACGACGTACAGAATGGCGCACCCACAGACTGCGTTGTCTTCTATATCTTTCACATCACTTGCAGCGCCATCTGTTGTTGAAAATTGTAACTACTGTAATTTCGAAAGTTTGTCCGCCTGAAAATGTACTGTTGTCCCAAGCATATTGCAACAAACGGTGTATTTCTGTCGCTGCTCGTTTAGTTTTTATTGCCGTTTCAAATATACCGGTCATTTTTGAAACACCCTGTATGTTCTTCATTGACTGAGCTGTTAGTAGCCGGTTTAGTCTTGCGCTTCCTAATTGTAAAATTGACGTTTCTTCAAATAATAGCATAAGATTAACAAATCAGTTCTTTTGTTTGTCTGCTTCCTACCAAACAACTTGTGCTTGTAAGGATAAGTTTGGATCGAAAGGTGTATGTAATTAGTTTTTGCATTATGTTTACAAAAGTCTTTTAACTTGCATTACCGTCCAGGGAAAGTTTGCTTTATTGATATTAACGAAATAGGCAGCTAAAAGGATGCCGAAATAGGCCAGTGATGACCAAAAAGGGTCTAATGTGCTAATTAATTCGTGTAGTCGTAAATTATTGTACTGTGGTAGTGTGTAGTGTCAGGAGCAACGTACTAAAAATTTTTACCTATTAGTGGCGTGTTGATATTGAATATTATTTTCGTACGTTTTTCTGGAATAATCTGAAGAACTGCGGAATTTATAGAAAACCTATCCTAGTAAAATATCAAGCTACATTAAATTTCCTACAGAACGTCCTATTGGTTTTTTCTCTTTCGTCAACAGTTTGTGGGAAGAGAGAGAGAGAATATTGAAAACCTTGCGCAACCGCATGCGATGTGGTTTTTGAAGGTCGGTTTCAATAGTTTCCCAGTTTGATAAAAGACAAGTATCCTGTATTACATTGTTCGTCTCGACTCCCTCTACAACAACGTGGTACGTTGATAACAGTTGTGGTTGACACGCTGCATATACAGCGTGATCAGAAATAGTCTGCAACGTTTGTAAGGCCGTAACAGATGTGATATACTGCTGGATATTTTCCGTTAGGCCGGGTGGTAAAGTGAGGTCTGATCGGGAGCCAAAATTTCCTTTAATTTAATATTGCTCATTTTATTACTTCCGCATCCTTACCAACCTCTCTTGATCGAACTTCTTTTCCAGAAATGCTGCAGTTACTGCTGGAAGTTATGAGTACAAATCGAACACCCAACTCTCAATATAATAGAGAGGCTTCTCGTTAACAATGCCTCGTACATTGTTCTCTTGTTTACAATAAGTCTGCGTTACAAATCTGTTACACTATGCGGAACTTAGCAAAAGCATTGATAAGGGCAAAGTCCAAACGCTGCCTGCCCGTGCCTATCGGATAAGTGACACTAAGGACATCATAGACAAACTCAGGGAGCTACACCAAACGTTTTGCGCCAGCGATTATGGCAAGGTCAGCCGAAAGAAAAGTAGAGGAGAGGGCAAGCAAAACAAGCTTCCACTAGTGGACTTCTCATATGTGAAGGGCGTAAGTGAGCGGGTAGGCAACGACCGGCGCCGACAGAGTTTCAAACAGATTTTATGCGGCAGCCACTGGTTTCACAACATAACAAGTCCTACCAAGAATACAGGCAAGAATCTAAATACTGGAGGAATATACGAAATAAGTTGTTAGTGAGGAGCTATCTGGAAAGGAAGACAGGGAGACAAGTTAGCAGACGAGGAGCAGAACGTAAAAGGTAATTGCGATTCGCACAGCACAATAAATAGGCGATAGCGGAACGCCACCCCGACTGTGGACAACCTATTTTGTTCCAGGAAGCTAGTGTCCTTTTGAGTGCGGACACGCCAAAACAAAACTCAAGAGGCGGCTGAAATTATTAAGCAGCCTGACAAAGTCAGTAGAGAGGGCGGCTACAAACTGCCGGCGCCTTGGGTGCCGGCTATCCCAGTCCAACTGCCAGCGAGAGGTCGCGGGGCAGAAACCTCTCCGGGCACAGAGGGGACAGCACTGAACAGACAGCTGTAAGGGAACTGACAGCGCATATCTGCATACACTGGGAAGGAAACGGGCCCACCAGAAACCAAGCGCTGATTTGGAGGCTAGCGCCACTTACTGAGAAGCCGGCTAGCTGACGAATAGCTTCTTTTCTACACTCTACATCTACATCTACATCTACATCCACACTCCGCAAGCCACCTGACGATGTGTGGCGGAGGGTACTTTGAGTACCTCTATCGGTTGTCCCTTCTATTCCAGTGTCGTATTGTTCGTGGAAAGAAAGACTGTCGGTATCCCTCTGTGTGGGCTCTATTCTCTCTGATTTTATCCTCAAGATCTCTTCGCGAGATATACGTAGGAGGGAGCAATATGCTGCTTGACTCCTCGGTGAAGGTATCTTCTCGAAACTTCAACAAAAGCCCGTACCGAGCTACTGAGCGTCTCTCCTGCAGAGTCTTCCGCTGGAATTTATCTATCACCTCCGTAACGCTTTCGCGATTACTAAATGATCCCGTAACGAAGCGCGTTGCTCTCCGTTGGATCTTCTCTATCTCTTCTATCAATCCTATCTGGTACGGATCCCACACTGGTGAGCAATATTCAAGCAGTGGGCGAACGGATTGCATCTCCTTAGGATTCTTCCAATGAATCTCTGTGTAGCATCTGCTTTACCGACGATCAACTTTAAATGATCATTCCATTTTAAATCACTCTTAATGCCTACTCCCAGATAATTTATGGAATTAACTGCTTGCAGTTGCTCCCCTAATATATTGTAGCTAAATGATTAAGGATCTTTCTTTCTATGTATTCGCAACACATTACACTAGTCTACGTTGAGATTCAATTGCCATTCCCTGCCCCATGCGTCAATTCGTTGCAGATCCGCCTGCATTTCTGTACAATTTTCCATTGTTACAATCTCTCGATATACTAGAGCATCATCCTCAAAAAGCCTCAGTGAACTTCCGATGTTATCCATTTATGTACATCGTGAATAGCAACGGTCCTACGACACTCACCTGCCACACATCTGAAATCAGTCTTACTTCGGAAGACTACTCTCCATTCAGAATGACATGCTGCGTTCTGTTATCTAGGATCACTTCAATCCCATCACCCTTCTCCCTTCGTCATGAATAGCCTATTGTGACTAGCTTATTATGTTCTAGGGCCAATATCTTAAAAAAAACATATTGACAAGGATCGTCTCCAAAAAAAGAGCCCCCTTTCTCCATCAAAATCAATCATTCGCTGAGGAAGACCCTTGTAATACGATCGGAACGTTAGTTTAAAATTAAAGTATGTTATACTATGCTGCGATGCACCCACCAGAAAAATTTTAATCATCGTGATATTGGCCGGAACACCGTCTCTGTCGGGCTACTTTAATTTCGAACGCAACGGCCTGATTGGCTAACTTCAATGTTAATTAACTCGGAAACGGCGCATCGTATTAACTGTTTTCCTTAACAATTTTTTCTCGGCACAATATACCCTGCAATGCCCTTAAAAGCTTTACACGGTCTTTCTGACCATCCTATAAATACTGCCAACTAATACCACTGCACCGAAAAGCTAAACGAGACTTCTAGCGTAGTTTAAAAGTATTGTGAACAAACTATGACAGTCATTTCGGTAATACCCCAAAATACACTGCCTACTATTTCAATTGCAACAGTAAGAAGGATAGCAAATATCAAAATTTTACTTACTTTGCTTATCAAGAATTGTAAGAGAAATAAGTGATGAAAATCGTACGTAGGTTACTTGTTAGTATAAATTTAGTTCACAGACGAGCCACCTGTGGTAAAAACAACGACTCCAGCCCGTCTGTGATATAGTTGAGCTCATAAAGGCACAGTACGAAATCTCTTCGGCTCTTTGATTCGTATTGACGGAGTGTGTAGGGCACGACAAAAACTTCAACATGCGTAAGTAGGAAAACACAACATTCAATTGCTTTCGAGAAAATCGAGTTCTAAAATTTTAAGTGTGCTTGTGTGCTTTGTATGTTCGTTAATATGCAACGAGTCCGCAGCCGAGCGAGGAATCGTTTAGTTTCATAAGCGCGATGTGTCTGGAGGAATGTCGCTGCCGGTACCACTTCTTTTTCTGAGTTATCTACACCAATATTCGATGCTATGATTCGATATACGTGGTAAACCGCGAAATTATGTGACGACCGAGAACCGTTTATGAATATAAACCAAGTTTGGTTTGCAATAATGAAGTAAAACGGTGGACACGCAACACTTCGTCGTTCCTTACATCTGCTGTAAGTCGTGATAATTGTTGTTTTCCGTGTTCATACGATCAGTATCATCGAGGTTCGTCCAGTGCTGCATAGGTTACACATTGTATGGAGACAATAATATAAAGAAAGTGAGTACTTGATTTGATTGACAGTCATCGTGTGTCCTTTTCGGTTTCCAGTCTTCTTAAGGAAAAAAAAAACTTTTTTTCCTTTTTTCATGAAATACTGCGAAGAAAGCATATGAATGATTTGCACAATGATAATAACGTGGGACTGATAAATAAACTACGGCAGTGACATTCGAGACCGAGACTTTGCGCATATAAAGCTAAGTTCTTACTCGCTCAGTTGCGGATCCCGCGGACTCCAGTGGCCCCGCAAAGCATACACCATAAGCACGGGTATAATTTTCAAACTCGATTTTCTTGAAAGCGGTTGAAAGTTGCATCTTCTTCTTTACAAATGATAATGTCCTAGCCATACCCTACACACCCTGTGAATATGAATCAAATCGGTGAGGAGAAGTTCGTCCGGTCTCCTTGTGAGCTTGGTTCAGCATTGAGGTAGGTGACGATAGCAAAACTAGCACACGGTCTTTCGTTATACTGGTGAAAATTACCGGCACAGAGACCTCGTAAGATAAAACGCAGTTTGTGAGGAAGGTAACGCTTGTTGACCAAATTGCCGGCTATGCAATTCTGTTGACCAACTAAAGCAACCAACCAACACCATCACACTAGTTTCTGGGTCCACATGACGATGGCAATCGCAGTCTGGCAACGTCCGTTCCACTCGCAACCTCCACACATTGTTACGTTCATCTTAATGTAGATGGCGCCTCTATATACTGCGCAACAAATGTAAAATTTCTAGGAAAGAATACTGATTCTCAGCTGAAGTGGTGTGAACACACAGAGGTACTTGCAAACAGAATGTCATCTGCATGTTATGCCCTTAGATTCCTATCATCAGTGTGTTACATGCAGCGTCTTTTAGTTACATATTATTCATATGTACACTCAATTCTTAGTTATGGCATTCTTTTTGGGGAACAAGCGCACGAAATTTGAACACAGTATTCAAACTCCAGAAAAGAGCCATAAGAATAATGACCATAAATACTAGTCGAGCTCAGTGTAAAGATCTGTTCAAGACACTGAGGATTTTAACTGTTCCATGTGAATACATTTACCAGTCATTTGTACACATAAAAAATAACATTGGTAATTACTGCACAAGTAGCTCTGTCCATGCAGCAAGTCGGCCGCGGTGGTCTAGCGGTTCTAGGCGTGCAGTCCGGAACCGCGCTACTGCTACGGTCGCAGGTTCGAATCCTGCGTCGGGCATGGATGTGTGTGATGTCCTTAGGTTAGTTAGGTTTAAGTAGTTCTAAGTTCTAGGGGACTGATGACCTCAGATCTTAAGTCCCATAGTGCTCAGAGCCATTTGAACCATTTTGAACCATGCAACAAGAGACAGACCCAACTTCCATTTATCAAAAAACAATAAACATAAAACTCAAAACAGCATTTTCATCCCAGGAATAAAACTGTACAGTAAAATACCAAAAGAGATTAAAGAATTTGCAAAAAAAACCACTTATTTAAAAAAGGCAGCTAAAAAGTACCTGTTATGCAGTACATTTTATACATTGAAGGATTACTTAGATAAAACAGAGTAGGGGTTTGATTAAAAGTGTTATACAAATAGATAATAATAATAATGATTGTAAGAAATTCAATATTCCACATAACACCTTCACTTTATGTTTTTCTCCTTCTTTTTTTCCTTTCTAGAAATACTTCCCCCCAAGCTATGCATAGCACAATACTAACAACTCTTCCACTTTCTGAGGTCAACATCTCACTCATTATGGAGGGATGCTGACTCAGTTTCTCAGGATAGCAAATGGGAAGCTGCGGGACAAAAAATGGCCCACATATCATCAGTGTGTGTGTGTGTGTGTGTGTGTGTGTGTGTGTGTGTGTGTGTGTGTGTGTAGTCAGTGAAGTGTTATGAAACAATGGGCGTATAGTGTGTGCAGTGACTGATAATGCTATTGAAAGGATAGAGCGGATTAGCCTATATTTATGGAAACGGGCCAAAATAAGTTACTGTCAGTTGCACTCAACATATAAACTTTATTTGTTAAAACACACAATCACACAAGCAAGAATCAAAAACTATTAATATTTTAACGGAAGACCTCCTTTGATTTAATTTTGATCGCCTTAAGGAAACATCGAAAATCCAATGCACAAGGCCTAAGCAAGGAATTGAGGTACAGGAGGTCTTCTGGAGGTTTCACTTCTTTAGAAAAAAACTTTTTTCTTCAATATAAATAGGCTGAAAGCCTTAGCTTAAATTTTTCCCATGGAACTCAGGTGAAGGTCACACATTAATCAAGAACAATGTTACGGCTTAAGTCCCAGGCAAGGATTTTCAGTGTTTAATTTAAATAGGCTGAGCACTCGGCCTAAGGCCGCATATCATCAAAACAACTTAACCGCTTAAGGCCTGGGAAAAAGAGCTTTCAATTTGAAAAGGCTCAAGGCCTTATCTTAAAATATTTCATGTAAAACTCTGCTGAAGGCCTCATACTAAAGAATAACAATCTTATGACTTAAGGTCAAGACGCGGACTTTGAAACTTTAATTTAAGAGAGATTAAAACTTGGCTGAAGGCCACACACCATGCAGGAAACAATTTTACGGCTTAAGGCCTAAAGGGATGAGCTTCAAAATTTCAACTAAAATAGGCTAAAGGCCTTATCCTAAAATTCTTCACATAAAACTCGGCTTAAAACCCAGACAAAGAAATTTCCAATTTTTAATTTAAGCTGGAAATCTCTGCTGAAGGCTACATAGAAACTAGAAAATATTTCTTAAGGCGTAAGGTCTGGACAAAAATTTTCAACTCTTGATTTGAAAAGGCTGAAAACTCGGCTTAAGGCCTAGGCAAAAGAAATTTTCAGTTTTAATTCTGGAAGGATGAAACTCGGCTGAAGGCCCCAAACCAAAGAAGAAAGAATTTTCTTTTTACGTCTTAAAGCCTAAGAAGGAAAGCCTTGGAATTTTTATAAGCTAAACTCGGCTGAAGGCAACAGAGAGTTCTTAAGACTAAAAAAGAAATTACTGTGTAAAACACAAGGAGCGGCGCTCAGAAGACCCGGGAAGGTATCACTAACACACGTTTAGGTGAGACAGCCAGACCGACAACCTCTTAATCGGAAGGCAACCCAACCAAAGCCAGCCGATGAACCAACCAAGAAGAGCAGTTCTGCTTCAGCCGACCAGCAAAACGACGGAAATATGTCTATAGCACAAAGTTCTGGGTACTGGATCCCAATCCAGCAATGTCAGAATAAATGCCTAAAACTACCAACAACACGCCGTGCTGGACAACATCAACACGACGAGGAAAATACACTGCCGAAAACTACGTCAACGATCAGGGCAGGTAACCGGAACTTCAACGGCCACAGGGCAGAACATACCACTGGTATACTTCATGAATGAAGGAATGAATGAAATGAAGTTAAACCCCACACAGGAAGACGACTGCAATTCTAGCCGACTTGAATGCCCACACGTTGTTGCTCGCGGGAGTCTCCCAGACTACACACAGTACACCCGGAAAATATAACCGCCCCACGAAAGATAGTACATCAGTACTAGTATCGATACACTCTGCTGCTGCCACTCACGGAGAGAAGACAGCAACGTTATGGTGGTAACCGAAGAAGAAATAAGACACCACTGGACCGCAACCAATGATAAAAAAAGAAGGCATGACGCGAGCCAGCCACGGCTTAAGTATTGTATACCAGGAGTAAATCTAATGATTGTTTCCGACTAGAAGTCTATAAATACATGTGTATACGAATTAGCTTATTTGAAATTGGTCTAAACTTCTAAATACTTTGAAATATCCTATATCCTTGTAATAAGAGAATCATGGATGAATAAAGCTACTACTACCACTACTACTACTAATGCTGTACCAAGAACTAGGAGTCATCTAAAAAGAGACGCGCCCCTTCTGTGGCCAGTATTGTCGTTGGACGGGCCACTGTCGGCGGGCCTATCTCTGCTACCATGTTAAAGGAAGCTGCAACAGTGATTTCCGTGCTTGACAGTCCGCGGTGTTCGATACTTCGTTGCACTACGTGGATACTTGTCTTGCAATAGACGAGTCCACTTCGTGACTCACTGTGTGTGACGTGGCTGTACAATACTCCATGTCCTCTGGAGCGCTAGGAGACTAATCCTGCACGGTGTTCAATACGACTATCTTGAACTCATCGATTCCATATTCACGTGACAGTTTTTGGATCCTGACGAACGCGAAAGCTAAATCCCAAAGCGATACGCAGTATGTAGATAACAAAAGGCCCATCCACTGTGTGTTTCTGACACTTGCTTTTAAACTTTCTACTTGTAAGCGACTTAACGCTGATCTCCTTACAAAAAACAAAATTCAGTCATCATTCCTAAACAATTAGCGCACTGAATATTTAATGAGTTACAGAGTGTAGACTGAGTTATTCCGAGGTCGTTTCACAAGTCCTGCACACAGCGCATGCGTGACCGTTACGGTGCCCTGATCAAGTAGAAATTCCTGCCAGCTGTGAGCGAGACTTGATACGTCACTGTCGTGTATGCGTTTGCTGGTTCACGTGGCTGTGTCGTGAGTAATTCAGTTTCGAAATGGAATCTGAAACCGGGCCACGTAGGATTTAGAACAGTGACTAGCGTCCCCTCATTAAAATCCAATCGCTACGTAGAAAGAACCCATTTGAAATTTACGACGCTGCGAGAGATGTGTGTGGGAATAGTGTAATGGATCGCCGCACAGTATCACGACAATCTGATCGTTTCCGTGGAGGTCGGGCAAGCACTGAGGACAGCCCAAGAACTGGAACGCAGCCAGCTGCAACATACTACACCTCTCGGTTATTGTTAATGAGATTTTGAGAGAGGTTCGACAAAAGCATGTAATTTCATATGAGGCCAGAATCTCTATCACTTCAGGTTTCAGAATCATAACTGAAAATTTTAAGACGAGAAAAGTTGCTGTCAGATCGGTTCCTCACGATCTGAGTGAAGAGTAGAAAGCAGGTCGTGAAAGTATCACAGAAGAACAGAAGGACCTTAGCACTTGGTGAAACCTGGATACGAGATTTTGGGAGGGAACTGAAGTGTATGTCGTGACAATGTAAAACTTCCGACTCTCCATGCCCGAAAAAATTCGGCCGCCACCAATAAAAAGTGGAACTGATGATGATCTTTGTGTATGAGAGGGGCGGAGTCATAGTTACAAATAATGTATCCCAGGGGACTTCTGTAAACAGGTGTGTACTACAAGCTATTTTCGCAAAAACGTTTTACACCCGAAAACTCGTTGAAGAAGACCATATCTGCTTGCAGCTGGTGTCATCATTTTGCACAATCATCAAGACCGCATACGTCTTACCAGCGAGAGAAACGCTCGACAAATGTGGATAAGAAATGCCATACATTCCCGATATGAGCCCACCAGATTCTGATTTGTTTCCCAGAAGGAACAACTCCGTGGAAAAATGTTAATACATTTTATGATGCTTCCAGTTAGGCGACACGAATATATAATATATAATATATAATATTCTAATCGGACAGCGCAATAATGATGGTTCCTTATCTGGAATACAGAAGTTCTAAAACTATGTGAAGCTGTCATAAGTAAGAAATTAGATTATTTGAAGGCTTTTAAAGGTATTTTGTACGATAAATTCGTCCCCTCAGTTCGGTCAAGGAGTGTCCAGAACTCTTTACATGATGCTCTTTCGACTTATTCTGCAAAAATTTCTAATCATTAACTTTTTCAGGTATTTACAATTTTAATTAACAGCACTATACAGGGTGGTCCATTGATCGTGACCGGGCCAAATATCTCATTAAATAAGCGTGACTATTATAGCGCCATCTATCACAAAGCGAAAAAAAGTGATCCAACTAAAACATTCATATTTCTTTACGTACTACACGAATATGTAATATCCGTTTGACCTATGGCAGCGCCATCTAGCGGGCCAACCATAGCGCTATCTGGTTTCTCCCTTCAAGCTAGGCGAGATTTGTTCTTTGTAGTTCTTTCGTTTGATGCTTATTTCGTGAGATATTAGGCCTGGTCACTATCAATGGACCACCCTGTGTATTAGAAAGGCCTGTCGTGAATCACAAACTTTTGGGAAACAATTATGTTCAAGTGCGTATAAAATATTTATTCCTCACCTGGTTTTAAGCAACTACTGTTTCATCAGGATGCTAGCGTCGGATAAGATCAACAGTAAAAATCACAGCCTTCACCTAAGACAATTAATTCAATTTGGCACCACGTAACACTGGTTTCAAAATTCCATAATGTCTCTGTTGTCAGCCGACGGTATGGCGAGGCTCATGTCCACAGCTGATCACTGGACCGTGTGTTTCCGTAACACTGGTAGAATGTAACGTTAACAGTTACTAAATATTATAGGTGTTGCTACATGGGTGTGATTACCTTCTTCGTAAGAGGCATTTACTTATGTAATAATGACGTGATTGTTTGATTCTTACATACGTATAATATTGGTGTGTCATATTCTTCGTCATTATCGTGACAGGCTGGTTCCCAAACATTTGTTCAAGAATAAGTATTTTATTGCAAGAAACTGCCATTTATGAAATTCAATGAAAAACGTTAAATATTGAAACACCTACATTGACCTAGGCTTAGTCAACTACTAGAGGTGCCTACATGAGAATGAAATTTCACAAAATCGTCAAAATACATTGCTAAAAAACAAGGAATAACATCAGATTTCACTTTTGACTTGAGTATAACTGCTCTAAATTCTGACCGTTGTTTTTTAGCAGTATAATTCTACGATTTATCCAAAAGTCATTCTGATGATGACACACCTGGTAGGTGTCGAAACCTAGGTTAATGTACCTACCAGTTCTGTGCAATCGGTTGGCTGCATAATCGTATGTTGAAACTAGTATAACTGACTAACTGAGTAACTGCCATGATCAAAACTGTACTGTTTACTGCTGTTGCTCTTTCATCACTGGTCTTTGAGTACTGCCATTGTCAAACATTTGCTCAGTCTTCGAATTCTGTGACGGGTATATCAGTGAATTGCCTTGTGCCGTGCGCCAGCTATATAGACGTGTTTGGACGTTAGTATCGACTTAGCGGCTTGCTGGAATATCTGTGGCGGATGGCCGGCCGTCAGAGGTTAGGAAGGCTGCTGCAAAAGTAGAGATTAAGTTTGGCCTTCGCAGGTCAAGTGAGGGCAGTTGGTGTTCGATTGGAGGTACGCTTTGAATGTAAACAGCTGAGGCGGCGCGTGACCGCGGGTGTAACAGCGTGAATGTGAATGTTTATACGTTCGGCTGAGCGGTGCTGATGACGGCTGCCCAGGGAGGGAACTGTGTGGTCTGCTGTGGCTTTCCAGATCCAATTATGGTCGTCACCGTGGTCCCTTTGACGACTGTTTCTTCTGGTGAATGACAAATCTGTGAATCTAGTCGGCCTCTAACGATTCAGCACTCTGTTCATCAGTTGTCGTTATTGTGTACACGTAGCCCTTAGAGGCATTTCAGGATTTATGTAATTATTCTCTACGTTTACATCATACCCCACACCTAATTTTGTGTGACGGAGGGTACTTTCGGTACCACCATCTGATCCCTCCAAACCTGCCGGCCGGGGTGGTCGATCGGTTCTAGGCGCTACGGTCTGGACCGCTACTGTCGCCTGTTCGAATCCTGCCTTGGACATCGATATGTGTGATGTCCTTAGGTTATTTAGGTTTAAGTAGTTCTAAATTCTAAGGGACTGACGACCTTAGAACTTTCATAGTGTTCAGAGCCATTTGAACGTCCAAACCTGTTCCACTCGCGAATAGTGCGTGGGACGAATTATTGTGGCTAAGCCTGTGTATTGGTTCTAATTTCTCGAATTTTCTCCTCATGATCAATAAGCGAGATGTATGTGGGGGGAACTAATATGTTGTCTGACTCCTCATGAAAAGTGCTGTCTCAAAATGTCAATAGTAAATCTTTCCGTGATACACAACGCCTCTCCTTTAACGTCCGCCAGTTGAGTCTGTTTAGCATCTCCGTAATGCTCTGTCGCCAGCTAAACGATCCCGTGACGAAACGTCCCGCTCTTCGTTAGCTCATCTCTATCTCCTCCATCAGTTCTGCATGATAGGGATCCCCAGGTAGATGAACAGTACTCAAGAACCGGGCGAACAAGCGCCTTTTAAGCCACTTCTTTCGTGAATGAGTTACACTTCCTTAAGGATTCTTCCGATGTTTGCTTTTCACAGTATCTGTTTTATGTGGACATTCCACTGAAGGTCGCTCTGGATATTTACGACCAGCTATTATACGTCAGACGCTGTCTCCAGCTGTTTGTCATCAATAGTGTATCTGTACAGAAGTGAATTTCTTCTCCTAAGTATACGCAGTATGTTACATTTATTTACGTTCAGGGTCAACAGCCAGAGCCTGCATCAATCATCAGTTCTCTGCTGGTCGTTCTGCAAATTTTTGCTATATCTTCTGGAGTTACTACTTCGGTAAAGACAACTGCATCATCTGCAAATTGCCTTAGAGAGCATCCGACGCTTTCTACTATATCATTTATAATCAATTTCCAATAGTTTTGTATTAACCCTGTCGGGTATGTAATTCATGTCATAACTTTCAGGCAATCAGGACATTAAATTTCTGAACCATCAAAGCCTTTCCCAAGGCGTTTGCACCTAAACCACTGACTTGTACGTCAGTTGTGGAGATGTAAAACGATTGGTTGGTTCAAATGGTTCTGATCACTATGGGACTTAACATCAGAGGTCATTAGTCCCCTAGAACTTACAACTACTTAAACCTAACTAACCTATGGACATCATACACATCCATACCCGAGACAGGATTCGAACCTGCGACCGTAGCGGTCGCGCGGTTCCAGGCTGAAGCGCCTAGAACTGCTCTGCCACACTGGCCGGCCAAAAGGATTGGTCTTGCTGCTTGTACATACGCGGCTATTTACCTGTTGCAGCTGCAGTTGTTTGAAAAGATGAATGGTGTGTACCATTTACTATTATTTAAACTGGTATTTTTCGTTTAGCCCCTAGGCAGATTTTAAGATACGTTACTAGGTGATTTACATGAGTGAGCTGTGTGCCCCACAGAGGCTGTGTTTTTGTGTGCAGGCACCCTAACGTTATTATTATTAAATGTGCTTGCTGTCGACGCCGTTATTTACTTGCATTAGAGCCCGTCTTCCTCTACGAGACTTGTTCACGTACTATGGACCCTTTTATTTCAAACGTTGTCGACTGTTAATAACGCTTAAAATTTCTTGATCTCGTGATGTCACCGTTAGGCTGTCTACTAAAATCAAAGTGACCGCGTTATTATCAGTAATCTATTACTCAATGGCTTTAACCTAACCTTTTGTTACTTACGATAGTGCGTCTTTTGCTTTTCTCATATTTACAACTGGCAGTTGGCTGTTACTGTGATTAAGCGATTACGAGCTGAAAATTCCCTCTGATATCTCTCTGATTAAGGTAACAGTGCTATGATCCTCGTTACATAGTGCCTCCCAGAGTTTGAACTCTGTACTGTTTCCCTTAAACAGTGTAAAAGAGCATAGCTTAATGATTTATTGTTTACCTCCTTATATGAAGGACCTTATATGATTTTATTACTGTGATATCAGTTTGCGTGCTGTGGGACCATGGCAGCAGCGGTGCAGCTGCGTTATGCCGAGTCGTTTGTTTTGTGCTAGCTTGTATGTGAATATCATTAATTGTCACGGCATGGTATTTAAAACATGCGAGAGGTCAGTCAAACTGGAGACAGAGTTGTATGGTCGTAACTCTCTCTTTCCAAGCATTTATCTCGACATGTGAGGTCTGCTGGTTAATCAGTGGGGCACGTTAATTTTAAGGTGTGGTCAGATACCCCTCCTCTCCCCACCCCATACTCCCCAGGAAGGAATTAGTGTACCCCAACTGTCTGGGTATAGTGTAATCCATGGAAGAGTGCAAATGTGTTCAGATGTCTGCGAGCCTTGTAACAGAGGCGGAACGTGGGGACCAGCCCAGTATTTATCTAGTGGGATGTGAAGAACCACCTAAAAAGCTCCATCCAGGCTGGCTGGCAAAACGGCCCTCGTCGTTATTTCTCCATGCGGATTCGATCCGGGGCCGGCGTGCCTACCTGACCGACTCCGGGAAGCAGAGCATTAGCGCTCTCGGCTACCCTGGCAGGTCCTGTTGTATGATTGTGACTGTTGGAGAAAAATTGTTTGTTGATTCTGTTTCCTAAAATTATAATTATCCTTCTCCCAAATGAGTTATAAAATAACTGCTTCCAAGATTTCGATGCTGATACAGACGATATAGTAACTGTTTCAAATTTTCAATCTGTATTGTTTTGGGTCATGTGTAGTCTAATTAAAGTTGTAACAGAGGGTGTTGTATTATGTTTTTTTTTAATTTAATTTATTATGCTCAGCATATAACCACTTACGTTTCTCACTCCCTCCCAGATTTTGACTGTCGAAAGAGCGATTATTGTTTCACAATCGTTTAGTGCTTTATGTTTTTAAAATATCAGTTTTTCACACACCGGGGTAAATTAACCAGGATGGAAACAAAAGTCTATAGCCTGTAAGCTATAAATGGAACTGCTTAACACATCTCACGGAAAAGTGAGATAGATATGGAAATTCGTAACGAATTTGCAAAGTCACCCTTAGACAGTCAATGATTTAAAAAAGAGCAAGAAGAGAATAAAGAAAAACGACACAGCTTCAGAGCAGAAAGAAAACGTAAGAGAACGGCAAAGAGACTTGATTGGATAGGTAGTTCAAACTACCTAGGTTTTAGAATCCTCCCAAAAAAGGCCCTTTTGAGCTACAATTAGAAAAATAAATGAGTACATTATTGAACTTAATGGTATCGTAACTGATGGGAACGTTTCAAGAAAACATGGGCATAATGTCAACAAATGTTTGCGGTGAAGCTAAACAGGTTTTACTGAATATTTCTACAGAATGGTTTCAGTAAGCGTGGCCCAGTAATTGGACAATACGATGGGAAAGATGTGTTAGACACTGCTGCCTGACGAATAAAACAAGGTCCTGTAAGGAACAATCGCGTTCAAAGAAAATGGTAGTCATGGGGACAGTAGTGCGTTATTTGTTGGACGTATGTGAAAAGACGTATTTATTTCTCACTGGGAAGAGCTTAAACCAATTTCGTTTTATAAATATAATAATATTAGCACTCGAACATACGATGGAGGAACAATGTGGGAGAAGATCGACATTCTCAACAATTGTATTTTTTCAGTCTGATAGAGATTTTTACTTGAGAAATATGTGAACTTGTAATCACTGATGACAGTTGCTAGACGCAACGATGTCAAAATCTATAGAGCTTCAACTGCTTGCTAAAATAGTGAGGAGAAAGTGAAACAAAACTGGTGGAGAAGGTATATGAAGTTATTTCAGCGATTAAAATTGTCAAATTTCTAGACAACTTCGCAGGATGAGCACAGCTATCGGTGTGATGTTTAACTCGCGATGGCCTAGTAGTATGCACTGATATCAGTTAGGAATATTGTCATAAAGTAGTTGTGTCCTCTCGTGAGGCACGTTGGCACACAACTGTTGTCACTGGTCTTTCATATTTTGTATACTGGTAGTGGGATGGAGTTTGTCCCACAAGTTCTCGATCGAGGAAAGATGTGAGGATTTTGCTACCTAAGAAGTACCTCAAGATGACTCAGACAGTAGAGACGCATGCCAAGTGTGTACGAGCATATGTGTTCGGTTCACTAATGGCACCGTGTCACTGTGGAATGAAGGTAAAACACTGGCCAAATGGAAACCTACAATGAGGCCACTTCCACTCTCTGTCAGGAACTAATGACGCTGTCTCACACCAGTACACGGAATCTCAGTATCCTCCACAGCGATTGTGCATTATCTGGCGCAGTTCACTTCCTACCATATCTGGTGACAACATTAACCACGAAAAACAATAACGCATTGCTGTCACAGCAAATTGCAACATTAAGCATGTACGTACCTGCCCATGGTGTGAAAGTATTCCAAGTTACAGTGATGTCCCACCACGTGTTCTGGATACTCAACTTTTTTGTCAGGAAGCGTACATACTTGTACCACGAGTGTGTTCTCGAATATTTCTTCATTATTGTATTATCCTGCAATCAAATTAGTTGATTGTCTTGGTCGATGATGATATCTGGGTAACAGACGAAGCTATTTCGGAGATCATTCAGAACTCTGAAGATTGTCTCCATGTAAGCAACTGCAGCGAATTTAACAACGGTCAGCACAGCAGTTCCTGTCTCCGCTACCACTGCAATACGGAACCTGAAGAACAGTACGAGTTGATATGCAGATTCCCTTTCGAGCGACGAAATAAATAAAACGATGGATGCTATCGAACAATAAGTCGAAAAGTTGATACTAAAAAATAACTGTAAAATAACATTTTTGCATGTTTCCAAAAAAACAACGTAGTATAAATAGATTTCCAATGTAAACTATATGCTCATCGGAGTAATTTTAACAGAAAATTGAATTGTTCAACTATAATAAAATTAGATGTGGTCCGAAGTAAAACACGTTATTCGCATCTACTGTTTAATACGAAATCCTTTTACCTCTCCTGTAAGGTAGAGCTCCACAGATGTAATACGGTTAATGAAGGATTTGTTTACATAGACTATTATCTGCCGTATAAACTTCTTCTGACACTTGCTACTTATGAACAAACCGATAATGATATCAGTATCAAAGAGGTACAGATGAAGCCAGTTATCAAAAGTGATATGCTATATAAATGCAGGCATTTTCTTAATTAATTAAATTGTAAGGCATATATATTCAGTACGTCAGAACGCCAGATGTTAAAACGAATTTTTGTCCAACAAGGACCTACTGGCGTGTATGCACGTATTATAAGAATATATATCGATCATTACAGTTTGATACTAACAGCATTGTTTGTTTTGTTTCTAATAATCAAGTGCCCGAATATGGTCCAATGAGACTGAAACTACCGGCACAAGTACTTTACAAAATTCCTTTACACGAAAAATATACTGCTTCTCTCAGTTTCGTGTTACATGTTTTTCAAGTAATATGGAAGCTGCAAGTGACAAACATCCGGAATTTTGACCCAATTGTTTTCATGTTTTGGAACGTGTGATATCAACACCTGATGAAAGAAATATGAATAACCCCCTGAATTATAGACGCATATCCCCAACTTCGATATGCAGTAGAATTTTAGAATGTACACTGTGTTGAAACATTATGAGTTATCAAGAAAAAATGTTTAATTGACAAACAGCAAACACAGACAAAAAACCATTTTTGCGAAACACAACCTGTTCTTTATTCTCACGAAATAATGGGTGCTATTGACAGGAGATGTCCAATTGATTGCTTATTTTTATATTTTCAGAAGGCTTTTGAGACCGTACCTCACAAGCAACTTCTAATCGAACTGCGTGCCTATGGACCACCATCTTAGTTGTGCGACTGGACTCGTGTTTTCTTGTCAGAAAGGTCATCGAGTAAAACGAAAGTAATATCAAACGTTCCCCATGGAAGTGTTATAGGCCCCCTGCTGTTCGTGATATACATAATCGATTTAGGAAACAATCAGATTAGTATTATATATTGTTTTCAGATGATACTGTCATTTACCGTCTTATAAAGACATCAGATGATAAATTAAATTGGAAAATCATTTAGACAAGTTACCTGTTTGGTATGAAAAGTGCCAATTGACTCTAAGTAATGAAATGTGTGAAGTCATCTGCTTGAGGACCAAAAGGAATCAGCTAAATTTCAGTTAGACGATAAGTCACTCAAATCTAAAGGCTGCAAATGCAGCTAATTATTTAGGAATTACAGTTTTGAATAACTTAAACTGGAACGGTCACATAGATAATATTGTGGGAGGGAAAGCAAACCAAAGACAAAGATTTATTGGCGAAACACTGAGAAAATGCCACAGGTCTACTAAGAATAATATTTACACTAGTCTGCCCTCTTATGGAGTATTGCTATGCGGTGTGGGATCCGCATCACATAGGATCGGCGGAGGCCATTGAAAAAGTCTTAAAAAGGGCAGCACGTTTTGTGCTGTTGGCAAGTAAGGGTGTCAGTCCATGTAGATGACACGTGAAACGGGTTGCGAATCATGAAAACAAAGCCGTTTTTCGATGCAGCGGGATCTTCTCATGAAATTTCAATCACCAACAATCTCCTCAGAGGGTCAAAATATTTTTCTGACGCCAACATACATAGGAAGGAATGATCATCACAGTAAAATAATAGAAATGAGAGGTAGCACAGAAAGATTTCAATGTTGGTCTATTCTATGCGCTGTTGGAGAATGATACGTTAGAGAAATAGCTTGTTTCGATGAGCCCTCTGGCAGACACTTTGTTGGGAATTGCATAGTAATCATGCAGATGTAGTTGTACATGTAGTGTTCGCATATGCAGAGTCTGTTTCTGTGGCTGGGTGACCACTGACTGCACTGCGAGGGCCGGGGATCGATTTCAGGTGCCAGCGACAATTTTTCATTGGTGGGAGGACTGGAATAAGGTGGCATCAGCCTCGTGATGCCAACTGAGAGGCCAGTTGGCAGAGCTGTAGCGGCTCCAGGTTTAGCTGATGGGTATCACTCCAGTTGATCGGACTCTAGTAGCCAATCTGTGGCCAGAACGGCAGAACTTCTCCTGTTATCATTACGTATACGGTAAAATATGTCGGTAATTTGAGCTTGATTAAACCGCGGACAGCTCTTACGTGACGATTTATTAACGACCGCTGACCCTGCGTTAAAGCAGCATCTTTAGGTTGTTCTACATAAGCATTCTTATAACCTATATATTAAAAACTCATTAGGGACAGCCATTAAAAGTAAACCTAAGTAAAAGCGCTTACAGTAGTGTCACTTAGATAAGGACACGGAGACCCCCAAAACATTCGTTCTCACATAAACCAACCCCACCAAGAGGGAAAGTCGTCAACAAATAATAACCTGAGAGCATTAAGAGGAATGGTGTAGGGGATGAGGCACTATGGCAAAAAGAACTGTAGTCAGGGTAATAAATATGGTTAAAATGCAATACAAGAAGCATAAATAAGGTGCATCAGTGGAGCGTATGTCTGAGAACCGTAACGCATTAACGAGCCCCGTTACTACAATGATAAAAGTGAAACCACCATAAGGGTAAAATTATGTAAGATTAAAAAAGTGGGAAGCAAAACGTCAATTAAGCTGTGCATCCGCTTGTAAATTGAATGTAGATGAAGGACTAACCGTATTAAAACGTTATGAGGTTATAAGCTTTAAGACATTTACCAAAAACTCATAAGAGCCGAGAATATACATTACATAACGTGTGACCCCATTTGTAAAAGTAAACCCAAAAGCCAGAAGAACAGATTAATGAACCGCCTAACATTGCTTGAATGTCTAAATATACCAATACACAAATCTACATAACTTGTAGTTGGTTATCGCATGGGTAAAGCACTGGAAGTGGTCAGGTGTATACTTAGCTAGCTGAGATCGTCATACTACCAGAGGCGCAATTGTCCGATGGTAGACAACACGTGATAGGCTGCGCCGGGATTTTGGACTGCGAAGGCTTACTTGGACCTTAACAGTAGAACATTGTGTCTAGGAACCAAAGAACACTGTAAAAACAAGATGTGATTCTGATCAGGCTAGCACACTGTATAAGTGGTAACGCTAGAAATATACACAGTGAGGGAAAAGTTAGTAAAACTGAATACAAAAGTCGTCGGATCCGAGGAACTATATTCCATTTTTAGACAATTAAAATTACTTAGAATAATGCAGTGTCTTAGCTGCATCTGGTTATCTGAAGCGATAAATGGGAGTGTGTTCTTACTGTGAACTATCTCAACCTCCGCAAGAATGTAGAGAATCAGACCTTTCCCCTGACGTGCATAATAGGTATATTGTCGTCGAAGCTTGATAATGTATGTCCTGTTTCGCGAAGGTTTGTGCTTAACACTGACTTCGAGATGGCCAAATGGAAATGTTCACGGGAACATGTATTAAATAACCCATCAGGCCTGCCGATATGTTTCAGAGGACAGTCACCACATTGGCACAACGGCACTTCAAACTTAGAAGCTGTCAGTGTGAGTCAGCGTTATTTGATGGATTTCGAATTCATTGTATATATAGGGTGAATTTTAAAATGTAAGTAAATCTTTTATTTCAAAAGATACACAAGGGATAACAGTTTACATTTTATACGTTATTTTGACATGAATTAATTATTCCAAATAGATGATTTGCTTTAAGTTCTGGCCATCTATTTTTATACACTCGTCGATTACCACGCGGAGTTTGTCGTCGCTGTCTCCAACACGTGAAGGGGTACGGCGTGAATCTCTCTTTGTCTCAATGGCATCCTTTAATTCTGTAATTGAACCTTAGTACGTGGCTTATTGGTGTACACTTTATTCTTGCGAAATCCACGAACCAAAAAGTCACATAGACTGTGATCTGGAGAGAGGGACATCCAGTCAACACTTCCTCTGTTGAACATTACTTTCGCCAGAAACTACTTCCTTATTTCGGGCAAGTGTGAACACTGCCACTGTCTTGCCGAAGTAAAACATTTCAACGATTTATGCCACCACGGCGAAGTTCCGGGACAAGCAATTCGAGGAGCGTATTCAACTAACGCTCAGAGCTCACGGTGAGGGCTCTCATACATCCTTCTGCGAAGAAATAAAGCCCTGTGACACCAAATTTCTCTGCTCCACCACACGCAGTAACTCCGTCACAATGCAATGGCCGCCGCTGCAGTTGGAGGGGGTGGTTTAGGAACCAGTAACGACAGCTTTGCTTATTGACATTGCTGTTTAGGAATGGTTGAGCAGCATGTAACATTAAAATCACAGTCCCAAGTCCTTCTCCAATCATCTCCCTGATTACTTCAACAAGACGACTCCTTTTCACACAGTCTTCAACTCCTGAACCACTGTAATTTCGTAGGGATCGAAATTAAGACTCGGAAAAATGCGTTAACGGACAAATTTGATAAACCAATAAACCGACGTGTCGTCTTCCACATCAGCTGGTGCACTGTTGAATTGCATAACGAACAACGTCAACGTTTCAGGCTCACTGCCTCCCAGTTTGCTTTTTCCAAAGCACAACCTGTCTTACGAAAGATCTCAGCACGTAGCAGAATGTTTTTGGGGAATGGAATTGCGCCATCAAGTGAAACGTTGTGATCTAGACGGAACTTTCTCTGACAAGTGGACTGTACGGACTTCCCCTCGCTGATTTAATTCATATTGACAGGACGTGTAGGGCACAAGTAAGACTTCAACATATGAGATATAAAGGACGCAGCTCGTAAGTGTTTTCGAGAAAATCGAGTTTGAACATTTTAGTTGTGCTGATATACTTCGTATGGTCATAGGTTTTCCATCAGTCCCCGACCAAACGTTAAGCGCTTAGTTTTATGAGCGCGAGGTTTGAGGATAGAAATTCGCTTCCGGAACTCCTTTTTTTCATTTTATTCCCACGTAATTCTAACAACAGAAAGGCGTGATACGCAGCGAAGTTTCCCGATGACCGAGCACTGCATAAGAATGCAACGCAAGATTGTTTTGCAGTAGACATGTTGAAAAGACCATGGACATTGCAAGGACTTGGCGTTCATTGTAAGTGCTGATGTCGCAGTAATTATTGTTTCCCATGTTTCCATAATCAGTATCATCATGATTCCTACAGGTCTCCGTAGCTTACACATTATACTCTCCTCAAATATACATAAACTAACGTAAATAAAATGGCTATACCGATTTTATTTAAAGTTTTTGTTACCCATTTTTTTAAAATCTTATTTGGAAAATTCTTTTACCCTTTTTTTCGGGATAAAAATAATGAAAATAATAAATGAAGCATTCAATAATGCCGGTCTGCATAGTCATAATAAATAATTAATTGCAAAGGAAAACAAATGTAGGCAGGAATATTCGATCAGTGGACCTCGCGCCCCTGAAACTAACTGCTTAGCATACGTGGCTGCGGCCTTCTTTAATACTAGCGACAACGCAGTATGTGAGCAGACGTAAAGTGTTCAAACCCGATTTTCTCGAAAACGGTTGAGAACCGTTGAGGCCTGTGGAATTCGCGGTCGAGTCCTGCACATCCTGTCAATAACGAATCCGATTTTCTCGAAAACGGTCGAGGACTGTTGAGGCCTGTTGAATTCGCGGTCGTGTCCTGTACATCCTGTCAATAACGTATCACATTTTGAGGGGAAGATCGTACCCTCTCGTTGTGAGGAGTGGTTTCAGATTCTGCATTCACGATGGTCTGTACGTCGAACGCATCGTGTTTTGCGGTCCTAGTCTCTGTTTCAACTAAACTGCTGCTGAGAGTGGAAAACAGTCAGTGCAAACGTGTCCCTCTGCAAGGCTGACTCACCCACTACTATTCGACTCAAAAACGTCAGGTAACGTTGAATTACTCTGATGTTCGCTTTCCCTACATTTAAAAGCATTGCTCTGAGGTATAAAACACACAGACATTCCTTGTCACGAGACTGGCGCCAGTCTTCTCTGAAATCTTACCATAGTACCGAAGCCCATGGTAACCATGGGTCTCGGAGTTGTATTTGTCCAATTGTTGCTTTCGGCGGTACAGTACCGGTGCAGCGATGTAGGACGAACATTACGAGAAGCCAAGCGGCGGTGCCCGCGTCGGTCTAGAGAACGGCGCGGCCGGTGCGCTGCGGCGCCGCTAAACGGACGCCGTGGTCGGTGGTGGGGGAAACCGCGGAATGGTGGGGGGAGGCCGCCGCGCGGTGGTGGGGAGGCGGCGGCGGGGCGGCGGCGGCGGAGGGGCACGGCCCGGCGCCAGCAGTCGTCACCCGCCACCCGTGGTCGCCGCCGGCGAGGACGACGCCTGTCCCTGCCTGCGCCGCTCTGCGTCGCGACGCTCCGCGACGCCACCTCTGCACGTGGCCCTTAACTGCATGCTCGAACACTGTTTCGCTCACTTCGCAGCTCCTCACTGTCCTAGTCGAGACGTCCGACTGTCATTAGTCGACCACTGCGAATTGAGACTTCCACTATGTAGAGACTAGTACGGTACCGAGCAGAAAAACATTTGGTGGGTACCTCTTCACAGGTAGACAGCTACAGCTGTCAACGAAGTATGAGACAGTACGTACTTTGATGGCACATACATAAGAATGTAAACGGTGTAATGTTTTTATTTGGTATGTCTTTGGGATGACAGCAGTAAAATAATGCAGTGGGCAATTTTGGACAGGTGGCCTGAGTAATTACGCTCTCTTTACTCTGTTCGTCCGAAATCAGGGAATGCAGTAATTTGAGGTTGGATAACGTGGTAATAATTGGGAGTAATTAGGTTTGTACATACACGTCAGCTGTCAACACCTCGAGACCGTGGGCTGGCTGGCACACTAGGAAATGCGTGTCGGGGTCACAGGCTGTCCGGCTGGCTATTGTAGCAGGCGTGCTGCCAATGAAAATTGACAACCTCGCCGGCCGGTTGGCGACGGCACTGGTCAGGCTTCCGCGCATCGACCAGCGAGCGGCAAGTCCGGCGCCCCTGTAGCTGCAGCGTAGCGAGATGAGCGCGTGCCCCTTCAGCAGGGCGGCCGCGGCGCGCGCCAGGCCGCGGGCGGCGCCCGGCGCCGGGTCCGCCACCGGCAGCGTCGAGGGCGGCGGCGGCGGCGGGGGCGGCGGCGCCGAGCGGAGGCCCGCTGAGGACGCGCCCGAGGAGGACCAGCAGCACGCGCTCAACCTGCGCCACCTCAGCGAGGCCGTCGCCTACCTCACGCACCCGCCGGTGAGTACCGCCAAATGCTGTACTCCGAAGGCAGAAAATCTGTACTGCTTCTGTTTGCCAATTCAGGGGCTTTTTCGTTAATAAGTAGCGACTCCGGTCACGAAAACTGACCACGGCACTGATGGTTGTGTGCTGACTAGATGCCCCTCCAGACAGTGAAACGTCCCCTTAGAAAAATTATAAATGACTGTGCTGATAAACCTCTAACGATATTTGATTTTCAATCAGCTGAGCAAAACTGAACGTACTCAGACAATTCTCTCTTTAATTATGCTGATCATCACTAAACTGACACACAATATTATATTTAGCGCAAGGCAATCTGACTTTCAATAATCCCTACAAAAGACTGGCCCTGACTAACAATAACCTATACCTTTCATGAATCACGTACCTCACAAAAATCATCGTTACTCGAATTACCGCAATACAGCGAGATCCAATACTGCTAGCTATATAAAAGGTTCTAACTACTGAAGGCACTAACTACTGATAGGCATAGTTAGCAAATGAAAGATTTTGATAGGGAACAGACAAAGTATTTACCTTAATAGTTCAAAATGGCTCTGAGCACTATGGGACTCAATTGCTGTGGTCATAAGTCCCCGAGAACTTAGAACTACTTAAACCTAACTAACCTAAGGACATCACACACATCCATGCCAGAGGCAGGATTCGAACCTGCGACCGTAGCGGTCGTGCGGTTCCAGACTGTAGCGCCTTTAACCGCTCGGCCACTCCGGCCGGCCTTACCTTAATAGTGTTCAATATATCTGACATCCAGTCTTACAAATTTCCTTTTTCTGACGGACACACGTCCAGATCGTCCGCTCTCAAAACTCTGCCATCTCTCTCCCCTCATCCACCACTGCTGGTGGCTCACCTCCAACTGCACAAAGCTACGCGCTGTTCACATCCAACTGCCCAACACTACACAAGCGAATATTCCAACAATGAGTCCAACCAGCCACAGACTGCACACAGCACAGTCAGTGATTTTCATATAGAGCTCTAACTGGCGTTACCAACATAAAAACCTAAACAGCCTAATTACATAGCCCCCATGCTCCCCACAAAAACTTTACAAATTATTTTGGGCAGCGCCCAATACATATTTTTAATTTTTTTTTATTTTAACGCTAACATATATATCAAGTGCACATAACAATTGATACTCTGTTGGTCAACATCAAAAATTGTCCACTGTCCATACGTCATTCATCACAGCAGTAATTACATTGCACAGAGTCTGATCAGTAAAAGAAAATGCACACGGAAGTAGTGGTTTTCCATGCAGTCTTGAAGAACACTATTAAGGTAAATACATTATTTGTTCTCTATCAAAATCTTTCATTTGCTAACCATGCCTATCAGTAGTTAGTGCCTGTAATAGTTAGAATTTTTCATTTAGCTGGCAGTATTGGTGCTCGCTGTATTGCAGTAGTTCGCGTAACGAAGGCTTTTCTGAGGTGATTCATGAAAGGTACAGGTAATTGTTAGTCAGGGTCATTCTTGTATAGGGATTATTGAAAGTCAGATTGCGTTACGCTAAAAAAGAATATTGTGTGTCAGCTTAGTGATGGTTAGAATAAGTAAAGAGAGCAATGTCTGAGTACGTTCAGTTTTGCTCAGCTGTTTGAAAACCTAATAATGCAAGAGATTTATCAGCACAGTCGTTTATAATTTTTCTAAGGAGACGTTATATTAGCACTTGCGGAAAGTCGCACAGCATCGGTTATTTACTGACAAGACCTACAATGGGCTTCGAACACCAGATCATCTGGCACCTTCGAAATCCGACCAAGAGGTATAACTTTCCTTGAAAAAAATACTGCCACCTGCCACTTTTTATTATTCTTGTGTCTTTCATCAAGAAACGTTTCGATCTGTCACCCATACACGACTGCACATAGTACGAGGGCTATTCATTTATTAACGTCCGATCGGTCGCGAAATGGAAACCACAATTAAAATGAGAAATTTAATAGAAAAGCATCCAAAGTTGCAAGGTTCACTTTTAATCACTTGATGACTAGTTTAACGTTTGGATTGATATTCAGATCACCCAGACAGTCAACATATTTCCGAAAATACAGGTATCTGTATCCTCTTTAACTGTTTATTTCCACTTTTTATACGTATAGCTTTGTTTACTCGAAATGTATCTCGACAGATATCTGTATGCTCTGTAACTGTTCGTTTGCAATGTATTATACTTATATGTTCGCCATCTTTACGTGGTTCTTATATTTTCTGAAATACCATATTGAAAGTATGGGTGATATGGAAATGGGTGTCAATCCGAAACTATTCATCAGTAAATAAAAGTGAACTGTTGTAGCTAGGCAGTTTTTCTGTTATATTGATTAACACAAGTTGCTCTCCTGCAATTAATCCAGCATGCTCAAAGTTCGTAAAAGCAAAAATTTTTTATTTACAACAGCGACCGACACCTGCACATACTGGACGCTCCGACTTAGACACTTTATCGTAGCATTTGGCCAACTGTGCAGCACCCTCGTCACAGAAGACAGCCGCCTGTACTCTCCGCCAATTATCTACGCTGATCCGCAGCTCTGTTCTGTGCCAGTATGTTGTCTTCATAACCAGCCGGTCACGAGAGCAAAGATGGACATTGGAGGGAACCAAGCCCGTACTGTGCAGTGGATAATAAACACTTCACGCTGCTGGAACATCTTTACGTGCTCACTGCGCGCTCGGAACTGAGAAATGCGGCGCGACGCGACACTGTTGATCACATCTGTGCGAACCTTCATCAGATTTGCACTGTGATTGCCATGTCAATACGAATCAGGCCTTAATAAACAAACATCCCTCATATTTCCAAAATGAAGTGTCGCCAAGAAACAAATACTTTAAGGTAAAACATTGCCTGTGTAATGTTCGTTCCTGCAGCCAATTTTTTGGTCCATGCAGATACCTTTATGTTCTCATTAGGCACTTTTTAACATGTGGTGGATAATGCCCTTGGAGTTTTGAAGATCTTTTGGACCATTACCATACCACTTACTTCTAAATTCAAGTTAAGTAAATGATTGAATTTACCCATTCAATGTCAGAAAATAAAATACCATTTACATCGTTTCGAGTAATGTTAATTTGGAAGATTTTAAAATATATATGTATAAGCGCCTCAGTCTAAAAGTTCCGACTAAATAAGGTAAACTTCGTACAAAATGTAACCTCGTGTTTATATCCCCAGAATAGCATTCACTACCACTAAAAGGAAACTTCTGTCGGTGAGGTGGTTCAGCATAATGTTCATCTGTAAAACCATAGTTTCCTTATAAGATCATTCACAGCAACTATTCTCCCGAAGCGCCTACGTACACTGCAAAACGTAGCAGAACATACCGTTACGCTGTCACTGCAGTTCACTCAAAGTACACCGACGAACACAGTAGCCGCTGATGTTTGTCTCGTCCATTTGCTGCAGTTTTCTGTGGGAGAACAGCAGTTCTTAATGAAACTGTCCTTTTAAACCTTACGGTCATGGTCGTAAGACAATGCAGGTAAACCTTGGTAGTCGTCCCATGATATAGGCCTACTCGTGTCTTCCTGGATACAACGTTTCTGTCCATTAGATTTTGAACGCTGCTTATGCCCTGTGCAAGACAACAGTTCGGTTGGTTACAACGTGTACCAGAAGGAATACTTCCGTTTAATTTATTTACTGTTAATAAACGTAAATATGCCACCCGGGAAACTTGGTACCTAAAATTATTTCGTATATGGGGAAGCTGCACCGTTATAAATGCAGTCAATAAAGATATTGTACTAACAACAATATGAACATATTGCGCCAACTAAAGGTAGTTGAAAGCCAAAAATACCGATTAACACAAATAAAGCGGTACAAAAAGTGGCTTACTGCTGTATTTGTTTCTATACTTTAATTCATAACTACGTTGCTCAGTCACCATCAACATGGATAAATTAAAATGTATTACGTCTGCAGGATGAAGATGGTCAGTAAGCCTGCTAAGAGGTGACAGTATGGGGCATCCTGAAGGGAAAAATTAGAGATGCGTATCGGTGTCGTATCTGTACCTATTCGAAATTCAAGACACTTCTCTTTTTGATCCTATCATTGTTTACACCAAGCATTCTACTTTGTCAAGTTTAGGAGTGTATATTGCAAGGAGCAATTGAATCACTGAGAGCTCTTAATTTAGAGTCATCTACATCTTCCTCCTCCGTGACAGCTTCAATTACCAGCATCCGTGTAACTTCGGTGAATAGCAAGTTTATATCGCTTTCTCCATTCGTCATTGTACATGTATCCAGCTATCAATGCACATGCGTACTACGGAAAGTCGGTAACTGATTACTGACAAAGTTTTGCACCTGAAACGTGTGCCAAATCTCTTTGTTACTGCCTGAGGGAAATTAAATGTTTAGAAATTTGAGGAAAAAATGGTTGCAACAATAAAATTGTTAAATAAAACAAGTTGTTTATGATGTACTCTTGTCTCCTTTGTATTCTACATATATTTAAAATGACTAACACCTGAGCCTACACTAATGACTACGATGAACTCTGCTGAATACACTTTATATTGTTTACATTCCGAAGTTTAGCGACGTCTTGTTACATTGGGTTGCTTCACTGTTCATCGAAGGCAGAAGTCCGCTGACACTTAATTTATACAACATGTGGAAAAGCTTCACTACCACTCCTCAGTTTAATAAGCAGATTGCAAAGGAATATCTTTGACGTACCCTTTTAAGTATAAGATATAATGAGTTCGCGGCTTTTATTCCTATTGTGACAGAAACTCTTTATTTTCTAAATGTTACAAATGTCAGACAAAATGAACCTGTGTAGCGTACAGTATTCTTTGGAAGATACAATGGTACGGTTACATCTCTGAATGAAAGTCCACTCCACACACAAAAACCTTTTAGGCACAACATCGTTCCAAAGAAGACGTAAGACCATTTTTAACAACACTATACAGAAGACGGTTTCATCATTTTACCGTCCTCTTTGTGCTATACTGTGTATCATCGGATCAAGTGATTTCTCCTAAGATGCTCACATCATTCTTGTATCTTGTTTTGAGGCCACACAAAATGCTACAATTTAGCACGTAGAATGCGGCAAACTCTAGGACTTCTAAGCAACGCTCAATCATTCTTTCTTTGGCAGGTTGCGCGGTATACGTCCAAGTTTCGCCTCTAAATCCAAGATGCTAGAGATTGTTTCCACATGGTGCCTTTCAGATATCTTGTTGTACGGATCACACATTGTGCCTGAGATTTCGAACCTATTGCGAAATCGTGAAACCGCACAGCAAATTGAGTTTCATTGCGTTAAAGTGCACCGTACTCTCATTCCGTTGCAGCTGTGTTTCTGCGATACTGTCAAGGCCACTTTAAATTTGCTGCTGTTAGACCAAAAATTACATCATAATTGACTAATTTAGCAACCGCGATTTTCCGGCATTAAGGTATATATGCATATTTAGACATGATACGTACCTTTAGGTATTACACTCTTTAAAATTTCCTCTCGAATACTACGGATCTCTTCGTCTCATCAGTTATGCTGAACTTTAATCTCTAAAAGACTGATGGCTTCATTATCAGAGATTGCAAAAAAATTATGAGAATCAGTACATAATACAAGGTGGTGCACAGAAACGGATACATTTAAATCTGATATTCGCAGCACTGTAGACGTTCAGAAAACGGGGAGAAGACGCCAAACTGTCAAGTGGCAATTTAGGACAGTTCATCTCAATGGCGCAATGGAACGATGCAGATCTCGCGGTCGCCGTGAGTGCCTATTAGTTACATGATGATAGCGTAACAGCTGCACAGAGTTTAGGCGCTATTAAGAGACCCCTCTGCCTGCAGTCAGTTTCCTTCATCGCTCACGATCAAAACGTGGGGTCGCGATTTCGAGAGAATGGTTCGGCTGTGAAAGGAAGTCTAGACGGCTTGTGTTATACCCAAGAAAAAACAGACGCTGTGCACGCTGCAGCGGCAAGGAATCGTCATAAAAATTACCTTCTTTCGAACAGGCCTGGGAAGGCCAACGGTACCGACCGGCCGTCGGGTCATCGTGAGCCGATAGCGCCCCTAGATGCGGATATGGTGGTGCATGTGGGCAGCATATCGCTCTTCCGGTCGTTGTCAGCTTTCGTGACCGGAAGTCATCATTATACAGTGGGAAAAATTGTTTCTACATTGGGGCTCGGAATTAGTAGCATGGAAGGAAAACTCCATATCCTTCAATTTCATCCAACAGGATTCCGACTGTTCAAGAACTGAAACCTAATGATACTCTTCGTACAAGATTGTGAAAACCTGTTGGCTAAAAGCACTGAGGTAAATAAGTTCAGTGAAAATATTCCTATGTTAGATGGATCCCATTTACTCTTAAGTGGATAAGTAAATAAGCAGAAAATGCGTTACTGGGCACGAGTAAATACTGCTGCGCTTCACCAGTGTCAGAGTTAGTGTATGGCGTGCGGTGTCGTGTAGTGTCGTGGAATCATACGTCCTTACTTGAAGGAAGCTCTGCTGTCAGCGTGATGTCTGAAAGTTGTATCAACAGACAGAGACATATTTGGTTCCAAGGCTTCAGTTCTCTTCCAGATAACGACATTCGGCACACCTCCTTCCAACAGAATGCAGCCACGCCGCAGATTATCCTACTGTCTACGGCTGTTTTGCTACCGCACAAGTTGAGTACTTCTGACACAGGTTCGCCTCCCCTGTCTCCCCTGTTTAAAGTAAAATTTCTCCATTTCTTTAAGCCAAAAATTGGATGGTCAAAGCGGAGAAACAAACACTTTCCCAAGCCTTAAACTTGACTGCCACTTCAGCAACTGCAAACCTGGAGATATTATTGGAACATATGACCTACTTTTCGCCAATTTTAAAATTTTCTACTTCATAAGGCATAGTGAATCTTGTTACATCAGATGTTGATTAAGCACGATGAATAAATCCCAAATGCTCTTGTCATATTCGACATCCATCTTATGAAAACAGATAATCACAAGCCATGTCTTACGATGCACCGGCCTCGGTGGCCGAGCGGTTCTAGGAGCTTTATTCCCGAACAGCGCGACTGCTACGGTCGCAGGTTCGAATTCTACCTCGGGCATGGATGTGTGTGATGTCCTTAGGTTAGTTACGTTTAAGTAGTTCTAAGTTCTAGGGGAGTGATGACCTCATAGTGCTCAGAGCCATTTGAATCATTTGAACTTACGATGCAGTTCCGTAATATTACAGGTGTGCAGATCACGTCGCAAATGTAGCGGCCCATTACCTTAAGGCTCCTGGCGACGTAAACGTTGACTTGTATACAATGAAGCACAGCAATGCCATCTGGTTTGCAGCAGTATACATATGACAAAAAGCACAAGTCAAAGTTGACATTGAACTGTCGAAACCTAGGTCAAGATTTCCAATAAACCTTTATATGCAATTTATTGGCTGAATTTTTTCAACTTCTCCAAGTTCACTTTCCGATCAAGTTGGCGTTCACGTGAAGTAATGGACTTGCATTCGGAAGGACGTCTTTTCAAACACTGTCCGGCCATCCAGATTTAAGTTTACCATGGTTTCAGTACATCGTTCGAGGTAAACACCGGCACGGTTCATTTGCAAAGGACACGGACTTTTTCCTACTCCTTATTGCTGCTATTCAAACTTGTGCTCCGTCTCTAATGATCTTGTCGTAGACTGAACAAAAAATGGTTCAAATGGCTCTGAGCACTATGGGACTCAACTGCTGAGGTCATTAGTCCCCTAGAACTGAGAACTAGTTAAACCTAACTAACCTAAGGACATCACAAACATCCATGCCCGAGGCAGGATTCGAACCTGCGACCGCAGCGGTCTTGCGGTTCCAGACTGCAGCGCCTTTAACCGCACGGCCACTTCGGCCGGCGTAGACTGAACACAAAACACTTGTCAGCCATAAGTTTTTAAAAAAATACTCACCCCGTGTCCTGTAGTCTGCCGCCTGATTGTTCAGTGCTGTTACATTCCCCCATTGTAATGAAGACTCCTGTTCCCAGCTTGCTGCTAGAGCACGGTGACGTGAAAACAACAGCCATGACTTTGCGTTGCCGCTGCGGCACGCTGGTCACGCACAGCTGTCTGCGAAGCCACAAGCTGCAGCGGGCGGGCGCACTGCCCACGCGTCACTCCATGCCACGTCCCCCTTCTGTCAGCCTTGTACGTGCTCCAGCAACGGACGTCTCTGCAACGCTAACTTGTGCCAACACTGTGTGGACAGACACGGCAGCGGACTCCAATGTAGAACAGGACGCAAAGGAGTTTTATACTTGGAGTAGTAGCGCAGTCTTTGAGGGATAAAATTTTATTCGCTGGTAGCTCAGATTCCAGGGCCCCGCTTCGAACCTATCTTCTGCAGTGGGGTCTCCTCCCAGTTGAGGCAGGCGTTCTCTGTAACTACGGAAAAATTCGATTTGCTGGACGCACCTTGCACCCAAAAGACCAGATTTTAAACCGCTCTTTTTTTGTTTGCGTCACCTTACACAAGACATTGTGAACACTTTCTAGTAAAGATCGCCATCAGTCCACAACACCAACCGAAGATCACTATCCACAAAACATTTCTCGTAGGTACAACGAAGAGAATACAATAACAGGGCACACTGCCCGTTTGCACTCAATTAGCATGGTAATATCGACGCAGACAGTATGAAACCGATTCCACATTAGGGGTGGGAAAAACCGACCGGTTAAAACCGTAACTGGTATTTTAGTTCGGAATAAAAAATGGTTCAAATGGCTCTGAGCACTATGAGACTTAACGTCTATGGTCATCAATCCCCTAGAACTTAGAACTACTTAAACCTAACTAACCTAAAGACAACACACAACACCCAGTCATCACGAGGCAGAGAAAATTCCTGACCCCGTCGGGAATCGAACCCGGGCGTGGGAAGCGAGAACGCTACCGCACGACCACGAGCTGCGGACAGTTCGGAATAACCCGTAAGTTTCGGTGTTTGATCTCGGTTGTAATAGGTTTATTTTTTTTTTTACTAATAACCGAGCCTTTATTATTTTTTGCTAACAATCGGGTAAAGACCCGAAATAGGAATTAGCCATAGCAGCAGTGGTAAAAATATTGGTATTACAATAAACCATTTTGTAGAGGAAGTAACTTTAATTCGTGAAATTTCCATTATTTTGAAATATTGCGTTGTTATAAAAATGGGGAAACTGATCAGCGCTATTTTGATAATGCTGATAGAGACGAGCAGTAAATACATGGCGTAAGAGTAGGGGTACAGCACTGCTGAGACAATGCGGAACCTGTTACCACGTGGCGGGACCTATTGGATGGTAGGCCTGTACATGCAGTGTAGGAGATTTGCCCTATTTGGCCTGTATGGAAGTTTCTCGCTGTCGTTGTACTTTGCATTACAGAGCTGCACCACCTCTAGCCTAGAAGTATTTAATATGGAGGTACAAATGAAGTACATTGCTCCTTTTTCTTTAAAGGACTGAGAACAGGAGGAACCTCAACAAACCTGCGACATCATAAGCGGAAATTTAAAACTTAAAAGTTCATTCATAGTTTACAATAGCTGATAGTAGCTTATCTGTTGTCGTGTCTACATAATATGCGTTTAACCGTTTGTAGCACTTGGAAACGGACAGTTTAACGCGAAAAATAGGGTTGCCAATCTCAGTTTCCACCCCTTTACACTCTCTGTTCGTAATCCCCAAACATTGATATGCTTCCTGATTACAAAATGATTTTTGAGTAGGGTTTTAAAAAAAATAGAGTAACTTGGAGAACTCAGCTGTTCTTTTCTTTTTTTTTTTTTTAAGCACTTATAACTTTTCGTGGAAAGCACGAACTGTGGACGGACAAAGGTTTGTTTTATTTGTCTGTTTAATTTAAAATTTTGATCCTACATATGATGTCCGCAGCTCGTGGTCGTGCGGTAGCGTTCTCGCTTCCCGCGCCCGGGTTTCCGGGTTCGATTCCCGTAGGGGTCAGGGATTTTCTCTGCCTCGTGATGACTGGGTGTTATGTGATGTCCTTAGGATAGTTAGGTTTAAGTAGTTCTAAGGGACTGATGACCGTAGATGTTAATTCCCATAGTGCTCAGAGCTATTTTTTTAACCTATGTATCACGAAGCTTCAATCTTTCCTCGAGTTCTGCCTCGGGCAGAGGCAGTTTCAGGTACGTTTTTACAGTTTGACGATAATTTATGCATTTGTAGTTTTAGCTTGACGATGTCCACTATGGAAAAACGGTAGTTGCAGGTATTCTGAAGAATGTTGGGTTATCCCGACTGAAACCTAGGTAAATTCTAGGTAAACGGTGCAACTAAGGCTGTTGATTATTACAATTAAAATTAATTTTTATTTTGAGTGGTTTTAGCATGCAGGTTAACCTGGCGTTGAGAAACATCGACATAACCAAAAACCGGTTGTCTCAACGATAACCACCATCCTTACTCCATGTGATCAATTTGACCTCTAGGAGTACCTCACTAACAGTAATACTCCCCTTGCCTCAGTCCATCGTGATGCGCTGGAACAGTGCGCAAGAGGAAACGTGGAATGGAATCTGGATTTATAGAGTCGGGTTGCCCTCACATACGAATTGCCTGACGCCTGATGATCGCTGCAGGAGTGACAGAGGCGGCCTGGTAGCCACAACATATTTCAGGGATACAGACAAGGGGGTGAGTCAAGTTTCTGGGCCGATATCATGTAAGGATGTCCGAGGCATCTCACTGCGGTCGAGCATAATCTGAGGGCTACGGCCGCGCCGAGTGGTCGCGCGGTTTGTTACGTCATGTCACAGACTGCACTGCCACTCCCGCCGGAGGTTCGAGTCCTCTCCCTGGAATGGCTATGTGTGTTGTTCTTAGCATAAGTTAGTTTAATTAGTGTGTAAGTCTAGGGACCGACGACCTCAGCCGGCTGCTGTGACCGAGCGGTTCTAGGCGCTTCTGCTACCCTCGCACGTTCGAATCCTGCCTCGGGCATGGATGTGTGTGATGTCCTTAGGTTATATAGGTTTAAGTAGTTGTAAGTCTAGGCGACTGATGGCCTCAGATGTTAAGTCCCATTGTGCTTAGAGCCATTTGAACCATTCGACGCCCTCAAGAGGTTGGTCACTTACAAATTCACACACATTTGAGGGTTACGCTTTATCAGGACGTGTTCCCCATTCCCCACTCATTTTTCTAGAGGGCGCAGCACCAACACAATGCGCAGACCTTATAACGACTTCTTCCAGATGACGAAATTCAGCAAAATGGATTGGCACGCAGTGTCTGCAGAATGCGTGACCATGCTTTGGATAAAATGAAGCTTGCATGTATCATCGCAGGACGCTTTCTTTCTCATCGATGCCCTCAGGCTATCCTCCATCGAAGACTTTGGCTAGCTTGAGCAGCAACTTCTAGGCTATCGTTATGACAGCGTACCACTGAGGATTTCTGCACTTCAACGGAATGGATCAATACTCTAGCGATCATAGTATCAGACTTTCAGTTCATAGATGCGATGCGATGTGCACCGTGAAACAAAGCAATCTTGATTTGGTTTATTGTTTTGCTCTTATTTCACACTAAACCTGTTTTCATGATATCAGAATGTTTATACTTTCCTTCCCTGTTCCCCATGAATCTATGCTCATTCACGTTCACCAAAATACAGGTACTTTAAAACTATTTTTGAGCAGTTTGTTAAGAACAAGGCAACAAGCCTTAAACTTTTTGAAAGAACTTGTTTGAGCGAACACGGAAATGAAAGTAAACGAACATCGGTAAATGGAAACGCCGACGTAGAAATGGAACGATTATGTTTCCACCTAAAGTATCACACGGAAACGGCTTGAAACTTTGATATGGTAAGTAGATATAAACGCCTCACCCCAAATAGAGGAGAGAAGGTACTACATTCCGTTGAACCAAAACGGGATGTCCGCAACTGGTGTTCCAGCGGTTAGCGTTACTGCCTAAGGATCACGGGGTCCCGGGTTCGATTCCAGACACCGGCGGGATTTTCTCCACTCCGGAACTGGATGTTGTGTTGTTCTCATTATTTCAACATCGTTCGAAAAAGTGGCAATAGTGACCTGTGAAAAACCAAATCTCATCTTCTTCATCACTCAGTCGGGACAGAGAGGACTGAACTCTCTTTTGTGCACTTATAAACATTTATTTCTCTTAGGATATTTCTTTATGTTACAGATGGCTTGTACTTTAGTATTCATAGTGGTTAGACTGCTGCAAACGTGATTTACCGTCACAAGCGACGCGTGTTAACTGATCCACTATCCAGTGGCATTGCTTGCCATTTGCTACATACACTACTGGCCATTAAAATAGCTACACCATGAAGATGACGTGCTACAGACGCAAAATTTAACCGACAGGAAGAAGATGCTGTGATATGGATATCAGAACATTCACACAAGGTAGGCGCCGGTGGCAACAACTACAAAGTGCTGACATGAGGAAAGTTTCCAACCGATTTCTCATACACAAACAGCAGTTGACCGGCGTTGCCTGGGGAAACGCTGTTGTGATGCCTCCTGTAAGGAGGAGAAATGCGTACCATCACGTTTCCGACTTTGATAAATGTCGGATTGTAGCCTATCGCGACTGCGGTTTATCGTATCGCGACATTGCTGATCGCGTTGGTCGAGATCCAATGATTGTTAGCAAAATATGGAATCGGTGGGTTCAGGAGGGTAATACGGAACGCCGTCCCGGATCCCAACGGCCTCGTATCACTAGAAGTCGAGATGACAGGCATCTTATCCGCATGGCTGTAACGGATCGTACAGCCGCGTCTCGATCCCTGCGTCAACAGATGGGGACGTTTGCAAGACAACAACCACTTGCATGAACAGTTCGACGAAGTTTGTAACAGCATGGACTATCAGCTAGGAGACCATGGCTGCGGTTACCCTTGACGCTGCATCACATACAGGAAGGTGTACAAAACGACGAACCTGGGTGTACGAATGGAAAAACGTCATTGTTTCGGATGAATCCAGGTTCTGTTTACAGCAACATGATGGTCGCATCCGCGTTTGGCGACATCGCGGTGAACGCACATTGGAAGCGTGTATTCGTCATCGCCAAACTGGCGTATCACCCGGCGTGATGGTATGGGGTGCCACTGGTTACACGACTCGGTCACCTCTTGTTCGCATTGACGGCACTTTGAACAGTGGACTATACATTTCAGATGTGTTACGACCCGTGGCTCTACCCATCATTCGATCCCTGCGAAACCCTACATTTCAGGAGGATAACGCACGACCGCATGTTGCAGGTCCTATACGGGCCTTTCTAGATACAGAAAATGTTCGACAGCTGCCCTGGCCAGCACATTCTCCAGACCTCTCAGCAATTGAAAACGTCTGGTCAATGGTGACCGACCAACTGGCTCGCCACAATACGCCAGTCACTACTCTTGATGAAGTGTGGTATCGTGTTGAAGCTGCATGGGCAGCTGTACCTGTACACGTCTTCTAAGCTCTGTTCGACTCAATTCCCAGGTGTATCAAGGCCGTTATTACGGCCAGAGGTGGTTGTTCTGGGTACTGATTTCTCAGGATCTATGCACCCAAATTGCGTGAAAATGTAATCGCATGTCAGATCTAGTATAATATATTTGTCCAGTGAATACCCGTTTGTCATCTGCATTTCTTCTTGGTGTAGCAATTTTAATGGCCAGTAATGTATTTGCGTGTCTTATGAGGAGTTGCGTGGCCTTTGTATCCCATTTTCTGTTATCTCCTTAGACAGACTGCTAGTAGAACTTAGGAACTCACGAGACATTCGTTCATTTGATTTAATGCTATCTTTTTATTACCGTCCTAAGCCCTACTGTCGTTGTCCGGCAGTACATGAGGATTCCTGGTCTTGGCTTACCTGTACGTTTCCCTCTTCATGATCACATTACCAATAGTTGACTTGCACAGCTTTAGATGGGGTGAGATGGCTATGACGGATCTGTTAGTCAAGTGACATCCAATACTTGTCCAAGTCGGAAGTCACTAACAATCCAGACCGATCAACTCAGATATTACTGCTTCTGTACTGGCAACACAACATCCCCCGATTCCTTCTGTATTCGTAAATCCACCTGTGTTGGTACAATGTAGTCGGTTTCGCATAACATAGTGGTATCTAGATGTTTTTGATCAGAAGTGTCCACACGCACCCGGTATAAAAGGGCAAATACGCATCGAAATTGTCGTTACCAAACGCTCACATCCCACAGACTGTCCAAAGAAAGTAACGATCCCTGAGTAAGGTCCTAGTAACTTCAAGAATTTGGGTTTCTGCTGAAGGCTTCATAAACTGGATGAGACTGCTTGTCCATGGCAGCACAACTTCATCTAATGAGCGCCACTGGCCCAGCGGTTAAGCCCAAGACACACGCTTGTGGGGAAGCTGTTACGAGAACCAGGCGAAGAGGCCTTACGTTTCCCAAGTTGGGGTTCATTTTGAAGCAGTGATATGCTGATGAAAAAAGATCTTGTCGGTAACAAACAGGCCGGTGTAAGAATTACACTTAAAGTTTGTGACACCACTTATTCGACGCAAGTTTGTTGGAAAATTGGAAATTTGTCGTAACGTCTTATGGGACGCAACTGCTAAGGTCATCGGTCCCTAAGCTTACGCACTACTTAATCTAACTTAGACTAACTTACGCTAAAGACAACACACACACCCATGCACGAGGGAGGACTCGAACCTCCGACGGTGGGGGGGGGGGGGGGGGGGGAGAGATGGCCAGGCCGTGACAAAACGCCTGACGGCGCGGCTACCCCGCGCGGCACAAGTTTGTTGCCAAATGTCAAAAATGGTGAAAAGTGTGTGAAATCTTATGGGACTTAACTGCTAAGGTCATCAGTCTCTAAGCCTACACACTACTTAACCTAAATTATCCTAAGGACAAACACACACACCCATGCCCGAGGGAGGACTCGAACCTCCGCTGGGACCAACCGAACAGTCCATGACTGCAGCGCCTAGACCGCTCGGAAGTTTGTTGCCCGTCGTAAATGTTACTTCAGTTTCCTGGATTACAGTGCCTCTTGTAATAAAGGAAAAATGTATTTTTTAGCTTCTCCGTATTTACCCGGTAGACAAAGGAAACCTTAACATTTTAGTTGAAATCATATGCAGCTCCCTCCGAATTTCTCTCGTAAATACGTCAAGACATACGTCGAAGGAAAAGTATACTACAAAAAAGTAATAAGTATGCGTGATAATGAAATGAGAACTCATTTCTTCAATAGAATGTCGTGAGCGTCACAAAATAAGGTGAAATTTAATCACAAAGCGTTATACAGACCACCTGGTCCAACCCCCGGAGTTGCAAAAGTACATAAAATAACGATTCACATTTCAAAGTAAAGTAATAAATCTGGAAGCTCTGTTTCGTAAGAAAACTGCTGACAGGGAATATCCTTGCACTTAGCTCACTGTTACAGTATGGAGAAAAACATAACTCGGTCATAGCAGGGCACAGTAAAGCGACCAACACTTCCTAAATCAGAAGCTGCTTCAGGTCAGTGAGCGTCAACTAGGATTGCTGAAAACTGAATAGGAGATTTAATTTTTAAGCGCTCTTATTGCCTCAAATTACATTTTCTGTAATAAATACTACAAATTTCCGCTTGCAGCAAAGATAGAACGTTGACATCGCCAGAGAAGGGATGACGGACGACTCTCGAAAATTCCTGACGAGCTCTGGACGATTATAGCGGATTCTCGCCATCAGGAAGTCGGAGGTGAAAACTTCTGCTGTCTTCATTCGTTGGCTGCTATTTCATGTAAATGCGTATTAGAGTGAACGGGATGCGTTTTAAGATTGATGCTGTTTGAGAATCATAAAAATTGAGTGGGCATGTAAAACACAAAACAAAGCATTATTACAAACAATAGTCGATGAATGGAGTATGCGGAAGATCTCTGAAAAAAGAAGGGACGCCTTAGAAGGACAAAAGGTATTGCATCCTGAAATAGTTAATTTCGCGCTGAAGGAGCAGAACAGTCGTTATACTGTAAGGGCAGCCGAAGAATAGAGTACTGACATTCATTTATACAGAATGTGCGATGAAGTACTTACGTATGGATGAAACGATTAGCGCGAGGTATGGGAAGATGGAGGGCATCGATAAGCCAGTCGAAAAATTGATGATAAAATATAACAAAAAAAAGGTCGGTTCACTACTGAGCATCTCCAAGCTAATGGTATCGGGCGAATTTTGCTTCGCTCAACATTAAATCGATTTTCATTTGTCACTATTATCAGCCCATTTTCTGAACCCACTAAACTGTTTAGCTGGGAGGCATGCCGTTTACGGAAAACTTCCAGATTTGTATTGACAGTCGACCCCATCTTAAGGAAACGGCAGTTCCATTATCTGAATGAGGACTTAGAGGCTTCTGGAAGCTATAATTGGTCTTCCTTCTACAGCACATGATAATTCGACTGGTAGTGAAAACGATGTGATACAAGAGATCTACAAAAATATGGACACACACCCAAAACACATCACCATGCCTAATACTGTGTAGAAAAACCATTGGTTACAAAACAGCACCCAGTCATCAGTAGTATCGGATTGGATAAATTCTGATCCTTTATGATTTTCAAGGGAATCTTACTCCATTTTCTGCAAAATAGTTTTAAGTTCTGATAATGAGGATGGAAGGGATAGCAATCACGCACATTTCTTTCTAAATTAGTACTCATAAGCTCAATAATACTTAATTCTTGTGTCTGTGATGGCCAGTACAGATGCGATATTTCATCCTCGTGCTCAAGAAACAATCTGGACGATGCGAGCAGCATTAACAGCAGCCTTCTCGTCTTGGAACACAGCATCAACACTGAGGAACAAGCTTCGTCTCATAAGGTGAAACAGGTTAACCAAAATGGCCACATAATCCTTGGGCAGTAAAGCGTACTTGAGGTTATCATTGGGGTCACTGGAATATAGGACATGGGCAATTAAGTCATCATCGAACCCCAACATGTATCACTCTTGGGACACAAACTCGACCAGAAGTTGATAACAGCGTGCAACGAAACCCATCCTACCAAGTGAGTTCCTTGCACTGCTCTACAGTCCAAGGATGGTTTTGGAATTGCAATTTCTAGCTTATGGAGTTTTGATTGTGTTATTTTTGTGCTGAGAGGGTTCGCAGGTACGACATTCAGATCTGCAGTGGCTCTTGCAGCAGTCGTCCTCTTATTTTTCGTCAAAATCCTTCTCAATGACCACACTTTCAGCCGCGTTGTGACTCAGCGTATGATGGTTTTTGCTTCTATTGTTCCATTGGTTACAGAAGTACCTACCACGCGAGTACCAACAATTTTTCCAGGTTCGAATTCACTTAGCTTCGACATAATACAATGATTATCACAACTACACACAGCATTGTTCTCACCACGACTGACTCTCCCAACGTGTTGAGGACATTTCATAGGTGCCGATCGTTGTTAATAACAACACTGTAACCCGCAGGCTTGAATAGAATCTGCATTTATGTTCAAATACTTCTTTCATTTCTTTTAATATTGTTAAATTTTACAAACATATTTTTCTACGTAATGTGAAATATGTAGCACGCCTAGTTAGATATATGAAAGGGCTTGACGGATGTCACCAGGTTAAATAAAACGAGAAATAAAAATAAACAAATAAATTTATACTCTACAGGTTCCGTTCTTGGTTAAATACAACAGTGAATATAGCTGGCTTCGCTAGCGTCTGATTTTAAATTCTAGCATTTATGTCTTGCTGTATTTCCATATTTATATACAGCTCCTATAGTTTCACGTAGGAAAATGCCACCCAATGCAGCATTTGGATGTACTTGGGCGTTATCTTCGATGGAAATGGCTTCCGGACGAACACCATCTTATAAAGGGTTAACTATGTGGCTGCATTAAGGCTACTCCGTATTTCTCTGTTCCTGTGACACCAACGAGGATGAAAACATTCGTACACCTTGCATAATACCTCCGAATGCCAGAACGCTAAACAATTACCATCAGTTTTCGAACTGAAACAGGTGTTATTAGGAAGGGAACAGTCTTTCATGCATTAATGGTTCAATTTCGATGTCTGCAGACTTCACAAAAAACGATTCCTGTGCACTTGTCTACTTCGTTTGGTATACAGGGCAACACGTATAATTGCTAAATTTCATTCGTTATTTCAATGGATTTCGTGGCAGAATTAAGGCCAAAATCGATTTGCCCTACGATGGAGTAGGGTAGGGATGCCTAATTCCGTGATATTTTTTAACTAATGTTCTACAATATCCATAAATAAAAAAGCGTCTTTCAAAAAGCACCTGAGGAACACGGACTCAACGTTCTAGAACACTTTTTTTTCATTTTTATAATGTTCTTAAGTTTTAGAAACATAGTGAGAATTCATAAAAATGAATTCTGTGACAGTGGCTCCCAATAGTGAAACACGACCCTTACATTAGCGACAGTTGCATACTAATTCCAGGACATGGGCCAGTGGTTAGAGCTACTAACAGTAGATCGCGGGGTTATGCGTTCGATTCGCGACCAGGTCGTATGTTTTCTAACCTCAAGGGCTAGGTATTTGTGTTGTTCTCACAATATTACCTCACCTTCATCGACGCGCAAGCCGACGAAGTGGCGTCAAACAGAAAGACTTGCACCAGGAGGCCCAAGCAACCCCAAAAACGATCTCCCGGTCAATAATACCTTACGATCGTTTCATATTTCCGTGAGGCCAAGTACATTGAACATAAAATACATAAAATTACCTCTTTCAAACAATAAATTGTGAGCTACTACATGGTGTTAATACTGCTAACACATTAATATGACGAGGAAGGCTTAAATGACAAAATCCACAAAAAATAGAGAAAATGGAAATAGATTTTTTAAAAAATAAGAGAGGAAGTTAAGTGAATCAGCACAAAAGGAGAAACGTGAATCTGCAAATAACGAACAGATATAAAACCTCTTCGTGATAATGGCCCCCTTATTTGTTGTAGCACTGAAGACAGGAACAGCACTTTATACACTTTGCTCCGATGCGATTCTTTGTGTCATATTTATAGTCCAAAGTGCACACAGAACATGTAGTGTTGTAATGAGATTTGGTGTCTCTTCCCCCGAGCCTTCTTCCATTTCTTCTCTATTATTTTTTACAAGATGGAGTAGATTCAGGATTAGCATTGCTTGTAGTTGTGGATAGGGCATGAACTTGTTCAGGCTCTGATTATCTACAAGTGCTCCTCGCTGGAGACGGTTCACGTACAGGAGGTCTGAATAACTTCAGCAATTGACTTATCGGAGACTGGAGGTTGTGGAGGGGCCTTCTTGAACTCGCATTTAACTACTTGACAACAGAATGATTAAAGAGTTCATGAAAATCGTAACTGTTTGGAGCCTTTCCAGGATGCCTCCTCCTATGCGAATCGGGTCCAGTCTCCCAGTAACATTTCAGTGCTATGTAGTTAATGATATCTAGCGTCTGCAGTAGATGCGTCGCATGTGACGGGAACATAATTAAAAGATGTCAGTTTCTTCAGCCTTTTGTAGTGCTTCTAGTGCAAAATGCGAACCATGAGAATCTATCAACAGCTTTGCGGCAGTTGGAAGGTATCTGATGATAATGTTTAGTTTGTGCGGCGCTCAACTGTGCGGTCATCAGCACCCCTACAAAGTTCCAATTGTTTCCACAGCCGATTTCTTACATTGTCCGATCTAGCCACTGTCACGAATGATGATGATTATGATGACTAAATGATGATGACAACGCCAACACCCAGTCACCGGCAGAGAAAATCCCCAACCCAGCCGGGATTCGAACCCGGGACCCCGTGATCCAGAGGCAGCAACACTAACCACTAGACCATGGCTGGCAGCAAGTTATCTGATGAAATGCAGTGCCCATTACACGAAAACGTCACTGGATATCCAAAGTTTTGGAGTAACTCTATGATGGTGTCACGGTGTGCATCAACTTTGAATGCTGTGATATTCTACAAATATTTAAATATTACTGGAGGAGGTCGAGACTTCTTAGGAACGTTGCCACACTCAAGGACTGTTGTTGTTGTTCCTCTTTCGGTGTAAGCTCGTCTGTAGATATGGTGCTTGTCGCAATTTTTGACCCAGCTGTGAAGAACATGATCCCAGTTTCATCAAAATACCGTGTATGATTAGAGGAATACCTCAAATCGTGTCCACCAATGACATTTTTAAGACAGTCCTAACATCCTTGAATTAATACGGAATTTGTAGAAGATGAGCGATACATAGATAAATTTTCAGGTGTTCGCGATGTATGACTCAATCGACTCATAAAACAAGGCCACTACTTTTTTCCACCATGTTACTTTACAGAACTGAACCTTACTGTTGCGCTGCGCTTTTCTCTCAGCTTGTGAGCGGTAGGTGCTTCAGTCCGGAACCGTGCGACTGCTACGGTCGCATGTTCGATTCTTGCCTCGGGCATGGATGTGTGTGATGTCCTTAGGTTGGTTGGGTTTAAGTAGTTCTAAGTTCTAGGGGACTGATGACCGCCGATGTTAAGTTCCACAGTGCTCAGAGCCATTTGAACTATTTCCAGTTTGTGAGCAAGTTTTCTTGTGTGCATAAAAGCGAGTACAAATCCGATTGCCTGTATTTTAGATGTGTATGGTGTGACTTGTTGTTCAACCTCCGAAGATAGAGCAATTGGTTTGTTATGCAGTTGAGGTCCTCAGTAGCTTTTCTCTTTGAGTGGTGCAAGGTATTAAAGAAAACTTCGAAGCTTTGTAAGTGACCCAGTTTTCCTGTAAAATTTTCCGTACTTAGTTCAAGCATGTTTCATCACATGGTTCTACGTACCCTTTTCGAGTTTTATTTTTTTATTTACTTTTCCCATTGATGACAGCAGATCACAATCTACAAGTAACAATACAGAAGTTACTCTGTATTCTATCATACTGGATAGTTCCCTCCGAAAGTAAATACATAAAAGCCTTAAACTCATTGTTGTATACTATCATAGATTTGGCAACGTTTCCCGCCATTTTAGTACCATAAGAATTAATGATAATGGTACAGAGTGTCACAAAATGACCCCAACCAACTTCAAGAGATTATAGAGGGTACCTGAAGGAGCAAATGAAGGCTAGGGAGCCGTGCACGGGAACGTCGTCCAGAGACGCAACAGAGCGGCGAAGTTATAGGCACCAGTGCCTTCGGCTGCAAATGTGTCTTCGTACGCTGACGGCCAGTAGACGGAACGTCTCGCAATGTTGTTCGTAATTCAGTGATCACGACTAAAATCCATACCGCCAGTGGAGAAGATAGAAACAGCAGTCAGCTACAAGCTTTTTTGGCTCCGTGAGTGACGGTTTCGGACATACGTTTCCACCGACAAATCCGTGTCAAAAAGCGTCATCCATCAACGCAACAGACCATAGCTTTCAGAGGAGACTACGTTTGTCGGGGCAGCAGATAGCTCGTTCTTCTGCAATAACGATCGTGCCTATCAGACGCGATCATGAGAAAGTAACAGTACTGCGACACGTTCCGCCTATGGTCGGCCAGGGTACAGAGTCACATTTGCTCCCGAAGGCGTGGTCTAGCAGTTGTCGCCAGCACATATAACTTCGACACTCTGTAGCTTCGTTGGAAGGCGTTTCCGCGCACTGATTCCTATCCCCAGTTTTTTCCCCAAGTGACCCTCTACAATCCTTCGAAGTTGGTTGGTCTCGTTTTGTAACTCCCTGTGCATTTGCTTGTCCACACACTTCACGGAATGTATATTCTCGTGTAGCAGCACTATCACGAACAATTTTATTTAATCACCAGTTTTGTTTATATTTACTATGGAAATGCTGGTTAAGTGAGTGACCATATGCAGTAAATGCGAAAATAAAATGTGGAATGTGAAAGTTGTTCCACCACTGTGTAGGCACGAAATAATTATAATAATGACATGCATTGATTCCGTGTAAGATTGTCTATCAAACATTGTTAAGTTTCTGCATTTATAATTACCTCTCAAATTGTATTTCTTCAGTGTTTTACCAACGTTCACTCCACAACAAGTGTTGTAGTCATACGCTTTGGCACAGGGAGATGGTGTATTGAAAAGCAAGGATCTCACATAGCCTGTTGGATATTCGAGAGTTTAGCAGATGAAAACCGTGGCAGGCTGCAACGCCAAGTATTCCGGTATTACGGGGTATCACGGAATTAGGCGTAAGAGTGCTCGGATTAGAAAGGGTGTAAGGGAGGGATGTAGTTTTCCACCCTTACTGTTCAATCGATACATCGAAGAAGCAATTACGGAAGTAAAAGGAAGATGCAAAAGAAGAATTAGAACTCAAGATAAAACGATATCAATGATAAGATTCGTTGATGGCATTGTTATCCTCAATGGCCGTTAAGAAGAATTACTGGATATCCTGAACTGAATGAACAGTCTAATGAGTACCGAAGATGGACTGAGAGTAAATCGTAGAAAGACGAAATTAATGAAAAGTAACAGTAAAGAGAAGAGCGAGAAACTTCAATCAGGACTTGTGGTCACGAAGTAGATGAAGTTAAGAAATTCTGTTGCCTATGCAGCAAAATAACCCGTAACGGTCGAAGCAAGGAGGACATTGAAAGCAGACTAGTAATGTCAAAAAGAGCGTTCCTAGCGAAATGTACTAGAATAAAATTTTCCGGATGAAATTTCTGCGTATGTAAGTATGGAGCACAGAATTGTACTGTAGTAAAACACGAACTGTGAGAAAACTGGAAAGGAAGAGAGTCGAAAATTGGGTTGACTGATAAGATAAGGAACGAAGATGTTCTCCGGAGAATAAGCGAGGATAGCAGTATAGGAAATACACTGAGAAGAACAAGGGATAGGGTAGTAGGACATGTGTTAAGACATCAGGGAATGTTCCATGGTAATGGAGGCGGCTGTAGAGTATAAAGACTGTAAAGGTAAACAGAGATTGGAATACACCCAGTGAATTATCCAGGACGTACGTTGCAATTGCTACTCTGAGATGATCAAGTTTTCAGAAGAGAGGATTAAAAAAAAAAGGTTAAGTTCTTAATATCGCTTTGCCAACCTCAACAAAATAGCACTCTCCACTCGTTCTAGTTGTGAAACTCCACTACTGGTCTTCGTACGAAATATTCTCAGTATTATAAATAGAAGAAACTCGGTTAACTGTTTTAGACTTTGGATTCAGTACCAAAGTAATGGATTTAAGAGAAAATTCATTTCCTTGGAATATAACACCTGTACCAAACTGTTCCTGAAGATACGGAGGAAGTTATCCTCGTTGGATAAAAGAAACTTCACCCAAACAGGCCACGAAGACCCAACGGTACCGCCCGCCCGCCGTGTCATCCTCAGCTCAGAAACGTCCCTGTATGCGGATATGGAGGGTCATGTGGTCAGCACACCGCTCTCCCCGTTCTATTCCAGTTTAGGAAGCCGCTACTTTTCAGTCAAGTAACTTCTCAGTTTGCATCAAGGGACGAGAGCACCCCATTTGCCAACAGCACTGGGCATACCGGATGGTGACTCATGCAAGTGTTAGCTCAGCCCGACTCCGATTAACTTCTGTGATCTGACAGGAACCGGTGTTATCACTTCGATAAGGCCGTTGGCTCGTTGGAGAGTAATCACACAAGGGGGTATAATAGGATCTTTGATGTTCGTGTCATACATTTATGGTACGAGAAGCAATTTTAAAGGTAATCTCCATATATTTGCGGATTATCTCTTTGTGTGAGAGAAGCTGTCTGATAAAAAGTGTAGTAATATCCAGTTATAAGCTGACAAAATACCAGACTGATGCAAAGTCTTACAATTAGCTCTTTATGTGAATAAATGTCGAGTTGTGCATTTTACGAAATGTGCGAGCGTTTTATCCCTTTATTGCCGTATTGATTACTCACGAGAAAATATTTGGGAATAGTGTTTAGACATTTGATTAGACATATGTATGGTAAATGACATTGCTAGGATACAAGGAACGGCAGTTTCCGTACAAAAGAAGTTGCATACAACACACTTGACTAGCTCAATCATTGCTCAGGTATGTGGGACCCATATCAGGACGGAATAATGCGGGGCTTAGAGGGTATACACTAGGCACGCTCTTGTTTATCTTTGTGATAGTGCCCGTTATGTACAATGACAGCCACGCTGACACCAGTGTTGCAGGATGGCCACTCCAAACACAAAAGTGGCACTTCTGGGGGCAGTGGGATAGGATCTCCAGTATCGCTGCAAACACAGAGTCAAGAACGCCTACTCAAAACATTTATTATTATTCCATGCTTGCATACAGGAGGTTGGCGACTGCGACCCAGGAGTCTGAAATAACTGGTGCACAGCGAGTGAATACCCTGAGGCAGCGGAACTCTACGGTAATTACAATAAATTTAGGTACTCACGGAGGTCCATGCGGCAGAGAAACTTGGTGTTAATACTAATGTGTTAACGGCAAAAAATAAAATTAGTTCCAATTCTGGCCACCAGCTGCAAATATGGTGTTGTACACTGTTTGTATGACGCTATGACATGCACTTTGCCGTTTGACAAGCCACAATGTTAGTGAACAGTGTGGCTATCTAAAAGAGAGACCGTGCGCTGTTAGTGAAACTGCTTTATAAAAGTGGCTGCAATTACAGTGGCCGGCCGCGGTGGTCTTGCGGTTCTAGGCGCTGCAGTGCGGAATCGCGGGACTGCTGCGGTCGCAGGTTCGAATCCTGCCTCGGGCATGGATGTGTGTGATGTCCTTAGGTTAGTTAGGTTTAAGTAGTTCTAAGTTCTAGGGGACTGATGACCTAAGATGTTAAGTTCCATAGTGCCCAGAGCCATTTGAACCAGTCAATTACAGTGTTCCACTGTGAAATTACCACAGACTGAAAGATCTGAGGAGAGACACGATGTCATCAGGTAATTTAAAGAAGATGATGATGCAATTCGAAAGCCACGGGTGAGCTTGGTGTGGCACGTGGAAGAGGAAGGCGTCCTATCCCTGTGGAAGTTATTGACGAGATTGCTGTTGCTGTAACTGACCATGCAGCACATGTCCTGCGTGGACTGAGTGCTCGTGCAGTTTCAGGACAACTTTTCATCCCATGGTCAACAGTACGGAAACATGGCTTTCTGTTTTACACTGGTAACCGTACAAGATCTAGACGTTGCAGCAACTGAAATCTCGTGATCCTCAGCAACTTTTAGAATTGGCTCTTCGGTTACTGGCACAGATTAAAGGTGATGGCATGTGGTCGAGCAGTACTCCATGGTGTGACGAGGCATATTTTACACTGCAGACCGCAGTGAATACACAGAACCGCCGAATTTGAGGCACTGTTAAAGTGCGAGTTGCACATGGAGAGCCATCGCACTATCCGTATGAGACTTAGTGGTGTGGATTCACTTGGATATTCATTCTTGATGTGTTCTTCTTTGAAGAGAACACATCCACAGGACCTGCCAGGTTTATCATGAAGTCCGTACGTTATCGGAAAGTAAATGTATAGCCTGTGCTTCCTGTGTGGGAACCATTTTTATCATGCAGGACAACACCTCCTGCCAGTTAAAGGTTGCGTAAAGCAACCTTCCCCTGACGTACTATTTCCAGAGGTTTTCCAACGGCAGGGCCTGTAGTATCACCAGATTTGAATAGATGTCTCTACTGGGTGTGGTGATATTCAAAACAACGCGTTTACCAGGGACACTTCGGGCTCTACTTAATCTGAAAGCCAGTATATATTAAGCCGTTGCTCAGATTTCACCAGAGCTCTTGCGAGCGACTGTTGATAACCTCGTTTTAAGGGAAGCAATTTTGTGATCGACACCTCTGGTGATCATACTGAACAAATTATGTAGGCGACGGTTAATATTAAAATGATTATTATGCCTTTCTCACTTGTTTGCCCTTCTGTGCCGACGTCCTATTGCTAATGCATTACATGTGGAAATATGTCTATATGTCTTTCTTGCACCCACAACACCGGATTGATACATCGTGGTCAAAATAGGAACAATTTTTTTTCAGCCTAAATTGATTCCACATCAGCGAGTTAGAATATCTACCAAGTTTCGTTGCCATAAGGTAGTTGGAGCCCACACCGGGCCTCTATGGGTAGTTGCACTTCAGTTATTACCCTCTGATATAACAAGGACTGGCAGCAAGGAGCCCTTCCTTACTCAAGCAACCGCGGTTAGACAGTAGGGATGGTATACACTAGCTGAAACTGGCAGACATCCCGACCCAGGACTCAAAGACACTGGCTGAGTGCCGGCCGAAGTGGCCGTGCGGTTGAAGGCGCTGCAGTCTGGAACCGCAAGACCGCTACGGTCGCAGGTTCGAATCCTGCCTCGGGCATGGGTGTTTGTGATGTCCTTAGGTTAGTTAGGTATAACTAGTTCTAAGTTCTAGGGGACTAATGACCTCAGCAGTTGAGTCCCATAGTTCTCAGAGCCATTTGACCCATTTGAACACTGGCTGAGGTGTCAGGCGTTGACACACAATTGGTGGCTCCACCTCAGCAAATCCAGGTAGAAGCCAGGAACCTTCATGGCTAGCTGATAATTCCTAGACTAGTTCTTGAGGCCGCTCGATAACGTTGCACCTGCTACGTCACACATTTTTCCGATGACTGCCGCGGAGACTGTACCGGTCGTATGCACGGCGCCGATGGTCTGCCGCTGCGGCCAGGGTGTTATCACAGCAGCTAGGTTCCCGCCACGCATTCGGATGTGGAAATGCCACTTGCTCCTGCAAGATACAGCAGTCCTCTGCACCACTAACTGCAGATGACTACCGTAGCACTATTGTAGCGCCTAGCTGCTGTAGTATGTCGTTAGCTGGCTCACGGACCACTTGGCTGATTGCATAGGCCTGCCGAGAGCTGATGCGGCAATATAAATGAGTCAAAATATGTGCGACATTACCAGGCATAGAATAATAGAATATCTTTCTTTTCTCTTACTTCCAAATAATTTATGTATGAAATTAATATAATAATCACACAAATACGTATCTTAGTGAAATACTGACATCCAGTGGCGCTTCACTCTCGCCGCGCATAGAAGCTCTCTTAGACAATTATCTGGTGCCAGGTACCAAATACGAAGCTTGCACCTCCTTTCAGTCGTTGATTGATCAAAAATTGGCAGACCTTTTCTGTTATTTACAGCTTCAGAACATATGAATGTATACAACCAATGAAACTTCTACGACTAATCAGCATATTTTTGTAGTTACTTAAATTGTTGACGCAAAGCTCTTAATTTTAGCACCAATGTTTCTGGACTCCTGTGTCGAAATTCACGAGTTTTCCAAATACGTAGTGTGGTTAGAAACACTCTGGAAATCTTGCAGGGGTGTTGCAGAGTAGGTTAAGCTGAGAAATAATTGCTAAAAAATTACGATAAGTTGCACTGTTTCCGAGTTAGTTGGCGTTGGTGTTAGGCAATCAGACAGTTGCCTGCCAGAAACTTTGTCGTCAAACGTGTACTTTGTTTGGTTTCCTAAAGCTGAACAGGAGAACGATATAATAATTAGAGAGGGGACAGTAGTAAAGATCGAACCCGAGTCAAAGGCTGAGCACTCTCGTGTGCATTCATATAGCTACTGCAACAATTGACATTAATTATTACATTGGTAGACCGCTTAAATTTGCGCGAGCAACAGCCTGATTCATTGACTTGAATGGCACGTAAATCAGACACGGAGCAACGTATCGAATTTGGTTTTCTCAAAAATTGTTTCTCAGCACAACCTATTCTCTAACACTCTTGCAAGCGTTTCAGACAGTTCGTGGCCACCTTATATACTCATTTTCTGCACAGCTGGTAGAGCACTTTTGAAGCTATTATTTACTGACATGAAAAAAAAATACAGTTCTTCCGCAAGACAGCTGTTAGCTTCCAGTAGTTTCGTGGAAGTAACAGGCATCTAAAAAAATTATCTCCTTTGAACGAACTAAATATGAAGACTTCGTACTTCCTAGGAGTCGTAAGTCCCCTCAGAAGTGAAAGACGTCACGAAAGGAACAATTGACCCCTGTGTGCCCTCACTCTAACAGGCTTGAATACTCTGCCCTGTCCCGTGACCAAACAAATGAGATATATGAAAGAAAACACATTCAGTTGGGAAATCAAAGTAAACAACATGTCTTCATTAGGTAAATACTGAGTTTATGGTTCAAATGGCTCTGAGCACTATGGGACTTAACTTCTAAGTTCATCAGTCCCCTAGAACTTAGAGCTACTTAAACCTAACCCAAGAACATCACACACATCCATGCCGGAGGCAGGATTCGAACCTGCGATGTAGCCGTCGCATGGTTCCAGACTGTAGCACCTAGAACCGCTCGGCCACCCCGGCCGTCCTGAGTTTATGATGCAGAAGTAATGTTACTGCGAAGTTTGTATTTCTTGTAGCTGGAGTATCCGATTGTGAAGGCACTAACGCCAAATTTCACATAGTTCCTTTCTACAGGATGGGACGGATCCAAACGGATGAAGGGTACTGAAAATTTAACAGTTATTTTATAAAGTGCATATAAGAGCCACTGTGATATACGATGATCAACACTGCGCATTGGTAACACAACGGACTTGTATTCGAGGGGCGGTTCCAATCCCCGTCCGACTACCACATTTTTTTTTGATTCTCATGATTTCTCTAAGTTGCTTAAGCCAAATCGCGGAACGCTCCTTTGAGAGAATATTCCCTATATCCTTCCCCATATTTCCATAATATAAGCTTGAGCCGCAGCTCTAATGATCCCATCGTCAACGAGACGATAAATCTTAATCTTCTTTCCTTCCATTCAGCCAGGGGGTTTAAAGCTTAGGCGGCGCAATCTGTCACTTGGGGCGTCAAGCTGAGAGGAAAGGAGTGCTCAACAGTAAGATTTCTTTACAGCGCATGTCATAATTACCAGCGAAAACCACCTCGCATGGAAGTGTAAAAGGTGAAAGGGCGAGAAAGGGGGATGAGGGGGCGCCAGATGATGGCTGGCTTAAGTGGAAAAATGTTCTCCGACAAGGCTCTCCATTCAAAGTATACAAAGATTGGCTAAGCTAATAGTTGTAGGTTTGTTTGACTGGCGAGAGAAGAAATTTTGAAGTATCTTAAACGGCAGACAGTCAAAGAACAACACGATTAATTTTCCAATCACCCTCTTTAGCAAACTTGGAGAACGGTCCCTCAGCGCAGAAACTACAAATACTTTCAGCCTCCAACATAGATATTAGCAGAAACTGGCTAATAATTAATTGCACAGAGGTGAGGAAACTGCTATTCTTCTCCATGAACGACACGGCAAGGAATTTCAAAATGTGGTAGTATAAGAAATGCTCTTTACCACACAGTTCGCATTGATTCTCTACGCACGAGTATAGCTTTAGATATTGACCTTCCTCTGGATTATAACAGAGACTAACTAACTACGTGACGTTGTCCTGCTACGTACATATTCTCGCCTTATATTATTCCATCTCCTCCATCCCGTCCATCTCCTCCCTCAGCAGCCCTCTGTCCTCATCTCCTCCACCCCACCCCCTCCTCTCTGTCCACAACTGCAACCGCCTCCCACCTCCGTCCTATGCTCTTCCCTCCTCTCTCTGTCCATCTGTAGCTACTGACTCTGTCCATCTCCTGCTACCCCTCTAATTTCACGTTCTCCTACCCATCTCTTTGTCTATCTCAACCTCCCACCATCTCTGTCAATCTCCTCCTTCTCCCTCAAAATGTACGTACATAATTTTTATAAAACGTTAGGTATTCCGACTCAATAGAGCTACCATACATGGAAATAGTCGTTCGGGCATATTCTATTTCTGAGACCACATCAATTACTGAACTCTTGCGAGAAGTCCGAAGGCACTACCCTACAACGGAGGCACGAACATTTTTGTATCATGATCATAAAGTTGGAGCAATATGTTACTGTCCACTCACAATGAAACAGCAAATCCACCAAGTAATCATAGATCTGATGTACAATTTTTTTTTATTTTCTTATTAGTAAGCACGCCATATCCATAACCGATGCAGAATAAATAATTGCATATATTGCAACAGTGTTTCACAGTGCTGCTTGCGGGCTTTCAAATGAAAAATGTGAAGTGGTGTGGTGGCTTTCAGCTACGTACCCTCAGATTCAGAGTTGAAATATTAAACATTTTGGCTGGCTTCGTTCTCAAGGGGCTGGGATACGCAGTTGCCGCATTACATGCCATATACTGCTGAGTCTATAGTACACAATATGAATATACACATGAATCGAATGGTCGAAGGTTCCTATCACTCGGCAATTGCCAATTTTGAACGTAACAGAGACATTTATAAAAGAAAGATTGCAATTAGATAAATTCTGCAGGCACTACTTTGACGACTTCAAATGATGCGTATGATAGTAGAAGTACCCTTAAGAATTCCCTTCATTACTGTAAAACACTTATTGGTGACGATGGTCCAGCAATAAAATAAAATATAAGATGAATAATAGGGAAACAATAGATTCCTATTTCATGTAATTACACTCCTGGAAATGGAAAAAAGAACACATTGACACCGGTGTGTCAGACCCACCATACTTGCTCCGGACACTGCGAGAGGGCTGTACAAGCAATGATCACACGCACGGCACAGCGGACACACCAGGAACCGCGGTGTTGGCCGTCGAATGGCGCTAGCTGCGCAGCATTTGTGCACCGCCGCCGTCAGTGTCAGCCAGTTTGCCGTGGCATACGGAGCTCCATCGCAGTCTTTAACACTGGTAGCATGCCGCGACAGCGTGGACGTGAGCCGTATGTGCAGTTGACGGACTTTGAGAGAGGGCGTATAGTGGGTATGCGGGAGGCCGGGTGGACGTACCGCCGAATTGCTCAACACGTGGGGCGTGAGGTCTCCACAGTACATCGATGTTGTCGCCAGTGGTCGGCGGAAGGTGCACGTGCCCGTCGACCTGAGACCAGACCGCAGCGACGCACGGATGCACGCCAAGACCGTAGGATCCTACGCAGTGCCGTAGGGGACCGCACCGCCACTTCCCAGCAAATTAGGGACACTGTTGCTCCTGGGGTATCGGCGAGGACCATTCGCAACCGTCTCCATGAAGCTGGGCTACGGTCCCGCACACCGTTAGGCCGTCTTCCGCACACGCCCCAACATCGTGCAGCCCGCCTCCAGTGGTGTCGCGACAGGCGTGAATGGAGGGACGAATGGAGACGTGTCGTCTTCAGCGATGAGAGTCGCTTCTGCCTTGGTGCCAATGATGGTCGTATACGTGTTTGGCGCCGTGCAGGTGAGCGCCACAATCAGGACTGCATACGACCGAGGCACACAGGGCCAACACCCGGCATCATGGTGTGGGGAGCGATCTCCTACACTGGCCGTACACCACTGGTGATCGTCGAGGGGACACTGAATAGTGCACGGTACATCCAAACCGTCATCGAACCCATCGTTCTACCATTCCTAGACCGGCAAGGGAACTTGCTGTTCCAACAGGACAATGCACGTCCGCATGTATCCCGTGCCACCCAACGTGCTCTAGAAGGTGTAAGTCAACTACCCTGGCCAGCAAGATCTCCGGATCTGTCCCCCATTGAGCATGTTTGGGACTGTATGAAGCGTCGTCTCACGCGGTCTGCACGTCCAGCACGAACGCTGGTCCAACTGAGGCGCCAGGTGGAAATGGCATGGCAAGCCGTTCCACAGGACAACATCCAGCATCTGTACGATCGTCTCCATGGGAGAATAGCAGCCTGCATTGCTGCGAAAGGTGGATATACACTGTACTAGTGCCGACATTGTGCATGCTCTGTTGCCTGTGTCTATGTGCCTGTGGTTCTGTCAGTGTGATCATGTGATGTATCTGACCCCAGGAATGTGTCAATAAAGTTTCCCCTTCCTGGGACAATGAATTCACGGTGTTCTTATTTCAATATCCAGGAGTGTAGTTATGAACAACAACATAGCTTGCGAGATATTCACTTCTAAACGGGTACTACATCTTCACTGAAGAAACCATGCAAATATCACAAGTGCACTACGAAATATCTCCCACGATCACGCGCAAACTGCTCCACTCTCCAAGACTTTCCCGCGAATGTGCGTACGTCGCGCCGTACTGTTCAGGACTCACCCATGTCCTCTCCCATACTGTCCAGAACTCCGCTGTCCTCTTTCGAAACGATACTCCTCCCCCACTTTCATACAGTGTATCCACGTGTCCTTTTTGGAACGATAGCCTTGATTGGCTAGAGTGCTCCTGCCCTATCTCCAAGCCAACGCACACTCACAAACATAATGAAACACATTCGAAATACTCGATTTACACTTAAATAACTTGAAATTAAATAAATATTCCTACGGCTGGACCATAAACACGCTCTAACACACACTATTAAATACATAAATAAATTAAATAAACATATATCAAAGAAATAGGATATAAGTAACGCAGTAGTCTTATGTCTCTGTGCTTTCTAAAACACTGTAAATAATTGACCAATTTCTTCTTGAATTGTATATATCGGGTGCAAACAAAGACATAGATGAATCAATATATTTATAAGCATGCTGCTACCGTTTTTCTCGTGTAACTGTGGAGTACTTATGGCCTGACGCGATTAATGGTAATCGGCCACTTTGACCTCCAATAACTCATGTACTGTTCGAGTTATTGGCCTGTAATTGATACCAATTTAGGCTTACACTAATAGCTTTTTAAAGAGACGTCGATCGACAAAATCAGATGAACCGTTTAGATTTTGGAAGTAACTTGCTGGGTGTTACTTGTATAATTTACAGTCAGATACTAAACTTGAAACTAATAAAGGTATTGAAAATCTGATTACACCATCGGATTCATCGTGCAAATAATGGTAATGTACATGTTTAATTTTGAAGGTGTCACGATTCCTCTGGCTATTATTAATTTCCACATGAGCTGTGTAATGTCTGCCGCTATGGTTTCACAAAGTCCGCCATCTTTGGCACTCCGCGGCTTACAAATCTCCTTCATCGACACAAAGCCCATTCCGCGACACAGCGTTAACATGGAATTCCCGGCCACGTGGTCGGCCTGGACCACGCACTGGGGCTACCCCTTCAGGGAGCCACAACTCGCCCGTTACCACACATGCTTATCCTCCCACCTCAAATTCACATCTTTGCTCGACTTCGCTTACATTTAATACAATATGAAAATACTTGGTCTGTGTTAGCAAATAGCTGGTTCTCATCGCTTTACTGACTCTCTATAGCTTTCAGATATTTATAAAGGATGTAGTAAGTTGTAGTTATTGATAACTTATGAAATCACCTGTGAAACGGTTTTTGTGTCTGTCTCGTAAGTGTGGCTCTCTTGCCAGGTAAGCCGCGCGGGATTAGCCGAACGGTCTGGGCGCTGCAGTTATGGACTGTGCGGCTGGTCCCGGCAGAGGTTCGAATCCTCCCTCGGGCATGGGTGTGTGTGTTTGTCCTTAGGATAATTTAGGTTAAGTAGTGTGTAAGTTTAGGTACTGATGACCTTAGCAGTTAAGTCCCATAAGATTTCACACACATTTGAATATTTTTGTCAAGTAACATTAAAAGAGAAGATACAAAGCAGGGCAGTGGTTTTTTGTCCCAGATCCGTTTAGACAGCGCGAGAGATTAGCGCAAATGGTCAGCTAGTAACTCTGCAAAAGAGGTCTTATGCAATGCGGTAAGGACTACTGGTAAAATTCCGAAATCGTACTTTGCAGCAAAAGGTAACGGTAGAAGGGTTGTTGAGACCAGCCACAAGCTCATGCCAACTCACTGCTAGCAGGATGCTCTAGGATATCTACCGTACGGTGCCGTCCATAGAGAAGACTATCCTAAAGAAACAACAGAGAAATGGTTTATAAAAAGATGTTTCTTCGTTCAAGGTCTAAATTATTTAAAGATGACAGTAACGAACATCTCTTTATTCAAAATTAATTTAATCCCAAATACCTGGGAATCATATAAATACTTTCAGGATGTGTACTGCTTAAATGATAAAATTGTCAGCAGTTGTAGACGGTGGAGCACGTGGAAAAGAAAAGAAAATAAGAAATACATACAATTTAAATATTTTGTCTACCACAACATGATATATATGGGGAAGCAGGGCCTGCTTTCATGTCACGAAATTTCGTTGAAATAATCACATAGATTTCATACACCACCTTACGAACGGATTAATTTTTCTAGCGACTACTTCTTACCAGAAGTTTCTCACCTACCCAAAAATAAGTAAAGTGGTCTTATAATTACGTGGAGTAGGGAAACGTGCTGGGTACGAATCACTATTTTTCGTAATGTGGGAAGGTGTTTAGGTCTGCCGCCCCACGCAGAAGTGAAAGACTTACAAGTGTGGCTTACTTTGTTGCGCAATGAAGTCCACGTAGGGAACCCGTTAACTCTTCTGCCAATTTAAGCATGGAAAAACAAATACCGTTCCGAAAACTAATTCCTGAGAACGTTGCCACTTCAGTTAGTTTCGTTTTCTCTACGTGTGCATCATTTCTTTATCGTGCTGAAATTGATTAACGATGAACCGCTACACTCCCACTATCATACAAACGGCGAGTTAAGCTTATCTTGAGAGATGATAACCGATAACCGTTTGATAAAATCGATTTTGCTATCAGCCTAATGTTTTCTGTAGATATAAGGTCTTAATTAAATCATAGGTACAGTTGAGATTCTGTCTCCTGCTTTCATATTTCTTACACTACGATAAATTTTGTACTGTGCTAAATCATGCGACGAGCACAGCACCATACAGAGTACTCCAAATGAATCTAAATTTGGAGGGTTCGGAGCAATGTATGTCAGTAGTATGCAAATCAACACAAGCCACGTATTAGGTTTCCTTGCTTCCTGTTCACGTGTGGAGTGTGGAGGTTCATTTGTTTAAAAACCTCTATGAACGCGGTAAAATCTTATTTTCCAACCGCCATGTCAGTGATACGTAGGGGTTCTTTGTACATTCCTCGATTGCACACAAAATACTTGTACTTCAAACTTTGTTAGTGGGATTACTCGAGATAGCTGGCGTTAATTTTCAAGCGTTTGTGGATTCACGTTATTTAGCATATCCGTGAAGTTCACTCAAAGGTCACAAAGGTCAGACAAACCTCAGTCATTAGTGCTGCCTTTATTTGTATACGTTCAGAATACCATGCCTCCACCATTTGAGCAGTCTCCTAGCTTCGATCATAAGGGGTGTTTATGATTAGCCTCCGCTTCAGATTGATTATATATTTGCAATATCCTACCAACGAACGGAAGACTTTTATCGGCTTTGCGTGCGACTGAGTCTATGAGAATATTTCAGTTAGTAACCCTATAAATTCCTACGAGTCGACTCTTTCAAATTTTGATTCGTTGATATTGAAGTCATAGCTTACTACGTTCCTTCCTTTTCTGAAGTGCACGCTATTACATTCCTCTAATATGAAGCAGCGATAAGGATTTCCGAAAAATAAGAGAGGGTACACATGGGCTCCGCAGCAACTAGAGTCAATGGAGATGCGTCGAAGAAAGTGGCCGGCGAGTGACAGTATGGCATGTAGAATTAAAATTTATTTATTTCATCTAGTATGATTAGGGGTATCAGAGCTTTCGTACATTGAACCAAGTGTTTTAGATATTTTACATTACATAAAGGGGGTTGGACAAAACTATGGGCCCGAGCGAGGTGGCGCTGTGGTTAGACACTGGACTCGCATTCGGGAGGACGACGGTTCAATCCCGCGTCCGGCCATCCTGATTTAGGTTTTCCGTGATTTCCCTAAGTCACTCCAGGCAACTGCCGGGATGGTTCCTCTGAAAGGGCACGGCCGAATTCCTTCCCCATCCTTCCCTAATCCGATGAGACCGATGACCTCGCTGTCTGGTCTCCTTCCCCAAACAACCCAACCCCAAAACTATGGAAACACTGTGTGAAATGCAAGCGTGAAAGTAAATGCACATGCTAGCCAACAATGTTCTGTGTTGTTGTGAGTACATTGCGTCGGACCTAAGTGAATACGAACGTGGCAAAATATTGGTCCTCCTATGGTCAGTGCTTCTATAACCAAAGGAGCCGAACACCGCATGAAGGAATAGCAGAAAAACTTCATCCGCTAAAACATAACGCAGACGATCGGGGTAGACGGTCATTTGAGAGGGCTGCGACGAGATTATGACGGGAAACAAGAATGCCGTACTCGCGAACTATGTCAGTAGCAAAAGGACACTATAGTAGCTCGATGAGCAGGAAATTGCAGGGCGAACTGGAATCCAGCAGTGATGCAAATGCCAGTAATAGCGAAACTTGGGTCAGACGGGATGGCCGAGCGGTTCTAGACGCTACAGTCTGTAAACGCGCGATCACTACGGTCGCAGATTTGAATCCTGCCTCGGGCATGGATGTGTGTGATGTCTTTAGGTTAGTTACGTTTAAGTAGTTCTAAGTTCTAGGGAACTGATGACCTCAGCAGTTAAGTCCCATAGTGCTCAGAGCCATGGTTTTTGTAAATTTTTGGGGAACATTATTAGGGTGGCAGAACGAGGTGCTTCAGCTTCTGAAATCTAGAGGGTATCGAATTGTGCGCAGAGTACAGGATAACTTGTTCCAAGTGCGGACACCAGGAACAAAGAAGGGATTTGCGAATGTTTTTCTTTTACAAATAAGCACCGCTATGGTAGCAAATTACTGACACTTGGTTTTTCGGTTGTGATGAGATGACACTCATTTAGTCTCTGATTCGAGGTACTGAAGAGCTCGCCCACTGAGGAGCCGATGAAGCAGACATATCGCAGGGTGGTCACGTAACGTGTATGGCCGCAACCAACGTTAACAGTATGCATGAAGCACTGATGTTGTCATATAGAGAAATGTTTCAGAACTAATACACACAAGCATTCATGGTTAGTTATAAGCGTCTGGTGTTTTCATTACTCGCGCCGTGTTGAACTGCAGTGCTGTAGTGGAGGTTCGTAGAGCGAGTGAGTAGGCAAGTTTACGTTTCACATCCCTTAGAAATATATTCCGAAACATTTTGTGACACAAAGCGGTACTTTCTGGCTAGTTGAAATACTCATCAAAAGTTCAGCGACCTATGTACACTCAATATTATTGGCTAAATGACACTGTGTCGATTGCTCAGAAATCTCATGGCATCAAATAATCAGAAAACCCACAATCGGCGGCAAAATTAATGAACTTGGTGATAAACTCACTGCCCTCTATGACAAACATGCACCTGTGCGCACAATCCGTGTAAGAAAATCTCCTGCTCCATGGCTGACAGCTGAATTATGTCAAATGATGACCAATAGGGATGCTGCCCACAGGCGTTTCAAGGCAGATCCGAAACCCGAGCGTTTAGAAGAATATAGAAAGCTACGGAACAGAGTGAAACAATGCATTCGCAATGCTAAAATCAGGCACGCTCGCTCCCTTGTATGCAGCGATCTGACGACCACGACTCTATGGAAGAATCTCCGTAGCTTGGGGGTCGGAAAGGCAAAATCGGAAACTACTTTTCATGTGTCAGCTAACGAATTAAATGAATTCTTCTCTGCACCTCTTAATACCAGCACAGCTGATAATTACCGTCCACAAGAATCCCCAAACAGGATAACTAACAACGATACCTTCCATCTAAAACATGTAACAACAAATACGGCAAGAAAAGCAATAATGAGAATCTCTTCTGATGTAATAGGCAACGACAGTATCGGTATAACCATGATTAAGAATGTTGCCGATATCTTAGTACCTGTCTTAACTGACATATTTAATTTTTCCCTCGTGAACGGAATATATCCCACTGCATGGAAAAGAAGCCTAGTTCGACCCATCCCTAAGATCGAAAACCCGCAACTTCCTAGTGATTACCGACCAATTAGCAAACTGCCTGCTGTTTCCAAAGCGCTTGAATATATTGTTCATGACCAAATCACTGAACACTTGCATGAATTCAGCCTATATGACAAATTTCAATCCGGTTTCCGTAAACATCACAGCACAAACACTGCTCTAATTAAAGTAACTGATGACCTGAAATATGCCATCGACAATCGAAAGACAACAATATTGACGCTACTGGACTTCAGCAAAGCTTTTGACACTGTTAACTTTGACATATTGCTCAGAAAAATGCAACAGCTTAATTTCTCTGATAGTGCAATGAGATGGTTTGAAAGCTACTTAAAAGACAGACAGCAATGTGTTGTCTGTGTAAATGAAAAATCTTCTTGGAAACATGTTTCCTCGGGAGTGCCACAAGGATCACTCTTAGGACCACTTTTGTTTTCTTTATATGTCAACGATATTTCGTCGGTTCTGTCCTCCTGTAAATATCATTTCTATGCCGACGACCTCCAGCTCTACCTAAGCGTCAGACCTGAAGATGTAAACACTGCAATCGCTCAGATCAATGATGATCTGTCTTCAGTAGTGACATGGGCGAAAAACCTGGGGCTTAAACGAAATGCAAAAAAGACGCAAGTAATCTTAATAGCCCATCAGAAATTAATAAATTCAGATTTCCGCGAACGGCTACCTCCTATTCTGCTCGACGGTACTCCAATACCATATCAGAAAACAGTGAAGAACCTGGGTGTAACTTTGGATGAGCATCTCAACTGGGCGGAGAATACAGTCGCAGTGTGCCGAAAGACGTCTGCTTGTCTCTATGCTCTCAAAAAGTTTCGGAACATATTTCCACAGGACTTGAAACGCCAGCTCGTGCAAGCACTCGTTCTACCGAACCTCCACTATTGTGATGTGATTCAACAAGGCATGAGTAGTGAAAACAAAAGACGGCTAGAGCTAACCATGAATGCCTGTGTGCATTACACCTGCAACATTCGCCGATATGATCATGTTAGTGCTTCATACTCCGAGCTAGGGTGGCTGCGGCCGGACAAATTGCGTGAATACCACACTCTATGTCTACTCCACCGACTCCTCGTCGCGCAAGCACCCCAGTACCTTGCTTCAGAGATTAAAAACCTGTCATGTCATCATAATCGAAACACGATGTCACTCTTATTTGGTATCCTAACGGTGCCCACTCACAAAACAAAAACTTCTGCAAACTCCTTCTCAGTTGCCGCTGTCCGCCTCTGGAACAAACTGCCCCTTACCTTGCGCAAAATTCGATCTCCTGCTGCTTTTAAGAAGAAGTTGAAGCATTTCCTACTATCATCCTCACAAAGTTCTCCACAAAATTAATGTACAAGGACAATCCCCTCATCTGTCAAATAGCAAAGCTAGCGTCTCCTATCTTGCTCCTGAGATGCCTTCCTCTTCATCTATCTCTATTAGCCACGCAATCTTCTTTTCCTTTATATTTCCTTAATTATGTTTCATCATGTCTCTACTCTTCTCCTCCCTTCACCATGAGTCTCCCTCATACTCCCTGCTGCCAGCACTCCTATCTAAAATCTGTCTCTTCAATAATGTCTAATTATAACAGTACTTGTGACCTAAGAATATAAACTCTATATGTATGTATTTTTCCAGGTGTACCTTTCAAATTGTTTATTTCACTTTTTGTACTAGATGTAGTTTAACATGCCTACTAAAACATATGAATGTAAAATAAGTAGAATGCCTGGTTAGATGTAAGAGAGGGCCTGATGGCCCTAATCTTGCCAGGTTAAATAAATCAATAAATAAATAAATAAAATAAATTTTTCGCGAAAATTGCAACGCCAAGGATGAGGGGGGGGGGGGGGGGGGGTTGCGAGCTCTCTTCCACACGAATCAACATCCGCGCCTACTGCTCCTAGAGCTGGAATCGCCTCATGGCAGCGTAGAGTCTCTGGGCTACCTGATGCAGAAGTGCTACGGTTCTCCAGGGAGTCAGCGTGGCTTCGATTCATCCTATTCTTAGCGCCGTATTTAGTTTTCAAAACTTATTTCATCTGCTAATATTTGTAAGCTGTGTCTACAAAATTCTTAGCTTCTGTATGTAGATATTCACTGAGGAACAAACGCTTACTCATGAGCAACACCATAAGACTTTCGTATATGGAACCTGTAAACTGTTCCAGGAATCGGAGGTATGCTTCTTTGTCGTCTGTGGAAGAATTCCGTTTGCTGGTAGGCAACTTGATATATTCGTAGTCGTGTTTGTGAGTTGCTGAGGCTGGCGAAAGCGTATCAGCACTGTTTATGTCCCATGAAGGTGTTCCTCTTAAAAGCCCGTCCACCTTTCGGATAGTGTAGTTTCGTTTGTCGATGTAGTCTTCGCAAGCTTCTATGTCGGCCTCGCTCTCTGTGTCACCTTGCAAATCCAGTACTGAGTCGTTGAGTGTGATCAGCTCTTCAGTTTCGTGCAGGTTGTCCTGACAGGGTCCAATTTCCTCTGCCGGCGTAGAAACACCGAATGTGTTTATCCGGCTCACGATACGCGTTGTGTTGGAGAATACAGCTGTGCACTTACGTCGCAGCTGGGAGGGATTCACAGCTGCGTCCGTCATGAGAGACGGTTTATTCTTAGCGCCGCAGGTGTGCGTGTACACAAGTCACCCTGGTAACGAGTATGTGCTGTCGCTAAGAGACGGCGCTGTAGTCCAGTTTCCCCGTTTGCAGCCCTCAGAAATATTCGCTGTGTGCTAGCAGATTGCGCTGCTCTCTGTTAGTGCAAACAGTCCCCTTTGTAGCATACAGCAATACGCCATCTGCGCAGTATTGTTCTTCCACCACGATGTATGCACCAAGTAATGCCGTAAGCAAAAATAATCAATCCGTAATGTTGATGTGAGTGTAGTACACCAGTGCCGTGGCTTGTCTATGTGAGCCGAGTGTCGTGTGGTTAGATTTATGTCGCTCGAAATCTTCTCCTTCGCCATGGAATCCTCTTGAACTTGTATCCCCACTTCATCTCTTCATATAATCTCTATTTCAAGCGCCAAAATGTTACTACCCACCAGTATATCAAACGAATTCAACACGGCAACATCGGCTCACACATTTATTCACAGCATCCATTACTGTTGCTTTCTACATTTTCGTCACACACGTGTGCTGCAGATTGCACCAAAAATGGTTCAAATGGCTCTGAGCACTATTTGACTTAACATCTGGGGTCATCAGTCCCCTAGAACTTAGAACTACTTAGACCTAACTAACCTAAGGACATCACACACATCCATGCCCGAGGCAGGATTCGAACCTACGACCGTAGCGGTCGCACGGTTCCAGACTAAAGCGCCTAGAACCGCTCGGCCACACCGTCCGGCGCAGATGGGACCGTCAACTGTTTTCTGTAAGACATCAGCAGATGGCGTAACAGTCCCTTATCCCCTAACAAAGAGATGGAAGTCCAAGACATCGTGTTTTGGTCTTTTACTACCATTTTACTTAAAGGTATGAGTGGGAATAGTTCTTCCGAGGTAAAGGTACGAGGAGTTGCATTCATGGCCGACACAGGAGATTTTTACTAGCTGATATAGTTGTGATACCTTGGGGACAGTTGGTACAATGCCCATAATGGAGACAACATTTATATTTTTTCACGAGATCGTTAAATTCTTATATTTATTACATAAGTAACATTCAATGTGATACCTTTATTTTCTAATTCGACATTAAAACTTGACAAAGCACCGTGGAAGTCACAACTTGTGAAAAATATATACATCGACTTCCTCAAACACGTTTTGTGCTTCGAAATACCTTCATTTGCATCAGTAAGGGGTGACATTTAAATAACAAACACTTGGGTATCAGACTAAAATGTCTCCTTCGAAAAGCTGTATGTATTTTCCAGCCGGAAATTCTTCAGTGATGACTTATAAATAAAATATATGAATTCACGGCACGAAACAATGGTAATAGCACAATGCTTACAACACCGTTACACTTTGTGTTATCGTTGTATGATTTCTGTTGTTGAGGGTGTTCGAACACAAACCGCTGGCAGCGTGTAGTCTTCCGACGGCTGCCAGTGTGTACAATAACGAATACTGTGTGCGGAGGACGTCGCGTTGAACAGCATTAGTCATCAGGTTTTGGAATGTGAATGACAGCAGTAGGCAATTGGAGCCAAGCATGTGTGGTTTAAAATATAGTAAAACATTCGGGTTGAAGGTGCATCCGAATATTAGTTGCAAGACATGAGGATGTTCTGACTGGGAGAGGAAAGATTTTAGCATCAAACGCAGATCACGACCTGACGAGATCGGTTGGCCTAGTGTGCTCAGAGATGAAGACCACATCTTACGAATTAAATCATACCATACTGAACGGAGCTTTCATGACGAATACGAAGTGTAAGTAAATTACACATCCTATTCATAAAGCATCCAAGACCATCATACCCAAAAACTGATGCTATGCAACCACATATGTTGGATAAATGTTGAATAGTATGTAGCTGCAGTAAGGGGTACCGCTTTTGGGTGTTTCCTCTTTATTGACATTACATCGGGTCGTTCTTTGCTAGTTATTTTCGTAAACATCAATCGCTTTGAAATTCATGTCATGACACCTTCGACAAAAAGAGACCATAGCTTAAATCCGTCTTCGAAAATATCTGTGTATGGATCATTTGCGGCTAAAGGGAGAGTACCTAATATTTTCACTTCATACTGTAGCTCAGTCAGGCATTATTAATGTCGCATGCTACGTTACTAAAAAGTAATATTGGGCATACCTGATGATATGGCGCAGCCTTTCTGGCGTATCATATGAAGGCAGGATGGAGATTCGGTTCACTGCTCAAGCTATTCTCAGACGACTTCTGGTACTAAAGTGTGAGCACCTGTCGTACGATGTAAATACCATATAATACAATTACTTATAGCTTCATGTTTTGAAGAATCAAACAGATGTTTCTGTCTCACGCAGAATTACTCGTAAAAATTCAAGTATTCTGATAAGGTAATCCATTGTCAACTGTCTAAGTGTTATAAACTGTAAGTGCTATCAAGTTTTCAAAAATTTATTAAGCGGAATCTTTGTCTAAATTACTTTCTTTTAGTAAGTACTTGAAGTGACGCGTAACACCAATGAGGAACGTTTTCGTAGCCCCCATGATTTTCATTCATACAGCAATGGCTGAAATCCAGACTGCCCCAAATGTGATTTAGCATGTAATTATAAAATGTCATTCAGTTTCTTAAAGGATTCAGAGGATTGTTTTAGAACTACACATCATGAATTTAAGATTAATATCCCGCCCCTTAAAGGAAGTTTCAGTATATTGTCTTTAATGGAGTACTGGGACTTTTGCAACTGGTGTACATATTTCAAGATAAGTAAACTAAGTCTGTCACACTTAGTATTCTTCTAGAAAACTATGCCAATTTCACAACAGCAGAGAGTAAATTCAGCTGCAAATGTTAATAGCACTCAAACGATTCTGCTTGGCGGGCAATGTCTGCTGAAGGAGCTGCGGAATTAAAATTAAAGTAATTAATTCGTTTATGCATCTGTTATACAGACCATTAAGAAAATTTAATGAAGCCCATCCTTGGCTAAACGACGTTTCAGCTCCTTTGCCTGCTTCCAAAGTAATATTAACTTTTCCCCAGGTCAGTAGTGAAAAAGAGAGAATTCCTGTAGCTTTTTCTCGCCTCGTAAATTTAGCTGTGGAGCCACTAAAACATTCGTGCGATGTACGGCCGTTACTGCAGAACTTAATGTGTGAGTTTGTGTCATGTATACGATTCAACGTATGTGTAGTACTTGAAACATTCGTAAGAATGTTATTTCATTCATCGGAGTGACTATCTGTGAAGGAGAAGGACTGATCCACCGAAAGTGAGTTCTCCTTTTAGTAGATTCTGTGCAACAGTTGTATCAGACACATAAAACTTACTAATTTATTATAAAATTTATTGAGCAGGATTTTGACTTAGGGAAGGTTGTGGGAATTACACTCAAGTGGGTAATCTCACGCAGGCTGATTTACGCAGTTTGAATGGCGAAAGCTGTTCCCAGTCGGTGCTACACCCTGCCGACAGGAGTAACAACTACTACACAGCTTAAGCCAACCATTTTCCAGTGGCATTGTTGGAGCAATGAAGTATTGTTTATTTTCGTCATGTCTCATATAATGTCGGTCAGCTGTATTTTGCAAGGTAAGTGCTACTATAAGTTGCTTTAATGTAATTCTTGCGTATCTACTACTAACCCTAAATTAAACCTTTAATTTAATTGTAGATTTGTCCCGCTATTTGAATTAGGTGCCGAGTTATGCTTAGGTTAGTCATCGAACTTCCGGTGGGTTAATGCCACGCTGCTTTTGAAGTGCGTTGTATTCCCCCTTGCAGGTTATATTTTCAATACTAACGTGTCTTTTTTTTTTAGTTTCACATGTGTAGATATTACAAAAGAAAAACCCTGAGAGCAAAATGGACGTAAGAGGAACTTTGTAAGGCTCTTGATGCCATCAAATCTGGAAGAAAAGTAATTCATGAAGCAACTCTGCGAACGAGAATTAAGGTTAAAACTTGGAAGAAACCTAACATTTTCGACAGAACAGGTAAATGAGATTAGGGATCATGTTATTACAATGGCCAAGCTGTTCTATGGCATTACATGCATCCAGCTGCGAAAGATTGCATTTGAGTATGCAGAGGCTAACAACATTGCAAACAATTTTGATAAGTCGTCCAGGTCAGCTGTAGAGGATTGGCTAGCTCTATTTTTTAAAAGAAATCCAAGTATTAGCATGAGAAAACTTGAAGCAACTAGCATTAAAAGAATACAGGCATTTAATAAAGAAGAGGTTAATGCATATTTTAAAAATTTAGAACATGTCTTTGAAAAATATAAATTTAAACAGGGGCGAGTGTTCAACATCGATGAAACGGGCATAAATACTGTAAATAATCCGGAGAAAATGTTGGCTTCTAAAGGTGTTAAACAAATAGGTGGGGCCACGTCTTGGGAAAGGGGGAAAAACGTGACTATGATATGTTTTTTCAGTACTGCTGGCACCTACATCCCCCCTATGTTAATCTTCCCCAGGAAGAGGATGTCAAATCTCTTAAGTAAAGATGGACCAGTTTGAGCAATATATTGTTGTTCGTCAATGGCTGGTCCAATGAGTCATTATTTGTCGGAGTGATCCAACATTTTCAGAACAATGTAAAATCAACTATTGATTACACTGTGCTGCTGATTTTAGATAATCACAGCAGCCACGTTTCACTTGATATTTATGAATTTTGTTAAAAACATTCTATTGTCATCGTAACCATACCTCCACACACTTCTCACAAGCTTCAACCACTCGATGTTACATTCTTTTCTTCTTTTTAATCAGCCTTCAATCGTGAATGTGACTTGTATATGAAGTCACAGGTGTATAAAAAAATTACACCATATGAGTTAGCAGAACTTTTTAATAAGGCATATATTAAGGTCGCTACCATGGACAAAGGGCAGTCAGGGTTTAAGGCATGTGGGATTTGCCCTTTCAATCCAAACAAATTTCAGCATGACGACTTCCATCAATGTGAGATCTTCAGAGGTGTTGTCCTTGAAGATGAAGAGGTTCCGAGTGCCACAAATGGAAATGAAGTGGTTGCATCTACAAACGAGCCACATATCCCCTAAAGGAGTCAAGAACAGATTCCTGGATCTTCAGCAGAAGATGTTCCACTTCTGGTAGGCCTAGAAGAGGTCACAACAACATAAACTAAAAGTGCATGTGGCAAGCTCATTAATGTATTTGACATACCTCCTGTTCCAAAACAAAAACAAGTTCTTCCTAAGACGAAACAAGCCAAGGGAAAGCCTAAGGGAAAGTCAGTGATCCTTACAGCAACTCCAGAGAAGAATAAACTGGTAATGGAGTTATCAATAAAGAAACAAAAAGAAGCCATGAAAAAGATAGCTGAAGGAAACAAGAAAAGAAATTTTAAGGATAAAGCAGATTAAGTGCAGAAATCTGCAACTTAAAAAAGCCTTGAAGGAGAAACAGACATTATATAAGAAGTAACACCACGAAGAAAGTGAAAGTAGCTGCAAGGATGACCTAAATCTGGACTTGCAGTACATTTGTGATGACGATGAAGTGGACGATATTGATCTATTGGCGATTTCAGATGACGTCTGTTTAGGTTGTGGAGAGTTTGGGAAAGATGGAGAACTATGGCACCGATGTATTTCTTGTAGCAGATGGAGTCATGAAGAATGTAGTGGCTGGAACATTCCAAAATGCCCAAGAAATTCACAGTGCCGTAGACACTGGCGAGCAGATTGGAAGGCATTTGATACGGTTCCGCACTTACGTTTAATGAAAAAAAATACGAGCTTACGGAATATCGGACCAGGTTTGTGATTGGATTCAGGATTTCCTAGAAGAAAGGATACAACATGTCATTCTTAACGGTTCAAAATCTGCAGATGTAGAGGTAATTTCGGGAGTACCGCAGGGAAGCGTGATAGGACCTTTATTGTTTACAATATACATAAATGACTTAGTTGACAACATCGGTAGCTCCGTGAGGCTATTTGCAGATGACACGGTTGTCTACAAGAAAGTAGCAACATCAGAAGACTCGTACGTACTGCAGGAGGACCTGCAGAGGATTAACGCATGGTGCGACAGCTGGCAGCTTTCCCTAAACGTAGATAAATGTAATATAATGCGCATACATAGGGGCAGAAATCCATTCCAGTACGATTATGCCATAGGTGGTAAATCATTGGAAGCGGTAACGACCGTAAAATACTTAGGAGTTACTATCCGGAGCGATCTGAAGTGGAATGATCACATAAAACAAATAGTGGGAAAAGCAGGCGCCAGGTTGAGATTCATAGGAAGAATTCTAAGAAAATGTGACTCATCGATGAAAGAAGTAGCTTACAAAACGCTTGTTCGTCCGATTCTTGAGTATTGCTCATCAGTATGGGACCCTTACCAGGTTGGATTAATAGAAGAGATAGACATGATCCAGCGAAAAGCAGCGCGATTCGTCATGGGGACATTTAGTCAGCGCGAGAGCGTTACGGAGATGCTGAACAAGCTCCAGTGGCGGACACTTCAAGAAAGGCGTTACGCAATACGGAGAGGTTTATTATCGAAATTACGAGAGAGCACATTCCGGGAAGAGATGGGCAACATATTACTACCACCCACATATATCTCGCGTAATGATCACAACGAAAAGATCCGAGAAATTAGAGCAAATACGGAGACTTACAAGCAGTCGTTCTTCCCACGCACAATTCGTGAATGGAACAGGGAAGGGGGGATCAGATAGTGGTACAATAAGTACCCTCCGCCACACACCGTAAGGTGGCTCGCGGAGTATAGATGTAGATGTAGAAGTGCGATCTCTGCTGTATGAGAAAATGAACTCTTTTCACATCAGTAAAAATGTAAAAAACGAAAATTATAAGAGATGTTTGTAAAATGACAGTATTATGTTCTTAAATATACTGTTTACTATTTGTAGTAACTAATAAGCAAATAAAAATAGCAGGTATTGTAAATTCTTATTGTTTGTTTGTTTTACGTGTTATTACCCAGTACTTCGAGTGTCATTAACCTCAGGGGTGGAGAATACCACTCACTTTCATTTTTCTTATTTTAATGTTCTAAATTAAGGTACTGTTTATAACATTTTACAAACGATTGGAATATGTGGAGAAATGTTCATTGTATGGTATGTACTTATTTTCGTAGGTTTTAATGACGTAACGAATGGTTCACATCGATTTTTCCTTAGGTGCGTGTATTTCGCCCACTCTTCCCCCGCGTTGACTTAGTTTATAGACCTCTGAGCAAATGAGTACCGATTTTTGTCCCTATACAGAGGAATCAGTGCCATTTCTTTCAAAGAATGTGACATTTGTTTACTATTTAAGACTATTTGGCTTCTTCTGGTAGACTGACCATAGTTACGTGAATGATCCTTCCAAAATTCTGAAATCACCAACACCAAACATTGGTTCTTATGCCTGGTGCCCTACACTTGGTTTCCCCGTTGTGCACTATAACACCTGAGCTACGGTAGCTGTTTTGACTGTGAAGATATGAACATTTTGACGCCATCACACAGTAAGATCAGTACTTCTCTCTCTTTCCCCTCAGTGTATTTTTCAAAGGATAATATTTCGACGTCGTCCTACAATGTTCTCGTGCCTTTAGGAATGTTCTCAAACGTCAACAAGTGTTTCCGAATTATCTAAAATACTGTCAAAAGTTGTAGAACGAAACTTGTAAACGACACATATCACTCTGATACGCAGCCGGAAAAATCGTGTTAACCGATGCGTTCCATAACGTAGCAAACACAAAGGTGCAAATCATCGAAAAAACGTATCCACTTACATAGGGAGACTACAAACACAGTGTGTAGTTTGGGAGGTGCCGGAGGTGGAGAAGAGTTTGTACCTCTTTAACTCTGGCGAATTTTTCATGAGAACAAGACATGCACTGGTCCCCCTGCTAACCTGCCACCTAATTGATTATGTGCACAGTGGTAACGAAAGGAATTGATGGTGGACCTTGCTAGTTGGTAAAATACGCAGGGCACACTCATAATAATTTAATAAAAATCATTATCTGCTCAGTAAGGAAAAAGTGAATTTTATGATCATAAATGACAGGAAATGGGATTCTGCATCTCTCTATGAAAATATATGTGGATTAAATATTACAATGTGAATTATTATAAAACTTAACACAAAAGTACTTGATTGTCAATACAAAAGGTAGGCTAAAGGGTAGATCACACTGTACTATTACGAGAATACAGCAGGCTCCTGCTCTCTGTGATGCAATATATCGACGATAATGGCTGGAGGTCCTCTTGAATCAAATATTACTCCCACAACTATAATGCAGTATTGCGATTAGTAGTGAGAACTCGAATGGGATCACATGGTGAAACACGCAAGGTGGACTTGTACCCAAGGGAGCGCGCGTGCTGCTGAGGACTTCAGCATTAAAATGATAGGTCCTACAATGCTGGAGCCGCAAAATACTTTACCAGTCCTGAAACCTGCAGCACGTTGTCGGTAGGCAGCATTCTCATGATGCAGGCGCCGACTTCTGCTGTGCAGCAACTCTGTTTCAACCCCTGGCCTCGAAGGCTGTCCGAGAATTGTAAGTTCTGCCGAAAAAGTGCGACTAAATCGCAAGAACGTCCGACTCCGACGAAGATCAGATCCCAGAAGCCATGCGCCCGCCCAGTGCATGAGCGGAGCCTACGTTACTCAACTCCCCACTATCCTCGAAGAACCGCGAATCAGCATTCAGTTCTGATTCCAAAATTCCCCCACACTATCTCACAATACCATTCGCGCCAACAGCGACTGTTCCCTCCAATTTCAAGGAGGGTCTTATGACGTCAGCTGGCCTCAGTATAACTTGATCAATCGTGCCTCTGCTATCTAGATGGTGGCATTGAACTTGCTGTTTGACCGGCTACGAAAACAACATGCCTAGACCACCAGCCATCTGGCACCAGACAGTCGCGCCCAGCAGCGCACAGTCCGCAAGTATTCTCACAATCATGAAGACAACAAGAGTCAGTCGGCCCCAGCAGTAAACACATAAACTGTGGCTACGATAAGGTGGCTCGCAGCTCGTTTCGCCCTGCGTACATTAGGTGAAACTCGCACGAGGTCAGTCGCGCCGCCAGCCGCTCAAGGCCATTGAAGTAGGACCCTCTCAGCATTCGCAGAAAGTGCTGCCCCCCCCCCCCCCCCTTCGCGGAAACGCATTGTGCCGCATCCTCATGTGCTCACCTCGCAACAGGCCACCCAGGGAAGTAACAGAGGAAGGTAAAAGCAAAACCACATACAGTTCCCAACATGCATAGCAATCAAGTGAAAAGTACTTTGAGCTCTCAGTACAAATATTCTCATTAGAATAACTTATTAATAAAATTAATGAAAATGAGAGGCGACATGCAAAAGAGGGCATGAAATGTCTCATTACCATCCAGTGACTTTAGATTATTTTCGGTAGTGGTTGACTCATTTGACAGAGGAAGCGTGTCAATCCATCAAAAAGAATCTGTCTAAAAAGTTCAAGAATGTCACAATTGTCAGATTAAATTTAAAACTGATGATAAAGTGAAAGGTGGAATTTTTCTTATGAATTTACTAACATCTTACTCACATTGACGAATAAGTCACACCCAACACAGCTTTGCCCTCAGGAGTCACACTGTCGTTCATGGACATACTCGCTGAAGGAAAGGACAGAGGGCCAGGAAGGCAGCATCATCAGCAAATTGCATGAAATGAACAGGCTCAGGAGTTTCGGGCATATCTGCAGTATACCGGAGATAGAGGAGACGGGAAAGGATGGAGTCTTGGGGCACAGTCAAGGGAGTTAGAATGTACAGGTGTTCCTATTGAGGATAGTGACATAGGAGGGGATGTGGGAGAGGAGGGAAGCTACAGGATGGACGAAATTGATGGGAAGTGCATAGTCTGGAGTTTAAAGAAGAGCCTGCGATAACAGACACGGTCGTAGGCATTCTGGGGGTTGAGTGAAACAAAGATGCAGAACAAAGGGAGTTAAGTTGGAGGGAAAGAAGATCCCTCATCACCATAATCACGAACCTTAGCCCCATTGTCACAGAGGTATAATCGTTCACGGAACTGAATGGTCACCCTGCCGTATGTTCAGCCTGCTGCATCTACAGTGACTTCTCATGCGTGTCATTACAGAATCCCTCTCCTCCATCGACTATGTCCTCACTCAGGGAACCCTTACTTGTAACAGCTGCCACCTTGTAATTCCTTTCTGCTCCACTCTCCAGTCCTAACAGTACCAAAAGTGCCTGGTCATCGAAGATCACCTTACCTCCACCTGTAGAAATCCTCCTATTCACCTCAACTGCCAAGTCTGTCATTTCCTCAAACGGTGTCTCAACTTCACCTCTGATCTTTACTGCAAAATATATAATGCAGCCCACCCCACCTATTCCTCTAAATATTATGTGAAAACGTCTCCCAAAAACCAAAGCTCACCATCCCTGTTCATCCCACTGATCAAACACCTCATGTAACCATTCCCTCCACCCACCCACCTACAGTCTGTACCATAGAATCGTCCTTCAATTCATCCACTCAATCCAACGCCCATACAACATCCAATACATCTCCCATACCATCTGTTCCGTTTTACACCTGATCACCTAAGTCACTTACTACCACAATCAAGCCCATTTCGTCCTTACCTGTCTCAAGACACTCGTCAAGCCTCTCTTGCACCCCGCCCCCTCCTTCCTCGTACTCTCTCACCATTCTAAAACAATGGCAGTATCATTTCATTTATCGAAACATCCGCTCCATCCCTACCAACAAGCCTGTCTTCATAAATACGATGTCCTAGCACCAAGTTCACACCCTCATCTTCAATGAAATCTTCCTCCAACTTCATGACACCTGCAGTTCGCCCTATGTCGTTCACCATACATATGATCCCTGGTCCTTAGCGCGAGGTGGGGTCAATATTGGGCACATTAAGCATATCCCCATTTGGCCACAACTTCTGTTCGCTAACACTACCGAACACCTTATCCTTAGCATCTTTTTCCCCACTCTCACCATGACTTTTGCCACTATGTACATCACTCCTGTTGCTCCTACACCTTACAACTTCCTCTTCCGTGGTGACTGCACCTTCTCCACGTACGTGATATCTGCAGACTTTAAAATCCATAGCCATGACCCTGTCACCCCTCTGGCAGGGGCATCAATTCCTTTCACTCCACCTAAGTGACGTTGTCCTCCTCCTTCAGTATGCCTGTCCCTAAAGTAACACCACCCCTGATATCATCCTCACTTCCCACAATCTCCTTAAGTGTATCACTGTGGAAGTCCTAGATGCCACTGACTGTTACTACCTCCCAGTCCTTTGCTCCTCACTCTCCCCAAGCTCCCGAGCCTGTCGATCCTCCCAAGGTTGTATACGACTACCGCCTAGCCTACCAGAATGCCTACTGGGAGTCCTTGACACCCTGGTGGAAGCCAAAGTCCCTCTTTCTACTATCCGGACGACATCGCTCACGCCTCATTCTTCCTCCAGCAAACCATCACTGATGCTATGGTGGCCCACATTCCCACCAAACCTATCCAACCCACCATCCTACACTTTCTCCATGAGCTGTCCTCCTCCTTTGTTAATCCCACCAGCTCTAGTGTTTCTTCCTCTGCACTTGTGACTGGGACACATCCTTCCACCACTGGCAATTACAAAGACACGTTCAAAATCTTCTGACAGCAAAGAAATGCTAGGGTTGGTGCCATACATGCAGAACTCAACGCCATCCTCCCTGTCAACTCCTCCAAGTACTGATCCGCCTTCCACCACCTTCCTGATGGCGGAAGGTAGCGATCCTGCCCTGCATTACCCACTCCTCCATGACAACTGCCCTATCCCTGACAACCTCAGTAAGGCTCACCATGTAGCTTCCCACCTCACTGAAGCCTTCTCCATATCTGATGACCCTCACTTCAGTTACTCATTCTCAACTGATGCCCTTGACTGCACGAATACCACTGTCCCACCACTTGCTCCTAGCTTCTGGCACTTGGACCAGCTACTGCCCTCAGAAATGAACACACCTGTCACAGCACATGACATTAAATTCAACTTCCACTCCAAATGCAACACTACCACTTGACACAACTGCATCACCTATCATGACCTAAAGGAGTGCCCTCTCTCCTTTCTCACAGCCCTTGCCACCGTGTACAACATCACTGGGTTTTACCCTGTCCTGTGGAAGAACTCTCACGTCCTGTTGTTCCTTAAACCCAGCAAACCCACTTCTGACACCTATGAATCACTTGCATGTTCAGTAATGTCCTCAAGTGCATCCTCTCCTACCGTATCCATTACCACCTAACTCAACACCACTTCCTTCCTCTTACCCACTGTGGTTCCCAGCCGCCCTCTGCTGACAACCAGCTCCTTAATCCTGCCTGTCTTCTCTTCCTCCACCTTAATTACCATCACCCTGCTAATTTTGTTTCCTGTGATTTCCAGAACACTGACGACCATGTAGAGCATTGTGGGTCCTTTTCATGCCCTAGGCCTATACTCTTCCTAACAAATTTATCCATCTGATTGCCTCCTAACTTTCCAACATTCCTTCTGATGTCACCATTAAAAATACTAAACCCTATGCCTTTTGCCCCATCGCAGGTGTGTCCCAGAGCTCCATCCTTTCTACTCTTATTAATCTCCTGTACACTACTGATATTCCCAAACCACCCGCAGCTGTCCATCTCCTCCAATATGCTGATTACACTGCCTTCCTTGATATCTATACTACCCTTCAATGGTCCCAATGATCCCTCTAAACTTACGTAGACCAGATAACCACTTTGTGAAACCAGTGACTCCATCGACTTAGTTCTAGAAAAACCAAGGCAATCATTACAGAAGGTTCATCCTCTTCCTTCTGGCTCCACGGTTTCTACCTCACCATCTATGGCCGTCCTATCCAACTTACCCCCACTTTGAAATACCTTGGCCTCATCCTTGACTGTCTCCTCACATGGTCTCCCCATCTCCTTACCATAAATGAAAAGCCCACAATAGACTCTACCTCCAGTATCAGCTGGACAAGGGGATTGCATCCCTCCACCATGATAGATACAAATCCTTGATATGTGCCACCCAGTGTTGCCTGGAGCTCTGGCCCTCCTAAATTCTATAAAGTTCTCCAAATTCTTGAATGCAAAGCACTCTGCCTCATTTTCTGTATCTTCCCTTTCCCACACTCTCCTCCTTTTCTTTGAACACATTCAGTACCCTCTACACCAGCGGCCGAGCGGCAACCTTTATCCCCCCTCCTCCCAATGCCTGTTGTCTGCTTTCCTCTCCAGTCCCAACCAACTGCCGTGCCTCTGCCAGTTTGTCCCAACCTCTCTCCATCTCCACACCTTCCATCTCCCCTCCCAAAGAAACTTCCAGCATCTTTCCATTCCGAATGATGTGCTTCACCCCTTTACACTTTCTTCCAACTCTAACCCTCCTCTTGCTCTTCTCTCCACTCCAATACTCCCTCTCCTTCCCCTCCCCCTCTGCTGCTTCCTCGCTCCTTCCCCCAATTCATCTCACTGCTGCTTTTCCAGTCCTTGGACTCCTTCCTGGTTTGTCACTCCCAACTCTCCCAGTCTACCACCCATTTTTGTGCTACTGGCTACCCTCATTCAGCCCCTTCCTGCCCCCTCCTCCATCGACCCGCTTCTCTCTTTCCTCCTTTCCTCAGACCTCCTCACTGACCACCTCTCCATTGGAAGGTGCTTCCACTTTTAATCCAGTTACTCTCCGTTGCTTTTTGGTGCTCACCGTGTATGTTACATAAGTGGAAAGTGCGTTCAGTGTTACTGTCCCATACTGTGAACGCTATTCGTGCCACCAGTGTTCATGTGCTACGTCTTCGTCGAGTGTCATTTTAATTACATGTGAATTTTACGTAAAAGTGCCTCATCAAAGTAACCCTTTTCTTGTATATTTTAACCCCAGTTGTTTCCCCCTCTCAGGTAAAACTTCATCTTTTATCCCCATATTTCTTGTGTGTACCTTTCTCCCGTAATACTTTATACAATCTCTAGGCCGAAGAGCGGCGAATTGTGCTGCTGGCAGCACACCCCTACCCACAAGGGGTACGGGCGTTAAACAACAATAAAGGAAAGAAAAAACAGCCACGCCAGTCCATAGTTTTATTCCTGACGATGATGGCGGAGATACCCATTGAAAAATCGAGAATTTAATTCGAAGTGAAAAACGTGAACATTTTATTCAAACATGCTGTCGCGAAAGACTTCAAGGAAAGCTGGCCTTCATTTTACGTGGTCGTTCTACGTGAAATCTCTCCGTATGCATAAACCTAGACGTTTTATGGAAGTAACTGCTTCCGGTGAGCGTTCCGAAATTCTGTAATAATACATTAATGGGTCTTTGTGTCTTTGTATTCATAGTGCGTTACATTTGTTTACGTTGGAGGTCAATGGTTACTAATTGCACAAAGCGTCTGCAGATCTATCTACATTTCGCTACAATTTTCTAGCGTCGCGACTTTTTGCATATAATAACATTACCCACGAAAAACCTTACGGAATTTTCAACGCTGTCTACTAGGTAATTTATATACAGCGGTGGAAAGAATGCGCAACAGCAAAAAGAATTAAAGTGGATCAACGAAACTTCGGAAATACGTTCTTCTTGGTACGTTATTTAACCGATTAACATTGCAAGATCACATGTTAAGCCACTTATAATATGAAATGCTTAACCATTAAATAACCGGTGGAGCTACCATAATGTTAGACGCAAGCGTGCATACATTGTGTTGTACAGGTACCGGATATCAGTTTGTGGCGTGTAGTTCTCTGCACTTGGTCGGTCAATACAGGGACTATTAAAGCTGATTGTCGATGCCGCTGGAGCTACCGTCCGATGACGTCCCATATGAACTAGTCTGTAGGCAGATCTTCTGTTCGAGCAGAACAAGGCAACATGTCAACATGTTGCGTTGCAATAGCAGTATGTGGGCGTCCGTTAACGTGTTGGAAACATGCGCTGGAATGCTTCTCATGAATGACAGCACACCAACACCAGTCTGATGCATATTTATGCAGCCAGTGTACGTGGGATATCCACGAGAGCGATCCAGCAGTCACACCAAGTCACACCGCAGCCCATAACTCCAAGTGTAGGTCCAGTGTGTCTAGCGCACAGCCAGGTTGGTTGCAGGTCCTTAACTGGCCTCTTTCTAACCAACACACGACCATCACTTTCATCAGAAAACACAACAGACCTACACGCTGCCATTCGATGAGCTCTCTATTTACCCTGCTGAAGTCGTAGACGGCGTCGTTTTGGCGCCAGTGGAATGCACGCTACAGGGCTTCCTGCTAGAAGCTGACATTGAAGTAATTTTTTTTCTAACAGTTCACTGTGTCACAGTGATGACATCTACTGCTCAAATTGGTGCTGCAGATGCAGTACGAAGTCCCACAGCCATACACCGAAAACGATGGTCTCGTCTCTCGGTAGTGAATTGTGGCCGTTCGGAGCCCGTTCTTCTTGCGACCGTACATTCTCGTGACCACCGCTGCCAAGAGTCATGTAAAGTGGCTACATTCCTGCAAAGTCTCTCTGCAGTATCGCAGAAAGGACATCCAGTTTCTCTTAGCACTACTGCAAGACCTCGTTCGAACTCACTGATCACTGACTAACGTCAGATCACAACGTTCAATCTCAAAGGTAACAAACGATCACGACCGGTATAGCGTCTATGCGGCGTGCACAGCGTAGCAGCGCCAGTCTTACGCGACTGGAACCTAATTGGGATAGACTTCATCTTTCAGATGTAGAAATACGCCTACCAACTATTATTTATGTAGCACAAAACTTCTTGGTGTTGCGATATTTCCTCCGTCAGTGTGTATCGTGAAAGGTAATGTTGCTACAACACTCCCCTGGGGCCCTTTTACATGTTAAGAGTTCTCTCGTTCAGAATGAAATATTCTATTCTATTTGCTACTCTTCAGTCCAATCACACAGCTGGTACGATACTCCATATGCTTTATTCATTAGGTGGCAATGGGGAACGGTATCTACCTGGGCTCCTCTACCTATTTCCTTCTGTTTCTCGTTGACGGAAAGAGCGGGCTGGATTTCATAAGACCTTTGTTTCCGTAATCCGTTTTGGTTACTAAAGAGGAGATTTTCGGTCTACACATCCTTTTGTAACCATAGAACCATCTGAGTAGAGTCGAATCAATTGGGCCAATGTCATTCTTGGTAATTCAAAACTGCACAATTTGAAATATTTTTAGGCTACTGACTATCATGTTCATTCATGTAAGGAACTGTGATGGTTCCAAGATAATCCACGGTTATCAGCAGCATAACGTAAATACAGCAAAGAGAGAAAAAATTCACAAATGGTTAGTTTAATTTATCCTTAGGTAGACGGAAGTGAGGTTGCGCGTTTAATTTAACAATTTAGGCGAATAAACCGTGTCAGCCACGTATAACATTTTAACCAACTTAAAATCTGGTCACATTTATTAGAACACGTCTTTCTGCATTGTGACAATATGTACCGTTGCTGATTTATTAATAGAAGCTTTTATCTTAACGCTGAGGTTAACTTTAGAGTATTTCATTTTTGCTAGTAGGGGTAGTTTTAGGTCGTACGGAACTATATCTTTATCAGTTCCAATGCCCTAATTCACGTCACTCGAACATTTTCAGATAATGTGCATATCACTACTAGAGATGTTTTCCTTATCCAGTTAATGTTTTGTAAGACATTGCTCGACTAGGATTGCAGTTACTTTGCTGCAAATCGAACTGCTCAGTGGCATCAGTTCGTCGGTTCGTTGCTGGTCTGAGCTACCATGATCAGGTGTGGCTGGCGTTGATAAAACCTGGGGGGGGGGGGGGGGGGGGCGGGGTGGTCGTCGGTCGTCGTCTCCCTCCGTTCTGGCCAACGTGTGTCAGCAGCAGCAGCAGCTGTTACTTGGTTCTTCAAAGACGGTGACCTTTGAAGTTCCCTTCACCACTCTTGCTATTTGCATGATGCGTGAAAGATAAATACTCGTATATGTATTGAAAACTGTTTACAGAAGAAGGCTGGTCACGGCAATAAATCGTCGCGCCACGAACGGAACTGAAGCTTATCGAATTAGTAAATTATTTACTATACACACAAAAAAAATCAACTTATTTCTACGAGACCACACACATGATTGCGGAAGGAAAACCATAAAAAAATATTTTAATCAAGTGACAGATCTACGGCGATATTAGCAGGTGTTTGCCAAGAAGACTGTGGTTTGTAGCCAGGCTGCCCACTCAGTGAAATAGGAATTTGGGCCTCTGGATACCAGTTCATATGCCTGGCTCATGACTACGACGCGATCGAGCGACACAACGTTGTGCCTAATGCAACCGGCCTTTGTTCGTGAGAACCGGGCTACCTAGCGACTCTGGTTGTCGAGATTTAGGTTTCCGTGGTTCCCCTATATCCGTTTACGGAACAGCTCCGTTGTTTCCCTGTATCGTTTCAGGGAACCGTTTCCTAGGAAGTACGCGACCGGTTTCCTTGACATTCCGTGTATCTCAAATGGACGTCTATTGAAAGCAATTTTAAAAATTGATCATTTCTTCTCTGTCTTTGAAAATCATATGTAGTTCGGCTTGTTTGATATTTCAACTCATCTGAGGACCAAAACATCAGTAGATTTATTTTAGGATCGAGGAAATCTATGGAGCAGTTCGGGTCTATTGGTATGAACGTCTGAGAGCAATGCGCGGCTATTACAGCACGCTTAGATGATGATGATGATGATGACGATAATATTTAGTTTTTGGGGCACTCAATTGCGTGCTTATCAGTGCCTGTATAATCCCTGACCCAAATGTTGTCATTTTGACACGATAGATTATACAGGAGAAACAGGGCTTAGTCAGCCCTCGATAACAGCACCTTAGTGACAGATGGAGTGAAGACGAACGCCTGCAATATTACGATAAACTTGTTGAGCGAGATATTTTGGTATAAAATTTAGAACAACAAGTTGAAAATGAGCAGTGTGATTACTTGGAGAGGAACCTGGATACCAAATGCTTTGAAGAACATTGAAAAACTTCTTCTCTGAAAAAATGAAAATGTATAACTTAAGCAAAAAATTTAATTTGTTGTATGTATCTTTAAAGGTTATTTTAATGGTATTGCTGAGACATAATTTTAAAAGAGTGCACACAGAGTAAACAAAAAGGTTTCTCATGCAAACAGTATGTTACCATTCAACTAAAATAATTAATTTTTATTGTATTGTTCACAATGCAGCTGTACACATCTCCTTGTTTCTTTGTGTCATTTGTTATCACTCTAAATAAAAGTTAAGGAATAGATACCTGAATATTTATTATGAAAACTTAGTTCAAAATATGAAATACCCCTGTGATTGCAAAATGAAATAAACCAACAGATTCTAAAAATCTGAGAAGCACCTGTGCATTGAAATAAAGTTACATGTGCCCTACGTACCCCGTATTTTACATTTAGGACCATTAAGAACTTCTCATATTCGCTTTGCCAATTGTTTTACAACTTCGCTCGATATTCGTTCAATTTTTGAATTTAGCATGTTTTAGAAAGTTGCTCTTTACTTTGATCCCATGACGATGTTTCACGTTAAGAAATGTATTTTGCGTATATCACTTGATGAGCAGTATTTATTTTCGCGGACTGTATATTTTCGTAATAGAAACGGAACTAAAATTATCTCACGAAATCCTAACAACGTACGAGAGACAACTATTGGAGGATGGAAAAAATGTTTTTTCCACCTTTGATCATATTCAGAGAAATGAATACTTCTTCTTACGCTGGCAATTAATATATTAATGCCTTGTCATGACTGATTAAAGACGTGTACATTACAGTTTGACTAAAGGAGCGACCGACGTAAGGATATACTGACATAAAAATGCTCCAGAGAATGGAAGTCAGTCTGTCAGCTGGAGAAATCAAGGCAACATTTCCCTGAGATACGCGTAGTGTAATAATTGGACACTATTCGAATAAGTGGAAAATGTTACTGAACCGTGTAATTCTTTCTTGTCATATAAAATACTCAAGGAACTGATAGAAAAGTAAGACTGCTGGATGAAGTTCTTCAATAAAGACGGTACATGCAGTATCACATCTGCCACTGCCATGCTCATAATTCTGAGGAGCCTACGAAACTGATAGCACTCGTACAGTGGTGGTAGTAACATACTCTTTTCATTGACGTAGAGAAATAGTTCAGTGCAACAATGAAGAGTTTAGGTGTGAAATATTTTCCATTAAGACTGACAAAGTGTTCCCTTTGGAAGACTTACATTAGCTTTAGATCACTGAAATTAGAGCTCCGTGTACTGATAAAATTAAAATTGTTCATTCTTCATTGAAAACTCACGTCAGTTATCTTTTAATATATACACGACATAGAATACTTTAGTAAATAATCGGTGGAAAACGATTACGTTCATACATGCTGTAGTTTCCACAGTTGGCTGTCAGTCTATGAGTAGCATGTACCTCCTTTTCTAGGATTTACAGTAAATGAAACATGGACGAGATCGAGAAAAACGTAATTGCAGCTATGCCAGCAGCGTTCAGTGAAGTAGAAAACAAGATTTAAGCCTCCAAGTTGAGGGATTCTATAGCAAGTTGCATTAGGATGCAGTCATTTTTCCAGTTGCTTGTAGACTACGCTCACGCCAAACAAAAGCGGACATAATAAAAGCAGAAATACAGATTCCGTCTTCAGAATTCAGACTACACACTTTTGTGCAACTAAAGCTTACTTCAGCAACGAGAGTTATCTAAGGATCTGATGCTACCAGACATTAGTGTGTGAGTGCAGAAAACATAATATATCTTTTTTTTAACGTTTTCGTCTCCAAAGTCTGCTACTATCCGTAATGGCAAAACTACACAGCTTACAGTATTAGAGTCAATAGTTTAGAATAATCTCTTTCAGTCATTGATATTTACATGTACGTTATTTCCAACGGTGTATTCTACTCTTGTGTAGTAAATAATGATATGTAATGTGTTTCACTCTTTTTTTAAAAAAAGTGCAGTGACATTTCTTTGGCCAAAAACCTATTAATCCTTCTCAAAAGACTTTCACTTACGCTTCCTAGTGTTGTAGTCTCCCCGTCAGGTTTGAATTTAATGCCTGCACCATCAGTAATGAGAACTATATCCGAATTTAGGACATAAGATGACATAATTTTGTATAACAAAGAAAGAGCGGCTCCATCATCTGTCCCTGTGGCACACCTGTAGCGATTATTAGACACCTGAAAACACTTTTGGTTCTAAATGTGACACACTCCGTTGCTTTAGTTACGTTGGTTGGTGACCATTCATTTGAAATCATACTTTCTTTAACATCACTAAAACAATAGAGTGTGATTCAGTGGCTCAATGGGTAAGAAAATGGCATTAATTACTTTACACATGGAATTTCAATTCTAAAATCCACTGCTACTACCAGCTTCTCTACTTCAGCTATTGTCGGTTATTTTGCAGCTCAAATAGAAAAACGGACCTATCATTTTCAGTGCCTCGCTTCACATCCATTTCCATCACAAACAGTTTATGTAATTCGACTGCATTCCGTTACCATTGTTTTATGTTTGTCACATAACATCATTTCAAGAAGTAGCTAGTTCTGTTCTTCCAAATCCTTTGGCATTTGAAACTGAATCCCTATGTCATGCGGGACCTCAACGTATTTATTTATTCTTCCAGAACTCTAATTCTCTTTCCATGTATCTGTTTGCTTCATTTTACTGATTACTCACTGTACAACATTGGGGATAGGATACATCCCTTCTCACTCCCTTCCCCACCACTACTTCCCTTTCATGTCCTTAGACGCTTTTAAGGGCAGTATGGTTTTTGTAGAATTTGTAAATAGTTTTGCTCCCTGCATTTCACCGCTACTGCCATCGAATTCCTGAAGAATGTAGTCCTGTCAAAAATGACGCAAGCTTACTCCAAATCTGCAGACGCTCTTAATGTTAGGTTTGGCTTTCTTCAACCTATTTTCTAGGACCGTCGCATCAGCATTGCTAAGACTTTATTTACTCAACCCAAACTGATCTTCCCAGAGGCAGGCCTCTACCAGCCTTTCCATTCTTCTGTAAGTATTCATTGTCAGTATTTTGCAACCATGAATTAATAAATTGATAGCTTCTTAATATTTACACTTGTCAACAGCAACTTTTTATAGATTTTGAATATTTTGAATTATTCCATTCTTTTTGAAAACAGGGAATATTTCGCCAGTGTCAAACATCTTGCACACTCATTGAAACGCTTTTTCCATGAATAATTATTGTCGATGGACTGATAGCTATATATATATTCCTGGGCTCCAGCTCGTCTCAAAGATAAACGATGGAACAGCGGCAGAGGCGCTGAATGCGACAGTAAATCGACGTGTCGTTTATCAAATAATGACGCAATGGTCACCCAGTGAGATCAAGAGCTGTCGAGCCATAAGATTTGTGAAGGTCTCTGTATCCCGTTACCCGGAGAAAAACTGATGTACCTGTTTCTGAACCGCAAGTAATGTGACAGCAAAAAGTTTGTGGCCTAAGACTATCGACACCACGCTTTACTAAATAAGAATTACTCCTTACAACGCTCTCCTTGCCTGATCTGTGACTGTAACAGAAAAACGGTGCACGTGAGTGTTGTTGGAAATGTGCTGATACGTAACATCTAGCTATTGTTTTCTGTAATCCACTAACCATGCTTCATCAGAGATGTCCCTTCGCTGCAGTGGAAGCGCTCGGTCGAGGCCTCGTATAGATGTGGCCGTGGTAATTGTGATAACTGGAAGAAAGGGTAACTATTCTGCAGTGGGTGCCTTTTATTAATTCACTTATAGGCACCATGTTGTCTGATTGTTTATTGATGAAAGAAGCCTTACATGATATTCATTTTTTCTATAAAAGTGTGAGTTTACATGGAATGCATCAATCACTGAACCAGTAGATTTATAACTCTTGACGGTGCAAAAGTGCTCATGGAAGTTTATTTTTAACCATTGTTTGAACAGACATCGTTAGTCTTTTTGTAGATGTTGCTTGTACACAGGAATATTCAGAAACATACAGTCAAATGACAGTGTATTCCTTCAAAAAATACTGTCTGACTGTGGTCGAACCTTTTTTTTTAAATTTTACTATGGTAACAGTTCCACCATGTTCACTTATAGCCACCATGTTGTTTGATTGTTTATTGGCGAAAAAAGCCTTTCATGATATTCATTTTTTCTATAAACGTGTGAGTTTACATGGAACGCATCAATCATTGAACCAGTAGATTTATAACTCTTGACGGTGCAAAAGCGCTCGTGGAAGTTTATTTTTAACCATTGTTTGAACAGACATCGTTAGTCTTTTTGCTTCTACAGACATCATATGACTGAAGCCTAACAGGCATGTGGGAATTGTTCACGAACTTAAAACGCTATGACAGAGTGAGTGTTAAGAATAAATACACATCCACTTTATAGGTGGAATTTGGTATGAAACATTTCCTATAGCCTGTTTTCGTTGTATTTATCTCGTTATTATAAAATTTTTGCAAGACAAAGGCAGCTTTCAATTATTTTTTCTGTGTCTCAGTATATTCTGCTACTTCAATTATTTTTTCTAGTATCACGCTGTCACGCTGGGGCTTTCCTTAAGCAAGCGGCAAAACCAATTAAGTGTGTCATCTGCAGAAATTTAATTACAGTTTTCTCGAGACGGTCAGTATTAAAATATCAGATTACAGACTGGAAGGCGTGCAACTCTAGCCTTAATTCCCACGGACTCTAAAATGAAAGAGTCCCCCTCCTGCGGCTGTTAACAACAAGTACAAATTACGTAACAGGAGAAATTCCCACTCGAGGAAGAATGATAAAAATAAAGGCGACAGGATGCAGTTTCTCCACTTTCGTACTTCAGTTTACCACAAATGAGTTGCAATTAGGGTGACAGAAAGGAAAATTCATAACTTCCTAAGTACCATATACAGTCCCATTACGTCAGTAAATATCACTACAAAAATTTCTACCCCGAAATTTCAGCTTTGTTATGTGAGCAATCGTTGATGTTCCCTTTCCGAGAATCAGGTTAACATATGAATGCAAGGAGACTTCTTAAAATGCTTGTTTCAGTTGAATAACCCCTGAATTGCCATAAAAATTAATATTTACTTTGTATACGACGTCGCAAACTTCTTTTTCACAAATAATTCGTAATTCCAAGCCGTAAACAGCTTAATTTTTAGGGCTCATTCATCTTCACAATATTCGCTACAAAAGAGTTGCATGCTATCAGTTAATGGTTACGTCGGACGGATATGAGTGGTATAATATTTCCCGAGGAACTATGGACACCAGCTACTTTTAATACTTCATTCTTCTGTCTGAATTACGACTGATGACATATTCTGTGTTTCCCATTTATGAAGAACGAGACCCATTATAAATCTCGTAGATACACACAACTGTACTGTTTCGTAATTGTTGGTCAACCGGTTTCAGTCGTTAACAGATCACTTTCTGGTGTCCGCATTCAAAAGAAAATGAGAGCTTCATCAGAAAGGAAATCGTAAATGTAGTAAATAGCTCACACAAATTAGAACTTCGAAATCGTAATCAAATACTCATAATTATAGCCGATCATTATAGCATTAAACTCAAATATAAGAGCAAGTAAAGCGTCTAGTAAACTCAAATACAAGTGCAAGTACAGCGTCTCGTAATTTGTTGACGAAGTGCTCGACAAAACTGAATTAACAAGCGATCAGTAGCACTGAACACCTTGTCAAGGTTGACGAATAGTTAGGAACGTATCCTGTACGGTACCAAAGAACAAATTTATACTTTCAGAGCTCGGGTGACATTCGATATATGGTACCTTATCACTGGTGGCGATAAATAATTTTTTAGGTTGCTTACACCACAGCAGATTACAGCTTGGCATAAATAATGTATAATTTCATTTTAATCGGCACACATAAACAATAAAATACCAAGTTCAAACGCGAGGACATCATTGTTTCAAGGCATCGTTAAAGCAATTGATACAATACTTTTAGCAGCTTGAATTGCAATAATAATAATTATAAAAGGTGGAAATTTTATTTACGCACTGTCTTTTAAATAGATATGATGGTATCTGATACTCAAGTACTAATGCAAAGAAACGTAATGATGTTAAATGCTTTAAATTCTCGATATGATTTAATCTTTAAAACTTAATAATTCTCTTCCTGTTAATATTTAATTAATTAACTTACGTCGTTCAGATTTCGTAACGCTGACAACGCGTTAAAATTTAAAGTTATTCAGTCCCTGTTTTGTTTTCTTTCAATTGTTGCGAGCCAGCGATGGTGCAATGCTGTTCGCTTTCAAGTCTACACATTTTTGAACATCAGGTCGTGCAAACACTTTTGTGATCACGGTTGCGATTCAGACCGTATTCGCCTAATTGTACTGATTAAGACTTATCGTTTCCGAAAGATGGAGGTTCGATTAAAGCTGTGTGCACTTTTGCGCGTATAATGAAAATATTCCTAACACGTCGCGTAACAAAAAGTAACTTGCGAATCACAACCGTGGTCAGACGAAGAAAATATGTGATGACATAAGTGTATTTCGCTGTTATTCGGGACAGGTTTAGATAAAACACCGCAATTTTCAGTCTTTAGAAATCACAAGACGATACACTTTAGAGATATTTGTTTTGAATAACTTGTATTTACCTTTACTTATACAATATGGTGATTGTCCGCAAGGATTATCTCTCCCTCTCCTTTTTACAGCCTTTATACATTCACATTACATACATTGATTAAGAAACTTTTATTCCTCTACCGACCAGTACGAGAACAAAATCCGTCCAGACCAATTGTCTTACATAGAATCAGTTCTCACTTAACAGTCATATATAGTTTCGTAGTACAAACAATTCTAGTTTATTGCGTGCACTAGAAAGTCTTTGATTCACTGAGCTCAAAAATTAAAATAATAAAATTATAATTACATTTTAATATCGTCAGTTCATCTTTATATCATGAAAATAAGGATTGACATCGTCGTAATATTATTTTTGATCGTTGTAGCACTATAAGCTGTTAGGTTGAGTTTCTTTGCGAAATTCTGAAATACTTGAATGTCCAATTTCTGTCATTTGGAGCATTTTCTCGTAAAAATTTCATATTGATTAAACTGTAGAATTACACGAGCATAGAAAAGATGGAAGTAAGTTTTCTGAGAATGAAAACAGTGTCCAAGTAGGCTATATCGTTTTTATCATTTATGCGATTGGCTAATTTGAACGGCTGGCCGAAGTGGCCGTGCGGTTAAAGGCGCTACAGTCTGGAACGACAAGACCGCTACGGTCGCAGGTTCGAATCCTGCCTCGGGCATGGATGTTTGTGATGTCCTTAGGTTAGTTAGGTTTAACTAGTTCTAAGTTCTAGGGGACTAATGACCTCAGCAGTTGAGTCCCATAGTGCTCAGAGCCATTTGAACCATTTTTTGAACTAATTTGAACCTTTGGTCGTTTTACCGCGAGTGTAATACGTTGAAAAACTGTTACATTGGTTTGTACATCAATAGGTAATCTACTGGCACCGTATTCACAGGCACATTGTATTCATTAGCCTCAAATTCGGTTATCTTATAAAAAGTAGTTGATCGAAACTCATGCATCATAGCACATGTAACATTGGAAATTACAGTACACAGTTTAGACTATATAAGATTATGACAGCCCTTTTAATGACATGTGCTCTTCAGCCTATAAAACAAACCAATACTGAAGTAGTAACAAATATACGTCCTATGGTACATGAGACCCAGTAACAGATTATGCATATACTAGGAGACTTTTCTCTCCGCTTTACATTTTGTACGGCGTTGTTGTAAAATTAGAAACGATAGCTTAAACGACGTCAATAGAGATATTCCACAATATATTTTGTTATAACTTTTGTAACCAACAGGTGCTACGTGAAGCTGAAGGAGCCATTTACACAACTTAACATGAAGTGGAAGTGATAGCTACAGTTCTCCAGAAAATATTCTCATTTGGAGGTTACGCTTATTCTTGTAGTACTAACCGATTTCATAGGTGATGTTTCATGGGACATTTTAAAAGTTATGTAAACATCACTAGATAATATGCCAGATATCCTTATGTGGCATGTTAATCACACGAAAACTAAATAATTACTGTAATAAATTATCAATAGACGTAATTGACGTCATACGTATAGGATCCTTGTGCCTCGAGATACACTACTTTCTTATCAGAAATTCCTTCATAATTCACTTTTTCTTACTCTGCTAAAGAATATTTTATCGAAATATTGCCAAAATATGGCAGGAAGAAAGTTGTTTGAATTTGTAGTAAGAACAGAGAAGCATGCGGTGTCATTTCATGAAGCCAGGTAGAAAGCCAAGATATAGTGAGAGTTGATAATTTGATTATTTAGAAGACGAAAGAAATTTGTAATCACCGGTAGAAAAATTCTTTGGCTTTTCGTAAGTCTACTAGGAATGCATATTGTGATGACAGGAAGAGTTGAGAAACTGATCATTCAGATTTCTTACTGTATAATGATGAGTACAGGAATTGGAAATGACAGATTACAGATCTCTCCAAACGTTGAGAGCAGCAGGTCTGCAGTAGTATGCTCCGCACATTACTGCCTCGTTTGATGATAAAAAGGCATCAGAAAATTAATGTACTTTTTATACATCTATTCATTGATGTCAACCTACATATACATCAAACAGCTTCTAATACATTTTCTGAGTTATGGAGTTTGCGGTGAAGAACCAGTCACAATATGAACTTAATTGTCGCATTGGTAAGAATCTGTCTGGAACAAAAACAGGCTCCGCGTCCTACAACTTGCTCTTAACATAACAGACACAAGGAAAATTTGGAGGAACAAAAAATTTGATCTTCTCCCTTGCATCTTAATGCTGTCTGCAAACAAGGGAAATAGTTTTGATCAACTTGAAATCATTCCCAAGTAACAATGCCTCCTGCCCCAGAGAAAAAATTTCTATAAAGATATAATATTTGTGGTTGTCCCATATTTATTAACTACGGATGAAGGTAAAAGTAATGCTCCAACTATGTAAATGTCCACAATGTACATAAATTTCCAATGATAAAACGTATCTTACTAGTAAAAGTAATTAACTGATTAAACGTAGCACATTATGGCATCACGAATTTTCACAAATGTGTTTTATGTAATACAGGAAAATGCGATAAGTTCGTATTCATAGTATTAGACAAATTCGTACATAGCTATACGTCCCCAAAATTGGAACAGAAAACGCCATATTCAAAAGCAACGGGAAGTAGCAAGGGGCGCAACGAGGTTGAATTTAACGATCCTTCGTAAGCTATTTGAGAAAGCTTCATCCCATTTCCGCTGTCACGGAAGGCTCGCAGGCGCCAGGTGGATTTCTCCAGCGGTAGCTCATTATCCCACGCCTCCCGCCAGACGTCCCAAACTGACACACCGGTCTCAGCGACGCAATAGAGCTAATGGCATACAGGGAGGACGGCGCCAGCTGCAGTCTCCTTTGGGTGTCACCCAAACGCCTTCCTTTGTCTGTTTCGTTATGTAGCCAGTGTCTCCAGAGACGTATATATGAATGTATGAACCAAGTATCAGTGTCGTATGCAATGAAGATCTCTCAGACAGTGGAATGTAGACCAAAGAGCAAATCGCATTACGATGCGCTATACTGACCCAGTGATCAGCTGTACCGTATCCTCTTATGTAAACCAGGCATGGGCAACCACAGGTGACCTGTGGGCCATAGTCAACTACTTCCTTAAGCTCGTGAGATGGCCCATCACGACACGCGACAGTAGCGCCCCTAACGTTGAAGTTTATGGAGTAATGCACCAATATGTAAGGCATTCCTTTCGCGAAATGGCACTCCAACAAAGTATGACTTAAAACTCGCGTTTTTGCAGTTATATCCATTTTGGGTTCACTTATTCTTCAGATATTTATGTTTAGTTATGCGTCGTGAACGTTGTTTCAATACTTGCTTATTACAACCACTGCCTTAACCCTAGGATGCTTATACAGGGCATCCAAGTCCCCTGTATGTCTTCAGTTTTCAAAAAAAAATTCTGTAATTTTTTGTTTGATTTCAAACTCCTTTTCAGCACTCTTTCACTAACACTGTGACATTCCTCCTATCAAGTCTGAATTAGATACCTTTTTAAGTATTTTGTATAATTCAATTTGTTTACCCATACACCGTGAATGCATAAGCAGGGCTTCAGAAGCCCTCACACATTTATAAATGTTCTTTAGCCTATATCGTCTTAAACATTTGTTTGGGAGCAGTTATTAATTCAACAAAAACTGTAGTGGTATTTCCAGCAACAGGAGTGCCAACAGCAGTAATAGTATAACTAAATAAATAATACACACTACTTTCACATATTGGCGATGCCGGTGTATTATTGATCTTTTTGAAGTCAAATGTTCTATTCTTGAATAGTACAGTTATCCTGTGCTGCTCTTGTCAGCATTATTGTTACTGTAGTTTGTCTGTTGCTGCAAGGCCCATATTGTTAAGAGTATGACTCATTTAGTGCTGCACAAGCTGCTGTTCGAGAGACACGCCTTTTGCTATGGCTTCGACACGCAAAGCAATGGAGTCAGTACGTGCAAATGCAGCTAATTTTGAAAGTGTTGTGGCTCAGTTGTTTGAAGATGATTCTTGCGAGGAAGGAAATATTTTTGAAGATGCAAGTAATGAAGAATCAGCCAATGAAACTGCAGATGTGAATATTGAGGTAGATGACAGTCCTTCCGATAACATTACTTCATAAGACTCTTAAAATGAAGAACCATCACAAAAAGGTATAGGAGACCACACATACAGTAGTCGGAATGGAACGATTTGGAAATTAGATCCTCCTGCAACTTTTCGTACGCCTGTCCATAATATCCTAAAGAAGGCACCCGGTCCAGCCCGTGGTTTGAAAACCTGTAAACCTAAGGATGCCTGGGACTAATTCATCTCCAAGAAAATACTAGAGGAAATCATAAACTGCACAAATATTGAAGGCAGAAGAGTGGATGCTTTACGTGGCAAAACGTGGAAAATCGTTTCGCTTGCTGAAATGGAGTGTTTTTTGGTCTTTTACTCCTTTCTGGTGTTGATAAGAGTTGGGATGTCCCTGTTAGAGAATTATTCTTGGATGAAGAGGCAAATCCCACATATAAGGCCACCATGTCAGTAAATAGATTCGAGTGTACAAGGAGAATAATTAGATTTGATGACAGACGTACCCAGGAAGCTCGATCTGCAGCTGTTCGCTCTGTATGGGAACTATTTCTTGAAAAGTGTAGAAATGTAATGATTCCCAATGATTCGCTCACAGTTAACGAACTGCTAGTCCCATTCCGTGTAAGATGCAACTTCACCCAATATATGCCCTCTAAACCAGCCAAGTATAGCATAAAAATATTTTCGTTATGTGATGCTACATCTGCCTATGCTTTAGACGGAATTGTTTACACGGGAAGGAAGCCCCATGAACCTATTCAGAAAAATCTTGGATTGAATGTGGTGAAAGATATTGCTAAAAGCGTTGCAGGATCATCAAAGAATATTACTGTTGACAACTTCTATACGAGTGAGCAGCTAGCAAAAGAGTTGCTTCAAAAGCAAATTACAGTGGTGGGAACAACCAACCAAAGTAAACCAGAAATTCCTAATGAAAAGAAACCATCTACCTCAAGAGCGATTCATTCCGCTTTGTTTGCATTTAGAGGTGACGTTACAATGGTGAGTTATGTTTCCAAAAAGAAAAAGTCTGTAGTTCTCATTAGCATAATGCATCATGACAGAAACATTGATGAATGTCATGCAAAAAAGAAACCAGATATAATAAAGTTCTATAACTCTACGAAGGGTGGAGTAGATCAAATGGAGTAGAAAATTCGTTATTACACTTGCAAGAGACAAAAAAGTAGATGGCCATTTGCATTGTGGATGAATATGATGGACGTCGCAGCAATGAACAGTGAAATTTTATTTTCCGCCCAAATCTGACATACCGTAGTGGAAAGAGTGATAAAAGGCGTTTGTTCCTAAGAGATTTAGCAAAGGAAATGGTAAGACCACTAATGGAATTCGTATTCAGATCCCTAATCTTCCAAAGCAAACCATTGATGCCATGCAAAGATGTGGTGTTCGAAAAGATGTCATATTGCCGAACCAACTACCTGTTTCAGGAAAAAGAAGAAGATGCAATTATTGTCCATATCATAAACACAGGAAAAGTGCTATGACATGCATTAAGTGTAAAACCAACGTTTGTAAGGAACATAGTGGCGTTCTTTGTGCTTCTTGTTTGTCACATGTTGAAAACTAAGAAAAATGCAATTTTATGTGAACGATGAATAATAAATTTTAGTCAAAATATTTCCTATATACACAATATTGTGAATAATGAGTACGTTTTAATTGAAGATACTGGCTGTAATAAATCTTATAAAATGTAAACTGCAACTTGTAAGTGAATTAATAAAATTATTTGTACATGTTGTAAGTAAATGGATGTAACTAATAAAAATTCTCTCTTAGGGTTTTTTTAAAAAATTAATAAAATATTAATCAGGCCAACCAGATCCTGTTACTGTATGTTAGGGATCTTCCAATATGACAATAAATTTGACAGAAATAAATTTAACTCCAAAGAATGATTATAAGAAAAGAGGAAAATTTTAAACTAGGGCAGGGCAATGGAGGCCCAGCATATGCATTCATGTGTGTTTTCGGCACCATGCATCCTAGGGTTAAAAGCTTCCTTTGTAAAATTCTGTAACACAGTTAATATTGAAACAATGTACATGACACGTAAATAAATATAAACATCATGAAGTATCACAATGGAAATATAAACACTTGTAATAGCTTCTGGTAAACCTTCCGGGATGTAAGGTCGTGGTCCATGAAACTCTTCAGCTCCTAACGTTTCGTCCAGAGCTGCGCTGGACATCTTCAGAGGGGTGTTTCTCCTCCGGTGAGTCTTGCCGACTGACGGGTCGGACGTCTGAGAGCGACTTATGTATCGTAGAAAGTGGGCGTGACCAGAATTACACGTGACATGCAGAGATAACCTTTGTCAGAGATAAAACTTAAGTATCGAGCGTAATCTCGTCACGGATACAAACAGTCTAGCAATTCTGTAGTGCTACTGTCCAAATATCACTAAGTTTCATGGTCTCTTCTTTCCGATTAAAATTATCCCTATGTTTATATATTTCAATTGCTTCTCTACAAAGCCGTGGGTAATAGTTCGTCGTCGTAGATAAAATTTTTGTTTCGGAAAACTTCACTTGATGATTTCCTGGCTGAAAAGCGTGTTCTGCTACAGCCGATCTATCTGTTTTTCCTAATCGGCAAAGACTTCTGTGTTCTTTAAACCGTGAATTTACGCTTCTTTTTGTTGTTCCAACATAAACTTTACCACATGTACACGGGATTTTATATACGCCACTGGCTGATAGAGGAGCGCGTTTATCTTTTACAGACCGAAGAACATGACAAATTTTCTTCGTTGGTCTAAAAACAGGTCTAATATCATGTTTACGTAAAATCTTTCCAATCTGATCCGTTACTTTCTTTATAAAAGGGAGAGAGACTATATTCTTCCATCGTTTTTCGGACTTGTCCTTAAGCTTTTTGTTGTTTGGGTGCCGCTGTCGGCAAGCATTTAGGAGTAACTTTGTGGTTTTTGGCCACAGATAGGTCATCACAGTGTTTGAGATTAAATGTGTTAATATACAGAATCACTATTAACGACCTATTTTAAAACATTTGTCCAAAAACACTTTTGATAACCGACAGCATAGGCAGCGTTTGTTTCTATAACACTAAATAAATTAAGTCATCTTTACTTTTTGTTCATTTTTAAATCAAAAGCTTAAATCGCTTGAACATAACATATATCGTCTGTATTATATAAAATTTAAGAGTGATAAATTCAAACAGCAGAATGGAGAATAACGGAAAATGCATCACAAGCACAGTGCAATGCGAGCACTTCACTGCCTCTCCAAAGAAGTTCTTCCGTAGCTGTCCGGCCAGCAAGACGCCGGTTGCCCACCTGTGCTGTAAACATTAAATTCATTCATTAATCCGGTGCTGAAGCGTACTAGTGACAGCTACTTTGCAGCGATGGAAAATCCTTCTATTGACCAACTGATCTGAGCAAAAATTTTGAAACACAGCGAAAGTATAACTGAAGGACTATACGATGAGGCTTCTTTTGTTATTCATCACACTGACTTTACATTTGAGAAGCCTCTTAAAATATTACGTTCTCTTCTCACCTAGTAGTTTTTAAATGTATTCAGTCTCATGCAACCTTTCACGGACAATGGAACTTCTGTTATCGATTTCCTACTAACATAATTTGTATTTGTTACTGAAATCTATGACCTGTCAACAATACTGATGCAGCCATCGCTTTCCAAAACTTTATTCTCCTCTCTTTCTTCGTAATCCTAGAAAACGTCTTTTGGATTGTTTCATATATAGTGTCGTAATTATGCAATTAATGATATATATTGTGATCAATGTCATTATTTATTTCACACTCTGTATCTTGGAAATGATCAACTTGATTCAGGGTGTGTTACACATAGTCAGTTTTGTTCACTTGTTGCCTCTGGCAGTAGTGTCTTGATCTCTTATGTGAAGATTTTCACACTGAGCATGGAGCAGTTGTGTTAAGGTTATGAAGATTAACTTCTGTGTAGTGAATAATACAAACAGTGTTCTACGTACTTAACGTTAGTTTACTCATTCCAGCGGTGATATAGATCCGTGACTTTCGATTGAATTACTTGAAGAAACACAGAATTTTTCGAGTCTGTATTTAGGTGCGTTATTTTATTTACATTCATTCCTTTTTTCCCATGCATTTCCATTCTCTAACTAAATTATCGTCATGAATTTTAAATTTAGGATAAACTCAGATGTACCCCCTGGGTACACATTTTATTCACATGAAGCACTGTTTCCTTTCTATATTACTATGCTGTAGTATAAACTTCTGATCACAACCACAAGCTGTAGAGTAATATCCCTGTCATAATAAGACAAACTAGGCATCAACTGACGATACGAAACACCAATTGCTATTACTCAATGCGAAGTTATTGAAAATATTATCTTCTCATTTACATTACAACTTTCAGTGTTCATCATAAGCATCAAATAATAATAATATTTTGCTCAATATAATCTTTATTCTATTGCAACAAATTATGAATATTCTCTATATGATCAATATGTTTAATTTTATAGTGCACTAGATTTGTTATAGAGGCTACTCTGATTCCCCACAAAAAGAATCGTGATTTCCATATTTGTCGATTCCAATGATCCTACAACGTGCACTAATAATCGTTGCACTAGTGAATGGAAATCTATACGGAATCATAAGCATACCCACTGATTCCTCCAAGTAAACAGCAGCCACTACAGAGCCACAAATGATAATCTTCCATGACCTGAGTTATACATAGATATGAATGACATCACTAGTTTGAAGCACAGTGCAGTAATTACAAAGCCATGCTCTCATCTCATGGTTGTGATATTGAGTCCGAACACTGTTTTAATGCAAGTCACCACGCTAGTCTACCCAGAACAGTCATCTCAATCTCTGCATAGATATTGCAACCCACATCCATTTAAAACTGCTTGCTACAATAAAACCATGACATCCCCTACAACGTATAGCGACTATTGTCAAGGTACTATTCTTTGATCCTCTATAATATGTCCCATTAGCTGTTCTATTCTTTTAGTCAAATTATACCATGAATTTCTTTTCTCAACAGTTCGATTCATCATATCTTCATTAGTTATTTGATCTACCTGTATAATCTTCAGTATTGTTTTGTAGCACCACATTTTGAAAGCTTCTATTCTCTTGTTGTCTGAACTGTTTATTGGTTATGTTTCAGTTCCATACCAGGCTACACTATAGATAAATACCTTCAAGAAAGGCTTCCTGACATTTGAATTTATATTAAATGTAAAGAAGTAACTCTTTCCAGAGGTGCATTTCTTGCTATTGCCAGTCTGTATCTTTATGTAGTATACATCCACCGTTTCACATACGACAGCCGCTGCCATATTTTGAGTTCGGCTTTTAGATTATGAATCACTTTTTCATACCAGGACTTACTTTTATTTCTGTTATTAGTTCATGACGCACCTTCTGGAAATCCAGGGTATTCATAAACTGTTGGTTAATCCAGAACATTAGAAAGCTGATTTAAAATAGTGACTGACACCTTCGTAGTATGACAAGATCTATAAGAATTGTCACATAACAACTGAGGTTAGGCTTCACATGTGAATATAAATCCACCACGATGTCCAGCCATCTAGTTTTCAAAGCTGCTTTGCTGTACAAAATTAAATTTTATTTGACCAATTTTAGGTCAAAATGCATTAATGTTGGCATAGCACCAAACACTGTGCTTCCTTTTGTAATTGAGATTGAGATTGGGAACATTTGGTACAATCATATAGAGTGAAGACGCTTGTTTGAAAATCTGTTATACATCGAGAGCCGACTCATCGCTGAATACAACCAACACAAAGCCAGTATCCACGTTTTTTCCACCAGCAGCAGCGGCGGCAACAGCAGAAGCAGTCCGTTATATTATATTCTCAAAATTGCGTGCAACAACATTGTGAAACGTATAAAGTTCATGTGTACGTCACGTTGGACAACTGTATTCCTACACGTGAATAATATCACATACATGCTAAATTTAACATGTACAAAAACAATAATTTTGCAAATATTGTTCTACAGTGAATGATTTTGATGAAGGAGGAATCACGATATGTCAAAATTTTGTATGTGTGAGAAGTATAAAAACTAGCTTAATTGTTAGTAACTCACATCTGTGCGTATTCCAATCATGTATATTACTATACATCCACGATATTCCCCTGTATTTAATTCATACTCCTCAGAAGCATTATGTTTTAAAACGAACAAGGTGTTCTGACTTAAAGAATGTGGGTGCAACGCAAAGTCAACCTTTACAGCTTCATGGGAAAGTGAATACCAGCACAATTCAAATATTTGTAAATATGAGACATGGGCTATTTATTCATAAAATCTGCATGTAGCTAAATATTTATCCCTCAAACGTGGAAGGACCAAGAAAAGCTCTTATCGTCATCATTCTCCAAATGTCCTTCGGATCTTCAGTCTTGGCTAACACTCAGCAGTAGAGCAATGACATTGTTATTTCTTATGTACCGGTATCGACGTTACAAATAGAACGTTGATGAACTGAACTCGCGACTTGCGCGATATATTTACTTCACCAAATGTCGTAAATAAATCATTTGTAATCGATGGTTTATCAGTTGCTATTTAAATATTAATAATAAGTTCATATTAGTTTCAGCGACACTAAATACCCTGTAGACTGGTTTTAATCTCAAATCTATAATCAGTCATAACAGTGTTATTAATTCCTAATGTCAAGGAGTTTCTATACAAGCGCTGAACGCTTCATTCAAACAATATTGCAGCACGTTATCTCTATAAATAATACTGTAAAACTTGAATGATAAATGCGTGAATTGACACGATATGCTGATTTATTACACAATATTAATCACTTCCTAACAGAGCCGTGAGGAAGAAGCTTTCCCAGGTGTTGGGGGAAATTATAAATTATATGCTTCGTACCTGTCCATAGCCCAGTAGTCCATAGTCTACCAGTTATTACGAATGAAATTGTCTGTCTGTGTTCACTTTCTACCTAGTGTTAACTTCAGGTTATCTAATTAAAAGTCACTTCTGTCTAATATATGCAAGTTCTCTATCTGAATTCTAAATAACGTAATATTTGAAGTCAAAGTATCGTTTCACTGCGTCATAGCAGATCGCAATAACCAATTCTGAAAAAACAATCTAATTGCGCCTACGTATACGAGCTTTCAAAAGTATGACCTGCTTCGGCTAACTCTCGTAACATAGTGAAATGGATTGAATTATCCTTAGCCATTACTCACGAATCTCAAAGAGTACTCACATGGAGTATTCTTTGGGAACGTTGGTTCTACTTTGCGAATTTTAAATATAATGATTTTGAATTTTCAGTTTGATTTTACTGGAATCTTATCTTTCTTTCGTATGTTAATAAATTACTAAGTATTAGATTTTTTATTCAATTACTCTTTAATATCCAAATAATAGTGTTAACTGGAAATTTGTTTGCTTGTTCATTTTCATGGAATTTGGAATTTGTTTTGATTTAATCTTTGGCAAATTTGGAGCTAATTTTTGATTATCATTTCTCGTCTGAGGAAGTGTCATTACACAGATCAATAATGGTCCATTTACTACTTATGACACTAGAAAGACATATATGTCAAGAACCTCCACACATTGGATCAAAAACGTGTTAGTGAACATTGACCCATAGGATAGGAAATAAGGCTGTTCTGGGCTGTCTTTCCTGGATCTCAGAAAATCTAATCTCGTTCATATTTAATACCAAAATCTCATACCATTCAGGAAATGGTGTAGCTTGAAATATTACACAACTTAGCCTCCTGCAAATGGATTTTACATTTCTAGATAAGGAAAGTTTGACATTCTATGGCGGGATATTGTAGATAGAAATCTCAGATTCCCAAACACTTTGAAATCCGTTTAAGTACATAATCTGAACTAAATAACCGTTCAATTCTTGATGTTGGCCTCAAAGATCTTATCTCTAAATGCCCCCAGATTACAGAAAATGGTAGTGCTGTCGCATGATGCTGGTGCATCTGATTGTTATCCTTATTTTTAAAATTGTAGACTGTGGAGCTGATGCTGGCCAGCTGACAAGAATTACATGCTAATCCGCCTCTGGAAACACTGGCAGATGGCAGTGATGGCGGTGATGTCAATCATATGATTATTGGTATGAGGCCTTCTACCAGCTGTGGTGTTGTCCAGAATGAGCAGCCTAGTGACACGCTTTCCACCTTTAATGGCTGTTATATCTCTGTAATAATTGGAACGATATAAATGAATTCAACATCAGTCACGGCATATTGGTCCGATCCAAACAACAGCCTAATAAATCACCATCTTCAGAGCAGGCTGTGATGCTCTTATGTGTTGTTCGGTAGTAGCAAATGCATCCCCAGTGACCGCTGGATCTTTGGAATCCACAAAGAAAACAGTTGTAGTGTGATACACATTTTACATAAATGTGTTGAAAACGTTAACTCGGCGCTACAGTAATTATCGCAGGAAAATAGAAAAAAGGTTCTAAAATTCAAATATATATCCCGATAAGAAAACAAGTGATCCCTCTCATATAATGTAGGTTTTTATGGCCTTCGTCTTCCTCAGTTAGAACTTTCGGACTGAGAGGCTGTGGTCAATGTATAAAACTATTTACTGATGTATCCTCACGAACTGCTTGAGATGTCTTCCGAGGTAAAACACAATACGCTGATGAAATTGTAATAGAAATAGCCAGAATGTTACACACAGCGGAGCCATCTAACAGTACTTTGTCTCAAGCGGAAAGAAGGGTCTGAGGCAGATAAATGAAGATAGGAGCATGTTTGTACTTAGGGCTTCCACAGCGTTAATGAAGAGCGGAAGTTACCACAGGAAGATTAGTGACCTTTGGCATCCCACTACTTATAAAAAGCTACGGAAAGACCCTACAACGAAAGTCTTAAGAACCAGCAATGAACTGGTAAAATGGTCTCCCTTCTCTTCGGACAATAAGAAACAACTCTGCCGAACGGAAGCTTATGCACCCTGTGTATAAGGCCTACCAAACGTAGATAAGGCAAGAATTCGTCTGAGACCGATAGTGAGTGCCATGGGCTCTTCAACCCATAAGGTGGCCCGATATCTCGCCTCCTTGTTGCAACCATGTACTGGTGGAACTGGCAGATCCATAAAAATCTCATTACATTTTACTGAAAAATTGAAGAAGATTAACATCAGCTCCAGTGATATTCTTGTCAGTTTTGATGTAGTGTCCCTGTTTACTATGGACCCCGTGATCGAAACTATTTCGTACTTGGTAGCCATGTTTTCGACTTACATACTGTTTTGTTTTAGACACTACCTTACCAAAACTAATTTCCAGTACGACATGGAATTTTACTAAGAAAATGACGGGGTTGCCATGAGCAGCCATCTTAGCCCAGCTGTTGCTAATTTATTTATGGCTCTCTTCGACAGCGGGCGCCGTAGGCGCCCAGTAAAAGACCAGCTAAGAGGAACCGCTATGTGGACGATACCTTTGAACCATAGTCTCACAGTTAAGAGAAGCTGGATGTCTTCTTAGTGCATCTCAGTGGTACTGATCAAATGATACAGTTTACGATGGAGAAAAAGAACAATGTTCGACATAATTTTCTGGATGTATTGGTAATTAAACGGGCGGACGGAGTTCTGGGTTATAAGGTATACATAAAGGGCAATAACCATAGACTTACATAAACTGTAAATGAAAGAACTTCGGTAAGCTTATTTATCGAATGATTATGTAAGATTATCTAAGGAGTTAGTTAAAATATAACATTAGATTCTCAATCTATGGTAACTAAATAACTTGATACATCACACACTGAACGATACTTTCACAAGGTATGGAACCATCGTCCTACACAAAATAAGAGGTGTCATTAGAAAGCTGGTAGTCAAAGCCATCAATATCTTATTTGCTGCATAAATTAAGTCGCTTGCGGTCGATCTTCAAGAAATACTGGATATACTAGTAAGGAAACTGGTGGAGTACACCTTCAAAGCAGAAAGGTAGACGGAAGTACTCAGCAAAAACTGCCACCACGTAGAAAAGTTTCTCTCCTCTTCATCAATAAAATAATGCATCGTATTGGTAATCTTTTGCCCAAGCATGGGAGCAAAAGAACCTTTAGACCCATTAAGAATACTGATGAACATTTAAGAACTGCAAAAGATGCACGGGACCTCCTACTGCACCTGGGATGTGTAAAATTCCTTACGGCTTCGGACATGTGTATACTAGAACCTCGTAAGAAAGGGTGAACATCCCCACAGCTGAACACAAAAAGATCTGCCGTCTAGGACACACCGAAGACTCGGCCGTCAAAGAGTATGTTCTTCGAGATGGGAATCACGAAATAAAATTCGTTGACATGAGCGTTTCAGCAAGTACAATGCATCATCACGTACGCATGTATTGAGAAGTCATCTATATTTATAAACACTTTAACAACTTGAATAGAAAAAAAGAAGGTTCCAAGTTAGATAATGAATGGATGTGAACTTTGCGCCAAATGAATGATAGTCGAGTATTAGTAATCGAGAATGATGACGCCATCCAGAGATAGTCACACAGTCTGCCCACGTGATGTATGGTAGTGCCCTCTAAGCACTCTGTAAATACGACAGCCTCTCTAACTTTAGTGGCAGCAGAAGTTTTACCTCGGAAGTTGCGCCCCCCACCCCTCCCAGTTGGAGATGAAACGTGAGGAAGCAGTTTTATACATCTATCGCAGCCTATCCGCGAGAGAGTTTTAACTGAGGAAGCCTTCTTTCTGTTTTGATTTCTTTGACAGCCCATTTAAATCTAAAGGAACACAAAGAGTATATGAGCAAAACCGAATTTAGCGTTCATAGTGGAGTACAGTGTGATACAAACTGAAACACAGAGAGGTACATAGTCAGACGTTACACTCACTGGAATCGTATATTAAGATTTATTTCCTTATTTATCCATATAAAAATCCTTCACAGAAGCACAATCTGCGAAAATAATACGATAAACGCATAACATCAATCTTCGTCAAAATATCGTTCTCGTCATCTGCAGAATTGTCAGGGGCTTTGTAAATCATTCGCTCCAGACGTTTCACCTCCATGCTGCGCACTTTGAACGCGAAATTAACACAAAAACACGCAATACGCACAAATTAGTGAGACTGGAATGTCACCTAACGCTTACGATACAAGAGAGGATCATAGAGGTTCAAAAACAACGAATTTTTCCAGCGATACCGATATTACAACCTAGCAACAATACGAAGCCTGCAGACATGAAAGACGTTTTGCAGGAGATGTAAATATACGTCTGACACCGCGGGAAATCACTATGACTGACGTGACGCAATATTACGTCCGCCGCACATTTCCATTTCCCGAAAGCTCCGCAATATTACGCAGTCACACGCTAAATCTTAAGAAATTTACAAAATGCATGCACAGCATTTCATATTCATTGACGTTGTTGGGGTTTGGGTCTGCGTGACATGTGTGGTGCTGTTTGAAACTATAATATACGTAGAAAGATCCCTTAGATCGTGAATAAAAATATCAGCTAAGAGAGTATTTTTCACTACTTACGAACTTTCGCCATCCATCGCAGCCGCATTGTCATTAGAATTATTTTAGTCATAACTTTGCTTACTTGTGTTCTTAAAAGTAATAGAGCATCCGCAGCTGCTTCTTCATCTAATATCCCACTCAGGGGCTCCTGATCAAATGCATCATCTCTAACTCTTAAAACATAATGTGCAACACACACAACTGACACTTAAGTAATCTGCAGTGTAAATGAAATGACAGACTTTCAGAGCCCTTGGTCTCATACAAAAAAAGAAAAATGATTTTATGTATATAGACTCGGAGGGCGAGTGCAAATTTGTACCAAGGCGGGCAATCGAACTCAGGTCTGTTGTTTACAGGGAGTTGCGTTAACCACTAAGTCACCTTGGCACAGATTTCACATAACTGCACGAATTGCCCTGGCACCTCTCCCTCCTTGATCAAAACTCCCATCGTCTCAGTTTTCCTTAAATTCCTTCTTAACACGAACTGAATAGTCGAGGATCTCCATGTTCTGGCATTGCACCTCAGCATAGAACGTAAATGTAGGATTCAGCTGAAACCAATTCGGTCTATACACATAAAATCGTATCTGTGTGAGATCAGTAAATCCTCCGAAATTGTGTCATTTCATTTGCATGGGTACTAGCACGTGGGTGTCAAGCTGGATCTTCCTTTTGCGTTCGGCGCAGAGGTGCTATTCCAGAACAAGGAGAGCCTCGGCAATTCTGTTCGTCTCTAAGGGAGAGTTTAAAGTTGACTGCGATCGTATTCGAATTTGGATCTAGGGGGGACACGAGCTAGGGTAATCCGTACAGCTGCGTGAAGAGGTGTCCCAAAGTCGATTAGTCGCTAACGCACCTGCCTAGTATGCAGGACACCCAGTTCTATTCGAGGGATTGATATAAAATTTTCACTCACCCTTTCGGTCTATTTAAATAAAATTTACTCTATATACACTGAAGTGACAAGTCATGGGATACCTCCTAGTATTGTGTCGGACATCCTTTTGCCCAGTATAGTGCAGCAACTCGATCTGGCACAGACTCAACAAGACGTTAGAAGACCGCTGCAGAAATATTGAGCCATGTGGCGTCTGTAGTTGTCCATAATTGCGAAAGTATTGCCGGTGTAGGATTTTGTGCATGAGGTGATCTTCCGATTATGTCCCATAAATGTTGGATGGGGTTCATGTCGCGCGATCGGAGTGACCAGATCATTCACTCGAATTCTCCAGAATTTCTTCAAAAACCAATCACGAACAACTGTGGCTAGGTGACAAAACGCATTGTCATCCATAAAAATTCAATCGTTGTTCGGGATCATGAAGTCGATTAATGGTTGCAAATCGTCTCGGTGTAGCCGAGCAATACCATTTCCAGGCAATGATCGGTTCTCTCCTCATGATCACAGCCCACAAGTTTTTTGACCTCCACCATCTTGCACACTGCCTTGTCGACAACATGCGTCCATGACGTTGTGCAGTCTGTGCCCCACTCGAATCCTATCATCAACTTTTGCCGACCTAACTCAATGTTTTTCAGTCTTAAGTGGTCCAACCTTATGGTCACGAGCCCAGGAGACGCGCTGCAGGCGAAGCTGTGCTCTTAGCAAAGACACACGAATCGGTCGTCTGCTCAGTATGGTTAATGGGCTACATTAACCCCAGATTTCGCCGCATCGTCCGAACGGATACGTACATCGTAGGTCCCACGTTGATTTCTGCGGTTATTTCACGCAGTGGTTGCTTGTCAGCTAGCACTGACAACTATGTAGATGCCGCTGCACTCAGTCGTTAAGTGAAGGCTGTCAGCCACAACGTTGTCCGTGGTAAGAAGTAATGATTGAAAATTGGTGTTCTCAGTACACTGTTTACACTGTGGATCTCGGAATATTGAATTCCCTAACGATTTGCGAAACGGAATGTCCCATTACTCTATATTTTACTATCATCCTGGGTTCAAAGTCTGTTAATTTACGCCGTGCAACCATAATCATGTTGAAAACATCTTCACATGAATCATCCGTGTACAAATGACTGCTCTGCCAATGCACTGTTCCTTTATATATCATATACGCGATACTGCCGCCATCTGGGTACGTGCATGCACCTATCTCATGACCTTCTTCACTTCAGTGTATCATACGCATACGAGACTCACAAAAAAGTATTGGCAGTACTCAAATGCATTGCGCTCCCTGTCCGTCTCATATCGTGCTCCATCATGGCGCCTGCCAGTCTCATTCTCTGCAGCCACATTATGACTTATTTACAAGCTGATGACGCCCTTACATCTCATCTGTTTGCAGCACCACTATGGTTGTACTGCCACTACTCGCCGTTCATCTGCTGATGCAGCCCCTCTAGCATTCCTGAAACATATGAAGGAATACGTAGATGACAGACCCACATGCACATGCATATCAGAAACATGCAGAAAAGCTGATAGGAAAATGTGATTTATATACTTACAAGGTACACCATTCCCTCAACAGCCTGATCATAAGCAGGTGCTTGCAGTGGAGAGGCAGTCTCTAACGTGGGTCTAAAAACACCATCCGGCATTACAACTGCGACATATATGGAACAAATCATTACATAACGATTTAATTGTTAGCGATGTATTATTATAGTCTCTAAAGTGCTCTTACGCGCACCGAAGCCAACCTCGGTTATTTTCTCTTCTAAATTCATTTACGAATTTCGCATTAAGTTAAACAGAAACTTATAATCTTATTCAATTCGTATGTCTATTCAAATTCAAACACTATCACCAACGAATAACAACAGCGTATCAGTTTTAAGCTTGATTTAGATCTCTGGGGAAAACTTCAAACTGTACGTTAAAGTGAAACAGTCAGTGTTTAGTTTGCTAATAACACGATCTAGCACGTCTCAAACTGAAGCTGGGACGAATATTGAAACCTTAATTGCCGAGAGAATGTTGTGTTTATCGCATGAAATTGGGTGGTGATGGTGTGCAACATTTTCATTAAAACTTTAGTAACTCGGTGGATCAGCTAAATGAGCTAGTGCTACTGCGGCTGCGGTTAGCAGGTGAATACTTGGGGCAGACAGTTATTTGTAGTTCCAACACTGCCGGCACAATTCGCAGGAGCACACAGCTATCTACGCACACACACACACAGTCACACTTTGTGTGTGTGTCTGAGAGAGAGAGAAAGAGAGAGAGAGAGAGAGAGAGAGAGAGAGAGAGAGACAGACAGAGAAAGAGACCCCGGAAAACAAAGATAGATAAACCAATATTTTAAGAAAAACAGTAGTGGCAACGCAATGAAGCAGCCCAAATTTCTGATTGCAGCTAACTATGCATTTTTTGGGGCAGTGATCAGATTACATATATCTATAAGTAGGTAAACAACGATTGCTTGATGTGAGTTCAGTTGCGATATGTACTTTCATTCCCCACTCTTAGAATTTTGTCAACTACTACTGCGAGAGAATAATTATTGTGTCGGTAAGGCACAAGAAAACATATAGAATTATGCCCTGTTAGCTGTGAAATAATTTAACTACGTCGAATTCTTCCAGAGGAGTATCATCCACCACTTCTAGTAGAGTATAAGAACAAATAAACTGCGAGAACCAAAGAATAATTAGACTTGCGTTCTCAGGCAAAGAAGTTTCTGGCCAGAATAATATAGAGGAATTAAAATAGCCGGCCGGTGTGACCGAGCGGTTCTAGGCGCTTCAGCCTATAACCGTGCAACCGCTACGATCGCAGGTTCGAATCCTGCCTTGGGCATGGATGTGTGTGATGTCCTTAGGTTAGTTAGGTTTAAGTAGTTCTCAGTTTTAGGGGACTGATGACCTCAGAAGTTAAGTCCCATAGTGCTCAGAGCCATTTGAACCATTTTTGAATTACAATAATATAAAGGAATTACAAAATAAGTATTATAAGGATAGAAGACGAGGACTAAAAAGAGTACTCAAGAGAATGTACGTCTGGAGTACAGCACTTTATGAAAGTGGATCATGAACAGTGGTAAGTCCGGAAAATCAGACAATCGAACGTTCGAAATGTGGTATTACATAACAATGCTGGAATCTAAGTGGACTGACGGCACTGAAAGAGTAGTTTCTCTGTAAATGGGCAGGGAAGGGATACATATCAAAAACAGTAAGAGAAAGTGGAGGTACAATGACAGGACGTTTGTTAAGACATCCGTGAATAACTCTGTGGTACTAATGCAGTGGTTCCACACTTTCTGAGAACATTACATCTTAACGGAATCAGGTGTGATTCAGCTTCCCACACAAAGTTTTGTGCGTAATTCGACAACAGACTGTAAAAAATTAGCATGACTAATTTTAAAATGACTAATTATATATAAAATGTAGTTAATGTACAAACAAATGAAACTAACACGTTTCCTACGTTTTTAAGTACACCAAAATGTGAGTATTAGGGTATTTGGTTCTACTTATTTATAAAGATCTTTTCCTGTGTACTTGGTTTCGTGTCTATCTTTGCACTTGAGACTTCAATTTTCTTTGGTACCGCAGTCGAAAATCTACTTTCACTCTCGTAATTCGGGGTGAATGAAATCGGTATCCTTAAGAGATCTTAAGCAATAATACATCTTCATGACTATTCTGCAAATGACACTCACACTGAAGCGCCAAAGAAACTGGTACAGGCAAGCATATTCGAATACACAGATATGTAAACCGGCAGAATAGAGAGCTGCGGTCGGCAACGCCTAAATGAGTCAACAAGTGTCTGGGGCAGTTGTTTGATCGGTTACTGCCGCTAAAATGGCAGGTTTTCAAGATCTTAGACAGTTTGAACGTGGTGTTATAGCCGGCGCACGAGCCATTGTACACAGCATCTCTGAGTTGCGATGAAGTGGAAATTTTCCCCTCACGACCATTTCACTAGTGTGCCGTGAATATGGGGAATCCGGTAAAACATCGAATCTCCGACATAGCTGAGATCGGAAAATGATCCTGCAAGAACGTGACCAACGACAACTGAAGAAACGGTTAAATTTGACAGAAATGCAACCCTTCGGCAAATTGCGGCACATTTCAATGGTGGAACATGTGTCAGCGTGTGAACCATTCATCCTCGACATGGCCTTCCGGAGCCTACTGCCCACTCGTGTCCCCTTGATGAGTGCACGACACAAAGTCTTACACCTCGTCTGAGCCCGTCAACACCGAAGCTACACTGTTGATGACTGGAAGCATGTTGCCTGGTCGGACGAGTCTCGTTTCAAATTGTATCGAGTGGATAGACCTGTACGGGTATGGAGACAACTTCATGAATCCATGGTCCCTGCTTGTCAGCAGGGGACTGTTCAAGTTGGTGGAGGCTCAGGAGGCTCTGTAATAGTGAGAGGCGTTTGCAGTTGGAGTGATATGGGACTCCCGCTACATCTAGATACGACTCTGATATGTGACACGTAAGTAAGCATCGTGTCTGATAACCTGCATCCATTCATATCCATTGTGCATTCCAACGGACTTGTGCAACTCTAGCAGGAAAATGCGACACCTCTCAAGTCCAGAACTCCTACAGATTGGCTCCAGAAACACTCTCTGAGTTTAAACACCTACGCCGACCACCGAACTCCCCACACGTGAACATTATTAAGCATATCTGGAATGCCATGCAACATACTGTTCAGAATAGGTGTCCACCCCGTCGTAGTCTTACGGATTAACGGACAGCCCTGCAGGATTCGAGGTGTCAATTACCTCCAGCACTACTTAAGACCTTAGTCGAGTTCATGGCACTTCGTGTTACGGCACTTCTGCGTACTCACAGGGATCCTACACGATATTAGCCTGATGTACCAGTTTCTTTGGGTTTTGAATGTAAGTGCATGGTAGAGAGCTACGAGTACTAACGGCAGACTGTTCGCTAGAACCGTTGTGTGAAAACCTGTTTATAGTGTATAGTTTATTGTACTTTGACTGGAATTTCACCACCTAAAAATATTCTTCATCCATTCCAACTTGTCGTAGAAACCGTTATAAAAAATGGCTCTGAGCACTATGGGACTCAACATCTTAGGTCATAAGTCCCCTAGAACTAAGAACTACTTAAACCTAACTAACCTAAGGACATCACACACACCCATGCCCGAGGCAGGATTCGAACCTGCGACCGTAGCAGTCCTGCGGTTCCGGACTGCAGCGCCAGAACCGCTAGACCACCGCGGCCGGCAAACCGTTATAGATGTTTGCTAAGTTGTAGAAAGTATCGAGGAAAGGACTATGTATTATTACATTAGAAGTAAGAGAAAAACTAGATGGCTGTGAATCCAAGGTAATTATAGGTATGGAAACAACGAAAGTAAGGCAAAATAAAAGGGTCAATTTTAAAGGTGACATATTGCTTAAGAAAAGAATCATGTGATCATCTTCTAACGGAAATTTATTACCGTTATTTGTAGCCTAGGTTCACACATTTAGTTTCAATGCCGATTTCGAGTCCCTAGCAAGTCATCATCAGATAATATAGTAAGGTAATCCAACCATCCTATTATTACGGTTTAAGAAGTCGAAATTGGTAATGGAACTGTCTGGGTGACTCATGGCTGAAAAGTATATCAGAAGAAATTCATTTTTAAAAGAAACGGAAACGTAATGATGAACTTGATTTGTATCACAACGACGGTAAAATTTAACGGTAATTAAAGCTGATTACAGAGTTCACGAAAAAAGTATGGTAACATAGTCACTACTAGTAATTATCCCAATATGTTGAGCAGTAATTTCACCAAGCAAAATGACTTGAGATCTATCAACCAGTCACCAGTAATAAGAAAATATTCTCTCCTGGACACATTATTACAGAACTGTTTTCCCCCAAAGACACTCAGAGAAGGGCTAACACGTAAGTTCTATCCTCGGCCTGTTTAGTATTACGCATTGAGATCCTTCAGAGGCGTTTGGACGTGTTATATTTAAACAACTAATCCTTTCACCAGAAGATGGTGTGAGAATCCTTTCGCGTGGTTTACACTCACGATGCTGGAAGCTCTGTGATTCAGACCTCTAATGATTCGAGCAAATAATTTTTCATACTTCATCTTCTTCCATGTTCGGCGTCATTTGTATTATTTTCCATTAATATCACCTAAAAACATATTTTATTTATGTGATAAATCAATTAATGTAAAGGCATTGTCTTATCGAGTTAATGATACATAACAGTAGCAGGACGATAGACAATGTCTGAGTTCTACACCTCGAGTTTAGTTAACTGGAGGAATTAGCAGACAAATGTCGAGCGTAATTAACTGGATCGACGCAAACCAGCTGTAATCAGTAGATAAATTCCGATGACAGAGCTGGCGTGTTTGAGTAGCAGGACAAAACTGTGCAGGTCGCCTGGCGCTAATTCGAAGAATTCGGTTTTCACCGCGACTTAAACCAACTTGTTACGTCAGAGCGGCTTAAGTGGTGGAAGCCCAACGTGGAAGGCCGAGTGTTGTACCGCTAAGCCTCGCAAAGTGACCGAGTCAGCTGGTCTGGCGGCACAAGTGCTGCCTCTGCCCGACGAGCCCCCTCCCCCACCAGCACGTACTCACACCACCCCACTACATCTGCAACACGACACAGCGCAGACAGAGAACGCTGATCAGGTGTAACTCATCACGCTACGTCGCCAAACATCGATGTCTGTACGCATTTTCTAACATAATTAAATCGATACCAGAGGAGAAATTTACGTCTAACTGCTTTCCTACTTTCTTCCGGTCGTTCTACAATTTGCATCCTGACACAATGACGCAACTTATGGTGTAATGTTATGCGTGCGTGATTGTGTTTATGTGTATGTGTGTGTGTGTGTGTGTGTGTGTGAAAGAGAGAGAAATAGACAGAAAGGGAGGGGATTATTTTCTGCGTCCTTGTAACAATAATAGATGAAACAAGTGGTTGAAAACTTACAAGAAAACTTACACGTGCAAAAGGCACTAGGATATAACAAATGTGCAGATAAGTAAATGTTAGAAACCAGATCCCACACATGATCAGTGGACACTTGTTTGCCAAAATAGAAATGTATCTTTGTCCACAACTCCTCTGTCTCTCTCTCTCTCTCTCTCTCTCTCTCTCTCTCTCCCTCTGTCGGCGTCACACACACACACACACACACACACACACACACACACACACACACACACACACACACATATATATATATATATATATATATATATATATATATATATATATATATATACACACACACAGACACACTCTGTTTCATCTCTTCCTTACAGCCCTTTCTCCTTGTCATTATCGAACTACTCGCCTTCCTTACCTTTGTATTCATTGTTCAGTACATATTTAAAGGAAGACATATGAACGTACTAAAGAGACATAGAGCACATACGAAAACTACAGAGCGTGAGAATGTTTTTGAGAAAAAGTGAAAAGTAGAACTAGCAGACTGGTTGGCTACAATACCTAAAGACACTAGAGGCACAGACAAACCTTCAACAAATAAATATTTATGGTGTAATATTTTGGTTTGTTTTATGTCAACAAATATGTTGTGCCTCAGGCCAAAGTGTAATTTTGCCAAAAACATCAGTGCAAATCGCAGAAAGGTTTGGAAATTGTAAAAGCAGATGCACCTATAGGCGTAAGCGGAAATAGAAATTCTGCAAGGTAAAATCACACTTGAATCTCTTTTGTAAATAAGTTTGATTCCAAGCTACTTGCGATATTTTAGATGTACGGATCGAAACGCATATACTAAAATAAATACATATTTTAGTAGCGTCAAAGGATGATCTAAAATACCTTAAATAAGTCAAATTTACACATTGTCATAAATATATAGTCACTTGGTCGCTCAGACTGTAAAATATGTCATTGTACCTCAGCAATCTTAAAACTCGCTTACAAACGAAAATGCTAAAATCAGAAAGCAGGAAATACGACCTCATTTGCTGCTTGCAAAAAATAAATGTTGATAACACATTAAAATCTATTATTTTATTCATGGCTGTAATTTTCAGCAACTATAGTATATATTTTTCAGAAGAAAATTTAGTCGTCAATCACAAATTTACTTTTATCGTGCTTTACCGGTTTCGTCAAACTAATTTGTCATCTTCAGAAGCTTAGTTTTGTTACAGCAGATGCCGCCCCTGTGTTTCCAATCATCACATACAATATGTGCGTTTCTGGACATATCATGGCATTAAACTTCTATGAAGAAGATATGGATGTCTGCTATACCAATACTGCGCTTCTGACAAATTCATTTTTCGCAACCGGTAAAGCATAATAAATATATTTGCAACTGACGACTAAATTTTCTCCCGGAAAACATTAAAAGCTCCTCACTGAAACTCTGCTAACGCTGTCTGACGTTTCATAGACTCTTAATATCTGTACTACATTTGTCTCTTTGCTGAATTAGCGGCTGATTTGCCTCTTGTCCAATTACAAAAGGCTACACTTTAAAATGTGGTGTGCTGAAACTTCTATATCACATTATGCGCACATTGATAGTCTCATCGTCAGCGAAGGAATCATAGTGTATGTTGGGTCATTCCTGTAGGGGTGTTAAAACTTGATTCACCCCAGCGGCCAAGCCCTGTGCGAGGCCCTGCACCGTCTATTTTTGTGGCGTAAAACTAACCGTTAGCGGTTCTAAAATGAAAACAATAATACTGTCTTGGATTAAGTGTACATACTTGTTGGTATTTTTAAATCACTGGCAAAACAGAGCATTCAAACAATATTTCTGTGTATATACGGACGTTTATTGAAAGCATTCGACGTAATTCTGTTTCGTTAAATAACATTTTACGCATTACAAACTAGCGGAAGAGTTTTGTTTATATGTTCTATTCCTCTATGGTCTCCTGTGTAGAATTTCGAACTAGCGCTACAGTATTGATGACAGAGATAATTTGCTTCACATTGTTAGTAAAGGACACATAAAAGTCGTTTATCGACACGCTTACGTGTCAAACGGCGTAGTTTCGTTGGCTGCTACGCAAAATAATCGGAAAATTCAAAGCAGTCCGAAATTCTGTTTCCCTGAACTGACGTAAGTGATAATTACTTTCTCCAAGCGGTTTTTCCGACGCTATTCTACGTTTCTTTACTTACTTTTAGGTCATACATATTGCACTCTACTCTCTTAGTAAGTTTTTATGCCAAGTCATAAAATTTTTTGTAAGGTTTCCCTGCACTGTTTAATAATCAACTCATACGACAGTGTGCTGATTCTTATCTATACAATATCGTAGTATTAGAGTTCCAGATTCCCTACTAAGCACGATGAAGATCAGGACTTCCCATCGGGTGTGTAGCTACTTTTTATTGTGTGACATAGTCCTATGGAATTTCTCGCGAACTTATTTCTGATCCATTTGTCTACACTTCATGAGATATCAGTGTGATGCATTTTACTCTGTAACGTGAAAGCAGTTTATCATCAGTTTTGGGACAATGTATACATGTCGTCACAAGCAAAGGCACGTAGCTAGCCGATAATTCGAGCGGTGGTAAATACCCGGAATAGTGGTGACTTTACTTATCCACATAGTGAAAACGAAGGTACTAGCACCTAGCCTACAGGAAACCTCCATAGTATACACTGCCTAAGTAAGTAGTGTCGCAAAACTTTTACTTCGCTTTCACGATACGGAACTTATTATTCGATTTTGCCTTCACGTATGAATAGCACTAATGAGAGTTAACTATGATGAGTAGACCCACTAATGAAGAAAGTCGTCTATTAGTCTAATATATATATTTGTCTCTCTGAAATGTACAATGCACATCCACATTAGAGCTGAGACCGCTGTTCCCCAAGACATGTGATTGTTGTTCTTCAGAAATCAGAAAGATGTAATCATAACGACGGTTTTCAATCAGACTTTGCCGGACTTTTAAAACAGATAAGGTTGATCTTCATCTGAAAGTTAAAAACATGAAGAGCAAGGATAAAATTCACACACACACACACACACACACACACACACACACACACACACACACACACACACACACACACACAGAGAGAGAGAGAGAGAGAGAGAGAGAGAGAGAGAGCCGGCCGGAGTGGTCGACCGGTTAAAGGCGCTACAGTCTGGAACCGCACTACCGCTACGGTCGCAGGTTGGAATCCTGCCTCGGGCATGGATGTGTGTGATGTTCTTAGGTTAGTTAGGTTTAAGTAGTTCAAAGTTCTAGGGGACTTATGACCACAGCAGTTTGAGTCCCCTAATTTGGCGCAGAGTGTTACACTTTATGTACGTTTTTGAGGGACACTATTCCTCTGATCAGATCTGTCAAGCAAACTTTCAACAACTGACAACCAAAACGACCAGTAGAATCGGAGACATCGTTTGAACATATGCAGTCGCCTGCGGAAACTTCATAGAACGAGTAGATTGAGACCCAACGGAGAAATTCATTCTTTCCTTGTTTAGACGAGGGACCCCAAAATTTTTCGAATTCCTGTCTGCTGCATCTTATACAATATTTCAGAGTAATTTCCTTGAATGTATTTTCCAAATTTCAGTAGGACCTCTACTTGATGCGTTCAAACTGTGTACGCAACAGCTATCATTAGGCAACTACATAATTAATGCTACAATACTCAAGCGCCACAAATTAAATAGCATTATCGAGCTACATTCTTGTTTCTACAAAGACGTAATTCTTACGAGGTAGTATATACATCATTAAATGAAAGAAATAGTTGATTTTGTACTTAAAACGACAATGAACGTGGGTTTGACTGTCAGAGGTTCGAGGTTTTCACAAAGTTCGTTGTTTTGAAGATGAAATATCATTAACGTTGGAGGCAATTCCTACTTCAGTTCCGTTAGACATTGTGTACAATGAACACTTTTTTATGTTGTTGCCACAGAATGTATACTAGAGACCGGAACTTTGGCTCAATGCCTTTTTAAATGTGTTAAATCTATCTTGAATTTGAACATGAATCTGTACGCTACTGTTTTATGTTAAATATAAATGCTCAACCGCCATAATAACTGTGTTTCACTTTATTCCTTTACCATTATAAACATCTGTGAATGTTGCTGTAAAAAAAGATAAACATTACGTAAGATCTTTAACTATCGATTGTGTTTACTTGACTTCCTATCACCTCCTCCATAACGAGCGTTACTGTTCCAAATTGCTTTCTCTTTCAGATTTTACTGTCTCGTTTCTTTGCAAGGTTGCTAGTAACAACCAGAAATTCATTGTTCCTTTACGAAGTCAGTTGCAAAGTTGCATTAAAACTTTCGGATTTGACGTTTTTTCTACTGAGCGTAAAATCCATCTGTGCAAAATATGCGTGCAGTCCGTGAACTAAGAAAAGGAAAATAACATATCGAGGCCTGTCAGTACAACCAAACACATACATACTCTTTCCAAGGATACTGGAGAAGATTTCTTAGCTTCCAATGGTAAATGCAACATCGAATCGAAAAACGTAGTTTTCCTTTCGACTTGTGTAAACCTTTTACTGATTTTGGAGAAGCATGTGTATCCTGTGAGTCAAGTTTGTGGAAATGTTTCTGTAGTTAATACTACGACCAGGTAAAGGAAATTTTAGAGATGAAATTAAAAAAAAAAAAAGAAACATCGAGTGTCAATCGTTGTGTCAGCTGATCCTTTAACTCATTCTGTTGTCAACGTCATTGTTGGACATTTAGTTACTTCGGAAAGTGGATCTATAAAAGCATTCCTGCTACGAACAGAGTGTCTTCAAAAAGTGAACAATTGAAGTAATGTCCAAAAACGTGAATCTTATCGCTGAGAATAGAATTGTGACTCCGAGACGTATTTAATTATACCAAGAAAATACAGTAATGGGACAAAAGACGACGTATTGATAAAGAAACATTCCTAACCAATGAACATGGTTCTTCACGTGTAGATCAAACGCTTGACAGACGTATTTCTTGTGCCGATAACCCGCAGGGTAGGCAGTCCCCACATAACGACCCTGGCCGCTGTCGAAGCACTAATACGAGGCGCATCGAGCCTTATCCCAGAATCGACTACATGAGTTTGCTGCTGCCGTGGAATGAAGTCCGAGAAAATTTTTGCGCCATAAATACAGCACTGAAACTGAATTCCGTCCGAACACGCTATGAAGGCCCAACGGTACCGACCGACCGCCGTGTTACCCTCGACCGATAAACGTCACTGGATGCTGATATGGAGGGTCATGTGTCAGCACTTTGCTCTCCTGGTCGTTGTCAGTTTTCGAGGCCGGAGTCGCTACTCCTCCATCAAGTAGCTCCTCAATTGGCCTCATAAGGGGTGCCAATAGCTCTCAGCAGAGCGGCCGGTCACCCATCAAAGTGATAGCCCAGCCCGAAAGCGCATAACTTCGGTCATCTGACGGGAACCGGTGATACCATTGAGGCAAGGCCCTTGACATTAACAACCACACTGTGGTGTTATAACATCCGCTCACCAAGTGGATCACAAACTCAAAAAGAAACCGTAGAAAGTAAAGGCAGTGCATCGACGGACCTATTCGTACCATGTTGCTGGACGTCAGTGCTGGTGTTGTCAGATGTCCGATTTTCGAGGAATACTTGTTCACTTAAAAAATGATCGATTACATTGTCGTTCCGAAATGAGATTCTAACGGCGGTAACCTGGGTAATAGAATTGATCAACAGCCCATCTTCCGCTACGTACAGTACTTGTCGATACAATAAAAGCAGTGGATATTCGATACACCACATAAACTAATTACATGATACGGAGAAATTCGAAACTGTAATTTCGAATTTCGTATAGTTTTAATAACACCAGTAAAAACATTTGTGCACTTATGCGCAAATTACTTGTTCAAACATGAATTAACATAAATAAAACAAATTTTATTAATTTTCAAAAATGTTAGTTATTTGTTGTATTTATTAGAAATTTACTCTTCCAGTTTTCAAATGTTCCAATGTGTGTGAAATCTTATGGGACTTAACTGCTAAGGTCATCAGTCCCTAAGCTTACTCACTACTTAACCTAAATTATTCTAAGGACAAACACACACACCCATGCCCGAGGGATGACTCGAAACTCCGCCGGTTCAGAAATGGTTCAAATGGTTCTGAGCACTGTGGGACTTAACTTCTGAGGTCATCAGTCCCCTAGAACTTAGAACTACTGAAACCTAACTAATCTAAGGACATCACACACACCCATGCCCGAAGCAGGATTCGAACCTGCGACAGTAGCGGTAGCGCGGTTCCAGACTGTAGCACCTAGATCCGCTCGGCCACCCCGGCCGGTGAACCTCCGCCGGGACCAGCCGCATAGTCCATGACTGCAGCGCCCTTGACTGCTCGGCTAATCCCGCGCGGCTATCCTATTTTAATTCGATCTGAAGAAATAGATATTAATACTGTCAATTATAAATTTAAAAAAAACAAGCTTTAAAGGAAACATTATAGGTAAGAAACTCATCTGTTATGTAAAAGCATTTTTTTATAGAGGTATTATCTTTGTTCTTCTTGGTGAGCTTCTAGCGAGATGATGCTTTTGTATGAAGTTGACAGGAAGTGAAAGGTTTAAGTTTATTTAATAAAATTGCAGCCAAATAGCCATATACAGTTACTCTGCTTAACATTTTACATTTAAATTTTACATTTTTGCACATTCATTTATCGATTTCCCTCTTTTACTGCACATTTCTATGTGATATCGTTCACAGGCTTCGTTACACAGTTCACATACACATGTTGTGGTTGGGTCGTGATAAGTTTTGCTTTTGCAGGCTAGATGATGAAAGCCGTGAACAGAAAGTCTAGTTTCGACATGTCACTGTTCGAAGTTTGGTGCTGCCCATGAGCGGTTCGTCATTGCTTCGGTGCCATAGAACTCCGGCCATATTTTTTCTCGTTTGTCCTCCATGATCTTCAGTTGCTTTCTGGCAGCCCTGGTGTGTGGCGGCATATATCGAAGTCTGATGTCTTCAATTAGGAATGTCTCTCTCGCTAGCAGGTACACTAGTCTAGATCTTGTTGTCTTTGAGAGACCCAGTGCTCTTTTTAGATAGGTCGATTTTACCTTTTCTAGTGTTTCTAGATTATTTTTATGGCAGGTGGTCCCATATAACCTCCATCCCATAGGCCAGGATTGGCAAGATTTTTGTGTTGAATAATTTCATGGCTGTTTCTAGAGGTGTAAGTTGACCTTTGTTTCACGCATTTGTTGTGTTCTGACTGTAGTTGTTTATTTGACGGTAATCATTTGGACCGTATGGAAGGAACATGTCAACAGTGAATACGAACAATGGCGACTTTTTTACCTGTGTTACAACTGAACGAACCCAGTATCCTTCTGCGTTCCATTAGCAATATTTAGTACCTCAAGAGTGCTTTACCGACAATGTGAAGAAAACGTATTCTAAGTCAAAAAACAAGATAACTTAAAATAATTACTTTGAATTTTCCCATAGCATTTGATAAACCTCTGTTGATAAACCTCTGTTCTTCTACTACTTAACAACTTGAAGAAAACCAACCCGAACCATATCATGTTGAAAAACGTGATTAGGAGAGATATTCTGAGTGTTTTATATTTCGTTTATTTTGTGGTGGCTGTCATAAATAAAGAAAGGTAGAAAACGATGAGCTAGGCAGTCACGATAATCCTTTCGAAAACACTTAGGTGCACGGTTTTCATTCTCATGTTATTGCCAATCAGCCGCTTCTGCGTGACCGATGTTTCAGTTTCACTCCAGACCTCTGCCTCCTCTTCTCCACTGACTGACCGCGACTCCTCCTGCCATGCTAATTAATTCGTAGCTGCAGATGTAAAAAGTTGTAACACTTCTGTAGTCGTGTGTCCGCTGTATCCATCTCCTTTGAAATAATTCTAAAAATAACAAGAAGTTGTATTTTAAACTTGTTTCTATTGCACTTTGCACTTATACATAAACAGACGTAATTTTCATTTCTTAGTCTGATTTGCTTTTACGGAAATCTGTGTAATCTAGTAACATACCATCGGAAAGTATTATGGAAAGTACTAAACAAGAATTTAAAAAAAAAACTAACCATCCTTTATTCTCAAATTTGGAAATGTGCTTCTGAATATAATCCAGCCAATAACTTACAGTCTTGTTCTATAAAATATTCAGGAATGGGCAAAGTGAGCCAAGTTACATACATGAAATGCAAAGTGATTTAGAACAAGTCATGCAAATAGACAGCTAGCACTTATTGCACAGGTGTACAATCTTTGATCTTTTATTGGGATGACAAAAATGGTTCAAATGGCTCTAAGCACTATGGGACTCAACTTCGAGCTCATCAGTCCCCTAGAACTTAGAACTGCTTAAACCTAACTAACCTAAGGACATCACACACATCCATGCCCGAGGCAGGATTCGAACCTGCGACCGTAGCAGTCGCACGGTTCCGGACTGAGCGCCTAGAACCGCTAGACCACCGCGGCCGGCTATTAGGATGACAAATTGACTTTTTTTTCTCGTATTTAACTTCAATTTAACCATGCTCTGTTCGTTTTCAGATGCTGCTAGTTGAAGTTTAAGTTCTGTGCCAATCTTTGTCTGGTGCTGTATGGAAGGTCTTCTGTTATAGCATTTCTCATTCACGTACGGTTCACACAAAAGCTTTGCGAGGCCTCTCAAAAACTGAATCTTTTCAACCTCTCTGTCCTTTCATGTCACTGGTGGGTGATATACGCATGTAGTTCACTCATATCCAAGGACCTATATAAAACAGTAAACGGCGAATGGTGAGTTCTGGGACTCTTGAAACTGCAGAACACATTTGGTCGGCAGAATCAACACCGCCTTTCGAGCGGTTATAATTGTAATTAAGTTTATAATTCATCTCATCTACAGCGTTATTGTGATAGGTGGAAGACACGTATCAGGCCTGGTGGTGTGCAAAATCGCTTGACTGGAAAATAAGAGATCGCGGGATAGAATCCCGCACGGGCCTTGGATTTTTCAGTCTGCGTTTTAACGCAGCGTTCACCTCTCAACGATGTGAGGAATTGCCAGAAACGACACGTGGGTTCGGATTCCACGTTCAGCTGTAGGTCCCCCTTCCCCGGTTGACAACTGGGTTAGTTTAGGGAGACGCAAGTCGACGAAGTGGCATACAGTAGAAAGACTTGCGACCGTCCTGTAATACACACAACATTATTATTAATTCATTTAGAATATGTTCACTGTCAGCCAATTAGGAGTTCTAGTCATGATTACTGCTTATCACAAACTCTTCGTCATTGTCTGAAAACACATTTCCTGATTTGTGGTTCGAAGATGATTACGCGCAGGTGTTTGATAGCTGTATAGTTCATCGTTCTGCCGTTGCTCTAATACGCCATACTGATTTCTAGGGATACTATGTAGGTCTGCCATTAAAGGCACTTGAAATAATGTTGTTGTATCGCGCTGACTTTTTTCGACATTGTTTTATTACCATTCTAAATTTGTGATTCTGATGAGTAGAAAACTATGTCTCACAGCATTTGTGCCAGTGTAACAACTACGTTGATAATGTTTTACAAGAAAATACATGAGACTAAAGAATTCTGTCTTCCCCACCCCGCTTGTTTTCAGTACCACCAGCCCATAAGTGTTGATTTCCTTGATATTTTATAAGGTAATACTAGTCAATAACGCAACTCGCGAAAGAAGTCCATCCATGATAAAGAAGCTTATTCTAAGCTCTTACTTTTTGTTTGTTTTATTAAGAACGCTGCAGGGTACAAGAATTTTCCGAAGCATCAACATAGGAGCCCTGAAAATCCTCAGCCGTTACATCAAGAGCCTTTACACGCAGTGGTACGGAATTAGTGCAACATAAATCATTCGACCGATCTGCTTCCACCGAATCGCTGGTTCTCCGGAAAAAACGGAGACGTCGCTTGCATCGTTTGTATTTTTTGTTAGCTAATGTTCATTGAATCATAATATATCTGTGACTGGAATTCGCCGTTTATTCATTATTTCCGCCATTGTTGCATATATTTTTATTATTTTATTATTAATGTTATTTTATTAATAATATTATTTATGCGCATCTGTGTCGGGAAAACTTGATAACTATTAAATAAAGTGAGATGCTAGTCTTTTAAGCCAACACAGTGTCGCAACTGCACAAAGCAAATTCATTTCAAGCAAAATCCTAAACCTGGTAAACGGCAAGCGATTTTCTGAGATGTCAAACGATGCCGCACGAAGTGCTGCACTTACGTATGATTGATTACGTAGAGAGCCTGTAACGGCAAAATTGATTACCCGATCAGTTGGATACGTCTCGTACCCAATCTGGGAACAAAGTGTCCAAGAAGCCTGAAACATGCGACTTTCTTGAGCAGTCCATCAGCGAGCTATAAACTTTCAATGGGAGAATTATGAACGACCGAAAGTAGCTAGCTTTCCATTACCATGTATCCAGAGTTAATACAGAAGGTAGTAGTCCATTCAGAATAGATTGAAATATGTCTCAGTTAAACTCCCCTTTATTAACGCAAGCTGTCTGAACCAACTTAATTGTATAGAACTCGTAATGTTTCCAAACGGTCGATAAAACACAACCTCATATCTCAGTAGAAAAGGAACATTATAAAATGTAGGAAACTACTTAAGGCAGTTTCTATGCGTGTTCCCTCATGTGGTTCTAAAATCAGTCACTAGAAGGAAACACCGACCGTAAAACATCAAGTGTTCTTAAGCACATTATCCTCGATCTGCAACTCTCTCCCATATCATAAAATAAGCCAGTTGTCCCTTTTGACAAACCAGCCGGAGTGGCCGTACGTTTCTAGGCGCTACAGTCTGGAACCGAGCGACCGCTACGGTTGTGTGATGTCCTTTGGTTAGGTAGTTATAAGTAGTTCTAAGTTCTAGGTGACTGATGACCTCAGAAGTTAAGTCGCATAGTGCTCAGAGCCATTTGAACCAGCCTTTTGACAAGATCAGCAAGAACTACTCTTTTGAATAACAGTTTGCTACATTAATTTATGATATCCAGCAATGAGTAGATGCGAGCGAACAGATAAATTGTCCACGTGTTTTACTGCAAAGAGGACGTTCAGCAGAACGGACAATAACGTTGGGATTTGCCTCAAGGAAGCATCACGGGATCTGCAATGCTCTCAACACACGCAAACGACTTATGAGATAACATCAGCAGCAGCATCCTGTTATCCGTTCAAAATTCTATTGTCTATAGAGAAATGTGTCTGGCACGATCGTGAGGAAGTGCAAAAAATCTTGAACTAAATATTACCTTCGTTTAATGAGTGACTGCTCCAGTCAAATGTGGCTACAAGTAAGGTAATGCCAGTAACATAAATAAGTCCATAATATCCAATTGCAAGATTGGTAGGAACATCTCGAGGGCGTTTAAGTATTTAGGGTAACAGTGGGTAGCTGTATGAAATGTGGCAACGTCAAAATAAGGACAGGAGAATGAGAGACGTTAATTTGTTGGAAGGATTGTAGGAATGTGGAGAACATGAATAAAAAATCGACATAGGGAGAGCATGTGGCCAATTTTCCCGGCGTTCGAAGTCCTTATGTAGTCGGCATGACAAGGACGGAACGGGTTCAGAGATGCGATCGGGAATCTTAAACGGGAATATCTGGAGCAAGGTGTTGGAATTGCCACAAAAGTCGGTTAGATACGTTCAGTGAACTTGTATTCCAGGAAACCTTTTCTACCATTTTGCTGCCTACATAGTATATCGCACGTGCGCATCATGAGAATAGGATATAGGAGATTCACAATACGTGACTGGAATAGGACAGAAGTTGACTATCATTAGTGTGAAGTACTCTCTCTCAGGTTCAGTACGGTTGTTTCTGCATTATATATATTGTCCAGTCACTCAAATATAACGACCATATATTTTCAACGCCAACATGCAATAATCACTCACTGAGGGGAGTTATCAGCAGTAGCAGTGGAGGGTATATAAAGCGTGTCGGAGTGGGATGCGGACAACACCGCTGTCGTTGTCGGAATGCGCAACGGAGCCATTTATCCGACATACAAAAGGGCATGATCATTGGTTTTCGGGACAAGGCTGGAAGCATTAGGAAAACGTCTAAGTTTGAAAACTATTCGTGTGTCACTGTATTTAAAATATTCCATGCATGACAAAATGACGCTACCCAAACGCGGCGTCGAGGCAACTGTGATGCACCACGAACCATGGATGATGTGGACTAACGACTGCTGCGGTGATGCGTATGGGCAAATAGACGTGCAACTGTTGACCGACTGACCACCCAGATGAACCAAGGGCCAACAAAGACTGTTTCCTGACGACCGTTCAGCGGATGATGGTACGTACAGACCACCGCAGCAGGCACCTGGGTCATGCGGCCATGCTGACTCATATTTGGCAGCGAGAAAGGCTGGAAATTACACGTAAGTACCGTAATTGGAAATCCACTGAGTGGCGACAGGTCACTTTTCTGTTGAATCACATGTTAAGCTCCATAGGACAAAACGGCCCCGTCGTGTACGCGCACGGCACATCTGCAGACAAACACTCTGTAGTAATCGCCGGATGAGTCCAGCCCGGAGGAGAGGCCGTTATGTTTTTGGTAATGAATTGGCCATTCCGTAAGTCATATCGACATTCTGGAACACACATTATGTCAACGTAAATTGAGGTTCACGACCACCCCTAAATGCAGTTAGTTTCTCCTCAGCACGATGGCATTTACGTACAGGATAATGCAATGTATTCACAGCTCACAGTGAATGTGCACAGTTCTGAGAGCACCAGGATGACTTTACCGTATTACGCTGCCCACCAAACTTCGCAGCACTAAACACCGTCGAGAATTCATGGGATCAACTGCACCGGGCAGTAGGCGACCGAGAAACCTGGCACAGCTTTCTCACATGTCGGAAAAAACCACTCATTTTACGTTTGACTACAACAAGCTATAAATCAAGAGAACCACGGCACTGGAGTCGGCATGTTGGCACGTCCTTGTGGGTACCTTCCGAAACCTCACTGGCTTTCTTCCTGCACGTCTCGCAACGGCCTGCGCTGCAGAAGTTGGTTATTCAGGCTACTGAAAGGTGGCCACATTAATGTGACTTGACAGTGTAAGTACTCTACTGGCCATTAAAATTGCTACACCACGAAAATGACGTGCTACAGACGCAAAATTTTACCGACAGGAAAAAGATGCTGTGATATACAAATGATTAGCTTTCCAGAGCATTCACCCAACGTGCTGACATGACGAAAGTTTCCAACCAATTTCTTGTACACAAACAGCAGTTGACCGCAGTTGCCTGGTGAAACGTTATTGTGATGCCTCGTGTAAGGTGGAGAAATGCGTACCATCACGTTTCCGACTTTGATAAAGGTCGGATTGTTGCCTATCGCGATTGCGGTTTATCGTATCGCAACATTGCTGCTCGCGTTGGTCGAGATCGAATGACTGTTAGCAGAATATGGAATCGGTGGGTTCAGGAGGGTAATACGGAACGCCGTGCTGGATCCCAACGGCATCGTATCAGTAGCAGTCGAGATGACAGGCATCTTACCCGCTTGGCTGTAACGGATCGTGCAGCCACGTCTCGATCCTTGAATCAACAAATGGGGACGTTTGCAAGACAACAACCATCTGCACAAACAGTTCGACGACGTTGGCAGCATAGACTATCAGCTCGGAGACCATGGCTGCGGTTACCCTTGACGCTGCATCATAGACAGAAGCGCCTGCGATGGTGTACTCAACGACAAACCTGGGTGCACGAATGGCAAAATGTCATTTTTTCGGATGAATCCAGGTTCTGTTTACAGAATCATGATGGTCGCATCCGTGTTTGGCGACATCGCGGTGAACGCACATTGGAAGCGTGTATTCGGCATCGCCATACTGACGTATCACATGGCGTGATGGTATGGGGTGCCATTGGTTACACGTCTCGATCACCTCTTGTTCGCATTGACGGCACTTTGAACAGTGGACGTTACATTTCAGATGTGTTACGGTCCCTGGCTCTACTCTTCATTCGATCCATGCGAAATCTTACATATCAGCAATTTAATGCACGACCGCATGTTATATGTTCTGTACGGACCTTTCTGGATACAGAAAATGTTCGACTGCTGCCCTGGCCAGAACATTCTCCAGATGTCTCACCAACTGAAAACGTCTGGTGAATGGTGGCCGAGGAACTGGCTCGTCACAATATGTCAGTCACTACTCTTGATGAACTGTGGTATCCTGTTGAAGCTGCATGGGCAGCTGTACCTGTACACGCCATTCAAGCTCTGTTTGACTCAATGCCGAGGAGTATCAAGGCCGTTATTGCAGACAGAGGTGGTTGTTCTGGGTCCGATTTCTCAGGATCTATGCACCCTAACTGCGTGAAAATGTAATATCTCGGTTCTAGTCTAATATATTTCTCCAATGAATACCCGTTTATCATCTGCATTTCTTCTTGGTGTAGCAATTTTAATGGCCAGTAGTGCAGATGTCCGTGATAACGTCTTTAACATGTATGCCTATGATTATATGGCAGATTGAAGCACGCGACAAAGGTTGCACTTTGCCTCTCAAGACCTTAAGAACCTTATCTACCTGCCGAATGCAGCACGAGATTCTAGTTAGTTATTTACAATATGTAGAAGCCTATCACAGCGTCAACTTTGCAGTAGTCTACATCTAGCGGTTGACGTAGTTCCACTTCCACATGCCATAAATATTAATTAACTTAAAGAATAAAAACGATAATGCAAAATTGAAAAAGGATTTTAATTCCCTGTCGCACTCAGAAAAACGCGTGCACAAATTTCAAGAAACACCAAAGCTACCAATGCCGTCTCCAGAAAGGAACACCAAAATTGCAGGATATGTTGAGTATGTCTGTCTTCCTAAGCATGGTATCATAGCATATTTTCTATTTTTTTTTTTTTTTTGCGATACCATATTCCTAGTTTTGACCGACTGACGTAAATTCAAATCATAATTAGAAATTCAAATTACATTTCCCAATGGACTTTACAGCTTTGATCACAACGTGTATTTCAGAGATGGGGATAAGTGAAAAGGTACGGTTTGCGGAATATTTTTTATAACACACACACACACACACACACACACACACACACACACACACACACACTCACACACCACTTTTCGTTTTACAATCCCACATTTTTTTGTTCGGACTTTGTGGAGGGCACACTGTGAGTTCATATCACAGCAGCAACTCCAGTCGTTAATGAGAACATTCTGGGCCGGACATGGGAGTAACGAGAATATCGGTTATACCTGTGTCCTGCGCGCTGCAGTGGCGCCACAGCTACTGAAACAGTAGAAACCCTACTGCAAACTGCACCTTCCTTTCTATCCCCAATTTCAGAAATATAAGCTCATCATTATTGTTCATATTTTTAAACAAGAAGCTATATTACCATCCATTCGGATACAGAATATCCTCGTGCCTCTACTGGTCTCATCCCGGTACTTCGCTTGTCCATAACGGTCTATGACGTAACTAAAGAGACATGATACTATACAAAGGAAACACCACGAGCAAAATGAGTCAATCTGAGCTATGTTTGGTGAAAGCAAAAGAAACGCCCATGGCACATGATAGTGCTAGCAAAAATTACAAAATAAATTTCAACTGTTAGTGGTTAATTATAGCGAAAAGAAATAATATCTCTAGGTGTACCGCACTGTCACTTTACATACATCGTCTCTCGACTGTTTCACTAGCTTTTACATAAATACTGCAACCTGAAACAGCCAGTAGCGCTACATTTACCAGTAGAAGACAGGCTCTGTAAAATTTAATTTGGGATTTGTGGTTCAAAAAAAATGGTTCAAATGGCTCTGAGCACTATGGGACTTAACATCAATGGTCATCAGTCCCCTAGAACTTAGAACTACTTAAACCTAACTAACCTAAGGACGTCACATAACACCCAGTCACCACGAGGCAGAGAAAATCCCTGACCCCGCCGGGAATCGAACCCGAGAACTCGGGCGCGGGAAGCGAGAACGCTACCTCACGACCACGAGCTGCGGACACAGGATTTGTCTTCGTGTTTCAGTACAATTTTTACTAGACAAAACATTTGAAGAATGGCAAAGATTTCACAGATGGACGAAGTAAAGAAAGTTTAGGTTTTATTTCACGTTCAAAAAGAAAAAAAAAAGTGCTGCTCAGTAGAATGGAAACCGGGGGTAAAATAAACGGTTCAAATATTTATGTGAAATTAAACACGTGATAGTAAAGAAAATTCACGTTTAATTTCAAGTTCAAAAAGAAAAAATTTGTTGCTGAGGACAACAGAAACCCAGGGCAAAATAAACAGTTCACGTACTTACGTCAAATGGAACCGTGAAAGTTCTTTCTGTGCTAATGTGTAACTCAAATGTAGAAAATCACTAACAGATACTTTTTTAAACAGCATCTACTCACATTAAATGAGAAATATTCGTAATTTTATTGTTCCTTTGCGCACAGGTACACACTGCGGAAACTAGAAGCATCATTTCTAAAATAAATTTGCCAATTATTTACAAGTTCGCATACGTAATCTCCCGCTTTCAAAACAGCCGACGAAGGCCTTCACATAACATAGCGGCTAGTGGAACAGCACGGTACCACAGGCAGTGCTAAATAAAGTGCATTTTGTTTTCGAATCAGTCCAACGTTTCATTGTTGTTCCAGTTCTGAGTGACTGTGATTTACAATCAGCTTAGCTGCGAGTGTTGTTTGAAGGTTAGAAAGTCTAGTATTCATATATTCTACGGATTTCGGTTAAAAGTGGTTTCCGTGTCGAATACAAGCGGAGATTCAGAAAGGGAGCGTCGATTAAAAGACAAGCACGTCAATTTATATGCAGATAATCTAATAACGATATACCTTTAACATTTGTCCGTAGTCGACAGAGTGGCAGAAGCGCTGCTAACTCTGGAAAGCTAACAAAGAGATCTGTAGCGTGACGGATATTAGAAATCAGTTACCAAGTAAACAAATGCCATGCGGGAATTTTTCATTGTATTAAGCAGTTTTGTTTACAAGCAGTACAAGCTTTTGTAGTACTGGCTTCGGCTGCATAACTTTCTCGGGGACCAAGGTTTTATTGGAACGAGTGGACAAAATGCTATGTAGGCGTAACTTCACGGGCTGGTAGCAGCGAGTCTGGATAGTGTACTACGTCTTCATGAAAAATTTGTTTAGTATGTGACTAAGATGATCCGTGGTGCATACAAATGACGAGGGACTACAAGATTTATTTTTTTCTTACCAACAAACGTCTTACTTCTCCTCATGCTGGTTCTGTGAAACGTTTTGTGCCGCTAATATATTGATTTTTCAATTTAAAAAAAACCTGTAGATCAACAAAAATAATTGAATGCTTTTACATTTCAAGATGCGGTTGTTATCACTCATCAGTTCGGATAATGTCCTTTGTAAGCAAAGAACAAGGATATATGAAATTGTAGACTGGTTGAAGGCGAATTACATAGGCTTTGTTCAGAATGTGCGTTACGATGAACTTATAGAATATATGAAAATGTAGAAACTATGGATTAGGCAATGTGAAACCGACTTGTCACCACAGAATCACTACTGCGAACTTACAGGACTTTCGTCGTACCATGGCCACCTTACTGACGTTGCAATAGTTACATCCTAGATAAGAGCGGATTTTGTGGGAAATAAAACTTTTGCGTTGCGATACACATTAACTGGTGGAAGATTTCGTCACGAGTATCGGTACGGGTGGGGACGAACATCGTGAATTGTTTACAGAGCGAGATCAATAGGTAGAACAGAGAAGTAGGCTCAAGAAAACATCACCAAATACAGCGGTAGTTTCGAATCAAGAGTGTAGCAGCGGTGAAGCTAGCGATGCCGCTATGGCCGTAGCAGTACAATATCAGTCAAAATTCCATGATTTCTGTATTTCTGTTCTCCAGCAAGATTATTGAAGCTAACGTCTCAACGTCTCACTTGTATTTTACACATGATACTTCATCATTTTCCATTATTCTGTGAATATCGGAAAACCCTCTTCCCACCTTTGTCTCTCCCTGTGTGTGTTTGTGTGTGTGTGTATGTGTGTGTGTGTGTGTGTGTGTGTGTGTAAACGTGGGACCATTTCTGCTATATCTCAGAGTTCTTTCCTCGAAGGACAAAACTCCCTGTATGACATCTCCGGGTCTTCAAAGACCACGCTGTTCTAAAGTCCTGCGACGAAGATAGCGATAAGTGCTAGTCGGAGAAGAGAACGCTTTAAGATTGGTTCAAATTTTTTCCAATGCTGTAACATGGTTACCCTAGCTATCTATAAGTAGACATTTGTTCTCGACTAATTTCTCGCCTCTCCATCTATTAGATCTTACAGTTTTCTGGCTTTATTTTCATACAACCTACAAACGTTGTGTAAACAACGTCGTGCAAAGTTTAACAGTTGATTAAGTTGCCGTCCTTGCCTGTCAAGTTTATCTCCTATCACCACGCTAGCTATTTATAGAGTACAATTTAAGACAGAAGCTACTGAAGGAAATTTTACACTTCAAAAACTATCCTGCTGTCGAAATTGGAATCGTGGTGATAGGAAATTAAACTTACTTGCAGTGGCAAAAATAGTATCCTTCAGAAAGTAACATGTTCAATATTGCAATACACACAATTAATGCACAGCAAGGAATATTTAATAACCAATACGAACTCGATTCGACGATACGTGTTTAAACTTTTACTGACGGAAAATACAATAACAATTACAGTCCAGAAGGCGAGAGGTAACGGAGCTGCAGGCCACGTGCCTCTGATCCAATATCTATCGCTATATTCTGAGAGTCTCCTTTACGTCATGCAGTGAAGGATTAAGGTGATGTTAATGGATTTCCATCCGATGTTTGTAGCGTTAAGCCTAGCGGTTAATCCTCAGGAAAGAGCAGATTACCTGCGCGAATTGGGTTTCAGTCAGGGCCTGTAGCGCCTTCACCGGCAGCAACACGAACCCTGCACTATAAAGGTCCCCACCGTCCGGTCTCAAAAGCTGTACCTGAGACAGCCGAGCTCCAAGTTAACGATGACGTAATACCCAGTATTGTTTTCCCGATGCATCTTTTCTGACTGTGGCTGAAATAGAATTAAAAACTTGCTTTTCACTTAACTAATGCTTACCATCACGGTTTCCTTTTTAGCTATCTCAGTCGGTATAAACGGATATCTGATGCGATCACTTCCTTGTCCGCCTGTCTATCTGTCCGTCTCTTAATATCCTTTTTTCTCACAGACAGGTTTATGTGTGAAGCTCAAATTTACATCACGTACAGAGCTCTATGATCCCTTGGCGTTGTAGCAAATTTAAGCTCCTAAGTTAATGCACTCAAAAGATACAGTCATGATCTCAAATATTTTGATATTCCCAAACTGAATCATCAACACCGATAGGGTACTTCACCTTCACCGAGAATCATGAAATTTGGTACGTAGCAAGGTTTCACAGTATAAGCAGAGCAAAGAATCAGAAAAATGTCAATGTTTAAATATATCACATAATAAAAACTTTTAGTTGTGTGAACTGTTATCCGTCTGTCTGTCAGGTGTTCTGTTAAAACCGTTTTTCTCAGTAATTGCTAATCATGCCTGCATCAATTCAGATAGCAGGTCAGAATCGTCGAGATCCTCGGTTCCTGGGATGGGTAAACTACCACTATAAGAAATTAAGTTTGTCCGGAACCCTACGTGCGCACTTACGCTGATTTTTTTAATCATTACTTGACAAATTTAAAGCTGACTAGGCAACCTCAGTTTCAAGCTTTATTTAAGCACCTAATTCTGATATAACTTCGGAATGACAGTTTCAGTGATCCGTTATCGCCATTGTTTTCTGCCCCTCTGTAATACTAGATCGATTAGCCTGATCCATTTCACCATATGCTGTACCCTTGTATCAGGCCCTTTATAAAACAAACTTGCCTAATAAATTTGGTTCCCCTAAAAAACTTGCGAATTTCACCCACAGAGGAAACTGGCCATTCTTAGTCCTTGCGGACGTCACCTCTTCGGCGTATTACTGGCAGATCCGCAGAGCGGTAGGCTTCTCAGCAGAGGAGGTGGGGAGGAGCGTAGGAGGGAGGTATAATCCTCGGTCCGAGGTCGGATCCAATCCCGTCCCCTCGTCGCATTGTGGCGACGTTCTAAGACTCGCCAGCAACCGCCCTTGCATCCGCTCAAAGGAGCTCATAGCCCGACAGTAACCAGGTTCCAAGGTGCATCGACTTTAGGGTACGCTTAATAGCACTTGCTGATGGTACAGGCGTTCATCAGACTATAATGAATGCTAAGACGCTTTTGTGAAAGTCCTGAAGGAGATAATGAATATCGAATCTAAAGAGCCTTCTGATAATAACAGTGCTGCGTACGACACTGCCATTAATGCTGTTGCAAAGGATATATTGAATTCATGTGCTCTGAACATGTCTCTGCAGTAGTGCCAGACTGTCGTAAGGGAACTCGTCGGCACTATGCAAACTTAGCACTACAAGTGTACAGTCAACTTCTGTCAACGAGAAGTAACTATAAGGATGTACTCAACCAGAAACTTGCTGTGAACAACACATTTTTTACTGGGCATGATCCTAATGTAGCTGCTGTGGGCTTATCGTCCGTTGACGAACCCATTTTGTTACAGGGGGCCTATAGTCTGACGGTCATCACAAAATACGATAAAACTTCTATTTTTTTAAGACAAATTATTTACATGGGTTGAATTAGGCCATGAACCCACCAAACTAAAGAGTAAACCATTGATGTGTGGATTTGAAATAAGAGATTTATCCGTTTTTATAATTTCTTTTGAAATAAAATAAATCACTGACAGTGTAAATTAAATCTTCACAATTTTTGTTTAAAAAATTTTTAAGATTCTTTAATCAGCCATAGTTACGAACTTGAAATACTTCACATGTCTGATAAGACAGATGATGGAATTAAAAAACATGTTACATTATTAGCACTAGTTAGCCTATGTCGCTTAAGTGTTCCATAATGATCGCTCTTTGATATATATCATTTCAATTACAAACGAGTTGAGGACAATGTGGTCTTTTAAATCACCGAGCATCCTTAAACGTTCACGAGTGCTCAATATCAGCTAAGCAGAATCCATCATTTCCTTTTTACATTCGTCTAACATTTACTACAGATGGCCATGCGCTAAATGTATTCTTCATGACATAATTTAAATCCTCATTACGACGGAGCCACTAACATAAAGTAACTGGCATTCTCATCAGAATCATCAAATCGGAATGGAGTGTATGCTAAAATAAATTGAGTAACAACACATACGAGGATGGCAAACGGCTACTGGGACTTATCAGGTCTTATTGGAAATAGAGAAAGACTGAAGGTGAAAACTTGTACAGCTTTGTAAATTGTGTAAATGTGAGAGATTCGTATCACAGTACTTCTGCAAAAATGAGGCATGTTTCTCCTGAAAACCACACACGGTACTTTAACTTTATTTCATATAGCATTTATGCTATAGTGACAGATCTGAAATTCACTGGTACATAAAATACCGAAAATTAACTTACTGTCAGCCTCAGAGCAGTAAAATCGGATTTATGTAAACTTCGCTGCATTCAGCACTGCATCCGAGCCTGCGGATGGTCTTGGTGTACGTCTTGCTGCCTCTGTCGCGCCATTCATCAGTGCGGAGAGCTGAGCACATACCTATGTCGGCTGATGACGGCTTTGCCCATCGCTCCTTGTTAGGCCCTCGACAGCTGGGCGGGTCGTATATACAATGTAGCTGCCTACACATCCTGAATCCTTTCAGTCCCACATGGAAACTCACCAGCGTGTCCTCCAAGACCTAGAATTAAGATTCAGTGAAATATCATGAGAAAACTGGACTGAAGTTTCCTTACGAGAAGACGCAGTATACGGAAGAACACATCGCGTTAAAATTTCCGAGTGAAGAAAAAAATAATAAATTAAGATTAAATAGTGAAAGCGCCAGAACGAAAAAGAGGAAGTAACTAGGAAAGACTTGTGAACATTCAAAGGACGTACACACCACTTAGAACAGTTACAACAACACAAATCTCTATCGTAAAAGACGAAACTACGACATTTTACTCGTAACACATTTGTTACGGACATAAATACTTTTTGTATCTGAAACTTATAAAGAGTGATAGATTTAAAATCAATAACTTCGAAAATAAAACGGAGAGTTCTGAGAAAAATCATTGAGCCAAGATTCTAAAACGGAAATTTTAAAAGGAAAACCAAAGTAAATCTTTTGAGTTACAAAAAAAGTCGTAGCCGTAAGATTATAATTTTGTGGTCACTTAAATGGAAACAATAATGGCCTCACGAATAAAACGTGATCGTAGCTCTATCGATGAAGAGACGGAACAGCCACATAAAAGACACAGTATAAAAACTAAAGGAAATAGGAATACAAAGCGAAATTATACGATGTGGGACATAAATCAGAGTCTAATTCAACAATTTCAAAAGTTATGAGAAGCCACCTCTACGAGATGTAGGATGCGGAAAAATGAGAAACGTAGCAAACAGATAATGGGATTTCTGTCCGTGAAGTAAGCTGGCAGCGAATGTTTTGTCGCTCGACGTTTGATCGTAGGCTCCGTTGTATTCGCTGGCTGTTAAGGAAGTGTAGGCGAAGATTTATTGGTTATAAGATCTTTAAATGCATCCACGTGAATTTGTACAATGGTAAAAGGTAACAAAAGGAATAAAGTGCACACCGTCCTTAAAAAATGAATTTAGAAAATTTGTTTGAATTTTCGGAGTCACATTGTTTATTATATCTAATACTTTCGTCTATTCTTCATTAGCAAACTTCATTGATGTTCTTCGTGTTAAATCTATTGTAACACTTAAAACCTTCGGACACTGGCCTACTCTTAAACGAACTTTCCTACGTGTGGGTAATTATCAAAACCATGATGCAGAGATTAAGTGAATGTAAACGTAATCACGGCTAATGCCGAGCTGACACCATTAAAAAAAGTTGTGGACCATGGGTGTCCGCAAACAGTTTTCTGGATGGAGAGTGGAGGAGGCAGATAGGCCAGACTGAAATAGTTATTTTTTTGTATAAATGAGTATGTCACCTTCGAGTCAGTTTCTAGGGGTGGGCGGGCACTAGCCCCCTGTCGTCCACCTCCCGATCGCCCCCACTTGCAATCATCTATAACATGGACGATGTCTCTTTCTATCTTTGTATCACAAGGACTTTTAAAACGTCTTCGAAAGGACGATTAGCTCGAAATTTTGCTCATTCCTTCCACATACGTTTTATCAATTCCTCATACATTTTTCCTTCAGCGAAATCCTGCATGTGTAAGAAACGTAATGCGTTTTATTTTTTCGGTGTTTAGAAGATTATACAAGTAATAGATTGGGAAACGCGTTTCCCAGAAAATTTGTTTCTGTAATGTGAACACATTAGATACTTCCCTCTTTAAACCCGAAGAATGGGGTTCTGATGAATCAACCTATTTGAATTTCCACACCGCTTTTGTTCTCAATGAAAATATTTGAGGTCCCGCACATAAATTTGTCTCTTGCATATTGTCATACAATGAATTCTCGTAGGAGTGTATTAATCGTGAGCTGTTCGTAAAAACAAATATTGTACAGTTCTACTATAAATGATTCATTCGTTTCCAAAGTCTCATTTTTTTGCAAAATATTACGTATACAACTATAAATGACGCACGAGCGCCTGAACAGAGCCGTAAACTCATGAAGTTTGAATTGGGCACCTTACCTATATTTTGTGAATGTCCCTCTGGTCACACGGCACACGTCCAAGCGTTAGTCAAGGTCGTCCCACACTGCATGCAGCACCATCCTCTCAAAAATTATTACACCATCAGTGGTGCGTTCTCAAAGCTGCTTCAGTGTTCTCGGTAGCGGGGATACATAAATATATACCACGAACTGAAGAAGTCACAAAGTTTTGATTAGGCAACTGGGAGGCCAAGGGAACAGAGCCACATCATGTTAACCACTAATCCCTACACTGAGATGCGGAAGCTCGTCATTTACGTAGCAACTAGCATCGATGTTCCAAAGAGGGGCTTGAATATCAGTTTGGAGGCGAAAGGTTCATCCTGAAGTGCTTCCGGCATTGTGATGCAAAATGGAAGACGCCGACCGTAATCTTCCGTTCTTAACTCATCAGCACATGTGTGGGGTAATAAGTATCCAGCTGTAGCTTTGGTACGTCGGTGGATAAATTTAACAACTATGAAACATCTTTCAACCAACAGTCCTTCCTTGTAACAATCTGAAAGGTCCCCAGTTTCACGCATTGTCTTCTTGAGTGTTTTCTAGTGCCTATATGAAAAATAAAGTATCCACTCTAGACAATGAACTTTATAAACAGATTGCAGGTCTGAACGTGATAATAACATGGAATCCTATGCAGAACATTGAGAAAAGGAATATAAGACAAATAATGAGTCTCAGAGCCAAAAGTGACCACGTTTCAGAGAGAGACCATAGCATAAATACTGTGCAATAGGTAGACAGTGATAATGTAGAGCATGTGGCTGCAATGCGTCATGCAGGCAATAAAGGAAAGAAAAAAATCTGCAGCACCAAGAAAAACTCATTCGCACGTATTAGATCTTCCATGAGGTCCTTCACTAGAATGGAAGAGCCAAGATCGAAGAATCATGATCTTCTGGATGATGTCATACGCGTCCTCGTAAAAAAGGATGAAAAACCAACACCAACTGCTAGACTTGCTGCAGGTTAATGTATACGGAACAGTAATTTTCAGTTTATTGAAAATGTTTTGGATATGATTCTGAGTGGATGTAAAAGACAAACTCTGCAGAATACATAGTCTTCGTGAGACTTCATTATTGTCGTTACGAGAAGTGAGTGTTTACATCTTAAAAATCATTAAATAAGCCTTCAAAATACTCTGATGTAACGTTCTGTATACATTCATTCTAACTTAAAATGTAAACGCCCCGCGCACTTTTTTTTTTTTTTTTTTTAATGCACTGGAAACTTCCCTCACTCTCTGCACCGTTGCATCCGGCAAACTTGGTCGACCGTTAGTTTTCTGTTTACGGTGACCACCTGCGACCCAAAATTGTCGGCTCTAACACACAGTGCACTACTTATATGCGGTTCTATTCCATAATTCTTTCCAAAAATGGTTTCACTCTTGTAACAGATAAGCATCCCACATATTCCAACACTCAAAAACACTTTTCTTGCTTTGTCACCATTTTGTAGAACACGAAGTGGCGCACAAGTTGCAAATTCGGTTGGTTTGTGGTGCTATTCATGCATCAGTCATATTTGTGCAAGTAATACGTTGGAATATGTAGAACTTGGCAAACGAGTGAATCGTTTATATTAGCTCTTAACGTAAGCACACCTCCTCATGCAATGTATTTGCAGAAAATCAGCTAAACTGATCTATCAGCTGCATCTGGCTTTTGAAGTACTTTTAATTTAGGGAGTAACGGCTTGTTTGAAGTAATATAAAATCCTGTCGCGGAGAATGCTGTGTACAAAATAATGAAGGTCTCCTGTGTCATAACACCGCCTCTTCGTGACTTTATTCCAGCATCGAAGCTGTAAATGAACGTTTTCCTTTACGGAACAGTGTAATTCGACATATTTAAACAAGTAATTAAACTTCATCCCATGACGGTGTGACAAATTGATGGTGTGAACTGAAGACACCCTATACTACGTTCATCGTAAGAAGAAAACCGATGTAAACAAACACAAACGGGATGATTGATCAGCAGACGCAGCACGCGTATGTTGGTGTTATTTCAATCTTCCATGAAGGTCCTGCTTATGGATTACGTTTCTTATCACAGTGTTGCAGTAAATGAAACTTCAAGAAATTCTAATAACCGGCATTCACATTTTTCTGAATCATACATTAGCTATGTAGTTTTTATTTCCCAATTCATGTACTGCTGCATTCTCTGTACACTTGTGTCTCTCGCGCTGTTAATACGTAGTGTGAAAATGGCCGACGGACTACCTGCTCCGTATTGACAGCATTGAACACAGTTAAAAATAGGCGAGAAACAGCTTGTTTTCAAAGTTATCCACAAATTTACAGAAAAAAAATTGTCTCTGACGTTTCTCTTACTGAAGCGACCAAGTCTCCCAATGGTCTTCAGTTTCTTCGTTCAATTTGGAACACCCACATGATTTAAATAAAGAAATCATCAGATATGTGCTAAGTAACAAATATAAAATCAATTTTTATGAAAAATACACGCCTTCTTGTTTGTAATTACGTATTGTACGCAAAATTCCAGTTTTTGCTGCAAATATAAATTTTTTACTAGCGATATTTTACAACGGACTGTCTATAAAGCTCGTTTAAATTAAGAAAACATAAAAAATAAAATATTTCGTAGAAAAACGGAAAATCAAATTTATTTACTAGACGCATGTCCATTGTTCTATACCACAGATATAGTATCACATGTAGCAGAGTGATAATCGTAGAATCATGGAAAAAAAATGATTTCCGTGATATTGAGCACACCAGAAAAATGTTGTATTCTTACAGATCCACCGCACCACTGCAATACGAACCCAACAGAGCTGATCTGTATCAATGTTAAGGGCTTTGTCATGAAAAATAACAAGATTTCAGCTGCTAGCTGAACTAAGGTACGTATCTTAGTCACACGTCATTTCCGAACGCTGGCGGGAAACAGAATGGCACGTCATAAGAGGAGGAGAAAATGTGGCACTTGGCTGGCTTCATGGATTATCCTGCTGATCGAATCGATGTTTACGTAGCAGATGACTGTTCCGGTACTGAAATATGTTTATCGGATTTGAATGTCTAGGGAATTCAGAGACTGGCAGATGACTGGCTGTAAGTAATACCTTCAGCGGTTTCACTATTTAACTATATGATGAAATTTTGACAATACGCTTTATAGTCACACAAAGCTCTCGCAGAAAAACTGTGATTAGGGCTGTTAGAAGTTTTTTAAATTATGATATGTTAGCTAAGAACGAGAGGGTGTATTGATTTCCGTCTGTTTCCCTAAGAAACATGTCGTGTTGTTGGAGTTCTGCCGAATTTTATTTCGTTCTCTTTAAAAATTATATAGCATTCGAGACTATGTTGTTTCTGTTCTCATCTCGTTTTACGTCTTAACGGTAACTGCTCACATCCCTGCAGGTTAGTCTGACAAACTGGCTGACCAGTGTTGTCAAGGTTCAATGCGCCGGTAAATCTGGTGTCCCGTATTACTGCACAGTCGATGTGTGCGTAACATACAGGATACAACGTATCCCTGTTATCGTACTTCACTTCCGATCCACGTGAAACGAAATCCAATGAGATTCCAACTAAAGCGGAAAAATACATAGTGTAATGTAGCGTTACATTTATTCTTATTATGAATGCACTATAGACAAGAGGACTAACTTCACAAATAAAGCAACAAGAAGGAAATGAAGAAAAAGCTAAAATACCCCGAATAATAAATCACGTTCAATTTTGCATTAATTTTAAGTTCTGCAATTTTCTCTGAAAAAGGGTACATAAATTCGTATGCATAACATTCTTTGCAACTGTTCCATAGTACCGTTCTCTAAAATACACAAACTACAGCCCATCGCTCTGTTATTGGTTATCTTGCCAAATAGATACGAGCTAGTTATATGTTTTGTATTTAGAGGTTAACTAAATGTACTTCAGAAGCTAAATTCATGTGCATTTTTCTCATGAGTTTCGAAAGAAAGGGATATAAGTCAAATTTCTTTATCTTCAGAAGTAGTAATGAGGAAACAATATCAGTGCTTTTTAACTTGGATTACAGTTGAGCACGCGCTATATTTTTCTGGAGCTCCTTATACGTGCTATTTTATGATCTTGTTAACTTAAAAAATGAGTGCTTGCAGGAACAACAAGTTTGCAAATGTTAAGGAATAAATTTGGAAACCCGGGAGATGTTTGTCTTTGGTCGGGTAGTATGTTTGCTTAAAGTTGGTATGATTTAAGTCTTGCCACCATTAGTCTTGCGTTGACAGCTGTAAGTTGCTGTGACTAGTGTGTAACCAGTTAAGTTCACTGTTATGCCAGTGTCTTACGAAGCTGATCGAAGAATAAGCTTAACTGTTTTTAGTAGCGCACTTACTATACATGCAACAAGGTATACCCCTCTTATTCTGCCTTTATGATTATTTCCCAACCGAGTGGAACCTTTATACCTCATCATCATCAGCATCACATACTACAGGCATCGGCGTTTTGATGGAGCCATCGTTATATGTGCAATTTGGTCGTATTTCCTGCAGTTCATTTCACTCCTACCATTTCGTAGCATGATGTTCTGGACTTTTCTCTTGATTTTTTCTCCAGCATGTTTCCTTCCAAGATGTTTTTTTCGCTTTATAAAGCTGTTATTTCGAATTAATATGTTTAGTTTTTCTTCCCTGCATCACGTTAATCTACGTATTTCCTCTTCAATTTCTGCAATCATCTCGGAAACTTCTTAATTTTAAATCTGTTCTTATTACGCGAAAGTGATATAACAGGTATTATGAGTGTAATATTAAGTGTATAGATTGGAAATAATTTCTAAAACAATGAAGAAATAACAATGTAATAAGCACAAGGATTAGCAACAAAAATACAGTTCGTGAGTTATGTGAAATACCGAGATGTATTCGATAAAAATTAGGACGCTTTAAGAGGTGAGTGTCACTGAACAATCTGAGAGAGAAAGAAATAAAGAAAACAAAAATTGTCCTGTCCGCTATCTATTCTTTTAAATGCACGAGAATGTTGAGCAGAACTCAAACAACCATCGAGGGAGCACGCGCGGAAGAAACGACTCGTGCATCGTTGAAAGACGCATTTTAAGGATCTGTTGTCTGTTTGATACGGGAAGTGAGTCTTACTTTCGCCAGCTAAAGCATAGCGCAAATTAATACTACTATTGATTTGTGCCCATACACGGTCAGTCAGTTTCTGGGAGAGCCATTTTCTCTTAGAATACGAATGCTGTGTGTGATAAGATACCCTACCCCACTCTCTATAGAGCTCTCTATGACCTTTGTGTTCATTGTGTAGTTCTGCAACATTGTAACAAAAAAATAAATGAAATATACACATCTAGATGTCGTACATCTCATTAATTACACGTTATTTATAAGTGTACAGTAAGGAAGTCATTGTTTTATATTCCATTTTTATACAATTCATTTATGTTAAATACTACCCATTCTCTAAACTATAATGAACCTCTAGTGTGTTTACTGTAAGTGTATCGAATTATGTTTTAACTGGTAATGTGAACGCTGGAAAACAGCCTCAAAACTGTAGATACCACTGTGAAATGTATGATGACCCGTAATATACAACTTAACTCTGGATCCAATGATTTCATGGTTAACGATCTTAAGTAACAGAGTGAAGTGATTTTCCATAACGCACTTAATGAATAGATTGTAGTTCGTAAATTCTTTTGCAGCCTTGTATATCTGTCGGGATATTAATGAGTGTGGCACAGATAAAATGTAATTATTTACAAACTTACTGAGTGAAGCTTTGTCAGACATCGTCTAGTAATAAGTCACCATGATATATAAGCTTACAGTTTTATGGAAACAAACACTGTACGTTCTGAGGGATAATGTAAAGCTTTCGATTAAGAAAATCATTACCTGCCAAAGTCAATGTAATACAATTAGAGGTAACCACATTTGTTCTTATTACAAAATTTCCTTGTCAGTCCATTACAGCCGGCCGCTGTGGCTGAGCGGTGGTTCTAGGCGCTTCAGTCCGGAACAGCACGGCTGCTACGGTCGCAGGTTCGAATCCTGCCTCGGGCATGGATGTGTGCGACGTCCTTAGCTTAGTCAGGTTTACGTAGTTCTAAGTTCTAGCGGACTGATGACCTCAGGTGTTACGTCCCATAGTGCCCAGAGCCTTTTGAACCATTTTGTCCAATACAACTGCAATGAAGACAAATTAATTGTGCTTGATTTGTGAAGCTGTTACGATTATAGTGTAAGAATCCAAAGGTATTTGAAATACAACTGTAACTGGTCGTTAACAACTGTAAACGTAAAATAATGGTCCTTATGAACAATAATATTATCATGATAAAAAGTATTACCAATATGAATGGAAATACCAACATAGCGAAGCTACTAGCATGATCAGTAAAGTACACTAAGAAATACCGGGGAGGATTTTAGTATTTACCTTCCTTTCCATCGTTTTATTCGTTCGTTCTTTGTCACTCAGATGCTCGCTGCGCTCTCAGAGCTAAACGTGTACCGTTTATATTTTAAATAGTAACCAAAACTACACACCAATCATCTCTTTGCCGACGGCATAGTAGTACCGATGCTGCAGCATTTCATCCCACAGAGAACTCACTCAAAATTACTAAACAGTTGGAATATCGCAGGCGTGTGTGTTCGGATATGAAAATTTGTACTGCTATTCAAAACACACTTGGGTTTTCCCCGTAACTAAATCTGCTGATTTTGGACGTCCTTACACAGCTAGTGCAGGTAGATCTCTTTCGAAACTACCATGTATTTGACACATCCACTTCCTACCTATCATCGGTTTCATTGGAAATGAATTAGGATTACAGCATTGCAGAGGGCATCGTGAAAGCTTTAAGCCTGTTTGCAACAGGTACCACTGCTTAGATGCTGCCCATTTCTTGTATGAGAAAAGAATGAATAACCCGAGATCTCTTTTTATGTTCTGGGCTGCACAAATCTCTGTATAATAAATTGTGATGCAGCGACATTGGGAAAAGCTTCGTAAACGCCATTGCCATTGGAAGAGTTCGTTAGGAGGTTTATACCACAAGCTGGTGTATTGGTATTTTTGTCAAATATTCTTCACTCATTTTTCTTCATTTATGTAGGCCAGCAGAGAGTAAAATTATACATTTTACGCATTTATTTCCCATATTTTATATGCAAATGTTCACTCATTAAACAATAAATATAACGCGAAAGAAGTTCGGAGATTTGAACACTGTACTACAAGTCCAAATAACCTTACAAATGTGTATTTTACTCTCTTATACTCTCACAGAGTCTGCAAAATCATCTTACATTAAGCCTGCACCTCTTTAGTGTTTGTGGACATTTATTTTGTGAAACTGAACGTTAAAATATTATTGGGCGAGGTGACGCTCAGGGACATTTTACAGTGTGGCTGAAGAGGGAGACGAATATTGACGCAAAGAAACAGACGAAGATAAGTATCGTAATAATGAACATAATACAGAGGATGTGATTGAAAAAGGAACTCTGCTGAAGTTCAGTCATATCATCATATCACCATCTTCTCTCTCTGGAATTAAGATAATTATATATTTCCTTAAAAATAAAAGCTCATATGGATCTGACGGAGTCCAACAGAATACTAAAGACTCGTTACCACGTAATGAGCCTTGTTTTACCTGAAGTATTCCACAGCGGCTATCTCGCGGAAACCCCTCGTCGTTATCTGGTCCACCTGAGATCTCCAAACTTTACTCGCTACGCAAATCGTTCGGTACAACTGTGTTCTATGCTGTTTGATGAGTCTGGATGGTAGGTCCAACAATTAAATAAGTTAAATTTTATTAATGCTAAGATAATCTTTCTACGAATTATGACCGTGCAAAATGCAGGTTCGCACTATCATTCCAAACTCCACCTCCGAGCGATCTACGACTCTTAATATCTGTACCGCGGTAATTGACTAACTTTGGTATGGAGATATACACACGCTGAAAACTTGATGTTAGTTATAGGATTTTACTTTGTGCAAAAAACTATTTTAACATTTACTATGTACTGTAATGACATCCCACAACAATGCAATCTCTCTCCTCTTCTCATATGTCCAATCTCTCTATTTTCTTTACAACGAGTACCTAAAACAGAATCTTTGGTTCGGTAAGACACCGAAATGCGTTCATAGCACGGAAGGACCGATTTTCGCAGTCGATATGGCGTTCACCACAATATCAATTCGTGGCAACACGGACGACACTTCGGTTGTAGTCAATCATGCATACGTACAGCAACAATAAAAAAGGTGTACAGTCCATTTAGCTGTATCACCGACTGATCTTCTGCGAATGTCGTTACCCTCAACGAAACAGCGAAATAATCAATTCTACAAATCTACAGTTGCTACACCAATGATAAGTGCACACGTGGCGACGAAATAATAAGTAGAACGAAACTTCAAATATTTTACGTGTCCAATTTTATGAGAATTTAAACTGGAAAAAGGACATTTTATAACATACAAAACAACTGAGTTATGCCTTATTTGCACTTAACAGCATTATAATCTTGGAGAGAGACCAATCAGTAAGTGGATATATTTAGCATCCTTTATTCAATAAGTCATTTGGAATAATGTTGTGAGGAAACTCATCTTTAACCTTAGCAGTGCTAAAGCATTTTCCATAACGCGTAACCGGGGGAGAGGATCAGGTATTTTGTGCCCACCACCAAAAGAAACGTAAAAAAATAGTTGATTTTTTTCACATTTACTAACACACTCTTTAAATAGGTATTAATTTGTAAGTAGGGTACAGAACCTGAAAATGTCATTAAGCACAATATGAGCAACTCCAATGCATTCTCTGTAATGTTTACACCGAGCGAAAGGGTACTTTATGACCAGCACAAAAAAAAAAAAAAAAAAAAATGTGAACTTCGTTAATTGTCCTCGAATTACATTTACAGTATACTTTTAAAACTACGCTTATGAATATGACATTTCTTGGAAAAGTCACATTTACTGTCTAGACTTGCATTTTTTTGTTCAAGTTTCAATGAAAAATTTAAGTCAGTTACGAAAACAGATATAAGAAATCATTAGAAACAGTAAACATATTCCTCAAAACCTTACCAGACTAGATTATGATATCTTAAAAATGGGAAGGGGGCAAAGAGTCCTCCCCCCCCCCCTGGTATTTCTTGGATTTGTAAGTAGGGTACAGAACCTGAAAATGTCATTAAGCACAATATGAGAAACTCCAATCAATTTCCCGTAAAGTTTACACAGAGTGGAGTGATCCTTTACGACCAGCACAAAAAATTAAAAAAATGTGTGAACTTCGTTAATTGTCCTTGAATTAAGACTACACGTATGTGTAAGAAGGGACCTAAATCTGAAAATATGAATACGATGTTTGTTGCGAAAAGTCAGTTACTATCAAGACTTATATATTTTTTTAAGTTTTACTGGAAAATTGAAGACAGTTACGGAAACAGATGTAAGAAATCGTTGATTACAGTAAAGATATGTTTCAAAACTTTAAAATATAAGATACCACACTAGATTATGATATTTTCAAAAGGGAAAGGTGGCAGAGAGTCCGGCCGGCCGTTGTGGCCGAGCGGTTCTAGGCGCTTCAGTCCGGAACCGCGCTGCTGCTACGGTCGCAGGTTCGAATCCTGCCTCAAGCATGAATGTGTGTGATGTCCTTAGGTTAGTTAGGTTTAAGTAGTTCTAAGTCCAGGGGAATGATGACCTCACATGTTAAGTCCCATTGTGCTCAGCGTCATTTTTGAGCAAATAGTCCCCCTCCCCCCTTGGTATTTCTTGGATTTAAGAATAAACTGAAAGTCTTCATTGCTCAAAAACGTGCAGAAAAAATAATATGTGGCGCTCACCCACGATCATCTTGTAGACGTCTGTTTTCGAAGTTTGCCACACTGACTACTGCTTCACAGGATATTTATTCCCTCACGAAGTTTGCTGTAAATACTCGACTGCATCTTTCCGGAACAATGATGAACATAATTACAATATCAGAAGGAAAAATGATATTCATTATTGCACTTTAAAGTTGTAAATACAAAAAGCGGTGCACAATGATGCAACTAAAATTTTGGAACATTTACCGAGTGGTATAAAAGTAAGTATAATTCGAAAACAAACTGCAAAAAATTTATCTTTGGAAACTCTTACTATTCCGTAGAAGAACTGTGTAGGAATTACTAACTTACATCTGTGCATTTAATAACAGTAAAGAAAAGCAGTTAATTTGCCACGTGAATGTAAATGACTTGTTCCGAATTATTACGATTCATCGTACAAACGATCAACGGAATTAACTAACTCAAGGAGCTAACATTGTGGATTTGCAGTGTAGCTACATGGAAAAACACATATTAGCTGTGATAAATTGTAAGTGAAATCAACGTTTAGTTAACTAATCATTTGAACATGAAGCTACTAGAGCAGTTCGTAATTCTGTGAAGGGACGCACTTCGTCATACTTTAATTTTAAAAAATTAGCCTAAGTAGAAACTAACCGTGTATCCCGATGAGGTCTTGAATCATATTTCATTTACTTCCAGCCTGTATACATTTTACCAGGTTCTCCTAGTAAATTTCAAAGAAATCGAAACACCACACTATTGATACAGATACTTTGTTTACGTCTTCAGCCGAGGAAGGCAAATGGCACAAATTTTTAGTTTTCCAAACAATTCTTTCTGTCTTTAAGGCTCTTCTTGTATGTGTGGTATTCTTCTGATGATGTCACTTATCTCTCCGTGGCAGCCGTCCGACAGAAAGTTTACGTTTCATGAGAGGCTCGACAAGGCCTCTAGAGCAGGGCCGGCCAAACGCTGCACGTGTGCGACAGCGACATCTGTTATTAGACATGTGTCCCAAATGAACGGCGGCGACTCCACTTCCCTGTTTATGCGGTAAAAGCAAGAGCGCAACATACCCAGTCTCGTCTACCCCTGGTAACCGTAACCTTAACAGAGAAGTACTGAGAAATGGCAGGTACGGTGAAAAAGCAAAGGACGGGAGATCTATGTTCTCAGTCGTTTAAAAATGACTGGGAACAGCAGTTCTTTTTTGTAGCCGTTGGTGAAAACTCACAGTGTTTGCTATGCCGCTGAATAATAGGCGGCCAGCGTAAGTTTTAAATTGAAACACACTACAATACGTATCACAAAGACGAGTGTAGTGTACTCAAGAGTGTAGAACGGCAAGCAAAATTAAATGTCCTTAAGAAAATGGATGAGACACATCAACTAGATTATCATTTCTCATGACCAGTGATAAACGTGTTTGGATTTATTCCTTTCATTATTAAAAATTATTGTTTACTAACTGTGCATTAGTACCTCATTCTATCCATGTTACATTATTATAAGGAAAGTTGGTCATTAAACCTATTGTTCCAATGTATACTTACATTTAGGGTTTTTTTAACGTGTGAAGGGCTACGCTGAGCTGAAGTCGATAAAACGTAACTTTCATCTAATTGCCGGTTATTATGCAGATTTCAGACGGAGCTGATGAAAGATGTAGCAATAATGGTATTGAAATAACAGGTGATCTTCGAAAGGTCAGTGAGACAGAAATTATGTGGGTGTAACTGAGGGCACCGAGAATAAGTTATAGGAAACCTTGTCTTAGTTTAATGTTATTTGAAATCGTGAATAAGGTTCGTTGGAAGTCGCCAAGTGCTCTCTTTCTTAAATACTAGATCAAAAACATTACTCGTATTTACGTGCCGTCAGTCAAGCTGCCTTAATAAAAACCCACGGTTGTTATCTGTATTACTTGTCTTACTGGGTTAAACTGTTAAAATAAAAGTAGACGTCTCAATGAGTAGACTGTGACAGTATTTTAAATGTTTAATACGCGAAATACCTTCCCATGGTTGGCTTGCAAGCTGTGGAAAGAGCACTAGAATGCGCTGGTACAGAGTATCCCAGCAAGTGGATAAAGTTACATCTGTGGGTAGAAACATGCGCTACATGAACACTGACGGCTGCGGTGTGCACGCTGTGACCCGGAAGTTGCACTTGTGCAGGAGCACCGCACGCGTGCAGAATTTCTGGCCGGCCCTGCTCTAGAGCCCTCACAAAGGTCAGTCCCGTCATCACTTCTGCGTTAGGATGGGCACCATCTACTAAAGTGAAGAAAACGGGAAGCGAGAATTTTCTTCAGCGAGTTGATGAATAAATTGCGTACCTTTCATCGGGAGGATATTTTGTCGTGTAATAGAACCTGATGATCTCTGATTTTCTTGAGGTAGGATCATTGTTTACTGCGTGGTACATAGAAGACGGTGAGACTGCAGCTTTGTTCTTTTGATCCATGCGGGAAACCAGTGTCATGTCTACAATAAAGCCGCTTACACATGTATTTACACCTCGCTGTTTACTGGCTAAAATTTGTTGTAGGACTTACTTTTCGTTTGTTTTCAGTGTACCGACGTATGTGGGAGCGTTTCTTGAAAGTTCATTGACTAACTTTGCTGATTCATCTCTAACATTTATCCGAGTATTGTCAACAGGTTTGACAAACAGAAGAACAACCTGTGTGAGAATACTGAGACCCTTCACGTTTAACGAAAAAGTGTGACCATCGCTATCGCTACCTTTCTAGATTAAATCCATGCATTATACAAGCGTATTGAGCGTACGTGGATCACTTACTACCGGGAAACTGTATTTCTACATCATACTTGACCAGTTTTTTTGGCATACATTTTACTACATTTTTAATCTACTCCTTTCAGGGAAAGGTGCTGGCATTTCATAAAGACCCACTGTAGTACCTATAGAGGAGCAAAGGTGATTATTTTCAGTTAATCGCACAAAGGTTTGTGGAACTGCTGTTGGCATGTCTACTTTAATTCTTTCCTTCCGACCATATAAGTCGGCAAATCGTAACGCATACAATAAAAACCTTCCTTTACTAACAAGGTATCTGAAAACAGGTCTGCCGTTCCACAGGCTACAGACAACCTATGAAACGAATACTTCCCTCATTAGCTGAATACACTAACAGTTCAATTAGTGCCTTCAGTTCAGTGACATAAACATCTTGTAAATATGGTAAGCGATCATTAACGAACAGACTGTGCACTAAGCTTAGATAGTGCATAGAATAAATTCGTCAAGAATACCCCGGATAAAGAACAGATTTTGTACTCCCATAACAGCAAGGTTTTCTCTGAGACTTACCACGGTCTGTCGCAGTCCAGGCAGCTGCAAGACGATGCTGAGTTGCCTTAGCATTACGTTAGTTGCCGGCTGCTGTTTTTTCCATAGAAAAGAAGTAAGCTTCTGCATAGACATAACCTGTCACAACTTACTCACTATCAGTTTCCTGTAAAATGAATCAATTAAGGTGTCACAACCCGTTCAATTAGAGTTGAAGCTCCATGAAGTCCTTAGAGAGTGGGTTAATCATCTGTGGGTCATCAGTGTCGGACATTGTCACTGCGTTGCTGATACCATTGTAAACTGTCGATTTCAGCCACGAAATACCTGGCGATCAACGCATCAAGGGAAGGGGTAATATCATTGACGCCCTTTATGTCACTCTGGGAGACCTTTTCGCGTCGATTTTGATCAGCAGTGTGTCGAAATGTTTTCCTAGGCCACCGGTAAGAAGATCGCGTTACTTCAACGCTGCGTGTCGTGGTTCTGACCTCAAAAAAATTGGTAGTAAGTGGGTAACACGGTGTATGACCACCTTTCCATAGTATGACACGTCCACTGTGACATTCTGTAGAAATATGGTGAAGTTTGGAACCAATGTGACATCATTAATCCAGCTGACAACCTCTCTTGAACACCCTGGAATCTGAAACATTGCCAAGGCCTAGAAGGACGTCGCAGGGCACCACGCTTTTGCTCCATTACAGAAAAAATCTGTAGACACCTTCGAGATAAGTTTCAAGCTTCTGCATTGCAGTGGGAGACAATTATGGAGTTTCATAAAAGTAACACTCTAATTGTGTTGTGCGGTGTAGTACCGAGTATAAAATATCAGCATCGGTATATTTAAAAGGGTGCTAATTTTCTGTGGACAGGAGAATATTTAGAAGTAACGGATGACCAAACTACTCTGCGATACATGAGCCACTTAACCTGCAACTACGTGTGACACTCGTGGTCTTGTACGTCTGTCGGGTCAAACGCAAATATCGCGGGCCTGGCCCATGGTACGTCGGTTGCGACTTACGATGTGTCCCTACTGTCACAGCACAGGCTAGGCTCGTACTATATTATTATTATCTATTTGTATCACACTCAGTTACATGATATTTCGGCATTCGCTAGTGTGCCACCGAAAGTGACAGTGGTCACTTCATACGTACTGTAAGGCAAAAATGCAGGCGATTAATTACCGAGGATGATACCGCGGGCGAAAATCGGCTACCAGGTCTCTGGATTTGAAAAGAAATACGAAATAGTCCTAAAATCTGGTATTATAGACTCATTGCTAGCTTGAAAATGGCAGCCTTACATGATGTAGGAGTAAACAAAAGAGAAGGAGATATATTTAATGTAATATTTGGTAACGCGTTCTGAGAAAATACTGTATTCTAGACTAACCGCTACACAAAAAAAAAAACCGAGATATAATTACTGTAATATTTGGTAGCATGTTCTAAGAGAATATTGTACCCGAGACTAACTGGTACGCAGAATAAATACGAACCAGTCCTAACAGAATACGAAGAATTGACATTTGATTTCCTGTGGATTGTAATGAAATGAAAAGATATTTTCCCTTGTCCATAATGATGGCGCAGTTAAAAAAAATCCAAATGAACTGGTGAAAGAGGGTTGTTACAGAAGCGCCCATACTTAGACACACAATGCCGTTGAAAAGACACCTGCAAATTGCAAGATGCTTGCGAACATCTAGTTACCAATACAGATAAATTGGGCTAAAATAAGACCTATGACCAAGGATTTGAAACAAATATTTAAATAAAAGTGTACAATGATACAGAATATAACTATCGATGAAATTTAATGGAAGCATATCTTAATACAGTTCAATCCATCAGAAGGGGCACGATACATCATTAAATTTTACGAATTATATGAGTCAGATTCAGTTAATTGCTATGACTTTAAAACATATGCAGGCCATCATAAGGCAAACTGTGATGACAGTTCCTCCGAAAGCGATGTCAACGAGCTATCACAGTCAGTGTTGCACAAAGGACGTACTTGACACTAACATACAATTGTAAAAGGAAAATGTCATTGGCACAGTACGTGCCAAAACATTTATGTAAACTAAAATTAAAGAAGGGCGAATACAGGACGAGTAGCTGCAATCGAACAGTCGCTATAAAACAGAAATTATCACACAAAGATCCAACCATATATCAAAACAAAGTTGTGTGATCGACTACATCATGGGAATGGTTGGAATTGTTTGGCAAGACTAAGTACTAGCATGCGTCTCAATCATAAAAAAATATATGAAAGCACATGGATTTTCTTTTGTCTTTTCAATACTGATCTTTTCAAGTAGTGCATTTTGTGCCAGAAAAAAAAGTAACAGTAAAAAACGCAGTTACGTTGATTACATGATTAAAATAGCTGAATCATCGGTGGAGAATACCAAAACCAGATTATATGGGACGAAAAGGAGTATCGTACGAAAATTTACCAGAGGGACTGCACGTGAAACATTGGGCCCATTTTCCTAAGCTTATGGACCCAAAAGCGTAAAAAACAAGATCATCAAGAATGAAAAATTTCCACGAAAAACGAAAAATAAGAAAAGTAATTAAACAGCTCGGAAGTGCAGGAGATACATAGTTCCATTACAGGTACCCGTACGTTTCTATCGATATAAATTCGTGTGGTTGCTTTTTGTAAAAATGCAACCTTTGTGAATTTTGAATGTATTCATAAATTAAAGGTAAACGATATTGATTTCTATTATATTGTATTGAATGATAAAAAATCTATCATGGTATTTTTAACAGAATTATTACATGAGGTAGTCGCAAAATTAAAGCAGTAGGATCTAACACATTTACTTGTGTACCGTAAGTCATGTGCGATTCTCACACGTCGGACCGGACTGCCGAACCGTGGGATGGCTCGAAGGGCGGGTGATTGTGTTACATTTTTTGCCCAGGCCGTTGGAAGTTAAATAGAAAGTAAAGGGGTTAAAATCGCTCACCTGATACTCGTATTTAGGGAAGGTGTCCTGACAACAGAGAAAACCTTAAAAGTCCATCTCGTTACTAAGTCAGCACTCAGGACGTCATACAAAAAACATTCAATTAAAATATGCCGTACCGACAGTTGTGTTCAGCATGTTCCTTATGACGTAAGAGAAATCCGTGCGTCAATGGACAATGTACCCTCTGAGTCTACTACTTCTTCAGCTCATCAATGTCAGAAGGAGGTAAGCCATAGTCGCACTGAAGGTTTCATTAACCCCAACTATAGCTCCGCACTGCCAGCCTCGGTACCTGACACCAACAAATGGTCTGCCAGGTTACGTAATAATCTGTAGTGGGATTGAACAGCGAGCAGGAGGTGGATGAGTGCAGGTCTCCTTGGCAACTGCATAAGCGCGTTCATTCGTCCGAATCCGTATGTGGTTTAGAACACAGCAAAGTATTTCTTCTTTCTTTCCTTTTCTTTGCGGGATTAGGAGAGCATCTTAAAAATCTTACACCATCGAATCCGATTGGAAGGGCGCTTTGCAAGTCAGAGAAGATGAGAAATTTCTTGTCACGATACCGTCTAAAAAAATGGTTCAAATGGCTCTGAGCACTATGGGACTCAACTACTGAGGTCATTAGTCCCCTAGAATTTAGAACTAGTTAAACCTAACTAACCTAAGGACAACACACACATCCATGCCCGAGGCAGGATTCGAACCGGCGACCGTAGCGGTCCCGCGGTACCAGACTGCAGCGCCTAGAAACGCACGGCCACTTCGGCCGGCCCGATATCGTCTACTCAGGTACATTACCCCCAGGGTAGCAAACAATTAGGCATAAAACTGGTCTGGAAGCCCTATCCTAAGGGCGAAAGCGGGGGAAACACGACAAAGCAGCCGATAATATGCCCCTGCTTATATCGATTCGTGTAAATGCTAATAAAACCACATTGTCGATTTACAATAGCGACTTAGAATAATGTAAAATTCGATTTCGAAAATATATTCTGGGGTACAATGCTTCTTGTAACAATTCAGTTCAAAAAGCAACCTCTACCCCTTTAGAACGCAGTAGAAACCCATGCTCCACCCATTGCGTTGTATCTCAATAGCCTCCATCGGCAATAACTCATATCTCTCCCTCGCACGGATCCCAATGGCCTCGTTGTCTGAAAACGGTCATTGGACAGACGTTCCAATGGTAGACAGTGTGAGGGAAATGTTCTCAGGGATGGACTTCACCAGTTTATAGACTGTATATTTTTACGTCATTTTGTAAGCAACAACCTGAGTTAATGTCTAACAACTCGTTTTCCTTTTGTATTGCGTGGACGTGGAGAATGTAATTCCACCTAGTCAGTAAATTAAGTAAATCACACAGTTTTGTTACTAATCCCGCAAACTTTGTAAGATTAGACTATACATCCGTTCACTTACCCCTGTAATCATCAGCAACCAAGTTATTGCTCATGAAAGTGTGGGAACATGACTGAAAGTAGGATGTAGCCAGCATTGCTTCACTGATGTCACATTCAGTTTAGTTCTCGCATTGAGCGTCAGACCAATAGAGGACAAGCATCTTTAATTCTATTGCACAGTGCCAAGAAATTAATGGCAGACGCCGCGATTTACGCGAGACCTTATCAAGCATTACGGTATGCCAACTCACATTTAAAATCACACTACATACACGTTTGTAACACATACCCTCAAAACGCACACACTCACAAAACAAAACAAAAATATGCAACTTTAGGAGCATTAATTTAAAAGACAGAGGTAGTTTAAATAAGAAAAATGCCCATAACTAATGGAGGGTCAACAAAGCTACACTGAAGGTTAATGACACACTATCAGCAGTTTTATATACGCAGGGGAAACTAAGAAAAGCAAGAGAAAGAATATAGTTTCATAATGAAACAAACTGCTGAATTCCGTTAAATGCGGAGAGCGCACAGCAGTGCAACTTATCTGTTGAAATGGAGGCGGGGGCTTATGATGTTACAGCTAAAGTTATTACAACAGCTCTGTTCGTTCTAGTTCCACGGCGATGTATGCTGGTTATGTGGCAAAGGTATCTGCAGTGAAGTTTAACTGGCCACTGGCTGAAAGGCTAATTGCTGGTGACAATCCACAGGTTAAGTTCTCGTTCCAGTACCAGCTACAGAGTTCGTGACCATTTGAGACCGCGATGTAACTATTCGTCACGTTTGTATATGATTACCACATTATCAAATTCGCAGTTAGTAAAACCGCTCTTGCACCTGATCCTCAATTGTAATTATGTTCACAGCCACAGCTACGGCTTCAAGCACTCGGCTGTTCGTTAAGGAGACAAATATAATACAGTTTTATGAATCGCTGGCTCTCGTGACGCAGTTAAATGAAAAAACAGTTTTATCCACACGGTAACAATAACTATGATGTGTACTCGCGAAAGCTTTGTCAGTACCGGTTGAGGCACAGTCCATTTAGTAATATTCACAAAGTATGATCTCTGTTCATGAGAATCACTTCAATTTTGATTCCACACTGCTATGGAAATCCGAATCTTCAGTCATTAAGTTCACGATTGACTGCCTCGACAAGTTTTTTCGATCTCAAGTCAACAACGCGATTCTCGCCATACTGCCGTACACAAACACTTAGTTATTCTCCCTTACTGCATATCGCTGTTCCACTGTCAATCTCGATATCGCTGTCTGTGCTTCCATGCCTACGATTTGCATAGCAGTTCTTCAAATCACAGTTAATATTTGTAATATTGTAACAAATGCAGAAAAAATAAAGAAAAGAATTTTATAGTTTTTCTACGTTCAAGTAATAAAAAAGGAAACAAAAATAAACTGCAGTTACGTTTGTAACGTTCTTTTAAAGGTTTTGTGTTTTTGTTAGCCAATCAATATGCAATGCGAAATGTTTGTCTTACGCAAATTTTCTGCGTGATTCGTTGTTCAACAGTATGTGTCCTTACTCAATGTCACTGTAATAAAAAAAAAAATTAAACAACTTAATGTGGAAAACCGGTATGCAATACCTAAAATGAAATCAGTCCCTCTGAAATTTACCCAGTCTTGTGAGCACCCAGTTCTATGGCCCAATACAAAAAAACTGACAAAATTCCATGCGAAAATAAACAAGCAAATAAATTTTCCTTAGTTCTAGTGTCGCAACGGATGTAATCTTGGTATTCTGTTCTCTCCACAGTAGGAGGCATAGAAAATATTCAGTCCTGGCAAAGCGAAATGCAAAGCCGGACGCACAACAGCTTCATACAGTTGATATCAGTAGATTAGCTGAAAAATGAACAACCTTGCAAATGTTCAGTGAAAATACTGGATATGGCATCAGCGCTGTGCAACGCTGCCCGCATTGGAACTGTTAAAAACATTAATACTTTTCGAATTCTAGCACACTGATATTTTTCTGATTCTGATTGAAATATCATTTCTTTTAGACACTATTCATGGGATTTAAATAAACACGACATCGGAGAGGTTTAGGCACTGATAAGGGGTATGCTAAGACCAAATGCTTCAGTTCGAAAATTGTATTCAAAATAAAGTTTCTCTTTCACAAAACATGGTATGAAGCATTCTACATTAACTTTAAAATCAGTGAACTTCTCAACTGTTCCACAATTCTCACACACTGTCGTAATTAAAGGCACATGGATCGCTACATGACAAAAAGGCTTACATCGTTTGATAAAATAGATTGCAAAATTTAGTTTCCCTGTATCAGGATTACAAAACACACAAAATATCACAAATCTGGTATACCTAATCAACCTATACATTAAATGTGATGGTTCCTACATTCAAGGGTCAGTACTGTACAAATTAGCGAACCCACATTGCGTTGCTATATACTTAAAAATAAATACAGAAAATTTCATTACCTTACAAATTTGTTCCAGTTGCTTTACCTTTGAGTTACAGTATCATTCATCACTCCATTTTATAAAATTTATATTAAGGGTGTCCATAGACCAGTAACTAAATTCTCACTCATTGCCACTAGCTTTAAGCCTTGCATCCTACCTATAACAGAGTGCAACGAACGGCAACTGCTCCTGTGCTCCTACTTACAATCGATTCTGCCACTTAGGCATCATATTTGGTTCAGTGGTGTCAAAAATACAATCTCTTCTGCATATGGTAACAGTTTTAGATTATTTTTCATGAACTATATTACAAAATCGGGCTCCACGTACAACTGGACCCCTCACACGTTTTAAAATTATTACCAAACACAGCTATGCTTCACCACCAAAGATATGAATACTTAGTTTATCAAAGGAAAAGAAATGACAGAAAAAAATAACCTATCACTCTCGGCAACGGAGATGGATGCTGGTGGTTGTGGGACAGTCCTATTCGCTTGGAGAACCATAAGGAGAATACATGGAATGCACAGTGTAGGCTCACCAGCCTCTGCACACTAGCCAGAAACTGGACTTTTCGATAAGTGCTGTTGGTGTACTATACTAGCATTTTGAGGTATTAAGGCGTCGTTGATCCATAAACCTGGGTATGGTATTCAAGCACGGTCCACAAGAAGGCCTCATAAAACTGGAGACATGCCCTGCCTGTTTCCCAAGACCTATGACTCACGACTGTGGGAATGTTTAAAGTCTTGAGACATTTTAATTTCAATTCCTTAACAGATGGCAGCCTCAGTAGCCTCTTATCAAATATAAGAGATATTTTTCAACATATTGAATGAATACGTTCATATATGGAGAATCCTGCAGAAGCCAAGTCAGAAAGAGATGACAGTGTTCCATCTACGAGTACATAACAAAGAGGCACAAACGAAGTTACAAGTGGTATTTGAGGGGGTCGAAGTTTTTTATAGCTCTCGATCAGATTCTGTCATTTCAAAAGCACTACACGAACGAACCAAAAAAAAGGTTGGTTCGAGTGTAAATTTAGGCCACAAAATAACCGTCAATAACTTGAGAACAAATGAAATATGCTACATCATATTGAAATTTCACTTATCTTTTTAGCTCTTGAATATTGTGCTCCTGCATGGGAAAACAGCGCACGTACAGACGAGAGAGATGTACTTATGAATGAGGCCATGAGGACCGCTACTGGCACTGTCAAGTTAACTTCTGTTCAATGATTACCTCCACTATCCCATATTGTTCCCAAGGTTTCAAAATAAAAGTACCCACTGTGCAAATTCTTAAGAATATGGTCTCACAGGAATCTATTTGTAGGTGGTTCTTTAGAACTGACAAGCCATACACCTAAAGCCCCGTAAACAATTTTCGGTAGATCGTTAGGTCACATACGTTTTTTATTTCACCGAAAAGTAGAAAGAACACTGGAGCGAATATCAATCTCAGATCGCCTACCCATTTCAAAACCCACCGACGAATGAGAGAAACACAACCGCCCCCGAACAGGACGGAGAAAATATGGACACCTTGAAGAAGTGAGGTTACTCTGAAAGTGCTGTGTGCGAGAATGGAATGGAGGAACAGGGAATAGGATGTATTGAGGTGAACTGTCCACTTCATGTTTTCCGAACTGACTGAAAGGGTTGCATCTATTAACAGCGAATGCTGCGATCTAATTTTTCGATTTAAACATAAACCTCAATACTTATTGTATACTTGCTTTTACACTCCAGGAAATTGAAATAAGAACACCGTGAATTCATTGTCCCAGGAAGGGGAAACTTTATTGACACATTCCTGGGGTCAGATACATCACATGATCACACTGACAGAACCACAGGCACATAGACACAGGCAACAGAGCATGCACAATGTCGGCACTAGTACAGTGTATATCCACCTTTCGCAGCAATGCAGGCTGCTATTCTCCCATGGAGACGATCGTAGAGATGCTGGATGTAGTCCTGTTGAACGGCTTGCCATGCCATTTCCACCTGGCGCCTCAGTTGGACCAGCGTTCGTGCTGGACGTGCAGACCGCGTGAGACGACACTTCATCCAGTCCCAAACATGCTCAATGGGGGACAGATCCGGAGATCTTGCTGGCCTGGGTAGTTGACTTACACCTTCTAGAGCACGTTGGGTGGCACGGGATACATGCGGACGTGCATTGTCCTGTTGGAACAGCAAGTTCCCTTGCCGGTCTAGGAATGGTAGAACGATGGGTTCGATGACGGTTTGGATGTACCGTGCACTATTCAGTGTCCCCTCGACGATCACCAGTGGTGTACGGCCAGTGTAGGAGATCGCTCCCCACACCATGATGCCGGGTGTTGGCCCTGTGTGCCTCGGTCGTATGCAGTCCTGATTGTGGCGCTCACCTGCACGGCGCCAAACACGCATACGACTATCATTGGCACCAAGGCAGAAGCGACTCTCATCGCTGAAGACGACACGTCTCCATTGGTCCCTCCATTCACGCCTGTCGCGACACCACTGGAGGCGGGCTGCACGATGTTGGGGCGTGAGCGGAAGACGGCCTAACGGTGTGCGGGACCGTAGCCCAGCTTCATGGAGACGGTTGCGAATGGTCCTCGCCGATACCCCAGGAGCAACAGTGTCCCTAATTTGCTGGGAAGTGGCGGTGCGGTCCCCTACGGCACTGCGTAGGATCCTACGGTCTTGGCGTGCATCCGTGCGTCGCTGCGGTCCGGTCCCAGGTCGACGGGCACGTGCACCTTCCGCCGACCACTGGCGACAACATCGATGTACTGTGGAGACCTCACGCCCCACGTGTTGAGCAATTCGGCGGTACGTCCACCCGGCCTCCCGCACGCCCTCACTCAGAGTCCGTCAACTGCACATACGGTTCACGTCCACGCTGTCGCGGCATGCTACCAGTGTTAAAGACTGCGATGGAGCTCCGTATGCCACGGCAAACTGGCTGACACTGACGGCGGCGGTGCACAAATGCTGCGCAGCTAGCGCCATTCGACGGCCAACACCGCGGTTCCTGGTGTGTCCGCTGTGCCGTGCGTGTGATCATTGCTTGTACAGCCCTCTCGCAGTGTCCGGAGCAAGTATGGTGGGTCTGACACACCGGTGTCAATGTGTTCTTTTTTCCATTTCCAGGAGTGTAGCTCGCGGCTATCCATATGTGACATGTTTTTCACATGGACATATATATGTGTCACATACATAACATATTTCACATATATCTGTACACATAATTCATCCGCATGTCTAGCGAATGTTTCATCTAATTTCAAAGGAAACATGTAATTCTACCAGAAACGATTGTCGTTTCGAGAAAATGGACCGTCGTTGGAAAATGATTTTCCGCTGTTTTACACCATGCAATTCTAGGGACAATGCTAAGTGTGTGCGTTATATTGCGCCGTGTGGCATGAACTTTCGCGCTGAAACACGCAGACAAAATTACTGTAACGCTGCAGTGCTTATTCTCACGAATTGTTTCAAGCACTGAACAACGCAAATGAGACACAGATAGCGGTTCATACTTTTAATGTATACTAAGGCTACTAATTACAACAAGGAAATACCAACGGGTCGTTTCTAAATGTCACCCTTCTCATCTTCAATCCCACCGTTAATGGTAGCAGGGCTACTTTACTCCTACACTTCTTTTTATTCAAATAAACAGTCATAAATGTACCAAATTAGGTTGATTTGTCTCCAGTCGTTCGTGAGCTATTCTTTTATGACACATCTTTTTACTCAAAATCCTCACCCATATGTTCGTTGGCGGCGTGGTACTGTCACAGAAAATTTTTATCCACAGCAAGTGACATGTTCGCCAGCTTTGGTAGAATTTCATTGAGGCATTTCAGAAATATGCTGAAATGTCACTGTCTTAGCACCATTTTCCCCTTCCCCATCCTTACCCCTAAACTACAGGGGTGAAATATCATCATTACGCTCACCAATTAATCTAGCGACCTCGAATGCTATTGCTTTGATACCAATATCAGTCGTATTATATGACAAGTATTATCACCCATTTCCCGACCACTACATGTAGAAATGGTTTGGGAATATTACGACTAAAATATTTTTATACAAATAATTATCCAAATAACGAATCACGTATGCAAAAAATTTGATTGAAGTTTTTTCAGACGTTATTTTCACCTCCACCACTATGCATGATTGTTATCGCCACAGAAACCTTGGCGGGAGGGAGCACAACTCACCAAATATTTCATCGTAATAAGATTAATAATATAAGAACGCATAAACGATGAAAGAAACTACACTATTGGAAATCAAAATTGCTACACCATGAAGATGACGCGAAATTTAACCGACAGGAAGAAGATGCTGTGATATGAAAATGATTAGCTTTTCAGAGCATTCACACAAGGTTGGCACCGGAAGCGACACCTACAACGTGCTGACATGAGGAAAGTTTCCAACCCATTTCTTGTACACAAACAGCAATTGACCGGCGTTGCCCGGTGAAACGTTGTTGTGATGCCTCGTGTAATGAGCAGAAATGCGTACCATCACGTTTCCGACTTTGATAAATGTCGGATTGTAGCTTATCGCGATTGTGGTTTATCGTATCGCGACATTGCTGCTCGCGTTGTTCGAGATCCAATGACTGTTAGCAGAATATGGAATCGGTGGGTTCAGGAGGGTAATACGGAACGCCGTGCTGGATCCCAACGGCCTCGTATCACTAGCAGTCGAGATGACAGGCATCTTATCCGCATAGCTGTAAAGGATCATGCAGACGCGTCTCGATCCCTGAGTCAACAGATGGGGACGTTTGCAAGACAACAACCATCTGCACAAACAGTTCGACGACGTTTGCAGCAGCATGGACTGTCAGCTGGGAGACCATGGCTGCGGTTTCCTTTGACGCTGCATCACAGACAGGAGCGCCTACGATGGAATACTCAACGACGAACCTGGTTGCACGAATGGCAAAACGCCATTTACTCGGATGAATCGAGGTTATGTTTACAGCATCATGATGGTCGCATCCTTGTTTGGCGACATCGGGGTGAACGCACATTGGAAGCGCGTATTCGTCACCGCCGTACTGGCGTATCACCTGGCGTGATGGTATGGGGTCCCATTAGTTACACGTCACGGTCATCTCTTGTTCGCATTGACGCCTCTTTGAACAGTGGACGTTATATTTCAGATGTGTTACGACCCGTGGCTATACCCTTCATTCGATCCCTGCGAAACCCTACATTTCAGCAGGATAATGCACGACCGCATGTAGCAGGTCTTGTACGGGCTTTTCTGGATACAGAAAATGTTCGACTGCTGCCCTGGCCAGCACATTCTCCAGATCTCTCACGAATTGAAAACGTCTCGTCAATGGTGGCCAATCAACTGGCTCGTCACAATACGCCAGTCACTACTCTTGATGAACTACGGTATCGTGTTGAAGCTGCATGGGCAGCTGTACCTGTACACGCCATTGAAACTCTGTTTGCCTGAATGCCCAGGCGTATCAATGCCGTTATTACGGGCAGAGGTTGTTGTTCTGGGTACTGATTTCTTAGGATCTATGCACCCAAACTGCGTGGAAATGTAATCGCATGTCAGTTCTAGTATTATATGTTAGTCCAATGAATACCCGTTTATCACCTGCATTTCTTCTTGGTGTACCAATTTTAATGGCCAGTAGTGTAGTATTAATTTTTATATGTTAGATATATGTGTGTATGGTTTCTAAGCCAATAAGATATGCACTATTAAAACGCTATCCTGAACCCAAAAAGCAGTACCAGTTGAAGGGTGGGGGCAACAGAGACCCTGTTTTTTATATTTGCCGTAGTTATTGACCAGAGTTGAAAATTTAAAATTATGTCATAAACTGCACTTGGGGATTAACCTTATCTCTTTCCAGGCTGATATACGTCAATTCCCATACATTATGATCAGGTCAAAATACAGACAAAATTCTTATGGTGATAGTTTTTTCGAACCCTCACTTGCACGACTGAGCTAGGTAGGTTTAATCACAGGCCATATAATATGTATTGTGCTGTTCAAGAAGTGAGTTTATTTACTATTCTTTCAAGAATTTTGAATAGAACAGTATGACAAATGTGATATAAACATAAATATGTTGCAAAATAACCTACTCTCACACAAACCCAGACACAAGCTGGCCGGGAGGTTCTAGGCGCTACACTCTGGAACCGCGCGACCGCTACGGTCGCAGGTTTGAATCCTGCCTCGGGCATTGATGTGTGTGATGTCTTTAGGTTAGTTAGGTTTAAGTGGTTCTAAGTTATAGATGACTGATGACCTCAGCTGTTAAGTCCGAGCCTGCCGCGGTGGTCTAGCGGTTCAAGCACTCACTCCGGAACCGCGCGACTGCTACGGTCGCAGGTTCGAATCCTGCCTCGGGCATGGATGTGTGTGATGTCCTTAGGTTAGTTAGGTTTAAGTAGTTCTAAGTTCTAGGGGACTGATGACCACAGATGTTAAGTCCCATAGTGCTCAGAGCCATTTGAACCATTTTTGTTGAGTCAGATAGTGAGCAGAGCCATTTGACCCAGTTCAAGAGATATGACGTCATAAAAATTTAGATGCGTGAAAATAGCTTTTGCTTAAAATGGCATGGTATAAAACCTCAGCTGCAGGGATGACGTTTTAGTTTATTACTTTCTTATTGATAACCCTATTTGCATCACGCCCAGCAAACAACATCTACATATATCAGTTAATGTACCCACTAAATTGTAGCAACGTACGGCACATAGTGCAGAATGTATGACGTCATAAACACTGATATGCGAGAAAAACTTTCGCTTAAAATGGAGCGCAAATTACACACATAATATTCAACGAGGGTTTCACGATGAGAACACCTGATGACTTCCAACACTCTTAGTACAGTTTCAAACCTTTCCTAAGGTTTTTTTTTTTTTTTTTTTTTTTCGCTTACATGATTCGAAGCAAATATTTAACACGTGATCGCGTTTATAAAGTGATGATTGAAGCTGTTTTACACATATGAGTTAGATTCTTTAAAGAGTTGGGCGGTGGCGTTGGGTGGGGGGGGGGGGGGGGGGGAGGGACGGAGGGTGTTAGGGAGGGAGTCACAAAGTATAACGGGCAATCGCATAGTTTCCGTTTGAAGACAATACAGTCCAGAATCGGTATGACAGTCTGGTAAATTCACCCCAAGAACTGAGGCAATCATCCCAACGACGCACCAGGTTAAAGATAACTGCGCGGTAAAACTTTGCGTCCGGCTGCGTGAAGAAATACGTAACCGCCCGCTACACAAAGCGTGATAATGGGTAAAGATCAGGAATACAGGACAGTCTTTCGACTTCTACGCTACAGCGTTTGCCAAATTGGCTCACGTTTGGGGTTGAGGTTTTCGACAAACATGAGGCCACACACACATTCATCACTTTCCATCTTCAGCCCAGAAGAAAAAAATAAAAAAAATGGTTGGTGACGTCGCGCCATAGTTCACGTGCCACATTTACCTGAAGCACGTCGGAACTACTCCTCTGCTATATGTCGGTTACTGTACATCAGCATCGGCATCGCACTAGGTTGCATATACGCTGCAGCAACGGCCACAGACGGAAGCTTTTTGATTGCTCCTTATATATTTAGTAATCATAACAGGCTTAACTTGCCGATGCCTGCAGTCACTCATATTTCTAACCCGCTTTAAATTCTAGAGCCCACAAATGCATTCCAGCTCGACTGTAGATGGTGGGGAAATAAATACGCTTATGGCAAAGGGGAAGCTCCGCAGACGCAGGCCTGCGGCGTCGCCGCCCCGATAGCAGCCACATCCGTTATCCAGAGCGTGTGCCCCTCCCACGTCCCACCGTCGCTACATCCGTTACTCTGACTCTCCCCTCCACGCCACATCCGTTACGCTGCTTCTCCTCCCCCTCCATCCCCCCCCCCCCTCCTCATACACCGCCTCGAGCACGAACGCTCGCGATTTCGCTCGCAGACGCCGGGATTTATGCGCAGTATCCGGCGTGCTTATCGCCTCTGTCGTCAGAGTTATTGACGGTCTGCGCCGAAGGCGTCGTTTCCCGGGATCTCTTTCATGAGTGAAAATCTGGCTCATGAGTGAAACTCTCACTGTCGCTGAAGCAGAACATTCAGCAATGTACCCCACCCATCCCCCTCCCACTCCATGCAGCCTAGACTGATGGTCGAGATAGACATTATTCAATTTATTTTTTTAAGATTATCTGTGATACAAGTGTTACACGGAGGGTTACAAAACAAATCTGGATAGCGATTCATTTTCGACAGTGCAGATTTACTATTAAAGTGTAGAATGAATACTGACATAGAAGGGTTTGAAATGATTCAAAAAATAGGCTAACGTAGGTTAAAATATCTAGGACCCGTTACTCACTGTTTCCACTTTGTACTGTAAGCTGCTGAAAATTAAACTGGGAAAGAGTATACAATATTAGGTAATGTTATCCAAATGTAAATCATTTTATGTGTATTTCACACATCGTGAATGCTCCTAATTCTGTTAAGATGATTTCCTGGTGATGCTAAACTGTATAGCAAATGTTATTTGTCTTGTCATTGATGTATTTATTATCTCTATTCGCTGCTAATGCCAACGGCCTTGCCGCAGTGTTAACACCGGTTCCCGTCAGACCACCGAAGTTAAGCGCTGTCGAGCTGGGCTAGTACATGGATAGGTGACCGTCCGGTCTGCCGACTCGGACTCGTAAACCGACATACGGCCGGGAGAGCGGTGTGATGACCACATGCCCCTCCGTATCCGCATCCAGTGACGCCTATGGACTGAGGATGACACGGCGGCCGGTCTGTACTGTTGGGCCTTCCAAGACCTGTTTGGACGGAGTTGGTTAGTTATTCGCTGCTGATATTTTGCAACAATTCTTCACTATAAAATTAATGAAACACTAATAAATCGAGTTTGGATATGGTTATTATTGGGAACCACGGACTTGCAGATGTGTAATGCATGTTCCACAATTACCAGCATACTCACGGATTGTTCTCTCTTACACTAAGCTAGAGTGATTTCTGGAATAGTAGATCGACTCGTTAGTATCAAGTTCCACATTTCTTACTTAAATTCGTGTTAGTTTCATGTATGTGGTAACCCATTTCTTAATTTCGACAGTAGCTGGCCACTCGTTGGCCTTGACGAATTAAACTGTATGCATCGAGGGGCAGGTTTACATTGTTGGTTGTACTGTTACACTCTCTCAGGAAACTGTGGAGACTATTACTTTCCGTGTAATGAAAACGTGAAGTAGAGCCTACCTCAGACGGCACCAACACTACGTAACTCGTAAACTCTGGCTGCACCGCACACAAGCAAGCGCGGCGTGACAAACAGCTATGAGCGCTGAGGCGGAACTTATATGTCTGGAGTTTCCACCTTATAATTGCAATTTGGCTTACACGTGCATTCCACTAGCTTCGTTCGTCTACCTGCGTATAGTTGGAGTAACAGTTTAAGCACTTGTTTCGTTGTTAAAAATTGAATCGTGTTGTGTAGTTACGGGTTTTGAGCCTAGAGAACAAGTTTTCGTAGCAGTATTCACTCGTTACCGGGGTCTGTCAGACTCTAGTTTCAATGCAAATATTTCTAATTTCATTTTCTATCACTGTCGCTAAGTGTCTATGAAATGCCTTAAACGAATCGCATAAGTTACGATTGTTCTCCGTTATAAGATATGAGATGCGTTATCGTTTGCACTCATTACTTGTGAAGCTGATGACTTCTTAATGTAACCTTACAGATATAAGAAAAGAACCACGCTTTAGGAGTGTGAGAGTGAGCTACTCACATGCATGCCACGTTTGCATTAATAACAACTACTTTGCTATTTACTTCATCTTAACATGAATTGGAGTGAAACGAAAACGTTATTTAGTTATCCCAGTTGATAAAATACGATGGCAGCTGAACTTGACCCTAATGAACATCTGGGAAAATTTTGTTTGAAAGTCTGTATGTAAGGAAATGGTAACAGGCTGTAAGACGTGTGAAATAAGCAAGTCAGCATCAGGGGCTCTCCAAACATTATTGTCTCAGAGGAAGTTAGATACCGATGGATTATCTGGCCCGTTTCCAAACTCGCGTGAGGGCTACCAATACACATAACTATGTGCAGACTCATTTACGCGTTAATCAAGGTTTAACCCGATGCATTGTACGGCGTCTCAAATTACAATTAAAGGACTTCCGATGATATTCGGTACTTCCGGGCCTTGCAGAGTGCTGGTCAGAGGCAACGCTGGTGTTTATGATACCACAACGACTCGTTACTATCTAAATTCGTCCTTTACTGAGAGAATAAACTACAATTTCACCCGCACTCTGGTCGCTTAGCATCATGCTGACCATATCCGTAGGGACACTTCTTTTCCTGGTTTAAGTTATGCGTTTAATACAATAGTGCTTGAGGTAAACAAGCGCACTCCCCTTCCTTACTACCTAAATTCGTCCTTTACTGAGAGAGTAAACTACAATTTGCCCCGCGCTCTGGTCGCTTAGCATCATGCTGACCGTATACGTTGGGACACTTCTTTTCCTGATTTAAGTTATGCGTTTAATACAATAGTGCTTGAGGTAAACAAGCACACTCCCCTCCTGCCTCCTTGATGTTCGCCGTTAAGAGAAACAGTGCTCTGTTGAAATCGCAGTCGTTAAACGACCTCCTACCGAAACAGGTGAACGCTGTGCAGATCCGATCCAGCTTGAAGCACTCGCTCGCCCATTAAAAGACGTAACGCAATAAAATCCTGGGAGGCAGCTGACATCACGTACATATGTTAGGATCGTAGGACAGAAAGGCAGAGAGACGAATAAAATCATGGGAAATCTCCATCGCAGATTCGTGGAATCGCTTCAGATTCTCCGGTTCAAGATGCCGGTCAACTTACTAGTCAAGACTCCTCACGTCTGCGTATGTTTAGGGTGCATTTGTATCAAACTAAGCCCTTGCAGAAGGGTGTTGATGGCCGACGAACATTTTGGTTTGCTTCGTGCACCAAACGCGAGGGAATTCTTTCATGTGTGCGTGTTAACTAAGGAAGAGTGCTCTCTATCATTTGTCTCATGGTATTTTATGTTCTCTTGTGATGTGAGCTACGGTGTTACCCGTACCAGCCTACATCGTAATCATGTATGTGTTAACACTACATGTATCAGAGCTACGGTTTGGTAGTTTCAGAACACAACTTAAGTGACGTAGTAAATGGTACCGTTACCACTATTATTGGTGGAAATGGTAGAGAACGGAACAAAAATGAATGTGTAAGATGTAAGGGGTCCGTAGGCCCTTACTATAAGTTTTGCGACAGCACAGGTCGACAGGACAAACAATCGATAGTGTGCGTCGGGTGGCGAGAGCGAGAGCGAGAGCGAGTGTTGAGACAGGAGTGTGGTACGCGCTGTGGGCCGAGCCGGGTGGAGGTCTGTTGCTGGAATGCAAGACCGTACCGACAAAGGGAGTGGCCATCGCCGTGGTTTAACCCCTTTGTGTTAGGAATATTCGGGAAAGTGAAAAGTATAATTAATAGAGTGATTCAGTGATATTTCAGTGCCGATATTTGTATTTTCGCGTCTACCGCGCCGGCATTATTTGGATTGCAGTGTTGGATTGCAGTGTTGGTTTACAGTGATTAAAATTTGCGTGTGACGATAATGAACAACGAAGAGGCCTGTGCTGAGATTAGCCATTATTAATTCTGTACGACGAAGGCAGTGGCTGTCTCCTTCCTTTTGGTGTTTTTGTGATGAATATAGTTCGTTGATTAATGAAGCTGTGTTGTTGTTCTTCTTGGCACCAGACATTCATTATTACAGCATTCGAGAAGGACAAAATGGAATGTAACATCTCCGTAGCAGTCCAATCCGATTGCCAGCCCCATTAGGTACACGGTCATATTAGTTATTATCTATTTGGGCTGCTATCAGATCCCGATCGAGCGGGAGAAGTCAGTAGATTAAACGGGAGTGTTACAAAGAGCAAAAATGGGAGCTCGCGATTTCTTTTTGTTTGATTGTTTGCTCTGCACAGAATTAGAAACACACATTATTCAGTTTTAGTCCATTATGTATTTTACGTGCTCACAGAATATAATTGGCAGTTTATATATAATAACAATTAGTTGATCGTGTAAATTCTGCGATTTTGAGTAAACAAAGCAATTAATTCAATTGATTTTGAAGGAAGTAAAGTTAACAAGCACACACACTCATACACACACACACACACACACACACACACACACAAACACACACAGGGTGTTTCACTGAATGTGTTTGCCTCCGTGGGTTACAAAGTAATAGGCGACGGAAATATTTGTTGCGGTAGGTCACCATAAGAAACGTTACACTACCTGCGGAGCTATGAACATAGTTTATTGTGTTATTATCCAAAGAGTTACTGCAAAAAGGTACAACTTTTTAAAAGGAACAATAGTTGTTTCTATCATGCCCTGGAATCAGTAAGACCAACTGTGTATACATCAATTTAAATTACATTCCTGTCACTTTTAGTTTGGAAGCCACAACTCATCAAAGTTTCAGGGGCAGATACCACACACGCTGTGCATAACGCAATGCACCTTCTAAATGTGGTGCATCCGAGTTGTAACGTTGCCGGTGTCACGGAGCGAGAAGCTTCCTCGATGCGCTGTTAGACTGCCGACTGTCGCCGCACACTGCTGTGTACCGGACAGTTCGAGCCACACAAACAAATGTCGTTCAATATATCACAGTTACTGACATCGGATGAAGATGGCATACACGAACAACGAGTACGTTGACATGTTGCTGATTCTAGGCGAGTGCCGACACGATGCCACTGAAGCAGCCATGGCGTACGCCGTGAGATATCCTAGCCGAAAAGCTCCGGCAGCTATTACGTTCTTACGTGCAGACAACGACTTCGGGGAACATGCAGCTTGGTAACTCCCAGCAGACTGAAAGAAGTGAGGAGGCGGAGGTGTTTGTTTTAGCTACAGTACACCACGATCCTCATGTCAGCTTACGAACCGTTGCTGCGGTCGCTGATTTCAATCTCACATCCATTTGGCGTATAGTACACGGCCACAGGTTTCACCCGTACCGCCTGTCACCGACCCAGGAGCTGCATGGGAACGATTTCTGTGCGAGAGTTACATTCTGTGAATGGACCATGCGTAATTTCACGCTGGAGTCTTAACAAGTTGTTATGTTCTCTGATGAGTCTACGTTCACAAATTATGGTGCAGTGAATCGCCATAACGTGCACTACTGGGCAGCAGACAATCCTCGGTGGGTACGACCTGTCGACGGTCAGCGTAGGTGGTCTGTTAATGTATGATGTGGAATCCTTAGGGATAAAATCATCGGTCCACACTACTTCCAAAGTGCACTGTCTGGTATTTTATATCGCTCGTTCATAGCCGACAGTTTGGGTAGTCTCCTTGTAAATGTGTGTCTACACACGATAGTCCATATGTGAATGCAGCACGATGGTCACACAGCCAATTCTGCACGTGCTGTTGTGGAAGAACTGAACCACAGGTTTGCAGGAAGGTGGTGGTGGTCCCATAGTGCTCATTCATGGCCCTCGAGGTCGCCTGATTTAACACCATTACATTTCTTTTGTGGAGACATCTAACGGATCGTGTTTATGTCACTCAGCCCACATCCTCAGATGATCTAAAACGGCGCATCGAGGACGCATGTTGTTCCGTGACACCGGCGATGTTACATCTCGTCCGCAGTTCCTATAGAAGGTGCATTGCATTGTGCATTCAGGAACATGGACACAAGTTTGAACATCTCGTTTAAATCAACTTCCCACCGCCAGAACATAAATCACCCACCATACAGCCATGTATTATGTACAGCGTCTGGTATCTGCCCCTAAAACTTTTAAGAGTTGTAGCTCCCAGACCTAAAGTGATAGGAATGTAATTTATATTGATGTATACACAATTTATATTGATGTATAGACAGCTGGTGTTACTGATTCCAGTGCATGATAGAAACAACTATTCTTCCATTTAAAAATTGTATATTTTTACTGTAACTCTTTGGATAGTAACACAATAAACTCTGTTCATAGCTCCGCAGGCAGTGTAACGTTTCTGATTTTGACCTATCGCAATAAATATTTCCGTCGCCTATTACTTGGTGACATACAGAGGCAAACACATTTAGTGAAACACCCTATATATATATATATATATATATATATATATATATATATATATATATATATATATATAGTTAGAACGTTTTCATCATGATCAAAGGCAAGAACTTCCTGTAGTATTGAGAAATGCAGAAGTTGTTTATGAATAACAGAAACACGTTACATATAAACTGAATGAAGTATTGAAATGATGTTTCTCGTATTTTTGCTTTGCGTTTCTTACTTTACAAGTTTTTTTTTTTCCTTTTTGCTGAGAAAATGCGTTTTCTAACGCTGTTCATAAATCTGTACTGTTTTCTTTATTTTTACCGGAACATCTCTATGTTTCACATTCCAAAGCAACAATTTTCGAATAAAACCTGAATTAAATATTGACAATTTCAATTTGGCTGTGAAAACTGTTTATTGCTAAGGGACTGATAGGAGGATACCTATGTACAACAAAAATGATACGTAGCTTACCAGGCCGTTTACACATGCTCACTCAGCATCTAGACGGTTCATCGCATCCAGCTATTAGGGGAATCTAGGAAGACAATGATTTCACACGTCGTGAAAACGATCGTTACGAGGTAACGCCCGATAGTATGGAACACACACAACGTACAGCTAACGTAGGCACGACCTCAAATGCCTAAAGCTACTTCTGAACTATCGCAGTTTACGCTTACTTATTGTAGTCTAGAGTAGCCTACGGCAGTCTTACAACTTTAATTACAGTGTTTGAGCGCTATTCTGATTCTAATCTGAGGATTTGGTCCTTGCCTTCCTGTTGGCACTCCACAAAGACCATGGACGCTACGAGGCCGGCAAGCGGTCATCGATGGGATCTCTTCTTGGATCAGCAGGCAACCAGTTCGCATTGTCTGGAGAGACAGCTGTCTCACGCGAAGCTCCGTCATGTGGTATGATGCCGCCGAGCTGGACACTTCAGCTGACCTTGCCATCAACAGACAGTTGTTTTGGATCTGTACCGATCAAAATGGCTCTGAGCACTATGGGACTTAACATCTGTGGTCATCAGTCCCTTAGAACTAGCTAAACCTAACTAACCTAAGGACATCACACACATCCATGCCCAAGGCAGGATTCGAACCTGCGACCGTAGCAGTCGCGAGGTTCCGGACTGCGCGCCTAGAACCGCTAGACCACCCCGGCCGGCTCTGTACCGATCAGCTTTAACTTTTGCGAAGGAATGTGTTAAGAGAGATGTTTGTGTGTCTTATTCGATTGCTGATTCGTTTGTGAAGATCAGTCACTTAGTTCGCCGTGAGATAGCAATTATACGCTTCATGCAATTGTGTTTAATTCGCTGCTTGCCAGTGGGTGAGATTTGTTCAGATTGTTATTCGCCGTTAGTAGCATATAGGAAATATCTGTAAATTGTTTATTTCGTTTTCAATAAAGTTCCGGGATTTCAGCTGGATTACGTCGAATTCTCACCACCATATTTCGGCTGACAACCATTCAGCGATCGTCAAGTGAGTGTTTTGCGTTGGAGACTGCTAGTTAATACCGCTATCCTTACACCACAACTTAGCGTGGAGACTAATGCGTAAAGGCAGGCTCTACGTAAGCAACCACTGTCGAACTCCGCGCCCTCTTTAAATATTTCTCCATCTATGGCGCCCGAGCGCATGCGGAATTGTGCATGAGCTATCTATGTGAGAATGTGCGCTCGTTGAGCTAAGATTCCTCCCACCTGTTGGCAGTATTTCGTCGAAATTACCCAGAGTCTTATGGAACTTTATGTCAAAGTAATCTTCCGCCCATCTAAATAGACCGTGCTCTTCTCTGTTCGGCAAAGGACGATCTGGAATCACGACGAGCTCGAATCTATAGAATAACTTGCCAGTGTTGATAGCCTATATGGTCAGACAAAGCCCACAGTGGGTGAGATATCCGTTGAACATGATCGCCACACTCACATATCGGAACCCAGTAAGTCAGCCATAGCCGAGCATTGCATCTCCTCAAGATATTCCATCGAATATTCTGCCAGAGAAATCTTGACATCGTCGAGGTCCGTCTGAGACTGAAATCACTGGAAATGCGTCTGGTGGAAGGTCTTATGAAGATCGCGAAGGGCAAAACACTCACCTGTAGATGACGGAATGCTTGTCAGCCGAAATATGATGAGAAGAAGTCGACGTAATCCGACTGCAATTCCAAAACTTCATGAAATACGCTTTGCTCTGGGAGAGTTTCAGGAATAACATGTTTATTGCGGCCGGCCGGAGTGGCCGTGCGGTTCTAGGCGCTACAGTCTGGAGCCGAGCGACCGCTACGGTCGCAGGTTCGAATCCTGTCTCGGGCATGGATGTGTGTGATGTCCTTAGGTTAGTTAGGTTTAATTAGTTCTAAGTTCTAGGTGACTGATGAGCTCAGAAGTTAAATCGCATAGTGCTCAGAGCCATTTCAACCATTTGAACCATGTTTATTGCGTTGTTGGACAGCGGGTGTAACGTTAATTTTACTTACTTACACTTCCATATGAAGGTTAATAATTACGAAGGTAATCCCAAAAGTAAGGTTTCCAATTTTTTATAGGTACAGAACTCTGTTTGTGTGGCAGTTCGTCACACTGTTATGAAGAGTGTTTCACGTGCTGTGTGTAAACATGCACACGCCGCGCTGAGGCGCTGAGTCTTGGCTTGGCTGCCATTGACAATGGAGCTCTGTTGGATGTTACCGCCAAGTGCGAATTGCGCGCATTTATTCGGTTTATGAACGCAGAGAGCACTGCGCCGATTGAAATCCGTCGCCAATTGAATGAAGTGTATGGGAGTTGTCCATGGATGTCAAAAATGCATGGATGTCAAAAATCTGTGCAGGAGTTTGGAGCTGGACGGACCGAAATTCCCGACGAACAAAGGAGCGGGAGACCGTCAGTTTCTGAGGAGACAGTGCTGAAGGTTGAGCAAAGCATGCATGAATATCAGCGGAACACCCTGGATGATGTCTGCACGTTGGTTCCTGAGGTTTCCCGAAGCACCGCTCATAGAATTTTAACGGAAACATTGAACTACCGTAAGGTGTGCGCAAGATGGGTGTCACGCACGCTGACTGAGGACCACATGCGGCAACGAGTTGATGCTTTCCGCGCATTTCTTCACCGTTTGCAGCCGAACAGTACTACTTTCTGGACTCAACTGTCACGGGTGACGAAACCTGGGCATACCACTTTACACCTGAGACCAAGCAACAATCACACCAGTGGCGGCATCCTTCTTAGCCAAAGCCACGGAAATTCAAACAAATACAGTCTGCCGGAAAGTCATGACAACCGCCTTTTGGGTTAGGAAAGGGGTATTGTTGGTCGACTTTATGCCCACTGGGACCACAATTAACGCTGACAGGTACTGTAAGACTGAAAAAACTCGAACAGGCAATTCAGAACCAGAGACGAGGAATGTTGAGCAAGGGCGTACACATTCTCCATAACAACGCTCGCCCACACATCGTTCGGCAAACCTTCGCTCTCTTGCAACAGTTTCTGTGGAACACAATCACCCACCCACCGTACAGTACTGAATTGGCGCACAGTGACTATCATCTGTTCATTAGGTTAAAAGAACATTTGGGCGGAAAGCGATTCATCTCCGACGACGAGGTGAAAGAAGAGGTTCATAATTTTCTGAACAGCATGGCGGCGAGCTGGTATGACATGGGCATACAAAAACTGCCACATCGTCTACAAAAATACATCGACAAAAATGATGATTACGTAGAAAAGTAGCTAAATTTTCAAGCTGTAAACTGATGTAAACCATTGTAGAAATAAACAGGTCTATGTGCTTATAAAAAATAGGAGACCTTACATTTGGGATGACCCTCGTATGACAGTACGCAACCGATTTGAGGGTTTTGGGATTTTTGTGCTGGAGATATTAGTGGGCAGGTATGAACGGATGAAACTTGATTGTGTTATAAAATTGTATAAAATCGACCAACTAGGAAAGAAGTTTGTCTTTATTATGTGATGACCAGTTTAGGACCTTCTCAGTCCGTTTTCACATTATTCACAGACGTCACACAACACTGTTTTCTTCATATTGTATAATGGATGAAGTAGGGAATCTTCTCGCAGCGGTGTGGAAACAATGAGAACGTTCTACCGCGGACGCGGCCTAGCTCAGCGCTTGAGAGATGCGTATGGGCGCAGCACACTAGGGCAGGCGGCTGGATCGCCTCCCCGCTTGTCACAGCCACATCCGTCGTCGCGGAACGAATGGGGACTGGCTCGCGCGTCCGCTCGCTTAAGTGGCACCATCGATCACCTCCTCTGGACTGTGGAGGCTGACAAATTACAAAGCTAACAGTTCGCTGCCGATATGGTAAGTGCCCCATAATTCAACACGAGGTCCCACTCTAGTTTCCGGCATTTGCAAGAGTGAACAATAGAGCCTTTACCGAGATGGTCTGAACGCTTTATTAGTTTGAACATAAGTCGAAGGTCCTTCCCAAAATTCGTACAGTGAAAATTAGGGTATGTCTTTTCTGCACGACCTTGGAAATAGAGTTGTACAGGACATATATATAATAAGGCCATCGATCCCAAATTTTCGTGTTTTATTAAGTCATTCGATTCATTTTGGACACAGTGGGCCCATCATTAGAGGCCGAAATGCATTCTGTGCTTTAATAAAAGATGAAGGTTTGTGACTGCGGGCGTTATTTTTCCTACTTCCTATGTATTGAATTCTGTCGCGTCCACGGCTGTAAAATATGGATAAAAATTCCGGTATATTTTCGCACCATAAGAGCTTCAACGGCAGTTTTCTTTCCTTAGTCCAAAACAGAACAGTGATGTTGCTAGTGTCTGGAAGTTAATTGTACGTGGGATATAAATGAAACCGTCTTCGACTGCTGATGTTCCATTTAGGTAGTGTGTATATAATTGAGCTCATGCCTGCGTTATTCAACGACCGGACAGGCTCAGATCTTCTCTAAATAAAGAGTAACTTATATCGTTAAACAGTGAGTGGCGTCGTAGAAAGATGAGCACGAAGACATGCAATTCGACGAGGTCATTATTTAAACTTCAAACCAGCAGTTATTCGTTATCTGAAGACAACATCTAAAAGAGAAGCTGACAATAAGTATGGTTTGGACCACGCATTTGTGTAGCTCTGGGAATGACTGCAAACTGCCGTTTCATCAAAACAGTCCTACAGAGAGCTAAAATCTGGGAAGCATCATTAACTTGAAGCTAACGGTACATGTAAGGGTACTTTGTTCGTAGTCCACAATAATATTGGATTCTGTCATCAAAGGTTACAAAAAGTGAGGTCTGTCTAATGTCATGGATGGTCACGAGCATAATGTACTTTTTTGAAAGAGAGTCGCTGAAAAATGACAGTACAGAATCAAACAGTAGCATCGGTGGTAACTGTGATTACAAGTCTGCTGGTTTTTTTAACTGATGTACATTATAGTAAAATAATTTTATTTAAGACTGACCATATTTTGATCACTTTTTGTGAAAGAATAAAATAATAATCTTTTCTATTTTCCCTCCTTAAAAAAGATCGTGGCTGGTGCGGTTTACATTACAGGGCCAGTACGGTAATACATAATAATGTTTAACATTTCCTTCCACCAATTTCCTGTTTTAATCTTCAGAAATGGAACTGTGGTGTCACCGCAAGACACCACACTTCCTAGGTGGTAGCCTTTAAATTGGCCACGGTCCGTTAGTATTCATCGGACCCGCGTGTCGCCACTATCAGTGATTGCAGACCGAGCGCCGCCACACGGCAGGTCTAGTCTAGAGAGACTCCCTAGCACTCGCCCCAGTTGTACAGCCGACTTTGCTAGCGATGGTTCGCTGTCTACATACGCTCTCATTTGCAGAGACGACAGTAGCCTTCAGCTACGTCATTTGCTACGAGCTAGCAAGGTGCCATATTTAGTTACTAAAATTACTTCAAGAATGTATTCTGAACAGATAATATTGTGAATAATGTACCGTCAAGAGCGACGTTCATCATTAATGGAGTATAGTTAAGTATCAAACTAATTATGTCCGCTTTCTGAATTCTCATTCCTTGTCATGTTCCAGACCTCACGTCAGTATAGTTCTTCCCTCTTCACGCCAGCTAAAACGCGTGCATTTCGGCCTCCACTCGTAACACGGTGTTGGCTCTTCTGCTAACACAAAAGGAACATTTCCGGCATGAAAGGCAAGGGCGTAGTAGCAAGAATTTGGTCAAAGTGAGGCTCCGATTTCTTAAAGAGGAAATGGCTCATGTTTTTATTTATTCTGGATATATATATATATATATATATATATATATATATATATATATATATATATATATATATATATATATAATTTCCTTTCAGAAGGCCTTCATACAAATAGTAGCTGGTCTATAAAATTAAAGAAGAAAATTTTTTCGTAAATAATACTACTTAGATTCTGTAATATATAATTTGCTGTAATGTAAAGTGCTATTGAAGGGCGACTTTCAGAGAATGGAGTGCTAGTCAGGGGCTCACTGTCAGCCAATAAACAGATTGAATAATACTTTGAAATTGTACTTTTTACACAAACATACACTTTTTAAATGGAACAATGGTTATTCACACTCACTAACTAAAAGTAAGGTAAACTAGCAAGTCAGTGGTGTCTGTTGAGGGATTGTAGTGAGAGTATTTTACGATATCTCGTATTCTCAGAAGTTTCCGCACTGACTCTTGTTTATGCCATTCAACCACCTTTGTTGCTAGGTACGATGATGTTATGTTTGGTTAGTGGGATGATGTGCCCCTGGAGTGCATTTCGACTTGCTAGTCAGTTAGTCTGTGACAGCCCAAGCAGCTGGTCCTGAGTGGACGATGGCGTTTACCAATGCAAAAAAGCCGACATATCATGGCGTATGGAGAGTGTAGGAAGAATGTACTTCGTTCAGCAATGGTGTATGTGGCAAGATGTCAGAATAGAGGTCAACCATCCCGGCAGTTATCTATCAACTTCTTCAAATCTGTTAAGTGAAAGTGTTAGTTTTAACACCTAGACAATGAAATAGAAGCATCAAGTGATGACAGAAGAGGGGGAATAAATGTTCCTGCTGCTGTTGCAATTGCTCCTCACGTTAGCTGACGCTCAATCCCATGAGGAAGAGGCAGGAGTCAGGCAAATATACTGCCAATTCTCCATCGACATAGGTTTCATCCCTATCACATGTCTCTCAATCAACAGTTACATGGAAACGATTATTAGAATCGTGTTAACTTCCTTACACGGGAATTAAGACAGAATACTCTATATATATCATGTGTCTTGTTTAGTAACGAAGCAACACTTGCCAGTCATGGGCAGGTAAACCACCGAAACTTGTACTGTTGGTCTGTTGACAATACCCAATGGCTCCATCACAAACATCAGCGTCCAGAGATTGTAAGCGTGTGGTATGGTATGGGGTAGTGAACCATCAGTTCATACACCCGTTTTTCGTTACAGAACACTGAATTCACACAAGCACGCAGACTCCTAACAGAAAATCTTCCGTGTATGCTAGAAGACATTTCTCTGCAGACTAGGGTGAACCTATGGTACCAACACGATTGCTGTTTAGCCCTTAGTACACGAAGTACTACATTATCTGTTCACGAATTGCTTCCAAATCCTTGGATTGGACCCAGAGGACTAGTACCATGACCGGCTCGTATCCAGAACTTGACGCCTGTAGGCCTTTTTTCTGTAGGGTAGCTGAAAGATGCTGTCGTCAAGGATACACCAACTACATCCAATGGTATTCACGACTTATTGTTGCCGTCTGCTCAGAAATCTCCACTGAAGCGCTAAGAGATGTGCAGCTGTTATTTCAACCTAACTGGAAGAGTGGATTGCCGCTGCCGGTGGTCATTTTGAACACAACCTGTGATAGTAAATTATGCCATTACCGGTCAGAATTCATACAACTAGTGTATGCACTTTTGTTGTTCTTCAGTGCGTGGTACCACAGTGATTGTATAAGAATCGGTGTGGAAACTTTTCAGTACACGATATCTCGTAAACGACTTACACTGGAATCTTGCAATAAACACCACTGATATTATAATGTATATTATATTATTATAATGTATAAGTTACCGTAATTTTAGTCTGTTAATGTTAACAGGCCCTGTTCCATTTGAAAAAGTGTATGTTTGCAAAAAATACGCTTCCTATGTATTATTATAAGCTGTTGATTGGCTAACAATAGTAGCCCCTTCCTACCAATCCATTCTGTGAAAGCCACACATCAATAGCACTTTCAATTTCCACAATATTTGCAGTGCAGGGTTTAGATGATCCACCCTATATATATGAGAAATACCCAGATGCAGAGTAAATATTTATTTATTTGGCAATGTAATAACTTCACTGTACTGCTAAACGAATCGGATCGCTTATATAATGTATTGCCTTTTTCATATCAAAACGCAGCTCAGTCTTCCAATGTAAGATTCGCTATCGCAGAGCATAAGAATCTTAAAGATGCGTTAAATAACTTGTAATGTCAAAGGATTCAAACCTCTTTCGCAGTAGGCATCTCTTTCATGGTACAATCTTGTAATTAAATTCCAAACATATCTAAAACCAAATTAGACTCCTTCGACAAATCAGAATATCCCTAGTTCCTCACTTCAGTCTCAAATAAAGTACCTTACATTTTATTAAAATTCTTCAGTTTCATTAAGTGATCAAGAACTTGCTTTTAAATTATTATTGCAACAGTCAGCTTAAACTATAGCAACCAAAGTTATTTATAAAATAAAACGGAATACACAAATACTATCAGCTACATTTCTTGGATCTTAACATTGATTCACGCATTGATTTCAACTAGACTTGTGACGTATGAGTTTGCGTTTTTTTATGCTAATAAACTCCTCTGTAATGTACAATATACAAGTGTAACAGTTATTGAACTATATGAAAAAAACGTAAATTAGTTACAAACTACGGCGTGCACACACTTCATTCAACACGTCAAGGTCTTTGCAGATACTGGGATTAGATTATGACATGCTACATATGGCTGCCATCATTGGTGATGATGCGGTGCAGACAAATAACGAAATTCTTCATGGTCCGCAGAAGTGTCGGAACATCGATGCCGTCGATGACCTCCTGAAAGGCTGTTTTCAGCTCGACAATAGTTTTGGGGTTCTTGTTGTACACCTTGTTTTTAATATAGCCCCACAAAAAGGAGTGGCATTTGTTCAGGTTCAGAGAATATGGTGGCCAACCGAGGCCAGTACCAGTGGCCTTTGGGTACACAGGAGCCGGAATGCGGTCCCTGAAGTGCTCCACCAGGACTTCAGACTGCTTCGAGGAGGTCGAGCTCCGTCTGGCATGAACCACATCTTGTCGAAATCAGGGTCACTCTGAATAATGGGGATATAATCATCTTCCAAACCGTTAACGTTCCGTTTGGTAGTCACCGTGCCATTATTCCGTGACTGGGCTTTGCACACCACGCAGTCACCCGTTCAGGTCGAAGAAACTTCTAGATCCCTAAAGCGGATCTCATCAACGATTATGGTGTAACGTTCCTCGATGCTCTCATTTCTGCTACTTCTCGTTACATTCGTCTTTCTTCGATTTACTCTCAATTCAATTTCTGTATTTATTAGACGTTTCATTCCATTCAACAGATCCTACGAACGGGTCTCAATTTTTCTTCAGTCTTGCTTCAACTACCAACCGCAACGTCAGATATGCCTCTCTGGTGCCTTAACGTTTCATGAAGCAAAACTAATCGTGATCTAACAGAACCTCAATTTTCTTTTCCATTCCTATTTATATTATTCTCCTCAACAATTTAAGTGCATGAGCTGTTAAGCTGACTGTGAGATAATTGTCATACTTGTCGGCTCTTGCCACCTTCGTAAGTGAGTGGATGATGTTTCTCCGAAAGTCTGGTGGTATATCGCCTGTGTCACACATTCTACACACTAACTCGAATAATAATTTTTTTGCAACTTCCCCAAAGATTTACTAATTTCAATGTAAAGTTATCGATTTCTTTCACCTTACTCGATCTTAAACCATCCAAAGCTACCAAAGCTCCTCTGCGTTTTGATTTCAATATTCCTTCTTTTTTTGGAGTGGGGAGGAGTAAGAGTCTTCTGATTGCTTTGATGCGGCCCGCCAAGAAATTCTCTCCCGTGAGAACCTCTTCATCTCGGAGTAGCACTTAAAACGTCCTCAGTTACCTGATGGGAGTATTCCAGTCTCTGTCTTCATCTGTAGTTTTTGCCCTCTATAGCTCCCTGTAGTACCATGGAAGTAATTCCCTGATACCTAAACGTCCCATAATCCTGTCCTTCTGCTTGTCTACGGTCGCAGGTTCGAATTCTGCCTCGGGCATGGATGTGTGTGATGTCCTTAGGTTGGTTAGGTTTAACTAGTTCTAAGTTCTAGGGGGCTGATGACCACAGCAGTTGAGTCCCATAGTGCTCAGAGCCATTTGAACCATTTTTTTCTACTTGTCAGTGTTTTCCACATGTTCCTCTTCTCTCCGATCCTGCATAGAACCTCCACCTTCGTTATCTTACCAGTCCACCTACTTTTCAATATTCGTCTGTAGCATCACCTCTCAGATGCTTCGATTCTCTTCTGTTCCGGTTTTCCCACAGTCCATGTTTCACTACCATACAATGCTATACCCAAGACGTACATACTCAACAATTTCCTCCTCAAATTAAGGCGTATGTTTGATATTAGTAGACTTCTATTGGCCAGGAATGCACATTTTGCCATTGCTAGTCTGCTTTTGATGTCCTACTTGCTCCATCTGTCATTCGTTATTTTACTGCTTAGGTGGCAAAATTCCTTAAGTTCATCTACTTATTGACCGTCAGTCCTGATGTTAATTTTCTCGCAGTTCTTCTTTCTATTACTTCTGAATACTTTCGTCTTTCTTGGATTTACTCTCAATCCATATTCTGTAGTCATTAGATTGGTCATACCATTCAATATATCACGTAATTCTACCTCACTTTAACTCTGGATAGCAATGTGTCATTGATTTCCTTTCACCTTGAATTTTAATTCCACTTCTGAACCTTCCTTTTATTTCCATCATTGCTTCCTCGAAGAACAAATTGAATAGTAGAGATGAAAGACTGCATCCATGCCTTACACTCTTTTTAATCCGAGTACTTCGTTCTTAGTCGTCGACACTTACTATTCCCTCTTGTATGTTACCCATGTCTCCCTATTGCCTACCCCTATTATTTTCAGAATTTCGAATATCTTGCACCATTTCACATTCTCGAACGCTTTTTCCAGGTCAACAGAGCCTATGAACATGTCTTTGTTTTTCTTTAGTCTTGCTTCCCTTATCAACCGCAACGTCAGAATTGCCTCTTTCTGCCTTTACCTTTCTTAAAGCCAAAGTGAACTTCAGCTAGCACAATCTCAATTTTCTTTCCAGTTACTCTGTACATTATTCCAGTCAGCAACTTGGAGGCACCAGCTGTTAAGCTAACACTGCGATAATTCTCGCCGGCCGCGGTGGCCGTGCGGTTCTTTGCGCTCCAGTCCGGAGCCGCGCAGCTGCTACGGTCGCAGGTTCGAATCCTGCCTCGTGCATGGGTGTGTGTGACGTCCTTAGGTTAGTTAGGTTTGAGTAGTTCTAAGTTCTAGGGGACTGATGACCACAGCAGTTGAGTCCCATAGTGCTCAGAGCAATTTTTTTTTATAATTCTCGCACTCGTCAGCTCTCCCACTCTTCGGAACTGTGTGGATGATATTTTCCCCAAAGTCAAATGGTATGTCGCTAGACTCTTACATTCTACATAACCACGTGAATAGTCATGTTGTTGCCACTTCCCCAAATGATTTTAGAAATTCTGATGGAATGTTGTCTGTCCCTTCTGCCTTATTTTATCATAAGTCCTCCAAAGCTATTTTAAATTCAGATTCTAATATTGGAGCCCCTAACTCATCTAAATCGACTGCCGTTTCTTCTTCTATCATATAGGATAAACCTTTCCTCTCATAGAGGCTTTCAATGTATTTTTTTTACCAATCCCCTCTCTCCTCTGCATCTAACAGTGGAATTCCCGTTGCACTCTTTACGCTATCACCCTTGATTTTAATGCCACCGGAACCTGGATTGACTGTCCTGTACGCTAATTATCTCCTTCCGACAATCATTTGTGTTTCGATTTCTTCACATTTTCATGTAGCCATTTCGTTTTAGCTTTTCCGCACTTGCTATTTATTTCGCTCCTCAACGTCTTATATTTCTGTATTACTGAGTTTCCTGGAGCATTTTTGTACGTCCTCCTTTCATCGATCAGCTGAAGTATTTCTTCTGTTACGTATGGTTTGTCTGCAGTTACTTTCTTTGTACCCATGTTTTTCTTTCCAACTTCTGTGATTGGCCTTTTTAGAGATATCCATTCCTCTTCAGTTCTACCGCCTACAGAGCTATTCCTTAATGTTGTATCTATAGCCTTTGAAAATTTCCAGCTTATCTCGTTATTCCTTAGTACTTCTGTAAGCCAGTTCATTGCGTATTGATTCTTCCTGACTAATCTCTTGAACTTCAGCCTACTCTTCATTACTACTATATTTGTGATCTGGGTCTATGTCTGCTGGTGGGTACCCCTTACAATCCAGTATCTGATTTCGGATCTCTGTCTGACCATGATGTAATATAACTAAAATCTTCCCGTATCACCCGGCCTTTTCCAAGTATGCCTCCTCCTCTTGTGATTCATGAACAGAGTATTCGCTATTACTAACCGAAATTTACCACAGCATTTAGTTACTCTTTCTCCTCTCTCGTTTCTTGTCCCAATCCCATATTCTCCTGCAACATTCCTTCTACTCCTTCCCCTACACAGTATTCCATTCCCCGATGACTATTAGATTTTCATCTCCCTTTACGTACTGTACCACGCTTTCAGTACGCTCATATACCTTCTTTATCTCTTCATCTGCTATCTAGGAGGGGGTAAAGTTTTTGATTAGTGATCAAAACCTCTGCGGTTCCGGGTTCGAATCCCGTCACTGCTGTAATTTTGATTAATAGCCAGTACTGGCGGCCGAAGACTTCCAGCATAAGAAGTCACCCTCATTCTGCCAACGGCGGAGGAGTGGTAAAACGTTGAGGGCACTCTCTTGTGCTAGGAGTGGGAAACGGCCCATAAATCGGAATGATCAGCAGTGAGCAATAGCACGAGGATTCATAAGGTAATGGAAACCATTGCATTAAAGACAAGTAACATGTGTGCACAGGACATGTGACCTGAAACGAGAAAAGAGGGTGGAGTAGTGGATATACGTTGAGGGCACTCTCTTGTCCTAGGAGTGGAAAACTGCCCATAAAGCGGAAGAATCAGCAGTGAACAATAGCACGAGGATGCATAAGGTAACGGAAACGATTGCATTAAAGACAAGTAATGTGTGTCCACAGGACATGTGACCTGAAATGAAAAAGTTTCTAGATGCTCTCTCAATTGGCCAAAAGTTCTGCAGTAGTCCTCTATTCGGATCTTCGGGAGGGGGACTGCCAAGGGGGAGGTGACCATGAGGAAAATATTGATTAATCAACGAAATGATAACGTTCTACGAGTTGGAGAGTCGAATGTTAGAAGCTTGAACGTGGCAAGGAGACTAGAAAATCTGAAAAGGGAAATGCAGCGGCTCAATCTAGATATAGTAGGGATCATGAAAATGAAGAAGGCAATGATTTCTGGTGGTGAATATAGGGTAATATCAACAGCAGTAGAAAATTGTATAACTGGAGTAGGATTCCTTCTGAATAGGAGGTTAGGGCGGAGACTGTATTCCTGTGAACACTTCAGTGATAGGGTTGTTCTTCTAAGAACCGACAGCAAACCAACACCGACAACGATAGTTCAGGTATACATGCTGACGTCGGAAGCTGAAGATGAAGAGATTCTAATATAGGATCAAGTATCTCTTCCGGGCCGGCCGGTGTGGCCGAGCGGTTCTAGGCGCTTCACTCTGGAACCCCGCTGCTGCTACGGTCGCAGGTTCGAATTCTGCCTCGGGCATGGATGTGTGTGAAGTCCTTAGGTTGGTTAGGTTTAAGTAGTTCTCAGTTCCAGGGGACTGATGACCTCAAATGTTATGTCCCATAGTGGTCAGAGCCATTTGAACCTTTTTTTTTCTCTCTTCCGTCCTTCTTCTACCATGTCAACAGACAAGTCCTCCCCCTCATTGAGGCCTTCAGAGTACTCTTTCCACCTCTCATATATGATCCCCTATATGCATTTAACTGTGGAATTCCCATTGCATTCTTAATGTTACCGCCCTAGCTTTTACTTTCGTCATATGTTTTGTCTGTTCTGTACCGTTAGTCAGTTTTCCGACATTAATTTTTTTTTATTTCTTCACATTTTTGATACAGCCATTTCAGTTTAGTTTGCCTGCACTTCCTATTTATTTATTTCCTGTGTGCCATATTTCTCTTTCCTGAATTTCCCTAAACGTATCTGTGTTTCCTCCTTTCGTCGAACAACTAAAGTATATCTTTTGTTACCATGGTTTCTTCGCAGTTACCTGGTCTTTCCTTTCCAGCTTCTGTGATCGATCTTCCTAGATATATCTGTTCCTCTTCAGGTGAACTGCATACTGAGCTGTTCATTATCACAGTATCAGTAGCCTCGGAAAACTTCAAGCATACCTCTTCGTTCCTTAGTGTATCTGTATTCGACATATTTCCGCAATGATTCTTCCTGACTTGTTGCTCAAACTTCAATCTACTCTTCACAATTAGTAAATTCTTATTTGAGTCCATATCTGCTCCTGGAGATGTCTTAAAATCCGGTAACTGTTCCCGGATCCTCCGTCTGACCATAGTGTAATCCAATTAATTTTACCATAGCTTCCTGCCTTGTCGAAATATACCTTCTCCTCTTATGATTCTTGAACAGAGTACTCGTATTCACTATTACCAGCAGAAATTTATTGCGGAATTCGATTATTCTTTCTCCTTTCTGATTCCCTCTAACAAGCCCTTATTGTCCCGTAATTCTTTCTTCTACTCCCTCCCCCACAACGGAATTCTAATCCCCCATGACAGTTATAATTACATACCCATTTACATGCTGAAATACCTAGTCAGTATTCTCATATACTTCCTCTACCTCATTATATTCTTCTTGCGTCGTCTATAATGATTTATTGTTGTCGATGTATATTTTCTATACGATTCTAATGAGAGCAATGATATCACTGAACTGTTCACAGTAAAACATTCTCTGGACTACCTTCCTGTTTATAACGAATCTTAAGCTCCCTACACGATTTTCTGTTGTTGTTGATATTCCCTATGGTAATCTGACCAGAAAACCTTGTCTTCTTTCTATTTACTTAACTGACGCCGACTGCATTAGATTGAGCCTTAGCATTTCCCTTTTCAAGTTTTATAACTTCCCTACGACATTCAAACTTCTGACATTCCACACTCCGACTCGTAGAACGTTATCCTTCCGTTGATTATGCTGTCTTCTTCTCATGGTCACCTAGCACTTGGCACTCCCCTCCTGGAAATCTGAAGGGGGCTAGTTCGGAATCTATGACCGATGAATTGAACATGATGAAACTTTTTACAGTTAGTCGTCACATGTCCTGCAGATACACTTTATGTGCCTTTAGCGTGGTTTCCAGTGCCTTCTGCAACATCATGCCGTTGATCATTGCTGATTCGACTGCTTTTAGGGGCAGTTTGTCACACCAAGGCCAGAGAGTGCCCTGAACATATATCCACTCCTCCGTCCTTTTTTATAAGACTGTTTTATACCTGCAAACCAGCGGGGCAGAAATTTCCGCACATTTTAATTTAACAATGTTGCTATGTCATTAACCAGTTGCAAGACGTAAACAGTAAGATCTATTGAAGAGGAGCTTTGATTATTGACTAATAAGTATGCTATTGTTCAAATACTCGTAAAAAGGCAGGGAAGATTGTATGGTCCTTCTGGGGCGTGTGGGCCAATGTTAGGAGTTATGAGTTATACGTTAGCCATTAGGTAAGTGGGGAAAATCTAGGTAAATATGACCACCTGTGGGCAATGGTGAGAACCGTGTAAGGGACTGGTGACTACCAAAAGGTGCATGGTAGCCAGCTTACGAGATTGGTAGCCGCCCAGATGGGGAATAGTAGTCAGATGGTTCAAATGGCTCTGAGCACTATGGGACTTAACTGCTGAGGTCATCAGTGCCCTAGGACGTAGAACTACTGAAACCTAACTAACCTAAGGACATCACACACATCCAAGCCAGAAGCAGAATTCGAACCTGCGACAGTTGCGGTCGCGTATTTCCTGACTGTAGCGCCTAGAACCGCTCGGCCACTCAGGCCGGCCAATGGTAGTCAGCTTTGGAGATTGGTAGCCACCCAAATGGGGAATGGTGAACAGCTAGGAGAATGGTAGCCATCTGGTAGGGGAATGGTAGTCACCTGGAGGGAATAGTGGCCACTATGGGTGATGGTGGCCATCCAAATGGGGAACAGTCGCCACACAATGGGAGAATGGTGTCCATACACCTGTAGGGGAAATGATGGCCAACTGTAGGGGGAATTGCGGCCACCCATGTGGTGGTGGGGGGAGGAGGGGATGGTGGCTGCGCAAAGGGGGAATAGTGGCTAACCGAAAGGTAATAGAGAGAAACGGTAATTCATTGCTTAGCATGAGGGAGATGACAACAGAGTGAAATGATGAGAGTGGTGTTCAAGAAATGTTGGTTTTGACATATGAAGTACAGAGATATACACTCCTGGAAATGGAAAAAAGAACACATTGACACCAGTGTGTCAGACCCACCATACTTGCTCCAGAAACTGCGAGAGGGCTGTACAAGCAATGATCACACTCACGGCACAGCGGACACACCAGGAACCGCGGTGTTGGCCGTCGAATGGCGCTAGCTGCGCAGCATTTGTGCACCGCCGCCGTCAGTGTCAGCCAGTTTGCCGTGGCATACGGAGCTCCATCGCAGTCTTTAACAGTGGTAGCATGCCGCGACAGCGTGGACGTGAACCGTATGTGCAGTTGACGGACTTTGAGCGAGGGCGTATAGTGGGCATGCGGGAGGCCGGGTGGACGTACCGCCGAATTGCTCAACACGTGGGGCGTGAGGTCTCCACAGTACATCGATGTTGTCGCCAGTGGTCGGCGGAAGGTGCACGTGCCCGTCGACCTGGGACCGGACCGCAGCGAAGCACGGATGCACGCCAAGACCGTAGGATCCTACGCCGTGCCGTAGGGGACCGCACCGCCACTTCCCAGCAAATTAGGGACACTGTTGCTCCTGGGGTATCGGCGAGGACCATTCGCAACCGTCTCCATGAAGCTGGGCAACGGTCCCGCACACCGTTACGCCGTCTTCCGCTCACGCCCCAACATCGTGCAGCCCGCCTCCAGTGGTGTCGCGACAGGCGTGAATGGAGGGACGAATGGAGACGTGTCGTCTTCAGCGATGAGAGTCGCTTCTGCCTTGGTGCCAATGATGGTCGTATGCGTGTTTGGCGCCGTGCAGGTGAGCGCCACAATCAGGACTGCATACGACCGAGGCACACAGGGCCAACACCCGGCATCATGGTGTGGGGAGCGATCTCCTACACTGGCCGTACACCACTGGTGATCGTCGAGGGGACACTGAATAGTGCACGGTACATCCAAACCGTCATCGAACGCATCGTTCTACCATTCCTAGACCGGCAAGGGAACTTGCTGTTCCAACAGGACAATGCACGTCCGCATGTATCCCGTGCCACCCAACGTGCTCTAGAAGGTGTAAGTCAACTACCCTGGCCAGCAAGATCTCCGGATCTGTCCCCCATTGAGCATGTTTGGGACTGGATGAAACGTCGTCTCACGCGGTCTGCACGTCCAGCACGAACGCTGGTCCAACTGAGGCGCCAGGTGGAAATGGCATGGCAAGCCGTTCCACAGGACTACATCCAGCATCTCTACGATCGTCTCCATGGGAGAATAGCAGCCTGCATTGCTGCGAAAGGTGGATATACACTGTACTAGTGCCGACATTGTGCATGCTCTGTTGCCTGTGTCTATGTGCCTGTGGTTCTGTCAATGTGATCATGTGATGTATCTGACCCCAGGAATGTGTCAATAAAGTTTCCCCTTCCTGGGACAATGAATTCACGGTGTTCTTATTTCAATTTCCAGGTGTGTATGTGTGTGTTCATGTAATGCATATATTTGACTTTTGCAATTATTTTAACGTTATGATAAAGGTATTTATGTGCAGATAAATAACTGATTACTTTGACTTGGCTTCACTTTAATGTTAAGTCAGAGGGCACAGGGAGAAGTGATTACTTAATCACAGGTGTGTTTAAGGAGTATAACATTTGTAGTTTTGCTTACGAAATAAAGAGAGAACTCAGTAAGCGCATAATTTTCTACATACAGAAACAAGTCATTTTATGTATAAAACACATATCTTTGACTTTAGAATAATTTTAATACTATACTAGAGGGACGAATGTTTAAGGAAATAACACGAAACTTTGAATCTGGCTTCAATTTAATAGTGAGCCAGAGGTATGTCACTATTCCAGAAATAGCGGATATATCTTTGACTTTTTTAAAAAAAATCTACATAATTTACTTTAGTAAATACCTGGTGCATCATTTTAATACCACGCTCTGATAGTTTGGAAATGGTAAAGGAATGAGGGAGCATAAAGTAAACAATGAGTAAGTACATAAGGGATGTAACCTGAGACCAATTTTATGCCACGAATAATTGTTTTTGAATTTCAAGTTTATGTTGCGTAATTTCTTACTGCATATCCGACACACCATATTAATATCACGCGCTGATTGGTTTGGAAGAGGAGGGCATAAAGCACCCAGGTGGTCTATTCCCATCATCTCCAGCTATGATTTGCTAGCATAGTTGGGCTATTTTCTAATACTACATTGTGAAGAAGCTGGGCTGTAAAGCACAGTAATGATATCTTTCCATCATCTTGCAGCTTTAATACTGCGTTGGAGGCAAGGGGTACAGTGCTCTGTGTGATTCGTTTGAGTTTGGGGCAGTTTCTTTCTTAATTTTTTCCAGTAAGGCAGTTGGACTATTTACACCGGATTGGTTTTTGAATGCTGTGCTCTGATTGGCTGGAGGTAGGGCGAGGGGGAAATGGATGGGCAGATAGTGCTTTTCATTTCCAGTTTTTGACTGACTGATTTATGAAGTCATGGGTTTAAGTTCATCGCTGACCTCATCCACATCTTTCACGTTATGACCGTGAAAAGGTCAAAGAGGGGCTTGACAGAGGTCTCCTGAAATTTTTCCCTCGGTCCTTTCTTCCATTCAAGGTTGAACAGTCTTCTTACCAGCTTAGCTTGCAAATCGTGATTGTTGACTCACCGAGGCACATTCCTCTCAGTAAACGTACTGGTGATTGGTCTTTTTTCCTGTGCAAATATGAGTCATAATGGCAGATATCACTGCGTCTTCCATTTTCTAAAAATGTTCTGGGTTACTTATTAAAGTTCTGACTTCAAATATGTGTGCATTTGGACAGAAAAAGCGGTTAAGACGACTGCTCGTGTAAAGCGGGAAATCCAAGTTCGAGTTCCGGTCTGGGACAACGTTTCAGTCGTCATTCCCTTAAACAGCTGATGGTTGTTTATATTAGCAATTTACAATACATTCCTTGTATCTCTTTACGACTGTAGTCACCGCAGTGTCTCTTATGCGTGTGCGTATGAAAACTACGTCGTTTGTCTTAACAACATAGACTCTGCAATATTGTAATCTGCACGTGGTCAGATAAGGATGGCTCCATTGCCACATGCCATTGTCTGCAAAAATCTCCCGGTCAGAGTTGATGCGAAAGTGAGTCAATTAATTTTGTTACAAAAGTTAGGTTCTAACCCCTGTTCAAGATTTCATGTTGTTTTCTAGTAGAAATTCTGCTGTTGAGGTCGCGGCTTCTGCCCATTAAACGTCCACCTCCGGTCTTTCCAGATGACGACTCAGGTAGGCAGCGGCCCCCTTACTGTGTTGGGTTTACCTACAACTTGCAGCCCTCTTACTTAACGCCATGGTCACTTCGGATGCCTTTGATTACTCTGACAGAAACCTGTGAGATCGTAAGTACAATTTCGGAAACAGATTCCACGTGTTCCAACATTAATGCTTGAGTGCCCGAGATCTCATCAAGTGACTCAGTTTTAGTTTTACCATCCGTGTTCTTTATATTGGTCCCATGCAAATTGGGGATCCGTTTAATCGACACCACGAAACCCCACTCGGTTCAACGCTAATTACTTAGAAAGGTCATCCGGTATTCCAAAGTCCCTGAGACTATTAAGGACACATCTTCCCACGTGCCACGTAACCCTCGGCGCGGATGTTATGACACCCTGTGTTGATTGTCTGTGTAACTGGTGAGGATTATGGGAGTGGACAGCGGAGATGAGGGGCGTCGTGGGACGCGCTTAGTCTCGTTTATCAACTGAGGCCTGTTCGGCATGGGGCATTGCTGCCCCAGCGCCGGCATAGTGCTCAGCTTCTTGGAACCACGTAAGCCTCTTCCTCTGCCTGAACATTGCTTCTACAAGGTGGTGTCTTCCGGAAAGGCACGTGCACAAAAATTTCGACCCCTCCAGTTTATATTGGATTAGACTGCTTATACTAGTCCGTCTTGTGCTAGTGTACTGCTGTGTGGTATAGGATCCTTACGGGAAGGTATTGATTGAAGTCATCAAAATTGTTCAAAAATGTACTCTCACGATATAGGGCAGAATGAGAATGCCACAAATATGGTACTCTAGTTGAGGTGGCAGTCATTTAAAAAAGGCGCTCTTCGTTGTGGAGAGATCTTTCCACGACATTTCTATATCCAGCTTTCTCCCTCGAATGTGAAAACATTTTGCTGATTCCATAAACTAAGAGAAGTCAGAGCTCGCACAGAAAGATTAATGCGTTCGTTTTAGTGCGCGTTGTTCGAGAGTGGAACGTTAGAGAAATTGTGTGAAACAGGTCGGAAGAACCCTCTGTCAGGCGTTTTACTGTGAAGTTTGGACTAGGCATGTAGATGTGGATGTAGAGTTAGTTACGACTGAAGTTACGTTGATAAAATCAGTCTCTTCCACTTACAAATGTAATTGTTATTAAATAAATCCTCACCTCTTTTTGTTGGTCACAATTTCTTAAATATAATTATGTTTGTGGATTGGAAAGAAATCATTCTACCACAATACTTTACAAAAAAAATAAAATGGTCGCCCATCACCTATATTGTTACTGCGACATTTCAGTTGTCAGAAGCAATGTGAATTATTTGATAATCACTTCGCAATGTATACAATTCAGCATTCAACATTACTACTGTTCCAATTCGAGTAATAGTATACAGTGTAACTTCCACGCACATGCTGTGCTTTAAACTTTAAGTATTCTTTTGAAATCTAACCAAAATAAGTGGCTATGATGTTCAAGTGGATTGTGGTTGAACCAACTTCAAACCGTGGCTTCTACAACGTGGTTTTTGATTTTCGTGGTTTCCTTAAGTTTCCTACGGCGAATGTACCGATTCCTGTCCCTTATCGAATTTAATTAATACTTTCTCGCTAATGAAATCGATCTCAGTGACGCGTTTCAATTATAATCTCATTATTCTTTATTCAAATTCAGAGATAGTAAGCCTTATTGCACGTAATTGGTCGAAAGTATTCTATTGATTATATAATTGCAACGGCTGTGCCTTCACAGTTTTATATTTTTCCTCTAGCTTGATTTTAGTACTTCCGTGTACACACTTATTTTGCGACCTGGTGATAACTGATACGTTAAGCGAAACAAGAATTGGAGCCAGAGGTGAATTACCTACGAACTCTTTCAACACCAACTTGAGTTTTTTTTACATATTCACAATCGATAATTCCAAATCAGTCTTGTGTAGCAAATGGAACACAGCATAGTAAATGCTAGTAGATGATAATGTTTAAGCGACGACAAGATTCATTGCATGATTTGGATCCTGTACGCTTCAGATTGTTTTTTTTTTTAGGGAGTTGTCGGTTATAGAGCTACGCTTCTGTGTCGGAGTTTTCTGTATGTGATATGAAAGCATACGGCAGAAAAAGCTGCCGCTTAACATATCGATAATGGTCGGCAGGGATGTGGTTCGCAGACAGAATGTTGCGTCTTCTAGTGAATGTATCGCTTTGTGTTATAGCATCTACGTGGGCTCCATCTTTGTCAAATGTTCTCCTAAAGCCGAATGCCTAATTAGCTTAAAAGTAAAATTTAAATGAAGATTAGTATTGCATAGCTTGCAGATTCAACCTACCACTGCAAAAATGACACGGATTCTGGAGGCTCTGGTGCAAATACACATTTAATTAGCTTGTTTCGGTAGTACAGGGAGCTTCAGTTAATCAGACACTGCACGTAATACGATGTATAAAACTGCCGATACGTTCACGGTAGTCTTACCACGCGACATACTAAATTTTATTATACACACTGATTAGCAGTGTCTTATGAAAAAGATCTTATTACTCGTTTTCGTGCAGGAAAATGAAAATATTAAGGGCAATACCGGATAATTACAATTAAATTACAGCTACTCACATAAGTCCAACGTGGGTTATAATTATCATATGGCAGCAAACGTGGTAGATTTTCAAATGCACTAATACGAAACCGATTTACACTGGAAAGCAATTAGTTCCAGTGCAAAACAGGCCCAGTGCAGCATCTCGACTACGTCTCCGGTGCTGATTTGAACAAACAGAGTAGACGTTGGTTGATAATAACATCAACGTCATGTACTCCAATGTAGTCTACAATCATCGTATGGCAGTGAAACATAGTAAATATTCCAATGCGTTAAGGTGAAATCGATTTACGATTGAAGAAAACTAGTTCCAATTTAGGCCACCAGATGGTAATCTGGCGCAGTAAATGCAAGAAAGAGTATTAAAATGTTTCCATCAGTAATGGATTAGGAAAGGGTTATAGGTAGAAAAGATCAAACAAGGGAGAATGACATGACTACATCTATGAGTAGCTGCACTTTAATTATAATCACCTGGTACCAAAAAGTACAGTTCTGAGAAGTACTACCATCACTGACAGTAGAATGTTTGTACGACGCTGGGTTGGTAACAATAAAATCTAGCAGGCAATGCTAGGAAAAGACGAGTAAATAGGTTTCCCTAATCTGAGCAAATCGATGCAGCTGCTAGAAGTTTTAATGCTAGTCCCGAGGATATACAAAAGGACAATGAATCAATGCGAAAAAAATAAAATAGACTCCAAACGTACAGGTAAGCTATGCAGCACAAAACGTATTTATAGAGTGGAAATAAACAAGATTCTGGATCAGCAGGTGGAAAAGAACAAATGGAACGGTAAAGATGCTCGACACCCACGTGATACCGTCTTTAATTACTCTATAATTACTCTGTTACACAAGGAAAGGAGTCAGATAGAACAAAAAACTCTGCAAGCCAGATATCTCATTTCGGTGACGCACAAGAATTTTTACAAAAATAATTAACCATGTTGAGAACACTTTAACCTTTAACCCAGCTGAGGGATAATCTGGTTTGAGAAGCGACGAACTGTAGTCCTTAAACGCAATTATAGAATAGAACAAAGAGGATGAATTAAGAGTTTTCCTGAGATAAATACATTTTTTTTAGAAAGATTTTGAGTTGATTCCAAATATTCGCTGAGAGTTCTCGATTAAAAAATTCGTGGGTTCAACCTATTTCAGTACACTGAAGTTTATATACGACAGTACTGCAGCCTCTGTAAAATGTCATCGGGAGAATGAGAAATTCACGGTAGAAAGACAAGCCAGAGAAAACGGTTCCATATCATCTGACATTTTTTTCATCCAGCTTTAAGGAAGCATTTGTGATGTGATAGCGATTCCCCATTGATCACCGAGTTAGATTTGCCACTGGCTCTGAGACGCTGAATTTTTACCATACTGGGAAGTAGAAACATTGACATACATTCGTTATAACTGAAAATTGGATGCCAGGACATATTTCTAGAATGAGTATTTCATTCTGTAATGGAGTGTTGGATGTTATGAATTTTTCTGGGAAATTAAACCAGGCAGCCTTCCCAAAACTCGGAATTGAAAGACGGCAGGTCCTTTCGACTCCCCCGTCTCCTACCTTATTTAATCAGTGGAACTGATAATCACAGGCTCTATGGTCAGTGAGATTACTAGAGAGGGGTTACAGCGGCTGTATCGCTGAATTGAATCGTATCTAGATGCAAGCAGTTACTTAAGGTGAAGAACACCAAAAGCGAGTCAGCCACAGGGCTGCAGCATGTGAGACTGAATGGTGACAGTTATGGTCAGAATACGACAGGATACAGGTATAGGCAAAGTACAGAATACGCCGCCGCAAAGGACATGGCCGATGTCATAATGAGCCACTGCCCACAGGCAGTGAAGAGCCGTCCGTGCAGCCAGAGGAAAAACAGTGCTCACGACTTGTTTTGTCAAGTTGCGTAGAAATGTGTGATAGGAAAAGACACTCGAGCAGCGAAAAAATCTCTCGGGAACAATGCTGGTGGCTGGACACTAGGTGGCCGAAATGCTGTGACTTTTCTTCTTCTTCTTCTTCTTACTTTTTTTTTTTAAAAAAAAGGTCGTATAGATACACAGGACTGTGTCATTTCTTGTAAAATAACACTGTCTTTATTGAATCACAGTCCGTGACATCATAAATCGTCAAAGCGGACACTTGCCGATGTGGTGACAGGGTAGTAACAGTTTGTCTCCATCTCACGGAGAAAGGGAGTAAGGTATGTGAAGCGATGCGGAATTGGTACAGGAGTGTTTTCCGAGTTTAGATTTCGCGGTTTTAATTTATATGGTGTAGCTTTCCGCGGTCTTGTAGACAGTGTGAGGAACAAGGAATTCAGTGGCGAACCGCTGAGGAGAGCAGACGAGATTCAGTGGCATCCCATGGAGGAAACTAGGTTTCGTACTCGGAGTCTGGGTGCGTAGGTGATGAGCAGGTGAAGATATCCACTGACTGATTCGATGCTGAGGTACCATGGACACAGCAACTTGAGTTTCCTACACGTATATGGTGAGCATTTCGCAACGCTGGCACTAACAATCTATTGAGTGAATTCTCTTACTTCCCGCCGGAGCTGTCGCAGTTGTCCGATCCGAGTGCACTGTAGTATTTTGTTTCCGGGTTTAGTTCGCAATCTCTGTCATTCGTATTAATCAGTCAGATGAAGATGACAATGTCCAGTCATCACTGATGGTCCAACCTCCTCTGCAAATTACGTTATTTTACGAATATGAGATTGAGTATAGCCAATATGTTACGTACTCAATTTAACTCATGCTCTTTTGAATAAATTTGTTGTGATGTTTAATTCCATTTACCATTCAAGTTCAGGAGATTCTGTCATCATCATTAACTAATTTACTTACTTATGTGGGGTATGACCGGATTAATCTTGCAGTAAGAAACACAATTAATAGGATCAATCTCGTAGACAAGATAAATGCAACCAGTCACTTTTTATAATGCTGTTTATTTACATAAATCGCGCTGACACCGGTTTCTAACTGACTGGTTCATCATCAGACGGATTGTTTACACTAAGATATATTTTTGTTGTAGTCTACATGTCAGTTTCCCACAAAACGGTAGAAACAGATTGTGTCGTCTTGAATATCATTATGCAGGTCCTCGTTCTCGCATTCGCAGGAGACCTTCTGTAAAGTTTGGAAGGTAGGAGCCGAGGTACTGACAGAAGTAAAGCTGTGAGTACGGGGCGTCAGTCGTGCTTGGGTAGCCCAAATGGTGGAGCACTTGCCCACGAAAGGCAAAGGTCCCGAGTTCGAGTCTTGCTCCAGCACGCAGCTTTAATCTGCCAGGAAGTTTCATATCAGCGCACACTCCGCTGCAGAGTGAAAATCTCATTCTGGAAGCTCAGCGTGTTCTGCAAGACGTGCAGCAACATCTCTGGCCAGCAAATCTCCGGACGTGTCTCCAGTCGAGCACGTGTGCGATATGATGGGATAAGAAGTGATTGATGCATCCCTTCAACCAACACCTGTTACAGAATTACGTGAACAGGTGGAGTAGGCGATGAGTAAGATATGTCAAGACAGTATTCGCCATCTGTACGATTGACTGGATACCAGAGTCAGTGCCTGCGTTCTCGCCTGAGGACGCTACACCACCTAATAATGTGGGTATATCAGCAGAGGTTGATACCTTGTATCTTAGAAATGCTCGTGCTATTGATCTGTAAATATATTGCAATGATTTAATGTACTACATATGCACTGATGCAACAATGATTCTTGAGTGAACTGGAGAGCTCTGAAAGAGTGTACTAATTTTTTTTCCGTCGCTGCATTTTGATAACTATAGTAGTGGTCCTTTCGCGGTAGTTTGAAATTCTGTTTCCAATTAGCGCACTTATTTTCTTAAAAATAATTATTCGGATAAGAATGGAGTGGGCTGCGAAAGATCTGTGGGCAACAGATTGGTAAATGTAGTCACTGAAACGGTCGGGCTCTGTGGCTAAGTTGGCGGGACGGCAGCTGCAGATTATCTGTCAGCAGACAGGTGAGCACTGAGCATCCCCTCTGGGACTGGCAGTTCCTGTCGGCGCCACACGACATGCACCCAATTAATGGAGGCACCGAGCATGCGCGCGCATCCCGTGGAATGTTCGCCCGCTCCGCTCTGCCTCCCAACCACTCCCTACGCTTTCTTTCGTCGCTCCCATTTATCAACGATGACTCTCTCTATTCTACCTCGCCCTGTCTTTCTCTCTCTCTCTGTCTCCCTCTTTCTATGTGCATCTGGATGGGGAGGAGGGAGAGGACGGGGGTGTGTGTGTGTGTGTAGAAGGTATAAAAGGTGGAAGAAGTAGAGAAAGGGATAGGGGCAGAGGGAGAGAGAGAGATAGAGAGAGAGAGAGAGAGAGAGAGAGAGAGACATGCGTACCTAATTTAAAATTTTATCGAGATGGCCGGAAAAACTTTGTGTCACTGTACAGAGTACACTGTATCACAAGCATGCCTGCAGGCCAGTAAAGGAATCTTTTCTACGCTATACAGGGTGAGTGGGAACTTCACCTACAAAAATTTTGAAATTCAGTGAGAAATATAGCCACTGACCTAGAATGAAGTGCTCGGGTTAAAAAGGTTGTAAGACAGGGATGCAGTATTTCACCACTATTGTTCAATGTCTACCTCGAATGAGCAGTGACGAAATTAAAACCAAGGTTCACTGGTGTGATTAAAATCCAGGGTGAAAATATATCAATGATTTGATTGCCGGCTTTTTTAATGGAATGCTGTGTCTAATCAGTACTGAATATGGATTAAGAGTAAACTGGAAAAACACCAACGTAATAAGAAACAAGAGAAATGAGAATAGCGAAAAAGGTAACATTAAATTCATGATCATGACGTAGAGAAGTCAAAGAATTCTGCTATCCGGGAAGCAAAAGAACGCATGATGGACGATGATGATGATGATTGGATTGTGGGACGCTCAACTGCGTGGTTATTAGCACCTGTACAAATTCTCAACCTTTGCTCAGCCCAAACTCGGCCAATTCATGAATGACGCCGCAGTCGTGTAAATATTGTCATTACTGTATTCAATATTCTGCAAGTTACGTTATCACTCTACTGCGTACCAGCAATCAGTAAATGAAGGGAAATTCATAAGAAGTATTGTTAAGAGCTAGGTATAAGTTAATGACCGATCTAGTTATAAGTTAATGACATTTTTAAACAGAAGCCACTGGAAACTAACTCAAATTTGCATTACGATTACAGGCAAAATTTTTAAGACATTAAAGAATGTCAGATCATTGGTAAATGCCACGTGTTTCATGGTAAGACACCTTCTGTTTCAATGTACAAGATGGTACATGACTGATGAAGAATGTGTCAACTGTTCACAGGCTCCGTAGTTAGTTTTAAAAATGGGTATAATTTCACGTGCCATAAAACTTTGTAACTGAAGAATTAACAAGTCTCTACAAATAGTTTTGATGTATTACACAACACTGAAATATGTAGAACTCGTAATATTTACAAATACTGCACAAAGCATAACCTCATCTCTCACGACAACAATAGTTGAAAATGGCGAAAACTGTTTCTGGTGGCCTCTATTGAACGTCCCTTTAGGTGATTCCAAAATCGGTCACTAGACTAAAACAGCGACCAGGACACATCACGTGTTCCTAGTTAAGGTATCCTGCAGATACAACACTGTGCCCTGTACATAACATGTCGATAGAGTTTATTTTGTCAGTGTTATAGAAAGCATTGCGTATCAGGCACGAGGAACTCATAATTATATACAATCAGACAAGTGTACTGCAAGTTTTTGCTTTGGGTCATTTGTTAATTCTATTCGAAATCAATGATATAACACTTTCATTTTTAGAATATTAAGATTTTATCCCTTTTACAGATGACAACAAGAATAACAATGAAAAGTAACACCAGGCCTCTCACTGCAAAGTCCGGTAGTTAGAAATTTGAAACCATCTAGACGTTATTCAAAGCAATAGAATTACCACACACTTCTGATACAGTTAAGTACTTTACAGCATTCCACAAGCTACAAGCATAAGGTACGCCACCAATGAAATACAACAGATAGGGAGTGTCAAATGTTTGGTATAGGACATACACTACAGCATTACTCGCAAAATTTATAACCCAGAATTAACGAAACTTTTTATTACAACTTCACTTGCATTAAGTATGATTACTACTACAGGTGATTTAAAAATGAGGAACCTATTCTGCATATTCCACTCAAAAATGAGTTATAGACACATTTTTTGTATGGATAAACTTACAGGACTATCGTTTCAAGATTACAGTATTGTGATACAAGAATTATATCTGGTGGTAGTTGTAGAAGATTCTGAGGAGACGTTTTCAAAAACATCAGTTGTTTGTCAACTGCTTCACATTACGTACCATTCTGTTATTACCAATATTCCTCTCTTCTGAAGAAACAGAACAAAGCCCGAATCCCAAGATAGAACTAAACATTATCTACACAAATTAGGAGGGGTTTACATTTGTGTTTAAAGGAGCCAGAAAGATGTGTATACATGTATTCAACAGCCTGTCAGAGGATATTAAATGTCTAATGTGTAATACGATGGAGGTTAATACTGATTTAAAGAGCGGAACGTTTGGGCAAATCCTTCTAGTCCATTGACGAGTTTCTTCATAGAAATACTTCAAATTAGTTATTTTTAGAGTGCACTGGCTATTTTCATTCTAATTACCAAGTTAGCTGTGTTCCGGCCGGGTGGGTAAACCCACCACCCTTTATTTGTGAGAAACGGCAAAGCGGAGCGATTTCGCATTAGTGTTACCACATAGAGCATTCGAAATAAGGAAAATGTCACCTTGACAGCTTTGCCGCATTTGACATTTAGGCACTAGAAAGACAACAAGTGTGTTTTCGATTGTTTCAATTTAATTTTTGTGCAAATTGCATCACCAGATGAAACGATTGCAAAACAAAAGGTAAGTGATTTTGTAGTGCATTTAGTGACCTATTCAGTGTTTGTATCGTGTTTGTCGGAAATTTCGTGTAAATTGTTTCTATGTGTATGAAATGAAAAATGACACCATTTAGCCGACCGCTAAATGGTGGGGTACATCCGACCGCACATTTTTTATCATTTATGTGTATGGAATTATGGAATTATTTATTTATGGAAAAAAGAATTTTTGTTAATTTCTAGGAAAATGGTACGAAATTACAAACGAAAAACGACAAAAAGTAATAAAAACGATATTAGCCGAGCAGTTGCTGCAATGCAAATGGGAATGTCTTTACGACCGCTCGTGACTTTGACATTCCGAGATCGTCATTGCTGTTGCACCGCCATACAGTTAAATCCTCTTTTTACAGTTAAATTTACATTCATTTAACTTTCAGTACATTTAGTACTCTAAACATTGTTATTTTTGGAATACATTTGGTCCATTTATGTAGAAAACATAACTGCTTACAATTATTTCCCAAAAAACCGTTCATGTAGAACTATTTCTGTACAAAATCAGCCAAACAAATAGGGGTCGGATTTACCCCACCATTTCTGAAAATGTCAAAAATGGACGTTTCTTAAAATATGGATATTGCTAAAATTATTGATGGTATAACAAAAGTATTTTTCAGACAGTTGCTCATTTATATTATCTATAATACAGTTAAGATCCACCCTCGGATAAGCGTTTTTAGCCACAAAAAAATACTAGGTCGAGTTTACCCCATTATATATATATATATATATATATATATATATATATATATATATATATATATATTGCACACAAGTTTCTAAACCACTGGACCGATTCCAACCAAAGTTGGTGTACATGTCACTTACTTTCTGTAAATCATCCACCTTCGCCTATCAAAGGGGTGGGCGGATGTGGAAAATCAATATAGTCCAAGACGTGCGAATTCAGATACATTAGTCATCCAGTATTTTAGAATGAGAACACTTAGAATCCTGGAACAAACTTCACTCATTATCTCATTGCTTGCGGAACATTTTCTCGCTGATGACCCCATCAAAATGATGAAAGGAAAAAGATTTATTTATTATAACAGAAAAATTGCGCATCAGGCATGACGTTTCAATTTGTTACTTCTTTGATACTAACAGTATTGACAACACATTTCGCAGACGGTGGTCACATATACCACTGGATATACCTGCAGTTACATCAGTTTATATCAAATACTTTAGGCGACACGGCATTTTAAGTACTAAGTTGCGTAAAATGAAAGAGCAGGCTGAAATTCATAAGCAATGCACATGAAATGTCTTGACAATTATTTGCTCTGACTCCACCGTTCGTTCGTTCCTGAGCATTAAAAGGTCTCAGTGCACACATTTAAATAACTACGAAACTAACTGGCGTTTACTCTGAAAGAAATTAAATCAAAACTGTTACTCAAAAACCACTATCAAAGTCAAACTGTGCGTTGCTGAAAAAAATTGAAACATTGAAATTACTTAGCGACACTATAAAACACACACTGCTCACTGACCCATTAAAAACATCAATTACAGAGAATATGGTTAGAATTAGGGCAATGGAGACGTGAGATGAGAAAAGAAAGAACCAACAAAATATGAAAGGAATCTCATCTGAAAAAAATACAGGATAATCCGCAGCAACAGTACAGCAACATGAAATCGTGCTAGCTAAAATAAGCCAAAGTAAAACTAAAATACTACCTACTTGAAATGAAAATACTAATTCGTTCATTACAGTGACAATGCTGTATTTTATACTCTTATTTCACAAGAACACAAAACTCATAGGAAACCAACTTCACTATCTACACAAAAGTCTTACGAGGTAATGTTTCTACGATTATGCAAATTGAAAAGAAATCAACTAAAATGACCTAAACCGATGTGGAAAGATGGACTGGTCTGTTGCAAGAATCGCTAACTATATCAGTACGCGCCAGCTAAAATTATTTCCTTACGAACATGTCCATAATGTGAATCTATTCTTTCTATTCCATAAATCTTGCGTCTGTATTCTTCCATCAAATTAACAATTCCTAAAAAATTTCTTAAGAAAAATCTTCCACCATTACGCACTACGCTAAATGTTCAGCCAACACTAGACTAATCTTCGCTTTACTACTACGTCAAAAGTACACAAGTTCAGAGACACTATCCCCACTATTCTAATATTGGCACTATTCCACAGATGTCACCCGCGACTACTTCGCTCTCACAAAATGAAATTTCCAGTCGTTCGGAAACTATCCGCAAATAAACGTCCAGTCTACCTACATATGTCCGCCTTTTAGTGTTCAAATACGTGTGAAATACATTCAGTATATGTGAAATCTCCTTGACATGTGCATATGGGGGAAGGGCCATGGGTAAGAAGATCATCCTAAACCTCTGCAAAGATTTCAACGAAATTTGGTTCACATATTAGTTACAATGTGGAAAGAAATACTTTGGGAGTAAGAACCGCCAGCCTCCTATTCGGGTGAGTGTCATAACTTGGAGAGAAAACGGGGAATGAAGAGATGGCCAGACTGCGAAAGGGAAAGAGGTGATGGGCCCAGATAAAGGGAAGGAGGAGATGGACAGAGAGAAGGGGAGGAGGAAACAAACATGGCCAGGAGAAAGGAGGGGATGAACAGAGATAGGACATGGTGAGGAAGGGATAGCCACAGAGAGAGGGATGGAGGAGATGAGCAGAGGGGAGGAGGAAGTGGACAGAAGAGGGGAAGAGGAGGTCAGAAGAAGAGGGAGAAGGATATGGACATACAGAGGAGGAAAAGATGGCCAGAATGGGAAGGAACAGATTGTCAGAAGGAGGAGGTGGAGAGAGAAATGGGTGGGTGGTGATGGACAGAGAAAGGGGAGGGGGGAGGGGGGGAGGTTTACGAGGAGAGAAATGGAGGAGATGTATGGTGAGAGAGTGAAGGAGGTGACGGACAGAGAGAGGGAGAAGGAGGAGAGAGACTAATAGTTAATAGGAATTAATACATACCAGGGCAATACTGAGCACTCAGCTAGTGGCTATATAAAAGAAATCAGCGGTTCTAGACCATAATCTTGTGACACCATCCACTTACTGGTGCTTCATTGGGACTAAATCTATTATGTGGTTTGTAGTATTTGAGAAAAACCGAACATTTACAGCTTGCTGGATAAGAAAGGTTCCATTGCTAGGTTTTTCTCTTGGTTTTGTAATGCAGTGTTTTTCAACCTTTTTAATATGTGACCTCTTTCCAAGTAAAAATATTCTGGTTGCCCCCAGAACCATAACAAAAGTATGTCAGCGATTTCAAAGGCAACGTATTTAATTTTCTTTCTATTCATACTAAACTGATGGAAAAAACGAGTACAATGTGAAAAGAGTTCGCGGTGCTGTGCGGGCTGAGATATAATTATATTCTTTGCCGCGATAGAGGCTTTAGGGTGAGAAAGGGTCAGCGGGGGCATAGTTGCGCGTGTTCGGTCACTACAATCAGATGTTCGAGTACTCCAGCAGGTAGGTATGTGATTGTTGTCTTCACGCAACGCTCTGAGCGAGCACAAAATGGACAAGTATCTTAAAAGATCTCCACGTCTGGTACCTGTGGCAGTGGCGGCACCGAATCAAAATCGAAAAAAATGGACAACACTTATCTGCAGTTTGGTTTTATCATCATTAACGATAGACCTCATTATGTAATTTGCGGCGAGGTATTGTCACGTGACAATATGAAACCATCAAAGCTTCTGCCTCACCTCCCAACTAAACATTCCAAGGAAACTGAGAAACTGCTGGATTTCTTCGAAAGGTAACTGAAAACACTTAACCAGAAAGCTACTATGATTAAGGTAATAAAATAGTAATGTTATTTGTCGATTTAAAATAGCATTAATGTGTCTGACTTTTTATTGGTTTTTCTTATTTAAAAATATTTTCCATCTGGTTTTAGGAATCAAGTGTCAACGATAAAGCGTTACTACACTCATGGTCATAAATTAAGGATAACTGCATAGTGAGGTGCCACACAACGTGGCACTACACAAAACTGGCGCTGATAGCGTAGGCACATAGGTAACACACACGACGTTCATCTGTAAGTCCACGGTATTGGTGATAAGTTGAGAAAACCGTCCCGAAACAAATGTGCTACAAAACGCTACTGTCTCCTGCGCATGTACCCCGACACCAATATAGGATGTGATCACCATGCACACGTACACAGCCCGCACAACTGGTTGGCGTACTGTAAATCAGGTGTTGGAGCAGATGCTAGGATGTAGCCTCCCATTCTTGCACCAGTCGGAGTTCCTGAAGCGTAATGGGGGTTTGAAGACGTGCAGCGATACGTCGACCGAGAGCATCCCTGACGTCCTCGATTGGGTTTAGGTCTGGAGAACCGGCAGGCCACTCCAATCGCCTGATACCTTCTGTTTCAAGGTACTCCTACACGATAGCAGCTCGGTGGGGCAGTGCGTTATCATCCATCAGGATGAAGGTGGGACACACTTCAACCCTGAAAAGGCGGACATACTGCTGCAAAATGACGTCCCGATACACTTGACCTGTGACAGTTCCTCCGTCAAAGACATGCAGGGGTGTACGTGCACCAATCATAATTCCACCCCACACCATCAAACAGTGACCACCATACAGGTCCCTTCCAAGGACATCAAGGTTTGGTATCTGATTCCTGGTTCACGACAGATGAAAACCCGGTGAGAATCACTATTCAGACTATACCTGGACTCGTCCGTGAACATAACCTGGGACCACTGTTCCAATAACCATGTACTGTGTTCTTGACACCAGGCTTTACGGGCTCTCCCGTGACCAGGGATCAGTGGAATGCTCCTTGCAGGTCTCCGAGCGAATAAACCATGTCTTTTCAGTCGTCTGTAGACTGTGAGTCTGGAGACAACTGTTCCAGTGGCTGCGGTAAGGTCCCGAGCAAGGCTACCTGCAGTACTCCGTGGTCGTCTGCGGGCACTGATGGTGAGATATTGCTCTTCTTGTGGTGTTGTACACTGTGGACGTCCCGTACTGTAGCGCCTGCACACATTACCTGTCTGCTGGAATCGTTGCGATAATCTTGAGACAAACTTTGTGGCACACGGAGGGCCCGTGCTACGACCTGTTATGTTTGATCAGACTCCAGTCGCCCTAGTAATCTACCCTTCATAACGTCATCAATACGTGTTCTTTGAGCCGTTTTCAACATACAGTCACCATTAGCACGTCTGAAAACGTCTGCACACTTACTCGCTACACCGTACTCTAACATGCACCAACACACCTCTGCGTATGTGGACTGCTGCCGACGCCACCGTGCGGAGACATCAGGTCGAATGCACTGCATGGTCATACCCGCAGGTGATTTAAATCCACAAACCGCACACCAGAGCGTTGTTTCACCATGTATCAGCATTATCCTTAATTTGTAAGCATGAGTTTAGTTAGCTACCGATTAGCATTCCGAGTCGCTAAGGGAGGGAAGCCGCATATAGATGTACATAATCTTATTTTGCCAGCAACCCTGGACATTGATAAAATCATGTTAGATAAGCAAGAGGCACACAAGCTGAAAAGCATACCACTTTCTGATAATACCACTGAACGTAGAATAAACGATAGCCGGTGACATTCGAGAACAGTCAGTCGAAAAATTAAAGAAGAGCCCATATTTTGTTTCGCAGTTTGATGAATCTACTGATGTTTCAGATCGTGCTCAATTTATAGTATCTGTGCGCTTTGATGCAGATGAAAGTATCACGGAAGACATTTTGTTTCGCAAAGCGCTCCCAGCGAACACTACGGGCCATTGTTTGTATGACATGTTTTTAGAAAGCACTCGTAACTACGAGATTGATTAGACAATCTGAATCGCTGTATGTGGTGATGGTGCTAAAGCCATCACAGGCAGTAAAAGTGGGCTCGTCGCGAAATTAAAATCAATAATGACAAATTTTTCGTGGACTCACTGATTTCTTCATCGACAAGCTCTGGCAGTCATGATTTTAACTTGTGATTTACATAATGTGCTTAAAGAGGTGATCAAAAGTATAAACCCTATTAAAGGTAAAGCGTTGCAAACTCGACTGTTTAGGATGGGTCGCTCCATCAAATTTTCCTTTATCACACAGAGGTCAGATGGCTTTCCTAAGGAAAGGTATTGACGTGAGTTCTGGAACTAAAAGGGGAATTGTTAATGTTCTTACTAGATTCTAAATCTGGATGTGAGAATTATTATTAATATTATTATTATGACGAACAAAGTACATTAGACGCTCCGACAAAGACAACGCCGCCGACAATTCCGCTGTACTGTTAGCGACACTCCTCGCGTTGCAATTGTTGTAACCGATCCCTCGGCTCGGGTCTCCTCGAGGATGCTGCCAAATCCTCTGTGGCGTTGTTGCAAGCAAGACTCATGTTACTCCATAGCCGTGAAATTGCTCTGTATAAATTTCATTTTAAATATGTCATCTTTAACCAAGACGAATTCAATAAAACTGCGCATTAACCAATACGTACGCAGATGTTTCATTAAGCTAGCTGCCTTGTGTGTCTATGACTCATTTTGAAGAGCAGGTAAAAACAAAAGTCTTTAGACGACTTATTATAAAAAAGGGTGTACAGTTTATAAACTTTTTTAGCATTTTTTCTGAATGGAATGTGAAGTACCTGCGCTAGCAGAATAGAAGTGACGAAAACACAACTTCGAAAACAATTTATTGGACTCACCAAAGCGAAACAGTAATACACTCTCCAAAAGAACAACAGATTCTATCCCAACTGCGGACCGTTCCAAATATTAACCAACAAATAACAATAGCAAAGACCCGACTCTTTACGGGATGAGATCACAGTAAAACAATTCTACAAAGTCAACATGTTCGTCGATTATACCAAGTCCGCAAGAGATTGGCCAGCGAGAAGAGGTGTCTGGCCGTGGCTGACAGAGCGGCATCTATGTATACTTCCACGTGGTGCATCGAACAGCCCTTTGCCGGCAGTGTGACGTCATATAAAGCCCGTTTGGCTGATATATCTGCCGGAACTATTTGAAATCAGGTGCCTAGCATATCAAAATACACATATCAAAAAAAAGTAGTGTGTCACCCCAGTTCCCAGAACTCCTGAACGTAGACGTTGACTGTGGATATTGTATCACAGACACAGTCCCTTTGACTGTTCAGAGATGTTACTAAACCCGCCCAAAGATATTAACAATCATTCATGAGCAGCGCCTGTTGGACGGATTAGACGGAGGGGGATGAGGTACACGGCTGGTGTTGTCTGTAGTTCAACAATGACTATACGGTCAATACAGCGGTTCGATCACGTCCGCATTGTTACTTTGTGCCAGGAATGGTTCTCAACAAGAAAAGTGTCTCGGAGTGACTCGAAGCGATGTTGTTCGGGTGCAGAGGAGATACAGAGAGACAGGAACTGTCGATAACATGCCTCACTCATGCTGTCCAAGGACTGCTACTGCAGTGGATGACAGCTACCTACGGATTATGGCTCGTAGAAACCGTGACAGCAACGCCACCATGTTGAATAATGCTTTTCGTGTGCTTTTCGTTCTGCCACAAGACGTCGTGTTACGACTCAAACTGTGCGCATTTGGCTGCATGATGTGCGATTTTACTCCCGTCGTTCATGGCGAGGTCCATCTTTGCAAACACGACACCATGCAGCGCGGTTCACTTGGACCCAACAACATGCCGCATGAAATTCTCAGGATTGGCATCACGTTACCTTCACCAATGAGTGTCGCATATGCCTTTAAGTGAACAATCGTCAGAGATGTCTTTGGTGGCCATCCGGTCAAGCTGAACGCCTTAGACACACGGTCCAGCGAGTGCATCCGCTGTTTTGTGGGGAAGACGTACGCCGCTGGTGGTCGTGGAAGACGCCGTAACGGCTGTACGATACATGAATGCCATCCTCCAACCGATAGTGCAACAATTTCGGCGGTATATTGGCGATGAATTCGTTTTAATGGACGACAATTGGCACCCCTATCATGCACATCTTGTGAATGACTTCCTTCAGGTCAACGACATCCTAGAGTGGCCAACATGTTCTCCAGACATTAACCATATCGAACATTGAAAAGGGCTGTTTATGGACGACGTGGCCCACCAACTACTCTGAGAGAATATGCCTAATAGCCGTTGAGGAGTGAGACAATTTGCACCAACAGAGCCTTGATGAATTTGTGAATTGTATGCGTTGACGAATACAGGCATATATCTAAGAATGAGGACGTGGTACTGGGTATTAGAGGTATCAGTATGTACAGCAATCTGGACCACCAAATCTGAAGGTCTCGCTGTATTGTGGCACTGCATGCTATGTGTGGTTTTCATGAGCAATTAAAAGGGCGGAAATGATGGTTATATTGATATTTATTCCAGTTTTCTGTACAGGTTCCGGAACTCTCGGAACCGAGGTGACGCATAAATTTTTGATGTGTGTAGTTTCTGCACTATCTGCGATCTCTCGTGAAGCTGTTCTGCAGGCTCTGCGAATGGGTAGCGGTCCCTGGCGGCCGTTGGTGGAGACCTGGTGTTGTGGCCGCCGGTAAATATTTGTGTTGACAACACAGACGACGTAAGTTTGCCTGGTGAATATACCCCCTGTGATGCAGGCATCCCGTGATGGTCGAACGTGAACTGGGATGCCGATGCAGTAGGTGCTACTATGTATGAAATAGGCAGCCACAGCAGAATGCATTATCCTTTTTTTACTTGAATTCCCACAAAAAAATATGTTTCACATGACGAGTTTTTTGCAATGCAGGTAAGACTCAGAAGTGAATTATCATCGTTAAATGAAGTCCCACTCTATAATCGAATTGTAAACAAGAAGATGTTTTTTTCCAATTTCTTACTGTAACCTATAGATCTTCTTCATTTAATTATCGACCGTTTCTTGAAAACAGTTTTACAGTTTTGCTTTTATTCATCGTTAACATGGCGTATTTCTTATAAAACAATCTTCATTATGTTCAATTCAGAATTAATGTTAAACAAGGAATTTCGTTATTTCAGTAAAAAATCAATACCATTTTCCATAGGCCCATGTTTTTGTACCAGAGAACCCCTAGTTTTGAGACCTGTAGCAGGATGGTTATTTTAATTACTTTTATTCAGTTTCAAATGAAGACAACAATTCTTTTTAATTAATTGTGAGAATATGTAGTGTATATTTTTACAAATAATCGTACTAGTTTTCTGTAAGATTTTTTCAGCGATTTCATAACACAATATCAGAAAAAGAATGCTTCACTTTAGGGCAATCACCACGATTAACCACACGAAAAAATGAGAAATTAACCAGGTGACCAGCAATGATGATTTTGTGGGAATCCTGATGAAGCCACAGAAGTAGGAAAATAGAAACAACGTCAACATGAAGTGTTTGAATTAAAGTCCAAATTGAGCTCAGGCATCCTAGATCCACTCGGTAGAAAATTCTGTACTTCGTGCCTTGTCTCAATGCTGCCAATCCCAGCGATCAATTGTTTGGTTTGAAGCTTGTTGCTGAAATTTATTCTAGTAACTGTGCTGCCAAATCTTGCACTTGAGCTGTGTGCGTGTTGTTGCAGCCATTTTGTATCACATTTGAACGAGTCCTTCCTTCTCATCCCGTACGGTAAGTCTCCCCTGACCTACGGTTCTGGGTGACTTTACCGAAATCTACCCTTTTCCCTGACCTCTCCAGTCTTTTCCTTCACCCTTCTTCCTTCCCATTCAACCCTTCTGCCTGAAGAAGGAGCCACTGGCTCCGAAAGGTTGCCAATCACAACAGTCTTTTAAGTGACTGTTCAGCCGCCACTTGCTGAGTAGATTTTTTATTAATAAAATCAAAAAATTTCAAGGTGAGCATCTTTAAATGCGCTTTTTTAGATTGTTCTCGTTCCCTGTGATATTTTTTATCACATCAGATGATTGGCACGTAAACTAAGTTGTCATTATTACACAAGACGCTCCCACCGCACCGTCGTTCCAGACTGGAAGTTGATGTGGTCCTTTTCCTCTCCTTGGAAACCTTTCAAAGGTAAATACTATCTGTACTAGACTTGCCACCCTAGTTCCATTCTGCAGAAGTGGGAAGAGACTGATAGATATCGTGTTGCTTCTCACCGCTGCAAGTGTTTGCGTATTTGAAATCTTTAACAGATTTAAATTAAATTCGTATTCATTATTGTTAATAAGGACCAGATTGGAACATGAGTGAATTTGCAAGGTGCTTTCACAAAACCTTGTCACTTACGTGTGACATTTATACCATAGCAGATGACTGTCATGAAACAACTGCTTTCTCCTGCGACCAAGACCCCCTGAGCTCAGAGATTGAAAGACACTGCTGTAAGCATACGTGTAGCTTGGTCAAATAAAACGTGACATCCAGTATAATAAACTTATTATTTAATTCTGATATTGCCTCATTACGATGGAATAAAATGTATTTTCTTGGGATAATCCTTCCACCGGTGAAATACTGTGGGCAAATTAAGTGTGTTGAGATGTGTATAAATGTATTGCATAGAGCTTTCTCAGAAATCTTCGTTGACGCAAACAGGAAACAAATGAGAGTTTCACCTGTTGCGAAACTGACGTCACCTGCACGACCAATTGCACGGTCGGGCCACTACAGTGTAATTTGACGATTGTCCATTGAGTCTGTATATTTCAGTGATATAATAAATGCTTCATTTTCCTCATTACTTATTTTCTTTAGTCACTGATACGTTAATTGGCTTTGAATACCCACTCTTAATCATTTTTCGTATTTGCTTGTACCAGTAACGCTGCTAGCCATTCACATGCAGCTGTAGTATAACAAATGATGTTACTAGTTGGCTTTACTAGTCTGATCCGCTATTCCGATGTTTCTGAAATTTTTAAACGACTATGTAACTTATATTTTATAATGTAAGCTGACGTTTATGCAAAAGTATTTAGCATTTTTGTATTACTAAAGGAAAATGACTGAACCACATCGTCTGTGAGTTAACAACACCGCACGTCTGACTGTGTTGATTTGCCGCACTAATTCAAAAGAGTGTGAAGGCCCAGCCAATTTTTTTATTGCTTGTTGTGTATCTCTTCGTGCTGGAGAGAAAATGCTGAGCAATACTAATGCGCAGAATTAGAAAACTTTTCATGGGGGTTGTTGTAGTAATAGATACAAAGCAAAAATCATCACACACAACATGAAATATCTTTAAACAACGATGTTAATAAGGTATTAGTTGTAGTATCTCTTGTTTTTGAATTCAGAAGTACCGTAAGCTTTATTTAAGTTAATATCATAGGAACTGTTTCCATTTGATTTGTACATTTTCAGAAATAGTAAGAATACTTAGTCAGCTACGTTTCCGTGACGCTGTGACCAAATAGTATTGTAGTTACATAAGGCATAAAATATGTGCTGTGTAACGACAGTATCGATGATCAACCCAGCTTAAGCCTTATGAATGCCATAACAACATCGCATATTGACAGGCAAAATTTGTTTAGTCTTCTGGTTCACGGCCAAGATATATTTTCAATTTTGGTCTGAATTACTTTTATAGTACTTTTCTCGTACAGCATACATCTCAAACGTCTCTCCTAATCTCATTTCTGATTTTATTTACGGTCTCAGATCATTTAGCAGCTCGTATCAAGTTCATTTATGCATATAAATGTGTCTTTCCTGTTTATTAATTAGCTCAGTGACTCATAAGAAACAATAATTTTTCTGTTTTTGAATTTCATTCTGTTTTAATTTATAAATTAATCCTTCAAGTGCAGCGGAGAGTGTGCGCTAGTGAAATTTCCTGAAATTTTAAAACTAGGTGTTGCCGAAATAGAGAGTGTAGAGGCCATACATCAGTCGGTGAACGCCCTGTTCTTGAAAGTCAAGGGCCCTGTTTCGATTTCCGGAGTGCACAGTTTCACATTCGCGGGAAGTTTCCTCACTGGGTTACTTTCATTTGCGCCCTCTGTTTATATTAACCCCCCATTTGTTATGCTTCCCTTCTGACCTTCGGCATTATAGTTTTGCTTTGTTTCTTAATATCATTTTGGCATGAGTGTGATGATAGTTCCCTAGTCGATTAACCTTCATTGTTAAATCCGATCTTGCTCTCTGTCTATGATTTCCTCGGCTTAGGAAAGTTTTTCCTTTTCCTATCAGTGAAACTCTACTTGCAGGGTGTGAACAGGTTACGGAAACGTTGATCGCAATAAAAGTCACACTCTGGCACGCACACGTTTCGGACATCACAGCAGATGTAGTGCGCAGCGAACTTCGTGGACTGCACTGTGCGCAAAGCAACCTGAAATGAAGTTAATTAACCAAAGCACGGACTTGTTAAGTAAACACCTACAGGAGCAGGGAATCAGGGGACACGTGACTTCCACCGTGCACCTTCTCAGAACGAAGCGAACTGTCCTTTAATGCATAGCTACCAGTGCGAGTGCACACCTACCAGTGCTCGTCCCACTTACTCTTACACGTGTTTCCACTCACTCTGTCGTTCCAGCTCCAAGTTGGCGCCCCAGCCCCTCCCTACGAAGCTCACGTGTCGTCCGGCCGGGTGAAATTTCTCAGAGCCCGTTTTTCACGCAGCTCCGAGAATTGCCTCGGGCTGGAATTAGTTAGTAATTTAATTTACGAGGTAAGTAAGATGTTCTGGCTACCACGAACCTCTATTCTCCAGAATGTCCTTACAGAGAAAGGGCATTAAACATTCCTGTAACCAGGTTTCTGGGAAGTGTGAGCAAATTATTCGCACGAAATTTCACGCACTCTTGCCAAGAAAAACGCACTTCTTTCGCCTTCATAGCAATATAACTGAAAAATTTATTTCGAAGGTATTCGTAGGAGGGTATACTCATACGCCGTACTTTTACGAGCTGAAGCGCACGTTAGATCAAAGGAAATTTGCGTGTTACAGAATTCGGGGTCTTTCAGCATATATTACTTTTATCTGATGAATATACAATGTTGTATGCATCTAAGTACCGGAAAAACTACACAATTAAACACGTTCAAAGAAAATACTACACAACTAAGGAGTTTACTTGTTAATTATCTATGTCATCAAGAGAAATTATATACGTTCTTATTGATTTCCGTTTGTTAATATGTCTATTTCGAAGAAATATCTTGTAGTAAATTTATAAATTGGCCTAAGGTTCCTCTTCAAAAATGGTTCAAATGGCTCTGAGCACTATGTGACTTAACTTCTGAGGTCATCAGTCCCCTAGAACTTAGAACTACTTAAACCTAACTAACGTAAGGACATCACACAAAGCCATGCCCGAGGCAGGATTTGAGCCTGCGACCGTAGCGTTCGCGCGGTTCCAGACTGTAGCTCCTAGAACCGCTCGGCCACTCTGGCCGGCGTTCCTCTTCATCTTAGTCCATTGAGTATGCTCGACACAACAGCCTACAAATTTGGAGATTCTTATGGAACTAATGCAATTATAGCCTAGACGAAACGATAAATTGCATTTGTTGGCCCACGATACAGCACACACACGTTTCCAAGCCATTCAGTGCATAAGGATTACAAATACTGGATGAATCGTTGCTGTCCAGACTTGCCTCCAGTCGAGAACGCGTGTGATGTGCTGCGACGAGAAGTGACTAGCGGGATTCGTCTACCCACAGCTCTTACGGAACTACATGAACAGGTCGAGCAGGCCCGGTATAAGGTAACCCGGGACAGTTTTGGCCGGCTGTAAGATCGACTGGTTTCCGAAGTCGGCGCCTGCATTGCCACCCGTGGAGGTTACACCAAGTACTAATATAAGCGTTAGAGCGTGGGTCGATATTTTGAGCCTCAGAACCGTTTGCGCTATCGATCCCTATGTGTATTCAATTCATGTACTGAAGGTGCAATGTTGCAACAATAAATCTTCAGTGAGTTGGAAGCCTCTGAAGTGGTGTACCAGTATTTTTCCTGCAGTGTAGAATGTTTGCCTACTCATTTCTGCTTACTTCCTATATCACCCAACCACAGAGCCACCAGAAATCAGTCAATTGTCAATTCTCCATTGGGGAATGGATCTTGAGAGTTAATTTCATCAAATCCCTTCATGTTTGATAGATTTCGTACCACTGTCCCCAATTTAGCGTTTTGTGACGCTGATAGAGATGCAACACCGAAGTTATGTGAATGCAGTACCTGCTATCGCGATTTCACCAGTTCAGTATGACGTGCTTCGACGAGACCGCAACTGTCCTCAGACAGACCGCTGTTCCTTCGTGTCTGTCACGGAACGTAACCTCAGCCAGCAATCTTTTGGACTGCGATACCTGCCGCCCCAACTTAGACGGCACGCAAGAACACCCGGGGGATCGATGTTGCGTGGCTGCAGCGGCGGAGCTCAGCCAAAGCCAGACACCGCTCGCTGGTCGTTTGTCAGGCTGCGAAACACCCTGTCTTCTCCGCGACTGCTCACACCACGTTGTATCAAGCCCGAAGGATCGTGAGAGGAAACCTGGAAAACATGCACATTCTGTCCTGCGCAGGAAATGAGTAAGTGATTTCTGACATATCACACAGAGCCCAAGGTGCTCCTTAACGCAAATCTGTTTAGTCACGCGTTTTGTGGTAGTATTATTCATTATCTTTTTTATCACTTCATATATTTTGTACTGATTACGAGCTCACATGAGCAAAACATATCTGTGCTGCTCATACATTCTCATTTCTCATTCATGAAGATAAAAATAGAAGGAGGAAAGACCAAAAGGTGAATATTAGAGTCTCTTATTCTATGGGACAGAGATCGAGGACAGGTAAACATAAGTTCGCGTAGTGGACATCACTGGAATCCAAATCCATCAGCAATATATCTGAAGGAAAAGCAACAAAAAAACCTTATCAGCGGAAAGGAAATTCATTGAAGGGAATATAAAAGATTTGATGACTGTGACAGAATAGAATCATGATATCTGTAATTTATTTCTTACCAATACCTGGAAAGAATACGGCTACCTGGTACAGAGGTCTGGAAAGAATACAGCTACCTGGTACAGAGGTTTTTTGAATATCTCTCAATTGAACTGCTCTATACACCGAAAACGTTTTTCTTTGGCTGTATCCGACATTTTTTGTACAAAGATAGGAAAAAACATAACAGATAGTGAAGTTTTCTCTGTGCTTATTGACTCGTAATTCATAGACAGTATACTGCCTACGATCATCTTCAAGGACCATTCCACATCGTCTGAAAGACCACACATCTTAAACACATTACGACATCACATGCGCGCATATATATATATATATATATATATATATATATATATATGTGTGTGTGTGTGTGTGTGTGTGTGTGTGTGTGTGTGTGTGTGTGTGTGTGTGTATGCGATGTTCATGTGCGTGACTGGGAAGGTGGATGGCTGGGAAGGTGGGTGGCTGGGTGGCCGATGTGTGTCCTTCTGTGTGTATGGATGCATGTTTGTATGTAACGGTGATTCCGCGGTTTTCGTATATTAATTTATCGAATAGCTGACTTCTTTCGATTGCATCTGTCGTATTTTTTTCTAATACTTCTACAGGCTTTTGTTAATTCATCTTCTAAAAAAATCTGATATTCTCCAGTTTTTCACTATCCGTGTTTTCACCTTCGTTGGAATTTGTGTCTGACATCCATCTGTAGCTTTATTCGCAAATTTATCTGCAAAGGCTCTTCTGCTCTATTACAGTATCTATTTTGTTTCATTTCAGTTGCTCTGTATCTGATACAGAGTTGTGGAAGTGGGTTGGTCGGGCAGAGGGGTTCACAATGATAATATTCTAAAATATATCATACTCTTCGCCGATATATTCGCGGCAGAATGCTAATAATAGAAACCTTAATAACAGAGACCATGATACAAACTTGATATAATGAAGAAAAATACGGCTGAGTTCTGAAAAATATGAATATTAATATTTTTTATTGAATGTAGCGCACTCACGCGTGTCTGACATTTCACTAAATTAAGGCATTCGCACTACTTCGATCTAAATTCAAGCAATTTGGCCTGTATGCTGCCTTTTTCATTTTGTGCCCGTTACTTGTGCCATCATGAAACCGTAATTTTATGCTGATCTTCCATGTAGTACTCACAGATCCGATCGTAGTAGCTGGTTTCTATCAATCTAACACCTATGGTGAAACCGTTTCATCACATTTTGAACTATTATCGGGTATCTAGCCGACTACGGCTGTTCTAGGCGACGACACAAATACTTACGTACAAAATTACACCACTCAAAATTTTGTAAAACAAAATAGTACGGCACTTAATATACAGGTTTCCTTGTATTCTACGGATACGTCTTCCGTATATGTTTGGAGAATGAAGTGAAATCAGTGCAACTGTTTTTACACACTGATTCTACATTCTATATGTAAGGAGCAGTCAAATGAAAACCAAACAGATGAAGTACAAGTGAGTAAACTGTTTATTATTTCGCAGTTAATTGCCGTAACTGTTAATTCATATTTAGCAGTTGTGACAGAAAACTATCAATGCCTTCATTGCAAAATTTTGCCTGTCGCCTACGGAAGCATAATTGTACCCGGGAGTGCACCTCTTAGTGCGAAGCAAATCAGCGATCACAAATCGAAAATATGGAAGAGATGAGGAGTGTTTGGAGGATGTGTAAGAGCTTTCGAATCAAACTTCTGCAGCGTAAGTTAGTCGAAACAATCTTAAAATATGAATACCCTCTAACATTTTTCAGTGAAAGCATTGACCGTCTTGTCTCACTGTAGGATGAATGTATTAACAGTTGGAGCTGTTACTTCTGAAATAATAAACCGTTTAGTTAATCATTACCATTTGACTCCTTTTCATTGGAATGACCCTTATAAAACTATAAAGGCTATGCACAGAAAAGAGGAACTTTGAGAACGATAATATCCTTGACGAATCTGTAAGGAAAAGTGATTGTAATGAAATACGAGGAATCACATTTTCGAGGGAGAACTTAAAAGAATTGAAATAAAAAGCTGTATTAAATACAGTGTGAAGCACAATAGGGTCCTGTTGTAATAACAGGTTTTACCTAGAGCAGAAGTAAGCAGTGACGAATGACGCAGCAGATGGTGCAAAAATTTTGTAACAGCAAAGACAGAGCTTAAGAGAGCCTTTCCTAGCATCACCTCGTAAAGTAGTGACATGTGTTACTATAGGGATATGAAAACGAACAACGCGAACGGTTCTTCGAGATCTGTAGCTAAATAGAGGAAATAATTAGCGATAACAATATTTTTAGGCAATGTTATGAGCCATTAGACAATGTTACTGATCCAGTAATTATGAAACGTATCATGAAATGGTTCTAATGGAAACGCAGTCAATGAAATTTTCAAGGCTAGCTTAGTAAGCTTCAAAAACTGGAGAGCTCCCTTCATTCCCCAGTGTGGATCGGTGTGAAATTAAGCTGTATATGAAACTCCTATTCTTAAGAAAGGGAGATTTCCTAGACAGTTTCAGTTATTGTACTATTGGTCACGTTCCGTATGGATCATAGGACGAAAATACTAGAAATGAGTGTAGGGACGAAAGAGTATACAGAAGATTGGTGACAAAAGGCTCATTTTTGTACTGACAGATGTTTTAAAAACCACACACAGGAGAAAATAAACAATCGTGGGAAATAATATTAGCACAATGGGCAAAAGCAGCGAGAAACCTTGAAATTCAAATAATTTGCCATTAAGATGATCCGAGTATCTATAATGTGCTTTTTGGATGCATTTCGAAACATAGAAATAGAGATATTAATAAACAAAGATAGAGTTCTTTAACACTGTAAGCTAAACAACAATAATAGTAATAAAGCGAAAGACACAGGTCCTTGTAATATCAAAACTTGTTGTATTACAGTAGTATTCGGCGACTAGGTATACAAGCATCCGGCAAACGGGAACAATCAGAAATAAAGCCACTATGCAACATGAAATTACACCGAAGATGTTTTCAGTCGAACAATCAACCATAGAAAAGGAAAAGAAAAATGTTTAAGTAATCAGTTTAACTTAATTTTGTGGATTCTTAACTTTTCGATGAAAGATAAAGATCTCTGGATCATTATATTTGTTTATGGCAAGATCGAATTCTACATTGAGTGGATTACATTAGGTAAAAGCTGGGAAAGATGCGATAATAAGCTGGAAAAATATCATGGGATGATGCTGTAATACAATATGAAATAAGCGTATTATTAAACGAAAAAGACAGTGGCCATAAGAGAAAAATAAAACATCACAAACTTGGATATAATTCATGCTATAAAACATAGATCTTCCAAAAGCGTGTCAAGGAAGAGGGCGTAAAATTATCTAAATGTCAAAGTTATGCTATGAGGAAAGTGACGCAGTCAGCCAGTGCAGATATCAGCGCCCTCAGTACAGACACGTTCACAAAATACGCAAAAAACTTCAGACACATAAATCACTAAAACTAAAATCAAATGTGGATATAATCAACATACGGCATCAGTACATTTGAAGTATTACGCAACCACATTAGAATTCATGAATATTAACGTCAAGCTTACAAATACTACTGAGCACTTTTTGACCTACGAGCAACAAAAGACCAGTATTGCAGACTATCTGCCTGATTGTTTTAATCAGATAATTTTCATTCTTCTCATGCATCATCTCATAAAGCTAGATTTATAATTGTAAGACTTGATACAGCACGTTACCAACGGAACTGCAAACTATTGATAATATAGTGAAAGGTTAGACGTTGTTACAATAATGTTCCACATTGTATCATAGAAGGCTGTGCTACGAATCTAGCGCTAGTGTGTTTATACGAGTTTCGAAGAGTTCACCCCACAAGCCAACCATTCGCCGAGTGTTAACTGATTTGGTAGATCCTGTCATGGAAGATCGATATACAGACATCATGCGTTTGAAGTAGAAGTTGCGAAACAAGTCATTTTATGCTTTTTGAGTCTTATCCAGAACAACTGTTTCCATCATATGTAAGCATAGTAACGGCCAGCTTGTTTATCAGCTTATTGTGGTGTTACGTGGCGCACTCATGTGGCTGTTACCAGTCACCATCTTAGATAAGATGTCTTTGAAGGCATCTATGCGATGTTGGCACAAACTATTATACATCTATCTCGATTACAAAAGGTATCATTAGTTTTCGATTTCTCTAAATGCATTTCGGGCTACCCCATCATCAAATCTTTAACATAGACATACAGTATCTCGTCACTTGTACACATTCATGTACAACATAAGCTTACGTAAATCGTTTTGCGACGAAGACAAGTGCGTAATTATTAGTACTACTTTCTTTGTTTCCGTAAACTGTTACATTTTTGGGGGCATGAATATTGGATATTACTTGCAGAGGTAGGTAAACAACTAAATTATTTTATGTCCAGTGGGAACATGATTTCGTAAATACAGTGGGAATAGAATGAAGTTTCTTTTAGAGTGGTGTTACAATCTCTTAGCTTCCCGTGAAAAAGTGTCAGTATTTAATGTGTATCGACCGTGTGTAATGGAGTCTCAACTGGTAGCACAGCATTATTGTGATAGGTACCTAGCATGAGGCACACTTGTGCAGACTTGCTTCTGGCTACAGTAAACTATGCAAAACAGACTGGTGATTAATGCTAAATGAAATTGATACATGGGTATCGATTGCAACTGTCAATCGGTGGTGTAGTTGTATCGAAGCGGCTAAAGTCAGAGGTCATACTCGTTTCGAGCATAGGAAAAGCTCTCTGCCCGCGCGTTTGACGATGAAGCTGTGGGCGGGCAACGGAAGAGGATTCCTGTAAGAAGGTTTGACGAATAACCTGTGGTGTACGCGGCCGCGCTTCGGCATTCGGTATTCTGCAGTTGTTTTGATGCATCGAAGAGTAGCGAAAGCGGGCCAGTGAGATGCCTGTGTTTGACTGGCAGTGCACCACAAATGTTTGAATAGTTACTGTGTTCTACTTGACCCATCACGATAACTGCGTTTCGAAAATTTTGTTTGCTCATGCTTTGAGAAGTGTGGCGGATGCTGTCTTTCATGCTTCAGTGAGGATTAAAGTACCTTTCTGTTACCTATCGTGGAAACGGAAAGGTTTGTATGTAAACAAAGAAATGTTCTGAGTGTGATGCTTGCTAAGCGTTATTAGTTGATGGTTTGTGTTTAACGAGGGTAGGTTCCTATGCTGAAAGGAACGGCATAGGTAGTATTATTCTGGTTCCCGAGTACTGGAAAGGTGGCTGTCAGCTCAAGATTCTGTAAGTGTTCACGGATTCTAGTTTCATCATTTCCAAGAGTAAAGTTGTGGGTTATTCTGTTGGATGATAAGTACTTAAGACTCAAAGTGAAGTGGTTAAATATTGAGAGGAACAAACAGTTTAAACTCGTTAATGACAAAAACCCTAAGCTCTAATTTTGGTGTTAAATCTTAAGGGAACTGACAGTGTTGCTCACTGCTGAGATTGTTGATTTCAAATTGAAGTTATCTTCTTGTTACGTACGTAATAGGCTTGAGGAATATTGGCCTGTTGACCTGTAGTAAGTCATTTACAGTCCGTAATTTGCCTTGATTCAGTACTGGTCGTGCGTCTTGTAACTTGAAAAGTGTTAGGTTCCAGGTCATTTTGGAAAAGTTGCTATATTTCAGGTTCAAATTTGAAGTCGTTAATTCCAAATGACTATTTTCCATGTTCATGCAGTTTTGGTGCAAAACTTTTTATCATCTTTATTGTCTTTAAACGTCCTGTGCTCTGCTGTTGGGGCTAAATGTGCTACTGTTCGGCGTTGAGCAAACATTTGTAGTATTTATTTAATCGTATGGCTAGGGCCCCCCTCCCGGCAGACCGTTTGCCGAGTGCCGGTCTTTCAATTTGACGCCACTTCGGCAACAAGCAGTCAATTAGGATGAAAGGATTATGACGAGGACAACACAACACCCAGTGCCTGGACGAGAAAATTCCCCAACCCAGCCGGAAATCTAACCAGGGACCAGAGGATTGATAGTCCGTCACGCTGACCATTCAGATACCGGGGGCGGACATACCATTGTAGTGGTACTTACTGTCTAGTTGCGTGCACTAATGACTGTTTTGTCTTAGGTTGAAGGTAACACAGAGGGTGGCCACTTCGCAGTTATGAAGCTATATGCATTGGCTTAATTTATATATATATATATGTGTAGCAAGTACCTCGAAGTGATTAAAGAAATCTTGCTAGTTTTGGTGAGAACGTATGTGACTTAGTGCCACCAATCAGTAATGTTAATTTTTTTGATTTATTTGATTAAAACGGTCCACGATATGAAATCACGATGTAAATAATCGTGTTGAAATCTCTAAGTACCAAACCATGTTCCTTAAATGACGTTGATAAATGTTTTGTAAGTCTATCGTCTAGTGGCTTTCCACTCAAAGATCACTGCATCCAAGCTACCACGCTCTGAAGATTTTAAAAGGGTCGTTAGCTCCAAAGTAATTCCATCTGCTTCATCAATCCCAACAGAACACCCCCGCCCCCCCCTCCCTCCGGGTTCCTAACAGAAACCAGAATAGAGATATGCAGACAACATCCGCGCTCCACATTCATTACGATCCTTAAATGCAACTATACTAATTGCTTATTCAACAAATACAAGCACCAGGGTGTTGGTATACCATTAGATATCTCTTGTGTTATACCCAATCTCCTTGGACTGAACTACCAACTGTTCTTTTTGCTTTTCAGAATGAAGACCTGCAGGCAGCGCTCAACGCGCTGATAACCAGCTCTGAAGAGGACAGGCTGCGCTTTGCACCTCTGTAAGTACTCACATTCCACGTAATAGGCTTTTCTTGGTGCAGCCTGCAAGATTTTTTTGTGGCAACGTACACCTTTACACTCAATTCAATGACAGGTATCTACTGTAAACTAACAGATGCGTCACCCTTCAATACATAGGGATTAAGTAACAATTCTCCATTAACGAAACACGTTATCACCGAATTCCAGATCTGCGAATTAAAATTTGAAGTACCATAACATTCTCTCTACTTTCCGCTGAATTCGTTGCGACAGACATCTCTACCATACGACGACCTCCTCCTGCATAATCCATAGCGTTTGACAGTCGGAAACGACGATGTGCTATCATTGTAAACGATTTTGTGCGTTTGTAGTACCTGCTAGTAAAATACCAATACAGCGTCAGTCACCATAGTCAGTTGCTACTCGTGGCGACGAAGGGAGTCTTGTTACTACCTCAGGTGGATATCAACTTAATACAGCACGAAAACTTTGCGAACTAACTCCATGAATGTGTTCGCGTTACACTGCGTTCCTAATCCTGCCCAAATATTTCTCTTAAAAGCGGAGTATGAGATGGTTTGATAATCCCTGACAAATTAAAAATCACGCAACCTTGAGTTTCATGGGCAGTGCTCTCGCCAACTGAGCTACTGAAGCACCACCTTCGGTCTGCCCTGCAGCGTCGCTTCATCCGCTACCTCTCTGAAACTTTTCCAACTACACAGAAACTCTGCTGTATATCTTGCATGACATAAGGGAGCTTGAATCAGTTCTCGTTGTTGATGAAGAGAGAGCGGTAGTACCATTAGTGCACTGTAATGGAAGCGACACGAGACCAATTTGAGACTAGAAACTTAAGTTTTTCACTTCTGCGTGTGACTTTCGAGTGAAGTTACAGGAACGTACCTATTTACTGGCCTGAACTTGTCCGGTTTTATGCCTCCAAAACAGTTTTTGAGGGAAGTTTTAATTTTCTGTTTTCATTAACGTCCTGTTTTCATCTCAAGAAATCTATTGCGGAAGGACTCGTTTGCTACTGGAAGCGTACAGACTATATGCTCTGTCTGAAGCAACATGTGGAGACTCGTTTCTGCTATTGAAAGACGATGTGACAAAATATGTCCTGATCGGTGTGATGTGTCATGTGCTGCTACAGCCGAGACTGACAGTGAATGCTGAACGCTACGAAACACAGTTACTCAGTTTGAATTGTGCACTTAAACACAAACGCCCGCAATGTATTCAAAGGATTGTCAAACCATATGATGTAAACGGAGTAAAGGAAACAAAAGGACCATCGATGGGATTTCTTATCCCACCAGCCATGTTCAACGTACATCGCCCCTTCCGAATACTATTTGTTTCACTCATTGCACCATAAACTTTAATACAGTATTTCGTATCTCTCAGCGATCTCGAAAATTATCCCGATGAGTGGATCACCTCAAAAGAGGTTGCATTTTTTATCGAAGGATCCCCTTTTTACGTGAAAACTGGGACAGGATTTACCTGCTGAAGGTCATTACTTTCAGTAAATTATCTGAAACAGTCGTTTTAAGAAATGAAAATTGGTCTTCTGTCCATCAAACAATGCGAATTTATTCAATTACTCAGAATCGTAATAAAAGGGCAATTCTAAATAATGGTTCAGTCTCGGCCTAGGGAATCGTGTCTTGAGTGAATTCCACGCAGTAGAGGACAACATGCCCTTTTAAAATTTCCTGGAATATTTATTCTGGAACAGTCTCAAAACTATGACTAAGTTTTCTCTGCGTAACATCTTTACTTCCAAGACTTCTAATTCAGCAGGGGCTGCATGAGAGTTTCTGTGAAGCTGGTTAGGTTGGAGAAAGTTTGTAGCAGAAGTTGTAACGGAGGGCAGTGTGTCGTACATGAATGACGCATTCAGTACGACCACTGTCCCAGAAAGACAAGTTCTGCGTTCGTGTCCACATCTGGCCCACGGTTTTAATCTAAGACCTGAATGTTTCACATTAATGTAATATAATATCAAGTGAAACATCAAAAACTTACTGTGAAAGTAGAGTGGTAATCCCAGTACGAAGCCTTTATTACTAAAAACAGTATCATAAAAAACTGGCTACTACTCTTCGTCATTCCTGCACTGTGATAACTGTGACAATGTGATGTACTGAGGAGTGGTAGGGAGAGAGTTAAAAGTGGTGGTCTGAAACACTACATTGCAAAGTGCTTTGTAATCTGTTATAAAACTGGAAATGAACGTTAGCGAGAATTTGAGACGTGGTGTTTAGCAGATGATGCGGAGAAACAAATGCTCTGATTAGTTAATAATTGAGTGTCTCTGTAGAAACCACGATGAGAGAAATAAATGGGAGAAGGTTAAAAATAAGAACAAGGACGGGCAAATATTTTCTGAAACGATTTGTTTAAAAGTAAGAAATAAAAGACTAAAGAAAAATTTGACGTACCTTTCCAGGGCGCTCGAAATCAAGTGCTGCAAATGAGGCACATGTTTTATTTCTTACTTCTAGACAAATTATTTTCCAAAACATTTGACCGGTTGTTCAGATTTATGTCGGATAATGAGGTATACGGTTCTTGGCGGTATAAAAAATTGAAGCTTCTAAGTCTACACAATCTAAAGATACGGTCAATTAATTCGCTTATTTAGATACGGGCAAAATTCACTCATTAGAACCCCAGGGTATTTCCCACTGACCTATAACCGTAAAATTTGACGAGCTGCAAGGTTTCACAGTGCACAGAAAATTGTTAATTGTAATTATATGACACCAAAAACTTATTTCCAGGATGGAGTAATGACCGTATTAAGAAAAGAATAGTAGCTGCTCACCACATAGCGGAGATGCCGAGTAGCGCATAGAAGCAACAAAAAGACTGTCAGAAAAGCTTTCGACCAAACAGGCCATCATTAGAATAGGCAAAACACACATACATACACACACACACACACACACACACACACACACACACACACACACACGCACGCACGCACGCACGCACGCACGGACACACACAAAATACTCTCTGGCTGCTAAGGCCCGACTATGAACAACAATGTATATTGGGAGAAGCAAAGTAGGTGTTGGGGTAAGGAAAAGGCAGGGGCGGGGAGGGGGATGGATAGCCGGATGGGAATGCGGGACAGTGTATTGCTGACCTCCATTTGTTCAGATATCGCCAGTCCTTCACCCTCACCAACATAGTCCTGCAAACGCATGCCAATAAGGCCCAAACCTCCACGCAAAACCTCCTCCCCACCTGTAAAATTCTTCTGCCACGCAATCACAAACTACTGGGTCCCATATGAAACACTGAAACAGTTACCTCCCGCGAACTAGATTATTATGCACAACGCCACCTCAAAACACTCTCTGTCCTGTCCACTTCCTTCTTCCACATTGGACTACCGCTATCCACCACCTCTACATCAATCTACAAATCTCTGGCACAGCCACCCATAGCTGAAAAATTCTGCCTTGTAGATCTACTACGTTTACCCCACGAACTCCCTGCCTTCACCATATAGAGTGCAGACCCTAAGCGGATCAGAAAACCTTTAGCCTCACAGAAGTGTCCGTTCTTCCCAGAGCCCTCACTTTTTACCCCACCACCTAATTCAGTCATGCAGGTCTTGTTAAAGACCTTCTTTTCATCTCCAGGTCCCTAAACCGAAAACTTTTCGCCACTAACCTTGCCAATCGCACTCAACCAAAGACCAATGTTGAAACCTGCCTGACACGGTTCACTGTACCATCCAACCATGATCCAATCCCCCCTTCCCCCCCCCTCCCCACCAATGCCTTCAAATCACTCTCTGTTAGTTTTCCAGAATTTCTTAACATCAGGCCTTACCTCACCGTCATTCCCTCATTCCCTAAATCCATCAACATGAAAGCAAACATTAGATCTGTAGGAAGGACAGCAATTAAGCACCTAAAACTGATCCCAATTTTATAAGCCTACCTTCTGCCAAAGGTCCACTACTGTTGTTTCAAACTAATTGCCAATCAGTTGTCAGTTTCATTCAGCCACAAACCCTGTCACAGTGACCCCATTCCGGAAATCCAGCAAGATCTCCAGCCTCTTCTGAAATCTTTAGCCCCATCCCAGAGCCTCTCACTGGAGTCCATTTCTCCCCTCATCCTAACCATTCACGCGATTTCCTCTACATTCTTCATAGTCCATAAACCCAGCCACCCAGGTTGCATCTTTGTGGCTAATTACTGTGCCTCCATTGAGATAATCTCTGGTCTCATAGACCAACACCTTCAGCCTGTTATCTGCAACCTACTTCCCTATACAAAAGATATCAACCATTTCTTCCACCAACTCTATACAGCACCTGTTCTTTTACTTCATAGTGCCCTGCTAATGACTACTTATCCATCCCCCTAACGACAGTAGTCGCCATGACCATCTACATCCTCGTCCTTAATTACTTCTCCTTTTAAAGGGTCATTTACAAATATGTCCAGGATATGGGTATGGACTGTCACATCGCACCATCCTATGTCAACCTCTTCTTGGATCATCTAGAGGAATCGTCTCTTGCTCATAATCCCAAGCCCAAGTCCTGATTCACTGATGACATGTTCATGATCAGGGTCAAGGGCGAGGACCCCTCTCCTCATTCGTCCTGAACCTCAACACCATCTCCTAAACCTGCTACACTTGGTCCTCCCAACAAGCCACATTCCACAGTGTTGACCTCCATCTAAAGATTGTTACATCAGTACATCTCCTGTTGTGGTTGGCAGGAGAGCCAACACTGTGTTACTAGAGGAGGCCGAAATGCATACGTTTTAGCTCATGCAGGTGGCGTGAGGTCTGGAACAGGACAAGGAAATTAGAATTTAGAAAAACGGACGTAGCTGGTGGCATACTTAACTTTAATCCATTAATGATGAACATCACTCTTGACGGTACATGATTCACAATATCAATAGTAACTGAATATGGCGGCTTGCTAGGTCGTAGCAAATGATGTAGCTCAAGGCTATGCTAAACTATCGTCTCGGCAAATGAGAGCGTATTTGGTCAGTGAACATCGCTAGCAAAGTCGGTTGTACAACTGGGGCGAGTGCTAGACCGCCGTGTGGCGGCGCTCGGTCTGCAATCACTGATAGTGGCGACACGCGGGTCCGACGTATACTACCGTACCGCGGCCGATTTAAAGGCTACCACCTAGCAAATGTGGTGTCTGGCAGTGACACCACATTCCTCCCACGCAAATCGGCGTACGGTTGTGTTATAAGGCTTCCGCCCGCCGTGGGGAGGACCCCACGTTGACGTATGCGACGAGGTGGGGAGCCTAACAACAGGTGAGGCTGTGCCTCCCACAACCTGCCATTCGGACCGCGGGGAGCTAGGAAATTCCTGAAAACCTGCTCCAGGGTGCTCGTCAACGTGCGGTGTATGCGCCCGTAGAGAGACAGGAGGGGCCGAAGGGTCGACCTCCATCGGGCCAGGGCACCCGACGGGCGAAGACGACATACGGTCCGGAGCGGGCAAGAGTTCCATGTCGGAGGACAAATGGTCACGGGGAGCGATCGGCGGCGCGTGACCCAGGGAGGCGCCCGGCGGCTGCAGCGAAGCGTCAACTGCGAGCGTCGCCGGCGGGAGAACAGGCGGCGGCGTCGGCGGCGCGTCGCCATGGGGCAAAATGGAAGGCTGCATCGGTAACACCTGCGGCTGAGGCGAGCCAGTAGATGGGTCCCCAGGGCGTTAACCAGACGGCACCGCCGCTGAAAGCAGACGGGGAGCGGCAGATCCCGTGCGACGACAGAGGCCCAGCTGATTGAGATGCCGATGCACCTCACCAGAGGCCCCTAAAACCAGATACATAGAGCGGCCGAGGCAGCGAAGAATGCGCCCTTCGAGCCAACGCCATGAACCTCGATAGTGGCCATAGTAGACAACGTCGCCTGGAGCAAAAGCAGGTGTCTGCCGCTGCACAGGAACCTGATGCGGCGGATGTAGCAAAGACATCAAGGTTCGATGATGACGACCATGGAGCAACTCAGCCGGCGACCGACCATCTCGGGGCTGAGAGCGATACGAGGACAAAAAGAACAATAACGCGTCCTCCCGAGAATGCGACTCTTTCAACTTCAACATCTGTTACTTGAAAATCCCGACCAATCGTTCAGCGGCACCGTTTGACTGTGGCGAAAACGGCGCGAACGTCAGATGTTGAATACCATTGGTCTTGCAGAATGACTGAAATTCTGCGGACATGAATTGTGGGCCATTGTCGGAGACAATAGTCTGTGGAAGACCTTCAATGCAAAAGATAGCAAATAACGCTTGGATAGTGGCAGATGACGTCGTGGAAGACATCCGGACAACAAAAGGAAAATTACTGGATGAATATCCACAACCACCCATCGAGCATTCCAGAATGGACCAGCAAAATCGATGTGTAAGCGTTCCCAAGGGGAAGTGGCTTTCGGCCATGCAAAGAATTTCCGCGGTGGTGCTGATTGTTGTTTGACACACACCATGCAAGAAGAGCACATATCCGTAATCGCGGCATCGATTCCGAACCAAGTACAGTGCTGACGAGCAAGTTGTTTCGGTCTCACTGTACCCCAATGTCCTTGGTGGAGAAGATGTAAGACAGATGACTGTAACGAACGTGGGACCACGACCATGGACTTATCATTATCAGAACGCAACAGCAAAACACCACGTCGAACAAAAAGTCTCTCCTTGTGAGCAAAAAATCGGCGAACCAACGGATCCCCGATCCGTGACTTTCACAAGGGCCATTTCGTAGCAACCAAAAGCAGAATGGTAGCAAGGACAGGGTCGGGAGCTGTGGCTGTAGCTACACGACGAAAATCAATCGGAAACGATTCGACCACGTAATCGGTTTCCGCATCAATGAACATGCAAGCAAGTTCGGAGGAATCGATTGCCCTATCCTCAGCAACAGGCAAGCGGGACAACGCATCGGCGTTTCCGTGCTTAGCAGTAGACCGATACAAGATATCGTAGCGGTACTGCGAGAGGAAAATAGACCAGCGAATGAATTTCTGCTCTGGACGTGGAGGTACAGGCTTGGTCGGATGAAAAAGCGATGTCAAAGGTTTGTGGTCTGTGATTATGGTAAAGTGACGACCATACAAGAAATCATGAAACTTTGTAACACCAAATACGAGAGCCAATGCTTCTTTCTCGATCTGTGAATAATTTCTTTACGCAGACGAGAGCAATTTGGACGCAAAGGCAATAGGGCGATCGTGCGATCCATCTTTGTGCGCAAGCACAGTACCGATCCCGAAATCCGATGCATCCACCATCAACAAATGGGGCTTCTGGGGATCGAATGGCGTAAGGCAAGTAATGGAAAGCAACGCCGATTTCAACTGGCGAAAGGCGCTTTCGCATTCCGTCGTCCAGACGAACGGAACGCCTTTACGGCGTAAGCGATGAAGTGGAGCTGAAATGGAAGAGGCATTTGGCACATATCTGTTATAGTAATTTATTTTTCCCAGCACACTCTGTAGCTGCTTCAAATTCTGCGGCGCCAGCCGAAGTGGCCGTGCGGTTAAAGGCGCTGCAGTCTGGAACCGCAAGACCGCTACGGTCGCAGGTTCGAATCCTGCCTCGGGCATGGATATTTGTGATGTCCTTAGGTTAGTTAGGTTTAACTAGTTCTAAGTTCTAGGGGACTAATGACCTCAGCAGTTGAGTCCCATAGTGCTCAGAGCCAGCCAAATTCTGCGGCGAAGGCAAGTCTTGTATGTCATGAAGGTGCGTGGGACCGGGGTGTATGCCTTGGGCATTGAGGACATGTCCCAGTTACGGCAAATCACAAGCAAAAAACACATATTTGTCCTTCCGCAAGCGAAGACCATTTTGTCGCAAGACCTGAAATAATGTTCTGAGATTGGCCAAATGTTCTTCTTCCGTCTTTCCGGAGATCAGAATATCGTCCAGATAGTTTGCTGCAGTATGGACCGACCCACAAACAGTTTGTAGATATTGCTGAAACAATGCAGGGCGGATGCACACCCGAATGGCAGTCGTTTGAATTGATACAACCCAAGATGCGTGTTAACCACCAAAACGCACTGGGATTCTTCGTCCACCGGTATTTGCAAGTACGCATCTGCTAGGTCGAACTTTAAAAAATATTTACCCAGGCACAGTTTGTCAAAAAGATCTTCTGGGCGGGGTGAAGGAAAAAGTTTCAATCACTAGTTGTGGATTCACTGTTGCCTTGAAGTCCACACAGAGTCTCAATTTTCCGGAAGGTTTTGGCCAAATTACTAAAGGTGATGCTCAGAGAGAAGCCTGCACACGTTCAATTACACCTTATGATTCCAAATCATGTAATGTTTTTGCGACCTCATCACGCAATGCGTGGGGAACATTGCGCGCTCTGAAAAATTTCGGTTGCGCGTTTACTATCAGTTCCAAATGTGCTTTATAGTTCTTAGCGCAACCGAAGCCCGGTGCAAAAATGTCTGCAAATTCTTCACATAGACGAGAAACACTGTCTGAAGGCACATTCTGGTTCACTGAGAGGACCTGATTCACTATAGACAAGTTAAACAACTGAAATAAATCGAAACCAAACAAGTTCACTGCAGAAGAAGAACGAAGGACGTAAAATGACACAAGTTTTGTGTGTCCTTAGTATGTTGCAAGAAGGCTGCACTGTCCTAACACAGGGATATCTTGACCTGCGGCACGCAACGGAGGTGTGCCCAGCTGTTTGTACATGTCTTGATTGATCAGTGAAACTGCAGCTCCGGTATCGAGATGGAATGGTATCACTTTGCCGTTAATGTCCAAGTCTACAAAAAGTTTATTGTCCTGCTGACGACAAGAGCGACTGTCTCGTGCAATGTGAACTGACACTGGTACAAAATCACTTGCGACTTGACGGGATTTCTGGCGATGTCGACGCACACTATTTGTGGGACGAACACAGTCACTGTTAGAGAGAGTGGCACTGGGCAGAGTGGAATGAACTACATGAATTTCAATGGGTGAAGTTTCGCGAGCCTGAGTATCCTTGGTTCGATTCCGATTCCGGCGTGAAGCAAAGGGCCTGGAATGGTTTTGAGCTTCCGATCGAGTTTTTCTGGCAAACACTCTGAACATGTGCTTTTTTATTACAGAAAAAGCAAATAGCTTGGCGTGACGGGCAAGTCTCACGCGAATGTCTAGTAACGCTTCGCAGGCATGATTTGAGCACTGCATTTGCTTGCCGGGGCGGCACATGTGGCTGACAGCCTGGGGGCAGCGGCGCGGCTGGGCGCGAGGACTGTTTACTGTTCCATGCAGCTCGCCCAGCGGGCCGGTTAACCTGACACACTGGTGGCGAAGTTTCAAATGATTGAGCAAAGTCAAGTGTGTCCTGCCGATCCAATATGTCCATCACTTGTTGAAGGGAGGGATTGACTAGTTTCAAAATCTGTTCCCTTATACGAACATCAGAAACGTTCTGTGCAATTGCATTACGTACCATAGTATCTGAATAAGGGAGTCTACATTGATACTCAAAAGCACAATCCCTAGTATGGCCTTGCAAGGTTACAACCCACTCCTGATTAGTCTGACCTACCGTACGTTTTGTACGAAAGAAGGTATACCGTTTCGCAACTACATTGACTGATTCTTTGAAATATGCATCTAATGAAGACAAAATTTCTTCGTAGGACAGAGTTGCTACGTCACGTCAGGGAAATAATTTGACTATCACACAGTACGTGTTCACCCCGACTGATGATAACAAAAAAGGCTGCCGCTCGTTACCTTGAATTCTGTAGGCGACGAGATGGAATCCAAATTGGCGTGACCACTCCATCCATCTTCCCAGTGCAGCATCAAAAGGTCGAAAAGTTGGTGCAACTGCGTGTTGTGGCTGCATTAGCGGTGGAGCTACTGCTGCCACATCGTTTTGCATCATACGTTGACCCTGGACGAGCTGTCCAAGGGCTTCCAGTAAGGCCTGCGTCTGCTGATTCTGTAAGCGATAAAATTCGGACAGTACATTTGGAGATTGTGGCGAAGCCGTTACACAAATAAATCTGGGCAATATCGATAAGAACGCGGTTTTGCCTCGTCGCCATTGTTGTGGTAGGCAGGAGAGCCAACACCGTGTTACTAGAGGAGGCCGAAATGCACGCGTTTTAGCTCACGCAGGCTGGCGTGAGGTCTGGAACAGGACGAGGAAATTAGGATTTAGAAAAACGGATGTAGCTGGTGGCATACGTAACTATCATCCATTAATGATGAACGTCGCTCTTGATGGTACATGATTCACAATATCAATAGTAACTGAATATGGCGCCTTGCTAGGTCGTAGCAAATGACGTAGCTGAAGGCTATGCTAAACTATCGTCTCGGCAAATGAGAGCGTATTTCGTCAGTGAACCATCGCTAGCAAAGTCGGTTATACAACTGGGCCGAGTGCTAGGAAGTCTCTCTAGACCTGCCGTGGGGCGGCGCTCGGTTTGCAATCACTGATAGTGGCGACACGCGGGTCCGACGTATACTACCAAACCACGGCAGATTTAAAGGCTACCACCTAGCAAGTGTCGTCTCTGGCGGTGACACCACATCTCCCATATCAAATCTACGAACCACTATCAATATCTCCACTTTGACAGCTGACACCCATTCCATAGAAAGCTACCTGTCCATACAGCCGAGTGGCCATTGGCTGTCACATCTTTAGTGACCAGTAGTCGCTCTGAAAATATGTCGAGGGTTTCACTGAGGCCTTCAGAGACAGTAATTATCATACAAACCTTGCACAAAAACAGATTTCCCATCCCTTATCTCTTGTCACAGCCAAATATTCCAGCAAGAGCGTAAGCATCTTAAGATGTTCTGGCAGATATGAGGCACTAATTTGGTAGTTTCTCACCTTAAATCTGCGATCGTTCGTACATTTCCGACGATATGTATATGGGTGCTTGCTGGGAGTTCCGTTCAACATTATTTCCACAGAAATTCCCAGCTCTTTACCATTCCATCCACATCTAGACTCATATACGTACTCAATATATCGTTTTGTTTCATTCACACAATGCAGCTGCCAATCTATGTTCAGTGTTGTACACGGGATGCATACTGGGATGGAGCGCCTAAGCATTCCGCAAAATCATGGTGGCAATAATGCACGTTACACAATATAGTAGCATACACGCCTCACATATATCAATTAAATTAAATAATTACTGATAATGTCGATATAGCGCACATTCGTTAATATTAGAACAGTCTACATCTACAGATTATATACTCCGTGAATCACTATCCAGTCCGCGAAAACTGGTTGAGGACCAACCGATGTGATCGTTACCCGAGAGGTTTCTTTTCCTGGAATTCATATATTTAGTACGGGGAAACACGAAGCAACAATCCTGAATGTCTGAAAACACCTCCCCTGATAAGCCCAAACATTATGACACCTGGTGGCTTTGTATGATGAATAGTGGCGTTGAGGGCACGTGACGCGGTAACAAAAGTATGTAATTGGGGCAGACACAGACGGGGGATCACCTAGCGAACATATGAGCTCCGCAGCAGACCACCCATACATGTTCATTTACTGATCCAACAAAATCGTAAGTTACGATTACAGTGGGCGCGGGACCATTGGAATTTGACCGTCGATTAATGGAACGTTTCAGATCTTCGGGTGAATCACTTTTGGTCCAGTAAGTAGATGGTCCTCTCCCCGAACACCGTAAACAGTCTCGAAACGTGCAGCGCGCTATGGACGCAGGCTGGTGTGGACAGTATTATGCGAAGAGAGACATTTCTGGCGCTTGCATGGGACCGGCGTCAGTAATCGAAGACAAGCTGACCGTTAGAACCACCTGCATCCCTTTATGCTGGATGTGTTCCCCGACGGAGGTGTCGTTCGTCAGCAGTATAATTGTCCGTGTATCGGAGCCAGAATCGTGCTACAGTGTTTTGAAGAGCATGGTAGTGAACTCTCGTTGATGTCTCGGCAACGCGTGATGTAAATCCAGTGGAACCCATCTCGGTCGCTATCGGACACCACCACTACGTATGCAAATCAAATACCCATTATTTATGCAAATGGTATGAACTGTTCGTAGACACATAATGCCCCCTCCACAAACCTACCTACAAACTATCGGATCCCTGATATGCATTATATGTGATGTATTTCTTTCCAAAGACAAACAAACAAACTGTTAAGCAGGTGGTCAAAATGTTTTTTTCCTCATAAACGTATTTCTTAACCTTATTCCCCACACCATAATGCCTGATTGAGAGTGGGACCCCATATTTTGACTTAATTTTCGTTTGCGCTAGAAGTAAAATTCAAGCCAGTTTTTTCAAAGTTTTTTTATGGTCACGTAATAAACTGGAAATCCAGCAGAGAAAAGATTTCTCAGAAAATGAAGCTCATCAAAATGGTATCCTTTCGCGATCATTCTCTACACCTGTAGTGGTTGTTTAAAAACGTACTTTAAGGATATGAAAAGGCTAAATGTCCCTGTTCAAGAGGGACCTACATTCGCTGTGGATAGAAAAATTCCATACACTTACATGAATGTGTTTTATGCTGGAGTTCCAAATGCTTTAATTCATGTAAAGTCAGAAGGATCACTTCGATGCTAAATATTCTAGAAATTAATGATAAAACAAATGAACTGTATAATTTGTTGAAGACATATCGTTATTATGAAAACTATTAACACAGCATCACGTAATTTATTATTATTTAACGATAGTTCTGCTGTCGACATTCTACTTCAAGGGATGCAATTTCTGCACTGTAGCCATAATTACGTAGAAATGTTGTATCAAAATAGAATTTCCCCCTGAGATAAATAAAACACATTCTACAGCTTTTTAACTGCCAGCAAAAAATACCCGCAATTTTAATGTACACAGTGGCATTGGTGTTGTGCCAATATATGTAAACTAATGATTATCGAAATGGACAGATGAAAATGATTCTGGATTGTGATACTCGCGACAAAACTCCGTTTCGAGAACTGTCATGTGTGAAAGAGTAGGCACTATACGCTGCTCCATTGTTAATAGTGGTGTTTCCTCACCCGCGAACATATTCGGCGCAACTTGGTACGTTGTTTGGAAAAATTCTTACATCAAAATGCACAATTAAATCTACTTCAGTCAGTCGAATTTGCTACTTTCTTAATTTCATCAAAACTCTCAGTTCTTAACACGTGAGGTAATTCTGTAACTCGCACAGTTCTAGCTGATACTTGTCGCTGAGGCTGATGGGAGCGACAGTAAATGGGAAATTGCTTTACGGTCCTTCTACCAGCCACTGTGCCTAGTGTCAGCTAGGACTGCGCGAATAGCACATATTTGATGTTCTTTCCTGTAGTGCGTCGAAACTGATGTGTGCGTGAATGGAGGGCACATCTGGCAGTATCGGGTCATTACCGGCCTCTCGTCGGCTCACGCCACCTTCAGGGGTGGGGGCAAAGGGTAGTATGGTGCAGTTCTCGTTTCTCCGTCAGGTAGCCGCATCGTAGTTAAGCGATTTGGTATTGTATCGCACGTTCGGGATACGTGTACACTTTACTTCTAACGGGTGATGTAACGCAGCATCACTCGGCGTCATCAATAAATGCAACAAGCTGTAACACATACTCGCTACGGCATCTGTGACTATTACGCTTCGACTCACATAACGCAACCATACACACACTTAAAGTTTATCTTTTATTCTGGGTCAATCATTAGCATTACCCCAGAAATGAATTAAAAGTAACGCTATTTCCCCAGTTCTATACACGGTTTTGGGAGTTAAGGTAAATTTCGATGCTGGTGCCGCGCGGGATTAGCCGAGCGGTCTCAGGCGCTGCAGCCATGGACTGTGCGGCTGGTCCCGGCGGAGGTTCGAGTCCTCCCTCGGGCATGTGTTTGTGTGTGTGTGTGTTTGTCATTAGGATAATTTAGGTTAAGTAGTGTCTAAGCTTAGGGACTGATGGCATTAGCAGTTAAGTCCCATAAGATTTCACACACATTCGAACATTCGAACAGTCGATGCTGGTAAACCGTTATCATTTACTCTCAACTGGGACACCCTCTACCTAACTTGCACATCGCCTAATATGTTGAAAAAAAAACCATTCTACTCCTTAGAGCAAATAACAAAAGATGAACAAAATAGCACGTAATAGAGTAAAATTTAATTATTACTGTATCACAAGGCTATGTAAAGATTTCAAAAAACATTCTGAATCTTCATTTGATAACAGAGTATCAGATCAAGAAATTTCTTATCTCTCAAATGAAGTAAATGTTATGGCCAGCTATTTGTCGTTACGAACTTTAGGTACTTTGTGATACTTGCCACTAAATGTCATTAGCCTACTTCAGCAAGCCTGATGAGGTCTGCTTACTAAATATTATAGTGATAACAAAAATAAAGGATTGCCATTTGAAATGTAGAAACCGAAATCGGTGTTTAATGAATAACTATCAATATTAGTGACATGCATATGAGGAGAACCGTCGTCCTCCAGTTTGTACGCTAGTGTTCAGTACTTACAGGCAAGAAACGAGAGCAATTTTTTGTTAACAGTGTGTCGTAAGTATTACGAACAGAGATAAAGGTCAATCAAAAAAGTCGTTGTATGTAAAACAGTACAAAAACGTAATTAGAAAATATGTGAAAGTGAAAAACCAACTTCAATACCTCTGGATTACTTGTTAACAGCTATACAGATCCCGAAATTCTGATTCATGGGGAAACCTTACCATTATTTACGTTCAGTGCTCAATAAATCGCTTTAATTTTTCTGTATTTCCAATTAGGTTCCCTTTAGGACACTAGCGTCTTTCAACAGTGAATATACTGATCAGCGTGAATAGATTAGTACTTAACAGCAGACACAGTAGACAGGAACATCTCCAGTCTACCTCTAACAGTGACTTCCCTCTAACGTAAATGTCGGACGTAGCGTGCATAACAACGTACCGAGGATACAATACGACAAAACCAATGACAATGCACACTAACAATGGGGAAACCGTTTGAGTCACCGGATACGTCGGTGCACGCCGATGGTGGATATTAATAGAGCGAAAGCTTTAGCAAGTGGCTTGCTTAGGACAGTCGGCAGACTGAGTACAGTGGATTAAATGCTCGTTAGGAAAAGATTTATGTTGAATATACTGGTACACAACAGAGCTGGGCCAAAAATGTAGATGCAACACAAGAAATGCACGGTTGCGCATAAATACAGATGGTGGCCAAGCGCGCATGTTGCGTTCTTGTATTTGGCCACGAACGGCACTTGTGCAGTTTCCTCAATGTGCTGTATGTATCGGTCGTGGTCAGAAAAGTGTTCTGTGTATATATGAATGCATTGTGTAGGACCTAAGTGAATTCGAACGAGGGCTCATTGTTAGTGCCCAGTATCAAAGATTTATACTGCACACAGGGAAAGTGGAAAAAATATCATCCGTTAAATCACAAGACAGACGAATACGTGTGTTGAGTGATTGTGATTAACGGTCGTTGAAGAAAACGGTCGTTACGAAAAATAACAGTACAATAGTTCCAAAAGTCAGTGGAGAACTGAATGCTGACCTCGAGAACCCTGTCAACACCAAAACAACAAGACAGGAGCTCCGTCATTTGGGAATTGCAGAACGACCTGGATTTCCAAAATCACTCTTCAGTGATGCCGTAATAGGAAATCGTCGTGGCGGAGCCATAAAATCTAGACTATGGAGCAGTGGATGAAAGCAGTTTAGTCGGATGGGCCTGTTTCGCACTTTTTATGAGTTCTGCCTGAGTTAATGTCCAAAGAGTCGAACATAGTGGTGGTTAGGTGGTGATTTGGGAAGCCACATCGTGGTATTTCCTGGGCCCCACGGTCACTCTGGAAGGTCGATTATTGCCAGGGACTATGTGACCATTCTACAATCGTGGTAGAATGTTCGTTTCCCAACGGCGATGTTATGCTCCAAGAAGACAGGGAACATGTTCATACAGTTTGCATCGAGCAGGACTAGACCTGAGCTTGCCAATACTCGGCAGGAAAAATTATATAACATTCCATTGAAAACAGTACGCTGGCCGGTGTGGCCATGCGGTTCTAGGCGCTACAGTCTGGAGCCAAACGACCGATACGGTCGCAGGTTCGAATCCTGCCTCGGGATGTGTGTGATGTCCTTAGGTTAGTTAGGTTTAATTAATTCTAAGCTCTAGGCGACTGATGACTTCAGAAGTCGCATAGTGCTCAGACTCATTTTGAAAACACGACGGAACATATATTTATCCATTCCGAGACCACAAGATTGTATTTTGGCTGACAAAGGGTTTCCTACATCGTATTAGGCATGGTAATGTGTTGTACGTTTGGAGTTTTCGTATTTTTTTCCCATCTCCGTATGTTATTGTGCTATCCCAGCTAACCAGATTGGGAATCACCATGGCCTGCTTTTCTTTTAATCAGTTATTCACTGCTGGGAAGAGGACAGGCTGCCGTAGAACTATGTTTTCTTCTGCAGGATACCCTAGTAGGTATGGAGCACGAGCTATTCTCAACTGGGAATAGCAGAAAGGGATACCGAGTTCCAGCATTCACCAAGTAATCTACAACGAACATTTGATAATTATATAATTTAATGATCCGTGTTATCTAACGTTCCATATTTTACAGACAAAGTGTCAATTCAGAAGAATAATTGTGACTGAATGAATGCAAGCAAGGTTCGATACATAGGTCAGGGATATGACGTCATAAATACTAATAAGCATGAAACAATGCCGCATCACGCGTGACCTTTAAATTTAGTAACTAGAGATAGTAATACCATTCGTGATACATATTCGCAGACAGCATCCTCATACATCGCTGAATGTACACACCAAATTAAATCATTGTACAACAAATAGGGCAGAAGAAATGACGTCATAAATATTCAGTTAGGTGAAAATGGAACTGCAGAGTAAAATTTGTTATAGATACTGGTGAATAATGTGTACAAGTAAGTGTGAAATACGTTAAATTAATGTTTAATGTATGTGACAAGTGGCTTCGTGGCGAAAGCCACAGGTAAAAATCTCTTCGTAAACCCCAGTGTCGACTGCAACCAAACTTGGTACACACATTACTTACTACCTGGAAAGAAATTTAGGTAGCTAGATACATGTTTCACAGATCATTTGAAAGTTTCTTTTATAGAAATGATGTGGGACTAGTAGGTTAGCAGGTTACGTATTCATATGTAGTGTTACCACTAACGAACACATTATTACTTCTAGTCCTACTAAGGCAAATGATTTTTTTACGATGTCCACTAGTTTTAAGCAGAAATTCGTCAATAGAATAGTATAAGTTGTACAGGAGAAATGGTTTTATATTATAATTAAAACTTGCTTCACCACCTGTCAGACGTTTAATGTTCTTGGGAAAAGATCAAAAATTGTCGTCGCTACATGTTGGACTCCTTTCTGAGCCACTGACAGGTTTCACAATGAGTAATAAAGGTCATTTATCCCTCTAGTGTTGTAGGTGTGGATGGAATTCATCATCGAATATTTGTGTTACGTCGGCGCAGTTAAAAAGCCTAGCTGCTTGAAGAGGTACATACGTGAGATAAGTCGGTGAACGTCACATATCATTCTTACAACACGTTTTGTGCAATAATTACTTTCTCTGTGAGAAGTTATTCCAGAAACTTATTCAGTGAGACATTATTGAGTATAAATATGAAATACATGTCAGGAGGCCGATAGGTTTGTTTCCAAGATTAGCAGTTATACGAAACCGTAAAACAGAAAAAATAAATTATTTGAGAAGCTTAGTATTCTGTTTCTTCCCGTTCAAGTTTTCCATCAACATGCAAACTAAAAATTTGGAGTGTTCTACCCTATCTATTGAGTTGCTCTTGTGCTACATCAGTTGTTGGCGTGACTGTTTATTGTACAAAACTGGATGTAATGCGGTTTTCAAAATTTAAGGGGCATACATTTTCAAAGGACCACTTAATAATTCCTTGGAAATTATTATTTACCAACTATTCTGTTGCTTTCTCTCAAATGGGATTTATTATAACACTAGCATCGTCTGCTATGTTAGCTATTACGCTTGTTGAATGGTAAGTGAAAGGCCATTAATATAGGTAGGGACTAGGAGGGACTTAGAATAGAACCCCCTGGGACCCCCCCCCCCCCTGTGATTTTTTTCCCAGTCACTAAGATTTTCTACCATTCCGACATTGCCTAAATTATTTAGCACAAGCTTTTGCGCTATGTTTGTTAAGTATGATTTAAACGAGCTGTGAATAAAGCCAGAAATTCTTATAACCGGTGTTTTTAAAAGCGTAACATGATGTACACAATAAATCGCCAAGGTAAGATCACAAAAAGTACAAACTGGCCATGTATTGTTATTTAAGGCGTGTACTGTTTCATGAGTAACTGTATATGATTCTCTGTCAAGTAACCCTTCTGGAATGGAAACTACGATTGTGAAGTAAACTGTTTCCAATTAACTGTGCAGCTACTCTGGGTATATTACTTTTTCAATGTTCTGAAAAATATTACTAAGGACATTGCTTATTAAGTTGGAACAAATTTTTCTGGATTTTGTTTGAAACTCCATCAGTTCTAAAAAGCCTTCGTTGTTCATAATTTTTATAATTGTATTAATTTCAGTGAAGAATGCTAGAGTTACTTGTGGTTGCGTAATGGCTTGTGGAATAATATTTTTAATATATTCTCCTGCTTCTTCAACTGAACCACATAATCCCATATTTGGTGCTACCTTTACAAAGTGATTGTTAAACGTAAATGCCGCTTGTGAATCATCAGTCAGTACATTGTAATTTAGTTTAATTGTTATGGTATGACTGGCTGTCCGGTCTCCTGTTTGACAATGTGCCAAATAATTTCCGTCTTATTACCTGTGTTACTTGTTTCTGTTAGGACACGTACACTTCTGGACACTTTAAAGACTTTCCCTAACACATTACAGTGTTCTTCCGTACTGTTAAGTAATGTCAGATCCTTACTTACTCTGGCTTCACATAAATTTCCCTCTTCCTCTTACTTTAGATTTTAAATCCCTTTACTATCCACAGCTTACTTTTTTTCAATACCACTTTTGAATAATTTATTAGGGAAACAGCTTTAAAAAACTCTCACAACGTATTATCGAATGTATTTAATTTATCATTATCATCTGTTTCCACATACACGTCATCCCACATCACCACTAGAGAGGACTCGAGAGAGAACTCGAGGCGATGGATTTTGAGGGGTGGGGGGGTGGAAGGGGATGTTGGAAATGATCAGAGGGGGAAGAATCACATAAACAGAGGGGTGAGTGACAGTTGTACAGAGACAAGGATAGGAGGAAGTGGATAGAGATAGGAGAGATGGAGGTGGGCGGAAACAGAGGGAAATCGAATCTGGACTGATTGAAAATAGTATTAAATATATACCTGTGCAACACTGGGTGCTGAGCTAGTCACTCCATAAAACCCCATCCTGTTCAAAACTTTATCTGGGTGTTTTTTCTGCCATCTCCTACTCCCTTCCTCTGTTTGGTAACAGACATGTTTTATTTCTGATGTTTTCAGCGCAGCAATAGTTTCTTTATCCCCACCACGCTAATCCAAATATACTGGGTGGTTATGATTAAACTTTCCCTGTTTAACACGTTATAAAATGTAAACTAATAACCGTTTGAGTACCAAACTTGGTAGCGTTAATATCCAGACAACGGCGTGCATGATTTCCACGCGTCACAGTGCCACTGTCCAGCACCAGGTGCCTTGACCAGTCATCATGACATCATGATTCATAGACTCACACACCTGACCAGTCGCAGTTCGCTTGTTGGCGTGTCAACATGAGCTTCGACAAAAGGAGCAGGGCATTCATTATTGGTAAAGCACTGTTATCAAAACAACAACAATGCTGCAGCTGCACTTTGAAATTATCGCCGGCTGAAAAAATTACAGAACTGGATGTCACTCCAGGAAGAGGACGACGACCAGTTGCACCACAAATGGTTGATGAAGTCACTGTTGCTATGGCAGACAACGCATCGCGCAGTCCCTGATCGTCAGGCAGTGTGCGTGCCATCATGACAGTTAAACAGCCCGTGGTCTACTCTATAGAAAATGCTTTGAACCATTCTCATATGGTATCCGTACAAGATCCATATTGTACAGCAGCTTGCGCTACAGGACGCACAACGACGTTTTGACTTCGCTCTCCACTTTCTTTTAAGGATTTAAGTTGACTAGGGCTGGCCCTTGACCGTCCTATAGACAGATGAAGCTAATTTTTTCTGACGGAAGAGGTGAACTCAAGAACTGCCGAGTGTCCCGATCATCACCTCCAGTCACTGTGCATGAAGTTCCTCTGTATGGTGAACGTGTCACCCTATGGTGTGGCTTCACTGCTACGTTCATCATTGGCCCATTATTTTTGGAACAGGTTAGCGCTCAGGAACCAAAGTCATGCTGTGTGACTGGCCAGCGTTACTGCGATATGCTTCGACAGCATGTCATTATAGGAGAGAGCCGCATTGAACTCAATAGTTTTCTTGCAAGATGGACCCTACCGCAAACCGCTCGTGAAGTTTATCTGCTTCCCGAAACACATTTTTAAAACATCGAATTATCCTTCGATCATTTCCAAATGCTTGGCCGGCACTATCACCTGATCATCTTTCCTGAGACACAATTGTGCAGCTGCCTTCAGGTAGAGGAACATTCACACATGTGCCTATATGAAGCGCAGCATGTGAAGAGAGGGAGCCAGCATACCTACGGACATGCTTCATTCTGCTGTGCAGAATGCAATTCTCCGCTTTCAGACTCTCATGGACACTGCTGGGTGCCATATATAAAGCCTTTTGGAGCAGCAATGGTACCGGTATTGTTGCAATCTGTTGTGACCGCGACCGTAACGGAGTGGCTCATGCACGAACAAACAAACGGAAAGGACGGACACGAAACAACGACGGGCTATGGAGAAAGACCTTACGACGGCCACACGCAAGACGCAACGGAGTGACTGAGACAACCAAACGAATCAACGACGTCCACGATTAACGAGATCAAAGTACGATAAACACGCAGTCTCGTCGATACGATGAGTCGAGACTCACGCAACGATTAGACGCGGTGGCAGAGCCATTTGTTTTCCTTTATTGTATTTCAATTCCCCATCGCTGCGGGCTGACAGCAGCATATGCGCTGCTCTTCAGCCGAAAGACATAGAACAAACAATAGAAGACATTAAAAAATAACAAAGGAGAGAATATGGTGAACATAGATATAAAAAAGGGGGAACATCATGGAAGGCATTAGACAAAAAACGGAGTGACTGTAAAATGGAGATATAAAAACTGTTTAAAAGTAGCACACACAAAAAGCCACACACTGCGACAATTAAAAGAACACAAGGCATAGTATGACTGTAGCATAAAAGGTATCGGCGGATGGCGTAGCACATAACAAACACTGACAGCGAACCTCAAGGCAGTGCACAATTAAAATCACACCTCTTGACGCACAGGAGAAACAGCACTAAACACAACACTGATGTGGAACACTGACGGTGATCAAAACGGTGGATCTGCCAGGTGCAAGGAGATGAGGGAGAACGGAAGAAGGGAGGAAGGGAGGAAGTGGAAGAGATGGCGGAGATGAGCGGGGGGCGCGCTGAAGAGGGCCAGGTAGGAAGGGATGTGGGAAGGAAAGAGGCAAGTATGGGGTGTAGGGTCTCAGGGGAGGGGGGCAAAAGGAGGAAAATCCGATCTGGGAGAACGAGGGAAGAGGAAAAAGGGGGCCCCGGGGAGGGGGGGGGGGGACAAGGCCAGGTTATAGTTGGAAGGATGGTTAGATGTCACGGCGAAGTTTGTCAGCCAGGAGGAAGAGGCGTTGGAAATTGCCCTGATGAAGGAGATGGAGGGTGTGGAGGTGGAGAGGGGAGGGATACAGCGATAGAGGGGCGGCAACCGGTGGGGGGTGGAGAGGAAGGAGGAAACCAGAGGGTGGGGGGGGATCAAGCCTGCAGACAATGTAAAGGATGCGGAGATGTTATAGAAACAGGAGGAGGTGGGGGAAGGGCATCAGTTCATACAGGAGCCGTGTGGGGGAAGGATGGCGGATACGGTAGGCAAGGCAGAGCACATGGCGTTCAAGGATTTGGAGGGCCTTGTAAAAGTGGGTGGGGATGGAGATCCAGGCAATGCTGGCATAACAGAGGATGGGACGAATGAGGGATTTGTAGGTATGGAAGATGGTAGAAGGATGCAATTCCCATGTCCGGCCAGACAGGAGTTTCAGATGGCGGTGGCGGGAATGGGCTTTCTGCTGGACGGTATGGAGATGAGGGGTCCAGGTGAGGTGTAGGTAGAGGGTGAGGCCAAGGTAGTTCCAGGTGGGGGTGAGCTGGATGGGACGACCATAGAGGGTGAGGTAGAAATCATGGAGGCGAAAGGAGCGAGTGGTGCGACGTATGATGATTGCCTGGGTTTTGGAGGGGTTGAGATGGAGGAACCACTGGTTACACCAAGTGGTGAACTGGTTAAGGTGGGTTTGGAGGGTACGTTGAGACTGTTGAAGGGTAGGATAGAGACCCAGGAAGGTGGTGTCATCAGCATACTGGAGAAGGTGGACTGGTGGGTGTGGCTTGGGCATATCAGCCGTATACAAGAGATAAAGGAGAGGGGAGAGGACAGAACCCTGGGGGATGCCAGCCATGGGATACAAGATACGGGAGTTGGTGTTGTGGAGGGTGACATAGGAAGGACGGTGCGAGAGGAAGGAAGCGACCAGACGGACAAAATTGATAGGCATGGCGTAGGTTTGGAGTTTAAAGAGGAGACCGGGCTGCCATACATGTTCATAGGCATTTCGGAGGTCAAGGGAGGCAGAGCGAGAGGCCGGCTTTTACATACTCCATCGGGGGGCGCCGCTATTGACTGCTGGAATCGCGTGTTCCACTGTGGCGCCCCCACACTACATGCAGGCCAGTACGCACGAACCGCCACAGCTCACGGCGCGATGATGCAGAGACCTCTAGGGGTCTTGAACGTCCGTGACGTCTGGTTGGGATTCAAATTCCGCGGCGCGCGGTACCAGAGGTACGTAACGGTGTGATGTACCGTAGCAGCATATTATAAATGTTTCAACTGAATTTATTCTGCATTATTTCTCTTCTCCTTGTCCTTGACACTTATGCTAGCAAGTTTGCCACTCGTACAGTAATTAGTTTGCGAGTTATAACGTGTTAAATAGGGAAAGTTTAATTATAACCACCCGGTATTACATCCACTGTGACTTCAAAAGCATTGTGGTCTTTTGGTTCTTTCACTAATTTAATACGATTGTTGAAATGCATAACTTTTACCCCATACCACAGTTTCCGGCTGTCTGTACAGAGCTGTAGACTTCTTTGCATTTAGGTTACGTTCTGATTTATCGGTATCTGACGTGCCTTGTTTGGGACCACGTCCGCCTCTACATCCAATTCGTTTTACCTCTGCTCGATTGCATGTACCAGGAGGAGAATGCAACATATGACACATCTGGCAGTGTATGTGCGTGATTCGAGGAGCTCCAGGTCGTGTGTACTGTTCTGCCGTGGTCGCACACGCAGGAAAAGAAATCCACTACTGTACATTTACCCTACTGATGATAAATAGCTAGAAACATTATGTACTGTAAAATATCTAGGAACGATTATTCGCCGGCCACGGTGGTTTCGTGGTTCTAGGTGCTCAGTCCGGAACCGCGCGACTGCTACGGTCGCAGGTTCGAATCCTGCCTCGGGCATGGATGTGTGTGATGTCCTTAGGTTAGTAGTTCTAAGTTCTGGGGACTGATGACCACAGATGTTAAGTCCCATAGTGCTCAGAGCCATTTGAACCATTTGAACGGTTACCCAGGAAAACCTCAAATTGAATGACTACGTACGAGGGCTGTTCAGAAAATAAGGTCCAATAGCTCGTGAAAAGGAAACACAATGAAACTTCGATGGAATTTTACGTATATGTGTTGGGCTGTGCCTGTAATGTGACTGTCGATATCGTCACGTCGCTCTTTTCATTTTTATGCACACAGTGAGCATGTAAAGACGTCTTTATGCACACAGTGAGTAGGTAAAGACGTCTAGAATAATGACGTCTGCTGCCAAGTATGGGTTCCCACAGCGACGTTTCACCGGATTTCACCCAACCTCAGATAATGTAACCTGTCATGCATTTCCTGTTTCATGACAACACTCGGCAGCACACTACTGGGCCACTGAGGACGCTCTGCAGCGTTCTCGATGGGAACTGTTTGACCACCCACCATACAGCCAAACTTGGCTCACTCATCTCTGCTCACACGAACCGCCGGTTATGAAGACAACATTTTGGGACAGACTACTGACTGCAGGTCAGCGAAGGGAAGTGGTAGAAAGCACAGGTGGATGCGCTCTAGACAAGAGTGTTGGAAAGTTGGTATAACGGTGCGACAAATGACAAAGTCGGAGAGGCGACTACGTAGGGAAGTAGTGGGAATGCGTAGAAAACTGTTACAAACGAGATATTTTTGACTGGCGCTGTTGATTGCCCACTTCGCGACCAGACAGACCTCACTTTCGAAATAGTCTTCGCAAAACAAAAAGTTAGAAAAGCAGATGACAGACTGAGGTTACTAGGAAGAATCTTAAGGAAATTTAACTCATCCGAGAAATATGTGGCTTACACGGAGCTTTTTAGACCGATGGTTTAGTGTTGTTCATTATTGAGGGAGGACAGGAGGAAGAAATAGAGACGATGCAACAAAGAGCGGCGCATTTCATCACGGGATCGTTTCGTCTCCTCGAAACCGTTGAAGCGAAACACAACAAACTTCGGTGGCAGACTCTAGTAGAGAGGTATTGTGCATCACAAAAAGGTTTTACTATTGAAATTTGAAGAGAATTCTTTCCGGGAAGAGTCGCACAAAATGTACCTTCTCCGACATACATTTCGCGGAAGACCACAACGAGCAAATTGGAGCTCACACAGTGGATTACAAACAATCATTCTTGGCACGCACCATTCATGAATGGAACAAAATAATTGGGGATCAGTTATTGATTCCCGAAGAAACCCCCGGCACCCACCGTCAGGTGGCTTTCGGGATACTGATATAGGTTTGGATGACGATTTTAACGTCATTCAACAGGAGTGAAGACTCCGTATATATTGGGGTGGATTTGGTTAATGTAGGCATGTCTTAGTTCTCTGTCTCTACAGTAATGAACTGTAGGGATGCTGATTATATCTGAGCCATATTACCAGCCCTCAGCTTTATGATTTTTGTAGGAGGCTGGTTGCTGTTGGGTGTACTGCTGGCAGCAGTGCTGTAGGCAGGAAGGAGGTAATGCGAGCTACCGCTACCGCTGCTGCTGCTGAGGCTTTTCACTGCCGCTCGTTAGCCCGGGCTCCCCGTGGCTCGGTAAACACCTCGCCCGCTCCTTGCCTGAATGGCCTGATACTTCAGAGGAGCAAGGTGGCGTAATGGCCTACTTCCTGCGAGGCTTCGTCTAAAAGTGAAAGGCATTTCCTTCACTTCCCCTCACACTCGCATCTTATTTCTTTTTATGAACGTTCTTCCCTCGCAGCGTTTGCTCTCAGTATCGACTCCTGAAGCTCATACTTTTCCAACAGTATACGTTCTTCACACATGCGGATGGACATCTGCATGTGGTAAGACGCAGATCCTCGCAAATGCACTGGTCACATTCACATGTGTTGTAGTCTTCAACCAAAAAACTACCTCATGCCGTACTCCATAAATGTGTACCCTGTGCAAGTCACTTCATCTCTGTGTGACTGCTGCAACACACGACCCTTTGAACTTGCTTTCTGTATTTCAGTCTTGGTAACCTTCTATAATTTCCCGCTCACCCCCTCCCACTCCCGTCCTGCCCCTCATAAATCTTGCAGATACCAAACTGAGGCTCTCTTGCTGTTTCAGGTTGTGTCCTATCTACCAATACCTTCTTTTAGTGACGTCGTGCGCGAAAAGCAAGCCGGCCGCCGTGGCCGAGCGATTCTAGGCACTTCAGACTGGAACCGCGTGACCTCTATGGTCGCTGGCTCGATTCCTGTCTCGGGCATGGATGTGTGTGGTGTTCTCAGGTTAGTTAGGTTTAAGTAGTTCTAAGTTGTAGTGGACTGATCAGCTAAGATGTTAGGTCCCTTAGTGCTCAGAGCCATATTTTGCGAAGAATATGTATTTCGCAGTTCAGCTGAGTACCTGCTCATTAATTATTCTAAAAATGGCTCTGAGCGCTATGGGACTTAACATCTGAGGCCATCAGTCCCCTAGAACTAAGAACTACTTAAACCTAACAAACCTAAGGCCATCACACACGTCCATGCTCGAGGCAGGATTCGAACCTGCGACCGTAGCGGTTACGCGACTCCGGACTGAAGCGCCTAGAACCGCTCGGCCACAACGGCCGGCTCATTAATTATTCTGTTTATCCATCTAAGCCTCAGAATCGTTCTACAGCTTTACATACCAAAAGCCGGAATTATTTGTCTGAACAGTTTTTATCGTCAACGTTTCACTTCTACATATAATCGTAAAAATTAAATTGATGTTTGGTGTTAAAAAACTACTCCTTTTCAGACACTTTTTCCTTCCTACAGGCAGTCTGCATTTTATTTCAACTCTATTACAGTCATCAGTTATGTTGCTGCCTTGCTCAAATTACAAATCAAAAAACATCTGGGATAGGCTACAACTATGTCCCACTCTTAACTACTGTCTCTCATCATGTCCCTGACTCTTGTAAATGCAGTCTGGTTTGCGTAAAAGCTGCAGATGTCTTTCCCTCTCAGTATTTTAGAAGCAACATCTACAAAATTTCAAAGGGCGTAGGTAAGTCAACATTGTCGAAAATTTTCCATGGTCTACAAATGCTCAAATGCTTCAAACATAGTTTCCACTTTCTTTAACCTATCTTCAAACATTTGTCACAGTGTCAATACTGCACCGCGTGTTCGTACTGTCCGCCGAGACCACACGTTATCTCCCTCGAATTCGGACTATATCAGTTTTTCCTTTCGTCTGCAAATAAATAATTTCAGTATTTTACAGCACTAACTAAACTATTAGTTAGGTAATATTTATAGTGCAGCACCTTCATTATTTGGAACATATCTTGCACGCTAAATGGAATGGTTTTGTCACAGCTGACACTCCAAAGGATCTCAATAATTCTGTGCAAGTATCATCTACTACAGGCTGAGTAGGAGTGGTTACTGTTCAAGTATGGATGAAGGATATGTATGAGTAATGAGCGTCTCCTGCAGTACACGCACACAAATGTCTATTCTTGAACGTAATGGTCTATAATTATAAAAATTTATTTTATCTGACAAATATTCACAGAACTTATCTAGTGCTGGCCGGTGCTGTGTCCTTTAAAAATGTAGGACACTTTTATTAGACTTCCTGTATACTGTGTATATCCCAATTAATAGAAAAACTGCCGTTGGTGAAATTATACGAGAATACACGCATAAACATTGTAGTAAACATTGGTCAGCCTACTAGCCGCTTGTAAGACAAGTGAGAATGTATGGCTACACACCGCCACAGACTTCAGTACGAAATATGGACTTAGTACACATATATCTGACGCTAAATTATTCGATTATATACACGGTTACCTGGTCTATAATGTCACAAGTGACCAAAGTTTGGTGAAAGGGATAGCTGTGTGATTGTGAACAAGTACATTTTCCTGCTGATATAATATGTCACGTAGGCCAATGCAGTCCATGAACAGCGCCTCTACCTGACTCAACTCTCTGAATGTTTCTTATTGGGTCGTTTGAAGACTGAAATCTACGACAACTTAGTTCATAGGGTTGAACGACTGGAGCAGTGAATTGTACTGGCTATTCAAGATTGACGAGGAGAGTCGGGGGTGTTTTGTTGTTGTTTTGTTAAGGTAATCCAGGGGTAAATTTTGTGTCGAAGTTAATGGAATGTCTGAGGCAGAGAAGATCCACACTATTAAATGGAGTATCTGAACTTACAGATATTCCTGTTCACTGACAACACTAAGATATTGGGATGGGAGATTCATGATATATTGTCGTGGTTCTTAATGCACAGGTCATGTCAAAGTAGTCTCATATTCAAGATATATGTTTTCGGAAGCAGATTCAGAAATCGTGACCCGCAGTTCTAGGCAAGGTCCTAATGGAGGGGGTTTGCCTTTGCTCTTCAAGACTGTTACGGAGTCTCTGTTCGCGATGAGTGAGTGTACCGTGTAGTGTGTTGCTGGATCAAAGCGGCACTGTGACCGACTCAACAACAGGAAATAGACAACGAAGGACTGCATTAGGGATCTGATGTGTGGATTCACGAATAGTTACCACGTAAAACCCTGGAGGTCGCCGACAGCGGCGCACGTCGAAGATAAAGTGTTTATTGATTAAACCACACAAACTTCTTCTTTCCTTTATCTAAGCCTTACAAGGGTAGCAGATGATTACAATCTGTTTGCGCCAATAGCACACACTTCATAGAAGGAGTTTTTATTCTCTCCACAAAATGTTAGTATCTACAGGCTCTGCTTAAATAGGGTGATAAACTCATTATAACTATAATTTACTCCCTTCTTGAATACTTTAGTTGGTTCTTTGATTTTATCCCTGTAAATTTCTAAGTCTTTGAGGAGGATATAAGAAACGTGGGAATATCTGCACATTTTTCCTGAGGGCCTGTAGTTGGAAATTCTTGTTGAATTAATAACTTACAGGAATAAAAACAAGGTACCACATAAACTACTCAACGAGCAAGTACATTTTATTTAAAAGTGAACATGAACAGTCGAAACCGCAATAAACTTCTTCTTTTATATGATGTTACCGGTTTCGGTCTATTTTAGGTCATCTTCAGACATCACAACATTATGGTAAATAGTGGCTGTGAACAGAGCGGGCGCTACGACTCCACGAACGCTAGCTGCTGTATCAGTAGCAGCATTCGTTTAGTCGTAGCGCCTGCTTCATTCACAGCCACAACCTAGGTGTGAGGTCTGAAGATGGTCTAAAACAGACTGAGACGGGTAACCTCATATAAAAAAAAGATTTTTATTGCGAATGTGACTCTTAATATCCATTATTAAGTAACAAAGAAATAGCCCGCTCTACTCCAAGAGAAATGTTCTCATAAAAAAAATACTAAGCACTTTGTAGATAAACGGGTTTTCCACCCTGGTTAAGCAGAAATTGTAGTTACTAACATCTTGGATAGAGAATGAACTCAGGATAGTAATAGTGGTGTCCCAAACAGGTCTGAAGTTGCCTGATATACGTCGTTGCCGGTAAATCTTGCACAGCTAGGGCATACTGCACAGTCGGCCGGACTCCTGAGGCTGAGGGGATGTGTCCCAGATATTCTACTTGAGGAAGAGGAACTGACACTTTTCCAAGTTACAATGAAGATTTTCACTGTGGAGGACGGAGAACATAGCGTCTAGGTTATCAGCCAGCTTGTGTGCGGACCGTCCCACAACGATGATTTCATCTAAGCAGTTGTCTGTGCCCGACACGTCCTACATAAGGTGCTACAAATATCGCTGAAATTTCACTGCGGTACCGGAAATCCCTAAGGTGAGGCATTTGTAGCGGAAGAGACCGGAAGGTATGTTGATTACCAGCAAATCGTGTGACGCCTGATCCAGCACAAGCTGTAGATATGCGTCCTTTAGTTAAATTCTCGCGACGATATTGCTCCCAGTCAGTAGGGTAAGAATCTCGCTCGTATGTTGGATAGGTAAGAATCCACAAAGGATTGTGCGTTAATCATGGCCACCTGTGTCCAAATAAGTTGTCGCCATTGCTGCTCCCCCACGCGGAAATGATTGATAAGAAATAATAAAACACAAGTAAACGAAAACAACGGTTTGCTACAATCACAGTAGAGAGATTTAAAAACAACGGAAACCTCTTCTCAATAAAAAATAGTAGAACTTCTGAGACACTATCAGGCATACGCCTGAAACATGCAGTGAGTAAACGTAGTGGGACCTGAAGACGTTGTCCCTTACAATCCGTAGCATTCGTCATAGTTAACCCACAGGTACTTCTCTGGATATCGCTTGGATCTCGGAAGCCCGCTGTAGTGGCTTCCGACCGGGCTCTGGCTGACGGACACTGCTAAGCGCCGTCGCATGAATTAGCCAGAGTGAACTGCCAACCTGCGGGCTTGCGCCGCCCTATACAGGTGGGACGCGGAGGAATTCGTGCCGACACAATTCTGCACACCTGACATGGTTGGAGGAAATAAGTCCATGTCACGGAGGATCTCTGGTGGCACTTGTCCTACTGTCTGTCGTCCTTGTTGTTATGTATCCCAGTGATTCTCCAGTGCGTTACGGGGTTGCCGATCACGTAAGGCGCACGACGGGTACATGCCGATACCAACAAAGTTTATTTCAATGATCATGTTAGTTTTCTGCTAACTAACAAGGAATTCATCACAGTTTACCATTATGTTTCTTACGTCACATCTGTTGCGATTCTGCACTGGTAAGAAGCTATGATCTGGAAATAGTAAGGTGCTGACAGTAAATAAAATGATTACAAAAATAATTCTTTGTTTACTACGGAGTACAAAAAAAAAATGCTAAAACTGTTACAACACAATGGGTGAACTGACAAACGTACAAAAATGTAACAAATATTTTACCAACGGTTCCTCTAATAAACTGTAGGAAACAGCTGACACATAAGGGGCTATAGACGTATCTGAAGCACATATTGAAATCAAAAATACAGAATTATTTTTAGAGGTAACAGTTGCGCCTGTTAGTGAAGCAGACTCGACATTACAAAACAATTACCAATGCACATGACAGAAAATCTGTAACGCCTAAAATTCAAATATTAAAACAAATTATACATGTCTATGAAACAGATAACTAACAGTTAATCCAGAGTTTTAAAAGAAAAAGTTTGGCTCACGTCTGGGAATTAATCAAAGTAGAATGTGTTACAGTCAGTATTAAAACAAACTGTATAAAACTATGCACATCTCTGAAGCAAATAGAGCAGGATAAGATTTTAAAAAATTGATTACCATTGACCACGAAGTGGACAGAGCAGAAGCTGTAATGGAAACAAGCTTTTTACTTATTAACAAGAGCTTTAATTTTGGGCTCACGGCTGTTATTCGATTGAGAACAGATTCTTCATTGTTAGATTTTCATGGAAAGTGAATGACAGACCATACACAAACCCCTTAAATACTGTAATGACATGTGAACAAGCAGTCGAAAGTCATTCTTTGGACCGCAAATACAAAATTAAAGAAAAAGTTCAGTGACGCTACTTTTTAGGTTAGCAAATATAGATATAAAACAATAGTGCAAATGAAAGCTAAATAAAATATTGACTTACTGTAAATAGCTACAAAAGACTTGCACTAGACTGAAAACTTGGAAATTAAGAAATTGAGTTACTGCGTACTTTCGTAAACACAGTACAGAAGCAGTATGTATTCGAAAACATATACTCAGAACGCAAATCAGATAGCAAGTGAAAGGCCGCGCAGGCGTCCTGCAAAACACCGGGGGAATAGATCACAAGAGTTAAACTCGAGAAGAAGTGTCTATGTTCAGGAAAACTAAATAATTAAATTTAGAAATGCTTGCACCAAATGTGCAAGGCAGGAATTACAGTCAAACGATCGTTAGACTTAATATAATTCAGGATGCTGATCCCTCTTCAATGTCTTGGCCAAAATACTCGCAGTGAAATTACTGGGCAAGAGCAACGAACGATAACGATGACACAGTAGAGGTTTGTCTAATATATCCACAAGTAGGTCCCTGTGACTGTGGCCATAAAGTTGGTTTCTACAGCATAGTTTTTTTACATTATGTTACAGTACGATACTCAGAAATCGTCTGTCAACAGACTCTGGCCTTGAAAGCCTATGAAATTATGTCTGAAGACTGTTTGAATCAATTCCTTTGCGAGAACAATCTGTCTTCACATCATAGTGGTAGCTGTAGCGTAAGAGATCATTATAGATAGATTAATCCATCACCTGGTTACCATCCCTAAGGTGTTGTTCCATGTCGTTTAACCGAACATTCTCGTCTTCTTTTCAACTAAGTTGCCAGCGTGGGACTGTATCCCAGGACGGCAGAAACACACGCTGACTACTGGTGAACATGAGCCATCTCAACTGCTTGGCACCGAAGCATACCCCCGAGAGTGTCAGCCACGTGGTGATTTACATGAAAACGAGAGGCAAAAACTCTACCTAGTGGAAATTCCTACTAAAGGGGCTAACTAACACCAAGGTGAAAGCCGTGTTATCGGTTTCCAGTCTGAATAATTAGTGTTCATGGTAAAATTTAAATTTCTCATACACCAACAGGACAGACAAGGTCTCCACGTCACCTTACAAGTACTTCGGCAGGAGACAGGGTCCTCGAATCGTAAGCGAGAGGCTTACGCTCACTTTCACACTATTAGAATAATACAGTCCCTATCCACGAATTAAAAGCATTGTTTTGCAAATTGTATTCGTGGTCAAAGTCAGGAATGGCTAAAGCAGACGCTGTAGCCAAGGCCACCTTCAAGGCATCGAATGTGGACTTAAAGGTGCCGGCCCACCGAAATTTATCCCCTTCTCGTGCGAAACTTACTAAATGTGGTCGCCAGGTGAGCACAATCAGCGACAAATTTTAGAAAAAATTAACTAACCTCATGAGTCCGGCTACACCCTTCTTGACTTTATGTGGCGGAAACTCTTAGATAGCTGTAGTACGGTCTTGAACGATACTTATTCCATTGTCCGACTTGATATGCCCAAGAATGAAATTTACTTGCGGGCTAAACTTATTGGAGTGTTTGACCGTCAGCCTGACTTCACATAAGCACGACAAAACATGGCATAGATGATCAGTGACACGGTAAGGTTTTCAGTGAAATTCGTACTGTATATTACAACATCATATAAATAGTTGTAAACACAATTGAATTTGATCTCCCCCAGTACTGAATACCATAAATGCAACAATACTTCTGTTTCAGTGACTAACGCAAAAGGAACGTGATTATATTCGAACAAATTCCAGTCAGTGTAAAACTGTCACTAGGGGCTTTGAATCTTTCTGCAGTGGGACGTAATGTTAGGCCTGATTATGATCTAGTACAGTGAAATATTAAGCTTCCAAAAACAATTTACATCATTTATTATAATTTTTATTGTTATTATTTTTATAATTCTGTACTACATTTTGACTGATTAAGGGGCAGTAATAAGGTACTGATTGATAACCCTCACCACTGGCCTTATATTCTAGAAAAAGAGGGAGACGTAGGAGAGACTGATAGCCTAATCACACCATCATCCTACAATTAATTCCAGTAACCAAATCGATATCAGGGTGCGAGCAAAAGTCAGAGTTATTAGCATTCCAGTTGTTTTGAGAAAAATCACGGCACATATTTTTTCGAAAGAGCTGCTTAACATACATTTTACAGGCAGCTGAGCATGCAATAGAAAATATGGGAGAGACAGGAAAAAGTACATGTAGAACACGAATACCACAAGTAATAGAGGAAATACATGACTATCTTAAAAATTAAAAGAGTGAGATGCGTAACTGGGAGAAGGGTGGATGTGCATCTTCATTTGACAGTCACAGTGGAACTTTCGGTGGACTACTGTAGGAGGAGTGGCTGTAATGTAATTAAAACCGTTTCTAATGACAAAAGGTTTCAGTACGTTACTGTTGTGGCCTTCGGTCGGGTTATGTGGATCGCTACTGTTGTTGTATTAGCTACATACTGTGTGCTCACATGGTGTGTAGAACGACCGGTAGATATATATACCCACACGTATTTGCCTTCAGAAAGCTGGGGGCTATGGTCCAGCAAGTCAGAACTTAATACTGTGGATTGGGGTTCAACATCCAAGTGAGATACCATTATGATTTCAGTTTTGAAGGTCTTTACCTCATTTTCAACCCTTGTGTACTTTATTAGGTGAGTTTTTGCTTTCCGAAGGCTAGACAGTGACTTAGTGTCGCATTTGCAATCACAATAAACAGTATTTCTAGCGCCTAAAGGAACGGCTTCATTCAATTTCAACGAATGTTGTTTCAAGTCATCTTTTCACTTCTACCGCTACTGTTCTTCTTAATTTTTATTGCTAAAGGAAACTATGGTGTAAGAAGACATGTATGTGTAATAACCCGTTCTGTTATAAGAAGGGTCCTAATGTCTCTAATCTAATCTGATTAAATACGTAATTTTTACTAGTAGAATGCATCATTCGAGCAGTATCATTCTGATAGTTGGGGAAAAGAGTTAGTCGTCGAGATGTATATTTTACTGCCTGGTAATTAAATAGTGTGTTTGAAATTCTTACCCTGCAACCAAATTTTTGGAAACTGCATTATAATAACATCAATGACGACGACAGAAAATAAAAACTTCCCTGAAATTGATGATATATAAATTTTCCTAGCATATGAACACCGTACCTTTGTCTGTCGTCATGAACATCGAAATGTAACCCATTTGAATCTGAATACTGAGCATTTTGGTTTAATCCTGGAATTTTTATGTGCTTAACATACATAACGAGCAATGGGTGTAGCTACATTCCACCTCACTTTAATTTATGGAACTTCAGTTGTACTCATTTTTCTATGGTGCGAAAACATTCCACATGGAAACTAAATTGCAGTGAAATAGACTGACAGGAGATCTCCTACGAACAGCGAGATTTAGGCCCACGTTATTGCGTACTACTTCCATGATCCAGTACAGTCACAGGCGGCATTAATCGATAGTTCACTGAACAGCGCAATCACATGTCAGTTACCAGGGATAATCGCTTGCAGTCCGTCTGTGGGCTTACGCTGCAGGAGACTGTCAAACGGGAGACAAACAGTTGCCACGTTGTTTCGCTACGCAAAGCAGTAATCCTGTTGTCTAGGTTTCTGTGATCGCTCAACACCAGATAGCTCCGATCAGATATTCGGAGGTACTTGAGCGAGGGATGTGGTGCAGCAAGCAGTGCAATAGACTCGCTTTGAGCGCCGATGGATTCGATTTACTGTCGGGACTAAATTACTTCTGTTTTGCGCTATGCTCCTTCGTGGATTAAGGCAATCCACGAAATGATTCCTTTGGAAAGAAAATGGAGAACTACTTTACCCATCTTTCCCCAATTCAAGCTTGTACTCCGTCTGTAACGGCCTCATCTTCAATAAACTTCGTTCTTTTGTAGTTAATTTACGTCAGGGACTGATTCTAGTAATTTATCGTCAGGAAATCTAATCACGGGGTTTCCTTCTAATTTACATACGTTAACGGGCAGGCTCAAATCCATCCACCAAACCTTCCTCCGTCCAGATAAAATTTCTAGCTGCCCTGTGTACGCACTGCTCTGTAACAGCAGTTGCCACGATTTTCGAAGCAAAATTGTGATTGTCTGCGAAACTGACTCTCCTAAACCGAATAAGGTCGTGATTGTATGCGTAAAACTACCTAGGATTAACACATACAGATACAAAATTGAAATCAGTGTCTTTCAATCTTTGGTGTATACTTGTCAATCCTTAAACAACTTGGATAAACAATGTAAACGAGCTTGAAATGGAGGAAAATGTGCCTTGACAGCAAACAGCTGCTTTTCTCGCCGCGTGACTCGCTACAGAATTCGAGTATGCTCGATCTAATGTGTGTTGATTACATGTTTGTCAACTTACGTTACTCTTTAGACTAAAAGCTGAATTATTAATTTCATTTGCGTTTACAAGTATAGCTGTAAAGTTAAAATACTCGCATACTGAAGAAAGAATATTAGGCGAAATTTTTGTAAGTTTCGTATGATCATGCTTTTCTTAGATGTATCGACAATATTTAGTTGGGGATCTGGATTTTGACAGGAAATCCTCACAATTTCACCTAGATCGTTTAACTACGCAGCCCTACCTATAGCATACTTTTCTACTTGACTAGTAGCTCCCTTCATTTCTAACGATGCTCCGAATTAAGATCGACTTAATGGATTATGTTCGACAAGAAGCCTACATTCCAATCGCATATGTATTCCGGTATTTCGTAACCATGCACTTACTCTCCTAGTTGACGACACGTAAGTGAATCGAAACGTTTCCATAAGCCAAGAAACACCTTATCGTATGCCCCTCTGCCTACAGCCTTCTGGATAAGTGACCGAACGCAGAAAGAAGACTTTCATATGAGCTTGCTATCAGAATACGTGTTGATTCATAGGGAGGAGTTTTCGGTCTAAGAAAATGACTTGATTTTTAAATATATTCCACACATGTACAGTGAGAAAGGTGTGTAGTTTGTCGGATGTTTGTGATGCTCGTCTTGTAGGAAGTTTCCCAGAGGAATGGGAAACTTCCCTACATCAGTGGTCTATGAAAGTTTTTTCCATATATTCGATTACGTTGTAATGGGCAGACCACCATGGATATTTCTCTATCAGTAGCATTCAGTTGTTTTCAATTTTCTATTGATCTATTTCTGTATTTTTGCCAGTCACGCAACTCTGAGATGGTTGCTATTAGAATTAGTTTTTTTTATATTTTGTGGTGAGGCAACTTCGCAAGACAGAATATACTCTTAGTATTCATAATTTTTTTCCATTTCACTGCTCTGATAATCGACGAGCGTCTTGACAGACAACTTTTGATCGTTATCTGACATTATATATCGCTTTGAGCCAACTCAGAAGGGTAGATTTGTTTTCGTACTCACGGAACGCTTCTTTACATTCTATTCGCAGTGATTGCATCTTGTTTCTCAACAAGGACTTTGCACCGGTTGAATCTGTATGTCAGGACGGTGTACGCGAAATTCTATGTGATGTACAATATCATGCTAACCTCAACTTACCGTAAAGCAAGTATCCAGGCAGGTGTGGATCCTAAAGAACTGGAACAACGACTGCTGATCAGAGACATTTCAAATGATTCTATCAACAGTGTAATGAGCTGTTCTGGACATCACGAAAAATTGTGCATGAACTTGGAAAATAGGTTATAATTTTAGTTATGGCTATGAGTGTTTCTCGTTCTATAGAAGAAATTGTCTGCATATGTTTACGACAGTGTCAATCTATGTGGTCCCAACACAGATTGTATAGCATTATTAGTAGGACAGTAACGCCCGACGCATCGTCGATGGCAATACTCACTCGCACTGAGACACTGGGAAGTCAGGAAATGGCTACAATTGAATATGATGAATTATCTGAAAGCAAAAGATATATCACCTTTATGTAATGAACAATCAGCCCAGATCGCAAGTTCTCTTTATTTTTTTATGGTATGAGGTGCCCATCTCAGCCGTATGTAGGCCATCTTCAGACCAGCGAGGTCTCTGAAATAATAAAGTAGGCCGAGACGTCTGGCACACTATTTAAATCTGATGGGAAGTTTCATATCATCGCACACTCATCTGCATTCTGATCTCATCTCAAATAACTTTAAATAAGCAACAAAAAGATAAAAATACGACGTATATGTACCCTTGGTGACGCATGGAGCTGATGCAGAAGCTATTGTAAATTCAAAAAGAACATTTCGTCAACTGATGGCTAGCATATAGTCTTCTGCCTAGTTTGGGACGACCCGCCACGATTTCCTCTTCTGCGTGAACTCTTCATCTCAGAGCAGCACATGCAACCCACTTCCTCAATTATTTGCTCTATACATTCCAACTCTATCTTCCTTTACAGTTCCCTCTTCTAGTACCATGGAAGATATTCCCTGTTAATGTAACATATGTCCTATCAATCAATCCGTTCTTTATGTCAGTGTTTTCCATATATTCCTTTTCTCCTTGACTCTTTGGAGAACTTCTTCATTCCTTACCATACGGGTTCATCTAATTTTCAACATTCTTCTGGAGCACGATATTTCGAATGTGTTCGACACATCCTGTAATTCTTCTTTACTTTCACTGAGGATAGCAATGTCATCAGCGAATCTTATTGTTATCCGGTCACCGTGAATTTTAATATCACTCTTGAATCTTCCATTTTCATCATTGTTTCTTCGATATATACATTGAACAGTAGGAGCGTAATACTACATTCCTGTCTTACACATTTTTCAATTCGAGCACTTCGTTCTTGGTTTTCCAGTCTTTTTGTTGCTCCTTGGCTGTTGTGTATATGGTATACCACCCGTATTTCCCTTTAGCTTACCCCTATTTTCCTCGGAATTTCCAACATCCTGCACAGTTTCTCATTGTCGAAAGCTATTTACATATCAACAAATTCTATAATGTGTCTTGTTTTCGCTTCAGATTTGCTTCCTTTATCAATCGCAGTGACAGAGCTGCGTCACTAGTGATTTTACCTTTCCGAAAGAAAAACTAGTCTTCATCTGACAGATATTAAATTTTGTTTCCCATTAATCTGTAAATTATTCTTGTCGGGGAGATGGATGCATGAACTGTTAAACTGACAGCGCGATTAATCTTGCATTTGTCGTCTCTTGCTATGTTCGAAACTGTGAGTTAATTTTTCTCCGAAAGTCTGATGATATATAGCCAGTCTTATAATTTCTACATACCAACGCCAAGAGTTGCTTTGTTGCCAGTTCTCCAGTGATTTTAGAAATTCCGATACGCTTTCTCCGTTTTCCGTTATTTATCTTAAGATTTCTAAAGTTCTTTTAAATCCATTCCTATGCTGTATCCTCTATCTCTTCCCCATCGACTCCTGTTTCTTCCTCCATCACGTCATTAGACAAGTTCTCCCCTTCGTAGTGGCCTTTAGTGTATCCTTTCCAGCGATCCGCTCTCTTCTCTACAGATATCAGTGTAGCTCTCATAGCGCTCTTAATGTTACACCCCTTGCTTTCAACTTCACCTAAGGTTGTTTCGAATTTTCTGTATCCTGAGTTAGTCTTTCCGACAATCATTTCTTTTTCGATTCGTTCTCATTGGTCATTTAACCACCTTACGTGAGCTTCCCAGTACTTCCTGTTTCTTGGATTCGTAAGTGATTTGTAGTTCCGTATTCCTGAATTTCACTGATCGTCTCTGTGCTTCCTTCTTTCGTCGACCATGTGAAGTACATCTTCTGTTACCTGTGGTTTCCTCACAATTACGTTCGTTGTATGTATATTTTCTTTCCAATATCAGAGATAGATTTTTTAGAGGCGTCGTCTCCTTTTCAACTGATCGGTCGACTGATATATTCACTACCGCCACATCTAAAGCCTAAGAGAACTTCAAGCACATCTCTTCATTCCTTTATATGTCCGTAACCCACTCCTTTGGGCATTGATTCTTCTTTATAATCTCCTATTACAGCCCACTCTTCATATTTACTACATTTTAATCACACTCTATACCTGCTTCTGGGGATTTCTACAATACAATATCTCGTTTCGGAATCTCTGCCTTACCATTATGTAATCTAACTGAATTATCCCCGAAACTCCCAGACTTTTCCAAGTATACCTCCTCCTCTAATGTTCTTGTACACAATATTCGCTATCACTAGCTGAAGTTCATTGCATTACTAAATTAGTTTTTCTCCTCTCGTCTGTACTAACGAGCCCATCTCCCGTAGCCCTTTCCTTCGACTTCTTCCCTTACAACCGTATTACAATCCCCCATGCTATTAGTTTCATGTCCCTTTGCGTACTGAATTACGCGTTCAGAATCCTCATAAACTTTCCCTGTCTCTTTATCTTCTGCTTCAGACCTCAGCATTCATACCAAAATTAACGTTGACGGTGTTGTTTTGCTGTCAATTCAGATGAAAACAACCCTGTCACTGAACTGGTTACAACAACTCACTCTCTGCCCTATTATCCATTTCATAACGAATCCTACCCCCTTTATACCATTTTATGTTGCGTTGCTATTGCCCTATACTCGTCTTATAAGAAATCCTTGCCTTCTTTCCATTTCACTTGACCGACCAGCACTGTATCTACACTGAAGCTTAATACTTCCGGTTCCTGATTTTCTAGCTTTTCACATTTTGTATGCGCATAAGGACAGCGACGTATTTACAATTAAAGTTTATTATCTGAAAACTTTTTGTAAAGTAATAATAACTTTTAAAAACAGTATTTAAAAAAGTTGGAACTGACTTATAACATTAATTTCCTTGAGTTAATAGGTTATTAGTTGTTCATAATAATGGGTTAAAAACAGGCGTTGAGATATGAAGGAGAAAGACATTGCTATTGTTTTAGGCTATGCAGGCGTGTCTTATTTGTAAAACATAAAGAGTGTTTAAGAAGATGTGCATAAAAATAAAACAGTGTGCCAAAAGCATACTCAAAATAGAAGTATGTTTCTAAAAGTCGTAAAAACATAAGGATCAGTAGAAAAATTAAAGGAGAGGAGTCCTAAAAGCATCATAATACATCGTAAAAATGTTTCTTCTTAAAATAGTTTGTTTGCTCAGAACGCTTTGAGGTAGATTTTTATGTCGATGGTAAATCTCTATTTCTTCCAAAGCGCCTAGTAAAATACCTTTACTACTGTGATACGAAAAGCTTACATGGTCCCCAGTGAGTGTTTACTTTGTGACCGTTGTTGTCCAAATAAGGATTTATTGCATGCAGTTCCAGTAATATACTCCTTCAAACTAATATTAAAATTACGGTCAGTTACCCTGTGTGCTGCGTATCACATCCACCACACATAATTTGTAAACATCCGAGCGGTAATATCTGTCGCAATGATTGCGTACAGTATGTTTCCGTTTTCTTTGAAGGGAATGCCTAGTAATGTAAATTATTTGAAGGCTTTCATTATTAAATCACCTACATACTTCATCTAATACGTGACCCGCATTTGTCCTACTGATAAGACTCAGGTTTCTACGGTGAATATAGTGGAAGTTCTTTTTTTCATTCTATTGAAAATCTCGTCAATCTCACGACGTCTGTAATCGTTAGCGCTTGGTATTTGTTTCAAGATGAAAGTTTCCTTTTGTTTCCCATTAGGCCCTAGAGCTACCTTCAACATACTGCGAATCATAGTACTGAAAAATATTTTGTTATAATTGTGTGGGTCGCAAGATCTGGCATTAATTACGGCATCATTTATCTGAAAATACGAAAATAATGCCTTACTTTACACTTAGTTAATTCAAGGAAATTAATTCTCTTATCGTATTCATGTTCGATTGTGAGTTCTCAATAAGTTACTCTCGTGTTACTTAAGGTAATTTCCCAACTATCGATTTCGTCTTTCCAACCTGTGTGCAATATTAAAGTGTCGTCCACTTAACCTTCATCGGGGATACTTTTGTCAACACATTCCAGATTTTCTCCGAAAACTGTAGATTCAGTATGATTCACAAATATAGAGGTAACGTTTCCTCAAGCAATTTTCTGATAGCTAGCCCATCATTTTGGCGACGTATCTTACTGTTGAATGAAAAACAGTTAACTTCCAGCAAAGTTTCAACCATGTCGACGAATTCTACCAGGCTACTCTTTAATAAGATCTTTGGAAGCACAATGTGGTCGAAGTTTACACGTGATCGGCAGATCTAGTCCTTGTCAGAGATTAGACATAACTATCAATTATCTGTCAAAGATAAAACTTATCTACCAATTCTGTAACACAACAGCCCATATACCACTATTTCATGGCTTTTTCTTTTTTGTTGAAATTATCCCCAAACTTATATACGAAGAGTGTTTTTTTCTGAATTCTGGTTGGCTTATTCCCCTTCTTGAGCTACAGAACCCAATAATTCAAGATAATCTCTTTTCAGTGTGACGGCTTTACGCCATCTTAGTAGAAGGGCCTGTATGCCGCCAAATATATGGAGGATTTGTATCAACAACAAGACGACACTAACTCTAAATTCTTCGTACAGAAAAGAATTTAAGGAGTGTGTATAGCATTTCTTTGACTTGGCCCTCTCCGTCTCCACGTTTAAACGTAGACACCAGCTGGTTCGAGCTGGTTCGAGCTGGCGGCTGTCCCAGCAGTGGCAGCGTCTGGGGGTGAAAACTGAAAATGACGCACGTAATATCGGTCCAGTGAGATGACGATATTCTATTGAAAAACCAATTAGACACTTATATGCATAAAATGCAGACAATATCGCTGTAGTTGAGGACAACTTGGCTAAATTTGTAAGGAAATTAAGACAGACGAGGGCATTCACAGCAATCTCAACCAAATCACGAAGTAAAATATGGGCGCTTGTTCTTACGTAATGTAAACTAGAAGGACAAAACGAGGAAGTTCGTAAAGAGAATCACAGACTGCGAAGAGAACTAGCTGTTGCCAACGCCCCAGATGCACAGGACAGAATGTGACACTTGGAGGCATAAGTAACAGACTTTAAAGAACAGAACAACGTACTTTGAACGGAAACCAAGTTCATTCCACTATCTCTTGCAGCCGGGGCAGTATTTAAACCGAGAAGTAAGGTTGAAAAATGCACTCAATAAGCTAAAGCCAAACGAACAAGCATTCTTTGGTTTAGTCAACAAATAATCAACCTGTAAAAGCTGTAACAGAAACCCTAACGAAGACTATCAACTCCATTAAAGGTATGACCAAAATCAAGGCCACCCGGTCGACATAAAACAGTGATTCTGGAAGCGGAGTCACTGGAGGATAAAAGGAAAATCATAGCGAAAACTGCACAGCTAAACAATATCACAAGTGAAAATTCCAGAGAATTTACACCAGTTCTGGACGTCTGTCACGTACCTGCTACACTAACACATAAAGACTTTCTCGAAGAATTTTACAAAATAAACTTGGGTAAACGTATTTCTAAAGAAGAATTCAACGAAGAGGTAGCAAGAACATTCAGAACAGGACCAACGGGGAACTGTAAAGTTAGTAACATCATTGGGGTTTACCCCTGGGTTCACCTACTCTCAATCAAAAATGTTCAAATGTGTGTGAAATCTTAACTGCTAAGGTCATCAGTCCTTAAGCTTACACACTACTTAACCTAAATTAACCTAAGGACAAACACACACATCCATGCCTGAGGGAGGACTCGAACCTCCGACGGGACCAGCCCCCTCTCAATCCAAAGGTATGGGGTCTACATATAGTTTGAAGCACTCACCATTAAAGAATATTATCTGTTCAAAGTTGTCTTAATTGCTGGGGCCTTGGACATTCATCTAACCGTTGTGAAAAGTAGCAGGTGTGTGGTAAACGTGCAAAGCCAGGATTCAGAAAGGCAGACAATCAGGAGGAGGTTACCAGTGGTGCTATCACACGTAAATACCGAAAAAGAGTCTCCGGTAAAGCAGGGGGCCAGGATACTCAGCATATTAGAGGCTATATGAACGGCAGATTCAGCGCATACAATACAATGTCAACAACATTACTGGGACAAGACTACATGGAAGAACGTTACTGACATGGGACAAGACTACATAAAAGACATATCACTCCCCTGTCACAATAGCAGGCGTAAACACAAATAACTATGCACCAGAACAATGGCCTGGCCGCATGTGGTAGCCTGGAGGAAGAAAATGCAGCTGTTGCAAATTATTGACACAGATATCGGGACAATGCCATCAATTTCAGTGTGTGAAATAGTGCAGAACAAATAACTTCATATTACAGACTACACTGATGGCGCATGTGGACAAGGTACCAATGCGTAATATGTAGCAAGGCAGCATACACAAACAGACGTTAGCTACCGAATTTTTCTCCACCAGCAGCTAGGAATAACATCTTTGAATTTACAATGATTTCACAAACAGTTCTGTATCTCACTGGGACACAAAAACGTCAGATACCGTTAGTGTTGACAGCGAATGAAAATACATTAAAAATCAAAATTATTACCCACCAGCAGATAGGTGTTCTCATGCTAGAGCTTCATAATACATAATGAAAGCTTTAGTGCCATGCCAGGATACGAACCCTTTCTCACGCAATATGTGGAGATGTTGTTGAATCTGCAGTTTTGAACAAACAACAAATTGTAGTCGAGCTATATTGTCACGAAGGGATCAAATTCCGTGTTAAGGGCGGTCTGAGTTGCATTCCCAGATCAGAACCAGTTTTATCGACATACAGAGGCTAAAATAAAAGATGGAATAAGTGTCCTGTGACCCTAGATAGCGTTTGTTTCGTCACTAGAAATAAATAACTAGTATAAGAAAGGTTACAGTTGATAGAGTTTCTACGTGTCGCGACTCCTGACTTTATTGTGGTTCAACCTAACGTCTACTTGGTAGAGAAGGAATATCATGTTTAACATGAATGTCAGTACACAATGCCATTATACCTTCTTCACTTGGCGTAGGCAGAAGAGAACAGAATCTGTCTCTCCTTATCAAAAATCATGAAGTTGGAATCGAACCCAGACCATAGCATCAATCCAAGAGACCACCAAATTCTATTCCCTATCACTCATTTTTTTACCATATCAATGTTGCGCCACAGTGGATGAGAATTCTGACACACAGACTCCCTGTAGTGGTTTGTAGCACGTTCAGTACATTCATTTACTTGGTTGACCGAATCGCCATGAACTAGCTGCCTCGGCTACCCAGTGCATACATTCGACCCTGTTTTGTAATCACCGAAATAAAATCACGTAACTGCCACCTACACAGAACTGCCAACAGTGTAGGATGCAGAAATTTAAACAGGAAGTGTTCCTTTCGACTTGTTCTACTCTATTGCGCTATCTGTTTGTTAAAAACGTCGTGCAGTGCAAAAGAAAAGCTGTAACTGTCTGTCTCTCAGATGTCTAGATCCGGCCATCTGCATTATCTCACAGCACTGTGCAATGCGCAAGTTCTGGAGGAATTGTTGTTGAGTTCTGGAGGTGATATAGCTATCTGTCAGCTAGTAGCGTAACGGTAAACGTCTTTCACTGTTGATAAGACGTCGTGAGTTTGGGTACATACACTGCTACATTTTTTAAAACGCCATACTGCTTTCTGCTGAAGTTATCGATGTAATGGAACTTTGAACATAATTCCCTTCACTTCTCAACCCAAAATAGTCGCATGTGGAAAAAGGACTAACTTCTGCGGCATTTTGTTCTTTTCAGGTTTAATTAATGGCCAGGCTGCAGATGCATCTCGAGACGTTTGCACTGTGTATGGGGGGAGCGCATCGTACCAAAATACGTCAGAAAAATATTTTATACATTAGCTGTCGTGTGGTAGTGGCATTTCAATCTTCATAAAACCTTATTTGACAGCTTTAACTCAGAATAAGTTTTCTACATGCATGTAATCAATAAACTGCATGTGCATAGTCAGACTGTTATAGATAATATCAGAGAATTCGCATATATCGTTGATGATTAATTTCTCTCTCATGGTAACTAGTGTTTTAACAAGACTGAAAGAAACCGTACGAAAATTGTGCACTGTGTTATAAGAAATGAAATAAAACTACCCACGATAACCTTACGACGAAAGTCTGTTTCAATAAAACTGAGTATCTGTACACAAGCGTGCCTCTATCGTCACGAATTAGTAACATACTAATCACTTAGATTTCGATTGCGTCTGTGTTTGATTGGTATGCTGCGTCATACTCAAGTGGTATGCAAATGCGGCATTTCATAAATAAAGTTATGTATTCCTAGAAATCCAAAATTTGTTTGTCAGCTCAAGCGTTAATAATAACTCCGATTATTCAATGGAAATGACAGGAAAAATTAAGTGAATTTTGAGGCTTAATTCCGTGCACACCAGGAAGTAACTCGTCGATCACAGAGTTGCCAAATATACCTTGCCTTGTTGGCAAATCTCAGTTACATTACCAGCAGGAAGAAGACGAACCGATGTGATCCTACAGTGGGCTGGCAAGTGACCATAGCTGACGTCTCAAAGACGCAGCTGCTACGGCCTGGAATACGTAATCCGTCCGATTCACATTTCTGTAGCTGGGTTTAGGAACTGCAGCGTAGTTACTAATAATACTCACAACTGACTGCAAACTAAGCTTCATAAATCAGTAACTCTCATAGTTGTTTTTATATATCTTTCGTAAGTGTACTCAAAACTAAGAAAATCATTGACGAAGGTTTTCGTGCCTTGCCGATAGTCGAGCTCAACAAACAAATAAAAGTAAAAAAAAACTGTGTGTGTGTGTGTGTGTGTGTGTGTGTGTGTGTGTGTGTGGTTTGTGTGTGTGTGAGAGAGAGAGAGAGAGAGAGAGAGAAAGAGAGAGAGAGAGAGAGAGAGAGAGAGAGAGAGGGAGAGAGAAAGAAAAGAGAGAGAGAGAGAGTGAGGGAGAGAGATAAAAATAAAAAAGAATGAGAGAGAGAGAGAGTAAAAAAATGTTGCAAAGAAACTGAATCATGGTATGTAAAGAAATCTTTCACTAAAATGACACGTTCTACATCATTAAGAAATGTCGTATTCATGATCTATGGAACAAGTAATAATCTAATCTAATCTAATCATATCATATCATATTGCTGACTAGTCATGAAGAGGCACGAGTTACAGAAATTTTCGCCGATATCAGTAACCAAATCTAAACTTAAAAAAAAGACGACACAGTTTTCTAAGAAACCGGGACTGCTGTAAAGGCCCTCTGGTCCCTGTTAACTAACCACGAAAGATGTGTGATATACCTCCATTCAGAAGGATCAAAGTGTTCATGCATGTAAAGATGAAGTGCATGATGTGAAGTTCTGTGACGGAGATACGAACCCTGCACGCAATCGGATTGTTAACTAAATAAAATCAAATGTTACGTATCGGTTTTTCTTACCAACTGCTAGATGTTTGAATCTAAAATAAGGATTCAAATTTTTGTTCCTGACCGACAAACGAACCGCACACCTACCGTCCTTCTTTATCATTCACGAACATAGCTTACGTAACACTTGCTTACTCATCAATAGTAAGATCTGTGCGTGTTTGACCAGAAATAACGACACCTATTGCGATTGTTGGCAACACATGAACAGACATTAAAAATGCACGTTAATTTTCACTAGCAGACTGGTAAGCACGTGATAGGGCTTGAAATGAAATTATGGATATTTTTGTACTGGATCAGGATTCGGACCCACATACTTACCTTTGGAGGAGACCTAGGGAAGATTGCAGTCTTGGCAAAAGGAACGAAATGATTGAACTATACTGTTACGAGAGATTCAGATCCTCGAAAGATGGGATACGAATTCGAATCACAGTCCAGCACCAAATTTTTCAACGTCTCTAGTTCAATCAAGTACAAGAAAAATAAGAGCCCTGTTCCTTAAATGGCTATAGTTTCAGCAAATAAAATAAACTTTTCTAATGTAAGTAAGTTTACTGGAGACAGTCTTTCGGTTTACCATGACTTCCGCCTATGTCATTTCCCAACGTAAGCCAGCTCTGCCCAATTGGTAATGAAGGAACGTGATGTTTAATGCGGATTCTGTATTATAACGTCTTTGTCTTGGGGTTGCCAGAGGCAAAGTAAATCTGTTTGTGCCTCTTAAAAGTAAATGCCTGAACCCACGCATTGCACCCATGATAGTTCGTTCCAGCAGACCATTGTGGCCACATTTCCAAGGCCCAGGAGTGTGCTGTAATGGATGATGTGCTTAGCTTACAGAATTAGTCACGGTGGAAAAAATTCGAATTTATTAAATGTTAAGTAGAAGCAATCATCTAACGTGGAGATTATGCTATTCTCATGTCAGCAGGATGTAAAGACTCTTGTAGACATCATAGCCTCGATGTAAAGTCATTCTGAAATATTCATTAATTCAGCAAATTTCTTCTCGAGAAAATCCACTGTGAAATTACCGGATAATTCGATTATTACCATCATTGTTACTATCATTTTCTTCATACCCTTGCTGGAACACATGTGCTTGAAGATCATTTAATGCGTTTTGGTCATTACAGAAGTAGTTGCCCAAGAAGAGGTTCTTTCCCTGTCTACGGAGTCATTTTCATGTTAATATCAAACATCAGCAATTCTTTGCAGATTTCATTAAAACTAATGTAATTGATGAAGACGTTTATTTGATAACAAAAACGCACTGCCTTTCTTAATTTACTTGCGCCTTCCGTTATACGTCGCTGCCAGTTCTTTCAGAAGATTTGGTCGGCGTGACCTGTTTCAAGTTGTGTATGGCAGAGAATGTTTTAGAAAATCCATTGTTTCCCTTGCAATAAACAGAAAGATTTTTGTTGTAAGCTATCCAAGATCAACATTTTCGCATTATTAGTTCAGATTTAATTTTCACCTCTATAATGTAGGAAAGTATTACACAGTTGCAAAACCAGCATCCAACTCTTTGACCTTAGTTGCTGACCATAAATTCTAGCTCAGAGTGATACCAGTTTAAATAACCTAATGTAGCGAAGACTGTTTGCCAGTGCTCTTTTTCACCGGAAAATACGCAATTAACTCATTGGTCTCCAATAGTAGCCAGTAACAGTAATTTCTGTGTGTATGCAATGCATGCGGATTGTGGAATTTAATGGTGCTCCCTCTTCCACTTCTGTATACAATAAGCTTGACCTAAACTGGCCCTTTATCATTACAGGCCCTGGGCAGTGCAATATCATTCTGACAACAGTAATGTGCTTATACTGACAGCCTCACTGTTAGTTTTAGCTGATTTTGTAATCATTTAAATAGAACAACATGACCTTCCAGTGGGAGACATTTCGTCCCCCTTTTCCTTGTGTGAAGTGGATCCACATTCATGAGTCTGATTGTTTCTTTGTATCCTTCCATCTACTATCTTTGTGTGTTACTGCTCGGTGTTTCAACATACAAAAAGCAATAAATTATGCCTGCTCCCACGAGGTATTAGAATGAGGTCGCAGGAAGGCTAACGTATTATAATCAAAATACACTGAGACGCCAATTTGGCCGTCGTCATGGTGTTGATTATTACATGGCACAGAATAAATAGTTAACTGTGTTTCTTTCAGCATCCATTCGCACCAACGTTTTTCTACATTCTCGTTTAATTTATGAAATTCTACCTGTATGATCATAAGACTGCACATAGATGCAATCGATTTCGAGGTGCATAGTGTTGGTTATCTTACTTTTTGTGACAGGTGGGCAAAATTTATTTCCAAAAACTTTTCATTGTACTGAAACAATGTTTTGTCACAAAGTAACAAGGTAAGTGTTTTATTTGTATATATTTTGTGGGCAACTGTAATTGTTATGGAAGATTATACACCTGAATGTTTGACACAACTGCTAGGATAAAACGCTGCATATTAACCAAACCACACGCCTCCTCCCCGTATCCTGCTATGACATGACCATGGGATTCTCCTCACATACCGCTACAGAGCTGTTCCTAGCACAGCAGAGAATTGGCAACACCGTCACAAACATTTGGTAACATTGTGACAGTGCAATCACTTCCACGTATGGTACTGAATTGACTCGCTAAATTAGCTTGATATTCCCTTTCCATTTGAATGACTCGTGCTATAAAATCCCCATGTAAACTAAGACACTGAGACTGAAAACATTATTTTTTGGGTAAAGAAATGCTGTTTTTCACATAAGTGACAACTTTTATTATCTTTCACCATGTGTTATGAGGCTGAGCGGCAAATACCGTGATGAGAGTGGAGTGTCTGCAGCGGTGTGTCCGTTGCCCCGTGGTACAGCCCGTGTCACGTGTCGCAATGGCTCAATGAATCGTCGGTTCCAACCGTGGTAGGAGCCAGCGTGTGCGAGCTTTTTTCTGATTTATTTTATGGAGCTACGAATTTCCAGAAAAAATTGTATAACTAAATCGGAAGAAAAACCTTTACACTTCAAGTCCTCTTGGTAACTCGACCCAGTAAGTTGTGTTAATGGTCATAGATCTTGGCTTTCTAACTGTCAAGCTGCTTCACAATACAAGCGTCTCTGAAGAAAATCGAATCGACCGTCAACGATACGAATTTCAATCTTGTTCTTCACATAAGACTCACATGCCAGGGTGATAAGTATGAAGGGAATGAATCTGTTGATTACTGTAGGGCCTCTATGCTAAATTTCCACACTAGTAGTTAGGAACTCTCTCCAGACATTTACTAACAGCGGCTCTAGCGTCTTACTTTTGCACTGGGTAGCTTCAAATATGGCCAATTTCATCGCCTTAAATCCAATTGAATATTTTAAACGTCACTTCTGAACAGCGTTCACTTCTCCACTAATTAATGTATAGACAAGCAATTTGTTTGAGTAGCTATGTAGCATGTTCTGAAAGGTATTGACACTACGATTTGCATCCATTTACCAGAGGGAATCAAAGAAAGGAACCAAACACATTACACTGCATTTTCTCTCTGTGCCTTGACTAACACGTATGAATCCATGAAAAAAATAAATTATTTGAACAATCTCTTGTGAAAGGAAAAAGATCAGGATATGACACTTTAATTATGGCGCACTGGATCACAATGAAATTAATTCTGTGCGACATTGATGTATTGCATACTAGTGTAATAAAATACTCGCCAAATAAAAACGGTTTTGTGCCTCCGTTGCAATAAAGTGTGAAACACAAATCGTAGACAGATTTTATGGGTCACCATTCAAGAACATTAAAGCATTTCACATCGTCGAGAGTGAGGAGTGGAGCAGACGTTGCCGGCAGAAGGCAGCGCAGTGCCTCAGCCCTCGCCGGTAGGCAGCATACGGGTCACACAGAACTCAGACGCAAGCGGTGTTCAGAGGCGGATGGTCGGCCAAGTAATCTCTCTCTAAGATATTGTTGAACTAAACTGTTATTACCAATGTGACAGAAAGCGAAATATTTTGTAGGTTCCCTTGAATTACACTCATAGCTGCAGCACCGAGAGGAAAGGGGCGATAAAAATTATGTCGACGTGTGCTCTCTGATGACAAATGTTGTAGTAGCTAGTCCTGCGTTTTACCTAAAGACTACAGTTGCAGTTGAAAATAATGAACTTAGACTGCACTCAAGACGTCCTCCAGGATGTGACGCAGTCAGATCGAGCATATTGCCGGACATAGAATTCTGATGGCAGCACGATTGTATTGTCCACATTACGGACAACTTTTTAGTTTAAGACTGTATTTACAACACATATTGCACGCTGAACACCCAGAAAATTTAACAAAACAAAATTATTTTATGAGAGCTACGTTAACTACAGCGTTCGAAATATTCATAGTATTGTATACGTGTGTGTAATGCCCACTCAAGGAAGACAAGGATACACAGTCTAGCTACCGTATTATAAATACCCATCAGTTTGTGGATGAACTCAGACAGGTTGATATTCATTTTGAATATTTGGCAGTACTGTACTCATTGGCGTTAAATTCATTGTCAACCAATGATTCCCACAGCTACACGAACACTACTTGTGATACCTCTTAGACAAAATACTTATGCAATGCTGTAAGACGAAAAGATCGACCTGACTCAAATTGTGGGAAGTTTGTTTTACGACGTTCGTACCTGGATAAAGAGCTTTTCCTATTTGAGATATCTGTGAACGTAGCTGCATAAGGCGATTTAAGAAGAACTAAATTCCTTCAGCTACGACAATGTTTAAAGAAATCGTCTTAACGGCACTAATTCGAGGTTTGTGAGTCGTTTACTGGCCGTACCCTGCCGCATTTCGTCGGTTGGAAGGCTAAAAACTTACTGACAAATTTCACACAAGGAAAAGGGGGACGAAATGTCTCCCACTGGAAGGTCATGTTGTTCTATTTAAATGATTACAGAATCAGCTAAAACTAACAGTGAGGCTGTCAGTATAAGCACATTACTGTTGTCAGAATGAAATTTGCAATGCCCGGGGCCTGTAATGATAAATGGCCCGTTTAGGTCAAGCTTATTGTATACAGAAGTGGAAGAGAGAGCACCACTAAATTCCACAATCCGCATGCATTGCATACACACAGAAAATACTGTTACAGTGTACTATTGGAGACCAATGAGTGAATTGCATATTTTCCGGTGAAAAAGAGCACTGGCAAACAGTCTTGTATACATTAGGTTATTTAAACTGATATCACTCTGAGTCAGAATTTATGGTCAGCGACTAAGTATAAGGTCAATGAGTCGGATGCGGGTTTTGCAACTGTGAAATGCTATCCTACACTATAGAAGTGAATATTAAATCTGAACTAATAATACGAAAATGTTGAACTTGGATAGCTTACAATAGAAATCTTTCTGTTTATTGCACAGGAATACAATGGATTTTCTAAAACATTCTCTGCCATACACAACTTGAAACAGGTCACGCCAACCAAATCTTGTGGAAGAACTGACAGCGACGTATAACGGAAGGCGCAAGTTAATTAAGAAAGGCAGCGCGTTATTGTTATCAAGTAGCGTCTTCATCAATTACATTAGTTTTAATGTAATCTGCAAATAATTGCTGATGTTTTATATTAACATGAAAATGACTCCGTAGACAGGGAAAGAACCTCTTCTTGGGCAACTACTTCTATAATGACCAAAACGCATTAAATGATCTTCAAGCACATGTGTTCCAGCAAGGGTATGAAGCAATATTTCAGCATTGACTTTACATCGAGGCTATGATGTCTACAAGAGTCTTTACATCCTGCTGACATGAGAATAGCATAATCTCCACGTCAGAAGATAGCTTCTGCTTAACCATTTAATAGACTCGCATTCTTTTCCACCGTGACTAATTCTGTAAGTTAAGCACATCATCCATTACAGCACACTCTTGGGGCTTAGATATGTGGACACAAAGGTCTGCTGGTACGAACTATCACGGGTGCAATGCGTGGGTTCAGGCATTTACTTTTAAGAGGCACAAACAGATTTACATTGTCTCTGGCAACCTCAAGACAAAGACGTTATAATCCAGAATCCGCATTAAACATCACGTTCCTTCATTACCAATTGGGCAGAGCTGGCTTACGTTGGGAAATGACATAGGCGGAAGTCATGGTAAACCGAAAGACTGTCTCCAGTAAACTTACTTACATTAGAAAAGTTTATTTTATTTGCTGAAACTATAGCCATTTAAGGAACAGGGCCCTTATTCGTATCCCATCTTTCGAGGATCTGAATCTCTCGAAACAGTATAGTTCAATCATTTCGTTCCTTTTGCCAAGACTGCAATCTTCTCTAGGTCTCCTCCAAAGGTAAGTATGTGGGTCCGAATCCTGATCCAGTACAAAAATATCCATAATTTCATTTCAAACCCGGTCACGTGCTTACCAGTCTGCTAGTGAAAATTAACGTGCATTTTTAATGTCTGTTCATGTGTTGCCAACAATCGCAATAGGTTTCGTTATTTCTGGTCAAACACGCACAGATCTTACTGTTGATGAGTAAGCAAGTGTTACGTAAGCTATGTTCGTGGATGATAAAGAAGGACGGTAGGTGTGCGGTTCGATTGCCGCTCAGGCACAAAAATTTTTATCCTTATTTTAGATTCAAACATCTTGCAGTTGGTAAGAAAAACCGATACGTAACATTTGATTTTATTTAGTTAACAATCCGATTGCGTGCTGGGTTCGTATCTCCGTCACAGAACTTCACATCATGCACTTCATCTTTAAATGCATGAACACTTTGATCTTTCGGAATGGAGGTATATCACACATCTTTTGTGATTAGTTAACAGGGACCAGAGGGCCTTTACAGCAGTCCCGGTTTCTTAGAAAACTGTCGTCTCTTTTTTTAAGTTTAGATTTGGTTACTGATATTGGCGAAAATTTCTGTAATTCGTGCCTCTTCATGACTAGTCAGCAATATGATATGATTAGATTAGATTAGATTAATACTTGTTCCATAGATCATGAATACGACATTTCGTAATGATGTAGAACGTGTCATTTTAATGACTCTCTCTCTCTCTCTCTCTCATTCTTTTTTATTTTTATCTCTCTCCCTCACTCTCTTTCTCTCTTTTCTGTCTCTCTCTCTCTCTCTCTCTCTCTCTCTCTCTCTCTCACACACACACACACACACACACACACACACACACACACACACACAGAGTTTGTTTTTACTTTTATTTGTTTGTTGTGCTCGACTATCGGCGACGCACGAAAACCTTCGTCAATGATTTTCTTAGTTTTGAGTACACTTACGAAAGCTATATAAAAACAACTATGAGAGTTACTGATTTATGAAGCTTAGATTGCAGTCAGTTGTGAGTATTATTAGTATAGTAACTATGCTGCAGTTCCTAAACCCAGTGATAGAAATGTGAATCGGACGGATTACGTATTCCAGGCCGTAGCAGCTGCGTCTTTGAGACGTCAGCTATGGTCACTTGCCAGCCCACTGTAGGATCACATCGGTTCGTCTTCTTCCTGCTGGTAATGTAACTGAGATTTGCCAACAACGCACACTTCCTGGTGTGCACGGAATCAAGCCTCAAAATTCACTTGATTTTTCCTGTCATTTCCATTGAACAATCAGAGTTATTATTAACGCTTGAGCTGACAAACAAATTTTGGATTTCTAGGAATACATAACTTTATTTATGAAATGCCGCATTTGCATACAACTTGAGTATGACGCAGCATACCAATCAAACACAGACGCAATTGAAATCTAAGTGATTAGTATGTTACTAATTCGTGACGATAGAGGCACGCTTGTGCACAGATACTCAGTTTTACTGAAACAGACTTTCGTCGTAAGGTTATCGTGGGTAGTTTTATTTCATTTCTTATAACACAGTGCACAATTTTCGTACTGTTTCTTTCAGTGTTGTTAAAACACTAGTTACCATGAGAGAGAAATTAATCATCAACGATATATGGGAATTCTCTGATATTATCTATAACAGTCTGACTATGCACATGCAGTTTATTCATTACATGCATGTAGAAAACTTGTTCTCAGTTAAAGCTGTCAAATAAGGTTTTATGAAGATTAAAATGGCGCTGAGGTGATTGCGTTGGCAACACGGATTACCAAAGAATCAGAAGAAAAGGACTCAACAGACCCCAACTCATACTGACTGATCCGTCTACTGAATTTAGTAGGCAAAGTCCAGGAGACGTTACTGTGTGACAGACTACAGTCAAAAAGATAGCTTCTGAGCCTCAATCCACATCAGTATGGGTTCAGACCGCGTATGTCTATCGACGATGCCGAAATAGATCATTACATATAGCCCGGAGGAAACAAGAGGAATATGTGGTAGCAATATTATTTGATATATATATATAGCGCTTTTTTTAAAAAAAAAACTGGTGGCGTAAGCTATTCACAACGTTGAGACAAATGCAAATCCTAACAGCTTTATATAACAGATTCCTTGAATACTGCAAAGTGAGGGTTGTAGAATGGCGAACGGGCCAGCAAAGAGTTGATAAGAAAATCACCAAAGGGTACAGACAGGAATATTGTGGGACACTGCTACTGAGCCGCTGACGTATGACCCAGGCAGAGATCATAGAGTAAAGCAGACAGTAGAGGACGCTGAATATTTACTCGTAGTGGTATCGGGAAGACACTTACAACAAAAGCCTACGCTGCTCCTCGTAGACATGAATGAATGGTGTAACAACAAATAAATAACAACGGCAGCTAAAAAAAACGGTGTACTTAATATAGAAAGGCGAACTTAAAAGAAACCCCAGCATCAAGCTAAATAATACAACCTGGCAACGCAAAAGAGTGACGAGATATCTAGGTTTACATACTGACGACAAACTGAAGTTAACTGAACTTACAACCGACAAAGCAATTAAAGTTATGCATAAATTAGCAAGACTAAACACAACAAAATACAGACTACCCATAAAGGCAATAGTGACTTATCATATCGCATTATTCGAATCCATAGTATGCTTTACAACGAGCATCTAGGAGTGTCAACTCCGGCTTGCAACATATAAACTCATTGTGAGACGTGGGCAAAGAATTGTTCTGTTTGGATGTCGGAGGCGTTCAGCCCAACTTCGGTGGAGGCGCTATACATGGTGATTGGAGTTTGTCCCATCGACATCACCATCCGTCAAATTGTAGCAGCGTAGTGTTTGAAGATAGTCAGGACATAACAGGAAGGCGCCAACTAAACCACTGGCGAAATAATGTCTAGTAGAGAGAATGGGATTTGACAGAAGAGGGGCGTCGCGTCCGCACCTTTTTCCCAAACACCAAAAAATGAATGACATTAAAAATTATAGATCCCGCAGGTGGAATGGTCCATTTTCTCACTGGTGATGGTTCATCGGGTTGTCTCAGCCTAACACTCACGTACAATTGTGGAGAACTAGGAACCCCTGAACATGTCCCTTTACAGTGTGACAGACTCACAACACGACTCCGAATTATGACAACATAGGGCAAATTCTACGTCAGCTAGACCATTGTAACACAAACGGCTTAATTGATAATGAGTCATGTACGTTACACGAATTACACAAACAAGGACAAACACATACGCAAATAAGAGCAAACACACAAACACGATAACAAGATACTTGTAGGACGTCGTGTTACGACTCGAACTGTCCGCAATAGTTTCATGATGTGCAATTTCACTCCCGACGTCCAGGGCGAGTTCCATCTTTGCTACCACGACAGCATGCAGCGTGGTAGAGATTGGTCCACCAACATGCCGAATAGCTCAGGATTGGCGTCAGGTTCTCTTCACCGAAGAGTGCCACATATGCCTTCAACCAGACAATCGTCGAACACGTGTTTGGAGGCAACCCGGTCGGGCTGAACGCCTTAGACACTGTCCAGCGAGTGCAGCAAGATGGAGGTTCCCTGGCGTTTTGGGATGGCATTATGTAGGGCCGACGTACGCCGCTGGTGGCCATGGAAGGCGCGGTAACGGCTGTACGATACGTCAATGCTATCCTCCGACTGATAGTGGAACCATATCGGAAGCATATTGGCAAGGCCCTCGTCTTCATGGACGACAGTTCGTGCCCCCATCGTGTACATCTTGTGAATAACTTCCTTCAGAATAACGACATCGCTCGACTAGAGTGGCCAGCTTGTCTTCCAGACATGTACCCATCGAACATGCCTGTGATTGGTTGAATAGGGCTGTTTATAGACGACTTGACCCACCAATCACTATGAGGGATCTACGCCGAATCGCGGTTGAGGAGTGCGACAATGTGGACCAACAGTGCCTTGATGAACTTGTGGATAGTATGCCACGACGAATACAGGCATGCGTCATTGCAAGAGGACGTCCTACTGGGTATGAGAGGTACCGGTGTGCACAGCAATCTTGACCACCACCTCAGAAGTTCTCCCAGTATGGCGGTACAGCCTGCAATGTGTGGTTTTCCTGAGCATGATGTTTATGTTGATCTCCATCCCAATTTTCTGTACAGATTTCGGAAGTCTTGGAACCAAGGTGATGCAAAACGTGTTTTGATGTGTGTATAAGAGTTATACAACACACGTCTGTTCACACAAAATTTATCAAATGTGTGTAAAAGGTAATTTGTACGCTATCTCGAATGTGACAGGGTCAGTGATAGGTCGAGCCCTCATACCCGAGATAGCTAGGTGGTGGTACCTCTAATACAAAGTATGTACTTTCCTATTATGCTTTATTTCTCCTTCGTAAATGGAAGATCCGTGTTATCTAAGAAAATTTTTTCCCAATTTATTATATACCATGAAGTAATTATAAGTCACAACATCTTTCTACGTTCCTAAACTCGTATCCCCTGTTCATAAACCCATAATTTTAAGATTTTCATTTCTTAAGTCCATGTCGATGTAAAGCTGTAGTATTATTAATCCTTATTACAAGCAAGAAATACCAAATAAGTTTGAAATTCTCTGCGTGTAAAATCTAATATTGTGAAAATACGACCTTTCTTAGTCAACAAACAAGTTGGTAATTAATAAATAAATAAATATCCGTGCGTTACAACACTGCAGGAGTCACAGCTGTGTGCGGTCGACCGGGACGCAGGAGATCGGACAGGTTTGCGCGACTTCTTTGCGATAATGAAGGACACCTGGCCCAAACACTCACTGTGTTCTTATTATTTTCTTTTCACTTCCTGGTACCCGTAGACATGCTGCTAGCGCCCATAATTATCTGCCAGCTCTGGGTTTCCGCAAAAGAAAAATAATAATAATAATTAAAAAAACCTCAATGACAACTCTCTGCTTGGGACGCACCTCTGTTATAGACGCCTTTTTTAAGGCTGCGTATAGTGCCGGCACCTATCAGGCATTCAAGAGACTACATTGGCTGTAGCAGGAGTACTCCACGATGATCCACAACAAATTCTGCATTATTTAAGCTGAAACTGACCGAGAAAAAATGTGATACATTACTTAGTGAACGCCCCACTTAGTTCGACTGTTTATCTATATGGCCGTGGGCAATAGTTTGTCATTGTAGAGACGACACGTCCTTTTTCCTCTGTAGTTATGACGCTATCCGACGTCCCACATGTCAGTCGGTTAGAGTCAGTGGAACATGGTGCACCTCTGAAGGTGTCCAGCGCAGCTCTGGATGAATTGTTACAAACGCAAAAGTGAGATGGAGGATGGCCATTCTCGTACAAGCCGGAATATTAATCATTTCTGAATGGACAGTTTGACGTCGCTGTGGTACCGATCATCTTAAAGTGGTAAGGTACAAAAATAAGTGGTAATCAGTGCGTGTTAGGCCATCCTCATTAGAGTACAGTGCCAAGAAAGTGAAACCAATGTCTACTCAACACTGTCTACTCAAATGATTTTGCGTAGCTTTTTTAGAATTTTAAGTGCCTAGTGTGGGCACAACTTCCAGCAGTGTAAGCATTCTGTAAGCACTCGAAGAAACTCATTACGTAAAGTTGACGTCGGAGAACACCTGTTTTCTCGAGAATTTGCAGCAGCTGTCTGCAATATGTCTTCAGTAATGAAAGATGACCACCCACTTCGCATTTCATCATGAAAACCAGTACGGGTATCATTAAACGTTCTAGTACACTTTATTTCCATTCCATCACTCATAACGTTTCGTCCACGAACTTTACTAATCTACAGACGGAAGTCGTACTCATTCACGTCGCATGTAAAAAGCAATTCACTGCTCCCAAATAAATGGAAACACGGACTAATGCTTCCGTTATGGCGTGTGTGGGAAGCTTATAGGAGCAGATATACGGCACTCAGGTGGAGATCGCCAACTGAAACACTTCACCGGCCACGACCTTAGACGTAGTAACTTACAAAACGGGTCTCTTACCTACCTGTACATGTTACGGAATAATGTCTCCGTCGGTTTTTTCCTCTCTTTTTGTGAAGGCTGAATTCAGGAACTGCTGTGGTGATTTTATATGGTTTTCATTAATAGAGAGAATCACGAGGGAATTTCCTGTACATAACTTATTACCGCTGTGTCATGAAAGTCATCCGGCCGTAGATATTTAGTGCTACCCGTGCTTTCTTCGGAAACTTGACAACAACCAAGTTGTCAAGTCTTTGAAGGAAGCGCTTGAAATACGATTACACGACGTCCAGATACTGATGGCTCTATACCTCTGAGTGTCTATCCATGAAGTGCACTCGGGTCCTGGAGATAACGTACTGAATGGCCGAAACTGGTTGTGGAAATAAAACAACTTCTCATGCTGTACGAATGTTTGGCGAAGAAATGGACAGAGACATGTGGAGGAAGAGATAGAGGAGGAGGAAATCAACAGACAGAGGAAGAGGAGGGGGAGGAGGAGGAAGTGGACAGAGAGATAGGGAGGAAGAGATGTACAGAGAGGGCGTGAGGGATGAGATGGACAGAGAGAGAAGGAAGAAGGAGATGGACTAATAGAAGACTGGAATAAATACATACCCACTATATATATGCATCAAGTATGACTGCTCATTATCACCTGCGACACGTGTCCTCATCAGGTATGACGCATAGCGTAACGTCATTTAAAGGCTTTGCTTGAAACTAGAACTCTGTCGCTGCCGTCTCTAGTGGCCTAGATTATAAAATTTCGCCTGACTTAGAAGGCGCAGAGCGGAGAGCGTGTGTCACGATGTAGACACGCGACTGCTCATGCTAATTAAGTGCTCCCACAAGCGTGTCAGTGCAAAGGAACTGCTCCGCAGGGACACGGCTACTAGTCTGGGGAGTTTTTTCATAGAGTCCGTAGCTGCATAAGTGTCTAGATAACGTTGTAACGAAACCGATAAGGTTGTCCAGTTATCTCTATCACCAACATGGGGAAAAGGATGGGTTATAAAGGTGGAGAGCAGGTCGGTGGAGAATACGGGCTACGAATCAAAAGCAGTGAAGTGCATTTGATTCTTTTTATTCAAAGCCATCTTAACCTTGTTTATTAATGTCTGTATCATAGACCGGACGTTCCCAACATGATACTTACAGCCGAACGACTGAGTTTACAAACAACACAGTGATGTTCGTCACGACACTCTTTCCTGAATGCGGCTGACGACAATGAAGTGACTGATCTGGCTGAAGAAAGACTGTTCTTCATCCCACATTTTGCGAAGGAAGCTATTATTACACTAACAGCAATCTTTCAGGCGTATGTTCAGAAAACAATTTTCTTTTCTGATCTGAAAATCCTCCAGCCACGTTGCATCTTTCTTCCTCAATGCCTACATGTGTCTGTTCTCCAGTGTAGTGCTGGAATGTAGCTGATGAGGAACAAGACAAGGCATTTGAGACGCGTACATGGCGAGGGACAGAAAGACTAATTGGAATACGGCAACAAGTTACCAGGTGTTGAAAACAATGATGTCACCAAAATACTGCTTGTAAGAATATAAGGAAAAGTAACTGGATAGAACATATCGTTTTGTTGTTGTGGTATTCAGTACGAAGCCTGGTTTCATGCAGATCTCAATGCTGCCATATACTCTGAAAATCCCTTCATCTCAGAATAACTACTTCAGCTTACATCCTCCTGAATCTACTTACTATATTGATCCCTTGGTCTCCCACAACAACTTTTCCCTCTTACGCTTCCCTCCAGTAATAAACTGGTGATCCCTTGATATAATGTGTCCTATCATCCGGTTCTTGCTTCTAGTCAGGTTGTGCCACGAACTTCTTTTCTCCGCAGTTCTCTTCAATACCTCCTCATTAGTTCAGTATTATTCTATAGCACCACATTTCGAAAGCTGCTATTCTCTTCTTGTACAAGATTAGTCTTGAACGAACTGCAAACAGAAACCTGAACAAGGTGGGACTGACGTACTAGGACATGCATTGATACTATGAAATAGTGCATTGGTAATCGATAGACACTAGCCGAAATCTAGATTTGCGTAATGAAACCTGAAACAGAAGGTCGACTGACTGCTGTACCCTACCATTTGAAATTCATATCACAATCGTTGAGTGCACACACATTCCTAATGGAAGGTAGCTTGATGAGGTTACAGGAAATTGTATTAGTCGCCACTATTTGCCCATTTCGTCTACATGATCATGTTAATGACACTTGACAAGACCATGCTTTCCAAATTGTCCACTAGTGGTATATGGTGACAATTATTAAACTGTCTGCCGGCCGATGTGGCCGTGCGGTTAAAGGCGCTTCAGTCTGGAACCGCGTGACCGCTACGGTCGCAGGTTCGAACCCTGCCTCGGGAATGGATGTGTGTGATGTCCTTAGGTTAGTTAGGTTTAAGTAGTTCTAAGTTCTAGGGGACTGATGACCACAGATGTTAAGTCCCATAGTGCTCAGAGCCATTTGAACCATTTTTATTAAACTGTATGAAAATAAACGTAAATTAGTTGAAAAGTACGGCGTGCACACATGTAAACGTCACTGCAGATACTCGTATTTAGGTTATGACATGCTCGATATCCCTGCCATCATGCCATGAGGCGCAGACGAATAGCAAAATTCTGCATAACCTGCTGAAATGTCGGAAAATCGATGCTGTCGATGAACTCCTGAATGGCTGTTTTCAGCTGAGCAATGGGTGTGTGGCTACAGCTGTACACCTATTCTTTAGGTAAAGCCTCACAAAAAGGTGTCTCAAGTATTCATATCCAGAGAATATGGCGGCCAATAGAGGCCCATGCCTGTGGGATCTGGGTACACCAGAGCCAGAATGCGGTCCCCAGTCTGCTCATCCAGGACATCAGACATTCTCCTGCTTCGATGGCGTCGAGTTCCGTCTTGCATGAACCACATATTGTCGAAATCTCGGTAACTTTGGATAATGGGGATGAAATCATTTTCCAAAACGTACCGCTCGGTAGTCACCTTGCTATCAAGGAATATCTCACCGATTATTCCGTGAATGGACATTGCACACCACACAGTCACTCGTTGAGGGTGAAGAGATCTCTCGAACGTGAAATGCGGATTCTCACGCCAGTTTCGGTTATTGACGAACCCATCCAAATTAAAGTGGGCTTCGTCGCTAAATCGAACCATAGTAATTCTCATCATGCCCCACGACCAATTGTGCTGTTTCAACGGCCTAACGCAAATCGTTGAGAAGTTATGACAATTTTATTTCATATAGTTCAATAATCGTCACCCTGTACGTATACGCTGGGCTTCTAAGAGCCGTTATGTCCATTTTCTCTGCTGTTGTAGCAGATATTTGCAGTCTGCATCTGCAGCCAGTCCAAACCAATATTGTTCATGACATCCATCGCATCTATCATGCGAAAACCAATTCCGAGGGAAATCGTCGGTTTGTTTCCCGTTACCGATCAAGTGGTTTTTAAAGTGAATTACACGCGTCCATTCGACAGGAATAGAGAGTCCCAAAGCATACTGTGTTTTATCGATAAAAAGGAAAAGTAAAAAACGAAGAATTACCTACTGCAACAGTGCCGTTCTGGTTCGCGCTGGCTGTTACCAACAATGAGAATTGGTATTTTTTACGACCTGTCTAAGGCAATTGGCTGTGTGAATCTCAATATTGTCCTAGACAAATTGAAAGTTTATTGGACTGATGGTATAACTAACCAGTGGATAATGTCACGTCTAACCAAGAGAATGGAGAATTTTTTACTTAACAATTCAACGGCTGTAGTCTAGGGATGTTATTGTGACTGGGGAGAGGTCACGCATAGATTTCCGCAAGTGTGAAACTTTGATCCGCTTTTATGTCTAATATTTAAACGAACTTCCATGTCATATAAAATATGCAGAATTATTAATTCTTTTTTCAGATGGCATTATCAGTCCAAGCATATAGACAGCAACAGAGGAAATGTAAAGCAATTTTGTTAAAAGTATTATTTACTGGTCTCTTGGTAATGAACTCGTCCTCAATTTGAAAAAGAGACAACATATTCAGTTATGCACATCTATGGGTACTACCGAATTGTGGTAAGTGTAACACATGGTGAAAAAATAATAATTAAGTGGAAACTTCAAAACTGGTACGTGTCCATATTAATGAAGATTTGAAATGGGTAAAGCACATTTTAAAACTCTTAAAACAACTTAGTTCGGTCACATTTACATTATAATCAATGTAAACCTTGGGGAGAGAAATCAGTAAGTAATATTTTCATTCAATAATGTCCTATGGTTGCTCTTTTCGGGACATCCACGACTGTTATACATTGTAACGATAGAATCCGCTATAGCTGCAAAAATTATTTGTATGAAACAGAAATTACTTCCCGGTTTCGGGACGTATGTCCTATCTTCAGGTGCATATTAAAACGTGTTTCCACAAACCATGCCATAAAACCTAGCTGACCTGGAATTGAAGGGGGGACTCTCTTGCATGCCATGTACCAGGAATGAAGAATTTTAACATATTTCAACCTATTTTAAAATTAGTTAGTCATCTTCTGTAGGTAAATACTTTAATATGTTCCTGAAGTTGCGACATATTTCATGAAACGGAGAAGTACTTTCCGTATTAGAAATAAATAGTTTCTTCATCAGGAGAACCTGTGGTTTAGTTGTAGCGTCGTTGATTTGTAATCAAACAGTCCTCGGTCTCTAGTTCGAACCTCACCACCGCTTAAATTCTGAATAGAAAACGTAAACAATGGCGGCTGAAACCTTCAGGCATAGGTAGTCACATTCATTCAGCCTACGGTCTTGTCAAAGGGGATGGAGGAGTGGACAGAGGTTCAGGGAAAAGGGAAATTTTAAGATTCGATCTATTTATAGTGTGGGTCAGTGAAGTAAAATGGAAAGAAGACAAAGATGTCTGTTGGATGAGTATAGAGTAATATCAAAAACAGGAGAAAAAGGTAAAGCGAGAGTTGGATTACTTATAAATAGGGACAGGGTAGAGAGTGAGTTACTGGGAACAGTTCAGTGATAGGAACGTTTTCATCAGAGGAGGCAGAAAACCAACTCCGACGACCGTAGCTCATGTATAGATGTCGACGTCGCAAACTGAAAAGGAAGATGCAGAGAAAGTATGCGAGGGTATTAAATGAGTCAGTAATCCAATACATAAAGGGAAATGAAAATATAATAGTCATTGGGGACTGGAATACGGTTGCAGGAAAAGGAGTAGAAGAAAGGATTACGGGAGAATACTGGTTTGGCACGAGGAATGATAGACAAGAAAGACTGAGTTCAATCTGTGCGTCGAAGAACCAATGATGGAAGTAAATGAAACGTTCAGGTGTGTGGAATTAAAATTCAGGGTGAAAGGATATCAATGATACGATTTATTGATGACGATGCTATTTTGAGGAAAATGAAGAGGAATTGCATGGTATTCTGAACTGAATTAACAATATAATAAATACAGACTATGGATTGAGAGTACATCGAAGAATGTCAAAAGTAATGAGAAGTAACTGAAATGAGAACAGCGAGAAACTTAACATCCAGTCTGATGGTCGCGAAGTAGACGAAGTTTCGGAATTCTGTTATCGAGACATCAAAATAACCAATGACGGACGGAACAAGGAGGACTTAAAAAGTAGACAACCACTGTCAAAAAGAGCATTCATAATCAAGAGAAGTGTACTAGTAAAAAAATGGGTCTTAATTTGAGGAAAAAATTTCTGAGAATGTACATCTCGAGCACAGCATTGTATGGTGAAACATGAACTGTGGAAGAACCGGGGAAGAAGACAATCGCAGCATTTGAGATGTGGTGCTACAGGTGAATGTGGAAAGTTAGGTGGACTGATGATGTAAGGAATGTGGAGGTTCTGCGGAGAATCAGAGTGGAAAGCAATATGAGGAAAACATTGGCAAGGAGAAGGGACAGGATGTTAGGATATCTGTTACGACATCAGGGAATGACTTCCATGGTGCTAGAGGGAGCTGTAGGGAGTAGAAACTGCAGAGGAAGACAGAGATTATAATACATCCAGAAAATAACTGAGAGCGACTGGATAGAACATGAAGCGTTCCGCCGATACTCGTAGTTGCAAGGCTGCAAGGTGACGTTCGTAAGGACTACCCATTGAAATAGCGCAACTCACGAGAGATGCCCCGAATACTACGGTAACTATAGCGACGTACATTCGAGGGAAGGCAAGGCGCTCTATTACTGGGTGGATGCCCTACGCAACGCAGTGTCGGCTTGCACCAGAAATCTCTGGCACCAGCGCTGTCACCCTGGTAATCTTACCATCGTTGAGAATTCAGATTTCGCCTATGACTATCGATAGCCCTTTCACAGCCACCAATAATGTGTGAGTCTTTATTGTTTATTATTTTGAGGTAGGTTGGGATACGGCGTCATCGGTGCATCATGATATAAGAATAAATTTAAAGGAGCAATGACGACTTTTAACAGAGAGAACAATGTCTTGAAGCTGTAAGTTGGCTTCTCTTCCTTAGCACCAAATTATATTCCACGACTATATTTACTAATAATTTACTCTAGAAAGCAAGAAAGTTGTATGATTTCTGAGATAACCGCTGTTTGATTATAAAAGAAATATTGTCAGATGTGCAGCTGTAAGGATCAATTATTCTGCAATGTGAATGACGGTTGCAAGACGAAGACCTCACTACAATTACCTGTCGACATAGATGATAAAATTTAGGAAGCCGTCACGCCACGTAAATACCTAATTAACAGACGGTGGGAACTAAATTTAATGCGTACTGATGATAGGAAAGTGTTGAGCGTCTCTTATTGAAATTGCACGGTGGGTATTAAAATGATCTTCTCTTGAGGGGTGTGACTGTGTTTCAGGTCATAATACAAACGATTTTAACAAGTAATCGTAACCACTCAAACAGTTGACACTTGTAGGCCTGCTGGGGACATACGAGTGGAAATTTTTTCGAAGAAAACATTTTTCTTGATGAGACATTGGTTAAATTTAGAGATTACATATTTGAGGTAGTATGTGCAACAACTGTCCAATAACTTCATCGTATATCTCGTGTTGAAGACGTGAGAAACGACAACGGAGATTATAGTACATAAGGAGATATGCTTAAGTAGCAATTCCAGCAGGATGGTGAAATTCATTTTCTACCACTACACCAACTTAAGATCTTTTTTCGACGAATAAAATGTATATTACTCAAGTTTGCAGAATGTTTGGGCCTGTACATGTTAGGGATCCTACCCTATATCCATCTCACACCCTGTTACTCTAGAAACCCATGTGTCACATATTCAGCCCATCTATCTCCATACGTACACGCAAACGTCGCTTGTTTTAAATTATTCAAGCAATACCTGCAGGATTATTTCACTATCTGTCACACAGTGTGACCGATGAACAAAGCGGAACATTCAGTGGTGCAATTTTTAGGTGCAAGAGAAGAGCCCTAGTTCGAACTATGGTGAAAAATGTACTGGGGCAAGTACGTTGTGGCAATAAGAACCAGGTTAAATTACATACTAACAGAACGATCTCCTCATTCTTAGCCAACCGTTACAATTACGTAAAAAAATTTCTCAATGACCTGAATTCACTACTCGCAAAATTTTGATTCCTTTATTGTTTATTATGTTTTCCTGCCTCTAGATCCGAAACAACTTTTTCTTCAAATCTCATGAAGATAAGTGCTACAGAAGTTTCTTTGATGTAGATTTTCTTAGACTGTGAAGCTGTTTGCTTGTAAATTTTCTACAATATTCTGTCCTTTACGTAATGATTATTCCTTTGAAGTTTGATAGATGGCTCTCAGTTGTTCTTCATTTACTTAACTACTTTGCACTTTAAAAATTCATCCTTTGAATTATTGCATTTTATGGTTAACCGTAGTTTAATTTGATTATTTCTGTTGTAATGTCTCAATTTGGCATATGTCACTCTCTGCCTTCGACAGGTGGCACAACATGTTTCCTTTTTTCGTGGCAGCAATGTAAGCCACTGGGCCGATGAATCAGATGTTGTTCACTGCAAGGTATATGTATCATACGCTGCAAGATTTTAATTTTTGACTTGAGCATATCTGCTCGTATTTTGACTATTGCCTGCTCGCAGTGTAAGTTTAAGCAAGTAACCTTTATTTTAAGGCACTTCATCTTTATTAATGTTTCTTTGTAAACTTATTTTTCTAAGTATTTTACAGGGTTGTTAAAATTTCTTTTTGATGAAGACGTTCTTAGAGGTGTTGAAACCTAGCTCAGTGCATTAAAAAATATTAGGATCCTGGTGGCTGTGGTATTTCTCCGTTGATACTATCACCAGTTACGGAGGGCAGTTTTGTTTCACCTCGAAGTATAAAAGTGATAGCGACGTGGTAAAGTATTAACTAAATTTACGATTGTTGAACGTCTCCATGACTGATTTGTGCCCATCATCCATCAATTGGCGAAGCAGTTTGCCACTGGTGATGCCAACGTCAACAAGACATTAAAATCTATCCCTTCGATGTTTCTTTAGATACGCGAACGGTTAGGTGCTTATAACGTAAATTATGACACAAGCAGTGGTCGCAATTTTGTAAATGTCAAACACAAATACAAATCCTACGATTTGTAATGCACATGTAGTCCTTTAACTCACGCTACGAATAATGTAAGCTGCACAATGTCACAATTAGAAAAGCCAACAGACAATTATTTTCTCTGCAGAAGTAGGTAGGTCAGTAATACTCTGTAATGAAATATTTCCAACTCGCTGTGCAGTTCTCTGTTTATGACAGTAAACAAAATGAAATTAACAGATACCCGCCGTCGCCAATATGTTTCATTTTTTATGGACTAAATGCGTTACTGCAAATATGCTTTCGTTTTTATCATGAGTCAACAGCCAGGGGGCGCAGTACTGGGAAAGTAAACAGACGGCGTCCAGCATTGTCATTTTAAATTTATTAAAAAAATAAGCAATTATGCTCTGGGCAGACTCGTAATCACATTTTGCAAAAAAACACTGTTTTCATTCGTTTTGACGCAGTGACATTACCTGACAGTGGACTGTGATAATTTCTTTCCTGCAGAAGAGCAAAAGAGATTACGACTGTCAACCTACTGCTACGTGAAATGCTCCATTTATAGCTCCTAAAAGGGAACTTTCCTGGAATTACTTTCAATGTTTGTTTCATGATTGGCAGAATTCAGAAGTTTTCATAGACAAAAGTGTGTTGGTATTAATGACATGAAACCCATACATATTCCGGATTAAAAATGTGTTTAAGAACACTGTTATCCAGTAATAGTTTTCCGTACAGAAGGCGGGCACTTTGTGCCACAGTCTTTTGATGACATGTTTTTCAAAGTTGTTACTGTTGTGGTCTTCACTACGAAGACTGGTTTTATGCAGCTTCCCAAGCTTCTTTATCCTGTCCAAGCCTCTTCGCCTCCGAAAAGCTGTTGCAACATACGTCCTTCTAATCTGCTTACTCTGTTCATCCGTTGACCTCCTTCTACGATATTTACCCTCCACATTGTCTTCCTATATTATAATGGTGATCCGCTGGTGTCTCATAAACTGTCCTATGAGCCTATCTCTTCATTTCGTAAAGATGCCCCACTGACTTCTTGTCTCCGCAGTTCTCTTCGGTACCTCGCAATTAGTTTCTCGTTCTGCCTATATAGTCTTCAGCATTCTTCTGTAGCATCAGAGTTTAAAAGATTATAGTCTTGTGTATCGAAATAACCAGCAACCAGTTGCACAAATGGAATTTTATTTCCTTTTCCGGTTTCAGTCACTTAGTACTATTGTTCAGAAGTTTCTGACACCCGTTAAAGAAATAAAATTTCTTTTGTATAACCGGTTGTTGATTGCTTAGATGAGTGCAACTATAGTTGCTAAAAATGGATAAATTGCTAATCTTCTGTTTTCTCCTTGACGATACTATATCGTTCATGTTTCACTTCCATACATGGCTACATTACACAACATACCTTCAGAAACAACTTCCTAACACTTAAATTTCTCTTCTTAAAATATGGTTTTCTTGTCATTACCAGTCGACATTTTATATCCTCTCTACTTCAGTCATCAGCAGTTGCATTTCTTCCCAAACAAAAAAACTCATCTGCTGCTTTAGGTGTCTTGTTTCCTAATAGAAATCCTTCTGCATAACCTGACTTTATTCAACTACGTTCCATTATCCTTTACTTCGGTTTTGTTTATGTTCTTCTTATAACCCCCTTACAAGACACTATCCATTCCGTTCAACTGCTCTTCCACGTCATTTGCCATCTCTGACAGAATTGACATTGGCAAACCTCAAACTTTTTAATTCTTCTCCCTGAACTTTAATTCTTCTCCAAATTTTGCTTTGTCTTTCTTTACTGCTTGCTCATTTTATGGACTGAATAACATCGTGTGTAGGCTACAACCCTGTCACACTCCCTTCTCAACCGGTGTATGGTTCCCTTAACAAAAAGGTTAGATATTACTAACTGCTAGTGATCAGATTATGCAAGCAGCTGTCAGTATGTCCATTTAATCACTGACAGCCTACGTAAAGGAATACTCATAAACGCCATTAAGAGAAGCTCCTTTAATGGCTCATCGATGACAGGGCCATTATAGGCACAGCCGCAACTCGACTGGGAAGTATGATTTGGATGTTTGGATTTGGACATGATTCAGCATTTTACCTGTTAAAAGCTTCATTAAGGCACTTGTACAAAGGTATTTAGAGATACACCACAGAACTTAAATCTAAGTGGATGACCTGTTAGTTTCCTCGTCATCCACATTTATCCAATCCCTCTGTACTAACCAGAGCGTAACTGCGCTACGTGAAGTTAACAGAAATGGAACACGAAGTGTAATGGGTAACGTGGTTGTACAACATTAGCCATATCTTTCTACATCTACATCTACATTTATACTCCGCAAGCCACCCAACGGTGTGTGGCGGAGGGCACTTTACGTGCCACTGTCATTACCTCCCTTTCCTGTTCCAGTCATATATGTTTCGCAGGAAGAATGACAGTTTGAAAGCCTCCGTGCGCGCTCTAATCTCTCTAATTTTACATTCGTGATCTCCTCGGGAGGTATAAGTAGGGGGAAGCAATATATTCGATACCTCATCCAGAAACGCACCCTCTCGAAACCTGGCGAGCAAGCTACACCGCGATGCAGAGCGCCTCTCTTTCAGAGTCTGCCACTTGAGATTGTTAAACATCTCCGTAACGCTATCACGGTTACCAAATAACCCTGTGACGAAACGCGCCGCTCTTCTTTGGATCTTCTCTATCTCCTCCAACAACCCGATCTGGTACGGATCCCACACTGATGAGCAATACTCAAGTATAGGTCGAACGAGTGTTTTGTAAGCCACCTCCTTTGTTGATGGACTACATTTTCTAAGGACTATCCCAATGAATCTCAACCTGGTACCCGCCTTACAAACAATTAATTTTATATGATCATTCCACTTCAAATCGTTCCGCACGCATACTCCCAGATATTTTACAGAAGTAACTGCTACCAGTGTTTGTTCCGCTATCATATAATCATACAATAAAGGGTCCTTCTTTCTATGTATTCGCAATACATTACATTTGTCTATGTTAAGGGTCAGTTGCCACGCCCTGCACCAAGTGCCTATCCGCTGCAGATCTTGCTGCATTTCGCTACAATTTTCTAATGCTGTAACTTCTCTGTATACTACAGCATCATCCGCGAAAAGCCGCATGGGACTTCCGACATTATCTACTAGGTAATTTATATATATATTGTGAAAAGCAATGGTCCCATAACACTCGCCTGTGGCACGCCAGAGGTTACTTTAACGTCTGTAGACGTCTCTCCATTGATAACAACATGCTGTGTTCTGTTTGCTAAAAACTCTTCAATCCAGCCACACAGCTGGTCTGATATTCCGTAGGCTCTTACTTTGTTTATCGGGCGACAGTGCGGAACTGTATCGAACGCCTTCCGGAAGTCAAGAAATATAGCATCTACCTGGGAGCCTGTATCTAATATTTTCTGGGTCTCATGAACAAATAAAGCGAGTTGGGTCTCACACGATCGCTGTTTCCGGAATCCATGTTGATTCCTACATAGTAGATTCTGGGTTTCCAAAAACGACATGATACTCGAGCAAAAAACATGTTCTAAAATTCTACAACAGATCGACGTTAGAGGTATAGGTCTATAGTTTTGCGCATCTGCTCGACGGCCCTTCTTGAAGACTGGGACTACCTGTGCTCTTTTCCAGTCATTTGGAACCTTCCGTTCCTCTAGAGACTTGCGGTACACGGCTGTTAGAAGGGGGCAAGTTCTTTCGCGTACTCCGTGTAGAATCGAATAGGTATCCCGTCAGGTCCAGTGGACTTTCCTCTGTTGAGTGATTCCAGTTGCCTTTCTATTCCTTGGACACTTATTTCGATGTCAGCCATTTTTTCGTTTGTGCGAGGATTTAGAGAAGGAACTGCAGTGCGGTCTTCCACTGTGAAACAGCTTTGGAAAAAGGTGTTTAGTATTTCAGCTTTACGCGTGTCATCCTCTGTTTCAATGCCATCATCATCCCGGAGTGTCTGGATGTGCTGTTTCGTGCCACTTACTGATTTAACGTAAGACCACAACTTCCTAGGATTTTCTGTCAAGTCGGTACATAGAATTTTACTTTCGAATTCACTGAACGCTTCACGCATAGCCCTCCTTACGCTAACTTTGACATCGTTTAGCTTCTGTTTGCCTGAGAAGTTTTGGCTGCATTTAAACTTTTAGTGAAGCTCTCTTTGCTTTCGCAGTAGTTTCCTAACTTTGTTGTTGTACCACGATGGGTTTTTCCCGTCCCTCATAGTTTTACTCGGCACGTACCTGTCTAAAACGCATTTTACGATTGCCTTGAACTTTTTCCATAAACACTCAACATTGTCAGTGTCGGAACAGAAATTTTCGTTTTGATCTGTTAGGTAGTCTGAAATCTGCCTTCTATTACTCTTGCTAAACAGATACACCTTCCTCCCTTTTTTTATATTCCTATTAACTTCCATATTCAGGGATGCTGCAACGGCCTTATGATCACTGATTCCCTGTTCTGTACATACAGAGTCGAAAATTTCGTGTCTGTTTGCTATCAGTAGGTCCAAGATGTTATCTCCACGAGTCGGTTCTCTGTTTAATTGCTCGAGGTAATTTTCGGATAGTGCACTCAGTATAATATCACTCGATGCTCTGTCCATACCACCCGTCCTAAACATCTGAGTGCCCCAGTCTATATCTGGTAAATTGAAATCTCCACCCTAAGACTATAACATGCTGAGAAAATTTATGTGAAATGTATTCCAAATTTTCTCTCAGTTGTTCTGGCACTAATGCTGCTGAGTCGGGAGGTCGGTAAAAGGAGCCAATTATTAACCTACCTCGGTTGTTGAGTGTAACCTCCACCCATAATAATTCACAGGAACTATCCACTTCTATTTCACTACAGGATAAACTACTACTAACAGCGACGAACACTCCTCCATCGGTTGCATGCAATCTATCCTTTCTAAACACCGTCTGTACCTTTGTAAAAATTTCGGCAGAACTTATCTCTGGCTTCACCCAGCTTTCTGTACCTATAACGATTTCGGCTTCGGTGCTTTCTATCAGCGCTTGAAGTTCCGGTACTTTAACAACGCAGCTTCGACAGTTTACAATTACAATACCGATTGCTGCTTGTTCCCCGCATGTCCTGACTTTGCCCTGCACCCGTTGAGGCTGTTGCCCTTTCTGTACTTGCCCAAGGCAATCTAACCTAAAAAACCGCCCAGCCCACGCCACACAACCCCTGATACCCGTGTAGCAACTTGTTGCGTGTAGTGGACTCCTGACCTATCCAGCGGAACCCGAACCCCACCACCCTATGGCGCAAGTCGAGGAATCTGCAGCCCACACGGTCGCAGACCGTCTCAGGCTCTGATTCAGACCCTCCACTCGACTCTGTACCAAAGGTCCGCAGTCAGTCCTGTCGACGATGCTGCAGATGGTGAGCTCTGCTTTCATCCCGCTAGCGAGACTGGCAGTCTTCACCAATTCAGATAGCCGCCGGAAGCCAGAGAGGATTTCCTCGGATCCATAGGGACACACATCATTGGTGCCGACATGAGCGACCACCTGCAGATGGGTGCACCCTGTACCCTTCATTGCATCCGGAAGGACCCTTTCCACATCTGGTGTATGCACACGGAGTGCACAATGGTTTTCTTCCCCTCTCTTGCTGCCATATCCCTAAGGGGCCCCAATACGCGCCTGACGTTGGAGCTCCCAACTATCAGTAAGCCCACCCTCTGCGACCGCCCGGATCTTGGAGACTGAGGGGCAACCTCTGGAACAGGACCAGCAGCCATGTCAGGCCGAAGATCAGTATCAGCCTGAGACAGAGCCTGAAACCGGTTCGTCAGACAAACTGGAGAGGCCTTCCGTTCAGCCCTCCGGAATGTCTTTCGCCCCCTGCCACACCTTGAGACGACTTCCAACTCTACCACAGGTGAGGGATCAGCCTCAATGCGGGCAGTATCCCGGGCAACCACAGTCGTAGTCCGATCGGAGGATGCGTGGGACGAGCTGACCGTCCCCGACAAAACCCCATCCGGAACCCCACAGTGATGCCCATTGGCAACAGCCTCAAGCTGTGTGACCGAAGCCAGCACTGCCTGAAGCTGGGAGCGAAGGGATGCCAACTCAGCCTGCATCCGATCACAGCAGTTGCAGTCCCTATCCATGCTAAAAACTGTTGTGCAAAGAACGTCTGAACTAATCTACAGAGAGCGCAAACAAATCGACACAAAATTTAAACGGTTATTAAAATACAAGATTGCCTAGTAAATGCAGTAATGCCGCTACTTGCGCACTGGTGACACACTGATCGGCGGTGGAAGGATACAACACGATTTTACACTATTCAGGTACTAAAACGCGATGCTACAACTCTCAAATACTATAATACGCCAGAAATTTATGAATTAAACAATGCAAGTACCAAAAACATGCAAAGAAATTAAGAATTAAACTATGTAGCAAATGAGTGAGCTAGGAGTATACGACTTGCTGCTGCAGCTGCTTATCCAACAATGGCAGGGAGCACACTGGATCCATACCGGCATTTGACTTACGATAGCCACTGCACAACAATATGTAGATCGTTGGATAGAGTGTTGCACCCAAAAATTGCTGGCAGAGAGTTACGACTTTCACTAATTACTAAGCTATTTTCACTATTCTCTTAGTTCTCGGAAACGAATAATAAAAACAAATTATTAACAAAATTGGATCAAGAACCTGTATACGCCATCATCATGTCTGTGTGTGTGTGTGTGTGTGTGTGTGTGTGTGTGTGTGTGTGTGCACGCGCACTTTTTATCAGAAGTCACTTTTGATAATCATTTGACCAAAGGAAGTAGTGACATGCAGCCGCTTGTGTAACTGCGGTAAAAGTAAATCTGTTTCATATGTGTAGTGTTGAGGTGAGTACCCTGGTCTTTCCAATCGTGAATGGGGTCATGGACCCTGTGTGCACTGTCCAATCTGTTGACGTATCACGAACGGTCGCTTCTAGCTTAGATCGTGCTCGCAATGACACTTCACGGCAGGAACGGGGTGGCCAACTACTCCAGCGCTGGACCGCTACCTAAAAATCACCGTTAGTATGTAGCCTGGAAAAGTAGAGAATCGAAGCTTTTGAGACGTGGTATGGGTGAAACATGTTGAGAATTAGGTGGTCTCATTAGAAGAGGTCCTCCGGAGAATCGTCGAGGAGAAGACTTTGTGGGAGATATTGTCAAGAAGAAGCGACAGGATGGCAGAACATGCCATGATATGACGAAAATGTTTCTCAGCGATCTACTTTACGTAAGTCTAACTGTGAACTTTGGTTATTTAAAGTCAAAAAACCCGTTCTACTTCTCAATATAACTAAAGTAACCACGTCACAGTTTGGTAACAAACCCAAAAGAATATAAAATACGAAAACAGCAATCCCGTTAATGATTTCACTAACGATATAGAAACAGGGTATACTTTGGCTCAATTACGAATGATAAGCGAAACAAATACGTACTTGATCATAAATATGGCTCAGTATGTCGTCCTACTGAATGTAAACCCAGTTTACGCAGCTGACAGCTGTCGAACTCAAAGTTTCCGCTGACAGCATGCCTTGCCCCAGCAACTTTGCTATGATTGGACGTCGCTCGGAATCTAATAGCAGACGCCACAGCCTACACGGCGTGCCACATACCATAACAACAAAACATTCAATTTTACATTATAACGCACTGCACACATATATTAAAATTATCCCTCCATAAGATACGTGTAACATATGCAGTAACAATTACATTAAAACAAAAGAGAATCATGGAGATAACAGATGGTAATGACTATTGTTACTGATGGAATTCAAAGCCGACGTCTCGTATCGAATACTATTCTTGACCCGAATCAACAATGTCTCCACAGATTCCAAACACACTTCACAGAAATTACATTTATTTTTAAGGGGAGGAATATATTAGCAAAAGTTTATTACAAAAGAGAAAGAAATTCCGACTGAAACTGTTCCAAGTGCTTTCAATCTTCATAAGGGAAGAACGCTACGCGTTGTAGTTAGCTATGCGTGGTCTGTTCGTTGTGATGTAGACGGCATCTGGTTGATGCTCGCGGCGGAATTATTTTATCTCCATCACTTGTAACAGTGCAGTAGCTACAGTATGCTGCTTAAAATCTATTTCTGCTGACAATAATATTACCCTTCGCTGCACTACTCTTATCAAAGTTTGATCGAGCGTGATACTTACTGTGCAGATCCAGATTCGTGTGTGCACGCCAGTAGCGTCTATTACGCACCGAATCTGTTGTCAGTGTCCTGTACGCAGTTTTAAAAAAATGTAAAATTCACTTTGCGTCGCCGGTCGCGAATTTACTGATCTCCCGCTTTTTGCAATCACGATCGTGAATTCACAGTGCTGGCGAAAACAGTACCACACACAGTCAATAGGCTGAAAATCTCCACGTCGGTAGTTAATGTCTCAACGCTCGGGGCACTTCATTAAGTTGCAGACAAATTAAGTATTTTAGAGTTAAATCACTTAGTGCAACTCTGTTGTGTGGAAACAGTTCGTTTCTAACAACAACTGTTGTCCATTGGCTTATGCATTTTAACTGCTGTTTATAGTACTCATCGAAGCGCACAGTTTTCATTTTGTTTAGTACCGTCCAAGTCGAAGTTTAGTTTATACAGTGATCTAAAAATAGGAACATGGCCGTAAATTTTTGTGTGTTTTTGTCAAGCATCATTACACAACACAAACACGAATATCCAACACCAGTGCACACCCTCTCATTATCGATGTTCGACTGCCACTCTCTATGCCACCACCGCAGCACAGCTCATGTAACAGTGCTGCATATTACATGTAGTTTCACGTGATGCATTTCACAATAGCTTTACAGGGAAGATCAAATGTATGACGAAATTTTGCATACTCACTTAACAAGAAATCAGCGTAGCCGTATAAATAAGGAAAACATAGTCATATTTCATACTGTAAAGCAAAACAAAAAAGCATTTTACGCCATTAAGAATATGTGTAGAGAGTAACAGAAGAAAAAATTTATGTATCGTAATCGGCAGTATCTTCGCAATTAACAGTACTCGCGGACTGAGCCTTAAGCCTGTTCCGAATGGCTGCTGCATACAAGTCAGTGTGAAGAGTTATCTACTGTTGTGGGACATGTGGTCTGAATGTTGCTGATCCCTCCAGCCGTTATTTCCATTACATGAATCCTGGTGACAGTCCTGCTTCTATATTCAAGCAGCTCCTTATCTGCCTCACGAGGCTGAGTGGACAGTACTCTTGACATCCCAATCTTAGAAAAAAATTTAAGGAGGTACCATCTGTTTCCTTGCGTGTTGTTTCACTTTTCAGACACTGTACAACCAAGATTCTCTTGGTATGGATTGTACAAATCCTTGATAGGCTTCCAGAAGTATATGGCACAAGATGTCTACGAACAGGTCGAGCAGTTCCCACAGATCACAGGATGGTGGTTTACGTGCACGCAACTGGCGACCGATATCTGTTCCTGTGGATACATATCAGATACATTTGTTGGCCAAGACATAATATTGCCCCTCAAACCACTGTAGCACGACTCTGACCTTGCAGCACGTGCAGCTATCCTGCTGGAATATGTCGTCGCCATAGGTGGAGACTTAAAAGCATGATGCGATGAAGGTGGTCGACAATAATGTTCACGTAGTTCACTGTTGTCATGATGCCTTCCTTTACCACCACGGGTCCAATGGAAGCCTGGTTCCGCGAACACCATAGCATAATTCTGCCCTCACCAGCCTGCATGTCTGGCGCGGTGCATGTTTCGTGCAGCCATACGCCTGGATGACGGTGTGTTAGGACCTAACCATTGACCTGGTGTAACAATAAATGCGATTCATTCGGCAGGCGACACACTGATCCACGGTGAAAACTCAGTGATGCTGCAACCACTGAGGATATCATTGCGTCAACACAGGAACAGGTAGGACTCGTGTGATGTGGAGCTCCATGTTCAAAATGACCTTCGAGCGGTGAGCTCCGGAACACTTGTGCCTGCACCAGCATTGTACTCTGTCGTCTGATCTGCCACAAGTCGCTGCCTATCCTGGATTACACAGTGGGGGAGTCTCCGACTTTTACGTTTTGCAGTGAGACGTGGTTGTCCAATACCATACTGCCTACTCGTCATTTCACCTCTTCCCATAGCTGCTCACGGCAGCAGTATGCCAACAGGCGACCAGCTTCTCCGTTTCAAAGATTCTCTTTTCCAGCCGCAGCGCCACAACGATTTGCTCTGTGTTAAAACAATTTATATAAGGGGATTTCCGCTTTTGCGACCTATACCTTCGCTATAATCGCTGCCCATCCATCTCTCTTATGCTTACAGTTTTTCCTTACTGTGTCACATACCTGCAACACCACAAAGAGGCATCCAACCTCGCGGAGAGCACTGGTTGTAATGTTTCGGCTCATCAGAACATCATCTTGTCTATAACTACTTTACTTCAAGTGTCTGAAATGAATATGGAAACTTAATTCTTGTTATAACTCTACATGTTTCTCTTAATTCTGAAGTGGCGCCTTCCTGAGGAAATACAGCGACAGGAATCCTTCTCGCCATATCTACATATGTTTCTCTTAATGAAATTAGCTTACTCGTGGCAGGCAATCGTAACTCATAACCAAAAGTTTCTCGATGCATTTTCAATATAATCAATGGCAATAATCTGACCCTGTATTTTACTTCTCAATAAACGCTACAAACTTTGCAAAATCAGCATGTTTGTAGGCATCATGGAAAGTCAACTGAATTGCACAGTTCTGTTCCGGATACGGTACTAATCTTTGAGATCTTGTAACAGTTTCGAATTTCGTGGACAGCTAAAAGCTGAACACTACAGACAAAAGTGAACAACTGTAGTTCATAACTGAAAATACTTGACGCGAATGCTTGTGTGATGTCCTAATGTTCATTATTTATTTCTCTCTGTACAGACTAGCATTGGAATTATAAAATCAATCTCTCACAGAGCAGGTGACCAGTGCCCCAGTAATCAGTAACATTTCTCAGTCAATTCGTGTAGTCACCTTCGGTTAGGGAGGCGGCTTAATGGGGGGCGGGGCCGGGCAAATTCACCACTTTGGTTGCAAGCGCTGCCTTGATATCAAGAGGCTGGCAGAGGAGAGAAATACATGACGGACCGCGTCAAAGCAGTAAGCAGACTAATGAAAAACAAATTGAAAAGGGCACGTCATTACAGTGAATCGACCTTTTGGAGACAACTATAGGGAGCATGCTGACCCATGTAGTATACGATGATTATCTACAGACAGTCCGTTTGCTCGTTTGTGGATGGACATTCATTACGAAAACTGTACAAACTACTCACCACCCCGGTAGCCGAAAAAGATGTGCAACCGAATACCAGGAATTTAACCTGGATCAACAGTGCTGAATTCCCTTCACCAGTGACTGGTGGATTTTTATTTGAGAATATGGTTGTAGAAGGATTTGGAAGCACCAAGACGGGTCTTACGTTCGGAATCCTACGGTTTCATTAGGGTGTTGATTCAGTATTTTACTGGTGTGAATCAAATGGTTCAAATGGCTCTGAGCACTATGGGACTTAACATCTGAGGTCATCAGTCCCCTAGAAATTAGAACTAATTAAACCTAACTAACCTAAGGACATCACACACATCCATGCCCGAGGCAGGATTCGAACCTGCGTCCGTAACAGTCCCGCGGTTCCGGACTGAGCTCCTAGTGGTGTGAATCGGACTCTATTCATACCTATCGAAAGCAAATTGAAGGCTGTGTGAGGATTGAATCCCGCGATCTTCTCTCAGCAGCCTCACATCTAATGTTTCGATAAAGAGGTGGTCTACCGAGATAGAGACCAAGCGCACCACACCCAATCATAAACACCAACCTCAAAGATGCCAGAATCAGCCGAATGTAATCACCTGCGTTCCCATTGACAGGAGTCCGATTGACAAGCCTTGGGACCGATTCAGACTTCCAGTGGATGACCTTAGGGTGTTCGCCGTCGAACAAAGTGGTAGGTTTGAGCTACAATGCCTCTGCCACGTTCTGCAAGGCAAGCTAATGAAGGTTCAAACACTTTACAATGCATGGGGCGAACCAACACACTGTTGATATTATCGAGGTGCAGATTTTGATTTCAGAAATGTGCATTTTCCAGTAGATTGCCTTTATTTTGGACACTGTATCGTTTTCTCTCAAAATGAAGTACATTGTTCAATGGAATTAGGTGAACACGTGTATCAGTATCCAGTATGTATAATCTGTTTCGATAGAGGTGGCATCTATGGTCTAATTGCATGGTCTAAGAGCATTCGCCTTCTATGGTCTACGTCAATGTCAGGTGACCCCTCCGAAGGAAGTTAGTACCCCTGTCCCAGTCTTTTGTAAAGAGGTACACAGATGGTAGTTGAACCATGTGGGCGTTTTATTTAACGAAAAAAATGCAATGCCACATCTCAATTTAGTGCAAGTTCCAAGGGCACTCTGTTTGATCGAAAAAAGGTTGGATTTTTGGTCGTGTTGCTGCCAACGCTATCGCCTCTCGATGTGTAATCAATAGGTTGTGGACACGCTGCAGTTAGACAAATCAGTACATAAGGCTAGTTGGACGAGGTCACCGACCCACTATAACCTCGCGCAAAACCCGTTATCTGGCCACCACTGCGGTGCAACGTCGTAGAATACAGACGCGGCACTAAAAGACCATCTCAGAAGGGCCACTGGCGCCTCTGTGTCCAATCAAATTGTAATGAACAGAAAGGACTTTACAATGCAGATGTCATGTTCGAGCACCTCTCTTGAAAGAACAGCATTTTGCTGCTCGCCAACAGTCCTGCCGTTACCATGTCGACTGGCAAATTCATTTCTGGCAAAACGTGCTATTCTCAGACGAGTCCAGTTATCATCTAAAGCAACACCTTGGTGAGCGGCTACCTGCAAAACTTTTTCCAGGAAATGACAGATATCCAAATTTCTGTGATAATGCGGGGCGGCTTCAGTGTTGACAGCCATACGATTCTTGCCGTTCTCCGCCGTTTCCTCACCACCAAGAACTGTGTTGAACAGATTCTGTTGGACCATGTGGTGGCTGCTGCATGCGATGGTGGCCCTCATGTCCTTCTTTTGCCAGGACCTGTGTTGTGGGCGTCAGCAGCGATCTCTTGGAAAGCTAGGACATAGAAGTAATGGGGTGGCTAACCGTGGGTACCGAAATAATCCACATCGTGCGTCTCTGGGACTTGCTTGACAGACCACGGTAGTCCTGTTCCACTACAGACTCTCAAAGAATTCTCAAGGACATGGAGAATGCTAACAGATACGACAGGGTGATTCCGTATACTTATACGGAGCACGCTCGTAAGTATTAGTCAGTGATAAACGCATAAACTTAACGTTATTGAAGCTCTCAAAACCCAACATTAAGCACTTGGGTTTACAGACCACGGTAATCCTGTTCCACCACAGACTCTCAAAGAATTCTCAAGGACATGGAGAATGCTAACAGATACGACAGGGTGATTCCGTATACTTATACGGAGCACGCTCGTAAGTATTAGTCAGTGATAAACGCATAAACGTAACGTTATTGAAGCTCTCAAAACCCAACATTAAGCACTTGGGTTGACGAACAATAATTTTTCCACTTTGTTTTCAACACTTGTCGGACTTACTAATTCTTTTTATGTAAGGAACCTGCATCCATATCTACATCACCAAATAGACCACAGTCAACCACTCGGCTTCTCTACTACAATCCTTGCATGCTCCTTGCATTTCATATCACTTTGCAACATTACACCCGGATATTTAAACGATGTGACTACGTCAAGCAGGACACTTCTAATTCAGTATCCATATGTTATGGGTTTGTTTTTCATATTCATCCGCATTTGAGATCGAGGATATAACGATGGTTTGAGGTGCACGTAATTTGTGAAAGGTAAAGTGATCATTGAATAAAGTATTCACTGTTGCTAGCTGAAATTTATTACGAAACTCAGTTGATCTTACCTATTTCTCACTCTCTGTCCCAAGCCCATATTCTGTAACACTTTCTTCTACTCTTTCCCCTACAACACCAGTCCAGTCCCCCAAGACGATTATATTTTCATCTCCCTTTACGTACTATATTACCCTCTCAGTATCCTCATATACTTCCTCGTATCTCTTCATCTTCAGCTTGCGACTTCGGCACATACACTTTAATTATCGTTGCCGGTTGAGGAGAAGGTATACACGGGAAAGGCCGGGTGATAAAGAAAGATTACATCATCGTCACACAAAGATTCACGGATTAGATACTGGATTGTAAGATAAGCCCAAGAGCAGATATTGACTGAGGTCAAAAGGTAGTAGTGAAAAAGAGTAGGATAAAGTGTAAGAGATTAGCCAGGAAGAATCAATAGTCAGAGAAGTGGGGTACGGAAGTACTGAGGAATATCGAGATACACTTTAAAGTTCTCTAACGCCATAGATAACAGCAGTAAGGAATAACTCAGTAGCCAGTACCATTGAAGAATGCACATCTCTAGAAAGGGCATTCACGCAAGTTGGAAAGAAAAACAAAGATATATCGTAGGTAGCGGCGAAGAAACCATATTTAACAGAAGAAATACTTCAGTTGATTGATGAAAGATGGAAGTAAAAAACAATGTTCAAGGAAATTCAGGAATAGATAAATACAAGTCGCTGAGGAATAAAATTAATAGGAAGTGCGGGGAAACTAAGAAAAAATGTCTGCATGAAAAATGTGAAGAAATTATAAAATAAATGATTGTCAGAAGGACTGACTCAGCTTATGAAAAATTCAGAACTATCTTCGCTGAAATTACAATTCCACTGTTAAATGCAGAGAAGGGAACGAATAGGTGCGGAGAGTACATTGAAGACCTCTATGAGGGGAAAGAAACAGGAGTATATTTAGAAGAGATAAGGGATCCAGTATTCCAATCAGAATTTAAGACAGTTTTGGAGGACTTAAGACCAAATTAGGCGGAAGGGATAGATAACACTCCATCTCAGTTTCTAGAATGGTTGAGGGAGGTGGCAAAAAAATGACTGTTCACACTGGTGTGTCGAATGTATGAGTCTGGCGACATAACATCCGACTTTCGGAAAAAATTCATCCACACAATTCCGAAGACTGCAAGAACTGACAAGTGTGAGAATTATCGTACAGTCAGCTTAACGGCTCATGGAACTAAGTTGCTGACAAGAATAATATAATACGACTCATGATACTCCCACACAGCTGTACTTCCTCCAGACCTAAACTCCTAACTTCTAAATTTGACAGAAGCTCACCGGAAATATACAGCGGTATTAGGAATCCTGGACGAAGGAATACTGCAGAGATATGGCTTAGGGTCAGCCTTCACTGCAGAATTAAAATTCATTCTGGGAACATTCCCCTGACTGTGGCTAAGCCATGTCTCGTCAATCACCTCTCTTCCAGGAGTGTTAGTCCTGCAAGTTTCGTAGGGGAACTTCTGTGAAATCTGGACGGTTGGAGATGAGGTACAGGTGGATATGAAGCGGTGCTAGTCGTGAGTTGAGTTCCGATACGTTATTCGGTAGAGCATTTGTCTGCTGAAGGCAAAGGTGCAACGTCTGAGTACCACTATGGCACACAGACTTAATCTGCCAGGAAGTTCCTAATTTCAGTCATTAGGTTACCTTACATTCACAAAGTTGTTGCACTCAGCGACTGTAATATTGACTAGTAAATTATAGATTGCAGTGATCAGAAAATGGTTCAAATGGCTCTGAGCACTAAGGGACTTAACGTCTGAGGTCATCAGTCCCCTAGAATTTAGAACTACTTAAACCTAACTAACGAAAGGGCAGCACACACATCCATGCCCGAGGCAGGATTCGAACCTGCGACCGTAGTGGTTTCGCGGTTCCAGACTGAAGCTCCTAGAACCGCTCGGCAACAGCGGCTGGCTTGAAACCCCAATTTACCAAGAGTAACATAGGTCATTTCCACTGTTCTATTTCTCCTGTCTCTTATGTTGCCATAATTATAAAGGCAAATCAGCTGTCTTCGTTGTCAAAATGTTTAGTTTTCTTCCCGATCTCTTCATCATCGAAATTATAGTCCAATTTTAACTGTATAAGTTACTCCATTCGTTGGCATTTGCCTGCACTGGAGGCAAACACAACAATGTCAGCAAGAAAAACGTTCAGATATAATCCTGTAACGCTCACCGTTGTCCGTAATTACGCCAAATAAGTGTCCACTCTAGGCACCGTTTGAATTTCTTGGTGCAGAAAAGCGGAAGTGTGGAGCCGGAGATTCCAGACTGGCGATGGAAGTTCACGCCTATCCCTCCGGTATTCGGCGCCCACTGGGCAGTTTGGCGAACTGCCGGAGCTTAATTAGAGTCTCGCGTTGGCGCGCAGCCCGGCGGTAATGAGTCAGATATCGACGTACCCCGAAAACCGAGCGGCAAATGGCAGCCCAATGGGCACCGGCGCACCGCGGTCGATACGCTTCGCTAGAAACAGTCGAGCGTCGCGCGCTGATTGCTGGAGGCGGTAGTTGCACGCCAACAACGCGCTCCCTCGCACGAATCCCGGAATTACTCAGTCTAATGGCAGGAGGGGTATTTCGATGTTCCGCAGACTGCTGAGCTTCCAACATAGAAGCAGGTGTAGGTTCGTGAGAATATCAGATTCGATACCTAATGTATCGATACGGAAAAGTATCGTCGCCCGATGGTATCGTTCTTCCACATGAGGTGCGAGACACTCAGTCGTGCAGATGGAGGCATTCTGACCTGCGACAGCGGTCATTTTGGCTGCAGATCTCGGAGGTATGAAACACATATCATCACGGTGAGCTGGAATCGCAGATACGAGACAGCTGAACGGTTAAAAATCCAACCTGAGACCATCTAATGATAGACATAAAAAAAAAATCATTCGATAACAATGATGATGTACTGGATGAGTAACGTAAGACGTAACACCCCTTTTATTTTGTGAACGATTACACATATCGAAACGAAACTTTCGGCAAATGATAGTATGCTAAGGGGTAGCTATTTAGGTGTGTGATAAAGAGACTTAACTCTTGTAACGATTGAGATACTGAAGTATGATTTTTGTTAACAGAATATTTTTAATCGCAGCCGAAAGCCCTTGAAAAGATGAATACGGAGGTATGATGCTTGTTAACGTTGAGGATAAAATTCTTCTCAACAGAATCCTACAAATAGAGAAGACGGAAGTTATAGGATACCGTTATGCACAACCACAGATGATAGTCGAATCACCAACACAACGTGTAAAATGGCAGTGCATTGGCGGAGCAGTCATTTGTACTCATGTAATTCATGTGAAAAGTTTCCCTAAGTAATTACGGTAATTAACAGGCTAGTTAGACCCACGGGACATCACACTGCGCGAGTCGTTAGGGAATTCAATATTCCGAGGTACACAGTGTCATGAGAGTGCAGAATATACCAAATTTCAGCCATTACCTCTCAGGATGGACAACGCAGCGGCCGACGGCGTTCACTTAATGACCGAGAGCAGCGACGTTTTATAAGAGACAAGCAACACTGGTGAAATAACCGCAGAAATCAATGTGGGGCGTACGACAACGTATCCGTTTGGACAGTGCGACAAAATTTGGCGTTAATGAGCTATGGCAGCAATGGACTAAGGCAGCAGACATCCGACGCGAGTGAGTTCCCTCGTTCATGTCTCGTGACCATATCGACTGGACCCTAGACAATTGCAGACCAGTCACCTGGTCAGATGATTCCTGACTGGGGATTTGAAGATAGGGTTTGCTTACGGCGCGGACCCCATGAAGCCATGGATCCATGTTGTCAACAAGGCGCTGTGAGAGCTAGTAATGGCTCTGTAATGGTGTGGGCTGTGTTTACACTGGATTGACTGAGTCATCTGGTCCAACTGAACCCACCATTAACTGGAAATGGTTAAGTTCGGCTACTTGGAGACCATTTAAAGCCAATCAGCACTTCGTGTTCCCAAATAAGGAATTCGTGTCACTGGTGCACAGATTTTCGCTAGTGGTTTGAGGAACATTCTGAAGAATTTGAGAGAGTGATTTGGCAGCCCACATCGCCCGACGTGAATCTCATCGAGTATTTATGGGACATAAAATTCGAACAAACGATTTGACAGCACACATCGCTCGAAAGAATATCATCGGGTATTTATGGGAGATAATAGAGAGGATAGTTCATGCACAAAATCCTGTACCGGGAACACTCTCGTAATTATGGATGGCTGTTTAGGCAGAATGGCTCAGTATTTCTTCGGGAGACTAACACCGAGTTGTTGAGTCCATGTCACACCAAGTCGCTCCACGACGCCACATAAAAGAAGGTATACAACGACTTTTCTTACCTCGTAGTATTTTAAAATTGAAAGGCAAGTCAGCCGTAACGATATCACATTACGTCGTTCTACCGAGACTTCCGACTGTTTACTCGTAGGCACTGCAGAACTAAAACTGACTGTGTCGACTATCGGCATGACATTCCTGCTTCAACGTTCCTTGAACGCAGACGTGCACACCAATGAGGAGAAGTTAGACATGCGGCGAATGGTGGCCAAGACATGTGCGATCAGCCAGATGGTTGTTAATCCCATCTTGCATCGGCATAAATTCCACACTTCTCATCGGCCATTACATCAAGCACTTGGAGGACGTTACTTCTAAAGTCGTACAGAAATTTGTTGGTTTGCACAGCATCAGTTGAGAGACAACACTACATTTTCCCAACGAGTCTCTTTACCGACAAAGTAACGTTTACGAACCGCAGTAATGTAAGATAACGTAACGTGCTCTACATTAAAGCTGAAAATCCACGCTAGTTTCACTAGATTTAACACAATGACCGTAAAACGTAAACTAATTGTACGGTAGCATAAAAATTATGTTGTGGGACTTTATTTCATGTCAGAGACTTGAAATGGAAATACGTACCCTCATTTTCTTGGGAACATTCTATCTGTTGTTCCGGAAGAGGTGCCACTGGATAAGGGACTGTTCATGTGATTCCAACACGACGGCTGCACGTCTCACTCGTCCCGTATTGCAAGGCAGGTACTAAATGAGGAGTTTCCAGAGCTTTTGATAGGCCAGAATGCTTACGGCAGGAAAAAAGGAATAAAAGTGAGATAGTGTTAATACTTTCATCCTTCTTTACCTCCTCTGCATTACTGCAGATGACGTGTCACTGAGCACATTTGTACTGTGCATGCAGTACACGTGATGTGCCATAATATGATGGCTGAATAAGCCAGAAATATCACATGCTCCAGTACCATGGCCGGCCAGGTCTCTTTATTTGACTCCTCACAATTTCTTTCTGCGATGAAGCCCCAGCTATACCGGACGATATGCACCATCGAATCGACACGGCATGCAACGGAATGTAATTCAATTGACTTTCATTTGTTGAGCTATCGCTGGAACAGCTATTGTAAATATGCCTTGCAGTCGATGAGAACATCCTTAAATGAAGTGTAAAACTGCGTTTCGTTAAACAAAGTATTTATTTTGTGAGTGACGTGTCGTCAATCGCTCTGAATAAACTGTTTGGTTGATTGATTGATTGACTGACTTTAACAGGAGAGCTAAAACAGGTTAGGTCTGACCCGCCACTGCCCGCACCGAAACTAGGTTTATTGTGCCGTGTCGCTCCCTGTATATCTAGTAAAGGCAACCAGTGCCCTTAAACAGTGCAAGGAGTCCCTCTACCAGTTTTTTGTTAGACACAATTTCTTCAGGTCTAATTGTCCCGAAAATTCTGTATCTTAAACTCTCCAGTGCCATGCATTCGAAGATTAGGTGCGAGGCAGTTTCTTCACCCTCATCACGGATCGTACATTTAGGGTTCTCTTCCGTTACACCCACTGTGTATATGTGTTTTTTGAAGTTCCCATGGCCAGTCATCAGTCCAGTAATGAGTTTGATCTCTTTCCTATGCAATCCCAGGATTACAGAGCTTCTTTTAAAACATGGATTGGGCATCATTACGTTACCATGTTTTTGTTTATTGACCTTGGTCCAATATCCTACGTGCTGTTTCCTATGCCAGTTCCTTAGTTCTAATTTGATCATAGCCTTCGTGATTGTCAAGACAGGTTCCGGTCCAATAAATGGAATTTTTGCCCCGATCCTCGCCAGTCCATCGGCTTGCTCATTGCCACAGATCCCTGAGTGGCCAGGTAATCCACACTAGGTTCACCCTATTACTTCTCCCTAGCTCCACCAGAGCCATGTGGCAATCTGCAACAATCTTAGATCTTGTTGCAGGAGCTGCCAATGACTTCAGGGCTGCCTGGCTGTCTGAATAGATGTAGATGCTACGGTCATTGTAGCACCAACGCATATTCTCCTCCACACATGCCATGATTGCAGTAATTTCGGCTTGGAATACAGAGTCCAGTTTCCCTAGAGAGATACTGCTCTCCAGTCTTGGCTGAACCCCGTACAACCCTGCCCCAACTGTAATGTCTCTCGCAGCGGTCTCTCCACGATATTTTCAGAAATTTTATAAATTATATAAATCAGTACATACCCCGAAATATCACTTCTTATCTTACCGATTCCTAAACTTTAATATACGATGATTATCAATGCAAAGTAGTTTCAAGCCCTATTATTCCTTGGAGCGTCCATTTACTCCATGGAATAGTTTCTCTGCTATCTATGTTTTCTCTTATGAAAAAGAATAAAGGATCTTGCCGATTAGCCGTGAAAGAAGGAGGATGTATATGTATGTATTGTTGAGCTAGTCGCCATCTTGATGAGATTCTGTATGAGAAGGTATTTAATACATGAATTAAACTAAAGTAAGTGTGCTCGCGTATTATTTAACTGATTATTATTAACAGTGTCTGCTTACTACGCTGTGTTGCACTGTATCAGTGGGGAACGTCTGATTTACACTGGACGAACCTGCCGTTTTGTATGCTCAAGATATCCAGTTACTTGAAATAAATAGGCTAACCCGGTCTTACCAGCAGATCTCCGGTGTTCCCCATGTGATCACCGAAAGTTAATAATTATTACAACTGTTTTCAGGAGATCGACTTACAATTTTCGTCGCACCGAGACTTCGAAATTGCTTCACTGCCTTGCGGAATTTAAGTTAAGCTCAATTTAATCAGGATAGAACAGTATTGAACTGTGTGAATGTAATAAGCCTGCTGTGTGAATGAAAATTCCCTTAACATACGCATGTTTTTTATCCTGATCAGTGAAGCTCAATCAGGCCGGTGTGAGAGAGGTTTTTTTTTAAATTTTTTGAATACCACAAAAAATATTAAACAACGCCTTGGTCTGTTTTCGACTCATCGGTGAACCCAACCATGTCCCCCGTAAGGTCTCGAACTGTTTTCTCCCACTGCTCCTTACTTCCAATTATGATGTTGTAATGCTTGTTGAAGCAGTTGGGAGTTATTATGTAGTCGGCAGGTATTGCCACAGCCATGAATAAACTGTTTAGTTTATTTAAAGTGTACTACGTCCAACTATACCGAGTACTTTTACACATTTTTTTGTCCCATAGCAGGTGGGCTGTGTTCAGGAACATTCGAGATTCTCCAGGAAAAGACAGATAAGGTTTCATTTTATTTTATTTTTTCAGATCTAAGAACGTTAATACAGTACTTTCGTTTCGTTTTGTCCTTGAACAAGGCTGTTTATTACTGTCACGTATGAATGACCGAAGTTTCTGTTTCGGATTTCATAAAGAAGTAGCCACGGTGAGGGTTCAAACGGAAAACTGCTTGACGGAACTGTAGTTGTTACGACAAAAATCTGGAAATGTACACTCACCTGAAACAGTTTCCCTAAACCCTAACCGACATGTCATCAACTAGCGTAAGCGGCAGTCCCATATACCAAAATCATAACTGGCCTTGTCTATATGTCGTATAGGAAATGTGCTTTTATGTTAGCAGCGTAGCCCTGCCTTTCTGCATTTACAACGGCGGAGCCTCGCATGAGAGGTCTGCTTGGCAGTGTTTACACCGCAATAGCTAACTCTGGTCACATTGTTTTCCAGTGTTAGTACATTTCTTGACTTCTTTTCTGAAGAGTTTCACCCTCAACATTAATAAGAATTATACTATATTCTTTTTCAAGCACTTCTGATTCCATTAAAAAAAGAAAAAGAAAATGACTACTTGCTTCAGTATCTTGAGCTATACGAAAGTTCATGTCCCTTAGCGTACAATTTTTGCGGAATATCTCGTTCCGGTACCTGGAAAGATTCACTATGAAAGGGGCGTTTTCACGTAAATATCTCCCTGTTCCACTCTCATAAGGCCTCGAGGCTATCTAATTGTAGTTCGGTCTTACAGTAACACAGGGAACAACTGGAATGTACTCCAGCGAAGACTACATTGATATCATACTGATCTGTGGGGAGACGCACCGCAGTGTGGCTGAACCCCAGGGTGTTTCCCAACACGATGTCTACCTTCTGCGCATGATTTTTTAGACGTCCAGAGATACGTTTAGGAACCGGGGGAACTTTCCAGGTACAACGTGTCGTGGAAAGGCCAATGCGCGATGCACCAAATGTTGCACGGAACATTATTGAACATTTTGGAGCACATCTCTCCCACGGTAAGGATAGCGTAAATGAAGATAACGCGTACGTAGAATGTAGTATAAACGATAATGTTGTCGTGCTATTGCATTTAGGTTGCAGTATTGTTGGTACCTATAATAATAACAATAATACTGTGATGGTAATTACTATTAAAATATTGAAAGTCATTAACCCGCCCAATAACTCATATTGCTCATTGTAATTAGGACGTAGAAGAGCTGCAGCGGACCTGGGAATGTAAAGGGTCTTCGGTACAAAGGGTTCTGGAGGAACGAAAATGGCATCCGCTTAAGCCACACCTGCACCAGTAGCCATATGGAAACTATTTCCAAAATCGGATATTATTACCCAGATGGCCCAAAAATAAAGTAGCCGCTAATCCGCGTTTCATCAGGCAGATTTTATGGGAGATGAATGCTATTTCGCCAATGACGCCAATTTCAACAGACACAGTCTACATTACTGGGCCCCTGCAAATCCTCACTGGTTATGACTACACCACATGCGACCGTGCTGGGGTGTTAACATATGGTGTGGCATTCTAGAAGACCACATCACTGGAACAGTATATTTGGTTCAAATGGCACTGAGCACTATGGGATTTAACAGCTGAGGTCATCAGTCCCGTAGAACTTAGAACTACTTAAACCTAACCAACCTAAGGACATCACACACGTGCATGCCCGAGGCAGGATTCGAACCTGCGACCGTAGCAGTCGCACGGTTCCGGACTGAAGCGCCTAGAACCGCTCAGCCACCGCGGCCAGCGCCAGTTTATTTGGCTCTCAGACTAACTGGTCGGCTGTGTTTGTAATTCCTCCTGAATGAGCTGAATCTTGGGCATCTCCTAGAAGACTCACTTCAGTTCGTTGTGAGGCACTGTTTCAGAAAGATGGAGCACGTCCCCTTTAATGTAGAGGGATTAGGGAATGTCTCAAAAATGTGTACCCCGAACGGTGGATAGGTCGTTGTGGTTGCATTCTATCGCCGGCAAGATTGCCTGATTAAACACACTTGGATGTCTTCTTATGGGGTTATATTAAAGCCATGGTTTACGAAACTGAACTGGAAAACCCAGATGTATTAAAAGAACGAATACGTAATGCTTGTATTTCAATATTTGCAAAAATCTTAAGCGTTGTTGTCCATGGCAATACCGAGAGGAGCTTACTTAAATGCATCGAACAAGGCGGACATGCATTTGTACATTTGCATTATTAAACATGCAGTTGTAAAGATCTGTCAGCCAATAACACAGTTCTAAAGGAAAACCGTTTATGATATTCATTATATTCATCGTTCCTTATTGGAGTCACAGTTATGGTAGCATTTATGTATTACTGCCAATTGTGAAGACGATTCTGTGCGGTATATGTTGTTAATAAATTAGCTGTCATGTGTTGATATGCCTCGAAACAAATAATTAATATGTTTTGGCCCATGTGCAAATTGTTTTGGTCAGAGTCTATCTTTCTTCTACACTGACACCTTTCCAGAGGGTAGAAATCGAACCCCACATACCTCCAAAAGCAAGCAAGTTTTCAAGTGACGAACCTTAGCTGTAAGGTGATTGTTTTGAATCGCAGGGCTTACTTTTAGCAGGGTCCCCTGTCTGTTGGCATGCAGACCCATTTACTGTTCCGCTGAGGCAAACTTTTTGCCGTGTGTTGTATCAGGGATTAACTAACGTCAATGGAGGAGGGCGTGAGTGGGCCACCTGGTGTATGTAAATGCTGTATATGGTGTTTTTCTCTGTGTGTTCCAAATCCATGGCCGGCCGGAGTGGCCGAGCGGTTGTAGGCGCTACAGTCGGGAACCGCGCGACCGCTACGGTCGCAGGTTCGAATGCTGCCTCGGGCATGGATGTGTGTGATGTCCTTAGGTTAGTTAGCTTTAAGTAGTTCTAAGTTCTAGGGGACTGATGACCTAAGATGTTAAGACCCATAGTGCTCAGAGCCATTTGAACCATTTGACCGAAAACCATGCTATAATATAAATTTATACATAATATAAAGGTAATTTTTCGAAGAATTTAATGTAAATCCAGTTCACTTGCTACACAAAACGATTTAAGAGATATGAGTGGTAAAAGACTGACGACCAGTAAATGGACCACAAACGCATTAAAATACAAACAAAGTGAAAAAGTCTTTACATATCTGCAATAATATGACCAGTTACTGAGATAACTTACAGAATCCGTTGATATATCATCTTGTAGGAAATAACCTCAAGTTTCGTATGAAACTGTCAAGTGTCATTTGGGTTCGATGTGCCTACCATTTGTGATGCGGCAAGCATCCCGTCGATAGTCCATTTCGTCTCACACTCCTTGCTGTAAATCGGCTATAGCTTCAGCAACGGCAGTAAAAACTGGATTTTTCAAGTGGTAGACGAGGAACATACGCACTGTCTTTAATGAAACCGAGAGAAAGAAATAAACTGCTGTGAAGTCTGGGGAGCGAGGTGGCCATGCGGTTGTTTCTTCACGGTCAATCCACCAACCTGGGAAGCGATTATCGAGGAAACCTCGAACTTCCAACAGAAAATGAGGTGGTGCACCGTCTTGTTGGTACTGAACCACACCACCTCGGTCATGTTCATAGATCTGTGGAATTAAAAAGTTTTTAAAGATATCAGTGAGAAGAAAGGGCTACACCCTCAGTTTGCTAACGTCACAAAACACATTAACTGTCACGAACGTGTTCTAATGTGGATTTTCGTTGCCCCGTATTATGCGATTCCGTACCACGGATATTGACTCATCGCTGAAGATTATTGTGTTCAGAATTTCGCGTCGTCCTCTGTCCTCTGTCCGATGCAACAATTCGCACACAGTTCCCCATGAGCCTCCTGATCTGCATCACTAATTTGGTTACCATTGTTGATCTCTATAGTTTCAAGTGTAAACGTCTACCCAGTACTCACCAAACAGTATTCTGTGGAATTCCAGCCTCGCCAGAAGCAGGTCGAGTTGATTTTTGTGGACTGTGAACAAAGCTCTCCCTGATCTATTCGACATAATCATCAACACTAGGGTGACCTGATGATTTCTTGTGTAGCAGTGAACAACCCAGCACAATGAAGTTCTTGTATCAGGAGTAAATTGTCGGCCTGCTTGGAGGTTATTTAACGTACTCGATGCGAAATTTACGCCGAACAGTTGTTGCAGAGCTCGTTTAATGAAAGCAAAACACACAGCGAGCACGTTCTGTACCTGAGAAAGTAGTCATTTTAACAGTGCACTACGCAAGCGCTCCTGGTGGCGGAATGAAGTACTAATGCATTACGTGAATCAAACTAGAGGTTATTTGCTACAAAATGACTCATCTACCAATGTTGTAATTAAATAAATTTCTATACAATCCAAACTTGTAAAGTTCTTTCTGACTTACCCTGTATTTAACACAGTTATTAATTCCAATATTCCAGAACAGAACCACTAATTATCATAAGTTAACTAGTTTCTGTTTAAAAATAACTCAAATACATCATTTGTTTTCAGTACCAGCAGCACTTTTATTCAATAGAGGATGGCTACCTTTGATCTCCCTGTGAAGTTGTGTCGTTTATGTCGGCTATGGTCTAAGTTACAAGTTTCTCAATTTTTCAGTGAGGCTACTGATTCACCAATTCAATTTAGACGCATTGTGCAATGTATCTTCTCCCGATGACTTTAGTAAAGCGAAATAACTTCGTTGGCCAGGGTTTCTCAACCTTTCTGTATTTGCAGGCCAATTTCCATTCGCTACTTCGATAAAACCATGGTCGATGTTCGTCAATTGCTCTCTGTCTTGCAGATAGTGTGCGAAGAAGTTGATGAATTACATCAATCGAAAAATTTTGCTCTGCAACCCAGGAGCAATGTTTCAGTAGTAATTCTTAAACACATTTTTAATGCAGCTATGAAATTTTAATTATTTGCTTTATTTTACAGTAGTGATAGAGTCCTATCTACAACTGCATTATTTCAGTGTAAATGTGAACTTTGATTTTATTTTTTCAATTCAGTGAATTAATAAGTTTCTGAATCTATACTTTATTTTCCATTAAATAAACTGGCGCCTCCATTTAGGGTCATCATGCTCCCATAAAAATGCGCGCCTCATTTGTTGGCAATCGTTATTGCAGGACTTACATTGTCAGTACATGGTCCATTCTACGAATTCAGTAACTTCGTAGACCAGACATTATTTACTTGCTAGAAAAGTATCCTCACAATTTCCGTGTCATATGATTGCGTGAATGGAAACTTGTCACTTATTACACGAATTAGAGAATCGGTTTGGCAATAGAGTTACAAAAGCTTACTATATAGATTCATCAGAAAGTTTCTATACACAACCCAGATTTTTTCGAATTATTGAGACTGTTCTTGACAAGAAGCTAGTAGAAAGTCTCAGCATTAGAAATACAATGTAACAAGCCTATCTATGGGCCAGAGAACGAGAAATGTTCTGAAAGGCATGTCCGCTCGATCGCAAAATGTAAACCACAGTGAAAATAAGAATCTCTTATTTACATCAGCTCCATCTTCCAGCTATTTCTCTACATAGTCGCCACTCCGGTTGAAACATCTGTTGTAGCATTATACTCTCGTTATAAAAGGCTACCGCCTGTGCTTTCTGCCGATTCTCCACGCCAATCTGCAGCGTGTTGTCCGTGCCAGAATGTTGTCTTCACATCCAGCGGTTCATGTGAGCAGAGATGAGAATCAGAGAGAGCCAAATTTGGGCTATATGGTGAGTGACCAAACATTTACCATTAAAACGTTGCAGGAGGGTTCTCATTAACACTGCAGTTTGCGACTGAGAATTGATGTGAAGGAGGAAACGCATAATAGTTACGTTGTGTGGGTTTTGTGAGATAAGGCCAAATCTCTCACAGGCACTCGTACTTGGCGGATGACACCATATTATAGGAATCTTTAAGAACTCACTGTGCGCTCCGAACTGAAAAGAGCGACGTCACGCTATCCACAGGCATACTAAAGACGCTGCCCAACTTATATGTGTGAGGTCTCATCGGATATTAACACAGGGTTCTTTTCGTGACCGATCGGACCTCGAAGAATCTGAGATCTCCGCCCGCAGTCGTTCCTCTTCTCCAGGGCACAGCAGTGACGTCATAAAATGGACACTGGCAACAGAGTTATCAAAAATGGGTAATGATATACATAAAGGCACTCCGCCTGCCTTATCTATCAAACGTCCTTTTAACAACCAGAATCAAGAGATTGAGTATATTTTGTATTCATTTTAATCTAAGTGCATAGCAAAAACATTTTTATCGCTTCGTTTCGTACATTTATTCATAATTTAGATGAAGGTTAGCTATCACACATTTAGCTGTAGTTCTATATACAGGGTGTTACAAAAAGGTACGGCCAAACTTTCAGGAAACATTCCTCACACGCAAATAAAGAAAAGACATTATGTGGACATGTGTACGGAAATGCTTAGTTTCCATGTTAGAGCTTATTTTAGTTTCGTCAGTATGTACTGTACTTCCTCTATTCACCTTCATGATTTCATACGGGATACTCTACCTGTGCAGCTAGAACATGTGCCTTTACAAGTACGACACAGCATGTCGTTCATGCACGATGGAGCTCCTGCACATTTCAGTCGAAGTGTTCGTACGCTTCTCAACAACAGATTCGGTGACCGATGAATTGGTAGAGGCGGACCAATTCCATGGCCTCCACGCCCTCCTGACCTCAACCCTCTTGACTTTCATTTATGGGGGCATTAGAAAGCCCCTGTCTACGCAACCCCGGTACCAAATGTAGAGACTCTTCGTGCTCGTATTGTGGACGGCTGTGATACAATACGCCATTCTCCAGGGCTGCATCAGCGCATCAGGGATTCCATGCGACGGAGGGTGGATGCATGTATCCTCGCTAACGGAGGACATTTTGAACATTTCCTGTAACAAAGTATTTGAAGTCACGCTGGTAGGTTCTGTTGCTGTGTGTTTCCATTCCATGGTTAACGTGACTTGAAGAGAAGTAATAAAATGAGCTCTAACATGGAAAGTAAGCGTTTCGGGACACATGTCCACATAACATATTTTCTTTCTTTGTGTGTGAGGAATGTTTCCTGAAAGTTTGGCCGTACCTTTTTGTAACACCCTGTACATGAATTTTGCGGAAACAAAATAACTTAAAAGGCACTGCTGTTGCATAAGGGGATAGTCTTAAACAGCATATTTCATTGCCTGTAAATGCCGTTTAGTGCTTTGGCGACACTTAAAAATATCTTTAATGTAAAGTAGCTTCTCACACTAGATAATGTAAAAAAAATTTATCACGAGATAAATTAACTTCCCAAAGTCCATATAAGTATAGTAGTACTACACTATCGTTAATAAGGTTATTCGATCGACTACACCGCAAATACACTGACAGGAAAAAAAAATCGCGACACCGACAAGGAGTTGTGCGACATAAACAAAAGTTGGTTGGCGTCGGACTTCGCTCCATTCGCGTAGGAATGGCGCTGGTAGAAGCACTAAGATAATGCAAATCAGGTTTAAATACAAAATGTAACGGTGGTGAGCGTTAGTTATGAGAGTGGACGTAGAGAGCTGATGTTAATTTTGAATGCCTTTATTGCGACGAAGACACCATTACTAACGCCTCAATGAGTTGGAACGAGGTCGTGTAATAAGGCTACGAGAAGCTTAATGTTCCGTCTGCGATACTGAAGAAAGACTTGGCAGGAATGTAGCCACTGTACATGATTTCTGGTAGCAGTGGTAACGAGAATAAACGGTCGCAAGAAGACCGGGCTCCGGACGATCACGTAGAGCTACTGAGAGGGAAGGCCATCGTGTTCGGCGTATGGCTCTGGTGCTTTGTACTGCATCTGCAGTACCAATTTCAGCAGCAGTTGGCACAATAGCGACACAAATAACTGTTACAAATGGGTTACTTCGAAGACAGCTCTAAGCCTGATGCCCTGTAGCCTGCATTCTACTGACCCCAAATCAACTCCATTTGGGACGTTATTGGTGTTGAGCGGGAGATCCTTGGAGGGCTGAATGGAGGTGGGTTGTGTTTTCTGATGAAAGCTGATTCTGCCTCGGAGCCAGTGGTGGCCGTGTGTTGGATAGGAGGAGGTCAGCTGAGGCCCTGAAAACAATCTGGCTGCGAGTTATACACACTGGAACTTCACCTGAAGTTATAATCTGGGGTGTGATTTACAGAAAGAGCATTCTGGTGATTATCCCACGTTCCCTGACTGCGACCTTGTAAGTGACTCTGGTGATTCGATTTGTTGTACTGCCATTCTAGGGGATGTTTTTCAACAGTTCACCCGCATACCGCTGTTGTAACCCAACTCGCTATACAGGGTGTTGGAAGGTAACCTTGGCTTGCTTGATCACCAACTCTTATCCAATCCAGCGCATATGGGGCATCATCGGACGACAATTCCAGCGTCAAAAACGGTATTAATCATCTCTATATTGACCGACCATGTGCACCAAGTTTGGAACTTCATCTCCCTAGCTGAGAACCGGAAACTGTAAAACATAATGCATGCACTTTCACACGCTTTCATTCTACATTCTAACTGCTAATGTACCAGCATTTCACATTTGCAGTGGCATATCTCACCCTTACATTAACCTGTAATCTTGCAACGTCAGTCATTTGTGTATTGTACCTATACAAATGTATTCCGGAAATTTCATTACGCTGCATTCATTACTTTTCAACGTTGCGATTTTTTGTCCGTCAGTGTAGTTCTGCTGCTTACATGAGAGTGCTTCTATGTAGGAATTTGTAAGGCGACACCGACAATCTGGAATACGAATGCTGACCGTTTATCTCTCAAACTAATGGAAGATGTTAAAAATCGTTTTGAATTAATAAACCGACATATTGACTTGCTAGTCACCCAACTTACGTAAACCCCTTGCATTGCAGCGTGGCTCACACGACATGACGAAAGCGAAATGGAAGGTAACATTAGGATATGCATGAAATACTTGAGGAGCTGTAGCTATGAAACTATGGTTTTAATTATTTTTGTCATTTAAACACTGACCTACAGGATTTTCGCTGACAAAGAGAACTCAAACTCAATCTATTCATTTATTACTCACGATATACAAGCCCAACGCAATCTGACTGCTATACAGTTACAACGTGACTTCCAACAATTAACACAAAAGAATGGCACTAACTGAACTAAATGAAACTAAAGAAACGTGAAACTACTTCCTATTCTGTTAATTGCCTAAACTCATTTCAATCACGAACACAATTTTTTTATGAGTCGCTTACCTCACAGAAAATCTTGATAACACGAACTACACCAATTACAGCAAGCGGCAACTGCTGCCAGCGAAATAAAAAGATTCTATCTACTATAGACTAACTACTAGGAGGTATATGGTTAGCAAAAGAAAGATTTCCTTGAAGATCAAACAATGTATTTACAAAACTTTACCCTTTTCTGGTGACATGCAGTTCCAAAAATTAATAGTTGTCTATAATTCCACTGCCTAAACATTACCAACAAAAACCCTCAACACTATGTAATCAAAAGTATCCGGACAACCACAAAAACATACGTTTTTCATATTAGGTACATTGTGCTGCCACCTACTTCCAGGAACTCCATATCAGCGACCTCAGCAGTGAGGGAACAGAATGGGGCGCTCCGCAGAACTCACGGACTTCGAACGTGGTCAAGTGATTGTGTGTCACTTGTGCTATATGTCTGTAAGTGAGATTTCCACTCTTCTAAACAACCTTAGGTCCACTGTTTCCGAAGTGATAGTGAAGTGGGAACGTGAACAGACATGTACAGTATAAAGCATACAGGCCGACCTCGTCTGTTGCCTGACAGAGACCGCCAAGGGTTGAAAAGGCTTCTACTGTGTACTAGGCAGACATCTAAACAGATCATCACAAAAGAATTCCAAACTGTATCAGGATCCACACCAAGTACTATGGCAGTTAGGCGTGAGGTGAGAAGACTTGGATATCATGGTCGAGTGGTTGCTCATAAGCCACACTTTACGCCGGTAAATACGAAACGACGCATTGCTTTATGTACGGACCACAAGCATTGGACGACTGAACAGTGGAAAACATTGTGTGGAGTGACGAATCGCGGTGCACAAATTGGCGATAATATGGCAGGGTATGGGTATGGCGAAGCCCGGTGAACGACCAGCGTGTGTAGTGCGAACAGTAAAATTCGGAGGCGGTGGTGTTACGGTGTGGTCGTGTTTTTCATGGAGGGGTCTTGCACACCTTGTCGGTTTCCGTGACAATATCGTAGCACAGGACTACATTGATATTTTAAGCACCTTCTTGCTTCCCACTTTTGAAGAGGAATTCGGGGATGGCGATAGCATCTTTCAACACGATCGACCACCTGTTCATAATGCACGGCTTGTGGCGCTGTGGTTAAGCTACAATAACATCCCTGTAATGGACTGGCCTGCACATAGTCCTGACTCGAATCCTATAGAACACCTTCGGGATGTTTTGAAATGCCAGGCCTCACTGACTGACATCGATACGTCTCCTCAGTGCAGAACTCCGTGAAGAATGGGTTGCCACTCCCCAAGAAACTTTCCAGCAACTGATTGAACATATGCCTGCGAGGTTGGAAGCTGTCATCAAGGTTAAGGGTGGGCCAACACCATATTGAATTCCAGCATTACCGATGGAGGGCCGGCCGCGGTGGCCGTGCGGTTCTAGGCGCTGCAGTCCTGAACCGTGGGACTGCTACAGTCGCAGGTTCGAATCCTGCCTGGGGCATGGATGTGTGTGATGTCCTTAGGTTAGTTAGGTTTAAGTAGTTCTAAGTTCTAGGGGACTGATGACCTAAAATGTTAAGTCCCATAGTGCTCAGAGTCATTTGAACCATTTGAACCGATGGAGGGTGCCACGAACTTGTAAGTCATTTGTAGCGAGGTGTCCGTATACATTTGATCACATAGTGTACATTTCCTTGAGGTCTCACTTTACAATGCCAGTCCTACCAACACAGAGTCTCAACTAAAAAAAAGAGACATGTCCGTACACTTCTCCACCCACTCGCTAACCGTCACTCCGTCAATATCTTTCCCAAGGCGTAGAGCACTGTCAGCGATTTTAACACAGTCTATACCGCTACCAAAATACAACCAAAACAGGCTGCTTACAACCTTATTAATCCATCTATAATCCGAACTGATCATAGGTACTTTATCCCGTCTTGGGTTGGTCGTTGAAGAGAAGAGAGATGGTAGATAATATTGAAAAGATATAGGATCACTCTAAAAATAAATATTCTAGCGGATAACTACTTTTTGCAAATGAATGTGAGTGACAGATTAGCCAGTAAATTCCTTGAAGTGGGCCGTCGGCGACCAACGTGAGTTTTGCTTTTCACATTATTCAGCAGTCCAGAAAGTTAGACAGTTCTTTACACTGCTCACATGCACAACACTTTCCGAACTGATATTGCTGTTTTTCTTATGTGTCTGAATCAATAACCACCACAACTTTTCATTTTACTTGATTTCATTTTCTCAACAGAAAGTTTATTGTATTACGAATAAATATTTTCTTTTAAATAATGGGTCTACACTACCAGTTCTAATTTATCTATCATTGTGGGAAAATAACGTCGGAATGCCGATAATGAGCATGCTATCAAAGCACCGGCTACAGGTTTACTCCTTCATCCTTAGTGCACATGAAAGTGCCATACGTCAGTTAGTCGATGTAGCCTCATTACCCGCTCCCCACAAAAATCATCTTACTCTTCACTTTACGTAAAGATATACATTTAGCTTCGCAATTACGCCTGTTTAGGATTTGCTAGCATCAAAAAATTTCTCCGTTCCTCTGAAAAGGGACCCCTAGTACATATAAAAACGAAATCCGTCATTACTTTAGCCAATGCGTGCTCGTTAGTCGTCCGGAGTCCCTCCAATTGATAGCACAAAAGCGTCTGTGCTTCGCAGCTTCCACTACTTAGCAGTTACCGACCGGTACGCGAAAATTACACCACTTCACTTAATCGTGGAAGATGAACGAATTCACGTTTCCTACCGTATTGAAACACAGGTAATCTACTTTAGCTTTTAATCTTCGATCATAGTCCTTATCACCTCGGTGTCATCGTCTTCCGAAATCTCTAAAATAAAAGTTATTCTCTCACTTAGACAAGATAAACTCAGCTGAAAATAAAACTGAAGATGATGAAATCCCCATCTAAATCAGTACTCCACAAAGTACTGTGTCACACATGGTAGACAGAACTAACCATTTTATCACGTATTAGGGTATCTTCTTGTATCACTGTCGTATGGAACAAGGGAAGATTCATAGTTTAAATGCTTTTGTGCACATTTCAACTGTTCCAATTTCTCCTCATAATTCCTGCTGCGAAGATACTTAGGGTTCTATAGAATTTTCCTAGATTTCTCACTTATGCCTCAAAACTTTGCATGTATGATTTCGCCGGATTATAGACGTCTGTCTTCAACTCAACTGCCTGCCAGTTTAGGTTCTCCAGGATTTTGTTGTACATGTTCAATATATTCTGTTAGATCTCCTTGGTGTGGGTCCCACACTCTAACGGTATTCGAGGATGGGAAACACTTGTGAATTGAAAAAAAAGTCTCCTTCGTAAAATAATTGCGTTTTCCAGAGGGCCTACCAGTGATACGAATTTTGCCATTTATTTCACTTTTGATTACACCAATATGATACACAAATTATTACATCCAGTTATCCAGATAAGATAAAGGCTTCTTTTTGCGATTCAATAATATTATAAGTTGTTGGGATTCCCAGTTATACATGTGTGATAATTTAAAGCATGCTGGCACCCCTAAAATCACTCAGATATCCCATCAAAATCTGACTGGATAATTCCGAAGCTTTTTGCCAGATAATTCTTCATTACGTAGAACTGTACCATAAACAGAATGTCTGAGGCTGTAATTAATATTGCGTGCCAAATCAGTAATATACAATATCTCAGGAAACTGAATGTTATGTGGTCTTCAGTCCAGAGACTGGTTTGATGCAGCTCTCCATGCTACTCTATCATGTGCAACCTACATCGTTCTGAATCTGCTTCGTGTATTCACCTCTTGGTCTTCCTATACGTATTTTACCCTGCACGCTTCCGTCCAGTACTAAATTGGTGATCACTTGATGCCTCAAAACATGTTCTACCAACCGATCCCTTCATCTAGTCAAGTTGTGCCAGAAATTTCTTTTCTCCCCAATTCTATTCAGTACCTCATCATTAGTTAAGTGATCTACCCATGTAATCTTCAGCAATCTTCTGTAGCCTCACATTTCGAAAGCTTGTAGTCTCTTCTTGTCTGAACTATTTATCGTCCACGATTAACTTCGATTCGTGGATAGACTCAATACAAATACTTTCAGAAAAGACTTCCGAATACGTAAACCGATTCTCGGTGTTAACAAATTTATTTTCATCGGTAACGCTTTCCTCGCCGTAGCCAGTCTACACTTTATATCATCTCTACTTCGACTATCATTAATTTTGCTCCCCAAATTACAAAACAAATTTAGTGCTTCAAGTGCCTCTTTTTCTAATCTGATTCCCTCCGCATCACACGATTTAATCCGAACACATTGGATTATCCTCGTTTTGCTTTTGTTGATGTTCATCTTATATCCTCCTTTCAAGACACTGTCCATTCCGTTCAACTGCTCTTCCAGCTCCTTTGCTCTCTCTAGCAGAATTACAGTCTCGTCGGCAAACCTCAAAGTTTTTATTTCTTTTCCTTGGATTTTAATTCCTGCTCCAAATTTATCTGTTGTTTCCTGTACTGCTTGCTCAATATACAGATTTATTAACATCGTGGATGTCTCACATGCTTCTCAACCACTGCTTCCCTTGCATGCCCTCGACTATTAAATATCCCATCTGATTTCAGTACTAATTGTAAATAGCCTTTCGCTCTCTGTATTTCATCCAAGCCACCTTCAGACTTTGAAAGAGAGTATTCCAGTCAACATTTTCAAAAGCTTTCTCTAAGCCTACAAATGCTATAAACGCAGATTTGGCTTTCCTGAACCTATTTTTTAAGATACGTACGTAGGTCTAAGTCTAGGGGTCTGTTGACCTCAGATGTTAAGTCCCAGGGTGCTTAGAGTCATTTGAACCAATTGAACAATCAAGATTTTCTTTCTTTGTGATTGGAATTATTATATTCTTCTTGATGTCTGAAAATATTTTCTCTGTCTCACACATATTTTTCACCAGCTGGAAGAGTTTTGTCATGGCTGCTCTCCCAAGGCTATTAGTAGTTCTAATGGCTTGTTGTGCACTCCCAAAGCCTTGTTTCGACTTAGGTATATCAGTGCTCTATGAAATTCATATCTCCCATTTCATCGTCATCTACGTCCTCTTCCATTTCCACAATAATGCCCTCAATTGCGTCACTCTTGTATAAACTTTCTGTATATTCCTTCTTCCTTTCTGCTTCCCCTTCTTTGCTTAGGGTTGGTTTTCCATCTGAGTTCTTGCATACAAGTGTTTCTCTTGCCTCCAAAGGTCTCTTTAATTTTCCTGTTGGCAGTATCCATCTTACCCCTGTGATATATGCTTCTACATCCTGTAGTCATCTCTGCTTAGCCATTTTGTACTTCCTGTCGATCACATTTTTGAGACGTTTGTATTCCTTTCCGCCTACTTCATTCCATATCACAGGTACTGCTGTAGTTACAGATATACCTTCGTATAAACGGTAGTTATTCACACAATACCATATGCAAAGGACAAATAGACTAAGACCAATGAGAATACTTGTTAACCACTTAGTACTTTGCTGTACAGAAGCTATTCATGCCTTTTGGCACAATATTGTGTGAATAACTATGGTTTATAGCAATATATGTGTGTAAGTATATGAGTACTGTAGGATGTTTTTACACATTATTGTAAAACATGCATTTTGTAATTTTTAGGTGTGTGGTTTGAGAGTTGGGGTGTCAGCTCGAAACCGGTAACCAAAACAACTGAATTTTGTATCAGTCCAACAGAGACGGACGAAGTAAAGAAATTATCCATTGCGGGCATATCATCCTTGACAGCACCCCTCAAATATACAACATCAACAGCGAGATCCCACATAATTCCTGATGGGGCGCCTGAAACTAGTTCTATGAGTAAATCACCTATTCAATTACATATTTCCTTTCCTACATATAGTCGTACTTCCACTAATAAGCTAAGTGTGAAACTTACTCAATACCAGAAGTCTAGATACAGCGATTCCGTGGGATTTCCTTGGTCAAGAGTGCCTATTTATTGCAAGATGTTGAATCAATCAATGTAATTCGAGAAAGAGATTACATATTAAATATTGCTTTTTTTGCGCAAAGTGCTCTAAATAGATTTCTCAACTCCACTACAAAGTTGATAGTGCTGAATAAATGTGGTGAGCCACCTCTAGAAAATTCATTGTGTTTTGTGAATGAAGCGTTCGTCTTCAAACTTCACAGTTTGCTTGTATTTTAACAGCGCTTGTAAATGCGATCCACTGTTCTAAATTTGAGCCCCACATCTTCTCTGTGCTCCTACCCAGAGGTAAATATTCCAAAGTCCTTGAGGCACAACGTATTTGCCTTTAATCTAGTTTTCAGAACATCAACATCTAAATATCTGATTTTGTTAAATGGTGTACTAAAGTGCTCATAACAATGCGGAAAATGTTTAGAACTTTTTTTAATTTTTCTTGTTTGTTTATTTTTTGACGGTCAATCTGAAATATTAAATAAGTGCACCTCTAATTATATGTAAATTAGATTTTATACCAAATATCTAATTATAACTATTGCATTTTAGTGAAAAACGGAAGAAACAATCCCACTCAATTTATTCCACACCTACAACTTCTTTCGAGCTTCCTCAAAAAGGAAAAGTTTCCAGATTAAGATAATAGTTTTTCGAGTTTCACTCAGTCACAATTTTGGGCATCTTCTCATCTGAACCCCTGAGTTGCCCATCTTTTCCCAACCTTTTGAAGTCAATATCGACATCAAAATTTAATGCACTCGCATAATTTCTACCCCTCCTTTCAATCTCCTTCTTCCGCTCCTTCCCGTACATTGTATTTTTTTACTAAATATAGGAACTCTACTGCCTTAGCTCATGTTGAATCAGAACGTTTCTCTGGTTGTATCTGCGATGCAAAACTTTCACGGTTTTATCACAGGGATCATTTTCAACAATAGTCTCCTCCAGAATATTCTTGACTCATTTCGTAAGTCATTTGCGTCATCTTTGCTGTTGTGCCTACGCTGTATGTTGTAGGATGCCTTGTGATGGAGATTTTTTGTGTGTCCATCATCTAAATCCACTTTTTCACTTATTTTTTAACTAACTGTAATTGGTGAACGTGATATTATATAGGTGCCATAGAAACGAAGGACCTGGTGGGAGTGTAAAGTAACAATATAGGAAAAACAAGCGCGGAAGTTAATTTCACGGATCGCCGCGCTACTGCCTACCGCCTGGAAATCAGCTCCGCTTCTGTATCAGTCGATACAGAAGGTGGCTCTGATCAGAAACCACAGACGCGCTGTCAGCGACGTAAAGTGGAACACTGTTTGCCTTTCGCCATTAAGCGCGTCAGCGTTGTCCCAAAATGAACAGTTATGAAATGCTCTGTGTCGTTATTTGTTCAGTGTTCTGCTACTGGAACTGTAAACGTATCGAAGCCCCGAGCGACTGTCTGTTGGATGTGTGGATGGCGCAATGCCAACAGAAATGAACAGTCCCATGGGAGGAGACTCAGATAAAGAAAAAAGCGCTGTGTTTGGCACCATCTCGCTGCTGAATGTATTCCATTCCTACAGTAAATAAATCCCAGTAAGGATTTAGAAAAACTTGTCGGTAATTTTACAGTTTGCTTTCCAAGAAAATTGCGGAACAACTAATCGATATGTCTCAGGAACATATGTTTTTGCTACAACTGCAGAACTTCTCTAAAGATAAATTTCTATTTCACAGCATTCATCTCGGGCACAAACTGTTTTGGAAACGCACTCATTCAATCCTTGAGATCGTAAATAAAAGGAAATGAAGTTAATGTCAGCTCAACTCAAGAAAGTAGCACAGTGAGGTAAGAAGTAAACAACGTTTCGGATGCAGGGTGCTCTGTAGCAAGCATGAAATTCAGGACAGTATTAGTCGACTGGTGCTCCGTCTTAGCCCATCCTCTAAGGACAGAATAGCAATACAAAGAATCAACATATAGTGTACAGTCTTGGTCTATAAATTTCTTCATTATATACCAAAGCGAAAAGCTCAGTACCATGGCCTCGTAATCTACTTCATACGTATTGTTGATAAATCTAAGATATCTGTTTCGCTATATTAAAGTGTGCTTCTTTTAGCTTAAAGTTAACATGTCGTACAGTAAAAAACTCACTTATCCATTGTACTCTACAGTGTTTTTCATGCAATTTAGTTATATCACCGGACAATGGCAGTGTAATAACGTAATCCATAGCCGATGCAAGTTTTTTTCGTTCTGTTGTATCTCTGAATGGAATGCTAGGTGAGCGTAAGATTGTTAAGGTTTTTCCCCACCAAGCACAGAATTGAGGTAAGAGGCTCGAACACTGTGTCTCAACCTGAATTTAAACCGGATAGGAATGCCGATGGTGCAAATTGCGAGGCACACCACTTGGTCACTGCCACATAGCACTCGAGCAGCTAGCACAGAATGCGACTGCAACAGAATGGCCCCACTACAAAGTCATCCTGACAGCAGCACAAAATGAAGAAAGACAACAAAACACACTGGCAAGAGCTCCTCCACTACATCGATCTTGAAGACATGGAAGCAACAGTAGGGACACCGCAGTATAGTATAGAATGCTGAAAAGTCTAGAAAACAGGGACACATTCACTTATCGCCACAGCTCAATAACGTCGCAGGCACGAGCTAACTACTGGGCTTCTGTAGTATAGGATAAATCGGAATGACGGCCTTGTAAATTACAATGAATCCACGTTGCAGCTGTTCCCTAACGTGCTGCCTACTGTTCATCTGATGACTTCGACTAGAAACCACCAGCCAGTCAGCCTCATGTACTCCACTGCCGTGGGTTGCCTTTGCTGCTTTCCTTGTTGTTCCTGCTGTGAAGACGTGACCAACAACCAACTGGGGGCCAATCCAGGACGACCTGCTAACTCCTAACCTCTCACCTTCTAGGAGAGGTGCGCCTATGCTGCCCCCTGGCTGCACCTGTCAGTAGCTACCAGTGCCTTGGCCTTCTCTTGTTGGGAGACCAGGACATACTTCTGCATGCCTACGATCATCCTGTGTGGCCACTGATGTACGCCGACCAGGGCGCAAACTAGTACGACCATATCCTTAACATCGGTTTGTTGCCGGATTCTCGAACATATTCTCAGTTCGAATATAATGAATTTCTTTGAGACAGAGAAGTTGCTGTCTATCCATTAGCACGGCTTTCGAAAGCATCGCTCCTGCGAAACGCAACTCGCCCTTTTTCACATGATATCTTTCGAACCATGGATGAAGGGTATCAGACGGATGCCATATTCCTTGACTTCCGGAAAGCGTTTGACTCGGTGCCCCACTGCAGACTCCTAACTAAAGTACGAGTATATGGGATTGGTTCCAAAATATGTGAATGGCTCGACGACCTCTTACGTAATAGAACCCAGTACGTTGTCCTCGATGGTGAGTGTTCATCGGAGGTGAGGGTATCATCTGGAGTGCCCCAGGGAAGTGTGTTAGGTCCGCTGTTGTTTTCTATCTACATAAATGATCTTTTGGATAGGGTGGATAGCAATGTGCGGCTGTTTGCTGATGATGCTGTGATGTACGGGAAGGTGTCGTCGTTGAGTGACTGTAGGAGGATACAAGATGACTTGGACAGGATTCGTGATTGGTGTAAAGAATGGCAGCTAACTCTAAATATAGATAAATGTAAATTAATGGAGATGAATAGGAAAAAGAATCCCGTAATGTTTGAATACTCCATTAGTAGAGTAGCGTTTGACTCAGTCACGTCGATTAAATATTTGGGCGTGACATTGCTGAGCGATATGATGTGGGACAAGCATGTAATGGCAGTTGTGGGGAAGGCGGATAGTCGTCTTCGGTTCATTGGTAGAATTTTGGGAAGATGTGGTTCATCTGCAAAGGAGACCGCTTATAAAATACTAATACGATCTATTCTTGAGTACTGATCGAGCGTTTTGGATCCCTATCAGGTCGGATTGAGGGAGGACATAGAAGCAATTCAGAGGTGGGCTGCTAGATTTGTTACTGGTATGTTTGATCATCACGCGAGTGTTACTGAAATGCTTCAGGAACTCGGGTGGGAGTCTAGAGGAAAGGAGGCCTTCTTTTCGTGAATCGCTACTGAGGGAATTTAGAGAACGAGCACTTCAGGCTGACTGCAGTCCAATTTTACTGCCGCCAACTTGTATTTCGCGGAAAGACCACAAAGATAAGGAGATTAGGGCTCGTACAGAGGCATGTAGGCAGTCATTTTTCCCTCGTTCTTTTTGGGAGTTGAACAGGGATAGAAGATGCTACTTGTGGTACGAGGTACCCTCCGCCACGCACTGTATGCTGGATTGCTGAGTGTGTATGTAGATATAGATGTAGATGGAGGTGTAGATGTAGATGAGAGTGCCTAGATGGAAAGGTTAGCTTCCAAGATGGATGGATAACGCCTGCAGGTCTCTGGGTGGAGATTCTGTACATTCCCACCTCCATTGAGAGCGCTGTCCCTGAACACACCAGGCAGCGTCAACGCGTGCCGAGTCGGGCGAATTACGAAGACTCAGCTACGAGCACTGCTATGCCGCCTCCGGCCAGTGGTACGAAGAAGTTTTGCGTTTTATAAATCCTGACAATCAATGAATCCACAGCTAACACTGTATTACTGAGGCACTCGGCGTGCCACCCGACCACACTCCCGCAGTCCGAGCCACGCATCGTGCAAACGTAGAGACCACGTTTCCATCGGTCTCCAGAGTTTGTCTTTATCTTACGGTTGTTTTTGGTGCAACAATGTTATGTGGCACGGCATACTCAGCTGCTGAAGGTCGTGGTGAACGAAAACACCGCTGACAGATGGTAAAATTTTGTTCTCATTGATCACACAACCGATTTCACGGCTTACACCCGCGTCTTCATGTGCAACAAGAATTACTACCTCAATCCATCAGAGGTGAACCCAACGGCAACCCTTTGACTAAGAACGCTGTGTGGACCTGTGATGGACTAATGTAACAATTTTTGTTGCACCTGAAGATGCAGCCGTAAGCCGTGAAACAGGTAGTGTGCTCAGTGAAAACCAAATTCCACCAGTTGCCAGTGGCGTTTTCATTCATAATAGCTCGTTTCTGATAACAACTTACGTTGCTGACAAAGCTACATCTTCTAACGACCATAACACAATGAAGAAGCTTGCAAAGTGGAGGAGATAACTTTTTGTTTGCGACATACGAGGGCTGTCCGGAAAGTAAGTTACGATCGGTCGCGAAATGCAAACGACTATGAAAATCCGATAAAGCTTTGTAAAGATGTGTTGGGCAGTGTCTCTTGTACGACTCTAGGTAAAATTATGTCGCTCTTTTCATTCCTGAGCTCTTAGTGAGCTCGTAAAGGTGTTATAGAAAATAGTGTCTCCCGCCAAGTACGAGGGCCTGGTGAGAATTTTCCCCAGAAGCTATGCAACCAACATTGCATAAGTGTCGTGCGGTTTCTTCTTCAAGACAATTCTCAGCCCCATTCTGCAGGGGCAATGAAGATGTTCCTGCATCGTTTCAATTGGAAATGTTTGGTTACCCACAATACATCCCGTAATTGTCTCCCACTGAGTTTCATCTCTGCTCAAACGAACCGCTGGCTATGAAGACAACATTTTGGCATAGACAACGAGCTTTAGGCCAGCGTAGAGAATTGGCGGAAAGCACTGGCGGCTGCCTTCTGTGATGAGGGTATTGGAAAGTTGGTACAACGCTACGACGAATGTCTGAGTCAGAACGGCGACTACGTAGAGAAGTAACTGAAAGGTGTAGCTAACTGTTACAAATGAAACATTTCTGATTTTCACAGTGATTTTCATTTCGCGATGAGTCGTAACTTACTTTCTGGACAGCCCTCGTATAACTTGAAGAATAATAATGTGACACTCTTGATACAAGGAACACGAGCACAATGTAACTTTAGGTCCACAAAAGTTGTAAGCAGTCAGACGGAATTCTGGATAGTCTCTTTACGTATTCATAATTGTTTAAAGATCTAAAGGTCTCTAAATCACTTCAATGTGATAGACTGAATTTGATTTCAGTCCCATTAGTGAGCAGAAGCTCACTAGTGGATAGATTTTGTCACTATCACCACATCTTACAAACGGAAAGCAATTTATATGTGTTTCTCTTTTTTCTTATAATGTTTCTCTTGCACAGTGCAATACCATGTCTTAAAAGATAAATCTCGGTACAATTTTCCTCTATTTGTTACAGTGAGAAGCTACCGAAGGATGTGAGCCGATGGCAGAACTATTCCTATCTGGAAGACATATACGACACACTTCAAAAAACTAATGGTATGTATATCTAACTCTTCCATTGATAAAATAAATAAGCATCTCTTTACAAGAAGACCATACCGTGCTAAGAATCGACTAAGAGAGTAATTCGTGTTATTTGACAGAAATTCCTTTTCTGTGCCAGACACCTCATAGAGATCTTACGTCAGAAGTCTCTATTAAAGGCCTTAACATTTCGATTTTCCCATCCACGTGTCCTGAGAAAAGAAGAACGCTGGAAGATTCTTTAAAAAATAAAAATATAATAGACTTACCAAATGGAGTCACGGTATGACAGCCAGTCTGGGGAAGGAGGTATGGGAGAATATCAGTGCAGATGTCACACCCTTCTGCTAGTAGCACTCTTTGGAATTGCTTGGTGCCAGGTGTGGAGAAAAGGCAAACTTATTAAGTGTCTACAAAACTAAAATATTTGAAACTGTACGGCCATTTCACTTAATCACAAACGGGGGCGACATAACTTTACTAACGCATTTGCACTTGTAGAATAGTTTCAGGACACGAATTACGAATTTTTGCATTTGAATGACGTCTCTGTGACTCATACCGACGAACAATTTTTATAAAATTTTATTCTAAAATTTTATGAAGAAATAACATTTTATCCCATTTTCTTTCCGATATTTGGTTCATTGCGCTGTATGTCTAATTTATACAAGCTGCAGAGCTTGATACATTTAAAACAATAAACAATGCATACCACAGTCAGAAAATTTTCACGAAATTATTGAAAACGAAAAAGGGCTCTTTACTTGAATCCTGTGTTAATATGGTCTTCATTTTACGATAATATTCATTCTGGAAAACTTCTGTTATCTTATCAGTGAAAAGGGTATCCAGAAATAATATAGACCAAACGAGGAACTTTAATGCTTTAAAATGTAAGCTTATTTCAGATTTTCTCATAAATTTTAAAATGATCTCTCAAAATGAATTGCTACTGAACTTCCAAAAAATACTAAATTTTCAGGTCTGTATTGTACAAGTCCTGATTACACCATCAGAAATTACACACGAGGCAAAATCAATATATGAATCTGAATATTTTAGTCTTCAATTGGAATTCATTCCTGTCTAGGATCTTAAAAGCTCTGCAACAGTTTCCTTAAAGGCAACAGCAGTCTTTGGAGTTGAAAAAGTCAAAGAAATGCCAAATTTTTCTACATTCCCTACCTAATAAGTGATTGTTCCTTACAAATAAGCATACAAAAAGAACATGTGATTGGTTTACAGTACATTTATTCTCTTAAAAACGATAAAGCACTGTTCGAAAACTACAGAAATATTCAGGAAAATACTACTAAAAGGGGAAATGGCTTATACCATCCATCACTCAGCATTTCTGAGGCGCAAGAATCTTTCACCGGTTCTACAGTAATGTGGTCTAATACATAATAAGCATTTGAAGTCTTCTTCCGTTTCAACCACTGAGCTAGACAGCCTCATTCATCTTCAATTTTTCTCTGTGTTTAGTCAGTCTTTTAAATGGTGAGAACTGAACCAAATTTAGACCACTAGTTTTTAAAGCTTTCCTTTTGGACTTCCGCTAATATTGCTTGTCCTCCACTACATTGCGAATGATTCTCATCCTTTCCTTATTGAGTTAATCTGATCTATTTCTAGCTTCCTTCCTATTCGTTTCATCGATTATTGTTTACCGTTTCGACCATAATTTTTTTGTATTCGACGGAAGTTCCACATTTCGAAGGCTGCATTGCGCCTCCTGTTCGAAACTGTCAATGTATTTCCCTCATTCCCAAACTATAGTATATTGCACACGAATATCGTCAGTTGATTCTCCCTTGTTAATGGATTTAGGTTATTTTAAATAAATAGTTTTTGTCTCCTCGTACACTATCTTCGCCTTCTTAGCTTTGATTGCAGTGTTTTGCCAGTTGTGACAGCCTTCAGAGAAACGTCGATTGTGTAGTCAAACGATATAGGGTCTTTAATATTTTTACATGTATTAAATGTAATTTGAACGTGCAGATGGTTAGCAGCCTTTATCTCCATCAAGTTCTAATAACCTTCATATTTCTGCATTGGTAGTAATAATTTCCTATGAACCCTCCTTACGCAGCTGCGTTGTCTGCGGGCAGATTGTTAGAACTGCAGTTTTTATTCGCTAGGTGATTTATATCTTTCGTTAAAAGTTTTAGATATAAATTTGGTGACTCTGTAGCGAAAGTTCTCTCTGTATAGTCATTCGACTTTCTGAGGACTTCAGCTACTACCGTCCGTATAATTATGACTATAAATATCTAAAACACCCTGACTTGGACTTGCTACGTCCGTGCCTTCTTTTAGTGGCTTCGAATGCAAGTTGCGTCTGCTGTGGTAAAAAATATGATAGAAACGTGATGGGCATCCCGTTACTTACGTGTTCCATTTCACTTGCACCACATTTTTGAGGAATTAATGTAGAACGAGTCGACTTGCAAATAGTTTCATTGGGTGGCTACATGCTCTCTTTTTATACGTTCCCGACTGGCCTACATTTAACATTAATCAATATATTTTTCAGTCTTACGCTTGAACCTAAACTTATTACTATTTTTAAACTTTGTAAAGACTGTCAGGTTTTAATTAAAAAGTTGCTTATGGAATAGGAGTTATCCAGATGAAATGATTTTATGACAACTTAAAACTTTGTTCATTGCCTTTCGGATATGTTACGTTACTAGGCAAATAATCAAAATTTTTTGTAGATGGATATTTAACTCTTTCAAACAGGTCTAATAACGAATAGTATAGGTTATTGTCTCTTCCAGAGTTGTAAGTGTGCACCGCTGCTCATCTTCTTATTGTTCTGGTCTTATATTGTTGAAGTGGAACTTATGTTTAGTTACAGTTGTTACTTTTACGTTGTAATGATACAGGTAAAAATTTTACAATTGTGTTTTATGAGCGCAAACGTTCTGTCACCTATTGGTCACGACTTACCTATTTTGAAGTGATTCCTCAAATGACGTTCCTTTAAATCATGTAGTAAACAAGTTTAGTTAAAATTATTGTGCCCTGGTTCGACGAGAGTTAAGCCTTTCAAGGCTAAACGGCAGTTCTTCTGAAGTACCGAACCAATAACTAGAAATTTTTAATTATGTTGACTTACCTTACTGTGTCTTCCAATAGTGCAAGGTCAACCAGGAGGAAATCCAGTAAACATGGGTTCAAAAACTCATACCTTAAGAGGTGTAAGCACTTGTTCATCTTTGCTACTGTGAACCAGTGCTAATAGCTCTAAAGGTATGCAGTTCAGGTCGTATGTTTATTCGACATTTTGTTCTTGCTTTGGTCCTCACTACTGACTCTTTACATATGAAAAGCAAGGTGCGTTTAGTAGAATTTTTTTCCCAGTGTGGAAGATAAAGTGCTTATAGCTCTTAAGATGTGCATTTTAGAGCCCATCTTTTCTTGACAGTTTTGCATCGAATGATCGTTCTTATCATTTCTCTGAATATCGACTATTCCTCTCACAATAAGGTGCTCACAATTATTCCTCTAATTTCACAATACTATATCTTCTACATAAATGAGGACTGAATCTTGGAGTGTATTTCAGCTTACGCATCGTATCGAGAAGTTTACCCTAGCGCTATTCGTATGCTGTCAGTTCTTGTGGTTCCCGATAGGGGCTCCCTGGAGCGGCGTCTCGCTTGCTCTCTCGTTCTTACTAACTTTCAGTTTGGGTCTCGACGGGGCGCCAATAGCACAGCGACAGCGTTCGGGTACAATTGTGCCATGTGATCTTCGTAGAGAATACGACACAACATTTCTTACAACGTAAGGGTGCGCAGGTATGTCGCACTGCACCATTGGCATCGAAGGTCACATCTCATGGTATATGTTTTTCCTGTTTTTTTGGAGGAGGGGGGGGGGGTGTTGCGAAACACTTGGTGTACGTGCCTCCCCTTCCAACAAGTTTGCGTGAACTATGATTACTTATAGCAATAGCAGCGATTGTAATAAGGTCAGACACGCGTGCAAAAAGTACAAAATCAGACTGATTTCGATCTGAAAGTTTGTTGTGTGTCTATTAGAGGACAGGTGGAACATTTGTGAAAGACAAATGAAAATTTTGATCGTAAATGTAAATCTGAAAAGTACCACTAGGTTTAATGTGTAGGCGCGTAAAAAATACAACCTTTCAAAGAAGATACTTCAAGATACTGGATATGTAGTCCTATACGTAAGTTAAGGCGTATATCAAGTTTCTGTCTTCAGTCATGTATGAGATTTAATCTTGTGAAATTGGTTTAATACTTCTGAGACCTCGTGTATTATTTGTTTCCAGTTGAGGGTATAGTTGCTCAGTCGTTTATGTACACAGGGTGTATAAGTAAAACGTTGTTGTAGGTTATATACTTAATACTTATACCCATGTATACATAAAATGGAACAATCACGTAGATAACGTTGTGGTGAAAGCAAATCAAAGACTGCATTTTATAGGCAGAAGCAGCAACAGGGCTACTAAGGAAACTTCTTACACTAGTCTTGACCGTTCTCTGCTGGAGCACGCCAGTGCAGTATGGGATCCTTAGCCTGTAGGATTGTTGGAGGGTATTGAAAAAGTTCAAATAATAGCATGTCGGTTTGTATTAACGAGGAATAGCGAAGACAGTGTCACGGACGTAATACGCGTGTTGGGGTCGCAATGATTAATAGAAAGTTATTTTACGTTGCGGTGAGATCTTTTCGCGCTATTTCAGACTCCAAAGTTCTGCTCCAAATGAGAAAATAGTTCATTGGCACTCATCTACAGAGTGATAAATGATCATTGTAACGGAATGAGAGAAATCAGGGTTTAAGTGTTCGCTTTTCATTTGCGCTGTAAGAGGGTGGAACGGTAGAGAAATGGTATGAAACTGATTCGATGAATCCTCTGCCATGCGCATAACTGAACTGCAGAGTAGTCACGTAGATGTAGATATACTTCATTGCTCGCAAAAATGTTAATACTGCTGAATGTTCATTTCGTACGCATACATAATATAATTCAATTGGCACGAGATACTTACATGTAGTTTCCTTGTTAATTGTGTCCCCACATGCATACTTACGTGTAGAAAACATCACACTCTGATTGACATCCTCTTGAAGACTTGTCGGTAATAACGAAGTTTCGATTACGACAAAAAGTCAGTCGTCAGTTGCCCAAGAGAAGCTTTACTTGCTTCACTTTACAGAGTGATATCCCTAAAAATACTTGATACTTGCGATGAGTGGTAAACAGTTAACTGTCAAGCTTCGTATCGTACATAATAACTATGTGCGACAAATACTAAGTACAGTATGTAGTTAGACAGTTAACTCTTTGCCGCCCATCACTCATAACACGTACTTTTAACGATATTACTATGTTTTGTTGAGTCTGCTGCAAAGGGTGTCACCGTTCGATAATTATTTTGATGTTGACTTACTAATGACATAAGCCTATTTCACTTCTGAAGACAGTTTAAAATCTGAAAACCAGTAAAGTGCACCGAATAAAGCTTTTCTTGTGCTGCTGGTAACTCACTTTTTACCTTTATTCAGCTACCAAACCACAGCCATGAACAAAACCATAATAATGAAGTTCTTTAGATGTATATTTTCCTCGAGACTAATTTCCTTTACGTCAGAAGGAAGGAAGAATCATGGCCTAGATTAACATACCTATTCGTGTGGAGGCAAAAATAAATGTCACCATCCTATGAAAGACTCATCCTTGAGGACACAGCAGTATTGTCACTTTTGAGTTAGTTAATAGGCGCACATTACTCCGCACCCCACCTTTTGTAATGTCTTTCGTTCTTTGTGCTCGACTGTGTGTGTGTGAGAGAGAGAGAGTGTGTGTGTGAGAGAGAGAGGGAGAGAGAGACAGAGAGAGAGAGATAATGCTCTCTTTCCATTGTGCTGAAACAAACACTCGTGTCGGCGGCGCGCTCCCAGATGAGACTGTCACACACATCTAGCGTCAACGGGGCAGTACGGGAAGTGACGTCTCTGATCTCGCTACGGCCTGTTAGGTATTCAGGGCACGCTTGGGTAAGTTTGTAATAATCTGAAATTAAAATGAGCGCTAGTGTTCCCGCGGGGAACATTGGATGGCTGAGCGTTACATTTGGGACTCTGTGTTATTGGTGCGAATGAGTAACTAGCAGCCAGTTGCTACATTTCCAATACAGGACCGCATGCAAAAGCTGTGTCGAACACTGTTCGTTACAGAATAGCGTAAAGTGCAATGCACGCTGTTACGGCGTGCCGGTTCCATGGCAGAACTGGTGCACTGTTAGTATGGCGGCATCTAACGGAGAGCAGCCATCGTAGTGGACAATGTTTATGTTGCAGTCGGAGTAAACAGTCTCCGATATTGGACCACTTTACCTTATGTAAACAAGACCTTGAGTAGCTGCAATTACAATGCAATTATGAATTTGTAATATACACATGCCGTATCAACACAGGTCAATGAGATCCATAATTGAAATATGAATACTCAATATTTATCTTCAGTGTTACAAATCAGCCCGTTATGTGACATAAGTTCGATATACTAATGGAACACAAGAGTTGAGAGTTAAAATTTAACTCATATGGTAACTCAATGAGTACTTCACATGAATTACTTTCTACAATATTTACCGAAAACAAACGGTAGTAGTGGTGATAACATCGGTAATGGATCCTCGACCTTAGACTACAAAAATATAAATTCTAAGACTGCAAACAGCCTGCGAAAACATTTCGAGACATTTGGTAAATTTGCAACAGTAAGCAGCCTCAAAGCATTAATAACAGGTCCGACTGCAACACAGGTGTATTCTGTTGCTATTGCAACGAATCAAATGCTGAAGACTAGAATACATGTGTACGTTTCCTTCCGGCACTGTGTCTACAGACGCAAAAAACAGCTTGATATTTAAGATTCTAAGGTTTCCGGATGTGTGAAACAATGACAGGAACCTGGGAATGATGATGCAGATATCCTGATGAAAACAAAATGTAATAAAACGAATCCTCAGTCATATCGCCGTGTAGCATCAGTCTTAATATTGAAAAGACGGGCAACACTACAAGTAAGGCAACTGGAATTTATCCTCAGTATGTATACAGACTCATGGTACAAACCACTGTAAGAAATGACACAATCTGAAATGAAGTTGACCTTGCAGCAATTGATGGCTGATGTGACAGCTACAGAACATAATCACAGTGTTATTGCTGCTGCTGTTGTTGTTGTTGTAGCTGTTGTTGTTGTCTTCAGTCTGAAGACTGGTCACTTTCAGAGAAGACAAGTTAATTTCTCAGCTATTTTTTGTATACGGAAAATTATTAAAGATTTTCTTACAACCTGACGCAGCTTGAGCAAGACTCTAGAAAGTTAACGGCCTGATGAGACATTGATTTTTATGGTTCTTAGCTTGTAGAAATGTCATGTTGTGAGTTGAAAGCAACTGCCGGCGGGCCCATCCCTCAGTAAATCATGCCAGATAGGCCCACAGTGATACAGGGCAGACGGGGCAGCCCCACACCACGACAGGTCTCCAGTAGAACAATGCTGTGATACCTGCCGTGGCGCCAGCTAAAGCCTGGGCTGAGGTCGATGGTTTGACGAAATGTGTCTACATAGTCGAGTCATAAACCAGGCATGAAAAAACTTCACAAGTTTTGTTCAAATGGTTGAAATGGGTCTGAGCACTATGGGACTTAACATCAGAGGTCATCAGTCCCCTAGAACTTAGAACTACTTAAACCTAACTAACCTAAGGACAGCACACACATCCATGCCCGAGGCAGGATTCTAACCTGCGACCGTAGCAGTCGCGCGGTTCTGGACTGCGCGCCTAGAACCGCTAGACCACCGCGGCCGGCCACAAGTTTTGTGTTCACTGATACTGCAAATAGGCCTGTAAACCACATCCATTGGACGCCACTGTCGTATAAGAAACTCTGGCTCCTGAAAAACGTTTAGAGACATAATCTTTATTACACCTCATAGCTAGGACTAATAAGCTCCAAGCCACAGGCGATTTAGATGAAGATCTTTAAGATTGTATCTGTTTGATTGTTGCTGTGGGAAGCTACACGACTTTGGGGAAAATCACTTTCCCCTCTGTATAAACTTAAAAAATGCAATAATTGGCGGTTTCTTTTTTTTACAGAGATGGAGGTTTCTTAACTCTTACCCTGGTTCGACATGAGTTTGTGTTCTCAAGTGGGAGGGGAGATTTAGCGCCTCTAGAGCCCTGTTATAGTCTTAAGACGGGATTAAGGCGATGTCATTCATGCGCTTTGCAAGGAAACTGAATTTTTTTTCTGGAGAGCTTTTAAGCACTCGGTTGCAGGACTTTGGTCTGGAGGTACTTCTAGTCGAGGCTTTGGCTTGTGTGATTGGCACTTGGGACCTGTCTTGAGAATGACTTCATTTGCTAGTAGTTTAGACTGGGCAGCCTGTGGTGAAGTTCTTACTGTACTGACAGTGTCTCTTCAAATGTCTCCTACTGCTTGTTTGCCAAGGACATACTTATTCGTTTTTGGTTTACCAGTCTTGACGTGTGGCATCCTCGTGCACTCTGTTGTATAAGTGAGCCAAATTGGTCCTTGGTATGACCAGCGAATGGGTATGTCACACACTGAAATCTACCGTGGTTTCAGGGCTCTGGTAGAGAGTAAATTGCGATCCATCTGCCTGAACGATGGAAAATGAGAATTTTGCATTTCTTTCGTGGCTACGATCGATTCACAGGTGCCGCCTCCACGTCTCACCTCCGCCGCACACGTCTCGCCAGCTGCAATTTACATCACCGCACAAAGCAAACAGGGTAACGTACTGCCGCTCCGGCATTGTCAGGGCATACAAATTACAACTTCCACTTGCTCTCAGCTGCTCCTATACAGAGAAACGTCAGGAGATTTGATCAGTCTAACTCTGCTCAGTGTCAGATCAATTCAGATTGCATTATCCACATATGTATAGCCAGAGTCAAACCATGTGCGCCAACTCTGGACCCTTGTCCTGTGTAACGCCGTCACGCGGGGCGGCGAAATACATTAAACTATCGCCAAAGCAAATGCGAGGTGCCCTAAGCCAGTGCCGTTAGTCTCCGGCAGTTAAAGGAAGGGGGATGGAAGACTCTCACATTAAATAAACTACGAAAACAACAACATAAGCATTCTACAACAGGAGTAGCTTCCCATACCAATAAATAAACTAGGACAAGCTTAAAGACGTATTTCACTGTTAAAGAATGGGTCACAAACTGCCATAGAATAACTAGACGCTTAGCGCCTTAGAATCAGAAAACTGTGGTCGTATGAAAGATTTTCTAGATTACAATTATGTAAGTCAGCGAGCAGTTGTCTCCACTGTCCGCTTAGGCCTTAAAAGTGAGAAAAACAGCAGTTACAGTATGTGATCAAAAGTACCCGGACACCCGGCTGAAAATGACTTACAAGTTCGTGGCGCCCTCCATCGGCAATGCTGGAATTCAATATGATGTTGGCCCATCCTTAACCTTCATGACAGCTTCCACTCTCGCAGACATACGTTCAGTAATGTGCTGGAAGGTTTCTTGGGGAATGGCAGCCCATTCTTCATGGAGTGCTGCAGTGAGGAGAGGTATCGATGTCGGTCGGTGAGACCTGTCACGAAGTCGGCGTACCAAAACATCCCAAAGGTGTTCTATATTATAAGGTCTGAATTCTGTGCAGACGAGTCCATTACAGTGATGTTATTGTCGTGTAACCACTCCGCCACAGACCGTGCATTATGAACGGGTGCTCGATTGTGTTGAAAGATGCAATCGCCATCCCCCAATTGCTCTTCAACAATGGGAAGCAAGAAGGTGCTTAGAACATCAATGTAGGTCAATGTAGTGCCACGCAAAACAACAAGGGGAGCAAGACCCCTCCATGAAAAACCCGACCACACCATAACACCACCGCCTGCGAATTTTACTGTTGCCACTACACAACACTCTGGCAGATGACGTTCACCGGGTATTCGGAATACCATTGGATTGCCACATTGTGTACCGTGATTCATCGCTCCACACAACGTTTTCCCACTGTTCAATCGTCCAATAATTACGCTCCTTACACCAAGTGACGCCTCGTTTGGCATTCACAGGCGTGATGTGTGGTTTATGAGCAGCCACTCGACCATGAAATCCAAGTTTTCTCACCTTCCGCCTAACTGTCATAGTACTTGCAGTGGATACTGAAGCAGTTTGGAATTCCTATGTGATGGTGTGGATAGATGTCTGCCTATTCCATATTACGACCCTCTTCAGGTGTCGGTGGTCTTTGTCAGTCAACGAGGTCGGCCTGTACGCTTTTATTCTGTACGTGTCCTTTCAGGTCTCCACTTCACTATCACGTCGGAAACATTGAAGCTAGGCATGTTTAGGAGTGTGAAAATCTAACGTACAGACTTATGACACAAGTGCCACACATTCACCTGACCTCGTTAGAAGTCCGTGAGGTCCGCGGAGCGCCCCATTCTGCTCTCTCACGATGCCTAACGACTACTGAGGTCGCTGATATGCAGTACCTGGCAGTGGCAGCAAAATGCACCTAATATGAAAAATGTATGTTTTTAGCGTGTCCGGATACTTTTGATTACATAGTGTTGAAACAGTAAACAGATTACAATTACACATATTAGCGAGCCACGACTACCTGGAGAAGATGGTGCAGACCAACGTGCCGCTTAGAAGGATAGCTGCAAAGGCACTACCGTGCAAGAGTCCCAAAAGGAGGACTAGCGCATTTGCCGTCATACTGGAAGAGACTACAGGTGCGTACAAGTCCGGGCCATCACCGTAGGCTCAACGTTGTCGCAGTTGCTCAGCGAGATGGCTAAAGCTAAAAGTGTTATAGTACACACATACAGTGGGTATTACAAAAGAAGAGGCTAGAAAAGCATAGCGATTCTAGAAGTACTGCTGGAAGACTAAACAACCAGAAATTTGCAACTTTTCCGCGGTCACGAATCAGCTACCATGCGCTGCCAAGCGCAACTAGATTACCAAACGGCAAATTAATCTATTCAGGAAGACATGTGTGGGCTCTACACTAAGAAAGCGCCTGATCCAGAAAACCCGTCGTACTCGCACAAACTTCCCAGTGCCCAAACTCAGTATGCTCGCCACAAACTGGCTAAGAGGGGAAGACGCCGCCGCCCGAACACCACCGGTGCCATCTCACTACGCCACGTACCAACGCCTCGGTTGCCCGATCGCGACACCGCCACCACGCCCCCTGGATTAACAGCGCACCCTTTACGGCGGACGCGAACTCATGCAGACAAGCGGGCGATTTGTAAAGGGAAAGGGAGCCCACACAGCTCAAGAACTTCTTTGAGAAAAGCAAATTTAAACTCGATTACTATGCGAATCCTCAGCAAAGGAACAAACTTTTAGGACAGTTGGTTGGTTCAAATGGCTCTGAGCACTATGGGACTTAACATCTTAGGACATCAGTCCCCTAGAACTTAGGACTACTTAAACCTAACCAACCTATGGACATCACACACATCCATGCCCGAGGGGGCAGGGTTCGAACCTGCGGTTCGAGAATGAGGCGCCTAGAACCGCACGGCCACACCGGCCGGCTTAGGACAGTTCTCTTACAAATTATAATAATTGTCGTAATGTAAGTTCGTTGCAGCATCATGCTCCAGGGGAGCGTTCCTGAGCAATAATGATGATATCCGTTTCATTACCTTACAACCGTGGCCGAGAATGAGTCATAACCGTTGTCGATTTGTCCATTTTGCATGCTAAGGTCTGAATTATTGTGACGGAATTCGTTCACTTCCATATTACCATTAGGAACTGTGTTGTGTGGTTCTGTGTTTTCTATGTCCCCAGCAGTGTGTGTGTGTGAGTTTGGGGGGATGGGTGAACTATTACTAGTTTGCTGTACGACTAGCTGCTTGCGAACTGTTTGCCTGTGTTTACTTCCTGGAAGCGAGAATTTACAATTTACGTTCTTTTCGTATCATTTTTGTTAGTCTTTAAATTTGGGGTGAGATATCCTTTCTGCTCCATGGCTTCCCAAGTGCTGCTCTCATGCTCTGGCTCTGGTACCGTACGCATTTCTCTCGTTGAGATATGATTTCCATATCCCAAACTTCGAATTTCCCTCGCTACAAAGAAAGGAAGAAAGCAAATCGACATCCATTTGCATCCACTCTGATGTTTGGAGGAGTGCAAATGTTTCCTGTACAGAGGTGCACCGCGAGACTGTAGATTTGAGTAACCGACCACATGTGGGTTTTTGCATTTTCGCTCGTGAATTTCTAATTTGTCTACAACGTTTACTCCCTCGCTATTGGCCGACTCTACATTATCAGCTATAGACGGCTCACTGGTGCTATTGTCCGTTGCTGCGTTAACAACGCGCCTATCGGTATCATCGTATAACGACTTTTCCTCTGCGATCCCCCATGCTTGTGTTGCCTGTAGATCAAAATTCGATATTCACGAATTAATTACAAGTGCACTTTCACATACAATAATTTACTTACGTAGCGGTTTCTGTAGCGGCAGCACCTGCTTAACAGGCAGTATCATCCAGCGGCAATTAAAAGGTCGAAAGACCGCCTACGGGGACAACTCTTCCTCATGTGGTAGCTCACACTGTAAACTGAACGCGTATCGGTCTCAGCGAATATTAAATAGAAGCCATGCGTCCACTTACTATTGTAAAAGACGAGGTATCTTTCTTATGTTCCAAACTTATGGTTCCTATCCCCACTATCGCACTTCGTGTCTGTACGCCGAAAATTTTACGACAAACCAGCACGACAAGGCTGCTTTAATCTAAAGGCATTTCACTTACGAGTTGAACGCCTACGTGTTTCCAGCTCAAGCAACAGAAATTAATGAATATTCCAGTATAAAGCCTCTAAGTCACTTTCCTAAAGTCTTAGAAACACTGAGTTCACAGGAGAATAATTCATTCCGACGAGATTGACGAGCTAGAAACTCTGACTGGTATGGGCAGCTACCGTCGAAACCTCGCTGAACACTGTTAACACGATTGTACATCGACATTTTTCGCTTTAGGCTTTCCTAGTATATCAGGAGTTGAACTAAATGTTGAAACACTGCGAGAAATAGGTGCTTCAACATAAATGTAAATGACAGCCAAGCCTACAAGTTGCGCTGTTGTGTTTGAACACGAACGGGACTTGTGCAATGTCCTCAGTTCGTTGAAAGTGTCGGTCGTCGTCAGTGATCTGCGTCCGCAGCTCGTGGTCTAGTGGCTAACGATGCTGCCTCTGTATGATCGGATCCCGGGTTCGATTCCCGGCCGGGTTGGGGATTTTCTCTGCCCAGGTACTGGGTGTTTGTAATGTTCTCATCATTTCATCCTCATCTGTGGCAGTGGCTAGAGTGGACTGTCACAATCGAGGCTTCGTATTGGCGCTCATGCCTGCGCAGTTCATTGCTCCAGAAACCAGACATAACCATCATGAGTGTTCTGCGTAGTTCTGAATGTGTTATGTCGAGTCTGACGTAATTCGAACATGGACAAATTGTTCGTGAAGTATTGTGAGTGCTTCCTTAGGCAAGATAGCAGAAGTGTTTGGGGTTTCAAGATGCACCATATCGAAGATTTGTACCGCAAACGGGTAAACTTCATCCGCTAAGTCAAAAGGCAGACGAAAGAGTACGTGGAGGAATCGTGATAATTTGTTGTTGAAAAGGACCTTAACGAAAAATATGAGGACGACAGCTGCGCCAAAACAACATGGAGGAGGCTCCATAAGCAGGGAATTGCAGGGCTATCTTGACGTCCAAAACAACTCATCAATGATGCAGATGCCCGTAACAGGATGCGTGCTGCTGAACCGTAAAACCTGGACTACGGTGTCGTGGAAGAAAGTCATTTGGTCGGGAGCGTATAGTTCCAACCTGTTTCCGAATTCTGGCGGATTTTACTTCCCAAACATGAGGCATGGCAGGGCTTCTGTGATGACTGGGAGAAACAGATCGTTGTATTCAACGGGCCTCATGGTTACTCTGCAAGGTAACATGTGTTATTATTCTAATCAGGTCCATTTCCCGGTACAACGTTTGTTCCCCAATGGTGAGTAAGTGACCCAGGACGAAACGTCCCTCTTCACACTATACGCATCGTCCACGAATGGTTTCACGAGCACGACAATAATTACCGCATATCCCATGACCACCACAGCTACGAGATCTCCATATTTTTTTGTCTTTGTCGTCTACTTTGGAAAAAAGGGGGCATGATCATTACCCACGTGCATCATTGAATTACCTCAACTTACCACTATTTTTAAGTTTCCCTCGAAAACCTTACAGGACCGCTATTTATCCATTCTGAGATAACTGGGAGCTGTTTTGAATGTCAACTGATTTTCTATGCGTGGAAATGTCTTGCGTTTTCGATGTTTTCATATTTTTGTGCAGCCCCTGTATATATTAGTCTTAGTGGTGTTGAGGTACTCCTGAAGTCGCTAAAATTGAACAAAGTTCCACTGCCCGAAGGAACGCTATCACTATATATACAGAATATCCAGCTGAGTTACCACTTCTCCTAACTACACACATCAAAAAAAGTTTTTTGTCACCTCGGTTCCGAGAGTTCCGGAATCTGTACAGAAAACTGGAATAGAGATCAACATAAATATGATTTCCGCTCTTTTTATTGCTCATGAAAACCACACGTACATGTTGTATCACCATACAGCGAGACCTTCAGAGGTCGTGGTCCAGGATGCTGTACACACCGGTACCTCTAATACCCAGTAGTACGTCCTCTTTCATTGATGCACGCCTGTATTCGTCGGGCCATACTATCCACAAGTTCATCAGGGCACTATTGGTCCAGATTGTCCCACTCCTCAACGGCGATTCGGCGTAGATCCTTCAGAATGGTTGGTGCGTCACGCCGTCCACAAACAGCCCCGTTCAATATATTGCAGGGATTGGCGATAGGGTTAGTGTCTGGATAACATACTGGCCACTCTAGTCGAGAGATGTCGTTATCCTGAAGGAAGTCATTCACAAGATGTGCATGATGGGGGCGCTAATTGTCGTCCATGAAGACGAATGTCTCGCCAACATGCTGCCGACATGGTTGCTCTATTGGTCAGAGAATGGCATTCACGTACGTACAGCTGTTATGGAGCATTCCTGGAGTTCAGCCTGATCGGGTTGCCTCCGAACACGTCTCCGATGATTGTCTGATTGGAGGTATATGCAACACTCATTGTTGAAGAGAACGTGATTGCAATCCTGAGCTGTCCATTCGGCATGTTATTGGGCTCAACTGTACCGCCTTGTATGGTGTCGTGGTTGCAAAGGTGGGCCTCGCCATGGACGTCGGAAGTGAAGTTGCGCATTATGGAGTCTATTGCGCACAGTTTGAGTCGTAACACGACGTCCTGTGGCTGCACGAAAATTATTATTCAACATGGTGGCGTTGCTGTCAGGGTTCCTCTAAGCCATAATCCGTAGATAGCGATCATCCACTGCAGTAGTAGCCCTTGGGCGGCTTGAGCGAGGCATGTCATCGACATCCTCCATGTCCGAACAACATCGCTTTGGTTCACTCCAAGACGCCTGGACACTTCCCTTGTTGAGAGCCCTTCCTGGCACAAAGTAGCAATGTGGACGCGATCAAATCACGGTACTGACCGTCTGGGCATGGTTGAACAACAGACAACACGAGCCGTGTACCTGCTTCCTGGTGGAATGACTAGAACTGATCGGCTGTCGGGCCTCTTCCGTCTAATAAGCACTGCTCATGCATGGTTGTTTACATCTTTGGGCAGGTTTAGTGACATCTCTGAACAGTGTCTGTGATACAATATCTACAGTCAACGTCTATCTTCAGGAGATCTGGGAACCGGGGGAATACAAAACTTTTTTGATGTGTGTATAATCGACAGCAGATCTCTCAAACACAAAACCTTACCTTGTAATTGGAAGAAAGCCCAGCATCACCTTCCTACAAGAAGAATAGCAGAATTGACCCAGAAAACTGTTGTCCATAAATATTATTGACTTCCTTTTGTTGCAGAAAGTTAGAGCATATTCTGAGCTCAGATGTAATGAGGTGTTTGGAACAGATTTTCCTCCTCCATGCCAACCACAAGACATTCCTAAAACCTCAGTCATGTGACAGCCAACTCACTTTCTTTTTGACATGATTACATGATAGCATAAATCAAGACAGTCGGGTAGATACAGTATTTCCAGAGTTCCGAAAATCATTCGAATCAGTATATCTACGCTTGTTATTATATGATCCATGCACTATGAAGCAAATTTTTTGACTAACTACATTGATAATTTTTTGGAATGGAGGACGTAGCACGTTGTCTTGAATGTGGAATCATCTAAAGATGAGGAAGTACTTCGGGTCTGCTCCTGGGAAACGTGTTGGGACTCTAGCTGTTCATAATGTATCTTAACAGACTTGCAGGTAATAAACCTCAGACTTCTCGCAGGTCCGCAGCTCGTGGTCGTGCGGTAGCGTTCTCGCTTCCCACGCCCGGGTTCCCGGGTTCGATTCCCGGCAGGGTCAGGGATTTTCTCTGCCTCGTGATGACTGGGTGTTGTGTGCTGTCCTTAGGTTAGTTAGGTTTAAGTAGTTCTAAGTTCTATGGGACTGATGACCATAGATGTTAAGTCCCATAGTGCTCAGAACCATTTGAACCATTTTTGAACTTCTCGCAGATGATAAGTTATCGGTTTTTTTTTAGGGTACTAGGAAAATTCAATCAGTCTTCAGTGGAGATTGCTTTCTAATTGCTAAGGCGACACATCCTACAATGTTGGTCAGCTGTGTTGAACCATTACCAGATAACACCAAAAAGGGCAGCACGATTAGTCACAGGTTCGTTTGACCTATGGTAGAGAGTCGCAGATTTGCTGACGATGGTGAACTGGCCTACAATTGATGATAGAAGCAAACTATACAGAGAAGGCCTGGTTACAAAGTTTAAAGTTTCGGATTTAAATGGTGACTCTAAGAACTTACGGCAGCCCCGTTTGTACTGCTCGCGTAGGTCCTTGCGGACAGGATTAAATTACAGCACTCACAGAGGCAATGAAACAGTCTTTCAACCAACTCTCAATATGTAAATGGAACGGGAAGAAGCAGTTATAATTGGTATGATGGAAGTACCCTCTGTCATCCACTTTACAGTGATGTAAGGAATATGGATACAATTGTGGATGTAGAACTCTGGTACGTTCCTCTTGGTAGCCCACACGATACACCCATTCGTAGCAGCTACCAATTGATTGACAGTCGACTTGGAAATTACCAGTTTTTTTCGAACAGCCACTAAATCATACCGTACTTAAAATCTTCTGGGTTATTAGGCCGATTCATATTTCTACTAAAATTATCGACTTTCCGATCCCTCTGCTGGGATCTTCCTCAGGATCTTCTGGTGTCCACTACTGCTGTAGAGGACAGCAAAAGATCCTACTGCAGTAGTGGACACGAGAAGATCCTGAGGAAGATCCCAACAGAGAGGTCGAAATGTCGATCATCTTAGTAACAATATGAAGCGGCCGAATAACGCAGAAGATTTTAACTACAGTAGCAGCAGAATTACGTAAATCATACCGTGCCTGAGAACAGCATTCACAATATGGCTTCTTTGCTTTTCTTGACATTAAACAAGTGACTGAAAACTAAGCTCGCTGATTATCATTCAGTTTCTGAGTCTACAAGAAACAGATTTTCACTTTAATAATCGAGGTAATTAACGCCCTGCAAAGCGCTTTCAGTTCTAACAAGGGAAAATACGTGGTTAAAATTTACTGATACGTAAAGTTGCGAAAAACTTCGATTCTCATTACATGACTCACTCAAGAAATTCGAAAAGAGCGGAAAATTTACGAGTGTAGAGTTGTCGGGTTTCCAGCTGCGTTGAGTGATTTAAATGCTACAAGTTTTTAAACAATTGCTATCAAGTGTAATGACTATTGATGGGCCAATGGTACACCATTATATCCTGTAGCTGCCGGCTGTGACGTCAACTGGTGCTGAGAACATTGCCTTATATGGGTATATGTAGATCTAGCGCCTACCTCGCTATAGCGGGATACCACATCGTGCATGACGGCCCCTCTGTTATTGTCGTCGACTTCTAATTCGATGCCTTCTTCAATTATACTGTCTCAGAAGCCATTAGTGCTATCCACGCCAGTCGTTGAGTCAAATTTGATCCGGTGGTCATTTTCTCTTTTTGGTGTTAGATCTAGCGATCGCGGGGTTGCAGTGGGTGCAGCGAACGTAGAGTCAACGTATGCCCTTATGTGGTGATGCCGTTTGCACCAGTAACTTCACAATTCCCAGCTAGATTACATGTGGGAGTACCAGCAGCCCAATAGCCCAGTAATGACCAGCGAGAGCTTGGTCGAAAGCTCGTGCCATTTGAATCGTTCGACGTGGCTGGAAGTCTGAGAACACTTTATTCAATGTTCTCGCCAAGAGACTGTATTCTTTCCCCTGTCGCAAATATCTGATGCAGCCAATCAATGTGTGAAGCCGTCGATTTCCAGTAGTGGTGTACTGTATGGGGCTAACGTCTTGCAAATTATTCTGATCACACCTGACAGGTGGTATAGTCCGTTCCCAAAATATTAATCATCTAAGTAATTTATCTTTGTATGTGTACCATGTAACTATGTTGATATGTTGTGCCTAGAGACCAGGTGTAACAAGGAACGGAATTAACGTTTAGGGCTGGCTAACAGTGAAGTACATAATGCCTTAAACACCGAACTAATGGAGCACGTACTCTGCAATCTATTCGTAATACCAGAATTTTCCCACCACTGAAGCGTGTCGTATGTGGTTAGGCGTTAGATATGCTACGGTCTTAGTCCTGCAAAGTTCAGTCACCTTTGCATCGGTATCATGCGTCGATACAGGAGCACAGACCAACGTTTTTCACATCAGACAGGAAAACGTCGATGTTACTGATATTGTGCCCCGCACACACTGCCCTGGTATACATCCTCATTGTAGTCCCTTCTGTAAGTTGTCAGGTTTCACACAGATAAATACGTTGATATGCTACTTACTTATTGGCAAGCAAGAACAATGCGTTAGAAGCATTACATCTACATCAGGATCGGTATCCAAACAGCGGCACGTGAGTCCAAAGACATTCCACAACGTTGAAGGACACATAAGCACAACAGGCGTGAATCAAAAAGTACCAGCGGTCCGAGAAAGGGCCGTAACATCTGGTGAAAACGAAAAGGCAGTCATGGGTACAACTTGTACTAATCCACACATGATTACAAAAGCAATTGAGCAACTGTTGATCACGAGCCAGTCGTCCGTATGAGCGAGTACTGAATTCACATAAATACTATCCATACCAAGTGTACAGTGTATCAAGTGTACCAAGTGTACAGAAACCTGATAGCAGTTATAAGAGTTGAGGGGCATGAAAGGGAAGCAGTGGTTAGGAAGGGAGTGAGACAGCGTTGTAGCCTCTCCCCGATGTTATTCAATCTGTATATTGAGCAAGCAGTGAAGGAAACAAAAAAAAAATAGGTATTAAAGTCCTTGGAGAAGAAATAAAAACTTTGAGGTTTGCCAGTGGCATTATAATTCTGTCTGGGACAGCAAAGGACTTGGAAGAGCAGTTAAACGGAATGGACAGTGTCTTGAAAGGCGGATATAAGATGAAAATCAACAAAAGCAAAACGAGGATAATGGAATGTAGTCGAATTGAGTCGGGTGATGCCGAGGGAATTAGATTAGGAAATGAGACACTTAAATTAGTAAAGGAGTTTTGCTATTTGGGGAGCAAAATAACTGATGATGATCGAAGTAGAGAGGATATAAAAAGTAGACTGGCAATGGCAAGGAAAGCGTTTCTGAACAAGAGAAATTTGTTAACATCGAGTATAGATTTAAGTGTCAGAAAGTCGTTTCTGAAAGTATTTGTATGGAGTTTAGCCATGTATTGAAGTGAAACATGGACGATAAATAGTTTGAACAAGAAGAGAATAGAAGCTTTCGAAATGTGGTGCTACAGAAGAATGCTGAAGATTAGATGGGTAGATCACATAACTAATGAGGATGTATTGAATAGAATTGGGGAGAAGAGGAGTTTGTGGCACAACTTGACAAGAAGAAGGGACCGGTTGGTATGACATGTTCTGAGGCATCAAGGGATCATAAATGTAGCGTTGGCGGGCAGCGTGGAGGGTAAAAATCGTAGAGGGAGACCAAGAGATGAATACATTAAGCAGATTCAGAAGGATGTAGGTTGCAGTAAGTACTGAGAGATGAAGAAGCTTGCACAGGATAGAGAAGCATGAAGAGCTGCATCAAACCAGTCTCAGGACTGAAGACAACAACAACAACAACAACCAAATGATAAATGTGCAGGATTTCGAATCTCGAATGAATTTCTGCCAGTGGCTATTCAGAAATCTGAAAAACGATGAATCATTCCTGTCGCACATTTTACCTCGAACGAATCACCATTCCTCAGTAATGGGACGGCCAATCGCCACAACGTACATTATTGGAGCACTGACATTCCTCACTGAGTGCAACAGGTAAGCTATCAAGTATGATGGGAAGTCAATATTTTGTGTGGTAATCGCCTTATTGTACAGTATTTGTTTGAGGGCCATTTGACGGGCAAATGCTACCCGCACTTTCTGTGCCATCAACTACCACTGCTACTGGAGGACGTGCCATTGCAGGATGTGGTGTCAGCAGGATGGACGTCAGTCACATTTGACTTTACCCATTCGTAATGATCTAAAGAAAGATGAAGACACGTTCATAGGATTTGTCGACTTGTAAAGTGATGCAAGATGTTCTAAATTCAGAGAAAAATAGGGATAAGCTGTAGGGAGAGACGGTTAATATGCGATATATACAAGAACCAAGAGGAAATAATACAAGTCAAAGACCAAGAACGAAGTGCCCGGATTAAAAAGGGCGTAAGACAGATATGTAGTCTTTTACCTACTGTTCAATCAGTACATCGAAGAAGGAAAGATGGAAATAAAACAAAGGTTCGGGAATGAGATTAAAATTCAAGATGAAAGGATATCAATGATACGATTTGCGGATGACGTTGCTATCCTGAGTGCAAGTGAAGAAGAATTACATGATCTGCTGAATGGAATGACTGATCTAATGAGTACGGAATAAGGATTCAAAGTAAATCGAAGGAAAACGAAAGTAATGGGGAGTATCAGGAAATGAGAACACCGAGAAACGTCAGGATTCATGGTCACGAAGTAGATGAAGTTAAAGAATTCTGCTACGCAATCAGCAAAATAACCAATGACGGACGGAGCAAGGAAGACAGCAAAATCAGACTGGCACTGGCAAAAAGGGCATTTCTGGCCTAGAGATGTCTACTAGTATCAAACGTAGCCCTTAATTCCAGGAAGAAATTTCTGAGAATATACGTCTGGAGTTCAGTATTGTATCGTAGTGAAACATGGACTTGGGGAAAACCGAAACAGAAGAGAATCGAAGCATTTGAGATGCAGTGCTGCAGACGAATGTTCAAAATTAGGTGGACTGATAAGGTAAGGAATGAGGAAGTTCTGAGCACAATCGGAGAAGAAAGGAATATGTGCAAAACACTGATAAGGAGAAGGTTCAAATGGTTCTGAGCACTATGGGACTTAGCTTCTGAGGTCTTCAGTCCCCTAGAACTTAGAACTAATTAAACCTAACTAACCTACGGACATCACACACATCCATGCTCAAGGCAGGATTCGAACCTGCGACCGTAGCGGTCACGCGGTTCCAGACTGTAGCGCCTAGAACCGCACGGCCACTTCGGCCGGCTAAGGAGAAGGGGCAGGATGATAGGACATAGGTTAAGACATCTGGTATTGGCACTAGAGGGAGCTGTATAGGACAAAAACTGTAGAGGAAGACAGAGATTGTAATATATCCAACAAATAACCGAGGATTTAGGTTATAAGAGCTACTCTTAGAAGAAGAGGCTGGCACAGCAGAGGAATTCGTCGCGTGCCGCACCAAACCAGCCAGAAAAAACGATCTGAACGAAGAACTTCCAGGGAAATGGATAGGAAGAGGAAAACTTGTTTCTTGGCCTTGCACATCACCTGGGGGGGAGGGGGGGGGGGGGATTTGAACAAGTAGTTTACAGTCAGGCGCAGGAATATCCCGATCACCTACGGCAACTCGTCACAGAAACCTATCAATAACACTCGGAATGCTTCGGCATGCAACCAGACTATTCAGTAGGGAGCCCAGACGTGCATAAACCAAAACGGTCATCACAAAGCGCATTTTATGGCATGATAAACATGGTCCGTGCAGCTTTGTTCCGCTTATTTCTGTCCCGTATTTCCCCCGCATACCAACAAATTGGCCCTCCTTAGCGCCAGAAACACCTTATTCATTTGCATACAATTTGCATAAAAAGGCCGACCGCAGAGGCCGAGTGATTCTAGGCGCTTCAATCTGGAACTGCGCGACCGCTACGGTTGCAGGTTCGAGTCCTGCTTCGGGCATGGATGTGTGTGATGTCCTTAGGTTACTTAGGTTTAAGTAGTTCTAAGTTCTAGGGGACTGATGGCCTCAGAAGTTAAGTCCCATAGAGCTCAGAGCCATTTGAACCATTTTTTTTTTTTTTTGCATATTTCACTTAAATTATGTGCGTTAGAGACTAAAAAAAATACATAAAAAAATATAGAATGATCGCCCTATATTTAAAATCGTACCTTACATGTAAGGCCTATTTGCAACGCTCGGTTTACCCTATCAACTATGGTATAGTTCAGTATTTCAAAACTGATTCAGGTTATAGTAATTAGTACATTTAACACGGCCCCATATCAGTGTTTGCCGGCTTTTCAGTGTGATATTCTATATGGAGCAGATTCATGTTCAGAATGTTTAATGAAGCTGTAACATCACGATTTATTTTATGTTCAGGCCGTAAATATGAAGATACCTGTTTGTGTTTGCTGAGCTTACCAGACGGAAAAATATTTTTTGACAGATGCGTAATTGTAAGTCGCATAAAACGACATCGGTAGGACAGCGGAATGACACTGTATGCGAAGATAATGTACAATGCTGCTGAAAGAGGTAACCGTGTTTTGGAATAAAAAAAAAGCATTAGTAGCATAAGCAAAACATTACTGGTTTTTCTCGGGTACAAAAAAGTCACTATCATTCGTTGATATGAAATATGTCGAGCTGTTGCGGATTTCTCATCATTATAAATATATATTGACATGTTGTGCGTTACACAAAGGAAGGAGTCGAGAGACCGTATTTTAGAAACACGTATGGTCAGCTGTACGGGCTGGAGGCGGTAGCGGCGGCGGCGCTCAACAGGGGAAAGCGCACATCAGCACAACTGCAGCGGCGCAGCGTGGCGAGGAGAGGAGAGGCGAGCCGAGGCGCCGCTCGCCGGCCACTATTGTTCCGTGCTGGGCGAGGGCCCTCCAGCCGTCGATGACGTCAGCGCGGCAACCAAGTGGCGCGCGGCGTGGCGTGGAGCGCGTGCGGCTGCTGAGGCAGGAAGGGGCTGCGCGCTGTGGCCGGCCACAGCTGCATTCCCACCCCCACCCCCCCACCCCCCAGTCTACTGTCTGAGCCGTGTGGTCAACGTGGCAAGCCTGGATACACACACAGTGTTGTCCGACTGAAGACACCGTCCTGGAGTCACTTATTTCACCCCCAACTCTGTGCACTGACATGATGTTATCTACAAATTGCTCTCTTGTGACAACCATGTCAAGACATGAGTAGCCTCCTTTTTCTTTTTCTATAAGATAACTACTGTCTCTTGTAGCTTTAGTCACATACTCCATAGAGCATTTAACGACTATTTTATCGAAATAATGTGGAACGGGCCAGTTTACATGGTATGTAACTGTGATTAGTGTTAACATTACTGGAAATAATTAGCTTTTAGTACTACTCATACAACTACATTCGAAAGTTACTCTTTTACAAGTTTCGAGCTTCCAATACAAATACTTCCGTAAAGGAACTGAACGGGAGAAATAATTTTACGTCAGATTTGAAACTTAATTTGCAGTTGTCAAACATACAGGGTGATCCATTGATAGTGACCAGGCCAAATATCTCACGAAATAAGCGTGAAATGAAAAATCTACAAAGAACGAAACGTGTCTAGCTTGAAGGGGGAAACCAGATGGCGCTGTGGTTGGCCCGCTAGATCGCGCTGCCATAGGTCAAACGGATATCAACTGCGTTTTTTGAAATAGGAACTCCCATTTTTTATTACGTATTCGTGTAGTACGTAAAGAAATATGAATGTTTTAGTTGGACCACTTTTTTCGCTTTATGATATATGGCGCTGTAATAGTCACAAACGTGTAAGTACGTGTTTTCACGTAAAAATCCGCCAGTGCTGACGGTATTTGCTTTGTGATACATTACCCGTGTTAAAATGGATGGTTACCAAGTGCGTAAAAGGTCTATATTGTGTTGATGTATGGCTATTGTGATCAAAATGCCCAACGGGCGTGTGCTATGTGTGCTGCTCGGTATCCTGGACATCATCCAAGTGTCCGGACCGTTCGCCGGCTAGTTACGTTATTTAAGGAAACAGGAAGCGCTACGGTCGCAGGTTCGATTCCTACCTCGGGCATGGATGTGTGTGATGTCCTTAGGTTAGTTAGATTTAAGTAGTTCTAAGTTCTAGGGGACTGATGACCATAGATGTTAAGTCCCATGTGCTCAGAGCCATTTGAACCCTTTTTTTTTTTTTTTTTTTTTTTTGAAACAGGAAGTGTTCAGCCACAAGTGAAACGTCAACTAAGACTTGCAACAAATGATGATGCCCAAGTAGGTGTTTTAGCTGCTGTCGCGGATAATCCGCACATCAGTAACAGACAAATTGCGCGAGAATTGGGGATCTCAAAAAAGTCGGTTTTGAGAATGCTACATCAGCATCGATTGCACCTGTACCATATTTCTATGCACCAGGAATAGCATGGCGACGACGTTGAATGTCGTGTACAGTTCTGCCACTGGACACAAGAGAAATTACGGGATGATGATAGATTTTTTAAACGCGTTCTATTTAGCGACGAAGCGTCATTCACAAACAGCGGTAACGTAAACTGGCATAATATGCACTACTGGGCAACGGAAAATCCACGATGGCTGCGACAAGTGGAACACCAGCGTCATTGGCGTGTTAATGTATGATGCGGCATTATGGGAGGAAGGATAATTGGCCCCCATTTTATCGATGGCAATCTAAATGGTCCAATGAATGCTGATTTCCTACGTAATGTTCTATCGATGTTACTACAAGATGTTTCACTGCATGACAGAATGGCGATGTACTTCCAACATGATGGATGTCCGGCACATAGCTCGCTTGCGGTTGTAGCGATATTGAATAGCATATTTCATGACAGATGGATTGGTCGTCGAAGCACCATACCATGGCACGCACGTTCACCGGATCTGACGTCCCCGGATTTCTTTCCGTGGGGAAAGTTAAAGAAATTTGCTATCGTGATCCACCGACGACGCCCGTCGACATCCGTCAGCGCATTGACAATGCATGTGCGAACTGCTGTTGAAAGGAATGTCGAGGCACGTATTGCCAAATGCATTGAGGTTGATGGACATCATTTTGAGCATTTACGCATTAATGTGTTATTTACAGGTAATCACGCTGTAACAGCACGCGTTCTCAGAAATTATAAGTTCACAAAGGTATATGTATCACATTGGAGCAACCGAAATAAAATGTTCAAACGTACCTACATTCTGTGTTTTAATTTAAAAAACCTACCTGTTACCAACTGTTCGTCTAAGATTGTGAGCCATATGTTAGGGTCTATTATAGCGCCATCTGTCCCAAAGCAAAAAAAGCTGTCCAACTAAAACATTCATATTTCTTTACGTACTACACCAATATGTAATAAAAAATGGTGGTTCACATTTAAAAAAACGCAGTTCATATCCGTTTTACCTATAGCAGCGCCATCTAGCGAACGAACCATAGCGCCATCTGGTTTCCCCCTTCAAGCTAGACAAGTTTCGTTCTTTGTAGTTTTTTCGTTTGACGCTTATGTCGTGAGATATTTGGCCCGGTGACGATCAATGGACCACAGTGTACAATGTTATTAGGCAATTTTTTGTTTCAGCACATTGAACTTCTTTATGAGTCACTGGCAGCTTTAATAATGGGTAATAAAGGTCATTTTTTCCTCTATGTTTGTAGTTATGGAAATTAGTATTCGTCTCAGATTATGATGGATTGTTTATGACGTATTTTATTACGGATGTATGTCAGGAGTTACGCAGGTACAGTGCCTAATTCCTCGACGAAGTGCCTCATGGCGACCGAGTGTGTACACCAGTCTAATTTTTATTATTCGCTTTTGTGCCACAAGTACTTTCTTTATAACTGTGATTCACACCAGAAAATTATTCCCTGATGGTTTATATTCAGTGAAAGTATGCCACTTATCTCAGGAGATTGATTAGTTTGTTTGCAAGACTACCGATTTTTTGATAGGCAAAAGAAGCTGAACTTAACTGTTTGAGAAGCTCAGTAATACACTTCTTCGAGTTCAACTTTTCATCAGCGTATACACACCAAACTTTCGAGTAATCTACCTTATATATGGACTCTTCCTCATGTGCTAGACAAGTTATTGGTCTGACTCTGTCTGTTGTAAAGAAATGAATATAGTGCGCTTTCTCGAAATGGAGGGAGAGTCCATTTTCAAAGAACCACACAATAATTCTTTGAAAAACGTATTTATCGATCTCTTCTATCGCTATCCCTCTTATTGAATTTAACATTAGAATCGTTTGCAAAAAGTACAAATTCTGCTTGTTGAATATTAAGTGGAAGTACACTCACATATGTAAGGAATACAGTGGACCAAAAATTGAGCCTTGTGCGACTCCCTTCGTAATTTCTCCCCAGTCTTTAAAATTTTATCTCTACATTCTTTTAATTATTCATCATAACTTCTTAGATTCTGTTTAAATGCGGTTCAAACCAGTTGTGTTTAAAGCTATCAATCCCATTAATAACTTTATAACGTCCATTCAGCAAGCTAGCACCATTATATTTGGGGATAGCAATTGCTTTAGCTGTGTCACGTTAAAATCTTGTTCTGCACTGATTTTATCTAAGGATAACTGACCTTCAAGGAACGTATGCTACAAGTTGAAATAATGTGCATCACTCTGAAGAAAGCGCTGACATGAATGCCGCAGCGAGAAAGATGTGCACTGCCACATGCTCTAGAGCAGAATAGTATGCACATTTCTAAAATCGTTTGCATGAATCTAATTACGATAACATTGGAACGACGACTGATTTGGTGAGGTTCGATCGACGCAACTCCATTAAATGCTCTTACCTGATACTTCTGGAATGTTGCATAAGATTTGGTACGTAGGACATCTGCAATTGAGAGCTGTGAGAAGTTAGAGAAATTCCATTGAGTTGTACTAATGTTTATTCAGGGAACGACCAGTTCTAGGATTTTAAAATCCCATCTTCAGGTGTACGACATTACTGTATTTTGTAATACTGTATGTTATGTGTTACCAATGCAGTAATTCCATAGACGTGGAGATAGAATTCTAAAATCCCGAAACCGATCGTGGTTTGAATAAATATTAGCAAAACTGAAGGGGAATTGGATTGTAATTCTGGAATACTGTTGGTCAAATTCTTCATACGTGTCATTATGGAATCAGAGACTATTGTTCAATGAGATTACCAACTTTATTTTTTTTATAATATGTGCACCTACACATCACCGTATTTTCTACATGACTCAGGCTTCGTTTTATTCTTTTGGAAACACTAACAGTGGTATCTTTACTGGCCATTTCTTGCTTACAGTTTACGTTTATCCTGAATTTTCTCATTTGAAAATTCATAAAAAAGCCTAAAAACGAAACCGGAGATGAGCAACAAAATACAGCAAGGCTGACAATGATTCCTATCTTTTTAACGGTCAGTAATGCAGACATTGGGTAGCCACGACTAGGAGAAACGGAAGGGATGTATTATTTCCTGTATTGTCTCCTTGTTTTCTTCCTCAACCCGTGCAGCCATTCACGGCTTGCTCAAATGTGCTTCCTTCTTGACAGTCTCAAACTTTGAGAGTGTCGAAGCTTTTACTGACTCTTAATAAAAATAGTGCAAAGGATACTAAATGGCTCGAACGATGATGGCAGTAGAGAATGTTCTAGGATCTGCAAAAAAATTTTAAGTCGAGCCACATATGGTTCCGTTTTGGCTCCTTTCTTATTCTTCCTCGGCAGACACTGATCGGAAGCTTTCCTTGGCAGACAAAAAAAAAAAAAAAAAAAAATGGTTCAAATGGCTCTGAGCACTATGGGACTTAACATCTATAGTCATCAGTCCCCTAGAACTTAGAACTACTTAAACCTAACTAACCTAAGGACATCACACGACACCCAGTCATCACGAGGCAGAGAAAATCCCTGACCCCGCCGGGAATCGAACCTGGGAACCTTGGCAGACACATTGAAACTCTATTTCTTTAAGGAAACGCAGTCCAATCAGTTTTACTTTTATGTTTATTTCTTTTCTGTCCATCCATATGTTGTCTCTAACTGCTGCACACATAAAAACCCATCAAATGGTTCTGTAAATTCATTGTTGATTTTTCTTTTTAATGTATTCATTTCAGTTAATTTAGTTGATATTCTGACATTCTATACATGTATATATTATGAACAACAGTGCTCTCCAGAGCGTCATTTTAATGACACTCTCAAGCTGGATTAACAGCTATCTGCCAATTTTTGTTCAAGATGATATTCGTCAATAAATTCGCACTTCAGTTGCCAATTAGCTGAGAGCGTCTGTGTTGAAGTGTTTATTTAACTAGTTGCTTTTCATTACATGAAGTTTTCCTCGAAACAAACAAGCTGAACTATTGACTGTGAGACTGCTATTGCAGTACGTGTCACTTCTATCAAGCACTAACCGACGTGTGCAAGCAAATAACAGAGCAGTATTATCCGACTGACAGTAAATAACACAGCATCTGTAGCAGTGCTACAGCTTCGCACAAACGGTACGGTTTGTGGTTAACAGTCCGCAAATAAATGGCTGTTATCCTGTACTGGAGATACGTTAGCCATGTTTACGACACGTTAGGTTCTATTCGGTTCACCTCTTGCATTTGCGTAATGTAGGGCTTTAACCTCACCTTCTCAAGAGCTACAGTAACAGTATACCACAAAACACATTCGCAGTGTCTATACCGACTCCGTATCTCGATAATGAGACATTCTTAGGCGCCAGGAATTTGGTCGTTCTATACACTGACAGCCGACGGTGAATAAAACATCACTAGCATTTGCCCACAGCACGATAATACGTTGTGAGTAACTATCGAAGAAGGTAATACTGTAGAATGTCGTGTTTGATGGATATACTCGAAATAGCAAAAGAAACTAATACAACTGCTTAATACTGTGTAGGGCCCCCGTGAACAGGCGGTAGTGCCGCAGAACGACGTGGAATCGACTCGACTTCTGTCTGAAGTAGTGCTGGAGGGAATTGACTCTATGGATCCTGCAGGGCTGTCCACAAATTTGTAAGGGTACGAGGGGGCGGAAAACTATTCTCAACAGCACGTTACAAGGCATCACAGATACGCTCAATAATGTTCATATCTGTGGAGTTTGGTGGCCAGCGGAAGTGTGTGTTCCTGGAGACACTCTATAGAACTCTGGACGTGTGGGGGTTACATTGTCCTGCTGGAATTCCAAAAGTTCGTCGGAATGCTCAATGGACATGAATGGATGTAAGTGATCAGGCATAATGCTTACGTGCGGGTCGACTGACAGAGTCGTATCTAGACGTAACAGAGATCCCATATCACTCCAGCTGCACACGTCCCACACCGATGCAGAGTCTACACAGCTTGAACAGTTCCCTGCTGACATGCAGGGTCCATGGGTTCATGAACTTGTCTCCATATCGGTACACGTGCGTCCGCTCGACACAATTTGAAACGAAACTCGACCGACCAGGCAATATAATTCCCGTAATCGACAGCCAAATGTGTGTGTTGGCGGGCCAAGGCGAGGCCCAAAGCTTTCGTGGTGCAGTTATCAAGGGTACATGAGTGGGTCTTCGGCTCCAAAAAACCATATCGATGATTATTTATTGAATGGCTTGCACGGTGACACTTGCTGGCCCAACATTGAAATCTCCCGCAATTTGTGGAATGAAATCCTGAACTCAGATTGGAATGTATACCGCAGAGACAGGCTGGACAATGAAGAGGGAGGTGTGTTTATATCGATAAGAAGTGCAATAGTATCGTAGGAAATTGACGGAGATCCGAAATGTGAAATAATTTCGGCGAAGGCCACGGTTAAAGCAGGCTCAGACATGGTAAGTGGATGTCTCTATAGGCCCCCTGGCTCAGCAGCTGTTGTGGCTAAGCACCTGAAGGAAAATTTGAAAAATATTTCAAGTAGAATTCCCCACCATGTTATAGTTCTGGGTGGAGATTTTAATTTGCCGGATATAGACTGGGAGACTCAAATGTTCATAACGGGTGGCAGGGACAAAGAATCCAGTGAAAATTTTGAAGTGCTTTGTCTGAAAACTACCTTGAGCAGTTAAACAGAGAACCGACTCGTGGCGATAACATATTAGACCTTCTGGTGACAAACAGACCCGAACTATTTGAAACAGTTAGCGCAGAACAGGGACCCGGCGATCATAAAGCGGTTACTGCATCGATGATTTCAGCCGTAAATAGAAATATTAAAAAAAGGTAGGAAGATTTTTATATTTAGCAAAAGTGACAAGAAGCAGATTACAGAGTACCTGACGGCTCAACACAAAAGTTTTGTCTCAAGTACAATAGTGTTGAGGATCAGTGGACAAAGTTCAAAACCATCGTACAACATGCGTTAGATGAGTATGTGCCAAGCAAGATCGTAAGAGATGGAAAAGAGCCACCGTGGTACAACAACCGAATTAGGAAACTGCTGCGGAAGCAAAGGGAACTTCACAGCAAACATAAACATAGCCAAAGCCTTGCAGACAAACAAAAATTACGCGAAGCGAAATGTAGTGTGAGGAGGGCTATGCGAGGGGCGTTCAATGAATTCGAAAGTAAAGTTCTATGTACAGACTTGGCAGAAAATCCTGAGACATTTTGGTCTTATGTCAAAGCGGTAGGTGGATCGAAACAAAATGTCCAGAAACTCTGTGACCAAAATGGTACTGAAACAGAGGATGACAGACTAAAGGCCGAAATACTAAATGTCTTTTTCCAAAGCTGTTTCACAGAGGAAGACTGCACTGTAGTTCCTTCTCTAGATTGTCGCACAGATGACAAAATGGTAGATATCGAAATAGACGACAGATGGATAGAGAAACAATTAAAATGGCTCAAAAGAGGAAAGGCCTGATGGGATACCAGTTCGATTTTACACGGAGTACGCGAAGGAACTTGCCCCCCTTCTTGCAGCGGTGTACCGCAGGTCTCTAGAAGAGCGTAGCGTTCCAAAGGATTGGAAAATGGCACAGGTCATCCCCGTTTTAAAGAAGGGACGTCGAACAGATGTGCAGAACTATAGACCTATATCTCTAACGTCTATCAGTTGTAGAATTTTGGAGCACGTATTATGTTCGAGTATAATGACTTTTCTGGGGACTAGAAATCTACTCTGTAGGAATCAGCATGGGTTTCGAAAAAGACGGTCGTGTGCAACCCAGCTCGCGCTATTCGTCCACGAGACTCAGAGGGCCATAGACACGGGTTCACAGGTAGATGCCGTGTTTCTTGACTTCCGCAAGGCGTTCGATACAGTTCCCCACAGTCGTTTAATGAACAAAGTAACAGCATATGGACGATCAGACCAATTGTGTGATTGGATTGAGGAGTTCCTAGATAACAGGACGCAGCATGTCATTCTCAATGGAGAGAAGTCTTCCGAAGTAAGAGTGATTTCAGATGTGCCGCAGGGGAGTGTCATAGGACCGTTGCTATTCACAATATACATCAATGACCTTGTGGATGACATCGGACGTTCACTGAGGCTTTTTGCAGATGATGCTGTGGTGTATTGATAGGTTGAACAATGGAAAATAGTACTGAAATGCAAGAGGATCTGCAGCGAATTGACGCATGGTGCAGGGAATGGCAATTGAATCTCAATGTAGACACGTGTAATGTGCTGCGAATACATAGAAAGAAAAATCCCTTGTCATTTAGCTACAAAATAGCAGGTCAGCAACTGGAAGCAGTTAATTCCATAAATTATCTGGGAGCACGCACTAGGAGTGATTTAAAATGGAATGATCATATAAAGTTGATCGTCGGTAAAGCAGATGCCAGACTGAGATTCATTGGAAGAATCCTAAGGAAATGCAATCGGAAAACAAAGGAAGTAGGTTACAGTACGCTTGTTCGCCCACTGCTTGAATACTTCTCAGCAGTGTGGTATCCGTACCAGATAGGGTTGATAGAAGAGATAGAGAAGATCCAACTGAGAGCAGCGCGCTTCGTTACAGGATCATTTAGTAATCGCGAAAGCGTTACGGTGATGACAGATAAACTCCAGTGGAAGACTCTGCAGGAGAGACGCTCAGTAGCTCGGTACGGGCTTTGTTAAAGTTTCGAGAACATACCTTCACCGAGGAGTTAAGCAGTATATTGCTCCCTCCTACGTATATCTCGCTAAGAGACCATGAGGATAAAATCAGAGAGATTAGAGCCCACACAGAATCATACCGACAATCCTTCTTTCCACGAACAATACAAGACTGGAATAGAAGGGAGAGCCGATAGAGGTACTCAGGGTACCCTCCGCCACGCACCGTCGGGTGGCTTGCGTAGTATGGATGTAGATGTAGATGTAGATGTAGAAGGTTTGCACTACTGTCGCGTTGACCGATTCTTGTCAGTCGTCGTTGGTCCCGTTCTCACAGGATCTTTTTGCGGCTGCAGGGATGTCGGAGATGTGATGTTTTATCGAATTCCTGATATTGACGGTACACTCGTGGTCTTATCGGAAAAATCCGACGTCATCGCTACCTCTTAGATGCTGTGTCCCGCCGCTCGTGCTCCAACTATAACACGACGTTCAAACTCAGTTAAATCTTGATAACCTACCATTGTAGCAACAGTAACCGATCTAACAACTACGTCAGAACCTTGTTGTTTTATATAGGCGTTGCAAACAGCAGCGCCTTATTCTACCTGTTTCTGTATCTCTGTATTTCAGTACTCATGCCTATACCAGTCTATTTGGCGATTCACTGTCGAAGGTGGTATGTTGTTGATACCTTCCCGTTTCTGCTTAGTACGGTATGTAGAAAACCCTTGGATAATTAATGACTCCGCGGCTCAATAAATGTGAATATGATCGTCTCCTGCTTCCTCCGGGGTTCAGAAATTGCCACATGTAGCAATGAATTAAGTGTAGCTCTCTTTGACACAGCTGGTACCCAACACTTTTCTTTTATTATCGCTTCAGGTGAGAGTCCGGTCGTAGATATTTCGGAAGCCCAGCGTTAATAATGAGTTTGTACTTTCTTTCCTGCGTCCACTGAATCTAGGTAATCCGACCCCATTTCACCCACTGTATGTGCAGCTCATACATAATACGCTTAACATGTCAGAAACTGCCTGAGGCTAAAGTGAAGTGATTAAATTATAAAAATAGGATCATCGTAACCATAGAAATATAATGTAGTATCATTGTCGTGAATACTATAATAATAATAATAATACCAATAATAACAAACGCGGTACCAACAGGTGTTTCAGGTCTAACGGTACCGACCAGTCGGCGTGTCATCCTCTGCCGTAACTCGTCACCGATGCAGATATGGAGAGGCATGTTGTCAGCCTACCGCTCTCCCGGCCGTTGTCAGCTTTCGTGACCGATATCGCTACTTCTCAATCGAGTAACTCATCAATTACCCTCACAAGGGCTGAGTGCACCCCGTTTGCAAACAGCACTCGGCACACACGGACAGTAACCCATCCAGCTGGTAGCCAAATTCGACAGCGTTTAACTTCGGTTATGTGATGGGAACTGGTGTTCCAACAGCGGCAAGTCAGTTGGCTTATAACAATTACAATAGTGGTAATAATAATAATAATAATAATAATAATAATAATTAATCCCGTGAAGGCCCGGGAAAAGAATAGGCGTCCGGTATGTTCTGCCAGTCGTAAAAGGCGACGAAAAGAACAAACCACTAATAGGGCTAACCCCCCTTTTAGTGTGATTACTTGGTTCAGGACAGAACTAAAGAAGCCTCGGACAAGCGCCGTCATGGTCGGGGACGACGCTTGAACCCTATGCCTGCCCACAGTGATAACGACACTGCTAGCCAACTGGAAAATGATTTGAATCCAAATAGAGGTGTTTTGCAGGATATGCTTCCTGCAACCACCCTAGAAGGAAAACAAAGAAAGAGGATGAGATGGTCAGATGAAGTTAATCGACACCTCGTGTTCTGTTATTACCAAGCAACAAACCTAGCAACCAACACAACTGGATACAGATCACAGGTATACACAACATTTAGTACCAGATACCCAGAATTAAAATTTTTAACAGAACAACGACTAGCTGATCAGATCAGTGTAATAATAAAAGATAACAGGATACCCAGTCAGAATTAGAAAACATCAAACAACAGGTACAACAAATACTAGAACAAAATAATGTGCAATCAAAAGAAGAAGAAAATACAGTAATGGACTCAAACATCCCAGAGCAAACAAACGAAGAACAACACACATCAATTAAACAATCAGAGGAAAACGACATCTTAAGACAGCCACCAGAACAAGCACAAATAGAACACGAAGTGACACACATGTTAGATATAGAAGAGAAATTTCAGCTGATATATATAGAATACAAAGACACAAATACAGACGTTAGACCATTCTTGCATAGACCACCAAATAACCCACAAGTCGAAACAACAATAACAACTATCAACACCATCATACACAACAAAATAAATGAAAATACAACCATGGGAGAGTTACAACTACTGGTCTATGTAGGAGCACTCACTACACTAAATATACACACTAGGCAGAGATCAGAACCAACCAACACACAGAAGAAACCCACAAAACCAGCATGGCAACACAGGCTACAGATCAGAATAGAAAAACTGAGAAAAGACCTCGGACAGCTAACACAATTTATAAGAAATGAAATATCAGACAAAAAACGAAAAAGGTTAGGTAAAATCTCACAAGAAGAAGCAATAGAGCAATTAGATGAAAAGAAGCAGAAATTACAAGCATAGGCCAAACGACTTAGAAGATACAAAAAAAGTGAAAATAGAAGGAAACAAAACCAAACATTCAACACAAACCAAAACAAATTTTACCAGACAATAGATAACACACACATTAAAATAGACAATCCACGAAACATAACAGACATGGAACACTTCTGGAGCAACATATGGTCAAACCCGGAACAACATAACAGGCATGCACGGTGGATACAAGCAGAAACAGACTCATACAAGATGATTCCACAAATGCCTGAATTGATAATTTTGCAACACGAAGTCACCCGATCAATTAATTCTACGCACAATTGGAAAGCCCCTGGAAATGATAAAATAGCAAATTTCTGGCTAAAGAAGTTCACCTCAAAACATTCACATCTAACTAAATTATTTAACAGTTACATTGCAGACCCATACACATTCCCTGATACACTTACAAATGGAATAACCTATCTGAAACCTAAAGATCAAGCAGACACAGCAAACCCAGTTAAATATCGCCCCATAACATGCTTACCAACAATCTACAAAATATTAACTTCAGTCATTACACAGAAATGAATGACACATACAACACAGAACAAAATTATAAATGAAGAACAAAAAGGCTGCTGCAAAGGAGCACGAGGATGTAAAGAGCAACTGATAATAGATACAGAGGTGACATATCAAGCTAAAACCAAACAAAGGTCACTGCGCTACGCATACATTGATTACCAAAAAGCTTTTGTTAGTGTACCCCACTCAAGGTTACTACAGGTATTGGAAATATACAAAATAGATCCTAAATTGATACAGTTCCTAAACATAGTTATGAAAAACTGGAAAACCACACTTAATATCCAAACTCTAATAATATCACATCACAGCCAATACAGATTAAGCGTGGAATATACCAAGGAGACTCATTAAGTCCATTCTGGTTCTGTCTTTCTCTGAACCCACTATCCAACATGCTAAATAATACAAATTATGGATATAATATTACTGGAACATACCCACACAAAATCACACATTTGCTATACATGGATGATCTAAAACTACTGGCAGCAACCAATCAATAACACAACCAATTACTAAAGATAACAGAAGTATTCAGCAATGATATAAATATGGCTTTTGGAACAGACAAATGTAAGAAAAATAGCATAGTCAAGGGAAAACACACTAAACAAGAAGATTACATATTGAATAACCACAGTGACTCCATAGAAGCGATGGAAAAAACAGATGCCTATAAATATCTAGGATACAGACAAAAAAAGGAATAGATAATACAAATATTAAAGAAGAACTAAAAGAAAAATATAGACAAAGACTAACAAAAATACTGAAAACAGAATTGACAGCAAGAAACAAGACAAAAGCTATAAATACTTACGCTATACCAATATTGACCTACTCATTTGGAGTAGTGAAATGGAGTAACACAGACCTAGAAGCACTCAATACACTTACACGTTCACAATACCACAAATATAGAATACATCACATACATTCAGCAACAGAAAGCTTCACATTAAGCAGAAAGGAAGGAGGAAGGGGATTCATCGACATAAAAAACCTATATTATGGACAGGTAGACAATTTAAGAAAATTCTTTCTAGAACGAGCAGAAACTAGCAAAATACACAAAGCAATCTCACATATAAATACATCGGCTACACCACTGCAATTTCATAACCACTTCTACAACCCTTTAGATCACATAACATCAACAGATACGAAGAAAGTAAATTAGAAAAAGAAAACACTACATGGCAAGCACCCGTATCATCTAACACAGCCACAGATCGATCAAGACGCATCCAACACATGGCTAAGAAAAGGCAATATATACAGTGAGACGGAAGGATTCATGATTGCAATACAGGATAAAACAATAAACACCAGATATTACAGCAAGCATATTATTAAGGATCCCAATACCACAACAGATAAATGCAGACTTTGCAAACAACAAATAGAAACGGTAGATCACATCACAAGTGGATGTACAATACTAGCAAATACAGAATACCCCAGAAGACATGACAATGTAGCAAAAATAATACATCAACAGCTTGCCTTACAACATAAACTTATAAAACAACATGTTCCCACATACAAGTATGCACCACAAAATGTACTGCAGAATGATGAATACAAATTATACTGGAACAGAACCATTATAACAGATAAAACAACACCACATAACAAGCCTGACATCATACTCACCAATAAAAAGAAGAAATTAACACAACTAATCGAAATATCCATACCCAATACAACAAATATACAAAGGAAAACAGGAGAAAAAATTCAAAAATACATCCAACTGGCTGAGGAAGTCAAGGACATGTGGCATCAGGATAAAGTTGACATTATATCAATTATACTATCAACTACAGGAGTCATACCAAACAATATCCACCAGTACATCAATGCAATACAGCTACATCCAGACTTAAATATACAATTACAGAAATCCATAATTATTGATACATGATCAATTACCCGAAAGTTCCTAAATGCAATATAACATACACCGTACAGTTAAAAGGAAGCGACGCTTGATCAAGGTCCGCGTCACTTTCCATTTTTAACCAGACTTAACGTCTGAGAAAGTAAAGAAATAATAATAATAACAATGATAGTAACTAAATCTCGGCTAATACTGGGGAGGGTGGCACAGACACTGGAATCGATTCTGTGGGGAAAGCAGTTTCAATCCATAGCGGCTAATCGAGTTCAAGATTTCTGTGAGTTCTCTAAATCGCTTAACGCAAACACCTGAACGGTTATTTTGCAAAGGACGCGACCACACCGTCTCCAGTGACCTTGTCGTCGACGGTACGTAAAAACCGAAAAAACTCTTTTCGTTTACGCTCGGCAGTAGTATAAAAATGCAGCGGTCACTTTCACGTCAGTCTTATTTCTTCGCCTTTGTCAATAGTATCTTGGAGACATATCTAAGGGATAAATTCTTCTCGGATAACACTGAAGGTAATCAAAGGTTGCTTTACAGACACTGCCCTCACACAAAAGTCGTTCAAATGGCTCTGAGCACTATGGGACTTAACATCTTAGGTCATCAGTCCCGTAGAACTTAGAACTACATAAACCTAACTAACCTAAGGACATCACATACATCCATGTCCGAGGCAGGATTCGAAACTGCGACCGTAGCAGTCCCGCGGTTCCGGACTGCAGCGCCTAGAACCGCACGGCCACCACGGCCGGCACCCTTAACACTGGTGAGCAAAACTTAAGGAGGAACGTAAATTTCGCATGACGCTAAGTAGCTGAGCACGATGAAACTTCAAACATACATAAGAAGAGCCGCAACAGTATAATACAGAAAGTAACTGAGAGACATACACAATGAGACGAACAGGGATTACAGTTTTATACAAATAAATAATTGGAGTAAACTCACCCCAATTTTTCATGGTACAGTGGACATCACAAAAGGCGGAACGTAGTAGTAATGTGGTGTGTGATCACCGCGGACAACACTGCAAGCTCTGTAACATGCTCCTAGCTTAGCAAAGTTGCTAGGGATGTCTTGTGATAGTGCCTTCCTTTCCTCGGCAGGCTTGCCTGACAACTGCTGGATGATCGCTGGATCGTGTGGACGTGCTGCAGTAAATCTTCCCATCGCACTCCACATGCTCGATGGAATTTAAATCGAGTAAACAGGCAGGCCAGTCCATTTGCCGAATAACCTATCGTTACAACGTCTCGATTTGCGCCGTTCGATATGATCGCGCACTGTCATCCATAAATATGAAGACATAGTCGATTTCTTCCCTGGAAAGACTCTCATGGAAAAGGGGTGTAGTATCACAATAATGTTAACGCTTAGACGTGCAATGCTGAGCAACGGCTGCCACGATGAACAAACAGTGTCTTCTCAACGACTGTTAAGCCTCTGCAGCAGGCACCTGCTTTATACTCCCATGGTGACTGCTGTTCATCGGGGATGAGGGCTGGTCTTTGCACGACAATTCAGCAACTGGATGTCCACTGAGTGGCTGTAGGTGGCATCTTCAGATGAATCACGTTATGGTCCATCGGACAGATGGCCGTTGGCGTGTACGGCTTGAAATGGAGTCTGTAAGAGGCAGCGTTATGGCCTGGGGAAAGTTTTCGTGGCATTCCCTGAGAGATCTTGTCACTCTGAAAGGCACAGTAGCTCAACACAGGTATGCATTTATCCTTGGAGACCACGTCCACCCCTACATGCAGTACGGTTTTGCTCGGCAAAACGGAACCTTCCAGCAGGTCAGTCCAACGTCAAGCACACCTCGAAGTGTACGTCAGTGGTTTGAAAAGCACCAGGATGAGTGTACTGTACTTCCCTGATTACTATATTCCCAGGATTTAAACCATTCCGAAAAAGCTGTGACACCAGTTCAATCGGGCTGTTCAGCCTACCGATCCTCAATTGAAACGCTTACGCTACGGTCGCAGGTTCGAATCCTGACTCGGGCATGGATGTGTGTGATGTCCTTAGGTTAGTTAGGTTTAAGTAGTTCTAAGTTCTAGGGGACTGATGACCTTTGATGTTAAGTCCCATAGTGCTCAGAGCCTTTTTTTGAAACATCTAGCCCAGCTGGCCCCGGCAATGGAGTTGTTACCTCTCGGAACCTTATTGACTTTCTTCCATGTGGCTCTTCAGTCTTTTGACTGGTGCTCAGGTGAGTGTATTCCTCTCGTGTTAACATACCAAACGAATTACAGTGTCAAGTTGTTGAAGCAATTCAATAAAATCTTCCAATTTTGACTCCTAATACTTTATACTTTTCACAGAACTATTGTGAAAAATCATTGTCCCCACATATAACTAGCAAATACGGCCGGATTTCTCGCATATTGGTTGAGTGCCGGTTTGCGTGTGCGTAACTGCTGCCTCGCGGTCCCCGAAGCAATTTGCTTGCATCTGATGACGCTCGTGACTCGGAATATGGGATGCTTTGCAGGTGCAATTAGGTTCACACACGTAGGTAACACTACCAGTTTCAGGCTGCAGACACCAGTGGAAATGCATCAAACCTCCTGAGTGATTCATTAAATTATGTATCGTTGCTCACTGTCCACCATGAGTTACCTGCAACTTACTTCTTGTATCTTGTGAGAAGAATTATGCGGATATTTTATGAAAGGAATTAGTTTTAATACAGGTACACTGATAAGCAGTTCGGAGGCAGAAAGTAGAAATGGTACAATCGCCTACTGAACCAAACAGAGTAAAAAAATGGTTCAAATGGCTCTGAGCACTATGGGACTTAACTTATAAGGTCATCAGTCCCCTAGAACTAAGAATTACTTAAACCTAACTAACCTACGGACATCACACACATCCATGCCCGAGGCAGGATTCGAACCTGTGACCGTAGCGGTCGCGCCGTTCCAGACTGTAGTGCGTATAACCGCTCGGCCACCCCGGCCGGCAAGCAAACTGAGTAAATGACCTCTAAAGTCAAATGGCTATTTCAAAGAAATTGTGTATTTTCGAAACATCAGATATTGGTCTGTGTGTAGTAGCAGGTGCTGTTAGAGATATGGTATTGTGCCACATACAATTTTAGGTGTATTAAAAATACATATAATTATTGAAACTTCCTGGCAGATTAAAACTGTGTGCCCGACCGAGACTCGAACTCGTGACCTTTGCCATTCGCGGGCAAGTGCTCTACCACTGAGCTACCGAAGCACGATGCACGCCCGGTACTCACAGCTTTACTTCTACCAGTACCTCGTCTCCTACCTTCCAAACTTTACAGAAGCTCTCCTGTGAACCTTGCAGAACTAGCACTCCTGAAAGAAAGGATATTGCGGAGACATGGCTTAGCCACAGCCTGGGGGATGTTTCCAGAATGAGATTTTCACTCTGCAGCGGAGTGTGCGCTGATATGAAACTTCATGGCAGATTAAAACTGTGTGCCCGACCGAGACTCGAACTCGTGACCTTTGCCATTCGCGGGCAAGTGCTCTACCACTGAGCTACCGAAGCACGACTCACGCCCGGTACTCACAGCTTTACTTCTGCCAGTACCTCGTCTCCTACCTGTGTGTTGAAACTTTTTAAAGTAAAACAGATACAAGTTCTATATTTTGGATGTTTCATAGTAGAGCATACGATGTACGCAGTGAAATTAATGTTCCTCATAAAGACAATAATATTTGAAAAATAAAAGCAAAATTAATGTAATAAGGTGATAAACAATGGATAGCTTGTAAATAAAATAAAAAAATATACGAAAATGGTTTGGTTCCAACAGAGACGTGAGATTAACGCAGTCACTTTCTTTAATCCCGTCACAGCCAGTGTTTCTAGGATCATAATCACATCGTTGCGTGATAGCTCTTGAAGAATATTCTTCCTGCGGAAACTTTGGTCGAGTTGTGCCATTGTGTTGTGGACTTTTCGGTCTTCGTCGTCCTTTTTCTCGGCAGCTGCCTCTTATTTCTCCATTCCTTTTTTATACACTCGTGCTGCCTGAAGTAAGAGAAGAGGAGATATTGTTTTAGAACTCATGATAAAGTTGACGATGTAGTTATTCTTCTCCTACACATGTTTCCACTACGAAAATTTTACTTCAGACTCATCTTTATGCAAAAGCTGCAGACTAAGTAATGGTGGTGTACTATTGAGCCTCCTAAAACGCGCTTCTTTAAACTCGATATCATGGGTTAGTGGCTACCTGAACTTCATTGTTTGAAAATTTCATTTGCTGATTCAGATCTACCTGCCATTCCTCCATTGTACTTTGTATTTTCCTGTGTCTTTAACACCTTTGTTCTTTGCTAAGGCATCCATAGTTTTAATTGAAAGTATGTTTTCTGTTTTCATTGCTACTAGGGACAATTGTTTGCTGACTTTCTTCAGACTTCCATCCTTTCTTGGGGAAGAAATACGTATTTTAAGCGTATCTTTGTCTTTTCGGAGACACCAAAATCATATTCTACATATGTGTGGGCAGATTAAGGACTTTGAGATCTATTTATTCACTGTTTCAAAATGTGACCTATCTAAGCATGCATTAAAGGCACTGAAGCTCCAAAGAAACTGGTATAGGCATGCGTATTCAAATACCGAGATACGTAAATAGGCAGAATACGGCGCTGCGGTCGGCAACGTCTATGTAAGACAACAATTGTCTTATGCCGTTCTTAGAGCGGTTACTGTTGCTATAATAGCAGGTTATAAATAATTTAAGTGAGGTTGAACGTGATGTCATTGTCGGTGCACGAAGTATGGGACATAGCACGTCCGAGGTTGCGATGAAGTGGGGATTTTTCGATGCAACCATTTCACGAATGTACCTTGAATTTAAGGAACACGGTAAAGCATCAAGTCTCCCGCATCGCTACGGCCGGGAAAAGATCCTGCAAGATGGGGACCAACGACGACTGAAGAGAATCGTTCAACATGACAGAAGTGCTACCCTTCCACAAATTGCGGCAGATTTCAATGTTGGGGCATCAAGTGTCGCCATGCAAACAATTCAGCACTCTTCAGAGTTTAAACATTTCCGCTGGCCTACAAACACCCGTGACATGGACATTATTGGGCATATCTTGGATTCCTTGTAACGTTGTTTTCTCAAGAGATCTCACCCCCTCATACTCTTGCGGATTTATGGACAGCCCTGCAGGATGCATGGTGTCAATTTCCTCCAGCACTGCTTCAGAGTCCATACCACGTCGTGTTGCGGCACTTCTGCGTGCTCGAGGGGATATTACACTACTGCTGCACTTTAAGAAAAGATACATATCTGAAAACTCATGCCATTCGTCCGCCATATTGCTTATACTAGTTGCGTTCTAAATGCCGTTTAGGCATTAGTTTGAAGCTTAATCATCACAGAGTGTAGCAATATGCAGGAAATTGCTTGTACCTCCTTTACTTCAGCTTAACAAATGTACATTTGGATCATTTTCTTGTGAACTGTCACTTGTACCACCTGTTATCCGAGCCCCTCAGTTGAACTAGAGATTCTTTCCTGACGCTCCATTTTGCAATGATGACGACTGAGACGCTTCAAAACATGTTTCGATGAGGAGCGAGCCTAATTTGTGATTCCAAATACCAGCGTCATACAATTCACAATTACGGGTCGGAAACGTGTACATATACACTGAGATGAAAAAGTTATACGACAGAGATATGCACATTTACAGATGGCGGTAGTATCGCGTGCACAAAATATAAAGGACAGTGCATTGATGGAGATGTCATCTCTACGCAGGTGATAAATATGAAAATGTTTCCGACGTGATTATGGCCGCACGTGGGGAATTAAGAGACTTCGAACGTGGAATGGTGGAGCAAGGCGCATGGGATAGTTCATTTCGGAAATATTTAGGGAGTCAATGTTCCAGGATCCACATTGCAAGAATGTGCCGGGAACATCAAATTTCAGGCATTACCTCTGGCCACGGACAATGCAGTGGCCGACGGTTGCTGGTATCTGTCCTCACAATACGGTGCCCTTGGCTTCTTTCTGTCATACGTGACTGTCTAGGTCCTCGTCAGGGGATATGGAGACATTACTTGCAGCATGGCCTTTCGCATCACTTGTGTTAACGTAGATTTATATTTACAGAATGTTTCATTTTCTGTTTCCAAATTTTCAGCGCTATACCTCGTGAGTCCAACAAATTTCGAGAGCGGATTTATAAAATATAGAGAAAAGTTAAGACTGTAGTTTTTACGCTTCAGCTGTTCTACGTAGTCTCCCCCAAATTGAGTACAACGCACTGATCCAAGTCGAACTTTCCTTGGGATGTTGTTCAACTCGCGAATCACATTCTCATCTTCTTCAGTGTTGGGAACCATATTTTCTACTTTTTCGTCTTGTGATAGGTTCGTACTGATGAGATCAAGTCTCTTCACCCGTTATAATTTTTTCCGTAAAATAACCGTCCGCAGTTCACGTTTGAACTAAGTCGCGACAGGCGCTCACTCGCCGCTTTTGTTCGAAAGTCAATCAACGTGGCACAAACTATGCGAACACTTTCTCATTTTCAGGATATTGTGGACAATATCTTAAATACTGATCTAGAAACGTTGCTCGATGTCGATTTGTGACACCAACTAGGGCCGATCGTCTACTACTGAACAGTACCTGCTCACAATTGACTGATATAATGTATATCTGTTGTTTACAGCTGTTAGTTGAAGTTTTCACCATAGTTACTGGACTGACGTTCCGTGCACGACTCGAATAAAACCAGTCTCGGAACTGTTTGAGCGGACCTCTGTCGGCAGCTGTGAACAGCGAAACACGTCTGTTACATTTGACATGAAACTGTAGTAAGCAATTATTCGATAGAATTATATTTGTTTTGATTTGAGTGTCTCTGAATTTTTTAAATGACATCTTTTAATTTCTAAATTGTATGTTTGTTATGGATTCCAGCGTACCATTTTAAAATGACTTAAGAGAGGATACTGAAATTGTGAAAATTAAAATAAATAGTTCAGTCCGTAGCAAACATTAAGTACTCGTTTCAAATTAAATAAAAACGATTTACTGCTTATGGCTGAGAAACCTCAATCATTTGCTACCACTCATGATACACGGTAACACTTTGAAGGGAATGATCCTGTAGACATTGTTAGATGTCATTATAGAACACTTTTAAGATATAACAAGGACAATGAAACGCTGAAGACGAGCGATTATCTGCCAGTATTCGAAGTATATTTAGCACTTCGAATATTAGCAGGTATTAAAGAGAGACGGACGCTAAACTGGGATGTTCTTACCATTTATGCTCATTTGTCTGCTGCGTTATAATTCTCATATAACGACGCCTACTATTACAGATGGACAGTGCGCGTGACCGACTACATGAAGGAGGTATACTCTGATAGCATACATTCACGTCGGTAATACTTCGAAATTGTCGCTGCCTTTACAAGTGTCACATTGGATAAGATCGGCCACGCAGATTATTCAGAGTTAATGAATTTATTTAAAGTTTCTGTTAATGATACTAAATAGAAGCTTTTTGTTTTTCCAGTTTAGTCACTCCATGCTGCTGTAAAACCCATACTTACATAAGTTTTGGCGTCGCTAATAGTAACATCATTATCTGAAGTATTTTTGTAATTAACTCCCTCAAAAGCAACTAACTAGCTTTCTGTTACCTTCATTGAAAAGACTCTCTCATAATCATGAATAGGATTTCTATGTGCATCAGTGTAGGAGCTGAGCGCAGACAGACGAATGTTTTTCCCAGTATTCAAAAGATCGTTCAGCTGCTGTATGAACTATGTTGTTGATTCAAATGTTACACGTTAGATCAAATTTCAATTGCTTTTTAAAAGTCTTCATGATTTGTTCCATGTTGCATTTAATTATCTCTCAGGTATAACTTTTCTTTTATCTTTTTGAAGTGTGTGTTGTGCTCCTTATTAGACATTTCAAACCAGTCAGATTTAGGCACATTGTCAACTATAAATTATGGGTCTACGACAATGAAGAATTAACACAGGGGAGTGTGTCTGTTGTACAGAACTTATCGATGCAGGCATAACACCGGCGGTTCGTGATAGGCCAATATGATTGCAATGGGCGTACAACAAGTAAGATCTTATTTCAGTTACAGGGAGTCAGGAAAATATACATCATTTAACAAACATTATAGAAAGAGAGCCACGATGTTATACAAACATGCACTCGTCTGGAAAAGTCAAAAAGACTCTAGAAGACACACACTCCTACCCCTTTTCTAAAACGTCCATTACGTGGCACGATTCACAAGTACATTTTAGGAATATGACGACTGCTTTGTGTAGGCGCTCTCATCACGGCTCTTTTCGCGGCATACATTCCCTCGAACAGTTTACGACTTTGTTCGTAAAGTAGATAGTTGAAAACGCTTTCTAATGTATGCAAATAAAATCAGTCTCGTTCTTAAGCTTTTACAGTTTTTGGAATCACAAGAATTAAAGTACATTTGGTAACACGATAGCTTTGCTTCAGATTACTAATGGCGAGGAGGCTACCAATCATAAATGAGGGGTACAGAAATTCGCACTAGTTAAGCTATTGTCAGATATGTTTTCTTCTTAATGTCTCATTATTTGCCTGATGTTTGTGACTCACTGATTCCATATTTAGTATTAATAATAACTATGTATTGACACTTCGATAGTATCGGAATAGACCTAAGGACGTCTACATAATCTCCCAGTACTAATTGATTTGTAAGTGTTTTAAGCTTTTCTTTAATACAAAAGTCTTGTTTCGGACAAGTCATAGTACAGAGGTAGTTCTTTGTATTGACGAGCCACACTGTTTATTAAATTATACATAAAGCTAAGAAGTAAACGACATAAATTTCAACTACAGCAAAATAAAGGTTTCAACAAAACTTTAGAGCACAGATATTAGCCATTCTTGCCATTTGTTATTAAAAGTCATTCTCAAGACTAAATCACTCATTTGAATTCAGGTTCTATTAAGGTGAAAACACTAAATTAGAAGATAAAGCAAAATGCAAAAATTATGCTGTGTTTTCAACCAAGCGACTTGAGTGGGGGCAGATTAAAATAATTGAAACAGAGACTTCGAAGTTTTTGTGAAATTGCAGGAATAGACGGTTTGGTCTTTCACCATAGGACTGAGAATTGTAGGTTGAGCCAAATGAGTAAAAGGTGACTTGGACGACAGAGAGTGCTACCCGGGAGGCTTAACGCGATTGGTGGGTACAAAACGTTTTAAACTTTGGCAACATTCCATTCAGTCCTGGTAACGATAGCTGTAGGAGATCACGAAGTGTAAGTCTGAAATCCAAGTAAATGGCTTGGACGGATGAAACGATTAAAATGCTAATCAAAAATTGCCAAATCAATGGCAACAACGTCCCAGGGTTCGAAGCAATCGTAGGAACCTGTGAAGTTCACAAAGTACTAAGTACGGACAGCTTTCTAACAGTCATAAATGAGAACAATGAGATATTTAGAAAAAAATCAAATGTGTACAGAAAGGATAGGCTAATAGAAAATACAGTTGGTGCATTTGCTTCTGGCTCATAACCAGATGGAAGCTCACCCCAGATGTAAGCGAAATCCATAAAGAAAATCTTTATTTGCACGCACGTATGTTCCCCTATCGTACAGCCGTCATTAGGGAAACTATCTACAATTTATTCGCCTGTGTTCCCACGTCGGACTTTCGAGTCCTCCAAAAATGGATCAAATGGCTCTAAGCACTATGGGACTTAACATCTCAGGTCATCAGTCCCCAAGACTTAAACCTAACTAACCTAAAGACATCACACAGATCCATCCCCGTGGCAGGGTTCGAACCTGCGACCGTAACAGCAGCGCGGTTCCGGACTGAAGTGCCTAAAACCTCTCGGCCACAGTGGCTTCGAGTCCTCCCTCGAGCAGGTGTTGTCCTTAGCGTAAGTTAGTTTAAGACAGATTAAGTAGTGTGTAAGCCTAGGGACCCGAGCAGTTCTAGGCACTTCAGTCCGGGAGCGCGAGACTGCTACGGTCGCAGGTTCGAATCCTGCCCCGGCCATGAATGTGTGTGATGTCCTTAGGTTAGTTAGGTTTAAGTAGTTCTAAGTTCTAGGGGACTAATGACCTCAGCTGTTAAGTCCCATAGTGCTCAGGGACAGTATAGGCCTAGGGACCGATGACCTCAGCAGTTTGGTGCCATAGGAACTTGTCACAAATTTCCAAGAATTTAACAATTTACTGATATAATTACTGTTTTCTAAGAGATTGGCGGGACAAGCTTTTGTACGAAACTATACTAAATGCTTTCTTTGAAAGTTCACTCATGATGGAAATATATACGACCTACAACCAACCAATAGATACGAACTATTTGGGATTATCCATCTAGAAACTGATATCAGTGACCATGAGGTATGGTAACAAGAATGATTACAAAACCACGAAGAGCGGCTAATGAACACTGTAAGATTTGAAGTTTCCCGCAATGGGGACGCTCCAACAAGAACACATGAATATACAGCAAAAAACACATTTCACTCAAAAGTTTCTCTTGTGAATGTTTGACGCGCAAATCCGTAACTACAGATTTATCACTGCACCAAAAAGGAGCAAGCTGAAAATGGAGTTGAAAAATATTCCTCTTCTGGAAACTTGTAAAGGGAACAGAATTATCTCTTCGAATTACTGAAATTAATTAATTGTTGAATCACTGCTTTGAATATGAATCACTGCCGGTGGGCAGGCTCTTAATAAACATATCCAATGAAAAACTTAAGTCTGTCAATAGAAATATTGCCTTCCTCGGCGTGTAAGGAGAAATCTGAATTACACTGGCAAAAACGAAGTCCGCAGTTACAGTGCCTTTAGAAACTTAAAATTTGCTACCTCAGCCTGAGGCAAGCCCGCCGATCACTGCGGCCAAAATCAAACACCAGTGAGGTGCCTCACATCGAGCAGAACGGCGCCGTAACAGAGTGGTCTGATGAGCGGGTGGCGCTGCATCTGTCAGTGGTCGGCTGCATGGTCGGCGGCCACCAGGAAGCTGACTGAGACGGATGTGCATGCGGAGCCCAGAGCGCGGCCCTAAACACAGTGTCGGAGGATGCCTGCAGGACTCCTACTGGCGGCGCGATGTATTTGTCGAATAATAATGTAGTACGACATTCTCCGCTAATGAAGCCGGTTGTTCGCGGACGTCTTCGTCGCCGAGTGACCTTCGCGACGAAAGGGCCATCTGGCGCCTACCATTGACCTTTGCTGAACGCTCCCCTGCAGACGCTGGCGATGTGGCGTCGGTACATAGACGCGACACAGCATTTCTGTTGCTCCCTACCGCCCCCATTACACCCTCCTGAAAACGACAGAGGGCCGAAATTGGTGTCCTGGTTAGTAATAAACCGTTTCAGTTGTATTTGTCCTTTATTTTCAGCTCAAAACCAGTAACACGACGCTAAAACCAACATTAGTGCTAAGAAGCTCGAAATTTTGTACCCAACATTTGATCGTCAGAGCTATACACTGCTAAATCTAGCTCAAATGGTTTATTAATACCCCAGAAGGTTACTCATAACTGTGGTCATCCAGCCCACAAGGATGTCCGCACCGCCGTCGGGGTCGGGCGATAGCGGCGTTGTGTACCTCCTCGGCGCTTACGGCTGGGGTGGCTGGGCTGGGGTCCTGTGACATCTGGCGCCACACTGTAGGAGAGGGTTCGTCCATGTCGTGGTTGGTCTCAGGTGCAATCTCGGACGGATATATGGAACAGAGAACAGAGTTAGCCTGCCTGACAGAGGGAGGATGTCTTGACTTGAAGGCACTTGGTTGACATGAATTATGTATCAGGACCAATCCTGTGGCATACCTCTTGCGTAGCACGTCCCAGGATTGCTGTAATAATGGCAGGACGCCAGCGGAGTTGAGTACGTCCAAATGTTGGGGATCACACAACTTCGTGTGAAGAGAAGCAGTGTCTGCCTCAGTGGGTGTTGGCTCTGTTCTTGAGGATAAAGGAAAGATAGAGAAGAATGTTGAGGCCGATTGCCGAGCCGTTAGGCCAGAGAGTAGCCATCTTGTAGCATGGCCCTGTACGTTGCAAGGGAAAGAGTCAGAGTGTCATCAAGTAGGTAGTGACGACAAATTTCGACATTTGTGTCTTAAAAATGGGAAGAAATAGTTCCGATACGCCGTTAGAGGCTGGACGGAAGTGTGAGGCAAAGTGTTGCCGTAAATTCGGAAGAGGTGAATCGAGGACCATTATCAATAACCAGAGTTTCTAGAAGGCCTTCTAGGGAAAAAAAAGCAGGTCAGTACTTTGATGCTGTGTGCGGAAGATGTGGAGGGTATAAGGTAATTAAAGGTAAACCTGTACTCGAAATCGACTGCCACAAGCTATGATTCACTTAGGAAGGGTCCAGAAAAATCGAAATGGACACCGTAAAACGGAGGAGGAGGGCCATGGAAAATAACGATAAGCATGGTGGCTTGTTTGCTTTGGTTTATAGAAAAGGAGGCCAATATGGATTTGACGGCCAAGTCCATGCCCCACAAATATATTGGCGAGCGAGGCATTTGGTGGGCACGATCTCCCAATGCCTCTCATGAAGAAGGACAAGGACCCGATTATAGAGTGTGCTCTTGTCGCTCTTGCATGGTGTTCTTGTCCATTGGCCATGAAGATCTCCTGGCAGTGGATAACCTGGAAAGATCTTCTGTGTTGGCATGGTGAGCCATGGACTACAACAATGTTTCCAAGAAACGAAATTACACAAAATACATAAATATATGTGTCCTCAGAACGTAAAGAAGAAGGATCAGTCACAAAAGAAGAAGGATTAGTCACAACAAAACGTTAATGCTAACAAATATAGCAGCAAAACATTTTTACATGCTAAAATCATGTTTAAAAAAAAAAAAAACAGTGAATGTATTAACTCGCCAATGAAATTCAAAATTACATCGTTTGGTTTGCAGATGACAAGCCATCACTGCAGTACACCATACAGTTGGTCCTGCAAAACTATATAGCCTACTATCACGATAAGAAGCAAAACGTAACAGAAACGTCCTTTATTTCTCACTTCGTTATATCAGTTACAACTAAAGTATGTCCACATTTAAAGTTTTCAACAAACAAAAACCCACTGATGATGGCGCAGAGGTGCTGAAACATGCTTAGGCAAAGAAGAAAAACAGTGTGTTGGCAAAAAGACGGAAACGTATGTATGTAATTTAACGTCAAACACGGAAAGAAAGGCAAGAGCTGCAGATCCAAAAGATGTACATACACTTGATAGACATCTACCTAGTAGAATAACTCGTAATGGGGGGAATCCTGCATAGTGTACAGCTTTGTGAGCTTTGTGAAAAAACAGCGAAAATTCGTAATCGGTCGAAAACAAAGAATATGGCCATATGCAATTTCTAGAGGGTAACGCCTTTAACCTTCAGTGAACAGGGTAGCAGAATCATACAGAAAGATCCCTCACAAAGAGCAGAGAAATTTATATGTAGAGGCCGTAAGTTGCAGCAAAGTCAGCGTCCAGACACTCATGGGTGACACACTAATTGAACTAGAGGGTAACAAAGCTTAAAGAAGAATGATGGACACATTTAAAATTCTCAGAACTATTGCCACAGTTTATGTCGCGTTCCACAGCAAAGATGGGAGTTACAGATACTTGTTCAGGGGTGTTCAGCAATAACTGAAATTGTTAAAACTAATCAAGACAAGTTTCCTATGGAATCCCCGTCAAATACTACACAAATTTAGCGGCTAAATGACCTCCCATTACTACTGTGTACCTCGAAGAGAGGTACAGATTCTAGAAAGACAGATTTTGCGAAACACAGTTCGCCCTTTTCTCTCGTGACATCCTGAAAGCCGTGGAACAAGGCTTTCAGGAGGACGAAATATTTCATGAACTCCGAAAGTATTTGACTCGGCACCATTCCAATGTTTATTAACGAAAATAACATCTTGTGGCAAACAAAACTGGTGGCTGTATTATAGATTTGTTGCATGAGAGGATTCACCTTGCGACCTTACACTGTGAGTCAAATGGTTCAAATGGCTCTGAGCGCTATGGGACTTAACTTCTAAGGTCATCAGTCCCCTCGAACTTAGAACTACTTTAACCTAACTAACCTAAGGACATCACACACATCCATGCCCGAGGCAGGATTCGAACCTGCGACCGCAGCGGTAGCGCGGCTCCACACTGTAGCGCCTAGAAACGCTCGGCCACCCCGGCTGGCCACTGTGAGTGATAGGCAGAAGAAAGTGCAGCTTTAGGGCTGCCTCAGGGCAAGGTGTTGGGACTCATGTAGAATATTAACGGCCTGGCAGATAGTACTAATAGTAACCTCATAGTTTAATGAGGCACGCCAGAAAAAGAGATTTCCAAGCGATAGGAAGTTCGGCAACTTTTGGAGAAACATATCATATTTCTAGGGACTTTCTCGACACCGAAGTTATTGTAGCGTACATGGCGGTAAAGTGTACAATATTTCCGCTAAAATTATAATGACTTATTGTGAGATCCATGGAAATTAACGAAACTGCAAGTCCATTGTTGCGTATCATAATTAAGTTGCAAACTTGTAAAAAAACTGTTGTATTGTTCCTGCCACTTCCCGTCAGGTGATCAACTATGTCATGTACCACTCGTTCCCTTGATTCCTCTCCTTCTTTTAGCATATTTCCCTATATACGGTTGTGCATTTAGGGGCTAAATTGTCTCGCAATCTACAGAAGCCCACAGCTTTATCCCGTTTTTCCAGGATTCTGGACATTAAATCATATGGAAAATAATTGGTTCTTACATTCAGGGGCCAGTACTTTAAAATTCAGTGAAATCCACAAATTTGGTTCCTGCATACTTAAAACTAAATATATATAATTACATTACCTTACAAATTTCTTCCAGTTGCTTTACCTTCTCGCTTCCCGCGCCCGGGTTCCCGGGTTCGATTTCCGGCGGGGTCAGGGATTTTCTCTGCCTCGTGATGACTGGGTGTTGTGTGATGAACTTAGGTTAGTTAGGCTTAAGTAGTTCTAAGTTCTAGGGGACTGATGACCATAGTTGTTAAGTCCCATAGTGCTCAGAGCCTTTTGAACCATTTTTTTGCTTTACCTTTGAGTTATGGTATCATTCATCACTGCATTTCATAAAAACTGTATTATGCTGTGTCGATAGACCGCTAAATAAGTCCTCACAGCTAGCCACTAGCTTTAAGCCTTACACCGTACCAATGACAGAGTGCAACGGCAACTGATATTGCGCTCCGCGCGCCCCTACTTACCGGCGATTCTGCCACTCAGGCAACATCTTTGATTCAGTGGCGTCAAAAATAAGATCCCTTCTACATATGAGGCTCGTTTCATGAATTATATTACAAAATCGGACTCCACGTACAAGTTGACACCTCACAGCTTCTCGGTTCCTCATCCACCTCGTTACCTCCTTGCTACTAAGAAAAGACAAAAGACTTTGCACTGAAATAGTTTCCTCCTGAATGGTCTGTATTACTGACGTCTGTTTGCAGTCAGTATCTACCACAATAACAATCATTCACCTGATTTAGTACCTGATCTAGCAAAGCGTGTAATCACAACATCTGAGCTCGGGAGGGCGTGAGCCCTTCTAACAACTTCACCCGTTCCCGAACAGCCTCCGGCAAAGAAGAACAGACAGCCCCTGGTACACTCAAGTCACCTACGCAGTGTACAGTTGTGTCAACTGGCTTATCTAATGTCCCACGCAGGCGCTGGAACAACTCTGCTACGGAACCATCCTCTGGCTCACCGTGTATGCGCGGTTCGTACTACAATGTTTCCCTTCGCAAATAATTCAGTCCAAGCACACCACGGCCTCCCTCAGCAAATCCTGCTTTTATTTTACCACCAAGTATAAGACTTTGTAGAAAAGAGCCCTATACAACTTACTTACTATTAACCTACTTGATCAGTATCAAAATCTCGTAACCATTTGATACCGTTTTTGCACCGAGAGAGTTGGCGAAGTGGTTAGCGCTTTGGACTCACTTTCGGGAGGACGACGGTTCAAACCAGCATCCCGCTATCCTGATATAGGTTTTCCTTGTTTTCCATTAATGACTTCAGGCAAATGTCAGGATAGTTCCTTTGGAAGGGCACAGCCGACTTCCTTCCCGAATCCGATGGGACCGATGACTTCGCTGTTTGGCCCCCTGCCCCAAATTAACCAACCAGCCAATATCTTTTGCATGCAGGGTGAAAAGGCAGAAGTACCTTAGAGCTGATAGACTGGGACACAAGAGACTGGGGTGAAAGCCACTGGTGTTTTATTAATAAAATATATTACAGATAATTGTGCACTGATCAATAGTTATTTGAAAAACTTTCCGCAAAACGAAATTTACGGTCAATAATTTTTTTTAATATTAACATACACTGAGTAACAAACTTACAGACATTACCCCACAAACTGTTTATCAAAGAAGTGTGTTCTAAACGTAAGTTGTTGTGTAGGGGCAATGTGAAAATTTCTCACTTTCAGTCCAGAAGTAATTCGTTAACTTGTACGTCTACTAGGGATCTTGTACATTTTGCGGAAAAAAGGAACGAAAACTCCCACTTACACAAAAATGTGAAACGGAGAGTAGCGAAAGCTTAAACGTTATTTCGTACTTGCCATAAACTGTACTTAATTATGTGCAAGTTCCACATAACCAATTCTACCTTTTATCACACAAGTTATGTGTCTTGTAGTTAATGTCATTATTATTGTTGACAAAGGCTGCAGTTCAATCGGTTCAAATGGTTCTGAGCACTATGGGACTTAACATCTGAGGTCATCAGTCCCCTAGAACTTAAAACTACTTAAACCTAACTAACCTAAGGGCATCACACACACGGAGCGAAGTGGCGCAGTGGTGCGCACACTGGACTCGCATTCGGGAGGACGACGGTTTAATCCCGCGTCCGGCCATCCTGATTTAGGTTTTCCGTGATTTCCCTAAATCGCTCCAGGCAAATGCCGGAATGGTTCCTTTGAAAGGGCACGGCCGACTTCCTTTTCCAACCTTCCCTAATCCGATGAAACCGATGACCTTGCTGTTTGGTCTCTTCCCCCCAAACAACCAACATCACACAAATCCATGCCCGTGGCCGGATTCGAACCTGCGACCGAAGCGGTCGCCCGGTTCCCGACTGAAGCTCCTAGAACCGCTCGACCACACCGGCCGGCTAAAAGGCTGCAGTTGCACAAATATGTTGATAAGCATAAATGTCATGTAGCAGATGCTATTAATTTCGCAATTTCATATTTGTGTGAATGTAATGAAACCCAGAATGTATACCTAGGAGCCGCCACTGGTAATAACAGTTTTATATAGTTCATACCTAATGCGTTAACCGCTACTAACAGATAGCAGCACATATTCAGAACGAGAGACACACACTCCAAATGCATTCACGGGCGCTGACAACCCGGTGACAACTACTGTCATAAAGAAGCAGTTGTGCTAGCCGTTCCAATGAGCTTTTCCACCGCTAACAAACTGTTACATCTATTCTTCAACCAGCAACAAATATTCAAATCCATTTACTTGCGTTAATACATTGTGGCCGACTCTCAAATCAGATACAGCCCTATTCTGGTTATTCAAATGAAATTTTCAGCCACTGACACGCTGTGATATCTATTATTTTACTTGAAAGACACTCTGTGGCAGTTACAAACCGATACAGTTTTGTACTGGCTGTTCAAATAAAAGTTTTGAACACTAAACATTATGAAAGTTATCAAGGAGACAAACCGGCGAGGAACCACGGCAAGCCTCCGAACCGTGTAATCAGCTTTCAGCTGGATAGTGAAAGAGACATAAGTTACTATTCAAACGCTTTCCTCGTCTCCTAGCTGATAGGGCCAGGGTATTGCCGTATCAACCAATTGCACTTCACGACCGTGACGGCCACCACCGCTTCCTCTCAGTCGTTTCGCACACCAGGCATCAACCGACAGAGTTTTGTACTTCAAGTCGGTGTGTCTTTCCTTCATTGCTCACTCACGCTACTGCTTCCACTGCGCGTCACCAACCAGCTACTGCTCGCGCAACTGACAGTTGTTATCAACACGGCATGTTTCCTGGCCGGCGCGGGCAAATCTCTCTGACGCGCGTCTTGGGATTGTGTCATTCAGGTAACGTCGGACGTGCTTGGACAAGTTCTCTAAGCACGTCAGACGTCGCCTGAATGACACCATTCTGGAACATTGTACTGCAAGAGGAGGAGAAATTCTAGAAACTCGTCCAACATTACCTGAATGACACCAGTCCGGAACGTTGGATTTGAAGAGGAGGAGCAGCAGGTGAACTTCATCGCCTGTGGCTAACAGGTCGCCCGACATCACACCTTGAGACTTTTATCTGCGGGGTTACGTAAAAGATCGCGTTTTTAATCTCCCTTATGGCTGACACACTTTGTAAGTCTGCGGCATCATATTGTTTAAGCTGTGAATACGATAACGAGAGACCAGTTGCTTCGTCTGTGACAGGAAATGAGCCACCGTTTTGATATTTGTCGTTGAACACATGGTGCTCACATGGAACGCATAACAATCTTTTGTAGGTTTTATGCAATAAATGTCAGAAATCTGTTCATTCATTTTGAATATCCCTGCACTTGTCTTTTCTGTATTGTACATTGACATTGCATTAATTTTAATTTTCAGTAAACTAGGAACGAATGGGTTTTCATTTCATAAGAAAATTCAGTAGTTCCGATTCTTATACGTAGTACGGATATTGGTACCAAGCATACCGATACAGAAATATCGCTACTTACATCAGTAATAATGGATCGTCGCTGTCAGTACCTCCACTATTCAGAATCAATCCACGAGACAAATTATTAAACACCCCGTTTGGAGCACTGGAAGTGGTGTAGAATTTGTACCAGTTCAAATGAAGATGATGTTTGGTTTTTTGGGGTGCTGAGTTCGCGGTTATCAGCGCCCGTACAAATTCCCGATCTTTACGGAGTCCAATCACGCCGCTTTCACGAATGATGATGAAATGATGAGGACAACACAAACACCCAGTCCACGCGGGAAGAAAATCCCCAACCCGGCCGGGAATTGACCCCAGAGGGAGCAAAGCTAAACACTAGACCACGAGCTGCGGACCATCAGGTCATATGGCCCTCTATTTCATGACGATGAAAGGTATGGCAGCGAAGTGGAATTAATGTGTCAGTTGGCTGTATGGAATCAATGTAGAACCACGGATTGACATGGAGTAGTGATAGAACGGCAGAAAGAAGCTATCCCGTTTGGAAATGCCTGTAAAGTATTTCTCAATGAAGTTACCCGGTTTGATTGTACACCACTGGGGACAGTCCATTGCATCAACAGGGAATGGTGTACCACTCGCAACCATGTAACTCTTTTCATGAACAATGGTCGTGAAATCATCCTAAAGGACTGGGACTGAAGACAAGTGTCACGCCTTTGCAATGACAATCGCTTGCAAAAACATCGTAAATTGCAGCTATCAATGAATTCAGTGTACCTCAAACAGTATAGGAAGGAAAATTGCAAAGTAAACTACATACAATGGAACATCGGCGTATGATACCTTGTAGAAGGCCATTGCTCACACCAGCACATGAAGCTACAGGTCTTCCATGAGCCAATCAAGATGTAAACTGGGGTGTAGGTAATTGGAGGGGTTCACTGTGCTTCGAAGAGTAGCAATTTTGCCAGTTTTCAAATGATACAAGGTGTTGAGTTACCCCTGGCCAATGTGGAGTGAACACGCAATATGTGGAAGGAGTAGATCAGACAGGAAATGATTATGTGATGTTTTGGCGACGTTTTTTGTGTCATGACTTGGACTCACTATACAACTTACCGCAATCATGGCCACGTATATTTATTTTAACGCTCTCTGTAACTAAGTGCTATAATTTCTTCTACATCTTGGATGTGGGTGTGCTGTGGACACCCCCGTCTTCCTAGATGACATCAGCCAGTTTCACAATGTTGCAGGCATATGTTTCTGGTATGAAGAGCAAGGGTGGAAAGTAGAAACTAACATCCCAACAAACTGAGAGCTCAGCGAGATCAGACGATCAATGAGTGGCTTCATCTGCATACATACTGTTGTGTTCTGCCAAGTCGTGTCTTATAGGGCGCCTAAAGGACGCTGCGTTCTCGGAATGCTGTACAACAGTTCAAGAAAATCACATTAATAGTTTTTATTACAATAAAGAAGATTGACAATATTTAACTTCGTATTTACAAGAGCGTGTCGCAAGCGATGGGCGCCATGCAGACAAGAAATGTTCTTAGCTATAGTCAATGCCCGTACAAGCAATGAATATGGATCACACGTCACTGCTATCGTCATACCGGTCTAGTACTGTGCGGCCGAGGCTGGCAGAAGAGGCGCTTATATTATCTTCATTTAGAGGCTGCTCCTGTAGTGGTGCGGTCCTAGTCAACGGGCTATTGGCTGACGTCGTCTCAAAGTCTTCTCTCATGTTGTGTTCTTCATCTTCGTGCCGATGCTCGTCGATAGGCCGGAACACATACTGTCCCATTAACCTGACCATCCAAATTAGCTATTTGTTCCGAAGCAAAATAAAACGTGTATCAACGAAATATTGTTTACCTACGAGGTGACATTGAAAAGCTTGGATACCTTTCTCGTAACTTTGTTCTTTCCGAAGATACGAAAATCAGTACGTCCTTTCTGGAAAGCCACCTAGATTTTTATTCGAGAATCTCGTCCTCTGCTCAAGACCTACACAAAAACGTATCAGAATATAACATTCACATGAAAAGGTCTGCATATATGGTCCCTGATCCAAATATGGCCACTTATATACACCCTCCAGCAATTGGTGCCATCATGCGGTATTACTGCGACCTTCTTCAGAGGGCGCTAGTGACCTACGAAGAGTGCGTGAAAGAAGAAGCTTTCTCTATGACAGTCCAGGGACGTTTGTACGTGTAAACCGAAAACCATAGCGCTGCCCGTTAACTGACGAACTGCAAGTGGGCAGTCCCACGGCCAATCGGAGGGCGTGGCGTTTTCGTGATTTAAAAATTGTACGTTGTCGGCCTACACTACACTAGTGAGATTGTTTCGTACTGGCATCAGATATCTACTGTTAAAATTTCGTGACACAATTCTTCTCCACCCTGTATAGTAAATATACTTTGGCGTATAATGCCAGATTTACTTATCTTTCTCCTAGCATTTTTGTGGATTTACAAGTGATAGTAAAAATGGGGGCCATATTTGTGGACCTTAACTTATTAAAAACGTTACACAAAACAGACTGTGACTATCCTGTACAAGGACACAGTGATCAGTAACTGAGTCACCTTAACTCGATCTCTTCCTAGACCTGACAGTACGCAAATGGAAACACAGCAAGTCAGGCATTCAGTCAATTGTATTCACTTACGAGTGAGTAGAATTTGTACCTCTTCGTTGGGGTACGTTATACAAAACACAAACCTTCAACTGAATACTGGTGACTGATTCACTAGTCCATATTTTCTTTGTGTTTTCATTTGTTTACTGTTGATCAGAGCAAGTGGACGATTTACGTTGAACCAAGTATCTGTGCTGCGTGCTGGCACAAGAGAGTCAAAGTCTTCTTTAAGTCACGTTTTTTATAAGGTCATCTTTACGTGAATGATAGGGTCTGATGAGTTAATGAACATGTGTTGGGGAGAGGAAGTGCATTACCGAATAAAAACTGTGACATGCTGCTTGACTACTTGAAAAATACGTACAATTCCACGTACCATCATAACTACGAAAAACACGAAACACGGGAACATGCTGGTTAGTGTATCTCTGCTAGCTAAGCTGCATTTGCTCGTTTTTTATTTATTTATTTATTCTTTGTTTCAGGACAAATATATTTGTGGTATTCAAGATAAGTGGAAGACTGTGAAGGACAGCTGAAGAAACTTGTGGACTATCTTCGTCGCCGAATTGAGATGAGATCAGACACAAAACTCTTCAAAAAAATTTAACCGCCCTTAACATACCGGTCCATGTCAGAAACTAAATGACCTAGAAAGCTATGATATTTCTTTGTTCTCTTTGGGTTTGTTTACCAGAAGTTCAAAAATGGTTCAAATGACTCTAAGCATTATGGGTCATATGAGGTCATCAATCACCTAGACTTAGAACTACTTAAACCTAACTAATCTAACACATCCATGCCCAATGCGGGATTCGAACCTGCGCCCGTAACAGCAGCGCGGTTCCGGACTGAAGCGTCTAGAACCGCTCGGCCAAAGCGGCCGTCACCAGAAGTTCCCTACACCCATTATTAGGAAAAATTATGCTCATATGAGTCCATGGGAAGACATAAAATATTAAGATGGCATTTAACATTACTGTTCAGCCTAGGATTCCAAAAAATGTCTTTGTAGGCCCGAGAACATTAAGATTTTGTGTGTGTCTGTGTGTGTGTGTGGGTGGGTGGGTGGGTTGGTGGGTGGGGGGGGGGGAGGGTGGGTTGGTGGATGTATGTCTGTGTGCGTGTTGGGGAGGGGGAGAAGCAGTACTCTCCCTCAATGAATTCTGGAAGAATAAAAGTCCTGGATCAGATGGGAATAGATATAGTACAAAATACAGCAAGAACATTGGAAACCATGGACCATTTAAGAAGTGGAAATTCCTTGTCAGTATATGTCCAAGAGGCAAGAAAGAAGGGAAGAAGGAGGAAGTTAGTTGAAGAGGCAGTATCAGATTAAGGAGCAGGCCGCTTTTAAGCAGTTTATAAGGGAGAAAGATGTGTTTGCGAAAGTTTACTGATTTAAGTTGAATTTTCTCTAAACTGTAACTTACCTGACAAAAGCTCCGGTTTCTTAGGAATGAATAAACATATCAGCATAAGAACTATGGAAATGTTTTATATAATCGAGATAGTTATATGGGTCTCAAATTAGTGTTTGGACAGTGATATAGCTGATGCTGTGTTGTATAAAATGCCAGTCTTCTTTTCATTTTTTTCAAAAAACAAGCAAGTATAGTATCTTAGTTTCCAATATATGTACCTTCTTCATTCAGCAAACTAAATACATCTATATCTTAAATAGATAAAAATTTGGTAGTAATATCTTCACTATTTTCAGAATTAATAAGTTAAATGCATACGGAAACATTTTCGGTATAGATGGTCGGATCCCACCTTGAGGACTTTATCATGGACAAAAGTGGCGTTTTGTGGTATTAGAGTGATATGCCCTAGGGTTCTTTTGTGCAGTGTGCTTGCATGGCTATCAGTGTGTAATCTGAACAGCGCGACTCTCGCGTTAGTTCGGCTAGATTGAAAAGGTATTTCAGAATTACACGGTCGGGCTCGCTTTTATTACGGCAGAACGGCGGCGCCCAGTGCTCGTCCCACGGGCGTCGCGCCAGCAGTGGGTCTGGGTAGGGCGCAGGCGGGTAATTACCGGCCTCAGAGGGCGCCACTTTTCCGCTTTGCCGCGCCTTCCCGTTCTCCTGGCGCGGCGGACCACTGCACGAGCTTCGGCCTCAGCCGATTGTCGCCCCAGAATTGCCCGCTCCTGCCCTGACAAGAGGGCCTCCGTCCCGCAGCACAGCCCGGGCAGATAACGGGACACGGCTGGCTGGCCCCTTATCTGCCGTGGCACCGCAACCCGCTGCGCAGCGCGGCCCATCCCATCCCCCTGTTTGCAAATGCGGCTTCCCGCCAGGGCCGTTTCCGGTCGAGTCACTGCAGTGGTGCTTCATAACACACCCCAGGATCATGGAACGCTATCCCGAACCATTCACATTGCGATGACTGTGGAACTTCGCTGCTGGCCATTGAAATTACAGCACCAACAATGACACAAATAATGAAAATTTACTTTTCTCGTATACAGTATGACAGGAACATTACATGGTAGAATCATAAAAATTTATGTACGAATGTAAATGCTTATTTATGTACGTACGTTTCACATCTCCTCCTATGCCAGTGGACCGATTTCAATCGAACTTGGTATACACAACACTTACTGCCGGAAATCATCGCTGTTGGAGCTAGAATCAGGTACCTGTCGAACGGATGGGAGGCGAAAACGGGATGTAGCCTCAGAAGCGACAATAGCCATCCTTTAGTCATCCACTATTTCAGAATGAAAGCACCTACTGACGTGAATGTATCTTTACATGTAACTTAAAATCAGTGGCCGAGCGTTTCTAGGCGCTACAGTCTGGAACAACGTGACTGCTACGGTCACAGTTTCGAATTCAGCCTCGGGCATGGATGTGTGATATGTTAGCTAGGTTTAATTAGTTCTAATTTCTATGGGACTGATGAACCCAGAAGTTAAGTCCCATAGTGCTCAGAGCCATCTGACCATTTTGAACTAATCTTTTTCTCAAAAAAATGGTTCAAATGGCTCTGAGCACTATGGGACTTAACATCTATGGTCATCAGTCCCCTAGAACTTAGAACTACTTAAACCCAACTAACGTAAAGACATCACATAACACCCAGTCGTCACGAGGCAGAGAAAATCCCTGACCCCGCCGGGAATCGAACCCGGCAACCCGGGAGCGGAAAGCGAGAACGCTACCGCACGACCAATCTTTTTCTCGCAGACAACTCTGCACAATGATAAAACGAGAAAAGTTCATTGCTTGGCAGTTGTGTCGTTGTTCATGCAGAAAAATGATGCTTGAAACATGATATTTTAATTTGTTACTAAATTTACTACGAACTGTATTCACAACACATTCTTCAGACAATATTCTCATACATCTCTGACTGTACCAGGGAAATTACATCATTGGACGACGCGTAGTTCAGGAAATATGACGTCATGAACACTGACATGCGTGTAAGACTGCTGCATCATCCCTGAAGTTTTAGTTTATTATTGCGTTGCTATTAATTCCATTCACAACATATGTCACAGACAGTAGCCATATACACACCTGAAAGCACCTGCAAAATTATATCACTGTACAACCGATAGTTCGCGAAACACATAATAAACATTGATATTCGTGAAAATGAAAGTGGAGAGAGAAATTCGCTAGAGATATAGGTGATGTAGGTGTACAATAAGTGTTAAATATGTGTAAGATATGAGAATTATATTTGATATGTGATTACACAGTTAAAGCCACGGGTAAAAAGCGCATCATGAACATATGGAAAGATTTAAACCAAATTTAGTATACAGATTAGTTACGCTCTGGAAAGAAATACTGTGGGGTCAAGAACCACCAGTATCCTTTTGCGGTGAGCATGATAACATGGGGAACGAATGCTGGGAGAGGGAAAGGGACAGGCAGAGAGGGGGAACGAGGAAATCAGACGGATTTGGGGAGGAGGAGATAGAGAGATAAATACATTGACGGAAAGAGAGATGCGGAAAGGGAAATGGACGGAGATACGGGAGGAGGAAATGGGCAGAGGGGAGGGGGAAATGTACAGGGAAAGAGGATAGAGAAGGAAATGGACAGAGAAAGGTAGGAGGAGGACATTGGCAGAGAGAAACGAGTTGGAGATGGATAGAGATGGATGAACAATAAGATGGCCGCAGAAAGGGCGAAAGAAGGAAAAGGGCTAGTGCATGATACAATTTCAAGGTGATTAAAAAAAGTTGTTCAAATGGTTCCAAGCAGTACGGGAGTTGACATCTGAGGTCATCAGTCCCCTAGACTTAGATCTATGTCAGCCTAACTAACCTAAGGAAATCACACACATGCATGCCCGAGGCAGGATTCGAACCTGTGACCATAGCAGCAGCGCGGTTCCGGACTGAAGCCCCTAGAACCGCTTGGCTACGGTGGCTGTAAAGGTGATTCAGAGAGCGAAATTTAGTACGTTGAGCTGCCATCTCTGGTAACAAAAACTGCTCTAATTCTGCTGAGTTTCGATCTGTATGTCTTTCTATGCTGCTTCAACTCTAGACAGAGATCATCAGTATTATTGACTAGCTGCTGGTGGCCTCCTGTACTCTCGACAAATCCATGACCAGATGTTCTCAGCGGGTGAGAGAACTTGCCGTGCAAGTGGACGACAGTTGAAGACCTCAATATCGGCGCAGGACAGCACCTGAAACGTATGATCGTTCGTTGTATTGTTGAAAAATTGTTGCATTGAGCCTCTATTGCTACTGCTCCTGCTATCGATCCTACGGAGGTCTCGCTGCTAGCGCTACGATGGAAGAAGAGCCTATGTGACCAACGGCTGAAGCCGTCCTCTCACGGGACGTGAAACGCCAGTCGACGTATGATTCGTGAAGTTCTGTTCCATGATGCACTGCAATTAAAGTGCGAATGAAAAATCTTGCATGCCAGGTTTTTCGTCGAAGAAAGGAGCATGGTCAGTGGGATGCGACATCGTCTTTATTTTACAAACAGAACTTAGAAGCCGCCATGTAGTATTCAGTGAAACAAATGAATTCGGTGTGTTTCCTTTCTCATAGAGAACGTGGTATGAAAGTAAGCTGTTTCAAATCATCAGTAAATTCAGGATCTCTCGAAGAAGTGTCATTTTAGCTGCGATACGTTGCAATAAAATGACACAAAACTACATTTGGGTATATAAATGCTTCTTTTATTTGATGCTTTTAGTGTTATAAATTGTGTGCTGCGGAAGTATACCGTTTCAGCGCTGCCGCACAATGATGATCTAACGAAAGCGTGATGTTTGATAAAATTTGTTATAGTTAAATATCAAATAATGGGCATTTATAAATACAGTCTTCCCAGAAGCTATACTACATTTAGAGGCCTAGATGCCACGATGAAGCCAACGTTTAACTGTTAGTGTCCTGACTCCGAAGAGGGAGGTAGCAGGTTCGTACACATCTCCTTCCAGTTATTTTTCAACCTTTGTTTCAAAGAGATTCTGGATGTCGCTTAGTAATTTCATAGAAGTATAACATGCAGTAGCAAACTTGATCTATTGTAAATAACGTATTTGCTCCAATTGCAACACCATGGAGGAGTTCCACGACATAAACAGTGTAGGCGTGTTTCTACATCTGAAAGATGATGACTTATCAAGTTTCGTTCCAATCGCTTAAAAGTTGTGCTAATAGTGCCACTGTGAGGATGCAACTAAGTATTACTTTAAATACACGCAGGAAGTGTTGTGAGCGTTATTTCCCTTTGAGATTAGTCGTGATGAGTTGATGTTAGCCCGGAACTTCTTTAAGGCGACAACAACCCCATTATCAACACCTCACTGAGTTGGAAAGAGGTCGTGCAATAGGGCTACTAGACGGTTGATGTTGCTTTGCAATACCGCAGTCGTACATGCAAGGAACGTAGTAGCTACAGATTATTGCTGTCATCCGTGGTCACCGGTATTTAAGATCGCAAGAAGCCCGGAATCCGGACGCCCAAGTGACACTACAGAGAGGGAAGAACATTGGGCGTGTGGCTCTGGCTCATCTTACATGGTGACAATATTGAGCTATAGGAAAAAACAAAAAATAAAAACGTGAACTAATTACAAACTACGACGCACAGACACTTATTCAGCATGTAAACGTCACTACAGATATTCGCATTTAGGTTATGACATGCTCGATATGCCTGCCATCTTTGGCGATGATGTGGCGTGGAAGAATAGTGAAATTCTACAGGACCGCTGAAGTTTCGGAACATCGATGCTGTCGATGACCTTCTAAATGGCTATTTTCAGCTCAGCAATGGTTTTGGGGTTATTTCTATAAACCTTGTTTTAATAGAGCCCCATGAAAAGGAGTTGCATCTGTTCAGGTCCGGAGAATATGGCGGCCAATCTAAGCCCATGCCGGTGACCTCCAGATACCTCAGAGTCAGAATGCGGTCCCATAAGTGCTCCTCCAGGACATCAAACACTCTCCTGCTTCGATGGGGTCGAGTTCCATCTTGCATGAATCACATCTTGTCGAAATTCGGGGCACTTTGGATAATGGTAATGAAATCATCTTCCAAAACCTTCAAGTACCGTTCGGTAGTCACCGCGTCATCACGGAACATCGCATCGATCATTCCGTGCCCGGACATTGCACACCACACGGTAGGCCATTGAGGGTGAAGAGACTTCTCGCTCGCGAAATGCTGATTCTCAGCCCACCAGATGCGCCAGTTTTCTTTATTGACGAACCCATCCAAATGAAGGTGCGCTTCGTCGTTAAACCAAACCATGTATGAGAATACTGATTCACATCATGCCCTGCGGCCAACCGTGCAGTTTTAACGTCCTAACGCATACCGTTCCGAAGTTATGATAATTTTATTTCATATACACTCCTGGAAATTGAAATAAGAACACCGTGAATTCATTGTCCCAGGAAGGGGAAACTTTATTGACACATTCCTGGGGTCAGATACATCACATGATCACACTGACAGAACCACAGGCACATAGACACAGGCAACAGAGCATGCACAATATCGGCACTAGTACAGTGTATATCCACCTTTCGCAGCAATGCAGGCTGCTATTCTCCCATGGAGACGATCGTAGAGATGCTGGATGTAGTCCTCTGGAACGGCTTGCCATGCCATTTCCACCTGGCGCCTCAGTTGGACCAGCGTTCGTGCTGGACGTGCAGACCGCGTGAGACGACGCTTCATCCAGTCCCAAACAGGCTCAATGGGGGACAGATCCGGAGATCTTGCTGGCCAGGGTAGTTGACTTACACCTTCTAGAGCACGTTGGGTGGCACGGGATACATGCGGACGTGCATTGTCCTGTTGGAACAGCAAGTTCCCTTGCCGGTCTAGGAATGGTAGAACGATGGGTTCGATGACGGTTTGGATGTACCGTGCACTATTCAGTGTCCCCTCGACGATCACCAGTGGTGTACGGCCAGTGTAGGAGATCGCTCCCCACACCATGATGCCGGGTGTTGGCCCTGTGTGCCTTGGTCGTATGCAGTCCTGATTGTGGCGCTCACCTGCACGGCGCCAAACACGCATACGACCATCATTGGCACCAAGGCAGAAGCGACTCTCATCGCTGAAGACGACACGTCTCCATTCGTCCCTCCATTCACGCCTATCGCGACACCACTGGAGGCGGGCTGCACGATGTTGGGGCGTGAGCGGAAGACGGCCTAACGGTGTGCGGGACCGTAGCCCAGCTTCATGGAGACGGTTGCGAATGGTCCTCGCCGATACCCCAGGAGCAACAGTGTCCCTAATTTGCTGGGAAGTGGCGGTGCAGTCCCCTACGGCACTGCGTAGGATCCTACGGTCTTGGCGTGCATCCGTGCGTCGCTGCGGCCCGGTCCCAGGTCGACGGGCACGTGCACCTTCCGCCGACCACTGGCGACAACATCGATGTACTGTGGAGACCTCACGCCCCACGTGTTGAGCAATTCGGCGGTACGTCCACCCGGCCTCCCGCATGCCCACTATACGCCCTCGCTCAAAGTCCGTCAACTGCACATACGGTTCACGTCCACGCTGTCGCGGCATGCTACCAGTGTTAAAGACTGCGATGGAGCTCCGTATGCCACGGCAAACTGGCTGACACTGACGGCGGCGGTGCACAAATGCTGCGCAGCTAGCGCCATTCGACGGCCAACACCGCGGTTCCTGGTGTGTCCGCTGTGCCGTGCGTGTGATCATTGCTTGTACAGCCCTCTCGCAGTGTCCGGAGCAAGTATGGTGGGTCTGACACACCGGTGTCAATGTGTTCTTTTTTCCATTTCCAGGAGTGTATATTTATCTTTTGCATATCCATATTTCGTGCTTTTATGTCATTATGAAGCACAATGCTAAAGTTTGTTAGATAAATAATCCATGCCTTAACAAGTATAACTTCACAGTGGTCTGATAATCTTAACCACTGAACCTGGTAACGGCAGAAGGGCCGAAATCTACATAGTGCAAAAGATAAATATAACGAAACACAGTCAAATGGGAGTTTAATTTTTATAAAAAAATTCATGTGACCTCCATCGAAACTACATGTCACCTTGAGTAATTCATCATTTTATACGTGAAATTTTCCGGTGTTTAAAATCTTCAGTCAAACATTGGTGTAGGTTGCGTTGATTTGGGGGAAGAGACCTAAAAGCGAGGTTAACTGTCTCATCGGTTTAGTGAAGGATGGGGAAGGAAATCGGTCGTGCCCTGTCAAATGAACCATCCCAGCATTTGCGTAAAGCGATTTAGGGAAATCACGGGAAATCTAAATCGGGATGGCCGGACGAGAAAGTGAACCGTAGTCCTCCCGAATGCGAGTCCAGTGTGCTAACAACTGCGCCACCTCACTCGGTTCAAACATAGGGTCTCCCACTTATATATATAAACTCTTCATCTTTCAAATCACCTTGATAATCACTTTCACGATCGTGGCCATTAAGGGGGATAGGACGTCAAACGGGCCGACTTGGAGCAGGAGAAGTACCACAGGACATTTTAATTTCTACTGTCTACACTTGTAGAAATAAATTCATAAAACTTTGTCAGCATGACAGGAAGAATTCAGAATTCACGCTCATAGCAGTGGAAGTTCGAAAACATAACAAAATTATTTTTTTTACATGTGAAATTTCATCATTTTTTTCACTTACTAATGACAGTATTAGTTGCTAAAGGTACACTTTTCTTCATAAGTAAGAGAGACTCTTCGATTAATTTTGCACAGCATACAAACCATACTTAAAGGTGTCTGAAACTCTAGAATTTTCCAAATCTATTAAAAACAATCGTAAAAATTGAGATATTTAGGTATAAATTTGTGTTTTTTTCTAAACATCTTTCTACAGTTTCATACACCTGTGAGTATGGTATGTATGCTGTGCAAAATTCATTGAAGAATCTCTCTAAAGTATGAAGTAAAGTGTACCTATAGCAACAAATGCAGCCATTAGTAAGGGAAACAATGATGAAATTTCGTACTTAAAAAAAAATTATTTTGCTATGTTTTCGAACTCTCAGTGCAATGAGTGTGAATCCTGAATCCTTCCTGGTGATGCTGAGGAAGTTTTATGAATTTATTTGTAAAAGTATAGACACTGGAAATTAAAATGTCCTGTGATGCCTCTCCTGCTCCAAGTCGGCCCGTTTTACGTCCTACCCCCATTAATAACAATACGTAAACCACTTAACCATCTACAACTCATCTCTACCACATATTACTCCCTATCGTGGATTAAAATATCTGCTTTTCGTTTTATGCACTCCTCGTATTCGTGTCTTGTCGGTAAATACCTTTTTCGATTATGGTGAGTAACTTCGAAGAAAATTCCGCCTTCCATTCAAATGAAAATACGAGAGAATTCCCAATCTTGAAATCTACTTGCCGAAGTACGTCTCTTCAGAGTGGTAGCAGTCAATAAAACATCGAGAATTTGGATATTACGCACGCACAGAGTGACGGTAGACGCTATACTTTAACGAAATTCAATTTAGAACCAAAGTTCTTGTGAATATTTAATTGAGATAACGAAAATTTCTACTAGTTTGTATGTCAGACCCTTATACAGCATTAATCACTGTTCAAGCCATCGATGGGTCCGATATGTTCTTTGTGCTTTCCTCCGCTTTTCTTCGAGAGTCGCTAAAAGAGATAACGTCGTTTTTCGCAGGTCACATTTACGCGCCACATGCCGCGAACTGCCGTTGAAGACTGCTGAGGTTGCAAACCACTTTTCGTGAGATGTAGCAGCCCGTTTAAGAGCTTGCAGCAGGCACGATGTACACTATATCTGGTGTGTTTAGCGATATGAAACACGTCCCGTGTGAGGAAGATTTAAGTGAAGGTTGGACCCTTAGAAGTCAGCGGAGCATCAACAAGGCAACAACACTGCAGAGTGAGAAGACAGGCAGTTATCGCGTGACTGCTGGAGCGCTGGCTGAGCTCTCTACCTGAACTGTAATTTACTAATTGACATGCAATTTATGTACCTTATTACTCTGAGTTATTAACTTATGCTATCTTGATTATTGTAAGGAGATGCTTCGAGTGAGAAGTGAACCTCTAGAGCAGGGCCGCACAAGGTGCATGCACCGGTGCATCGCACAGTACAGAGTGCAGAAGACGGCTGCGCTATGTTGACGACGGTGCAGCCCCCCCCACTCCTCGGCTTTGCGCAACAGCGCTGCCTCTCACTTCCTTAGCTTGTGTCGCTCGCGCCGCCTGTCTCGACCTGTTTCAAAGCTTTTACCCTGTTATCTTCGTCGTTGCCAAATACTAATGCACACTAGGTGGAGAGTTTAGTTTGGTGTACCGGTACAAAAGAGATTTATATAATAACTGTAATGGTAACAATTTTAAATTTGGTTTCAACACAAATGTATCTTCCTATGTGCTCTTTATTTTATTTGCAATTATGCTACTAAGATCTGGAACAAGAGATTGGCCGACAACAGTTCTGAGAGAATTTTTTAAATTACAATTAGAAATACTCGTACGCCATCTAGTTTTTGTACAAGACAGAAGAGAAAAAAACCTTTCACATACAGAAGTGGAACCAAACATAGAAATAATCTTCGCTGCTTCTCAGTGTAACTTGGGAAATTCTTCCTTCGGCAAATTCTGGTAGAATTGGAGCAAACCTTTTGTATTGTAAAACACATCCTTTCGGTGAACATCGCTTTGCAAATCAATTAGTTCGAAATGTAAATCTGAAGGCGCACTTTCAACATCGAGAATTGGCTGCAGATAGGTAATTGCCCGAAATAATAACAAAGCCAATGTTAATAAATGAAAGTAATGTAAGCCGTTGTTTCGAAGTAGTAAAATGCGATAGATTTTAATAAACAAGTAATGTGTACTATGGGTTTTAATGTAATGTTACACTTGCATATGTAACGCAATCTCCTTTATTTAGCTGTATGTCATATACCGGCACATTACATGGAATCGGTCGTTAAACGCATTTTCAAGAGATTGTAGCACCTCGATGTATTTTTCAAAGCGCGCTCTTTCCTGCGCAGATGCTGTCAAACAAAAACATAGTACCGTTTTGATTAGAGCGGTTATAAAAATCAGGCTGTTTTAATAAAGGTACAATTTATATCTCGCTTACCAAGTTCAGGAAAGTGTTGCGTATTTTCCTCTGAAAGGTTGTTTTTGAGGAGCTTCAGTTTATACTGGAAAGCGTTTATTTTGCTGATCATATCGTTGATGAGATTGTTTTCCTCTTGGAGTTTCAGACTTAAATCATTTAGGAGAGCCATAATGTCTGCTTAAAATCCTGAATCAGCTACCCATTCAGGGTCATGAAAAAGTGGCTCCGGACGTCCTTTGCTCACCAAAAGCTGAGCCACAGTGTGGCGTAGTGGAAAAATTCGGGAAATCACTTTCCCTTTGCTCAGCCAGCGCACCTCAGCGTGGTAGGGAATATCTGGATACTCCTCTTCAAAGGAAATCTAAAATTATTTGAATTGACGATGAGTGAGTCCATGAGAACGAATGTAGTTCACGATACGCACCACTACCTTCATCACATCTTGAAGACCGATAACTTTCGCACAAAGAGCCTCTTGGTGCGCAAAACAATAAACGGACGGTAAATTCGGCATGTTAAGTTTGTTCCTCAGTAGGCCAATAAATTCTTTTGCTTTACCGCACATTACTGGTGCCCCGTCTGTGGTTACGGAAAACAGCTTTTCCCAAGGGAGTTGTATTCCCTCAGCTGCCATTTCAACATCTGCTAAAATATCCGCCCCTGTAACAGTGTCCTTCAACGAAATCATATCCAGGAGCTCTTCCGTTACATGTAGGTCGTCGTTCACGCCACTCAAAAATATTGCTAAATGAGTCGTGTCGTTAATATCCGTGGACTCATCAAGTGCGATGGAGTACGCTAGGAAGTTTTCAATTTTGGCTGCCAGTTGTTCATGCAAATTCTCAGCAATGTCGTTGATTCTCCGATGTATTGTCAATCTGTAAAGTGGTATTCTGCTGTACGTGGGAGCTAATGTGGGATTCATTGTCTCTACTATGTCCAACATAACCCTTTTTATTAATGGCCCGTCCATAAATGGCCTCCCAGCTCTTGTTGAACGTAGAGAAACTTTGTAACTAGCTCTGAGAGTCCTTCACAACACCCCTCATCTTATTCACCCTAAAGTTGAGAAAAAAAGATATGTTAGAAATAATTTATGCGAAAACGAAAACTAAGGAATCTAAACAAATGTTATTTCGTTTCGCATGACCTTTAACCAAAATATACATGCTGAAGTACTTGCAACAAACCACGTTTGTAGATATAGAATTCTCTTCTGCAAGAGTTTGCAACTTCCGTAATTCTTCCTCTCTGGCATCCCCTATTATATCGCTATACTTTTCTGAATGCAATTTGCTGTAGTGCCTTTAACCGAGCTAGGTTAATAATTGGCTCCTTTTACCGACCTCCCGACTCAGCAGCATTAGTGGCAGAACAACTGAGAGAAAATTTGGAATACATTTCACATGAATTTTCTCAGCATGTTATAGTCTTAGGTGGAGGTTTCAATTTACCAGATATAGACTTGTAATTGTAAACTGTCGAAGCTGCGTTGGTAAAGTACGGGAACTTCAAGCGCTGATAGAAAGCACCGAAGCTGATATCGTTATAGGTACAGAAAGCTGGCTGAAGCCAGAGATAAATTCTGCCGAAATTTTTACAAAGGTACAGACGGTGTTTAGAAAGGATAGAGTGCATGCAACCGGTGGTGGAGTGTTCGTCGCTGTTGGTAGTAGCTTATCCTGTAGTAAAGTAGAAGTGGATAGTTCCTGTGAATTATTATGGGTCGAGGTTACACTCAACAACCGAGCTAGGTTAATAATTGGCTCCTTTTACCGACCTCCCGACTCCGCAGCATTGGAGGCAGAACAACTGAGAGAAAATTTGGAATACATTTCACATAAATTTTCTCAGCATGTTATAGTCTTAGGTGGAGATTTCAATTTACCAGATATAGACTGGGACACTCAGATGTTTAGGACGGGTGGTAGGGACAGAGCATCGAGTGACATTATACTGAGTGCACTATCCGAAAATTACCTCGAGCAATTAAACAGAGAACCGACTCATGGAGATAACATCTTGGACCTACTGATAACAAACAGACCCGAACTTTTCGACTCTGTAAGTGCAGAACAGGGAATCAGTGATCATGAGGCCGTTGCAGCATCGCTGAATATGGAAGTTAATAGGAATATAAAAAAGGGGAGGAAGGTTTGTCTGTTTAGCAAGAGTAATAGAAGGCAGATTTCAGACCACCTAACAGATCAAAACGAAAATTTCTGTTCCGACACTAACAATGTTGAGTGTTTATGGAAAACGTTTAAGGCAATTGTAAAATTCGTTTTAGACAGGTATGTGCCGAGTAAAACTGTGAGGGACGGGAAAAACCCACCGTGGTTCAACAACAAAGTTAGGAAACTACTGCGAAAGCAAATAGAGCTTCATTCCAAGTTTTAACGCAGCCAAAACCTCTCAGACAAACAGAAGCTAAACGAAGTCAAAGTTAGCGTAAGGAGGGCTATGCATGAAGCGGTCAGTGAATTCGAAACTAAAATTCTATATACCGACTTGACAGAAAATCCTAGGAAGTTCTGGTCTTACGTTAAATCAGTAAGTGGCTCGAAACAGCATATCCAGACACTCCGGGATGATGATGGCATTGAAGCAGAGGATGACACGCGTAAAGCTGAAATACTAAACACCTTTTTCCAAAGCTGTTTCACAGAGGAAGACCGCACTGCAGTTCCTTCTCTAAATCCTCCCACAAACGAAAAAATGGCTGACATCGAAATAAGTGTCCAAGGAATAGAAAAGCAACTGGAATCACTCAACAGAGGAAAGTCCACTGGACCTGACGGGATATCAATTCGATTCTACACAGAGTACGGGAGAGAACTTGCCCCCCTTCTAACAGCCGTGTACCGCAAGTCTCTAGAGGAACGGAAGGTTCCAAATGATTGGAAAAGAGCCCAGGTAGTCCCAGTCTTCAAGAAGGGTCGTCGAGCAGATGCGCAAAACTATAGACCTATATCTCTGACGTCGATCTCTTGCAGAGTTTTAGAACATGTTTTTTGCTCGAGTATCATGTCGTTTTTGGAAACCCAGAACCTACTATGTAGGAATCAACATGGATTCCGGAAACAGCGATCGTGTGAGACCCAACTCGCTTTATTTGTTCTTGAGACCCAGAAAATATTAGATACAGGCTCCCAGGTAGATGCTATTTTTCTTGACTTACGGAAGGCGGTCGATACAGTTCCGCACTGTCGCCTGATAAACAAAGTAAGAGCCTACGGAATATCAGACCAGCTGTGTTGCTGGATTGAAGAGTTTTTAGCAAACAGAACACAACATGTTGTTGTCAATGGAGAGACGTCTACAGACGTTAAAGTAACCTCTGGCGTGCCACAGGGGAGTGTTATGTGACCATTGCTTTTCACAATATACACTCCTGGAAATTGAAATAAGAACACCGTGAATTCATTGTCCCAGGAAGGGGAAACTTTATTGACACATTCCTGGGGTCAGATACATCACATGATCACACTGACAGAACCACAGGCACATAGACACAGGCAACAGAGCATGCACAATGTCGGCACTAGTACAGTGTATATCCACCTTTCGCAGCAATGCAGGCTGCTATTCTCCCATGGAGACGATCGTAGAGATGCTGGATGTAGTCCTGTGGAACGGCTTGCCATGCCATTTCCACCTGGCGCCTCAGTTGGACCAGCGTTCGTGCTGGACGTGCAGACCGAGTGAGACGACGTTTCATCCAGTCGCAAACATGCTCAATGGGGGACAGATCCGGAGATCTTGCTGGCCAGGGTAGTTGACTTACACCTTCTAGAGCACGTTGGGTGGCACGGGATACATGCGGACGTGCATTGTCCTGTTGGGACAGCAAGTTCCCTTGCCGGTCTAGGAATGGTAGAACGATGGGTTCGATGACGGTTTGGATGTACCGTGCACTATTCAGTGTCCCCTCGACGATCACCAGTGGTGTACGGCCAGTGTAGGAGATCGCTCCCCACACCATGATGCCGGGTGTTGGCCCTGAGTGCCTCGGTCGTATGCAGTCCTGATTGTGGCGCTCTACTGCACGGCGCCAAACACGCATACGACCATCATTGGCACCAAGGCAGAAGCGACTCTCATCGCTGAAGACGACACGTCTCCATTCGTCCCTCCATTCACGCCTGTCGCGACACCACTGGAGGCGGGCTGCACGATGTTGGGGCGTGAGCGGAAGACGGCCTAACGGTGTGCGGGACCGTAGCCCAGCTTCATGGAGACGGTTGCGAATGGTCCTCGCCGATACCCCAGGAGCAACAGTGTCCCTAATTTGCTGGGAAGTGGCGGTGCGTTCCCCTACGGCACTGCGTAGGATCCTACAGTCTTGGCGTGCATCCGTGCGTCGCTGCGGTCCGGTCCCAGGTCGACGGGCACGTGCACCTTACGCCGACCACTGGCGACAACATCGATGTACTGTGGAGACCTCACGCCCCACGTGTTGAGCAATTCGGCGGTACGTCCACCCGGCCTCCCGCATGCCCACTATACGCCCTCGCTCAAAGTCCGTCAACTGCACATACGGTTCACGTCCACGCTGTCGCGGCATGCTACCAGTATTAAAGACTGCGATGGAGCTCCGTATGCCACGGCAAACTGGCTGACACTGACGGCGGCGGTGCACAAATGCTGCGCAGCTAGCGCCATTCGACGGCCAACACCGCGGTTCCTGGTGTGCCCGCTGTGCCGTGCGTGTGATCATTGCTTGTACAGCCCTCTCGCAGTGTCCGGAGCAAGTATGGTGGGTCTGACACACCGGTGTCAATGTGTTCTTTTTTCCATTTCCAGGAGTGTATATAAATGACATAGTAGATAGTGTCGGAAGTCCCATGCGGCTTTTCGCAGATGATGCTGTAGTATACAGAGAAGTTGCAGCATTAGAAAATTGTAGCGAAATGCAGGAAGATCTGCAGCGGATAGGCACTTGGTGCAAGGAGTGGCAACTGACCCATAACATAAACAAATGTAATGTATTGCGTATACATGGAAAGAAGGATCCTTTATTGTATGATTATATGATAGCGGAACAAACACGTGTAGCAGTAACCTCTGTAAAATATCTGGGAGTGTTCGTGCGGAACGATTTGAAGTGGAATGATCATATAAAATTAATTGTTGGTAAGGCGGGTAACAGGTTGAGATTCATTGGGAGAGTCCTTAGAAAATGTAGTCCATCAACAAAGGAGGTTGCTTACAAAACACTCGTTCGACCTATACTTGAGTATTGCTCATCAGTGTGGGATCCGTACCGGATCGGGTTGACGGAGGAGATAGAGAAGATCCAAAGAAGAGCGGCGCGTTTCGTCACAGGGTTATTTGGTAACCGTGATAGCGTTACGGAGATGTTTAACAAACTGAAGTGGCAGACTCTGCAAGAGAGGCGCTCTGCATTGCGGTGAAGCTTGCTCGCCAGGTTTCGAGAGGGTGCGTTTCTGGATGAGGTATCGAATATATTGCTTCCCCCTACTTATACCTCCCGAGGAGATCACGAATGTAAAATTAGAGATATTAGAGCGCGCACGGAGGCTTTCAGACAGTCGTTCTTCCCGCGAACCATACGCAACTGGAACAGGAAAGGGAGGTAATGACAGTGGCACGTAAAGTGCCCTCCGCCACACACCGTTGGGTGGCTTGCGGAGTATAAATGTAGATGTAGATGTAAATAGATGATTTTATGACACACGTAATTAGTGTACCGCAGAATAGACATTTGACTTTATCGTCACAACGCACAAAAAAGTAGGAGAGTTCCCATTCCGGTTTAAATTGACTTTCGGCAATTTTCCCCTTTTTTGGAGCAGATGGTCCCATTATTCCGGTAATTGTCTTGCGCTTACGTAATCCAATGTTGACTAAGCCGTCTGGCAGCGCATTCGGCAGCGCACAGCCTCGGCCTCACCTAGCAAGCCGAGTTGAGGCGAAGTACGCCGAGTTGAACGGATGCACTGTGCAGGCACTCGCTGGAACTCGCTTTGCACGCTTGCGGTTTTCCGTGTTTGTGCGGCCCTGCTTTAGATTGTCATTAATAAATTTTTTGACTTTGTTATTTGTCCATGCTAACTCTAGCACGTTCCACATCCCACCCCTATGTTCACTTCCGTTTCAGTTTCGTAATGACACCTTAAAGAGTGTGACATATAACTTCTCTCATCGAGATTGGTGGCTATGTATGATGTTATAGTGTTGTGTCCTCTATGGTACACAGTACAGTCACACCACGTGCTAGGTCGTTATGATGATCGCGAATATGATATGGCAGTGCTCGTTCTCGGAGCCTTTATAAACGGATGTGACCTGTTAAGGCTATACGGAAAACAGGCCCTTGTCGGAAAAGACAAGTTCGTGCTACTCGTGTCAGAAAATTTACATGGAGGTATTGGCTTCAACAGTGAAAAGCACATGTCTTGAAGAGTTGGAAACAATCACGTTTAGCATGCTAAAATATTTATAATGAAATTTCTCTGAGAACAAGTACTGACAAGATCCTCAGGAATAAAAATTGTCTCAAAACGTCTCTCCTGGGTATTAGGAGAGAGACAGGTTTAGTAGCGGTACAAGCTGCTTCATGACTATCGAAAGGCAGACGGTTACATACCTCAGCCAGGGGCCATGTTTCTCAGTGAAGATGGGCTACCTTTGATACCATGAGTGCTAGAGTGTCAGAATATGCAGCTGGCAGACACTGGCCACATAAAAATAATATCAAACTAGCAGTGGCTCCTCAAAGAGTTAACTCCTCAGAATCTGCAACAGAACAGCTATTAGTTACAAAATTTCTCTTCCACTTACTCTTCCGTCCGATTGTTAACTCGCACTGGTTATTTGTGATATGTTCACCTTAAAATGGGTTCTGGCGTTACAAACTGGTGCTCTACGGTAGGTCTGGTACCATAATATCGGATTTGATTCTCCCCCAGAAACACGATCCTCTTGGAATTAACACGCTTGGCGTAATGTAACTGTGAGCGTAGAGAAACTCGTACTGACCGCCAGGACCCTTTGCGTCGCTTTTTTTCTTTTAGCGACGTCTTTATTTTTATCTGCCTGCTAACCTCGTCTCCATGGGTGGGTTTGGATATCTGCGTGTAAGTGTTTTAAATATATTGGCTATTAGTGAACTGATATGTTTCTCAGCTCGATCCAAATGAAGCTCCGAAACGAGACAATGATAAAAGGTATCGATATTAGCGGGAATCAAAACTATTTTGTGAACCTGAATGAATGTGTTCCCATTCTTTTTCCGGTGTCTACATCCTGTACAAGCTATTAATGTTACTTGCGGTTGTCTCATTAACACATTTATCAATTTCTCCGTGTTTTGGGAATTATTTATCTTCCTATATACATAGGTATGTGAATATTGGTATTTACATAGGATCTTGGGTGGATGTTATGGAATTAAAATTGTTGTTAAAAATGTTAGTATATATTTCCCAAAGAAGTCACTTTATTTTCAAGCCGAGCATTTAACTTTAAAATCATGTAAATATAGATAGATTACTATTAATCTATAGATTGGCGTCCTTCACTCTGTCTAATACAAAATTAGAATGAATACGAAGGCAAGAAAACCTGCAGCGTTCGGAGAACTGGCATATATATCTGCTTAATAGTTCAGACTTTCGTTTCTACAGAGTGTTAGGGGCAGATAGTTTTGTTTGTATCATGACCTTTGGTTGTAGTTAACGTTTATCGGATCTGTGCTACATACTAAAATTTGCATTTTACAGCACTCTTCACCGTTAAATTCATAATTTAATACTTATTCATGGAAATTTCCAAAACGTTGCGCTAAAACTGTCATTTATAGAAAATGAGTATATAATGGCTCGAAATGTTATGGCTTCAAATGAAGACTTCTTTGAGCCCTCAGTTCTCTGACTGGTTTGATGCTGCCAGCCATGATTTTCATTCTTGTGCCAACCTCTTCATCTCAGAGTAGCAGTAGCATCCTACGGCCTTAACTATTTGGCAGGTGTACTTCAACCGCTATCTTCCCTGCAGCTTTTACGGTCTAGAGCTCTAATACCATACAGACTTTTCTCTGACGTCTTAACACATGTCTTGTCATCCTGTCCTTTACCCTTGTCGGTGTTTTCCATATTTTCCTTCCTTCGCCGATTCTGCGAAGGACCTCCTCATTCCTTACAATTTCAATCTACGAAATTCTCAACATCCTGCTATAGCACCATATCAATAAGCTCTCCGACGCTCTTCCTTTATGGTTTTACCTCAGTCCATGATTGACTACATTACAGTATAGAGTACAGACATACATTCTCAAAAACTTCTTCAGCAGATTAAATATTAAGTCTCATGTTCGACACTAACGGACTTCTTCTGGGCAGGAAAGCCCTCTGTGCCAGTACTAGCCTGCGTTTTATGCTATTGTCAGTTGTGGTACTTCTCATTATTTTCCTCTTTCTTCGATTTACACGTACTGTATATTCTCTCCTAATTAGGCTGATTATTCCATTCAACATGTCCTGTAATTCTTTATATCTTTCACTGAGCATTGCACTATCATAAGCGAAATTTATCACTGATACCCCCTCAGCCCCAAATTTGAATCGCACTATTGAAGCTTATATTTGTTTGAGTCCTATCCTATGTTCAGCACACCATATATCCTGATCTTCTATCCATTTCACTTCACAGGCTCCCACTTTACCTAGACTGAGCCTTGGCATTTCTCTTACCAGATTTTCTAGCTTCCCTACCACATTCAAACCTCCGACATTCAACGTGTGACCTTTAGTGTGTTTTTATTTCGTTGAGTTTTCAATATTTTTCTGACAAATACACTCCCATACCGAAGATTTGAATGGCGGACTAAGCAGAATATTCTGTCAATAGAGAGATCATTATAACACTTTTCTATTACAGGCCACATGTCATATGGACACACAGTGTCTTTAATTCAGTGATTTTCATTTCGTTCTGCATCCATATGCTGTTTGTCAATGCCGTGGGCAAAAACTGCCCTCATACTCTGTCCACTTCCCCGCCCACTTTTACAACGCCGTTGACAGACCAAGGGTTACTTTTTATACCAGTATTATTCAGCCAGTGTAATTTCTAACTTAAGAATTTGCTGTGTTTGAACCCAGGACCGAGAACGTTTTGATGACTAGGCAAATACGATTCCCATAATTTCTGTAAATTATGGATAGTAAGGAACACTGAGCCAACTGTGAAATAAAATAAGGAACTTCAAACATTTAGGATAAATGCTTTTTGAATACAGAGCCACGTCATTTTGTAAAATACTTGTCATGGGTGAATGAACGTAATGCAGGTGATACGGCATGACGAAATATAAATATATCCGCTACAGCAAAGTACAACAATTTACACGGAAGAAGACCACTGTTCCTGTGGCAAAATGTCAGTTTTATTTTTAGATTACAATCACTGTTTTTAAATGATTCAAACTCCCTTGGAGCCTTCTCGAATATTTGGGTTACCTAATGTAATTTTCTACACATGTTTACACATACATTCCTATTATTTTCACAAATGACTTGTTTTCTGTGTTTTACAATACCAACATATTGTAGCAACTTGAGTTCCTTTCTTGTAACAAGTTTTGTGATCATCTCAGCAAATGTCTGCACTTATGTTTGGCAGTAGACAAGAGAAAATAAACTGAGCTTCACAATCAATGTTATAGCTATAATAATATTTCAAAACAATATTATAGCGTCACAGTTTCAGTTGCAGTAGTTATCAAAATCCATAATATAACACAATAATCACATTATGACTATTTCACGACTCTCAGCACCAACGTAGTTATTTCTCTGGCAATTACCTCTCTGTGTTCCTAATAATGTTTTTGTATGCATGTGTTTACGTAACGAAGTTACGTCTTGCGTTTGGTAAATACAGACCTTGAGGACTAGTAGTTCTTTTTAATCGAACAACCGCCCAGACGTGTACTTGTCTCTCAGTAAATAATAATTATGGCCTTGGTGTTTATCATTATTTTGGGCAAGACTGAAACTTCTGAAGAGTGACACGGTTTCAAATGCCTCTGAGCACTATGGGACTCAACTGCTGTGGTCATAAGTCCCCTAGAACTTAGAACTACTTAAACCTAACTAACCTAAGGACAGTACACAACACCCAGCCATCACGAGGCAGAGAAAATCCCTGACCCCGCCGGGAATCGAACCCGGGAACCCGGGCGTGGGAAGCGAGAACGCTACCGCACGACCACGAGAAGCGGGCTGACACGGTTTCAGTAACATGTAACAAAATATAAACAATTGCACTGATTTCACAGATATCTTCCACAATCAAAAATCGACTTATTAAGCTGCAACTGACGAGTATGAGTGGACTACTGCTGCACTAAGTACGAGATGAAATATTCTGATTTTATTTTAATTAATCATTTTTTTTTTGTGAATCTTCAGTCTTATGGCTGGTTCCATATGGACCGCCATGAATTCCGTTCCTGTGCCATCATCTTCATCTCAGAGAACCACTAGCGACATACGACCTCAATTATTTGCTGGATGTGTTCCAATCTCAGTCTTCCTCAACATTTCCTGCCCTCTACAGCTCCCTCTAGTACCATGAAAGACATTGTCTCACTTTTATGGGTCCTATTTAGAGATCAAACACGAAAAAATTCAGCATGTAAGATGACTAGCTGTTAAGAATCTATCCTAATTAATCAACTGTATTGACTTCAAGCTAAAGGAATTGACAGGTAACAACCAAAATATAGTAATACATGGTCTCTGAAAAATATTGTTCGAAACTCACTGGAAAAAATGAGGTGAATGATGTCTACTGGGTGATAACATTTGTTTCGGAGCTCTACCTTTAAAACCAGATGTAAGAACATTGTCATTGGAAGAAAGTGGAACCTGTTTTCTATTTGGTAATCTCACGTTGGCGTCCACTTTAGCTAAATGTCCAACTGTAGCAGAGCATTTCCTAATTTTAAACTCAAGAGAAAAGAATTCAGTTGGAAAATTGAATAACATTTTTTTCTGCTTCTGGACGCCACAGCCAAACATTTCAAAGCGATGAGGGTAAAGAGCAACGATGTATCGTGGTCACTTACCTTGCAACCGCGTATTCTTAAAATGTAGATTCACATTACTGTCAGCTGGAAAAAGGGACAAAAATAAAATGGCATTTGTTATAAGTATTGACATGTCCACTGTAATGGCTACCTGTGTGTATGAAAGCCATACCTGGAAGACAAACACAGAAGTACCAAGATATAGCCCTTCACGATAACAAACATGAAAAGAGATAGCAAAGAAAATAGATGTCATCTAACCTTGCCAGGAAACTCAGAAATTCAAATACTGTCAAGAACAGAACACCAAAAATGTTTCCACTAAGTTATTTGTGTCATATGTCAGTACAAGTATCATACAAAAAAAAAATAACCTTTAGGCGTATAAAATGGAAAACATGATTTTTACTAGAAACAACAATTCTGTTACACAAATGAAGCTTTCTTCCCTACATAAAAACCTTCTACTTTCCAACATTTGCCATGTTTGGATATGAGCTTCAGAATTCCGATGCTATTTTCTTATGCTTCACGTTCATTAAGGAAGGTAAATCAGTGCAAATCTCTATAGTAAGTCTCTATGAAAACTGTGGCCCGACGTCCAAAACAGGGGGTAAAAAATCATTTCTGTTTCCCCACGAAAATGCCCGCCATCACACTGTTGCTGCATCTCAAGAATTGTTGGATCAAACTGTACTGTACTTTCTGACCATCCACTGTTGAGTATGGACCTTGGTCCTAGCGATTGCCACCTTTGTTTATAAACTGAAAGAAATTTTCTAAACGCTTCGGAAATGATGAAGAGTAGGAGATTGCAATGATCACCTGGCTAAATGAACTGGTTGCAGAATAGAATAATGTGGTAAATTTAAGGTCATGTCAGATATGACTAACGTTTGAATTTAGGAAGTGAGTTTTTAGCATGTGAAGGAAAGCTCATGTATGTGACAGCATTGTCTTTTCCAACAAATATTGTGTTCTTTACTTTCTATTACGTTACATAACAGTTTCAACTAGACTGTCGTATGACTCGAGGAAATCCTTTAAGAGATAAACAAATTAAATTGGAACAAAATAATTCCCAATTGATAATGAAATACAAATTATTATTAGTGATTGCTAACACATAGCTACATAGATTTTGATTTCCCATGTTAAAGTGCAGGCATACACAGATGTGAGGAAACTGTGAAAGCATTTTGGACGGTGATGACGCCAAGGGCGCAGTGTAGCCCACAAAATCTCAAGAAGTCCGCGCCCAGTGCTATTCGCAGAATTGACACTCGTCCTCTGTGTGAACGGAAACGCAAGGCAGGCGAAATCAGCCATAGAAATGTTTTGTAAAGTATGAGATAGAAAAAAGCAAAAGCAGCTCTGTCACAATTGACGCCATCTATCAACGGACAGACAATATGTGCAGTACATCAGAGACTGTCGTCTGCAGTACGTGTGCCATCTTGTCGCCAGAGTTTGTAGGAGGAAACAGCGAGAAGTGAAAATTAACCAAGATACACGGGCTGCTAAGGCAAAATCTTAGAGGGTGGAATGGGAACACGTAGGTGGGACTTCGCTGTAGAACGTGAGATGCTGACACCCGATCGGGTGGAGACGACCTTCGACCTACTGTAGCAAGAACGTGATTCACCCGGAAACCCTTCACGTCTCCATTGACCGGCTGTCGAATCCCGATAGTCCTGTGCCCAATGCTATCGTAACTGACGATGTCGTTGGGTCAACATGTAAACAAGTAGGGATGATCTGTTGTGGAGCCCTATGTTCAACAATGTACGGTGTACACTTGAGCTCTGAAACACTTGAGCGTGAACCAACATTGTGCTCTTTCGGCAGAGATGCCACGATCAACATCTATCCTGCTTTACAGAGCAGAGACGCATCCGACCCCGATGTTCTGTGGAGAGTCGTGGACGTCCAGCCATTTAGCTCCCAGTGGCAGTTTCACTGTCCTTCTACCTTTATCCGTAGATGTTCATGACAGTAGCAAGTTAACATTCGAACAGCTTCGCCGTTTTCGAGATACTCTTTCACAGGCTCTGCGTAATATCTTTCTGCACTGCAATGGATTTCTCAATTTGAAGCCTATTCCCAAGGGTGACACCTCATCCGTGTCTGCTCCCGCTCCGCTTACACACTTTCGTTTCGTGCCCACAACACCGCCAGACGGCATCCAATTTCGCGGTGGGCAGTGGTCATAATGTTTTGGCACATCAGTATAAGTTTCGCGTGCGTCTCTGGCGCCTCGTCGGGGCCTCCCACGACGCAGAGTAACGTGATCGCGCGCGTGTTTCCGGCAGGCACGGAGGCGGCGCTGGAGGGCGTGCGCCTGCTGGGCGCGCAGCTGGCGGCGAGCGCGCCGGGCCGCGTGGTGGTGGCGTGGCGCGCGCTGGGCGGCTCGCTGCGCGACTTCCTGGCCCAGCTGGACGGCGTGCACGACGTGCTGCAGGAGAAGGCGCGCGCACGCGCCGGCTTCGTCTTCTCGCAGTCGCAGGACGGCGCGCACACGCTGCTCGTGTCGTGCGAGCGGCCCGCCGCCGCCTTCCTGCTGGCCGGCTGCCTGCGCGCCGTCGCCGACACGCTCTACGGCACGCCGGCCGACGTCGTCGTCACCAGGGACCCGGCGGACTGCCGCCGCTTCAGGTCAGCATCGCACACCACGTCCCCACCGTCCCGTTAACACAATGCCGTCGTAGTCCTACGCACTCTTAAACTTCATGTGCCCTGAATGAGATTTTCTCCCTGCAACATAGTGTGCGCTGATATGAAACTTCCTGGCAGGTAAAACTGAATGCCGGACCGAGACTCGAACTCGAGACCATTGTCTTTCGTGGGCAGGTGATCTACTATCTGAGGTACCCAAGCACGACTCACGCCCCGTCCTCACAGCTTCACTTTTGCCAGTACCTCGTCTCCTACCTTCCAAACTTAACAGAAGCGAAGGGCAAAGGTCCCGAGTTCGAGTCTCGGTCCGGCACACAGTTTTAATCTGCCATGAAGTTTCAGATAATCTTCTTGTTCTTACTGTGGTTTTCTTAAATCCCTTTTTCCTAGGCTAGAAATACATAGGGTAGTAGAATCGCCAGTGCCCGGTTTTGTAGGTCCCAATGTAGGGTGGAAAGGCAGGTGTAAAGTAGTTATCGTGGTCGTGGTAGCCCCTCATCCCAAGCGGGAGGTTTACCGGTGGGTGATGATAATGATGATGATTGTTGTGTTGAGCGGTCAACAACACGGTCATCAGCGCACGTACGAAGTCTCAATTTTTTCCCCAATCCAATCTAGCCACTAATGACGAGGATGATGATGAAATGATGAGGACAACACAAACACCTAGTCCCCAGGCAGATAAAATCCCCAAGCCCGCCGGGAATCGAACATGGGACCCCACGATCCAGAGGCAGCTACGCTAGCTACTAGCCCACGAGCTGCAGACTGCACCAGTGGGGAGCAGGAGGAACTTTATAGTGACGCTCATGTTGCAACCATATACTTTCCCTAGACTTTGTGATCATACAGCGATGCTCCCAGTCCACATCCACTGGGAAGCATGGGCGCTAAGACGACAGTCTTTGGTCTTCATTTTATGGTGGACCTCGCGCCAAGTTGTCATATCAATGAAAAACAGTACGTAGTGAAAGGTTTGTCATAACTAAAATATTTTAAAACATAAAGCACCGTGTGCAACTGGCCATGTTCAAAAATGGTTCAAATGGCTCTGAGCACTATGCGACTTAATTTCTGAGGTCATCAGTCGCCTAGAAGTTAGAACTAATTAAACCTAACTAACCTAAGGACATCACACACATCCATGCCCGAGGCAGGATTCGAACCTGCGACCGTAGCGGTCGCTCGGCTCCAGACTGTAGCGCCTAGAAACGCACGGCCACTCCGGCCGGCCAACTGGCCATGTCCATACATAACTCGCTCACAGGTAATTCTTACGATACAAAAACACAGTACACAGCAGCACAACTGGTTACGTGAGCTGGACGTATTCTAAACATTTAAGATCCACCTGAAACAGCGTATAACATATTTTATACTCCGTTTTAGATGGCCTAATGTCCACTGTGAGTGGTATATAAAGCCAGCTACAAAAGGTATTGTATGTTTTTAAATATTTCATTTGCGAGATACCTTTTACAATGTGCTGTTTTTTATCCACATGATAACTGGGCGTTATTTCCAACTTGAAAAGAACACATTTAATAAAAAATGTTTTTTTAAGACCTGAAGATACAGCAAAGTCTGTCGAAACCGTTTGTTTTAAATAAAGAAACATTTATGCGAGCTTGGTTTCAGAAAGTTTTTAGGCTCAGCAGTGGTTTGCAGTGAAGGTTGTATCGTCCAAGTAATCCACTCTGAAAAGTTAGGCTGGCAGCATCAGGTGATGGCAGTCCCATCAGTGATATATGCTGGATAGTGCAGCAAGCAGTCTTATTGAATGATATCAACTGACGCTCATAACTGCACCAGTGGATGGTCGTTGAACAGTGATGCTTCTCCCAACCCATTACCTTCTACAGTCCCTGAACTTTGTTTGGAACGGTTGTAGTAAGAAAAATAAAGGACGCTGTAAAATTTAGCCTTAGATGAACAGTGACTAGACGGCGAGAATTAAGTACAATCAAGGAAAACAAGTTTCTGATATTTCATTTTTATTATTAGATTAAACTGTAATAACTTCAAAGGAAATCAAAATATAAACTAAATAGGGGAGGGCTGGGTTTTGAATACCTAGTGAGTGTTTTTTTTAATGAGGCAACTGCCCCTCGTTCTACGTCTCTGTCTCTTTTCAAAAGAAGCAGTCATGAATCCGAAGATGATTTTGAGCACCACAGTGCTTTACTAGGCATGGCCCCTTGTCTTTCTCCAATCTTCGAACTGACTAACCCCCCCAGTTGTATAGGAACATAGAGTCTACCATGGAATCCGAACCCTGGTTCAACTCGACATTTTTCGCATCAAAAAATATTGCCAGAGGTGAAAGAAGTGAGAAGTGGCAGTTGAAAATCGTAGAACTGATTGTGGATCGAAAGCAGAACCTCTGTATTTTTAATCTGTCTCTTTACTAGCGAGCCACCAAGACACGTCTATGACCAGAGAGCAGCTAAGTCAGCAAGGTCTCAGGCAAGTGGAGACATGACATGCTGTGTCGGTCTTTTCTACTGATGGTTCAAATGGCTCTGAGCACTATGGGACTTAACATCTATGGTCGTTAGTCCCCTAGAACTTAGAACTACTTAAACGTAACTAACCTAAGGACATCACACAACACCGAGTCATCACTTTCTACTGATGAAGCTGCGTCAGGTTGCTATTAATGCTCTCAACATGGCGTCTCTCTGATACACACAGGATGACTGTGATGCTACCCTTTAAACTTTATAACGGAATTAAAAATTCAGTCTTCAAATAATGTTATTTTGAATGTTACAGCCAACTTCCTAGATGGTTAATGTTGTTTTTTTTTAGAGAGAAACAGCTAAAATTATTAAGATGTGTCGTCCCTTCCTTCTTATTAAAATATCATAAAGAGTACTGCGTAAATGTTTGGTCAAAAACAGCATCTCATTGACGTATCTACAATTCTGTCAAGCTCACCACTGCCAGTGTGTCGTCGGCCGCTGCACCTGACACATGGTAAAGAATGCTGATGAAGGATAACACATATCATTAAAAATTTGATACTGAATACTATGTGCAAAATCACTTTGTTCACTTAACGCTTCTCCCGAGGATTTTACCTGGTGACGCAAATCTTATGGTCTTGCAGCACACTGAAGTAAAAGCACTTTGCAATCTTACCATCTTTTCTAATACTGAACGATGTTCATGTTTACTGCTTCTTACGTGTTCCCCAAACACCGTTCAGGATTAGAAAACCTAAAGCCACCAACGGTAAATTATATGTCTCAGTCGCATCCTCGGCAGCAAGTCTTTAAACTGAAAGCCTTACTTGCTATTTGATGGCGTTTGCTGAAAAAAATGTACCCAAAACCCCAATTTACGTGTGCTCAGTTTTAAACATTCATTCGCCTCAAAGTTGTATCGTTGGGACAGTGACTTGTATTTTGCTGCTTCGAGATGTTACTGGCGCTTATAACCAGGTCGGCACTCGCATATAACCAGAAGCCCAATGGCAGAATTACTGACGTAGTTTGTACACAGTTATTGAAACAAACGTTAATGAAATACTATCAAAAATCAGTGGTAGCATTAAAATTTACTGAAGAAAATAATTGAATGTGGCAGAGAACAGAACTAATTTTTACACTAAACCTCACAGTTCACGTACTGCATTGCCACAGTGCACCAGATAAAAGTACACTCCAGTAGTCCATTTAGTCCAGTCATTAATGAAAATCGCAACCCACAACAACATCTCACTTAAATGATATGACAGGCGAAGCATCCTATAACCACAACACAATGTAGACAATGTATCCATTAATTTGAGTTTAATGAATAATGACAAGGGGACACATCGGCACCTGAATGCTGTCACAACGGCCATAAAGGAAGAAGTGTGATGACTGGACCTCGGAGAAGGGAGAACTTCATTTACCTTTTACTGCACACAAAGTTTTATTCACATAAACAATGAAACGTGTCTCCAGCAAATGACGTAAATACAACGATATCACGTTATTAAGTCAGTTGAATTTGTCCAACAGCATCGGAAAAGTAGTCACAAATCAGGACCTGCAATAACATAATAATCGGCTGACAACCACCAAACTTCTTAGCCACGCAGACCACCCCCAAAACGCGCCTAATACAGCAGTCACCGACCGGAATGGACGTTTTCGTAGTGACAGTCCTCGCCACGAAGGGTGCCTCTCGTGTCCACTACCAGCCTAACTATTTCATACGTTCGCTGGGCCGATCCTACTTCGTGCCCGCCACCTCGCGACCGCATCACGAGCGCCCAAAAGGTACGTTCTCTCGAGGAGAATAGATAGGATGAAAGCCTGGACGGCTCACATAACTCGAAATATTTTAGACTTCGGTATTACTGAGATTTTGCAGATGGTGGTATATTCGAAGGCAACTTATGCATAACTATCCTTTGAGCAAACACCGGGAGAATATAGATCCTTGTTAGTTCCACCACAACTCGGCGCAACTGCTGGTTTTGAGTGACGTCCGAGTGTCTAAGGATTGTTGTATGAAAAAATTAGTATATCAGTTATTGGGAAGCCCCTAGGCTAACTTTTCTACTCGGAATAGAGTGTAAATATTGAGAACTTTTTTTTTACGATGAATGCGGTATCTAATAATTTAGAAAAGTGTATGGAATTACTTTATCCACCTGCATTGGGAATATCATACCTACGAGTGTAAGTGGCATATAGATAATTATTTTACGTAACTGTGCTTTATTCTAAATCTCAATTAGTGGCTTAACACAGAGTTCGTTCTCAAAAAATGTGGAATGACTGGTTTAGAATGAGCGGTAACAATGTTTCAGATTCTGCTGATTAGCTCCAAATGTTTTTGCACTAGGTATCGTCATCGTAAACTTAACTAGCTGTATCTTCTATTTAGTGTAACTTGTAGTAAAACTAATTATAAAAACTAGTGTGTTATCTGAATAATAAATTTAAGTATAAATATTTTATGTAAAATTTCGGCACATGCAGGGCGTCCCACAAAGACACACACTGCGCTTAGTATGTTGTGCGGGATGGCACACTGATCGATTTTCAAGGAGAAACCCATATCCGGTAAACCACGGCTTGGACGCCAGAGAGTTTTGAAATATGAGATGGGTGTGCGTTCCATTATAAGTCAATATACTCAACACGAGTAGCGCATGACGCTGTCTACATTCTAGACGCTTTCGAAAAGCGTACCTCAATGTAGAGCCCGCATCGGTGATACTGCTCCTCACGCATATAAGCCAGTAAGTGCAGCTGTTTTTGAAGTACTACAATCGCTCCCTGGAGCAGAAATTTCGTCCGCTAGCATTACGGACGTGTCATATACCATACTCTTCACGCTGCGCGACGGAAAATAGTCTAGAGGTGACATATCTGGCGACCGTTCCAACCATGGAGATGGTCCAACTTCACCAATCCATCGACTGGGACATGCTACATTGAAATGATTCCGCTCATCGACATCAACGAGTGCTGGAGCTCCGTCGTGTTACAGCCACAAGTCCATTCGAACGTTTAGTGGCGCTACAGCTAGTAGATTAAGCACAACGTCTCTAATAAATATGAATTAGATCGGTCCTGCCGGCTTCCTTGGAAGAACATAATGGGGCAATGATATGGTCACGGATTATCCCAGCCAGATGTTAAAAGCGAACCTGTGTTATTGATTTTGAATGATCTGAGCACGTAGATTTTCGTCCGCTCAAACGTGGGTGCTGTTCAAGTTTAATATGCTATCTCTAGTAAACGAGATATAGCACCAAGCTCAGGAATTGTGAATAGAGTATGCGTTGTTGTAAATACCACTATGCAAACTGTACCTGTCATGGAGAGTCCGCCTCCTGTAATACATGGACTCCATACAGATGGTATGAATAAAGCCAGTTGTCATGGACAACACGCCAAATGGTAATTTTACCCGTATGCAGCACCTGTACCATCTGCTGGGTGCTGGTGGCTGGGTCCTTTCCTAATTTCGTCAGCATATCCTCCTCCAACTTAGTGGTCGAGCAGAGGGTGGACGACCCACATCATGTTTTAGCACCTACCAGAGGACAAACAGGAGACTGGTGATAGTTTTCGCAAGTACCAAGCACCAAGTGCTACCGTATAGCTGCACAATGGACTCACTTCAGGCAGAAAACACTTACGTGCAACTTCCGTTTCTATGTGGCATCTATCGGTGGCCACGAACGTGGAATGTGTGGAGTACTTTTGTTTGGAAAACGTTCCGCCTACAATCTTGCAGCAGCTCTCCCATTGCAATCCTCTTTGCTATACGCAAGTATCATGTCGATAATTTCCGCAGCTGTCTACTGGTGCAGGTAGCACTGCTGTCAACAATATTACTGCATTGGTAGACCACACAAGACGTGGAGTAGGATTCGCACAAGGGCTGTGTGGAAGAATGTGGTACATGTGCAGGAATGTAATCACGTTCAGTTCGTCAGTCGGCAATATACAGTTAGCTAAAGGGTTGCATACCTTACCTATTCAGACAACAAAATGGATCGGAGCAAACCGTCACACCCTTTCACTCTCGGACTTCGCTCTCCAGCACCTACCGAGCGAGGTGGCGCAGTGGTTAGACACTGGACTCGCATTCAGGAGGACGACGGTTCAATCCCGCGTCCGGCCATCCTGATTTAGGTTTTCCGTGATTTCCCTAAATCGCTCCAGGCAAATGCCGGGATGGTTCCTTTCAAAGGTCACGGCCGACTTCCTTCCCCGTCCTTCCCTAATCCTATGAGATCAATGACCTCGCTGTCTGGTCTCCTTCCCCAAAACAACCAACCAACCATCTCCAGCACCCAAGCTATGCGTTTCTCGAATTGTCCCCCTTCTTGAAAGCTGCCTTCCCGAACAACACATTATCCGTCGTCGGAGTTTCCTGGGGCCATCTTGTTTAAGTAACACGTTACGTAGATAGCTTTAGCGAAAATATTAAGGAAATCAGGAAAAAGTTTAGTCATTAAGGGGCGTTGAAGTCATAATAGACGGAGTAATTCGAACTTGCTATATCTTACTGTGTTATAAAACCAAGTATCATTTAATATTATTTCCTTAAACGGATCTGAATACCGGTAACACTGGCCGAAACCGTTCAGTATGAGATAGTAAAATCAAATATCGACAGACAGACAGAAAAATTAAGGTTGGTTGGTTTGTTTGTGGGATTAAAGGGACCAGACTGCTACGGTCATCGGTCCCTAAAATTAAGGATTGCGGATAACTAACCGCAGGCAAGTATTTCCAGTTTTGATAGCGTTTGTGGTCGGTGGTAGATTGTTAAGTTTCGATGGCATTTGACCGCTACTGGTGTGGTTGTAGGCGATGGGGGATGGAGAAGTTACGATGTGACATAAAATAAGGTTCTGGGTGGCACCAGATGGTCTGCTAGAGTGAGAGATTGGACAGTCAGTGAAAGAGAGTCTCCTGCTTCACAGGTACACCATCACTCCGCGGCGAGCGTCTGTGGACCAGTCGGAGGGGCCGGAGGCTGGGGAGCCGCCGCGGCTGTCCGAGTCGGCGTCGGCGCTGCCGCTGGACGTGCGCTCGTTCTGCCGCGCCTTCCCGTGGCACATGGTGCTCGACCGCCAGCTGCAGCTGACGCAGGTGGGCGCCGCCTTCGTGCGGCTGCTGTCTGCGCAGCTGCGGAGCCGCGGGCGCGCGCTGCACCACCACTTCGAGCTGCGGCGGCCGCGCGGCGTGCAGCTGCGCTTCGCCGACCTGGTGGCGCGCGCCAACACGCCCTTCCTGCTCGCCATCAAGACCGAGGGGCCTGCCGAGGTGAGCTGGCGACCACTATCTGTAGGAGGATATTGCAGTGTCCGTTTTGTTCTGATTTACGATGCTAAGTTCCTTTGGAAATGCATGCATGTCCAAAGGATCTTGGCATCGTAATTCAGAATAAAACAGGAAGTGCAATATTGTATTTATTCGCCGACACCAGGCAACCTACATTCAAGTAAAATGTGTCAGCTGTGCGGAAATATACATAACAGGTCTACGAGTCCAGGTTGTAGAAAATGGTTCAAATGGCTCTGAGCACTATGGGACTCAACTGCTGTGGTCATAAGTCCCCTAGAACTTAGAACTACTTAAACCTAACTAACCGAAGGACATCACACACATCCATGCCCGAGGCAGGATTCGAACCTGCGACCGTAGCGGTCGTGCGGTTCCAGACTGTAGTGCCTTTAACCGCTCGGCCACTCCGGCCGGCCAGGTTGTAGAGCCCGCCCGGTTAGCCGTGCGGTGTAACGCACTGTTTTGCGGGCGGGAAGGCGTGCAAGTCCCTGGCACAAATCCTCACGTCGAATTAGTGTCGAGGTTCGATGTACCGGCCAGTCTGTGGATAGTTTTTAGGCGGCTTTACATCTGCCGTTATTCCACCTCAGTTACACTATGTCGGCGATACTTTCTCCATGTACGCTACACCATAATCACTCCACCATGCAAACATTGGGGGTTACACTCGTCTGGTACGAGACGTTCCCGGCGGAGGGGACGGGGGAGGGAAGGGGGGTGGGAGTCCACTGAGGGTCTGGTGTGGTGGCGGTGGGGTGAGTCGAATGCTGTAGTCTGTTGTGGGGTTGTGAACCACTGGGGAGTACGGTGGGCACGAAGCCCCTCCGTCGTTTCTAGGTCCCCAGTTCCATACAGTACAATACTGGTTGTAGACTCACGGTTAACGGCGCATGGAAGTTTTGGTCTGGCAGTGACTTGGCCACGGACAGCCAAATAAGAAGGGGACCGTTCGCGATAAGCTGTAGATCCGGGTTCGAGTACCTGTGAGGCAAAAGTTTTCATTGTCGGCATTCCATTTCACAGCTGATTGTTGTCCATATTCGCTACTGCGAATACATTTAATGACTCTGTGTAGTGGTCTGTTTCCGGTAATTCAGTCGAGATGTTCTTTCCATTTAATGTGCAATATTTCTATGTCCAACCAAGTCGTATTCTTTAGACGTTACGAGTTGTGCTGTTACATGCACTCGCTGCCTTTGCTCCAAACCCACCGCGAACTACTAGTTGTCTGCCACTGCTGAGCTAGACTCCTGACGCCCGCTATGCCTTTTGATAAACTTTTGCTTTTTAGATACCACTCTCATATGCTACACATTCCCTCAGCATTTCCCAAATCTGATGAATGTCATAACTGGTGACATTTCTGTTACAATATGTGTTCATAATGGTGCCGGGATGAGACGTTTTGCGCAACGACATTGAAAAGGTCTTACTGTTTCATTACCACTGTCCATAACAACATCAATAACAACCTTAATGCACAATGATTAGAAAAACGCAAGATACCACCACTTACATGGTTGGGTGAATATTTTAGGAATAGCTTAATGGCCGAGCGGTTCTAGGCGCTACAGTCTGGAACTACGCGACCACTACGGTCGCAGGTTCGAATCCTGCCTCGTGCATGGATGTGTGTGATATCCTTAGGTTAGTTAGGTTTAGGTAGTTCTAAGTTCTATGGGACTGATGACCTCAGATGTTAAGTCCAATAGTGCTCAGAGCCATTTTTGAAAAGCTGAAACACTCACTGCACCTCATCGCATCCTAACGCCACCGACTAGCCAGCCAAGCAAGGAAATTCACATCTCCTCAGCACAAACTATATACAGCTGAACAGCTCACCTAAACACATGTAATATTACACAATTAAAAGAAATTCACGTACAATTTCAAACTGATGATGGTAGTTACACAAGATCAGCTTCGTAACTCAACAACCAAAGGAGTGAAGCAAGACTTTAGTTTGAATGGAGGTGCACAACATGAGCAAGAGTGAAAAAACTAGAAATAGGAAAAGTAACCAATAACGACAATTGTTGAATCAACCCTCAACAATGGCCATTCAGTAGGCTATGCGACATAACGCAGAACATCTCACTATAAATTAGTAATCAATAGGAAGCAGTTGTATCAAACAGAATCACCTTTTAAGCTGAGAGAATCGAAGTTCATCAAACGTACTTAAACCACTGCATCATGACATGCAACAGTTACTAGATAGCCTAACAACAGACGACGCCTCAAAACCATATGCCGACTGGAAAGTCCGATGAAGGGCCTCACATGTCCTCGCGTCGGGGCACGTTGCAAACAGTGTCTGCACGGCGGAGCTTGTTCAGCAGATGTTTTCCTGTTGCCGCTCAACGAAAATTCAGACCTCCCCCGACATCGTCACCGCCGAAGCGGGCCACTGTGCGCCCACTGACCAGTTGCGGTCGACGTAAATACCGCGCGGCGAAGCGCGCAGCTCGCGTCGGACCCAGTGAGCGGGTATTCCAAGCAGCTCGCAAATGTGACGGAACCGATACGTCACAATTTCAATTGTGTAAGTGCCAGAGTCCAAACCATATTTAAAATGAACCATCTGTCCCTGTATATCAGGTTCTCCGATATCTTTATTTCGACAAATGTAAATGTCGTATGACTAGAGCCTCCCGTCGGGTACACAGTTCGCCAGGTGCAAGTCTTTCGATTTTACGCCACTTCGGCGACTTGCGTGTAAAAAAAAAAAAAAAGAAATGGTTCAAATGCCTCTGAGCACTGTGGGACTTAACTGCTGAGGTCATCAGTCCCCTAGAACTCAGAACTACTTAAACCTAACTAACCTAAAAAAGACATCACACTCATCCATGCCCGAGGCAGGATTCGAACCTGCGACCGTAGCGGTCGCGCGGTTCCAGACTGTAGCGCGTAGAACCGCTCGGCCACCCCGGCCCGCCAACTTGCGTGTCCATGGGGATGAAATAATGATGATAAGGACAAGACAACACCCAGTCCCTGAGCGGAGAAAATCTCCGACCCAGCCAGGAATCGAACCCGGGCCGTTAGGCATAACATTCCGACGTGCTGAGCTCTCAGCTACCAAGGGTGAACTTTTATTTCTATACACTGTTTAATTACACCGTCCCTGTAACTTAGTGTTTGTACAATGAAACTAGTCGCCTCGTATTTGATTTCATGATTATACTGAAGGCAGTACTCGGCGAAAGCTGATTTACTTGGCCATTTTACTCGGGTGTGTCGCTGATGTTCCACGCATCTCTCCTCGTATCTTCTAATAGTCTGCACCACGTAAGACGAGTGACATTTGCATAAAATGCTGTACACACCCGACTTTCGGAGAGTTAGACCGGCTTTAACATTGCAAAGACAACGTTTTATTTTTGTTGACGGGAACGAAATAAACTGGATGCCACGTTTCTGTACGAATCCGAATCCACCTATATTTCCGGATGTTGAGCAGCGCAAGGTAGCTTAAGGATCTTAGTTTTTCTTTCCCTGTCTCTAACTCGTCCACAGCTGCTCATAATTATGTTTGCAACGCCTGCTTAGTGTGGCGTCCGATAGCTGAATGGTCAGTGTCATGGACTGCCGCCGTAAGGGGCCAGGGTTCGATTCCCGAGGGGGTAGGGGATTTTCTCCGCTCAACGACTGAGTGTTGTCTTCATCATCATTTCATCCCCATCCCGGGTGCAGGTCGCCCAATGAGGCGTCGAATATAATAAGACCTGCACCAAGGCGGCCGTACATGCCCTGTAAGAGACCTCCTAGCCAATGAGGCAAAACACTCATTTCCATTGTGGCGATTTCAGTATCCAGTCCTACGAAACACTATTTTGGGTGTTGAAATTCTACGGGAAGGGTCTCCATGTCTGAAAGTTTTCAACATCTGTAGAGCCCAGTCCTTAGGAACGAATTTCTTGGTAACAGAATAGGCAAAGAAACGTGCCTGTTGTGACAGTCTGTCTGCCAGAACCAAGAAACTATATGGCGCATTGGAGTAACATTGTAAAGTGTTCTCAGTTTTCAAGACGAATTGGGATAAAATTGTATATCTTTCGACTGCTGCCACAGCTGGAATCAAAACTTCCGACTGCCAGATACTCTAAGTACCTACTTTATATAAGTGAGGCAGTATTGTCAAAACTATCCAGAGGTGGGCCAATATGATACACTGGAAGACGAATTAAGCAGCCAACCACAACGTCGGTTCGTCACGGGTGCGATGACGGTAGCAAAGGAGACTTTCAGCAAAACAATCAAAACTGAGAACGCACTGTGGTCCAGCAAATATCAAAAGCCCCGTGTTATAAAAACTTCACTGAGCGTTACTGATGTCCCCTGTCGTCAGACTATCAGAATTAAACTTGACATGAAGTCTCGTGGAAAGTTGTAACTACAAAGATCAATGGTCAAAATGGTGAACACTTCAGCACCGATATTATTGCCCTTTGGTAGGTTCCCCATACAGCCATCTCAGATGGAGTGAAAATTATGACGATACGAAAGTGAGGACAACGCAACACACAGTTCCCATTCGGAGAATATAATCGACCTGGCCGAGAATTGAATCCGGGCTCCTCCTAACACTTGACATAATAATAAAATAAATAAGGGCAATAAAAGTTTTAATAAAAACTGCATTTTTTGTTGTTTAGTGACGCTAATCAGTGCTACTGGCGCGCTCCGTCAGCCTTGCTCTACCTTGTGTCGAAAGTTTAACTGTCATGTTCGAATCTACCGCCTGCACTGACCAGTAAATGTCAAGCACTTTCCACTTCTTCCGTCCGCTGCACAAAGCCTTAATGGCATTGAATCGGAGGATGACGTAGATAAGGCTTAAGTATTACATGTCTTTTCCAAAACAGTTTCACAGATGAAGCTTGTACTGTAGTTCCTCCTTTAAATCGTCGCACGAAGGACGTAATGATTTACATTTGATTCCGAAGATGAAGGAGCCACTTCGTGGCATTCGCTTCAGAGCTGTTCCAGAGATTCGACAGGCAGTGGACAGCTCCATTCTCACCATTAACAGAACAGGCTCTGATAACGATATACTACGCCTTCCACATCGCTGGCAACGGGTTCTGCACGACGCTGGTAACTACTTTGAAGGGCAGTAACAGGTGCAAAGATGTAACACATTTTTATCGGTTGTGAATAAAAACTTGCCACTATTTATGTTCCAACCCTAGTATAAATGACCTAGCAGGTAATGTCGGAAGTTTCACTAAGATTTTCGTGAATAGGGCTTTAAAGTGCACAGAATCTCAGCGCTATTAAACTGTAGCGAAATGCAGGAAGACCTAGAGAGAATCGAGGGTTGCTGCAGGGAGTGGATAGTGACCCTCAACATTCACAAATTTTAATAGACAGAAAGGCCGTTTATTGCATGATTATAGGACAGCAGGACAGTGCATAGAAGCAGTTACTTCCATCAAATATCTTTGAGTATGTGTACGAAGAGATCTGAAATGGAACGGCCACATAAAATGAATCACAGGTGACGCAGATCACAGCCTGAGACTCATTGGAAGAATCCTCGGGAGATATAGTCCATCAACAAAGGAAGTAGCTTTCAAAATATTCGTTCGGCCAATACTTCATTACTGGTCGTCAGTATGGGAACCACATCAAATAGGATTGATAGAAAAACAGAGAAGATTCATAGAAGAGCAGCATGTTGCGTTAAAGATTACTTTAGTAAGCTCGAAAGAATCACGGAGTTGCTGTCACCTCCAGCGGCAGACGCTGAAAGAGAGGTGTTCTGCATCACGGTATGGTCTACAGCTAAATCTCCGAAGCGCCTAGAAGAGTCAACCAATATACTGCTTCCTCCAACACATATCTCGCGAAGTTATCATGAAGATGGTATTAGAGAGGTTCGAGGCAACACGGAGGCTTAGGAGTAAGCCGTCTTTCCGCGAAACAGTCACGACTGGAAAATGATAAGGGGGAAATGACATTCATACACAATGAATCCTTCGCGATTCACTGTAAGCTGGTTTGCAGAGTATAGATATAGACGTAGAAGCACGCTACCGTGCCCTACTCGGCGTGGGTTCCTGATTTCGAAGTAACTGCGCCGTAGTCGCCTAGGCAAAAATCCCATACTCCAGAAGTAGTGTTCTGTGACCATTCCCTTGGCAGTGTTCTACCACCACACTCTTCTCTAGCTCTCTCTCTTTTTTATCTTACACTTGCGTTAATTGTAGTGATCGGTGTCTGTGCGCATTGTTAACCCTCCAAGAACACATCCGGACACCTGACTCTCTAATTTCAACGTCGTTCTTCATGGGATGTGTGTTTTCTGGAATTTTCGGGATGGACTGGAACACCGGATCTAACATTACTTCCAATCTTGTTAGTCGTTGCGGTAAAGATGAAGTGCTGCCGGCTTGGCCACTTCAGCTGATTGTGATTTACGAGGGTACGAAACACCCTCCTTCGTCTGCACGTGAAAGCGTCTGCTACTTCATTATTCTTGTAATAGGTGTCTTCGAACACCTGTCTTCAGTGATATCGGACTGAACGTGTTCGTGGAAAATCTGTTCAGCTCTGGTACTTTGTAGTGAGACGCTGCTGCCTTGCTTAACGGGCACACCTTGACTATACCGACAGTCAGGTTCTTAACAGTCCAACATCATTTCACCGACTGCACCGCAGCGAAAGAACCTGAGAACTAATAACGTCGTAACTTCGGTCTTAGGAAGGAGTGAAAATTGTCCGCCAATATTGACAAAATGTCTGCAGCTGTGACGTTAATCACAAACAAGAGCAGAATCTTTAACTCGCCCGCTAGTAGATACAATAACCGTGATTTAAGGACCACATATATATTCTCACATTGCACTGATACTGAAAATATCCCACAGAAATTTTATAACAAATGCTTAGGTTTAGTTTAAACAGTTAAGTGATGTATAAGATATCACAAATCAGACAATTATCACCATTCCACGACAATAAATACATCATCTGGCAGTACAAGATAACGCTGGTTAATACGACGCTCGTAAGTACAATACAGTCTGTCTTTCCACGTTAACTGCTCATTGATGAATAAGACACAATAATGACCGCCACATTTACTCTCAATCACGTTTGCTATGACAAAATTTCACTCAGTTCTCGACTTCTCCATAGAATACGCAATACACACTTTTCTTAAACTAAAGTCACCCGTCTGGAAACTATCGTGCATTGCTATTCAGACTCTATCCTCCACCCATAAGGCGCAGGGTGGTGGTACTTCAGTTACCCAACAAAATTATTTATTTATGTCTTCACAAATAAGCCCAGGTAGTGTTTTTATTGTACAAAATGCGTTGGTTGTATAAGGAATCGAGATATTAGTAAGTAACTTTTCTTACTGTCATTGAAAGTATATAACCACCTAGAATCTTATCTTAGGTGGAGCAATGAGATTTAACTCACTGATCATTTCATACGGTCTACGTAAAAATCGCCAGTGAACAAGCCACATGCAATGTAATTCATAAAAGATAGTCAGGCAAGTCCGCTACGCTAGCGCTGCTTCTTCTACTCCTATCATTAATGACTTGTCTCCAAACGTAATCGATAATTCCAAAGCTATGTTGATTTCATATGATACAATCGTTATTTGTACTGAGTCATGTAAGGAATGCATAACACAGCAGCTGAAGCAATATGGAGTAGGTCAATTCTTTTACTGCAAATATACTCAATTTTTACTGAAATTAAAAGCATTGTTTTCAATTTCTACACATAATTCTATTCACAAAAACATTCAGCCCCATCCAGTATTGCCTCCATTACTTCCACAGAAGATCTGAAATTTGTTGCACTTAACGTAAATAGCCACCTTTCGACAAGGGCGTTTCCCCAATCTGAATACACCTGTCTTTGAGAGAACGTTGTCTACAGGCATGAGGGATAAGTGGAGCTGTTTCCACTAGGTGTACTCGTAATTAACTGAAAGCAGTAGAGTAATAAGCAAGAACTCTATATTTTCTGTTTTGTGTTACAAGAATTGTAAGTCGCTAAAATACGTCGGAAAGTATGAAAAAATATTCATGCCAAAATACAAGATTACGAACATACTCAAGGCACCCTAGTTTGAGTTTTCTAGGCAATTACCAGGGTAATTGTTACCAAAATACAACGGTAAAAACCTTCTCTTTCCCTTGTCTTTAGTAAAACTTGTGAAGTGAACTTACTTCGTATACTGTATATATTTTATTAATTTTGTTCAAATTATTGATATAGATATCATCTCCTTCACTATTATCGTTTAAAGTGTTGCTCTCTATCCCGTGGAAATCTCAATATCCATATGAGCCTGACTACTGTCGTCAAACTTTGGTTTCTCTCTAAAAGTTTTTCCCAAAACTCATTCATCAGTTATCAAATTAACTATTTCTTGATGCCCCAGGGGGTGCCTAGTAAACCTATGCCTTCTTCTAGTCAAGTAGTAACCTCTCACATGTTTTAGTCCCATTGTCGCATACTATTTTCTCTCCGATGCGGTTCACTAACATTTCGTTAACTATCAGGTCTATTAATCTAACCTTCAACATTCTTCCGTAACAAAACATTTCAGAAACTTCTTTCCTCTCTCTGTTTGTCCAGTGTACCGCCATGTTTCGTCATTATAAGGGTAAATTCCAGGCAAAACCTTAGGAAAAGAATATTTCAGATTTGAATTTATATTTGACGTTAATATACACCATTCGTCAATCAGTTTACATTTTATTTCCTAATCTAAATTCACGAACATCACTTGACTTATTTTGTCCGCAACCGACTGCCGATTCCTTATTGATGCGCATGTTACAACCTATTCGAACAACACTATACCATCAATTCAGCTAGTCTTTTATGTAGTTAGGCGTCTGTCAAAGAAATATGATAAAATGCAATCACTTGATAGATCTTTTTATTTCGTATAGCTAAATTTTTAATCCTTTTTCTAAGCTGACTTGGTTCCATTACCTCTTGTGATATGCACACAATGAATAAAGTAAGGGAAATGCTACAAACCCGTTTCTCACTCTTCTCGATTGGAACCCCTCATTATTTTAACTAACGCAGTATTTTGCTGCACAAATGGAAGTTGGACCTCAGATTCGTATATTCTATGCCTAACAAGATCAAAATTTCAAAAAGTGTCCTATTATACATTACTAAAAGCCTGTATAGTTCAGCAAATGCTGAAACTGTCATGTCAGATAAAACGTATGGTTGGTATTGTTTCGAGTATTACTACCTTTCTTCAGAGCCTACATTGCTCTCTCTCTAGACTGGCTTCTGCCAATCTTCCCTTCACTATAAATGTAATTCATGTTAGCACATTGCAATTATGACTTATTACAGTGCTTCATCTGCATACTTAGTACATTACTTTTGAAGTCTGAGGAGATTTCGAGTGTCTTGAACAAACTTGATATGGTTAATTTTTAGTGCTTTGTGCATGGGGCCTATGACCTTAATTTGTCAAGATAATTGTGAAATGGAATAAAAATTAAATATTGAAAGAGAATTCATTTATATCTATGTCATGTACATAGTTGTGACAAATGCTGTCTGTTGTCGGTGCTACTTTTACTGATGGCCAAAATATTATTCATAAGATTCGCTTCGGACATCAGAAACTGAGCTACTTGGTAGAATCAGATAATTAACTGCTTCATCGAACTTAACTACTTACAACTGAAGCTGTTAATTATCTGACGCTATAAAATATTATAAATATAACCCACCATGCATATTTTGTAGCTCTCAAGTGTAGGATATCTGAATTCATGAGGCACACTATACAGAGAAGATGTAACGTGAACAAAAGTATTGGTCAACAGCAGGTGATACGAATGGTTTCGGTCATGTACTCATCTTCGGGTGGCTTTCATTCAGGTACAAGTTTCCATGGCTAGTGTTGGAGGTCACTGTTTAAATCGAAAATAAATGACATTATGATGAATAGATAGACATATCAAACATTTCGAAGTTGTTAAGTGTCATATGTTGCAAAATATTATAGTACATACATAAATCTGGTCCATGCATATCATTTTCACAGTAAATTTGTCACATTTTTGTACAAAAATATTTCCTTCCTTAGATATTAACACTGTATTAGTTACCATGCTAATAACTGGTGCTTCCATGTTATGTCTTTGACAAACTAGTGGCACCTAAGATGTTGGTAACTTCAAATAGACATGCACTCACAACACACAACGTGTTTACATATGAAAAACAAACGTTATTTCAAAGAGCTTAAGTCAAAGAAGTACAGAAACGTTACACATACACGTACAAAACAGATACTACTAATGACGAAAATAAAATTGTTACAGAAGTGCATGTTTTGGAAACACACTGTTATTTATATTTTCTAGAATCGTTACTGTTAAATTATGTAAGGTTAACTAGACATGATTTTTTTTCCAGACAGTGCTAAGTGCGAGGGGGACGTGAGATTTATAAATATTTCATTAAAGATGTGTGTGAATCATTTGCTTGCTAGGTCTCGTTGTTCATTGAGAATTAGGGGTGATAATTTGGGCCTATAGATGTACATTTTGAGTTATTCAAGAAGGTTCAGTTTTTCTCCTTTGCTGCCAGGGGATAGCAGTTGTAGGTTGTCTTTAACGGCTGTGGCTATGTGGTCATGCTCCTTCAGTTGCGTTATATTTCCGCCTAAATAATTTGGATAAGTCCATTTTTGCTAGAAATCTGAAAGCACATGGCCACTCAGCCACAGCCATTAAAGACAACCTACAGATACTACGAACTATCAGCAAAGATATGAAAATGAATCTTCTTTAGGAGCTCAAAATCTTGTCCATAGCTCCAAACCCACCACATCTGATTCTCAAACAAGTAGACCTTGAAACAAATCATTTCAACACAACTTTAACGAAATACATTTACTTTTTCTTTAGTCATCAATCTTCTGAATAGTTTGATGTGGCGACACAACGAATTCCTTCCTATGCCTACCTCTTCATCTCAGAGAAGCACTTGCAAAATACGTCCTCCGTTATATGTTGCCTGTATTTCGATATCTTTCTTCCTCTACAGTTTTTATCATCTACATCTGTCTCTAGTACCATTGAAGTTATTCACTGATGTCTTAACAGATATCCTACCATTCCGTCCCTTCTTCTTCTCAGAGTTTTCCATTGTTCCTCTTCCTCTCCGATTCTGTGTGGAACCTCCTGATTCCTTGTTTTATCAGTCCACTTAATTTTCAAATATTGTTTGTAGCACCTCACATTAAATGCTTCGATTCTCTCTTGTTATAGTTTTTCCCACAGTCAGTGTTTCACTATCATAGAACGTTGTGCTTGCAACACTCATTCTCAGAAATATCTTCCTCAGTTTAAGGCCTGTGTTTGATTTTAGTGAAATTTTCTTGGCCAAGAAGGCACTCTTTTAGTGCTAGTCTGGTTTAGATATTGTCCTTGATCCTAAGTCATGGGTTATTTTGTTACCTAAGTAGCAACATTTCTTAACCCACATCGAGACCGAACGTCCAATGTTACCTTTCTCACTGTTCTCATTTCTGTTACTTCTCATGGTTTTCGCCTTTCTTCGATTTACTCTCAATCCATGTTCAGTGCTCTTTAGACGGCTCATTCCATTCAGCAGATACTGTAATTCTTCTTCATATTCACTAAGGATAGAATGTCATCAGCGCACTTTATCACTGAAATCCTTTCACCTTAAATTTTAATTCCACTCTTGAATATTTCATTTATTCCCATCATTGCTTCTTCGATATACAGATTCAACAGTACAGGCGACAGACTACATCTTTGTTTTGCACCCTTTTTAATCCAGCCCTTTGTTCTTCGTCTTCCACTTGGCTCTTGTACATTTCGTGTTTTACTCGTCGTTCCCTATAGCTTACACTTATTTTCTAAGAATTTCGAACATCTAGCACCATTTTACATTGTCGAACGCTTTTCCCATGTCGATAAATCCTACGAATGTGTGAGTTATATTTTTCAGTCTTGCTTCCATCATCAACTGCAACATTATAACTGCCTCTTTGGTGTCTTGCCTTGTTTAGAACTAAACTGATCATCACCTAACACATCCTCACTTTTCTTATACATTCTTCTGTATATTATTCTTGCTAGCAACTTGGATGCATGAACTTTGCGATAAGTCTTGCAATTTTTGGCTCATGCAATCTTAGGAATTTTGTGGATAACTTTTCCCGGAAGTCACATGGCACATTGGTGGCCTGTCAAATTCTACATACAATTGTGAATAGTTGTATTGTTGCCACTGCTTCAAATGATTTTAGAAATTCTGATGGGATGTTTTCTACTCTTTCTGCGTTATTAGACCTTAAGTCTTCCAAAGCTATTTTGAATAATGATTTTAATATTGGATCCCCTAATTGTTCTGTATAGACTCCTGTTTCTTGTAATCACGTTATGCAAGCCCTCTTCCTTAAAGAAACTCATCCACTTTCTCCTCAGGAGTTGACAGAGAAATTCTCATTACACTCTCAATGTTACCAAACTTGCTTTAAATTTCACAGAATATTTAAAAATCAAAGGCTGTAACGTAAGTCCCCCTCACACGTATAAATCTCTGGATAAAACAATTTAACCTTTTATAAGACCAGCAGCCATTCTAGACATTATGAATAACCGATTGGTTTCAGAATAATACAATCACGTAAGTATTTCATTTTCATAATTTGTAATATTAGTTATGCACTTATATGTATAAAATATTCGTACTTCTTTAACTTAAGCTCTTTGACCATAGCCCCTATGTCTCTATTTGAACATGTTGGATGTTGTGAGTGCAAGTGTGTCTGATGTTACCAACATCGAAAGTGCAATAGTGTATCAAAGACGTAATATAGAAACACCATAATAAATGGTGACTAATACACAGTTAACATGTTCAAAAAGAATTTTTTTTTTTTTACGTAAATGTAACAAATGTACTTTCTAAACGATATGGATAGACCGGCTTTATGTAAGCACTATAATATTTTGCAATACATGTTGCTTAGCCACCTCCATGTGTTTCATGTTTGTCATCATATTCATCATCACACCATTGTTTTAGATTTAAACAGTACTCTCCAACACTGAGTGTGGTAACATGCAGCCAGATGCAAACCATCTGAAGATGGGCACAAGCCCGAAACCGTTAGTGTATTAAATACAATCACCTTCTATATTGACTGGCAGCAAGTATTATTATGCACCCTAAAAAAGTAGCAGTCACGGATTACACCTGAGTCCATTATGGATTAGTTGCACGAAATATGAGAGTTAAACAAAACAGCATGCTGTAAATAGTACATTGTACGTAAAAGTATACTATCATTTCCTACGAGATTTACAGAACATGCTGATAACGACCATTACATTATTATGACATTAACATATCCCCTCAATTACGTAATGTAACTACATTGTTGTTGTTGTGGTCTTCAGTCCTGAGACTGGTTTGATGCAGCTCTCCATGCTGTTCTATACTGTGCAAGCTTCTTCATCTCCCAGTAACTACTGCAACCTACATCCTTCTGAATCTGCTTAGTGTATTCATCTCTTGGTCTCCCTCAACGATTTTTACCCTCCACGCTGCCCTCCAATACTAAATTGGCGATCCCTTGATGCCTCAGAACATGTCCCACCAACCGATCCCTTCTTCCAGTAAAGTTGTGCCACAAATATCTCTTCTCCCCAATCCTATTCAACACCTCCTCATTAGTTATGTGATCTACCCACCTAATCTTCAGCATTCTTCTGTAGCACCACATTTCAAAAGCCACTATTCTCTTCTTGTCCAAACTATTTATCGTCCATGTTTCACTTCCATACATGGCTACACTATATACAAATACTTTCAGAAACGACTACATACACTCAAATCTATACTCGATGTTAACAAATTTCTCTTCTTCAGAAACGCTTTCCTTGCCATTGCCAGTCTACATTTTATATCCTCTCTACTTCGACCATCATCAGTTATTTTGCTCCCCAAATACTTTAAGTGTCTCATTTCCTAATCTACTTCCCTCAGCATCATCCGACTTAATTCGACTACATTCCATTATCCTCGTTTTGCTTTTGTTGATGTTCATCTCATATCCTCCTTTCAAGACACTATCCATTCCGTTCAACTGCTCTTCCAAGTCCTTTGGTTGTCTCTGACAGAATTACAATGTTGTTGTTGTTTGTTGTTGTGGTCTTCAGTCCTGAGACTGGTTTGATGCAGCTCTCCATGCTACTCTATCCTGTGCAAGCTTTTTCATCTCCCAGTACCTACTGCAACCTACATCCTTCTGAATCTGCTTAGTGTATTCATCTCTTGGTCTCCCTCTACGATTTTTACCCTCCACGCTGCCCTCCAATACTAAATTGGTGATCCCTTGATGCCTCAGAACATGTCCTACCAACCGATCCCTTCTTCTGGTCAAGTTGTGCCACAAACTTCTCTTCTCCCCAATCCTATTCAATACTTCCTCATTAGTTATGTGATCTACCCATCTAATCTTCAGCATAGAATTACAATGTCATCACCAAACCTCGAAATTTTTATTTCTTCTCCATGGATTTTAATACCTACATCAAATTTTTATTTTGTTTCTTTCACTGCTTGTTCAATATACAGATTGAATAAGATCAGGGAGAGGCTACAATCCTGTGTCACTCCATTCCCAACCACTGCTTCCCTTTCGTATCACTCGACTCTTATAATTGCCATCTGATTTCTGTACAAATTATAAATAGGCATTCGCTCCCTGTATTTTACCCCTGACACCTTCAGAATTTGAAAGAGAGTATTCCAGTCAACATTGTCAAAAGCTTTCTCTTAGTCTACAAATGCTAGAAACGTAGGTTTGCCTTTCCTTAATGTAACTTGTAAGATAAGTCGTAGGGACAGTATTGCCTCACGTGTTCCAGTATTTCTACGGAAACCCAACTAATCTTCCCCGAGGTCGGCTTCTACTGGTTTTTCCATTCGTCTGTAAAGAATTCGCGTTAGTATTTTGCAGCCGTGACTTATTAAACTGATAGTTCGGTAATTTTCACATCTGTCAACACCTGCTTTCTTTGGGATTGGAATTATTATATTCTTCTTGAAGTCTGTGGGTAATTCTCCTGTCTCATATATCTTGCTCACCAGATGGTAGAGTTTTGTCAGGACTGGCTCTCCCAATGCTGTCAGTAGTTCTAATGGAATGTTGTCTACTCCCGGGGCCATGTTTCTACTCAGGTCTTTCAGTGCTCTGTCAAACACATCACGCAGTATATCTCCCATTTCATCTTCGTCTACATCCTCTTCCATTTCCATAATATTGTCCTCAAGTTCATCGCCCTTGTATAGACCCTCTATATACTCCTTCCACCTTTCTGCTTTCCCTTCTTTGCTTAGAACTGGGTTTCCATCTGAGCTCTTGATATTCATACAAGTGCTTCTCTTTTCTCCAAACGTCTCTTTAATTTTCCTGTAGGCAGTATCTATCTTACCCCTGGTGAGACTACGTAACTACATCTCGCTTAAAATGATTTACACCGCTTATAAGTATAACGTACAGATGGCGTTACTCAGTCCTCAGATAGCGTTCATACATGATGTGGTAACGAATGATTAGTTACGGAGATCTACTGAAGAAACAATCCTTCCGGTTGCTGCTTGTTGAAATTTGTTAAAAACCAGCAGTAGTACGATGAAACGATGAGCCATTTGATCTTCTGTTCAGTGACCAAATGGTTGATGTTTGAGGTAACCACAGGTTCGGCACGTTCTGCGTGCCAACAGGCGCATGCCTGCGGCGCGAGCAACCGACCAGTGTTAAGCCAATCAACGTATTACGCCCGATTACCAAGCACAGCACGCTCGCACGTACAGGCTATTGCTGTAGTCAGCCAATGTGGCAACCGGGCGAACACGGGTTTGTAAACGGAAACGATTTACCTGTTAGAACGACTATTCCAATACAAATATTTACAACTGAAAATAGGTAGATTCGCAGATTACGGTCTTTACTTCGTATAGAGCAATGTATGTAATGTGTCTATAGCCTATCATCAGGAGTAATCTTGAACTGGAGAAGATTTATTTACTATGTGTTTTCAAAGAGTAAGGACAATTTTGTAAATTTGAATATTTTATTGCTCCGTTTCGCGACATTTTTTTCGTTGATCCTGTAAAGTATGAGTAGTGTGTTAGCTATATCGGATATTTAGTACGTTGCCAATCGTCAGATAGGTCTCATACGTTTTACTGCTACCGTTGCGATTACTTTTTGCTATAAGAACGGAATGAAATGCACTACAATTTTAGAAATTACTGTTTCGTTTAGTCTACTGTGAGTAAATGAAGGGTTTGCGAGTGGTGAAAGCGTTTAAAAGGAGATCTGCAAGGCGTTAAAAGTAACGAGTGCTGTAGAGGCTCCTACGCATTATCATGAAATCGTGGAAAAAGTGTAAGAAATGATCATGAGCTATCAAAGAATAAGGACCAGAGACTTCGCTGACCACTTTGGTTTGCCAGTTGGCTAATGAATTCGAGTTGCTTCGGTTTGAAACGTGTGACACCACAGTTTGCTCCAAAATAATAGCCATTTCGAACGTAACACAGGTGAAAGGAAGTTACTCAGAAGCCATTACAAGAACTCAACAATTATGAAGAACTGTTGAAACATGTCGTAACAGAATACGTTACGTAGTTTTACGGGTATGACGTCAAAACAAACACTCAGTCGTTTCTGTGGAAGCATTCTGGATCTCCATACCAATGAAGGTCGACGCTAGAGGTTATGGTCACTGTTTCTCCGATTTTAACCGCATAATAAACCATGATTACTTCCCCAAAGTCGAACTATTGGTGAGGGGCTACTTACACAAGTCCAATGCCGTTTGTGTGCAGCAGTTCGAAATACTCCCCGATAGTATTACTAAACATGTTTGGGTTTTTGCACCACAATACTGCAATTATGGTCCAGTTTCCATATTCGCTGGGCATAACCCCATGTAACATTTTATTTTAGCAGTAGTAAAGAAAGCCACAAGGGGCTGTCGTTTTACAAGTATGTTAGAGTTTAAAAATGCTAGACTGCGAGAGCTAAAAATTATCTCGAAGCTCGAGTTCTAGCACTTTTCAGCAATTGGACAAAGCGTTGGGATAAGCGTATAATATATAATGAGGACCAACTTCAAGGAGATAACATTAACGTGGGCGAACAGATAAAATTCTTTAAAACAACAAAATTTATCTATACTTTGTAAGACACATCGTATGTGGTATAAAAGTTACTTCTGATCATCTGGTTCAGTCTGGAATCGCAGGTCCGAATCCTGCCTCGGGCATGGATGTGCGTGATGTCCTTAGGTTGGTTAGCTTTAAGTAGTTCTTAGTTCTAGGGTACTGATGACCTCCGATTTTAAGTCCATAGTGCTCAGAGTCATTTAAACCATTTTGATAATCTGGGGTACTTACTAGCTTCCATTGTTACTGAGGTGAGTTACAAGCAAGAAACAGTGAAATGCAAAACGAAAACTTATCTCATACACAAGTAGAGGTGGACTGGGAGCATGGAAAACGAGTGGAAAGTACGCCAGAATATTCTTAATAAACGTTTATTACACAAAATGCCAATAATGTAGAGTAATGCGTCATGGGGCCGAAAACCACAAATAATTCGTAAAGAAATGGACAGAGAACATTATATGGGAAAATCCATATTGGAGCACTGACAGCAACTTGGCACTATTGATGAAACATTACAAACAAAATTGTGATACTGACGGAACTGTGTCTTACAGACGGTAACTTTAATTGAAACAATGCATACATCTCGGAGATATGAGCAATAGTCTCATGTCCATAGAAAACAGATGGCAACCTGAAATATGCAGGACGTTTATGAATTATTTATACAAAAGTAACCACTAATTATTCATCAATCCAAATCCGCTACTACAGTTTAGAGACAGTTCAGGACTAAGTATCTAAAGGCAACACTCAAAGACAACTGTTAATAATTGGTACAATCGTTTCACCGAATGTGGCAGTCTATCACATAGGACATCGGGAAAGGGTCGACCAGCAGCTTATTATGCACCAATTGAATACATTCGGCAGTCTTACAGTCTTAATCCGGATAAATCAACAGGATGTGCCATCTTAGAATTGAGTATACCTAGTGTTACGGTGTGGAAGGTATTATGGAAACGCCAGTGATTCAAACCACACAAACTGGATCTGTGGTAAGACTTACGAGCTAGTGACAAAGAAAAAAGAGCTGCTTGTTGTGTAGTCATGTTTAACAACACGCAGACCGAAGTTGACTTTCTTCATAGAATAACGTTCAGCGACGAAGGCACCGTCCATACCTGCAGCAGAATGAATCGTCATAATGTTCGGATGTTGGGTAAGCAGATACCGAATCATGCAATCGGACATGTAGGGGACTCGTCTAATGTAAATGTTTCTTCGACTGTAAGCTGTAACAAGATTTCGGTCTTTCCTTTGTTTCAGTGTCAACTATAACTAGCATATCGTACCTCGACATGACTGACCATTATGTAATGCCTCAATTAGAACAGGATATGGACTCTGAATTAATTTTCCAGCAAGTTGGCTCACCACTATATTATAATCGTGAGATTTTCACCATCTCCGTACGAATATGCTGACTTGTACTGGACATTGTGCAAGACATTCCAGGCCACCACACTCCGCGTGATTTAATTCCAATGGACTTCTGTGTATGGAGTTATATTAAAGACAGAGTGTTTGTTTCTCCGCTTCCGGGAAACTTCGACGATCTGCTACAGCTGATTATACAAGCAGATGTACCATGTATTAAGACGTGCTTCATAGGATTTGGTAGGAACTTGATTACTGGTGGGACATGTGTCGTGTTGCTGACGGTAGCCACGTTAACATTTGTATATAAATTTTGAAGGTGTACTATACTCAAGTTGTATCAAAGATTTCTGTGAGGTATTTACCGTTTTCACGATTAAAGTTTATTTCTGAATAACTAATTTGTAAACACTGTGTATAACAGTTGGTTGCTCACCATCGACAAAGGCTTCTCTGACGTCTTTGTAGATGAAAATGCTGCTTCTTCGGACAAAAGCCTTCCAACACCGTACCACATGATGATTTATAAATGTGGTCAGTCAGCCTTGGATCATTAGTTTAGAAACGATAGAAAGAAAGCCACCGCTACGGCGCCTTACAGTGTATTCACGTGAGTGCTCTACCGTTGTATTCCCAGGGCTTGGAGCTGAAGGGCCAGATGGTGCTGTGCCCAGAGTCGGACTCGCTGCTGTTCGTGGGCTCGCCCTACCTGGACGGCCTCGACGGGCTCACCGGCAAGGGCCTCTTCATCTCCGACATCCCCCTGCACGACGCCACCAGGGACGTCATACTGGTCGGGGAGCAGGCCCGCGCACAGGTAAGCCGCCCATTAATTGAGAGCTGTAGAGCCAGAAGCGAGGGAAGGCCCAGGTATCCAAGACACGTGCCACTGAGATCAGTCACGTTTTTCCCCATTCGTCCCTTTGAAACGTCGCTTCTCATATATGTAGCTGCTGCTTGCACAGGAAAGCAGACTCCAACGCAAATCGAAGATTTGTTTCAGTACAGCTTAACTTGCACACGAACAAACTTGCCTCACTGATATCATGAAGGATGTCACACTGGCCACAGTGCCGAACTGATGTCAAAAACAATCTACATCTACATCTACGTCCGTACTCAGCAAGCCACCTGGCGGTGTGTGGCGGAGGGTACTTTGAATACCTCTTTCGGTTCTCCCTTCTATTCCAGTCTCATATTGTACGTGGAAAGAAAGATTGTCGGTATGCCTCTGTGTGGGCTCTAATCTCTCTGATTTTATCCTCAAGGTCTCTTCGCGAGATATACGTATGAGGGAGCAATATACTGCTTGACTCCTCGGTGAAGGTATGTTCTCGAAACTTCAACAAAAGCCCGTACCCAGCTACTGAGCGTCTCTCCTGCAGAGTCTTCCACGGGAGTTTATCTGTCATCTCCGTAACGGTTTCGCGATTACCAGATGATCCTGTAACGAAGCGCGCTACTCTCCGTTGGATTTTCTCTATCTCCTCTATCAACCCTATCTGGTACGGATCCCACACTGGTGAGCAATATTCAAGCAGTGGCCGAACAAGTGTACTGTAACCTACTTCCTTCCATTTGCATTTCCTTAGGACTCTTCCAATGAATCTCAGTCTGGCATCTGCTTTACTGACGATCATCTTTATATGATCATTCAATTTTTAATCACTCCTAATGCCTACTCCCAGATAATTTATGGAATTAACTGCTTCCAGTTGCTGACCTGCTATATTGTAGTTAAAAGCAAGCAGTTGTCAACCACGCTGGTAGAAGACGAACGTCATACCACAGAGCTCCTTATCAACCTTGTTATCAGCATGGGAGCGTGTTGTTAAGCATGCATTGTCGTCCTTGGTGATCACACAACATATTAAAAAGCACTTCCCACTTTTGTAATGTGAATGGGACCGTCCTGAATCACGGTGACTTCAGTGTAATTATTGCCTTTGAATAAAAATGTCATTTCCATTTTTCTAATTGCGTATGTGTTTCAGTTACCTTAACGGACTATACTGCAACTGTTTTTTCTGTGTATGGTTCAAGCTTCATCGAATTATAATCTTGGCAGTCGGTAAATTTTGCAAATCATGCTATATGTTTTCGGTCATGTCTTAAAATTACTTCGCAAAACGAACAGGTAACTATCAAGTCAACCGATATAATATTCGGATAAATGACTCACTAAATTTTGGAAACAACAAGGATAGTTAGAAAAAATATTCGAACAGGATGGACTAATAATTTCCAGGACACATTGCAGATAGGTGGAGCGCTGCGACTCCACTCACTGTACGAAGTAGCCGTCCCCAGAAAACAAAAAACAATGAAATTACCAGCTGAGCGTTCGCTGTGTGCACGGGACACAGCGTAGCATTCCGTCACTTCAAAGACCTTAGCACAAGAATGGTCCATTTGTTGCTGTCAAGTGAATCTGCCGAACTAAAGTATAAAATAAATTGGCCTATCAAGTAGCGTCATTACAAAACATTAAAGCAACTAAGTAGCCGATGTTTCGACCGACTTCGAAGCGGTACTTCTGCTTCAGGGCAATTAACTGTCCTGAAGATCTCAGCACAAAATTGGTTTACATCTTACCGTCTAGAAAGCACACAAGACAAAAGTAAAGTACAAAATAATTTCAGAAATTAAGCCGTGTCATTATATGCCATTAGAGAGACCAAACTGCCGACGTTTCGACCGACTTTGTCCGGCCCATTTCATAAGATTTAAGGGGAAACGGAAGGCAATTTTAATCACTATTCTCTCAATGCTATTTCACCTTTCGAACAGATGCACTTTTCAAAAGAAATATAAATTTTAGAACAGTAACATTTTTACTGAGTGTATATAAAATAAATGCCTGCATTTACAAGTAAAATATAGAAAATACCTCTAATGCATTTCAAGATTTTTTTTTTTTTATATTTCAGTAGTAAAATTTTATCTTTTATACATAAGTAATCATAAACAGGTATATCTTGGGTTCTTAATTTACTTGTAATAACCTATTACCATCCTGAATACAAACTGACCAATGTTTCATCTCTAAACTGTTTGATTCAGTAAGTAATATTTCCTGATAATCCTAAAATGATGTTTTGAGAAAAATCAATATAACGATTAATATTACGGTTTTAGTATAGTTAGTTACAAGAATTACTAAGACTTAATTTATCTGAACCATACTTAGCATCATGTGACCCATACTGATCTTCATTTCTTCTCTTGGCCCTCTCCTTTTCTGTCTTGCTTTTTTGTGCATTTTAAATTACCAATGTCTGCTATTCTGATTCTTTATCCATTTGCACCATGGTTGCTGCAGTATTTTCACTAGATTTAATGTCTAATGCTTCCAAAACAGCCAGTTTCCTTATTGCCCCATCACTGAAGAACACAATTACATCATAAACTCCAAATTTGACGGTTTTAATTTGAACAAATGCCGTTGCTGGTAACCAGATGAAAATGGCACAATTTACGCATTCAGTTATGATTTTCTATGAAGACATCTCTTCAACAAAATATGTTTAGAAGGATGTCTAAGTATAAATTTAATTTCATTCGTTACTGCAGCAAAAAAGAATGTTTGTCATATGCTTCACTTCTTCTGTGCTTGCATCAAGTGTCAGGATCATGCAAGCAAAGGAAATGCTGAGGAGTATCAGCTTCTTTTAGCTTTCACCTTTTTTCATGTTTCCTATATTCCCAGCACTACTTCTGTCAGCCAAGTCATAATAATTCTGTTTATTTACCTATTTCAAAATTTGTCAGGCAACATTCACCATGTATCTTCTTACCATCTCCTAATTTTATTTTTTGACTTTTCTGTTAATAATCTTCCCGACATGGACCCCATTCTCTTCTATACATGGCAAATGCATTATAATCAGGAAATTGTGACACTAGGGCGACAGGGTGCGGCGGGGCGGGTTATTATTGTGGCGTAAATTTGTGTTCACTGACTTTCGTCGTACTGTGCACTATAAAAGTTCCACCTTGCTCAGTACGGAATCTAATCACCAGCCCATTTCTCTTCATACGTAGATATTGTCCAGACGATGTTAAATGCAGCGTTGAAGAAAAACACCGTCAATACAATGTCCGCGTAAACTCTGCTAACAAGCTATCCTGTATTGTAACAAATTTCGGGTGGAGGGCGATTGATTCATCTCTTTAGAAAAATGACAAAATTCTGCAACGAGTTTTTCTTTTTCTTTAGATTCACAAACAAACACTTGCTCTCAGCCCGAATTTTCGTAACTAACAAGATCACTGTTCTCAGTTCACAGTCATTCCATACATTTCACACGTAAAGCAGCCAGAAATGCACTTAAGTTCGACCCGACTGAATACGCGATTTCACAGTCAATACTATGCTACTATATATAAGTTTCACATTCGGTCCTTTTCAGAGGATTTCTTTAACAGAAACTGCTCGCCAAATAATCCATAAACGAATATGAACTACGCAACGCGTAATTTTTACTAATGCCGAAAGATCACACGTGGTTCGCCTTCCAACAAAACAATCCAAAAACTTCCAAACTTCACGAAACTGTCCGTACGTGCAACTGCTATTCTGGCCACACAGTGAGGACGCAAGAAGCCAATTATTTCTTCATTTTACACATAATAAAGGCGGAAACGTTCAACATGGCTTGCACGTCTGATAGCTGACTACCGACTCCCCTCACTGCCGTTCCTACCAGGGCCTATAACTACTTACATTGCACGGGAAATGCTTAACTCTGACTGGTTCTTCAAAATGACCAGCCAATCAAAACAATCCTTCGATTTCTTTTTCGCTCTAAAACCGTCTTACCCCAATCAATATTTACAGATGCATTTACGTCACTTCATCATGCAAATATTAATAAAATGTTTAACGAAACCAAACGAAAAGAAATCTAATCTTGAAATAAATTTAGAAAACTATTACTCTGCAAATGGCTATTCTGGCTGCCTTCTTACGAAATCATGTACTCTTGGACATACATCATCGGCTCGTTGGGGAATTTACATTTTTCATTGCGACTTGCTTGCTTAACACTTTTCTGTGACCTAGTTACGTAATGTTTAACACGAGATAATATTGAATTTTTTTCATATGACCCACATACAAACTCTCACACATTCTCATGTACTGACACAACAACACATTAAATAAATACTGATCTCTTCTGAATTTTATACTACGAAATTGAAAAATAGTTAACGTTTTTAGTTATGAAACTTCAAACAAATTGACCTAACATTTGGTGAACATCGGTAATGATTCCAAATGATACTAAAAGACGAATTGTTATGAATTCTAACTGACTTTAATTTTACTAGTGTCGGTTTGGAGTGTTTTAGGTAATTTTCCCTAAATCTGAAAGTGTGCCAATTAGAATATGAGATTCTTACACAATCTTCTTTTTAATAACAAAGGGCAGTATATGAACTCCTAACTAAATTGAATAGTATTTAATATTGTTTATTTACATTCTTAGGGGCTTGAATATTCTGTCGCTCAAATTGACACAGGTACCGCTTCCCACGGCTAGGCTAGCGACAGGTGCGAATGAGTCTCGGTAAGATATAAGCGGCTGTTTCTATCACAGCCAACGGCTCCAAAGCTACGAGCCATACCACAAAGTAGTGCAATAAATGCTATTGCGTATTGACTTGCGACGTTACAAGGTTTTTTTTGCACATATCGGGCCATAAGGCTTGCTGTCACACCTCCTAAATACTCAGTGGATCTAACACCACTGTTTGCCACTGAACCATTAAAAATCCCGAGCATTCCTGCTACTTCCATCTCACCACTTGGATCGCCATAATTATTTTGACAGCCGTGTTTATACACTGAATTAGTTTCATGGTCCCAGGTTACTCGGTATGTGTCAAGAATCTGTATGTCAGTTACCTTGCCGGTATGTAATGATACCTCCATGACAACACCATTTAGTGAAGTGTGCCCACGTCTCTGTCGGCTGCCATCAAAACATACACAGATAATACTACATTCACCGTAATGACTTTCCTTGAGTGCTTCTTCACCTGATGCCTTCATTGAGAATTTAGACTTCAGCAACAGTACTTCCAATAATTCCATAGGAATTCATAAATTTAGCACGTGGATTTAGAAGTTGAAGCATTGCACAAAAGTTGGCTTTTCTCCATCCATTCACCGACTGATATGAGACCATAAGGTGACCTTGCATTACTCTCATACAGATTGTAATTTGCCATGTGCGATGTTATTACAACAGCAATTGCTTCACATTTTACACTATTCAGTATCAGTTTTGACATAATCCGTTTGCGAAGACACTGATTCTCTCCCAAAGACATATCGTTACTACATATTCTGCATATTCTGCGCCCATTATATTCAGAAACAAAACTACAGAGCGTGCTGAAGTTCACCGCAACATTTCCAAATTGTTGTTCATCTCCAAAAACTGACTGCAAGGAAACGTCTTTAAGATACTGCAGTTTCTTTCTTGAGGTGCTGATTTTCCTTGCATCTGACATTCTTGTTTCCTTTGACCCACTAACCTCATTTCTCTTTATATTGTTATTACCTCTGAATTTTATTTTAGGCGAGAATTCCTTTATTCGTGAAATTTTTTATAAAAAAGTGCGAAACCAGAAAAACATAAATCAGCAGTCACTCAGTTCGCAACAAACTTCATTAAGCACAAACAGCAGCACTCTAAAACAATAACAAAGACGATAGGAACGCAAGGTATCAACGTAACGTACATGATACGAAAGTCAGACACTATAAAACAGTAGATGCAGCAGATGGCGAACAACAAATATCCAAATCAGTGAAATTTTCTGAGCACGGCGAAAAATGGAGGCGTGGCATTGAAATGCTGGCTTGCACAGAGAATTAGGAAAGCAATTATAACTCATCAACAAATTGTCGTCTTTATAAAAAGCAAAGACGGTTTTACACAGGGAACATCGGGCTTCCCAAATACAGAAAAATCAAAACTCCCGGATGTCTCTGTCTCCCTTTAACTGCCAAGGATCGGTACAAAGTGGGGTCGAAACATCGGCACTTTAATTGCTTCATGGCATTGTAATCACGTGGCCTAATATCCATAGTTATTTTATTACTTATAAAGTGCAGAAGATTCCTGTAACCTGTCTGACTAGGAATTCCTCAAGAGGAATGCTCAGAAGCGTGCTTGCAGGGTTTTACAATTGGACGTCACTTCAGCGATTTCCATCGTTTTCTTTAATATTCAGAGTTTCTTGAAAATCTTGATGCTTCAGTATGGTATGTGAATTTGGGGACCAAAAAATTTCTGCTTTATATTTTACTTAACTGGCTAATACCTGGAAACCTCTGATGGTTCTTCAACCTGGGTCCATGTTGTGAAGGAGATCAAAAAACTGCTTCATTAAGCCAGATTTGATATTTAGTGGTAGAAGCACGGTTTTTATGGTCTAGAAATGGTTCATGCAAAGTATTATAGTCAAATTTGGCCAAACATAAACTTATGAAAAAAGCAGTGCATTTTCATGCAAGTCTTTCACTCTCTTATTAAAACTTGAATTACTAAATATAAAATTAAATATTTCCCATTATGAAACATCTATAAGCGATAGAAGAAAACTAAGAACAGTTCTGAAAGCAGCATCAAAAGTAGTTAAGAACGCACACTTGTTTTGATTCATCGAAAGAGGTGTAGACTGGTGTGATGGTAAGTGATAAGAGTCCCAAAGTGAAGAGAAATTTTGCAGGATCGGAGGAATGAGTTTTCGTGAAAGCTGTTTCTTTGGGTACTTCCGCTGCAGCTCGGCAGGGAGCCTCAGCCGCTGCTGCCCCGCGCGGCGGCAGACGAGGTGCAAGGGAGAGGGTGCGCGACGCCCCGTAGCTCCGCCTCGGCGGCCCGCGGGCTGGCGCAGTCCCCTTTAAGTCAGAATTTAATAATGATCGCGCGGCTCGCAGCATCCGGCGCAGGGTTTGCGGGGGCGAAGCGTGGCAGCGCGCTGAGGCGCGGGGGCGTCCTGCTGACACCTCGCCGCCGCCACGCACTGACGCCTGTGCCAGGGGCACGTAGGCGCCTTTCAATTGTTGACACTCACCGTACGAATGTGTTTCTCAATTAGTGGTCAAAGATAGTTCAGAGCATTAAAAGTAGAAAATCAAGAAAGACTACATTGCGAGTTTGGTTTATAGAGTGTCGAAGTAGACATGTTAAGAAGATTGTTCCAATAATTACGTGGAGACCATAGTAGGACTCCATTTAGCAGCTAGTGGGCAGAACGACCCCTGCGAGGAATACTCAAATGCAATAGTTCTAGACCGTTACTCCTGAACAAAATCAGATGTAATCCAATGCCCTAAATAACGTTTGTCATGTAACAAAACATTAGAGTGGAATAATTAATACTCACGTTTTGAAAGTGATAATTAATTTATAAGGCTTGTAACTTTGTAACAACTGAAAATTACACTCTTTGTACGTGTTCCACCTGACAGTGGGGGATTTGGACCTGCTTATTTATAACAAACCTCTTTTATACTTGTTTTGTTGTCCGCCATTGCGCATCGGAAGTCACGTACGATTTGTTTTCATGGCTATCCTAGTCGAAAGTCTACTTACACATCGGTTAGTTGTGGCGAATGGTATCAGTATGCTGAAGAGTTCTCCCACTAATAACAGTTATTAACGATGAATCGTTCACTAAGAATAGGGGCATTCAATAAGCAACAAAACACATTTTTGTCTCTGAAAACGGTTTGACTTTATTCGGGATTACAATTCATCATGTTATTTCCCACTATTTCGGCTACAAAAGCCTATTTTTCACCATAGTCCCCGTTCAGTGGAATGGCCTACACCACCAAGGAGCGAGGTGGCGCAGTGGTTAGCATACTGGATTCGCCTTGGATAGGACGGCGGTTCAGACCCACGTTCCTTTGAAAGGGCACGGCCGGCTTCCTTCCCCATCCTTCCCTCACCCAATGGGACCGGTGACTTCACAGCTTGGTCCCCTCCCCCAAACCAGTTAACTAAACCACTTTACCACACCTTACTAGGAGACCCAGTATGCCCGTATCGTACCACCCTACTCGTCGACGTCGAAGTCAGCGTCTTGCTGCATCAATAACCACCCCATCATACACTTACTGCCTCCCGCGGAGGGAGTGCATCTTTCATTGGCCCAAACAGACGGAAATCGAAAGCCTTGAGAAACCAGCTGTAGACTGAATGAGGACTAACAGTTCAATTAAGTTTTGTCAGCTCCTCTTGGGTGCGCTGACTTATGTGAGGCCTTTTGTTGTCATGGAGGACGAGAAGTTCGTTTGTATTTTTCATTGTGATCCGTCTATCACCTCGAATGGGAGAGTTCGCAGTTTACGATACTGCAGGAGTCATAGCTGTCTGCAGCCGGGCAGAACGTGAAATATCGTACAGGTTTGTGCGAACTTGTTTCGATGATGACAGACGCCTCGCCAAATGACTCACCACACTTTTGTTAACTTACACGTTCCCGTAGACATTCCAAATCCATCTACAAATATCTGCGGCGCTCCGGTTCACCACCAAAAGAATCTCAATGACAGCTGTGTGCTTGGAACGCTCCTCTGTTACAGACGACGTTTTGAAGGCTACGTATAGCACCACAACCTGCCGGAACCTCATGGAACTAAAGGAGCTGAAGCGAGAACATTCCAGGATGTAAAAAATTCCGCATTTTTGCCACCGAAATCGTCAGTGAGAAGCAATGTGTTGCATTACTTACTGAACATTCTTCGTACAATGGCAGTTCTGTCGTATGGCAATCCATTTACTTTGAGTAGCCTTGCAAAGTCCTAGAAAATGTACTATGCCTGGAATTTCACTACCTCAAAATATTGCTTCATCCATTGGAACTAGCCTTACAACCAAGGTCAATTTTCCAAATTTGAAAAAAACTTTTACTACTAATATGTAATAGTGAAAGCAGGTTAATACACCACTAAATGGACAGCAAAAGCAATAATTACAAGAGCAGTGCTCACCGTAAGTGCTCTTGGTTAACAAAAGAAGTTTTCAGAAAAAAAGCTTTCGGTATATAGGAAACTGAACTATGACGCGTAGTTTCTGTTAACAGTTTTGACTCATATTGGTGGGAGGTGATCTTTTAACATGAAGACCATTAGAAATTTGAGTTCGGCTCGTCGACTAATCGAGAGATGCACGTTGCAAATTACTCGGACAAATAGGAAAGCAAATAAACGGATTGAGGAACGATAAGAATTGGAAATGTACCTATGGTAGTGATGAAAACAAAGTAAAGTTGGGCTGGACAGCAACCAGTGTAGCAAACCTACTTTGTTCTGAACTGAATCTACCAATACCTATTTCTGTGGAATTGAATTGTCCGATACCACGTTTGGGTGAATTCTTGCGATTTCTAAATTGTTCATTGTTTTCACCCTGGCTTGTTAATTCGTTACTCGTTTTATAAACCTTAAAACACTTGAATACGATTTTTATAAAAACTGGTTTATATGCCAGAAGGTAATTTAACACCATCAATTTACATAATAATTTTAATGTAACAGTCCAATCACATGAAATCAGAATCTTATCTATGTTGTCAAAAATTCAGAGTATATTTACTTAACTGAAAATACTCAGGCACATATCTTTGATCTGTAAACTGTTTGGAGCTGTTTCCACGATATATTTGTTTTACTGACAATACTTAGGTACCGTACATATCTTTAACATTTAGACACTTTGGAGTCATACCTTGCCAGTGAAGATGTATTCGAGGGTGTATTTGGCAGAGAAAAGGATGTCGGATATATTGTTCAGAATTTGATAATTGATTGCTGTCATGAGGTGAGATCAAGAGCCAGTTTTCCTATGTATTCGAAGATATATTTGGCAGAGAAAAGGATGTCGGATATATTGTTCAGAATTTGATAATTGATTGCTGTCATATGGTGAGATCAAGAGGCAGTTTTCCTATGTATTCGAAGATATATTTGGCAGAGAAAAGGATGTCGGATATATTGTTCAGAATTTGATAAATGATTGCTGTCTTATGGTGAGATCAAGAGGCAGTTTTCTCAAGTCGTGTTTCAAAGCGATGTTAACTATTAGCGGAGATCGTAATAAATCGACGGTCTTAAAAGGCTTTATTGTTCTCAAGTCATTTCGAGACGAAGATCCGTAATCATTAGTTTCATATCTTGAAGAAAATGCTTCTATCCTTGGACGGTTGCAGCCATACGAAAACTTAAGTACTGACTATAATGTGTAATAGCCACACAGTAATATTATTATTCATGTTGCAAGATAGCAATGATTCACTAAAACGCACATAGCGTTTTTGTCCAAGTGTTAGTTGGTCATCTATTGTGTATGCATTTTATACTAGGAAGATATATAGCATAACCAAAAGACGTTTTGTTACCGGTTTTAAGAAATATGAAATGGATGAGAAGAAAAATTTATGGGAGGCAGACAGATGATGTTACAAGACATGCAAGCCAACAGATGTTAGTATACTTGAAGAGATCATAAAATGAAAATATCTAGAGAACGCTTATATCCAACAGTGGATGTCGAATGACTCCTGCTGATGTGTTATTTCAGAGTTTGTGAATATTTTGATAACAGAGAATATATTTAACAAATTACTTGAGAAGGACTCGAAATCTTCTTCAAACCAACCTCGTTTTTAATTCTCAGAAATTGTTATTTTACCTCTCAGGTGGTTCCCATGTGATTAGCAAACAATTCTTATTTTGGTAAAGGTCGAGTTTTCCTGCACGTGTCTAAATGCGAAGCATTTTGTTGACCAAGGTTGGAAATATGTCATGTCGTAGGAAAGATTTTTCCTCATCCTTTCCGCACCACACCATTCGTATACCCATGAAAATAATCTGCGAGAGTAGGAATTTTTTAAACTGGTTTATAAAATTATTGTTGGTCGGAACTCGCAAAGTCTGCTGCAGTTGGCTGGCGAGATTGCTATGCTCGAAGAACCAGATACGTTTCTGGGAGTTAAGTTAGAAAACGCGGTAAATAGGTTAAAAATACCACTTCTTCCAGGTCGTTGCTGATAACTGCTGACCGGGATGCCTCCGACTTACAGCAGAGCACGGAGGTTAAGCTGTTACTGCACCCGTCTTCACACTCACACTGTTTAAGAGTGGTAATCAAGAGCCGGTGATGCTATCACTGAGTTTAAGTGCATGCGCGATAGATAATTTACATTAAGATTTATTGCCTAGTTTGAACCAGAATAAAATAGTAACTGGGTCACTTTAACCGATCTCCCAACTCAGATGATACAATTGCCGAAAGGTTCAAAGAAAATATGAGTTTATTTTCAATCACGTACCCGACTCACACTGTTATAACTGGTGGTGACCTGAATTTTCCCTCGATGTGTAAGCAAAAATACTTGTTTAAATATGGAGGTACGCTTACAGCATCATCCTAAATTGTGCTAAACGCGCACTCTGAAAATTATTTCGAGCAGTTAGTTTATGAGGCCACGCGAATAGCAAACCACTATGAAAAACTAGACCTCTTAGCAATAAATAATCCTGAGCTAACAACACGCCTAAAGACGGATACATGGATTAGGGAACACAGGGTTGTCGTGGTGAGACTGCATATTGTAACCTCCAAATACGCCAAAAAATAAACTAAAAATATACCCATTCAAAAAAACAGACAAAAATTCTTTTGCCGCCTTCCTGAGATACAATCTCCACTCCTTCCAAATTAACACTGTAAGTGTAGACGAGATGTGACATGAACGAAGAAATAGTATATACAGTTATTGAGAGATTTCTGTGAAATGAATTAACAAACGACGGACCTGACACACAAAACGGGTCAGAACTCTGTGACAGAAACAACGAAAAAAGCGTGCCAAATTTAAACGAACGCAATTTTCCAAGGTTGGAAATCCTTTACGGAAGCTCGAAATTTTGTGCGGATATCAATGCAAGATGCTTTTAATAGTTTACACAACGAAATTTTGGCTCGGAGCCTTTCGGAAAATCGAAAGAGATTCTGGTCGTATGTAAAGAATGATAGCGGCTAGACAGTCATTGTCTCCTCGGCGCGTTATCAATAGAAATACTACCTGCAACAGTGCTGCCAAAGCAGAATTACTTAATACAGCCTTCCGATATTCCTTCAGCAAAAAAGACGAAGTAAATATTCCAGATTTTGGATCAAGAACCACTGCCAACACGAGATAGAAGTAGATATTTGCGAAGCAGAGCAGCAACTTGAATCACTTTAAAAAAAACAAGTCTTCCGATCAGAATGTATACCAGAGTATGCTGATGCAATAACTCCATACTTAACAATCATATACAACCGCTTGTTCAACAAAATATCCGTACACACAGACCGGAAATTTGGAAAAGTCACACCAATGGTCAAGAAAGGTAGTAGGATTAATCCACTAAATTACAGTCCGATATCATTTACGCCGATACGCAGCAGGATTTTGGAACATTACGCATTAGTTCGAATGGAACGGTATATCACCACATAGCCAACACGGATTTAGAAAACATCGTCCTTGAGAAACACAGCTAGCTGTTTGCATTCACGAATTTTAATTGCAAGCGACTTGTCGTGGAATTGCTTGTTTATGGAATGTCGTCTCAGTTATGTGATTGGATTTGTGATTTCCTGTCGGAGAGGTCGCAGTTTGTAGTAATTAACGGAAAGTCATCGGTAAAACAAAAGTGATTTCCGGCGTTCTCCATGGTATTGATGTATGAGCTCTGCGTTCCTTATCTGTATAAATAATTTGGTAGATAATCTGAGCAGCCGTCTCAAGTTGTTTGCAGATGATGCTGTCGTTTATCGTCTAGTGAAGCCATCAGAGGATTGAAACAAATTGCAAAGCTGTTTACAAAAGATACCTGTATGGTGCGAAAACATATTAATACATATTCTGCTTCACCAGTTCTCAAAATTTCATTACGAATATTTTCCTTAAAGACCTGTAGACTGCGTATCACAGGCAAAGGTCACAAATTATTAGGTCCGACAAGTGCAGTGGTCTCAATCCTTTACTAATAATCGTTTCTTCTATGTAACTTTTATGAATGAGACTGACACTGGTTATTGTCCATGTTTCACTTCCATACATGGCTACACTCCATACAAATACTTTCAGAAATGACTTCCTGACACTTAAACCTATACTCGATGTTAACAAATTTCTCTTCTTCAGAAACGCCTTCCTTGCCATTCCCAGTCTACATTTTATATCCTTTCTACTTCGACCATCTTCAGTTATTTTGCTCCCTAAATAGCAAAACTCCTTTACTACTTTAAGTGTCTCATTTCCTAATCTAATTCCCTCAGCATCACCCGACTTAATGAGACTACATTCCATTATCCTTGTTTTGCTTTTGTTGATGTTCATCTTATATCCTCCTTTCAAGACACTGTCCATTCCATTCAACTGCTCTTCCAAGTCCTTTGCTGTCGCTGACAGAATTACAATGTCATCGGCGAACCTCAAAGTTTTTAATTCTTCTCCATGAATTTTAATACCTACTCCGAATTTTTCTTTTGTTTCCTTTACTGCTTGCTCAATATACAGATTGAACAACATCGAGGAGAGGCTACAAACCTGTCTTACTCGACTCCGAACCACTGCTTCCCTTTCATGTCCTTCGACTCTTATAACTGCCATCTGGTTTCTGATAAAATTGTAAATAGCCTTTCGCTCCCTGTATTTTACCCCTGCCACCTTTAGAATTTGAGAGAGAGTATTCCAGTCAACATTGTCAAAAGCTTTCTCTAAGTCTACAAGTGCTAGAAACGTAGATTTGCCATTTCTTAATCTTTCTTCAAAGATAAGTCGTAAGGTCAGTATTGCCTCACGTGTTCCAGTGTTTCTACGGAATCCCAACTGATCTTCCCCGAGGTTGGCTTCTACTAGTTTTTCCATTCGTCTGTAAGGAATTCGTGTTAGTATTTTGCAGCTGACTTATTAAACTGATAGTTCGGTAATTTTCACATCTGTCAACACCTGCTTTCTTTCGGATTGGAATTATTATATTCTTCTTGAAGTCTGAGGGTATTTCGCCTGTCTCATACATCTTGCTCACCAGATAGTAGAGTTTTGTCAGGACTGGCTCTCCCAAGGCCGTCAGTAGTTCCAATGGAATTTTGTCTACTCCGGGGGCCTTGTTTCGACTCAGGTCTTTCAGTGCTCTGTCAAACTCTTTACCCAGTATCATATCTCCCATTTCGTCTTCATCTACATCCTCTTCCATTTCCATAATATTCTCCTTAAGTATATCGCCCTTGTATAGACCCTCTATATACTCCTTCCACCTTTCTGCTTTCCCTTCCTTTCTTAGAACTGGGTTTCCATCTGAGCTCTTGATATTCATACAAGTCGTTCTCCTATCTCCAAAGGACCCCTTTAATTTTCCTGTAGGCAGTATCTATCTTACCCCTAGTGAGATAGGCCTCTACATCCTTACATTTGTCCTCTAGCCATCCCTGCTTAGCCATTTTGCACTTCCTGTAGATTTCATTTTTGAGACGTTTGTATTCCTTTTTGCCTGCTTCATTTACTGCATTTTTGTATTTTCTCCTTTCATCAATTAAATTCAATATTTCTTCTGTTACCCAAGGATTTCTACTAGCCCTCGTCTTTTTACCTACTTGATCCTCTGCTGCCTTCGCTACTTCATCCCTCAAAGCTAGCCATTCTTCTTCTACTGTATTTCTTTCTCCCATTCCTGTCAATTGTTCCCTTATGCTCTCCCTGAAACTCTGTACAACCTCTGGTTCTTTTAGTTTATCCAGGTCCCATCTCCTTAAATTCCCACCTTTTTGCTGTTTCTTCAGTTGTAATCTACAGGTCATTACCAATAGATTGTTGTCAGAGTCCACATCTGCCCCTGGAAATGTCTTACAATTTAAAACCTGGTTCCTAAATCTCTGTCTTACCATTATATAATCTTTCTGATACCTTTTAGTGTCTCGAGGGTTCTTCCATGTATACAACCTTATTTCATGATTCTTAAACCAAGTGTTGGCTATGATTATGTTGTGCTCTGTGCAAAATTCTACCAGACGGCTTCCTCTTTCATTTCTTTCCCCCAATCCATATTCACCTACTATGTTTCCTTCTCTCCCTTTTCCTACACTCGAATTCCAGTCACCCATGACTATTAAATTTTCGTCTCCCTTCACAATCTGAATAATTTCTTTTATTTCATCATACATTTCTTCTATTTCTTCGTCATCTGCAGAGATAGTTGGCATATAAACTTGTACTACTGTAGTAGGTGTGGGCTTCGTATCTATCTTGGCAACAATAATGCGTTCACTATGCTGTTTGTAGTAGCTTACCCGCATTCCTATTTTCCTATTCATTATTAAACCTACTCCTGCATTACCCCTATATGACTTTGTGTTTATAACCCTGTAGTCACCTGACCAGAAGTCTTGTACCTCCTGCCACCGAACTTCACTAATTCCCACTATATCTAACTTCAACCTATCCATTTCCCTTTTTAAATTTTCTAACCTACCTACCCGATTAAGGGATCTGACATTCCACGCTCCGATCCGTAGAAAGCCAGTTTTCTTTCTCCTGATAACGACATCCTCTTGAGTAGTCCCCGCCCGGAGATCCGAATGGGGGACTATTTTACCTCCGGAATATTTTACACAAGCATTCGCCAATAAATTCACTTAAATTAACATCTGATAATTATTTACTTGGCAGAACAAAAATCGTGACAAAAAAGCAATTATGTTTCAAAAGAAATTAAAAACATTTGTGAGAATCTATGGGGATAAAGCATTCTGCTGATCGAATTGCTATTCAAATGACGTTCATTCGTATTTTTCAAAACTTTTAAATTAACTCCAAGAGCCACAACAATTGCACCTAAACATTCCACACATATGTGTATTATGAGCTGCCTAAAACTGAACCAGCTCATCAGAAGTACCCATACACTGTTTAATGGATTTACACAGGGTAGCGCACGAAAAACCAGCACGGAGTACTAGACTGCTGATCCACGCCTGCCAACTCTCATCTGTTGTTACGAAGCTGCTTCGACTACGTTTCTTATTGTCAGTGCGAAAACCAATACGACTTGGTTGAGAAGTGTGAAGGAAACTACTGAGCTAGATGTATCCTCTTCTAGAAATAAGAGTAATAGTGGAGGCGTACTTGTATACCGGTTCATTTTTGGAAATACGTCGTTTTCTTTGCAAAGAGCAGTATACGAGATTGGTCACGAAGTGACATGCAACGAAGTCAGTTGTAAGCGCAAAAATGAATCGACACCCATTCTTTCGTACAGCTGCTGCGATCTCGTACCTTAGAGCACGTATGACCCCGAGCCTAAAGAAGTCGACATGTAAATTGTCGCAAGTGAACGTTTCGCATAGGTCTCGTCAATGTAGTTTACAGCATACATTGAAGAAACCATATAAAATAAAATTGGTCCAAGAAGTGATGGAGGTAAATAAGGTAAAACGTGTGAATTACTGCTGTGGCTATGTAAAACAACTGACTACGGTTTGTTAGATGTGTGTTGAAGTCGGGTTCCACGTCAAAGTACATTTAAACTGCCAGAAAAGACACTGGTCAACAAACAATCCCCATGCGATTGATGAGAAACCTCTTCACGGTGGAATAATCTTGGTGTGGTGTACTGTGTCAGCAAATCAGATTGTGGGTCCCATTATATTTGAAGGAACTGGAAACACTGCTGTGTATATGCTAATCATTCCGGAATTATGGAGTTATATGCGCAATTGACTCACGAACGTACATATGCTGTCTTTCAGCAGGATGGGGCGATCTGTCACACTTCAAGCGAGTCAGTCTCATTCATAAAAGTTACATAGAAGAAACGATTATTAGTAAAGGATTGAGACCACTGCACTTGTCGGACCTAATAATTTGTGACCTTTGCCTGTGATACGCAGTCTACAGGTCTTTAAGGAGAATATTCGTAATGAAATTTTGAGAACTGGTGAAGCAGAATATGTATTAATATGTTTTCGCACCATACAGGTATCTGGACAAGAAGAGAATAGAAGCTTTCGAAATGTGGTGCTACAGAAGAATGCTGAAGATTAGATGGGTAGATCACATAACTAATGAGGAAGTATTGAATAGGATTGGGGAGAAGAGAAGTTTGTGGCACAACTTGATCAGAAGACGGGATCGGTTGGTAGGACATGTTCTGAGGCATCAAGGGATCACCAATTTAGTATTGGAGGGCAGCGTGGAGGGTAAAAATCGTAGAGGGAGACCTAGAGATGAATACACTAAGCAGATTCAGAAGGATGTAGGTTGCAGTAGGTACTGGGAGATGAAAAAGCTTGCACAGGATAGAGTAGCATGGAGAGCTGCATCAAACCAGTCTCAGGACTAAAGGCCACAACAACAACAACAACAACAACAATGCTGACTTGTGTTTTGGAATTTGGCTGTACGTCAGAAAGTAACGTTTCAAGCCCCAACATTTTAATTGAATATCTATTCATAGACCAAAAAAGCAAATACTCGTGCCATTTCGATAATTCAGCTAGTTGTCTATAAAATTGGGTTGTATGCTTATATGCTTGATACCTTCGCAAACGCTCTTCAGTCAGCGTAAGTTATTTAAAAAATAATATACACGTAGCGACAAGAACATGAAATTTTGTAAAACAATTGCACTTTTCGGTCATATGTGTGGTATCGAACTTAAAGAGGAAGAGGAACAGACAAGAACGACTTCATGTGGCGAATGTGAATATTTTGGGAGTAAAACTGGTATTGACTGAGCTAGATAGAGAGAGAACCATTCAAATATGAAAAGACGTTAGTGTAGAGCCACATCTGAGGGAAATAAATATAGGACCAGAAGACAATATCAGCATTTTGTAAGGATTCCAGGACAATCATTAGAAGTGGCAGCCATGAACTACGTTCCAAAAGGAACAAGAGTTAATGTAGAAACACACAGGAAGTAATATGCGTCGAAATGGGGGTCAATATTTATGGAGAAGAAAAAGAAAAAAACTGAAGACTGATAACTTCCGGAAGTTATGTGACAGATACAGTAAATTAACGCGTGTATGTCAATAACTTCCTAATTCTTAACGCTTTGAAGTTGCAGCCTTTTGAGAAATTGTACATCATACTCTAGCGCTCATTTCAGATTGTTTTCTTGAAAAGAACTTTTCCAAACTGTGTGGTTTTTCTCATTGATTATATGTCAGACGACGAGAGAAGTTGAATTCAAGTTCAGACTAGGCCAGGAATCTGAAAAGATCGAACAATCTTAGCGGCATGATACACACTTTCATTACAGTTCACTAAATATTTAAAGAGACACAGGCAATAATGAAAAGTAAAGCAGTCCTCCGCACTACACTTCAGTTCCACCTTCCTTTACTGGAAACAGCAAACTGCAACAGGACTTACGTTAGCAAATCTGTGTTTCATCAAAAGGCTCTAAGAACTATGGGACTGAACATCTGAGATCATCAGCCCCCGAGACTTAGAACTACTTAAACCTAACTAACCTAAGGACATCACACACACCAATGTCCGAGGCAGGATGGGAACCTGTGACCGTAGCAGCAGCGAGGTTCCGGAGTGAAGCGCCTAGAACTGCTCGGTCACGGGGCCGGCTGTGTTTCAACATATCATAATTGAGGAACATAAATTAAGTTATATTCCTTAGAAACCACGGCCGATGTATTGCACTTGCAACACACTCAGCAAATATACTCGAACCTCATTATTTGCGAAAACCTTAAATTTATATTACGAAAGACGTATTTATGCGCAAAATAATTGATTCATTGTGGAAAATCTGTTGCAAACAGAGATCTCCACTCACTCTCACATTCATTTTATTAAATTTCCAAAAGTTATTACTTTTAAACGTAAAACGGAAAATTAATTCCTCTAAAATGATCACAATATTGTTTTTAAAACAAATATTTTTTACGTATAACGGTTAGCATCGTCACGTGGTCGATCGTCATTCAAGGAAAATGATGATTCTCTACTAGTAACAAAAATTAGCTGTAAAAACATAGAGGTTACATAACGCAGTTAATGATTGTGTTGAGTAACATTTATGTCGAAAATATGTTTTTGCTATGATTGTTATCTACCTAACGTCCAGCAAGGTTCCTCATATTTAAAGAAAGATACTGCAAACTGCGAACGACTATAATAGAGACGTCAACACTGTGTACGCCGGACTAATTCTCCAGGAAGTAATCAAAGTCAGTAAGACAGATCTCTAAAGATGTCTTGATACCGTCGCCTAACGATTTGCCGTTTTGATACTAATAATTAGGCTATTTAAATAAGTGGATACTACCTTCTTAAGCATAAATAGTTGAATTAGCTGCAAGTGTTACCACATACGTTCAACAAGTAATGCTATCCAATTTATTTTCTTGGGCAATTTTGGTTGAAAAAATTTGGAATTTTTCGTGGAAAATCGCAGAATGTTACCGCTCCAGCCCCTATAGTTTCATGAAAATCCGATAGGTGGCGGCGCCTTCAGAAAGACGTTTGTAACGGAGGTGCGTACCAAGCAGAAGGTTGACATTTTGTTTTGGCAGAAAACGAGAGCATCGCAGACAATCACACACGCTTGTAGTCGTCTACAGAGGCCTGACAGTGAACAAAATCATGGTGAATCGTCGGGTGAGGCGTCTGTCGTCAACGCAACAAGATCGCGCAAACGTGACCGATCTCCTACGTGCGGCCACCCGCAAACAGCTGTGACTCTTGTCGTGTGGAAACGTGCGGACACTCTCATTTCAGGTGGTCAACGGATCACAATGAAGCATCTCGCTGCTCAAGTGGACGTCTCTGTTTGTGGTGCTCACACACACATCCACCAGTTGGGATATTCGAAGGTGTGTACCTATTAGGTTCCAATCCAATTAGCAGAATCACTTCAAACCAGAAACAAAATGGCAATCCATGGAATGGTGCCACACCACCTCTCCTCTGAAAAAAAGCCTCAAACCCGCACCCTCAGCCGTTTGAGTCATATAAAAGGTTTTCTGGGACTCTGAAGACGTCATGCTGTTTGATTCCTCCCTCTTGGTGCAACGTTAAACTCTGAAGCATATTGTGCTACTCTCAAGAAGTTGAAGAAACGACTTCAGCATGTTCGTCGCAACAAAAATGCAAACGAAATTTTCCTTTTCCATGACAATGCAAGGCCTCACAAAAGTCTGCACCTCTGAGAGGATATCACGAAAATTTAATTCGGTTGTTCTTCTTCATTCACTCTACAGCCAGTATTTCGCACCTTCCATCAGTTTACATCAGTGAAAGGTGCACTCCGCAGGAAGCAGTATGTGAATGATGGGGTTACTGAGGCAGCAAGACTTTAGGTTAGTCGTCGACCAGTAAGATAGCGAAAGATCGTTCCAATGAAAGGAGATTATGTTCTAAAATAGATTCTGTCGCCAAAAGAGTGGGTAATAATATGTTGTATTCGAATCCGAGTAAAGCTACCTTAAAAAAAATATGTTGTATTACTTTATTGAACGATCCTCGAACTTAAAAAAATTATCAAAATTTGATGTCTTCATTAAATTCTTTCTTTCCTCCTTCTGGTGAACTGTTCGTCTGTTCAATAAACGCTCTATTGATGGTAAGATAATTAAGTAATTAGAGCCAGTTTTCAAAGCAGTCAGCTGTAAAAAACATAAAAAATCAAATGAGGAGTAATAAGTTACACTCTTTCACGTTTGCAGCTCTGCGCCCAAATAATGAACATTTATGTACGAACTGTAATGTTTTAACATGGAGTGGAGGTTCTAAACTTACCGGATTTTATCGTTAACTGCAATATGAATTTCGGGCCAATGAAATCTGTGGTACAATAAATACATTTGGATTGCAATGTTTATGTTACAAATTCAAATGAGAACGCCCGCGAATAAATATCTCTTAATGATTTTATACCGCTGCTGCAGCGTCCAAAGCGGTTGGTAAGCGTATACATTGTTTTCGATTCATTTGTCGCTGATTTCTCTGCTGCTGGCGTTGGTTTAAATTTTACTGAAACAACAAGGGTTTGTATATAGACAGATATAATCATACACTACAGGTACGCCTTGTTAAAGCAGCAATTCTTCATTTCCTGCCAAATGTATCATGTGGCTGTAGTTTTGGTAGTTCATTACGTTAACTGTATTCTGAATAATTAATGCTCTTTGAAAGTCCCATGATTTTTGCCCAAAAATCTGTTTTTCGGTGAACCTCATTAATAACCCATTGTCTCAAAATGGATACTTAATCAGTGTGGTTTTCATTTTTGTCTGCTGCTAGTGTCTTTTAATTCATCTACTATTATTCCTTCTTTTCTATTTATGTGAGCTCATCTTTTACCTTACCCTTTAACAACATCTCTAACACATGCTAACACATATAACTTAGTGATAACTTTCCGTGGAGTCCAAGATTCAGAGCTTTTGCTAAAATTAAGGAAAATAAATAATCTGACTATTAGTTAACAGATATTTGTTTGAACATCAGTTTGCGTTCGGGAGAAACATATGAAAACGCGAGGCAGTTTAATACTAGGACTTATTTTTCAAGACAGACTGAAGAAGGATAAATATAAAGTTATAGCATTTCTGTAACTGCGAAGCACCATTTTAACAGAAGAAATATTTCACTTGATAGGTGTAAGAAGAAATTACAAAAATTTTCGGGAATAAATAAATACAAGTCACTGGAGTATGATATAAATAAGAATTGCAGGTAAACTAAGACGAAATGGCTGCATGGTGAACGTGAAGAAATCGAAGAAGAAACGATTATCGGAAGGAATTGCTCAGCAGATATATAAGTCAAAACTATCTTCGGTGAAGTCAAAAGCAAGGGTGCTAACATTAACAGCGCAACGGGAATTCCTCTGTGAAATGCACGAAAGAGAGAGAATAGGTGGAAAGAGTAAATTGAAGACATCTATGGATGGAACCAGTTGTTTCAGAAATACTTTGAGTATTTCTGAAACAACTGGTTTTCCAAACAGCAGTTAATCGGCGGCCCGAATGTTTTTCGTGGTTTGCACCTGAACTTTACGTGTGATGTACAGGTTGTGTTTGGTGGTTCGACATGGCTGACCTTGGCTGTTGTTTGGGGCAACCACGCTGATTATGGTGGCCTTGAAGCTCTTCCAGATGCTAATAGTTTGGCATTGAACACTTGGAGTATTTCTGAAACAACTGGTCTTTTGGCTAAAGTTCCTTATGGTACTCTTGTTCCAAGCATGCCATTTGTCTGCTGCTAGTGTCTTTTAATTCATCTACTATTATTTATGTGAGCTCATCTTTTACCTTACCCCTTAACATCTCTAACACATGCTAACACATGGCAGCAAGAGAGGAGAAGAAAACCAATGTGCACTCAGTGTGCATACCGGGGGGAGTCATTCCAGATGTGGAAAGGGTCCTTCCGGATGCCATAAAAGGGTACAGGGTGCACCCATCTGCAGGTGGTCGCTCATGTCGGCACAATGATGTGTGTCGCTATGGATCGGAGGAAATCCTCTCTGGCTTCCGGCGGCTATCTGATTTGGTGAAGACTGCCAGTCTCGCTAGCGGTATGAAAGCAGAGCTCACCATCTGCAGCATCGTCGACAGGACTGACTGCGGACCTTTGGTACAGAGCCGAGTGGAGGGTCTGAATCAGAGGCTGAGACGGTTCTGCGACAGTGTGGGCTGCAGATTCCTCGACTTGCGCCATAGGGTGGTCGGGTTTCAGGTTCCGCTGGATAGGTCAGGAGTCCACTACACGCAGCAAGCCGCTACACGGGTAGCAGGGGTTGTGTGGCGTGGGCTGGGCGGTATTTTGAGTTAGATGGCCTTGGGCAAGTACAGAAAGGGCAACAGCCTCAACGGGTGCGGGGCAAAGTCAGGACATGCGGGGACCAAGCAGCAATCGGTATTGTAATTGTCAACTGTCGAAGCTGCGTTGGTAAAGTACCAGAACTTCAAGCGCTGATAGAAAGCACCGAAGCTGAAATCGTTATAGGTACAGAAAGCTGGCTTAAGCCAGAGATAAATTCTGCCGAAATTTTTACAAAGGCACAGACAGTGTTTAGAAAGGATAGATTGCATGCAACCGGTGGTGGAGTGTTCGTCGCTGTTAGTAGTAGTTTATCCTGTAGTGAAGTAGAAGTGGATAGTTCCTGTGATTTATTATGGGTGGAGGTTACACTCAACAACCGAGCTAGGTTAATAATTGGCTCCTTTTACCGACCTCCCGACTTAGCAGCATTAGTGGCAGAACAACTGAGAGAAAATTTGGAATACATTTCACATAAATTTTCTCAGCATGTTATAGTATTAGGTGGAGATTTCAATTTACCAGATATAGACTGGGACACTCAGATGTTTAGGACGGGTGGTAGGGACAGAGCATCGAGTGACATTATACTGAGTGCACTATCCGAAAATTACCTCGAGCAATTAAACAGAGAACCGACTCGTGGAGATAACATCTTGGACCTACTGATAACAAACAGACCCGAACTTTTCGACTCTTTAAGTGCAGAACAGGGAATCAGTGATCATAAGGCCGTTGCAGCATCCCTGAATATGGAAGTTAATAGGAATATAAAAAAAGGGAGGAAGGTTTATCTGTTTAGCAAGAGTAATAGAAGGCAGATTTCAGACTACCTAACAGATCAAAACGAAAATTTCTGTTCCGACACTGACAATGTTGAGTGTTTATGGAAAAAGTTCAAGGTAATCGTAAAATGCGTTTTAGACAGGTACGTGCCGAGTAAAACTGTGAGGGACGGGAAAAACCCACCGTGGTACAACAACAAAGTTAGGAAGCTACTGCGAAAGCAAAGAGAGCTTCACTCTAAGTTTAAACGCAGCCAAACCCTCTCAGACAAACAGAAGCTAAACGATGTCAAAGTTAGCGTAAGGAGGGCTATGCGTGAAGCGTTCAGTGAATTCGAAAGTAAAATTCTATGAACCGACTTGACAGAAAATCCTAGGAAGTTCTGGTCTTTCGTTAAATCAGTAAGTGGCTCGAAACAGCATATCCAGACACTCCGGGATGATGATGGCATTGAAACAGAGGATGACACACGTAAAGCTGAAATATTAAACACCTTTTTCCAAAGCTGTTTCACAGAGGAAGACCGCACTGCAGTTCCTTCTCTAAATTCTCGCACAAACGAAAGAATGGCTGACATCGAAATAAGTGTCCAAGGAATAGAAAAGCAACTGGAATCACTCAATAGAGGAAAGTCCACTGGACCTGACAAAATACCAATTCGATTGTACACAGAGTACGCGAAAGAACTTGCCCCCCTTCTAACAGCCGTGTACCGCAAGTCTCTAGAGGAACGGAGGGTTCCAAATGATTGGAAAAGAGCACAGGTAGTCCCAGTCTTCAAGAAGGGTCGTCGAGCAGATGCGCAAAACTATAGACCTATATCTCTGACGTCGATCTGTTGTAGAATTATAGAACATGTTTTTTGCTCGAGTATCATGTCGTTTTAGGAAACCCAGAATCTACTATGTAGGAATCAACATGGATTCCGGAAACAGCGATCGTGTGAGACCCAACTCGCTTTATTTGTTCATGAGACCCAGAAAATATTAGATACAGGCTCCCAGGTAGATGCTATTTTTCTTGACTTCCGGAAGGCGTTCGATACAGTTCCGCACTGTCGCCTGATAAACAAAGTAAGAGCATACGGAATATCAGACCAGCTGTGTGGCTGGATTGAAGAGTTTTTAGCAAACAGAACACAGCATGTTGTTATCAATGGAGAGACGTCTACAGACGTTAAAGTAACCTCTGGCGTGCCACAGGGGAGTGTTATGGGACCATTGCTTTTCACAATATATATAAATGACCTAGTAGATAGTGTCGGAATTTCCATGCGGCTTTTCGCGGATGATGCTGTAGTATACAGAGAAGTTGCAGCACTAGAAAATTGTAGCGAAATGCAGGAAGATCTGCACCGGATAGGCACTTGGTGCAAGGAGTGGCAACTGACCCTTTATTGTGTGATTATATGATAGCGGAACAAACATTGGTAGCAGTTACTTCTGAAGTGGACTGACAAGGCAGCCAGTCCACAGTGACGGGTAGCCGAAAGAAAGGCACGCGTACACACACACGCCGACGGGCGTCAAGTACTGGAACAGGCTACGTAATTAATGCTATGAAGAAAAGTACGTAGCTGGATTAATACTTATCCATAATCAATCATTGTGGTACATCACTCTTGACTATACACAGGAGACTTTAATTACAATCACTGTAAGGCTAATGGCGCCTTGCTAGTTCGTAGCCATTAACTTAGCTGAAGGCTATTCTGTCTCTCGGCTAATGAGAGTGAAAGGCTTCGTACATCTAGTCGCTAGCTAGGTCGTCCGTCCAACTGGGGCGAGTGCTTGTTCGTATCACGAGATCTACCTTGTGGTGGCGCTAGGTCTGCTATCACACAGTGGCGACACGCGGGTCCGACATGTACTAAATGGACCGCGGCCAATTTAAGCTACCACCTAGCAAGTGTGGTGACTGGCGGTGACACCACATTCCTCCCCCGCAAATCGGCGAACGGTCGTGTGATAAGGCTTCCGCCTGCCGTGGGGAGGACCCCATGTTGACGTATGCGATGAGGTGGGGAGCCTAACAACAGGCGAGGCTGTGCCACCTGCACCCGGCCATTCGGTCCGAGGGGAGCTAGGAAACGCCTGAAAACCTAGTCCAGGGAGCACGTCAACATGCGGTGTATGCGCCCGTAATGAGACAGGAGGGGCCGAAGGGTCGACCTCCATTGCGTCGGGGTACCCGACGCGCGATGACGTCATGTGGTCCGGAGCGGGCAAGAGTTCCATGGTGGAGGACAGCTGGTCACGGGAAGCGATCGGCGGCGCGTGACCCTGGGAGGCGCTTGGCGGCTGCAGCGAAGCGTCGAATGCGGGCGGCGCCGGCGGGAGAACAGGCGGCGGCGGCGGCGGCGGCTGCTGCGGCGGCGCGTCGCCATGGGGCAAACTGGAAGGCATCGTCGGTAACACCTGGGGATGAGACGAGCCAGTAGATGGGTCCCCAGGGCGCTGACCGTACGGCACCGTCGCTGAAAGCAGACGGGGAGCGGCAGAACCCGTGCGACGACAGAGGCGCAGCTGATTGAGATGCCGACGCACCTCACCAGAGGCCCCCAAAACCAAGTACATCGCGCGGCCGAGGCAGCGAAGAATGCGCCCTGCGAGCCAACACCGTGAACCTCGATAGTTGCGATAAAATACAACGTCGCCTGGAGCAAAAGCAGGAGTCTGCCGCTGCACAGGAACCTGATGCGGTGGATGCAGCAAAGACATCAAGGTGCGATGAGGACGACCGTGGAGCAACTCAGCCGGCGAGCGACCATCTCGGGGCTGAGAGCGATACGAAGACAAAAAGAGCAACAATGCGTCCTCCCGAGAATGCGACTCTTTCAATTTCAACATCTGTGACTTGAAAGTCCGGACCAATCGTTCAGCGGCACCGTTTGACTGAGGCGAAAACGGCGCGGATGTCAGATGTTGAATACCATTGGCCTGGCAGAATGACTGAAATTCTGCGGACATGAATTGTGGGCCATTGTCGGAAACAATAGTCTGCGGAAGACCTTCAATGCAAAAGATAGCAGATAACGCTTGGATGGTGGCGGAGGACGTCGTGGAAGTCATCCGGACAACAAAAGGAAAATTACTGAAGGCATCGACAAGAACCAACCATCGAGCATTCCAGAATGGACCAGCACAATCAATGTGCAAGCGTTGCCAAGGGGAAGTGGCTTTTGGCCATGCAAAGACTTTCCGCGGCGGTGTGGATTGTTGTTCGGCACACGCCATGCAAGAAGAACACATATTCGTAATCGCAGCATCGATTCCGAACCAAGTACAGTGCTGACGAGCAAGTTGTTTCGTTCGCACTATACCCCAATGTCCTTGGTGAAGAAGCCGTAAGACAGAGGACTGTAACGAAAGTGGGACCACGACTCGGGACTGATCATTATCAGAACGCAACAACAAAACACCACGTCGAACAAAAAGTCTCTCCCTGTGAGCAAAAAATCGGCGAACCGACGGATCCTCGATCCGAGACTTTGACAAAGGCCATTGCGTAGCAACAAAACGCAAAACAGTAGCAAGGACAGGGTCAGCAGCGGTGGCTGTAGCTACACGACGAAAATCAATCGGAAACGATTCGACCACTTCATCGGTTTCCGAATCAATGAACAGGCAAGCAAGTTCAGAAGAATCGAATGCTTTATCCTCAGCAACCGGCAAACGGGACAACGCATCGGCGTTTCCGTGCTTAGCAGTGGACCGATAGAAGATATTGTAGCGGTACTGCGAGAGGAAAATAGACCAGCGAATGAATTTCTGCGCTGTACGTGGAGGTACAGGCTTGGTCGGATGAAAAAGCGATGTCAAAGGTTTGTGGTCTGTGATGATGGTAAAGTGACGACCATACAAGAAATCATGGAACTTAGTAACACCAAACACGAGAGCCAAAGCTTCTTTCTCTATCTGTGAATAATTTCTTTGCGCAGACGAGAGCAATTTGGACGCAAAGGCAATAGGGCGATCATGGGAGCCAACTTTGTGCGCAAGCACAGCACCGATCCCGAAATCCGATGCATCTACCATCAACAAAAGGGGTGTCTGGGGATCGAAAGGTTTGAGGCAAGTTTTAGAAAGCAACGCCGATTTCAACTGGCGAAAGGCGCGTTCGCATTCCGTCGTCCAGGGAAACGGAACACCTGCGCGGCGTAAGCGATGAAGCGGAGCTGAAAGAGAATAGGCATTGCGCACATTCACTCACACCTTGTGATTCTAAATCGTGTAATGGTCTGGCGACCTCATCACGCAATGCGTGGGGAACAGTGCGCGCTCTGAAAAATTTCGGTTGCGCGTTTACTTGCAGTTCCAAATGTGCTTCATAGTTTTTAGCGCAACCAAGCCCGGTGCAAAAATGTCTGCAAATTCATCACATAGACGAGAAACACTGTCTGAAGGCACAGTTTGATTCACTGATAGGACCTGATTTACAATAGACATGTTAAACAACTGAAATAAATCTAAACCAAACAAGTTCACTGCCGTAGAAGAACGAAGAACGTGAAATGACACAAGTTTTGTTTTTCCTTTATATGTTGCAAAAAGAGTGCACTGTCCTAACACAGGTATTGTCTGTCCTGAATAACTATGTAACTTAACATTTGCTGCACGTAACGGAGGTGCGCCCAGTTGTTTGTACGTGTCGTGATTGAGCAATGAAACTGCAGCTCCAGTATCGAGCTGGAATGGTATCACTTTGCCTTCAAAGTCTAGGTCCACAAAAAGTTTATTGTTCTGCTGACGACAAGAGCGACTCTTTTGTGCAATTTGAATAGACACTGGTACAGAATCACTTGCTAATGGACGTGATTTTCGGCGACGTCGACGCATAGTTTGTGTGGGACGAGCACAGTCACTGTTAGAGAAAGTGGCACTGGACGAATCGGAATTAACTACATGAATGTCCATGGGCGAAGGTCCACGAGCCTGAGTGTCCTTGGGTCGATTCCGGCGCGAAGAAAAGGGCCTGGAATGATTGTGAGTGCCTGATCGGAGCTTTTTCTGGCAAACACTTTGAACATGTCCTTTTCTATTACAGAAAAAGCAAATAGCTTGGCGTGACGGGCAGTGTTCACGCGAATGCCTAGTAGCACACCGCGGGCATGATTTCACTGCATTTGTGGGCTGGTGCGGCACACGTGACCTAGAGCGCGGCGGCAGCTGCGTTTGTTTGCGCGAGGGCAGTTGACCGGGCCGCGCAGCTCGCCCGGCTGGCCGGTTAATGTTACACACTGCTGGCGAAGTTTCAAAAGATTCCTGAGCACAGTCAAGTGTGTCCTGTCTATCCAATATGTCTATCACTTGTTGAAGGGAGGGATTAACTAGTTTCAAAATTTGCTCCCGTATGCGAACATCAGAAACGTTCTGTGCAATAGCATCACGTACCATTGTATCTGAATAAGAAAGACCACAGTCACAGTCAAAGGCACAGTCCCTAGTAAGTCCTAGCAATGTTGCTACCCACTCCCTATTCGTTTGACTGGCCGTACGTTTTGTACGAAAGAACGTATACCTTTTTGCAACCACATTAACTGTTTCTTTGAAATAGGCATCTAAAGCAGACAAAATTTCCTGGTAGGACAGAGTTGCTACGTCGCGTCGGGGAAACAATTTCACTATCACACGGTATGTGGACACACCGACACAAGAAAGCAAAAACGGCTGCCGCTCATTACCTTGAATTCTGTAGGCGGCGAGGTGGAAGGTAAACTGGCGGGACCATTCCCGCCAAGTCTCGTGGTTCGGGTCGTAGTGCCTAAAAGGCGGTGCAACGGCAGGTTGTGGCTGCGGTACCGGTGAAGCGGCGGCGGCCGCATCGATTTGAATGGCACGTTGACCCTGGACGAGCTGTCCAAGGGCATCCAATAACGCCTGCGTCTGCTGATTCTGCAAGCGATAAAATTCGGACAGTACATCTGGCGAAGCCATGACACAAGTAAATGTAAGCAATCAGAAAGAATACTTTAACTCGTCGCCAATGAAGTGGACTGACAAGGCAGCCAGTCCACAGCGACGGGTAGCCGAAAGAAAGGCACGCGTACACACACACGCCGACGGGCGTCAAGTACTGGAACAGGCTACGTAATTAATGCTATGAAGAAAAGTACGTAGCTGGATTAATACTTATCTTTAATCAATCATTGTGGTACATCGCTCTTGACTATACACAGGAGACTTTAATTACAATCACTGTAAGGCTAATGGCGCCTTGCTAGTTCATAGCCATTAACTTAGCTGAAGGCTATTCTGTCTCTCGGCTAATGAGAGTGAAAGGCTTCGTACATCTAGTCGCTAGCTAGGTCGTCCGTCCAACTGGGGCGAGTGCTTGTTCGTATCACGAGACCTACCTTGTGGTGGCGCTAGGTCTGCTATCACACAGTGGCGACACGCGGGTCCGACATGTACTAAATGGACCGCGGCCAACTTCCGTAAAATATCTGGGAGTATGCGTGCGGAGCGATTTGAAGCAGAATGATCATATAAAATTAATTGTTGGTAAGGCGGGTACCAGGTTAAGATTCATTGGGAGAGTGCTTAGAAAATGTAGTCCATCAACGAAGGAGGTGGCTTACAAAACACTCGTTCGACCTATACTTGAGTATTGCTCGTCAGTGTGGGATCCGTACCAGATCGGTTTGACGGAGGAGATAGAGAAGATCCAAAGAAGAGCGGCGCGTTTCGTCACAGGGTTATTTGGTAACCGTGATAGCGTTACGGAGATGTTTAATAAACTCAAGTGGCAGACTCTGCAAGAGAGGCGCTCTGCATCACGGTGTAGATTGCTCGCCAGGTTTCGAGAGGGTGCGTTTCTGGATGAGGTATCGAATATATTGCTTCCCCCTACTTATACCTCCAGAGGAGATCACGAATGTAAAATTAGAGAGATTAGAGCGCGCACGGAGGCTTTCAGACAGTCGTTCTTCCCGCGAACCATACGCGACTGGAACAGGAAAGGGAGGTAATGACAGTGGCACGTAAAGTGCCCTCCGCCACACACCATTGGGTGGCTTGCGGAGTATAAATGTAGATGTAGATGTAGATGTATTGTCTACTAGAAGAAAGAAGAAGTTAAATGCTGATGAGTACCTGTTTTTGTGGGCGAAAGTTGGCAATGGCAATTGTAAAATCAAGATCAACGATGACTGTATGCCGTATTATAGACAATAAAGTGTGTGCTGTCCTTTCCTTATCTCTGATCCTTATCTCCATCCGTTTTCTTTTCAAAAAATATATTCACTTTTTGTTTTGGTGGCAGTGCCGCTCTTGGTTGCTCGGTAGGCGGGTGACCTTGAACGGGACTTTGCCGCTGAGGAGGCTGCCTGAGCCGCTGGCCCTAGTTTTACTAGGCCCGCGTTGCGTTAAAATTAGCTGATGTAATAGAAGACGAAATAGGAGTCGATTCGGAAGAGATAGGGATCCAATACTAGAATCAGATTTAAAAAGAGTTTCGGAAAAATTATAATCAAATAAGGCAGAAGTTATAGATAATACTCTATCGGAATTACTAAAATCATTTGGGGAAGCGACAACAAAATGACTGTTCACGTTGGTGAGTAGAACGTATGTGTCTGGCGATACTTTCGGAAAACTTCATCCACACAATTCCGAATACTGCAAGAAGTGACAAGTGTGAGAATTATGGATCATGTTAGATGCGATCGGTATAACTTCAGAGAAGGTAAAGTCTCCAGAAAACAATTACGACCATGCGTGCCAGGTTTCAGAGAAGGTAAACGCACAAGAAAAATAATTCTGACGTTCTGGTCCATAAGTGAAGCAAAACAAAAGGAAAATCAGAACACCTTCACAGGATTAGTCGACCTGGAAAAACTGTCGACAGTGTAAAATGGTACAAAATGATCGAAATCCTGAGGCGAATAGGAATACGCAATAGGTATACACTGGTGTACATAACATTTACAAGAGCCAAGAGAGTGGAAGACCAAGGACGGACCGCCCTAATTAAAAAGTTTGTAGAAAGGGACACAGTCTTTAGTCGCTACTGTTCAGCCTTTACGTCGAAGAAACAATGAAGGAAATAAAAAGAAGGTTGAAGAGTGGATTTCAAATTGAAGATGAAATATTTCTATGATAAGATTTGCTGATGAGATTGCTATCCTCATTGAGAGTGAAGAAGAATTACGTGATATGTTGAGTGGAATGAGCAGTCTAACGGCTACAGAAAATGGGTTGAGCAAAACAGAACAACGACGAAAGTAATGACAAGTAGCAGAAATGAGAAAAGCGAGAAAGTTAACATCAGGATTGATGGGCATGAAGTAGATAAAGTTAAGGCATTCTGCTAACTAGGAAGCCAAAAAACCCGTGACAGTCGGTGCAAAGAGGACATCAAAAGCAGAGTAGCACTGGCTAAAAGGGCATTCCTGGCCAAGAGAACACTATTTCTTTTTTTGTTTGAGTCATCAGTGCAGTCTTCTGACTGGTTTAAAGTGACCCGCCAGGAATTCCTCTACCGTGCCAAACTCTTCCTCTCAGAGTAGCACTTGCTGCCTGTGTCCTCAGTTATTTCCTCGATTTATTGCAATCTCTCTTCCTCTACAGTTTTTGCACTCTACAGCTCTCTCTATTATCACAGAAGTCATTCCCTGAAGTCCTAACAGATGAACTGTCGTGTCCGCAGCTCGTGGTCGTGCGGTAGCGTTCTCGCTTCCCACGCCCAGGTTCCCGGGTTCGATTAGTTAGGCTTAAGTAGTTCTTAGTTCTAGGGGACTGATGACCATGGATGTTAAGTCCCATAGTGCTCAGAGCCATTTGAACCATTTTGAACTATCAACCTGTCAGCGTTTTCCATATATTCTTCTCCTCTCCGATTCTGTGGAGAACCTCATCAATCCTTACCTTATCAATCCTCCTAAGTTTCAACATTTACCTACAGCACCATCTCAAATGCTTTGATTCTCATCTGTTCCGGTTTTTCCTCAGTCCATGTTTCACTACCATACAATGCTGCTCTCCAAACCTACATTCTTAGAAATTTCTTCCCCAAATAAAGGCCTGTGTTACATAGTACTAGACTTTTCTTGTCCTGGAATGCACTTTAGCCAGTCATAGTTTGCTTCCAATGTCGTTCTTCTCCGACCGTCATTGGTTATTTTGCTGCCTAGGTAGCAGAATTTTTTAACTTGATCTATTTCGTGACCATCAATCATGATGTTACGTTTCTCGCTTTTCTCGTTTCCGCTACTTCTCATTACATTCGTTTTTCTTCGATTTACTCTCAATCCATATTCAGTACTATCAGACTTTCATTCCGTTCAGCATATCATATAATTCTTCTTCACTTTCACTCAGAATAGCAACTTCACAGTGATTCTCATCATTGATATCCTTTCACCATAAATAGACGAATTTTAATTCCACTCCTGAATCGTTCTCTTATTTCCATCATCGCCTCTTCTATGTACAGACTGAACAGTCGGGGGAAAGATTACATCCCTTTCTTACACCCTTTTTAATCCGAGCCAAACTTATCGTCATTTAATACATCTTCAATTTTCTTTTTCATTTTTCTGTATATTATTCTTGAAAGCAACATGGATGCGTGAGTTGTTAATCTGATTGTACGATGAAATGTCTCCAACTCATACAGTCAACACACCAATGATTTTAGAAAATCTGATGGAATGTTATCTACCCCTTCTCTCTTATTTGATCTGAAGTCCTCCAAAGCTCTCTTAAATTCTGATTCAAATACTAGAGCCTCTATCTCTTCTAAATCGTCTTCTGTTTCTTCTTTTATCACATGAGACAAACCTTTTCCCTGATTGAGGTTTTTAATATACTATTTCCACCTTTCAGCTCTCTCCTCTGCGTTTAACAGTAAATTTACTTTTGTGTCACCACCCTTGCTTTAAATTTCACTGAAGGTCGTTTTGGCTTTCCTATACGACGGGTCAGACCTCCCGACAATAATTTCTTTTTCGACTTCTTCGCGTTTCTCATGCATCCATTTCGTTTTAGCTTCTCTGCACTTCCTATTTATTTCATTCCTCAGCGACTTGTCTTTCTGTCTTCCTGATGTTTCATAAACAATCTTGTATTTCTGTCTTTCAACGATCAACTGAACTATTTCTTCTGCTACCCATGGTTTCTACGCAGTTACCTTCTTTGTACCTGTGTTTCTCTTTCCAGTTTCTGTGATTACCCTTTTTAGACATGTCCATTCCCCTTCAGCTATACTGCCTACTGAGTTATTCCTCATTAGGGTACCTTCAGCCTTTGAGAAGTTTAAGCGTGCTCATCATTACTTAGTACCTATGTATAAAACATCTTTGCATATAGATTCTTCCTGACTAATCTCTTAAACTTCAATCTGCTCTTCATCACTACTATCCTGGATAAACCTCACAATACAGTATCTGATTTCGGAGTCTCTGTCTGTCCTTGATGTAATCTACTGAAGTCTTCCCGTTTCATCCAGCCTTTTCCAAGTATACCTCCTCCTCTTGTTCTTCTTGAACGGAGTATTCGTAATTGCAGAACTCAATTGCTCTTCCTCCTGTCTCACTCCCTGTCCCAAACACATATTCTCCTGTAACTTATTCTTCTACTCCTTCCACTACAACTGTATTACAGTCACCCACGATTATTAAATTTTCATCTCCTTTTACGTACTGCATTACCTTTTCAGTATCCTCATACAGTTTTACTATTTATCTTCAGCCTGTGGCGTCGGAATGTATACCTGTATACCTGTACTATCACTGTCGGTGTTGGTTTGCTGTCCGTTCTGATCAGAGAAATCCCACTCACTCTCTGTTTCACCTGCCTATTCATAACGAATCTTCTTCCCATTATATCACTTTTCTGCTGCTATTGATATTGTCCTATACTCATTCGACCATAAATCCTTGCCATCTTTCCATTTCGCTTCACTGACACCTAGAAAATATAGAGTGAATTTGTGCATTTCCCTTTGCTGATTTTCTATCTTCCCTACCACGTTAGAGCTTCTGAAATACTAGGCCCCGACTGGTAAAACGTTATCTATTGTTGGTTAATGAATCTTTTTGTGATGGTCAGCTACCCCTTGGCAGTAACCGTGTGGAGATCCGAATGGGGGACTATTCCGGAGTCTGCTGCCAATTGAGAGATAATCATGACACTTTTTTCAAATACAGGCCACATAAATGCTTTGACGTAAAGATAAGCAGAAAGAATTTAAAAAAATATTACCATGAGACCAGATCATTGAACCAATAATGGAAAGAACTAAAGCACCCTCACAAACACAGAAAATTAAACAAATAACAAGAAAAAATAATCATAATTAAATTCAATAAGGGCTGTGGGTACACGTTATGTGTCTTTCATGCTGTGGTTTCCTGTGCCTTCCGCATCTTCATGCTGTTGACATAGGGTTCAATTTGAGGATCAAATTTCTGGATATGTAAATTTGGAGCACTGCATTGTATGGTAGGGAAACATGTACAGTGGTGAAACCGGAACACAGACAAGGGAATGGCTGATGGCCTTGGCTTTTGCAATCGAAATCAGCGGCGTTTGCATAGAGAAGCCTGTGCTAACAGAAAAGCAGTGTTGCGTGAAATAACAGGCGTAGTCAATGTCGGACGTACGACGTACATATCTGTTTGGACAGTGCGGCGCCGGCTGCGGTGGCCGAGTGGTTCTAGGCGCTTCAGTGCGGAACCGCGTGACTGCTACGGTCGCAGGTTCCAATCCTGCCTCGGGCATGGATGTGTGTGATGTCCTTAGGTTAGTTAGGTTTATGTAGTTCTAAGTTCTATGGGACTGATGACCTCCGATGTTAAGTCTCGTAGTGCTCAGAGCCATTTCAACCATTTTTGACATTAATAGGCCATGGCAGCAGACGACCGACGCGAGTGCCGTTGCTAACAGCACGACATCGCCTGGAGCACATCTTCTGGGCTGGTGAACATATCGTTGGACCCTATACGACAGTAAAATCGTGGCTTCTGCAAATTAGTACCGATATCAGTTGATAAGAGTTGATGGTGGGGTTCGAGTGGTGAGTAGACCCAACTAAGACATGGATCAAAGCTGTAAACAAGGCACTGTACAAGGTGGTGGTGTCACCACAATGATAGAGGGTGTGTTTACATGGAATAGACTGGGTCCTCTGGTTCTACTAACCATTCATTGACTGGAAATCATTGTGTACTTGGAGACTACTTACAGCCTTTCATTGCCATCATGCTTTCAAGCCACGTTTAAATTTTTATGGATGACAGTAAGCCATATCACTGAGCCATAATCGTTCTTAATTCGTTTGAAGAACTTTCTGGAGAATTTCCGTCAATGATTTGGTCATCCAGTTCATCCGACGTAAATCGGACAGACATTTATGGACATAGTTGAGACGTCAGTTCGTGCACAACATCCTCCACCAGCCACTGTTTGGCTATTATTTACTGCCCAATTTTTCTGCTCTGCTGTTCCAACGACTTGTTGAATCCATTCTGGGCAAAGAATATCCGACACGATATGATGTATCTCACGATTTTTGTCACTTCATTGTATAATAATGCGCATCTTTGCGACAACCGCCTTTTGAACCGACCATAACTTGCCAGTGCGTTCCTGCTGCGTTGTCTGTCTCAACCGCTCGACTGCGGTAGGAAGTACAGTATGCGTTTCCTACCATGTCTATGGCTAGTTTTTGGAATAAACGAACTGTCCGACGGTGTATTAGGATCTACAAGAGAAACATCTTCAAGGTCAGTTTTCAATAAATTATTTATTGTTGCGAAAGATCCAAAACTGGTATAAAGAAATTTTTCCCCATTTTCTGAATCGCTACGTCTCTATAGTGATGCTGCTATACTGAATCGGCGACTTAGGTTTATATATCTCTCCTACCCCATATTATTCCCTCAAAATATCTCATTGATATTCCAGTTCTATGTTTTCCTCGCAGCCACAAGGAATGCATATCCTCTGATAATGAAACTGCTCTTCACATCTGGAGGAAAGATCTGGTTCCGAAATAACCAGACGGTACTTGTAATTTTTTATTGACTTACGTGTAGGAGTATTTTCTTACGACAAGTTAGCGTTCTCTTACCTCTGGACAGTGCGTAACATCAAAAGGATTTTTTACAGTGCTTAGGAATGTGTTAACTTTCACGCTTTTCTCGTTTCTGCTACTTCTAATTATTTTCGTCTTCGTTCTATTTGTGCTCAACCCATTTTCTGTACTTGTCAGACTGTTCTTTACACTCAGCATATCATGTAATTCAGACGAACGAGGCTTCGACAGCACGTCGTACTGTAAGCGAAAGATATGCCGCTTCCACAAGTCACGACCAGATAAGTATTGTAGTTCCTTCACCATCATGGAGGGAAACGGATAAACGTGCGTCGCACATACAGCATCTGTGTCTTCCTTAGTATATTAGCCAAGAACATCCTCTCCGAACTTGGGTTACGTAAAAAGCTCTACGTAAGCCAAATTTTTCCAGTATTCAGACTTTGTAGAGTAAGTGAACGCCTTTCATGTTCTATCGTTGCGTCCCTGAATTTTGTCAGTAACAGACTTCCAATTGGGGACGCCATTTTCAGTGGACAACGATCAATAATGATACCAAGAGACGTATGCCGATCCAGTGCAGTAGCCCGTGGAACAGCAGCGTCATCAAAACGTCGCAAAGTAAGAAGACGGCATTTACCTTCATTAAGTAGTGCACCAGGTCTGCGACAAAGGTCCTTGCGGAGTAGAACCATCACATCAACTACGTGTGCACGAACGGCTATTGCCTCTCCGGAAAGCGTCCAGCCTTTCAGCTGGGATGCCTGAATCCGAAGTAGAGGCCCCAGAGACAACACAAAAAAGTCAATGTCAGCGGGCTTCCTTGAGGCACTTCCCGAAGATTGTTTATTGAGGACTTCAGTTCGCTAATAACAACCACAGAAGCTGAAACACCCAAAGAGTTTAGAGAGCACTCCCGTATGTCAATAGTAAAGCCAAAAGTCTCCATAATCCGAAGCAAAGAGTCGTGAGTATCACGGTCAAATGCTTTACCAAAGTCTTTTTTAAGACTTTGGGCACAACATTTAGACGTTACAGCAGTGACCGAAATTTTGTCACGACACTCGACTATATGCAACCAAGTACACGCAGCTGTGATGTTTTGCAACTATCGTCCCCATCAGAGCCGGCATTCTATTGTTAACTGCCCTTGCCACAGACTTATAATCGAAGCTTGATAAAGTAATTGGGCAAAAAGCTAACAGGGGTAGACATTTCAGGGCATTCCGGATCGTAAACGTAGCACCCAACACAGGCCAAAAATCAAGTAAAATTCGTTGGGAATCCATCCAGACCAGGAGACTTTTGAGGAATATGTCCTTTATAAATTTGTCATCTACGTCCGGCGGGAGGTTGATCACTCGAACAATGGTATTGTCAATTTCAGCATATGCGAGTGAGTACATATTAACGGAATTATCGCGATGCTTTAACAGAACTTGAGAATCATGTCGCGACAGCAATCATTCAACGTGGAAGGGGATCCTTCAATTTCACTTAAGACACGTACTCGTCCGCGGCAAAATAAGCGGAGTAGAACAAATCAGCTTTAAAATGAACTGTATCTCAGGCCACGGTGGATTTCTACAGACCCTGGCAACACGTTTCGAGTTGTTTTATGGAAAGTAAAGCTCACAGCATTTATTAGTGGAGTACGCGCGGAAACTATGGTAGCCATAAGCCATAGCCGGGCGGCCGACTCTGCCGCAAGTAGACGAACTCCAACAAACAATAAGGCGCTGGGGGGGGGGGGGGAGGGGGGGGGGCGCTACAACTCACTCGCCAAACGGAACGGTACTGACGAGGATAGCTCGACACTAGCGACGCTGCGGCAAGTTAGATAAACAGAACCTTCCCGCTCAGCGCTCCAAGCATAACTGAACTCAGCTAAGGAGGTGGACTGAAATTCAGGTGACTGTTATATAAAAAATGAGGTTCTGCACAAAAAAGCAGGAAAGAAATAAGTGGCAAATATTGATAAGAGAAAGGAACAGGATGATAGATGCGTTAAGACATGTTGTTGTGTAAGTTATTAGCGTTACGATTAATTCTATTTCCTCTTCCGTCAGGACGGATAATCGCATGTCCTATGTCGTTAGAGTGTTGTTATTCAATCATTTTCAAATCTTACATTCTTTGTTTTATACAGTTCTCCTACGTCATTATACTATTCGATGATTAAGCATTTATTCTGAAAGTTTCTTTATCTAAAATGAGTATTGAGAATTCCTCTCTGATCATTCCTCGTGTGTACGTACACATGTGTGTAAACCTTAAGAACGAAGGTAGCTTTTGAATTACATGCCACTGCCATGAGACATAGCTCCATGATACTTGAATCGTACACTGAAATAACTGCTACAATGTACTACAGAAGATAACTGAAAAAACATACGCAATGCGTCGAACAGAAATGACACTGCTGTTCAAGTACTATAATTACACCGAAGTCACCGCAATACATGATTGCCGCTGGACATTATAAAAGGTAGGACATCGTTATTAATAGAGTCTACAATAACCATGGACAGCAATGAATGCTGTGCAAAGTGCTCCCACTCTGGCCACGGAGCCGATAGGGAGTTCTACTGATAGGGCGTTTCATACGTCCACCAGTGCATTTGACAACTGGTGGTTAGTCGGTGCTGGTTGTGGACTTGCTGAAGTAAGTCTAACCACCGCATCCAAGACGTGCTCGATCAGATTTAAGTCGAGGGTGTGGACAGGTCAGTCTACTCAGCGAGTATCCTCTCATTCCAAGAGCTTCTCCAAGTACGCTGGTAGATGTGGTCCCGCATAGTAATCCATAAACTGGCATTCAGGGCGGAATGGAATGAGGACAGTGTTGAAATAACGTTGAAGGCTGAATGTATCATGTTCAGAGATTTGGAAGTCAGAACGCCTATGCAACAACATGCCTCCCCGCACCACAACACCTTGATCACTGAAACGATCAATAGGGACATCGTTGAACCGAATGAGAATGACCTTCGGATCTCCTGTGTGCAGAGAAAGGAGTAAAAGCATACTATCAGCTTGGCCCCACCATTCGCTTTCCACTCTCCACTACCCCGTCCAGCCAATCACAAAGTAGTATTAAAATGAGGTACTATTAAAGTGTGGCAGCAAATCACAGCGTAATATTTTAGTGGGTATTGAAGTGAATCTCAGTATATTGATGAAATAACGCAAGTGTACTTGAATTTGTGCCAAATCCAAATATATGGAGTCTTTTGGAGGACATTGCGTAAGTTTCACCAATATTGGCGTCATGTTCAATGATATTTGGGTAAGACAGCGATATGCCTCTCAGTTGTGTACACACACACACACACACACACACACACACACACACACACGCGCGCGCGCGCGCGCGCGCGCATTTTCGTGTTCAAAAAAATATCAATGTGAATTTTTGTGACAAGTTCAAGAAAATGTAATTATTCAAGCTTCGCCGTAACTAAGACACACACACGTAAACGTGCACAGAGAAAACTTTTACTTTTTCAGGTAGATATATTTTTCGAGTATTTATGTCTAAAAGTCGTGTAAACAAAAACTGTTTTCGCATAGTACTTGAAAGTGTAATGTAACTGATATTAGCTTTATGTTTATTTGTAACAAAATCATACCTTATCATCATTCTTCAGGTTGTAGTCACCCAGTACGAGAGTATTCAACAGATCCAGAAGTGAGAAGCACTTATCACTTTTTCCGAAAGTGGTATTTTCCATTTCGTTATTGTCGAAACTCGGTACATCTTACAACAAATTGTATGCTGTACTTTCGGCACAGCATATAGAATCGTCAAAATAGTTTTCGATAAGAAAGAATTACGACAATCAACTTTACAAAAAGATTTGCATTATTAAAAGTAGGGTAGAGAGCAGATAGGCGGAAAGAATTCACTGAAGGTCTCTAAGAGGAGACGACTGTCTGATGGTTTGATAAAAGGTGAAATGGGAGTGCACTTAGAAGACATGGGGCATACAGTATTAGACTACGTGTGTTACAGTCCTAGTAAAAATGTGATCAATGAAGGCTGGAGTGATACATAACATTCTTTCAGAATTTCTAAAATCTAGGATTGAAGTGGTCGATAAATTTCTTCCGACAGGTATGTCCAGGTTTGATATTTAAATGATTGTTCAAGTACGTGTGTGGAATCCATGTGGCTGCAGACAGATGATCGAATTGTAAAACGACGTGATTTAAACGATCCCGAAAACAGTAAAAGCGGAGAGTAATGAGATTTACCTGATCCGAGTTGCTGGCATGGTACGATACAGAAGATTGGAAAATAAAATTGAACAATTGTAAGTGCCGATAAATTTGACCTTGAGAGAATCATGACGCCAGAGACGTCGTTCTGACGTTGCGCTGAACAACGGAAGACGACTAAAGAAAGTAAAACATACTTTCATAGGATTTGTCTACCTAGAAATAGCATTCGGCTGTGTAAAATAGTGTAAGAAGCTCCGAATGCTGAAATAATTAGGAGTAAGTTGTGGGAAAATGTTTGAAAATTTGTGGTAAGATGTTACGGGACGAAACTGCTGAGGTCACCGGTCACTAAGCTTACACACTACTTAATCTAACTAAAACTAACTTACGCTAACAACAACAACAACACACACACACACACGCCCGAGGGAGGACTGTAACCTCAGACGGGGGAAGCCGCGCAAACCGTGACAAGCTGCCACCGACCGCGCTTCTACTGAGCGTGGGCAGCTGTGGGAATAGACGGTAAATTTACAACACGCAGAAGCACCAACAGAGGGGAACAGAATAGAATACTAAGAGAGTGCTCGGATTCAGAAAGGCGTAAGAAATTAATGCAATCTCTCGTCGCTACTGTTCATCTCTTATGTCAAAGTGATGGAAATGAAATAAGGCATCAAGAATTGGAATTACAATGAAATGAAATGAACACCCTTAGCTGCTTACAGGAGTTGACTTACGTCAACGGGGAAAGATGAAAATGTGTGCCCCGACCGGGACTTGAACCCGGGATCTCCTGCTTACATGGCAGACGCTCTATCCATCTGAGCCACCGAGGACACAGAGGATAGCCCGACTGCAGGTATTTATCTCTGGCACGCCTCCCGCGAAACCCACATTCTCAACGTATATATTCTCTTAGTATATATCAAGAATTGGATTAACTCTCAGAAATCGCCTCTAATGAATAAACAGCAACACGAACATGGTGATGTAGATTAAGATTAAAGTAAACGGAGCCCAAAGAAACGAGGAGTAGCAGAAACGAGATTAGTGACAAATTTAAGATCACAATGCCGGCCTGGTAGTACAAAAAATTAAAGAATTCTATTACATCAGAAGCATAACTGAGTTAGATAGAACTAGCAGTGCAGCATAGGTGGATAGGGTTTTCTTACCCAAAAAAATGTTTAGTGATATGAAACATCAGCTTTAATTAGATGGAGGAATTTCTAAGTTAAGGAAGAAGTGAGAATGCTGTATAGTAGCGCTTCTCTGGCACTGGGAGGTGGGTGCACCAACAGGTCAGAAGGATTGATGGTAGGAAAAGAAAATTCCAGGTACCTTGCGAATATACACTTAACGAGGAAGTGGTAATCCCAAGAATTTCACCAGCATAACAATAAAAATAAAAATAGTAGTGTTCCATAAGTTTCGATAACAAAGAATAAAGAAGGTGCAATATTTGGTAGAATATCACTTACTTAACATTCATCGGCGGTGTATAGGATGAACGCAGATGAGCGAGTATCAATAAAAGAATATAAATTTAAACTCTCTCACTAACTCTCGAGTCGATTATCGGAAAGCATATTTGTTCGCCAGAGAAACTGAATAAACGCGAGCTTCGCATTTATTTTCGAAAAGGGAAAGGTGAGGTCTCGCCCTATACCAGACCAGCAGCGTGTGAAGTTCAACACAGTCGCTTTTCCGCTAAATCGGTGTTTGTACCGGCAGCTTTGAAGCAGTGAAACGACGCTCAACATAAAGAAACTGTATGTACTACAAAAAAAGTTAAAAAAAGGTTAAATTGTTTGAAACTCCTCCCATCTTCATCACTTGAAAAAACAGGGGTATCTACTCAAATGGTACAATGGTATTTAAGGGAAAGGTTGTAAACCGATGTAATCTCTGCTGCAGATACATTTTTTCAACAAACAAATGTAACTTTCATGGCACCTGTGACGCGAGAGCTGTTTTCATTTTGCATTAGCCGCTAAGATATACCTTCTAACTTCATCTCTATCTCATGCGACTTAGTTCAAAGACATGATTTTTAAATACTGTTCCCATTCGTACTCCCAAGAATTAGCATGGTTGTGAGTGAGAGTATCGTATACGTTAACTGTATTTTGGGATACATTTTACTGCATCAGTCTTTCGCATTTTGTAATATCTTTTTTGCGTCATTCAAAGCTTACTGAAAACTTTTCTTTACCAACTGAATATGATGTAATTGTAATTGTGGTACTGTTTTGGATTCTTGCTTTAGATATTTCAGGTACTTAAACTAGACTGGTTTCTCTGTATATACTTTGGCAATATATTTACAGTATAGCCTACCTAAGGATTCTTTACAATGAAAGCACGAGATGCTTGACAGCTTACTTATTTTTGAAAACTCTTCCTACTGAATTAGAATGTCAGTTCTTAAGATGTTGGTTTCGATTTCCGGAGGAATGTCTTTCCAGTCTCCGTTCCTAACCAGGTTTACATTACGTGCTCCGGGACATTCCATTAACGGTTCCACTAGGTCATCACCTTGGTGTCTCCTTACTTTATGAATCCTGTAGTCCACTTCTTTTGTTATCTATCCATTCATCTTGCGGGTGCTCCAATCCCGTTTGTAGTTCACCCTGATCGCTTATATGTTTCACAGTCCACCCGTTCGGAATGTCTCCATTGGTGGCAGTAAAAAAACTGTGTTATTAATACCTTACGCGTTACGTCTTAGAATGAAATATTTAGGTCGTAACTTTAATAACTTGCTCACCAGAATCTTGTTATTTCCTACCTCTATAAGTTTCTTATCGAAACTGTTGGGCTGATGCCACCTTCGGACACTCTCTTTTAATCCTTATGGTTCAGATTCTTACCATTCCATTGATTGGATAGCTGCTCGAGCTTAAGACTGTACTTTATATCGCTGTATCAATTCCAATTCCATTCTCACGCCACCCAAAAATTGACCAGGTCCCCGATCAAAGTGTCTTTTGTTAACGATTATTTTTACTCATTCTTAAACAATCACCAACCGCTCAGTTCTTACCATAAAAGTACGAAATTTGCTCTCTTGGTATTGCTAGCGTCAATACTCTAGTGTTTGATTACATGTTGCTCTTTACTGACATGAAGTTCGGCCACACCTTATCAATTACTTCCCCTGATTAACACCTCGCAATAGTGTTTCACCCCCCCCCCCGCCTTGTTACAGCACGTGTGTCATACAGTATACCAGATTGTTAAAACTCTAACGAGGTATTACGTCACTGAGCTTCTAAAGCGTACCGGAACATCGGCAACCCCTGTAGACCTGAAAACATAAGAGATCCTGGGGACATTCAAGATATCGGAGCTACCAGTAGAAAATACTCTGGCAGAGGAACATTAAACACTTTCGCATGTGTTGGAACATTATGGGACCGGAAAAATTTAGCAATGGTTGTCTTGATATCTGGATAGTAGAGAAGCAAAAGGCTGCCCACCAATATCTTCAAACAATGAAGACATTTGAATCAGTCTGGAGCAATGTAAGGCCGGCCCAAGTGGCCGAGCGGTTCTAGGCGCCACAGTCTGGTACCGCGCGACCACTACGGTCGCAGGTTCGAATCCTGCCTCGGGCATGAATGTGTGTGACGTCCTTAGGTTAGTTAGGTTTAAGTAGTTCTAAGTTCTATGGGACTGATGACCTCAGAAGTTAAGTCCTATAGCGTTCAGAGCCATTTGAACCATTTTGCAATGTAATGAGAAGACTCGCGAGGATTAGGTTATGGTTCCGTATCTATTCTTGATATTAATCAGTGATTTGGAACGAAACAGGAGAGATAATACAAGTGCTCTTGTGAAACACGTGGAACGTAATATAAATGGTGTAGCTAATAGGGCAGTGAAGTCGACCACAGTCTCTTGACACTGGAACACGAAGAGTCCTTTACTGCGTCTACTTTTACTGTATCGTTTCGCATGGTGTTATATTTTTGGCGACTACGTACTCATCGAGAATATTCTCGGCTATCAAATTCAAATGCTTCCAATGGCTCTGAGCACTATGCGACTTAACTTCTGAGGTCATCTGTCGCCTAGAACTTAGAACTAATTAAACCTAACTAACCTAAGGACATCACACACATCCATGCCCGAGGCAGGATTCGAACCTGCGACCGTAGCGGTCGCTCGGCTCCAGACTGTAGCGCCTAGAACCGCACGGCCACTACGGCCGGCTCTCGGCTATCAAACGCGAGGTCAGACTGATCAGCAGTATCAGTTCGCAAACTTCATTAGGCTATTCTTTAGATATCTTGCAGTTTGTACTCAACCGTCCCCGTACACATATTCCACTCAGGGGTTTTGTTGCTTTCGATAATGACTCATTGAGAAGTAACTGGAACATTAGTTCAGTGAAACTAGGTGGAAAAGCGAAGACGGAGTGCTTTCCTTAAGTATTAAACAAAACACACGATCTATTTTCAAAAGGCCTCTATCAGTTCTGAAAAAAAAATTAAATGAAAATCAAAAAGCGTTCCAAGGCAAGATCAAAGGTTTCCTTGTGGCTCACTTCTGTTCCGTACAATAATTACTTGCAGCAGCTGATAAGTTTTTTCTGAAATACATTTATTCGAATGCTTTGTTTCGTGTTTCATTTATTGTTATTAGCACAGGGCATTGCCCAGGTGTGTAATTACCTCAGTCTTCTATTACTCCATTTCCTCATTCCAAAATCCTCTGTACATCTTCTCATCTCGACATAAAAATTTTTCTGGGTATGGTACGACGTCATAATGTAAGAAATTACTGCTACTGGAGAAAAACCAACGTTTCGCCCACGGTTGCAGCGGCCTTCTTCTGGGTCGAAAGGTGCGTTCTAGCTATGCAGTGTACTTTATATTTTGTTGTTATTGTTCACTGCGTATGCCATTACGTAATAAATTTAAAAGGGAAGTTAGTTTCATTGGTCACTTAGGGAAGAAGGGGAGGGAACTTTCGTTTAATAGGTTATTGCGGTGGAGGGAGAACGTAAACTCTGTTGTCTATTGGCTCTTGTGTTATGTGCCATGATTGGTGGTCACCGTCAAATGTGAAGTTGGCTGCTACAAGAATGCGGTTTTCACTCTGCAGCGGAGTGTGCGCTGATATGAAACTTCCTAGCAGATTAAAACTGTTCGCCGGGCCGAGACTCGAACTCAGTACCAATGTCTTTCGCGGGCAAGAGTTCGAGTCTGGGACCGGCACACAGTTTTAATCTGCCAGGAAGTTTCAAGTTGGCTGAAGGAGTGTATTCTGCAGGTGAGAAGAGAACTTGACTTGAACAACAAACAGTTGCCGCAAATACATCTACGTTATCGCCTACCGACTGGAATAACGTCGACAGAATCACTCACCTGCAAGCGTATGCAACGAGTGAAACCGCCGCCATTCGACAGAAGAAGAAATTTGAGCTGCTAGCAAAGACGACACGGAACACTAAGCCTCGACTAGATACATCGCGAACAGTAGTGAGTCTTTCATCTCATCCCGTCAGCAACGCAGTCATAGAAGCACTAGCTGAAGTACTTAACTTTGTCGTCACACCTTAGCCGATTCCCATAGAAGAAATTGTAGAATCCGGAGAAACAGCATTCCGGCACACATTGACACATTTGACAGGAAACCGTTCGAGTTGTGTTACGTGTCAAGCCACCGAAACACAACCTTAGCCGAGAGGAAAGGGCAGCTATCAGGGAACTGAAAAGCAGCGACGAAATTGTGATATTAACAGCAGACAAAAGCAATGCTACTGTCATCTTAGACTCCTTGCAGTACGAAGACAGGATGAAAGAATTATTAAACGATCCCATGTACAAAGAACTACGGGCGGACTCTACGGCAAAGATAATTCGAAAGACGCAGGCTGTGATTAAGGACTCGAGAATTGACGCTGACACAACCAAGAGTCTTGTTCCCAGAGGACCAGTATCTCCTAGAATTTATGGTGTTCCAACGATACGTAAGCAGTTGCCCTTTGAGGCCAATAGTGAATGGAATCAATTCGCCTACTTACAATTTGGCGAAGTATCTAGCCAGCAAATTAAAACGTCTACTTGGAAAGACGGACTTTTTAATGTGAAGATCTCGATGCACTTTTGTAGAACGCCTAAAGGGAGAAACAATTTTACCTACGGAAATCATTGTCAGCTTTGTTGTGAAGTCACTATTTACGAACATGCCAGTTGATGAAACTATCCGCATCCTCCAGGAGCATGTCCCTCCAGAGAAATGCCACCTGGTAGGATTCTGCCTGACTTCAACGTACTTCAAATGGCAAGGAAAATACTACGAGCAGAGAGACGGCTTAGCAATTGGGTCTCCACTATGTCCGCTGGCAGCCGACATTGTCATGGAAGCCTTTGAAGCAACGGCCTTTGGTTCAGCTCCTTTACGCCCACGTTGCTGGTTCAGATACGTGGGCGACATGTTCGCTATATGGCCTCATGGTGAAACGGAGCTACACACGTTTCACGAATATTCGAACAATATGCACGGGAAATACAGTTCACGCTCGAAGTAGAAAAGAATGGTGCAATTTCATTTCTAGACGTCGAAGTATACAGGATAACGAAGGGCACACTGGGACACAGAGTATATCGCACGCCTACACATACAGATAAGTATCTGCACGCCCAGTCCTACCACCACCTAGCACAGAAGAACTCTGTCATCCGTTCATTGGCAATCCGTGCGCAGCGCCTAAATAATGCTCAAAACATCACACCTGAGCTTCAAAGGCTACGCACAACGTTTCTAGCCAATGGCTACAGCTATAAGTCGATCCACACAGCCTCGTCGACGAACACAAGTAAGTAAGATAAGCAAGTAATAGACGAACTGAAGCCAACAGCGCGCTGCAGGCGTTTACAAGGTGAAATGTGAATGTGGAGAGGCATACATCGGCGAGACTGGTAGGCCAATAGCAACGCGCATTCTAGAACACGAGCGCTACATATGTCTAGGGCAACACAACAAATCCGCAGTGGCAGAACATCAGCAAGACTGCGGAAAAGACATAAAATTCAGCAAGTCCTGTGAGTTGGCCAAGCAGCCAGTTATGACGAAACGCAAAATCATAGAGGCCATTGAAATACTTAAACACCCTAATAACGTGAACAGGGAGGATGGACTCAAGCTTGCCCCATCTTGGCTGCCAGCAACCAGAGCCTAAAAGACCGCACTGTCAGCACTAAGCACGAGCACTATCGGCGAATAACTGCCGCCGTGCGGCCGACGTCCAGCAATTGGTAAACAGCAACCAACTTCTCATTCGACGGTGACCACCAATCATGGCACATAACACAAGAGCCAATAGACAACAGAGGTTACGTTCTCCCTCCACCGCCATAAACTATGAAAAATAAAGTGCCCTCTCCTTCTTCCTTATGTGACCAATGAAACTAACTACCTTATTAAAATTATGACGTAATGGCATGCGCAGTGAAGAGTAACAACAAAACATAAAGGACACTGCATAGCTAGAACGCACCAATCGACCCAGAAGAAGGCCGCCGGAACCGTGGACGAAACGTTGATTTTTCTTCAGCAGCAGTAGTTTTTTACATTATGACACAGTACCATACCTAGAAAACTTGTATGTCGACTGACTCTGGCCGCGGAAGCCTACGCAATTATCTTCTCGTCTATCTCCCCCGCCCCCCCCCCCCCCCCCCGCCTCATTATGCTTGTCCTCCACCCTCTCTCTGTATTCAACTCCTCCAGCCGCAACTATCTGTCAGTCTTCTCCTTCCCCTGTCTCTGTCCATCTCTCGCTACCCCCTACCCCCTCTCTCTGTCCATCTGCTTGTACCCCTTCTGTCGGTCCATATTCTCGCTCCACCCTTCTGTTTGTTCATCCTTTCTCCTCTGTCCATCTCCTCTCTTCGTCCTATCCTCTTTGCCTCTCTTTTCATACATTCCCTCCACCCCTCTCTCTGCCCAGTCCTTGTTCCCCTCTTCCTATCCATCTCTTTCTCCCCCTCACGTTGTTCAGCTCCACTTCCTTCCTCTCTGTGTCCGTTTCCTACTGTTAACTTTCTCTGACCAACTCCTCCCCCATCTGTCTGGTCATGCCCTCTTCTTCCCTTGATCTCTGGCCCATTTCCTCCTCCCACCCCATCTTTCAATCATCTCCTCAACCTCTCTCTTTCTGTCACCTTCTCCTGCCTCTACCAGCCCATCTCTTCCACCTACCCTATCTGTGTCCATGTTCTCCTGTTTCCTTTCTCTACCATATCCTCCTCTCCTCTCTTTCTGTCCATTTTACCGTCCTCTCTCTCTGTGTAACTCCTTCCCCATATCTTTGTCCATCTCCTCTTTCTCATTCTATGTCTGTCCAACACTTTTCCCCCTCTTATTTCTTCATATTTTCACCCCCCACTCACACACACCTACACACCAATAGGAGGCTGATGGTTTTAACCCCCACAGTATTTTTATTCAGATTGTAACTAACATTTGTACCAAATTTTATTGAAATTGTTCCAGATGTTTAGGATAAGCTTAATACCTGTGGCTTTACACACATACGCAAATCTAAACTACGTTTCACACATATTTAAGATATTTCACACGTATATGTACTCATATTTTTCGCGTATCACAAATGAATTTTTCCCTGCACTTTCATTTTCACACATCTCAATGTTTATGACGTCATATTTCCTGAACTATATGTCCCGCAATGGCAGAAGTTTGCAGTTATTCCCAGTGGTATATGTAGCTACTGTCTGCATAATGTGTTGTGTATAGAGGTCTTTGTAAAGAAGTGATAAATTAACACATCGTCGATAGTGCAGCAGTTTTTCACGCATCTCAGATTTTATGAATTCTTATCTCTTGTGTGTCTTATCTATGTGTCGTACAGTGATTTAACTGTGTAAAATTTAATGGCGTATGTGAATGCCACTTGAGCAATGTGTTGTGAGAAATGTTTGTAGTAAAGAAGCAAAAAATTAAAAGTCACATATGATGCCTTCAGCTTTTCGCGCATCTCAGTAATCGATGTCCAATCTCCTGGATTACGCGTCATAAGATAGGCCCATATTTAAGTAAGCACATTGGGCTATGTGTGTGAATACTTTCTGAGAAATTATTTGCCAATAGAGTTTGTTGTAAAACATCTTGCATGATGTGGAAGTTTTTCGTGCATCTCGATATTTGACATCACATCTCCTGGACTATGTCTCGTACAATGATATATTTTTGGAGATACATTCAGCGTTATATCGATGGTACGCAACGAAAGCCTCGTATCTCCATCTGTCTGCGAATACTTCCTGATTCCAGTAACTAGTAAAATTTTTGAAATATGTGGGAAGATTCCATGGGACCAAACTGCTGAGGTATTCAGTCCCTAGACTTATACACTACTTAATCTAACTTAAAGTAACTTAAGCTAAGGATAACACAAACACCCATGCGCAGGGGAGGACTCGAACATCCGACAGGGGGAGCCGCACCCAGTAACCAGTAAATCCATTGTCAAAGAGAGATTTCAAAGTACAATGATTTCTGTAATCTGTCAATAACTAGACTCCCACTATGTAGCTATACATGCGGCATCATATTCAGCATAATTTTATATATTTTCTAAGAAATCGTTTTTTCTTCATCTGTAAAATTTAACAAAATACAGTTACGAGGCTTTCATTGCCTACCATCGATATGTGGATACAATGTGGGAAATGTGTTGATAACAGAGTTAGTGGCAAGGAAGTAATAGATTTCAAGATCAAGCATGATGTGGCAGGTTTATTGCATAAACAGCAAAGATTTCTAATCGATAAACGATTTTCTTTCAATAATTTTGTGGTGGTTGTCAGTCGGAAAAAGTGTCGTTAAGTTTCGAAATAATGTGTACAGTTTGTTGCAAATCACTAAGTGATCTCAAATGCTGCATCAATAAAGTATGGATGTTCTTACGTTGTACACAGCAAATATTTTTTACCCCCAAACATTTTACACATAATTTCAAATATTTACGATACTTTTTCTCGTTGACGACTCTCACTAAATGATGAAAGTAAAAAGTTTGTCGCTTACTTCATTTTTGCTGCTGAAGCAGTAAAACTGCCAAATGAAGCATGATGTTCTAATTTACTACGTTTTTAGTATCAATTGTACTCATGACACATTTTGGAAGCAGATTTCACTTATACAACTGGGTGTACTTGGGAAATTGTACCATTGTACAGCACACAATCCAAAAGATATGAGGGAACGAGGAGATTGGCAGATTAGGAGGAGGAGGAGATGGACTGGATGAGGGGGAGGCGGAGATAGAGTATGGGAGGTCGAGAAGGAGGACAGACAAAGGGTGTGGTGGAAATGCATAAAGACAGGGGGAAGCAGGATATGAAGACTGGAATAAATACGTACCCGGGGAACGCCGGATACTCAGTAACTAAATAAAATGAGTAAACTACTATTTCACTTATTTCAGATAGCTATCTTCCGAATACTGGAGGGACCAATTACTTCGTGTCCCATACAAGATAATGACATATTGTGAGCACAACATCACTAACTGTTATTTACTGCACTATCGCTCATTGCACGTGACATATAGTTTACTATTTTATTGTTTACTACATGAGAAACGCTTCATGCGAAACGCACCTTATATCTGGCTCTCGGGGATACTGTAGTTCACGCAAAGTTCTATTCGCACCATCTGCGATGTGGGGCGTAAGAGACAATTGTGAAACATATAGCCCTGCAACATTACTCAGAAACGTTTATTGGCGCCCCAAGATTAACCCTCACCACTGTTATGCTATTAAATAAATCTAAATAAAGGTCGACTGCCTCGCTTTGACCAGTACGGCAGGGATAAAAACTGTCACAAATCCTACATGAGTAATTAAAGCACATTATGCAGCAGAAATGGGCCCTCAGAAGTCTAGAAGGTCGAAAACAATGATGCCAGTGTAAATGATAAAGAGAGTAATATGATCTATAGTGCAGGCCGTCTTTCACTGATATAAAAAGTACATATATTACGTAAGTTTTAGTCAATTCGAAAACTGTTTCTGAAAATTTACATTTGGAGTAGTATTATCCCCTAAAGTTCGACAGCCACTTGGAACAGATTATTCAAGTGCTCAGGGAGTCGCAATATAAATATAGTGAGTATATTAACTAAAATAAAAATCATATTGTCAAGTGTAACTAGTATTACTTTGGAAAGATAGAAAAATTTTACAAAATTTTAACCAAATTGTTCATAAATGGTATTTATCAAGCAACATGCTGAAACGATTTTAGTTCAGTCCATTGCTACAATGGTTTCTGAAAGTAGCGAAGCCAAGTAACCAAATTTAAGTACGTCAACAAAGTACATTCGAACTACTCTTCAAAAGGACCGGCGCATTATCTCCTGGATGGACACATCAGAACCTGTTGCCAGATAAACTGGCTCTGTTATTCACAACAGAGAACAAGACGCGGCCAGAAGTGATACTTTACGCATAAAGTGTACTATTTATTATGGCTACGACTGTAATTCTTTTCTCTCCGTAAGCATATGATATTGCTTTGGTCGGTTGTTGGACACGATGCTACAGAGCATAAATGGTTGCGTGTATGTTGCAGGACGGACTGCGCCGGCGCATGGACAAGCTGAAGAGCAGCATCGAGGAGGCGAACCTGGCGGTGGACAAGGAGCGAGAGAAGAACGTCAGCTTGCTGCACCTCATCTTCCCTCCACACATCGCGCGCCGCCTCTGGCTGGGTGAGCGTTCTGCATTAGCTCTCTGTACCAGCTTTGCACACACGTGACCAACAGCGGGGACAACATTCCCTCTGATCTCTTGCGTACAGCGGCCACACGTGGTGTGGAAGTGTGCTGTTGCGTACTCTTGTCTGACTGATAGCAGAAATAACCAAAAAAATATCATGAACTCACATATACCTGACAGTACCAAAGTGCAGTTTGGCAACGTTGTGTGAAGCTATTAGAAAAAATAAAGATATGGTGCATAAAAATTTTTTCGTATAGTCACGTGACTTGAGCGTAACTAATAGGTGAGCACATTGAAAAGAGTGTGATATATATATATATATATATATATATATATATATATATATATATATATATATATATACATACATATATATATATATATATATATGTTGTTGTTGTTGTGGTCTTCAGTCCTGAGACTGGTTTGATGCAGCTCTCCATGCTACTCTATCCTGTGCAAGCTTTTTCATCTCCCAGTACCTACTGCAACCTATATCCTTCTGAATCTGCTTAGTGTATTCATCTCTTGGTCTCCCTCTACGATTTTTACCCTCCACGCTGCCCTCCAATACTAAATTGGTGATCCCTTGATGCCTCAGAACATGTCCTACCAACCGATCCCTTCTTCTGGTCAAGTTGTGCCACAAACTTCTCTTCTCCCCAATCCTATTCAATACTTCCTCATTAGTTATGTGATCTACCCATCTAATCTTCAGCATTCTTCTGTAGCACCACATTTCGAAAGCTTCTATTCTCTTCTTGTCCAAACTATTGATCGTCCATGTTTCACTTCCATACATGGCTACACTCCATATGAATACTTTCAGAAATGACTTCCTGACACTTAAATCTATACTGGATGTTAACAAATTTCTCTTCTTCAGAAACGATTTCCCTGCCATTGCCAGCCTACATTTTATATCCTCTCTACTTCGACCATCATCAGTTATTTTGCTCCCCAAATAGCAAAACTCCTTTACTACTTTAAGTGCCTCATTTCCTAATCTAATTCCCTCAGCATCACCCGACTTAATTAGACTACATTCCATTATCCTTGTTTTGCTTTTGTTGATGTTCATCTTATATCCTCCTTTCAAGACACTGTCCATTCCATTCAACTGCTCTTCCAAGTCCTTTGCTGTCTCCGACAGAATTACAATGTCATCGGCGAACCTCAAAGTTTATATTTCTTCTCCATGAATTTTAATACCTACTCCGAATTTTTCTTTTGTTTCCTTTACTGCTTGCTCAATATACAGATTGAACAACATCGGGGAGAGGCTACAACCCTGTCTCACTCCCTTCCCAACCACTGCTTCCCTTTCATGTCCCTCGACTCTTATAACTGCCATCTGTTTTCTGTACAAATTGTAAATAGCCATTCGCTCCCTGTATTTTAACCCTGCCACCTTTAGAATTTGAAAGAGAGTATTGCAGTCAACATTGTCAAAAGCTTTCTCTAAGTCTACAAATGCTAGAAACGTAGGTTTGCCTTTCCTTAATCTTTCTTCTAAGATAAGTCGTAAGGTCAGTATTGCCTCACGTGTTCCAGTGTTTCTACGGAATCCAAACTGATCTTCCCCGAGGTTGGCTTCTACTAGTTTTTCCATTCGTCTGTAAAGTATTCGTGTTAGTATTTTGCAGCTGTGACTTATTAAGCTGATAGTTCGGTAATTTTCACATCTGTCAACACCTGCTTTCTTTGGGATTGGAATTATTATATTCTTCTTGAAATCTGAGGGTATTTCGCCTGTTTCATACATCTTGCTCACCAGATGATAGAGTTTTGTCAGGACTGGCTCTCCCACGGCCGTCAGTAGTTCCAATGGAATATTGTCTACTCCGGGGGCCTTGTTTCGACTCTGGTCTTTCAGTGCTCTGTCAAACTCTTCACGCAGTATCATATCTCCCATTTCATCTTCATCTACATCCTCTTCCATTTCCATAATATTGTCCTCAAGTACATCGCCCTTGTATAGACCCTCTATATACGCCTTCCACCTTTCTGCTTTCCCTTCTTTGCTTACAACTGGGTTTCCATCTGAGCTCTTGATATTCATACAAGTCGTTCTCTTATCTCCAAAGGTCTCTTTAATTTTCCTGTAGGCGGTATCTATCTTACCCCTAGTGAGATAGGCCTCTACATCCTTACATTTGTCCTCTAGCCATCCCTCCTTAGCCATTTTGCACTTCCTGTCGATCTCATTTTTGAGACGTTTGTATTCCTTTTTGCCTGTTTCACTTACTGCATTTTTATATTTTCTCCTTTCATCAATTAAATTCAATATTTCTTCTGTTACCCAAGGATTTCTACTAGACCTCGTCTTTTTACCTACTTGATCCTCTGCTGCCTTCACTACTTCATCCCTCAAAGCTACCCATTCTTCTTCTACTGTATTTATTTCCCCCATTCCTGTCAATTGCTCCCTTATGCTCTCCCTGAATCTCTGTACAACCTCTGGTTCTTTTAGGTTATCCAGGTCCCATCTCCTTAAATTCCCACCTTTTTGCAGTTTCTTCAGTTTTAATCTACAGGTCATAACCAATAGATTGTGGTCAGAGTCCACATCTGCCCCTGGAAATGTCTTACAATTTGAAACCTGGTTCCTAAATCTCTGTCTTACCATTATATAATCTATCTGATACCTTTTAGTATCTCGAGGGTTCTTCCATGTATACAACCTTCTGTCATGATTCTTAAACCAAGTGTTAGTTATGATTATGTTGTGCTCTGTGCAAAATTCGACCAGGCGGCTTCCTCTTTCATTTCTGTCCCCCAATCCATATTCACCTACTATGTTTCCTTCTCTCCCTTTTCCTACACTCGAATTCCAGTCACCCATGACTATTAAATTTTCGTCTCCCTTCACAATCTGAATAATTTCTTTTATTTCATCATACATTTCTTCAATTTCTTCGTCATCTGCAGAGCTAGTTGGCATATAAACTTGTACTACTGTAGTAGGCGTGGGCTTCGTATCTATCTTGGCCACAATAATGCGTTCACTATGCTGTTTGTAGTAGCTTACCCGCATTCCTATTTTCCTATTCATTATTAAACCTACTCCTGCATTACCCCTATTTGATTTTGTGTTTATAACCCTGTAGTCACCTGACCAGAAGTCTTGTTCCTCCTGCCACCGAACTTCACTAATTCCCACTATATCTAACTTCAACCAATCCATTTCCCTTTTTAAAATTTCTAACCTACCTGCCCGATTAAGGGATCTGACATTCCACGCTCCGATCCGTAGAACGCCAGTTTTCTTTCTCCTGATAACGACATCCTCTTGAGTAGTCCCCGCCCGGAGATCCGAATGGGGGACTATTTTACCTCCGGAATATTTTACCCAAGAGGACGCCATCATCATGTAATCATACAGTAAAGCTGCATGCCCTCGGGAAAAATTACGGCTGTAGTTTCCCCTTGCTTTCAGCCGTTCGCAGTACCAGTACAGCAAGGCCGTTTTGGTTATTGTTACAAGGCCAGATCAGTCAATCATCCAGACTGTTGCCCTTGCAACTACTGAAAAGGCTGCTGCCCCTCTTCAGGAACCACACGTTTGTCTGGCCTCTCAACAGATACCCCTCCGTTGTGGTTGCACCTACGGTACGGCTATCTGTATCGCTGAGGCACGCAAGCCTCCCCACCAACGGCAAGGTCCATGGTTCATGGGGGGGTATATATATATATATATATATATATATATATATATATATATTAAATATAATAAAAATTGATACTTAAAGGACATATTAATCTAGCACATTTCAGCAACAGTGACGCTTCACGCAATTGTATATAAAATATGAATAATATAATGACAATAACTGTGCGTTGTGTATTTTCGTTCTTGCTTACATGTATTAAGAAACTGCGCAAAATTACCGAAAATATCTGAGGTTTAAGTAACTGCCTTAGCTTTAATGAAGAGGAATGGAAATGCATCGAAGACTTACTGTAAGGTAGAAAGGGGGACGGGGAATGCCATGAGTCTACCTACAAAACAAATATTTGTTACTGTAAGGTAAACAGGAAGAGGGAGAAGAAAATGAGCCTACTTACGAAATAACCATACATGCGTTAAATGTAAATGTAATGTGACTACGGCGTCCCGTCGGGTAGACCGTTCGCCGGGGTGCAAGTCTTACGATTTGACGCCACTTCGGCGAATTACGCTCGTTAATTTTGTAAGTTAAGGCATGAATGATCCGTTGATCATTAACATAAAGACTGAAGTAGGACACAGTTTGCCTTCAGTATGTTTGTAACATTTGTTCTTAGCTTATTGTGTAACGTATCTTTCATCCTGAAACATATTACCTCACCACTGTTATCGCTATTTCGGAACAAGAGTCCTTTTCTGCCCTACTCCCCTCCCCCCTCTCCACACACACACACACACACACCCACACACACACCCGCCCACACTCCCACCCGCCCACACACACACACACACACACACACACACACACACACACACACACACACACACAAACACACATTTTACCCACGTATTTCTCTTGTTCATTAAAACGAAGGCAATATCTTAAAGTCTCAGATGTGTTTAGTAATTTTACACTGGCATTTTGTTTCTTTAAGTATGTAAGTAAAAAATGAAATATACTATGCACAGTTGCATTCACTAAGTTAAATAAATGTGTTTTTTTTCTTCTATTGTATAATGCAACATTCATGCAAAAATTTATTTCACTTACGTAGTTATGGTCATTTCTAACTAGCGCCCTTTTTTCCTTTTTTGAACTTGGAATAAGAATCTTCAGTATTGATACATTTATTCATTAAAATGAAAGCAAATTCAATAAAGTTTCACATATGTCCGGTAATTTTGCACTGACTTCTTAATTTAAAAAAATACTATTGTGTAGCGCATCGTTCATGCTCGAAGTCTGAAATATTAATAATTTCCTTTATCGAATTATATACTGAGAGATTGTGTTACACTGTTTTAACATACTCAGCTATGACTTACGCACATGTCACATGACTACACGACAAATTTTTTTCCCACTTCACATCTTTGTTTTTTATGTTAGTTTCAACAACATTGACAAATTGCACTTTGTAAAATCATTGTACTGTTGTTGTCTTTTTGTTCCAACATAGATCTGAAGATTATCTGCACCGCAGATGGAAACCGACTGTCGTTGATAATAAGTTGTGATCCAGACGGCGTTTGTTTATTTATGTCTTCTGCTACTGCCTTCTCCAGGAATATTATCAGTGTGAGCAGCGCATCTCCAATAACTTAACAACACCCTACATTTTAGGCCGGTAATAATAAATATATTCTAGCAATCCAGATAAACAAGAATGATACCATTAATTATAACCTAACGGTCCCTTTCGACCCTCAGCAGAACTACTCTCTTTGCACATGTCTGACCTCTCCAGCCAGGGGCCGAGACACTGTCTTCGATGTATATGCTTCTGCTTGGCTCACAATGTGAATCTGTTACACCAACAATATTCGTTCAAGAATTCCAAGTTCTATATTTCGTGTCAGGCCTCACCGACCGACATTGATACCCCTCCTCAGTACAGCGCTCCGAGAAGAATGGGCTGCCATTCCCCTAGAAACCTTCCAGCAACTGATTGAACGTATTCCTGAGAGAGTGGAAGGTGTCATCAAGGCTAAGTGTGGGACAAAACCACATTGAATTCCAGCATTACCGATGGAGGGCGCCATGAACTTGTAAATCATTTTCAGCCACGAGTCCGATGACTTTTGATCCCATAGTGTATGTTAATTAATATACAGGATGTACAAGGATTTTGTATCAACCGTATAGGGGCGATAAATCACATCATGGGTCACATATTTTGTTGGATAGAAAATATTCACTTTCTCTTCCCAGCAAGGCCTGACTTGTTTTATATCAGTTACACCACTGAGGCGCAGTAGGTATAGCCACTCTGCTTAGTGCATGTGCTATGTCATCTGCTCTGTATGAAGCGGGGTTCAGTTCCGCGTTGTGGCCCTAGTAGGGCCAATCGATCCCGACCCACCCCATTTCACGTTCCGCCAACGGCGTCAATGGACGCGATGTGGACTGCCTTGTGTTCTGTTGAGGAGCAATTAGGGGATGGCGATTCATCTTTCAACACTATCGAGCACCCGTTCATAAAGCACAGCCTGTGGCGGAGTGGTTATACGACAATAACATTCCTGTAACGGACTGGCCTGCACAGAGTTATGACGTGAATCCTGTTAACACCTTTGTGACGTTTCGGAACGCCGACATCTTGCTAGGCCTCACCGACCGACATCGATACATCTCCTCAGTGCAGCGCTCTTTTAAGAATGGGTTGCCAATCCCCAAGGAAACTTCTATCACCTGACTGAACGTATGCCTGCGAGATTGGAAGCTGTCATCAAGGCTAAGGGTGGGACGAAACCACATTGAATTCCAGCATTGTCGATGGAGGATGCCACGAAATTATAAATCATTTTCAGCCAGGTGTCTAGATACTTTTGATCCCATAGTGTATGTTATTTAAATATACAGGATGAGTTAAAGCCTTTGCATCAACCGTGTAGGGGCGATAAATCACATCGTGGGTAACATTTTATTAGTTAGAAAATGTTCACTGTCTCTTCCCAGCTATGCCGGGCTTGTTTTGTATTAGGTACGCCCCTGAGGTGCAATAGGTATAGCCACTTTGCTGGGTGCATAAGCTATGAGTGTAGCCTAAAATCGAATCATCTGCTCTCTATGAAACGGGGTTGAACTCCCCTAAAAGGGCCAATCGATCCCGAACCACCCCATTTCATGTTCCGCCAATGGCGTCAATGGACGCGATGTGGAGAGCCTTGTGTTCACTACATCACTCACTTGATAATGTAAGAATGTAGATCCAGAAAAAATTAAAGTCCCTGATTCGTTCCTAAAATTAGTTTTTCCTGAGGAATACTCATTTTTTTTTAAAAAAAATCTCCCTGTCAGTTTACTTGTGTAGGTAGTATGCAGCACACACTGATAGCTGACCCTGATGGTTCGGTGAAATCTCATCGTCCCGTGCAAGGGAAACACGACTCTCTATATGCATCTACACTCCTGGAAATTGAAATAAGAACACCGTGAATTCATTGTCCCAGGAAGGGGAAACTTTATTGACACATTCCTGGGGTCAGATACATCACATGATCACACTGACAGAACCACAGTCACATAGACACAGGCAACAGAGCATGCACAATGTCGACACTAGTACAGTGTATATCCACCTTTCGCAGCAATGCAGGCTGCTATTCTCCCATGGAGACGATCGTAGAGATGCTGGATGTAGTCCTGTGGAACGGCTTGCCATGCCATTTCCACCTGGCGCCTCAGTTGGACCAGCGTGAGACGACGCTTCATCCAGTCCCAAACATGCTCAATGGGTGACAGATCCGGAGATCTTGCTGGCCAGAGTAGTTGACTTACACCTTCTAGAGCACGTTGGGTGGCACGAGATACATGCGGACGTGCACTGTCCTGTTGGAACAGCAAGTTCCCTTGCCGGTCTGGGAATGGTAGAACGATGGGTTCGATGACGGTTTGGATGTACCGTGCACTATTCAGTGTCCCCTCGACGATCACCAGTGGTGTACGGCCAGTGTAGGAGATCGCTCCCCACACCATGATGCCGGGTGTTGGCCCTGTGTGCCTCGGTCGTATGCAGTCCTGATTGTGGCGCTCACCTGCACGGCGCCAAACACACATACGACCATCATTGGCACCAAGGCAGAAGCGACTCTCATCGCTGAAGACGACACGTCTCCATTCGTCCCTCCATTCACGCCTGTCGCGACACCACTGGAGGCAGGCTGCACGATGTTGGGGCGTGAGCGGAAGACGGCCTAAAGGTTGCGGGACCGTAGCCCAGCTTCATGGAGACGGTTGTGAATGGTCCTCGCCGATACCCCAGGAGCAACAGTGTCCCTAATTTGCTGGGAAGTGGCGGTGCGGTCCCCTACGGCACTGCGTAGGATCCTACGGTCTTGGCGTGCATCCGCGCGTCGCTGCGGTCCGGTCCCAGGTCGACGGGCACGTGCACCTTCCGCCGACCACTGGCGACAACATCGATGTACTGTGGAGACCTCACGCCCCACGTGTTGAGCAATTCGGCGGTACGTCCACCCGGCCTCCCGCATGCCCACTATACACCCTCGCTCAAAGTCCGTCAACTGCACATACGGTTCACGTCCATGCTGTCGCGGCATGCTACCAGTGTTAAAGGCTGCGATGGAGCTCCGTATGCCACGGCAAACTGGCTGACACTGACGGCGGCGGTGCACAAATGCTGCGCAGCTAGCGCCATTCGACGGCCAACACCGCGGTTCCTGGTGTGTCCGCTGTGCCGTGCGTGTGATCATTGCTTGTACAGCCGTCTCGCAGTGTCCGGAGCAAGTATGGTGGGTCTGACACACCGGTGTCAATGTGTTCTTTTTTCCATTTCCAGGAGTGTATATGAGCACTAATTCCTCTTACAGTCATTGTCCTTACCTGATATGTACTTTAGCAGCAGCAGCAGCAGTCACTTCCAAATGGCAGATTTCTAAATATTCTCAATGGGTTCTTCGAAAGAATTGTCACCTCCCATCCATGGATTCCCATCTCCGTAATACTTGTGTGTTTTTGAACCTACAAGTACAAAATCTAGCAGCTCGCCTCAGAATTGCTTTGACGTCTTCCTTTAATCTAATCTGGCGCAGACGCCAAGCAGTACTCAAGTACGGGTCACTCTAGAGCCCCCTATGCGGTCTCCTGTACAGATGAATCACACTTCTCTAAAATTCTCCCAATAAACCGAAGTCCACCATTCGCCTCCCGTACTACAGTCCTTAGACTCTCGTTCCATTGCATATCGCTCTAGGTATTTAATCGGCGTGACTGTGTCAGGTAGCATCCTACTGCCCCTGAATTCGAGCATTTTAGGTTTGTTTTCCTACTTACCTGCGTTAACTTGCGTTTCCTTTTTACATATAGAGCTAGCTGCCATTTATCAAGCCATTTGCAAATATTGTCGGAGTCATCCTGTATGCTGCTAGAGTCACTTAAAGACGACCATTTCCCGTACACCACAGCATCCTCGGCAAAGGGTAGTAGATTGCTGCTCACTCTGTCCGCCAAAACATTTTGGTGTACATATATAGAAAACAACTGCAGTCCCGTCACACTTCCCTGGGGCATTCCTGGCGTTACCTTGTCTCTAATGAACATTTGCCTGTGTCACAACACATTGAGTTATGCTACTTAAGACGTTTCCTGTTTCCGAGTGGAACAGAAAATAAAATGACTAGTTGTGGTGAGAGGCACCCACATGCCTTGCTATACTGTGGCATCAAGCAGTCAGGCCTGCGAGATGAGTGGTCTGCCAAGCGAGTCGACTCATTCTTATTTATCGAGTAACATGAACTCTAGTACTCACAATTCAGTTACAAGTGGTTCTCCTGTTTGAATATTACGCAACGGAAACGGAAACGCACATCTGACTATTAGTAATTTACACAAATCTGACTGTTCACTACGCACTGGCAATACCACATTTTCTTTCTTATTTAACGGCTTTGATCAACAAGTGGCCATCGCATTGAATATGAATGGCGCACACATCATAAATCCTGGGTATCATGACAACAAACTATTCGAAGGAAAAAGCCACCAATCTCTTTCTTTTTACTGTCTTATTTGTTCCGAAAAATTCTATAACCTAAACACACAAATTCTATAACCTACAACAATAACACATGAGAAATTCCGCCCAGTGGGCATGGCTTTACATTGGTGATTCTCTATGTTATGGTCTCGTAATCATTTAACGCTACAGTGCATTTACTGGATAGGATGGTGGATCTTTGGCTATATCTCACACTTCGACTCTCACACCCATCATCACGAAAATTTTCTCCAGACTGAGTGGAACAAAAAGGAAAATGCATAACCCACTGCCTCTGAAACTATCTTGTTACTCTCCCATGCCAACCACACATACTTAAATATCATGAAATACATCACACTGGCAACATACAATACAAAGAATAGTCACAACGTTATAATCACATCACTTTCAGCTTTCCCACTTTCCCAGTTTCACACGACACTGCCCCACTTCGTAACTTTTCTTTCCTACTATGAACTCTGGAGGATATATGCACGTCTTCCTGTGCAGTGCAAGCCAAGTGGCGTTGCTGGATAGACAGCTGACTCACCTTGCTTCTCTCTGAGAGTATTATAGTTTGAATCAAACGTCACACGGAAACATAACACGCAAAGTAATATTAAGAACATATTCATCACACACAGGCGAGTCCTCAACTGATACCATCGACGAGTACTTCACTGTATCCTTTTTTCTCATACACAGATTGAGACTCACACAGTACTCACCACGTGGAAGTAGTCGTCTCTACCTTCAAGTCCTGCACACGCCATTACTTAAATATTTCCAACTTATAGTACACACGCTAGTAATTAAGCTTAACTTAAGCACTTGGAAATATTTCAACTTATTGCTACACGTGGTTTCATTGTGACCGTTGGTCACTTCCGAAGATTGCTACGATCCCCTTAATATTACCTGCCTGACATTTAATTCTCCCCACAAAAGTTCCTGAAATAGAGAAATTATTATTCCAACCTACTCTTAAGTATTTCACATGCATGCCATGTCTCCACCCTTTTGTCTTTACGGAGCACACCTAAGACAGGCCTTACCAACACTAGATCCAGCGGCAGAGTGCTGAAACATGGCCGATCTCGCACCTCCGCCAAGGTGGGGAGCACCATACCACCGTGTTGGCCAGCCACATTTCAGGCGCTCATAGCTCAGGTAAATTTCATCTCTTTGGTTCCACCAAAGGTGACAAAACGACCGTCTCAAAGATGATCATATATTGCACATTCACTATCTGTGGTTAGCAGACGACCATACATTCATTCGTTTCGCAGATCTCACGAAATTGGATGTAGGGATTTATTTTGTGGGAGTGCACATGTGATCAATTAAATAAATAAATTGTCATTCTTTCCTACACTGGTATCCGGCTTCGGTGTATTAAGTGAAATTGAGTTATTATTACAAAAAATATGTTGTTCTGAGAAGAATAACGAAGAATGTTTTACCTATTTTCAATGTCGGGCGGTACTGTACCCTTTCAGTGGTACAGGGTCGCTTCCAGCACCGTACGGTACTTTCGCTTCCTGAGTACATGTATTGGTACTAAAGAAAGTCTAATGTCCCCGGGAAGCGCCAGCGAATATATTGTTCCGAACAAAAGTTGTTCTCAATGTCACGATTTTTATTACAGCTAGATGTTTGCTGCAAAGCTTTGAAACACGCTGTACTACTGCCACAGTTGACTCGAACGAGACTAACGTTCCCTACTCGCCACCGATTAAAAGAACAATGCCGCCTTAGTGGCATATATATGCAAACATGGAAGCTCGCGATATCTGAGACAGACAATGCTCTCAAGAAGTTGATTTGACACTGTCCAGTCCAAAGTAAACAGCAATCCAAATATGTATAGCAAAAATGTCAACACTGCCCGAACATATTGTCACGTGTCAGGAACATAGTGTCTACTTATGTCTTTTGTTGACGAACATGGAATGTTTCTTTATTTCGTGTTTACTACAACATCAGTTATGCACGGTGTGTCAGAAGTTGGTAAGTGTTTAAGGAAATGGCGAGAACGATCATTCGAACACAAGTATACCGAAATGGGCTCCAAAATATATGTCTTTACCCTAGATTACTAAATACCCGAAACATTTACGACAGGAGTATGGTACAAAACAGGAAATTTTGTACTTACTTTGGTACCTAACTTAGCACTGGCGCTCTAATAACTGTTATTACCTAATACATAGCCTATAAATTATGATTTCGTCTAAATGAAATTTCAGTAGTAAAATTTTACGATGGTTTAGTAGCATTGTAACATTTCCCCCCCCCCCCCTTTAGTGTTTTACGGTTTTGAGCCATCAGCATTTCTTCGTCTTTGATATTGTGAAACAGATATCTTCCACCACATGCTCTTTACTTCCATATATTGTGAGCTGGTACTAAGGATCAAGCTAGCAGAAAATATGAAGGAAACATGGGCTCTAATATGCATACCTTAAAAACTTGTTCTTCTTCGCTAATGGGAAACATCTCTTCTACTGAAGAAGTGCTGATAGCTCTTGAAGTATGCATTTCCACTAGAGGAGGCTGTCGAAATTAGACTTAGCGATAATAACTTTAACAGAGACAACGGCTATGCACGTAGCAACACCTGGGAGATTGCACTGGATAAAGAAAAATCGCAGAGGATAACTTCCCCCACTTTACCTCCTGATTCAAGGGATGGCGCTGCAAGCAGCGCTGCATAGAAACTACATCTGTGGAAGTAGAGGGCATCACTTCACTACGCGCCATATCGCCGTTCCTATGACGTACTCCAACCAATCAGAAGCCGTCCTCTGCATATAAAATAGGAGCCTCGCTAGTTTACGACAGTCAGTTTTAACCCTGACGACGACCATGGAGGTAGTGGTCGAAAGCTTGAAGTTTTATCCTGAATTGACGTGGCATGTACACTGAGAGATTTTTATTCAAGAAGTACGTCGCGACAGACTTCATAGCCAATTTTACTAGAGCTGGTTTCCATTTTTCTGGACGGTACTAGACCCAAAATATGGAAAGCAAAGGGCTTGTGGAGAGATTTGTTTCACAGTACTGAAGATGATGAAGTGTTCATAGCTCTTAAGATAATGCATTTTGAGCTCGCGTTTACTACACTTCTATGCTTCGAATCATCGTTTCTGTCATACCTCTGAATACTGACGTTGCACTGCCAAGGTGGAAAATGGATTCATGTTTCAGTAGTGGCAAGCAGTTTATCAGCGATATCTTCAAGTTCAGAATTGGTACCCGTGTTTAAATTTTCATCTTGGTCAAATGTTTATGACATTAGCGCCGGCACCCTGTTGTACATGCGGGGCACCTCTGAGTTAGAAGCAGACCACGCTGCTGCTCACAGCCCCATTTGTCTGCGTTGTGTGGTGCCGGAGGGCATTGAGTTTCATGCTGATGAAGGCGAGCCGAGGCGCTCATTTCTTATGCTGGCCGCCGCCACGAGGGACTTCTTTCTCACCTCGCCCTAGCCCCCCTGTGTGGGCGCGCGGACAGCTCCTCTGTGGGCCGTCACATTAACCAGCTCCGTGGGCCGGAGCCGGCGCCGGCCTGCGCATGAAAATAACGGACGCAAGTTCCTTGTGGAATTTTAAGAGCGTAGTGATTCATATGTGGATCGTAAAAGTCACTGAGGAAGTTACACTCGCACACTGATTGCGTAAGAACGGCTCGTCCGTGTAACTGGAAAAAAATATCGTACATTAACAGTGTAAATCAGCTCGGTCATAAATTTTCATTACAAGCACCAATTCTCATGTCCCGCTTAAGCTTTCGGTAAAGATAATCCATCCCAAATGTATCATGAAATTATTGCCTTATATTTAGGTTCAAATGACTCTGAGCACTATGGGACTCAACTTCTGTGGTCATTAGTCCCCTATAACTTAGAACTAGTTAAACCTAACTAACTTAAGGACATCACACACATCCATGCCCGAGGCAGGATTCGAACCTGCGACCGTAGCGGTCACGCGGTTCCAGACTGCAGCGCCTAGAACCGCACGGCCACTTCGGCCGGCGAATATTTAGGTCTTGGTATGATCATCAACCGTTTTTCCTTTCTCATACGACATTTTCACTACACATCTCACCTTCTCGACTGTATGGGACATCTCTGGAAAGACGATTATTGATAGTATGACGATTACATGTTTCATTTTATGACTGTACTGTCTCTTTTTCGTTGGTTCCCGGCTTCCAATTAACGTTTTATGTCCAAGACATTACCTCCTCAGTTGTGTTATTTATCGCGATATTAAGTAGTACAGTAATCTTCACGCTCCTGCGATGAACACTAAGATTAATCAAGAATCCGTTAGTTCTAACGCTCTCACGAAAGCTGAGTTGATGAGGAAGGCATTATCGTAGCACTACTCACCATTGTTTTTCCTTTTTGTTTTCTTTTTGTACTGGTGGTCGAAATGGGTTCGAGGTACCCACTACTTACGAATAGTAATGTAGATCCTGGAGATCCTGGTACATGTCGAATGCAAGGATGCTATCTTTTGTATTTTATTGAAATAGTTGTTACTTTGACACTCAGAATCACCTTTACAAGTATCTGAAGATGTGATTTTCTGATTCCGATGAAGATAATGCAGTGAATTACACAGCTGGAAAGTGGGACGTAGGTTATTATCTACGCATCGTGTTAGGAGTAATTCACAATATACGCGCTCCAGACACATTATTGTGATCACCTGTCAAATCCTCAGTAACCACCACTTGCAACGGGGACTTGCAGGAAGAAAAGCTGGTGGTTCTGGAACCTACCAATAGGGACGCGGATCCATGGCGACTCCACTGCCACGGCCAGCTAGGATTCGCGGTTGAGGATCCACGCTACAAATACCCCGACCGAGGTAGTCCCACAGATTCTCGATTGGATTTAAATCCAAAGAGTCTGGTGGGCAGGAGGTTACGGTAAACTGACCCGAGCTCTCTTCTGACCAAGGACGTACACTGGGAGCTTGTGACACGTTACGATGTCCTGCTGGTAGATGCTATCGTGCCGGGAAAAAACAGAATGCATGTAGGGGCGGATACAGCCCCAAGGATAGATGAATTTGTGTGTTCATCCACTATGCCTTCCACAATTACGAGATCAACCAGGGAATGCCACTAAAATGTTTCCCAGACGATAACGCTCCCTCCTCAGATCCTTCCGACGATTGTTGCACGGCCGTACATGCCAACGGCCATCAGTCTAATGGAGCATAAACGTGATTCACCGGAAGAGACCACCTGTCGCGTGGACGTTCAGCTGTGGTACTGGGGTGCAAATTACAGCGGTGGTTGCCGATGAACAGCAGTCACCTTGGGTGCACGAACAAGGTTCCTGCTGCAAGAGGTCCATGTGCAGCAGTGTTCGCTGAGCGGTCGTTGAGAAGACATTGTTGTAGCCTCTTGGTTCAGTGGCTCAACAGCTGCATATGCATTTGCCGTTACATACCCCCGCAGCTGTGATTTATCAATGTTGTCTACAGCCCGTGGTGCAGCACAGCTGGCTAGGCGCGTCATATGCATGCACGTCCTATTTTTAACATGGCGGCACCCAAACGCCATCTTGAACATGGCTGCGAAACAGCAGCTGTGTAAATCTGAACAGGGTGAGAAATCAACAAACCACTAGCAAATAAAGATTTGTTAGCCCTTGACCATGGTTTCGACATTTGTAAAAATATCTTCTTCAGGAGTAGTGACCTTAGAAAACATGGTGGCACAGTAGATTAGATGAAGCCGAGTGGCTCTTGTCATAAACAAAATCGATAAAACAAGAATTATTGCAGGTCATGACTTTATATAGCGCCAGATTACATATATCGCTCTTCAGAATGATTACTCATAAGTAAATGCCCACAGGTAAAGTCTCTTGTCATCACAAACTTGTATCCTATGACACCTATTACAAGTCTATGTTGGAAAGAGCCTCTATTGTGGGAACTTACTTATGAGCATTCATTCGAAAGTACGATATATGTGATGTGGTGCTATCTAAAGCCATGGCTTGCAATAAGTCTTGTTTTATCAATTTTGTTTATGACAAGAGACGCTCGGCTTCATCTAATCTGTTGTGCCCCCATGTAATGTAATAAGGCCGCTATTTCTTAAGAAGATATTTTTACTAATATGGAAACCATGGTCAAAGGCTAGTAAATCATTATTGGCTACTAGTTGGTTGATTTTTAAACCTCTTCACTTAAAACTTTGCTATTTCCGAAATGTTTCCACCCTTTCTCGAAAGCCAATAAGCATCCCGTTTTGGTCGACAGATAAACAGCTCCTTTTCCAACTTACGGCAATTATGCACCGCTTTTTCCGTGTCCTCCAGACATGCTTTACATATACTCCACTGCGTATCCACGTCTGTGAGTGGTTGTTGCATATACACGTCGAACATAGACGGTGTTCACAATAATGTGACTGGAACGTATATAATCTTGTTGTAAAACACTAAATTTAATGAATTTTATGAAATAAATGACTTTTAGGCTTCACCTTAGGCACTGTTTCATATTGTAAGAACTTTAGTTGCATCGCACTTTGGTATCAATTGTGTACTGATCATGTGTTAAGACCGCATTTTGGGAAGCCACATAGTGTAAAGGAGAGCTAGAACCCCCTTGAAGTGATGGGATTTGGCATGGTTTTCAGCTAGAGATGCTAATTTATATGACCTATGGAAATAGCTCATGTTCTATAGTGATTAGTCACCGACAGGTGACATACTAATGGACAAATAGGTAAATCAAATATTTTTTAGTAAAAGGTACTACATTTTCAGTTGTATTAACAAATATTAATCTCACTGTAGAAAAGCGATATCATTAAGTACAATTGTAAAACACATAAAAACCAGGTATTGTCTTCGTCAGATGAATTTTATTCTTAAAACCTCTTTATTTTACAAAACATTTTTGGACATGATGTTTGCAGCTATAATTCCATCACCGTTTGGCTCTTGTACAAACACGTCAATGAATATGCGGACTCGTGAGGAAGCCACTATAAATATCCATTTGAAAACAAATAGGTTCTGGAAAGTACAAACTTGTGCTTTGAAGCGTCCGATCATGTGCGTTATTACTGGACATAGCGAACAATATATTGTCGAAATAATTTACCTGAAGCCTAAAATATACTGAAAGCATCTCAAACTGATAAACAATAACATTTGTACTGTACCTGCGTAATAACCGTTCTCAAAGCAATAGCATGAAAGTTGAGCATGCGGCTTACCTACAGTCCATCCAGAATCACCACATGGCGCCTTCTGAACTGTTTACATCAACGTGTATGACCGAAATCGTGCGACACACTACACTTGCATAAGGAATCTAACAACTGCAACAGCTTTCGTGAAGGTTAGTAGAACAGAGTGTCAATAGATGGAGCCCTCTAGATTGTTTTAATAAAAACGTATTTAAATAAAATTTTCTTAACGAAAATTGTAATTTTAAACTATTTACGTATTTTTCATAATTAGTGGTGAACTAAATCTTGAAAATGAGACCCCAATGATTAATTTTGGTTACGTAAAAAGGGAGATACGGCGTACCGAGAGAAAACCACCGTTGACAGATAATATATATGAAAACGTTTATCAACATAGAAAAGCGCGGATTACCGAATTTTCAATAAAGGGCAAAAAAAGTGATTCGGTTCAAAAAATGTTCAAACGTGTGTGAAATCTTACGGGACTTAACTGCTAAGGTCATCAGTCCCTAAGCTTACACACTGTTTAACCTAAATTATCCGAAGGACAAACACACACACCCATGCCCGATGGAGGACTCGAACCTCCGTCGGGACCAGCCGCACAGTAAATGGCTACAGCGCCTTAGACCGCTCGGCTAATCTTGCGCGGCTGTGATTGGGTTCTCCAGGCACATAAAAATAGTACAGATAGCGAAAAATTTGTGTCATTCTGTCTGATAACTAATCTATTGGTACAGGGTGACCATTATTGAACTATAAGAAATAAAATCTTCATAACTTCTGAACGGTTGCGTTAGGACATTCAAATTGCACGGTTGGACGCGAGGCATGATGGGAATTAGTATGTGCATGTGCACTTGCCTTGTTGTTGTATGCCATGGCACAAGAAATTCGCCTGGAATGGTGCATTTGGGGGACTCTTCACCCTCAAGTGGTGACTATGTGGAGTGCAATGTCCAGTTACAATATGATTGGTGCGATATTCCTTGATGGCACGGTGACTACCGAATGGTACGCGAAGGTTTTGGAAGATGATTTCATCCCCATTATGCAAAGTGCCCCTGATTTCCACAAGATGTGGTTAATGTGATGCGCAGCTCGACCCCACCAAACTAGGGGAGTGGTGTCGGTGGAGGAGCACTTTGGGGACCATGTTCTGACTCCCATCGTACCCAGAGTCCACTAGTATGGGCTCGATTGGCTGCCATACTCTCCGGATCTCAACACATGGGACTCCTTTTTGTGGGGCTTTATTAAAGACAAGGTGTACAGCAATAACCCCAAAACCACAGCTGACCTGAAAAAGCCATTCCAGAGGTAATCGACCACATCGATGTTACGACATTTCAGCGGGTCATGCAGAATTTGACTATTCATCTGCACCACATCATCGCCAACGATGGCAGGCATATGAAACATGTCATATCCAAATTCCGAAAATCTGTAGTGACGTTTACATGTTCAATAAAGAGTTTGCTCGCCGTATTTTGTAATTAATTTATGTTGTTTCCATGTAGTTCAATAATCGTCACCCTGCAGTTATTTCTTTCAGAAGTCATTCTGAAAAATTCAATGTTTTTGCATGACACAAGGAATAAAAAGACAATAACATGACCATTGCGTTAATCACAATCTCAAAGTCTTTCTCATGAATGCTGGTTGTTGACTTGAGACAAAATAAACATTGGCGTCTGGCTGCATCCCTTAGTAGTGTAGTACATTTAATTAATATTTAAGAATTGGTCTGTAAGTGGCGTTGGCAATAATGAATTTAGCTGAATTTCACAGCTTCTACCCATGCACAAATTCACAAGGGATCCATCAGCAGTCAACCAAGTGCCTATCATCAAAAATGTCCAACACTGCAAAATTAGATAAGGGGTGGCTTATACCTGACTGGCAGCTTAATTTCTCCATCTTATCACTCGTATTATTTGTTTCTGACTTTCAGTGCTGTTGTACATCATCTTCGTTTTGCAAACTGAAGAAAACACAGGCGTATGAAGAATGCCAGTGCACCGAAAATTACTTTAACACTACCTGCAGAAATCCATGGCTCGTTGAGTAACATATTTTGAGAACAGCCCTCAATTGGCGACTGGTTTGTTCTATTATCACTACTAATAATGTCCCTGCAGGCGACCAGGCGCATGCTGCAGCGCTTCTGGTTGTCTGGAGTGTAGTAGTATGGAGAAACACTTTCGTAGACTGCCTGCAGACAGTTTGAGGATATGACATATGAATATATTTCAGATTGAATGACAGCTTATTAAGTAAACTGGTGACTAACAATACACCGTCATTAAAGAATTCAACAAAAATTGTAGTCATAAAAATCTCTTTATTTAAACATAATGTCATGAAGAAGCCAGTAAAACGGGTTGTATGTTCTTCCGTGTTTCGATTTTATTTCTTTCAGAAATGCCCCTTTGAACTAGAGAAGTTGGCTAACTTGAGGAAAATTCTGTTGACAAATTGTTACATTTTGCGAATTGTCTGGCCGATATGTACTCTAAACTCACGTGTTCTAATGGGTCGCAAGTAAGATAAAATGCTCGCTTGAAAATTTAAATCCCCTAAATACTGTAATTTTCACAGGAAGTTCTTTACCAAGTTATCATTTAAATATGTGTGAAGATTTTGTTTAATGGGAAAATCTCAGTGGCGAACAGCGATCAGGCAGACCATGAATGATCTCAGGAGGCTTGTTAAAAACGTGGACGAAAAGATATGCTACGACGGGTGGTTCACAGTTTCAGCTTTCGCATTGGAATTTCCGAATGTGGGTCGAAGAACTTTGTACAAAGTTGTCTGCAAATCTAGCAATTTAGCAGTTAATCACTCACTGGTGATAAAAACAGGCGGTCGTTGTCTATGACTTAGGAGTACGAAAGCTTCGAGGATTTTATGACGAATTTTTATGGAAGTTTTATAGAAAAATAGTGAAACATGTAACAGATTAAACAATACAGTTTTTAAAATTGTGTGATTTATGTTTTATAACAAATCTTACCTTACTTTCAGAATAATCCTCCTAGTATATATTTTAACTTCACGGTTTATTATTGTTGCACTAATAGATTATACACTGCATAGCGCATGCGAATATGGATATACTCATACATTACTGACGTCTTGAGTCAAGTTAGATAACTAGCAACCTGGTGCGCCTTTCTTCTCCTATTTTAGGAAATTATTTCCGATATGTAACGTAGACCGCTATACATTTTGCGTGAATAAGGAACAGTAGCATTAGATAATCAAGCAGTAATATTATTTTTGGCAAGGTATTTTCCGCTTCACTTTCTTTTTAATCCATTTTAATTTTCCTTGGTGGTTCAGTTGCATAGCGTAGTGATCGATTACTGTCGAGGCGTTTTATTCCCAATACATCCGATTAGGAATATTTAACAGAATACAGACCGCATATAAGGTTATCTTTGCTTTTCTGCAGGTGAGACTATCGAGGCTACATCCCATGACGACGTAACGATGCTGTTCAGCGACATCGTTGGTTTTACCTCCATCTGCTCTGGGGCCACGCCTATCATGGTCATCAACATGCTTCAGAGTCTGTACTCGCAGTTCGACGTGTTCTGCGGACAGCTGGACGTTTACAAGGTATCCACTCAATCAAAATGCCATCTTTGTAGATGCCGTTTCTCTTATTGACATAAAGAGACATTTCGTTGAAGACTGAAATAGGTTGGACAGCATGCATTCTCAGAAAATGAATGAACAAATCGATTCACGTTCTAAAATGTTCTCTGCAGCTTCAGCATCATAAATCCATTTAGTCACCTATGCTTCAATTGCCGTTTCAAATACCCGTCCGTGTGGTCGAGCGCGTTATAGTGCGTTTACACCTGTGCGCTTTGCAGCTAGTCGCCGTGTGGCTATGCTTGTCCCGTATGAAGGGTCTGTTGTGTTGGCAGAAGAGCCAACACCGTGTTACTAGAGGAGGCCGAAAAGGCACACGTTTAGCTCACGCAGGTTGGCGTGAGGAGGGAAGGACTATACTGACGTGAGGTCTGGAACATGACAATAAATTAGAATTCAGAAAGCGGACATAATTAGTTTGATACTTAACTGTAATCCATTAATGATGAACGTCGCTCTTGACGGTACATTATTCACAATATTATCTGTTCAGTATACATTGTAATAGTAACTCAATATGGCGCCTGGCTAGGTCGTAGCAAATGACGTAGCTGAAGGCTAAGTTAAACTGTCGTCTCTGCAATTTAGAGCGTCTGTAGCCAGTGAACCATCGCTATCAAAGTCGGCTGTACAACTGGGGCGAGTGCTAGGAAGTAGGAAGTCTCTCTAGACTAGACCTGCCCGTGTGGCGGCGCTCGGTCTGCAATCACTGACAGTGGCGACACGCGGGTTCGACGTATACTAACGGACCGCGGCTGAATTAAAGGCTACCACCTAGCAAGTGTGGTGTCTGGCGGTGACCACAGGGTCAATGAATGATATACTTAGGTTCGGTCTGTTAGTAATACAGTAATAGTACCTGCTAAAATGGGAATTCAAAGAAGAAGAAGAAGGGCTGTAATAGCAACAGAACAAACAAATAATGGTGTTTGGTCTAGTGTTATACTTTCTGATAGTATATTGATTGCTGTTGTAATAAAGTTTACTGCACCAAGAACAGATGAAACAAAGACGCCCAGTGTGAACACAGGTGTCAATGGAGTCACTCGCACGCTTATGTTGCGGACGAGCCATGCACCTACATACATTTCTCTTCTTGTATGTGGGACAAGCACAGCCAAAAGGTAACTTGCCGCAAGGGGCACAGGTGTAAACGCGCCATAAAATGCGTGCTTACGGGAAGAGGAGATGCGCGGCTCGTTTCGAACCTGCTCGCGGATTAATGACGGGTGTCGGTGTGTCGGATTTGCCGGCGAGCCTGGACGTCATTCTTAGACGGTTTTACAAACTTTACTACAAGGTTGTGATAAATGATTGAAGCGATTTTGCGGATTTGCTGTACCTATAGCACTGACATTCTGTCACAAAACTTTGTATCCACGTGGAGAAATTCAAAAGAGATTTTGTGACGTTTTACCAGTTTTCCACATGTGCAGCCCTACTAATTCAGCAAATATAAAGCCGATAAATAAGTTCTTCCCACTTTCGGCAAAGCATGTCCCTATCAATTTATCAAGTTCTGCTGGCGCGTGTTCGCATTTTTGGTACCGATTGGTTATAATTGGTTATAATTAAATTCATACTACCCACAAAAGTCCAGAGAGGGCTCGAATTATCGTATGGCAGCAAAACTTGGTAGATATGGTTATGTGTTAATGTGGAACATATTTACGCTGGAAGAAAATTAGATGGTTTGCAAGAAACATGTATATATGTTTCCATATGTAATGGATTAGGAATGTGTCCTGGACAGAGACGATGAAACAAATGAGACATGTATAACGCTGATTTTAACTAGCGCTTACATAGTTTTTCGAGTACGAGCACAAGAGGTGTCGATGAGATGTTGCTCCTGTATAACGTAATCACCAACTGCTCGCAGCAGTTTCGGTGGAATGTGAGCAACGTTTTCCTGCATACCGATTTTCAGATCAGGACCTAGAGGCTGAATATGTTCCTGGTGAAAGTGTACCTTAAGACATCTCCAGAGTCGAGAGTCACATGGCTGCAGATCAGATCTTGCAGGCCATGCATCTGGGAAACGGCTGGAGATAACACTTTCGTGGAAGCTTGCATGAAGCAAATCTTACACTAGCCGAGAGACATGACTTGTTGCTGAATCTTGCGTAAAAACTTTTGTTTCCTGCTGTATAAGAGGTCTCGATAACGTACAGACCTCATGGTCCACCTACCTCGCCTTCAAAGAAGAACGGACAGAGAATGCAAGTGTTTGTGAATCCACACCACGCAGTCACTTACGGTAAGTGCAATAGCACATCGTTCAAATACGCCGTTTAACATTACACCAAATTCGGCAGTGTGTCTGTGTGTCCACTGCACCCTGTACTATAAAATGTACCTCATCACGTTCATCAACTTCGATCCGTTCCAGAAACCAACACGCAAATTCAGAACGTTGCTCCAAATCTTCTTTAAACCATTTAATGATATCGGGCCTAGCACTCTAACGGCTGCCGTTCACATGAATAGTTTCGCTAACTGAGCAGTGTCTCTCTTCTGGACAGCCGTACTGTCATGTATCTTTCTCAGATGACAGCGTGGATGTCATACCGTCATATAAACAGTGTACAGAGGCAGATTTGCACGTGGTGGCCAAAATTGGAACTAATTTTTTCCCGCGTATATCGGTTCGGCATTGACGCATTATTGCATATACCAAGTTTCGCTTCCATACGATAATTACAGACCACACTGGACCTACATGAGCAGTTGCACTTTAATTGCAACTATCCGGTGCATGCATTCACAAACTTACAGGTATAGTTACAAGGTTGGTTCAAATGGCTCTGAGCACTATGGGACTCAACTGCTGTGGTCATAAGTCCCCTAGAACTTAGAACTACTTAAACCTAACTAACCTAAGGACATCACACACATCCATGCCCGAGGCAGGAATCGAACCTGCGACCGTAGCGGTCGTGCGGTTCAGACTATATATAGTTACAAGGAATGGGCCACCAATCGGATGTGGCCTTACAGAAGAAACTTCCAGGTACGAGCCTAAAGCAATTTAGGAAAGCAAGGGAAACCGAAATCAGGAAGACTGGATAAGGCTTAGAGGCTCTTTCTATCTGAATAGAAGGGCTGTCACTAAACAGAAGTGCAATCGCAATCGTATCGTCCATAGTGAACAATGCAGTATTCTTAATACTGTTTTGTGATGAAGTTGGTGTGAATATAAAAAATAGCAGTGCTACACTTACTTCCGATTCGAGAACATGTTTCCACAAAGATGATGTATCAGTTGATGCACCCCATCCTCCACAAAGATGATGTATCGTTTGTTGCACCCCATCCTCCCACATCCTTTAACCCCTGTAAGTTTTTGATACTTATTATGATACATCCTGTATAAAAACTTTGTGCTGGAAATATCTGCCTCCAGTGGCTGCTTGGGTCGTTTTGCCCTTAAAGCAGTCCTGGCTTCACTGTTAAATTTTTCCTCAACGCGGCATTAATCACAATGTCAGCTAGCTGACATTATGGCTGTGATGTATGGTTTACGTTTTGAGCATCCCAACTCCCTATTTCCGTCTGTGACCCAGCTTTCGTCCACAATAACCTCAGAAACTCAATAACATACTAATATTATCCGTTGCCGTACTTTGGTGTTAGGCTTTACATTTCTTGCACTGTGTAGTAAGTCTTCGCTTTACAAGTACATTTTAAATGCATTTTTGAAAAATGAGGTTCTTTCATTGAACTTCTTGATGTAAGATAAATTATTGTACGAGTTATGGCTGGTTGGAAGAAGCTATTTATTTTTTCAGCGTAAATGTAACTTCATATTGCGTCATGTTTGTGGTCACTATATTAGTTGTTTGTACAGTGATTACCGAAGTTTTCGGATGTACCTATTTAATAACTGGGAAATGTATATTCATGGCGTGATTAAATCTCCCAGTATCTTTTTGACAGGTCTTTACATCGAGCCAGATTGATACTTTTCTTTATTACTTAAGTCGTCTTCGTTTCTTCAAGTGTAATCGAACGGCTGCAGCAAGTGGCCAGAGTTAAGCACTGCATACGGCAAGCGGCGCACTTTTTGCAGGTGGAGACGATTGGCGACGCCTACTGCGTGGCAGGCGGGCTGCACAAGCAGTCGGACACGCACGCCCAGCAGATCGCGTGGATGGCGCTACGCATGATCGAGACTTGTGCCAACCACGTCACACACGACGGCCGGCCTATCCGGGTGAGTCGCCAGACCCCACAACTCCAGGCCTCACTCTGTTGACCCTCTGAAACGCCTTAAACCGGTGATTCCCAACCTTTCTGAGGACATCACACCTGTGCGCTATGAGATAGTAACCACTACCACTCAAACTACGAAATAATTAGTAAAGGAGACGGCAGTGATTAACAACTTGAATTTATACATTGAGGAGACAAAAATCAAGGGGTAACAATAAGCACATGCACAGGCGGCAGTGCATTACTGATGCTGTCATTTACAGTAAGGTGATTCGTATGGAAAGGTTCCGAAAGTGGGGCCGCACAACGGAAATTAAAAGACTGGACACGGTATGGTACTTGGAGTCAGACGAATGGGGGAAGTTGCAAGGGAATTTAACGTATCGAGATGCACAGTGCCAATACAGAATGCCAAATTTCAGACATTATCTCTCAGCACGCACAACGCAACGGCCAGTGACCTTCAATTAACGGCCTAGATCAGCGCATTTGCCTGCATTTGTCGGTGCTAACAAACAAGCAACACTGCAGAAAATCAATGTGTGACGAACGTAGCACAGTGCGGCGAAATGAGCTATGGCAGCAGACGACCGACTCAAGCGTCTTTACTAACAACATGATATGGGTTACAGAGCCTTTCCGGTGCTCGTGACTGTATTGGTTGGATCAAATGGCTGGTTCAAATGGCTCTGACCACTATGGGTCTTAACATTTGAGGTCATCAGTCCCCTAGAACTTAGAACTACTTAAACCTAACTAACCTAAGGACATCACACACATCTATGCCCGAAGCTGGATTCGAACCTGCGACCGTAGCGGTCACGCGGTCCCAGACTGAAGCGCCTAGATTGGTTGGATCCTAGGCTTCTGGGAGACCTTGGTCTGGTCAGATGAGTCCGGATTTTAGTAAGAGCTGATGCTAGGGTTAAAATGTTGGGCAGACTTCACGAAGCAGTGGACTCAAGATGTCAACAAGGCACTGTGCAATCTGGTGGTGGCTCAATAACTGTGTGAGGTATGTGCACAGGGAATGGATTAGACCTTCTGGTCCAACTGAATGTATCATGTATATAGTTATGTTCGGCTACATGGAGACCATTGTCAGCCATTCATGGACTTCATGTTCCGAAAGAACGATGGAAGTTTTATGGATGATAATGCGCCATGTCACGGGGTCACAACGTTCGCGACTGGTTTGAATAACATTCTGGACAATTCGAGCGAATGATTTGACCATTCCGATTGTCCGACATGAATTCCATCGAACATAATCGAGAGGTCAGTTCGTGCAAAAAATTAGGCACCGCAACACTTTCTCAAACATGGACTGCTATAGAGGCAGCATTACTCTGTATGTCAGCAAGGGACTTCCAACGACTTTCGGAGACCATCCCACGTCGTGTTGTTGCGCTACCACAGGAAAAAAGAGGTCCTACACGATGTTTGGACGTGTCCCATGACTTTTCTCATCTTTGTGTAGAATAAAGAAGCAATTCTCTGTGCATCACAAATGCTACCTTCAGTTTCTTCTCAGAGAAAGATGCTAACTACTTAGATTGAGGGTAGAAACTTGTTGAAAACCGCGCTCCCTCTGAACCGTTTCCCTCCACAGCGACACCTGCTTTGTCTTCACCACGCACTCACATATATAAACTTAATCAAGTCAAAATGTGTGCTCTACACCTTCTTCTGAATTGGCACAGATTACTATATTTTAGGCTGCCAATGTTTTGGCTGACCACGCCACTCATAAAATAAGAATAATAACAGTTGTAGGTTTAGTAATGACACCATATTAATAATAACAGTGTGTAGTAGGCACTCTGTAGTTACTGTTGTGCTGTCAGTTCGTTTATCTGTTGCTAAGAGATTAATAAAGATATTTATGGTCCACAGCATTGCAGTCGATGGAATTTTGTTGAGATATGAAACATATGAGACATGTCTCAGTTTAACCGTCATTGGTTGAGTTAAAAAGCATAAGGTCTCTATGTAGCGGGTGGACTATGTGAGATAGGTTTTGTTTATACATTAGTTTCACTTGCTGAAACCTACAGCATGTTGCATCACGAATTTATGCCAGCATTTTAAAAAACGTAAATATTGACAACTTACACAATCAGAATTATTAACCTAATATAGAGTGATAATAGCTATGATCTTTTAAGAACAATTTAGTTTCGTAAACGAAAGACAATTGGATCCTTTAAATACAGGAAGACCGAAATGATATCTGCCTTTATGTTGGATCCTGTAACTCCAAATCACATATTCTGCAACGATTGTTGAAAGTGCTGAGGTTACTGTACATGTTCTCTGACTTAACGTACGGTCAGGCTGAAGCAGCTCTCGTCTTGGAAAACTAAGGATTGAATTGTTTCTATGAAACTTTATTCAGGTCATAGAGCAAGCTCTACGACTTTACTCATCTACTTTTATTCGTTGTGACAAGATTATGGCAATTTTGCCCTCTTTTATGCCTAACCACGCGGTTTGTATATTTAACGACTTTGTTACACAAAAGGTAACATTCAACATGGGATACAGTAGTCAGAAGAAACTGTACTGTAAATAGAGAAAGCAGTAGTAGCTGTCGTAGAAAAAGCAGAGTTTATATTACACTGCCTGACAATAAATCAGAAGCAGCTCAAATCGTTGGGGAGGGGGGGGGGGGGGCGTCATAAAATGAAATAGAAGTTAATAGGTTCAGAGTGTTTTTGATCTCATTTCAGTGATTACAACATAAAGTCTACGTCACAAACAACTTTACATTGTGAGTTCACTTACCCGCAAGTTGAACGGCTGAGGCCTAAATATATGCACTGTTTCGACTCGGAAGGGTGTCATAATGACATTGTATTCACAATTACACTGTATCCTCAATTGAAGCAAACTGGACCACAACTGTTGCAACTGATGCATGGCATTCTAGTTGCTGACACTGGAACGGAGCTAACGTACGAAATGATCTCACCTACTTCATATCGGGGACAAACCTGTCCATGGGAGCAAGATCACGCAGACACTTCATAGAGAGACGGCCATTTGTCGAAGAGCATTCTCCTGTAGAGAAATAGCGGCAGAACTCTATTGAATGTGCGGTAACACATGAAGACACATGATGTTCGTGACGTACCGCTGTGAAATCAGAATTACCTCAAGGATGACTACAAATGACAGGAATTTATACCCGGTGGTATCACATATGGAGACCCCATTAATCGCACAACTGTGCCTCTACAAAACAGTGGAGGAATGTGGTCTGTTCACACGTCGCAGCCATATCACCCGTCGATGGTCATCCGGGAAATGCAGAACGATTCCTCGCTAAGCACAATAATACGCCATTCGACACCAGTCACCGCAACTCTCCAAACGTAGCCGTTTGTTTTGTGGTGTCAACGGCACGCTTCTTCAGGGACAGTAAAACCCTAATCCGGCTGCTGCTAGTCTGCATCCAATGGTGCGTCGTAGAACAGAATGTTACAGGGAGACCATTACTTGTTTTCGGATGGCAGGCACTGATGTGAAGTGGCTAGGATGAGTTTGGTACACAGGGCAGCGATCCACCCTTGTGGTGGTCAGACGTGGCCGGCTGGATTGTTGTCTGGCAGTACGCAGAAGAGAATAGAAAACATACCATTAAGGATACATAGCGTGTATCCGCAGAACTTGTTGCCTATAACTGAAAAAGTGTCATGAAAATCTCTACATTGGCAAAAGATTCAAGAATAGTCCCCCTTTCGGATCTCGGGGAGGTGACTGCCAATGGGGACTTGATCATGAGGAAAAGACTGAATAACCAGTAAAAGGATAACGTTCTACTAGTCGGTACGTGCAATGGCAGAAGCTTGAACGTGTTAGGGAAGCTAGAAACTCTGAAAAAAAGAAATGCAAAGGTGCAATTTAGATATAGTAGGCGTTAGAGGAGTGAATGGAAAGAAGACAAGGAATTCTGGTCAGATGAGTATAGGGTAATATAAACAGCAGCAGAAAATGTATCACAGGAGTAGTTTCGTTATGAATAGCAAGGTAGGACAGGGAGTGTATTACTGTTAACAGTTCAGTGAAGAGCTGTTCATACCAGAATCTACAGCAAACAACACCAACAGCGATAGTTTAGGTATACATCCCGACGTCGTAAGCTGAAGATGAAGAAATAGAGAAAGTATGTGACGATAATGACAGGGTAATACACTACGTAAATAGAGACGAAACTCTGATAGTAATGGGATACTGGGATGCAGTTGTAGGGGAAGGAGTAGAAAATACATTACAGGACAACATGGGCTTGGAACAAGCAACGAGACAGGAGAAAGACTAATTGAGTTCTGTAATAAATTTCAGCTAGAAATGGCAGTTACATTAGTAATGGTCAGAGAGGGAATCCGAAATCAGATACTGGACTGTAAGGCATACCCAGTAGCAGACACAGACTCAGACATCAATGTAGTAGTGTGAAGAGTAGGCTGAAGTTTAAGAGATTAGTCAGGAAGAATCAATCAGCAAAGAAGTGGGATACGGAGGATGCACTAAGGAATGACGAGATAAGGTTGAAGATCTTAGAGGTTATAGATACAGCAGTGAGGAATAGCTCAGTAGGCAGTACAGTTGAAGAGGAATGAACATCTGCAAAAAGGAGAATCAGAGATGTTGGAAAGAAAAACTTAGGTACAAAGAAGCCAAATGGGAACAAACCATGGGAAACGGAAGAAATACTTCAGTTGGTCGATGAAAGAAGGAAAATTCAGGAATTTTGGGGTACAAGTCGCTGAGGAATGAAATAAACAGGTAGAGCAGGGAACCTAAGGCGAAATGGCTGCACAAATAATGTGAAGAAATGGAAAAGGGAATGACTGTCCGAATGACTGACTCGCCATATAGGAAAGTCAAAACAACCTTTGGTTAAATTAAAATCAAGCGTGTTAACATTAAAAGTGTAATGGAAATTCCACTCTTAAATGCAGAGGAGAGTGCGCATAGATGGAAAGAGTACATTGAAGGCCCCTATGAGGGGGATGATTTGTCTGATGTGATAGAAGAAGAAACAGTGGTCCGATTTAGAACAGATATACACTATTAGAATCGGATTTTAAAAGAATTTAAGAGAATTTTGGAGGACTTAAGGTCAAGTAAGGCAGAAGAGATAGACAACATTCCATCAGAATTTCTAAAATCATTTGGGTAAGTGGCCACAAGACGACTATTCACGTTGATGCATAGAGTGTATGAGTCTGGCAATCTACCATCTGAATTTCGGAAAAATATCAACACACAATTCTGAAGATAGCAAGCGCCGACAAATGGAAGTATTGTCGCATGATTACCTTAACAACTCATTTATCCAACTTGCTGCCAAAAATAATATGCAGAAGAAAGGAAAAGAAAATTGAGAATTCGTTATATGACGTTTAGTATGGCGACTGGAATGTTAAGGATCTAGAGAGGTAATTCTGACATTGTGGTGGATAATGGAAGCAAGACTAAAGAAATATCAAGGGCAGCAAGGTTCCCGGATCTCTACACTTGTAGTATTGTGGGCAGACTCTTCCATCCGGGTCGAGATTTTGCCAAAGTAAAGCGCCAATTGGACAGAATTTTGCACGATATCCCTCAATCCAACTATCTATGCCAAGACGAATAACTGCTTGCGCAGAGGTGGACCAACACGTTATTGATTTGCTCAATTTGTGAAGCTCTTTATCTTTAATAAATTATTCAATTTTTCTCTAATAGCAATAATTTATTTGTCTCTACACGTACATCACACCTAACAATTTCCGCCCCATTCGGATAACTCCTTAGCGGTGGGTCTTCTTTTTCTTGATAACTAAAGCTATTTAAAAAACAAATAGTTCGCACTCGTTAAATAAAATGAAGATGTGAAGAACGAACTACTTTGAAAATTTCTCATATATTTAAAATTGAATGGCAGTTCGGTACTCGTACCAGGAATTCTGTCTTTCGCAAGAAGTGGCGTAAACGACTGGGCTATTCATCCACGACTCACGACAGGGCGTTGAGAAGCTGGAGGAAAGTACCGATCGAGCTGAACATTTTTGAACGAAGCGGATGGAGAAATTCAAACATATCACGGTTCTGAAAAAGTTTTTTGGATGGTGTGTTGTAAAATGTTAAGAACGTAATAAGGAAAGAGGTACTTACGTGTGAAAATGTTAGGAAAAATTTCTTTGTCTGAAGTGAATTTTGGGTGTTATTGTTGCAAACGACATCTGAACAGAGGTACATCCAGTTCACGAAGGGAAACATAACTGTATCCAAATCGTGACAATACTCTGCGCTGCATAAATTGGAGTGCGGACAAAGTTGCCAACATTTTTCTTAGTCCTCATATCTCCCAGGATGCTTTATTTCTCGATTAAATGGCGTTCGCCATTTAAGACCATACTCTCACAATCAGAGAAGCTGTAATGATTTTGAATGAAGTAACAAAGACACAGTCATAACATTCTTTTCTGGCTGCTAAAGTGGTCTACCTGAGATCGCATAAACATGCAAATATATGAACAAACGGTTGCTGTAAGTGATAATAACGCATGTTACTTTGAAACTTGAACTTGGATATGTGTCTAAGACGGGGGAGAGTTACTGCCTTCCCTTGGAAAGCTATACCTATATTTATACCCCACAAGCAGCCTTTCGGTGAGTGGAGGAGGGTACTTCAGGTAATATACCACTTTCGTAGAACACAGCAACAATGCGTGTCAGTTAGGCTCCGCATGAGCCAAAATTCCTCAAAATTTTTAGTCAATGACGTTTCGCTAGACGAATACGTAGCAACGTAACCTGTTATCGGACTTTTATTAGAATACAGGTTCCTGAAATTTTAAATATATATCCAGCTACGCACAGTTTCTCTTTTGTAGCGTCTGCCACTAAAGTTTGCCGAGTGTCTCCGTCGCACCCTCGTGTTTACCAAAAGAAGTGATGAAAAAATTTCTCACTCTTCTGTGGACCTTTTCTGACTACTCCGTTGATTTGACATGGCAAGGATCTCAGAGTGATGAGAAATTCACAATACTCAGCCCAAATATCAAAAACATTGCCCTGCTGTTAAACAAATATAGAATTCTACAATTCTGGTTACACATCCGTTGTTGTTGTTGTTGTTGTTGTCTTCAGTCCTGAGACTGGTTTGATGCAGCTCTCCATGCTAATCTATCCTGTGCAAGCTTCGTCATCTCCCAGTACTTATTGCAACCTACATCCTTCTGAATCGGCTTAGTGTATTCATCTCTTGGCCTCCCTCTACGATTTTTACCCTCCACGCTGCCCTCCAATGCTAAATTTGTGATCCCTTGATGCCTCAGGACATGTCCTACCACCCGTCCCTTCTTCTAGTCAAGTTGTGCCACAAACTTCTCTTCTCCCCAATCCTATTCAATACCTCTTCGTTAGTTATGTGATCTATCCACCTAATCTTCAACATTCTTCTGTAGCACCACATTTCGAAAGCTTCTATTCTCTTCTTGTCTAAACTATTTATTATCCATGTTTCACTTCCATACATTGCTACACTCCACACAAATACTTTCAGAAACGACTTCCTGACACTTAAATCTATACTCGATATTAACAAACTTCTCTTCTTCAGAAACGCTTTCCTTGCCATTGCCAGTCTACATTTTATATCCTCTCTACTTCGACCACCATCAGTTATTTTGCTCCCAAATAGCAAAACTCCTTTACTACTTTAAGTGTCTCATTTCCTAATCTAATTCCCTCAGCATCACCCGTTTTAATTCGACTACATTCCATTATCCTCGTTTTGCTTTTGTTGATGTTCATCTTATATCCTCCTTTCAAGTCACTGTCCATTCCGTTCAACTGCTCTTCCAAGTCCTTTGCTGTCTCTGACTGAATTACAATGTCATCGGCGAACCTCAAAGTTTTTATTTCTTCTCCATGGATTTTAATGCCTACTCCGAACTTTTCTTTTGTTTCCTTTACTGCTTGCTCAATATACAGATCAAATAACATCGGGGAGAGGCTACAACCCTGTCTCACTCCCTTCCCAACCACTGCTTCCCTTTCATGCCCCTCGACTCTTATAACTGCCATCTGGTTTCTGCAAAAATTGTAAATAGCCTTTCGCTCCCTGTATTTTACCCCTGCCCCCTTTAGAATTTGAAAGAGAGTATTCCGGTCAACATTCTCAAAAGCTTTCTCTAAGTCCACAAATGCTAGAAATGTAGGTTTGCCTGTCCTTAATCTTTCTTCTAAGATAAGGTCAGTTTTGCCTCACGTGTTCCAACATCCGTAGCTTGTATAAAAAGTCTTACGAGGCTAAGCAAAATGTCAGTACATTTACCTGCCACGAAATTCGTTTACAGGACGCTTTCGCTACTCACAGCATATCCGGATGTGGCCGCCTGCGTGGATGCTGTTGCAGAGTGTGTGATGTTGCAGATGCGCGTGGGTCTGCACACGGGCACCGTGCTTGCCGGCGTCGTGGGCCGCATGATGCCGCGCTACTGCCTGTTCGGGAACAACGTCACCATCGCCAACAAGTTCGAGTCTGGCTCGGAACCCCTGCGCGTCAACGTCAGTCCCACCACGCACAGGTGAGTAGCCTAAATGTCGCCTTCACCACACAAACATTCTATTTCCCCAAAATGTTAGAAACTATGTTGTGTTGACTTTCCTTGTTATAGATGTAGTAGTAGCAGTAGTAGTAGTAGCAGCAGCAGTAGCAGACTTATTCCTCCGTAGATCTCTTTTTACAAATGTATACGACATGTCAAAGTATTAACAAATTTAGATCAATTTAAAATAAGCTAATTCGTATACACATATATTTAGCGACTTCTAGTTAGAGACACTCATTGGATTTACTCCTGGTATACAATACTTTTCTTACAAATAACTTGTTATCTCATGTCTCACTACCAGTCACTCCACACACTATTCGCACATTGTTTCATAACACTTCACTCACTAAACACACACACACACACACACACACACACACACACACACACACACACTGGTGATCTCTGGGCCAATTTCTGTACCGCAACGTCCCATTTGCTATCCTGAAAAACCAGTCTCCATCCCTCCAAAATGAGTGAGATGTTGAGCTCAGAAAGAGGAAGAGCTGTTAGTATTCTGTCATGCATAGCTTGGGGGGGGGTAAATATTTGTAGAAAGGAAAAAAAGGATCGAAAGATGCGTAAAGTGAAAGTATTATGTCGAATTTTTGATATTTTATAACCATTGTTGTTATTATTTGTTTGTATAACGTTTCTTATCGAACCCCTTCTATGTCTAAGTCCTTCAATGTATAAAATGTATACTTTTGTCTGCCTTTTGAAATAAGTTTATTTTTGCAATTTCTTTAATCTCTTTTGGTAATTTATTGTACAGTTTTATTCGTTGATAGAAAATGCTGTTTTGAGTTTTATGTTTATTTTCTCTTGAAAATGTAAGTTGAGTCTATCTCTTGTTGCTTGGTCACGGACAGAGCTGTTTGTGCCGCAATTACCAAAGTTATTTGTGATGTGTACAACTGACTGGTAAATGTATTTACATGGAGCAGTTAAAATCCCCAGTGTTATGAACAAATCTTTACAATGAGCTCGAATAGTATTTTTGGCTACTATTCTTATGGCTCTTTTCTGGAGTTTGAAAATTGTGTTCATATTTCGTGCATTTGTTCGCCAAAAAAGAATGCCATAGCTACTAACTGAGTGTACATATGAATAACATGTAAGAAAAACACACTGCATTTTACACACTGATGATAGTTGTCTAAGGCCATAATATGCTGATGACATTATGTTTGCAAGTACCTTTGTGTGTTCACACCACTTGCACTGAGAATCAATATTCATTGCTAGAAGTTTTGCATTTGTTACACAGTCTATAAAGATGCCCTCAACATTTAATTTAACATTGTCATTTTTCCTCTTAAAATTCAAATTCATGGCATTAGTTTCCTTTATGTTCAATGTCACTTTATTGCTTATTGACCAATCATAAACTTCCTTGAGAGTTTCATTTGCTTTCTCAGCAAGTTCTCTTGTTTTCTTAGTAACTACAATATTGCTGTCATCAGCGAAGAGGATTTTTTTCACTAATAACCCATTTCTGCCACTGTGATTTAGCGCTAATGTCATTAATAATTCCCGTGAAGATCGCCATCTGCAAGTACTAAGGCCTGACGATGGATAGAAGGCAAGGGGGTGCGGAAGGAAGCGGTACGGATAGTTGCTTATGAACACTCCGAGTTCGTTTTGAATGCCAATCTTCGTTCCTAGGTATTCAAGGAAGATAAAATTTCCGTGTTTCGAATATCCGAAGTCACATTGAGCTACATTTGGAGAACAGATTGGTCCAGGAACGATTTTAGATCCCAATTCAGGCACTCTCGCCAATACGATTGCTCCATTTTGGGATGAGTTCCCCTTTATCAGTCTTGGTCTCTTCGTATTCAATCTCGTATTAAAATTAGCCGACTATTAAGCAAAATAGGTCTGAGTTGTTATTTTTTGGTTTCATACACTGGGAACAAGAAAAATCAGTGGCCGTTATATTTTCAAATCCTAAAATTATATCCTCCTTTTTCGGAAGTTTCGCACTTAACTTTTTCGTCAGTCGTTTTGAATTCTGTTTAAACCTGATGTAGCTTCAGCTTTCAAGAATTACGATTTGGGAAAGTTTCATAGACATCGTGAATAAAAGCAAAGTGCAAAGAGAGTGTTGGAAAATTCTTTCCAATGTGCGTTTGATGAAGCACATTTTCACTTCCAGTTTTTTGTGCAGAATTAAGTGTAATGGTCAATGGTAATCCTGCAGAGTCAGATGTCGAGCAAATTCATTAAAGGATTTTCTATTACGAAATCATAAATTTTCTTACACTAGCTCGACGCCCGCTGCTTCACTCCTGTAGAGTGGCCTGCAGAGATTTTTCTGTTTTCATTTAATCGAATTTTTACGTTGTTCACCAACTGCAACACATTCTAAGCTCTTCACACTAATTAAGGCCGTTTACGCATAGTCTTTTTCTAATGTATTTCTGACCAAAAAGCGATTCTCGTAGCTGGAATTCAAAGTTTTTGTTAATCATTTCATTTGCGTTCTTTTGAGTGAAATTTCCATGTAATTTTTATCCCCTAACATCTACTTTCGTATATCTGACCGAGAAGTAAAATACCAATTCTTATATCTGACCGAGAAGTGAAATGCAAATTATTATAAATTTAGCTTCAAATTTTTTTTAATGTTACCAAATATTTTCTTATTAACTTTCATCCCTATTACACTCCCGTAGGGGTTGAATTTGAGGAATCACTGAAACAGTTATTTTTTATATCTGACCGAAAAGCCAAGTACTAATTGTCACAAATGTAGCCTTAAAATCCTTTGGTAGTTATTTTGTAATTATTTATTTTCAGGAACACTTTACCCCCTCAGTGGCTGAGTTTCCAAAAATGCTCAAACATGTATTTTTTATTTTCTGACTGAGAAAGGAAATACAAATTTTTCCAAGTATAGCTTCAAAATTTCTTTAATTGCAATTTATTTTCAGTCTTTCATTCGCTATTTGATGACGTGACGGGTGGAATTGACAATCCTTTCTTAAACGATGCCTACGTTATGAGATCCACACCCTCTTCAAACTTCAAGTTTCTGTTCTTAGCGATTTAGGCTGGCCAATCAGTGAATCAGTCTGACCATACTTCACCCCATTACGAACAAAATTTCCAAAACAGTGAAACACGTATCTTTTCATCTGTAATCAAGAAGCCAAACACCATTTTTGTCTGTTATCTACACTGTAATGGCAAGACATCAGCCCCTGGAATTCCACGACTTTCGAGAATGCTTTTATTTTAAGTCTGAAGTCGCATATTATATATTTTTGAGTGATATAATTACAGATTAACAATTATGAGATTATCAGATTACACAATAACAATTATGTTTTTTCCCTTTATTTGTACTGTGAAACCTTGCTTCTTGACAAATATCATGATTCTAGGTGAACAGAAAGTACTGTATAGACTTTAATCAGTGAGTTTCTGAGCATTTGAGTATGTGACACACATGGCCGTATCTTCTGATAGCATAAACTCAGAAGCTTAACTGTTTTACAACAGTGTCCGTAGACTGACCGTAGACAGTATATGACATGAATTTCACAGTCCATAGATCCCTTCGTCCCTGAGAAAACGTATCTTAACAGACGGACAAACAGACTGTGGGGTATATTGTGAGAAAATAAATTTCTTTAGAGTGATACAATTACAGATTAATATTTTTCATACTTTTTTATTTTAGTTTTACCTTGAAAGACTGCAGCTTGGCAAGTTACATGATTCTAGGTCAGTGGGGATGTGTGTGTCGGCGAGTGTTGAAATATATGACATAACCGCCCATACCTTACAAGTGTTCGTTTACTAAACCGTGAAAGGACTAAAAGTCTTAGTGTGTATGAGATAATTTTCAACATGATACTTCTACCCGTTCCTGAGAAAAAGGGCTCGTAACAGACGGACGGACAGACAGACAGTCGGAAAACAAATAGCGAAAAACCTTTTTTTCGTCTGATACAGTTACAAATTAGCAATTTTCTGATTTTCTCCTTTAGGTGCACTGTTTAACTTTGCTTCTTGCCAAATTTCATGACACCGGTTCAACGGGCAGTACCCAATAAGTTTTGATAAATAAGTTTGCGAATAACAACATATGAATGGCTTTATTTTTGAATTGTTTTCATCACCAAAGAGACGTAGATCTTAGAATACTGCATAGGTTTCAATTTTTCATGACTGCCCCGTGCCGAAGAAAAGGGATTTTAATAGTCGGGCAGACAGACAGACGGACGTTTTTACTGTGACGCGCACAGAGTCCTGAAAGAGGAGGGATGAGACAGAAATATTATTGCAAGAACGTCTACCTTACTTGGCCGAGAAGGACAATTATTTACAGAAGAGAATGATAGAACACTGTACGCGGCAGAAATGAGATTTTCAAGAGGAACGGAAGATTACATAAAACTCAACATCAAAAGGTACAGAAGTGACGACGGAGCTACAAAGTATGAGCAGCATGAACGAACACATCAGGTATAAACGAGTAAATCGCTTACATACTATGGACTGTACTCGCGTTGAGAATTTGAGACGTATGTACTACATCAACGTATGCCCAGTCGATTCATCTCAATATCTCTTTCAAGTGCAATAGAGTATTTGAAAGTTCTAAATACCTTTCTTTTTCCAAGAGCCCCAGAATTTGTGAAGGAGAGAGTAAAGTGCCCTTTTTAGCTTTGAAATACTGTCTTATTGTTGCAGGTGGCTGGTGCAGACACCAGGTTTCGAGTTTGAGGAACGGCCTCGCGAGTGTCTACCAAAGGGATTCCCCAAGGACATCCCGGGCACGTGCTACTTCGTGCTCGGCTACAAACACCCGTCTCTGCCGGCGGACCGACCTCTCGCAGACCACGTGGAGGCGGCGATTGCCGAGCTCGGTCTGCAGCACCGCTAGGCGGCTCAGCGCCACGTGCGTCTGTGAGCGGACCAGCAGGCGCTACATTCAAGGCGTAAACCACTACGGACCAGGGAGTGAGGTGCTGGAGAAGGAAAATTTACCAGAGAGCAGACAGGGCGTCGAATAGGCATTCGTACATTCGTATATGCTACATGAATTTAAGGCACGATGCAGGAGAACATGGTTGTCTATTGACAAGTTTTCGATAATGTCAGACACTGTGAAATCTCCTCTAATACTTCATGTTACCTTTAGTCCATGCGATCCGCGAAAGGTGTACTTCTTTAGCGTAAATCCCTGCAAACAAGCTTCTACTGCTAAATGAAAGTTCCATGATGTTGCAGATCCCCTAAATACATTAAGAGAGAGTCGTAACCGATCTTGGTGAAGTACTCTCACTACATCAGCGCCCGTGGCTGGTTGAATGACCCGTGATCCCGTGTGGATGAAGTTTAAACGCGAACAGAAACTTCTCAGTTATGACAACAAAAACTGTCGGGAGACCATTAATGTTACCAACAGCGTCCATAAAAATCACTTTTACGGTGACAAATGAAACTTCAGATATCATCTTCTACTACTAATCTTGTGCAATGAATTACACAATTATTAAAACGTCACTCTAAGATTACTGTTCGTTAAGTGCTTCGTAAACCACTTAAGAGGCATATCTCTCTTCCGGTGACTATTTACTCAATGTTTCTCCCACTGTTTGGGAGGGATGTCTTGTGTGCCTTTCCATCTGTTCTTTCATAGTCAAATCGTTGGCAATATTGACTCTAAAATATTCTCTTCGTGTTATGTACCTTGGATGCCCATCAACAGCACAGTTTTTACGATGGTAAAAGTGTTAAACTGCATCTGTTTTCCTTTGTTTCTTGACTCATTCCCTGGCGGGAGACCAATACCTACGTGACTTCGATTAAATGAAGTAGGAACTACCAAACAAACCACTGAACCTGTTTACTCATCCGTTAGTGTTTGTAAATTAACGAGAAGTGTAATTGTCTGCAGCCAAATACATTTCTCAACATATTATCAAGGGAACAAATATTTTGAGGCATGAGAGGAGAATACGCCAAATGTTTTAAATGAAAAATAGATCTGCAAAGTCTCGTTATATATTTTGTGTCTTGTATAAGGAACTTCAGTGCGTACTCACTGATATTCATAACGATAATGCGAACGAAAGGTGTTAGGGCAGACGCTAGGCGTAGCTCTATCCAGTGCATCAAAACATTTATCGATGTTGAATTGTACCTCACCTGGAAAATTAATCAAAGTGCTCTTCACTAAGTTATAAACTGACAAAACAATACTTATTAGGCATTCTCCGTCTGGACCATGTGATATCAGCACCAACGTTGAAAAACAGATAATGCAGTTCATTATCTGCAAACATGACACTACAGCTCATTATGTGTTACGTAAGTAAATCTTTTAAGTAGGTGTGTGACGTGATATCTTGAAAACATATAGCAACAGTGCAAATATTTAACCAAAAAACTTTACTGGTTAATTTAAAACTTCTGAACATTGGTATTAAAGCTTACCATTCATAGAGTGCAAAAATCCATCGACCGAAGACCGCATCAAACAGTAACTTGTGCCGGTCACCAGGCGATAATAGTTGATAACGCATGGTAAGTCATGCTGTAGGGATATAACTGACAGCTGCTTCTGAATCTGCCATTGAGGACTGTGAAAGTAAAACGAAGAAAAATCACTCATGCTTTCCATTCTTTTTGGAAACACTTTTCCCATCTCATTAGTGAAACCTAGAGTTAATGGCGCCCCGTGGAGCACAGTTCTTGATTGAAATGCTTACTATGTGTGAAACAGTAAGGTCAATCTCCAGATGATATAGTCGCAATAAATATACGATCATAACACACGAAAGTTCAAGGGAAGCCATAAACAGCTACATGCTACGCCATTCATACACACATTTAAATGTTTCCAACAGATCGTAGCAATACTTGTTCCTTAGTTACTCAGGAAGTGAATTTATGTTTATATTGCGTTAGAAAGATCTAAACTCCAGTATATCAACAGCTCTCAGCTCATAGCTCCAAGAACCCTGGGTAACAATTCGCGTAGATACTTACTTTCACAACTGTTAGCGTCCAAAGTGAAACCAAAACTTTGGCCCTGTTGCGCTTACAATACGCCCAAAGTAGGTTAACATGAAAGCTACCTTTAGAAAATCATAACAGTTTGCCTATGTAATCATGTCAATGATGCTTTATACTCCAGTGAACAGTTGTTAGTAAGAAACTGTAGTCAATCCGTCTCTCCATTCATGGACAATCACGTCGAATGAATTACGTCACGTCTGTAGTTTCATCAATACATGACACCAAATCACTATGCTTTTGGCATCGTTTTACAGTGCGTGCTTCCGTGGTCATAATTCACTAAAATCGTAGAATGATTACTCCCTGAAAATATCTACAGGGAAGACCTACGAATTAAAATTAGTGTTTTCATTCAACTCCCTACGCAGCAAAATTCCAAGCCGCATTTTCGCGTGACGATATTACATTTGAGGAATTGTCTTATTGTCTTTGTTTTGGAAAGCAGAGATCATTGTAACACTGTTCCCTTAATTTTAAAAGAGGTGGGATTGGTATAATCTGAAGGACATTTCAGGAAAAGTTGAGTACAAAAATTAGTTCTCAAAATGTGGATCTTACATTGACAAAATGCGGATCTTTTGGGAAGGAGATTGTCTGCGAATTTTTCATGTATATGGTACGCTTTTTTAGGATGAAAATGTCAATGTTATTCTTGTCAGACAGTATCTAGCCTGTATCGGTTGGTTCTGAGTGAAATGTTAGAACTTTTTAAGCCTATTGCGTGTTTTTTGAGGACACGAATTCAGAACAGCCAAGAAATGCTTTCAGAGTTCCTAAGAACTATTCAGATTGTCGAATGCGTAACACAGACGCAGAGAACTATCTGTAACAAGATTTGATATATTTGAGTGGAAGAGAAACAAACATTCCGGAAGAAAACGTCTAATTAATGTATAGAAATTCTAAAGGCAGATTAATGGAATGTTTATAACGAAACATTAAACGTAACAGGGCACATCTCTTTTCATTTTTCTCCTTTTTAGGAGCACAGTTTTTTTGTGGCTGAACTCAACTCAGATGGGTAAATATAGCATTAGTTGTCTGCTTAAAATTTCTCGGTAGGAATGCTGAGGAGAACACTGTTACCTTCAGCACGTAAGAGACATGACAGCTGAAGAAAAGCACAAAGTGTTAGAGTTCGAAAAGAAAGGCATAGCTCCAGTAGAGTAAGAGCGTCCGCGCGATTCGCCTATGACACAGCTGCTAGCATTCGCTATGGAAGCACTGCTCTCTCTTATGACATCTCTTTCGCCTGTGCGACATGAAGCTTCACTTAAGATACGTATATCAATTCTTTCTCAATAGAAATTGTTTGCCTGCAGATACAGTACAATGTTACTTGAAAATATATGTAATTATTTAACCGAAACTGATGTAAAAGTGAAATTAATAAAATATTTATTTCTCTCTGTCTTGCAGCAGTTTCACTCAATGACTAACATACATATTAGAAAGTCTTTCGTCGGATAATATCTACGTACAATTCTTCATTTCTCTTTCCGTCATTTCCTCTGTTCTTCCCCTTTCGTCTCTCCCAATCCTAACAATCAGTAGTTTGCTCACCGACTATTTCAGTTTGTTTCAGTAGTATCAAGAGAATTTATATGTTTATTATGCCTTCCAGTTAATTCATTTAGCTGTGTACATCTAGACAAAGACTACATCATTGCTATTCATTAGTACTGCATTGTTATCAACGTGTTGTCTGTAATATACGATGGCTGTTCGGAAAGTAAGGTCCGACCGGTCCCCAAATGAAACCTCTCTGAAAATCAAAAATGTTTTCTTTCCAACAGTGAGCTAAGCCTTCCCGGTACTTCTCTACATACTCGCAGATCCGGTTAAGGCATCTGAATTAGTGATATACCAACTTTACAATGACCTCTTCATAGAAGGCAGCCGCCTCTGCCTCCCGCCAAACATCTACGCTAACCTGCAGCTCGTTGTCTGTGCCAAAATGTTGTCTTCGTAACCAGTGGTTCCTGCGAGCAGAGATGAGGCTCAGGGGGAGCCAATTAAGGGCACTATGGTAAGTAATCAAACGGTTCCCATCGAAACACTGCAGTAGCGTCTTCATTGTCCATGCAGAGTGCGGCCAAGAATCGTGATGCAGAAGGAAACTTACTGCAGCTATATTATGTGGGCTGCAAGACATCAGGCGAAATCTCTCAACAGGTACCTTCATATGCTCACTGTACGTTCAGAACTGAAAAGAGCAACGTGCAACGTGACTGATTTACATTGGCGTTTCCATTTCGCACCCGATCGGATCTTAGTGTCCGCATAGTCTTCGTAAAATATTCATTCCTTGGTACCCATTGCTCCTTACAAAATTCTATCTCTAGACTCTAGACAACCAAGAAATATCTTAGCAGGAGTACTTGCAAGATAACAGGCGTTACGGAAAATTGCAGCACTTATGAGCGTGGTTCAAATGGTTCTAATGGCTCTGAGCACTATGTGACTTAACTTCTGAGGTCATCAGTCGCCTAGAACTTAGAACTAATTAAACCTAACTAACCTAAGGACATCACACACACATCCATGCCCGAGGCAGGATTCGAACCAGCGACCGTAGCGGTCACGAGGTTCCAGACTGAAGCGCCTTTAACCGCACGGCCACACCGGCCGGCCATTTATGAGCGTGATTTTCCGTTATAATTAAACAAATATGAGTATCAAAATTTTTTCTTACTGGACGAGTTTACTGAAATCTTAAGTATCGTTTCAAATTTTGAAGCTCAAATATAACAGAAAAATAATTTTCGTACGAACGATTGTCCCAGAATCTAAGCACATATAAATCGTGGAACGCTCCTCGAAACATCTACCGGACCTGCTTTGACTCTTGCTTTTCCATGAAGCGCATAGGACAGTGTTTAGTTCATATCATCAATGATGTATTTAGTATCATATTTTTAGTACTTTCAAGTCACTGTAAGGATAATCACAACGAGTACGACTCCAAGGCAACAACATGGGTGAAGCTACATAATTTTCTTAAAGCACTTTTACACTGATATATATACTCGACAAACTTGCGGTACAGTGCACACCAAAGGGTACATGGTAACAGTGTTATCGATTTTCTTTCCTATTCCATATGCGAGAAATAAGATGGCATTGCTGGAGAGTTCACGGTGCAGCCAATCACCGCTCAGTATTCAGGACATACGGCGATGGTTGTGGAGCGGAACACGAGCCAAATTCATATTATCACCTGATGAGGATGATAGCGAGTACCGGGGCGAAAAGCGATCGAGGAAGTTAAATTGTCCGGTAAGACACGTTGGGTTTGTTTAATCACCGCCGGACCATACATGCGAGCATAGAGCTGCAAGGTGGCAGCACAAACGCCCTCTAATTGTTACGCAACCTTCTTCAAAACATACACTCTAGATTTATCCAACGGATTTTCGCGAGAACCAATTCGTCCTTGTATTGACGTGCTCCAGATGTTGGCCACCAGTCTCGCCATACGATACTGTTTGACAGATCTATCATGCCAATTCTGTGAGAAAAGCTCCAGGAAGGACATAATCTCTTAGCTTAGAATATACTCTAGAATCCTGCAACAGACACACGGCAGCGATTTTGGCACGTAGTAATGTACATACGAACATTCATACCTTTTGTAAACAGGAGTCACTTGATATCTTCTCCGATTAGACAAAATTATTCGCTGTGCCTAAATTTCTCGGTAAATGTGATCAAGGAATGGGGTTTGTTCAATATATAACCTAATTCCGTCAGGGGCTGGTTCATTTTCTCTTTATGGATCTATTTGCTGAAACCTTAAACAGCGTTTTACATCTTTGCTCTCAAATATAACAGAAAACGCTTATCACAAGTACAGAAATCATAAATTTCGAGAACCAGAATTCGTTGAACACTCCTCAGAAATTGCTTCCAGACTTTTTCGACCTCTAATCTGGCAAAATTGTTATTTCGTTAGATTAGTGCCTGAGAGTCATTTTACACCTAATTACAACGATCGAGCCTCGAATGACGTCCAGCCACAGCAACTGTTGTCGTTACACAGTGCTTTCCCAAATCACACGTACACTTACATGTATTCTTCGCAAACTAAACATTGTATACAGCGCTGTGGAGGTTACATCGATTTTCTTTTCACTTCAATTCACTTACTGGGTGAGGGAAAAACAACTGTCTGAATGTCTTTTTAAGTGTCGCAATCTCTCTTATTATGTACTCAAGTCGTTCTCTACTAATCTTGAAATCAGATATTCCCGAGATTTTCTCTTTATAAAGAGCATTGTTGGAGATTTCTCCACATTAACAGACACATGCCATTCGTATGTCCAACTCTTTCTGCAGTTCCCTACAATCGTCCAAAGGCGATACTTTCCTGCAGTCTACATAATCTTGACCATACAATCCTACAGTTACGCTGACCCTATCTGATAAATCATTGGCTTATTCTGAGGACAACCGCCATCAAATATTATGTTATGTTTGACTTGGGGAAGTTTGTTCATGTAACATGGTTTGCAAAACCCTGAATTCTTAAAAGCGAAATTTAACTGAACCGGTATTAATTATAAATCAGGCGCCCTATGTAGATTCAGTGCTGAATTTAAAGTACGTACACAATGGACTTACTACTAATGCAGTCAAATATTTAGGCCCTAGCTGTACATCTGAAACTGGGGGGAATTGACGTAATATTTTTCATTGAAAGGTACTGACCATGAACATAAATTCAAGACTTAAACGTTCTCTATGGTTCATTACAAAAGAAAACTGGGGTTATAAAGTATCAAAAACAAGTGAATTAGGCATTTACAATGATACACTCTCCGATGAGAATTGCACGCTAAAGATCTAAGTTTGGCCCAGTTACTAAATGAGGTGGAGTTACTAAACAGTCTCGCATCTGATTCTATGAACTGGTTTCCAACCTATGATGGTCACAGTGACTGTCTGCAACAAGAAACTAAGAGTCCGAAGGATTTGAGGTAGCACCAACAAACATGAAACAGTGAAACCTGTTTTAAATTTCAAGTACAAATCCCTCGCTTGTCCTGATATGCCACAGCTGCAGCCTACACTTACCATAATGTTCAATGCAGTGTGAACAGGGTGGAGACACTGTGGCTTCCTTGCTTGAAGTTCAGCACTATGAATGGGCAGCGGAGGACTGCAACATTAAACCCTAGACGACTCATCCACTTGAGAGCATAGCTGTAGTTCTTACTACTGTCCCAGACTAAATCACGTCTGATATTTTCTACGTCTCCATAAATAAATTAGCTCCTTTCTTCCCACTATCAAAAAGTGTCCACCAGTCCTATCAAAATGTACTAAGTCTGCCAGTGGCGCAATTGTTTCTTTGACAAAATATCACGTCGTTAAAACAACAAGCCAATGGACTGAATTTCATCCTGTTTTTTATATAAAACCTCCCGCTACATGTTACGTCCTTCTGACGGCACTTTTAACACACCAGTTGGTCTGTATTCAGTTACCAGTTAGCCCCGCGTTACAGATTATGTTGAAATATTAAACAACTGTCCTCAAGGGTAGTCACAGACTTCGTTAAGTATTTCGTAGCGGTTTTGTCAGGTTTTCCGTAAAACCAGAAGGTATTATCGACTCAAAAACTTCTTCTACAAAGCTTCTATTGCCTACCGCCCATTAACAGAGTTCTGTCTTGTGGAATGAAGGCTTTCTATCTCAGCCATTCCACAGACCATAGGACAACGGTCTCACTATTTGATCATCGTTCGACAAGCACAATATACTGGTATCTCTTCTCCCAGTTTTTCTGTGATAACTGTCATGCCCACGGCTCCCCGTTGCTCGTTTCGATGGGCACTGCTACAACTCGTCTGTCTCGTAGTCAGACCACTCCTCGCTTCCAAAGATCGGCTTTAAATGAAATAGATATACTCAGTACCATTTTAGATTACAGAAGGTTAAGAGAAGGCAGTGAAATCAGCTGTGATATTATAACTTCTATTAATCTGATTCAGCTCCCCTCCAGTTTAAAAATTTAAGGTAAGTAAGAGGCGATCCGAAGGGATTGCTGGTTTTCAGGGTTTACTGTAACCTCAATGTGGCATTGTAACAGATGAAAAATAAGGCCCCTTGCCTGATGAAGAAAAACAAAGGAGGACGAAAAAGAAATATTGGTGGCCGGCCTAGGTGGCCGAGAAGCTCTAGGCGCTACAGGCTGGAACCGCGCGACCACTACGGTCGCAGGTTCGAATCCTGCTTCGGGCATGGATGTGTGTGATGTCCTTAGGTTAGTTACGTTTACGTAGTTCTAGGGGACTGATGACCTTCGAAGTTAAGTCCCATAGTGGTCAGAGCCATCTGAACCGTTTCTGAAATATTGGTGAATATTTTCAAAGATACTCAGTCCCATCGTATTTTTGTCAGAAGTGAAACGCCTTTTTGAAATCTAGGGCGAAGGAATCTTTGCACTGACCCGCTCCTTTTTGTTACAAGCGGTCGTGAACGAATAAAGAAAGTCGTGTTTCAAATAAGGCACTCGGATCAATGTGTGACGCTTCCACAAGAATCGCGTGTAAATCTGTTTGCTGGTTCAGGGTTAGTGAGGTGCAATATCCCTAGACCGAATGCGCCGGTAGATTAACGGCGAAGATTTGGGTGCCAATGATACCGGATGTGGTTTTAAGGCAGTTTCCCACATCCCATTAGGTGAATACCAGTACAGTTCTGCCTCAGTTATAGATTTACAAGCATTTAGAAGACTTTTTCTGTTACGTGAAGAACCCCATAAGGAGGCATTTGGGGAGTATGTATTCCCTCTCATGAGGTGAGGAGTTGGTGACAGGAAGGAAATCTGGCCACCACCTAAATTAACCACGCCATGTAAAATTTGAGATAAAAATGCAGTCTTGACCGAAGATGAAAACCTCACAACCAAGACTCTATTTTTATGTCTTCCACCACAAATCTGTTAATAACAATGCCGACCCTGCACAAATGCGGGACAAAAGCACAAGCATAAGAGGGAGAAGCTGTGTTTCACAAGAGTTGTTGTTTCGGAATCTATGCTGATTGTTTGACAAATGTTTTCAGTTCTACATCTACATCTAGATCCATACAACGCAAGCCACCTGACGGTGTGTGACGGAGGGTACCTTGTGTACCTCTATCGGTTCTCCCTTCTATTCCAGTCTCGTATTGTTCGTGGAAAGAAGGAATGTCGGTATGCCTCTGTGTGGGCTCTAACCTCTCTGATTTTAACCTCATGGTCTCTTCGGGAGATATACGTAGGAGGGAGAAATATACAGATTGACTCCTCGGTGAAGGTATGTTCTCGAAACTTCAACAAAAGCTCGACCCGAGCTACTGAGCGTGTCTCCTGCAGAGACTTCCACTGAAGTTTATCTATCATCTCCGTAACACATTCGCGATTACTAAATGATCCTGTAACGAAGCGCGCTGCTCTCCGTTGGATCTTCTCTATCTCTTCTATCAACCCTACCTAGTACGGATCCCACAGTGCTGAGCAGTATTCAAGCAGTGGGCGAAAAAGCGTACTGTAACGTACTTCCTCTGTTTTCGGTTTGCATTTCCTTAGGTTTCCGCCAATGAATCTCAGTCTGGCATCTGCTTTACCGACGATCAACTTTATATGATAATTCCATTTTAAATCACTCCTAATGCGTACTCCCAGATAATTTATGGAATTAACTGCTTCCAGTTGCTGACCTGCTATATTGTAGCTAAATGATATGGGATCTTTCTTTCTATGTATTCGCAGCACATTACACTTGTCTACATTGAGATTCAATTGCCATTCCCTGCACCATGCGTCAATTCGCTGCAGATCCTCCTGCATTTCGGTACAATTTTCCATTGTTACAACCTCTCGATATACCACAGCATCATCCGCAAAAAGCCTCAGTGAACTTCCGATGTCATCCACAAGGTCATTTATGTTTATTGTGAATAGCAACGGTCCTATGACACTCCCCTGCGTTCTCCAAGAACGTCATAATGTTTAAACAGAGAACGTGGTTTGAGATACTGCAACCGAAGGACGTTATCGGTACTGGTGTGTAATTATGTGATTTGTAAATAGGTTTGACTTCTGAGATCGATGACGGAAAGTTTACACCAACAAGATGACAAACAGCTGCCAGTAGCTCACTGTCCAACTAAGCTCGTGCTCCAATGACTTCTACGTCCGCAACGCAGTAGCGTATGAAGCTGCCTTGTTACTCCTACCACTCAGTGGTCTGGCGAAGACGGAACGCTAGCGGCCGCGGCTGACACGAAGGGTGATGTCAGCGTGGGGACGGCAGCGCGGAGCCTCGCAGAGACAGTAACGAGGCCGTGAGCGGGCAGCGGTCGGCGGGCGGCAAGCAGGTCACGCACGCAGTGTAGCGGCCACCACAGAGGAAGCGCCAATGGCACGACTAAATATAGAGGCGGCGGCCGGCGGTCGGCACCGTGCGACTTAAAGCCGACCTCCCATCTGCTGGCAGGGCCACACGCAGCCGTCACGGCCGCCGCGTTATGCTAACACTTCCGACAGGAAGGCCAGAGCTGGTACTGTGACACTCCATATGGCGACGATCGGTAAGCATGCCATAGCACAAACACGGGATTTTCTGGTGACCGTAACTCGGGTTCTTCTGGTGTAAAAGAAGTAGGGGTAAGTATTTTGGATAGGTCTTGGGCTAGGGATCATTTTATACCCAACAGATACATCGTATTGGCCTTACTATCCTATATTATATGGTCAATTTACGAATATTGATGTGGTCTGCGGTGGGCATCATGAGATTTATGCGAGCACCATTACATCATGGGCTGTTGCTCGGCACACATCACAAAAGGATTGCTGTTTACTCTGTACTCGCAGTGACTAGAGCACAAAAGCCCAGCCCCACGATTCTAGGACGGCTGTGCAAGTGGCCGAAATTCTTACAATAAATTCCTGAGAACCCGATTTCCAAGAATCTTCAAAATTTTCTTGTTATTGTTATCGGTTTTCAGGACACCGAGGTTCAAAATTACTCTACTTCTACATGTAACACCCGGTATGAGGTGATAGCTGAATAATAAGTAGCCGACCGGGGTGGCCGAACGGTTCAAGGCGCTACAGTCTGGAACCGCGCGACCGCTACAACGCAGGTTCGAATCTGGCCTTGGGCATGAATGTGTGTCATGTCCTTAGGTTAGTTAGGTTTAAGTAGTTTTAAGTTCTAGGGGACTGATGACCCCAGAAGTTAAGTCCCATAGTGCTCAGAGCCATTTTTGAATAATAAGTAAACCCAGAAATCTGTTCAAATTCTAACTGTTTGTACTCCATTTATCTAGTAAAACCATCCCCCCGTTTCAAAAACATTTATCTATTTCGATAAGGCACTCAGTTCGGAACCGCGCGACTGCTACGGTCGCAGGTTCGAATCCTGCCTCGGGCATGTATGTGTTATGTCCTTAGGTTAGTTAGGTTTAAGTATTTCTAAGTTCTAGGGGACTGATGACCACAGAAGTTAAGTCCCATAGTGCTCAGAGCCATTTGAGCCATCTATTTCGAAAACACCTTCAAAAGTTATTTTTTTGGATACTGAAACCCAGCCGACGATTTCGAGATAGCTATGCACACAAAATGGCTGTGATTCTTACGATGTATTCCTAAGACCCCAATTTCGGACAACTTTGAAAATTTTCTTTATATCTGTAGCCGTTTCCGATGTAGAGAGGTTCAGATCTACTCTACTTGTACACTTAAAATATGCTGTAAAACATAGTGTGAAACGAAAACGTAATTTAGGAACTGACGTAACATGGAGAAATACGCTGTAATGTGTCTCATTATCATCTAAGGGACCTATGCTGTAATACTGAACCACGTACAAATTTCTTCTTGTACGTAAAATCCACTCAGAAGTATAAAATTAGTTTTGCGTTATTTAAATTTCACTGAAGTAAGCTATCTAAATTTTAAAGACCAATACTTTTTTCATATGTAGTACATACTCTATTGGAGCAAGCAAAAGAAGGGAACCAGCGGAAATATAGTCATATCGGAGCACAAAAAATTGGAATATGTTCCAGTTTATTTAAAAGACTCTGAATGAAAAGTAGGATACCAGAAGTCTTGATCTAACTTCTTCACCAAGTTTCGAAATCTTTTTATGCTGGGGGAGAGGAAGACAGTGGCTGTGGCAATCAGAAGGAAAAGTTAAAAATACAGCGGTTGTGTTAGGAAGAGCGATGGAGAGAAAGGCATTTGGAGAGAAAGAAAGAGACACATTGGATGTGGAACAGTGTTGATAGTGACATGTGGGGGAGCGGGGAGGGTGGGGTCTTGGGGGGAGGGGGGGAAAGAGAAATACAAAGTGCAAGTGTGTGAGAACTAGTGATAATGAGGGTCAGTGCATATGACAATCACAACACGGGAGAGACTGATAGCGACAGTAAGAAGAGATAGCAGCAATAGGAAGGAGCTACAAATTAGCAGTAAGAGAGTGCAACAGAGTGAGACTGTAAGAGTAGGAAAGGAAGTAGGGGACTGTGGTGTGACACAGGACTCAATGACAGAGAGACACAAGGGCATAATCAGTTGGGCTGAATGGATGAGTGAAAAAGAGCTGCTGGGAGTGGATGAATATGGGTGAACTATAGGCTTACAGTGATGGACTAGTGAGTATGAGTAAGTTATAGTTATAGAAGATTGTGGGAATATGAAGTGAATTGCATGTTAAAAAAAGCGCGAATATGTTCGTAAGCCACAAGTAAGGCAGAACGTTTGGGAAAATGTTTAACTGAACTGACAACATTTACACAAAATTCACCCAAGGTCTCATTATTGACAAATTAAGTTTACGTCATAACACAGTTTTTCAGTAAGGAGAAATGTATGTTAAATTTTTTTCGTAATCTGGACTGCGTAAAGTAAAAGAAATAGAATCTACTGACTACCGGCTTTGGATAATTACTATAGAAACAGAATATTAGTACACTGATGACCATAACAGCATTATTACTAAGAGTGGTCGGCCAGAGTGGCCGTGCGGTTCTAGGCGCTACAGTCTGGAGCCGAGCGACCGCTACGGTCGCAGGTTCGAATCCTGCCTCGGGCATGGATGTGTGTGATGTCCTTAGGTTTGTTAGGTTTAATTAGTTCTAAGCTGTAGGCGACTGATGACCTCAGAAGTTAAGTCGCATAGTGCTCAGAGCCATTTGAACCATTTTTACGAAGAGTGACTAAGAGTTATGCTTACAAAAGAATTTCTACCAAGGGACAATGTTGACGGTATCGTAGTAAATCGAACATTTTCATATTAAAGTGTTACACGTAGTAACGAAGGTGTTACAGCGTGCGGTATAATTAGGTACCGTTTCTTCAGTAAATATGACCTGAGTTACTCTTGATGATGATGGTGTTGTGGCCAAGATAGCAAACAGGTTTACTAAATATGATCTGAAGACGGTTGTTAATCAAGCACAACTGCTAACCACAATCACCCGTGGTCTAGCGTAGTCTATCTTTAGACGCCGAGCAGAGCGGACGCGCGCTGTGTGACGCGCACAACCTGTTTAGTTCAGTTTACAGGCTTAAACTCAGATTCCTTGCGAGCAGAAACACGGCCCACTGCTTCAGAAAAGCAACACACACATCTTGGGAATACAACTTTGCATTCTTAGTAGTGCTGTGTATGTCAAAGTCGTTACAATGTGGCGTGTGACAGTATCTCCAAATCTACTTAACACAGTCTACGGTTTTGTCGCGTTGGCAGAAACGTCGACGAGGTCACTTGGCGCCTGCGGACTTGAGCATGCGTACCATACGCATGTCTGAGCTGCCTTCCGAGTTGACTGCCGATGAAGCCATAGCGGCCTTCCGGCCCTACGGAGTGGTTCACGGTCACGCTCAGGATGCAGTTCACTACGTACCCCGTTCCAAGCGAGCTTCTTCAGATTACGATTGATCTGGTTTTATATACGACTGTCAACCCAAACCCTGCTCTGGGCGTGGCCAGGAGGGCTATCTTAGTTCGGAATGCCTGCAACGGCACATTATTCAACTGCCGCCCGTTGAGACCGATATAGACTCCACCAATCTTGTTGTCGGTCACCTACGCTGCCGCCACTTCACCACCCACCGTTCAGCTACCAACAGAGGCACTGTCACAAGTGACATGTCAGTCTGCATTATGCGGCGTCCGACGAAACGGAGGCACCTTCGTCCACCCTCCTCCAGCCATATCGACTCTTGCCAAATCCGTGGCGGACGCTTAGACGGAACTTTCAACACTCATGGTTCCTGCGACTCCATTCCGTCTTCCGATAATGAAGGTCGCATGCCCAAGCATCTGTCACGAAAGAAGCTCAAGCAGCGGCGCCGTACACCTGACCAGGAAGCCTCGCCTCCCATCCGTGATTCAGGCAGCGTTCGACCTGATGACAATTCGGTGGTTTATGAAGACGTAGAGGTCCACGATGTTACATTCGCAGATGGACCAACTAACAACCCTACCACAACAAAGGTAAAAAATTAATTATGACTGTAGTGTGGCTCACGCTGCTAAATATTGCATTTTCGGGCAACAACAAAGCTATATTATGTGGCAGGTGTCATTCGAGCACAGTTAATAAAGTCATTTCTTGAAATAATGGATAAACTAGTCACTCATCTTTTCGTGTTTCCCACGCTGGTCTCGTTGTGAACTCAGGGCTCAATCGTCGAAAACCTAGGTAGTGACGATTCCCAGCTCGGATGCAAAGAGGCCTAGGTGTTATTCTGCGATATTCTAAAGTTGTATAGATGTGTTTCATAAACCATTCTTGAAGTTTAAACTTTTGCAAGTTAGGACAATGGCGATGTAAAAAAGTAATCAGCACTCCGAATTTCAGTTACACTTCTTATTTATTACTTTTGTTGAAATATCACGTAACTCGTTCCAGAACATCACTTCACAATAAAAAACATACTTGAAAATATCTTTCTCACTGTTGAAGTTCACATATCATAAACTGACTACAATTTGCGTCTTTTTAGCATGACGACCAAAGCTTGACTCTGTAAAAACTGCTTACACGCCTAAAAATCAGAGTTACAAGTACGTCAATGATCATAGTGACAAAAGAAAGAATACACATAAGAATAATATCATTGCAATATATACATATCGATGTATCGAAGTACCTGTGATATGAAAATGATTAGCTTTTCAGAGCATTCACACAAGGTTGGCGCCGCTGGCGACACCTACAACGTGCTGACCTGAGGAAAGTTTCCAACCGATTTCTCATACACAAACAGCAGTTGACCGCCGTTGCCTGTGAAATATTGTTGTGATGCCTCGTGTAAGGAGGAGAAATGCGCTAATTGCGGTTTATCGTATCGCGACATTGCTGCTCGCGTTGGTCAAGATCCAATGACTGTTAGCAGAATATGGAATCAGTGGGTTCAGGAGGGTAATACGGAACGCCGTGCTAGATCCCAACGGTCTCGTATCACTATCAGTCGAGATGACAGGCATCTTATCCGCATGGCTGTAACGGACCGTGCAGCCACTTCTCGATCCCTGAGTCAACACATGAGGTCGTTTGCAAGACAACAACCATCTGCACGAGCAGTTCGACGACGTTTGCTGCAGTACGGACTATCAGCTCGGAGACCATAGCTACGATTACCCTTGACGCTGCATCACAGACAGGAGCGCCTGTGACGGTGTACTAAACGACGAACCTGGGTGCACGAATGATTATTTCGGATTAATCCGGGTTCTGTTTACACTATCATGATGGTCGCATCCATGTTTGGCGACATCGCGGTGAACGCACATTGGAAACGTGTATTCGTCATCGCCACACTGTGCTTTGTCCCACATCACTCGATAGCAAAGGGTCCTCCGAATAAGTCGCATGGCTTGGATGTTCCTACCGTGGAATTTAAACTCTTTAAAGAATTTGGTGGTGCTAAGACTGATTGCTATGTTCCACGAACTGTCAGCCGATACTGTTCTGCCATCATTTCTCGAAGGCATTATCACCCCAATTCACAGACCGTAATGGAGGATTACAGTTACCCATTACCGCCCGATAATTTTACTCAATGCCGACTAGAAGATATTTGTACGTATAATGACGACGTGATGCCGCCAGATCTTTCCGAGTGCCGTAGAACAAACGACACCAGGTAGACCCGTCAATGCTGAGACGGCCACCGGTGGATGTCGAGATGCGATTGCTCTAGCAGCAACGTACAATCTCCGTGCAGAATTAGTGGTCGACTATTTTGACAGTGATTTTGATCGGGAGCGACATGGTTTGCTGTCAAGGAGCGGACAGGCTTTCCGGCCACTTTCACTGGTATCTGCAGACCGTTACCGATCTGCCGTTCCTTATCACAGGGATGCCTGCTATCGCTGCTTCTCTATCCTCTCGCCCTGGTGCCACGTATTGGGAGTCTGGTGACGCACTTCTCAGGATTCACCCTGCGGCAATACACGTTCCGCTGTTGTGTCTATGCAGGCGACTTGTTGCTGATGGTACAGCCTTGGGAAGAGACCTCAATCATATTTGACGTCATCTGTGTATACGGCTATCTTACAGCCAGTGCTTTGAGTGCTGCCAAATCTACGGTGATGTTAATTGGCCGCGGACTCACTCGATAAGAATTAGTGCCTCTACCTTGCGTCCAGAGCTTCCGATACCTTAGCATCGCCACTAAGTCCACCATTTCTCGCACCACGGCGGCAACTTCTGAGCGTCCTCCAAGTCACCCATACGTCCGTTTGTTAACGTCACCTCCGTTTTCTTGATCCTTGCAACGAGTGGAATATCTGAATGTGAATGTATTATCCTAGCTGATGCACATACCAGAGGTCGGCTGCCATTGGTCGCCGCCTGCAACCCGCGCTGGGCTACTTCCTGACGGCTGGTAACATTTTCAATTCAAATATCATACAGTCACGATTCGCGGTGTCGTGTGTAGGCCTTTTATATGAATACCGGGAACAAACAGTGGTCGAGCTCAGAGAACTCTTAGACATTTACTCGCTGGCCTCTGTCTTCCCATCGGTATCAGTAGGACATGTTCTGTTTGTGCATCTGTCTACTTTTTTAGTGGACCTTAGCTGCACCTGCACTGATCTCCCATGTACATCCCCCCCCCCCCCCCCATGTCCAAAGGATTACACTTACATTTATAGCATGGCGTTACATGTTGAGATCAAGTATCCACTACAGAGATCTAAACTTCTTCAGACATACCTCCCAACACCAGTTCGAACGACATGGTATCACGTCGTCTGTTAAAAATTCGCCACTAACCAGCGTTTACATGAGACTCGTTTAATGGACAGTCCTTTATTCTCTACCTGTCACTCGGTGGACAATGACGCCCATCGCCTGAACTGAGCCGGTGTTCGTGAAGTATGGACACTGAAACGTCTGTTAGCTCTGTACAACTCCATCAGTGGTCGAAAAGAACGTGTGTTTCCCTGCATCCAAGACTTGTGCGATAAGCTGGGTCAAATAAAGGACAGTCGCCTACCTTCATGGATTCAGGGACAAATCGCGGGTCTGGCTTTGGACCCTCCTACAGAATAGGCTTGTAGTGATTGAACGACCCTGCTACCGAAAATATTTCGCCAGTTACGTCCGTGGGGTTTTGAACAAACCCCTGCTCAGCTGGAATGTGCCTTGCATCGCTGACTCGATTGTTGTCGAGGTCCACTACTAACTCTTCCCTCACTTTATTTCACGTCTACATTCCCATCATCCCTACATAACGCTTGTGTGTCAGATGATGAAACTTCAGGGTTAAAATTATCTGTTTTCCTGACTGCCCCTTCCTGTCATCTTCCAGTTGTTTGGTGGTGATGGAGATTCCGTGGCTAGGTCTCGTGTGGCCGATTCCTGGCCACTCCGCCCCCCGCCTTGCCGTCGAGCAGTGAACGACCTACACACACTCACATCCCATCGTCCCTATCTTCTGTGTGCTTCAAAGGAACCGTAATTTCCCCTACCGTTTTGTCTGACGTTATGATCATTCGGTTTTTTGTTTGTTTATAAACAAAGATTACATTACCTTAAAACAATAAAAAGAAGAAAATAGGGTATTTAAAAAAGTCGGTAACACACTGTAAAGGAAAAACCGAAAAAAAATGAAAAGGAGGCGTGTGTGATCAGAAACGATAAACGTCCTCGGTTGCGGGTTACATCACCACCTATTAAATTTTGAATATAAATAATCAGCAATTACGGCCAGAGACATCTGGCATAAGAAGTTACTCTCACTCTGCCAGCGGACTTGTTAAAAAAGTCGCAGAAGTAGACAGAGTTTCAGGACTTTCAATTACCCTTGGGTTGGGCAACTGCTACTAAAGGCGGAATAACCAACAATGGTAAAAGGCATGAGAATGCAGAAGGCAATGGAAACCACTTCCAAGGATAGGTGACAATTTGAAAAAGATTGAATATCCATGAAAGTATAACGATCTACGAATCTTGGTGTGGAATGTCAGAACCCTGAACGTTTTCGGAAAGCTACAAAATCGGAAAATGGAAATGCTGAGGTTCAATATACACTCCTGGAAATTGAAATAAGAACACCATCAATTCATTGCCCCAGGAAGGGGAAACTTTATTGACACATTCCTGGGGTCAGATACATCACACGATCACACTGACAGACCCACAGGCACATAGACACAGGCAACAGAGCATGCGCAATGTCGGCACTAGTACACCTTTCGCAGCAATGCAGGCTGCTATTCTCCCATGGAGACGATCGTAGAGATGCTGGATGTAATCCTGTGGAACGGCTTGCCATGCCATTTCCACCTGGCGCCTCAGTTGGACCAGCGTTCGTGCTGGACGTGCAGACCGCGTGAGACGACGCTTCATCCAGTCCCAAACATGCTCAATGGGGGACAGATCCGGAGTTCTTGCTGGCCAGGGTAGTTGACTTACACCTTCTAGAGCACGTTGGGTGGCATGCGATACATGCGGACGTGCATTGTCCTGTTGGAACAGCAAGTTCCCTTGCCGGTCTAGGAATGGTAGAACGATGGGTTCGATGACGGTTTGGATGTACCGTGCACTATTCAGTGTCCCCTCGACGATCACCAGTGGTGTACGGCCAGTGTAGGAGATCGCCCCCCACACCATGATGCCGGGTGTTGGCCCTGTGTGCCTCGGTCGTATGCAGTCCTGATTGTGGCGCTCACCTGCACGGCGCCAAACACACATACGACCATCATTGGCACCAAGGCAGAAGCGACTCTCATCGCTGAAGACGACACGTCTCCATTCGTCCCTCCATTCACGCCTGTCGCGACACCACTGGAGGCGGGCTGCACGATGTTTGGGCGTGAGCGGAAGACGGCCTAACGGTGTGCGGGACCGTAGCCCAGCTTCATGGAGACGGTTGCGAATGGTCCTCGCCGATACCCCAGGAGCAACAGTGTCCCTAATTTGCTGGGAAGTGGCGGTGCGGTCCCCTACGGCAATGCGTAGGATCCTACGGTCTTGGCGTGCATCCGTGCGTCGCTGCGGTCCGGTCCCAGGTCGACAGGCACGTGCACCTTCCGCCGACCACTGGCGACAACATCAATGTACTGTGGAGACCTCACGACCCACGTGTTGAGCAATTCGGCGGTACGTCCACCCGACCTTCCGCATGCCCACTACACGCCCTCGCTCAAAGTCCGTCAACTGCACATACGGTTCACGTCCACGCTGTCGCGGCATGCTACCAGTGTTAAAGACTGCGATGGAGCTCCGTATGCCACGGCAAACTGGCTGACACTGACGGCGGCGGTGCACAAATGCTGCGCAGCTAGCGCCATTCGACGGCCAACACCGCGGTTCCTGGTGGGTCCGCTGTGCCGTGCGTGTGATCATTGCTTGTACAGCCCTCTCGCAGTGTCCGGAGCAAGTATGGTGGGTCTGACACACCGGTGTCAATGTGTTCTTTTTTCCATTTCCAGGAGTGTAGATGTAATGGGGCTGAGTGAAGTGTAATAGAAAAAAGCCAAAGACCTCTGTTCGATTGAGTTTAGCGTAGTAGAAACAGCATGAGAAAATGGTGTTACGTGAATAAGGTTCGTTATGAGATGGAAGCTAGGGCAGAGAGTCAGTTACTGCGAACGGTTCAGTGACAAGGTTGATCTCATTAGAATTGACAGCTAGCCAGTATCGACGACGACAGGTCGCAAGTCCAAGGTAAAGAGAAACAGAAAGTATATGACTATATCGAACGTTGATTCGGTACCTAAAGGGAGATGAAAATCTAATATTCATGTAGAATGTGAATGCGGTTTTCGTTAGATTACATCATGGTCAGACAGGATTCCAAAATCAGATACCTAGTTGTAAGGCGGAGCCAGAAACAGAAACAGACTCACATCACTATTTCGTGGGGATGATAAGTAGACTAAAATTGAGGAGACTAGTCAGGAAGAAACAATGAGCAGAGAAGAGGGATATGGAAGTACTAATGAATAAACACTCCTGAAGTTAAAAACCATTCAAAAGCCTTAATCACATATAAAATTTACTTTTTTAAGAAGACCCGTTTGAACAATCATTGCCGTTATCTTGAGATCTTTAAAATCTTTTGTTGTAAAACATATTCATTTTATGCTGAACCTCACGCACATAAGTCATGTTGATAAAACTCAGCACATTATAAATTTTTGTCATCGCTAAAATATTTAAAAACCTACAGCACTTGTTTACACATGCGGACACATACTAACCACTACGAACTCACTTTAAATGATGTGTTTTTTAAAGTGGATTCGTACTGGTGTAGAATTTGAAAGAGATTTACAAGACCTAACATCAAATAACGAAGAAGGAATTGATAAAATTCCATCAGGGTTTCTAATATCTCGGAGGAAAGCGGCAAAAAAAATCGACTGTTCACGTTGTCGTGTGGAATATATAATTCTGGAGATACCCATCTGACTTTCGGAAAAACATGCCGAAGGTTGGAAGAGCCGATAAAGTCGAGACTTGTCCCACAATCAGTTTAACAGCTCATTCATCCGAGATGCTGAGAAGAATAATACACTGAAGAATGGAAAAGACGCAATTGTGACGTTGTGGTCGATAGTGGAGGCAAGACTAAAGCAAAATCAATACACGTTCATGGGATTTTTCGACCTGGATAAAGTATTCGGCAATATACGAGTAAAACAGAACAAGATCGAAATTCTGAAATAAATAAGGATATGCTGTAGGGAAAGACATACAAGAGCCAAGAGGGAACAACAAGAGCGGAAAATCAAGAAAGAAGTTTTAGGAATGATAAGTGTGTAAGACGGATAGATTCTCTCACCCTAGTGTTGAATTTATACATCGAAGAAGTAGGGACGCAAATAAAAGAAAGATTCTAGATTGGAATTAATGTTCTACTCGCAGGTGAAAGGGTATCAATGTTAAGGTTTGCTCATTACTTTCCTAACCCCAGTGAAAGTGGGGAAATATAGCAGGAACTATTGAATGAAATAAACAGTCTAATGAGCACAGAATATCGATTAAGAGCAAATCGAGGAAAGGTGGAAGTAATGAGAAATAACAGAAATGGGAACAGCGAGATACTTAACATCAGGACTGGTGATGACGAAGTACAAGTAGACGAAGTTAAGGAATTATGCTGTCTAGACAGCAAAATAACCAATGACGAACGATGCGAGGAAGACATGAAAAGTAGACTAGCACAGACAAAGAGAGCATTCCTGACCAAAAGAAGTCCGCTAGTATCAACCGTAAGCTTTAAATTGAAAAACAATTTGCTGAGAATGTACGTTTGGAAAAAAAGGTCTGGCAAGCATCAAATTATCTCTTTGTTTTTTATTAGGATCAAGACTATTAATAAGTTTATCACTGACTACATAAACCGGCTACAAGGTTACAAGTAGATTAATAGAAAAGTACTCGTCACTTTTTTTTTTTTTTTTTTTTTTTATCTTTCATTTCCAGCTCGTGAGAGCAGGGCGGACTATTGTAGAATTTCAGTCTTCTCATTCAAATAGCACGTAGCGGCTAGGCGCTAGTGATACAGGGAATCCCAATTCAGAATCTTCTGGGAAAGGATTTACAGTTCTTGCAATCATATTATGACCAAGGTAAGACTCTCTCAAACGTTACTCGCACTTGGGGTTGGAATCATTTTACTTCTGGAACACTACGCCCACGGTCACAGTTAAAAAAAAATATTTTGTGTAAAATGTACGTAATAGAAGGATTAACAAGAGAGTCATGGGCCACTATGTGTCACGCAACGAGGGTTACGTAATAAAGTACGTACGTAGATACGACACTGGAACAGAGATAGTCGACTATTTTGGCCTGTTATCGATAACGATACCGCCACGATATAAAAAAGCAACCATATTCTTTTATTGAATTAACGTAGAAGCTCAAAGTCTTTACACCGCCAAGAGACAGTAGGCTTTAGTATGTGAGATAAATTTGAACTAGGTAAGTCTATAGCTGAAAAAAAAGGGTTAAACATAGGAAAGAAAGACAGTCGAATAACCAACCACAAAAGAAATTTTTTTTTCTTCTGATGTACTTACAAATTAACGGTTTCCGGAATTTTTCTTTACTGGTATTGAAAATCATCCTTTCCTGCCGAATTTAAGTACGCTAGGTTTACGGAAGAACCCTGTAGGTTTTGATGACTGAATCTGTGAGTGTTAAAATATGTAACATAAATGTCCCTGTCTTCTGATTGCTTTGCCTTAGCTTAAATATCTTACATCTTCCATTGGCTATTGGCTTTGGTGTTTGAAATAAGTTTCAACTTGATAGTCCATCCTTTCATGAGAAAAAGAGGCCTTAACAGACGGACTGACAGACAGTTTCAAAAAACTTGATTCTACGTCAATGGGAATAACTCTACAGGTTTTGATGAGTGAGTTTGCGAATATGATAATATGTGACTTGAAAGGCTATATCTTTTCACTGAATTGACATTGCCTTGAAAGCTTAAATGTGTTACAGTGGCACGGTCTTATGACCTTAGTATGTGACACCAGACCAAAGTTGAAAATTTCACTTTTTTTATTGACTCGATGACTAATTTCTGGCCGGGACTCATTTTCAAATTGTCGTGCCACAGTCAAAAAATTGTATTTCCGGAAATTTAAAAACTATGTCAAACATTGTATTTTCGGAAATACCATGTTTGGACTATGTCACAATGATTTGAAAATGGGTCCTGGTTTTTCGTTGTACTGATTAACGGAAGTTGCTTACCCAGAGCTATTACAGCAAGCTGGAAGTTCGCACACAAATTTCTATTACATACATCCACCTGTTCCTACGAAAAAGGGCTCTCGACATACTTTCCATCAAGAACGCTGCAGGAAGGCCTTCATGACTCTTGCAGCGTATGTTCTAGAATATGGTTATGAAGAAGAGATTGCTTGATAGACAAATTACGTAGGGTGGCATGAAATGAGGCGGTACTCTTAGCAAGCACCCATACTTGGGAGCAGACACTATTTTCTAGGCGTCTTTAGGAGATCTCTGTGTGCTCAGAACTGACATGACCCACATGACGCTATCGACGGGCATACTAGGGTCATTGCCCAATACACCTCTGCAAAACTTCATCTGATTTTCACTGCAGTTTCTATTTCGCGACCGATCGGAACTTACTCCAAATAACTCACGTACGCATTAACTCAAGAACAACTAAGTAAATGCAAGAAGTACCCTTGTAATTTCCTCTGTGACAATGTTTCGAAGGAGAAAATATTTAATCAACCAACTGTTTAACAATAGAAATACTTAACACCGCTGCCGGCGCTACCCAGCGCTGTTTAAGAGTGATGTGTTCCAAAAGCGTGAGCTACCATCAGGCGCGTCCGCATCTAGTGTGCCGATACGAAGTCTCTTTAGGTCGACGTCAGTCTACGCCCACCGGACGTGGGTGCGCTCCTGTATTTGCTCTGGCTTCATGACTAATGAAGAGTTCTCTTGAAATCGATCTACTTTGCTGTCCACCCTTACCAACGGCAACGCTAAGGAAACACAGAATAAGCTAAATACGTAATTTGCTGCTATGCAGGAATTTAGCAGGCGACAGTAGGAACCTCAATAACTGAAATGAACGGTTGTTAGCTCTTTTCCTGGTAGTATTTTTCTTACATTCCATGCGTCTTTTTAAGTTTAAGGGTGCTCTGACGCATTTTATAACTTTCAAGTGTAATTCCAGACAGTCTGTAGCGCTGCTGCTATTTATTTGTGTATTTTGAGAGTTAACAACGTTCATGTCAGACCACTACATCAGTCAGATTGCAACGGTCACCTACAACAAATATGCAGAACAGCAACTTAAGTATTTAGCTGTTCCAGAGTTCTCAGGGTAGTGCTGGGTTGGACAGGGTGAGTGCATTCTTTGGTGGATGCAATACGACCCGGCAGCAGTTCACGAACAACTGAAGCAGCCTTCAAGTTGCTGCCTCACTATGAAACGTTGGCATCGCATAGGACACCTCCGGTCGCACTGGTTCCACCCACGAGCTCTGTTGCATCTGCGGCATTGGCACATTCCAGCGACCCGACGTGAGGGGCTGCCCTCACAGCAGGGTGAATGGAGGGTATTAAAGAATTCGCGTCGTTTTGGGCAGAGGTGTGGTATTTTCCCGGTTACCATAGTGAACAAGAATAACAAGGGCGAGTATAGTATTTGTAATTCAGTACCTTGTGCCATACACCAAACGGTGAAGAAGAGATGTACGTAGGGGCTTTTACATGTAAGTCACACACGTCTTTCCACGCTAAGACCACTGCACTAACAGAGTGGTCATTGTCAGAAGAGAGTACATGTTCCTATTCCACAATGACACAGATCTGCTGCATCACAGTACGGGAGGTAAATGGAGTGGAAACAGAAAATGTAGTCGAAAGTCGAAGCGCCCAGTGCAGTGCGGTTAATAGGGAAAAACGTCTTATCCGTAAACAAGTTCTTGGGGAAATTTTGACAATGTATGCACCAAATGCAATGTCGCTACCAGTCGCAGTGAAATTGTGCCAACAATTTGCGCAAGTCCTTACAGGCTTGTGAGACGCTGATCACGAATGGCCGGCCGTTGTGGTCGCGTGGTTCTAAGCCCTTCAGTGGTCAGATTCGAATCCTGCCTCGGGCATGGATGTGTGTAATGTCCTTGGGTTACTTAGGTTTAACTAGTTCTAAGTTCTACGTGACAGATGACCTCAGAAGTTAAGCCCCATAGTGCTCAGTGACATATGAACCATTTCGAGCCACGAATGGAGCAAGATCCTGCACCATGCGATTCCCTTAGTTTTGTCAAGTTGAAACAACATCTAAGGTCTAAGAGATTTTCCAACGATGCGGACGTTCACACGGTGATTCTTGAATGATCTCGTGAATAAGAACTGAATGACCGGTAGAAAGATCCGAGCGTTTTTTCCAGAGACTTGAAACATTTCGACAGGTACATGTCTTACAATTTTGAACATGGCTGTTATGCAACAACCACATACTAGTTTCAGCATAAGATTAAACAGCAAACCGGTTGCACACAAACGGTAGGTACATTGACCTAGGTTTCGACACCTACTAGGGGTGTCTTCATAAGGATAAATGTCGCAAAATCGTAAAATTACATTGCTAATAAGCAAAAGTCAGAATTTGGATCAGCTATGCTTCTGTTTAAAAGGCTAGAACGTCATATCTTACTTTTGACGGGAGCATAGCTGCTCCAAATTCTGACTACTGCTTTTACGATCTAGCAGCATTTATTCTGATGAAGACACCCCTAGTAGGTGTCGAAACCTACGTCAACGTACCTACCATTTATGTGCAATCGGTTGACTGTTTAATCTTGTGATGAATTACATGTCTTACTCTGAAATGTAGTGCAACATTGAATAAAAGTTATTTATGGTGACATAATAATGTGTAAATTAAAATCTGAAGTAGCCTTGTAGATATGAGTGTAAAGATTTGAAATTTTTTTCTAGTTGAAATTCTGTGAATTGGTGCAGCAACGCACGACGTCGAGTATTGAATGCCATCCTAAAACTCTATCAAGATTCATGCATAGATATAGTTAGTACCGCAGGAAGGAAATGAGATGTACAAAATTTGTTTGTCCATTGAAGACTGTAGCAATACTGATACCTATAAAATAGTAAAATGCTGCATATACCTATATACACTTACATGCGTTGTAAGAACAAAAAAAGTGAGTAACATTGTTGAAATCCACAAGAAATACTACGATGTTAACATACCCTCATACTCACAGAAGCCATGCAATATAAATGAAGTACAAAAAACGGAACACACCCTTCTTTCGCCGACGTAGAGGTGAAAAAACGCTAAGTGATATCAGAAGTCGAGAACTGTTAGGCTCTCTATGAACTGTTGGTGATCATGTGTGTAATTCACTGAGTCGTCTTTTGGGAAATTGAGCAAAGGCGATGTCACTCTGAAAGCACTGTGTCTGTTTCAGACAAAGTGTGCACAGGAACGCGGCAGGACATGGGTCCCCTCCAGACAGACACAAGCCTACGCGTGAATGGCAGATTGGTTGCCTATGTTCACGGCAATTCATAGCGGCGCTTGGACTTATTCATCTGCACTGTGCAACTAAATTAAAGGATCACCTTTTCGAAACCCCGTAATTGGCTTCCCTTGTGACGCATAAGTTTGACATTTGCCTCAAAAATTTCTACAACCATCCTCTGTAATGGTGGAAAAGCGTGGCGCCCTGCGGCGTCACCCTCAATCTCGGCGACGCTTCAAACAGGTGCGGAAACAAGGCCACAGCTCAGAATTTCATGTGAGTTGTAAGGAGGGTTAATTATATCTGATTGGCGCCATATTTCACCAAAATGATGCGTAGCGTCACCATGGACGTGTCAAACGACGAGAAAGTCCTCGCTCGTACCCATATTTCATCCCTTCTTTTCAAATCTGTGCGATGGAAATCAGATCCACGATACCCAGCATTGAAATAACGTGGTTTTCGCATGGGTAACCGAGGAAAACACTTCATGAAAACATTTCAGACACACCAACGCCCAGAATCAACTCGAAAAGGGATCACGGTTTGGCATAAAGGATGTGAATGAAACCGCCTCTATCCCTTTGGCGTTGATTTTCACACATTTCACATCGCAGTGTGACGGTCAACAGGAAGATGTTCCTGACAACCTTTGACACTGTTGACACCATTGGAGGTTTCGCCCCTTCTCTAAGGACATTGTGCGACTGCGTATCCATTGCGTAACCATTTGGAGCACAGCACGATCATAGGTTTTGCTCTGGTGTGCAGGTTAGAACCATGAGGGACAGTCCAAACCATTCGACGAAATTTGAACGTGATCCGAAGTAGGAAACGATACGTGCTCTTTTCCCACCCTCCTTTTTGCAGCCCTCCAGTGGCGTTATCACGCGAGATTGAAACATTGACATGTTAGTTAATGAAACGGCAAATGGTCCCGCCAAGATCCTACAGTTCGGCAACACCCGCCATCCCACCAACTCATCGTTGCACAAATATACCTGTCAGATACTTTGACACCAATTCATGGTGGCGGCTGCTCTAGCTCCTAAATGTAAGCACACCGTACTTAAAAGGTGTAGTCTAAACATCAGGCTCTGAAGCACTCTGGATGCCGATTTGCTGTCGAAATTACTGAAGGTTCAATAAGGTTGCGTGGGTGGCATCAACGGAGTTGCCGAACTGTGAGCGGAGGGGGAGGAGTGTGGAGGAGGGTGGGGGACTTGGAGGGACCCATTGGCCGTTTTATTCACGCATGTGTTAATGTTGCATTCCCTCGTGATCACGACACAGGAGGTGGAAAACAGGAGGGTTGAAATAGTGTAAGTACCTTCTCGTTCTTGAGATCACTTTCAAATTTCGTCGACGTTCTGAACGGTTCCTAGTAGTTGCAACCTAGACACTAGAGGAAATTCTGCGGTCGCGCTTCGCTCCAAAACGGGTGCGACTGAGTTCAATGGGGATGCAGCCCCACAATGAACTTAGAGAGGGATGAAAATGGCATAGGGCGTCGGCAGTGTTAAAAGTACTCAAGAACATCTTCCAGTTCCTCATCGCACTGCGAACTGTCGTTTTCGACCGCGAAATGTGTCTAGGAATCAATGCCACAGGTAATGGGTTGGTTCGAGTGAAGCCTTTTATGACCCCCTCCCGCCCCCCCCCCCCCCCCAGCCGCTTCGAGTCCTTAACGCACCGCTTCTGATGGGCGATCTATCTTGAATGGTTTGCTCAGCCATCCAACCACCCACAAGGCAACCGCGTGATTTCGATGCTGGGAGTCATATTTCTGACGTCCATCACAGAGACGTCAAAAGAAGGGCTGAAATGAGATTAATAGGGGCTGTGACTAACTTCTTACCGTGTCACACGTCCGCCGGGATGATTGGCAGAGCTGTGGTGAAATTTTTTGCCACTGTGTCATCATTAACTCAGCTTACAGCTCACATGAACTTCCGAGCTGTGACCTCTTTTTCCTGATGTGTCGACAACTCGCAGAGAGCTGTGCTTTTTCATCATTACAGAGGATGTTTGTAGGCACCTTTGATCCAAATTTCAGATTTACGCGTCGTAATGGACGGCAATTATGATATTTTGAAAAGTGATCCTTAATTCTATCGCGCAGTGTAGTTACCGGCAACGAAGACTCAATTTCTGCCGGAGATCCATTAATATTGAAGACGGGCTAACTCTATATATACTTTCGTCACTAGACACAAGAAGGCCTTATGTAACACAAAGGAGTTGACATAAAGATGCTAATAACCTAGAGACAAGGCGAATGCACCAGTAATTGTTCCTAAATACAAGTACTTCAGACAACTAACGCTTATTTGCGTCTTTGCGTCTACCAACATTCACGGATGTAATATTACATCGAATCAAAAATAGGAGGTATACATGCAGTGGATTAACGCGTATTTTGAAGTTTAGTGAAGAGATATTTGTGTAGGAGTAAGCCTCGACATGTATATGTGCTATTACAAAAGATCTATCGGTTCGTTCACTTCTATTTTTGTAAGCTACTTCTTGTCGACCCCGTATGTTTGCTGTATGCCGACCCTCTCACATGCAACCCTTGCTATTTGTTGCTCATCTAATTTTGGTACAGTTTTCTTTTATTGTTTTCCTACTTAATTATCTATAAGACTATTAAAAAGGGGTTAGTCGCTCCAGTACTTCGTTCCTCGTGTCTCTTAATCGGCGTAGTGTTTAAATATTTGTTATTGCGTAATAAATTATAAATTGTCATCGATTGTTAAAGTATGCACGTATTCGTCATTATCTTTCTTTCTGGAAATGTTTTGTCACTCTTACACTGTTGTATCACTTATTTAATTTTCCTGTTTCCTTTTTTATCATTACTCAATGCTGTACAAGTAAACTGGTTAGATAGACATTTTCTGCCCTAGCAGTTAAATCTCTCGTTACAATAACTTTATGGCCTTTCTTGCAATTGTTGAACCTCGTATGTTGTAGGTTCCTACAGAAAGTTTTGGATGTCTTATTTTTAGACGTTTTCTTGGACTATATTGCTGTGACGGACACGGATCCTATTTTTCAACAGAACTAAGTAATCAGTTGCAAAATAAATTCATCCAGAATAAAAACTATTCCTATCATAGAGCGAAAAAGGCGAATATATCCTGCACAGAACGACGGATGTAAAAGAAGGAAACTAGTTTTTAGATTTACCTGGCAGCTTCGTAGATATTAAAATAAAAAACCGTGTCATATTCGCGCTTTTTTGTTAGTATTACCACCCATATCATGTAATATAATTCAGTAGGTCAAGTAAAGTAACATGATGCATGAAGTCGCACAGCGTGACATGTACCTTTGTGTCATACAATATGGCATTGGTTATGTCGAGCTAAAAGGGCCATGTTAACAGGCTCGGGACTCCACTGCCGTTAGCCTGAGTGAGTTCTCTGTTGGGCGTGAGGAAGAGTACGGTGGCACTGTGTTCAAGGATGGCTCCTGATGACAGAGTAACTACATTTATTGATCAACTGCAGTACACTGGTTATGGGCCCTCTGGAAGAGGTTTGCTTCCACTCGTACATTCTCTATGGCTGACACGCGACCCCACTGCGAAGGCTGCAGTTGTGCTGATGTAACAGGAATCTTCTGTCTCGGCGGCGACGCTACGGGTTTTCTGAGTCGCACTGCGACGGCTGGAACCGCAATCCGCGTGCCTCTGTTGCGGTTGCGGCTGTGGGACGTGGCAGCAGGACAGGTGACTGCTCTGCCTCTGCGACCAACCTCGGCGGCGGCTGTCTGTCATTAGTGGGCCAGAGTACTTTTTCCCATCCTGGTCACGGCATTTGTTCAGGCGTCGTCCAACGACGACGGTGGCGTGAGTTATCACGACGCACCCCAGGCGGTGATTCCTATGACAGGTGTCTGCCTGTTGACCGCTTCCGACGATAGTTACGGCGCTGGAGTCACTCTGGTGCCCAGTAGGCTGCGACGGTGACGGTTAGGATGATTGCTATGGCAGTGACGACTCCGAACTCGTGCCGCCGCTAAGTGGCAAAAGCTCTATGTTACTTCGACGCCTCACGACGGACGATGATGTCGAGCTGCCTGCTGGTCCATCTTGCCACTGATGTCTGCGGTTCTTCTTTCCTCTTTGTTGACACCCTGGTGTGCGCCGACCTGCTTCTTGTCAGGTCCTCCACTGGCCGGTGGCACAGCGTTCTGTTTCGTGTTGCATAACTCGGCGCTCAGCCAACCCACTTACATCGTGGCATCGTACCACTGAACTGCGCAACATAACGTAACGCGTATATGATTTCTGGCTCACAATATTCCTTCACACTTTAACTAAATCTCTCTAATAATTTTACCCTCTACCGTGCAATATCATACACCCACCCGCAAAATATTTTATTCCCTGAAATCTCTTTTAGCTGTCAGTTGTGTGCTCTTCTAACCATATGACATTTATACTCGGTTTACTATGGCTGCTGAATCTTTTGGATTAGGGACAAGTGATCATGGACTTAAGCCTATAAGTTGCAAAATGCAGGTGCGTCAACACCTTGCAGCTAGGAATGCTCATTGCGCTGGGGAAGTAGGTGCAAAAAAAAAGCACCAGTTTACAAAAACATTTTCATTTAAATGTCTTTGAAGCTGCCAGACAACTCGAAAAGGTAGTTAAATTCATTTACGTCCATGACTCTGCCCACGACGTATTCGCCTTTGTTGTCTTAAGATAAGTCAATTTTTCTTTGTAGTTCCCAGTTTTTAGACCGCCATAGCATATCAACTAATAATGATTTTTGTTGACTCGGATGACGTCTAGTACGAAACTGGGTTTTTCGTGGTCTTTCGAACAACGTTGATTATGTAGTAAAAACAGAAAGAGCTCTCACAAAACTAGAGGACACCCATCAGTTACATTTATCTTCTGCGTTATTCAAGATTTGAGCCGATTCACACAAGTCTGAAACACAGAAGTGCCTCGCACAAAAACACAAAATAATGTCATAAAGGACCTGATTTTTGCCCGTTAAAGTCCAATTAAGCTAAACTTTGAAAGCGAGTTTGTAATTTGATCGTAATAACGCATTTTTTATTTATTTGGTTCACTTTAAGCCGTTTCTGCACATTCAATTGGCGTAAGAATGAATTTTTCGTGCTACACTTAGCTCGACATTGAACCATCATATCTCGGCAACGGCTAAAGATTATCGGATTAAACAAATTCGTTTCGATATTATCTATTTATCTACCATCGTCTAAAGATTGAAACGATTCATACAAGTTTAAAGAGATAAGTGGCACGTATCATAAACCTCGCAGGAAAACGTGTTTTTTGGAAGTTAAATACTAACGAAGCAGATTTTTTCAAACGCTGAAAACATATCCTATACGAAGGTCCGACACACCGGCGTACCACATCAGAAACGTCATCCTTACTCCATCCGGAGTTATTTAAGGGTGACCGTTTTTGCACATAAAATCGGAACAAGGATGATTTCTTTTGCACGTAGAAACCGAACGGAGCACATTAAAAATGTGCATTTAGCTGAGCATTAATTTAAGTTCTATCAAAATCTTTCGCAAATGATTTAATCTAATCGCACTGTTTGTCTGGACACCAGTTCCTGTTCGTCTTTTATACATAATTCAATGTATTTTATCAGAGATATTGTAACACATGTATTCGAATGGCTGTACAAATAGCCATTGGTCCGGGTTAAACCAAAAATATTTTACCACATGTTCCTAGCTCGAATACAGGCGGACGTGTCAGACATATTTGTTACAGCGTTTCCGCCCTGTAGACAGGGACGATACTTTTTCTGGACTTCAGTGGGAGGCGTAGCACGGTGCACGAATTATTTTATCAAATCATACAAACTAGCAGTAATGGAAGATAGCCGAAACTGGCTGCATGTCTAATAGGGGCATCAAGGGTAATTACGTCAGAGAGGGGGTTTCAGGACACTTCTCTCTGTCTGTAACACGTCTCCACGTGTTGCTGAAGTTCTGTGATGTTGCATCGGACTGTATCGGAGAAATGTTGCTACATTTCGAGTACTTCTCATCTTTTTCAGGTGACGTTGAGGAAGGTTCTTCTGAGATCCTATGTGTGTCATCAAAATCATCCACATAACATAACTGCGTGACATTTACATTCACTGTCGACTCAGCTTGATCGTACTAATTCGACTTCTGTATCGAAGTGAATAATCAATCATTAGCGGCATACACATTTCGCAGTTGGGTGTTAGAACGAAATGTGTCGAGTATAATCTATACAATTAAGGCAAGAGAGGAAGCGCAAAAGGAAATATTGAAATCTCTGAACACCCAGCGATTCTAATTAACGTAAAAAGAAAGGACAAACAGAAAGGAACACGCCTACAATGCATTGCACACGTATCATCACAGAATATTTCTACTTCACGATGCAGGCACAAATAAGGAAGAACAGCATTCAACTCGAAAGCAACGTCGTTGCTTAACGAATAGTTGGTAGACAGTGATTTCGTTCACCCATGGCACCAGTAATGCAGAAATTCAATGTTTTTGTTTCTATGAATAACAACAGTAACACTACTTCATTTCGTTCCAGTTTATTTTAAAATAACCAGTAAAAACAAAGATGTGACATTGCGTCAATGATAACTAATAGCGTGGCGTTTCACTGATATCCGCATAGCACGCAAGCTAATCATTTAACGCAATGATGTCACTGTTGAAACGCCCGCTAAATCACGCAGGACTAAAAGGTAATTAGTATTGTGGGAAGGGCAAAGGGAGTTCCGGTCGGATTCATTTGACAATTCTAATTTATTATCATTTGGTTCACAAATACACTTTTGAAAGAATTAAATTTGCTTCGCGGCTGAAGGCCTCCAGACAGATTCTTTAGAATAAATTCAACTTGGAAAAGACATGACACACAGTTACATTTACGAATAAGATAAATCGTATACATATATGATATTGCAACAATCGGTAAAACAATACATTAAGTTTAAAAATTTCCTTTTTGCAACACCAAAGGCGGAAGGCGCACAATAACTTGTAAAATCTTTGAGAAGAAATTACAATAACACTTGAAGAGGAGAAGGTGATAATGTATGGACTTGAAGGAAACTATGAGAACATGTTTCCAGGACTGAAGGCCCACAACTAACCTTGCCAAATAAAAAATAAAAAAATACAATTAAATTACAACAACATTAACACTGCCAAAAGGATAATTAAGAGAACGACACTCTGGAATCTCCGGTGGATCGGTGTGCCCTCGTTCACTTACACGAGACAGGTGGTGAGTCCAACTACACTTAATTCGTGCGAATCGAACCAAGGGACAGTCACGGACTGAGCGACAAACCGCTTGCTTTCCACGACGGAGTATACGAGAATTCAAGACCGCCCCGCCCCCCCCCCCCCCCCCCTCCACACACACACAAAAAATACATGTATAACTATCCCCAAACAAACGCCTATGTGAACTGAGCTGCCAAAACTACACACCATGTTGGGCAGCAAAAACCACTGAGGATTACGTTAATGGCCAGGGCAGGTAACCAGAACACCAACAGCAACAAGGTAGAAAATTCCACTAGATCACCTAACTATGGATAAATTAATTCAATCAATTACACTTGACGGCGGCTATCTCGAACACTTCATTCGTTGTTGCTCACAGGAAAACCTCCACAACAGCAACGCCGGAACCAACAACGTAATGCTCAAAACCACTTAACCTTCACGTTCTGCGTCGGCGAGCGACGATGCTCGTACCGATCGGACAGCTCCAGACAGACCTCGACTCTGCGCAGAGACCGTCAGCGGCCCAGTCGACTACGCCGCACGATGTCCTCAGAGCAACCGACCGACCAACAATCCACCAAAGGTCAGGCCCTGCTTAAGTTCAAAAATGGTTCAAATGGCTCTGAGCACTATGGAACTTAACATCTGAGGTCATCAGTTCCCTAGAACTTAGAAGTACTTAAACCTAACTAACCTAAGGACATCACACACATCCATGCCCGAGGAAGGATTCGAACCTGTGACCGTAGCGGTCGCGCGGTTCCAGACCGAAGCGCCTAGAACCACTCGGCCACTCCGGCCGGCCCTTGCTTAAGTGATGCGTGGCGGCAATGGTCGAGTGAGGTTATGTCGACGCAGACGTCACTGCTACAAATAGCCTGCACTAGCGCCGCATTGCAGCTCCCCGACTGGCAGGTGAGGACTGCGCTTCAGACACGTTCCACCTGACTGGCAGATCCGAACTCGCAACCCGAACTGCCCTGCTGGCTCCTTCCAACTGACTGCACGACAGACGACAACTGGGAAGTAATAGCAGTCGAGCAAAGATACTACGAGAGGGGATATATTGATACGCGCGGCTACCGCCGGTCACGGTCAGGCAAAGCAGCAACTCAGTGACAGTAGTAATTTAAATTAACGTAGTGAGGTGGAAATATGTTAGAAACAGGATGTAATATACATAATGGCGGGAACACGAGCTATGCACCGCTCAACCGTTAAAGTAAAATTTTCAGAATAACAATAATAATAGTACGTCACGCTCAACGGGCCGTTGCAAGTGTTTCAACTACTTCCCGTTTTGTCTGCTTGTGTGTCCCTAACCTATCCCAGTACCTCCACCAGGGAAAGGGGACCTACAGCCTACTCGGAATCCGTGCCACGGATCGTTCTTGTCGAATCTTCAAATCCGGAGATGTGAAGTGTAGGGTTAAGGCAGACAGAAATATTTCATAGCCCACTTTCGATTCGATCTCACGACTTCCCGTTTTATCTCTGTAACAGCAAGCTGAATATTTTAACAGTAGTAACACTTTGTGTTAATTTGGGCCTAAGACATTGGCAAGGCCTAAATACACAACCGCGTCTCGCAATCTTAATCGTTGCCTAAACCATCAATTTATTTCCTGCAAGTTTAAGTAACAGACGGGTGTCTGGATTCCTTAAGTAACTGTCGACTACAGACACAAATTAATACACAGTCTCAGAGAGGGTTATCATTATGTTGGCAAGAAGGCTCATACACTTAACATATTTCAAAGCTCTGAAATGAATGGGAAAAGAACTGTTAGCATAGTGAATCAACGTTCAAGAGAATGACAGACAGTACTCGATCATTAAGAAACCCACACACAAGAAATCATGTAACACAAATGAACGTAAAAGACAATCATGGAAATGAGAGTGAGCGAGAGAAATTCTGACTAGTCATGGTACATGATGGTGGATCACTGAAGATCAACTGGATGGCACAAAAAAAAGCGTCTCTGATACAGATAGGGTCGTATCGTAATGCCGACGCTTACTGTTTTCACGACAAGCGAGCAACAAGTTTCTAAGCTGTGATGATCAAAAAATATGGCAGACCTTCTTGAACCTATGAGGCATCAGGCACTCATGTTAACTACTGCGCTCAAGTTTTAAGTCCATGTGATTTGCTGGCTGACTATAGTAACCATAGAAGCCGCCTGTGACCTGTGGAAGATCAAAACAGCAAAAGAAACCGATTGCTAACTTTGAAAACTATTTAAGACCACGGCCCTTAAAGAAAAAAGTTGACAATCAGATGAGGTGCTATTTTTTTTTCAGCCAAACTGTTTGCATTTCTACAGCTTTGGGAAGGTTACTTAGAGCCACTAGATTTCCTGGTACTGACTGACGTCTCGTCACAGCTGAAACGGTCTCTGTGGTGCTTCCATGCGCGAGACACCGTGCAGTTCCCCACAAGAAGATATACTGAGGTGCCAAAGTGGCAGTGCATTGATGAAGCTGTCATTTGTGCCCAGGTAATGCATGTGACAAGGTTTTCCTCGTGATTATGGTCACTCGTCGGAAATTTATACGCAGAATGGCAACTGCACTTAGACGCGTTGAACATTTCATTTCGGAGACCTTCAAGGAATTCAATATCCCGCGATCCGCAGTGTCAAGTGTGCGCCGATAATACGAAATTTCAGTCTTATCTCTACCCACGGAAAATGTATTGGCCGACGGCCGTCAATTAACGAACGAGAGCATCGGCGTATGTGTAGAAATATCAGTGCTAACAGACAAGCAACATTACGAGAAATAACCGCAGAAATCGATGTGGGCCGTAAGAGGACAGTGTGACGAAATTTGGCGTCAACGGGCTATGGCAGCAGATGACCGGTAGCAGTGACTTTGGTGACGTCACGACTTCACCTGCAGCGCCTCTCCATGGCTCGTGACCACGCCGGGAAAACCGTGGCCTAATCACATAAGTCCCGGTTGCAGTTAGTAAGAATTGGTGGTACGGTTCGAGTGTGGCGCAGACCCAACGAAAGTCATGGACCTAAGCTGCCAACAAGGCACTGTGCAAGCTGGTGGTGGTTCCATAATCATGTGTCCTGTGTTTACATGGAATCAATTGGGTCCTATGGTCCAGCTAAACCGATCGTTGACTGTAAATGATTATGATCGGATACTTGGAGTTGTTGGCATTCATGGGTTGTTCCATTATGGATGGCAATTTGTGGTGTCACCGGGGCAGAACTATTCGCTATTGGTTTAAAGAACATTCTGTACATTTCGAGCGAATGAATTCGCCGCCAGATCTCCCAACATGAATCCCATAGAACATTTATGGTACATAACAGAAATGTCAGTTCGTGCACAGAATCAAGGATTGCGAATACCTTCGCAATAATGGAAAGCTGTAGAGGCAGCTTGGCTCAATATCTCTGTGGGGAATTCCAGCTACTTCTTTTGTCCATGTCACGTCGAGCTGCTTCACTACACCGGGCAAAAGGGGGTCCGAAACAAAAATGGAACATGTGCCAAGACTTTTATCAGTTCAGTGTCAACTGCAAACGCAGTCTTGGCGAAAACTACCAAATAAAAAATGAAACACAATAATCGAGCCTTAAAAGTTGTATAAAACTTTGTCTTTACATTGGGTGTTTAGTATATGTCGTCTGAATTTGCATCACACATAAAATTAATTATAAAATTTGAGCCCTTATTAATGTATTCTAGTTTATACATAATATTGATCTTTCTGTGAATAAATTACCATTACCAGTGTTTTATTGATTAAATTCCACCACCACAGGAGAGTGTGACACCACAACTTCAATAACAAAATGAGCCTCAATGTGACTTACAGTACTGCTCCTTTAACGCACTTGAACGTAGATAATTAATTGAATAACTGATCCTTCGGAATTTCTAATGTGCATTTACTTCGCTAATTACGTTGCGCGTCAAAATTGCGCCAATTCTGTCATGAACACCCTCTGCCGAGAACGCCTACTAACGCTCATCAGACACTAGAAGGGTGGTTGCATTCCCGGTGATTAAGGATTTGCTGAGATATCACATTTACATTAGGTTAGCGTGTTGTCCATATTATAATGATTGGCAAGTGGCTCCAAAGACCTATTGTATAACATCGCATAAAAAAATACCAGCGCGATCCACCTCGCTAGAATCCTGAAAGTTCTTGCTTCAGTACATAGGTATATATTATAATTCCATCGAATGTTACAAGAATACATATATTCCGAGAATGCTTCGACGCAAGTCAAATTTGACGAGTGACGAATCTTTGTCCACAATTTTAGATCTAACTCTTATCTGATTACATGTTAATTTTAGTGATTCTCCATTTCATGCTTTTCTTTCAGCAACATAACCGATGTGAAATATTTCCTCTTACTTAAAAAAAAAATGGAAAGAGGAAATCGTAGTGGCACTGCTGCCATGTTATTTTGCACTCTCAGGCCTAAATTCTGGAGCTTAATGTTGCATCCACAACAGCCACTTACAGCGAGGTCACAGCCGCGGTATCGTGTAAGGTGATGCATTAGCCCCAGTGCTTATTATTTATTAATTCTCACACTCACGAAGTGCTATGTAGAGAGATGTTTCCGGTAGCAGGAAAATGGCTGTAATAAATTACACCTTTTTTCTATGGTCCATTCTCCAAGCTGTTCCAGTTCAACGGTAAGAAATTTCACCGGCCAGAGGAGTCCCAAAATCGGAAAAGTTCACTGTGGTATGCTAAGCACTTTCTATAAAACTTGGATATGATAAAATCTTTCCAAAGCGAACACTGTCACAAGGACTTTCATTTCTGCTTGAAAAGATCTAAATTTCATCGATATTGTTCATTGCCCAGTGTTACAGTAAATGCTCATTCGATAATGCATGAGCTAACACGGCAAGTGAAGCCCAAAAAAACAGCTTTAGATTCCATTCATTATGAGAGATTTTATATATATCCCCTACCGAAGGATACCTTTTACTACGTTGGTAATAGAAACCCAGGAAATAAACGCAAGTAATATAGGGAAGAGGTTGTATTTTTCAGGCTTTCACCGCTAGCCATCCTTACAATGCAAATTTAATATAAATACTGATTCCATTTTTAAAGAAAAAATTAAGGTTTTTCAAATGTTAAAACTTGTTCCAAGATATATCATCATGTTGTACCTAGCAAAAAATATTAGACTGACATTAAAAAGCGTTGTAATCGAGAAAATCTGGTCAGGACTGTTTTAGTCGTCTATCTGTTACATTATTACTCTGCTACACATAGTATTCAGTAAGCAGAAATATTACCAAAACCAAGTTGGAAAGATATTGGAAACCAACACAAATTTCCATTTTAGGGGCACTGTTAAGACGTTGTATAAACTCAGTTCTTTTGTACAAATCTCATGTTCCATGGTAAATCCCGTTCTCCTGTGTCTTTGCAAGGAAGTACATGACTGACGAAGTATGGACGGTCCGCGAGCAGTGCTTGGATGGCTCAGTAGGTAAAGCACTTGCCAGCGAAAGGCATAGGTCCAACTGCAGAGTGAATAATTTATTGTGTCCATGTGTTAAGTAAGTAATTCTAATGAACATTTACTTAGCATATTATCTGTACCTGAAGAATTAACAAAATATTCCAAACAGTCTCAATATTTTATACATTTAAATTTGTAGAGCGCAAATATTTACAGATGCCACGTAAGACACAAATTCGTGTCTAACAACAACAAGGAAAAATGCAGAAAATGGCAAAACTTGTTATGATGATCTCTAAACGCACTGCTTCATGTGATGCTAAAATCAGTCACTAGAGTGAAGTACCGACAAAAGAACGTTATGTGGTCTTAGGCACACTATCCTCTGGGTACAATACCTCTCATACATGTGTAGTACAGAAAAACAAAATAAATTTAATTAATATAAACTATCCCCATCATTACAAGGAGTGAAAATCATACACATTTTGTAAAGGAAGTGTAATCAGATCCAGTGTGGAAACTTTACATTTTGAGAAGATTGAGAAATTTATGTTTCGTATTGCAAATACATAACCTATCGCAGGGTACTACTTTGTGGTACTTTATAAGACTTTTTGTCGAATTAAAAATAAGGAAAAAAAATCCGATTGACATAATACTTCAACGTACTAGCTGGTCACAATGATCGCATGAGGTGTTGCTGGTCATTCTTACTGAAACGTTATGGAAGACACTCAAGAGACTCTTCTGAGATTGTTATCACTTAGACCGTTGAGATAAAGGGTTCTTGAAAAGTATTAATCCAGTTTTATACGAATGTATCTGCTACGTTAACGGAGACAAAAAAATTCGGCTTAACTCACAACTACGCATAAAACAAAGATCATTATTTTCAGCTGATCTATCCAATGTTACAAGAGAATATCCTTTGCATGCGTGTATTTGAAACCTTGAGATACTACTACAGTATTTGGAATAAGTATGCCTTTCAGCGGTCTCACAACAGACTTCCAGACGACATTCAAACCAGTCCAATAGGTTTGCAAACATGTCCGGTGATACTGAAATCGCAGCTGTTTGTATGCTGTGCAATATTTCATAGAAGTTCATAATCCTTTCCACCCTGAGAGGAAATCTCTGAAACTTTTATCTGATATGTACCAATTACCATACATTATTACGTGTAGAATCAGGTAAAAATACTGAAAAAATTCGCATAGTGATAGTTTGTTCAAGAAGTCGCCAGCATTATCGAGCTACTCAAAATTCAAACATGTATAAAACGCAAGTAGCATTTAATGGAAGTGTCTAGACACCTTACACACCTTAAGTGAAAGATTCTCAGTCTAAAATGATACAGGAATTTCCTTAAACTAATGAAAAGTAGGAATACAGAACGCATTTGTCTCGGTAACGCATCGCTTTATCTTGTCGTTGAGGTTTTAAATGATCTGTTGTACTCTGGTGGTCACAGCATGAAATAAAACAGCTGCCAAACGGAAGCTGGGAGCTCGCACCATCGCTGCAGTCTTGAGTGACGCAGAAACGTGATGTAGCTGAAACACGAAAAATTTATAATCGAACCCGCACGATTGTGCGAGTCAGAGTGGAAAGGGATAAACAATCGTGTAACGTTAGATCAGATGGCTTCAAAAGTCAATAATGCAACCCGACATCCATACAATCCTTAATGTAAATCGATCGTTGAGGAACATTTCCTTAATCGCACTGATGTTCCTGTTGAATAATGAACTTTTTGGTATGTTATCACAGTTTTGAGAAGAGTCAAACTTCCCACACATCCAGGTAGTGATTTGTATAGTCTTCTTTGTGATAGAATCCTTTCTCACGAAACGGAGAGTCATTGTCATTTTTGACTATGGTACCGAGCGAGTTGGCGCAATGGCTACCGCACGGCATTCGCATGCAGGAGGACGACGTTTAAAAATCTCGGTCCAGGCATCCAGATTAAGGTATCCCGTGTTTACCGTTAATCACTACAGGCCAATGCCTGGATGTTTCCTCTGAAAGTGGCACGGCCGGCTTCATTTGCTAGCCTTGAATAATGTGAACTTGTCATTCATCTCCAATGACCCGGTTGCCAATGTAGGGTCACGCGCTGCAACTCTTCCTTCAATTCTATTTTTGGCCACAGTTCTTGGCTGCTGTGTTCCCTTTCCACTAAAATGAGGCTTAGCCCCATTACTGATCACTAAAATTCGAAAGCGATGGCTATCTTGCATCTCCACAGCCAGAATTGATTCAGTAAACTCTATACGTTGTTGTTAATCACGACATGAAGTGCTTCTCCTTCACATAAACAACAAATATCTTGAAAATTGTGCTGCTGTGGCTCAATACTTTGACCTACAGTTGTCTCTAAGTGTCTCCTGTTGAAATGAGGAAATCAAACCTCCTTTTGTTTATCCGGATTCCACGCACTTGGGCTTATGAACATGTTCTTCGTACATCCATATTTAATTGGATGAAGGTGGGACCTCAGCTGGTATAATTTTTATTAAAAATGTAATTCCTCCAGCTGTACTTAAGATTTCATGTTTATTTGGCTACTAGTTTCGACGTTGTGTCAACGTCATCTTCAGGCACGTACACTTTCATGATATCATTGTGTTTGGCCGAGTACTAGAAGTCCGCGGTGAGACCATTACGTGCTCCACATGGCTGCCGGGCAGTAACTAATAAATATGAAATCTTAAGTACAGCTGGAGGAGTTCAATTTTTAATAAAAATGAACATTTTAGAGTGGGAGGAAGAGACACTCCCAGTGGAAACCACATGTACCGGCAACTTACAGCTGCCGTCGAAGTGAGCCGTATTTTAAATGTGTTAGTTAAAATCCACCATAAGTTTCTATTTTCACGCATGTGAAATAGAACGAACGTTTTCGAAGCCCCCTCTATTACGTTAGTGAAGTTCCTAGATTAGGCTGCAACCTTCACTAAGTAGTCCTAGGGTCATTTAGTAATAGCTGCACAGTGTAACAGAGAATTGAGAAAAGTAATTTTGTTCATTAAATACCTTTACAGGCTACAATATGATCTCCATCATTGTATGTAACAGCTCCCAGGGATTTGGCCACTTCTGTATTCTGTATACAATGATCTGTAGCATTACTCGGCCACCTCACTGGAAGCTTCATCAGTTCCATTTTCCATGATACTATTCCATCAACTTTGGAAATAAATCTAAGTCTGTTAGTCCTCTGTCAGGATAATAGGGTGGCTGGGGACGTATTTAACATTTAAATTTTTCGAACATTCCTGTCAGTAGTAGGGCAATACGCGGTCTTGCAGTATCGTGCAAGAATTCCAGTTGCAGGCATGTCAGGCCTTCTTTGACGAGTTTTCGTGTGCAAAACATTTTACAGAAACAGCCATTAGTATGAGCCTGTTACAGTGTCCCCTGGGGTACTCTATTTGTTGCTGTGACCACGTCCATGTCATACACGAAGATCATGATTAGTATCACCTTTGATTGCAGTCAGTGGGAGTTTTTCGTGCGTGGAGCGTTGAAACTTTCCATTATTAGGTCTGAGACTTCACATCTTGCTCAAAATCTTATGTTTAGGTTTCGTCAAGTGCAAAAATCCATTCTAGAACCTGTTCTCCTTCTGTTCGATAACGTTGAAGCAATTCTACTGCGATTCTTTTGCACCTGCTTTCTGATCGTCACTCAGATCATGCAGAATCCATTTGATAGCTACTTTTCTCATCTTTAACATTCTAGTTATGATTGTGTAAACTGAAGTGACAGACATTCTGAATAAGGTGCAATTTCATCACATGTTTTTCGTCAATCCTCTTTCAAAATGTCATTAACAATACCTGAGATGTGTAGTCTGTTGCAGTTGATGGTCTTTCACTTCCTGGGTTGTCCTCAGTACTTACCCCATCTTCACGAAAACGTTCAGACCACCTTTATACTGTTCTACGAACCACTACACTATTCCCACAAACCTATATGAAAGTGTTGTAAATTTCCGTTTGGTTCCCTCCACGTAGAGATTCGATTTTGATGTGGGGACAAAGGTCACTTCGTGTAATCCGACTAGGTCAGTTTCATCTTCCAGTTCAAAAATGAATTACTCACGACACAGCCACGCGAACCAACAGACACATATATGACGGTTGCGCCTACAGTCTCTCTCATAACTGAGACGAATTTGAACTTGGGTACGCCTCCGTGACGGTCATGCATGCGCAGTGTGCGGTAAACTTTGCAAATATTGCCTTTTCAAATTATATGACACTTTAATCGTCAACATTTCATGAATTTTGTTGAACTACCCTATTCACGTATTATGTTTTGCAAAATTTGAACGTCTCATTCCGAAACGCTGTTACTCACTTTGACGTTGTCGCGCTGTGGCGCTTGTAGCCAAATCCAATAAGTGGCCGTAACGGAGCAGGTGCAGCTACAAAGCCCGCGGCAGTTTCACGGTGGCCGCGTGGCCCGTAATGGGCCCTGATGGGTGGCCCGCTCTATCAGAAGAGCTCTCCACACACGGGCGCTGACAGACACGCTCTATTAATCGATGTGTCCGCCAGGCCTCTGGAGTGAGACGTTAATGTCCTCCAGTGCGGCAGCTCTGTGTCCGGTTGGTATTGGGCGCCCAAATACGGGCATAGGCAATACGGTAGTTGCATTTGTACCACATCATTCCCATTCAAACAGTAACGTTGACAAAGTCAATGAACCTCGCAAAGACACCTGATTGAAATTAAGGCCACTGCCGAATCACTGTTTCGGTAAAATATCTGCACCGCAGTAATGGTGTGCACAAAATTATTGGGATGTTGGGCGCTTCTTGCAGTATCACTGGCATCAAAGATGATTACACAGATGTGAGGAAAAAGACAGTGTGTGTAGCGAGTCATAGAGATAATGCGTGACCATTAACTGGAAAACTTCGACAAAAACGTGTCCAGCCCAGAACTAAACGCGATAACTAAACAGCAGACACTGAAAGAAGTAATAATAGTGACTTATTCAGCTCCTAAGAAAGACATTTCATCCTCCACTTCTCACCGCCGGTTCTAGGCGCTCAGTCCGGAACCGCGCAGCTGCTACGGTCGCAGGTTCGAATCCTGCCTCGGGCATGGATGTGTGTGATGTCCTTAGGTTAGTTAGGTTTAAGTAGTTCTATGTTCTAGGGGACTGATGACCTCAGATGTTAAGTCCCATAGTGCTCAGAGCCATTTGAACCACTTAAGGTTGTGTCTTGACTGTATGTGTTACTTACGAGGGAAGCTCTCCATCGCACCCCCCTCCGATTTAGTTATAAGTTGGCACAGTGAATAGGCCTTGAAAAACTGAACACAGATCAATCGAGAAAACAGGAAGAAGTTGTGTGGAACTATGAAAAAAATAAGCAAAACATACAAGCTGAGTAGTCCATGCGCACGATATGCAACATCATGGAGAGTGTGAGCTCAGGGGCGCCGTCGTCCCGTGGTTTGCGTGAGCAGCTGCGGAACGAGAGGTCCTTGGTTCAAGTCCCCCTCGAGTGAAAATTTTAATGTTTTATTTCCAGATAATTATTATCTGTTCGTCTTTTGGGAGTAATTATCACATCCACAAGAAAACCTAAATCGGGTAAGGTAGAAGAATCTTTTTACCCATTCGCCAAGTGTACAAGTTAGATGGGTCGACAACATATTCCTGTCATGTGACGCACATGCCGTCACCAGTGTCGTATAGAATATATCAGACGTGTTTTCCTGTGGAGGAATCGGTTGACCTATGACCTTGCGATCAAATGTTTTCGGTTCCCATTGGAGAGGCACGTCCTTTCGTCTAATAATCGCAAAGTTTTGCGGTGCGGTCGCAAAACACAGACACTAAACTTATTACAGTGAACAGAGACGTCAATAAACGAACGGACAGATCATAACTTTGCGAAAATAAAAAAAGTAAACTTTTCACTCGAGGGAAGACTTGAACCAAGGACCTCTCGTTCCGCAGCTGCTCACGCTAACCACGGGACCAATGCGCTCCTGAGCTCACACTGTCCTAGATGTTGCCTATCGTGCTCATTGACTACTCAGTTATTTTGCTTATTTTTTTCATAGTTCCATACAACTTCTTCCTGTTTTTTCGATTGATCTGTGTTCAGTTTTTCAAGGCCTATCCACTATGCCAACTTATAACTAAATCTGATGGGGGTGCGATGGGGAGGTTCCCTTGTTAGGAACGAAATAAATGGGAAAGACAGGGATGCTAAGGCGTATTCACTGCTTGAAAAATGTGAAGAAATCGAAAAAGAAATGATCTGGAAGGACTGAATCAGCGTATAGAAGAGTCACAACAACCTTCGCTGAAATTACAGGCAAGGGCGGTAGCAATAAGGGTGCAGTATGAATTTCAATGTTTTAGGCAGAGTAGAGAGTGAATAGGTGGAAGAATACTTTTAAAGTCTCTCTAAATGGGAGGACTTGTCTAAAGATGGCAAAGGAGAAGGAACAAAAGTCATTTCCCTCCATTCCCAAACACTGTGGCACTAGTACAGCAACCGTGGTGATGTTATAGAGAGGATTTATTCATTGTTCATTTCCGACACGTTTCGCCTGAGTTGAAAGGCATCTTCAGACAATCTAGCAAATTTGCAAAATCCAGCACAAATTCTAAAAAAAAGAAAAAAAACATGCAAAAGTTCTTTAACCCTACAAAATAAGATTTACAAGTCCTAAATTGCCAAATTTAACACTTACCGAAATGTGGGTAAATAATCATCTCATGAAATGAGGAGTCAAACGTATAAAGTTACACAAGGGAAAGAATAGGCTATGTCATGTATAATTCTGATATACAGGTCAATGCCGACGATCGCAATTTGTATCGAAACCGAGAACGACATTTGGCTGCATACAAGATTATTAGCAATAGCCATAAAAGGGAAAGACGCAAAAGCCTACCTTGTGAAGATTTACAGAAATGTGGTAACACAGAACAAGTCAGAATTGGTAATAAAAGAGATCCCTCATATGCTAAGATCAAATGTGATTTTTCAACGATACCGGTTCTGCCAACATCATAAAAAATCATCCGGCGATGGAATACGGAATTGTTAAAATGTATAAACCATGACTTTATACAACAGGAGGAAGCAAACAGTCTGCATGTAGAAAGAGCTAAAACACAGACATTATTAGACTTACCATATGAAGCCGGCGCCCCTTATTCACAAATAGGGCCTGTTTATTATATCTGCAACATTCATCCAGCCTTACGTGCTAGCACTGGTCTCAGTAGACAAAAGCTAAGACCTCATACCGGGAAGCTCGCCTCCAAAACTAACTTTCACGCACGAAGTCATGATCTCCGAGGGTGTCTTAAACTATTTAGATCTTTCTTTGCAACTCATGAAGAGATAGGACTTCCTTCGATATCTTTAGGAAACCTTCCACTATTCTGGTAGCTATAGATTCCACTCCAATCATCCCAGGCGCTACAAGCTTAGGTATCTTTGACACGCTGTTATAAGAACTTTACGTTACCGTAGGCCTTTGTTTTCGTCTAGTCAGACCAGTGCTAGCACCTAATGTTATGCATGTATAACAAATGTAAACAAACCCTAATTGGTGTTTAAGGGGCGCCGTCTCCAAATGGTAAGTCAATGTCTGTGTCTTAGCTCCTTCGACATGCAGACAGTTCGCTTTCTCGTGTTATATAAATTCATGCTTCATATAACCTAACAGTGTTGTTTCCTTTCGGTAGATGATTTCTTGGGCGATTGACAGAACCTGTATTTTGAAAACAAGTCACATTACATCTTACTCCATGAGAATCCTCTTTTGTTAGCATTATTGGCTTGTGGTGTGTACCAAATTACTGTGAACTTCACAATTTTGGTTTTTGCCTTTTTCTCTTTTATGACTATTGCTAATAACATTGTATACGACCTAATGTCGTTCTTGTTTTAGGTACAAATTGCGACCATAGCAACTGATCCGTATTTTGGATTATACACCCACTTGAGCCATCCTTTCCTGGGTCTAATTTTGTGCATATGACTCATCATTTCATGAGTTGATCACGCACTCATAGTTTTGTAACTGCCAAATTTTGTATTTCAGACTATGGGAGCTAGTACACCCTTTAGTTACCGTTAGCACCAACTCCCCCCCCCCCCCCCCCGCCTCCCCCCCCCTCCCCGCCCCAAACGCAATTTTGACTTGCAACTTTTATGTTGTACGATTAAAGAATTTTTATGAACTTTTTTTTAGAATTTGTATATATGGCCAAGACATGATTTTGTAATTTTCCTACATTGTCTGGTGATGCCTTTACACACAGGCAAAGCGCTTTGCAAATGAAGAACTAATAAATCCATCGATATAGCAATCACGACTGAATTCTGTGTGGAAGAAGAAACAGGGGGTGAAAGGGAAGGTATGCGGGATCTCTTGTTAGAATCGAATTTGAAGGATGTTTGGATGACTTAAGATGATAAAAAGCACAAGGCTCTGACAAAATCAAATGGGAATTTCTAAAATCATTTGCGGAAGTGGCAAACATACGACTGTTCGTCTTGGTGTGTAGAACGTACGATACTTGCGATATACCACCACACCATTGAAAAAACGTTACACTTGAATTACGAAGATAACTAGAGTCGACAAGCGCGAGAATTATCACAATATCAGTTTAACAGGTCACGCATCAAAGTTCCTGACAAGAATAATATGCAGAAGAATGGGAAAAGGAAAGTGACGATCTGTTAAATTACGATCAGTTTGACCTTACGAAAAAGAGGCAGTTGTGACAACGCGGCCGAATGGAAGCAAGACTGAAAAAAAGTCAATAGGTTTATATTTGTCGACATGGGAAAAGCGTTCGATTACGAAAAACGGTGGAAGATACTCGAAACTCTGAGATAAATACGCAATAAGTGGAACAGCCGAGAGAGAACGATAAGAGTGTGAGACAGGAACAGACGAATCAATGGCGGAAATAATAAAAGGAGGAGTAGGATTAAAATTCAAGGTGAAAGGATATCAATGATAAGATTCGCGGATGACATTGCCATCTTCAGTGTAGAAGTGTAAAAGAACTGTAGGAAGGGTTAAGCTGAATGTTCAGTTTAAAGAGTACACAAAATGGTTAATCTAAGTAATGAAAAGTACCAAAAATGAGAACAGCAAAGAACTTAATTGCAATATTTGCTAAAAGTAGTTAATGGTGTGATTCAGATGTTTACTTATAACTGACGTATGATTCTGGTTCAAAATGGCTCTGAGCACTATGGGACTTAACATCTAAGGTCATCAGTCCCCTAGAACTTAGAACTACTTAAACCTAACTAACCTAAGGACATCACATACATCCATGCCCGAGGCAGGATTCGGTTGCGCGGTTCCAGACTGAATCGCCTAGAACCGCTGGGCCACTCCTGCCGGCTAAGTATGGTTCTAGAATGTATTGAAACATATAATCTTTGACCTTCCCCAGTTTTAAGTCTCTATGTATAGTGCTTGGAATGTATTCTCCTAATTATGCGCTTAATTTTGCCCAATCTTTAACGGCGAGTTACGTACATTCTCATTTGGCCAAATGCATGCAAACACCATACTAAATGTTGTAGCTAATAATGATGGTCGGATCAGTAGCATGATTATTCTTGTTGGAATTAACCTAAACCACAGACTGCAGCTCCATAGCTAATCATGTAGTACAACACAATGGATTTCGCTGCAGACAGTGCAAACAAATTGAACGAAAAGTTGAGACCAGAGTGTGTTCGAGATTCCTGTTTGACGCTACGTCTCCCCAGTGACATCGCAGCGGGCTGCGCGACTGCCGTGTTCATTTCGGCAAGCCCGGAATGCGTCCCGTGGGTACTATCGTAGCGCATCCTCCTCACTGTTTTCAACGAACTGTAGCGGCGTCTCAGAGAAGAAGAGTACTTTGCCCTCCCTGTGGGACAACACAGAGGAGGAAGGAAGGAACCCGCTCTGGTGTTTATTTTCCTGGAACCACTACTACTCTTCTGACCACAGGCAATCGCTACGTAGAACCATCTGCCAAGTAAATGCAAACCTGCGTTCTCAGTGCAGTTCACCAGCGCCCTGTCTGTCCTGTCGTTGTTGGGGCAGTGCGACAGATTGTGCATTAAAAGTATCAGAGAGCCGATTTGCAGTTGTACGCGTCTACTCGTCGACCCCAATTATTCCGGCTAAATTTATGGTATAATAAAGGGCTTGGCCAGAGATTAAAGTGACAGAAGTTCGAGCTTCACATACACAACCGTTTAGAAAAAATAGCATTTTTTGTGCGGGTCACGGACGGCATGAGCCACTTACATAACCTATACTCAGGGAGCGGTTACTGCAACAGAAAAAGTACAAAACGGGTAAATGGAGGGTCATGGGATCGAATCCCTACGCAGCAACTTTTTTTTATTCTCAGTTTTTATGTTACTTGCAACGCAAATAAATCGCTTTTTTTTTTTGGTCATCAGTCTACTGACTGGTTTGATGCGGCCCGCCACGAATTCCTTTCCTGTGCTAACCTCTTCATCTCAGAGTAGCACTTGCAACCTACGTCCTCAATTATTTGCTTGACGTATTCCAATCTCTGTCTTCCTCTACAGTTATTGCCCTCTTCAGCTCCCTCTAGTACCATGGAAGTCATTCCCTCATGTCTTAGCAGATGTCCTATCATCCTGTCCCTTCTCCTTATCAGTGTATTCCACATATTCCTTTCCTCTCCGATCCTGCATAGAACCTCCTCATTCCTTACCTTATCAGTCCACCTAATTTTCAACATTCGGCTATAGCACCACATCTCAAATGCTTCGATTCTCTTCTGTTCCGGTTTTCCCACAGTCCATGTTTCACTACCATACAATGCTGTACTCCAGACGTACATCCTCAGAAATTTCTTCCTCACATTATGGCCGGTATTTGATATTAGTAGACTTCTCTTGGCCAGAAATGCCATTTTTGCCATAGCGAGTCTGCTTTTGATGTCCTCCTTGCTCCGTCCGTCATTGGTTATTTTACTGCCTAGGTAGCAGAATTCCTTAACTTCGTTGACTTCGTGACCATCAATCCTGATGTTAAGTTTCTCGCTGTTCTCATTTCTACGACTTCTCATTACCTTCGTCTTTCTCCGATTAACTCTCAAACCATATTGTGTACTCATTAGACTGTTCATTCCGTTCAGCAGATCATTTAATTCTTCTTCACTTTCACTCAGGATAGCAATGTCATCAGCGAATCGTATCATTGATATCCTTTCACCTTGTATTTTAATTCCACTCCTGAAACTTTCTTTTATTTCCATCATTGCTTCCTCGATGTACCGATTGAAGAGTAGGGGCGAAAGGCTACAGCCTTGTCTTACACCCTTCGTAATACGAGCACTTCGTTCTTGATCGTCCACTCTTATTATTCCCTCTTGGTTGTTGTACATATTGTATATGACCCGTCTCTCCCTATAGCTTACCCCTACTTTTTTCAGAATCTCGAACAGCTTGCACCATTTTATATTGTCGAACGCTTTTTCGAGGTCGACAAATCCTATGAGAGTGTCTTGATTTTTCTTTAGCCTTGCTTCCCTTATTAGCCATAACGTCAGAATTGCCTCTCTCGTCCCTTTACTTTTCCTAAAGCCAAACTGATCGTCAACTAGCGCATTCTCAATTTTCTTTTCCATTCTTCTGTATATTATTCTTGTAAGCTGCTTCGATGCATGAGCTGTTAAGCTGATTGTGCGATAATTCTCGCACTTGTCAGCTCTTGTCGTCTTCGGAATTGTGTGGATGATGCTTTTCCGAAAGTCAGATGGTATGTCGCCAGACTCATATATTCTACACACCAACGTGAATAGTCGTTTTGTTGCCACTTCCCCCAATGATTTTAGAAATTGTGATGGAATGTTATCGATCCCTTCTGCTTTGTTTGACCGTAAGTCCTCCAAAGCTCTTTTACATTCCGATTCTAATACTGGATCCCCTATCTCTTCTAAATCGACTCCTGTTTCTTCTTCTATCACATCAGACAAATCTTCACCCTCATAGAGGCTTTCAATGTATTCTTTCCTTCTACCTGCTCTCTCCTCTGCATTTAACAGTAGAATTCCCGTTGCACTCTTAATGTTACCACCGTTGCTTTTAATGTCACCAAAGGTATTTTGACTTTCCTGTATGCTGAGTCTGTCCTTCCGACAATCATATTTTATTTCGATGTCTTCACATTTTTCCTGCAGCCATTTCGTCTTAGCTTCCCTGCGCTTCCTATTTATTTCATTCCTCAGCGACTTGTATTTCTGTATTCCTGATTTTCCCGGAACATGTTTGTAGTTCTTCCTTTCATCAATCGACTGAAATATTTCTTCTGTTACCCATGGTTCCTTCGCAGCTACCTTCTTCGTACTTATGTTTTCCTTCCCAACTTCTGTGATTGCCCTTTTTAGAGATTTCCATTCCTCTTCAACTGTACTGCCTACTGCGCTATTCCTTATTGCTGTATCTATAGCGTTATAGAACTTCAAACGTATCTCGTCATTCCTTAGTACTTCCGTATCCCACTTCTTTGCGTATTGATTCTTCCTGACTAATGTCTTGAACTTCAGCCCACTCTTCATCACTACTATATTGTGACCTGAGTCTATATCTGCTCCTGGGTACGCCTTACAGTCCAGTATCTTATTTCGGAATCTCTGTCTGACCATGATGTAATCTAATTGATATCTTCCCGTATGTCCAGGCCTTTTCCAAGTATACCTACTCCTCTTGTGATTCTTGAACAGGGTATTCGCTATTACAAGCTGAAGCTTGTTACAGAACTCAATTAGTCATTCTCCTCTTTCATTCCTTGTCCCAAGGCCATATTCTGCTGTAACTTTTTCTACTACTCCTTCCCCTACAACTGCATTCCAGTCTCCCATGACTATTAGATTTTCGTCCCCCATTACATACTGCATTACCCTTTCAATATCCTCATACACTTTCTCTATCAGTTCATCTTCAGCTTGCGACGTCGGCATGTATACCTGCACTATCGTTGTCGGTGTTGGTCTGCTGTCGATTCTGATTAGAACAACTCGATCACTGAACTGTTCACAGTAACACACCCTCTGCCCTACCTTCCTATTCATAACGAATCCTACACCTGTTATACCGTTTTCTGCTGCTGTTGTTATTACCCGATACTCATTTGACCAGAAATCCTTGTCTTCCTTCCACTTCACTTTACTGACCCCTACTATATCTAGATTGAGCCTTTGCATTTCCCTTTTGAGATTTTCTAGTTTCCCTACCACGTTCAAGCTTCTGACATTCCACGCCCCGACTCGTAGAACGTTATCCTTTCGTTGATTATTCAATCTTCTTCTCATGGTAACCTCCCGCTTGGCAGTCCCCTCCCGGAGATCCGAATGGGGGACTATTCCGGAATCTTTTGCCAATGGAGAGATCATCATGACACTTCTTCAATTACGGGTCACATTTACTGTGGATACACGTTACGTGTCTTTAATGCAGTGGTTTCCATTGCCTTCTGCATCCTCATGTCGTTGATCATTGCTGATTCTTCCGCCTTTAGGGGCAATTTCCCACCCCTAGGACAAGAGAGTGCCCTGAACCTCTATCCGCTCCTCCGCCCTCTTTGACAAGGCCGTTGGCAGAATGAGGCTGACTTCTTATGCCGGAAGTCTTCGGCCGCCAATGCTGATAATTTGTCAAAATTTATGCAGTGGCGGGGATCGAACCCGTTATGAATCAAATACGCTACCCCTAGACCACGGGCACTTGCTTTTCCTTTTCGTGTCTTTTATGAAAATATTCGCAAACACAATGTATATAGTTATTTAGTGTTATAGCGATTTATTCGCTATAACACTAAATAACTATATACATTGTGTTTGCGAAGATTTTCATAAAAGACACGAAAAGGAAAGGCAAGGAAAAATCAGGGGTTCTAACTAAAATTCCAGGGACGGATTGTAAGATATGCGCGAGAATTTCTTTTATAAAAATAGTCATTCCCATGACCTTACAGAATTATATTTGGTGGAGTGACATTCACCGTAAAAACAGGGGAAGCAGTAATTTTCTCAGCATCTTGCATACGTTGTAACAGCAACATTTATACAATTACATCATTGTTTTAAAGATGCAATAAAGAAAAAAATTAGTTTACATTAATCAAAGATTCTGTCTTGTCTAACAGCTTGGCAGAAGACTATGTGTAACCCATCACTTCGCAATATATTGGCTTGGGCAGCTGGTGACGTACAGCAGAGAATTTTTGATGAAGTGTTGGATGCGATTCGTTTCTGAGTCTCACTAAGATAAAAACAATTTTCTGACAGTTTCAATAAATACAGTGTATTTGACGTTATTTAGATACAATTTCAGCTGAAGTGAAGTGTAAATAGAAAACGAAAAAAGAAAAAAAATGCTTAGAGACTCGATACCACTACCATCGTATTATCGTTCTGCACTCTTCACGCTGCGCCAAAAGCTGCCCGTCGGTTATGGTGGCGTAAATGGCTCAAGCCTCACATAACCCATTCGAAAAATGCTATTTTTGTAGCGCTTAAGCATCTAGAACTCTAGTCTGCTACTTGCGTCTCCGGTCAAGCCGTGCATGTACCACAAATTTGGACGAAATCGGCGATGACGCGTAGGTGCGGCCCTCTTGTTAGAACGTGCGCTTACCGTCGCTTTACGAGGAGAAGTTTTGCCAGCAAGTGAAGTTGCTTCCTGGATTGGCATATACCTCAGCCACATCTTTCAAACATTTAACCGCAGTCCTGTGGCTCAACACTGAAGATCTGCCTCGCAGCCGTTGCCCGCTATTAACATCCAGGACCTCTGGACTATAATGCAGTTGAGTCAACAATCAGGGGAGGAGCACTGCTCCATGGGGCGGGTCCCCAAACGGGGGTAGAAAATGTCCCCCGTGATACTGGGCTGCAGCTGAACATATTTAATGGGTGACTCTGGACGACAGGGCCATGGTAATCGGCCTGGGCCTTCGTTTCAGGCCTTGGACCACGACCTCCCTGAGGAAATTACTAGTCATCAGACTACCGGGCGTGGCCGAGCGGTTCTAGGCGCTTCAGTTTGGAACCGGGCGACCGCTACGGTCGCAGGTTCGAATCGTGCCTCGGGCATGGATGTGTGTGATGTCCTTAGGTTAGTTAGGTTTAAGTAGTTCTAAGTTCTAGGGGACTGATGACCTCAGATGTTGAGTCCCATAGTGCTCAGAGCCATTTTTAAACTACCGGTGTGAGATAATGATGAAGTCAGTAAACTGCGAGGTGATTACCCTTGGAGCTGTCCTTAATTATTTATTAACAACGAACACATGCCATGCTAAGGATTACACTCACATTACATTACATCCACGTTACTAGTCTCTGCTATAAGCTTGGATGGATTTCTGTCTACTCCTGCATTCTGTAATACACACACTCGTCATTTGGTTCGTGAAATAATTTCTTGCAATACACGTTGTGGTGTAAACCATGGGTTGCCAGTTTCGTCGTCACGTGTCGCATTTCATGTCCAGGTCCTGTCTTACATAGTAAACGTTGCATAAACGTCCTCCAGTATGCTGTCTTTCTTGTTATGTAGATCTTGTAGAAGCTGTTTGAAGTCGACACTAGTTGGGGAATGAGCTCACATCTTAGATTATCAGAAAGGTCTCCCTGGTAAGCTCGTACACTAGCCTCGATCCTGATTCTGAGGGACTCCTCTCTTCGGGACTCTAGGATTTACTCGCTCCAATTCCTCAAGCTGTTTGTAACTTAGATATTCTCCCACTGATTATAGGCAGTGTCTTTAGCCTAAACAGGTCCACAGCTGTGTTGATCGATAGTTGTGTGATGTTTCTGAATTCGTTCATGGCTACAGTGGCCGCCACTGTTGTATATCTTATACACTCATGGAAATTGAAATAAGAACACCGTGAATTCATTGTCCCAGGAAGGGGAAACTTTATTGACACATTCCTGGGGTCAGATACATCACATGATCACACTGACAGAACCACAGGCACATAGACACAGGCAACAGAGCATGCACAATGTCGGCACTAGTACAGTGTATATCCACCTTTCGCAGCAATGCAGGCTGCTATTCTCCCATGGAGACGATCGTAGAGATGCTGGATGTAGTCCTGTGGAACGGCTTGCCATGCCATTTCCACCTGGCGCCTCAGTTGGACCTGCGTTCGTGCTGGACGTGCAGACCGCGTGAGACGACGCTTCATCCAGTCCCAAACATGCTCAATGGGGGACAGATCCGGAGATCTTGCTGGCCAGGGTAGTTGACTTACACCTTCTAGAGCACGTTGGGTGGCACGGGATACATGCGGACGTGCATTGTCCTGTTGGAACAGCAAGTTCCCTTGCCGGTCTAGGAATGGTAGAACGATGGGTTCGATGACGGTTTGGATGTACCGTGCACTATTCAGTGTCCCCTCGACGATCACCAGTGGTGTACGGCCAGTGTAGGAGATCGCTCCCCACACCATGATGCCGGGTGTTGGCCCTGTGTGCCTCGGTCGTATGCAGTCCTGATTGTGGCGCTCATCTGCACGGCGCCAAACACGCATACGACCATCATTGGCACCAAGGCAGAAGCGACTCTCATCGCTGAAGACGACACATCTCCATTCGTCCCTCCATTCACGCCTGTCGCGACACTACTGGAGGCGGGCTGCACGATGTTGGGGCGTGAGCGGAAGACGGCCTAACGGTGTGCGGGACCGTAGCCCAGCTTCATGGAGACGGTTGCGAATGGTCCCCGCCGATACGCCAGGAGCAACAGTGTCCCTAATTTGCTGGGAAGTGGCGGTGCGGTCCCCTACGGCACTGCGTAGGATCCTACGGTCTTGGCGTGCATCCGTGCGTCGCTGCGGTCCGGTCCCAGGTCGACGGGCACGTGCACCTTCCGCCGACCACTGGCGACAACATCGATGTACTGTGGAGACCTCACGCCCCACGTGTTGAGCAATTCGGCGGTACGTCCACCCGGCCTCCCGCATGCCCACTATACGCCCTCGCTCAAAGTCCGTCAACTGCACATACGGTTCACGTCCACGCTGTCGCGGCGTGCTACCAGTGTTAAAGACTGCGATGGAGCTCCGTATGCCACGGCAAACTGGCTGACACTGACGGCAGCGGTGCACAAATGCTGCGCAGCTAGCGCCATTCGACGGCCAACACCGCGGTTCCTGGTGTGTCCGCTGTGCCGTGCGTGTGATCATTGCTTGTACAGCCCTCTCGCAGTGTCCGGAGCAAGTATGGTGGGTCTGACACACCGGTGTCAATGTGTTCTTTTTTCCATTTCCAGGAGTGTATATAGTCTGAAACTTTTTCCATTGTTTGGATTGCGGTGCCTGGATATTTGAAATTATTAACCCTCTTGAGTAATTTTCGATTGAATATGACGTTCTCTGCTTCAGTGAGTCTTCCTCCTTTCCTGAACACTGCCAACTCCGCCTTCTCTTCGTTTATCCTGACATCGTTTCGCTCTGCCCATTCGTTTAGAGTATTTTGCGCTACTTGTAGTTTGTCTATATCTGTCGCTGCGATGGCTCTGTCATCAGCGTATAAATACGTGCTTGTTCCTGCCATTCCGTTCGTGGTATCGTGAGCGAGGACATTAAACAAGATAGGGCTGAGTGGATCCCCTTGGAGGACATTTTGACAGCTGCTTTCATTTCGCATAATTTATGCTTGTCAGCGGGGCACTGACTCCGCTTAAAACGACTGTGCAAAATTCTGTGCTTTCTCAGCAACTTCCTAATACGTTCGTTGTACCAAGGTGGATCCTTTCCGTCCCCTACATTTTGCTAGGCACGTACTTCTCTAGCACGTGGTGAACAATACCTTTAAATTTCTACCAATGATGCTCAATATCTTTGTGTCCCGCGGTGAATGCTTGGAGCCGACTATGAAGATATTCATTAATGACACTTTTATTTGCTTTGCCAAACATGTAATTTTTCCAGTCAATGGATGCCAGATTAAAGTCTCCATCTATAGCTAATGGATAATTAGGATATTTATTTCTTATGTACTCTATACTCTTCCTGAAACGATCTGAGACGTTTGTTGCGGATGCTTGTGGTCTACAAAAGCATCCTAACACAACGGTCAATCATTGTCTGATGGACAGCTTTATCCAGACTATTTCACAGTCTGACGCAATATCGATCTCAACTGCGTTTAAACAGCTTTTTAACTGCAATGAACACACCACCTCCCATAGCATCAGTCATATCCTTCCTAAACGTTGTACAGTCCAAGTTAAAGATTTCACTGCCATTTATGTCTGGTTTTAACTAGCTATTGGCATTGCTACTGTTTATTTCTGAGAGTAACTTGGGGATCTTGCTACAGACACTTGGACAATTTACTAACATGAGATATAGCACACTTAAAACGTCTGGAATGACCTCTTTAGGCAAAATTACAATTTTTACAGTTGGCACACCCACATCAGAGTCATGAAATAGTAATTTTCCAGGCCAACGGTTTGTTTCCCGTGGGGAAGAACCTAACCTAAGAAACCCCCATGTGGACGCCACAAGTACTGGGCTACCCATGTTGCTGCTTCCTGTGTGTACTGCCCCCGTGATCTACCCCATAGCGTAGTTCGAGGAACCTGCAACCATTTTCGTCGCAGTATATTCGATATCAGGGTCGTTTTACTCATTCTTCCTGTTATTTCCTCCAGTTGGTCTATTAAAACCTTTCTGTTGACTCGGTCGAATGCTTTTAGTAGTCGACGAAAATCACATATAGTTTTCTTTTACGTATTCCTTTCGTCTGTTTTATTTGTTCCAGCAGGTTTTCTACCGTCAGCGTCCTGGACCATCCCTCACTGTCCTTAACTGCCCAGTCCATTTGTCACCATTAAGAGTACTACGACTGGAGCAGCGCACCGTTATCAGCGCAGTACAGGCTCGCACAAGTGTCTTCTGCAGTAAATCGTCAAACGTAGTACTAGGAGTAGTAAGAGGCTTTGCCAATATACTTAGGGTAAAAGCTGTCTAGTCGTTTGAGGTATCGAGTTACACAGTGATGTGAGGATTACTAGTACCCGAGACCCGGCGGTGTCACTATAATGTCCCTTTGGGGGGCGTACTGTATCTACATAAAAAATTGCGGGGGTTCGAGTGGAAACTACAAGGAATAAATTTATTTGCCAGGAATACAGCACAATATTTTATTGATAACTGTTTCAACACTCTGAGCCGTGCGTGGCTCGTGTTTGCGCCATCTCTTATTTAACACCCTGTTTTTATCGTACTGCCGCCTCGTTATGTTAATTTTCAATTACAGGTGTCACTGAATTCCGGCCTTGACTGCCCGTGAGCGGTAGCACCAGCACTTATCGATATACACCGTGCCCTATTATCTTTGCTGGACTGCTATTACTTCCTGGTCGTCGTGTGTCGTCCAACGAGTTGGAATGCGCCAGCGGTGGAGTTCGGACGAGACAGTCGGACAGTTGGGACGCGGCAGAAGTTCGGTCGGGTAGGAGTGGCAGTGAGGTTCGAATAGCCATGACTCGCTCTACCGTTACCGGCACGTATTGCTTCAGTGGGGACGGTCTTGGTTGATCGTCGGTTGGTCGGCTTACCGGACGACGTGTATTTGCTCGCCGATCGCTTTTTGATCGGCGGTGTGTGTCTCAACTCGTGGTTCGTCCTTGTGATTGAATAGTCACTGCTTTAGCATTGGTCGCGTTCTTAATTCAAGTGTTTGTGAAATTCTGCGTAGCCTGTGATGTCGACTGCCCAGTTATTTTAGTGCTGTCTCCGTGCTAACCGGTACCAGTTGATCGGTTGGCGCAGTCGCGTCGTAGCACCATTGGGACATGCAGCGGCAGGGAGACGCGGATAGCCATCACTCGCCGATGATTACCGACACTCATGATTTGAGTGGGGGAAGACATTGGTTGATCGTTGGTCGGTCGTCTTGTCGGACGACGTATATTTGGCCGGCGATCGCTTATGGGTTGGCTGTTGTGTGCCAACTCGTGATTCGTCGATGTTTTGCTCAGTGACTACCGTTGGCATTGTCTAGCTCTTCGTGCAAGTGTTCGCACAACTGTGTGTAGATTTGTAGTTTGACTGACACGTTATTTAAAGATTGTCGGCGTACTGGCTTTGAATTGGTCGGTTGGCGTGGAGTAGCGAGGAAGGACAGGATAGCCATCACGCTCCCGACGATTGTCGACACACACGTTTCAGTGGCCTCAACATTGCTTGGTCGTTTGGTCGATTGTCTGATTAGACGACGTGTATTTGGGTTGTCCACAGCTTATGGGTTGTCTGTGATCCGCTGTTAGCATCGTTCGACTTTTGGTGCAGGTGTGGAGCGGAAGTGATCTTGATCATCTGTCCGCTGACTGTCGGGCGGTCGGGTTGTCGTCGGATCGTGAGTGGTTGGTCCGACTCCATGTCTCTCCTAAGCGAGCGCTAGTGTTTCAATTGCAGGCCGAGCCTCGAACATCTGGGCGCCCTTGTGTGTACTGCCTTATTTTGTTTTAATTTGTTCTTGTTGTTGGTATTTGTATGGCTTCTAGCCAGTTTCTTTTAAATTAGAGTTGTTTTTTTTACTCTTGAGGCCTTCAGTCTACTTTAAGGTACTGTTTCACATAAGCCCTTTGCCGTTTTAAAAGATTTTTGAATTTTTAAGTCTCTGGCCTTCAGCTGATTTGAATTTAACTTGTTCACTTTAGCTTAACTAAAGAACTGTTTCAAGATATGGCTTGCATTTTTAATTTCTGATTATGCTCGTGCTTTAAGCTATTGGCCTTCACCCGTTTTTAAATTAAAGTGTCTCTCAGCCGGTGATTAAGTCCCAAACATTAAAGCTGTGTATTAAAAATTTTTTTTGTGCTCTTATAATGTTTGATGAAATAATAAAGTTGTACGTTCTAGTGTAACTGACAGCCGCTTATTTAGGCCTCTTTTCCACATTTATTCTATCTGTCCTGTCCTCCGGGTTAAGCAGGGCATTTCAAACACTTTTAAAATAGTAAACAATAAATAAAACACTTATGAAAATTTAAAAAAAGAACATTAGTAATTACCCTGAAGGCTGTCAAATGATAAGATGATATTACAGTCTCTTAATTACCCTTAAGGCTGTCAAATGATAAGATGACATTACAGTCTCTTTTTTTAAAAAAAGAAAAAAGATAAACGTGCCATTGGCAATGCTTGCACAGAAGGTGACTTTCTGCGTCAAAGAATTATGTTATGTATGTTACAAATAAATACAAATAGTAACGATTTTTAAAAGGAAATGCACCAGAGATACCCAACAGATCGGCGAAATACGAAGATGAAACTACCTGCACGTAAAATTCCTTAACTTAGTAACTACAGATAATAAAAGTATACTTCTTTTTTAAACTCCAAGAACGTTCAGAACCTAGTCACCACAAACTGCTTTTCGCTTGTTATCGATAGTCCAAAAACTTCACTGATATACGTCGATCCGAGACCATTATCGGTCAACCTCGCTAACCACACAGAATGTGTAAAGTTCACAAATTGCTCACCATGTAATGTTTGTTAGCAGTACCCCCTTCAGTTTCGTAACAGATGTAGTCCCACATTAGTAAAGCCACGCTGCCTTCCTTTCAGAGAAACGTTTTCCACATAACCAGCGCGGCTCTAATATCAACACGGAGGTGGATGTAAGTCCTTCACGCGGCCTCACATATATTCACCGTCCGAGCCGGCTTTTGGTGTTGGAACCAGCCAGCAGGCACGAGGAAAACTCGGCATACTCGCTGCAGTAGCAGACTTCCTTTTGCAAACTGGCGGAGCCACTAAAAGCGCTTTCACAGCAAGTGCACCCTCTCGGCATGTCAGAGAAGCAGCACATCTCACACAGCAAAGATAGTGGAGCGTAATGACCGTCGATAGGAGCACTTTCAAGGGGCAGCAACTGTCCAAGAACTGAGATGTGCTCAAGAGACACGCGGAAGCATCGTCAACTTTCACTCGTTTGCTATGGTGAGAAGAATCGTGGAGAGACGAATACCTTTTCTCGTAGAAGGGAAACATTTGATAAGGGCATGGGATACATTCCCGGCAAAGGAATCGCTGGTATCTGAATTTCTCTTCGAACCATTGTTCATTCCCTTGGCGCAACACACGCCCATCATTCATAAGACAACTTGTAGCTAACATATCCATGGTGCTTAGTATTTCTCATGGTATGAAATGTGTTGTAGAGCAACGCGCTAGCACCTTCAATGGTTACTCACGAAGCGTGGAAGAGAAAATATGCCAATGCAATTATTAATATTTTAGTCTCCCGGTTCCGACCACCTATCATTTGGAACGTCGCTGAAAACTCAAGGGGAACCTTATAAGCCTGAGGGCACCTATGAATGACAATGAGCAAGCGTACTACGCTCTGCAGCTTTCTGTAGGCAACGATTCGATGACTTACTCATTCACTGTACGGATAATGACACTGAATAATTCAACAGAAGGGCCAGCCCCGCCCTGGGGGCTCTCGATCACTTGCCTCAGGAATTTTCTTTGGTGGAATGAGAAAGTGTGCTTCTCCCATATAGGGTTAGTGGGGTGGGGGAGTTTTTCTTGCTTTAATATGCAGGTGCTCGTCCACTTTCGTTGTAGGTATGGAGCTTCATCCTGACAGATGTCTGTTGACTCAAAATACGAGGGCGGTTCAGAAAGTAACCTCCGATTGGTCACAGTGCGGGTTGCGGGGGGGGGGGGGGGGGTAGCGACGCCATCTGTGCGTTCACGCACTCAACAGGTCAGTCGGCATCAAGCCGTGGTCGAGTGAACGTCGTACCTGCGCTAGTTTGGTTTTTGTGGCAGTTTCAAATGTGTGCTGCAATAGAAAATCCCGCCAAATGTGAAGTGCGTGCTGTCATAAGGTTTTTTACAGCCAAAGGATATTCTGCAGCAGCTATTCATCGTGAGCTTTGTGCCGTGTACGGACCAAGAGTTATGAGTGAAGGAGTTGTCCGTGAATGGGTACGTTTATTTAAAAGTGGACGAGAAAACGTTCATGATGAAGAGAGGAGTGGTAGACCATCATTGGTGATTGACGAACTCGTTCAGACAGTTGATGCAAAAGTTCGTGAAAATCGACGTTTCTCAATGTCGGAGTTGTCTACTGGTTTTCCACAGATTTCTAAGACTCTCTTGTACGAGATAGTGACAGCAAGATTGGGTTACCGTAAGTTCTGTGCACGATGGGTGCCCAAAATTCTTACCGACCACCACAAAACTCAAAGAATGGCCTCTGCATTAGACTTTCTGTCACGTTATGAGGACGAAGGAGAACCATTGTTAAACAGAATCGTGACCGGTGACGAAACCTGGATTAAGTATGTGAACCCTGAGACAAAAGAACAATCAAAGATGTGGGCACATTCAAATTCGCCTACCAAACCAAGAAAAGCCTCGCAAGATTTTTCTGCCAGAAAACTGATGGCAACGGTGTTTTGGGATGCCAAAGGGGTGTTGTTGGTTGAATTCATGGAACGTGGTACGACCATTAATCAAGACGTGTACTGTGAAACAATAAAAAAGTTACGACGGGCTATACAGAACAAACGCCGTGGTATGCTGACTTCCGGTATCGTTTTTTTGCACGATAACGCCCGTCCTCACTCTGCTCGCAGAACAACGGCCCTTCTTGAGTCCTTCAAGTGGGACGTTATCAACCATCCACCTTACAGCCCAAACCTGGCGCCAAGTGATTATCACCTCTTCATGCATTTGAAGAAATGGCTCGGGTCACAGCGGTCTGATGACGACGAAGACCTCAAAGATGCGGTCACAGGCTGGCTCCAGGCACAAGCGGGTGATTTTTATGCAGAAGGAATTTCAAAGCTTGTGAAGAGATACGATAAGTGCCTCAATCGCTATGGAGACTATGTAGAAAAATAATGCAAAGATGTAGTTGTAAGATGTATATATTAAAATATTTTTATTTAACTTGGTGTATTTTTTTAAATCAACCGGAGGTTACTTTCCGAACGGCCCTCGTATCTATGATAACCGGTTTACTAAGGATTTCTGTATAATAAATATCGGAGATTGCATTGTCAGAAATAACCAGGCCGATGTCTGAATACTAAAAGCATGCCTGCTACGAAGCTATTAGTAAATGGAGAAGCATACAACACCTATCTCAAAATTATGGCTCGTAACTTTTCTGAGCAAAATACAATAGTATCTCCTCCTTTTTTTAACCATCTAGATGTACTCTGTTAACCTAGACATCATATGTCTCAAAGGATCAATTTAGCCTCTATACGCCCATTATGAGCCGAAGTAAGGGGCGGTCAAGAAGTTTCCCGCAGAAGGCGTTGCTGTTGCTTATAAGAAACGTAGCGCGACTCCGACTCGGGTATATGAGCACCGAAATGCAGGCAGGGGATCTGTGTCCTATACATCTCTTTATCTCTTTCCTACGTACGTGCGGAAAATACAGCAGTACGAACTATTGAGGCGTTATTACCAAGAGCGTACTAACAGGACCAACGTGCTGTTATGCTTTTCTTGTCTGCCGAAGGACAAGCAGCGGCAGACATCAGTCGGAAAATGAAGAACGTGTATGGGGCAGCATCTCTGTCGAAAATCACCATCGTGTAACCGTGCGCCAAATTCCGCGCTGGTTGAGATTCGACACAGGTCGCCGTCCGATCTGGGAGGACAGCCTCACTGTTGCTGGCGACTAAATCAGGTGACACCACTGGAAACCGGAGTCTAAAGCGTCGGCGATGGGGTGGTGTCATTTACCGTCGGTGCAGTGATGTCATCTTTCGTCCCCTCGTCAAGCCATCCGCAGGAAACGTAGTGCTCACCGTGTTCTTTGATTACTGATGCCATTTCCTTTGGATTTAAAAGCACCTGAAGCGGTATGTACTGCGAAACGCTAGGTAAATTTTGGCGCGCAATTAAGGCGAAACATCACTTGGGAGACGGGTAGCTGACTTACAGTTCTGAATACGCCCCATGCCATTATGACGACTTCGGCCCCTAAAAAAGGCTTTGAAGGCTCGACGAGTCCTGTTGACAGGGGTTTGCATCAGGCACTTAGGGAGTTCTTCACACTGCAGGACACGGTGTTTTACAAACGCTTTTCTTTAATATAGTGAGGCGAAAGGAGCAGAAACTTCATTGTAACAACAGTATCTGTATCAGCACTGGAGGGAGATCGGTCAGCTGTTATCCGTCGCTGCTTGCATTGTTTGCTATCACCGGTGAATGAGGCGTGGGCCTCTGTTTTCCTCCTGCTGGACGCGCTTGCATCACGTGTAGCTGGTGTGCCATGTTGGACTCTTGAGGGTTGGCAAGCAGGATGAGATAACCCTTTATCTATCCTCTCTGTTCAAACTATTAGGTTTTTTAAATTATTTCTATGTCTTCTCCTTTCTTGCATTCCGTCAAAGCCGGCTGCTTAGGCAGTACGTGGATTTCGTTAAATCTGATTTCCTTGCCGCTGTGTTTCCGGTGTTCTGCCACTGCAGACTTGCTGTGCTGCCACAGACTGATGTTGTGCTCACGTTCTCGTATGAACGTCGCTATTGGCCTGCCAGTCTCAGCGATGTGTACTTCTACACATTGCACACGCCTAGTGTGTAAAGCATCTATCTTGTCCTTTGTGCAGCCTGGCACATTCTGGTTCTTGCGGCTGCTGCTTTTGAACCAACGAACCACCTACATTCTGTTTCACTCTTTCATGCCCACGATGCTGGTTCAAAAAACGTGGTCGACAGGTTCGCTATATGGCCTCATGGTGAAAAGTAGCTACTCAGCTGCCACAATTTCTGGAATAAAATGCACGGGAAGATACAGTTCGCGCTCGAGGTAGAGAAAGATGGTACAATTCCATTCCTGGAGATGGTAGTACACAGTACAATGGACGGCACACTAGGGCGCAGGGTATACCGGTAGCCCACACATACGGACAGATATTTGCACACCCAGCCCAATCATCACCTTGTGCAGAAGAAATAGGTTCTTTGGCCACCGGTGTGTAGTCTCTAAATGATACTGGAAACTTAACAGCCGGCCGCGGTGGTCTCGCGGTTAAGGCGCTCAGTCCGGAACCGCGCGACTGCTACGGTCGCAGGTTCGAATCCTGCCTCGGGCATGGATGTGTGTGATGTCCTTAGGTTAGTTAGGTTTAAGTATTTCTAAGTTCTAGGGGACTGATGACCACAGATGTTAAGTCCCATAGTGCTCAGAGCCATTTGAACCATTTTAGCCAAACTTAACAAATGAGCTCAAAACGCCTCGTACAACGTTCGTGGCAATTGGAAAGACCCTATATTCATCCGAAAAATCAAGGTATTAAACAAAGGAAAGCGAGATAGGCAGCAAATCGATAAACTACAGCCAGCAGAGCGCTTTTATTACGTGAAATATGTCACTGTACCAATTTGTTATCTCCTTCGCCCTGTTGGTGTCCAGCCTGTCTACCACAGCAGTTGCAAGATCCATCATACGCTAGGTCCCACGAAGTGCAAGACAGACGCCTTACACACTGCAGGTGTGTACAGAGTAGAATGTAATGCAGAGAAGTATACAGCGGTGAGCCCGCAGGTCGATAGCAACAGTCATACGAGAATATGAGCGCTACATTCGTCTGTGCGGCACAGCAAGACTCCAGTGGCAGAATACAGCCAAGACAGCGAAAGGAAATCAAATTTAACGAAACCTACGACTGGTTTGACGAAGCGCATGTTCAGAGAAGTCATAGAAATAATTAAAACCCACTAAATGCATGGAGCCTGCCGGTCCTCAGAGTGCAACAGTCCACGCCAACAACACGAGACCCGATCGCTACCGGCGAGTAACTGGCGCCGCGCGGCCTGCGTCCAGCAGTAGGGAAACAGGAGGCCACGCCTCATTCGCCGATGACCACCAGTCATAGCGAACAACGCAAGAAGCGACAGGTAACAGATGATACCCACTCCCTCCACCGTAGCAACCTATTATAATTAAAGTCCCACTCCTTCCGTCTGAGGTCTTGACTAGGGCATCCCGTCGGGTAGAGGAAACATCATGCTGAGTGAGCAGCAACGACGAAATATAAGCGGCTCCACACAGCGACAGCACACCAGTAGACCGAGAAGAAGGCCACTGTGATCATAGCTGAAATTGTGGTACCCGAGCATAGTTATTTAGTGTTACGCGGAACGATTCTCAGAAATTTTTATGTCTCCATCAGGCAATGCTGGATCCAAGCACAGGACAGAGGAACACTACACTGAATGAAACCCACGGGCAGATTTTTATATTACACATGTGAAAAGATGTGCGTTTTCGAAGTAATTACTCTTACTTTGTTCATTGTTTTTCCTCATCCCAATACAATACTTTAGTTTTGTCGTCCCCAGTTTCTTATTCCGGCATCACTTGCATCTAAGATCTGTTTGAGGAGAACAGTTTATGATTTTGAGCAGTTAGAATACAAGCGACAATGAAACTCATTCTCTAAGGTGTGATTGTTGATCACTGGTTTGATGGACCAAGAACAGAATTTCTATTAATTTTTTCGGTCAAACTCCTAAAAACTTAGTACGGCAAAAAAATGATGGCAATTCATTATCGTCTTACGACAGATGCACTAAAGTAATCCTTGCTTTCAGATAATTTACAATCCGACCGTGTCCGCTTTATGGCCTTAAAACGATATAATTAATGAATGTGGTACCAGTTGTATAATCATCCTCATACCAAATACTATTAAATCGAGCAAAATCGGACATACAAACACTTATCAGTTACGGAGGTCCTATTATAAGCACCATTTACAGTTCCTATTAGCGATTTGAGCGAAGTTATGATTTTACGCAGTTACTAAGGCGACGACCGCCGTTATTCGTTCGGTATGAGATGACTGCTGTCCGGCGTCAGTGCCTATAGTAATGATAGCAGCATGAAAAATTCATAGAGACGACTGCCACTGCGCATGGCAGCTGATGAAAAGATCTACGATAGTTTAAACCCTTATGTTAAAGTTGCTACAAATACACGTAGCATCTTACATCGAAGTAGCGATGAGTTCTTTGGAGTAGCACGTACCCTAAGGTTTCAGAGTAATAAAATATCTTTGCAAATTGTGCTTCTTTAAGAAATATATCGTTTTGATGTAAAAGGCAGCGTGTATACTGTTGCGTCACCAAATAATTTCATGAAAGAAATAATCCACTCAATGCATATATGTGAATGGAATATAAAGAGTAATGTAAATTAAGAGTAAACTAAAATTTATAAAATAAAATGCCTTCTTCTTAACAGGAATAAATCTAAACATGTCTGAATAATCGAAACCGATGATCAAACAAAATTAAGTCATAATTTTAAATGTTTGACTGTCAGTCATAGTAATGAGTCGTTTTTGCTTCTTGAACCCTTTGTCTGAGTTTATTTTCCGCTTGCTGCTATTCATAACTAGATATTGCTTCTCTGGGCCAGACGGTACAAGAATCGTGGTTTCAGACTTCCCAAAATCTACCATGTTCGACTTTCAGCGATGCTACAAATTTTCATCCTGAATGTTTTACCAATAAGGACAGAAGGTATGTAAGTATTGAATTCCAGACAACCAGCCTGTAGTAGAAAGGCTCATTCCAAATGTCTCGCCCGCCGGAGTGACCGAGCGGTTCTAGGCGCTACAATCTGGAGCCGCGCGACCGCTACGGTCGCAGGTTCGAATCCTGCCTCGGGAATGGATGTGTGTGATGTTTTTAGGTTAGTTAATTTTAAACAGTTCTAAGTTCTAGAGGACTGATGACCTCAGAATTTAAGTCCCATAGTGCTCAGAGCCGCCGGCCGGAGTGGCCGAGCGGTTAAAGGCGCTACAGTCTGGAACCGCACGACCGCTACGGTCGCAGGTTCGAATCCTGCCTCGGGCATGGATGTGTGTGATGTCCTTAGGTTAGTTAAGTTTAAGTAGTTCTAAGATCTAGGGGACTTATGACCACAGCAGTTGAGTCCCATAGTGCTCAGAGCCATTTTTTTGCTCAGAGCCATTTGAACCAAACGTCTCATGAGGAGAGAACGTGTTAGAGCTAAGTGTGTAACACATCGCTCTTATGCCGACATTGTGTTAAAACTTCTAAACTGATGCTAAAGGTATCTTATAATGAAACTCATTAATACCTTGCTTTCCATAGTCATCATCAAGGACCAGGGGGGGGGGGGCAGGGGGGGCAGAAGGGTTAGTGACAAATAGTGGTAGAGACTACCCTCCGCCAGCACTGAACGGTGGCTTGCGGAGTGTCTAAGTAGATATAGATGTAGATCGTAAGTCGAATAACGAAATGACAAATAAGGCTTTGGACTGCTCTGCTATAGACGATTCTAAGTAAGACGTAGATCGGAGACACATGTTTTTGTGTTAGCGTACTGCGAAGCACGTATTCCGTTTTTTGGATTGATCTACACTGATCAGCCAAAACATTATGACCACCCACCTGATAGTCGGTATGTTCACGTTTGACACGGATAACAGCGGCGACCCGCCGTGGCATGGAAGCAACGAGGCCTTGGTAGGTCAAGGCCTTGTCAGGTCACTGCTGGGGGTTAGCACCACATCTGCATACACAAGTCAGCTAATTTATGTAAATTCCGGGAAGGGGAGCGACGAGCTCTGACGCCAAATTTGGTTACATGCTGAGTGTGTTCCATAGGGTTCAAATCTAGCGATTTGGTGACAGCACATCAATTAGAACTCGTCGCTGTGTTCCTCGAAACACTCCATTACATGCCCGGTCTTATGACACGGTTCATTATCCTGTTGAAAAATATCACTGCTGTCGAGAAACATTATCGTCATGAACGGATTTACATGGTCGGCAACCAGCCGTCATGGTGCCTTGCACGATCTCCACTGGACCGATGGATGCCTACGTGAATATTCGCTATAGAGCCTCTACCAGCTTGTGTAACTCCGCAGTACTGGTGTGAAGTAGCTGTTCCCCTGGAAGACGACGGATTCACGCTCTCCCTTCGTCGTGATGATTCGTCAGACTATGCAACGCTCGGCCGCTGCGCCAACGTCCAGTGCCGGTAGTCACGTGGCAATTTGATTCACAGTTGGCGATGTCGTGGTGTCACGGTTAGCACATAGGTGGGTCAACAGCTGCAGAGGACCTTTCTTAGCACTTCTGTGCGCTGTGTTCAGACACACTTGCACTCTGATCGATGTTATTTCCACAACAGTTCGCTACCTGCCTTGTTTTACCAGTCTTCCCAGCCTACAACGACTGAAATCCGTAATGAGGAATGGTCGCCCAACCCCAAGACGTGTGGACGTGGTTTCATCTTGGTTTCGCCACATGTTGAAGACTCTCACCACAGCACTCCTAGAACACACGAGAAGGCATGCCATTTCCGAAATGCTCGTGCTGAGCGTCCGGGCCACCGGAATCCTCCCTCGGACAAACTCAGACAGGTCGCTCTTCTTCCCCATTCTATACACAGACAGCACACTCACTGATACTACATGCATCCTACTTGTGTCTCACTAGCAGTTATTACTTGCCAGGTAAAGCAGCTATCACCTGTGCGGGTTTATATAGATAGTACGTCGGTGGTCACTGGCTGATATATGGACGAGGTCATGTTTATCAGACAGTTCTCTTGCAATAATCTGATCGTCGTGCGCCAGAATAAGAAACCATAATTACTATCAAGAGGTGCCTCCAAGACAAATCTAATAAATTTTTTAAATACACAAGCAGGTACCTGAGTTATTTCTGTGTACCAACTTTGTGTACTGCTCTGCTAAACTTTAGAACGAAATAGATTAATTAAAATAACATATTAACTAGTCTACGGACACGAATGAAAGGGCGGGAGCGGTCTGCCAGAGGTCTCCCAGTCGTGCACAGTAAACAGGGTGAGACATGGCGTGAGATCAGCGTGACTATGGCGTCAAGTGACGTCGATCCCTCAACACGAGCCAGTTACGGTGTACTGTGACGGTATTGGCCATTATAACATGGCCCGGATATAGCATCTGGGTGACTTCACACGGGGAAGAATCATTCTGAAACGGGACGATGGACGAAGTGTGACAAGTGTAGCCCAGGAGTGTGGTACTGCTCACAACATGGTTTCATCTGCATAGGGAGCTTTACGAACCACCGACACTGTTGTCCAAAGGAGAAGAGGTGGTCGACCACGGTCGGGGTAACCGCTAAATACTGCAGAAAGCAAGGAGCGACATACTTCAAACAACAGGGGCAACTGTAACCACGTTTAACACGACTGCAAGCCTAGCTATCTCACGCATCACAGTGACACGGCAACTGCATGGAGCGGGTCTCTTTGACTCGCCTTTGTTGTCACCAGCTCGTCGGTGACACAGTTTGCGACGGTGTCAACTGGGCTCGATCAACGAGGATTGGTGTCGTGGGCTACTTGGATGCGAGCAGATTCAGTATGAGCAGCGATTTTAGACTTACCCTCATATGGTGAGAGGTGGGAACATATAATACACCAAGGAACGTTGCCGCACATGACCGTTTTTGGGGTCCATGTGCTATGTGTTGGGAGGCATAATGTTATATGGGCGTGCTGACTGCCAAACTTGCCAGTCGGAGTGGCCGAGCGGTTCTAGGCACTACAGTCTGGAACCACGCGACCGCTAGGGTCGCAGGTTCGAATCCTGCCTCAGGCATGGACGTGTGTGGTGTCCTTAGGTTAGTTAGGTTTAAATAGTTCTAAGTTCTAGGCAACGGATGACCTCAGAAGACAAGTCCCATAGTGCTCAGAGCCATTTGAACCATTTGAACCTCCAAACCTTAGTACACTATTTGGTTGACGTTATTGTGACACTGGACTCCTTCCCTGTTTGCGTAACGCAGCACGTCTACATGCATCAAAGACTATCCAGCAGTTCTCAAGCGCTTTAGTGGAGGAATGAAACACCCGACCGCATGAACTCTTACCAGCTTTGTGTCCAGCAAGGAACCACGTTGTAGGGCATGCATTTCTGTCCATGGTGATGACACAGCATTTTATGTACCACGTCCCGCCATTTACTGTCCAATGACCCATAATAATCGTGATGACTTCAAGAAAAGTGTCATTTCTGGTCGCCTGATAGCATATTTCTTCAAGCCGCCTTCTGTGCTACACTGTAGCAATTCTTTTCATGTACGGAACAAGTGTCATCAGGGTAAGTTACTTGGCGTGATGTATCATGGGATAGCTTCTTTCGTCCTTAACCTTAGCACAGCAGTTACTTCCAGAATGTGGCACTGTGTTTAATGATGCAATAGACATCTGACGTGGAGGTTTTGAACGAAAACTATAAGCATTTGCAGGAAAGACACGGTATGTGTAACCAGTTGGGCATTCAAACAACAGCCCATAACGCTAGCATTAATGCTGAAAGTCATTTTGATGGTTTATCGTACGGTATAGAACACCAACTAATGTGGAAAAGTTCGAGGCTCTTGATGAAGAGATTAGTTCAGTTCAGAAATAAGCTGTGTCGTAAATACTACGTGATACAAAATATATGGTTGGAGTATTTTACACAGTAGAATTTGACATCGGAGCTAAACTGTATTAAAGAAATAAGTAAGGAAATGAAGTGGGAAGAACTGCAACTTTCCTTCTATTAATTAGGTAATAAAGGAATCCTGTACTAAAAAATACCTAGATAACTAAATGTAAAGTGTAATAGATTCACAGAATTTCGTGTCATATAATGTTTTACTACCTGTAAAGCAATGTTATCTGTGAAATGTAGATGAATACTTAGCCTCACATGTGAGGCACATCTGGCATGGAAAACATTTATCTTCCTCACTATGACATTACTGTATGTAAGAATAATATTAAAGCAATCATTACATGTGTCAGATAGCAGTAATAATGAATCAAGATCAGCCGGTACCCGAAAGATAGTCGTTGTGAGTAGTGAAAGATTTAAATCAAATACAGTAAAGAAAGCCTTTTAATACTAATATTCATTTCATAGAACAGTTTTCGTGTGTGCGGCCTTTTTTTTACATTCGTTATTGGGTACGAAAACGAATATGAACACGCACATTAATAGCGGCAATAATATGGCAGCACTTTAGTATGGTGAACTATAAGCACAGAAACTTCCAGTGATCAATGGTAACTCCTTAAGAGAAGTTATGAATAGAATTTAAAGCTGGCTCTACTACCAAATTCAAGTGACTTTCATAATTGTGGTATAGTAATAAGCAAAATTTGTTCGTATAAAAATTGGTTTTAACTCGAGCAACCATTGTATGGTAGAAACGACTTTGTAATCCCAACTGATGCTTTGAGTCTCCTCAGACTCACCGCTTACTGCGATTAGAATCTCGTATAACTGAAGGAAGAGTTGCTCTTCTTGTAGTGGCTCTGTTAATTAGTCGCTAAATTCCGTCTATTCAAAGTTAAATTGCTCCTTCCAGACGACCAGCGTTTCTGGAAGTAATTTAGACTTTCTATTAGAACTTCCTCGTTGCGCTGTTGACATTCCGATGTAATGCGTTTACGAAACAATCCGCGTTTCGTCACCTAGTCTGGCTTAATGTTCCAAAATTAATAAATAATTGGCCTTTACAATGTTTTTTTTCTTTATTATAACTGCAGCTCTTTAAGAGAACGGGTAAGTTTTAAAGTGTTAAAATACTAATATCCAAATTATGGGAAAGGACTGTTGTACACTGCAGATGTTAGAAAAGTTTGTGGTGTGTTTGAGACAAGTATTGGTGTCACTGTAATAAGTACAAAGTATCTCCCTGCACTGCAATTTGAGGGGCCTACACTTTTTTCGAAACGATGACTTTTGAAGAACTAGGGCTATGTATTTCTTTGTTCATTAAGGGATTGGGGGAAGGTATAATTTCGTTAGTGTATTAGTATATGCTTTAGAACGCTTGTACCCGATAGATAAAGCAGTCCAGAATATGAATATTGAAAAAAATCTAAACTGTGAAGATCGTTAATTTCATTTACTCATGTTGATGACCGGTTTCAACAATTCTCTGTTGCCATCTTCGAATCTATAATTACTTCTTTACATGATCTCCTCTATCAGTACAGTAAGTGGTGCTGTATATAGTACAGCATAATTACTTTACTGATGGAGGAGATTATGTAATTATGTAAACACAGATCCGAGGATGGCAACAGAGAATTGCCGAAAAGTGGTGCTATACATTGTATAATACCACAGATCGCGCCACACTGACGATGTCAGAAGGGTAAAGTACAGAATATGTGTGTCGCCCTTCTCAACCTGAAAAAGCATGGTGTAGAAGGTGTCTTTCTGCTGGTACCAGGGCACAGGTGAGGAAGTGTGGCTGCGTCTCGTCAAGTCAACAACGTAGCCATGGGGTGCCTCCTTCCAGCCACGCAGGCGGAAGAGGTCCGTCCTCCTTAGACGTCTTCGCTTAGGCCACAGCCTTTGACGCATGACTTCTTGCTCCGGAAAGAGTACTCTCTGATATGTGGTACCTGTGATGTACAGAACACAGTGCGCGACACTTTACTAGACTATACATTATTTTCAGATTAAAGAGCAGCAGCTTGTTTGCCGACAGATTTGCCCTTTATTTTAGCTGGCGATCAACAAATGTGGTCCGACGTCCAGAATTTTGTGAATTGTCCTACTTATACCAGAGATGTTACAACTATATTTTTCGTATGTTGTCAGGTCGGCAGGTTCATCCGTGTCTCTGGTATATAATCGGTCAACCATGTATTCCTGTGCATCTACCTTAGTTTCCTACTTAATTTTACTTAAGTTTGGGAACATTTGAACAGTTCTGACGCTGTCCTCCATGATGTGAGCTAGTGTGATTGCGCAGGTGATCATGGGTAAGATGGGATGAGAGTGCCAGCAGTGTTACCTCAGTTCGATTTTTAACATTTTTCTCGCATCTCCTCGGCTTTAACCACATTCGTTTCTACTAATCTCGTAACGGCACCCGATGCCCACAAACACACAGTATTAGTGTGTCGGCTATGTAGTGTCGAAGACAGTGTGTCAGAAGGCATGAGATTTGAGACAGTCAAATATCGGAGGGGAAGAAGTTTAATTAGTGGTTATGGAAAGGAAATGACAGGCTTAGAAATGAAGATAAAAATATTTGAGGAAGAATTCGTCGCAATAACTGTTTTTTGTCTCGGGATATACATATGTACAAATCAGACCCATTTACGTTAAATTAGAACATTTCTATTCATATCCTTTGGAATAGAAAATATTTTTCGTATCTCCCTCTTCTGCCAAAACAAATAAATATCTGGCAGTCCCACTCGTTAGCTCGCAACATATAACTGACCTCGTGGAAAGCATAGATTTTCTAGATTTCACACAAACATTTCGTTTTTGTCCCTGGCTCCGCCCATGGTGACATATGTCACGTGTAACACTCACACACGCTGACACAGACACACACACACACACACACACACACACACACACACACACACACACACACACACATACGCGCGCGCGTCCTTACTTCCTAGGAATTTTTCACCCAGCAGTTTAATCTGAATTCTGTTCTGAGGATACTTCCGGTTCTGCCAGTAGCTGATTTTCGTTTCCCGTAAGAGAACTTTTGCAGGCAACTGCCTGAGTCTCCTGTTTTTTTTACACCATGTGACGTTAGCTGTATCTGAGGTACTGAACCGTGTGGCATGCTCTTTGACGCTGAAACTAGATGCGGTTGATGCACTGATCAACATACGGGAGAAACACATTGATCTTCATACTTTTAAAGTAATCCATGTCAAGTAACTACAGGAAATAAATATAATAATGCGATTTTCGGACATTTCTATTTGTCGCAATTTTTCATCTTGAGCCCCACGTTTAGCGGTAATTGGGGTATCTTACTGTCAGAATATTTTTCTGCAAATAACGAGTCGCGTATATATCAAGTTTGATTTAAACTGTTTCCGGAGTTATTGAGTTAACTCTTTTACGTCCCATCTTTTACACGAAACCCTCAGGTATTTTTTCATTCACAAAGTCTTAACTGTGGTAATTTTTATCGACATTTCTGTAGGCGTGAATAGAAATGCTGAAACGTCCCTGTGCTCGTACCCCGCTCCCCTACTCCCTACTTTAGGATGGAAATATCGTCGTGACTCTCACCAGTGCGTCTGGTGACCCCGAAAACTAAGAATTCGTTATTAACATTAGTCGTTAACGAATATGTTTACATATCGCATTTTCTTTTCCCCAGCCTCACACCTATGCGTCATTACGCTAATTACTCCCACATTATATTCATGTAAATAATTTTACACTTAAATAGTCATGTATGAAAAGGGCTTAGAGCAGGTGCTTTGGGACGCGGAGGACCAGACCCTCGAACATTATTCACACAAAATAAAAGTTTTCCACCACTGCATAAAAAATTAGTGACAATTAAATGCCAGCAGACGCCCAGTAAATTAACCTTGACAATTGTGCAAATGAAGGCAGGACTCAAACCCTGCCCCATTTCATAATACTGGACGTGCTGCAATGAAGGATCTAGCTAAGTGACACCGTGACTAGTATTTCGAAAGCATAAAGTAGAAATACACTTTAACACACAGTAAACAATTCGAACAGTTGAAGTTCGCCAAAATCACAGTTTACATTGTTTCTAGGCAGATATATTTCAGACTAATCATTGAAGGTAGTAATAAACAATTTAAACGCACGAATAAAAGAAAACGTAAAAACAATAGTTCTTATAAGTCCCGACAGTAGAGCTCTTGAACAGAAAAGCAGCAACAGCAAGTACTTGAATTAGTTAAATCACAAAAATAAAAATCAAATTCCGTTGAAACAGGGATTTTATCCGACGGCAAGTTAAAACATTAAAAGCTATAAATTATGTCAATGGCTGTAAAGTCTTGAACAGTTAATGGGAGTAACGGTAGACCTGATGTAAGGGTACCAGAGCTGGTTTGAAACTTACAAAGACAGTACAAATGAGGCGAGTTTAATCAAATAAAACTAAGCTAAGCAGAGCGTTAACTAATAGAAGTTACCTTAATCACATACCGAAAATTAAGGACAAACGCTCTCGCTAAACAACGTCAAACCAGCTGCATTAAGCTATTCCTTCCATCTACCCTGCGACACAAATTGGTAAATCGCAAATTTAATTCTAAACTGCTTTCACAAAAACAAATAATAGGCAGAAACCACTGAAATGGGAAATAGTCCACTGCTTTCTGGCCTGTCGACAAATACAAACTACCAAGTAAACATAACTGTACTTACGTAAACAACGCATGGCAAACGGGACTGTTACGTATTTTAAAATCTGCTTCGCGGCACAAGCTCATTGCGACCGGCCAATTTCTGTACCGTGCTCACAGAATACAGTTCTTCGGTTTCAGCAGGGGCTGGCCCAAGTGGCCACTGGTACACCAGTCTTCTTCTGGCCGCCACTTGCGATTCGGCCAAGTGTAGGGCTGCCCAGCCCGTCTCCTGCGTGCACGCTCACGCAACTGCCGGTGCTGACCTCGTGGACTCAGTGGGGACCTCCTCTGAAGATCCCCATTCACTAGTCCGCTGGGAATGGAGTGGGCGCTCTAGTTGACAGTCACTATCTTGTCTGCTCACCGCCAGACCATTACACTTCTTTAGCCTGATGCTTCTTAAAACGGCTCGTAACCCGAAGCCACGCCTCAAAGAGCACAAGAGTGCACTTTCCTTTTCGCAAAACGGTGTTTGACCCCATTCTCAAGCTATTTCTTCAAGAACCACCCATTTTTTTTCTTTTTTTGCGTTTTGTCCGTAATTGTTCGTTTTTCGTTGTATTTGGTCGTAGCGGACGTCAGATGACATCTGTTGAAGTTCCGTGCCGGCACCCATTCCTCGTCCTTCCTGTTACTCTTCGCAGTGCTCGGGTCAGCAAAATCCATGGCCTGGCAACAAGGTGTCGAACATCGGCTGTTTACAAATCGCAGCTGACGTAAGTTTTTCACCCTCATAAGCCAAAGAACACCTAATCTCTCTCCCTCCGACTACCCTTACCCCACTGATTTACGACCAGCGTCCGGCCTAACAGGCACCACGTGTTTCCATTTTAGCTGAATAGGTCATCACGTAAAGAAATGCACAGTCCTAGCCTTCTGATTATTGCACATGCCGGATGCTAGTTGAAAAACCTGTCGACCAGCCAACTCTTCAGTTTCTGCGAAAGGCCAGTGCGTTGGGCCACGACGGCGCTGACACACAGTCACAATCGCTTGGCGACCCCCAGTTATCGTGGCCGGCCGCTTCAGAACGTTGTTCTGTGCAGCGGCTAGGGTTTTTAGATCTCAGGTTGGGCTGTCCCCTGGAAGCACCTCCACTGCCAATGGCTAGCAAGAAGCCCCTAGCTAGATGGCTCGCCAAAATTCGGCCAACTTCTCTATCCCCAGTACTGCATTCAAATTACTGCATTCTAAGAGTTTGATTTATTTTATGCGTCATTTGTGTCACCGATTGTGACGCCAAAGCTGCGATGACTCGATAGAAAGGATGAATAATTAGTGAGATTCAACTTAAAACGACAGACACCTACCTGCCATAGAACGACCTAAGACGTAGCAATGGCGTCGTCGGATCAAAGTAGCAAATTTACCAATCTGCTGGAGCTGTCTGCGTCAGCCATCTTATGCAGTCCCATATGCCATGGGTTCAAACGATGTGACCCTATGTGGCGTCGGAGAATAGGGGCGGGGTGTGTCCACTATATAGAGTGCCGCTCCCAGTGCAGGTATGTGGAACGGATCGCCACCGTTGAATGATCTTTCCGACTTCGTCGTTGGAATGGCCGTTAGATAATTTTTTTCATTTATTGATTTTCGACTCCCCCCTCTCCCCAGAGGGAGTGGTTGGGGGGGGGGGGGGGTTCGGGCGGGCTGACAGCAGCTTCATACGCTGCTCTATAACCGAGAGATGCGTTAAATAAACAATGGTAACATAATAAACAATATAAAAAAGGCGATAAAACGGTGACGTTGTTAACAACAGCCGGCCGCTCTGACCGAGCGGTTCTAGGCGCTTCAGTCCGGAACCGCGCTTCTGCTACGGTCGCAAGTTCGAATCGTGCCTCGGGCATGGATGTGTGTGATGTCCTTAGGTTAGTTAGATTTAAGTAGTTCTAAGTGTAGGAGACTGATGACCTCAAATGTTAAGTCCCCTAGTGCTTACGGCCATTTGAACGATTTTTTGTTAATAACACTCAAATGGCAGAAAGTTGCGGAATTTAAAATATAAAAACACAGCAGTGACGGCGGGTGAAGACGCACATTAAGTAGACAGGCACAACTGAAAACACGGCGACAGTCTGGTGCCTGTTTGGACAAGATAAGAAACACAACGAGCGACAGTATGGTGGCTGTTCGAAATACTGACATGGGACGCACAACAGTGAACATTCACAGAAAACAGCACTATAGATGACAGGGCAGCAGATGAGGGCAGGGGGAGGACCCGGATCGATGAGGTGGAAAAAGAGGGAAAGGGGGGAGGGGTAGGAGTGGAAAAGAAAGAAGGGGGGGGGCGATGGAGGAAGAGGACACAGGAAAGGGGGGTGGCATGGCTGGCGCGAGAAGGAGTGGGGAAGGTGGTGAAGGGGAAAGAAAAAGGACTCAAGGGAGAGAAGGGAGTCAAAGAGAGGACAGGAGGGGAAGAACAGGATGGAAGGGGGGGGAGGTAGCCCAGGGAAAGGACAGAGGGAGGGAGCAGGAGGTGAGGATCACAGTTGATAGGAGGGATAAGAGAGAGGTCATCATCTGGGAGTGGGAGTTGTTGGAAGCCGCCTCGGGAAAGGAGGTGAAGGGAGTAAAGGTGGAGGGTAGGGGGGCCACAACGGTGAAGAAGCGCCGTTAAATTCGCAGGAAGATATAGTCATATGAATCTGTCTTCGAGAACTATATCTCATGTCACTGAAACGTACAGTCTTGATGTATGGAATGATCACATCCACTAAACTATTGTACTGGATGGTGAATGTTCCACGGAAATGTAAGTAACATCTACTCTCTCTGAAGGGAAGGTATTAATTTGTAACGGCCGCTAGGTTTGTTGCCTGAACGCAGACGTAGACCCCGCCTGTTCAGGATCGATGGGACTACGGAATGAGCAAGGACGTCCCTCCGGGAATCATCCTTTCATCCTGTCCCTTCTCCTTGTCAGTGTTTTCCACATATGCCTTTCTTCTCCGTTTTTTATCATAACCTTCTCATTCTTTATCTTATCAATCCACCCTCTTTTCAACATTCGACTGTAGTACCACATTTCAAATACTTCGATTCTCTTCTGTTCCAGTTTTCCCACAGTCCATGTTTCATTGCCATACAAAACTGTGCTCCAAAAGCAGATTCCCAGAAATTACTTCCTAAAATTAAGGCCTATGTTTGATAATAGTAATCTTCTATTGGCTACGAATGCACATTGTTCCAGTGCTAGTCTATTAACTCCGTCCGTCATTGGTTACTTTGATTCCGTAACTCCAACTAGTTCGTGACCATCAATTGTGATGTTAAATTCTTCGGTGTTCTCATTTCTCCTACTGTTCATTACATTCGTCTCCTTTCGATTTACTCTCAGTCCAATATCTGTTGTCATCAAACTGTCCATTCCATTAAGCATATCATGTAATTGTTCTTTACTTTGACTAGGGACGGTAACGTCATCAGCGAATCGTATCATTAATATTCTTTCACCTTCAGTTTTAATTCTACTCCGGAAACTTTCTTTTATTTTAATCATTGCTTCTTTGATTTGCAGATTGAAAAGCAAATGCGCAAAACTACATTCCTGCTTTACACCCTTTCTAAACGAGGCACTTACATTTTGAGTCTTTTAGATAGTGTATGTTGCCCATTCCTTCCTATTACTTACCCTTATTTATCTCAGAATTTCCAAAATCTATCACCATTTTACACTGCTGAACGCTTTTTCCAGGTTGACAAATCCGATGAAGGTGTTTTGATTTTTCTTTAGTCTTACTTCCATTATCAACCGTACCGCCAAAACTGCTTCTGTTGGGTCTTTCCTATTCCTAAAGCCAAACTGATCGTCATCTAACACATCCGTAATTTTATTTTCCATTCTTCTGTGTATTAATCTTTTTAGTAACTTGGATGCATGAGCTGTTAAGCTGATGGTGCGATAATTCTCGCATTTGTCAGCTCTTGCAGTCTTCGGAAATGTGTGGATAATATTTTTCCGAAAGTCAGATAGTATATCTCTAGACTCAGAATTCTACACACCAACGTGAATAGTCGTTTTGTTTCCACTTCCCTCAATAATTATAGAAATTCTGATGGAATGTTATATATCTATTCAGCGTCATTTGAGCCTAACTATTCCAAAGCTTTTTTAAATTCTGATTCATAATACTGGCTCTCCTATCCCTTCCACTATCAAATTGGACTAATATTCCCCCTCTCAGAAGTCCCCTCTTTCAACGTACCTGCTCTCTCCTCTGAGTTTAAGAGAGTAATTCTCAGTGAACTCTTATTGTCACCAGACTTGCTTTTAATTTAATCTTAGGTTGTTCTGACTTTTCTATACGCTGTGTCGGTCTTTTCAACAATCATTTCTTCACATTTTTCATGCATCCATTTCCTCTTAGTTTCTCTACATTTCTTCCTTTCGTTCCTCACCGAATTGTAGTTCTGTATTCGTGAGATTCCATGAATATTTTTGTAATTCCTGTTGTCATCGATAAACTGATGTATTTCTTCTGTTACTCATGGTTGCTTCACAGTTACTTTCTTTGTGCCTATGTCTTTCTTTCCTACTTTTGTAATTGTCCTTCTTAAACATGTCCATTCTTCTTCAAAATTACTGCCTACTGTGCTATTCCTAATTGCATTATCTAGAGTCTTAGAGAATGTCAAGCGTAATTAGTCATGGCTTAGTAATTCTGTAGCCCACTTCTTTCCATATTGATTATTCCTGACCAATCTGTTAAATTTCAGCCTGCTCTTCATCGCTATTGCAATGTGTTCGGAGACTACATCTGCCCCTAGGTACACCCTTCAATCCAGAATATGATTCAATTATCTCTGTCTCACCATGACGTTGTTATTGTTGTGGTCCTCAGTCCAGAGACTGGTTTATGCATATCTCCATGCTACTCTATCCTGTGCAAGCTTCTTCATCTCCCCATACATACTGCAACCTACAACTTTCTGAATCTGCTAACTGTATTCATATCTTGGCCCCCCTCTACCATTTTTAACCTCCACGCTTCCCTCCAATATTAATTGGTGATATCTTGATGCCCCAGAATATGTCCTACCAACCAATCCCATCTTCCAGTCAAGTTGTGACCCAAATTTCTCTTCTCCCCAATTCTATTCAATACCTCCTCATTAGTTATATGATCTACCCATCTAATCTTCAGCATTCTTCTGTAGCACCAAATTTCGAAAGCTTATATTCTCTTCTTGTCTAAACTATTTATCGTCCACGTTTCACTTCCATACATGGCTACAATCCATACAAAGACTTTCAGAAACGACTTCCTGACACTTAAATCTATACTCGATGTTAACAAATTTCTCTTCTACAGAAACGCGTTCCCTGCCTTTGCCAGTCTACATTTTATATCCTCCCTACTACAACCTTCACCAGTTATTTTGCTCCCCAAATAGCAAAACTCATCTGCGTGTTCAAGTGTCTGATGTAAAAATCTAGATCCCTGAGCATCACCCGGTTTAATTCGACTACATTCCATTATCCACGTTTTGATTTTGCTGATGTCCATCTTGTATTATCCTCTCAAGACACTATCCATTCTGTTCATCTGCGCTTCCAGGTGCTTTGCTGTCTTTGACAGAATTACAATGTCATCGGCAAACGTCAAAATTTTTATTTCTTCAGTATGGACTTTGATTCCTACTCCAAATTTTTCTTTTGTTTCCTGTACTGCCTGCCCAGTCCACTGCTCCCTTTTATGTCCCTCGACTCCATCTGGTATCTGTACAGATTGATAGCCTTTCGCTAACTGAATTTGACTCCTGCTACCTTCAGAATTTGAAAGAGAGTATTCCAATCAACAATGTCAAATGCTTTCTTTAAGTCTACAAATGGTAGAAACTTAGGTTTACCTTTCTTTAATCTATTTTCTAAGATAAGTCGTAGGGTCAATATTTCCTCACGTGTTCCAACATTTCTACGTAATCCAAACTGATCTTCCCCGAGGTCGGCTTCTATCAGTTTTTCCATTCGTCTGTAAAGAATTCGTGTTAGTATTTTGCAGCCGTGGATTATTAAACCGACAGTTCGGTAACTTTCACATCTGTCAACACCGGTTTTGTTTGGGATTATAATTATTATATTATTCCTGAAGTCTGAGGATACCTCGCCTGTCTCATACATCTTGCTCACCAGATGGTAGAGTTTTGTCAGGGCTGGCTCTCCCAATGCTAATGGAATGTTGTCTACTCCCGGGGGCCTTGTTTCGACTTAGTTCTTTCAGTGCTCTGTCAAACTCTTCCCACAATATCATATCTCCCATTTCATCTACATCTACATCCTCTTCCATTTCCATAAGATTGTCCTCAAGAACATCGCCCTTATATAGACCCTCCATATACTCCTTCCACCTTTCTGTTTTCCCTTCCTTGGTTAGGACTGGGTTTCCATCTGAGCTCTTAATATTCGTGCAAGTGGTTCTCTTTTCTCCAGAGGTCTCTTTAATTTTCCTGTACGCAGTATATATCTTAGCCCTAGTGATATACGTCTCTACATCCTTGCATTTGTGCTCTAGCCCTCGCCGCTTAGACATTTTGCACTTCCTGTCGATCTCATTTTTGAGAGGTTTGTATTCCTTTTGCCTGCTTCAATTCCTGCATTTGTGTATTTTCTGCTGTCATCAGTTAAATTCAACACGTCTTCTGTTACCCAAGGATTTCTATTAGCACTCGTCTTTTTACCTACTTTATCCTCTGCTGCCTTCACTATTTCATCTCTCAAAGCTACCCATCCTTCTTCTACTGTATTTTTTTCCACCATACCATGATATAACCTGTGGTGTCACCGCCAGACACCACACTTGCTAGGTGGTAGTTTTAAATCGGCCGCGGTCCACTAGTACATGTCGGACCCGCGTGTCGCCACTGTGTGATCGCAGACCGAGCGCCACAACAAGGCAGGTCTCGAGATACGGACTAGCACTCGCCCCAGTTGTACGGACGACATTGCTAGCGACTACACTGACGAAGCATCGCTCATTAGCCGAGCAGATAGTTAGAATAGCCTTCAGCTAAGTCCATGGCTACGACCTAGGAAGGCGCCATTAGCCTTACATAGCAATTGATAATTATCGTCTAAAGCATGTCTCAACAAGAACGATGTATACAACAAGGATGGATTAAAGTTAAGTATTCCAAAAGCAACGTACTTTTCTTTATAGCATTCATTGAGCCTCCTGTTTCAGACTTCACGATATTCTGCGTGAGCTTATAGCGTGCATATCGGCCCCCTCAAAATAACACTGTGTCGGCACTTCTGTCGACACATCATAACCTATTCGAAATGTTCCGTTATCTCCCACCCATCTCCAAGTACACCTTTCCCTCTTGTGAGTCTTGAACTTTTCGTTGACAGTAGATGAAATTTATTACAGAACTCAGTTTTCCTCATCTCTCACTCCTAGTATGAAGCCCATATTCTCCCATAACCATTTCTTCTGCTCCTTCCTATACAACTGCATTGAAGCCCCCATTGACTACTAGATATTTATTCTCCTTCATGTACTGGATTACATATTCAATCCTCATATACCTTTTCTTTCTCTTAATCCTCAACGTGCAGCTTTGACATATACACCTGTAACTTCGTATTCGATGCTGGTTTGCTGCCGATTCTGTTGAGAACAACCATATCATTGAACTATTCTCAGTAACACACACTCTACCCTAGGTTCCTATTAGTAACGGTTCCAACTCCCCATTTTGTGTCATCACATTGCCCCTGTAGAGTTGTACCATGGAAAAAAATATAGGATGTTGCTTGGTGGCTAATATCCTCTTCTATAACACACAACTGCATGCATGTATTAACTGGGTTGTTTGTTGATAAGAACAAGAAGTAACGTAATGTAAGACTGTCCAGATGTTGTGGTACAAGCTCTCTGTAAAAGTACACCTTAGTCTCACTGCTGGTGATGTTCAAGTTCCGCTAAATATACTGCTTTGGTCGCTATGAGCTGATTGTGACTAATGCCTCGACTAGGTGATTCATTGGATGACAAACAGGTTGGATGCGACAGACTGGCCCTGCGGCCTGCGGCAGCGATCTAAATACTGGCGGTCGAGAGGCTGTTGGCGGCACGCTTCTTGCGAGTCTGTGTTTGGTCTCTAGCGATCTTCTTGCAACCACCTTGCCATCTGGTGTGCTTGCGACAGCTTATGCCAGCACATTCCTCTCCCACCCCCTCCCATAATGCCACACTTTTGTCATGTAATGAGGCTGTGAATGACAATGGGGAGGGAGGCCGGGCACTGGAGGTAGAGTTGAGCTGGAAGCTGCACCTGTGGACGATGGCGTACTCCTGACAGTACACCGCCTATCTGTCCTTCGAAGCAACAGGAACATCGTCTGGAAAACTGCTGTAGGCACATTTCCAGGCTTGAGGGCGCATTGTGGAGCGATGATGGTGACAGCGATGGAGATGGCAGGTCCAGGGGGTCAGCGAATGGGAACAGTGGGCGCGATGGCGCATCGTCCATCCGCTCCTCCTAGGGTGCCCTGGTGCCATCAACAGGCGCCTGTGAGGGACGCATGGTCCCATGAGGTTGTGAATCTGGGGGGAAGAAAAGCAGCAATCACAGGGCAAATGACATAAGCAAATTTGGTTCTGGTGGCGGCCCTGCTAACCATTGGGACCTGCAATCAAATACGTATAAATGCCAATACGTTCCTGGATAACACTTCTTCCCAGCGCCCATGGCTGCCATAAACCACGAAAAAAACAAGATTACGCCGTACAAGGCGATACTTGTTGAGCATGGCGGTGCCGGATGCTGCGGTAGCTGTAGCAAGTCTAGCAGCGTCCGATGGCGGAGGCCATGCAGAAATTACGTTGGTGATGGTCGGTCTCGTGGTCGGGAGCGATAGGAGGTGAGAAAGACGTGCGATATCTGCTCCAGTGTATGGGTGGTGCAAAGCTTAGCCATCTGTTGTTTAAAAGTGCGTACGAGGCGTTCTCTTCCTCCTCTGGACTGTTGGTGAAATGGAGCACTTGTTATGTGATGGATGCCGTTTCGTTCACAAAACTGTTCAAAGTCATGTGAGGTGAACTGTAATCCGTTGTTCAACACAAGTACTTCTGGCAACGCGTCCGGTCATCCTGATTTAGGTTTTCTGTGATTTCGCTAAATCGCTCTATGCAAATGCCGGGATGGTCCTTTGAAAGGGCCTGGCCGACTTCCTTCCCTCATACGATGAGACCAATGACCTCGCTGTTTGGTCTCTTCCCCCAAACAACCCAACCCAACCCAACTTCTGGCAAACTTTCTGTGCAGAATATGGAGGACAACCCTTGAATGGTGCTACGTGATGTGGTAGAAGCCATAGACACCGCAAATGTCTTCGTCAATGACCCAACGAGTGTTCCAAAATGGTCCTGCGAAGTCTATGCGCACTTGTTGCCATGGTGATTGAGTCTTAGGACTAACTGAGAATGTCTGTGAGGGAACGGCACGGTTTTCCGCGCATGCGCGTCACTGTGCCATCATATGTTCAATATGGGTGATCATGCCCCGCCAAGTACAGTGCGAACGTGCTATCTGCTTAGTGCAAACAATTCCCCAATGTCCTTGGTGGAGCAATCGCAACTGATCCTTTTGCAAATACTTTTGGAATGGGCACACAGGATTGTCTACTGCCATTTTGAACTAGAATCACACTGTGTCGCACTGAAGGGTTATGGTAATGAGCAAAGTATCGGCGCAGAACTGAGTTCTGTATACCCTTCAATGAAGGAGGCAAGACTTGCTAATGTAATGCAACAAAATCTTGAGGTGTGCATCTGCTCCCGTGGCCTGTGCCATTTTTCTGTGGTGTAAGGGAAAGATTTCACCAATTCAGAGCCCTGCGCATCGATTTGGCAACGAGATGCGGCATATGCATCAAAATCATAGTCTGGGCCAATCAGTAGGCGAGATATGGAGCCTGCATTGCCATGCTTTGCCCTACGTCTGTACACAATTTCATACTGATACTGCGAAAGCAACAAACCCCAGCATTGCAAATTTTTGAGCAGTGCATGTAGGAACCGGCTTTGACGGATGAAACAAGGACTGTAAAGGCTTGTGATTTGTCACTGGATAGAACTTGCGACCATACAAGTGGTGGTGGAACTTTGTCCCGCCATATGCAAAAGCGAGAGCCTCTTTTTGAGATAACAACTTGGAGGCAAAAGCAATAGGCCTGTCTTGTACACCAATTCTGTGCGAAAGCACAGCGTCGATACCATAAGAAGAATCGTCGACTTGCAAAAGTACCGTCTTGGCAGGGTCAAAACGCACTCAACATCTGCCACTAACCAAAGCATTTTTGAGTTTCTGAAATGGCTCATGACAATCTTTAGTCCACACGAAAGGTACTTTTAGTGACGGAAGCGTTGTAATGGAGCCGCGATGTGAGCGGCATTCGGTATGAACAGAATGTATTATGCCACCTTGCCTGGCACTGACTGTAGTTTAGACACATTGCAAGGAACATGCAGTTCACGGGTTGTAGCCAAATGAGATCGTAGGGGTGCACACATTGACTTTATCACATGACCTAATACTGTAGTTTAGTTTGAAAAATCACACTTTTCTAAACGACATTTGAATCCTGCTTCTGGCAGCACTCGAGATATAGTAGTCAAACTGGCAAAGTGTTCTTCTGGTGTACGACCTGAGACGACAATACCGTTAAGATAGTTTGAACAAAATGGCACTTTTGCAGTCTGCTGTTCCAAATAATGTGGGAAAATGGCAGGTGCGGAAGCATATCCTTGAACAGTCATAAGTGTTTTACTACAACAGGCAGCTTCTGTGATTCTTCATCCAATGGAATTTGCAAGTAGGCTATCACACAAATCCGTCTTAGAAAAGTAACGTCCTGCACAAAACCTGTCCATGAGTTCCTCAGGGCGAGGTAACGGGTAAGTGTCACGTGAATGTAAACTTGAAGCCTACACAAATGCGAAAGGCCGGCCGCGGTGGCCGTGCTGTTCTAGGCGCTTCAGTCCGGAACCGCGGGACTGCTGCGGTCGCAGGTTCGAATCCAGCCTCGGGCATGGATGTGTGTGATGTATTTAGGTCAGTTACGTTTAAGTAGTTCTAATTTCTAGGGGACTGATGACCTCAGATCTTAAGTCCCATAGTGCTCAGAGCCATTTGAACCATTTTTGAAATGCGAAATCAACCACAAGGCTTAGTCAACAAAACGAGAGCACTTGCCCATTGACTAGCTTGAATGGGAGCAATTACACCATTATCGTGCAATTCTTTCAATTCACTGGCTACTTTGTCTCTTAAAGCAATTGGAACGGGGAGGGCCTCAAAAAACTTACTTTCCAAGTAACATGCGCTACAAAGTTATTAGCTTTTCTCATTCCTACGAAAAATAATGCATGAAACTCCTTAAGCAAAATAAAAGCACTATCTTTTGGTGCAAATGTAGAATCTAACAGTAAATTGTCATAGATGCTAAGGCCAAACTAATCAAACGCATCTAAACCGAAAATGTTGTCAATGGTTCTCAATTTCAACACGGTAAAATTCATTGCCCCAATGCGAGATCTGTAAGTGGCAGGCAAACTACATTGTCCCAGATTTGGAATTTCCTGTCCGTTGTAAGCAGTGAGGTGCTTACTGGATTCAGAAAGTCATGGTGAGCGTAACTGTTTGTATGTGGCACGATTAAGCACCTGCGTCTAAGTGAAAGTCCACACGATGGCCAGCAATGCGCAATGATACAAATAGTTTGTTTGAACATCGTTGCACAGCACTAGGGCGAGAAGAGGGCACAACCTGAATGTTACTTTGGTCAGAACCTCTTGTAGGTTTGGAAAACACAACGTTCACTGCCTGTGCGCGAGCCTGTTCTTTCTGGGAGCGGGCTAAATGTGTGTTTTTGTGCCAATGCAAACAAATTGCTTGGACATGACCTTGTTCTGCACCCTTGCAGCACGTCGAGTTACGTGATGTGTAGTCCTGTCTTTTTTGGCGAGCAAAACATCTAGGGCAAGACTTCACTAAGTTCACAGGTCTATTTATATGTCTTGTGGCTCACCGCGCGGCTGTGTAGGAGCATGTGGTCTGCCTGGGGCGGTCGCGAGGAAGGGGCGACTCGACACGACAAATCAGGGCCTGGTGAAACTTACCTGCCACTGTGGTACCTGAACCATATTGGTCTGAGAGGGCATGTCTGTTCCACTTTTTTCTGCAAGCGAAGAAATGGTTTCTGGCTGCAGCTACTTGAGCTTGCTGGTCATAGTACTTGATTAATGCAGCGATTACCTTGTCATGTTACTTAAAATCTGTCTTGATTGCAAATTTTTTTTATTATTCATATGACCGGTTTCGGTTCATTCAGAACCATCTTCAGATCTGATATTTTAGTTACAGGAGTAACCCGTCCAAATCCAGCAACTTTCACATGTGACGTAGCATGTGAAAGTTGCTGGATTTGGACGGGTTACTCCTGTAACTGAAATATCAGATCTGAAGATGGTTCTGAATGAACCGAAACCGGTCATATGAATAATAAAAAAATTTGCAATCAAGACGGATTTTAAGTAACATTATAAAATCACTGATTGCTGTTATCCCATAAGACATTATGTCGGTTTTTGCAAAGATTACTTTGTCATAACTGAATTCGTCAGGAGACGCAGTTGGCAATAGCTTCGCTACTAACTTGAATGATGGGGACCCCGCAATTGAAAGAAATTATTGTTGTTTCACAATAGCTTGAACTCGATGAGCTTGACAATGTGCTTGGAAATGTGTCAGGTATTCGAACCACTCCTGCTCTGTGTTGTTAAATTGCCGGAACATTGGTATGCTGGTCCGCGGCACTTGTTGGACCAGTCGCTCAGTCAGTGTTGTAGTGCGGCCGACTAGGCTTACGCAGCCAGTAGTCGTTGTACCATCGTCAGCAAGGCAGTAATTTGTCGGTTCTGGAACTGAAACGCTTGTGTTAGATCCGCTGAGGCGCGGGGCAGGGGTAGAGGGCGCGGAGTATCCCTGGTTTGCACAAATACATTATCGCAAGAAAGCAAGCAAAACCTCTGAAAAGAGGATTTTGATTAGTTCTACGGCTCCCCTCCTGGAATACGGGCAAGAACACAACACATCAGCAATGAAAAGTGACCACACCTGAACGCTAAAACACGAGAAAGGAAGCAGAATCTTCACTGAATTACACTTATCGCCAGTTTTTGTGTCGTCTCGTTGTCCATGTAGAGCAGCAGCATGGAAGCGGGGATAGGATGATTGGTGGCCGGTATCCTCTTCAATAACACAGACTGCATGCATGTATTAACAGGGTGCTTTATTCATAAGAGCAAGAAGTTACTTAAGATAGTCCAGGTGTTTTAAAACAAACTCTCTGTAACAGCGCACATTAGCCTCACTGGTTCAAAAATAGTTCAAATGGCTCTGAGCACTACGGGACTTTACTTCTAAGGTCATCAGTCCTCTAGAACTTAGAACTACTTAAACCTAACTAACCTGCGAACATCACACACATCCATGCCCGAGGCAGGGTTCGAACCTGCGACCGTAGCGGTCGCGCTGTTCCAGACTGTAGCGCCTAGAACCGCTCGGCCACTCGGCCGGCAGCCACACTGGTGGCGAAGTACAAGTCCCGCTAAGTATACTGCTCGGGTCGCTACGCACTGACTGATGCCTCAAATCAGTGACTCACTGGATGATTGACTAGGCAGGTGTAGCAGACAGGACTTCTGGTCTGAGGCGGGGATCTAAATATTGGCGGTTGAGTGTGCGTTGGCGACACGATTTTTGCGAGTCTGTGTTTGGCCTTTATCGGCCTTCTTGCAACCACTTTGTCAACTGATGTGCTGATGACAGCTTATGCCAGCATACCCGTTACACCATTTAATGTTATTGTTGATATTACCCTGTACTCGCCTGGTCAGACATTTTTGTAATCTATCCATTTACCTTCACTTGTCCTTCTATATCTAGCTGAGCCATTGTATTTCCCTTTTCTGATTTTCTAGCTTCCCTATAATGTTCAAACTTCTGACATTCCACAACCCGGCTCATAGAGCGTTATGCTTTCGTAGGTTATTCAATGTTTTTCTCATGGACAGCTCCTCCTTGACAGTCTCCTCCCAGAGATTAATCGGTGGACTAGTGTGGATTGTTTTGCCAATGGAGAGATCATCAGGTAGAGGTCAGATGTCCTATGGTTACATATTTTGTATCTTTAATTGAGTGATGTCCATTGTCTTCTGCATCCGCTGGGAGTCGATCATTGCTGATTTATTCGCCTTCGGGTCAGTTTCAAACCCCAAGAGCAAGAGAGTGCCCTGAATTCTGCTCGCTCCCCCTATGTCTTTGACAATGCCGTTGGCAGAATGAGGGTGACTTCTTATGCCGTAAGTCTTCGTGCGTCAATGCTGATTATTATTCAAAATTTAAGTGATGGTGGGGTTCGGACCCAGTTCCGAAGACATTTTGATGACGAATCAAAGCTCTACCCCGCTACCATCCTGGCGCCCAACGGAGGGGTGCAGGCAAATCCCTTCACGCATTAATCAAGAAAAGTGTAGGGAACGTGGAGTAGAGGTACCAGGAGCATCAATAATTTAGTTATTTATTCATTTGCTTTTTATATGTTAATTATTATTAATACCACCGGGAAAACCAGGGAAACAATGTCGCGAGGAAGAGAGAGCGGCAGCTAGCCAGGTATGATGAGTCTGTTGTGCTTAGAAAAGGACATTCCGATGAAAAGAGAATGACCGGTTGTAAGACTGGAAAAGGTGTCAATCAACTTCTTATTGCAGTAACAGTCCACCTCTGGGGTGCGTTAAGAAAGACGCTACAAAGGAACAACAGGGTGTGTGTGTGCACACTGATCTCCAAACGGCACTGCAGTAGACGTTAGAATTCTTTCCCCAACTATATGCAGTGACCTGTGCTGCTGAGGAAAGCCGTGGATCGCCTTCGAGGGTGTCAAGCGCGCTGGCAGTACCACAGTTCACACGTAGCTCAGTTGGAGAAAAGAGTGGAGGAACTGAAATCAGAAAGGCGGGACATACGAAAGCTGGATTGTGTGGTGCAAGGCCCTCCAGCAATAGGCTGGAAAGGCATGTAGGACATTGGTGCCATAACACCATGTGAGAGCTGACTGTCAGGCCCATGATACAGAACTAAAACGCTCCTGCACCGCAGGAGAGTGAATGTCTCGAATCTTAACTTGAATAGCAAGCCATGGCAAATATATGCATCCAAGGCTGCAAGCTTGCGGCGAGCCATGGACAGCGGAATAGGAAGTGTGCGCACCATGTGAAGGATACGTGACGCCTAACATACAATTACGCATTGTGTCCGCTGCAGAAGATCAAGGGCCTGAAACGATTATATAGGAGCCCAGGTCGTAGTTGCGACAATAGTTGTCGGCAGTTGAGGGCATTCGTGAGCCGCATGTCACTTGCGAAGTTAAGTACTAATTGTCGATTACTATCACCTACACGCTGTAGAGTAGCGCTGTCTGCAGGAAGCCCTGCACCTATAACCACCGCTCTCCTGGCTCCCCTTCCTCAGCCAGTACATTGCAGCCCGAAACCGAATGTTTAAGTCGATAGGGAAGGCTGCAGGCACCTCACAGAGTGATTCCACTGACGTGGTGCTGAAAGCTCCCGACAGTCTTACAAGGGCACTTCTGCGACCTCGCCACACGTCACCATACGTACTCGGTTGGGCCAAGAGCTGGCTGTAAAACAGATCACCTACTCAACTAGCACTCAGTGGTAAGTTCTCAGTATGTGTAATGGTACCCTGAAGTTTGTTATGTTGAATCTGACCAACTTGTGCAGGATCTTGGCACCCCTGTCAGTCGTAGTTCTAACATGTTCGTGCAGAGACAGTCGTTCATCGAGTTGCCACCGTTTTCTGCGTATGCTAACATCGTGTAGTTCTATGGTTGGATTACTTTGTAGTGCTCCTTTGAGTAGTATATAAACTGTTGTATGTAGACACTTCTGAAATTTGTTATTTTAGCACCACTGGGTGATGTTTGTGTGTAGCTTTGTTGACCAGCGTTCAAGTTCCGCTCTTGAGTGCATGGTGACCACCACCAGAGGGTCATCTGCGTATGCTATTAGCCCGTTCGCACGGTTATCCCCATCCAGTTGATGTAGGAGGGGCTCAAAGGCGATGTCCCAAAGGACGTGGCCACAGAATGATCCTTGTGGGAAACCTTTGGTGATTCTTTTAATGGCTTTCTGATATCCCACTCGCCATTTCTACTGTAGTCCGAGAGGCTACCGTAGAGAGCCTTAGGTACCTGCATCTTTCTGAGTCTTGCACACATTGCGGGCCACCAGAGATTATCAAAGGCACCCGAAAGGTCTAAAAGAAAAGCGACTGCGTATTTGTTTCCTATGTTAGTGACAGAGCGCCACCTATAGATTTTCTCGTCCTGAAACCGAATTGGTGTGGACTAAGGCTAATGAGCTCCCTGTGCGTTTACAAGCGATCGCACAGAAATCGTTCCTGGAGCTTGGCCAAGGTGTTAATTGAGCACATAGGTCTATACGTTTTTAGATCTTAAGGATCCTTTTCCACTGATTTATAACTTATGACAGCATTTGCTGTTTCCCAGACCGCAGGTGCCCGTCACAGCAATAACGCTTTGTTGAGCAGATCCGTCAGATATGGAACACGCTGTGGAAGACCAATTTTCAGTGTCTCGGAATGGACACCATCTGGTCCAGCGGCTTTTTTGTTCTTTAGTTTGGCAATCGCTAGCACGGCCTCCTCACTTGCAAATCGAATAATAACGGTACCATTTTCATAGCGAGAATTTATTAAGGTTCGTTGTCCAATATGAATCTGTCATCTGACTGTTGCTCGTTATTGGGGAGGAGTTTGTTTAGCAGGAATTCTGCAGAACTTCTCCATCACTCCGTTATGGTGCCGTCATCTATCCGTGTTGCTAAGGCTAGTGGCATCTTGAGAAGCTCCGTTTGTATTTGGAAGGGTAACCGCCAAATATTGATTTCGAGCTGTTTCTGTGCGTATATGTTTCAACCTTCTTCTCGTGTGTGTTTTATTTTTTTTTTTTATTTTTTTTTTTTGTATCTCTTGTTTGTTTCCAGTGTTGTTTTGCTTCCCTGAATTTTATGAGCCTCACATCTCTGTCCCTTGCGGTTGTCACTCTTTGAAACCATTTCCGTTTGTTTCTACTTCTTTGTGCAACCTTTTTAGTCTTCAAATACATGTTTATCTTCCGTCTTGTGTCAGTGGTCGGAATTGCAGCCATTTGTGCTTTTTGTAGTAAGTCAGCCAAAATATGTCCTTTATAATCCGTTGATGCCTCAAGTGCATGTAGGGGGAAGGCCTCAAACATCTGTCTTAGTTTTGCCCAGACTGCCTTATGAAATAACCACGGCTGATGTCTGTCCGGTATATGTGTGTATTTTTATGTGTCTTTGTTCATCATGATAGCGTTGTTGTCGCTGCGAGTAGCGCCATCCATGACGTCCCATCCCGTTATAAGTGGAACTGAGTTTGCATTTGCAATTGTTAGGTTAGTCCTGCTTCTAGCTGCCGATGGCGCTATATAGGTGGGTGGCTGATTCGGACTGTTGACGATGTGTAGGTTGTGTTCAGTTAGCACCTCATGGACTCTGTACCTCCAGTCGTACGTCGTGTGAGAGTGCCATACAATCGACCTAGCATTTATGTCTGCTAGGCTGTTAGTAAGTTTCTGTTATTGGCATATTCGACAAAGTCTCTGGTGTAACTGAGATATAGTTCAATGTCGTGCGAGCACTGCGCGAATAAGGACGCAGTAATCCACTTCTTACCTTGGTGCACTATTTCCGCTGTTGCGGGATGCTCGGTACATTTGTGCAACGATCGCTTCCTTCGCATTGGATGTACCTGTCACGATGATTTGTTTCTGGTCAAAAACCTGCTAGTTTATTGCAGGGTTTCTCCAGTCAGACCACGCCCGCGTGCAATTCATGAACTAGTTTAGATTGCTCCATAATAACTAATGTCTGGTTCTTTGCATTCAGTTGTATGAGTTTCATGAATGTCGGTTATATAGAAAACATTTAGATCCCTCTTCATTGTAATCTAAGTACACTCGTCCGTGGGCCCTCGCATGTCTTCGTATACAATTTTTAGAATGAGCTTTTCGCCTCTTCTTGTGCTGGCTTTGTGTTGCAGTGCAGTCAGTTCTTTAATGTCTGTCGGTGTATTAGCTGATTAAGGCAAAGTTCTGTCTGTCTGCTCGGTCGTCGGATCGGAGATTGTGACACCTTTTGAGTTGCCAATTCTAATCACAAGTCGCAGCTCTGTTTGGAAGGTGTCTCTGTTCTCTAGCGTCGAAAGGCGTACATTTTCTTCCAGCTTTAAAATGTTGTCTATTCCCAAAGCTGTGTGTTCTTTATGTGAGTCTGATTTTTCTCTCGCTGTCTGCTCGGGCTGCGACTGTGTTGTGGGTATTTGTATTTCCTGTTTTGTGTCGTATTCTTGTTTACGTTTGAGCTTACATGGTTGAATCTGTGTTGGGTTGTCTGTTTGTTTGTATTCTTTTGTAATTCTCTGAGTTTTCCTTTTTTTCCTTCTTCCATGCAGTTCATCATCAAGCGTTGCGATATTCTGTGTTGTGTTATTTGTGTTTGTAGACCCCTCTGAGATGAACGTCACTGGTTTGATGTAGGTTTTGCACTTTTCTATGTTGTATATACCCTTGTGTGTCTGTGTGTCATATTTGTGCTTTGTAGTGGTGCTTTTTCCTATGTGTTTCAGGTGTATCCTTTGGCTTCGGTGCAAGTGTCTTGAGCTGCGTAATTGTTGAGGCACATTTCATCATTAGTTTCGTGTTGTTCTTGATTGCGATTTTTACGCTTTCCACAATCACGATTAACTAATTCTGTTCCTAGTCCTTCTATTCTTAACAGTAAGCATGTCTACATAGTAGCCCATTGGTACATTTCACGGTTTAGGTGCCGCCTGGGTACCTCTTAATCGAAGGCATCTTACATGCACAGTAGATGGATATGACGGGGTATCTAGCAGAATACTGAAGTATTGTTCCACGTATGTTAGCTCAGTACTTAGCCATATCTGTAACTTTTCCTTTAGGAGTGGTCGGTTTCCTGACCGATTAAAGTACTCGGTAGTGAAGCCACTTTATAAAAAGGGAGACAGGGATAATGTTGACAATTATAGACCTATTTCTATGCCATCGGTGTTTGCTAAAGTTATTGAGAGGGTTGTATATACAAGGTTACTGCAGCATTTAAATTCACATAATTTGCTGTCAAATGTACAGTTTGGTTTTAGAAACGGTTTAACAACTGAAAATGCTATAGTCTCTTTTCTCTGTGAGGTTTTGGACGGATTAAATAAAAGGTTGCGAACGTTAGGTGTTTTCTTTGATTTAACGAAGGCTTTTGACTGTGTTGACCACAAAATATTACTGCAGAAGTTGGAACATTATGGAGTAAGGGGAGTAGCTTAAAATTGGTTCGCCTCCTACTTTAAGAACAGAAAGCAGAAGGTAATCCTCCGCAATATTGAGAGTGGTAATGATGTTCAGTCCCAATGGGGCACTGTTAAATGGGGCGTTCCCCAAGGGTCGGTGCTGGGGCCACTGCTGTTCCTTATTTATGTAAATGATATGCCTTCTAGTATTACAGGTGATTCAAAAATATTTCTGTTTGCTGATGACACCACCTTGGTAGTGAAGGATCTTGTGTGTAATATTGAAACATTATCAAATAATGTAGTTCATGATATAAGTTCGTGGCTTGTGGAAAATAATTTGATGCTAAATCACAGTAAGACTCAGTTTTTACAGTTTCTAACCCACAATTCAACAAGAACTGACATTTTAATCAGACAGGATGGGCATGTTATAAGCGAGACGGAACAGTTCAAGTTCCTAGGCGTACAGATAGATAGTAAGCTGTTGTGGAAAGCCCATGTTCAGGATCTTGTTCAGAAACTAAATGCCGCTTTATTTACCATTAGAACAGTATCTGAAATAAGTGACATTTCAACACGAAAAGTAGTATACTTCGCATATTTTCATACGCTTATGTCATATGGTATTATTTTTTGGGGTAATTCTTCTGATTCAAAAAGGGTATTTTTGGCTCAAAAACGGGCTGTTCGAGCTATGTATGGTGTAAGTTCGAAAACCTCTTGTCGACCCCTATTCAATAGTCTGGGAATTTTGACATTGCCCTCACAGTATGTATTTTCTTTAATGTCGTTTGTTGTTAGCAATATTAGCTTATTCCCAAGAGTTAGCAGCTTTCACTCAGTTAATACTCGGCAGAAATCAAATCTGCATGTGGAATGCACTTCCTTGACTCTTGTGCAGAAAGGAGTGCAGTATTCTGCTGCATCCATTTTCAATAAGCTACCACAAGAACTCAAAAATCTTAGCAGTAGCCCAAACACTTTTAAGTCTAAACTGAAGAGTTTCCTCATGGTTCACTCCTTCTATTCTGTCGAGGAGCTCCTGGAAGAGATACGAAATTAAGCAAATTCCAGTGTACATTTTTGATTTTCTTTATTTAAAGTAACGACTTGTCGCCTGAATATGTTTCTTATATTTCATCTTATCTGTTTCTACAATCGTGTTATAATTTCATGTATTGACTCGTTCCATGACCATGGAGACTTCTCCTAAATGTGGTCCCACGGAACAATAAATAAATAAATAAATAAATAAATAAATGAGTTCCGTCTGTAAGTAATGACCCTGAACCGAGTCACTGGCAACCGATGACGGGAGCATTTCAGTACCATCGAAAGTCTCCGGAAGGAAGCCTATTTGTTGCAGCCCTGCAACTGCCCGGCGCCATGACCTCGCCCCGGTAGGTGGAGAGTTGTGCTAAGGCCATGAATGTCTCTTTATGCACTGTCGAGATATGGTGAACGAAGGTCCTCTTGACATTCGTGGTCTTAGTAGACATAGCTTTCTTAAATACAGTCTGCGTTAGTGATCTGTTTTTCAAGTTAACTGTTTGCATATGGGGCATTTCGGATAGCCTGCTTTGTTACAAGTATGGTTTCTGTTCATACGTAATATGCGACCAGCCGCCTGTTCAGTGCGATCGACTTGGATCTGTCCCAGTTTGGCATCTATAGGAGACTACTGCGTCCCGCCTACAGCGCTTAGCTGTGTACCCTAAGTCATGGCTAGTGTAGCATTTTTGCGCCATTATGAAGTTTCTGTTCTGCTTGGAAACTGATGTATAGCAGTTCTCTTTGCATAATGAAATACCATATTGGAGCGATAACCTACCTAACGTTGTTAGCCGTATGCTTGTTTTTCGGTCCTGTTTTAAATTTAAGCTTCACTTCTTCGTCAAACATTTCTCTGGTGACGTCCTCACTGAGGTTAATCTCGTACAGTTCCTCCATGAAATCCTCGCCCGAAATGGACGGAGACCGATGTATGTGGTCATCAGTGGTCCGTTTTTTTCGGTCCTCTTCGTGTTTGATGTACTTTATGTGAGATGTTTCCTCTACGTTTCTCGTGGCACCCGTCTTCGTCTCGGTTTCGATCACCACTTTGAGTTTGTTGTTGATCTGATCTCCTTTATTTTGATATTATCCCGACGTGGATTAATCGATTTAGTCAACGTATCTCGTGGTCCCCTTGTGTCCTGAGTGTTTGTTGGCTTAAAAAACACTTGTTCTGTTTGCCGTTCCTTTCTCAATTTTACTAATTTTTTCGGTTTCGTGACAATAGGAGCAGAAACTACAGTAGCATACGTTGAGACGTTTGTCTTTTCCGTTCAGAGTTTGTAATTCTCTTCCTTCAGTGCCTTAATTTCCGCTTCTAGTTCGGCAATTCTGAATGATGCTGCAGGAGCATTGGCAACAGCAAGTTTCTTTCTTAGCCTTTCGTTTTCACTCTTAATTCCTCGTTGTTACCTGCGAGTTTGGCCTGACCAAGAGCAAGTGACCATATTTTTTATTTAACAGTTGCTGTGATTGTTGAGGATTCACTTTTCTGGTTTAACGCAGCTTGGAAGTCTTCGACAATATCGTCAAGTGTTTCTATCAGTTTTCTCTCCATGCTTGCTCTTCTCGGTATAGCCTCACTCCTCCAGCTAGTTGCCCCGGTCGGTGTGTTGCTCCCGCCATTTGACGTGTGTGTTATGTTTATATCCGGGGATCGGATCGCTACCACTATCTGCAGCGGTTACCGCCAGCTTATAGCAGGTTACTTGATCCATTGTATGCGAATTAAAGCGAACGTGAAGCTGAACTTAGTAGTCAGTGTAATGGTTGCGTCCCTAGTGCCTCACTGTGTAACGTAAAGGCAGCTCATACCAGACATAAATCGCTGAGTGATAGCCACGTTATGACACTTGCTGCCGTAGTGCATAAACACGGTCTTTAAACAGTTACTTGCTGGGTGGAAATACCTGCATACAACTTTTCGTAGGCTACGCCTCAACGTAGATTTTTAAACGGCGTCTGCTGAGTCGCCCGCGGCTGTCAGGAACGGTCGGGCAGCCGTCAGCCGTGAACGCCTGACGCAGCGCTGAAGTCGGCGTGCGGTGTTCCTGCCTCAGGTTCGCAGACGATGTGCGACGCGTGACGTATCGCCAGCACCATGGGACGCCGACGATCCCCCACGGTGGCGTTAGCGATCGAAATTCAAAACTTTTATCGCTCTGACTGTCTAACTCGCACCTGATTTCTTTTTCAAATATCGCGCAGCACGACGAATGTTACTTCCAGCACTTGTGAGGACAAACACCTGTTATTGAAATCCACTTCTACCACGTGAAAACTACGTTCCAACACGGCTCGACATCAATCCCAACCGAGCCAGCAGCCGGGTTTGAGATGGCCGTTTTAATCGAGACGTAGCTCCGCGAAGGAGGCTCGTTACTACGTCGACGGTAGTTTCAGGCTATCCCATGCTGCGGAGCACCCCTTCCAGATCATCGTTAACTTTGCGATCGAACGCCTGGCTAAAGTCAAGAGCTGCCAAAATTTGAGGAATACGACGGGCGTGAACAAGAGCGATTATGTCGCTGTAGCGACAGAGCACAGTGCGGATATTTTTGTGGATTTTTTCCCATCTTCCAAGCAACTTAGATCAGAGGAAATGACGTACCCTGCCGTCCGTTTGGGCCGTGCAGCCAACAGAAGGGTAAATATCCCTTGTTGTTCAGCAACGTCCAGGGACAGCTGTCACATGTCCGGGAGGTACCACAAAGCCTGTGGATGGGAATGACGAGAGCGTCGAAGGAACCGTCTGGGATCTGCACGAGAGGTGATACAACTTCCCGACAAATTTCCGTCCAGACATGCACCAACAGGAGACGAAATGACCGACCAAATTCCAATGGAAGGCCGTCAGGGCCATACGACTTCTTCGTAGAACCTGCCTGGATATTATCATGGACTGCATCCTCCATGTCGTCGGCAAGTAGATCCACCGTTCCAAACCAAGCAACATAGCCAAAGGAGAATCTGGAGACCGCCATAATGTTATCACTGTCATGGCGTTGTTCAGACCATAAATATCGCGCCGGCCGTAGTGGCCGTGCGGTTAAAGGCGCTGCAGTCTGGAACCGCAAGACCGCTACGGTCGCAGGTTCGAATCCTGCCTCGGGCATGGATGTTTGTGACGTCCTTAGGTTAGTTAGGTTTAACTAGTTCTAAGTTCTAGGGGACTAATGACCTCAGCAGTTGAGTCCCATAGTGCTCAGAACCATTTGAACCATTTGAACCATAAATATCGCTTTGGGTATCTAACGCTGCCCATTAATAGTCGTAGAACATTAATCAAAGTCGGCCTTTCCGAAATCAAATGATGGACGCTCCTGCACTAATCTGTCTCGTTTCCACGCCTTGATCATAACTCCTCCAAGGTGACAGCGAGAGAGAGATCTGAGCTGTGTAATGGCACTATTCGCCATCGTCTGGCACTCTGATGAACGCGGCGTCGTAGGACATTCCCGGAGAATAGTGAAATAGGAATCCGGCGTTCGTCAGCAGCACGCTGCGACCTCCCTTCCGTAACGAGTCAAGGCCTTGCGGAGGGCAGCCTCGCACAGAGCACACACCATTACTGGGCAGACTGATATACTTTACGGCGTCGACAAAAAGCTGTCCGCCTGCCCTCGATGACCTGCCGGCCGTTCGGTGAAGTAATGTGGATCATGTTTGGTTCCCATGGTTAGGGGCGTGGTATTTTGTCCTTGGGTGCCTGGGTGGAGTTGAAATCGTCTCCAATGACCAATGCGTCCTGCTGGCACAGAAAAAGAGGCGTCACTGTCTCGGAAAAGAAAGTGGAAGTTCGTCGTGACGACGCAAATCAATTCGCCCAAAGGCGTTGATGATCCTGATGCCACTAAACATGAGAACCATTTCTATAGCATCAGAGAAATAGCAATTGTATCGCACGATGATGCCGTCACGTAGGGGGATCGCCACTACCAGGAGCGAAAGCGTGAGAGACATGTGCTGTAAAGCCATATGGATCACTAAATGTTAGGTCCGCCCCTGGTAGCTGAGTGGTGAGCGCGACGGAATGTCATGCCTAACGGCCCAGGTTCGGTTCCCAGCTGCGTCAGAGATTTTCTCCGCTCAGGGAGTGGGTGTTGTGTTGTCCTTATCATCATTATTTCATCCCCATTGACACGCAAGTCGCCGAAGTAGAGTCAACTCGAAAGACCTGCACCAGGCAAACGGTCTACCTGACGGGAGGCCCTAGCAACACAGCATTTCCTTATCAAAGATTGCAATGTGCACCTCTTGAAGGAGGGCAACGTCAACGTCCGCAACATACAGCATGTCATGGAGTAAAGCCATTTTCTAGCGTACACTAATGGTATTGTCATTGAGTGTGGCTATGTGATGAGACTGAAAAGCTACCGTCGCCAGAAGAACTGGTGGGTTGAGGGGGGGAGGTGGGGGGGAGCAAAGGGAGCCCTCTATTAGATCGCAGTGGGAGGGCACGTCACTGAGAAAGGGAGGAACAGACCCCACCAATGGAGATCCATCGCTCTGTACACCTGTAGAACGCCCATCCTCACCATCGGTGTCGTCCGCCCAAGACCCAACTGGGATGGTTCAGTTTAACGCTATCAGAGGTGCACCCACATGTAACGTCAGAAACAGGTAGGAAGGCAACCGCATCAGACACAGACAGGGGAAAGTCGTTGTCCTTGGGTAGACGCTTAGACGGAGGAGGGCAAAGACGTCGAGTTGTCAAGTGCCAGGGCGTGTGAGGACTGGTAATCATCAGTAGGAGGGTCGTTATCCTGTACATATCCGACAGGCATCAGAAGGGGTGCGGCGTTGTCTCTTCATTTTCTTCGGCAACTGTTGCTTCCTAACATGCTGTTCCGCGTCGAATGGGGGCGGCTATCATCCGACGTCAGCAATACTTCAGAAAAGTTGGAGTCTCTGCAGCTCCATGATCAACAACTATTGGTACGGGACGGACGGCTAGCGTCTGCTGGCGGCCATCATTCGGCGGCAGGCTAGAAGAGACAGGCAAAACGTCCAGCGCGTTGTAGACAGTAGTCGACGCCAGTGCCAGCTGATTCAGAGTGGGCGTAGCAGGCATCCCAGCCACAGACTCGTAAGTTAGAGATAATACAGTGACCGCCGCAGGGATAGCAATCTCTAAAATAGGAACCTGAACAAGTCTAAGTAGAGGACATTCGGAATGGATGTGGTCTTCCTGGCCACAACCTGAACAAGTTCGCGGCTGGATATCGTACTTGAAGACAGCTCTGCAGTCGGAAATTACCGAGTTGGAAGTCATTTGCCTCCACAGTTCTAGTTTTGCTTTCCGGCACCATTGAGGGCACGCCATATTTCAGTAGCGTGACTGACGACGTTCCCTTGAGGTTTAAAGGCGGCCACGACAACGTCCGACGGTTCCTCAAGCGGGAGTTCGAAAACATGTAACGTCCAGATGCAAAAATAGCGTTATCAACCACGAAAACTTCTATATGGCCATCAAGGCATCGGAACTTGAATCGTTAGCACGGCGCCGCACAATGTAGGAGCACAGTTCTTCATTCTCCATCCTTACGTACACAGTTGTACTAAGGATCGACAAATGACTTCTGAGGACATACTGCGGCGGTAGGCGCATTTCGTCTCGTATAAAGTGTTCAACTTCGTACGCTTTGGATCGTTCGTGATCCAAAGAATACACTAATTTAATTGTGGCTTGGCGATAGAAAAACTCCATGATGGTTGGTGAATTCGGACACGAAGACAAATCGCTAAGCGGAAGTAAACAAAAGCGTGCTCGCTCAAGAAGTTCATCAGGTGAGACGCAAACAGGGCTTGCTCGCCTCACCATTGTGGAAAGCAATTCACCCCTAGACCACGAGTGCTGTATCTGCCGAATACATTTAGAGAAATGCTTTCAACATACAGAGCGCGTGAAGTCAGTTGTCTGAGACGAGCTTGTTACTCTGTTTAGTCGAGCTATCTGTCGATTCTGATGTTCACTGAAGTGCACCTTTACCGAGGAGTACTTGAGTCGAATTTCTGTTCCTGACAGGTAAGCAATCAAAAATCTTGACTCTTGTTCTGTCTTGTACCGAGGTAATTTCAGTCCTAGCAGTTTAAGGACGGCGTACTGCATTCAATGTGTAGACAGAGAATTGCAGGTGCGCCACGTACGCCATCTTCACGTTGGACAAAGTCCCAGCGAGAAAATCATTCAGTACGGTTAAACTGCTATCCATATTTCCACAGATGGCATGCACACTCCGTTTCGGCCGATAGGGAAATGGTTACAGTAAACGTATTGAGTTCCATTATCTTGTCCACTCAGCGTTTTCTGAAAGTACCAGTCAGGGTGAAAGTCTTCTGTTTCTCACCTGTAAGCACTATCAGACAAAGTCAAGCAGTTTAGGCCAACTTTTTCTAACAACAGGGGATGTCGTCTAAAGAAAGTGAAACATGTGTTCTGCCAATCTCGAAATTACATGTAAAGTAGAATACAATATCCTACACTTCATGTTCATACAATTTCTGGTACTCTTCATGCTTTTTGAGTGTAAATAATTTATGGTATCCAGGTTGTGATTCACTCTAGTGGCAACTGATAGGGATAATTGGTCTGATGTTCTACACTGAAGTGAGGTAGAGCTGTAACACTATGGTTCGTTTTATGGAAATACCTAGGCATAGGTTGTCAGTAGCAGGGTGATGTTAATCATTTGTAGGTGTGAGAATTCCATAGCGGAGACAACATTAAGCAACCACACGTACTCATGCCATATGTTACACACCAAAGGGTTTACAGCCTGTCTGTAATCAGTGAAAGCGACGCTTCATGTGGTGCAAACAGCAATGCCTCTGGGCTGTGGTTATCTAGGAAGGAGTGACTACGAATGATAGACATTGTACTCTGTGGCAATCAGACGGTAATATATGGGTTTGGTTCAAATGGCTCTGAGCACTATGGGACTCAACTGCTGAGGTCATTAGTCCCCTAGAACTTAGAACTAGTTAACCCTAACTAACCTAAGGACATCACAAACATCCATGCCCGAGGCAGGATTCGAACCTGCGACCGTAGTGGTCTTGCGGTTCCAGACTGCAGCGCCTTTAACCGCACAGCCACTTCGGCCGGCTATATGGGTTTGGCAAATGCCTGAAGAAGAAAACGCTAAATCCAGAAAGGTGTCAAACCTTATACAGAACTGTGTACTGTGTACGCTAGAGGAATACTTCGGAGACGATGACTGCATCAACACGTAAATTCTTTCTGTCGTCAACGAGCAACCCATGGGCAACTGTTTGTGGACAATAACATTCCTGAATGGGCTGGCCTACCAAATGTCCCTTCCTGAACCAAACGGAACACCTTTCGGATGAATTAGAACGGCGTATTTCCTCTAGACGACAGGACCATTACACTACATCCTATAACTGGGGAAGAATGGGATATCATTTCTCCAGAGACATTCTGACACTTCACTAAATTGTTCCCATCAGTGTTCAAGCGGTCATAAAGGCGTAGGGTGTAAAGACTCACATTAATGTCGACTAATATATGTCGAGATACTTTTGATGAGAGAGTGCCAGTTAATGAAAGGCCGTCCTAGTTATCGATGCGTACGTTATTTAAGTCTACGACTGATTTCAGCCTTCTTACCCACGCTATTTACAAGCCGATCTGGAATCTGACATTGCTGGTCAACAATTCAGTATTCAGATCCTCTTCAAAATGACCTGGATGTGAAGGTCAAAACCGGTCGTGGACTTAAATAAAGTACGTATCTGCAACTGGAGCGGCCTTTCGTTGGTTAAAGGAAAACTACTACCACGTGTCATACTCACTGCTCGGTCTCTTGAAATATTACCACTCGTAAGCCTCTGTTACTCTTGTTTATGCCAACAGCATTAGCTCCATGATATACTAGTTTATGATGTCCCTTTTTTGCCGATGCCTATAAAGCGAACAATTTCGGAATCACTATGGTGTGACATGTTCGAGATACAAGTCCTTTTTTTCAAATAACAAACAATAATTCTGGTACTTCTCTAAGCGAGACGATCGATAGCGCTCTTCGTGAAAGGGTATAAGTGAAACGCGAATCGTGTTCCGCATCCCGTCCAGTTTTAAACCTGTCAATATTGTGATTGGGCTCTACGAGAATTTAAACGTGCTTACTTTTTCACTTTAAATTTCATGAGCATCAGGAATGAAGTGACAGCTTGAACATTTATTTGTTCCAGCAGCTGGAGCGTAGGATGTAAATCACAAGTGCTGCTACTGTGATGAAAAGCGGAAAAAGCTGCGACCGTCGGCCGGTAATGAAAATGCGTGCGCCAGCCACACTAGAATTTTCCGCTGACACAGCCAGACCGATTTCACGCATCGCGCTTAGGTTCCTCTTCAGCGCCAAGTGAAATTGAATAACTGTTGCCGTCGATATTCACTGTTGCTAGAATTGCACTTTTCCTGCGAATCCTGTTTCTCAAATAAGCTGAGTTCCCTTTTACGTTGGTTAGTGCTTACAGCAGAAAAATTCAGAGATGGTAGAAGGGTGAAAAATGCAGAGGGGCCTAACTGTAAACGAAAAATACTATATGGAGCAGTAATATCTGTTAGTAACTACTGCAGATCAAACTGTAATACGAAATTAACTCAAAAGGTAACTGAAACGGTTGTACCGAGCAGAAGCATTAAAAGTATGTAATGATAAAGCTATAAACTTAAGTACGTTGGTTGTAAGATGAGATACAACCGCAGTTGTTGAATAACTTTGATAAACTAGAATATCGAGCTACCATTAAATTTTGCATATTCTATCGGTTTTGGGATTTGGAAAATGTAGTATAAACTTAGCATTAATGTTCGCACCTCAGTCATGATCCTCATCGACCATCGAGTGAGCTTCATTTTTATGTTCACAGTTCCTTGTGTACAAATTTATATACTAAAAATTAATAAGCATTTGGTTAATTCTAAGTTTTAGGACGTAGGGATCAACACAAAGTCGTCCAGATCCTGTCCAATGACTTCTTGGGGTTTCTCGCGGCGTTTCTCACTGTCTGAATAGTTTGGGCTCTACGTCCAGGCCTGCCTGTTCTAGGAATATGACAGACGCTCTCTGTTTCCTTAAACTTCACATACAACTTCTTGGCGCTTTTAACAACTGCTGGCTGTCTATGGCATGATATCTTGAATTTCCTGTTGACTGATTCTAGTGACTGTGTCTTGCGTCACCAGAGGACACATTGGTCTCTTTCCTGGTTTGCGCGCACTTTGTTTGCAAATGGCTACAGCATCGGTTGTTGTTACGTCACTGAGCCCTGTGACAAACAAAATAATGGTAAGTATCTACGTACACAAAAATCTGAATAAAGCACACTCAATTCAAGATATAAAGTATTTGTCAATGTTTCGAATTTTATGCCTTACTGAATGCTCGTAATCAGGGAAAGACTTCCGGGACATCTGGTATATGCAAAGAACATGGGCATCATGGACATTAAGGATTGTGACATTACTGACATGGTTTTTAAACAACAGAATATGTCTGCTGGAAGAATCCCGTATTTCCTTACTGACATAGCGCTTCACGCATTTTTTTGTCTTAAGAAGAATAAACGGAGAAAAGTATGCGTTTTATCTGACAATTGTAGATACAAAAGGAGCGAACCCACGGTCCCTTCATTCTCTGAAGCCATGAAACCAGCTTGTGGTTAAATAATCTATGCTGACATACAAGTCATGGTACACACCACAGCTGAACCCTGGAAAACGAAAAATACATAGAAAGATCTATTTTCACGTTTAAGACACAATTGGCCGGCCGGCGTGGCCGAGCGGTTAAAGGCGCTACAGTCTGGAACCGCACGACCGCTACGGTCGCAGGTTCGAATCCTGCCTCGGGAATGGATGTGTGTGATGTCCTGAGGTTAGTTAGGTTTAAGTAGTTCTAAGTTCTAGGGGACTTATGACCACAGCAGTTGAGTCCCATAGTGCCCAGAGCCATTTGAACCATTTTAAGACATAATTCTCGGTCTTCAGCGTGTTAGATAACAATATCATTACATACGGCATTTAACTTCACAAACTTGTAATATAGTAAGCCGGAAGATCAGTTGGGTTCACCAGCAACCCCCTACAAATGGTTCAAATCGCTCTGAGCACTATGGGACTTAACTTCTGAGGTCATCAGTCCCTTGACCTGAGAACTACGTAAACCTAACTAACCTAAGGACATCACACACATCCACGCCCGAGGCAGGATTCGAACCTGCGTCCGCAGTGGTCGGGCGGTTCCAGACTGTAGCACTTAGAACCGCTAGGCCACCCCGGCCAGCCAACCCCCTACAAGGCCGAATTTTTAATGAATCGGACTGCCACGTATGAAACAGTTCCGTTATAGGGAAAGCTGGTTTTTCGCTTATTTCAGTGTTTATGACGCCATGTGTCCTGAACTGCGCGTCGTACAGCGATATGATTTTGCAGATACATTCATTGGTATATGTGCATACTGTTTCCACTGTGCGTTGTGAGTGGATATAGTAGTAAAGAAGTAATAAATTGAAACGTTATGCATGCTGCTGAAGTTTTACCAACACGTAATAAGCGATAATCTTTTTCCTGCCGTTACTTTGTGGTGACGTGCCCGAAAGAAATAGCTTTGAACTTACGTGTACAATTTGTTGGAAATCTTTAAGTGCTCTCATTTTCAAGTACTACATGAGTATAGTGTAGATAATTAAGCACTGTGAATTATGCTTCATCAAGACATATATACCGTTTCCAGTTTAAATACTTGTTTTATTGTGTTAAACCGTTAACACAAGTTTATAATTCTTAATGCATGTATTATGACAGCATTTTAAATTCTTAAATTCGGTCTATAAATACAAGAAGAGCTGAAAATCAAACTTTTTGCCACTGCAAAACGTTAGCTAGGCAACCAGCAACTGGTCTTACGTCAACATTGTAACCAGTCAGTAAAGAGAACAGTTAAATACATAGCACTAAGCACTGTGGCACTTAGGTTCTGAGATAATCAGTCCCCTAGACTTAGAAGTACTTAAACCTGACTAACCTAAGGACGCCTCACACGTCCATGCCCGAGGAAGGACTCGAACCTGCGACCGTAGCAGCACCGCGGTTCCGGACTGAAGCGCCTAGAACCGTTCGGTCACAAACGGCTGGCACTTGAATACACTATATTCTATAAGGTACTGCAGAGATTAGGAAATACCACTATGATCCAAGGCTCAACAACAGGAAAGTCCTCATGCTCACCTCCAAGAACTACAGAGGGCAAATGACTGTGACAAACGGCCAACGAACGCAGGGCCCGAATGGTTCCCGGTGTGAGGTTTCCCAGTCTGCCAAATGCGAACAATCAGTTCAGTGGAAAATCAGCTGGTGGAGGTGTAGGCTTCCTCACCTCAAAAGTTGAAAGAACTCTTCACGAGTCGATAGCTCAGGAGGTGGAAGGCAAGGGGAAACCACCATGTTAATGATTCGCAGTTTCGTTTCATTAGAGTAATGATTATGAAGCATAGGGGAGGCTGAGGAAGGTAGACCCATTTTTCTTCTTGATTTCATCCAGCCTGTATTCTGAAATTTTCCACTGTCCTTTTTATGTGGAAACGTTGGTACATTACAAAACGAAATTTTCACTCTGCAGCGGAGTGTGCGCTGATATGAAACTTCCTGGCACATTAAAACTGTGTGCCGGACCGAGACTCGAACACGGGACCTTTGCCTTTCACGGGCAAGTGCTTGCTTTAACTGTCAGAATAAAGCTGTGAGGGCGGGGCGTGAGTTATGCTTGGGTAGCTCACATGGCGCAGCACTTGCTCGCGAAAGGCAAAGGTCAACAGTTCGAGTCTCAATTCGGCCCACAGTTTTAATCTGCCAGGAGGATTCGTTGTTACATTGTTCCAGTACTTCTACACTTAAGTAATTACGCCGTTTCACTGATAGTCCGCTCATAAAAAAAAAACAATGTAGTAATGGTACCTGGGATAACCTATCCAACCCATGGGGTAAGTTGGCCCTACAGATGGGTAAGCTGGCCCATATGATTTTATGATTCAGTTATTTAAGACATTGGTTATTTAATTGAAAATACACTCCTGGAAATGGAAAAAAGAACACATTGACACCGGTGTGTCAGACCCACCATACTTGCTCCGGACACTGCGAGAGGGCTGTACAAGCAATGATCACACGCACGGCACAGCGGACACACCAGGAACCGCGGTGTTGGCCGTCGAATGGCGCTAGCTGCGCAGCATTTGTGCACCGCCGCCGTCAGTGTCAGCCAGTTTGCCGTGGCATACGGAGCTCCATCGCAGTCTTTAACACTGGTAGCATGCCGCGACAGTGTAAACGTGAACCGTATGTGCAGTTGACGGACTTTGAGCGAGGGCGTATAGTGGGCATGCGGGAGGCCGGGTGGACGTACAGCCGAATTGCTCAACACGTGGGGCGTGAGGTCTCCACAGTACATCGATGTTGTCGCCAGTGGTCGGCGGAAGGTGCACGTGCCCGTCGACCTGGGACCAGACCGCAGCGACGCACGGATGCACGCCAAGACCATAGGATCCTACGCAGTGCTGTAGAGGACTGCACCGCCACTTCCCAGCAAATTAGGGACACTGTTGCTCCTGGGGTATCGGCGAGGACCATTCGCAACCGTCTCCATGAAGCTGGGCTACGGTCCCGCACACCGTTAGGCCGTCTTCCGCTCACGCCCCAACATCGTGCAGCCCGCCTCCAGTAGTGTCGCGACAGGCGTGAATGGAGGGACGAATGGAGACGTGTCGTCTTCAGCGATGAGAGTCGCTTCTGCCTTGGTGCCAATGATGGTCGTATGCGTGTTTGGCGCCGTGCAGGTGAGCGCCACAATCAGGACTGCATACGGCCGAGGCACACAGGGCCAACACCCGGCATCATGGTGTGGGGAGCGATCTCCTACACTGGCCGTACACCACTGGTGATCGTCGAGGGGACACTGAATAGTGCACGGTACATCCAAACCGTCATCGAACCCATCGTTCTACCATTTCTAGACCGGCAAGGGAACTTGCTGTTCCAAAAGGACAATGCATGTCCGCATGTATCCCGTTCCACCCAACGTGCTCTAGAAGGTGTAAGTCAACTACCCTGGCCAGCAAGATCTCCGGATCTGTCCCCCATTGAGCATGTTTGGGACTGGATGAAGCGTCGTCTCACGCGGTCTGCACGTCCAGCACGAACGCTGGTCCAACTGAGGCGCCAGGTGGAAATGGCATGGCAAGCCGTTCCACAGGACTACATCCAGCATCTCTACGATCGTCTCCATGGGAGAATAGCAGCCTGCATTGCTGCGAAAGGTGGATATACACTGTACTAGTGCCGACATTGTGCATGCTCTGTTGCCTGTGTCTATGTGCCTGTGGTTCTGTCAGTGTGATCATGTGATGTATCTGACCCCAGGAATGTGTCAATAAAGTTTCCCCTTCCTGGGACAATGAATTCACGGTGTTCTTATTTCAATTTCCAGGAATGTATAAGGACTTGAATACTCACAGTTTATTTAATATAAAGTCTGGTAGCTTTCTGACAAAAACTGTTATTATAAATTGTGTTATAATTGTTACAATAACAGTTTTACAGGAAACCATGGCCGGCCACTGTGGCCGAACGGTTCTAGGCACTTCAGTCTGGAACCGGGCGACCGCTACCTTCGCAGGTTAGAGTCCTGCATGGATCTGTGTGATGTCCTTGGGATAGTTATGTTTAAGTAGTTCTAAGTTCTAGGGGACTGATGACCTCAGAGGTTAAGTCCCATAGTGCTCAGAGCCATTTGAACATTTTTCTTAGGGAACCATTACAAGATCTTTTATCAGTCTGATTGCCTGAAAGGATCTTCACAGTTCAAACATTCATGAAAGAGTCCTTTCACATGACACTTGTACCGCCGCTTACAACTTGTGCATTGAATCCGTTTGTCAGCTGGAATGTTGTGAGGAAGTGGTCTAAGACACCTATGACAGAGCGCACCTAATCCTCACCTCATTCATCTTGAAGAACCTTCTTCCGAATGCTTCTTTCTTTCTACGTTTTGTTTGAGGATCTCTACGACGACTAGAGTCACTTTACGCAGAACATAAGTATTTCTCTTTAAAATGTTCTCTCTTCTGTCTTTGGAGGCTTGTTCGTGGTGTATTGCGTCCTCCAATAGACTGTGGACTGTGTGTCAGCATCGCTTAACTTCGTTGTTTCTTTGCTGTCATTTTTTTTGTCACGATTTATCAAAGGGCCTGGCTTCTTCAGGATTTCGTAAGCGTGGCTATTCACGCGATATGAAGCTTAACTTAATAGTCATTGTTACTGACATAATAGGTCTGTCATTATGTTCTTGAGCAGTAGAACGGCCAGCTTCAGCAATAAAAACGCAACCAGCAGCATTAGGATCAAGTCAATTTGCTATCTACGAAGGCAGGAAAACAATATCTGTGAAAATGTCCTGTTACTTTGAATCAAGCCAGTATGTTTTTGGGCGTTATTGCATTTTGTACTGAAATTGCCACAACGCTTGGTAGGTCGTATAATCTCAGTTGTCGATTGCTTGCTGTCATCCATGCACCGCACCCTGGGTTTACAAACTTCTTAAAGGCCCTTTTAAGCACTCGAATTAAGGGTTGTAGTTTGTGACTTCAATGAAGCGGGAAAGACAGAACTGTGACACCATTTTTCCTGCACAAATCTAGGACTTCTGCTCATAAATGGAAACTGTGGTGGTCAATTAATGCCAAGGAAGGATGGTCTTTCGAACATTGAATATGTCAAAAAAAAATTCTGCATATATTTTAAGAATCTAGTTTCTGCCATCCAGCCCGAGGGATGGGTAATAGCATTGCTCCAAACAGGATCATCTCTGATAAAATGGGACTTGACGTTTACACTATAGTAATTGAAAAATGGCAGCACGGTCTTCCCAGTTGCATAAATGCCTAAATCATAGTGATGAATGATCCTCTTTCAGCAGTTGTCACCCGCACTTTTTTAATTACCCCGTTCGAGCTACTATCCTGTCGGACCATTGGACTGTAGTGATTCCAGTTAAATTACGTTCGAGACTTCACCGGGCATCAGATTTAGTCTTATGAAAACATTGTACATTTTGTGGCGGTGTTCGTAGCGACAAACAATTCGCTGTAGAAACGGCTTACGAAGTCACCGCCACACTTTTAATAGCGGGCCGACCGGTCCGCTGGAACAGTGAACAGAAAGATGAAAACCCAAACACTCTGATTAAATAAAAGTCGGTACTTATCTTTATTAACTAAGATACAGCAACACAATAGTGAACTCCATGTCTACAGAAATCTGTCTAGTTCGAGTCGGAGCGGCTAGGTCAGCGTCGGCTGACGACAAACAACAACTCTGCTGCGATGAACACACGACTGACTAGCAAGTACACAAATCGGTGGCGAGTATACAACTGAGCGGCGAATACAGAACTGTCCTAGCGCTCGCGACTCCAGCGCTTAAGAAGCCAGAAGCCAGCGGTGGCGCGCGCAGACTTGCGGCGATTTCCTGTATCGCTGGCGCTGCTTATGCGGACGGCGTCCGGACTTTGATGCTGCCAACCTTTTGGCAGCGGGCTCGGTTGGCATTACTGGCTAGGATATAACAGTACAGGTCGTCAGAAACAAGAATGTGTTGTGTTCGTTGATGCTGCTACATCGTACCCAACCAGTTGCCTGAGGTGTTCGAATGGAAAATGTTCGATGTCGTTTCAGAAATCCTGAAAACGAATCAGGTACGGCCATTCCAAAGTAAGTCCAAGATCGCAGTATTTTTTGTTGACAAGCTACTGTTATAAATGTAGCCGAATCGTCGAACATATTTTGGTGAAACGACCAAGTATGTCTCACAAGCTTCGGAAAGTTGCTCTTCAAGCAAAGTTTCTTGTTCGTGTTCAAATACCTGGACACGTGGATTTGTCTTAGCTATATAGGTACCATTTCAATAATAACTGAATAAATAGCTTTCAGAAAATTACTAGCGAACCTGGTTTCATACATTCCTTCCGTTAATTTGATGTTATTATTACAGTAGCTAAAATATTATGTACAACACTACAGTACAAAGGAGAATGTTACCTGCAATATTTTTGCGAAGGCAAATCTATCCCAGAATTCTGCTGGCGTTTCAGAAGTTTCGAACTCTTTGAATTTTTTGCAGTAGCTCTCAAATGTTTTTCTAGGTGTGTTAAGTTCTCTGCTCGCTTGCGTAATTGATTTTTCAATCGATTTTACTTCTGTCGCTGTTAAACTCATAGTTGTATCAGAAACATGGCATATTTCAATTTTCTGTTGATAGCTTCGAACCATCCCAAAAACAAAACGGCAGAACGACGATGAGTAAAACTATGACTACATTCTAAGATAAACGTGGATTTGATATTTCAAAATGCACATGTATTTGACACATCAAAATATATGTCAGTAATGTCCCGTAAGTAATAATTTCGAATTTATTTTACTACGGTTTAATTGAGTACATGGCGACAAGTCATTGGCTTTGGAAGCAAAGAAAAAGGAAGAAATAAATAAAATATCGAATATTGTTATCAGTTTAAAAGCAATTCAGGACACAATTTGCTTACATAAAGGTTGCATTGAATATGTTCTAGATTTTGAGTACTTTGTAATTATATTAATTCATTTACGAAGACTTTTAAACATTTTCCACTGTACACAATGTCAGAATAATCCTAAATTTATGGATTTTAATCACTGTACTTAATTGTTTCGTGAGACCGACACTTTCGAACACACAACAAAATATCTTGAGGAAGCAAAATTTACTTTCAGTAACAACACAATATAAAACGCATGCAGCACGTCGGTCGAAATATAACCACGCTAGTGCGTTTGTGGAAAGGCGACGGCATTGTTGCTAAGAACCTCTTTGGTCGGTGGCGCATTCTAACTGCAGTTTAATGAAATAATACTAATTAGCCACCATCGTGCCCCTATGGCCACCCTGCCCGTGTCTCTCTTAGTTTTGTTGCAAGATTGCAGACTAGTTCCCCGTTAGGATTTTCGGAAGCGGACAGAAGAAGTTTCCGCTTCCAATAAAATAAAGGTTATGTATGATAAAAGAATGGCAACAAGGTATGGTCGAACACTTCTGAGATGCGGCAAGCTGGAGAACTTCCAGCTGGAAATGAAAAGGATCAGACCTACTTCGAGCGATAGAGATGAGATTGCCAGATGCCGAAGACCTTTGGAGTGGCCAAAACAGAGTTATACAGATGAAGAGTATAGTGGAGCAACCTGTCAAACGTAGGGTAGGAACGATTGGTCGGTAATAGCTCTGACGCAGAGCAGGTGGGTATCAAGAAGATTAATACTTGCACAACTGGACACAAAAACCGCCCAATGCAGCGATAATTCAGGACCACATGCCGACATCAACCTAAGATGAAGAAGAATAGCAAAGAGTTTACAGTGAGATAAAAATAGCTACAAACTTAATTGAAGGGCAGGACAACATTGTCTTTATGGGAAATTAGAATGCATCGGCGGGAGAAGGAATAGATGGTTACGTAGTGGGACCTTTAGGGCTTGGAGAAAGTAATAAATAGGGACGCAGGGTAGTGGAACATCAACATCTCGTTTCAAGACCATCCACGAAGAATGTACTCACCGGAGGCCCCTGAAGATAGGAAGAGATATCAGACCGACTCCGTTCTAGTTAGACAAAGATTCAAGAATTAAGACGCTACCCAGGCCCAGACATTCATAGTGAACATGACATATATAAATAGGAGAATGTGACAAAAAATTCTAAAACTTAAGAGAACAACCTGAGATAAATTGGATCTGAGTTGACTAAAGAACAACCATACAAGAATCAAATAAACATGGCTACATTTGTGAGGGACAGCAGAAATGTTTAAAATAGATGGAAGTCCTTGAAAAGTAACGGCCTTTGAGAAAAAAATAAAGTTCTTTGGAATAGAAGGCAAAGCATAAAAAAAGTCTACAGATAGCATAATACAAAAAAATGAAGAGTTATGCTGAAACAACACTGAGAAGGAGAAAAGCAATAAAGATCACTGAGTAATGAAATTAACCGATGGTCCAAAAAGGCTAAGCAACACTTCTTGGCCGGCCGAAGTGGCCGAGTGGTTCTAGGCGCTACAGTTTCGAACCGCGTGACCGCTACGGTCGCAGATTCGAATCCTGCCTCGGGCATGGATGTGTGTATGTCCTTAGGTTAGTTAGGTTTAAGTAGTTCTAAGTTCTAGAGGACTGATGACCTCGGAAGTTAAATCCCATAGTGCTCAGAGCCATTTGAACCACAGTTCTTGGTGGACCAATGTGAAGAGGTGAATCATGTGAGGATGGTAGGACCTGCGCTGTGCCTGTAAATCTGATAACACACGAATAAATTGCAGTGGCGCCAAAATGCTTTTGGAATGGTATCATATGGGCAAACAGATAGCAGAAAGATAGAAACAATACGTACAAAGTTTTTTAATACGTACAAAACTATAAACGGGAATTAATGAAGAACGCTGGGAAAGCCGATGTGGAAGGCGAGGGAGTTTCGCGGCGAGTTTGAACTTATGATTAGGCAGCTAAAACCTGGAAAAGCCACTGGTGTTGATGTTCCAACAGAACTCACTTAGGCCGCTGGAGAACACACACGTGGAGAACTGATCCGCCTCATACAAGTTATAAGTGAAACTGGGGAGCTCCCAACAGACTTTAAAAGAGATGCCTCAGTGATAAAACCAAAGAAAGCATCTGCAAGCAGACGTCAACTATATAAGACCTTCAGCCTGGTATCACACAATTCCAAGAGCTTCAGCGCTATAATTCTAAGGCTGATAGAGGGCAGTATAGATGCAGTGATCACTGACGACTACTTTAGCTTTAGAAGAGGTGAAGGCACATGAGAAGCAATTCTCGGCTTGTAATCAGTTCTTGAGAGAGAGACTACAGATTGTTGAAGACACAAACTTTCGTTTTAAGGACTCAGAAAAAACCTTTGACAGGGTAGACTGGCGTTAGTTTTTTAAGATTCTAGTAGAAAGTGCCTCAAAGAATAATGGCAGAAGGGTGATGCAGAGACACTGTGGAGAAGCGGTGGCTGCGATTATGTGTTGAGAACATCAAGAAGTTGCTACTTTATGTTACTTTAAGTGTACTGAAGGGCTGCTTGCTCTCTGCGGCCTTGTTAAATAGTTACATTCAGAGGACAATAAACGAAGTTAGGTAAAAACTAGGAGCTACAGGAGCAGTTAAAATTCGTGGTACCAGAACAGAGATGCTGGAATTTGCTGGTAACATCGCAGAGTTTAGTGAATATGCAGAACCAGTATAAACAATGGTGGTCCACACAGAAACCACACTCAGCTCATCCTGTAGTATGAAAATTAGCAAAGAGTAAACAAAAATATTAGTGGTGAGCAGACAAAACATAGTTGCCAATTCCTCACTTAACAGTGAGTGATTGGAGAACGTCGATTTTTCTACCTACCTAGCGAGTGCATAACGACAGACGGAAGATCAAGGAAGGAGACTTCAATCCGAATCCACCACGTAGAATCTTCTTTTAACAAAATAGCCTTTTACCTCCAGCAGCAAAGACTAACATCTCCGAGAAGACCGCGTACAGACCTTTAGGTGGAGAGTGCTGCTTTACGGAAGTGAAATATAGTCCTTCGAAGTAGCAGAAAATCAGAAAATTACAGCCTTCGAGATATGGTGCTACACCATAACCTCAACATTTTCTGGGTACACGAGATAGCAAACTAGGTGAGTGAAGGGAAGCCTCTTTCTGAAGGTCATCAACAGAGAAGGGACACATGGGTCCGCCAACCGCTGAGACACGACAGTATCATTAAAAGTGTCACTGAAGGGACAACAGAACGGGAGAGTGGAAGAGGCAGGCCGAGACTAGAATACATCAGTCACATAATGGTGGATGCTGAGCTGCACCACCTACACCGTTCTCTGGAGGAAGGCCGAAGGCAGAAATGCATTGCGAGCTGCTGCTAAGCAGCCTCACGGTTGAAGACTTAAGAAAAACAAGCAATGCAGTGTGAACTCCTAACAATTAGTACAAACTGTTTAAACAGGGTCAAGCTTAGTAGCGAGCAGATAAGAAAAGTATACAATCTGAGCACGGACGAAGGTGATATCCTTCTAGCAACGATACCACTGATAAATCCAGTGACACAAGCTGCTTTTACACAGGGCAGATTCATATGGCCCAGCTCCTGAGTGAGAGCATCTGGGAAACGGAGGAGCTGGGCCGCCGCTCGTGTGCTGACGAGCTGCTGGATGTCCACGCCTCGTGACAGAACGAGTATGTGGATGAGTTGCCCGTCCAGGGAAGCAATATAGGAGGCGTTCTGTCACAACTGGCGACGTAGTGCAATGTTGGTGCAGCCAGAAGTGTTTCTGAGCACACCGTTCAGCGAACATTGTTGAACATTGGCCAATAGAAGAGCCAAGTGTTCCCCAGTTGACACAACGACGTCGTCATTTACGACTGCAGTGGTCATAAGACATCAACGTTAGATCATGGATCCTTAGAAATGTGTCGGGTGGCCACATGAATCACGTTGTCATCCAGGCAAAAGACCGCTCGATGCATTCACCAAGCTATGGACGCAGGCCGGTTGGTACAGTCTGGGGGACATTCCCCTTGGGTTACATGGGTCATGTGGTAGCACTCGAAAGCACCATAAAAGCTGTCAATAATGTTCTTCTGGGCTGTTGACTTCATTGTCAATATATAAAATTGTCCGACGTTTCGGCCACTATTGCAAGTGGCCTTCCTCAGGGCTACTGCCGAGCTAGTGCTGATTCAGCTCAGCTCTAGTCCTGAGGAAGGTCACTTGCAGTAGTGGCCGAAACGTTGGACAGTTTTATGTATTGACAATGCGGTCGACAATCCAGAACAATTTTATTAACAGTGACACCGACGGCGGAAGCCTACGCTTACATTCGCCATACGACTGTATACAGCTTCAACGCTATTACGGACCATCTGCATCCATCCAGCTTGATGTCTTCCCCAACGGTGATGGCATCTTCCTGCCGAATTAGCTGTCTGTCTCACAAAGCCACAATATTGTGCTGCAGTGACTTGAGGATAATGAGGGTGAACACACGTTGGTATCTCTGCCATCAAATACGTGTGATCTGAAATCGATGGGACACATCTGGGACGTTATAAGGGACTAGCTCCGGGCTCACTAACCACCGGCCTGTAATTTACGGGAATTGCGTGACTGTTGGTTGACACCTGTTGCCACATACATCAGGATATCTGCAAAGGGGCTGTCGAATCCATGCCACGCCGAATCGCTTGTGTATTGCGTTCCGAAGATGAACCAACACGCTGTGATTATAACATTTTGGTTCATAACTGTGTATTGACTTAAGAAGCATGAAGCAACGTAGGATAAGAGAGCGGTAAAACCATATACTAAGTCTACATCTTCGCTTCCGCCGTTTTCTCTTGATGTTCGAGACTTTTTTGTGAAAACCTTACAAAAAATTTACGATTCCATGTTTCGGTCATCTATCGGGTTGCATACGAATCCCGCGGCGGATGTAATGGTTGTTTTTAAGATCCATGAATGAATTCAGTTTCGCACTTGATCTTATTACCGAATGTGCTGGTCAGCCAGGCCATGAGCCACTGATAAAAAAAAGTAATCAGAGGGAGCCATATCTAGAAAATACGGCAGGACTTCCTCTCTCAACGATTCCTAGTATGTTTTGACGGGTTGTCAGACATGGAGTCGACTACTCTTATGCTGAAAATTCACGTTTTCATGTCTATCGCTGAATTATGGCTATCTGTCTTTCAGTGCTCTTTTCAAACGCATAAATTGCTTTCGATAATAATATCCTGCGATTGGTTCCGCTGGTTTCGATAGCTACTCTTCCAACGCAATGCCTTTATTCGACGTCAAACTCTCCTTTCTTGGAAGGTTAAAGGCATTCTCTGCACTTTTTTTCACTAATACGAGAATCACAGTTGGTTTTGCCTAGCATTTTATGAGCCTCAGCCGAGAGATTTCATCTTGCTTCAGCAGAAATTTGAAGTTACCGCAAATTATGCGAAATGGGTCATCAGTTGACATATTCAACAGAGGAAAACTTTATGATGCTATCACGAGTAAGCTAATGTTTTAATGGCATTAATATGCCTAAGCTTATGGTACTTAGAATCTTCCACGTGCAGAACCACTTGCCGCTACAGCCATCTATTTGCCAAGCAGCGGAATTAAATTTGTAGATGTAATACATCTATGTATCCTGAACTAAGCTATCCGTGTCTGATGATGATGACGTAGAACCAATTTAGACGTCTCGCCCAACATTGGCTGAGATTTTACATTCACTGGCGATATGTAATTTTTCTGACCGGAAACGCCACCCTTTCCTCAAAGAGTTTGTCTTTCTATCTCAGTGGAAATCATTTTGAAAGACTCTGTAGATGTAACAGCATTCGGGCCGTTAGGCCACAATGGCCACATTAACACGTTAGAGACGACAAACCACAGCGGAGGTGAAGATATTACTGTACAAATTGCTTCCAAAGTGGTGACAAAGCGTTGGACATTGACCTCTATAGCGTATTTAGACTGCAGTTCCTGATGGGGTTCCATATCCTCAGTTCATTTCTCAAGACATCCCCCTACAACCCCTCGAAATGTGTCATTATCTTTTCGTTATAATTTAGTATAACCTAAATAAATTTTGAAAGAACTCTTGTCAACATACAAAACACACTCTCTTCTTAAAGTCCTCTACATGTCGATTTATGGGTAAAGAGGACTTGCAATGAACAGCTGAAAAAAATATAACGCTATTGCAGAGGACAAAGGGTTATTTTTAGGAAATGCCGTGCGAAATTGTGATTTCGTGTGTTTAAGTGCTCGATGCGCCAGCCTCACAGCAAACGGCGGAATAAGGGGTGTTTGGTCGGGTTGTTTGGGGAAGCAGGCCAGACAGCGAGGTCTTCGGTCTCATCGGATTAGGGAAGGATGGGGAAGGAAGTCGGCCATGCCCTTTGAAAGGAATCATCCCGGTATTTGCCTGGAGCGATTTAGGGAAATCACGGAAAACTTAAATCAGGATGGCCTGACGCAGGATTGAACCGTTGTCCCCCAAATGCAAGTCCAGTGTCTAACCACTGCACCACCTCGCTCGGAATGGCGGACGAAGGCTAGCCGATGCGTTATGCAGGTGATACAGTTTTGCAACAAGCATCGGTATGCATGTATGTACATGGCTGCGTTAGCCATCTCATCAACAACCTTCTAATAAACACGCCACCCCATAACTGGCAGATTCAGCAGTGGCCTGCACTATTTAAAGGCATCAGAGGTGGGCGTCGGCATTCAGTTTGACCTATTGGGCGTTCGGTCGCTGTCACATCGTCGTCATCAGTGACGCTGTCCCCAAGGATTGGCCGGAGGGAGGCGTTGCCCGCGTCTGCACCGGCGACTCCCGGCGTCGTCACGAGCTGCCACGTCTGCAGGAGTCGAGCGGGCTGGGCCTCATGCCGCTAACCTCCTGCCACCTGCACAGCCGCTGACCAAGTGTGGCCTCGTGTTCCCCAGACTGCGTGCATCAGCTTGTCTCCATCACGACACAAGAGGTGGGGCTGAGCTACCAGAAAACGTATTGGAAGAACTAACAATAAAGAGGAAGATTGCTTAAAACAGCCACATTCTTCTACCCAGCTATGCCCTACAACACCAACCATGTCACCCGCTCCGGTCATCCTTATTACAAGTGGTGTCAGTTGGGAAACCTGCGCATCACACACTCCTGTTACAACTGGTGACAGTAGTGGTGTTCTCCCAGAATTTGGAGGAAATTGTGGCTGATAATCGACGAGGATATGTGGTACCTCAGAAGGGAAACAATGGATCAGTAGCTCCTGCTACATGACAAGTAAGTGCCAATTTTTGGTTTGGTGGTTTGTCTGAACCTGTAGCATAGTCCGTCTTCCTGTTCTTCTTTCTGGGCTTACTGTAGTCTTGATTAGATAGCTGGTAGTGATGGAGCAGTCCGTGTCAGCCGAGGTGGCTACTTGAGTGACTGTCGGAATTAGAGAGAGCGCTTGCTCGGTCTAAAGAAGTGAGCAAGGAACGGTTTCCTGTTAATGCAGTAATTCTTGACACTAACACTGCGTCTTTGGTCACCCTTTTCTCGGGAAAAGCTGGGGAGGATGTTATGATTTTTTTTAGAACCTTACCACCGCTGCTAAATTGGGTAATTGGTGTGCAGAAACACTTTTGCATGTGGCTAAGTTGAAAGTAAGTTGGGAAGCCAAAGCGTACGTTACATTACATGAAGAATTAAGAGATGCTTGGACATTTGAAGTATTCAAAAAAGGGTTGCTGGTAAGGTATCAGAGGAAAAATACGTTTAGATATTATCAGCTACAATTGAATAGAATGTATCAAAGGAATAGGTAATCAATAGAAGCTTTTGTAGATCGAATTCGAGAAATTAATGTTAATACCTATGAGCTAACGGGTTCCGATAGAGTTAATGAAGTCATTCTGCAGGAAGCTGAGCAGAGGGCACTAGACTCATTTTTGCAGGGAATACAACCCAAAACCTCCTGCAAGATTAGGATGGAATTCCCTACGACTCTCCATGAGGCATTTGGAATCGCTGTGGCGTAAAAGTAAGATGAAGCAGTAACAAAGACGCGGGACAGGAAAGCAGTGTTTAATGCAGAAATAAAATGTTTCAGATGTGGTCGTATGTGACACATTAGACGCGATTGCAAGGTAGTGTAGTGCAGGAAATGCAGACGTTGGGGTCATATGGAGCGTAATTGCAATGGTTCCTGGCAGAAACACGATAGGAAACCGCAAGATGGGTCTCACTCCCCTCAGTTAAATGGCGCATGGGGTGGTGTGTCTACTGTGCAACAGCCCTGGTAAGGATTAATACTAGTGCAGAAACAGTGGCAGACTTTTTTATGACCGGCGTGGTGATGGGAGTCCGTGCAAATTACCGGGTCTCAGGTAACCGTGGCGAGTAGAAATGTACTCGGTAAAGTAGAATTAAAACCACCACGCTGGGCGTTAAGTGGCGTGGGTGAGGTACAGGTGAAGTCACTCGGATCAGCGGTGTTAAACTTCCGAGTGGAAATGAGGAACTTCCAGGTGAAGGTAGAAGTTCTTCCAGTTGTTGGCAGCAGCTATGATGTCATACTTGAATTGGATTTCCCGGTTGCGCATCACGCAAAAGTTAACCGGGAATGGCGTACGGTAGAACTGGACGGAATACAATTTCGCCTAGGTTCTGCAGCTGGAATACCATAACTGTCGCAAGGAACCGCCCAGATGTTGGTGGACCACCTAAACTGCGTAGTTTAGGGTTAACTCGCGGGATACTTTACCGATGGGTACAGGGAAAATAAATCTCGGCAGATGTTGGAGATACCGTGCCGGTAAATTCGTTGTGTGTCGTTGAACCTTTGTCTGAGAATGAGCCATTGGATAAAATGAGATGTTTCACGCGCCGTAGCGTGTCCTACATACGGGAGATAGAAGGAAAAAAGGTTGTGCGTGTCAGTATTGATAATTTTGGCCTTGAAGAGGTGCAGGTAGCACAGGGTACCGTAATAGCGAATATGGAGATAATAGGGGAAGATGAACTGGATAAGGATTTCGCAGCAGATTACACAATGCCAGGAGAGTCTGTCAGCTGGTCGGCATTGAGGAGTAAAGTAGCACATTTAGAAGCGCAAGACAGAGAAGTCATGGGCAACCTTTTGACGGAATATAAAGAGTTATTTAATTCTCATGGTTCACTGCCCGCCACACCATTAGTTCAGCATTACATCCCCACTAGGAATGAAGCACTGGTGTACAAACGTCCGTATCGTGTTCCAAAAAGTTTACAGCCTGTCATGGAAGAATTTATTAATCAGCAGCAGCTTAGGGATGGGAAACCAGTAGTAGTCCTGGTACGCTTCTGTCGTAATAGTCGGTAAAAAATCACCTTATGGAGGCAAGGCATATCGTTTTTGTTGTGATTATCGTTTTCTGAATCAAAACACTGTATCAGATGCATACCCAATGCCTAATATCACTGAAACTCTGGATAATTTTGGGTCAGTGTCGGTACTTCACGACCTTGGATCTTCGAAGCGGGTACCGCCAGTTGGAGGTCGCCCCTGAAGACCTGCTGAAGACAGCTTTTTGAAGACCTGCGGGTCATTTTTAGTATCAGCGAATGCCTTTCGAACTCAAAAATGCTCCGGCAACCTTCCAACGGTTACTAGATAGTGTGTTACGAGGGCTGAAACCTAATGAGTGTATGGTATATTTGGACGACATAATTGTTTTCGCAAGAACATGTGCGCCGTTTGCGCGAAGTTTTCGATCATCTGAAAGCAGCGCGGTTAACTCTTCATGTGGAAAAACATCATTTTTTGTTGCAAGAAGTCCGTTATTTAGGTCATATTGTAGAACAGGAGGGTGTCGCACGGATCCAAAACTTGTAGAGGAGGTAATGAATTTTCCGACACCTACAAAAGTAAAAGAGTTGCAGTTTTGTTTAGGTCTCGCCATTTTCACAGTAGATATACTCCAAAAATTGCTGAATTTGCAAGGCCCCTCACGCAGTTGTTGAAGAAGGGAGCAGAATTTCACTGGCCAGCAGAATGCGAAGAGGCTTTTCAAAAGTTAAAAAATTTGTTAATATCTATTCCAGTTATGGATTTTCCAGATTTTAGTAAACAGTTTATATTATCTTGTGACTCTAGCAATTTTGCTTTGGGTATTGTATTATCTCAGCAAATAGATGGCAGGAACACCCAATAGCATATGCTTCCAGACAGCTAAACAATGCAGAAAAAATTACTTAACAATCCAGAAGGAGTTATTGGCATTAATTTTCGGAATAACCTATTTCTGTTGTTATTTGTATGGACGACGTTTCAAGGTGATTGCTGACCATGCAGCACTTACATGGTTGTTAGGGCTTAAGGACCCAACGAGTAGATTTACTAAGTGGGCTTTGCGTCTCAGTGAGTACGATTTTGAAGTGGTTCATCAACCGGGTAAATCGCACAGAAACGCGAGTGGTATGAATCGTAAAGTATGCGCCATGGACTTCACAGGAAGAAATGAGAATGAATGGAAGGAGGCACAAACGGCTGACAGAGATTGTCAACGATTTACCTCGTAGCGACAGTTCGTCGTGGAAGACGGGATATTGTACTGTAAAACTAGGAACGGTCCATTCGTAGTCGTACCAGAAAAATTGCGAAGCGAAATTTTAGGGCAAGCACACGATTCAATGTTTTCTGGTCATTCGGGTCGAAGAGCAACAGAAAGGGGGGTTGCACCGAGTTATTGGTGGTCAACGCGTGGGAAGGATGTCGATCTGTAAGTAAAGAACTGCATTCCGTGTGCTCAACGGCCGGAATTGAGTCATCATAAAATTGTATTGCAACTATTACCGGAAGTGGATAGACCTCTCCAATTACTGGGCATAGACGTCTTGGGACCATTTGTGCAAACACCATCGGGTAATCACTATGTTTTAACAATAATACACTCCTGGAAATGGAAAAAAGAACACATTGACACCGGTGTGTCAGACCCACCATACTTGCTCCGGACACTGTGAGAGGGCAGTACAAGCAATGATCACACGCACGGCACAGCGGACACACCAGGAACCGCGGTGTTGGCCGTCGAATGGCGCTAGCTGCGCAGCATTTGTGCACCGCCGCCGTCAGTGTCAGCCAGTTTGCCGTGGCATACGGAGCTCCATCGCAGTCTTTAACACTGGTACCATGCCGCGACAGCGTGGACGTGAACCGTATGTGCAGTTGACGGACTTTGAGCGAAGGCGTATAGTGGGCATGCGGGAGGCCGGGTGGACGTACCGCCGAATTACTCAACACGTGTGGCGTGAGGTCTCCACAGTACATCGATGTTGTCGCCAGTGGTCGGCGGAAGGTGCACGTGCCCGTCGACCTGGGACCGGACCGCAGCGACGCACGGATGCACGCCAAGACCGTAGGATCCTACGCAGTGCCGTAGGGGACCGCACCGCCACTTCCCAGCACATTAGGGACACTGTTGCTCGTGGGGTATCGGCGAGGACCATTCGCAACCGTCTCCATGAAGCTGGGCTACGGTCCCGCACACCGTTAGGCCGTCTTCCGCTCACGCCCCAACATCGTGCAGCCCGCCTCCAGTGGTGTCGCGACAGGGGTGAATGGAGGGACGAATGGAGACGTGTCGTCTTCAGCGATGAGAGTCGCTTCTGCCTTGGTGCCAATGATGGTCGTATGCGTGTTTGGCGCCGTGCAGGTGAGCGCCACAATCAGGACTGCATACGACCGAGGCACACAGGGCCAACACCCGGCATCATGGTGTGGGGAGCGATCTCCTACACTGGCCGTACACCACTGATGATCGTCGAGGGGACACTGAATAGTGCACGGTACATCCAAACCGTCATCGAACCCATCGTTCTACCATTCCTAGACCGGCAAGGGAACTTGCTGTTCCAACAGGACAATGCACGTCCACATGTATCCCGTGCCACCCAACGTGCTCTAGAAGGTGTAAGTCAACTACCCTGGCCAGCAAGATCTCCGGATCTGTCCCCCATTGAGCATGTTTGGGACTGGATGAAGCGTCGTCTCACGCGGTCTGCACGTCCAGCACGAACGCTGGTCCAACTGAGGCGCCAGGTGGAAATGGCATGGCAAGCCGTTCCACAGGACTACATCCAGCATCTCTACGATCGTCTCCATGGGAGAATAGCAGCCTGCATTGCTGCGAAAGGTGGATATGCACTGTACTAGTGCCGACATTGTGCATGCTCTGTTGCCTGTGTCTATGTGCCTGTGGTTCTGTCAGTGTGATCATGTGATGTATCTGACCCCAGGAATGTGTCAATAAAGTTTCCCCTTCCTGGGACAATGAATTCACGGTGTTCTTATTTCAATTTCCAGGAGTGTAGATCATTTTTCGTGCTATGTGTCTATGACAGATATTCCGGACCAGCGAGCCGAAACAGTGGCGACGCCATGGTACATCAATGGATATTAAAATTCGGAACACCTGACATTATAATTACAAATCAAGGGTCAAACTTTGTGTCCGATTTGATGAAACAGTTATGCAAGTTGTTGCATGTAAAGAAAATGAGAACGAGCACATTACACCTGCAGGCAAATGATCGGACCGAGAGAGTTCATCGTGCAATAGCTAAAATATTAAGTTATTATGTAAACTCGTAACACAACAATTGGGATACCCTATTGGCGTTTGTAACCACAGCGTATAACTCAAAAGTGCATGAAAGTACAGGGTTGTCTCCGTATGAAGTAGTGTTCGGTCAGAAGATGCCATCTCCGTTTGAATTGCTCAAGACCCCACCAGGAACCAATATTTCGGCTGTTAAGGATTTATCCACAAAGTTGAAAACAATCTGGCGGCAGGTGAAAAAATGAACACTAAAGCCTTAGAGAGACAGGAAAAGTTCACAATAGAAAGGCGGATTTACCCAAATATTATATAGGACATGGGTGATGATGACTAATCTGTTTGTGCCAAAAGGTAAAATGAAGAAATTTGTATTCCGTTATCAAGGTCCTTTCCAGATGATCGAAATGAAATCGCCGGTGAATGTCAGATTACAGCTTCCAAATCGCCCTACTTTTGTGCATGTGAGCTGAATTAGGCCTGTCAATGGGAATTTTGAGGAACTTCCTTCATTGTCTGCAGTAACTTCTAGTGGAGAGAATATTGAATCTAAGAAAAAGAATAAGAAAGCAGTAGATCAACAAGAGAACCAAGTGAACTGTCGAAGCGATCAGGCATGCTATTATACTCTTAGGCCACGTGTAAAAAGGACGAGCTAATGTGAGTTGTTTTTCTTTTAAGGCGTGATGTTCTGGTAAGACCAGCAGTTCCAGCATGATGGGTTGCGCTGAAGAGGGAAGAGGGAAACTGTGCACAATCTCTCAGCATAGTTATTCTGTTTCGCTGTTGCAACTTAGCTGAAGCCTTGAATTTACGTCCTATATCAAGTGGTGTTTTGGTCTTGCAACAAGGGGACATAATTATGTCCGGACATAAATGGCCCTTAAGGGTAGACTGTAATAGTTGGGCGGTTGAAGACGAAATCTGTAAATTAAACGTTACATGTAATGAACTTCATTCCATGGTGGCTAATCAGTCAAGGTTTAATGCCACATACGGGGAATATCAGCTACTACGATCAGCTTTTGTATGCTTACAAGCACAGTTGCGGCAAACTGCAGGGTTACTCCCGCAAGTCCATAGGAAAAGAGGATAATTAGACGCAGGTGGCCATATCATAAAAACTGTTTTTGGGACCCCCTGACGCGGAAGATTTAATGAAACGCTACAGCAGTTACAGGATTATGTGAATAGCAGCCAGGGAATGCTAGATCTTCACACAACCTAATTAGAGAGTTTGGAAAAAGATGTAGTTAATAATACGCGCCAATTGCGAGCTTTGCCCGCGCTCTGATGTCCCACATTAAGGCCACAACCGAAACAACCAATCCAGACTTGGGTATAATCAAGTACCGGTTGGATAACATCGGTTCACAGCTGATAATCGCTAAGCTGCTCCGTAGTATTACAGAAGCACGCATAGAAGGCACGGAAGTACAGAAGGCTTTGTTGCATGCAATGCGCAAGCACTTAACCCCGTCACTGTTACCATCGGAACAACTTCGGGAAGGATTACGGAAAGTTCAATCAGAACTGCCCGCATCCCTGGAGCTACTGACGACATTAACAGACGAACACTTTCCTCTGTACTACAAAATGGCCACTGTTACCAGTACGCGGACAGGTACCCCACTGAAAATTCATATCATAATACCATTAACATGTACGGATTGTAAATTTGAATATTAGGCCTTGCATATGTATCCAGTGAAGTGAGAAATTTTGCAGAAATTCGTACAATTAGCCGTATGGGAAATACTGTTAGTGGCACATAACAGACTAGCGCATGCATTCCTCCCTGCACAAGACTTGCTGCGCTGTCGAACAGGTCCAGTTACCATCTGCCCCATGAAATTGTTACACACTGTTCCCAGTGCCGTCAGTGTCAGCCAGTTTGCCGTGGCATGCGGAGCTCCATCGCAGTCTTTAACACTGGTAGCATGCCGCGACAGCGTGGACGTGAACCGTATGTGCAGTTGACGGACTTTGAGCGAGGGCGTATAGCGGGCATGCGGGAGGCCGGGTGGACGTACCGCCGAATTGCTCAACACGTGGGGCGTGAGGTCTCCACAGTACATCGATGTTGTCGCCAGTGGTCGGGGGAAGGTGCACGTGCCCGTGGACCTGGGACCGGACCGCAGCGACGCACGGATGCACGCCAAGACCGTAGGATCCTACGCAGTGCCGTAGGGGACCGCACCGCCACTTCCCAGCAAATTAGGGACACTGTTGCTCCTGGGGTATCGGCAAGGACCATTCGCAACCGTCTCCATGAAGCTGGGCTACGGTCCCGCACACCGTTAGGCCGTCTTCCGCTCACGCCCCAACATCGTGCAGCCCGCCTCCAGTGGTGTCGCGACAGGGGTGAATGGAGGGACGAATGGAGACGGGTCGTCTTCAGCGATGAGAGTCGCTTCTGCCTTGGTGCCAATGATGGTCGTATGCGTGTTTGGCGCCGTGCAGATGAGCGCCACAATCAGGACTGCATACGACCGAGGCACACAGGGCCAACACCTGGCATCATGGTGTTGGGAGCGATCTCCTACACTGGCCGTACACCACTGGTGATCGTCGAGGGGACACTGAATAGTGCACGGTACATCCAAACCGTCATCGAACCCATCGTTCTGCCATTCCTAGACCGGCAAGGGAACTTGCTGTTCCAACAGGACAATGCACGTCCGCATGTATCCCGTGCCACCCAACGTGCTCTAGAAGGTGTAAGTCAACTACCCTGGCCAGCAAGATCTCCGGATCTGTCCCCCATTGAGCATGTTTGGGACTGGATGAAGCGTCGTCTCACGCGGTCTGCACGTCCAGCACGAACGCTGGTCCAACTGAGGCGCCAGGTGGAAATGGCATGGCAAGCCGTTCCACAGGACTACATCCAGCATCTCTACGATCGTCTCCATGGGAGAATAGCAGCCTGCATTGCTGCGAAAGGTGGATATACACTGTACTACTGCCGACATTGTGCATGCTCTGTTGCCTGTGTCTATGTGCCTGTGGTTCTGTCAGTGTGATCATGTGATGTATCTGACCCCAGGAATGTGTCAATAAAGTTTCCCCTTCCTGGGACAATGAATTCACGGTGTTCTTATTTCAATTTCCAGGAGTGTATTTGTAGTCGCCTATTAAATGAAATCTTCAGATAATCTGACACACAAAAAGTTATCTATAAATATTTCAGAAATCATTTCTATTACAAATACACACCTCTTCTCGCTAATTCTATGGCTGACATTAGTGAGTATTAATTTCAGGAATTACTTTAAGTGCTGTCAAAAATGTGTAGCTAATAAAACGAAATTTATTTCGTTACTTAAAGAAAAGGAATACTTATTTAGGTTCATAGAATACAGTTTCTATGGTTATTTTAGTTACATCAGGTAGTGCAGTCCTTGAGGATTGGACTCATATATACCACCATACATTATTCTTCAGGTTTAGTCGAAGATGTCGTAACAAATGACATAGCCTAGCCAATTACGAAAAATGAAGTAGTCGGTAGAAGAAAGTGCTGACCTGCCAGATAGAATTTTAAGTTAGTGATGTTATACGTTTGATTAAACTCAAAGGCAACAGCAGAAATTTATATAATCAATTAAAACATTAAATTATATAGTAGTGCCTTCTACCCATACATATGAAGCTACTTTCCTTACCTACAGAAACTTACCTCGAAAAAAAATAAATAAAATAAAATGGATAGGGAAGTGACACTACGCTGACTGTTAGTTTTCATCTCATATAATCGGGGGAGGCGTCGCTGAGTGAAAACCGCTTACTCCGTTTCCTGGTTATACATTATACCAGTTCTAATTATCTATTTTGCTGTTACCTTAGTAAACCCACATTTTTCCATACGGCATGTACCTTCTCCTTGCCCTGCACCCGAAAGAAAGGAAGATAGTGGTTTACCTATTTCTGAAGTGGCACTCTCATCTACGATGCATACAATTCCGTCTGCTCCGTTCTTTATAAAACCTTAAATTTACATTGCGCAACGGAGGGATACTACAGATGCGGTATACTTACACGAGGCGAAATACACATCAATCAATCTGATATACTCTTTTTGAGTATCTGATACTTTACGTTCTTGTAAAGCTGTTGGTCATTCAGGGCATTTTGTAGAATATGGAAATGTGTGATGTGCTTGAATATTTACAAGTCAGTTACTATCAAAATAGTTTGTTTAGATAATCCCAATATCCACATAAAACATATCAAAACTGAAGGTAAAATGGTCCCTTAACATAAGTAAAAATTACACTCCCCCAAGCCTGAGGGAAAGCGCTGGCTGTGAAGGTGCATATATGAAAACCAGGAAATTAATTCATAGAAAGGGAGATAAATTCAATCTTGCCCACATCAAATCAAGAACAACATACAGGTTCTAGGGACTTTAGAAACTTATTATAATACCATGAAATCATATAAAAGAAAAACGGAGTGAACTATAGATGGGAAGGAATTAGATATCAGAGCTTTCTAACAAAATTTAATTAATTCAAATAACATCATTGAAATTCGTTTGTAGCCACACAAACAGGAAATCGTTTTGCACAGCCCACTTCGGTCCGTTCATTTTTGCTGCCTATTACTACAATCACCACTTTCGAAACCAAGGTTCAAACACAAACACACAGGGAGCAATACAAAATCCACGATGAAATTAATGCAAGCACAAGAAATAGCCATGAGAAGACAGCAGGAAGCCGACCAAACAGTCACAAAATTTACACAATGCGGGTGTGGTGCTGAAATTCGTTACTCAAGATCACTACCTTACCAACATCTCAAAAATTTAATTTAAACTACTTGACCTAAGGAAATAAAATGCTCGCGCCATATTAATTTTTAGATACACACGTACAGATACAAGAAAACAGGCGCAAGTGCCGAAGAGACGTGACAGTGTCCTATCAAAACAACAGACAGTGTTAAGTTTGTTCATTTCCCAGTAAATGCAGAGGAGCAGCACGTCGAATAAAATCAAAAACATGTCTGAAATAGCTGATTGATCCCCTAACAGAAAGTAGCTGCTCAACCAAAATACCCCTAATGAAATCCTACCTAGCCGTTCCAGAAAACAAATTCGTACTCATAAATCGGCGGCGGATCTGAGATAAAGTTAAAAAGGCGGCGACCAACAGCCCTTACCACGAGGACCAGGTTTTAGAGCATAGTGGAGGCGGTCCTCTAGTTAACTATAAGGACGAAAAGAGCGTAAAAGTTCGGAATCGAGTGAAGACTACTTTTCAGAATGAGCTTTTAACTCTGCGTTGGAGTGCGAGCTGATACAAGCGTTTCTGGCTGATTAAGACTGCGTGCCGTCCCAAGTTTCGAACTACTGCTCTGAAGCATTTGCCCGCAAAAGCAAAGGATACGAGTACGATATTCCGTCCGAAACACACTTTTAATCTTCCAGGGCGTTTCGAGTGACTGGTTTGCCGGTTATCACTGAAGGAACTCTTAAATGTTGTCACTACTTTACACGAAAGAGATGAAATACTCTGTCCCACTTTCGGCGTATCTAAAGCTGATTCACTCACTCATTTACGCTTGGAGGTATCATTCAGTAACAAAGTGAGGAAGGAAAAAGCTTATCGGTTACTGAAATGAGTTAAACATACTCATTCCATGCTTATTCTGTTTCCAAGGACTTCATCAAATAGCACAGAAATCACCTCCGTAGCTCACAAATGTAATAAAAGGACGGATAAATAGAGAAACATTATTGTAGTTAATGACAACCTAGAGATCATCTGACCAGATATCCACTTCTTCTGGCCATCACACTTAACTAATTTATAATATATCAAATTTCAACATATTACTTGCTCTATTCAAATTATCTAACCTACTTACCTAATTATGGGGTGTAATAACCCACACATCGACTCGTCATAAGGTGATTACATGATTATAAAAAAAGGAATCGGTCCATCTAATAATGAACGAGAAAATAGGAATGCGGTCTTACAACTAAGAAAAGCCATGGAAACGTATCGTCATAGCTAAGATAAACACAAACTACGGACCACTGCAGTAGTGAAGAAATTGAAACAAATTGCTCAGTACGGTGTGATACGGTATTAGAATTCGAAAGTAAAAAAAGGAATACAAGAAAAAATAGTAAGGAAACATGGACTTGGCGTATAGTAATATAGGGAGCAGAAACGTAGTAGAACTTGGCTCGGAGCACAGCTTAGTTTAATTAACAAACGTCAAAGAAGATTTCGTACTTGGAAGACAGTTGGTCTACCAGAACATCGTAAAGCTAACACAATGGTAAGACAAAGTCTTAGGATTTCAAAACTAAAAACATTTCCAGTGGCATATGTGGACTCTTGCCATATATTGTTGGTTATGGAACGCAGTCTGAAGCTAAAGAATTTGACGAAAGCTAGGGTAGTAAGTTGAGTGAAGCCGGACAAGTTAAAACAACCAGAAGTTGTTCAGAATTTCAAATGAGATTTAGGCAACGACTGACCGAAACAAGCAAAAGATTAGAAACACATAATGAATGGGTAACTTGAGGGGATGATATAGTGAAGATATCAGAGAAACAACTAGGTACTGAGGTAATACCCAATAGGAAGCCGTGGATGATGTAGGAGACAATATATCGTATTGGTGACAGGAGAATATAAAAAATCGCAGCAACTGAAGCAGGCAAATGTGGACGTCGTGATCCTAAAATGGGATTCATGGAAGTAACAAAATAGTGATATGCAAAGTTTTAATGGAATGCATGACTGTGGGGCCACATACACGAAAATTACAGCAATCTTTCAAGAAACGAGAAGCGACTGTAGCAACATTAAGGGCTCGGATGGCAAGTAGTCCTAAGCATGAAAGAATGGCTGTAAAGTAGAAGAAATAATTGAAGCGCTACAGACTGGAAATACAATGTTATGGAAAGACAGTATTATGGAAAGTCAAGTGGAATCAAAGGAATATGACATGGGAGGTGTGAATGGCGAGAAGAATTTGACAGAACATTGAAAGGTGCACATGGAACAAGTAATACACAACATATGAAATTTCTTTAGAATTACTGAGATCCTTGGGACATCAACTGCGACACAACTCTTCCAGGTGGTACATAGGATGTACAACGCAGCAGAGATATCCTTAAAATGTAAGAAAACTATAAGAAACCCAGTACCAAAGAGTGAGGTCTGACACGTCTGGTTAGTCCTGAAACGCCGCTTTAATTAGTCTCATTATCTCCAGCAGGATGGCATGCTTGGTGTGCCTGGGGAATGTTCATCCTGAATTTCAAAGAAATTTAACGAAAGCTATACTTACCAGAAGAATTTTCTTGGAAACTAGCTTAAAGAAAGGCAAACCTACATTTCTATCATTTTCATCAGTAAAAGATTTTGTCAGTGTTAACTGGAGAAAATCTTTTTTTCAAATTCAGAATGTAGCAGAGATACATGCAAGCAACGAAAGCCTCTCTGCACTTGGAAAAGGAATTAAATTGCATTTATAACTGTCGACGGACTTGAAATAGCTGAAGTGACTGAGATGAGAGAAATACAGTGTTCCAGGCTGTCTCCCTTGTCACCAGTATGTACATCGAGCAACCAGTAATGGAAATCCAGCGGGAGTTTTGAGAAGGAACTGAAATTCATGGAGAAAAAATTAAATCTTTCAAGTACGTTGATGGCACTATTACTTTGTGAGAGAGGACTAGGAAGATCACTTGAACGAAATGGATATAGTGCTGAACAAAGGCATAAACAAAAATGAAACTATCGAACCGAATTAAAATAGTCGATGCGGCGATGGTTGGCATAAGAAACGAGTCATCATAAGCTGTAGATGAGTTTTGCTATCTGGACAGGAAATGGGCTAGATACAGTGGATAACAAATCCCGTTGGAGGTAGTGTTTGTGGAAAAGTGTTGTTTCTCTTAACATAACATATTAACTGTTAGAAAGCATTTGCTGATAACGTGGGAAACTGAAGCGTAGATAATAAATGAGGGGTGGCCAGGCATTTAGCTCAAGTGCCATAGCGCTCAGCCTGTCTGGCAGACTTCCCCAATCGCCACGGACGCGATGAGCAAACTGCGACCACGTCACATTTGAATGATGGTTCTGTCGCGTTGCATAGGACTTGATTTTATATCTCACATTTCTCAACGAAACAGATCAAAAATAAATAAATTCAGTATTATTTAATTAGTTTAGCACGCTGAAGACATTAAATTGTTATTCGGTATAGACTACTCGACAAATGCGAAGTATTTCAGAGATTTCCATATTCAGGTTGCCAGTTAATCATGAATTATTTACTTTCATAGCGGAACCCCCCGCCCCCATCATGAACCATGGACTTTGCTGTTGGTGGGGAGGCTTGCGTGCGATACAGATAGCCGTACCCTAGGTGCAACCATAACGGAGGGGTATCTGTTGAGAGGCCAGACAAATGTGTGGTTCCTGAAGATGGGCAGCAGCCATTTCAGTAGTTGCAGGGGCAACGGTCAGGATGATTGACTGCTCTGGCCTTGTAACACTAACCAAAACGGTCTTGCTGTGCTGCTACTGCGAACAGCTGAAAGCAATGGGAAACTACAGCCATAATTTTACCGAGGGCATGCAGCTTTTCTGAATGGTTAAATGGTGATGGCTTCCTCTTGAGTAAAATATTCTGGAGATAATTCCCCATTCGTATCTCCGGGCGGGGACTACTCATGAGGACGTCGTTATCAGGAGAAAGAAAACTGGCGTTCTACGGACCGGAGCGTGGAATGTCAGATCCCTTAATCGGGCACGTCGGTTAGAAAATTTAAAAAGGGAAATGGAACGGTTGAAGTTAGATATAGTGGGAATTGTTGAAGTTCGGTGGCAGGAGGAAATAGACTTCTGGTCAGGTAAATACAGGGTTATAAATACAAAATCAAAATGGGGTAATGCTGAAGTAGGTTTAATAATGAATAAAAAATAGGAGCGAGGGTAAGCTACAACAATCAGCTTAGTTGACGCATCATTTTGGGCGAGATAGACATGAAGCCCACGCCTACTACAGTAGTAAAAGTTTATATGCCAACTAGCTCTGCATACGACGAAAAGATTGATGAAATGTATGATGAGGTGAAAGGAATTAATCAGACAGTGAAGGGAGACGAAAATTTAATTAGTCATGGGTGACTGGAATTTGATAGTAAGAAAACGAAGAGACGTAAACGTTGTAGGTGAAATGGAATGGGGGTAAGGAGTGAAAGAGGAAGCCGACTGGTAGAATTAGATTAAGAAGTGAGACTCTTAAAGTAGTAGATGAATTTTACTATTTGGGGATCAAAGTAAATGATGATGGCCGAAGTAGAGAGGATAAAATGTAGGTTCGCAATGGCAAGAAAAGCGTTTCTGAAGAAAAGATATTTGTTAACATCGAGTATAGATTTAAGAGTCAGGAAAAGTATTTGTATGGAGTGTAGCCATGTATGGAAGTGAATCATGGACGATAAATACTTTGGACAAGAAGAGAAGGGAGAAACTTTCGAAATGTGGTGCTACAGAAGAATGCTGAAGATATAACTAATGTGGAGGTAATGAATAGAATTAAGGAGAAGAGAAATTTGTGGCACAACTTACTAGAAGATGGGAATGGTTGGTTGGACATGTTCTGAGGCATCAAGTTATCACCAATATAGTACTGGTGTGCTGGCGTGGAGGGTAAAATTTCGTAGAGGAAGAACAAGAGATGAATACACTAAGCAGATTCAGAAGGATGTAGGTTGTAGTGCCTACTGAGAGATGAAGAAGCTTCCACAGGATAGAGTAGCATGGAGTGCTGCATCAAACCAGTCTGTGGACTGAAGATCACAAGAACAACATCAACAACGGATAAACCCACCCATGAACCATGGATCTTGCTCTTAGTGGGGAGGCGACACAGATAGTCGTACCGTAGATGCAACCACAACTGAGGGGTATCTGTTGAGAGGCCTGACATACGTGTGGGTCCTGAGGAGTGGCAGCAGCCTTTTCAGTCGTTTCAGTGGCAATATTCTGGATGATTGACTGATCTGGCCTTGTAACACCAACCAAACGGCCTTCTTGTGTTGGTACTGCGAACGGCTGAAAGGAAGGGGAAACTACAGCCGTAATTTTTCCCGAGGGCTTGAAGCTTTAGTATATGGTTAAATGATGATGCCGCCCTCTCGAGTAAAATATTACGGAGGTAAGATAATCCCCCATTCGAATCTGTGGGCGGAGACTACTCAGGAGGACGTCGTTATCAGGTGAAAGAAAACTGTCAGTCTACGTATCGTAGAGTGTAATTTCAGATCCCTTACTCGGGTAGGTGCGTTAGAAAATTTAAAAAGGGAAATGAATAGGTTAAAGTTAGATATAGTGGGAATTAGTGAAGTTCGGTGGCAGGAGGAACAAAACTTCTGGTCAGGTTACTACAGGGTTATAAACACAAAAGCAAATAGGGGTAATGCAGGAGTAGGTTTAATAATGAATAGGAAAATAGGAATGCGGGTAAGCTACTACAAACAGCATAGTGAACGCATTTTTATAGCCAGGAAAGACACGAAGGCTAAGCCTACCACAGTAGTACAAGTTTATATGCCAATAACTCCGCAGATGACGAAGAGGTTGATGAAATGTATGATGAGATAAAAGAAATTATTCAGATAGTTAAGGGAGACAAAAATTTAATACTCATGGATGACTGGAATTCGATAGTAGGAAAGGGAAGAGAACAAAAGAAGTAGGTGAAGATGGAATTAGTGTAAAGAATGGAGGAGGACGCTGCCTGGTAGGATTTTGCACAGAGTATAACTTCATCATAGCTAACACTTGGTTCAAGAATCATGAAAGAAGGTTGTATACATGGATGAGGCCGAGAGACATTGGAAGGTTTCAGATAGATTATATAATAGGAAGACATACATTTAGGAGCCAGGCTTTAAATTGTAAGACATTTCCAGGGGCAGATGTGGACTCTAATCACAATCTGTTGGTTATGAACTGTAGATTAAAACTGAAGAAACAGAAAAAATCTGGAAATTTAAGGAGATGGGACCTGGATAAACTGAAAGAACCAGAGGTCGTAGAGAGTCTCTGGGAGAGTATTAGGGAACGATTGACAAGAATGGAGGATAGAAATACAGTAGAAGGAGAATGGGTAGCTTTGAAAGATGAAAAGGTGAAGGCATCAGATGATCAACTAGGTAAAAAGACGAGGGGTAGTAGAAATCCTTGGGTAACAGAAGAAATATAGTAATAAACTGATGAAAAGAGAAAATACAAAAATGCAGTAAATGAAGCAGGCAAAAAGGAATACTTCAAACCATGATAGCTTAAATACTATTTGCTGGATAACCGATTTCAACACACTGAAAGTGCCATCATCGGATATGAATGTAGCTTAACAGTTATAAACCATTTGGATATAACGGTGCATGAGTCAGACCAGCTGACACAAAAGTACAGGTCTGCCTCATATAACATTATATCCAAATGGTTTGTAAATGTTAAGCTACATTCAGATCCGATGATGGCACCTTTAGTATGTTGAAACCGGTTATCCAGTACAGAGTATTAAAGCCATCAAGGCTTTTGAATTATTTCTACAACAGAGTGATCGCCTCACTACGCACTATCTGTCCACTGCAAAAAGGAATACAAACGTCTCAAAACTGAGATCGACAGGGATGATTAGAGGACAAATGTAAGGATGTAAAGGCATATATAACTAGGGGTAAGATAGATACTGCATGCAGGAAAATGAAGGAGACTTTTGGAGAAAAGAGAACCACTCGTATTTATGCAATGGAAGAGGACGTAGATGAAGATGAAATGGGAGATGTGATACTGCGTGAAGAGTTTGACAGAGCACTGAAACACCTTAGTCGCAACAAGGCCCCAGGCATAGACAACATTCCATTAGAACTACCGATAGCCTTGGAAGAGCCAGTCCATACAAAACTCTACCATCAGCTGAGCAAATTGTATGGGACGGGGGAAACACCCTCAGACTTCAAGAAGAATATAATAATTCCAACCCCAAAGAAAGCAAGTGTTTACAGATGTGAAAATTACCAAACTATAAACTTAAAAGTCACGGCTACAAAATATTAACACTAATTCTTTACAGACGATTGAAAAAAGTAGTACAAGCCGATCTCAGGGAACATCAGTTCGGATTCTGTAGGAATGGTGGAACACGTGAGGAAATAGGGACTCTACGACTTATCTTAGAAGACAGATTAAGGAAAAGCAAACCTAAGTTTCTAGCACTTGTAGACTTAGAGAAAGCTTTTAACAACGTTGCCTGGAATACTTTCTTTCAGATTCTGAAGGTGGCAGGGGTCAAATACAGGGAGCGATACACTATTTACAATTTGTACAAAACCAGACTACAGTTATAAGAGTCGAGGGGCACAAAAAGGAAGCAGTGGTTGGGAAAGGAGTGAGACAGGGCTGTAGCCCATTCCTGATGTTATTAAATCTGTATATTGGGCAAGCAGTAAAGGAAACAATAGAAAAATTTGGAGTAGGAATTAAAATCCATGGAGAAGAAATACGAACTTCCTGGTTTACCGATGACATTGTATTTATGTCAGAGACAGCGAAGGACCTGGAAGAGCAGCTGAACGGAATGGACAGTATCTGGAGAAAGAAGGATAGAAGATGAACATCAACAACAGCAAAACGACGATAATGGAATGTAAACGAATGCTGAGGTAATTAGTTTAGGACAGGAGATACTTCAAGTAGTAGATGAGTTTTGCTATTTGGAGAGCAAAATAACTGATGATGGTCGAAGTAAAGAGGATATGAAATGTAGACTGGCAATGGCAAGGAAAGCGTTTACGAAGAAGAGAAATTTATTAACATCGAGTATAGATTGAAGTGACAGGAAATCATTTCTGAAAGTATTTGTATTGCAGTGTAGCCATGTATGGAAATGAAACATCGACGATAGATAGTTTAGACAAGAAGAGAATAGAAGCTTTCGAAATGTGATGCTACAGAAGAATGCTAGAGATTATATGGGTACATCAAATAACTAATGATTAGGTACTGAATAGAATTCGGGAGAAGAGAAATTTGCAGCACAAGTCGACTAGAAGAAGGGTCGCTTCGTAGGACGTGTTGTGAGGCATCAAGGGATCACCAAATTAGTATTGTAGGGCAGCGTGGAGGGTAAAAATCGTAGAGGGAGACCAAGAGATACACTAAGCAGATTCAGGAGGATGTAGGTAGCAGTATGTACTGGGAGATGAAGCTTACACGGGACTGAATAGCATGGGGAGCTGCAACAAACCAGTCAGTGGACTGAAGACCACAACAACAACGGAAAATACGCAAGTCACACACTTCCTTTATGTTTTATTTTTTTATTTTTATACTTATTTATTTATTTATTTATTTTTGCAAACCTGTCGTCAGTTACATCCTGGAAATATTCCAGTTTGTCTTCCACTATAGTTTTTTCCCTCTACAGCTCCCTCTAATACCATGTCTTAATAGATGTCCTACCATCCTGCCCATTCTCCTTATCAGTGTTTTCCAAGTATTCCTTTCCTCTCTGATTCTCCGCAGAACCACCTTGTCCTTCCCTTCTTAGTCCACCTAATTTTCAACATTCGTCTGTATCACCACATTTCAAATTCTTCGATTCAGTTCCGGTTTTCCCACAGTCCATGTTTCACTCCCTTTACTCAAGACATACATTCTCAGAAATTTCTTCCTCAAATTAAGGCCGATATTTGATACTAGTAGACTTCCCTCGGTCCGGAATACCCATCTCTCCAGTGCTAGTCTGCTTTTGATGACCTCCTTGCTCTTTCCGTCATTGGTTATTTTATTGCTTAGGTAGTAGAATTACTGAAACTCATCTATTTCGTCACCACTAAGCCTGATTTTAAGTTTCTCCCTGTTTCATTTCTACTACTTCTCATTACTTTCGTCTTTCTTAGATTTACTCTCAGTCCGTACTCTGTGCTCATTAGAGTGTTCATTCCGTTCAGCAGTTCATATAATTCTTCTTCACTTTCACTCAGGATAGCAATCTCGAATGCTTTTTCCAGATCGACAAATCCTATGAATGTGTTTTTATTTTTCTTTAGCCTTGCTTGCATTATTAACCGCAACGTCAGAATTCCCTTCTTCGTGCCTTTACCTTCCCTAAAGCCAAGCTGATCTTCATCTAGCGCATCCTCAGTTTTCTTTTCCTTTCTACTGTATATTATTCTTGTAAGCAACTTGGAGGTATGATCTGTTAAGCGGATTGAGCGATAATTCTCGCGCTTGTCAGCTCTTGTCGTCTTCGGAATTGAGTGGATGATGCTTTTCCGAAAGTCAGATGGTGTGTCGTCAGACTGATATATTCTACACACTAAAGTTTTGTTTTGTCACTTCCACCAATGATTTTAGAAATTCTGATGGAATGTTATCTATCTGTTCTGCCTTATTTGATGTTAAATATTCTGAAGCTGTTTTAAATATGGATTATAATACTGGATCCCATATGTATTCTAATTCGACTGCTGTTTCTTCTTCTATCACATCAGATAAATTTTCTCCCCTCATAGAGGCTATCAATATATTCTTTCCACCTATCTGCTCGCTCCTCTCCATGTAACAGAGGAATTCCCGTTGCACTCTTAATGTTATCACCTTCGCTTTTAATGTCACTGAAGGTTGTTTTGACTTTCCCGTATGCTGAGTCTGTCCTTCCGACAATTTACTTTTTTGCTGCAACTATTTCGTCTTAGCTTCCCTGCACTTTATATTTTTTCATTCCTTAGAGACATTTTTTTACTTCCTCCTTTCATCGCTCAACTGAAATATTTCTTCTGTTACTCATGGTTTCTTCACAGTTACCTTATTTGTACCTACGTGTTTCTTCCCAGAATCTGTGATGGCCATTTTTAGAGATGTCCATTCCTCTTTAACTGTACTGCCTACTGAGATTTTCCTTATTGCTATACCTATAGCCTTAGAGAACTTCAAGCGTATCTCGTCATTCCTAGGTACTTCCGTATCCCACTTCCTTGCATATTGATTCTTCCTGACTAATGTCTTCAACTTCAGGCTACTCTTCATCACTACTACATTGTAATCTCAGTCTATATCTGCTCCTGGGTACGCCTTACAATCCAGCATCTGATAACGATATCTGTGTCTGACCATGATGTAATCTAACTGAAATCTTTCCGTATCACCTGGCCTTTTCCAAGTAAACCTCCTCTTGTGATTCTTGAACAGGGTATTCGCTATTACTGGCTGAAACTCAATTAGTCTTTCTCCTCTCTCGCTCCTTGTCCCAAGCCCATATTCTCCTGTAACCTTTTCTTCTACTCCTTCCCCTACAACTGCATTTCTGTCCTCCATTACTATTAGATTTTCATCGCCCTTTACATATTGTATTACTCTTTCAATATCCTCATACAGTTTCTGTATCTCTTCATATTCAGCTTGCGACGACGGCATGATTACCTGAAGCATCGTTGTCGGTGTTGGTTAGCTGTCGATTCTGTTAATAACAACCCTGTCACTGAACAGTTCACAGTAACACGCTCTCTGACCTACCTTCCTATTCATAACGAATCCTACTCCAGTTACACCATTTTCTGCTGCTGTTGATAATACCCTATACTCAACTGACCAGAAATCTTTGCTTCTTCCTACTTCACTACATTGACCCCTACTATATCTAGATTGAGCCATTTCATTTCCCTTTTCATGTTTTCTAGTCTCCCTACCATGTTCAAGCTCCTGATATTCCGCGCCCCGAGTCAGAACATTATCCTTTCGTTGATTATTCGATCTTTCTCTCATGGCAACCTCCCCCTTGGCAGTTCCCTCCCGGATATCCGAATGGCTCAATATTCTAGAATATTTTGCCAATGGAGGGATCATCATGACACTTCTTCAATTACAGGCCACATGTCCTGTGGATACACGTTACTTGTATTTAATGCAGTGGTTTCCCTTGCCTTCTGCATATTTATGTCGTTGATCATTGCTGATTCTTCCGCCTTTAGGAGCAGTTTTCCAACCCTGAACCTTAGTCCGCTAGTCCGCCCTCTTTGACAAGGCCGTTGGCTGAATGAGAGTGACTTCTAATGCCGGAAGTCTTCGGCCGCCAATTGTGATTGTTAATCACACACATACGTTGGACGAAAAATTTTAACATTTTTGCAATACAATTATGTAAACGTGTAAACTATCTGAGGTAAGCAACGTCGATCTCCGGGACAGTTTCAAAGTTAAAACGGGAACTACCCTGCAGATCAGTCAGTTAAATTTGCACATGCGCAGATGCGCTCGCAACTGAAACAGAAAAACGGACTGGAAAACAACTGGAAAGCAGACGCTAAGATGGACAGCGTCCTCAAAACGTATACGAAACTGTCTTAGTAACTCTTCCACTGTCACAACGAATTTTTCAAACCTCGAATTTTCTTAAATTCCACTGATAACTTGTGGCGGCGCGATTTCTTTCTTCCATTACCTGCACCTACATGTGAACTCTTTTCTCGTACACAAAATTACTTAAAAAATTCATGTTTCCTAAAACACACACCGGAATACATATGCATGCACTTTAAAACACTTTTGAAACATATAGCTCAACTAAAACCGGCAAATTATAACTTTCTTCGGAGCGCATACTACACAAAACCGTAGCAATGCAAGGCTGGGCTTCGACTCCTTAGACTGCTGCTAGCACTCTCTGTCTCCAAGAGAAAAGACGCGCGAAGAATACTCCTTTCTCATTGGTCAGTTTTCTTTGAAGCCAATAGAGAAATTCTCACGATTTAGTCAGCGCTTTTCAAGACTAACAAATCAACAAATAACTCACTTTCGATCTCTACTTTTTCCTGTGATAAACATTTAACATTCTGATATTTTGTTTACAGTTTACGTTATTAAGTATTTTCATTTGCATTCGAGTTAGCATTCCTTTTTCCATAAACTTACATGACATATGATACAAAATTCCTCATCGAACAACGATCATCTGTGGAACAAAGATCTACATTTTTAGTTTAGACCACATTCACACATCATCCACACTACTAACAGCATATACAAAACTGTACAAACATAAATAAACAAAAAAGTTTTTAAGAAATACACAAAACAATTCACAAATACATTCTCTTGAACTATTTCCCTGTTCACTACGGGACTCTGGGGTGTGGATATTAGGATTACGTACTCAACTAAATCCGCTTCAGACCGCGTGTCACTCTGCACGCTTAAGTAACTCTCCCAATACACAGGCCTTACACTGGAGCGACATAAGGCGCCACGGCTCACACACCTTATGATTATAAAGATTTCTCCCAAAAATTTTAGAATTATACAAGCTGTCGATCCTGGATTCAAATTTTAACTCTTTCAAAAATTCTCAATCTTATAAACTAAAATTACGAATTTCCTACTCCGGATTCACCAGTTTGCAACTAACCTAGCCCAATCTTTTAATTTTAATATTAAAAATCATTTCGTACTTGACGAAACTGATGCAGATTTTCTAAACAAATTTTCAAAACTTTAATAACTTTTTCAGCGTTTTTAATTCATGTATCATGAAAGTCTTTTTAAGTTAACAACTCGAACACTTTTCTTTTATGTAAAGGCGCTGGAATTTGTGTTCTTCCATTTAACATGGTATTTTATCCTACCTTTGCATCTGCACATCACTATAGTCTTTTTGTCACATATATTTCCCTGTTTTTTGATCGCGGCACCAATTGAATTGTAGTTTCCATAACATTGCTCCATTCTCCACATATCTGTCCTTCCAGGGTTTAATGCAACGTTATCCCTGAAACCATATTTCCGTCTAAGATTACTTTCTTTACATACAACCTAATGCACAATCACTTATTGTTACACGAATTTATTTACAAAATTTATATTTCGTTCAACTTGACTTCAAATGAAAGTAAATTAACAGAGTGTTGCTTCTTTACTTTACTTTAATCAGGAGGACGTAGTAGATAGTGTCGGAAGTTCCATGTGGCTTTTCGCGGATGATGCTGTAGTATACAGAGAAGTTGTAGCATTAGAAAATTGTAGCGAAATGCAGGAAGATCTGCAGCGGATAGGCACTTGGTGCAGGGAGTGGCAACTGACCCTTAATATAGACAAATGTAAAGTATTGCGAATACATAGAAAGAAGGATCCTTTATTGTATGATTATATGATAGCGGAACAAACACTGGTAGCAGTTACTTCTGTAAAATATCTGGGAGTATGCGCTCGGAACGATTTGAAGTGGAATGATCATATAAAATTAATTCTTGGTAAGGCGGGTACCAGGTTGAGATTCATTGGGAGAGTGCTCAGAAAATGTAGTCCATCAACAAAGGAGGCGGCTTACAAAACACTCGTTCGACGTATACTTGAGTATTGCTCATCAGTGTGGGATCCGTACCAGATCGGTTTGACGGAGGAGATAGAGAAGATCCAAAGAAGAGCGGCGCGTTTCGTCACAGGGTTATTTGGTAACCGTGATAGCGTTACGGAGATGTTTAATAAACTCAAGTGGCAGACTCTGCAAGAGAGGCGCTCTGCATCGCGGTGTAGCTTGCTCGCCAGGTTTCGAGGGGGTGCGTTTCTGGATGAGGTATCGAATATATTGCTTCCCCCTACTTATACCTCCCGAGGAGATCACGAATGTAAAATTCGAGAGATTAGAGCGCGCACGGAGGCTTTCCGACAGTCGTTCTTCCCGCGAACCATACGCGACTGGAACAGGAAAGGGAGGTAATGACAGTGGCACGTAAAGTGCCCTCCGCCAGACACCGTTGGGTGGCTTGCGGAGTATAAATGTAGATGTAGATGTAGGATCAAATCTATTACCATCTTTTCCAAGAATTTATTGCCTTTAGAGGACTTAATGAGTTAAAAAAAACTAGTTGCTCTTGAAAGCAAAAGTTAAACTTTTTCTTTACCTTATCTCAACCTGAGAAAATGTAATTGTGAAAAATGCATTTCACACAAAGCAATTATTTACAAACATTTTATAATACACAGTTACCATAATTATGCAGTGTCTCTTTGCATCACTTCTTCATATTATTTAGCACTATTGCACAGATATCAATGATTTATATTTAATTATTAACATAATCTCCATATTAATTCATATTCCTTTCATAATAAATGTTCTTCAGCTTTATCCAGGTATATTTTGCATCATTACAATACGCCTTTTCCTGACCACTGCACTTCAGGGTTCATCATCAAAATCTTCTTTATTAACTGCTCTTGTCACACTCAGTAACTTGTATTTCCCTACATTTCATTCAGCCTCCAATTTATTTTTACTTATTCCAACAGCATACTCCTTCCTATCTGCCATTACTTTAATTGTTATATTAATGCTTCATACACTTCCACATACCATGGAATAACTTCTTGTATTACTAAAATCAGTCCTTGCTGTCAGATTTATGCAGGATGATGCACCCTTTTTCTATTTTCCCATTACGTCATCATCTTTGTACCTTAATAATTTTTCTGCATCAACATACTTATGTCGTCCATTACAATTTGAGCCCCATTTCTCTCACCATTAAACTCATTTTGTTATAAGACACTGTAACGCCCTCTCAGGCTCTCAAACACTTTACCGTCACTGATAGAGAAGAAAATTAAAGATGATCGATTCAGCTTAGAATGACAAAAGAGGAAGATGGGCAATGCGAAGAGAAACTGACATAGCATTGTCAATAACTCAAGCACCTGCTGTTCATCAAATACCTAGCAATGCATAGGTTTTAATGCCTTCTGAGGCCTCCAAGCTTAGCTCTCATTTAACTCTTGCCACCTTCATTTCCTCAGAGTCCACGCCACATTATTTCCATACTCATTGTAGCCCCCCAAATCTTCCATTCTTCTGCAATGCCCAACTGGTACACTGGATTCTTCTTCCTTAGTGAAATTATGTTTTCCAAAAAATGGTAGCACCCCATCTTTCCCCTTTATTTCAAAAATTACTATATTTTATTTAAAATTTTATCTCCCTTTGTACTTGTTAAGGAAATCTACACCAATTAGCATTTTTATGCACAGACCAGGGATTGTAAGGAAGTTATGGAGTACTTGCACACCGTTTATTTTTACTGGCAACAGAACTTTTTGTTAAACAAGGTTTTTCTCTTTTCCTGTGGCTACGATTATCTGCTCCCCACTTTCTGGCATTATTAAAAGTTCATTTCTATTTGGCGACGATTCTAACCAACTTTTGCTCACATCACTTAAATCACTGCTCCTGTCTGCTAAACACTGTACTTCTCCGTTACACACTTGCAGATTAATTACTGGCCTTCCTTTCATGGCTGGTGTCAGACCCGTCCTCCAACAAATCGTTCACAACCTCCCTTATATCGAAACCTTCCATGTTTCCAGAAATTATACAGATTTTTGCAGAATTACCCTCATCACCTTCCTTCCCCATACTAACTATTCGGTCCACTAATTACAGCTCAGAATATTTTTCCGGCGTTTTCTCTCTCTCTTCCTTTTTAGCACAATTAATTGACTAACCACCATTTTGGTCACCATTTTCTTGCCTCTCCCTTATAACCTCACAAATGTCATTTACAGGCGCTAGTATTTCTTCTACACTGGCGTCTCTAATCTCACGTAATTGTAAAGCTTCTGTACTTTCTCCTTCGCCAGAACATGCCTCGCCTTCAACTTGGTTGCTAAAGACTTTCTGACAGTCAGGTTCTGTCACATTTTCCGCTAGTAGGTCACTCATTTCGTCTGCAATACAGTGCTTATTTTGTTTATGTCTGTCCAAAAAATCCCCTAAACCTTCGTTAAATGTACAGATATTTATGTAGCTCGTTTCGTCTGTTGTTACTACCTTTTTATGCTCCCCACTTATAATCCCTATCTGTTAAGCGCTGACATATGGAAAAGGTGTTGCTAGTGGGTTCAAATTACTGCTTCCCGTCTTGTAAATGCTAATCCTTTCACAGATGGCATATAGTTTAACGGATTCAGGGATTCTGTACCATTTCTTACCTATAGCCCCGTTTGTTGTAGCCTTTGCGGAACATCATCGTCTCCCACTGGAGAATACGATCTATAATTGTGCACCTGCTCCCCATTATTTCACCTATTTTGCTGGATAGCGCCACCTCCTGGCACCTCTGCTGTTGCTATTTCCACGGTACACGCGAATTCTGTTAACATGTACATTCTACCGCGGTAGTGCATTATTTGGTGGTCCGACATTACGATTTGCATCCTCCTCCTCATGCAACGAATTTCTTAACTCTCTCCAAATAACTAGTTAATTTATGAACGTCATCCCTCGGACTGCAATAATTTTCTTTCGCCAGTTCATGGGCAGTTTACCTTCCAGGCCCATAACAACTTGTTCTCGCTCGACTTTATTGTTTAAATATGACAACCTTTAACGCGAACTTTCTTACGCTTTGCTTTGTAGGCTTAAACTTTTCCCAGCCCAGAAGCTATGTAGCCACTCCATTTGTTTTTGCTTGCCCCAATATTCTTTAAAAATCTCCTCTTTAAATTCATTTAGAGTATCGTACTGTTCAGTAGCGATAAACCCTCGAGTTCTAGCCTCTCCCAAGAATTCCGACGTAATAAACCCCATTTTTTGTCTGTCTGCCCACAAACTAGGTAGAACACCATCAAATTAATTCCAAAATTCTTTTTGATGTAATTTTCCTGTTGGATAAAAACGTAAAAACTGCCTCTTAGTGACATATGATATTTCAGCTGATTCTACTACAAAACTACACCCACTACTTTTAGTTCCGTGTCTGAGGTTAGTTTCAACTTGGCATAGACTACTGCTATGCTCTTCAAATTTTTTAAAACCTCTTTTATCTGGTTAGTTAGCTGAAGAACATTTTCTTCAGACACTCACTCTCGGTCGGACACACGTTTTACTTCATTCATACATTTAGCATACTCCGAACTGGTTTTACGGTCTAACAATTTGTGATCACTTACACATATAGACCCTACCGCCGCTATTTTGACCTCTATTTTCTGCACACTTTTCTAAACAAATCTACATTTTGTATCCAATAGAAACTTTTTGAAGTCATCTATTAGTTCACTTTTTTCAGTTTTAATGTATGGTTGGCAGTTATTCTCAACTTGATAACGACTTCAAATCAATTTTCCTCCTTTCTATTAGAAGATCAGCCTGCTTTTCAAGTTTTTCATTAAAATCACTTGTTTTCTTTCGAGTTTCTCATCAAGTTTACTTATTCCTGACCAATGTTTTCACGCAAGTTATTATGTCCATCTTTTATAGAACACATTAATGCTGCAAACATTTCTTGGTATCCACATTTGACGTATCTGATTCAGTTAATGCTACCAATAATGTTATCACAAAATTAGTTGTTACCGATTTCATGCTTAGTATCACTTTCAGGATTTACATTACCCCCTCTAGTTACAGTAACTGACACCATTGACGCAGATTCCACTCTATCGTCCGTAAATAATGAAGAAATATTGTCAAACACCTCCTCTTTGACGTCTACCCCATCTTCCTGTTCAGCCGGCCGAAGTGGCCGTGCGGTTAAAGGCGCTGCAGTCTGGAACCGCAAGACCGCTACGGTCGCAGGTTCGAATCCTGCCTCGGGCGTGGATGTTTGTGAAGTCCTTAGGTTAGTTAGGTTTAAGTAGTTCTAAGTTCTAGGGGACTAATGACCTCAGCAGTTGAGTCCCATAGTGCTCAGAGCCATTTGAACCAACCACCATCTTCCTGTTCAGGCGTGCTAGTTTGTGAAGCACTTACACTGAATGAGAGTTCTTCCTCTTTTACCATTTTTACACGCCTCAAACTGGTTTATTTGATCAGAATATTTCCCTTCTACAATGCGATGATTTTTAATATGAAATATGTCCCCATCAAATGAAAATAAAGTTGTTTTCTCTTTGCAGTGCCTTAAAGTGTGCAGTGTGCAGTAACGTCCGCTTAATATGATGGGCCTGTAATCAGTTCCGGATGTTCTAATGTTAGTTTCTGCAGTTGTTTTTCCTTCATAAATTCAACAATAGCGAGACTTAAAGAAAAACGGTTCCAGGCATGCTGCTTGAATTAACCGACAAACTCTGCAGTAATGTATGAAATCTCCATACTCTTCGTTCAGTTTCGTCGAAAACTGTTGCAACAGATAGCGGAATAATGCTTGCGACTACAGAAATTTCGCTATTCGTAACGAAAGTCCCTTCGCGTGCTCCATGAGTACAATTTTAGCACAACGTGCTTTTTTATATATACAACAACGAATTATTTCAGTCGTGTTGTAACTTTTTGCTCTTTCACTGCCAAATAAATGTTTAAAGTCTTTCTGCATCGCACTGTAATGACGTTTTATAGCAAATATTCGTCGCTTATGCTACTGGATAATACGTATTGAAAATTATCATCCGATTCTTCGGTCATTCCCATTCACATTTAAAGGTTTGTGACAATAGGTAACAAAACTGCCTCTCTTTACGCAAACAGCCAGTGGATATGAGAACGTTCTCAATACCACGAACAAACATAGAATGTTAAACAGCGCTGAGCTCTTGTTTCAGATGAACTGAATACAGTTGTGTCGACAGAAAAACGCCGCACCGCAATGCTCAGTGAAATGTCTCGCTGTATCGGGTAATTCCGAGGAGGGCCGAGCAAAACGGAGACAAGTCAGGCCTTTGCCCGCCCGTGGTACACCCATCCTACGACCATTAAATTTAGCAGGTAACGACAATTCCAACTGACATTAAGAAACTAAATGTAGGGTGAATTAAAATGTAAGTGGTGTTTGTTACTGGTGAGAGTTGTTTACGAGAAATCGTATTTTGGTAAGTTTTCACACCGACATCTGCAACTGCCATTGAACCTGCTCAGTTGCTAGATACGATGTTGTTATGTTTAGAGTTACGTTATAGAGTGCTTGCGTGTTCCCTGAGTGCAATGCGACTTCCTAGTCAGTTACTGTGTGACAGTCCAAGCAGTAGGTCGTGAGTGGACGACGGGGATTACCGATGTAGGAAAAGCCAACATGTTCATGGTGTATCAAGAGTGTAGGAAGAACGCAGTTCGTTCTTGTACGGTGTTTGCGCCCAAATATCCCAATAAACGCAAACCATATCTGCAATTAATTTTCAACCGTTTCAACCAGTTACGTGAAGGGGTAGTGTAACACCCACACAACGTAAGAGAAGGAACAAGTGAAGACAGTGTTGTTGCAGTTGATCCCCACGTTAGCTCACGCCCAATCGTTCAAAGGAGCAGTACGAAACAGGCAGGTATCCTATGCATTGCGCATCGACATCTGTTCCCTCCCTATCGTATCATTCCGCATCGAGTGCTGCATGGAAACGATTATGAAAACCGCGTACATGGGCATTAGGAAAGGAGAATCCAGGTGTATCATCTATCTTGTTTAGTGATGAAACCACATTTACCAATCATGGTCAGAGAAATCACCGAGACATGCATTATTGGTCTATTGACAATTCCTGTCGGCATCGTCATGTGGAACGTCAGCATCCACGGAGCGTAAATATGTGGTGTGGGATAGTGGACCGTCTGCTCACAGGCCCGTTTTTCATGGACGGAACACTGAATGCGCAAAAGTATCACAGCATCCTTACAGACCATCTTCCACGAATGCTGGAACATGTCTCTCTGCAGACTATGAGGAACCTGTGGTACCAAAAACATGGCTGTTCAGCCCATAGTGCACAGGGTACTACAGCTTCTCTTCACGAATTGTTTCCAAATCGTTGGATTCGATGCTGGAGACCTGTATCTTGGCCGGCCCATTGCCCTGATTTGACACCTACAAACTTTTCTGTGGGGAAAGCTGGAAGACGCTATCTACGAAGACAAACCAACAACTCCCGATGATACGCAACGACATATTTCTGCGGACTTTTCAGGCGTCACCGTTGAAATTCTAGCACGTGTGCAGCAGAACTTCCGTACCAGATGAGAATCGTGTATTGTCGTTGCCGGTGGTCATTTTGAACACAACTCGATTGTTTCCTTACCGGTCAGAATCCGCATAACTAGTGTATAGTCTATTGTCTTCTTACTAGTCAGCATCCACGTAACTAGAGTATGCTCTTGTCTTATTCTCTAGTGTAAGCAAACACAGGTATTGTACAAGTGTCAGTGTGGGAATATTCCAAAATATGACCTCGTAAACTTCTCGCACTAGAATCCTCCAACGAACACCACTGACATTCTAATTTACTTTTAATTTGATAATGTCAAAAGACATTGTTCCATTTAAAAATTTTCATGTTTACACAAAACACGCACTTTCGCTGTATTATTACGATCCGTTGATTGACTAACAATACAACCCTCTGACTACCAACCCATTGTGTAAAAGCGGCACATCAATAGAACATCCCATTGCCGCCATATTTGCGGTGCACGTTTTACGTGATTCACCCTGTATTTTATACTGAAGCGCGAAAGAAACTATCGTAGGCATGTGTACTCAAATACAGAGATACGTAAACAGTCAGAATACGTCGCTGCGCTTGGCAATACCTATATAAGACAACAAGTGTCTGGCACTGTTGTTAGATTGGACACTACTGCTAAAATGGCAGGTTATCAAGATTTAAGTGATTCTGAATGTGGTGGTATGGACGACGCACGAGCGATGGGACACAGCATCTCCGAGGTAGTGATAATGTGGGGATTTTCCATACTACCATATCACGATATTACCGTGAATATCAGGAATCCGGTAAAACATCAAATCTCCTGCATCACTGCGGCCGGAAAAAGATCCTGCAAGAACGGGACCAACGGCAACTGAAGAGAATCGTTCGACGTGACAGAAGTGCAATTCTTCCTCAAATTGCTGCAGATTTCAATGCTGCGCCATCACCAAGTTTCAGCGTGCGAACGATTCAACGAAAGATCTTCGATATCGGCATTCGAAGTCTAGGGCCAACTCGTGTGCCCTTGATAATTGCACTACACAAAGATTTACTCCTCTCCTGGGTCCGTCAATACCGACATTGGGCTGGTGATGACTGGGAACATGTTGACTGGTCTGATGATTCCCGTTTCAAATTGTCTCGAGATGATGGACGTGTGCGGGTATGGAGACAATCTCACGAATCTATGGAGCCTGTATGTCAGCAGAGGACTGTTTAAGCTGGTTTAGGCTCTGTAATGGTGTGGGGAGTGTGTAGTTGGAGTGATAGGGGATGCCTGATACTTATAGATACATCTCTGACAGCTGACACGTATGTAAGGATCTTGTCTGATCACGTTCATTCCTTCGGTCGTGGGCGATTCCAGCAGGAGAATACGACATCCCACACGCCCAGAATTGCTAAAGAGTGTCTCCAGGAATATTTTGAGTTTAAACAGTTTCGATGTCCACCAAAGCATTGTATTGTATTGTATGGAACTGGGGACCTAGAAACGATGAACAGGCTTCATCCCCGCCATAGCCCTCAGTGGTTCTCAACCCCACAACAGGCTCCAGCAGTCCGCTCACCCCACCGATGCCCCACACAGAACCCAGGGCTATTGTGCAGATCGGCACTCAGTGGATCCCCTGGGAACGTCTCACACCAGACGAGTGTCACCCCAATGTGTGCCTGGTAGAGTAATTATGGTGAACGTGTGCCTGGAGAAAGTGTTTGCGCAGCAATCGTCGACATGGCGTAACTGAGACGGAATAAGTGGTACTAGCCGCATTCGCCGAGGCAGATGGAAAATCGCCTTAAAAACTATTCACAGTCTGGCAGGCTTACCGAATCTCGACACTAATCCGCCGGGCACATTCGTGCGTTATGCCACACGGCTAACCGGCCCTCCAGCACTACTTCAGGCATTGGTCGAGTCCATGTCACGTCGTGTTGCGGCACTTTTGTGTGCTTGCGGGGGCCCTACACGATATTAGGCGGGTGTCGCAGTTTCTTTGGATTTTCATTGTAGATATATTTTCGAGATAAGGAAATAACTAGCTGTTAACCTCAGCTGCGCTTTCATATCAGTTGGTTTGTTAAAGTCCATGGTGGGGAGTGGGTAAGCCGCTGTATGTACAATAAAGTCAGCTGCCATCACGTGTCTGCCTATTTGGATAGGCACAGCTTCTCACTCACCCCGCCGCCCAAACGCACTATTATGCAGCATGCATAGCATCAGTGCTGAGTGGAGCGTGTGAAGGGGAGGGGATATCGACCTATTATACAAAGTATACGTTACGCAATAAACTTATTATTTTTTCACATTTCTCATGTACAATGGTGTAAAAAAAGTTCCATTTCTTACGTCACTTGGCAGATTTGTTTTATTTTTCCTGTCTAATGTAGCACATGTTCACCTTTAGTCTTCAGGCTAACTCCATACCAAATCACATCGAAATTGGTCAAGCGATTCCGTCGTGAAAACGTAAGCGACAGAGTTACCTTTACAATTAATATTATTAGTGAGGATACATGGATTAAACACGTTGAGGAATGTATAAGCATATCATTCTGGGTGTTTCCAAGAGCTGCGCTTGTATATGAATACATTGGGATGAAATTTACGTATGGTTTTATTGGCTATTGGCTGAGAGGACTCCATTCGGGAAATACGGTCACTTGATGAAAGTCTTTTTATTTGACGGTACTTCATCAGTGATGACAAAATGATGACAGGGACAACACACACCACTAGTATTTGGCGGAGAAATGCTGACCCAGTCGGCAATCGAATCCGGGAATCTGTGGTGGAGATCAGCAACGCCAATCACATTCCCACCAGCTGATGATGTGTATCAGTAGTTATTATGTGATAAGTGATGGTACTAAAATAGAGTGAGGACTTTTTAAATGTACTAAATAACGTTAAACTGACGAAGGAAAAATGTATATCATTTGTAGTTTGTACATGTGACAATGTCTGTTGCCTCAACTGTTTGTTACCTGTAGGTACGCCTGCAAATCACAATCAAACGCAGTCTCACTAAAAGCTTCCTATGTTCTACATTTAATAGCGTGATGTTTCTTTGCTTTTGGTTCACAATTCCAATGAAAATATTGTCGTGAGCCTTCAAACATTTCAGAAGCTATAAGGCATTTGTGACGCTCACCAGTCTAATTACGATGGGCTTTTGACTGACATTAGCGCAAAAGTATGAATTGAACAGGCTGGGGACTGTATAAGAATTTTATTAATTACGTTGAATTGCAGAGCACATGAAACAATAAATGAATTTTCACAAACATGATCAAGTTCAAAAGCCAGACGTTTAATAGTTGTGCGTTATATTCTTCAAATCGATAAATATCTTGAACTATGTATTTTATAAAGTAGCCTTTGATCTTCCTCAGCGTTGAAGCTATCACTGTACGAAATCTCATTAAAATCGATTAGCAATTTATTCCTTAATGCCTAACAGACAGCTTTACTTTTGTATTTATAATATTAATACGCTTAATGATAATTTAAATGGAGTTACATTTCATTACTTCTGAAGGTTATGGATTTTGAAACGAGCTTTAGGCGTTACTTAGAACTTAGCGAACGCTAAGGTTGTTCTGATTACTCCAATATTCTCGACTGCCATCACTTGAAATTGCCTTCTGACCGTCGGCTGCCGTCTGAGTGTTCTCCTCCACTTCTGAGGGTAAATGTTTGCTCCAACCCACGCTGCTACGTTCCTCAGTGAAGACAGTTCGGAAACTGGAGTTAGAATTGAGTTACGTGTGTTGCCTTGCGAAATAGTAGACATATTGCATCGTGATCACGCAGTATGCTTGACATTCAGTTTCAAGACAATTGTAACATTTAGTTTGCGAATTGAAGTTAGAAAACCATACTTCAAACTTCTCAGGAAAACGTAATAGTATTGATTCATTCCACACTTTTTCAAACGATGTCAACGCATCGTAAGGTCTTACAACTTTCCTTACTAATAACTGGAACAAAGTACCCATTTCCTCGCAGATTAAGCCGATAACTTTATCAGTAAGGCTGCTAACCAGCAGTATGGCAACGCTCCTGACACTATTACATCACCAAGTCAACGCCAACAATCATATTGATGTGTGCCGATGCCGCATGCCGTAACAAGACATAGTACTGTATATCAGGGGATTAAATTGTTCACTAGGAATATGTTTAAAATAAGATGAAATTTAAATAAATTTGTCACTGTTACTTCGTTCTTCTATTCGGATGAATTTTGGATCGCCAGTAGTAGTAGGACTGGAAGAAGATTCTTTAGAGTTCTGCAAATAATGTTTTACCACTAACAGAAAACACAACAAAGAAAAAGTGGAAAAAGAGGATGTATACATTCAACAGTCCAGGAGATGGAGGAGGATCCAAGGAGGCGTAGCACCGTATAACGATCCTGTCTTGGAGGCGGTTAAGTGGGAGATGTGTCTCAGAGCTGGAGAGTGACGGATGGTGACGCGAGACTGGACGCGCTAGTAGTTTATGTATCACCCGATAGAGGATACTATTGGATAGGGGACTGATTTAGTTTCGATTGTGCCCACTAGAGTGCACTAAAGTAATAGAATGTTTTACATTAACTGTTCTAGTATTTTCATAAAGTGTCATTATTTCTTTTTGTCTATGTAAAATATTACAAATATGTTTTAGCTGTATGAGTGGTGCGTGAATGTAGTTTAAGATTAATATGAAGATAATTTTTTAACGAGTTATGTAATAGGATTTAGTGTGGGAACATTTGGAAGAAGTATGGATATGGACAAAGGGGAATTTTGTAGAATAGATTTGTAAAGTAAGTTTATGGTAAAGAGAAAGTTAATTCGGTTATAAATAACAACAGTAAATAACTTTATGCATAAGGAAAACTTCAGCATATTAGATAATTACGTCGGTAAAAAGTGCAGTCGTTAGGTTTACTATTTTGCCATTGGTTATTGATAAAAAGCGCGGATTAACGCGGGAGAACGTTGTTTTGCTTTTGGCTGTTGAGTAAACTGACCGATGGTAAAGCAATATTTTTCGCGCGCCTCTCTCTGCTGGTAGAGAAGACTTACAGTATTCTAGAGAGGTGTGGAGGCCTAGCCAAGAGATCGGTCGTGTGCGGTAGTAGTTCCGATGGAAATGATAAGTTTCCGGATCTAACAGTGTTTCATACACCAAAAGTGTTGGAAAGCGACGGCATAATTATTCCGATGTGTGTAGAAATTTCGGAATTTTTAAGTGAATTTTGTGACGAGAAAAGACATATTTTCCGCGTGACGTATTGAGCAGGTCGTTGGCTAAAAACTGTGACTGCATTTGCTACCGGCAGACTTAATATTTGGCGAGCATTCTCAACCAAAAACAATCAATTTTTGGGAAATGCAGCAACATAAACTTGCTAACGGGAGTGAAAGGGATTATGAGTGACTGTGTTAAGACTTGCACGGGCTTGGGAGTGATACTTGTTCACCAAAGTTTCAGAATATACACTCCTGGAAATTGAAATAAGAACACCGTGAATTCATTGTCCCAGGAAGAGGAAACTTTATTGACACATTCCTGGGGTCAGATACATCACATGATCAAACTGACAGAACCACAGGCACATAGACACAGGCAACAGAGCATGCACAATGTCGGCACTAGTACAGTGTATATCCACCTTTCGCAGCAATGCAGGCTGCTATTCTCCCATGGAGACGATCGTAGAGATGCTGGATGTAGTCTTGTGGAACGGCTTGCCATGCCATTTCCACCTGGCGCCTCAGTTGGACCTGCGTTCGTGCTGGACGTGCAGACCGCGTGAGACGACGCTTCATCCAGTCCCAAACATGCTCAATGGGGGACAGATCCGGAATCTTGCTGGCCAGGGTAGTTGACTTACACCTTCTAGAGCACGTTGGGTGGCACGGGATACATGCGGACGTGCATTGTCCTGTTGGAACAGCAAGTTCCCTTGCCGGTCTAGGAATGGTAGAACGATGGGTTCGATGACGGTTTGGATGTACCGTGCACTATTCAGTGTCCCCTCGACGATCACCAGTGGTGTACGGCCAGTGTAGGAGATCGCTCCCCACACCATGATGCCGGGTGTTGGCCCTGTGTGCCTCGGTCGTATGCAGTCCTGATTGTGGCGCTCACCTGCACGGCGCCAAACACGCATACGACCATCATTGGCACCAAGGCAGAAGCGACTCTCATCGCTGAAGACGACACGTCTCCATTCGTCCCTCCATTCACGCCTGTCGCGACACCACTGGAGGCGGGCTGCACGATGTTGGGGCGTGAGCGGAAGACGGCCTAATGGTGTGCGGGACCGTAGCCCAGCTTCATGGAGACGTTTGCGAATGGTCCTCGCCGATACCCCAGGAGCAACAGTGTCCCTAATTTGCTGGGAAGTGGCGGTGCGGTCCCCTACGGCACTGCGTACGATCCTACGGTCTTGGCGTGCATCCGTGCGTCGCTGCGGTCCGGTCCCAGGTCGACGGGCACGTGCTCCTTCCGCCGACCACTGGCGACAACATCGATGTACTGTGGAGACCTCACGCCCCACGTGTTGAGCAATTCGGCGGTACGTCCACCCGACCTCCCGCATGCCCACTATACGCCCTCGCTCAAAGTCCGTCAACTGCACATACGGTTCACGTCCACGCTGTCGCGGCATGCTACCAGTGTTAAAGACTGCGATGGAGCTCCGTATGCCACGGCAAACTGGCTGACACTGACGGCGGCGGTGCACAAATGCTGCGCAGCTAGCGCCATTCGACGGCCAACACCGCGGTTCCTGGTGTTTCCGCTATGCCGTGCGTGTGATCATTGCTTGCACAGCCCTCTCGCAGTGTCCGGAGCAAGTATGGTGGGTCTGACACACCGGTGTCAATGTGTTCTTTTTTCCATTTCCAGGAGTGTATTAATTGAGGACAAAATTTCCAACCTTTCATTTTGTGTTTCTCCCGAAACATAGATTAGTGACTTTAATTGCAGCCTGGTTCACGTCGAAGTACAATAGGTTTCAACCGGCTTTCCTACTGATGATCTGCTGAGACAATGTTCACAGTTAGGTGCAGATCCGTCGTAAAGGGACGGAAGGAACCGCGCCGCCGCACCAGCTATAGTACGGAGTGGTGTAACAAATCCTACTAAATGAGATACAGGTTGTAAGGAGGGTCCAGAATCAGATATAGACACTGATCACGGGTTAGTAATGACGAAGAGTAGGATGAAGTTTATGAGAATCGTCGAGGCGAGTGAATGTATCAATACGAGGGATACTGAATTACTGGAGAGTGATGGAAGCTGTTTGAACTTCTCAGAGGCTGAAATACAGCGATAAATGAATTCCAGAGCAGGGCATTAAGTTGAAAATCTATGATCACACCTAACAAGGACAGTCACAGAAGTTTAACATACCAACATAGGTACAACGAAACTAAATATGAAAAGATCTTGCCTAACAGGAGAAATAAATTAGCTGGTCGACGAAAAACGGGAAAAACAAAAGCTGTCAGAGAAAGTCATACAGCATTACATGACACAGAAAATGAAATTAATAGGAAGAGCAAAAATCTAGAACAAAATAGGCCCACGAAATACTGAAAAGTTTGTTTCGCCCGTACTCTGGAGCTTTCGTTCCATCCGCCGAAGGTCCACTGGCTCTACCGCCATAAGTAACGCTCTCTTGCACCTCGTCCTACACGAGCGGTGCGATGCGAATGGTGCGCGGTGAGGGACCGCAAGAGTAGGCGACTTGTCGAAGCAGCGCGATGCGGCTAGGTGGTGCCTTACATCAGCGAAATGTCGCAAACGCGGCGCAGGGCGGCGTCTGCGCGAAAGTATCGAACTGTCGCCAAATGTTAAATTGTCCTACATGACCACACACTCACGGGGCAACAAAGCCCAATATTTGATCTTAAACCCTGTTAGCTTTGCTATGAGCGTTTACCGCGAATGACCAAAGAATTTATCATAACGTTGCCAGGCTATAGCCAGGGCGGTGGAAAATGAACTCATGAAGCGTAAAATAGCGGATACTAACTGACGACTGCCGGTCACGAAATAAGGCCCGCAATGTAATACCAATGTAATGTAACTGAGCCTACCAAACACTGCAATGAAGTGGGCCTATCAAGCACTGCAACAAACTGAGTTCGAGAGGGTGACTCCCACCAACTTTGTAAACTCAGCCCTCCGCGGGAGAAAGATCTCTGGTGACAATGTGAACGCTTACCTACGATCGTTTAGACTTACAGCTGAAGGGTTGTTCGGACCGCATACGCACAAGTTGGCGTCACTGCTTGGCTCCAGTCGTCTGGCCGCTGGAGAGGCCGTGTCTGTCTGCTCCACCATCGCCTGGAATCAGTGACCACTGTATTTCGTGTAGTTATACGCAATTATGATGAATTTTTGAATTTAATAAGTTTCCTTTAATTTACGTCTATGGTCTCAATCTTTTCTGTTTAACAGATTACCGGTTTTGGTCTTTAATGACCATCATCAGATGGTTTTAAAGAGTAGTTTTACTGACAACATGACTCGTGCATGTGATGTGATTTATATGTATTTGACGATGCTGGTGCTGATTCCGCATTTAACATTTGACAATGCCACTATGGGTGTAGTGCATTAGGACTTCGTTTTTATGAGACAGATCTGATGATGGTCATTAAACACCGAAACCGGTAATCTGTTAAACAGAAAAGATTGTGACCATAGTCGTAAATTAAAGGAAACTTATTACATATACGAGTCACTGTGTTTTTTCGCGACGATGTCGCAGCTTGTGAAATTTTTGAATTAATTGAAAGGTGGAACAAAGAATTTCTCCGTCCTCGCCATATGATAGCCCTCTTCTCAGTCTAGCTGTCTGTAGATACACAGATACAAATTCATTGTGCATGGAGACCACGCGCTGCGTCCATAAATTGCTTCCATTCCTTTCTGTTTTGTGCTCGGTTGCTCCAGGCTTCTTCGCCGGGTCGACCATCCTATGGAGCGTCTGAAGTTCCGTTTCCCTTCAAACGCCTTCTTAGTGTTTCTTATGGCATAACGGCTACATGGCCTGCATACTGGATTCCTTTACTCTTCAACTTGTGCAGTAAAGTTGTTTGTAGCAGCAAAAAAATGGCTCTGAGCACTATTGGACTCAACATCTGTGGTCATCAGTCCCCTAGAACTTAGAACTACTTAAACCTAACTAACCTAAGAACATCACACACGTCCATGCCCGAGGCAGGATTCGAACCTGGAACCGCAGCAGCCGCGCGGTTCCGGACTGAGCGCCTCGAACCGTGAGACCACCGCGGCCGGCTGTAGCAGCAAGAGGTAGGTTTCCTGATTTCTACTCCTTCTCCACTTTACTCTACCTAAGATTGATCACCATGTCCTCCTCACCACTCTTATCTCGAATATTAATAGAGTTTAGTTTTCGCATTCTCACATGCTTCAGGTTTCGAAACCATAAATGACTTGTGGGTATATACCTATGTTATAGATTCTCATCTTAGTTTTCGCTTATACTGATTTGGAGCTTATGTTCTCCCTGCTGTTCAAAACTGGTTCAAATGGCTCTGAGCACTATGGGACTTAACTGCTGAGGTCATCAGTCCCCTAGAACTTAGAATTACTTAAACCTAGCTAACCTAAGGACATCACCCACATCCAAGCCCGAGGCAGGATTCGAACCTGCGACCGTAGTGGTCGCGCGGTTCCAGACTGTAGCGCCTAGAACCGCTCGGCCACCCTGGCCGGCTCTCCCTGCTGTAATACATGCGTTTCATTCCAAGTGTTAATTTTCCCTATGCTGTCGCTGCTAGTAAACCAAGATTCCAGGTATTTGAACTGGTGAAATCTGTTCATATTCATGCCATCTATCTCGAGAAATTCCTGCTATCTTCACATCTTCTTGGTCAATTCTCATTCTTCTTCATGTTTCCTTTTCTCCATGGTGCCTGCAGGTGGCATATCATCTGAGTTCTGACATGTATTCTTTCATTATTCCACAATTCTTTCCTTGTCATTTATCAAGTTGCCTTTCTCTAATTAATCGATTTATGATGGGAAAATTGTCTTGGATTCTTGTTGTGGCTCTCTGCCTCAAGTTGTTCCAAAAAACTGGTCACATATAAACTCTCCTATGTTCTCAGGATTCACTTTTTCTCCCTTTCTGATGCTGATAAAATGTTCTCTTTTCCGTTCATTCTGTCAGCCAGCCACTCCTCCCTCATCTTCCTTCTGTTTTTGGTAGCCTTCTGGCATGTGTCCTTGAATCACCCCGTTTTCTTCATTCTCTTCTTTATTCCCAATGTATCCTCCGCTAAACGTAGTACCGTGGCCTTCATTTCCTCACGCTTTTCCTCTATGTTTTCTCTCGCTTCTAGGTTTTCTAGGGCCTCAAAACGGTTTTTGATTTCTATTGAATATCGTTCTTTACTTTCACTTTCTCGCAGTTTTTCCACATTCAAAGCAGGCTCTAGTGTCTCCTTCTTCTTCCCATATACGTTAGTGAACATCAGTTTAACTCTGCACACATCGAGAAAGTGACCTGATGCACATTCTGCTCGTCTATATGCCCTGATGCCCAAGACAACATGGGTATAACGCTGGTCCACCGACGTATGATCTGTTCTTTGTTGTTCTGCAACCCGGTGAGCACCACATACCATTATGTATAATCTTGTGTTCGAGTATGTCGTACTGCCTCTCAAGTGGCTGTCACAGAGCAACTTACCCCAGGCGGTATCAGTGGTTACACATGGCCTTAGAAAATTTTTTAATGCAAAATTAATGCGAACTAAAATCACTGGCTTTTAATAGAAGGTTGAGCAGCCCCTTGCCTACTACCACTGGAAGCGCAATTGCATAAGTAACCCGAATCTGCTGCATGAATAGCTGATTACATTTTATTTTAACAACTCGCTTTGTGTAGGACTGGGCTGGACCGCTATAGAGAGACTCCGGAACGTGTTATAAACGTCTTTTGAAGGTTTCTGTGTTACAACATCCAACAAGCAAGAAATGAAAGGGAAAGCGGAAGTAGATTGCCTGTAGAGGAAACTAAATCCGTAACGCCGGCACAAGACTCATGAACACATGAATTGAGATATCGGCCAAGACACTCGACGCATCTGTCTGCCGATATATTATGACTTGCGGACGGCGCAGAATCGGAATCTATCCCAATGTCAATGCAGTGTGGAAAAAACAAAGACTTGAAAGACATTATTATTGGTTCGCACGGAAAAAAATCGCAATCTCAAACTCATATGAAGTTGAAATCATTACACCATTAAAGCCAATACACTGATGTTGATACTAAGTAAAGTGTAATGAAGTAACGCATTAATGTTGTAATATTTATTGATGTATGTGTATTCTGTATGTATACTGATCAGCTGCAACGTTATCCACACCTACCTAATAACCGGTAGGTCCACCTTTTGCACCTATAACAGCGGTGACGCGTCGTCGCATGGCAGAAATGAGGCCCTGATTAGTCGCTGGAGGGAGTTGGCACCACATCTGCAGGCACATGTCGCCTAATTCCCGTAAATTTCGGGGATAGAGGCAATGAGCTCTGACAGCATGTTCAGTCACATCCCAGATGTATTCGATCGAGTTTAGATCAGGCGAGCTGGAAGGAGGGGGGGGGGGTGGAGCAGGAGGGGCAGCACATCATCAAATGGAGGTCGCCACTGTGTTCCTCGAACCACTTCATGACACTCCTGGCCTTGTGACATGGTGTATTATCTTTCAGAAAAATGAAACTGCTGTCGGGAAACATGATCGTCATGAGTTTTAACGTGTAAGGTACTCCTCGGCCATAACGGTGCCTTGGGTAAGCTCCACTGGCCCCATGGGTACCCAAGTGAGTGCTCCCCAAAGCATAATCGAGCCGCCACCAGCTTGTCTCTGTCACTCAGTAGAGGCGTCAAGGAGCTGTTCCCCTGGAAGACGAAGGATTCACGGCCACCCAGCGGAGCGATGACAAAGGTATCGGCATTCATTAGGCCATACAACCCTCTGCCACAGCTCCAACGTCCACAACCGAAAGTCACTGCAAATTTCACATGCAGTTGCCGATGTCGTGGAGATATCATTGGCACATGCGTTGGTTATCGTCTGCGGAGGCCCATTGTTAGGAGTGTTCGGTGCACTGTGTGTTGAGACTCACATGTGCTCTGCCAAACGTTAAAGTCTGATGTTACTTCCGCAACAGTTCGTCACCTGTTCATTTTTAACAGTCTGTCCAGCCTAAGATGTGAGACATGTGTAGAGATCGGTGGCCTCCCAATCCCATGATATCTGGAAGTGCTTTCACTATGGTCTCGCCACGTACAGAAGACGCAACGCAGCACTTTTCCAAAACCCGACAAGTAGTGCAGTTTCAGAAATGCTCGTGCCAAGCCTCCAGGTCATCACAGTCTCCTCTCAGTTGGACTCAGATAGATCGCACGGCTTCCACATTCTACACATTGACAGCGCGCTCACTAATACCACATTATGTGATAAAAAGTATCCGGACGTCCCCAAAAACATACGTTCTTCGTATTAGATGCATTGCGCTGACACCTACTGCCTGGTACCCGTATTAGTGATCACGGTAGTCATTAGACATCCTGAGAGCAGAATGGGGCGCTCCGCGGAACTCACGGACTTCTAACGTGGTCATGTGATTGGATGTCAATTATGTCATACGTCTGCACGCGAGATTTACAAACTACTACAGCTCTACTGTTTCCGGTGTGACAGTGAAGTGGAAACGTCAAGGGACACGTACACAACAAAAGCGCAAACGCCGACCTTGTCTGTTGATTAACAGAGACCGCCGACAGTTGAAGATGGCTGGCGCTAAGCACTATGGGACTCAACTGCTGAGGTCATTAGTCCCCTAGAACTTAGAACTAGTTAAACCTAACTAACCTAAGGACATCACAAACATCCATGCCCGAGGCAGGATTCGAACCTGCGACCGTAGCGGTCTTGCGGTTCCAGACCTCAGCGCCTTTAACCGCACGGCCACTTCGGCCGGTGACAGTTGAAGAGGGTCGTAATATGTAATAGGTGGACATCTATCCACACCATCACACAGGAATTCCAAACTGTATCAGGATCCAGTGCAAGTACTAAGACAGTTAGGCGGGAGGTGAGAAAACTTGGATTTCATGGTCGAGCGTCTACTCATAAGCCACACATCACGCCGGTAAATGCAAAACGACGCCTCGCTTGATGTAAGGCGTGTAAACATCGGACAACTGAACAACGGAGAGATAGTACGGGATGCATTCAGTCTCGTCAGGCCAACTAAGGAACTACTCGATTGGCCAGTAGCAGTCGCAAGGACCAGACACAAGACAAAGATCGGGAGAGCGGTGTGCTGACCGCATACCCCTCCTTATAGCATCTTGTGACGATTAGCAGAAGATGACGCCGAGTTCTACCAGGCTCGAGTGCCTCGTCTGTGACCAGAACGGTCGTTTTTACTTTACCCCAGAGTTAATAACTGGAAGCCCTGTTCTACCATATGTCGCATCCAACTCACTCCTAAAAATTTCCAGCCCTTATCTCCATGGCAACAGAACTCGAACATTGTTTAAAGTGAATAGGGAAGAAGTCCCAACTAAACATTTATAATAAATGAATATGAAATTTGTTATCAGTCAACTGTAGTACAGTCCGTCGCTGTTAGTCAGCCCATCCTCAATCCTGGCCATCATCCACAGGCTGAAGAAAACTTAATTCCCCCTGATACCGAACCTGGAACAGACGACAGGCACAGGAAGAGCACAGCGACACGACGAGGAAAATTATTACAAAATATAAAGAAGTCTGGTTAAATGGTTGTCCGAGAAACAGATTAAGCATACATAAAATACAAAGAATCCTTAAAAATTTTATAATCAAATACATCAACATGCAGGGTGCAAGAACAGAGGAGAGAATGGTTGGTTCAAATGGCTCTGAGCACTATGGGGCTCAACTGCTGAGGTCATTAGTCCCCTAGAACTTAGAACTAGTTAAACCTAACTAACCTAAGGACATCACTAACATCCATGCCCGAGGCAGGATTCGAACCTGCGACCGTAGCGGTCTTACGGTTCCAGACTGCAGCGCCTTTAACCGCACGGCCAGAGGAGAGCAGGAGAGGTGGAAAGAGTACATTAATGGGTGACCGACGTAATACAAGATGAAATGGGTGTAGATTTGTAAGACATACCACTATATTACCGTATTCAGAACTGCACAGAGCTATGGAGGACTTGGGATTAAACGAGCCACAATCGTTACATAACATTCCTTTCTCATTTCTAAAGTCACTGTTGAAACTGACAAATCAAACAATATTCGTGTTAGTGTGCAGAATCTGTTAAGCTCACACATAAAGGTGCAAAGCAAGAGTAACTGCAAGAACTATCCCATAACAATCTCATAACGACCGGACTAACTTACAGAAACTTGCAAAAGATAACGGAGATCTGTCAACAGATGCAAGCAGGGCTTGATAAAAATAAAGACCGTTCGACAGGAATAGTTTACCTAGGGGAAGAAAGAATCTGAAAGTGCAATGTGTTGTAATATGATTACGAAGTCTTTCGCGACGGAGTCCTTGCATAAAAACTTCTCGGTTTACTTGCCGCGTCAAATTTGAATAACATCCCAAGCTTTCGATGACTACCTCCGTCATCTTCGTCAGGGGTAAAGCTGACTGTCGTGGACCAGTGAGGCTTCCGCTTCTACAAGCAGTGGACGGCTTTTCATTGGCTGGATGACGTCACGGTGAAAACGGCTCCTACCGAGGTGGCGGCCTCTATATGCATAGATTTTGTTTGCGCTCTTTATCCAGCGCTGCTTGCAGCGCCATCCATCGCAACAGGCGGAGAACTGCGAGGAATGTAAGAAGTCTCCCTCTGCGCTCTTTCTTTATCAATTGTGCGCTTCCATGCGTTGCTGAGTGCATAACCGGAGTCTCTGTTGAAGTTATTTTCACATAGTCTAATTTCAACTGCTTCGCTGATGACAGAGTCCCAATAGTTTGAAGCATGAGTCAGTTGTCTTGTTTCATCGAATAAAGTCTTATGTTTATTTAACAAACGGTGCTCAGCCACCGCGGATTTTTCTAGGTATCTGTTTTTCAGGTGACGCTGATGTTCCACACAGCGATCGGCATCAGTTCGTATAGACTGGCCCACATAATTGTTGCCACACTCGCAAGGAATGCTGTAAATTCCTGGCACTCTCAAGCCAAGATTATCTTTCACGGGTCGCAACATCTCCTTAATCTTCCTGGGTGGCCGGAAAACTGGTCTGATTCCCTGACGGCTCAGGACTCTGCCGATCTTGCTGATCGTCGCACCGCAGAATGGTACCCGCGCGATATGCTGGTCCTCTTCATCTGTTCGAACAGCGTCCTTCCTAGATTTCTTAGAAAGAGTAGATCTGATATCACGATCGGAATATCCATTTTTTCTGAATACCGTCATCAGATGGTTAATCTCGGAGCCGAGATGATCCTTGTCCGAAATAGTCCTTGCTGTGTGTACCAAGGTATTCAGCATAGCTCTCTTCTGAGCTGGGTGGTGAAAACTACGCGCGTTTAGATATAAATCTGTATGCGTCGGTTTTCTGTATACAGAATGTCCGAGACGTCCATCTGATTTTCGCTCCACTTGCACATCTAAGAAGGGTAGCTTCCCATTCTTCTCCACCTCCACTGTAAATCGTATGTTCTGATGTATACTATTCAAATGATCAACGAACTGCTGCAGTGCCTCATTGCCATGTGGCCGGAGATGTTTGAAATCCTAGGGAAGGACGTATACGCTATAGGGATATCTGGGTAATGTGCACGATATACAAGAACAAAGATGGAGCAATAATAATGGGAACCGAGAGAAGAGCATCTGTATTGAAAATTTAGTCAAAATATATCGAAGATGTAACGGAGGAAATAAAACGAAGTGTCAGCTGTGAGGTTAAAGTTTTGGGTGAACGGGTGTCATTGATAAAAATATGTTGATGATTTTGTTTGCCTGACAGAAAGGTTCCAGCTGCCGTCTGTGGCTGACATTGTCGCTGAGCCAGATGCTGCCACCTGTCCTATTTCAGAAGAAACCACTCAGCTTGCACGATTCGGGCAATCGCAGAGGGTGGGATTATTGGTAGTTGGGAGCTCCAACGTTAGGAGAGTTATGGGGCCTTTTAGTGACTTGGCCGACAAGGGGGTAAGAAATCCAATGTGCACTCCGTGTGCATACCGGATGGAGTCATTCCAGATGTGAAAAGGGTCTTCCCGGATGCCATGAAAAGCACAGGGTGCAGCCAGCTGCAGGTGGTGGCTCACGTCGATACCAATTATGTGTGTCACTTTGGATCAGAATAGATTCTCTATTGTTTCGAGCGGCTAACAGAAGTGGTAAAGGCTACCAGTCTTGTTTGCCAGATGAAAGCAGAGCTGGCCATTTGCAGCATAGTCGACAGGACCGATTGCCGACCTCTGGTACAGAGCAGAGTACAGGATCTGAATAGAGGCTCAGACGGTTCTGCGACCGTGTAGGCTGCAGATTCCTCGACTTGCACCAAAGGGTGGTTGGGTTTCGGGTTCCACTAAATAGGTCACGTGTCCACTATACGCAGGAGGTGGTTACACGGGTAGCAGGGGATGCGTGGTGTGGACTGGGCGTTTTTTCGGGTTAGAGGGTCTCGGGAAAACACAAGAAGGGCTTCAATCACAAAGGGTGCAGCTGAATGCAGGAAAAACGTAGATAGAGGTACCATTGGTATAACAGTTGTAGCTATGTTAGGAAAGTATCAGAGCTCCAAGCGCTAATAGAAAGTACTGATCCCCAAATCGTTAAAGGCACTGAAACCTGGCTAAAGCCGGATATAATCTCAGCCGAAATTTTTGCGAAAAACCTAACGGTGTTCCGAAAGCAAAGGCTAAACACGGTTGGCGGTGGCTTGTTTATTGCTGTCGCAATATTGAAGCAGATACTTCCTTTGAGTTAGTATGGGCAGAGGTCATTGTTGGCAACCGGAATAAAATAATAATTTGATCCTTTTACCGACCTTCCAATTCAGATGATACATTTGCTGAAAGGTTCTAAGAAGAGCCTGATTTCAAACACGTACCCGACTCATACGATATGTTGGCGAAAATACATGTTTAATTCCGGAGGTACGCATAAAATTTTATCCGAAATTGTGCTAAACGCATTCTCTGAATATTATTTCGAGCAGTTGGTTCATGAGCCATACGAATAGTAAACGGTTGTGAAAACACACTTGACCTCTTAGCAACAAATAATCGTGAGATATTAACGAGCATCAAAACCGATTCAGGGATTAGTGAACACAGGGTTGTCGTAGCGAGAATGAATACTGTAATCCCCAAATCGTCGAAAAATAAGCGAAAAATACACCTATTCAAAAAAGTAGATAAAGATTGACTTGACGCCTTCCTGAGAGACAGTCTCCACTCATTCCAAATTAATAATATAATTGTAGACCAGATGTGGCTTAAATTCAAAGAAATTGTATCGGCAGCAATTGAGAGATTTGTACCAAATAAATTAACAAACGAAGGAGCTAATCCTCCTTGGCACACAAAACGGGTTACAATACTGTTGCAGAAACTACGAAAGGAATATGCCAAATTTAAGCAGACGCAAAATCCCCAAGATGGGTGATCCTTTACAGAAGCTCGAAATTTAGCGTGGAGTTCAATGCGAGACGCCTATAACAGTTTCCACAACGAAACTTTGTCTCGAAACCTGGTAGAAAATTCAAAGATATTCTGGTCGTATGTGAGGTATGGTAGCGGCAAGAAACAATCAATACCTTCTCTGCACGATACCAATGGAGATACTGTCGAAGACAGTGCTTCCAGAGTAGAGTTACTATTCACAGCCTTCCGATATGCCTTCACAAAAGAAGACGAAGTAAATATTCCTGAAATCGAATCGAGAACAGCTGCCAACATGAGTAACGTAGAAGTAAATATCCTCGGAGTAGTGAAGCAACTTAATTCACTTAATAAAAGCAAGTCTTCTGGTCCAGGCTGTATACCAATTAGGTTCCTTTCGGAGTTCGCTGATGCATTAGCTCCGTACTTAACAATCATATACAACCGTTCGCTCGGCGAAAGATCCGTACCCAAAGACTTGAAAGTTGCACAGGTCACACCAATATTCAAGAAAGGTAGTACATCTACATCTACATCTACATCCACACTCCGCAAGCCACCTGACGGTGTGTGGCAGAGGGTACCCTGAGTACCTCTATCGGTTCTCCCTTCTATTCGTCTCGTATTGTTCGTGGAATGAAGGATTGTCGATATGCTTCTGTGTGGGCTCTAATCTCACTGATTTTACCCTCATGGTCTCTTCGCGAGATATACGTAGGAGGGAGCAATATACTGCTTGACTCTTCGGTGAAGATTACTAAATGATCCTGTAAGCGCTGCTCTCCGTTGGATCTTCTCTATCTCTTCTATCAACCCTATCTGGTACGGATCCCACACTTCTGAGCAGTATTCAAAAAGTGGGCGACAAGCGTACTGTAAACTACTTCCTTTGTTTTCGGATTGCATCTCCTTAGTGTTCTTCCAATGAATCTCAGTCTGGCATCTGCTTTATCGACGATCAACTTTATATGATCATTTCATTTTAAATCACTCCTAATGCGTACTCCAGATAATTTACGGAATTAACTGCTTCCAGTTCCTGACCTGCTATTTTGTAGCTAAATGATAAGGGAACTATCTTTCTATGTATTCGCAGCATTACACTTGTCTACATTGAGATTCAATTACCATTCCCTGCACCATGCGTCAATTCGCTGCAGATCCTCCTGCATTTCAGTACAATTTTCCATTGTTACATCCTCTCGATACACCACAGCATCATCTGCAAAAAGCCTCAGTGAACTTCCGATGTCATCCACAAGGTCATTTATGTATATTGTGAATAGCAAAGGTCCTATGACACTCCCCTGCGGCACACCTGAAATCACTCTTACTTCGGAAGACTTCTCTCCATTGAGAATGACATGCTGCGTTCTGTTATCTAGGAACTCTTCAATCCTATCACACAATTGGTCTGATAGTCCAAATGCTCTTACTTTGTTCATTAAACGACTGTGGGGAACTGTATCGAACGCCTTGCGGAAGAAACACGGCATCTACCTGTGAACCCGTGTCTATGGCCCTCTGAGTCTCGTGGACGAATAGCGTGAGCTGGGTTTCACACGACCGTCTTTTTCGAAATCCATGCTGATTCCTACAGAGTAGATTTCTAGTGTCCAGAAAAGTCATTATACTCCAACATAATACGTGTTCCAAAATTCTACAACTGATCGACGTTAGAGATATAGATGTATAGTTCTGCACATCTGTTCGACGTCCCTTCTGGAAAACGGGGATGACCTGTGCCCTTTTCCAATCCTTTGGAACGCTACGCTCTTCTAGAGACCTACGGTACACCGCTGCAAGAAGAGGGGCAAGTTCCTTCGCGTACTCTGTGTAAAATCAAACTGGTATCCCAACAGGTCCAGCGGCCTTTCCTCTTGTGAGCGATTTTGTTTCTCTACCACTCTGTCGTCTATTTCGATATCTACCATTTTGTCATCTGTGCGACTATCTAGAGAAGGAACTACAGTGCAGTCTTCCTCTGTGAAACAGCTTTGGAAAAAGACATTTCGTATTTCGGCCTTTAGTCTGTCATCATTTGTTTCAGTACCATTTCAGTAGGAGTAATTCACTAAATTACAGGCCCATATCGTTAACGTTGATGTGCAGTAGGGCTTTAGAACATATTTTGTGCTCGAATATTGTGAATTACCTCGAAGAAAACTGTCTATTGACACAGTCAATATGGGTTTAGAAAACATTTTTCCTGTGAAACATACCTAGCTCTTTATTCACATGAAGTGGTGAGTGCTATTGACAAGGGATTTCAGATCGATTCCGTATTTCTGGATTTCCTGAAATCTTTTGACACTGTACCACCCAAGCGACTCGTAGTGAAATTGCGTGCCTATGGAATGTCGTCTCAGTTATGTGACTGGACTTGTGATTTCCTTTTAGAGAGGTCACAGTTCATAGTAATTGACGGAAAGTCATCGAGTAAAACAGAAGTGATTTCTGGAGTCCCCCAAGGTAGTGTTATAGGCCCTTTGCTGTTCCTTACCTATACTGACGATTTTGGAGACAATGTGAGTAGCCGCCTTCAGTTGTTTGCTGATGACGCTGTCGTTTATCGACTTATAAAGTCATCAGAAGATGAAAACAAACTGAAAAACGATTTGGAAAAGGTATTTGAATGGTGCAAAAAGTGGCAGTTGACCCTAAATAACGAAAAGTGTGCGGTCATCCACATGAGTGCCAAAAGGAACTCGTTAGACTTTGGTTACACGATAAATCAGTTTAATCTAAAAGCCGTAAATTCAACTAAATACATAGGTAATACAATTACGAACAGCTTAAATTGGAAGTAACACATAGAAAATGTTATGGGGAAGGCTAACCAAAGACTGCGTTTTATTGGCAGAACACCTAGGAAATGTAACAGGTCTACTAAGGAGACTGCCTACACTACGCTTGTCCGTCCTCTTTTAGAATACTGCTTTACGGTGTGGGATCCTTACCAGATAGGACTGACGGAGTACATCGAAAAAGTCCAAAGAAGGGCAGCACGTCTTGTATTACCGTGAAATATGGGAGAGATTGTCACCGAAATGATACAGGAATTGGGCTGGAAATCATTGGAAGAAAGGCGTTTTTCGTTGTTGACATCGACCTACATAGGGGGAACAATCACCTAGATAAAATAAGGGAAATCAGAGCTCATACGGAAAGATATAGGTGTTCATTCTTTCCGCGCGCTATACGAGATTGGAATAATAGATAATTGTGAAGGTGGTTCGATGAACACTGTGCCAGGCAGTTAAATGTGATTTTTGGAGTAACCATGTAGATGTAGATGTAGATCAAAGTGAGGAATAGTTACAACACCCACTGAAATGTTGGGCATTTTACTGAAGACATTACACGGGCCCAGAGTAAACGAAAGGTAGAACTGTAAACGAAATTAGCTGCAACGTTACAACCAAACAGGTACATTGTTGTAAATGAGGAGAAGAAGAAACAAGTGGTATGTAAGAAGCAAACTACACTCCTGGAAATTGAAATAAGAACACCGTGAATTCATTGTCCCAGGAAGGGGAAACTTAATTGACACATTCCTGGGGTCAGATACATCACATGATCACACTGACAGAACCACAGGCACATAGACACAGGCAACAAGCATGCACAATGTCGGCACTAGTACAGTGTATATCCACCTTTCGCAGCAATGCAGGCTGCTATTCTCCCATGGAGACGTTCGTAGAGATGCTGGATGTAGTCCTGTGGAACGGCTTGCCATGCCATTTCCACCTGGCGCCTCAGTTGGACCAGCGTTCGTGCTGAACGTGGAGACCGCGTGAGACGACGCTTCATCCAGTCACAAACATGCTCAATGGGGGACAGATCCGGAGATCTTGCTGGCCAGGGTAGTTGACTTACATCTTCTAGAGCACGTTGGGTGGCACGGGATACATGCGGACGTGCATTGTCCTGTTGGAACAGCAAGTTCCCTTGCCGGTCTAGGAATGGTAGAACGATGGGTTCGATGACGGTTTGGATGTACCGTGCACTATTCAGTGTCCCCTCGACGATCACCAGTGGTGTACGGCCAGTGTAGGAGATCGCTCCCCACACCATGATGCCGGGTGTTGGCCCTGTGTGCCTCGGTCGTATGCAGTCCTGATTGTGGCGCTCACCTGCACGGCGCCAAACACGCATACGACCATCATTGACACCAAGGCAGAAGCGACTCTCATCGCTGAAGACGACACGTCTCCATTCGTCCCTCCATTCACGCCTGTCGCGACACCACTGGAGGCGGGCTGCACGATGTTGGGGCGTGAGCGGAAGACGGCCTAATGGTGTGCGGGACCGTAGCCCAGCTTCATGGAGACGGTTGCGAATGGTCCTCGCCGATACCCCAGGAGCAACAGTGTCCCTAATTTGCTGGGAAGTGACGGTGCGGTCCCCTACGGCACTGCATGGGATCCTATGGTCTTGGCGTGCATCCGAGCGTCGCTGCGGTCCGGTCCCAGGTCGACGGACACGTGCACCTTCCGCCGACCACTGGCGACAACATCGATGTACTGTGGAGACCTCACGCCCCACGTGTTGAGCAATTCGGCGGTACGTCCACCCGGCCTCCCGCATGCCCACTATACGCCCTCGCTCAAAGTCCGTCAACTGCACATACGGTTCACGTCCACGCTGTCGCGGCATGCTACCAGTGTTAAAGATTGCGATGGAGCTCCGTATGCCACGGCAAACTGGCTGACACTGACGGCGGCGGTGCACAAATGCTGCGCAGCTAGCGCCATACGACGGCCAACACCGCGATTCCTGGTGTGTCCGCTGTGCCGTGCGTGTGATCATTGCTTGTACAGCCCTCTCGCAGTGTCCGGAGCAAGTATGGTGGGTCTGACACACCGGTGTCAATGTGTTCTTTTTTCCATTTCCAGGAGTGTAGCACCGTACAAAAATAGTATTTGTTGCCATCAGAAGTGTCGTAGGATCAAACAAAGAACTTAAGTTGAAAATGTCTGAAGCACAATATTGTACGTAAGTGAATAACATATTATGGGAAAATGGAAAAGAGAAATGAAATGATCGAATGGCATTGACAGCCGGGAGGCCACATTCGGTGAAGTTCAGCCACTGAATGCGAGTCTTATTACAGCCAACGCCACACTGGGCTATTCGCGTGCCGGAGATGAAGACGAAATGCTGATGAGGACAACACAACACCCAGTTCACAAGGGCTGGGGAGGGGAGGAGTAAATCTCCAAACTGGCCGGGAATCTATACCGGGCCCCCTGCATGGTAGGCAAATACATAAAAAAATCTAGATGTTTGAGATCTGGTGTTATACATTGTAACTGAAAGGTTGTGGACTGATGAGATATGAAATAAGGAAGTTCTCTGCACAGTAGGTGAGGAAATGAATGTGAGAAGAACACTGATAAGAAGACTGGAAAAGTTGTGAGGACCTGTGTTGGGACGTAAAGAAATAATCACCATAATATAGGATGGAGCCAAAGCAGCCAAAAATTTTCGGGAATGATAGTGATTAGGAAACAGATTTACAAATAATTCCTGATATGGATGTAGTTTGCATGCCCCGTTGTGTCTAAAACCAAGAATTGCTAGATCGCTTGAACAGGCTCTGACTTTCGGAGTGGATATTTACAAGCTACAAGGAATTAAGTAAACTGATATGTTACTCAGTCTCCACTACGAATGGCAATCAACTTCGTTCCTATTTCTAAGGGTTGGGTTGGGTTGTTTGGCGGAGGAGACCAAACAGCGAGGTCATCGGTCTCGTGGGATTAGGAAAGGATGGGGAAGGAAATCGACCGTGCCCTTTCAAAGGAGCCATCCCGAAGCGATTTAGGGAAATCACGGAAAACATAAATCAGGATGGCTGGACGATGGATTCAAACGTTGCCCGGCCGAATGGGAGTCCTGTGTGCTAACCATCCACAGCCTGGCCGGCACTCCGGACCTCGGCATTAATCCGCCGGGCGGATTCGTGCCAGGGACTGGCACGCCTTCCCGCTCGGGAAGCAGCGAGTTGGACCGCGTGGCTATTCAGACGCGCTATTTCTAAGGGGTCCCAATTAATAAGGAAACTGAGTAAGGAGGACCGGGATCCAAAACTAAGAAAATGAATTTTATCAGTTAGAGTTGACAGACATAGACCCGACAGCAGCATGCACTCACGTTTTGGTGCTACTTGTATACTAAGGCGAGATAGACAAAGATATCAGTCAACGAATAAAAAAATCAATACTGGCTTAAACGACACCTGTATGACCAACATGCTGGAGCAAACGGAGTGCATGCTAGAGAATGAGGTGAATCCATGAGATAATAGACCAGAAGACAAAGGGTTGCTGTGAGATCTTACCACGTGGCGGAAGATGATGCCACATGGCAAAACCGCGATGTCTTCAAGCGTGCTGAGAGAAAACTGCGACGCCCATGTCAATGAGACGTTATTGTATTCTGCTCAGTGTAATGAACAGGTAAACTGTAATATGGCTCATGTCAGCAAGTGATAATAGCAAAACTTATTCGGCTGTTTCGACTGGGTATATCTGTTGGTCGGAGGAGAGCCGTGGAAATGGGTCTGCGGTGGCCGTGACCTCGGCGTGTCCAGTAAGCTTTCTACTTGTAAATATAAGCCTAGTACCGACTGCTGCAGCGGGAGTGAGGGGATGGGATCTAGTGGGAATGGTCGGAGGAACAGGGTTACCAGATGAGACTTGGAGAGCAGGCCTATTTCAATTTACAGAAGTTTATTGATCCCAAATGCAATGGTCTTTGTACCACTGTGCCTCCTCTAGGAAGAACAGAGCCGTCTGGATTTTAATCTGGATTTAACGATGGTCACTATCTTGAGCAAATGACTAAATCCTCTCCTAATGACTAGGCCTGCAGTCAGATTGGAGAATACTGTTCCCCATCAGGTCATGAATTCGTCTGTTAGGAACCTTCTCCTCTTGAGTTATTAATTTTACTGCTAGTTTCGGGAACCTTGAAGTAAAATTGATTACGGGATAATAAGTTCACTAGCAAAGTATTTATTTCGATTGGACCTGGATTCTACAATAAGTATATACGGAATGTTAATTATTCAAGCTCCCCATAGTCTCAACTAATACTGATGTCGTCCCTGTTGTTCCTTCTTGCTGAAGGATTTTAAAAAAGCTGTGCCCATGGTACACTCCTTATGATGCGTAACTCAACGATCCTATTTTCTTCCATGCAGTAGCCAGATATTTAATTCTATATGATTTGAACTCACCTCTTGGACACGAATATCTTAAGGATATGGACGATCTAGTGATACGTGGTGAGTAACAGTTACGCAGCACTGTCTTGCAAGTTTAGTAGAAGATCTTCTAGGAAGCATGGAAAGTAGGAGATGAGGTACTTGCGAAAGTGAAGCTACGACGACGAGTCGTGAGTCGTGCTTGGGAAGGTCGGTCGGTAGACTACATCTGTGCGAGAGGAAAGGGTCCCGCGTTCGAGTGGCGGTCCGCCATACAGTTTTAATGTACCAGGAAGCTTCATATCGCCGCAAACTCCGCTGCAAGAGTGAAATGTCAATTTGGATACCTTGGTACAGTGTGTCGAAAACTAATGCCAACTGCTGAAATTCGGCTCCGACCGTTGTCTTTGAAGCTTTTTGGAGCCTTTAGAAAGGTAATAGTCAACATGTACTCGCCAAGTTGCATATCTAACCCTTCTTCAAGTGTGAAGAGTTGTTTGTGAACAAGTATCGTATCTGTATCAGCTGAAGAGAGCCAAAACCGTTTTAGAGGGGAAATTTCCCCTAACGCGTGATGCTTGCTCGATGAAATTTATAGTACTACGGCGATTCATACTAAATGAATGTTTCTTGACTTTGGAGGTATTACGCGCTAAACAGTGATGACGAACGAGCTTGCATAATTTTATTGTTTGGGCAGACGATAAACGGACGGCATTAGTGGTTAGGAGTAAGAAACAATGGTTGGTAGACTCTCATGGGAAATTTTCCCTCCCCTGTCCTTCTAGATGGAATGGAAACGTGTGGTACCACCTGGACGCCACAAATATGAGTAGATGCACTAGTATCCTGTGTCACATCTACTTCTACATCTACATCCATACTCCGCAAGCCACGTGACGGTGTGTGGCGGAGGGTACCTTGAGTACCTCTATCGGTTCTCCCTTCTATTCCAGTCTCGTGTTGTTCGTGGAAAGAATGATTGTCGGTATGCCTCTGTGTGGGCTCTAATCTCTCTCATTTTATCCTCATGGTCTCTTCGCGAGATATACGTAGGAGGGGGCAATATACTGCTGGACTCTTCGGTGAAGATATGTTCTCGAAACTTTGAAAAAAGCCCGTACCGAGCTACTGAGCGTCTCTCCTGCAGAGTCTTCCACTGGAGTTTATCTATCATCTCCGTAACGCTTTCGCGATTACTAAATGATCCTGTAACGAAGCGCGCTGCTCTCCGTTGAATCTTCTCTATATCTTCTATCAACCCTATCTGGTACGGATCCCACACTTCTGAGCAGTATTCAAGCAGTGGGCGAACAAGCGTACTGTAACCTACTTTCTTTGTTTTCGGATTGCATTTCCTAGGATTTTTCCAATGAATCTCAGTCTGGCATCTGCTTTACCGACGATCAACATTATATGATCATTCCATTTTAAATCACTCCTAATTCGTACTCCCAGATAATGTATGGTATTAACTGCTTCCAGTTCCTGACCTGCTATTTTGTAGCTAAATGATAAAGGATCTATCTTTCTGTGTATTCGCAGCACATTACACTTGTCTACATTGAGATTCAGTTGCCATTCCCTGCACCATGCGTCAATTAGCTGCAGATCCTCATGCATTTCAGTACAATTTTCCATTGTTACATCCTCTCGATACACCACAGCATCATCTGCAAAAAGCCTCAGTGAACTTCCGATGTCATCCACAAGGTCATTTATGTATATTGCGAATAGCAACGGTCCTATGACACTCCCCTGCGGCACACCTGAAATCACTCTTACTTCGGAAGACTTCTCTCCATTGAGAATGACATGCTGCGTCCTGTTATCTAGGAACTCCTCAGTCCAATCACACAATTGGTCTGATAGTCCATATGCTCTTACTTTGTTCATTAAACGACTGTGGGGAACTGTATCGAACGCCTTGCGGAAGTCAAGAAACACGGCATCTACCTGTGAACCCGTGTCTATGGCCCTCTGAATCTCGTGGACGAATAGCGCGAGCAGGGTTTCACATGACCGTCTTTTTCGATACCCATGCTGATTGCTACAGAGTAGATTTCTAGTCTCCAGAAAAGTCATTATACTCGAACACAACACGTGTTCCAAAACTCTACAACTGATCAACGTTAGAGATATAGGTGCATAGTTCTGCACATCTGCTCGACGTCCCTTCTTGAAAACGGGGATGACCTGTGCCCTTTTCCAATCCTTTGGAACGCTACGCTCTTCTAGAGACCTACGGTACACCGCTGCAAGAAGGGGGGCAAGTTCCTTCGCGTACTCTGTGTAAAATTGAACTGGTATCCCATCAGGTCCAGAGGCCTTTCCTCTTTTGAGCGATTTTAATTGTTTCTCTATCCCTCTGTCGTCTATTTCGATATCTACCATTTTGTCATCTGTGCGACAATCTGTCACAGCCATGACAGTCTCCATATCTTACACTTCTTGAGACTGTTTTCTATGACGACCACTAACATTACGATGTATGCTACTTCTGTAGCATCAGAGGAGCACCATGTCGCACGAATTAATTCTGTGACTCAAATACTGAAGGCTAAGCCGCATTTATTTAACCAGGTTTGCGGTCGCTGCACCAAAAATGAACACTCTTCAGATAATTTTGGAAGTGAATCCCAATTCTGAACCTCGCTGTAACTTTGCCGCACACGGTGCCGAAATCATGAACTGCTGAATTTTCTGACCACCGTGTTGACAAAATATACCGTTATTCATAAGCATCTGTCGGGCTGCACAAGAAACACGAATGTAGGACGTACAGAATAGTCAACATTTCATCGTACAGACAATCTCTACAACGTACGAATCATAATATTCGTCGTGGCGTTGCTGCAGAACGCATCGCTATGGGGCACACTTGTCACAACATGACATCTGTTGGAGCGACAGTTCTGTTTTGCAACCTTGAAATCACTAAATAAGATTGAATTTTGACGGTTCAACGAATATGTCGTGCCAAATGTCAGGTAAAATCTCCGACAGATAAACACATTCCGTGAGAGGAGATGATTATGTGGTGAGAAGAAAACAGGCTGGTTGCGACAGTCAGTAGAGAAGGTGCGCGAGTGTTTGAATCATTCGTCATGAGCCCGAGGGAATCCGTGATGCGCGTGAGCAAAGATCTGCAGATACGACAGTGAAATGTTCGGCGCATTCTACGCAAAATTTCAAATGTAAAATCATAATATCTTCAGTTGTCCCATGCATTGACCACTGTGGGAAAAGAGTTTCGTTTCGAATTTTGAAATGACTCGCAGCAGTTACTGGAGGAAGATGGCTTTTACAGAAGTTTGCTTCCAGTGAGGGAGTGATAATGTGTGTGTTTGAATACGTCAATCATCGTAACGTTCGTGTTTGGCGCAGACAGCATCTACAAGTGGTTGTGGAACACATTCGCGATTCCTTTAAACTTACTGTATTTTGTGCCATGTTCTCTTCAAAAGTCTACAATCATTTTTCCCAGCTGATGAAGTAGTGACTGAAGTTGTATAGCTGGCAATGCTACGCCAATGGCTTATGCCACAATTCCAACAAGTCAGTGAGACTTCCTTTTATAACAAGACTGTAGTCCAACACACTTTCATTCAGATGTATTGGATTGGGTGCACTTCCCACCATGATTTTCCTCTTCCTCAGTGCCATCCACGGTCACTTCATTTAATTCCATCTGACTTTTTTTCATGGGTTTGTGTCGAAGGTAGTCTGTTCCTGTCTCAATTGCTAATTAATTCGGAAGAATATCCCGGAATGACAATTAATGCTGTTGCTAATGTCGACTATAGCTTGCTGGGATTGGTATGGAAAACTGCCATTGTATTTACGTTTGCCGTCTCACAAATGTTGCCCCTACGGAGAACCTGCCAACTGACTTAAAAATTGGGAGAGATGCTGTATCCTATTTTGTGTTTTGTGCTTTTATTTCAGTCTCTTCTAAAACACGGAGGTACTTATAAATAACGCTTTAATGAGTTTACCAACTATCTTAGTACAATGAACGCTTTGTAGATACAGTCACTGTGTACTTTACCAAGCTGTATGATGTGTTGTTTATCCAACTAGGATAACAAACACAATAGGAAGAATGACTGCAGCCACACTTCTCGAACTTCAACGCGCCAAAAAGCAAAGCTATGATTTTCTGGAAAGTCTTCGCATTCTTAAAAACGGTCATACTCGACAAATTATAAATGGACGTTGTTTTTTGACACACACGTACAAATATGATAATATTATCTACTACTGCCTCTTCTGCTATGTCAGAGGCTCAACTACGCAATGACTCTACCTGGCCAGTAACCCCTTGTGAATTAGCTAAGGATGCTCTCTCCCCATTAGCTTTCTACATAATGCTTTCGCTCCTTTCCACAAGAATTCCACAAAATATCGCAAACCTTCAAACTAATTTTAGACTGTGTGTGTTTTACTTTCATCAGTTTTTAAAGTTAAATTAATAGATACAACAATTTTTGTTTCGTAGTATTGTCCGCTTGCACACTAATAGGCTTCTTAATTTTTTCATTTCCTTACTAAACATTAGAACGGGCTATTTAAGTTTCGACTCGTCACAGAGCTTCAGTACCTTCAAGAAAACCCCCAACTAGATGGAACTGCACCAGAGAGAACATTTGGGTGAGAACTTCTAGTTGACGCAGTTGCCTTAAGAAAAACCTCATGGATGCCTTGATCTCAACTGGAAACTTGACCTATTTTTATTTTATTTCTGGGAACATCCGTCCAGTGTCTGTAAATATGACAAACAGGAAGTGAACCTAGTGTAAGAAAGCCAAATTGATGTTTCGGTCAACTAGTAATGCTGTGAACCTGTGTCATGTACCACCATGTTCCCCACTTTTCGCGTCCCATTTGCAAGGGGCAGAGAAAGCTACTGAATTTCTTCATATTGTACTACACTACTGGCCAATAAAATTGCTACACCACGAAGATGACGTGGTACAGATGCAAAATTTCACAGACAGGAATAAGATGATGCGATATGCAAATGATTAGCTTTTCAGAGCATTCACACAGGGTTGGCGCCGATGGCGACACCTACAACGTGCTGACATGAGGAAAATTTCCAACCAATTTCTCATACGCAAACAGCAGTTGACCGGGGTTGCCTGGTGAAACGTAGTTGTGATGCCTCGTGTAAGGAGCAGAAATGCGTAACATCACTTTTCCGACTTTGATAAAGGTCGGATTGTAGCCTATCGCGATTGCGGTTGTCGTATCGCGACATTGCTGCTCACGTTGGTCGAGATCCAATGACTGTTAGCAGAATATGGAATCAGTGGATTCAGGAGGGTAATACGGAACACCGTGCTGGATACCAACGGCCTCTTATCAATAGCAGTCGAGATGACAGGCATCTTGTCTGCGTAGCTGTAAAGGATCGTGCAGCCACGTCTCGATCCCTGAGTCAACAGATGGAGACGTTTGCAAGACAACATCCATCTGCACCAACAGTTCGACGACGTTTTCAGCAGCATGGACTATCAACTCGGCGACCATGGCTGCGGTTACCCTTGACGCTGCATCACAGACAGGAGTGCCTGTGATGGTATACTCAAAGACGAACCTGGGTGCACAAATGGCAAATCGTCATTTTTCGGATGAATCCGGGTTCTGTTTACAGCATTATGATGGTCGCATCCGTGTCTGGGGACATCACGGTGAACGCACACTGGAAACGTGTATTCGTCATCGCCATACTGGCGTATCACCCGGCGTGATTGAATGGGGTGCCATTGGTTACAAGTCTCGGTCACCTCTTGTTCGCATTGACGGCACTTTGAACAGTGCACGTTTAATTTTAGATGTGTTACGACCCGTGGCCCTACCCTTCATTCGATCCCTGCGAAACCCTACATTTCAGCAGGATAATGCATGACCGTATGTTGCTGATCCGGTACGGGCCTTTCTGGATTCAGAAAATGTTCGACTGCTGCCCTGTCCAGCACATTCTCCAGATCTCTCACGTATTGAAAACATCTGGTCAACGGTGGCCGAGCAACTGACTCGTCACAATGCGCCAGTCACTACTCTTGATGAACTGTGGTATCGTATTGAAGTTGCATCGGCAGCTGTACCTGTACACGCCATCAAAGCTCTGTTTGACTCAGTGCCCAGGCGTATCAAGGCCGTTATTACCGCCAGAGGTGGTTGTTCTGGGTACAGATTTCTCAGGATCTATGCACCCAATTTGCGTGAAAATGTAATCACATGTCAGTTCTAGTATAATATGTTTTTCCAATGAATACCCGTTTTATAATCTGCATTTCTTCTTGGTGTAGCAATTTTAATGGCAAATGACAAATCGAAAGGTAGAGCAAGTTATTCGAGATCAGAATCACTTTAGAGCCTTGGTTCTCTTCAGCCTAACACAACATAAATAGGTAGGATGTCAGGTGGGCTTCTGTAACCCAAACTGGTGGTATTTGAGAGTGGATTTTCTCTTCAAGCGTTTAATTTGCAACCAACGGAAACGTTGGTCGAACCTAAGGATTGTAACTTGTTGACTGTGTTGCCCGTACATTAAGCCATAGACAAGAACACGTACACATTTTTGTGGAATCATAAGTCTTCTGACGGGTTTGTCGTCTCCTATGCCAGTCTCTTCGTCACAGAATAACACTTGTAACTCATACCCTCAATTATTTACTGTATGAATACAAATCTCTATTTCCTCTATACTTTTTACCCTCTAAAGCTCTCGCTAGTATCATGGAAGCTACTCCGTGATGTCTTAACGGATGTCATGCCGTTCTATGCTTTCTTTTTCTCAGTGCTCCGCATATATTTCCTTCTTCACCTATACTACGGAGAACCTTTGTATTCCTTATAATCAGTCCTCTTAAATTGCAGCATTCTTCTGTAGCACCATGTACTGACTGATTCGATTCTTTTCTTTTCCAGTTTCCTCTTAGTCCATGTTTCACTATCATACAATGCTGTTCTCACTTAGGCTACTTCACGTAGCTTTTGTCTTTCTTCGGTATATTCCCAATCCATATTGTTTACTCATTAGACTGCTCATCTCATTTAGCAGATTCTGTAATCCTTCTTCACATTCGATGACGAAGCAATTGTCATAAGCGAACTTATCGTTGATAACCTTTCACCTTGAATTTTTATTACACACATGAACCTATCCTTTATTTCCATCATTTCATCTTCGATGTGTAGATTTAACACTAGGGGCAAAAGATTATGGCCCCCACCTCAACCCCCCCCCCCCTTCCACAAACATTTTAAAACCAAGCACTTCGTTCTTGGTCATCCACTTTTATTGCCCCCTCTTGTACGTTGTACATAATGTATATTGCTCGTTCTTCCCTGTAGCTTACCCCTGTTTCTCTCAGAATTTCGAAAATCTTGCACCATTTGACATTATCAAAAGCTTTTTCCAGTTCGACAAATACTGCAAATATATCGTGATGTTTTTTTAGCCTTGCTTCCATTATCAACCGCAACGTGAAAATTGCCCTCCTGGGGCTTTTACCTTTTCTAAAACGAAGTTGATCGTCATCTAAAATATCGCCAAGTTTTTTTTTTCAATACTTTTGTTTATTATTCATCTCAGCAACTTGAATGCAATTCTCGCACTTGTCTTCTGTTGCATTTTTGGGAATTTTGTGGATGGTGTTTTTCCGAAAGTCAAATGCTTAATCGCCAGTCTCATACATTCTGCACTTCAACGATATATCCGATTTGTCGCAAGTTCCCCACTGATTTTTGAAATTATAAGATAATGTTATCTATCCTTCTGCCTTCTTCATCGTAAGTCCTCCAAAGGTCTTCTAATTCTCATTCTAAGAATGGATCCCCTAGTTGTCTTATAACAAGTCCGGTTTATTTTGTAATACATCATCAGGAAAGTTCTCACCGTCATAGAAGCCTTCAGTGCACTTTTTCCATCCATCCGCTCTCTCTTCTGCATTAGTGAGTCCTTCCGGCAATCATTTCTGTTTAGATTTCTTCGCATTTTTCATGCAGCCATTTCGTCCTCCTACAAATTTCCTTCCTAAGTGACGTGTATTTCTTTACTCGTGAATTTCCTTGAACATATTTGATCTTACTTCTTCCATCGATTAACTGAAGTATTTCTTCTGTTACCCATGATTCCTTCGCAGTTACCTTCTTCGTACTTACGCTTTCCTTTCCAGCTTCTGTGATGGGCCTTGCGTAGCCTCTCCCGCCGGAGGTTGGAGTCCTCTGTCGGGCATGGGTGTGTCTGTGTGTTGCTCTTATAATAAGTTATTTTAAGTAGTGTGTACGTCTAGGGACCGATGACCTCAGCGGTTTGGTCCCTTAGGAATTCACACACATTTGAAAATTTTTGATGACCCTTTTTAAGCTTGTCCATTCCTCTTCAACTGCACAGCCTACTGAGCTATTTTTTATTGCTGTGTCTATAGCCTTAGAGAATTTCAACCGTATGTCGTCATTCCTTATTACTTCCGTATCCCAATTCATTGCCCAATGATTCCTCTTAAACTGTAGCCTACTCTTCATCACTGGTAAATTGGGATCTGAGTCTGTATTTGTTCAGGGGTACGCCTTTCAATCCAGTATCTGATTTCGGAATCTGTGTCTGACCATGATGTAATGTAAATGATATCTTGAATTCTCTCGCGGCCTTTTCCTGGTATATCTCCTCTCCTGTGATTCTCGAACAGAGTATTCACTACTGTTAGCTGAAACTAACGCAGAGTCTTCTTCGTTTCACTTAGCTACTATTCAGCCCATAGTCCCCCGTAACGCTTTCTTCTTTTCCTATGACTGGACTCCAGTCCCTCATGACTATTACACTTTCATCTCCATCTACCTACTGAATTAGCTGTTCAATATTCTCATACGCTTTTTCCATCTCTTCATCTTCAGCTTCCGACGTCGACATGTATAACTGAATTGTCGTTGTCGGCATTGGATATCTGTAGGTTCTGATGAGAATAACACTACCACTGAACTGTTCACTGTAACTCACTCTTTGCCCTGCCTTCCTATTCGTAATGCCTCCTATTCTCTTTATATCATTTTTGTTGCTGTTGATATTACCCGAAACTCGTCTGAATGGAAATGCTTGCCTTCTTTTCATTTCTCTTCCCTTACCTCACTATCTATAGATTGTATTTTCATTTTCAGATTCTCTAGCTTTCCTACGCCGTTCAAACCATGCCCCTTTCGTTATCCATTCATTGGTTATTCAAGATTAGTCTCATGGTCACCATGCCCTTGGCAGTCCTCTCCCGGAGATCCGAATGGAGGGCTAGTCTAGACAAAAACCTGAGAAGTAGGTGTTTTGTGTGTGTGTGTGTGTGTGTGTGTGTGTGTGTGTGTGTGTGTATGTGTGTGTGTCTGCGAGCGCGTGTTAGGTAAGATAAACTTTTCGTTTCATTGCGCCATAGCGGTTATAGCTTCTACAATTGCAGAACACTCATCGGAATAATAAATAATTCATTTAAGGAATAGATATGCTGATGTTCTTAAAAAGCCGTAAGATAAGTCATGTATTAGGTGAGGGAGAGAGGTAAACCGTATTGGCAGTCTGTAGAAAGCTGGATAGGAAGGGGGGACGGTTGATAATTAATTAGCTGAATACGTTACGACTTTCAGTACAACGAAACACCAGTCGAAAGTTGCAAATTTTACTTCATTTTTATTCACTCGACGACTAGTTAATGGCCGAGACCCATTTTCAAATCATCGCAACGGACTGCAGCTCTTTGTATCAAAACACTGTCCTCGTAGTCAGCGATTCTTGTGTAAGCAAAGAGGTGAAAATCTGAGGGAACGAAATCCGGGTCGTATGGTAGGTGATCAAACACTTCCCATCAAACACGCTGCAGGAAAGTCTTCATTGTAGTAGCATTGTGATGCCGACCATTGTCATGAAGGGCAATGCATGACGACATTATTCCCCATCACCTCCTCTGAACCGCCATTCACAGACAGTTTCCGCTAATCCCCTGATCCACTCACAGTACAAGATCACCAGTTGACACTCGCTTCCTTCGCTGACCAACAGTATTATGAACGTCTGTGAACCCTGATTCGAAGTTCCTACACCACATCCGCATCTTACATATGACATTTAATTTATATGTAGGCTGCACAGAAACAGGGAAGCCACTTCATTGTGAAGAAATGGAATGACAGCACACACTTCACACATTGTGGGAGAGACTACTATTCGAGGCATCGTTATGCGGGCACTGTGCGCTCGGTACTTAAAAGAGCGATGTGACGCGACCGACTGGAATACCGGAGACGCTGCGCAGATTTTCATTAGATTTTCACTGCGATTTTAATTTCGTGGAGGATCTAATATTGATAGAAAATATCCCCCCTACACTGAAATACATAAGATGATCCATCGCTCACAGCTCCAGGGTGCGTTGGCTTCCGTCAAACAGTTTGAGGCTACTGCCAAGGGGCGTCACTGTGGGGGATCGAACGTGGGGAATGCGAGGGACGTCGAGGACATCCCACGTGTCTTCCGATAGGTCCACTGCTGTGACCGTCCAGGGTATTGCCTGAACCAAGGTTAACCCCTCACCCGTGATCGAGTGGGAGATCATTCCAAAGTCTGGCAGGCAGCGAAAAACTTTCCGAGGGGCCGATCGTAGGGCCTCCCCAGTTCGTTTGACGAACAGGTTTCGGGCGTTATCTGTGGCTGACGATGTCTCTGAGCTGGATGTATTCGTCCATACTCTTCCAGAAGAAGCTTCTCGGCCCCTTAAGGTCTGGGAATTCACAGAGGGTGGGTTTGCTGGTAGTTGGGAACTCCAACGTTAGGCGTGTAATGGGGCCCCTTAAGAGCTTGGCTGCCAAGGAAGGGAAGGAAGCCAGTGTGCCCTTCGTGTGTATTCCGAGGGAAGTCATCCCGGATGTGGAAAGGGTGCTTCCGGGAGCCATAAAGAGTACAGGGCGCAGCCAACTGCAGGTGGTGGCTCATGTAGGTACCAATGACGTGAGTCGCTTTGGATCGGAGCAGATTCTGTCTGGTTTCGTGTAAATATCGGAAATGGTAAAGATTGCCAGTCTTGCTTCCGAGATGAGGCGGAGCTCACCATCTGCAGCATCGTCGATAGAATCGACTGACGTCCTATGGCGCAGAGCCTATTGGAGGGTCTGAATCAGAGGCTCAGGCGGTTTTGTGACCGTGTAGGCTGCAGATTCCTTGACTTGCGTCATCGGGTGGTGGGTTTCCGGGTTCCGCTTAATACGTCAGGGGTCCACTACACACAGAAGGTGGTTACACGGGTAGCGGGGGCTCTGTGGAAGGGACTGGACGGTTTTTCAGGTTAGGAGGTCTCAGAGATGACATGAGGGGCGTCCGTCTAAAAGTGGGCACGTAAAATACAGTAAGGTGGTTGTAGAAACGATTAGTATTGTAAATCGTCGTAGTTGTGTTGGGAAAGAACCAGAGCTCCAAGCCCTAGTAGAAAGCAATAAAGCTCAAATAGTTGCAGGTACAGAGAGCTGGCTAAAGCCGGAAATAAGTTCAGCCGAAATTTTTTCAAACTATCTAACAGTGTACAGAAAGGATAGATTACATACAGTTGGTAATGGAGTATTTATTGCTGTTAGAAGTAGTTTGACTTGTAGCAGAATTGAAGTAGATATTTCGTGTGAAATGGTATGGGTAGACGTTTTACATGACAATCGGACTAAACTATTAATTGGATTGTTTTACCGACCCCCGACTCAGAAGATATAGCTACTGAACAATATAACGGAAACTCATTTCAAATAAGTACGCAGATCATATAATTATCGGGGTGCACTCAGCCTCGTGATGCCAACTGAGGAGCTACTCGACCAAATAGTAGCGGCTCCGATCACAGAAAACCATCGTAACGACCGGGAGAGCGGTGTGCTGAATACACGTCCCTCCTTTCCGCAACCTCAACTGAGGATGACACGGTGGTCGGATGGTCCCGCTGGGCCACTTCTGGCCTGACGATGAAGTGCTCATATAATTGTAGTTGGTTGTCACTTCAGTCTACCCTCGACATGCTGGAAAAATTAAAGCCGGCGGCAGGCATAAAACGTCATCCGAAATTCTACGGAATGCTTTCTCCGAAAATTATTTTGAACAATTAGTTCATGAGTCCACTCGAAGTGTAAATGGTTGCGAAATCATACTTGACTTTTAAGCAACAAATAATCCTGGATAAATAGTAAGAATTGTGACGAATAGAGGGATTAATGACCAGAAGGCAGTTGCTGCTAGGCAGAATACCGTAACACCTACAACCATCAGAAAGAAACGCAAAGTATATATTTTTAAAAAGCTGATAAAAATGCTTTTATGGCCTATTAAAGAGACTGTCATCACTCCTTCCGATCTGATCATGTAAGTGTAGAAAAGTTGTGGAATGTTTTCGAAGAGATAGTATCAAGAGCAATTGGGAGATATATACCACATAAAGTAATAAGTGGTGGTACTGATCCTCCACGATAAAGAAAACGGGTCAGATCGCTGTTGCAGAAGCATCGAAAAAAGCGTGCCAAATTTAAAAGAACGCAAAATCCCCAAGATTGTCAAAGTTTTAAATAAGTTCGAAATATAGGGCGCACTTCAATGTGAGATGCTTTTTATAATTTCCACATCGAAATTCTCTCTCGAAATCTGGCAGAAAACCCAAAGAGATTCTGGTCATACATAAATTACACCAGTGGCAAGACGCAATCAATACCTTCACTGCGCAATAACAACGGTGAAGTCACTGATGACAGTGCCACTAAAGCAGAGTTATTAAACACGGTTTTCCGAAACTCCTTCACCAAAGAAGACGAAGTCAACATTCCTGAATTCCAATAAGGAACAACTGCCAAATGAGAAACATAGAAGTAGATGTCCTCCTTATAACAATGCAGCTTAAATCCCCTAATAAAGGCAAGGCCTCCGGTCAAGACTGTATACCAGTCAGGTTCCTCACAGAGTATGATGATAGAATAGCTCTATATTTAGCAATTATATACAACCACTCGCTCACATAAAGATCCGTACCTACAGATCCGTACCGTTCCTCACAAGCGTCTTCTAACCAAACTGCGTGCCTACGAAGTATCGCCTCGGTTGTGCGACTGGGTTCTTGATTTCCTGTCAGAAAGGTGACAGTTCGTAGTAATAAACGGAAAGTCATTGAGTAAAACAGAAGTAATATCCGGCGTTCCCCAAGGAAGTGTTGTAGGCCTTCTATTGTTCCTGATCTATATTAACGACATAGGAGACAACCTGAGTTGCCCCCTTAGATTGTTTGCAGATGATGCATGTTGTAAAGTCAGCAGATGATCAAAACGACTTGCAAAATGATTTAGATACGATATCTGTATGGTGCTAAAAGTGGCAAATCACCCAGAATAAATAAAAGTGTGAAGTTATTCGTATGAGTATTAAAAGAAATCAGCTAAATTTCGATTACGCGCTGATGCACACAAATCTGAAGGCTATATATTCCACTAAATACTTAGGGATTACAATTACAAATAACCTAAATTGGAACGATCACATTGTAATATTGTGGCTCGAGCAAACCAAAGACGGCGATTCATTGGCAGAGCACTTAGATGGTGCAACAGGTCTACTAAAGAGATGGCTTACACCACGCTTGTCCGCCCTATTCTGGAGTATTGCTATGCGGTGATGGATCCGCATCAGGTGGGTCTGACGGGTGACATCGAAAAAGTACAAAGAATGCAGCTCGTTTTGTATCATCGTAAAATAGGGGAGATAGTGTCACAGACACGATACGTGAACTGGAGTGGCGATCATTGAAACAAAGGCGTTTTTCGTTGCGACGCGATCTTTACATGAAATTTCAGACCCCAGTTTTCTCCTCCGATTGCGAAAACATTCTGTTGGCATCCACCTACATAGGGAGAAATGATCATCATGATAAAATAAAAGAAATCAGGGCTTGCACAGAAAAATTTAGGTGATCGTTTTCAACGCGTGCCGTTCGAGAGTGGAATGGTAGAGAGCCAGCTTGATGGTGGTTCATTGAACACTCAGCCAGGAAATTAACTGTTAATAGCAAAGTAATCACGTAGATATAGATGTAGATGTAGACTTACAGGCTACTGGTGCTACGTCTCATCGTATTACTGCTCGCACGTTATTTGTTTTGAATAATAATATATGGATCTGTTGGTTCCTCTAAGAAATACGTCAATGGAGTTTATTAGCAACTTTAGAGTAAACGTCTACTTATGATTTACTTCAACGTCCGTTTTAATGTTGATTTCAATATTTCATAAAGTCTTCTGACTCAGTTAGGCAACTAGGATATGACAGTATGCAGTTATTGTCAGTTTTGGTTTAGATCATAAATGGCTCTCTCTCACTATTGCTGCTTCTTTACGAATCTCTCAGTTCACGTATGCGATATCTAAGAGTATATTTCAGCCCTTCAATTTAAATAGAATTGGAGTACTAGTTGTTCATCTAGACTGTAAAACGACAAACCTTCTGAGTATAATAGATTTCACTGCATTGGAAACTGTAAACCATTCTAACAGTATTAAAGTTTTCGGCGTGGACTTCCTTTTATTGAACAGAAGAGCTCAGGTATTAAAGTTTCTGGTAGATATACAAACATTGAAATTTGCTGACTTTCATTTGCGGGTTTATTTCATAAAATCCAATTACTGAACTACATTTCAGGCCCAAGAACTAGATTCACAGTATCTGACGTACCACTCCTTACTCGTAGGCAAATAAGCATGATACGAGTTACAATTGGTAACCATCGTGTTGTGCCAAACACGATACTTGTATACTTATTATTTAGTAAGATGATTCGGGGATGGAAACAAGTCAACCGAAACCCCTAATACACATATCGCATTTATATTTTATTGTGATCAAGACTAGGTAAAGTAGATGGCTTTGTCTGCATCATCCAATGATTGGATAGCGTACGTAACATTTCTCCCTCAATTGCTAACGCGTGAATTATCGTAGGAACATCGTTTCCGAAGGCGAACCAAGGCTGTCAAATGTCCAGTAATGTTTAAGCACGATCAAGAAGAATTGTCACTGCATATCGTTGTACTTGGAACTGCTTAGGTACTGAGACAAGCTTGGGTCAGGCAGAAGCTAGCGCTAGTATCAAAGCAGTTAAATGGAGAAAAGTGAATAATTTCTTTTTTCAAAGGAGTGAAAACGGGTGAATGGAAAATAGTCTCGGAAAATGTGGAGCACCTGATAGCAGTCCGAACAAGTAACAACACTCGGTGAGTGCGTGTTTCTGTGTGTATGTGTTTGTGTATGAGTGTGTGAGTGTGTGTGTGTGTGTGTGTGTGTGTGTGTGTGTGTGTGTCTGTGTGTGTGTTTAATCATTCACACTTTCCAGCATTCCCGGCCAACTGCTCTCACCGGTGTTACAAATGCACTTTGGCATCGGAAACTCTCCCACGCAGATAAATTGTTTGTAGGCGAGTCCTGACACCCAGTGCGTGGGAACGCACTGTTCCTAGAGGTCGTTCGCACATTACTCGATTCCGCCCCATTTATCCAACTTCTCGGGTCGGTAAAATGCTTCTGCTGAGTCCCGTTGAAACCTGAATCCAAGTCTGGAAACTGCCTTCCAATATAGGCCTCCATAACGTAGTCAGCGCATCCATCATAGGCACTGTCCCTATTAATCAGCTTGTGGCATCGTCTGTATAGGACAACAGTTCCAACGATGTATCGCACTCACAACGGAAACTCCCTATCACACCCCACTAAGGTTTAGTAGCAAGATGACCCAGTGGATTGCCCGTCAATAACAATATGCAGATCAAGCATGAAAAAAAGGAAGAAAGTGTACTGAACTGTAAAATAAGAAGCCAAATAGAACACTGAACGGTCCACGCTCTAGATGTGCAACATCGATCGAAATGAAAGAGCCTAGCCTCTTGGTTATATAGTCATGGCGTTTGGACAGGAAAGCGGCGGTTCCGTGTACAGATCTCCCTCCTGCCAATATTTTTTCACAAAATATGAACTTTCTCTTCTCTGTATACACATTTGATTTTGTGCCGTTGAGTAATATGCATTTGCAACAGCGAGGCATAAGGAAGGGAACTGTAATGAAAATTGATTCCGCACAATTACTCTATTAGCAGCCGATATTAAGTGGCTCTTGAATGGAAACGCAAGACTTTTGACCACAAGGGAACAAGACAACGGAGTCCTCCACCGGAAAACACGTATGGTGAGTCATACGACACTGGTGACGGTATGTGTGTCATACGTTTGGAATCTTATAACGATTCATCTAAATTGTACGCATAGTGAGTGACATATGTCTCCTTGCATGATTTAGGTAATCGTATGACTGTGAACACTCCAAAAGAAATGATAGAAACGTGATACTTTGTCACATAAGCTTAAAAAAATGTAAGTAACAGTTTCACACTCATAATCACTCTCACACAGTTTTCCCTGTTCTCTATCAAAACACAATTTTTAACGCTTTTGAATCATTCTACAACTAAACCATCAAATCTTGCAAATGACCAAGCAAATATGAAAATGTCTCGGAATTTTGGAAAGGGAAGTTGCTTATGTTTTAGAGCTTGGGCTTTGATAATAAACACACGATCATGTAAACAATACCGCTTTGTGTCTCTGTGCATTCCTGGCTTGAATAAATTGTTGGTATACTTGGTTTTCTAATTTAATGCATTTCTGTCTTCAGGTTCCACTCATTCCGAAACTCATTTACAGTATTTAACTTCAGGTTTTTCCACCATCCCTTTAAACTTCTGGAATTTAATCCTAACTTTACTCCGTAATCTATGCTTCCGTCTTTTAATTGATCTGGAAAACACTTTATATTGGAGCATTTGCTTCATGTACCGTAAAGAATCGCCATCAAATTGACGTCAGTGTATCTCTTCATCGTGTTCTTCGTACGGAACATCTACATTTCAATCATCCGGTACACACAGCTCCGCAGCAATCGGCAACGTATCTTCATCACCATATTTACTATTTATCACCAAATGTAGGAAATAATGACACAAATAGTGCGTAGTCATACTATGTCTTAAAGAACTTGTAGATTTCGTAAAGTTCGAAAAATGTTCATGGATCTTGTTATGCTAGTCGCGAGACAAATTTGTTTGATTCCTATTGCCGACGGAATCTCAATTGCTTGTTTAAGACGCCAACGTGCAAAGGAACAACAATTCGCTGCCATCCAGGCAACTTCGTCAACAGGAATCCTCTCTCCGCCCTGCACTGTAGTCAGCTGACTTCCATCGTGTGTTGGTTTCGTTTTGGTTCGATTTTTGATGTTTAGTCCTAGCGTCCTCATACCAAAGCGCGGCTACCTCCAATCGGGCCTACTGGTTATAGTGGGGGTCTGAACTATTAGCAGGTTTGCAGCCGAGAGCTTGTATTTTTCCACTGACACTCGACACTGGGATACCGTGATTACAAGGCCATGAGCCACCTGACGTACGTATCTCCTATTTGTCCTACAAAAAACTTCATGTTACGACTCTTGCGTTCCGTTTGGAAGTTCTGACTATTCAGTTTCTTCTTTTATAAGATAGTTCACGTATGTTTATTGGTTATTTCCATTTCTGTGAGAGGTCGATGCGGCATCTCGTCTGCTCTCACTGTTCATCACGTTTACTTCCGACAGCAATATAACCTTACCACATGGCTCATATTTTGTAGCCAATGTATAGTATGACAGCTGCCAAGAATACAGAAAGAGAGGAGACACGTCAATGACTAGACAAAAAATTCTTAATTTTTGAGAAAGAATGGGGTGGGCACGAGGGAGATTTCAACATGGATCTCCAACTTTTCAGTCCCCCACCGTGTCCACAAAATCAAGATACCATAGCTTTTCCGGTTTGCTAGATCTTGCACATCTTCAGCTAGGACTACTTACTGTTTCTAATTTGCTTCATTTTTCACATTTCAATACACCTTCTTCCTGTTTTCATGCTTGATTTGTGTTCAGTTTTTGACGGACTAGCCTGTGGGCCGTCTTCCCACTAAATCTGACGGGGCCAGGGCGACGGGGTGCACAGGGACTTTGGCTTGCCAGAGACTCAAATTCTCGGGTCTCATCCAAAAACGTTGTGCTTTGATGCGGTTTCATATAGGGTTCTACGTCCTGATAAAATGAACCCGTTTTCTCTGTTTAGCAAGATATCGACGTGATGCTTGAGCGATCTCAGAATTACCGCAAATTAGTTGATTAATCTTGGATACTAACATTCAGTTGAGAAGTATTTTGGTCCTTTATAATTGTACCACTATCGGTTTCGTCGCGTTAAAGCTAAATCTTAAGCGGAAAAGCTCGGAATATTTTCTCCCAACATTCGTTGTCTTTCAAATACGAAACACCGCTAAGGGACGGTATGTCATGGATACCCAAGATGAATGGCTGCTGTTGCCCCACCTACAGGGTTGTTAGTAGATTTAGTTCAGTAGTGGGATCTACCGAAAAATGAACACGTATATCTTTATACGTAATTTTGTTTTGTCAAAAACTGTAACAAAAAATGCTAGCTTAAGTAACTGAGAAACAAGGTTATCAACGAAAAGAATTACTATTCCTTAAGAGATGTACAGTTGAATCATTAAGTTAGATACAGTCCGATTGTGCAGTATAGCCTCTCACAACAGCTTCAAAAATTACCGCCGGGTCCGGCCTCCAAAAATTTCAGTGAACTGTTTCAAAAAGATTAATTATGATACAGAAAGGATATAAAATACACACAAGAAACCGTAAAGGATGGAGATCCATCTTGTATAATGCAATCTAAAATCAAGTAACAGAGCTAAAACATATCATGAATCAGGGCTCCAATTGAAAAATAATTACACTAAACTATGAATTAATGTAGAAGGTTTCACCAATAAATGAGCAAAAATCAGACATTAAACGATTGAGACCACTTTCCCAAAATATGATTTCAAAAGCACTTTGCGAGAAACGACTTATAGCTTACAAAAACTCTCTCTATCTCTATGTCTCTCTGTCTCTCCCCCTCTCTCCCCAGCAGATCACGAGTCTTAACAAAGAACAGAATTATAAAAATATATTAGCCTTTAAAAGAAGAAAAATGCACTTAGCAAGGATAAAGGTGCCTGCTGATACATGATTTGTAAAAGCAGTGCACTGATAAGCATAAATACAAGTACACAATGACGCTCAGTCAAAAGAAAATACTGACAGTTCGAGGAAACATCTGCCCACACAGTGCACCACTCACTGTATAGACTTGATCACTATACTGTAAAACTCCTTGAGACTACTAAACAAGATTAATGTGCGGCATAGATTAATAGCAAACCTGAAAAACGTTTACCTATCAAACTCTGAATCTCAGAGTATACTCAGTTGCACTGTCCTTAACGCTAAGATGGAAATCCGCAAACAATACATTGAAATCGAACCAAATCACATGAAACGACCCGTACTTGGCCTTTAGGCAAAACATATAGCACATATAGAGGTGACCATGTGAAAAAGAGTATGTTTTAGGGAAGCTAGAAAATCTGTAAAGTGAAATGATCTAGATATAGTAGGTGTCAATGAAGGGTAATGGAAAAGGATTTCTATTAAGATGAGTATAGACAGAAAATAGTATAACGGGACTGGAATTCGTTATGAATAGGAAGCTAGGGCAGGGAGTGTGTTACTGTGAACAGTTCAGTGATAGGGCTATTCTTATCAGAATCGACAGAAAACCAATACCGACAACGATAGTTCAGGTATACATGCCGACTTCGCAAACTGAAGATGAAGAGAGCATGTATATGAGGATATTGAAAACGTAATAAAATACGCAAAGGGAAATCAAAATCTAATAATCATGGGGGACAGGAACGTAGTTGTAGGGGAAGGATTAGAAGAAAAGGTTATAGGAGAATATGTGCTTGGGACAATGAATGAGGGTGAAAAAAACTAATTCAGTTATGTAATAAATTTCAGCAAGTAATAGCGAAAATTCTGTTAACGACTCACAAGAGGAAGAGGTATACTTCGAAAAGCCCTGGTGATACGGGAAGATTTGAGTTAGATTACATCACGGTCAGACAGAGATTCAGGAATCAGATTCTAGATTGTAAGGCGTACCCAGGAGCAGATATAAACACGATGTAATAGTGATGAAGAGCATGCTGAAGTTAAAGAGATTAGTCAGGAAGAATCAATATCCAAAGAAATGTGACACGGAAGTACTATGGAACGACGAGATACACTTGAAGATGTCTAAGTTTGTACACACAGCAATAAAGAATAGTCCAATAGGCAGTGCATTTGATGAGGAATGACATCTCTGAAAAGGGAGTCATAGAAGCTGGAAGGAAAAATATAGGTACGAAGAAAGTAACTGCAAAGAAACAATGGGTAACAGAAGAAATATTTCAGCCGATCAAAGAAAGAAGGAGCTACAAAAATGTCGAGGGAAATTGCGTAATACAGAAATACAAGTCGCTGAGGAATGAAATAAATAGGAAGTGCAGGGGAGCAAAGACGAAATGGCTGCATGAAGAATGTGGAGAAGCGCGGGATTAGCCGAGCGGTCCAAGGCGCTGCAGTCGTGGACTGTGCGGCTGATCCCGGCCGAGGTTCGAGTCCTCCGTCGGGCATGGGTGTGTGTGTTTGTCCTTAGAATAATTGAGATTAAGTAGTGTGTAAGTTTAGGGACTGATGAACTTAGCAGATAAGTCCCATAAGATTTCACACACATTTGAACAATGTGGAGAAATCGAAAACAAATTGATAGTCTGAAAGACTGACTCAGCATATAGGAAAGTCAAGTTAACCTTCGTTGAAATTAAAAACAAGGCCTGTAACATTAAGAGTGCAACCTTAATTCCATTGTTAAATGCAGAGGAGAGAGCGAATAGGTGGAAAGAGTACACTGAAGGCCTCTATGAAGGGGGCGATTGGTCTGATGTGATAGAAGAAGAAAGAGGTGTCGATTTAGAGGAGATATGAAATCAAGTATTAGAATCAGAATTTAAGACAGGTGTGGAGGACTTACGATAAAACAAGGCAGAAGGGACCGATAACATCCCATAAGAATTTCTAAAATCATTAGGGGAAGTGGCTACAAAACGATTATTAACTATGGTGCGTAGAATGTATGAGTCTCCTAATATACCTTCTGACTTTTGGGAGAATACCATCCACACAATTCCAAAGACTGCAAGAGCTGAAATGTGCGAGAATTATCGCACAATCAGCTTAACACCTCATGCATCCTAATTGCTGACGAGCATAATGTACAGAAGAATGCAAAAAAATCGACGATTTGTTCGATGACGATCAGTTTGGCATTAGGAAAGGTATAGGCACCAGAGAGGCAATTCTGACGTTGACGTTGACAATGGAAACAAGACATATTCATAAGATCTGTTGACCTAGAAGAAGCGTACGACAATGTAAAGTAGTGCAAGATATTCGAAATTCTGAGGAAAATGTACGTTTAGAGCACAGCATTATATGGTAGGGAAACATGGAGTGTGAGAAAACGGGGACACAAGAGACTCGAAGCATTTGAGATGTGATGCAACAGACGAATGCTGAAAATTACATCGACTGATAAGGTAAGGGATGAGGAGGTTCTGCGCAGAATCGGAGAGGAAAGGAATATGTGGGAAACACTGACAAGGAGAAGGGACAGGAAGATAGAACATGGGTTAAGACATCGAGGAATAACTTTCATGGTACTAAATGGAGCTGTGGAGAGCAGTAAATGTGGACGAAGACAGAGATTGGAATATATACAGCAAATGATCGAGAACGTAGTTTGCAAATGTTTCTCTGAGATGAAGAGCTTGGCACACGAGAGCAGTTAGTGATGGGCCGCGTCAAGCCAGTAAGGAAACTGATGACTCAAAAAAAAACGGAGTACAGGTATGAAATTTGACGAGAGCGTGATACTAGTTACCGATACGTCCGGTTTTATGACGGAGAACTTAATTAATAGGAAAAAGGGCTTTCCTCTTAGCAAGATTGGGAGTTCTGTATTATTCCGCACGAAAGCAAAACGTTCTTCGCTGTGGCGGGCCCCAGTGTTTGAGGACACTCTCTGGGTGCAATACATTGTGGTGGCGGTGTTCGACCATGGGCGGCGCTTCAACTCCAGTCGTTAGTGTAGCTTCAATGATGGGCTCTCGGTGACTCATGCGCCGTGTATGGTTTAGTTTCCACCGGGACCCAGCAGCAGCATTGTCTTCTGAAGACATTCGAAAGATGGAATGCTGAAATATACATGTTGATTATACGATCGGACACGAGTCCAGAAGGGGCTACCAAGATTTATTATGCCAGGAAAACCTACGCTATCACAAAAAAAAAAAAAAAATGGTTCAAATGGCTCTGAGGTCATCAGTCCCCTAGAACTTAGAACTTCTTGAACCTAACAACCTAAGGACATCACACACATCCATATCCGAGGCAGGATTCGAACCTGCGACCGTAGCAGTCTCGGTTCCGGACTTAAGCGCCTAGAACCGCACGGACGCTACCACATCATTGGAAGCATTACGCAGCCGAGAGCTGGACACTGAAGCAGGTAATAAGCCCACAAGTATGTTTGACAGAAGTAGTACACATTACGGAGTTATTACATGCTTAAGAACCCGAGGTAAGGTACAATTCCAATGGATCTTGGAATTGACTGGTACATTTAACTATGTTCATCCAAGAAGCACAACCCACTCTCACAGTCTCAATTCCATCAGTAAGCTGGGACGTGGCACATTAGACATTGTAATCCCAATCGGGACCATCGCAGCCAAAATGTCCGCTGCTCCTTCCCATTTTGGTTTTCGTAGCTTCAGTAAACAGGCTATATCGAAATCATTATTGTTCTTTTGAAAATGGACAGTGTCGATTTGCTTGATAATTTGTCCAATCCAACCTTTCGCCACGTCTCTAATGAGATTGTCATGGAAAGGGCATCTAGCTTCCTCTCTTTTTCCTTTATTGTATCAGCACCTATAAAATCACGTTTTGTGGAGGTTGGATCATACATAATACATACGTACAGATTTTTAGCTGTGATAGTAGGTAGTGAGTCTATCTGGATTGTTCAATAGGTTATGGTCCAGGTTAAAGTTTTAAGCTGTCAGAAAGATTCATAACAGTTCACAGTCCTCTGAAGTGCTGTTCATTCTGAAACTTCGTCGGCCGCAGTGTCCGTGCGGTTCTAGGCGCTTCAGTCCGGAACCGCGAGACTGCTACGGTGACAGGTTCGAATCCTGCCTCGGGCATGGATGTGTGTGATGTCCTTAGTTAATTAGGGGACTGATGACCTCAGATGTTAAGTCCCATAGTGCTCAGAGCCATTCTGAAACTTCGAGCTGCATTGACTGCATGCTATTGTTTCTTTAGTGCCATGACACTGGTGTAATGAGGATACTATACTCATGCTGAAGTGACGGAAGGAAACAGACAAAAGGTAGAAATGCTTGACTATCAGGATATGTAACAATGATCATGCGTTCTAGTAGCTATAGTTCCAATCATTGAAAGGTTAAATTGTTTCAATAGTAGGGTGACGAAACTAGAAATTAACATGTGAAATCATAGTTCTTATCTGAACCATGTTAGTAACTTTAAAAGTAACCATAAGTAATAGAACATGTTTGACTATTCAGAGATGATCTGCCACTGTTATCTTGCGCCTCAAATCCGTATTTGTATGGGCAGTGTCATCACAGGAATTTATTTACTGTAAATGAAATCATAACAGACACCCCCAAAAGACATCACGCTCCATAAATTGCGACACCTCCTCTAAGCCTGATAACGGCTTAAATACACTGAGGGAGAGAGTTCACAGGTTTCTGCACGTTTGCTGTATCCACCTACAGCCACTAATCTTCTGTACTAATCAGTAAACTGTAAAACTGTAATGATTGTCTGTTTGCCTCTTTCAAACATGTTTTCCAAAACTACTAGACGATTTTTCTAGGGATCTTCGCAGGTAACTTTGGCATAGGCTGGGGCACCGAATAGCCTTATTTCGTCAAAATCGGAACACGGAGAAAAAGAAATTGTAATTTCAATCTTAATATAAAACCGTTTAATCTGCCTTTTCCTCTGTTTGAAACGCTAATCTCCGAAACAACTAGAGGAGTTTTCATGGGGTGCCCACAGGTAACTTGAGCGTAGCTTGAACCCCTGTATGGATTTTAGTTCATGAAAATCGTATCATGGAAGAAACATATCAAGATTTAAAGCTTTATCTAAAATCGACGAATGACTGTCCGGACAGGGCAAAAAATTTTATTGAACGTGACAATGCAGCCTACGCTTGTACTTAAGAAGTGTACAGAAAACAGATTATAGTTATAAGTCGAAGGGCATGATAAACAAGTATTAGTTGAGAATGGAATGAGACTGGGTTGTGGCCTATTGCTGATGTTATTCAATCTGCACACTGAGCTAGCGGTAACAGTAAATTCGGAGAGGAAATTAAATTTCGTGAAAAAGAAAGAAAAAAGGTTAATAATATGCTGAGGATATTCTAATTCTGTCACATATGGCAAAAGATTAAGAAAAACAAATGAATGGAATACGTAGTGCCTTTAAAAGAGGTTATGAGCCGTGAATAAAATTAAGCCAAGGGTATCGACGGTAATGGACTTAGAGCAGGTGATGCTGAGGGAATTAACTGAAGAAATAAGAAATTATGAGCAAGAGATGAGCTTTACTAATTGACCGATGACGGCCAAAGTAGAGAGGATATAAAAGGCAGACTTGGAGAAAAAAGGAAAACATTTCTGGAAAAGAGGAATTTTTTTAACATCTAACGTCAGTGTATGTGTCAGGGAGTACTGTCTGAAGCTGTTTGTCTAGAGTGAACGATAAGCAGTTCAGTAAAGAAAACAACAAATAGAAGACCGCTGAAGATTAAATGGGTAGCTCGAATAACATATAAGTAGAGACTCGAAGTGTGGAAAAGTGAATGAAAGGGTTCGGAGTAGCTGTAAGAGGTAATTGGGTCATATGATTCTTTCTAACGCATCAGCAACTGCCACGTTGGTAGTGGAAGGAAATATGGGAGTCAAAAACTGTAGGCGGATGTCAAAGCTTGAATACTGTATGTAGGTGTAGCTGGATGTAGATTGCAGCAGTTCTGTAGAGATGAAGAATCTTGCACATCATAGACTAGCATGGAGAACTGCATCAAACCAGTCTTTGGACTGAAGGCTACAACGTCTTGAAAGGTGGAAGTGTTCTCAGTATATTCCTCACGAATATCTAAAAGAAAGAGACCCAGTAAAAGAGAATATTAATGTATGTAATCACTAAGGTCCATGTTCTGGGTCTCCTGAGAAACAGAGCTCAGGTCATGCGAAACAACCTCCGACCTGATATACAACGTCCACGCACTTCCACGTACTCGATGCCTTGCATCATTTGAAAAGAGGCATAACCGCTACTCATAGGATCACACTACACGCCTCCAACCATCAACTGTCGAGCTCCTGTGTTGTTAGGCCCACTGAGGACGTAAAGTTGATGTGCCGCTGTCAGAAATGACCCTTAACTTCGTGATCGGCTCCAAATTATCGTTTTATGCAGTAACCTTCACAATGTTCCCTATGAAACTAGTTGAGATGAACCCACGTTCAATGACACATGTAATTCCTTTCAGGTTTCAATCCTGTTGTGAATGACTGGGCGTGACCCTAGTCTTTGTCCCTGTCGCCTATGTTACTTTTGCGAACACTGTTTACTATTTCTTACAGTGTTTCTAGTGAGACACAGTTCTTCTTCTTTCGTTTCACCCTCTTTGGGGTACGCTGGATCAATCATTTCTTTGTGCGTTGTTCTTTTCTTGGTGCCCAGTGTTTCCTTATTCTTTCTGATCTTCTTTTCCGCTCTTCTTACTGTCTTGTAATGTGTAATTTTGGACCCCCATGAAATGGATTTTTTGTTGTATGTATGTTTTGTTAGTTGGAAGGCCAATTCAAATTTATTTTTTCTGGATTCCACTGCTTTGCTTTCCCAGCGTCCAATTAATCCATTGTCAAAGTTATTTGAATACTTTTACTATTTCAATCTTTTGTTCTTGATCTTTAAGGTATTTACAAGAGTTCTTGATGTTTGTCAATACCTTAGTTTTTCAAAGGAGATTTGAAGACCAATTTTAGCTGATTGTTTCTTTACTTCAAGGATTTGTTCCTGTGCTTCTTCCACTGTTTCAGCCAACAGGGCCATATCATCTGCAAAAGCAATCCAATTCACTTTACGGTTCTTCTTTTTACAATCCAGTCTTATACCACTCTTAATATTTGCGTTCCATTCTCTGACTACTTTCTCAATCGCACAATTGAACAGCAACGGTGAGAGCCCATACCCCTTTGTAAGGGTAGCTTTTACAATATAAGTTCTTTTCTTATCCAGACCAATTTCTTCCACGACTGATAATAGAGATTCTCTACCAATCGAATCATATGCTTTATTGATATCAATGAAGGAGATTACGTATGTCTTTGCCCTTGATTTTTGGTATACCATGATGTTTCTGAGGTTTAGTATTTATTCCGAACATGATCTACCCATTATAAAACCTCCCTTATAATCCCCGACTTTCGGATCCAATTGCGGCTCTGTCCTGTTCAAAAGGACTTCAAAAAGAATTTTGTATGTTATATCCAGCAGTGATGGGGTCTATCTTCTAACCTTTCTTGTGGATAGGGTGGATAAGACCTTTTCTCCATTCTGTGGGGATCTCTTCTTCTTTCCAGATTTTATCGAAAACATACTGAAATGATGTAACTACATTTTTGAGAGCTTTCTTCCATAGTTCGTCCACTATTTGGTGTTCTTTGGACGCTTTGATCATTTTAAGTTCTGAAATTGCCTTCTGTAGTTCATCAGTAGTCGGTGGTTCTGAATCCGGCTTCTCACGGTTATATGGGAAGGATTTAAATTTTTCAAAGATGCGTTCACAATTGAAGACTTTCTCAAAGTAGCCTACTAGTATTTTGCTATTTTCCGCGTTACTGTGAGCGATGGTCCCATTTACATCTCTAAATTGGAGGGTGGGTGCTTTGTATCTTGATAACCTTTGTTTGAAAGTTCTGTAAAAGCTTCTTGTGTTGTTTTTAGTAAATTCTTCATCAATTTCGAGGGAACTTCTGTTTTCATGTGTCTTCATAATCCATATTTATATTTTTATCCACCAGTTTTCTGAATCTAATGGAATTCATTCTGCTTTCTTCTGTTTTCTGTGATTGCCAGTTTTGCCATGCCTTTGTTCTTGTTTCAATGAGGGCATCACATTCCAGCGACCACCAGGCATGTTTTCTGCTTTCTATGTTAGGTGCTATCCATTCGGCTGTAGTAATGAGGCTTTGCCTGATATGCTCCCAGCTTTGCGTCTGAATGGTTTCTGTTGCTTTTGTGAATTCATCTGATTTTAATATCTTTTACATGCTGCACTTCCGCCCCTTAATTTGTTTCATGCTGCGTTTTCTGTTTGAACTTAATTTTAGAAAGGTAGTGGTATGAATCCAAGTTTGCACCCCTGAGTACACTAAATTCATGATTTGTTTGCGAGAAATATTCTTGATTGCCACACGATCAAGTTGAAATTCCTCAAGGCTAGGATTTGGGGATATTCATGTCTTTTTTCTTCGTTGTAGTTTCTTGAAAGCTGTGAATTTCAGAGCTAAATGTGTGCTTGTCAAAGTTCTATTAGACTCACGTCATTTCTGCTTGTTCTCTTCTGTGCAGGATAGTCGCCAACTGTTTTCTTATACCTTTTTCTTTACTAATCTGTGCATGAAAGTCTCCAAGAAGAATGATGATGTTTTTATCTGGAATTTTCTGAATAATATCATCTAGATGATTCCAAACGGTCTCCTCTTTTTCTTGGTTTTCCGTGTTATCCTCATTTATATGGGCATGTACATTGATAATTGTGTAGATTTTGTTTGTGCTTGTGTATGTAAGACTTGAGATTCTTTCTGATTGGGAATCAAAGTCAGCTATTGAGTCCAATATTTGTTTGTTGATTATAAAGGTTGTTCCAAGATGTGGTACATTTTTCATTACTCTCGATCCCACTTTAAATTTGTATATCCGAAAACTTTCCGAATCGAAGGTATCTGTATCCATGTATCGTGTTTCTTGAATGGCTGCTATAAGCATGTAGTCGCTCTTTAGCGTATCTGTTAGATGTCTTAATTTTCTGGTATTTACAAATGAGTTTGCTTTCAAAGTTGCTAGGTACGTTGACTGCCTGTGTTGAAATTTGGATCAGATTCCAAGACACTCCGACTTGTCTTTGTGCAACGTTGCAGACTCCCCAGAAACCGAATGTCTGCTGACGTATTGGCGTAGGGTGGGTTGTCTACATTGTTTACACCACACACTTCCATGGTTGATGAAAGTTATTTTGAGTGTGGCCCAAAGGCCACAAACAATTCTACCGAGGTTGTGAGTCCTGGAGGTAGTTCTTCCGCTCACTCGGCCGTTGGGAATATCAACTTCCTCTACCACCTCTGAGACCGTTGAGCATGTTTCACCTAGTAACCCTAGGAAGGGGCTCTTACAGGGTGCTACCATCCGGAACCATCTTGGCCCATGTTTTTTAACGAGGTGTTACTCCTCCCCCTCCTCCTTCCTATCACTTGCGAAATGAGGCCCTGGACTTGGGACCGGCAATGGTGGAGTTGATACACAGTCCCTTATAGACATCTCTGACAACCCGCACTGATATTCCAGAAAAAGGACAATTTCATTCGTGATGTTGTGATGAGCACATCCAAACGCGATAGTGTCTTACTACCAATCTGTCACCTCTCCACGTCTCACCATCTTACTGTCTGATTCCCAATAGGCACTAACACACAGATTAACTGCGAAGACGTAAGCGGTTGAGGATCAAATGACCAACAGCTAACGGTTCAACACCATATACAGCATTCCAGTACGAGTACATCTCTTATTCCAACGTACTTTGGCATTCACATACGGGAAAGCTGGACAACGATCAGGTAGGCTCGTGTACTGAAAAGAATCTGAAGGAGCAATCAGTACCGATTTATTTACGCAATGTTACTGCTGGCACTGCTCCTAAGTAATTTAGTAGTGAGGAGTGAAGTACCTGTAGTAGTGTATCAGCGAAGGCTCCAGAGATATACAAGGCTGTTAGCAGTAGAATGTGCTTTATCCATACTTCACTTACGCACGCCACCATTTCAAGTTCCGCCATTATTCAATGCCGAGGTAATTCCCGAATCTTGTAATTTTTAAGGCTACTCTAATATTTGTTATTTAAGAAGGGAACGCTTGGTAAAGAAGTGGGATGTTCAGGCGAAACCACTTGATTCTCTCCCGCTGCAATGCACAACTTTGAAATTTGGCTCAAGGGTACCTACTCTCATCTTCCGTAAAGGTGTAAAAGCGTGGCGCACTGTGGTGCACTGCGACGTCGCCCTCAGGCTCGGCGACGATACAAACAGCATGGTGTCGACACAGGCGAAATAAAAATCACAGCTCACAGGCTCGTGTGTGTTAGTGACATCACACTGGCACTTAATTGCACCAAAATCCTCGCTAGTGCCTTTCCCTGACGTGTCAAGGGCTGGGACGGTCGTCAGCCATTTACCAACACATTTGAACTCTTCGTTTGATGCCCCGTGATGATGCCGGAACCGTGACACTCACCGCTGATATCATCCAGTTTCCATCGGAGCACGAAGGGCATCGATGAAAGTAACGCATTCTCTGGGGCGTTGTGTCCCATACACTTTGCGGTCGATAACCCATTCCCAGTGCGTTGAGGAACAGGAAAATGTTCTTGACAATCTTTGGCACTATTGAAACTGTTGTGTACATAGTTCCGCGTAGTCAGCGCGTACACAACTTTCCCAATAGAGCTCGCCCCGCCAAGCACAACAGCGCAGGCGCAGCGCTCGTCCGTCTCCGCACTACGAGATGGCGCTGTCTTAGAGATGGACCAAATTCTGCTTCCGCCGAACCGCATATTAATATGTAACGCAGCCAATGAGATTGCTGCTGACGTAGAACCTTTTCTCCTCGCGGATCACACTCGCGCAGTGACACCTGAATGTGCGAGGTATTATAACGAGTGTACAGACCTCTGATGAGTCAGTCTGCCTTATTCTGTACCAGTCTATAGTCAAGTTTCAGTCTGCGCCTAATAAGATTATCATATTCCTGTACATATCCATGAAGAGAAATGTATAGACATTTTGTCATGTATCAGAGATATGTGAGAATAAGATTAACGTACCAAGACGAAAGGAACTTCAGATTGTTAATTGTAAATAGCACCCAGAACCAAGTTAAGTTATTTTTACGCATGTTATTATTTTAATAAATGTGTGTGAAAATTAATCGAGTTCTGTTTAAAGTTGGTCACCGTCAATCTGCTACTCTTAGCGTGCAAGTGGCATTTCTATCATCTGACCTAACGGCAGAAGATAAACACGCCATGATAAGACTGCGAGACATATTGCTGACACTCGCCTACTTTGTTAGAGCGACAAGTCAAATAATCTGATGTTGTGTGTACCGAAGGTCTTACAGTACGCACACAACAGAAACCTTCGGGCGTTTCCTCCCTTCTCTAAGAACATATTGTAGATGCTTCTCGATTCAACGTGATAGCACCATTTTGGGGGCAGTGCAGCTACAATATTTTACTTTCCTGTACAGATTGGAACAACTAGTTACCGTTCAAAACGTTTCGAAGAAATTTTAACGTGATCCGACGGAGTAGATGTGTTTACTCTTTTACAGCTTCCCTCATTCATGCCCTATTATGGCGTGATTGCGAAGGGTTTGCGACACTAACAAATGTCAACTAAAATACCATAAGGCTCCTCGAAGGCCGTGTCAGTGTCACCAGTTCACCTTTATTGAGAATTTGGGAAATGAATGTGTGAGCGCGCAGAATGGCCACGTGGTTAGAGGCGCCATCACACAGCTTGCGCGGCTCCTCCCAACGGAGGTTTGAGTCCTCTATCGGACATGGGTGTGTGCGATGTTCCTTGTATAAGTTAATTTAAAAAGTGTGTAAGTCTAGTGACAGATGACCTCAGCAGTTTGGTCCCTTGGAAATTCACACACAGTTGAAGATTTGAACATGAACATAAACAACCTGTAAAGCGGTTGGACGCTCCTGTAAGTAGGCATCCTTAGACATCGCTGTGTTTCGGGTTGCCTGCAGATTCCCCTGACCTTACGTACAATGAAAATTTTTCGCATGTGATTGGTCGACAGCTTAAACATGGTCCTTCATCAGTTTCGATGTTGTTCATATGATGTTGGCTTTTAAAATCATAAGAAGATCAAAATGAATTTGAACATGACTTAGAAAATATCTCTGCATTTTGGAAAAAGTAATGTTTTACCCTAAGTAATAAAAGAAATATGATACCACCACACGAATATAAAAATCATTAAAATTTGGTTACATACTATATAAATCACATTTTAATGTTCTATATTCAATTAAATACTTAGAGATTACAGTCAGAAACCACTTGAATTACAACCACCACAAACCGAATGGGGAAGGCAAGGCGAGTCAAAATCTGTGTTTTACTTGCACAACAAATGATGCAACAAGTCTACTAGAGAAACTCCCTACACGACTCGTGTCCACCCTCCTCCATAGTCTTGTTGCGCATTATGGCATCCGTGGCAGATATAAGTGACGCTTGGCCTCGAAAATGTTCGAGGAGGAGCAACTCGATTTCGTGTTTCCGTGACGTAAGAGAGGGAGTTCCACAGATTTTGTAAGCGAGTTGGGGTGACAATCATTAAAACAAAGGCATTTTTCTCTGCCGCGAAACATTTTCACGAAATTTCAATCACAAAATTCCCTAGTGACTGACTCCCACCTACGTGTGGAGGAATGACAAGAAAAAACCAATCTTATACGACGATAAGAGAGACCAGAGGTCGGACCGAAAGAACTCGTTTTCATTTTTCCCGCATGCTATCGGGTGTGGAACGGAGGAGAAGATAAAAGTAATTCTGTGAATCATGTGACAAACACTTTAATGTGAACTGTAAAACAATCATGCATACTTAAATGCATATTCAAATAAAACTGAGTTGAAAAAAATTCCACCGCAACAAGCCGAAAACGTCTTTGATTGCGTGCTACGGTGTTTGGGGGCTGTGGTAGCAAGTCATGACTTTTAGGGTTTTGCTGCATACTCTGAGACGTCACGTACATTAGTATTAAACATTTATTCACTCCAGCACTCAAATCAATAATTGCTAATAATATGAGAAACTTCGATTACACTTTAAATTACTCAATAAAGGCGAGTCATGCGGTAGAGATTGTACAGCATTTAGATTCCTATCATAGTACTCAATCACATACAACCGCTTCCTCCACGAATGATTCGTACCTAAAGAACGGAAAGCTGAACAGGTCACATCAATACTGAGGAAACGACCTTTGAATATTCTGCTGAAATACAAGCCCATAGCACTGACGTCGATTCGCAGTACGATTTCGGGAGATACACTGTGTTTGAACGTTATGAATTGTCTTGAAGCAAATTACCTGTTGGCTGATACTCTGGACACATTCAAAAATGTTGTCCTTGTGAAACCCAACAAGCTCTTTATTCAAATGAAGTAATGAGTTCTACCAACAGGAGATTTCAGATTGTTTCCACATTTGCATATTTCCAGAAGGCTTTTCACACCGTTCCTCACAAGCGACTTCTAATCCAATTGTGTGCCTCTGAATTATTGCATCAGTTATGCATCTGGATTCTTGATTTCCTATTACAAGGGTCACACTTCGCAGTAACTGTGAAATGTATGTGCTAAGGTCTGATCAGGGTAGATCCAGAAAATAAAGTCGATAGCTGCCAATCGCAAAGTGGAATGAGTATAATATCTTTGAGTAAGAAGATCTTTGATGGTTAAGACAGCCGGGTGCGTGCAGTAAAAAACTCGTTGGTCGCAGCTAGGTGTCCAGAGGAAGCAGACGTGTGGTGACAGCTTTAAGGTATGATTCGGGCTACGCATTTTGCAGGTTGTACACTGAGCAAACTTTAGCAGGTTAATGGCAGATGCTATAAAATCATTTCAAAACGATTTTAGTTAGATAATGTTCCGAGTTAGGATTTGTACGTCCAAATTTTGATGCGGTAAGCGTTTTGTAAAATGTTTTGTAAGAGTGGTTCGTGCTAAAAAAAAATGTTGGAAATGGTACTTCTTGTATGTGACTCAAATTTTTAACAACTTATATGGAGATCAACATTGTGTTTAAATCTAGCACCCTGAGTTACAATCCACATCATTGGCTTACGTTGAATATGAAAACGAGTAGTAAAGAAAGTTACCCACCAAATGAAAGAACGTAAGGAAAATATATGTGCAGTTCACGGTTTGAAATCGATTTTGGTATAACTAAAGTTATCAGAGTGGAGTTATTTCAAATAACTAATTTTATGCCATTGCACAACTGACATTATTCAAGTCAAAATATAATTTCATTAAGTTTTTTCAGTACCATCTTAATGCCATTGCACAAACGACATTATTCTCTTAAAGCAGAGTGCTGAGTCAAATACATGTTTCATTACTGGCAAAATGGAGGAGTGCACGAAACTAGTTCGCAGATACAGTCAGATGCAGGTTTGTTGATCAATTGTTGTGGAACAATTTTACCTTTGATACTTTCACTAATTAAAAAGTAAACAATTTTGGTTAGGTACTTTCCCTTTTAAAGTTAATTTTCGACACGATACTTTCAACTGCCTGAATGTCATCGAGGAAAACACAAGTGGTAACTGGTGTTTTACAATGGAGTTTTACATGGCCCATTGTAAAGACGTTTTAAGGAAGATATGTGTACGGTGCGAAAATATAGACAAGATATCTGTATGGTGCGAAAAGTGGCAATTGGCCCTAAACAGGGAAAAGTGTGAGGTCATCGACTTGAGTATTAATATTAATTGGTTATACGATAAATCACACAAATCTTAACGTTGTCATTTGAGCTAAATACCTAGGGGCTATCAACTTAATGTGGAAGTATGACTAAAATATGTTGTGGGAAAGGCGATCCAAAGATGGCGACGCAGCAGTTCTCTCAAAGAGATGGCCTACACTACACTTGTCCACCCTCTTCCGGAGTGCTGTTGTGCGATGTGGGATCCTTAACAGGAAGGACTGATGGAGGACATGGAAAATTTTGAAAAATGTTCGGGCCATTATGTGTTATGATAAAGTAGGGGAGAGAGTGTTACGGATATGATACGTGTGTTTGCGTGTCAATCATTAAGACAAAGGAGAGATTTTTCCACGAAATTTCAATCAGCAACTTTCTCCTCCAAGTGTGGAAGTAATTTGCTGACGCACACATAGGAAGTAGGTAATACGAAAGAGAAATGAGAGCTGCATGTAAAGAATTTTTGTTTTAGTTTTTTCTGTACACTGCTCAAGAGTGAAACGGTAGAGAAATAGTCTGATAGTGATTCGGTCAACCCTCTTACAGGCACTTAAGAGCGAACTTCAGAGTATGCATGTGGCTGTAGATGTATCCCGTTTATAATATAAAATCCATTTCAATCATACGAATAAATCATCGTTTTACAACTTTCATTTATGTTAGCACAGATTAGCCACAGAAACAACTTTGAGGATTCACCAAATTACGTCACGCACATACTGAAATTCGAACTCAACGAAATGGGTTAATAACAACAATCTCGCGTTAACAAGAAACCCACCAGTAATTAACAAATGGTTCAAATGTCTCTGAGCACTATGGGACTTAACTTCTGAGGTCATTAGTCCCCTAGAACTTAGAACTACTTAAACCTAACTAACCTAAGGACATCACACACATCCATGCCCGAGGCAGGATTCGAACCTGCGTCTATAGCAGTCGCGTGGTTCCGGAATGAAGCATCTAGAACCGCTCGAACCCCGCTCCGGCTGATGTTAGTTAATAAGCACTCATTTTAAAAATCTGTTCTAGAAAAGTTACTAGACCGATACTTTGGTTCTAGAATTCTGCAAACCGCTATTGTGAAGCATCAAACAATGGAGCAGGTGCTCAACAATGTAAGACAGTTTATCTGTTTATTTCACATGATCTGACTAGGGCTATCATGCCGTCTCTTATGTCTAACCTGTGTTTCACACATGCAGTACCTTTTTTACTTCCTGGCTACCTACGAAACAACAACTTCAATACGACAAATAGTATTAAAAAGATTTGAGTGTCAATACCGACGATGCGAGAAATTAATACTGACTATGAACTAATAAAGTTAATACCGGCAGTACTTGTATTATTGGTGCTGCTGCAGGGACTAATAGTGATAATAGTAGTAACAGAAATAATTACAATAACAATAACAAAAGTGGCGCCAGATTTAAAAAGATTTTCTACGTGTACAAAATAGATATTTTCTGATGTAGTGGGGTCTGTCCAATGAAAATTGAAGGACACTGCATCAGTGAAGAGAGCTGGGAAACAATGAAGGTCTACTTGGAAAGAAAGATCTTCAAGTGTAACGAGTGCGTGTAACGAGTGCATAGAGGGACACTGGTAATGATTACTGTTGATTTACTAGATATTACGTTAACTTTCTTCTGAAGCTGGAGGTGTTATTCAGTTCTTTAATTAATGCTGGAGTTTGTGCCTGATTTGGATTCCTGCTATTGCAAGGACTTTGGGAGAGTTGATGAACGATTAGGACCTTCAGGCTATGTCCTACCTTTGATCAAAGTTCCTTACTGATTTATCATTACAAATTCTGTAGCACATGAGCTATACACAGTAGTAATTAATATAATAATGACTATATCTATTCTATTGAATATACTGAATTTAAGTAATGTCTGTTTTCTAGTGCCGTCCCAAGTAATTTCTCTACTTTGTTCATTTCCAACGTGATTAATGACATCTGAAAACATGTGTGGTATCAGCAGAGAAGGAATCACTCTGGAGAAGTTAACTGGTCAGAGGACAAGTGAAAAATAATATTGTAAGATTAACAGATGAGAAGGAAGAATGAAACCAGAAAACAAAGAAGGAATCACTCTGGAGAAGTTAACTGGTCAGAGGACAAGCGAAAAATTATAGTGTAACATTAACAGATAAGAAGGAAGAATGAAACCAGAAATAGCAAAACATGAGTATGGCATGGATAGTTTATAACGTGAGAGAGCTACTGGTTCTGTGTTGGACAAAACGAAAGCGTCTGCGATACGCCTGTACGGAAGATGCGGCGATGATAAAACATAAATCTTTAATCTTCTCTCGGATGCAGAGTGGTTTTGGATAAGGTGAAGATTACAGGATGGTTTTTCAAACGAATGGCTAAAATAGAGAAGGAGCTGGATAATCTTGCACATTGGATTTATGCAGTAACGGATCTGATAAGATAGTAGAGTCATTAGGAGCAAGAGTGATTAAGACTCTGATAAAGTAAGAGAGCATGTGAAAGACCGGGTCGTATCCGGGTGGTATCTAGGCTCACGGAGCGCAGTAAGATCTGACGTGGTCAAACAACTGTATGTTATTCATGTATCACGCGCAAACATTTGTAGCTAGTTCAAGCCAACAGGAACTTTCACTGTTTGTACCGTGTTGCACTACATAATAGTAGTGAGGGTTTAGCAGAACTAGATACAGGAGAAATTTTAGATTAATGAGAGGTGGAATTATTTTCTACAATTTTGAATAGTATGAAGGCAGGAGAGTGATATCTCGCACACGCTGAGAAAGCCTTTCATAAACCTTAGGTTTATTGTGAGATTTGAATGGTTGCTAAACTGAATTCCTAACACCTAAACGCATGTAGCACGTTCTCTTACCAAGATGAAGACGGTTTGTTATTGTAGTGTTCAGTTTGAAGACTGGTTTGATGCTACTCTGTCCTGTGCAAGGCTCTTCATCTCCAAAGAAAGCTACAACCTACATCTTTCTAAACCACCTTACTGTATTCATTCCTTGATTTACCCCAACGATTTTAACGCTATCCTTCCCTTCAGTACAAAATTGGTGAGCCGTTTCCTTCTCTTAGTCAAGTTGTGCCGAATATTTCTTTTCTTCCCAGTTACATTCAGTACCATTTGATTAGTTACACGATCTAACAGTGTAATATACAGAGTTCTTCTGTACCATCTCATTTCAAACATTTATATTCCCTTGTTGTCTAAACCGTTTATCGTCCACATTTCACTTCAATTCAGGGCTACACACCATACAAATGCCTCCACGAATGGATTCCTAACTCTTAAATCTATATTCAATGTCAAGAAAGTTTTCCTTTAGAAACGCTTTTCTTAACATTGCCAGTCTACTTTAACTATCCTCTCTACTTCGGCCATCGCCAGTTATTCTGCTGTCCAAACAGAAAAATTCATCTACAGTTTCACTCCAAATGTAATTCTCTCAGCATCACATAATATAATTCGACTGCATTCCATTAACCTTGCGTTGCTTTTGTTGATTTTCATCTGATATCCTCCTTTCAAGACACTGTCTGTTGTCCAGCTGCTCTTCCCATTCCTTTGCTCTGTCTGCCCGTATTACAATGTCATAGGCAAACCTAAAAGTCTTTGTTTCTTCTCGCTAAACTTAATTCATACTCAAAGTTTTTCGTTGGTTTCCTTTACAGCTTGCCCCGTGTATAGATTGAATAACACCGTACATAGGCTAGAAGCCTGTCTCAATTCCTCCTCACCACTGCTTCCCATACATGCAACTCGATTCCTACAACTGCCTTACGGTTTCTATACAAATTGTAAATAGCCTCTCCCTCCTTGTGTTTTCCCCCGCAACCTTCAGAATTTCAAAGAATTTATTCCAGTGGACGTTGCCAAAAGCTTTCTGTAAGTCTTCCACTGCCGTAATGCTTTCCTTAACTTATTTTCTAAGAGTATCCGTAGGGTTATTGTTGCGTGTTCCTACATTTCCCCGCAATCGAAACTGTTCCTCACCGCGATCCACTGCTACCAGTTTTTCCATTCTTCTGTAAAGAATTCGATTTAGTATTTTAACACCATGACTTATTAAACTTGCACCTGGGTAACATTCACACCTGCTGCTACCTGCATTTTTGGAACAGAATTTATTACATCACTCTTGAAGTCTGATGGTATTTCGTCTGTAATTTGCAAGTCCTGTGGAACAGTTTTGTCACGGCTGGCTCTCGGAAGGCTGTCATTAGTTCTGACGGAATATCATTTACTCCAGAGGCCTCCTTCCAATTTACGTTCTGTCAAACACTTCTTACAGTATCATATCCACCACCTCATTGTCCTCTACGTAATCTTCCCTTTCTATAATTTCACCTTCATCTATATTATATAGAGAGGCCCTATATATACTTCTTCCAATTTGGAGCCCTCCATTCTTTGGTTAGTTCTGATTCTAGAACCAAGCTTTTAATAATCTTACAGCTGCTTCTCTATTCTCCAAACGCGTCTTTAATTTGCTTATAGACGGTATGTACCTTTCCTCTAGTGATATATGCTTCAAAATCCTTACACTTCTCCTCTGGTCGTTGCTACTTCGCCGATTTGCCCTTCCTGTCAGTTTCATTTTTTAAACGTTTGTATTGCCTTTTGCCTGCTTAATTTGGTACATTTTTATATTTTCCCCTTTCAGCAATGCAGTTCAATATCTCTTGTGATATCAAAGGACTTTTATTGGGCCTTGTCCTTTTACTTGTTTCATATTCCGATGCCTTCACTGTCTAATCTCTCAAAGCTACCAATTCGTTTCCTCATCTGGTCTTTCACCTTGTTTTAATCAGACTTTGCCTAACAAACACCCTGTAACTCTCAACAACCTCTGGTTCTTTCAACCCATCGAGGTCCTATCTCCACAGTTTCTAATGTGTTCACAATTTCTTTAGTTTCAATTCACATTTCGTGACCAATAAATTGTGGGCAGAGTCCACAACTGCAACTGGAAATGTCTTACAATTTAAAATCTCGTTCCGTATTCTTTGTCTTACAATTTTATGACCAAACCGAAAGTTTCCGGTGTCTTTAAGTCACTTCCATGTGTAGAGCCTTCTTTCCAAATTCTTAAATCAAGTATTAATAATGATTAAATTACGCTCCGTGAAAAATTCTACCAGATTGAGAGGTGTCTAGTTCATTCTATTAATTGACGGAAGGTTTCTGCAGCTATCTTGAAACAATGACGGGAAAATCACAACACCAAAAGGTAGTTAACAAATATTGCAGAGGAGTGTATCTTCGGGAATACGTTTCTCTAAGTAAACTATTTAAGTAAGTAACATTGAAAAATTGCGGATTAATATAAGCGTGAAATAAGCCACTGCAAATGTGAAATTCTGGTAAATTAATAACGTGTGTAGGTGACAGAATGTTGAATGTAAGCATGCAAACGTTCGTTCACTGTGTTGCACATATGCTAGGTAATAGTTTGTGGGATCGAGCTCCATGACTGTGGCACTTCTTGGGTCCATACAGGGACGGTTAACGTTGATTGTGAGTGTGGTTGGAGTTGTCATACGATGGTGTCCCATATGTTCCCGACTAGTAACAGTATGAAGGGGAGCGTTACCTTGTCGGGGAATGCCCTCTCCAGTGCTGTTCATAAATGGCAGCGCAAGGGGTAGAATCACCCGACGTATAATTTTGCAATACGGGTGTGCAGGACGACCAACGAGAGTACTGCTGCTGTCTTACAAAATCGCACTCCAGATTATAACTCCAGCTGCAGGTCCAGTGAGACAGTTTGGTTGCAAGCCCTCAATCGGCTATCTTCTAACGAACACACGGCGATCGCTGGCACTGAGGAGGTCCACCTTTCATCCTCCACCATGTCTTCGAATGATTTCTCGCTAGACACCACTGAAGACGTAAATCGCTGAAGTTTGGGGTTGGCGGAACGCACGCCATAGGGCGACTGGCTCGGAGATGTCCTTGAAGAATCCGATTTGTAAATGCTCTTTGCGTCACTTTGGTGACAACTGCTGCTGCAGGTGCCATGCGCCGAACACGATGGCCTTTCCTCTCGGTAGTGCCACGTTGCTGTCTGTTACCCTGACTACCGCTCGTGAATAGACACCTCGTGACTACCGCTGCTAGCAATCATTTACAGTGGCTACACTCCTACCAAGATTTTCTGCAGTACTACAGAAGAAACTTTCAGCTTCTTGTAGCACCGTTACACGACCTCTCTGAGACTCAGTGAGGTGTTGATATGACGTATTCCTTGCCTTAAAGGCATTCTTGAATAACATCAACTACCCATTTCCAATTTCAAAGGTAGCTAACGCTCAATACCTTTGTGGAGTGTAGTGGTGCTACTAGCAACTCTCTTATGCGCATGGCGCGAAATCTGAACAGACATCATCTTTCAGTTGTGCAAACACCCCTACCAATTGTCGTTTAAGTCGCACACCGCCTTCTTCGTGTTGCAATTTTGTTGTCCATCACCGTACTTCACTGCTCATCCACCACCCTCGATTCAAGGAGATTTTTCGGAGCTGGATTTAGCGTGCACACAACCGCCCGTTGTCGTTAAAGTACTGAAGATGGTTAGGAGCGAATGATCTTGCGGCCACACAGTAACATTTCTTGTAGGGTGTTCGGGTATCATCCGACTGCAATACCGACAGCGACGATGTCGAGATCAATAGCAGTGAGACCGCTTTCTGTCTTAAACAACGTATGGCACCACACACAGGCACACTTTCCACGAGGGTCATCACGTGGGCTCCTCCGATCGTCTCTCGGGTGAGACAACACATGGAGCGACACAGCAATAGAGGTTTTTCCTTCTCTAAGCGTAGAATAGCTACTTTTTTCAGCAGATACTACAACTTGGCTGTGACTTGTTATGTGTTTGGTGTTTTCCGTGGCTGGACTTGCTATTCCGTTGCTGATATCTATATGTGAATAAGAGTAACAGATTCATTGACATTTACCTACACTGAAGAGCCAAAGAAACTGCTACACGTGCATAATATCGTGTAGGGCCCCCACTAACACGCAGAAGTGCCGCAACACGACATGCCAAAGACTCGACTAATATCTGAAGTAGTGCTGGAGGGAACTGACACAGTAAATCCTGCAGGGATGTCCATAATTCCATAAGAGTACGAGGGGTGGATAATTCTTCTGAACAGCACGTTGCAAGGTATTCTAGATATGCTTAATAATGTTCGTGTCTGGGAAGTCTGGTGGTCAGAGAAAGTTTTTAAGCTAAAAAGAGTATTTCTGAAGCCACTCTGTAGCAGTGTGGAGTGTTGCATTGTGCTGCTGGAGTTGCTCAAGTCCGTCGGAATGTACAAGGGAGATGAATGGACGCAGGCAATGGGACAGGATGATTTCGTATGAGTCACCTGTCTCAGTCGTATCTAGACTTACCAGGGGTCTCATACCACACCAACTCCACGTGCCCCACACCTTTACAGAGCCCCAACCAGCTCGAAAAGTCCACTTCTGATTTGCAGGGTCGATGGATTCGGCTCCGAAATCCCATGTCGATGATGTTTCGTTGAATGGTTCGCACGCTGACGTTCGTTGATATCCGTAATCGAAATTTGCAGCAAATTAAGGAAGGGTTGCACTTCTGTCATGTGGAAAAATTCTCTTCAATCATCGTTGGTCCCTGTCTTGCAGGATCTTTCACGGACGCGGCGATGTGGGTGATTTGAAGTTTTACCGGATTCCTGATATTCACGGTACACCCTTGAAATTGTGGTACGGGAAAGACACCACTTCGTTGCTACCTCGGAGATGCTGTGTCCCATCACTCGTGTGCCCACAACACTACCTTCAGAATTACTCAAACCTTGATGACCTGCCATTGTAGCAGCAGTAATATACACTACAGACCATTAAAATTGCTACACCACGAAAATGACGTGCTACAGACTTGAAATTTAACCGACAGGAAGAAGATCCTGTGATATGCAAATGGTTAGCTTTTCAGAGCATTCACACAAGGTTGGCGCCGGTGGCGACACCTACAACGTGCTGACATGAGGAAAGTTTCTAACTGATTTCTCATACACAAACAGCAGTTGACCGGCGTTGTCTGGTGAAAGGTTGTTGTGATGCCTTGTGTAAGGAGGACAAATGCGTACCATCACGTTACCGACTTCGATATAGATCGGATTGTAGGCTATCGCGATTGCGGTTTATCGTATCGCGTCATTTCTGCTCGTGTTGGTCGACATCCAATGACTGTTAACAGAATATGGAATCGGTGGGTTCAGGAGGGTAATACCGAACGCCGTGCTGGATCCCAAGGGCCTCGTATCACAAGCAGTCGAGATGACAGGCATCTTATCCGCATGGATGTAACGGATCGTGCAGCCACGTCTCGATCCCTGAGTCAACAAATGGGGAAGTTCGCAAGACAACAACCATCTGCACGAACGGTTCGACGACGTTTGCAGCAGCATGGACTATCAACTCGGAGACCATGGGTGCGGTTCCCCTTGACGCTACATCACAGACAGGAGCGCCTGCAGTGGTGTACTCAACGACGAACCTGAGTGCACGAATGGCAGAGTGTCTTTTTTTCGGATGAATCCAGGTTTTGTGTACAGTATCATGATGGTTGCATCCGTTTTTGGCGACATCGCAGTATACGCACATTGGAAGCGTGTATTCGTCATCGCCATACTGGCGTATCACCTGGCGTGATGATATGGGGTGCCATTGGTTACGCGACTCGGTCACCTCTTGTTCGCATTAACGGCACTTTGAACATTGAACATTACATTTCAGATGTGTTACGACCCGTGGCTTTACCCTTCATTAGATCCCTGCGAAACCCTACACTTCAGCAGGATAATGCACGACCGCATGTTGCAGGTCCTGTACGGACCTTTCTGGATACAGAAAATATTCCACTGCTGCCCTGGACAGCACATTCTCCAGATCTCTCTTTTTTTTTTTTGTCATCAGTCTACTGATTGGTTTCATGCGGCCCGCCACGAATTCCTTTCCTATGCTAACCTCTTCATCTCAGAGTAGCACTTGCAACATACGTCCTCAATTATTTGCTTGACGTATTCCAATCTCTGTCTTCCTCTACAGTTTTTGCCCTCTACAGCTCCCTCTAGTACCATGGAAGTCATTCCCCCATGTCTTAGCAGGTGTCGTATCATCCTGTCCCTTCTCCTTATCAGTGTTTTCCACATTTTCCTTTCCTCTCCGATTCTGGGTAGAACCTCCCCATTCCTTACCTTATCAGTCCACCTAATATTCAACATTCGTCCATAGCACTACATCTCAAATGCTTCGATTCTCTTCTGTTCCGGTTTTCCCACAGTCCATGTTTCACTACCATACTGTGCTGTTCTCCAGATCTCTCACCAACTGAAATCGTCTGGTCAATAGTGGCCGAGCAACTGGCTCGTCACAATACGCCAGTCAGTACTCTTGATGAACTGTGGTATCGTGTTGAAGCTGCAAGGGCAGCTGTACCTGTACACGCCATCCAAGCTCTGTTTGACATAATGCCCAGGCGTATCTAGGTCGTTATTAGGGCCAGAGGTGGTTGTTCTGGGTACTTATTTCTCAGGATCTATGCACCTAAATTGCGTGAAAATGTAATCACATCTCAGTCCTAGTATAATATATCTGTCCAATGAATACCCTTTTATCATCTGCATTTCATCTTGGTGTAGAAATTTTAGTGGCCAGTTTTGTATCTAAAGACTGCGCCAGACACTTGCTGTCCTACAAAGGCGTTGCCGACCACAGCTCCGTATTCTGCCTTGTTACATATGTCTGTATTTGAATACACGTGCCTGTACCAGTGTCTTTGGCGCTTCAATGTATTTACAAGAAAGCTAACACAGCAACTATACCGCTAGAGGGAGTGGTATGACTGGGTTTAGCTGTGACTGATTCTTGCCACCTCTTAAATTATTTTCATGTTTTTTATAGAAACTCTCAACATTTATGTGCTCATATATACAGTACAATTTTAGACATATTTTAAGACAGTTTGACCTTACGGAAGAAGTACTACAAAACTACACTCCTGGAAATGGGAAAAAGAACACATTGGCACCGGTGTGTCAGACCAACCATACTTGCTCCGGACACTGCGAGAGGGCTGTACAAGCAATGATCACACGCACGGCACAGCGGACACACCAGGAACCGCGGTGTTGCCCGTCGAATGGCGCTAGCTGCGCAGCATTTGTGCACCGCCGCCGTCAGTGTCAGCCAGTTTGCCGTGGCATACGGAGCTCCATCGCAGTCTTTAACACTGGTAGCATGCCGCGACAGCGTGGACGTGATCCGTATGTGCAGTTGACGGACTTTGAGCGAGGGCGTATAGTGGGCATGCGGGAGGCCGGGTGGACGTACCGCCGAATTGCTCAACACGTGGGGCGTGAGGTCTCCACAGTACATCGATGTTGTCGCCAGTGGTCGGCGGAAGGTGCACGTGCCCGTCGACCTGGGACCGGACCGCAGCGACGCACGGATGCACGCCAAGACCGTAGGATCCTACGCAGTGCCGTAGGGGACCGCACCGCCACTTCCCAGCAAATAAGGGACACTGTTGCTCCTGGGGTATCGGCGAGGACCATTCGCAACCGTCTCCATGAAGCTGGACTACGGTCCCGCACACCGTTAGGCCGTCTTCCGCTCACGCCCCAACATCGTGCAGCCCGCCTCCAGTGGTGTCGCGACAGGCGTGAATGGAGGGACGAATGGAGACGTGTCGTCTTCAGCGATGAGAGTCGCTTCTGCCTTGGTGCCAATGATGGTCGTATGCGTGTTTGGCGCCGTGCAGGTGAGCGCCACAATCAGGACTGCATACGACCGAGGCACACAGGGCCAACACCCGGCATCATGGTGTGGGGAGCGATCTCCTACACTGGCCGTACACCACTGGTGATCGTCGAGGGGACACTGAATAGTGCACGGTACATCCAAACCGTCATCGAACCCATCGTTCTACCATTCCTAGACCGGCAAGGGAACTTGCTGTTCCAACAGGACAATGCACGTCCGCATGTATCCCGTGCCACCCAACGTGCTCTAGAAGGTGTACGTCAACTACCCTGGCCAGCAAGATCTCCGGATCTGTCCCCCATTGAGCATGTTTGGGACTGGATGAAGCGTCGTCTCATGCGGTCTGCACGTCCAGCACGAACGCTGGTCCAACTGAGGCGCCAGGTGGAAATGGCATGGCAAGCCGTTCCACAGGACTACATCCAGCATCTCTACGATCGTCTCCATGGGAGAATAGCAGCCTGCATTGCTGCGAAAGGTGGATATACACTGTACAAGTGCCGACATTGTGCATGCTCTGTTGCCCGTGTCTATGTGCCTGTGGTTCTGTCAGTGTGATCATGTGATGTATCTGACCCCAGGAATGTGTCAATAAAGTTTCCCCTTCCTGGGACAATGAATTCACGGTGTTCTTATTTCAATTTCCAGGAGTGTATATAGCGCGTCAGGTGTGTAGCAGGTGAACAGAAAAGCATTACAAAAACAACATAGAGCCGAACAAGTAACATAATAACTCCTACATTCGAGAATAACATACATAAAGCACCTGTACTGCTTCGACATTCAAATCAGTTAAAACTAAGTGCACTGTACAGAATTAATTCATTTCACCCTGTAGCTCATTTACTTGCTCATATATTATCAGAGTTTTTTATCAGACGCAAAAAAAATTACACCAAGGCGCAAATTATACTTCAAATCAATAAAGGAATTACCCACTAAATAAGGAGCAGTTGGTTACCAAAACGTAAATGAAACGCAAACGACGTCGAAGACAAAGTGTCGAAGTAAGCAGGCATCAGCGACATTACACAGCGGATACTGATATTATAATTTGTGACGATCATGCAAAATTACACACAGTACTTACAGCAGCCCTCAGCAACTCATAACATTTGCAGACATGGAACCAGCAGCGAACACGCCATCCTTACAACCACATAAACATGCGACCCTTCCCCCCCCCCCCCCCCAACACACACACACACACACACACACACACACACACACACACACTGTATCGCGAGTTTCCGCCCAGCGCACTCTCCCTTGTTGCCGCTGACACACCGTGGCAGCTACGGCATTCAGTCAACTCCAGCGGCCGTTTCTTCCACTGGTATCTGCCCTCTGCTTGTTGCTCGCTCGCTCTCTAAAACGAGACTCCATTCCCACTTCCTCTTCTCCAGAGGGTCTTCGCGGTGGTGCCTCTATCGCGATGGATGTCTTGTGACGGCACAGCAACAACCAGTTGGTAAGTGACTTTTATTCTGCCGACCTCTGTACATCGGTCTGAGGCTTGAGGTTCCAGTTGCAGTCGTTGCTTGTCGCCTGTATCGTAACAATCGTGATTCGTTTTCGTTGTTTGGATTGTTTCTCTGTGCGATAGTATGCAGTGTGTGAATATACACTGAACGGAAACGCACAGCTGTTGCTGCCGCAAGAGTACTGCGTGCAGAGCAAGCATGAAGGGACAAAATACGTCTCTCCTATCCTTGCCTGTCGATCACTTTATTATTGTGACTTATTGCTGCAGATACAGAATGGGTTTGTGTTGAATTAATGGTAACAGTCCTAAAAGATGTTCAGCGCAGATGATAAGTATTAATATACTGTTGCACAAATCGGAAGGAATTTAACCTTCGTATGGTGTGTGACTGCCAAGAAGCGTAGCTCGATGAAACTTTGACCATAGTTAGAAAGAACTAGTACAGGATATTACAACACGTAACTGAAAGAAATACGCAGTAAGACGAACAAAAGTTGAACTTTTATTCAAAGTCGTTAATAGCACCGAAATCACTGCGATTTATGATGGTCACCTGAACATTACAAAAGGTGGTAGACGGTTCTTAATAGGACATGTGATCACGAGGCAGTGCATACTCCAGAACGTATTTTTAGAAATATAGAAAAGTTGATCAAGGGCTAATAAACCTTTGTTTTGCTACTGGTTGGCTGAGTTTTTCAACCTCTCAAGTCCTGCGAGTAATATCAGACTCCTGTGTTACACTCGTCACACTTCGTCCTTCGCCGGCCGGTGTGGCCGTGCGGTTCTAGGCGCTTCAGTCTGGAACCGCGTGACCGCTAGAGTCGCAGGTTCGAATCCTGCCTCGGGAATGGATGTGTGTGATGTCCTTAGGTTAGTTAGGTTTAAGTAGTTCTAAGTTCTAGGTGACTGATGACCACAGATGTTAAGTCCCATTGTGCTCAGAGCCATTTTTTGTACTTCGTCCTTCCTTTAATTTCTATACGATTCTCCCTCGAGTACCACGAGAAAGACAGGTAGTGGGGCATACGTTACAGCACTTGACACTGCAAGTCATACGAGGGCTATCAGGCAACTCTGGCGGGAAGCAGGTAACTAATTCAGAAGATATTTAATACTCCTTGACTGCACGTTCAAATGCTTGCAGGCTCCCACAACACTCAAGAAAAGTCAAGAGTTTTAGTTGGTACCTTTTCAATTACATATTGATTTCCCGTGGGCCATGCACGGAGCTTTCGTGAATTGTGGCGGACAAGCCGACTGGTGTGATGTCACCAAACCGTTGCGATGCTCGTATTTCTCGTTGGCCCTGATCTTCCCCGTGTGAAATCACCCAAACATTGTCAACGAGCCATGTTGTGTTGATGAACACCACCACAGTGGACCGTTAGTGCTCGCTGATTGACGAACAGTGGGTTTTCCCATTCCTCCAACTGCATCGTGTTGCGAGGCCAGCTGCGTTTGGCGCCATAGTCACGCTGACCTCACGCCATATGACGTCCAACGTCCAGTGCACGACCGGGAGACAAATGGCAACATGCTCTCGCACCTCATTCATGTACACCGAGTACATCTGCATCTACATACACACTACGGAAACTACTGTACGGTGTGTTGCGGAAGTTACCGTGTACCACATCTGGTCTTTTCCTTTTCCTGTTCCATTCGCAGACAGAATGAGAGAACGACTGTCTATATGCCTCCATATGAGCCCTAATTCCTCGTATCTTCGTGGGCCTTACCTGAAATGTATGTTGTGTATTGGCGGCAGTAGGATCATTTGGCAGTCAGCTTGAAAGGCCAGTTCTCTGAACTTTCTCAGCAGCGTTCTTCGAAGTGAATGGTTTCTTCCCTCCAGGCACTCCCACTTGAATTCCCTAAGCATATCCTTAACAACTGCATGCTGATCGATCCTACCGGTAAAAATCTAGCCGCGCCGGATTAGCCGAGCGGTCTGAAGCGCTGCAGTCATGGACTGTGTGGCTGGTCCCGGCGGAGGTTCGAGTCCTCCATCGGGCATGGTTGTGTGTTTGTCCTTAGGATAATTTAGCTTAAGTAGCGTGTAAGCGTATGGACTGACAACCTTACCAGTTAAGTCCCATATGATTTCACACATATTCTAACATGTTTTGAACAAATCTAGCAGCACACCTCTCAATTTCTTCCCGGTCCTTTTTTAGTCCTACCTTTTCGTATCCAAAAAAATCGAACAGTACTTAAGAACAGGTCGAACTAGCGCCCTACATGCGGTCTTTTTTACAGATAAACCATACCTTCCTAGATTTCTGTCAGTAAAGCGAATTCGACCATTTGCCTTCCTTTCTAAAATGCTTACATGCACGTTCCATTTCGTATCGCTTCGCAACGTTATGTCCAGATATTTAATCTACGTGAGTGTGTCAAACACGACACTACTAATCCTGTGTCCGAACCTTACGTGTTTCGGTTTCCTACTTATCCTCTTTGACTTACATTTTTCTACATTTTTCTGTCATTCATCACAACAACTAGAAATTTTGTCTGTTCATGTTGTATCAACCTACAATCCCTTATCGTCGACGCCTTTCTGTACGGCACAGCATTATCAACGAACAACTTCAGATTGCTGCCAACTCTGTCCACCATATCCTTTATGTATACAGAAAATAGCATCGGCTCTAATGGTTCAAATCGCTCTGAGCACTATGGGACTTAACTGCTGAGGTCTTAAGTCCGCTGGAACTCAGAACTACTTAAACCTAACTAACCTAAGGACATCACACACATCCATGCCCGAGGCAGGATTCGAACCTGCGACCGTAGAGAATAGCACCGGTGTAGTCACACTTCACTGGGGCACTCCTGATGTCACACCTGTCTGCGATGAACTTATTAATTCTTCGAGCCAGTCACATATCCGGGAGCCTATTCCGTATGCAAGTATCTTCGTTACCAGTCTGTAGTGGGGTACCGCGTTGAATGCCATTCGGAAATCTAGAAATATAAAATCTGCTTGTTGCCCTTCATCCATAGTTCGCTGTATGTCACGTGAGCGAAAGTAAGCTGGGTTTCGCACAAGCGATACTTTTCTAAAGCCGCGCTGATTCGTGGACATGAACTTTTTGGTCTGTAGGAAATTTATTATACTCTATATCCGAATATGCTCTGGAATTCCGTAGCAAACCGATTTTAAGCATACCGGCCTCTAAATTTGCGGGTCCTTTATTTTTGCAACTGGGCCTTTTTCCAGTCGCTTGCAACTATGCGCTGTTCAAGAAGTTCGCGATAAATGCAAACTAAGTAAGAATACTCTTCATAAAACAGAATTGGGATTCCATCCACCTACAGCGACATTTGCTTTCAACTCTTTCAGTTGTTTCTCTCCACCACGCATGCTTATTACTGTGTCACCCATAGGGAACTCTGTGCCATGGTCGAACTACGGTACGTTTACATGATTCTCCACTGCGAACGAATTCCTAAACGTGGAACTCAAAACTTTGTGCTTCCTTTTGCTATCTTCTTCTGCCAAACTGGGACGGTCAACGAGTGACTGAATGCAAGACTTAAAACCCTTAGCGATTTTAAATGATGTTTTATTTATTTAAGGATTTATTTTTTTACTCACCAGTCTTCAGACTGGATTGATGTGCCCCGCCACGATTTCTTCTCATGCGCCAACCTCTTTATCTCAGAGTAGTACCTGCAACCTACGTCCTCAATTATTTGCTGAATTTACTCCTATCTCTGTCTTCCTCTACAGTTTCTGCCCTCTACAGCTCCCTCTAGTACCATCGAAGTCATTTCCTCATGTCTTAACAGATGTCCTACATCGTGTCCCTTCTCCTTATCAGTGTTTTCCACATACTCCTTTTCTCTCAGATTCTTCGCAGAACCTCCTCATTCCTTACGTTATCAGTGCACCTAATTTTCAACATTCGTGTGTAGCACCATATCTCAAATTCTTCGATTCTCTTCTGTTCCGGTTTTCCCGCAGTTCATGTTTCATTACGATACAATGCTGTTCCCCAAACGTACATTCTCAGACATTTCTTCCTCAAATTAAGGTCAGTGTTTGATACTTGTAGATTTCTCTTAGCCAGGAATGCCCTTTTCGGGAATGCTAGTCTGCTTTTGATGTCCTCTTTTCTTTCCATCCGTCATTGATTACTTTGCTGCCTAGGGAGGAGAATTCGTTAACTTTATCCGCTTCGTGACCATTAATGCTGATGTTAAGTTTCTCGCTGTTGTCATTTTTGCTACTTCTCATTACTTTCCTCTTTCTTCGATTTACTCTCAATCCATATTCTGTACTCATTAGACTGTCCACTCCGTTCAGAAGATCATATTATTATTCTTCACTTTCACAGGATTGCAAAGACATCAGTGAATCGTACCATTGATACCCCTTCACCTTGAATTTTAATTAAACACCTGAACCTTTCTTTTATTTCCATCACTACTTCTTCGATGTACAGACTGAACAGTAGAGGCAAAAGACTACCACCCTACCGTACTCCCTTCTTAATCCGAGCATTTATTTCTTGGTCGTCCACTGTCGTTATTCCCTCTTGGTTCTTGTAGACATTGTATGCGACTCGTGTCTCCCTATAGCTCACCCCTACTTTTATATTCTTAGACGCTTTCCTAGGTAGACAGATCTTATGAGCGTGTCTTGATTTTTTATTAGTCTTGCTTCCATTATCACGCGCAACGTCAGAATTGCCTTCCTAAAGCCAAACTGATCGTCATCTAACAAATTCTCAATTTTCTTTTCCATTTTTGTATATTATTCTCGTCATCAACTTGGATTCATGGGCCGGCCGGAGTGGCCGTGCGGTTCTAGGCGCTACAGTCTGGAACCGAGCGACCACTACGATCGCAGGTTCGAATCCTGCCTCGGGCATGGATGTGTGTGATATCCTTACGTTACTTAGGTTTAATTAGTTACAAGTTCTAGGCGACTGATGATCTCAGAAGTTAAGTCGCATAGTGCTCAGAGCCATTTGAACCATTTGAACCATTTGGATGCATGATCTGTTAAGGTGACTGTGCGATAATTCTCGCATATGTCAGCACTTGCAGTCTTAAGAATTGTGTGGATACTATTTTTCTGAAAGTCAGACGGTATATTGCCAGACACATAAATTTTACACCAACGTTTATAGTAATTTTGTAGACACTTCCCCAAATGATTTTTAGAAATTCTGATCGAATGCTATCGATCTTTTCTGCCTTTCTTGATCTTAAGCCCTCCAAAGCTCTCTGAAATTCTGATTCTAATACTGGATCCCGTATCTCTTCTAAATCGACACCTGTTTCTTCTTTTATCACATCAGACAGGTCTTCCCGTTGGAGTATCTGATTTCGGAATCTCTATTTGACCATGATGTAATCCAACTAAAATATTCCATTATCACCTGGCTTTTCCCAAGTATACATCTTTCTCCTGTGATTCTGGAACATAGTATTTGCTGTTACTAGCTGAAATTGATTACAGAATTAGTCTTTCTCCTCTCTCATTCCTTGTCCCATGCTCATATTCTCCTGTAACTTTTCTTCTCCTCCTTCCCCTACAACCGCATTTCAGTCCGTCATGACTATTAGATTTTCATCTCCCTTTACTTGCTCTATTATCTTTTCAATATCTTAAAATAATTTCTCTGTCTCTACATCTTGTGCTTGCGACAACGGCATGTATACGTGAACTTCGTTGTTGTTGTTGGTTTGCTGTCGATTCTGATAAGAATAGCCCTATCACTGAACTGTTCACAGTAAGACATTCTCTGCCCTATCGTCCTATTCATAGCGAATGCAATTTTCGGCTGCTGTTGATACTATCCTATACTCATCCGACCTGAAATCCTGGTTTTCTTTCCATTTCACTTCACTGACCCCTACTATATTTAGACTGATCTTTTGATGTCTCTTTGTAGAATTTATAGCATTCTTATAACATTCATGCTTCTGGCATTCGACGCCCTGTCTCGTAGAACGTTATCCTTTCATTGGTTATGCAATCTTTTTATTATGGTCACTTCCCCGATGGCAGTCCCGTCCCCGAGGTGCGAACGGAGACTATTTCGAAATCTTTTGCCAAAAGAGACATCATCATGACAATTTTTCAGTTACAGGCTATATGTCTGTGTATACACATTATTAGTCTTTAATGCAGTGGTTTCTATTGCCTACTGAATTTTCTTCGGTCGCCAATACTGATTATTAATCAAAATTTAAGCGGTGTCGGGTTTCGAACCCGGGACCGAGGACGTTTTGGTTACTAATCTTAGATGCTATGCCTTGATCACGGGTGCAACGTCGATTTTTGTATAGGACCAGAATTTTTTAGGTATCCCCCACAGATCTTTTGCGAAGGTATGACGGTGGCAGCTGTTGTATGATTCGCGCATAGATCTTTTCATAATCGCGTGAGTCTGTCGTCATTTGCACGTCACCTTTTGAAACGAAAATGTAACAGTCTTCGCTTCCTCAGCATTATCCGAGTATCATTATTAAACCTTCATGTACTTATTAGGCTCCTATTAGTCCAGAACACAATTTACAATCTGTTTAAATTTTGCCCATATTTCCCCACTAGCAATCATTCTGGAACTAAATGATTGCAGTTCCCTGTCTAAACAAGATTCTAATAACTGCTTATCTTCGCTTTCTAGCAGAAACACTGCCCTAGCCCTCTTGACTTATTTACTATACTACAGTGACGCCGTCGACAAGGCCCCACTGAGCTAGGTGGCGCAGTGGTTAGCACACTGGACTCCCATTCGGGAGGACGACGGTTCAATCCCGTCTCCGGCCATCCTGATTTAGGTTTTCCGCGATTTCCCTAAATCGTTTAAGGCAAATGCCGGGATGGTTCCTTTGAAAGGGCACGGCCGATTTCCTTCCCAATCCTTCCCTAACCCGAGCTTGCGCTCCGTCTCTAATGACCTCGTTGTCGAAGGGACGTTAAACACTAACCACCACCACCACCACCACCACCACAAGGCCCAACCTGTTCGCAGCTACAAGGTCAAAGATACTACCACTTTGTGTGTGCTGCCGAACTAGTTGCTAAACACAATTTTCGGGAAACGTGTTCAAATGTACTTCACAAGACTGTCTGTCGGTACCCTCTGCAATGAAATCATACAAGTCCCAGTCTGTAATCGGTACGTTAATGTCACCACCAACAAGTATTTCATGGTCTGTGTATTTGTGCATAGCTGACCATATAATTTCTTTGAGTGACTTTAGAACTGTCACAACGGAGTCCGGTGGTCGGTAAAAACATCCAACAATTATTATGGTCTCACCTAGACCTGTTATGTGCGACAGATAACTTCACTATCACAATTTCATCCTCATTAGAGACAACAGTTTTGTAGACTGAAATGAATACTCCCTCTCCTACGGCGTCTAATCTGTCCTTTTAGTAAACATTCTAAGACCCGCCAAATGTGTCAAAGCTTTTTACTTCCGGTTTTAGCCAGCTCTGAGTTGGCTGAGAACGTTCCTGGTGTGCTGTAAATTTGGGAATATTGTTACGAATAAATGGCTCTGAGCACTATGGGACTCAACATCTTAGGTCTTAAGTCCCCTAGAACTTAGAACTACTTAAACCTAACTAACCTAAGGACATCACACACACCCATGCCCGAGGCAGGATTCGAACCTGCGACCGTAGCAGTCCCGCGGTTCCGGACTGCAGCGCCAGAACCACACGGCCACCGCGGCCGGCTGTTACGAATACTTCGACAATTACTGATAAAATTATTACTGTCTAAGTGTATTCATTCTGAAAGCCGTTTGACTTCTCCAGTTGCATATTGACTGGCGACTGTTCACCACAGCAATTCAAACTGCCGCCTAGCCTAAAAACTCATATGCGCACTGCACAAACAGCAAACCAAGTAGGTGTTTCCCTCGTGTAGTGCGCCCCTGACCTATGAAGGGGAGTCCTACAAATCCTGAGATATTTTGCTTTGTCCTTTCCTCCTTAAGTCTTGAAGAGCAGTGCACATTATATTTCCCATTAAATAATTAGTAATATACTTTATGCATCACAGACGAAATCTTGGTGGAAACTATGAACCAATCTTAGTCACAGATTAAGACTCTGCAGGAACTATGTCGGCAGCAAACAGCATTTGCTTTACGGTATGATTTGGCAGTCTTTATTCCAGCTTTAGCATCTTTTCCAGCTGTACTGGGATTTGTACACAAAATGACTGCAACAGTTTTATAGAGCCTACCAGGTGAAGGACGTGCATATCCAATGAGCTTATTCCTTTGTCTTTGTCATATCGAGAAGTGATTCAGCTTGATAAAAATTTTTTCAGCTTGATGAATACTCATATTCGAACTTACATAGGCGGCAAACGGCAACTGGTTACGGATCCGGAAATTTCGGCGTTATCTGTGTAGTAACGACCGGCACAAAGAAAGTGTTCAGCTAACTCAGTTTTGTCATGCAGTAAAGCCTCTGTACCATTTAAGAGTAAATTTTTCTCCTTGTATGTTAAACTCCCCCCCTCCATGAAGCACGGACCTTGCCGTTGGTCGGGAGACTTGCGTGCCTCACCGATACAGATAGCCGTACCGTAGGTGCAACCACAACGGAGGGGTATCTGTTGAGAGGTCAGACAAACGTATGGTTCCTGAAGAGGGGCAGCAGCCTTTTCAGTAGTTTCAGGGGCGACAGTCTGGATGATAGACTGATCTGGCCTTGTAACACTAACCAAAATGGCCTTGCTGTTCTGGTACTGCGAACAGCTGAAATCAAGGGGAAACTACAGCCGTAATTTTTACCGAGGGCATGCAGATTTGCTGTATGATTAAATTATGATGGCGTCCTCTTGGGTAAAATATTCAGGAGGTAAAATAGTCCCCCATTCGGATCTCCTGGCGGGGACTACTCAAGAGGACGTCGTTATCAGGGGAAAGAAAACTGGCGTTCTACGGATCGGAGCGTGGAATGTCAGATCCCTTAATCGGGCAGGTAGGTTAGAAAATTTAAAAAGGGAAATGGATAGGTTAAAGTTAGATATAGGGGGAATTAGTGAAGTTCGGTTGCAGGAGGAACAAGACCTTTGGTCAGGTGAATACAGGGTTATGAATACAAAATCAAATGGGGGTAATGTAGGAGTAGGTTTAATAATGAATAAAAAATTGGAGAACTGATAAGCTACTACAAACAGCATAGTGAACGCATTATTGTGGCCAAGATAGACACAAAGCCCACGTCTACTACAGTAGTACAAGTTTATATGCCAGCTACCTCTGCAGATGACGAAGAAATTTATGAAATGTATGAGGAGATAAAAGAAGTTATTCAGGTAGTGAAGGGAGACGAAAATTTAATACTCATGGGTGACTGGAATGCGAGAGTACGAAAAGGGAGAGAAGGAAACATAGTAGGTGAATATGGATTGGGGCTAAGAAATGAAAGAGGAAGCCGCCTGGTAGAATTTTGCGCAGAGCGTAACTTAATCATAGCTAACACTTGCTTCAAGAATCATAAAAGAAGGTTGTATACGTGGAGGAATCCTGGAGACACCAAAAGGTATCAGATAGATTATATAATGGTAAGGCAGAGATTTAGGAACCAGGTTTTAAATTGTAAGACATTTCCAGGGGCAGATGTGTACTCTGACCACAATCAATTGGTTATGAACTGTAGATTAATAGTGAAGAAACTGCAAATAGGTGGTAAATTAAGGAGATGGGACATGGATAAACTGAAAGAACCAGAGGTTGTACTGAGTTTCAGGGAGGGCATAAGGGAACAATTGACAGGAATGGGGGAAAGAAATACAGTAGAAGAAGAATGGGTAGCTTTGAGGGATGAAATAGCGAAGGCAGCAGAGGATCAAATAGGTAAAAATTCGAGGGCTAGTAGAAAGCCTTGGGTAACAAAAGAAATATTGAATTTAATTGATGAAAGGAGAAAATATAAAAATGCAGTACATGAAGCACGCAAAAAGGAATACAAACGTCTCAAAAATGAGATCGACAGGAAGTGCAAAGTGGCTAAACAGGGATGGCTAGAGGACAAATGTAAGGATGTAGAGGCTTATCTCACTAGGAGAAAGATAGATACTGCTTACAGGAAAATTAAAGAGACCTTTGGAGAAAGGAGAACCACTTGCATGAATATCAAGAGCTTTGATGGAAACCCAGTTCTAAGCAAAGAAGGGAAAGCAGAAAGGTGGAAGGAGTGTATAGAGGGTCTATACAAGGGCGATGTACTTGAGGACAATATTATGGAAATGGAAGAGAATGTAGATGAAGATGAAATGGGAGATATGATACTGCGTGAAGAGTTTGATAGAGCACTGAAGGACCGGAGTCGAAACAAGGTCCCCGGAGTAGACAACATTCCATTACAACTTCTGACAGCCTTGGGAGAGCCAGTCCTGACAAAACTCTACCATCTGGTGAGCAAGATTTATGAGCCAGGCGAAATACCCTCAGACTTCAAGAACAATATAATAATTCAAATGCCAAAGAAAGCAGGTGTTGACAAATGTGAAAATTACCGAACTATCAGTTTAATAAGTCACAGCTGCAAAATACTAACGCGAATTCTTTACAGACGAATGGAAAAACTGATAGAAGCCGACCTGGGGGAAGATCAGTTTGGATTCCTTAGATATGTTGGAACACGTGAGGCAATACTGACTCTACGACTTATCTAAGAAGAAAGTTAAGGAAAGGCAAACCTACGTTTCTAGCATTTGTAGACTTAGAGAAAGCTTTTGACAATGTTGATTGGAATACTCTCTTCAAATTCTGAAAGTGGCAGGGGTAAAATACAGGGAGCGAAAGGCTATTTACAATTTGTACAGAAAGCAGATGGCAGTTATTAGAGTCGAGGGGCATGAAAGGGAAGCAGTGGTTGGGAAGGGAGTGAGACAGGGTTGTAGCCTATCCCCGATGTTATTCAATCTGTATATAGAGCAAGCAGTGAAGGAAAGAAAAGAAATGTTCGGAGTAGGTATTAAAATCCATGGAGAAGAAATAAAAACTTTGAGGTTCGCCGATGACATTGTAATTCTGTCAGGGACAGCAAAGGACTTGGAAGAGCAGTTGAACGGAATGGATAGTGTCTTGAAAGGAGGGTATAAAATGAACAACAACAAAAGCAAAACGAGGATAATGGAATGTAGTCGAATTAAGTCGGGTGATGCTGAGGGAATTAGGTTAGGAAATGAGACACTTAAAGTAGTAAAGGAATTTTGCTATTTGGGGAGCAAAATAACTGATGATTGTCGAAGTATAGAGGATATGAAATGTAGACTGGCAATGGCAAGGATAGCGTTTCGGAAGAAGAGAAATTTGTTAACATCTAGTACAGATTTAAATGTCAGGAAGTCGTTTCTGAAAGTATTTGTATGGAGTGTAGTCATGTATGGAAGCGAAACGTGGACGATAAATAGTTTAGACAGAAAGAGAATAGAAGCTTTTGAAATGTGGTGCTACAGAAGAATGCTGAAGATTAGGTGGGTATATCACATAACTAATGAGGAGGGACTGAATAGAATTGTGGAGAAGAGGAGCTTGTGGCACAACTTGACTAGAAGAAGGGATCGGTTGGTAGGACATGTTCTGAGACATCGAGGGATCACCAATTTAGAATTCTAGGGCAGCGTGGAGGGTAAAAATCGTAGAGGGAGACCAAGAGATGAATACACTAAGCAGATTCAGAAGGATGTAGGCTGCAGTAGGTAGTGGGAGATGAAGAAGCTTGCACAGTATAGAGTAGCATGGAGAGCTGCATCAAACCAGTCTCTGGGCTGAAGACCACAACAACAACAACATGTTAAACTCAAGCTCCATTTAATATTTTAGCTTCCGGATGCAAAAAGGCAGCCAGAGTTGCTAATAAAGTAGATGTCTATTCATTAGGTGACGGGTTTCGTATTAATATCCATTATAGAACCAAACTAGGTTTTTAACCTTAAGTAGACATCGAAAATGAGATAAAGTAATGCCGAGCTGTATATGTCCAATAACAAGTGAATTTTACGATGTTCGTTAACGAACACAGGGTGCCTTTTTGCATCAAAATTCAATGCGAATTCCTGTCCCATAACATTGAGCATGCTGGAAGTATGCATATTATATAGCCTTTCACAAAGGTGATGATGCTCAAAATTTATCGTCGTGTACCGTTGTCTCGTGCGGATCAGCTCGATGGCCATCAAGGTCATACCATCCTGTGAAGTGTTCTTCTATCGGTCTTTTAATCTTTGCAGTGCCTTTTCCATATTTGAGTGGTGACCGATTATGCTGTAACTTTTTTTTATTAAATTACGTAATTCCCACGAGTGTTTAAAAATTTATTCAATTTTAATACTTTGCAGTTTGCTAATCACTTGTGCAGTTTAAGAGATGCCAATTATTTCAAAAATCAATGGAAAAATCTAGAATTTAGTACCAGAAATGAATGACATATCACACCTTCGTAACTACAAGTATTCTTAGCCTAAATAAATTGTTGCGGCCCTTGCCTGTTAAATATAGCGCATGTCTGCAAACACCTAATCAGTCTTCGGAAAAATGCTGTGCCTTTTAAACGGACGACCGAACGTGAGACTGTGTTTCAAACAGTAAAACAGAAGTTGTGATCACCCTATGTCCTGCACTACATTCATCCAGCAACTCACAAGTCATTAATACTGACACATGGGAGAACGATACTGATAACATCTTATCGCACTAGGATCAAACTGGATGGAGCTTCTAGTTGCTTACACTTATAAAAACTTTAAATTTCGCATAAATAAATTATGTTTGGTTGGCAATTAACCAGTTCGTGAAAGCCACACTTATACTAAAATAGTGAAGGACCTTTTTAACAACCAACCGCAAACCCCTGTTGGCAATATTCAGTCAGGGATCACCATCAATAGAATTAACTACACGCTGACTGCACACGTGAGTCCATGCTCCTATGGACGGTAAGTCACTATTCAAAGGATAGCATAATAACACAAATCTCAACTCATAATTATAGTCTGATAGTCTATTCACAACTTAAGTAAACTGTTTATCCTGCAACGGAACAGTTACCCATCATAGCGCCAAATAAAGGTCCAAGTTCAGTCTTAAGTCCAGTTTTCAAGACAGACGCTTGGGTAAGGAAAATCTTCAAAACTACTTCCATCCTACGAGGCAACTCTTTAATGGAGGTATTTTTCCGTACCTCATTGGTTGTTAGTAGTCCAGGGAGCTTTACAACTGCGTACGAAAACTGGCTCCAACTAAGTTGTAGTGCTGCGTAGCCCCCTCAACTTCTTTTATTCCTTCGTACTAATCACTAGGGAATTACATGAATGACAGTTTTGACTAATGGCAATATCTGCTCACTGACCATTCCTAAGTGCAGAGAACTCAGTGTAAAATCCTGTCCATAATAGTGTACAATGGTAAACAGTAGGCGCCTCTAGCATCTTGAAGTCTCGAGACGAGATTAGGGTAGGTTACCACAGGTGATAGGCAATTTCCATTACAGTGAAGCCTCAGTGACAAGAAGACCGCTTTCACGCATATGGGTTTTCTTGTAAGGCGAAATTCGGGGTAAAACATCGCCAGAGCCTGGGACCCTACCACCACACAGCAGTTCCTACAGATAAAAAGTGTCAAGCTCAGAGTAAAATGTCGCGGGTGCCTAGCTGCCTAACATCATACAGAAGTTCTTTCAGAATAAGCGTCTAAGATTGGTACTAAAATGACACCAGGCCCTAGTAACCTACCATCAACAGCAATTTTTTTCAGCTCAGGTGTGTGAAATTGATGGCAACATGTCGCCATGGTCTTCCAACCTACTATCATACAGCAGTTCTTTCAAAACAACAGTGTCGAACTGGTGGTAAAATATCGCCAAGGACTAGCAACCCATCATCATACAACAGTTCTTTCAGAACAGTTGTGTCAAATTTATGATAAAATGTCGCCAGAGCCTCCCAACAAAGTAGAATACAGCAGTTCTTTCAGAACTAAGGTGTAAAATTGATGGTAAAATGTTGCTAGGGGCCAAAAACTTACCATCACACTGAAACTTTGTTTATTTGCGGAACTGGGGTATGGAATTCGTCCTAAAATTTCACCAGGGTATAGCAGCCTACCATCACACAGCAATTACTTCAAAACAAAGGCGTTATATCGATGTTAAAATGACACCAGGACCTAGCAACCTAGCATCAGTTGCATTTTTCTCAGAATAAGTCCTCGAAATTGGCGGTAAAATATCACCAGGTCCAAGGAACCTACCATCATACCGCAGTTGCTTGAGAACAAATATGTCAAGTAAGCTACCATCTCTCAGCCTCACAAGAGTGTCAAATCGATAGTAAAATGTTCTCAGGTCCTAGCATCCTACTACCACAGAGCGTTCCTTTCTGATTTAGTGTGTGAAACTCGCGGCCCATTGGTCGAATGCTTCAAAGGGTATTGGTATGGACCCCCCCCCCCCTTCCTCCCCCTCCCCTTACCAGCATACTAGCAATGCTTATTATAGTCGGCGACTACCACATGACAGACCCAAAGAGTATAAAATATGATTCCACTCCAGTGTTTTGAAGACTTCTTCCTTGATAATGCACTACAGTGTGACCTGTGAATCAATTGTGTTTGTTTTGGAAAACAGAAGAGTGCACTGCTGCATATTCAGTCACAAACGGTCTATCCAGACCAATGTACCTGTCAGTTCTTTGACAACAAAGGGGTCAAATAGATGGTAAAATGACGCCAGGAGTACTGCCATCACACAGCAATTCCCAACCAATGTCTTTGTCAGGACAGTCTGTCGTCGCAGATGGGTAGCTTGCTCCCTACGTCTGTTTGCCACTTATGGTAGAAGTCAGTAGCCTTCGTGACTTCGGCGTCATGATGTTTCCCATTAGTATCAACAGCAGCGCTGAAATAGTTATCGCTGCTGGGTGAACGCGTGTCCAGTATTAAATATCGAAGGAACAATGATTAATCTGTTCCTATCTCATTGGGGTCACATTAATTGCTACAAATAAGTAACATATCAGAACATGAACGTACCTATATTCAGCTTTCACGGAACGTTGTTACTTCGGTATGTTATTTCCCTCCCAATCTCTCACCCTCCTACACATGGCAGCAGCCGAAATTTACTTAATCCTCAAATGATCTCACGCGACACAATTCGGTCTGACTTCTTTTGTCGGTGAACAGAGGTTATATTTACTTTGTGAAGTTATTCAATATATGATAAGTTTATATTCAACAAATGTATGAGTTCTTCAAAAGACATTTTAAGGTTTCCTCCTCGGCTACTGTTATCAAGTATTCATTTTATTAAAGCTCGCACGATTGACGAAATTCGGCCTCACAGGTCATTTTCAATGGGCGTAGGTACCAGTATAATGTAATATCATCCGATAATCAAACGGCAAAATCTATTTTACAAAATGGTCGATCGTGAGAGATTTAATAAAGTGGATACTTGCTAACAACATCTGAATTGGAAGCCTTTAAAATTTATTTTAGCAGATATTCGGCTGCGGAACACCAGATGAATGAAATGATATTAATCTTTATTCAGAACAATCTATTGATCCAAGCTGAACTACTCACTCTGCAGTGATGTGTGCGCTGTTGTGTAACGTCCTGGCAGATTAAATCTGCGATCTTGCCTTTCTCGGTCAAATCTGGAATATAGGAGACGAGGCATTGGCGGAAGAAAAGCTGCAAGGACGGATCTTGAATCGTGCTTGTGTAGCTCAGTCAATAAAGAAAGGATCGGCCAAGAGTATTTTCCCGCGACAGCAAAGGTCTCTTATTCGAGTCTTGGTCCGGTACACAGTTTTAATCTGCCAGGAAGTTTCAAAGCCTGTCGTTTTAATAAATTTAACGATTATTCATTTATATCTGCGCATTATATCTAGTATGTCTCCATCGAAAGCAAGTGATGGCAAAAATAAATGAAGAACTGCAGACGATCATTGAAATTTCCAAGAAAACAAAGTGGGAGTTTTTCCGCTGTGAAGTAAAAATAGAAGGTGACTAGTATGCAATCGTGCTTTTAGTGTACCAAAATTATGAAACGTCAGTCTTCATTATGAAGAACATAAGTCAATATATAAAAGTTACGGATAATTGACACAAGAAAAATTGAAATAGTTCTAGCTGCAATTTAAGAAGCATCAGTTAATGTCTAAAGAAGAAATACAAGTTACCTTTTGCAGGAGTTGATAGCTAAAAGTTTTACGTAAGGTGATTACATAAAAGAATGTTTAATAAACAATGCAGACATTGTCTGTCCAGGAAATGTTAAAGCTTTTAAAATGTAGTGGCGGAAACCGGTACAGGCTTGGCCAACAATTTAACCACTCTAATAAAAATAAAATCGTTTTATTACGAAACCTTTTCAGTTCTCTGCGATGAGAGTGCGGGAGTTAAAGGTGTACCTCAGTTAGTAACATGTTTCCGTACCTGTGGCACGGATTTCAATATTTCTGAGGAATGATTACAAACAGTTCCCATTGTAACAGCAGACGCCAAGGTCAGGGCCCAGTGCCTTATCCATGGCGTTTGCTGCGCCTAGCCGAAACAGCATTTGGACGTACCAACCTCGCCCTCGTTTACGACACAGTTCTCCACTCACTCACCGGCTTTCAGAGAATATCAACGTGCATGAGATACGGGCTAGTAGCATCGTCCACAATAGCAATGGAAATGGACGGCGTTGCAAATATGCGATAGTGCTGGTCTTCCGCAATGACAAGCCTAATTTGGTCGTTTATACAGGGAGCCGAGAAAATAAGTATCGATGTTGTAGAAAATAGTGGTGAATGTCTAAGATGTACTCGCACTTGCTAGTGCATTGCAGGCGTATTTCGGATGTCATATTTGCAATTGTTCCCTTACGACACCGTTAAATATATGTTCTGCTGTTAAGGGTACCTGAACAAGCGTTATGTTAACTGTGCAGGAGAGGATAGCCATTGTAACGTGGGAGTTGCAGAAGTTGTGGTATGGTGAAATTCGGACGATATTTGGTCGCCGATTCCATAAACCTAGACCTACTGATAAGATAAGTCAAGAGGTAGTGAAAGAGTTTAAGGGCACCAGTGCCTTTAAGAAAGAGTCGCTCGCCAATCTCTAGTGTCAGAATTGAATGTGTGATGTCACCACCAGACACCACACTTGCTAGGTGGTAGCATTTAAATCGGCCGCGGTCCGTTATTATACGTCGGACCCGCGTGTCGCCACTATCAGTGATTGCAGACCGAGCGCAGCCACACGGCAGGTCTAGTCTAGAGAGACTCCCTAGCAATCGCCCAGTTGTACAGTCGACTTTGCTATGCGATGGTTCACTGTCTACATACGCTCTTTCATTTGCAGAGACGACTGTTAAGCATAGCCTTCAGCTACGTCATTTGCTACGACCTAGCAAAGCGCCATATTCAGTTACTACGAATGTATTCTGAACAGATAATATTGTGAATCATGTACCGTCAAGGGCGACGTTCATCATGAATGGACTAAAGTTAAGTATCAAACTAATTACGTCCGCTTTCTGAATTCTAATTGCTTGTCATGTTCCAGACCTCTCGTCAGTATAGTCTTTCCCTCCTCACGCCAGCCTGCGTGAGCTAAAACGCGTGCATTTCGGCTTCAACTAGTAACACGGTGTTGGCTCTTCTGCCCACACAACAGAAGACATTAGAACATCCGCTGGACATAGTCTAAATGAATTCAATCATCGCCGTGCAGACTGTCTGGTGGCCCCACCGGAGAGCTGTTGTCGTCATCTGTTGGTCTGGCAGCAGAGTTAGGAAATTCCGTTTTTCCACGGCCTCCGTTGTTCCATAGGAGCGAAACTCCCAAGAATCCAAACTGCTATTATATGGTGTGTGTTGCCGTTGTCGCCTGCTGTTTAGGGCGACATTGCATCACCGGCTCGTATTTTACGGGAACTAAATGACTTGAGCGAAACCAACTGGTGCCACTTGCTACGGAAAACTATCAACAACTTTTCGAGACCACCCCGAACTAAAGGGCTGCTGAACTGCATTGCTATGGAGACCTGATATTCTATTAAGCATATGGCTATGATGTTTCGGTTCATCAGTGTATATTGTCTCAAGAAAATGTTTAGGACTCAATCAACTAAAAACTTCTTAATTGGTCTACTGATAGTGGTAATCTGAACCGTTTTTTACTGTGTTTCATGAGTAAGTTGTGCTTACATGCTCCATACATTCAGTAACATTCAAACCTCAATCGTACTACACTAAAAAGATTTTACTGACAAACGGTCTTCATTGGTGGAAGGACACACACATCTCCGCGCTTTCAAATTAATTTTGTACGGTAAATGTCAAGTGACTAGGGCCGTGTGCAAGTCTTTCGATTTGACGCCACTTTGGTGACTAGCGCGTCCATGGGGATGAAATGATGATGATTATGAGAACACAACACCCAGTCCCTGAGCGGAGATAATCTCCGGCACAGCTGGGAATCGAACCCTGCCCTTAGTATTGACATTCTGTCGTGCTGACCACGCAGCTACCGGGGGCGGACATTTTGTTCGGTTCAAGGCGTTCGAATTGTGACTCTTTTCGTGTGACTTACTTGCAACATACGCTGTGCGTAAATTTTCTCTTTACAGCTGAAAAATGAAACACGAAACGAGATACTAGGAGGAGCAGCAGCATTTACATTGGCGACAGAAGTCCTCACTGTGGTATTTACAGTACGTGGACGTGTCAGACAAGGTTGCGGGTCTGTTCTCACTCAGACGTTGGCGGAAATTTCGTTAGCGCCGACAATGGACGGCGAGACGTGCGTGCGCTCAGACAGCAGGTGGCGGCGCTGCCTTCATTTGTCGCTCGCGATAAAAGCCCCGCCACGCCACGCCCTGACTGGAAACCTCTGCAGCTCCGCCACGCTCCACCTGCCACGCCTGCAGGACGCCGAACTACGCAGTCCACAAAGCCCCTTTTGGAGCGGCGCAAATCCCTCCAAATGACGCACGTCTTCCGTCAGGGTGAAACTGTAAAATGGTAATTTTTTTTTTTTCTAAATGACATGCCTCACAGCACCTACGCTCTGTCGCGAAAGATGAACATTTTATGAGAGACATTATTGTGACTGGTGAGATAGGCACTATTATTATTATGATCTTCAGTTCCGGATTATAGTTTGATGTAGCTACAAGCAATATACCTTTTGCAAGCTCCTTCTTCTTCTTCTTCTCCGAATAACTATTTCAACCTATAAGTATTCGAACCTACTTGCTGGATTCCTCCTACAATCTTCGTCTGGAATATTTCCCTCTCCACTCCTTCATTTCGAAATTAACAACTCATTGATACTTCAGGATGGGTAATATCAAAAGATCTCTTCTTCTAGTCAATTTATTCCATAAATTTCGTTTTTCCCAATTCGATTCAGTACCTTCTATTAGTTACTCGATCTTCCCACTCAATTTCCAGCTTTCTTCAGTAGCAGCACAATTCAAAACATTCTATTCTCTTCTATCCGCAAAAGCCTATACCCCAGATAAACGACTTCAGAAAATATTTGTGGTAAGTTTGCAGAAAGAATCAACATGCTTCCTCTCACAACTCTCACTGGCAGACAAGCCATCAAAATTCAAGTACGGTACTGCAGAGAATATGTATCAGTCTGTTTCAGCAACGATAAATGAAGGGGTGTTTGAAGCTCTGGTGGAGAAAACAAAACCGAGAAAAGTAGGTATGGATCCATGTTGGAATGAGGGAGGAGAGTAATGGGTGATTATGAAAATGGCACCCTACATTAAATGAGTGACCACTCGGCTTCTTGAAGAACGTGAAACATATGTAGCTAAACGGATAGAAGCACAAAGGGCTAACACTAAAGCTCTGTGTATCTAACTGGTTCAGATGGCTCTGAGTACAATGGGACTTAACATCTGAGGTCATCAGTCCCTAGAACTAAGAACTACTTAAACCTAACTAACCTATGGACATCACACACATCCACGCCCGACGCAGGATTCTAACTTGCGACCGTAGCGGACCCGCGGGTCCAGACTGTAGTGCCTAGAAGCGCACGGCCACACCGGCCGGCCACAACTGGTGATATAATTAGTAGTCATAGCGTCAAAAGGGCAACTTGACGCAAAACACAACGGCGTACAACATATTAAGAGAAAAACGGACCGCAAAGAGCACTCGAAAAATGCTCAAAAATACCTTTCGAGCACAGATTATATACAAAATCGAAGCAAAAAGATATTACTTGGTGTCCTTTATACTACTTAACAGGTGGGCGTCATCATAGTGAAGGAAACGAGGATCTCAAGTCCGGTTTAACTAAAGCGACTATAGCCCGCCCGGCCAGCCTCGCAGTCTAACGCGCTGCTTCCCGAGCGGAAGGCGTACCGGTCCCCGACACGGATCCGCCAGGCGGATTAGTGCCGAGGTCCGGTGTGCTGGCCAGTCTGTGGATGGTTTTTAGGCAAATTTCCAACTGCCTCGGCGAATGCTGGCTGATTCCCCTTATTCCGCCACAGTTACGTTACATCGGCGATTGCTGCGCAAACAGTGTCCCCACGCTCGCGTAAAAAAAAAGGATCAAATGGCTCTGACCACTATGGAACTTAACATCATCTGAGGTCATCGGTCCCCTAGAACATAGAACTACTTAAACCTAACTCACCTAAAGGCAACACACGCATCCATGACCGAGACAGGTTTAGAACCTGCGACCATAGCGGTCGTGCGGTTAAAGAGTGAAGCACCTAGAACCACTCGGTCACACCGGCCGGCGCACGCATACACGATAATTCCCCTACCACGAAAACATTTGGCAAGAGACGATCCCGGGGGTGAGGTCCACTGGTAGCCGAACGGCACAATAACCCTGGATTCGGTGTGGGCGGCGGTGGTGTCGGTGGACTGCAATGGCCTGTTGTGGGGTTGTGAACCACTGAGGGCTACGGCGGGACGTAGCGTCTCCGTCGTTTCTAGGTCCTCGGTATAAATACATGGTAGTATTCCAAATTCTCAGCCGACAACGTCATACGATTTACCCGGGAGTATAAGACATCACCATAACGACCTATCTATAACATGACGAACCCATCTGAATGACGAACTCATACCAAGTTTTATCACGATAGGTAATGCGGGTATGGATATAGCTAGAAGATAGGCACTAAAGTTCCAGGTCAATAATGAAGCGAAAATTTTGGTAACTCTAGACCAAATAAGGAACGAAAGAGACTGAAGACGATAAGAGATAAAAACAAATGTAGTGCTGGGATTACTCTAATAAGCTTGGAGGACTCAATGAAGTATTACCGAACAATGCTCAAGGATTTTATACGTACGATATTATCTTTGACAGGCAAAGAGAAACATCCATGTATGTAACAGATATCTCAAGAAATATATAATGGTTGTGAAGCATATGAGAGATGTGAAATCATCGTCTCTGCGTGGAATAAATATAGAATTTATAAGGGCCTGTGGTTGTCTATAAATATTTGGAAAGGTACTTGGTAGCTAAGTAATGGAAAAAGTACCTTAGTCAATGAGAAGAAGAAGGCAGGGATATGGAATTTACAGGGGCATAAGCATAATCCTATCACTAGCATGATTATATGGGAAAATCTTAAGAGAAATAATTGAGATGGAAGAAGAGAAGAATTTTATAGCAGGATGCTCATGTATTGATGGAATATTCAAATTACTGTATCTAAGACAGAAGAGAATTGCCAGGAGGGAGAGATCCATTTAGTCTTCTTGGATTTGCAGAAGGCCTATGATGTGCTACCACAAAATAGTCTGTAGAAACGTATGAAGATCAGTGGCGTGTCAACTATTTTACGTAAAAGCAATTGAACCGTTTATACGGACTGTGTGACAAATTCAGTTTCGCTAAAGTTTCTCGTTACAAAAGGCTAAGCCAAGGGAGTGTTACAGTAGCGGCGCGATTTCAAATCTTTGTGGAGCCGGAGGACCAGACATGAAGGCATGGGAGACCCCGTAGGGGATGAAATCTTGTACACGTCCGTCTTCACTGATGGACAGTTCATAGTAGCAGGAGACCAGGATGAAGCTGCCTATATGATCCGGAAGTTAAAGGATGAATAAGAACAATGGGGCTCACAATAAGCATGACAAAAAACGAATATCGGAAGACTGGCTCCGAAACCCTAGAGGATGTGATGGTTGAACACAGTAACATCAGGCAATGTAAGTCTTATAAGTATCTGGGGATTGCGATGTCATCAAACGTAAAAAGTGAAGATGACATAAATAATAATGAAATAATGCAGTACTTTGGAATAGCAAAATAACAAAATGTACCAAGCAAGTAATATATCGTTCAGTTGTTGTAAACGTCGCTTCATGTTGAGCAGAAACGTAGTTAGTAAGAAAGCGTTGGATAAACAAGTTACTTTCACAAGAGATGGAATTCTGGAGACTAAGTTGTGGTAGCTCCAAGCTGAATCGTGTACCGTACCAAATATCAACTTACGGGTGTCGATATATCAATAATAGACACAACAATGATGAATTGTCTAAAATGGTAGGGACGTGTGGAGAGGATGAACAATAGCCGACTGCCAAAGGAAATGTGGCAGTAGACCCTAATGGAAAGCTTGGACGACCTAAGAAGAGCTGGATGCGACTAGGCCAAAGACTAGATGAAAGATACTGGCATGATCGGGGTATGTGGAATACGGGAAGCAGAATGCGGCACAGTCATAGATTTCTCATAGTCATGGTGTGAAGATTTTGATGAAAGGCTTTCTAATACTCAATTTTTTCCGGTGTTAATAAATTACTCTTATATAAAAATGCTTTCCTTGCTGTAGTCCATCAGATTTAGATATCCTCCCTACTTCGGCCGTAACTTTGCTGCCGAAATCCCAAAACTCATGTACTACTTTTAATGTCTCATTTCCTAATCTAATAACTTCAGCCTTATCTGGTCTCATTTAAATATATGCCACTACCGTTGTTACCGTTGTTTTACTTTTGTTGATTTTTATGTAATAACTTCCTATCAAAACACTATCCATTCCGCTCGAGTGTTCGTAAAAGATGTTGGATGCCACTGATTACAGTATCTTCCTACTTCGTCTCAGTGTGCTATAATCCTCTTTCCACGACATTGCTACTTGGTTTGCTTTACTGCCTGCTCAATTTACAGATCAAAATGGGTATAGCCTATAATCCTGTTTCACACCCATCTTAACTACCGCTTCCCTTCCCGTTCTTCGACTCTAATAACTGCAGTCTGATTTCTGTACAAGTAGTAGATAACCTTTAATTCCCTGCATTTGATCCCTGTTACTTCAAAAATTTCCAAAGGCTATTCCAGTCAACACTGCAGAAAATCTCTAAAACCACAAATGCTACAAAAATGTATTTACCTTTCTTTAACGTATCTTCTACAATGTTTCGTAGATTTTATATTGCCTCATGTATTCCTTGATAAACACCACAAGTAAGAACGGGGAAATCCACGGTTACCTGTCAAGAGTTGACATTAGATCTGCCTTAAATATCTCCCAATTGACATCTCAGCGGATTCCCGAGGGTACGACAACAGATTACCGGGGGAGAGGAAGGTGCAAGGCGAGTTTACGGAAAGACATTTGTTGCTTCACAGTAGTTGGTAATCCTTTATTTAACAAGATATACTTAAAACATAAATAACTTGCAATTCAATAGTAGCTGTTTAAGACAGATTTCAGGACAAAAAACCAGGAAAACCAAACTTACAATGAAGCATTCCTGAAAAACAGGAAGTTTAAGGTAAGTCAACGCAAGTTACAGAAGGCGGTTGAAATACCCCTTTAAGGAGCTGCAATATTTTTTCCCAGGACAATTAATGCCTCATGAAAATAAAAAGTTCAACATACGTAAAAACACAACCTGAGAGCCCTTTAGGCACCCGTAAGATTTCAACGAGGAAAATGTGACTTTTCAGCAATTTCAGACACAGCATTATTATAAAAATTTGAGGAGATTAAACTTCAAACAAGGAAGGTGGCCCTTATTTAGAATTATTTTATAAATTCAGGATTATGATTAAAATAACTCGAGGGCTCTTTAAGCGCTAGAAATTTAGAAACCGAAGGATAATCCCTTCTTTTATCAAAATTTAGAGGTCAGCATCTGACAAAATTGGAACAGCTCCCAATTAATACTCTTCAAACAGGAAGGTGACAATATTCAAAATTTTATAAGTTCAACATTTGGCAGTCTGAAGCCCCTTAGGCATTAGCAACTTTTCAAACAGGAACGGTAACATAATTTTTAAGAAGGACGTTTTCAGTATTTCACCAGTCTGGAGTGTCTCATTGCCGCAAGCAGCTTTTAAAACAGGAAACACAACAACATCTTAAAATTTACAGGTGCCGGACTAAGATAAAAGATTTGGTGCGTCCTTGGGGCACTAGCAATTTGAGAACACAAAGGTAACAATGATTTTAAAATTTACAGGTTCACCAAACCATATTTAAAGGATTGAAAGAGCTCAAATCGAAGCAAATTTTATGGCAGAGATAACTAGACAAGGGGGAGGCAACGATTGTCTCGCGTGGCTTAGGGTAGCAGACACTTTGATTTATACTTAAGTCCGAATGCCATAAAGATAAAGAAGTTAACTTATAAAGAGGTGCCACAGCAAGCGAGGAGGTCGTGCCGCCTCAGTGGCCAGACAGGAGGGGCAACACAACACCGCACAAAGGTGCACAGTCAACGTGGACAAGTCACGCCCGATGAATCGGCGGGTAGTGGATAACACGCCGGGACCAGCGGCTCCGACGCTATGAACAACTCGTGAAGCCGAGGGCAAACAAACAGATGCATAATTCATGCAAGACTGAGCGTCAAAACTAAGTAAATTTTCAAGGCCCGACACAAGAAAACAAAATGCAAACCCCGACCCAGACACCGAGCAATATCTGAGTATTACAGTGACTGCATAATTGAAACAAAGGTGATTAACCAGTTAATCGTTTAACAGAAATGACAAAACTTAGCAACTAACTTGAATAAGCAGTCAATTTTTAACAAGCGCCTCCTCTCCAAAAAAAAAAAAAACAAAAGAAATTACTTAAATAAACTCAAGATGTGGCAAGAGATGTTTGAGGGCTAATATCCAAGCACGAGAGCAAAGTAATAATAAAATATACAACACACAGTATTCATCTTAGGTATTCACAACCTCTTCAGCTGTATTTTGGTCCTTCGTTACTGAATCACTTCTGGTTTCGTGGCGTTAAAGCCACTTCATCAGGTGACATATGATTAAAACATTAGAGCGGAGAAAAAGATTCCGAGCTTTCCCGCTCTAATGTTTTCATCTTATGTCACCCGAAGATGTGGCTTTAACGCCACGAAACCGATAGTGATACGGTAATGGAGGAGGAAAATACAGCTGAAGCTGTTATTAACACGCAAGAAAAATATACAAGAGTATGCAATAAATTCCGTCTTTTAAGACAAGTGTTAGATCTTAGCAAGACCTACCAACGTGAGTACAGAAAACAGGCCAACGTTCATCAGACCACGCCTCTGCTTATCACGAACATGCATGATGTTACAATTATGCACCAGTCGGGCAAGCGAAAACTTATAACTTTAAAGGTGACGCTCGGTATCTGACCCCAGTGGTCACTAATGCATGTGATACCCTTGAACATATTACAACTAAATTAAATAAGGTAGAGCGGGCGGTTACCAGTGGAAATCAAAGTGATCAGGACACCAACATGAGTACTGCCAAGTCCAGATAGTCAGTCGGGCGCAACAGCGTAGAACCCAACACTCCTACAACAGCAAGCCCCTGTACAAACTGGCTCTGAGCACTATGCGACTTAACTTCTGTGGTCATCAGTCGCCTAGAACTTAGAACTAATTAAACCTAACTAACCTAAGGACATCACACACATCCATGCCCGAGGCAGGATTCGAACCTGCGACCGTAGCAGTCGCGCGGTTCCGGACTGGCCCTGTACAAGGCTGGAACCGCGCGACCCCTACGGTCGCAGGTTCAAATCCTACCTCCGGCATGGCTGTGTGTGAAGTCCTTAGGTTAGTTAGGTTTAAATAGTTCTAAGTTCTAGGGGACTAATAACATCAGAAGTTGAGTTCCATAGTGCTCAGAGCCCTGTACAAGTAGCCGGCCACTTGGACGAAGCCACCTATCAGGCCCCATAATGGCACGCTCAACGTTCATCTCACGTTTCTCTCTCTTATTACCGCCTGTCAACTAGCTGTCTCCAACTTCCTCCAAGAAGACCGAAACACCAGCTGGTGAGCCGGCCATTGTGGCCGACCGGTTCTAGGCGCTGCAGTCTGGAACCGCGCGACCACTATGTAAGTAGGCCGTTTAGGTTTTTTTATTGGTAACGCCACCTTTGATTAAAAATCACTGGCTGTGCTGTGTGCGGTCTCTGGCTAGTTTGCATTGTTGTCTGCCATTGTAGTGTTGAGCAGCGGCAGCTGGATGTGAACAGCGGGTAGCGTTGCGCAGTTGGAGGTGAGCCGCCAGCAGTGGTGGATGTGGGGAGAGAGATGGCGGAGTTTTGAAATTTGTCATGAACTGCTATATATACACTCCTGGAAATGGAAAAAAGAACACACTGACACCGGTGTGTCAGACCCACCATACTTGCTCCGGACACTGCGAGAGGGCTGTACAAGCAATGATCACACGCACGGCACAGCGGACACACCAGGAACCGCGGTGTTGGCCGTCGAATGGCGCTAGCTGCGCAGCATTTGTGCACCGCCGCCGTCAGTGTCAGCCAGTTTGCCGTGGCATACGGAGCTCCATCGCAGTCTTTAACACTGGTAGCATGCCGCGACAGCGTGGACGTGAACCGGATGTGCAGTTGACGGACTTTGAGCGATGGCGTATAGTGGGCATGTGGGAGGCCGGGTGGACGTACCGCCGAATTGCTCAACACGTGGGGCGTGAGGTCTCCACAGTACATCGATGTTGTCGCCAGTGGTCGGCGGAAGGTGCACGTGCCCGTCGACCTGGGACCGGACCGCAGCGACGCACGGATGCACGCCTAGACCGTAGGATCCTACGCAGTGCCGTAGGGGACCGCACCGCCACTTCCCAGCAAATTAGGGACACTGTTGCTCCTGGGGTATCGGCGAGGACCATTCGCAACCGTCTCCATGAAGCTGGGCTACGGTCCCGCACACCGTTAGGCCGTCTTCCGCTCACGCCCCAACTTCGTGCAGCCCGCCTCCAGCAGTGTCGCGACAGACGTGAATGGAGGGACGAATGGAGACGTGTCGTCTTCAGCGATGAGAGTCGCTTCTGCCTTGGTGCCAATGATGGTCGTATGCGTGTTTGGCGCCGTGCAGGTGAGCGCCACAATCAGGACTGCATACGACCGAGGCACACAGGGCCAACACCCGGCATCATGGTGTGGGGAGCGATCTCCTACACTGGCCGTACACCACTGGTGATCGTCGAGGGGACACTGAATAGTGCACGGTACATCCAAACCGTCATCGAACCCATCGTTCTACCATTCGTAGACCGGCAAGGGAACTTGCTGTTCCAACAGGACAATGCACGTCCGCATGTATCCCGTGCCACCCAACGTGCTCTAGAAGGTGTACGTCAACTACCCTGGCCAGCAAGATCTCCGGATCTGTCCCCCATTGAGCATGTTTGGGACTGGATGAAGCGTCGTATCACGCGGTCTGCACGTCCAGCACGAACGCTGGTTCAACTGAGGCGCCAGGTGGAAATGGCATGGCAAGCCGTTCCACAGAACTACATCCAGCATCTCTACGATCGTTTCCATGGGAGAATAGCAGCCTGCATTGCTGCGGAAGGTGGATATACACTGTACTAGTGCCGACATTGTGCATGCTCTGTTGCCTGTGTCTATGTGCCTGTGGTTCTGTCAATGTGATCATGTGATGTATCTGACCCCAGGAATGTGTCAATAAAGTTTCCCCTTCCTGGGACAATGAATTCACGGTGTTTTTATTTCAATTTCCAGGAGTGTATTATGACTATTGCGGTAAATACATTGGTTGTTCTCTATCAAAATCTTTCATTTGCTAACTATGCCTATCAGTAGTTAGTGCCTTCAGTACTTTGAATCTTTTATTTAGCCGGCAGTAGTGGCGCTCGTTGTATTGCAGTAGCTTGAGTAGCGTAGATTTTTGTGAGGTAAGTGATTTGTGAAAGGTATAGTTTAATGTTAGTCAGGGCCCATTCTTTTGTAGGGATTATTGAAAGTCAGATTGCGTTGCGCTAACAAAATATTGTGTGTCAGGTTAAGCACAGTCCTGTATAATTGTTCGAAGGAGTCGTTACATAAAATGAAAGATTTTGATAGAGAACAACCAATGTATTTACCTCAATAGTCATAATATATATAGCAGTTCATGACAAATTTCAAAACTCCGCCATCTCTCTCCCCACATCCACCACTGCTGGCGGCTCACCTCCAACTGCGCAACGCTACCCGCTGTTCACTTCCAGCTGCCGCTGCCCAACACTACAATGGCAGACAACAATGCAAACTAGCCACAGACTGCACACAGCACAGCCAGTGATTTTTATACAAAGGTGGCGTACCAATAAAAAAACCTAAACAGCCTACTTACAACTACGGTCGCAGGTTAGAATCCTGCCTCGGGCATGGATGTGTGTGATGTCCTTACGTTAGTTATGTTTAAGTAGTTCTAATTTCTACAGGACTGATAACCTCAGAAATTGAGTCCCATAGTGCTCAGAGCCATTTGAACCAGCTGGTGAGGTGAGAGGAAAATGTATTCCGCCAGTAACCCAAGATATAACAGCTCGGATGATGATATTATTCACACCTTACAGCTATAATTGTGTTGAACGAACAATAATTTCCTCTCGCCTAGACATTCTTTATTTACTGTTTGTACATCCTACAATCTCACTAACCATTCTTATCAGCAAAAGTAGTAAAACATTCAGCAAAAGTAATATCAAGTGTTGAGAAACCCGCCATGATATACTGCATTAGCAACTGCAGGCTGGTGACCGCAGTCTAGCGACAAATGGGTAAGAATAACGTATACGTAGGAGGACTGCGAGACTAGGCTACCGCCGGCCGGTGTGGCCGAGCTGTTCTAGGGGCTTCAGTCCGTGCGACCGCTACGGTCACAGGTTCGAATCCTGCCTCGGGCATAGATCTATGTGATGTACTTAGGTTCGTTAGGTTTAAGTAATTCTAAGTTCTAGGGGACCGATGACCTCAGATGTTAAGTTCCATAGTGATCAGAGCCATTTGAACTATTTTTTGAACGAGGCTACCCGCTCTGCACCATGCAGCGGTAATAACCGCAGCACGCTGCTCAAATCTTCACACCTGGGCAATTCTATTCCTATTGGCGACGTGATTAGGATTGTGAGCTATAGAAATCTGAACTTCTAGTCAAGAGGACTTCCTTTCGCCAGCGTCCAGGAGCACCACCACAATGTCAAGGACACGCCAGCCAGCGTGACTACTGGGTATCACCCGCAACAGCCATGCGTTTGAGACCGGGCAGTGCTTGTTGCCACCCACACGAGATTCCTCGTGATAATTAACGCTACAGTACCGCCAACTTGCCGTCTGCACCGCCGCCATCAGCAATGAACTCTACATGGGACATAGGCCTCAGCGCCAGCCACCATCCGACTTTTGCCACAGGGAAGAGTATGGAATCCCACACAGATCGTCACGGTAAATGGATGCAGGGTGGAGAGACCACTCCAGATGTCATTACTACGCCTCAGACTTTTAGGTTCTATAAATCTTAAATTACGTACCTAAAATACGATCTATCTCTTACAAAAATAGGTTATAAAAATCATAGAATAGGTGACCAAAATCTGACACCTTATTGTCTAGAAGGAAAAATAGATTGACAAGTATCCACATTATATTCTCTCCATATCCATAATTACAGTCACAGTAAAAAACTAATGCTTTCTCCAGATTTTCCATTGAGAAACTGCATGTCGTCCGTTAATAGCATGTTATATGCCGAGAATGAGCGTTCCACGACAACAGATGTCACCAGAGCATATTTAAATGACGGTATTAGAAGCAATGGGATAGCACATTGTTTCCTGGTTAGTCTTTTTTAGCTCCTTGCTGAAGATCAGATGAGGTACAGAGCGATTGTTAGGATCTAACTTTCCAACAATCAAATTTTTATTTAAATGGATTTTTAAAATTTAGATACCATGAGGTAATAACCTGAAATTAGGTATTTTTAGGTGCTATAAAATATCATAAAATATCATAAATTGGCGTAATTCGTGAATGTACTCGTATAACTTTTATTGCCTTTATTTGATGAGGAACAAAATAGGTTTTTACCTAAAATCGGAGGTCCAGTCGTCACTGGCGGAGAAGCAGCGCTCGGCTGACGTTACAGCGTACAGAGGCCAGCAGCCATCAAACGGACTGCCTTTCGCTGTGTAGAGCAGCTACGCAGCATACTCTCACCGCAGCGCCTTGCCCTGCAGAGCCACATCAAAGCATGTGCCCAAGTTGAATAAACCGTTCTTTACAATCAGCGGTGCTTCCTCTCAGCCCTCCGGCCAGTCACAATCACCACAAATCCCACCAAGTGCTACTACAGTTATCAGAGTGGTGCCAGGGAAGTCGAAGTCGCTGCACTCAACACCACCACGTCTCAGCTACAGCCTACAGTATCGTCGTTTGGTGTGCACATGCGGTCGAGATAGGGAGGTGACAATGGTAGGGTACTTTTGTAAAACCGGAGGAACCAACTGACTTACCACAAAACAGATGTAATTTTAGAGATGATCGGTTAGAACCGATGCATTCTACATGGTACAATTTGCTTGGGCGTGCTGTCCCTTGTGCCAAGTCTGTAGCAGGTATTTGCTTTACATGTAATCGTTCAGAGCACATCGCTAGACAGTGTAGAGCAGGTGCGGCCAAACATTTGGCTGGCAGTCCATTCCCTGTCACGAGCGCCGTAGCACCACTCAACATCACTGCAAATTTCTCCCGCCAACCACGCCACACTGTAAGAGCGTATGGAGGGGGAAAAGGGGGAACTGCAAATGCAGCACATTCAAGTGGCAGTACCCTTGCACTGCAAATGACCTGGTTAATGTTTCACATTTCTCAACAAAACAGATCACAAATGCAACAAATTTTCAGTAACCTTTAATTATGATATAACGTAATGTAATTTTTATCTGGTGTAACGTTTCTAGACCAAATATACTATGTGTTCTGCATCTACATCCATACTCCGCAAGCCACCTGATGGTGTGTGGCGGAAGGTACTTTGAGTAACTCTATCGGTTCTTCCTTCTATTCCAGTCTCGTATTGTTCGTGGAAAGAAAGATAGTCGGTATGCCTCTATGTGGGCTCTAATCTCTGATTTTATCCTTATGGTCTCTTCATGAGATATACGTAGGATGGAGGAATATACTGCTTGACTCCTCGGTGAATGTATGTTCTCGAAACTTCAACAAAAGCCCGTACCGAGCTACTGAGCGTCACTCCTGCAGAGTCTTCCACGGGAGTTTATCTATTATCTCCGTAACGCTTTCACGATTACTAAATGATCATGTAACGAAGCGCGCTGCTCTCTGTTGGATCTTCTCTCTCTCTTCTATCAATCCTATCTGGTACAGATCCCACACTGGTGAACAATATTCAACCAGTGGGCGACAAGTGTACTGTAACCTACTTCCTTTGTTTTCGGATTGCATTTCCTTAGGATTCTTCCAATGAATCTCACTGTGGAATCTGCTTAACCGACTATCAACTTTATATGATCCTTCCATTTTACATCACTCCTAATGCCTACTCCCAGATAATTTATGGAATTAACTGCTTCCAGTTGCTGACCTGCTATATTGTCGGTAAATCATAACGGATCCTTCTTTCTATGTATTAGCAGCACACTACACTTGTCTACATTGAGATTCAGATGCCATTCCTTGCGCCATGCGTCAATTCGTTGCTGATCCTCCTGAATTCACTACAATGTTCCATTGTTACAACCTCTCGATATAGTACAGCATCATCCGCAAAAAGCCTCAGTGAACTTCTGATGTTATCCACAAGGTCATTTATGTATACTGTGAATAACATTTAAGATATCTGTATAAATAAAGGAGGGCGCGGTCTTCAACTTTTTGGCGTGCTAAGAGATGCTTAGCTGTTTACTTTCATCTTTTGTCATCCAGATGTCGCCATGTAACCTTCGTTCTCTGTATTTCTTAATAATGTCAATATATTGAGCTGATTCTCAATCAAAATGTGTTCAAATACTTCATTGCCACATATATATGTTAACAGTGAAACAGTAATGTCAGTATGCTCCATTTAATTCATTAAGGCAAATACCATAAAGAATACTGATGATGATAATCGCAGATTGAAATGGCACAAGGAGCTGTTATGTACACCGATTATCTATCCACGGCCATCTGGATCAGGAGCTGAAAATTTACTTTGTTATATATTACTAGTCACACTTCCTGTGTCCTGTCTTTATCTTCTCATCCAATAAGTGAATGAAAGTGGGATTGATTTTGGGCAGTTGAAACTGTAGAACTAACCAGAGTAGTTGGTGGTGGTTTTGCAACGAGTAGCTAGTGGATAAGGGTTTGGAAAGAGGATAGAAGAGGTCTGACATTGTGTCGATAGCCTTAGAGCGAGTCCAGGCGCTCAGCCAGAAGTAGGCCTCGCCCTCTCAGTGATTCAAACAGGGATGACGTTCTTCACTGCGGAGGCCATCTTTGGCAGTAGGTAGAAGGAGGCCTCAGAGAGCACAAGTCGCCTCGATGGTGTCGTCAATATAATGAAATAACGTGGTGTTATGCCATTGTAAATCCTTGACGAAATGTAGTTCAAATTTAGTACAGAAAGGGGAACGTTGAGAGACGTGGCAGTTGCAGCAATTTTGTCTCAACAGGTGATGGAATTTGTGATGTTATGACATTAACAGACACCCACTACAACAAGATTTCGACGTATTTGTGCACAAGAATTAATCGCAACAGCGTCCATTTGTGATTTACATAGAGATGAAAGATATTCCGCTTATCATTTTCCTATTTTTTCGAGGTTTTTCTTTGTACTGGTTTGGTGCCCACGAGTATCACGCCGGACAAGGTAGCCATTACTTGGATCCTAGTAATTGTTTGTTTGCTTCCAATCAGAGATTTGACCACTGGTAAGGACGGCTTTTCATTGAGAGTAATTTTGTTCATAAGAAACGATAAACTTCTGTAGTTTCAAAATTTTGAAGAACGCAGCCCTCAGTCGCGAACACAATTAATTTGTAACCTAGGTTTCGGTGTCACAAGGGACACCTTCTTCGGACAAAATTAAATCTAAATGTTACAGCATAACGTACAAAAAATACGAAAGCTGCAGTCATACCTGACAGCGTCAGATAGCCAGGATTAAATTAAATGCAACAGAGGTGCAAGCCACTAAGGGCTGCCATGTGTCTGTCCTCTGATACGGTGAACACAAAACTGAAGCATCATGTTACTTGTGCACCACGGCAACTTCAAGACAATACCGCCATCTGGTGGCTAATTGGTAAAAAAAGCTATTTTGCAAACATCTCTCGTAACTGCAGAGAGGGAAATAAACAAACACCTGAACGGTGTGCATGAAGTAATTACAATAGCGGGATACTGCATGATATAAAATACAACTAAAGAATGACTGGCTGTAGTACAAAAATTCCAGAATGAATGCATAAAGAAGACGTATACGAAATGATCCATTAAATGACATTAATGCTTGTTATAATAGATACGTTAAAAAAAACCAGTAAAATTTATTTTTTTAAATTTATGTATATGAGCCGTAAAAAGTAGAAGGATAGGGTATCTTTGAATCAGCAAGAAGTAGTTGGTACATCTGCTACTTCTCGTCAAGCAGCGGCTATATACCATTGAAATAACTTCTTCCGCGCAACTCCATCTGTTCGTTGAGAAAAAGTCCTTCATTCGAAAGTAAATGCTTGAAAATTTCCAGCTCCTCCAAAATATCAAGTTTACGCCCTTTTTTTCAATATGCAAAATTTCCAACTTCTCAACTGCTTTAGGAGAGTTCCCTGTGATTAACAGGTGATCTGCAAAAGAAGAATTAGGGGCACACGAACCGTTTTTCCTCAGAAAATGTTCTTTTCAGCGAATTGAAAAGGCACGTCGTGTTTGACCAACATAATAGGCACCGCAAGTGTCACATGAAATCTTGCAGACACCAGAATTCCGCAGAGGGCTAGAAGTTGACTTTAAATTATGGATGACATTGTTTCTCAAGTTATTATTTGTAGAAAAGGCAATATTACATTTGTATTTAATTCGAAGCAACCTTTGAATCTGGTATGACACTGGATCTAAAAATGGAATTGAGAATAATTTATTCTCCGATTTATCTGGGATGCTGTTGAAAGAACCAAGTGTAGTACCCTTCTTGCCAATCTTCTTTCTGAGGATATCATCTACCAACCGAGCCTCGTAACGATTATTGACCGCCACAGCGTTAATAAGATTTATCTCATTATTAAAGTTTTATTTCGAGAGAAAAATGTAAGTGCTCTGTGAATAGCCGAGAAAAAGAAAACATTTTTGTAAGAGGCTGAATGCGTAGAAGAAGGTGGAACGATTTGATCAGTTTGATTCTCTTTACGGAAAATGTTGAAGGACATTCTGTTTTCAATTAATGAAAACTTAAGATCGAGGAAATTTAACTGACGATTTTCATTTTCTAGTTCACAAGTGAACTTAATATTATCATGATCTTCATGACTGCAGCTTTCGTATTTTTTGGTACGTTATGCTGTAACATTTAGTTTTAATTTTGTCCGAAGAAGGTGTCCCTTGTGATACCGAAACCTAGGTTACAAATTAATTGTGTTCACGTATGAGGGTTGTGTTTCTCAAAATTTTGTATTACAAAACAGCCGCTGATTGACACCCATGTTAAAAACCTTCTGTAGTTTCATTGTGTTGACACGTGTGGCCACTTAAATGCGTCTGTTGTGCAGAGGAAGATTGTGCAGTTTTAGATAATTGAACGTGTGAATTGAATTATTATGAAGTGACCCTATCTCTTCATTGCAAAAGGAGTTTTGGTAGCATAAGCGTTGTTGATATATGATTAAATTTCATACTTAACTTGGTTTCTATGTGAGTTAGAGTACAGTGTTGCTTGTACCAATTCGCTTAAGTAGCCCCCCATGGCTAAGTCCATAGTACATTCAGTTCGATTAGAATTAACGTAGTGAGAGAGCGCATAGCTAAGTTATAGTCGAATAATGGCCGCTAGTACAAAATTATGGTTAAATATTCGTTGCTTTTTTTCGTGCCTTAGAAGTGTTTGTTTTCCATTTGGGGTAGTTTTCTATGAAACTTGGGTCCATTCTAAATTCAGTTTAACTATAGTTTACGAAATCAAGAGGAAGAAAGCGAATAGCTACGCCAATTTGCATGTTCTAATTAACATGGCCGTTTGAGTAAATATTAACTTATTTGTACTAACAAAAACCAGTTATCTCTTTCTGACTGATTTGAGCTACGTTGTATTTTGATCAGATAATCATTGCTTTGCTGATTTCTTTTGACAAGATTTTGTAGAGGTTTTGATCTGTATTTCATTATAGTTTAATACAGACTGTTCTGCTTGTCATTGAATCGTGTATATTGTGGGTTGAGATTTATTCCGTTGTATACATCCCCTCACTGCTTAATAGTGTGACGTCCTTATTTCAGTTATAGGAGACAAAGTAAATACCGACTGGGAACAATTATGTGCAAGATGTTAAATCTGAAAAGCAACTGGGAATTTTATTTCTTTGATGGACAGTAACAGAAACTGCGAGGTTTTATTAGCGAAAGTAACTGAGATGGACAGTAACAGAAACTGCGAGGTTTTTTTCGAAAGTAACTGAGATCTTAATTTGTGTGTTGAGCGTAAGAGTAACTGATACTGTGAAGCTTGTCTATGGGAAATAAATATGATCTAAAGTACAACGAATTACCTAAGAACTGATCTTGTTAGGAATTAAATCCTCATATTCCTTATTACGCTAAATTCCTTGCAAGTGATACTACTTCATTCAAATAATTTAACTGAAAAGTAAATAGGATCAAATTAGAATACGATATAAACCTATGAACAAACACAGCGGATAAAATGCAAATCTTTAGCCTCCCTCTACGCTGATTAGCCTGGTTGTTGACACGATCAGGGCGAGTTATTCGTTGTACAATAATTCACTTCATTGGAATAATAAAAACTGAATCATTTGTATTCCTTCATTTGTTGGGCCGTAAATAATGAGGAGTACTGTTGTCACTAACCATAGCAATCAACAGCTAATGATCAATGAAGAAAGGACCAAAAGAGTACTATGCAGAAAACAGACATTTGTCCAAGGTATGTAATTAAATAATAGGTATTGTTATTCAACAACAGAAACTTCAGCGGCAACATATAAGAGGACAAGTTTACAACAGTTTCATTTTTCAGCGCTTTGTGGGAGGGACGCAGCATTTTGGCATGGCAGCGATCAGCCATTGGTGTGATTTGCTCGGAAATTTTTAGGTTCTCTTTTTCGCATATTGTAATATCGGAACGTGTAGTCATTCGAAGAAGATATCTTAATATTATAAGTAATTACAGAGCACAGACAAAATACCAAATCGAGAAATGCAATTTACAATTCAAAAATTTCGTCAGTCCACATCTTTAGTTGTACTGACCCCAATACCAATCTAGATTAATCGTTCATTACTAAACAGTTTCAGAACATATTCAGTGAGTAGAAATTGAAGCCATCTCACACTGGCCACGACGCCTGTACAATTTTTAAATAACATCTGTTGTATAAAATTGTGATTATTTTCATTAAAATAACGGTTTATCTTTCTTTCATGGTCGAGTGATTATTCAGGACATTATCGTATCAACACATAAATCGACTGGAAACGAAAGCTGAGTTGAGTGAACTTCGGAAAGATAATGAGTAGAAACATGTAATTTAAGAATTATGACACCGAAGTTAATTTAAATATTTAAGTTTCAAGATAATTCACTATTGCACTTAACTCCAAGTAGTGAATGCTTGGCTGCATACCATTCTTTTCTTTTGAGTCATCAGTTTTTAGACTTGTTTGATGCGGAGATTAACGAATTTCTTTCCTGTGCCAACCTCTTCATCTTAGGGTGGCACTTGCAACCTACGTCGCCAATTATCTGCTGGAAGTATTCCAATTTCTGTCTTCCTCTACAGTTTTTGCCCTCTACAGCTCCCTGTAGTACCATGCAAGTCGGTCCCTGATGTCTTAACAGATATACTATCATACTTGCACTTCTCCTTGTCAATTTTTTCCCCGTATTCCTTTCCTTTCCGATTCTGCCCGGAACCTCCTCAATCCTTACCTTATCAATCCACATAATTTTCAACATTCGTCTGTAGCACAACATTTCAAATGCTTCGATTCTCTTCTGTTCCGAATTTCCCACAGTCTATGTTTCACTACCACACAATGCTGTGCAACAAACATATATTCTCAAAATTTTCTCCTTCAAATTAAGGCCTATGTTAGATTCTTGTAGACTTCTCTTGGCTGTGAAAGCCCTATTTTCCAGTGTTAGTCAGCTTTTGATGTCCTCCTTACTTCGTCCGTCATTATTTACTTTGCCGCCTAGACAGCTGATTACCTCAATTTCATATACTTCGTGACCATCAATCCTGATGTTAAGTTTCTAGCAGTTCTCATTTCTGCTACTTCTTATTACTTTCGTCTCTATCCGATTTATTCTCAATCCGTATTCTGCACTCATTAGACTGTCCATTCCATTTAGCAGACCCTGTGAATCTTCTTCACTCAGGAGAGCAATGTAATCTGCTAAATGTGTCATTTATACTATTTCAACTTCAATTGTATTTCCACTCCTGTAACTTCCTTTTATTTCCATCATTACTTCTTCGATGTACAGAATGAACGCTAGGGGCGAAAGAGTACTTCCCTGTCTTACACTCTTTTTAATCCGAGCATTTCGTTCTTATTCGTTCACTCTTATTATTCCCTCTTGAATCTTGTACATATTGAATATTACCGTCTTTTACCATAGCTTAGCCCTGTTTGTCTCAGAAATACGAAGATCTTGCGCCATTTTGCATTGTATAACGTTTCTTTAAGTCGACAAACCCTATAAACCTGACTTGACTTTTCGTTAGTCTTGATTCCATTATCAACGGCAACGTCAGCGTTGCCTCTCTGGTGCCTTTACCTTTCCTAAACCCAAACTGATATACATCTAACACATCCTCAGTTTCCTTTTCCATTCTTCTGTATATTATCCCTGTCAGCAACTTGGATGCATGAGCTGCTAAGCTGTTTGTGAGATAATTCTCGCACTCTTTCATCCTTTATTTCATTCTTGTCAGATACTTGGATGGATGGAATGTTAAGCTGATTTATCAGCTGATTTATCAGCCCTCACAGTCTTCGGAAATGTGTGGATGATTACCCAAAGTTAGACGTTGTATTGCCAGACTCATACATTCTACATACCAAGGTGAGTAGTCGTTTTGTTGCCACTTTCCCAAATGAATTTAGAAACTCTGATAGTATGTTATCGATCCCTTCTGTCTTATTTGATCGTAAGTACTCCGACTTTCAAATTCTGATTCTAATACTGGATCTCCTATCCCTTCTAAATCGACTCCTTCTTTTTCTTCTATCACATCAGACATGTCTTCCTCTCCACAGAGGCGTTCAATGTACTGTCTCCACCTATCAGCTCTCTCCTCTGCATTTAACCCTCTGATTCCGGTTGCACTCGTAATGTTACCATCCTTGCTTGTAATTTCACTGATGGTTAATTTCACTTTCCTATATGCTGAGTGAGAACTTCAGACAGTCATTTCTTTTTCGATTTCTTCACATTTTTCATGCAGACTTTTAGTATTTGCTTCCCAGCACTTCCTGTTTGTTTCATTCCCCAGCGACTTACATGTCTGTAATCCTAAATTTCCCAGAACATTTTTTTTACTTTCTTCTTTCATCGGTCGGCTGAAGTATTTCTTTTGTTACCCGTGCTTTCTTTACAGTTACCCTCATTGTCCCTATGTTTTTACTTCCAACTTCTGTAACTGTCCTTTCTAGAAGTGTCCATTCCTCGTAAACTGTACTGCCTACTGGACTATTCGTTATTGCTGTATCCACAGAAATAGAAAACTTCAAGCGTATGTCATCATGCCTTAGTAGTTCCCTATCCTACTTGTTTACGTAATGATGTTTCGTATCTAATCTCTTGAGCTTCAGACTATTCTTCATCACTACTGCATTCTGATCTCAGTCTACATCTGCTCCTGGGTACGCCTTACAATTCAGCATCTGATTTTGGAGTCTCTGTCTGACCACGATGTAATCTAGCTGAGATCTTCCCGTATCATCCGGTCTTACCCAAGTATTCCTCCTTCTCTTGTGAGTTTTGAACAGAGTATTCGCTATTACAAGCTGAAATTTATTACGGAACTCAATTAGTCTCTCTGCCCTCTGATTCCTTGTCACAAGCCCATATTCCACTGTAACACTTTCTTCTACTCCTTCCTCTACAAATGCATCGCAGTGCCCCACGGCTATTAGATTTTCATCTCCCTTTGCGTATTATATTACTCTATCAGTATCCTCACATCCTTTATCTCTTCATCTTCATTCTAATGTCGTCATGTATACCAGAGCTATCGTTGTCGGTGTTGGTTTGCTGTCGATTCTGATAAGAATAGCTCTGTCACTGAATTGTTCACAGTAACACACTCTCTGCCCTATATTCCTATTTATAACGATTCCTACTCTCGTCATGCCATTTTCCTCTGCTGTTGATATTACCCTATACTCATATGACCACGTCACTGACCCCTACTTTATCTAGATTGAGCCTTTGTATTTCCCTTTTCACGTTTTATAGCTTTCCTGAATGGTTCAAATGGCTCTAAGCACTATGGAACTAAACATCTGAGGTCATACGTCCCCTAGACGTAGAACTACTTAAACCTAACTAACCTAAGGTTATCACACACATCCATACCCGAGGCAGGATTTGAACCTGCGACCATAGCAGTAGCGCAGTTCCGGACTAATGCGCCTAGCACCGCTCGGACGCAATAGTCGACTAAACTTTCCTAGATCATTCACGTTTCTGACTTTCTACGCCCCGACTCGCAGAACGCTATCCTCTCGTTGATTACTGAATTCAGTCCCCTTGCCGGCCGGAGTGGCCGTGCGGTTCTAGGCGCTGCAGTCTGGAACCGAGCGATCGCTACGTTCGCAGTTTCGAATCCTGCCTCGAACATGGATGTGTGTGCAAGTCCTTAGATTAGTTAGGTTTAGTTAGTTCTAAGTTCTGGGCGACTGATGACCTCAAAAGTTAAGGCGCATAGTGCTCAGAGCCATTTGAACCAAGCAGTCCCCTTCCAGAGGTCCCAATGGGGGGCTGTTCCGGAATCTTTTACCAATGGAGAGATTATCATGATACTTTTTAAATTACTACCCACATGTTCTGTGAATGCACATTATGTGTCTTTGATATAGTGAATTTCATTGTCTTCTGCATGTCGTTGATCATTGCTGATTCTTCCGCCTCTAGGGGCAGTTTCCCAGCCCAAGGGCAAGAAAGTGCCCTGAATCTCTGTCCGCTCCTCCGCTTTCTCTGAGAAAGCCGTTGGCAGAATGAGTGTGACCTTTTATGCCGGAAGTCTTCAGCCCGCCAATGCTGATTATTAATCAAAATGTAACAGTGGCGGATTTCTAACTCAGGTCCGAGAACGTTTCGATTATGCAGGAAGGACGGTAACCCACGGGTACTGCGGACTTATGCTCCTTTATTTAAATATCAGAGCAGTACATTCGCAGCTGTACATTACTTTTCTGCCTTAATCACTTACCTTCATAACAACAAACAACGTAACCGTACGCAGTTTGCTGATCAGTATTGATGACCTTGTTACGTCTTGCGCGTAATGGCGTGTTCCATTGACGAAGTAAATGCAGTCAGCATTATGGTCATTCAGCAGGAGTGTGAATATTTTCTATCATCAAGTAACATTATTTACTGCAAAGCTTCTCTATTTCCATTTATCAATATTATGATCAAAATTTGTTAACTCAGTTACTTCTGCCGAAGAAAGTAACCAAGTACAAATAAAGTGGGACATGGAGAATATTAATGTTACTGGGTGTGAATCCAATACGCAGTTTCAATCAATTATGCAAACAGCTGCCAGTAATGAGCCAATCACGAACGCAATGGTTCGACCATCAGACAATGTTGCATCCCCGGCCGTACAAGCTTCTACTGAACTCGATATTCGACAACTGGTTGAAATGGCTCTGAGCACTATCGGTATTAACATCTGTGGTCATCAGTCCCCTAGAACTTAGAACTACTTAAACCTAACTAACCTAAGGACATCACACACATCCATGCCCGAGGCAGGATTCGAACCTGCGACTGTAGCAGTCCCGCGGTTCCGGACTGAGCGCCTAGAACCGCTAGACCACCGCGGCCGGCATCTAATTGGCAGTATACTTTAGTAATATGCCCTAGAGGTAGAGCAAGTATCCTAAGAGGATAAAAATTTGAAGCTACAACGCCACCAAATGAGAATCTTGCTCCTGAGAACTATGGACCGAATTCACCCAAAAAAAAAGAAAGAACGGAAACTACTTCCATCCAGAATACAGTGGTAATCGGAAGAGACGAGGTAACTGGTACAGGAAAGGCCAATGGCAGTAGTCTCCCACCAAACAATAATAGCGTTCCTGGGAACCCGACTTCCTATTATAACAACAGTAACTACCACACTAGAGCTTGTGAAAAAGCCTCAGTCATCAAATGACTGCCGTAAAATTAGATTCGGTTTCGTCTTGCACCCCGGCGATGACAACGAATCATGAAGGTATTGTATTCTCATTAAGATACAACGAAAACGTGGATCTTTGTGACGAGTTAACTAAAGAAGACACGAAATACCATGACCACCAGAATAAAGAAATTGATATAGGTCACAGCAGAAGCTGTCATGGGTGGTGCACCAACCACATTTCTTACAGATATGGGGGCAGGAATATGTGCTGTATCATACGAGTTATATAAGAGGATGAGAGGTTTAAGCCTCATTCCATATTTCCTTACCCATAAATGCCGAAACGTGAGTGCAGTTAGCGTTGAGTCACGTGGAGTTAGGATGCAAGTTTTATCGCAATGAAGCTGAGAAATTGAGTGACAGAGTTCTCATTAATGACTGCCTGATAGGCATAGATTTTATGAGAGAAACGATAATCGATTTCTCCTTAGGTAAATGTTTCTTGACGCACAATGGCGAAATGATTGTAGTAATTCTGGACAGGGAACCATAAATGACGGCAAATACTTCCTGGGCTATCATATACATTTCTTCAGCAGTAGTTTCGCCTACACAGTTAACCACCCCATAGCAAAAGATATCAGACTCACAGGAATTGATAGGTGATAAAGCAGGTGCTCTATTGCAATTACAAAGGAACGATCAAAGTTACAAGTAAAACGACTCTATCCTGATAATATTAGTGGAATCAAGAATTTTCCATATACGTACACCAAGAAGGAGCAAAAGAATTTTTCCATCTCTTTTCTTTCTTTCGGCGATTCGTACCTGAAGAATTACAGTACTAAACAGCTCAGAATTACTATGTTTACTTAAGAAGAACTGTTTATCGTTTTGGACACAGGAAGAAACGAATTAGTTCAACACCGTCAAAGAAGCACAAGTTAGTTCAATTTATCTTGATATGAACAAAGATATTTGTGTAGCTACAAATGCCTCATACAGGCGTTTGGGCTCGTGTGTGTTACAAACTGGTAAAGAACATGGTAAATATAAAGCAAAAAATGATGAGTTTTGCGAGTAGAAAACCCACTGTATGAGAACTTTCTGATTTAGCGACGGCATTGGAGACATTAGCAATCGTGTGGGCATCCACAGAAATCACTTATCACATTTACGGTAAAAAAATTGGTTCATACCAGTTACCAAGACCTGAGTTTCTTTATGTCGGGCAGATTATTACACCCATGTCTAGCGTATGAGGCATTGTTCTTACAAGAATAGTCATTTGGCATATTGCGTGTAGTAGGAAAACAAAATAGTGCAGATGATGCATTGTGTATACTGCCACAAGCTCTAACCGGAAATGCAGAAACACTGAATAAGTAAAAGACTGTCGCATCTCATTAATGAAAGGCAAGGCTATACCTACATGTGCAGCAAAATGGAAGAACTACAAGAAACAGATTAACATTGGCACACAGTAGGAATAAGCTAAGACAGGATAACGGAAGAGTTTCGGAACGATGTTACACCCTACACATTAACGTAATGTTCTATAGAAAGCACCTAAACACAAACTCTTCGTGTGTACGCAAATCATCTGAAAGCGTCGACAAACGAATTTGGTATACACAGCACACCTGAGAAGGCAATGGTACCACAAAATGAATGAGGAAACGTAACCTCTTTTTCTACTTTCCCAATATGCGACGAAAAGTATATCAATCACTAAGCACTTGTGTCATATGTCAGTGAACGAAATTCATCAACAACCCTCTAAGACTGAACTCCGCTCTATTTAGCCTAGTAAACCACTTGGAATCGTAGCTGTTGATACTGCTGACTCATACCCTACCGCCCCTGGAGGTATCAGATTTGTGACTGCTTGTATGACATTTTTTTCCAAAGTGTAATGTTTTATGCTGCTAAGGCAGCTACTATAGAAATGATTGTCAAAAGAATTTCAGATGATTATAATTCCACAGTGGAAAAACCCAAAACGTTGCTAATGGACAATGTACCTTATTCACTGGCTAAAACGGAGAAAGTTTCTGCAAGAAAATGGCATACAAATAATTTTAATACAATTCTTTAACCCTGAAGAAAATCCTTATCTCTGAAATAAAGGGGACCAAACGCGCATATACACACAACTAGCACAATAGGTGCAGTGTCTTGATTTGTTATGAGCAGATAGTGAGCCATCTTGCTATTTATGAGGCACAATACACTACAGCCGTCTTGATGTCGAATGTCAAAGAAAGCAATGAATTGGTAGATATTCCTCCAAAATTTCCGAGACAAGCAGGAATCCTATGAGGGAAAGGTAAGATACGTGTTAGTTACACTCAATCGTCAAGAGAAAGTTAGAAAACGGCAGTATGACAAGAATCTCAGAAGCACGCAAAATCATAAAGAAGGAAATTGTGTTTTACTCGCAATTCAGCTAAAATCTTCACAGCTCAAACGAAGAACAGCAAGTGGGCACTGCAATAAGAAGGAGCATAAATCAACACACGCATTATACACCCAGACTGTAATTTGCTCATAAATCCTAGAGCCAAAAAGATTCGAGATCAGAATACACACAAAGATTCGAAGAAGATTCGATGTAAGCAAAACCAGTAAATGAAAGTTATGAAAAGGAACTACCAATTACGACAATATTCATAATAATCGTGAAATCGTAACAATCGCCGAATGAACTAAAACACATGAAACATCACGTATCCGGTCTGTGTTCGGGATGAACATTATATTTGCAGCAGATGTACGTAACAGAAACAGAGGTTTCACCAGCGGCAACTGTACTTCTCGACTCGTATAAGTACAAGGAAGGAAGTACAAAAATGTTCATTGAAATTCAGGAACGCGAAAGTACAAAACACTTTTAAATGAAAGAAATAGGAAATTCAGGGCAGCTAAGGTGAAATAGCTGCCTGAAAAATGTGAAGAAACCGAAAAAGAAATGTTTATCGGAAGAACTGACTCAGCATAAAAGAAAGTCGAAACAGCCGTCGGTGAAATTAAAAGATATGGCGTTAACAAGAGTGCAATGGGAGTCTCTCTGTAAAATGCAGAGAAGAGAGCGGACAGGAAGAGCACATTGAAGACCTCTATGAAGGGAAAGACCTGTCTGATGTTATATAAGAAGAAACAGGAGTCAGTAGAGAAGAGACGGAGGATTCAGTATTAGAAGCAGAATTCAAAAGAGCTTTCGAAGACTTAAGATCAAATAAGGCAGAAGGGATGGATAACATGCCATCAGAATTTCTAAAATCAGCGGGGGAATTGGCAACAAAACGTCTGTACACCTTGTTTTGTAGAATGCAAGAGTCTGGTGATGTACCATCTAACTTTCGATCAATATCGTCTACACTATTCCGTAGACCCAATAGTTGACAAGTGGGAGAATTATAGCTCAATCAGCTTAACAGCTTATTTGTCCTAGTTCTGACGAGAATAATATATAGGAGAATGGGAAAAATGAAGGATGTGATAGATGACCATCAGTTTGGCTTTAGGAACTCTGACATTGCAGTTGGTAATGGAGGCAAGGCTATTGAAAAATCATTCGTAGGATTTCTCGATCAGAGAAAAGCGTTCGACGATGTCGGATGGTGCTATATATTCCAAATTCTCAGAAAAATTGGGGTAAGACACTGGGAAAGACACTGATATAGAATATGTGCAAGAGCCAAGAGGGAACAATTGGCGTAGTGAATCAGGAATGCAGTACTCGGATTAAAAGGATTATATGACACGGATATAGTCTTTCGCCACTTCTGATCAATCTATATATATCGGAGAAGCAATGATGGACATAAAGGAAAAGTTCAAGAGTGGAATTAAAATTCAAGATGAAAAGATATCACCAATGGTAAGATTCGCTGATGACATTGCTGTCCTCAGTGACAGTGGAGAAGTATTATAGGATCTGCTAAATGGAGTGGACAGTCTAATGAGAACAGGATATGGATTGAAAGTAAATCAAGGAAAGACAAAAGTAATGAGAAGTAGCAGAAATGAGAACAGCGAGACATTTAACATCACCATTGACGGTCGCGAAGTAGATGAAGCTAAAAAATTCTGCTACCTTGGCACCAAAATAACCCATTACGGACGGAGCAAGGTCGGCGTCAAAAGCAGACCAGCACTGGCAAAAATGGCTTTCACGGCCAGGAGGAATGTACCAGTATATGGGGAAGAAATTTATGAATATGAATGGTAGTGCAACATGGACTGTGGGAAACCATAACAGAAGAGTATCGAAGTATTTGAGATGTTGTGCAATAGAAAAATGTTGGTAATTGGGTAGACTGATGAGGTAAGACTTGATTAAGTTCTACGGCGAATTTAAGAGGAAAGGGATGTACGGGAAACACTAACAGGAAGAAGGGACGGGATGCTAGAATGTAACTTCTCTAGTGGTGGAGGGAGCTATAGAGTGTAAGAAATGCTGAGGAAGACAGAGATTGGAATACATACAATAAATAATTGAGGACGTAGTTTGCAAATGCTACTCTGAGATGAAGAAGTTGGAACAGGATAGGGATTCGTGACCGGACACATGAAACAAGTCAGAAGGCTGACAAACCAAAAAATTAAAAAGTACACATGTATTAATTTGAAGAAGAACCAACTCATTTTGTCCTATTGTTTTTCCATGTTTATTACGTTGCTAAAAATTTCCACTCGTATTTGTATAGAAGTGTATAACAAACTTTCAAATTGCTGAAGATCCAGTACACTCGATATATTTTGATACTATGAAATTTTAATTGTGGCGAGAGTAAAAGATGACCATAAACCTATAAATCTGAGTGTTTAGTAAAATGCCAGAAATGATCTCCTGTCAAAGAATGAAAACATTTGTACAGATACACTGCACTGTGTACTACGTGTCATGTGAACATAATGTGATCACGTGTAAACATGTAATGTACAAACCAGATGAAAAAGTGAAAATGAGTAGTACACTCAGACAAAATAAAACTAAGCTACATGAATGGTAGTATACTGCTTATTCGAATCTTGAGGCTAGAGATCTTCGCCTGTTCTCCTTTTTGCGTGAGCGTAGCTTGCTTGGTATGCAATTGAATCATCTCTAATATTTTGTACTTAGCTATTTTGAATCTATGTACCTTAAGTGTAGATGTATTGTAGTGATTTTCTCTGACCTCACTTTATGTGTATATCAGTAAATCCTACAATGAATACCAAAATAAACTGGTACTCCATCTTAATATCGTGTAGGGCCCCTGCGAGGATGCAGAAGTTCTTCAACAAACGTGGCATGAACTCTTTAATGTCTGAAGCAGTTCTGTAGGGAACTGTCCCTGGGAATCTTGCACGGCTGTCCAGAAACCCGTAGGATTACGAGGAGTTGGAGATCTCTTTAGAACAGCACGTTACAAGGCATCCCAGACATGCTCAATAATGTTCATGCCTGGGGAGTTTTGTGGCCAGCAGAAGTGTTTAAACTCAGAAAAAAGTGTTGCTGAGGACACTCTGGAGCAATTCTGTACGTGTGGTGTGTCACATTTTCCTGCTGGAATTTCTCTAGTCGGTCGAATTACTCAATGGACATGAATGGACGCAGGATAAGACAGGATGCTTACGTAAGTGTCATCTGTCAGAGTCGTATCTAGACGTAACACTGGTCCCACTTCACTCTAACTGCACACGCCCCACATCATTATAGAGCCTCCACCAGCTTGAATAGTCAGCAGCTGACTTGCAGCATCCATGGATTCATGAGGTTGTCTTCACATCCGTACACGCCCATCCCCTCGATACAAGTCGAAACGAGACTCGTCCGACCTCGCAACGTGTTTCCAGTTATCAACAGTTCTATGTTGGTGTTGACGGGCCCAGGCGACGCGTAAAGTTTTGTGATATGCAATTATCAAGGGTACACGAGTGAGTATTCGGCTCCGAAGGCCCATATCGATAATGTTTCGTAGAATGGTTCGCTCGCTGCCATTTGTTGATGGCCCAGCAGTGAAATCGGCAGCAGTTTGCGGAAGGCTTGCACTTCTGTCACGTTGAACGATTCGCTTCAATCGTCGTTGGTAACGCTCTTGCAGGATCTTTTTCCGGCTGTAGCGACGTCAAGGATTTGATGTATTTCCGGATTTCTGATATTCACGGTACACTCCTGTAATGGTCATACCGGAAAATCCACACTTCGTCGCTACCTCAGAGATGCTGTGCCTCATCGCTCGAGCGCCGATCATAACAGCACGTCCAAACGCACTTAAAGCTTGATAACGTTCCATTGTAGCAGCAGTAACCAACCTAACAACTGCGCCAGACACTTTATGCCTTATATAGGCTTTGCCGACTGCAGCACCGTATCCTGCAGGTTTACATAACTCTGTATTTGAATAAGTGTGTCTACACCAATTTCTTTGGCACTTCGGTTCAAAAAATGGCTCTGAGCACAATGGGACTCAACTGCTGTGGTCATCAGGTCCCTAGAACTTAGAACTACTTAAACCTAACTAACCTATGGACATCACACAGACCCACGCCCGAGGCAGGATTCGAACCTGCGACCCTAGCAGCAGCGCGGCTCCGGACTGGAGCGCCTAGAACCGCACGGCCACCGAGGCCGGCAGGCACTTCGGTGAATGAAGAGATTCTAAAAGTGTATTTTAAAATGCTGCTAAAGCGTTTAGTAAAATTTGTAAAAATATTTGACTGGTTCACGAAATTTTAGTAGCTAAAAAATGACACGAAACGACCGTTTGGCACCGTTGACCGTAAGGCACTGAACAGGGACGTTCGGCAGCCGGGTGCAAGTCTTATTTTCAGTGACTCCACCCTAGGCGACTTGCGCGTCGATGATGATAAGATGATGACAAGGACAACACTACACTCAGTCCACTGGCAGAGAAAGTCTCCAACCTGTCCAGGAATCGAATCCGGTAGCGCTGCATGGGAGACAAGCACGTTACCACTCAGCTACGCCACTGAATATTTAGTACGTAAGAGGACTTGGACAAAGAATCCGTGAATATCAAAGCCCGTAGTAAATAAGAAACCTCTTACGGAAGGACGTGGCCGTAGCAAATGTATGAACTTACCTCGCGGCAAACCTGAACATGTTTCCTCCAAGAAGGCGTGTTTCCGAAGTAGTGCTGGTGGGTTCCTCTGCACAGGAACCCAAAACGCATCTCCAACACCAAAATTTGTTAAGAAAACTTCGCACCACGTAAGCATGGTTGCCGCATCCAACGGTCATGTGTGAACTAAGCCGCAGGCGCACCTGCAGTAAAACGTGATTGTAGCTGAATGGTCTCGCGGTGCACGTTATTGAACATTCAAATGTACACGTTGACACTCATATATATTCGTGTGAACTTATAAACTTTTCCGTAGATAAGCAGCGAACTATAACGGTAAAGAAAAAGAAAAACGAACGTTCAACTTCGTCTGAATTGGGCGAAGTCAAAGATTCTCCATCTCAGTAAAATCAGATGAAAGGCATAATTTCTAGTGTACATAGTATGAATATTCTGAACTTGTGTTACTATTAGTCATTACAAAAGAAAACCCAATTTTATGTATTGTGTATGTATTTATCTACGTATTTTAAGTCCATATACACCGTAGTAGTTTATCTTATTCACGAGACCGATGGCACAGTATAGAGGTTTCATTAATGCAGAAGCTTCGGCATTGCTACATTGCGTTGACATTGGGGTTAGGAGCAATAGGACAGCGCTGTGCACATAGGCAGTGGGGTGTCCTTAGGAAGACAGTACCGGCCAGCCTGTCGCCGCCTGTGACGTTATGCAACCCGCACGTATCATAAACTCTCCACTGGACCTGAGACAACATTGCGTCTACGCAGGGCGAAAAGTGTATGAAATCTACTATCACCCCCAGAACAATAGTGTTGCTCATACGTCATACTGACCTGTACATATTAAGAAGCCAGTGCCAGGAACTTGTCCTCTAATAGTCATTCATTTATTGGTCTGTTTTTGTCGAACATGTACAAAAGTATACATCAATGTTTTACTTTTCTATGGTTTGAACAGCTACTCACAATAAAGCAAGAAACTGCTTCCTAATTATTCAGAGGGCTTTGTGATAAAAGTTTCTAAAAACGATTTTTGTGTGCAATTTTTTGTGTAACTATTCTGGACCAAAGAGTTGATGTGCTAACATTTACATTATCTGTAAAAACAAACGACGGCACGTCATTTAGTTTTTCCGAGCGCAGCTAGGAGATTCCCGGCTTTTCACTTTTGTATTTTGCCATCCTGATCTCCCCATGTGAGCATCGTCCCTCTGCAGCTCTGGATAATGCCAAATATATTCAGCTAATCCTCAATGAAAATGTGTTCTAATACATTGTTGCCAAACCAGCCCTAATATTCATGGTAACTACCATATTACTAATAGTTTCATTTTTCGGCCTTTGGTGGCTGAGACGCAAAATTTCGACGTGGGCGTGAATTTATTACAAATTTTCAACATCTCTTTTTCGCTTATTGTACAAGCAGCACCTGCAGTCATTCGAAGAAGAAGTCCTAGAATTTTAGCTAATTCAAAGCGCCAAGTTATTACCAAATCGTGATACCCAATTTACATTTCAGACATTTCATCGGTCCACATATTCAGTTGCGTTGCTCGCAACACCAGTTTTGAGCAATTACGTCGTGCATTATTAAACAGTTTCGGAAGATATTCTGTATAGACAGATCTTTGTCAACTTCCGTGAACCATTTCACGAATTCCGACACTATGGGTATTGCCAATTGTAACTTACTTAGTTTCATACTCGAAGAAAGACCGTTCACGGACGTATATTGATCGTAATATTCTAGCACTTTGCAACCACACTAGGACGACGTGGAATATCTATCTGAAGAAAGAAATGTAGTAGTCCTAGACTGTTTTAGCGTAAAAGAATTTGTCTTTAAAGTGGGAATTACCTTGCAGATCTGTCTGTTACATCTGCTCATGCACAGTGCCGCTTTTAAACCGAAATGGCAAACGGTCCCGGAAACAGCTCACAAAATAGATGCAAGTTTGGTAGGGTCCCCAAAACGCTTAGGAAACTATACTTTCAATTCTTTCAAGATCACAATGAACATTTGAAACCTCGCATTTTGTTTAACGCCAATGTGCTTAGAGAACTGGACTCTGTTTGTCCTACTGTGTACATTATACAAAGGCACTGTCTTTTTAAATACATCCCCATCAGTTCAGAAAGGAGTTGTTGCTCACCTTCCAATGTCTGAAAGTGCTACTGTGAGTAGTGTCCAGTCAAGTCCAACGAAACTGCGAGGTGGCTTGTCTATTCAGGGTGTTCCGATTTCATTCATGTATATCTTTCCATTATAAGCTGAACAACGACGAGTTTGAAATCGAAAAATCGTTCCAGTGTTGGCCCTTAACTTAACCAACGTACTTTTCAATAATGTATGAAGTATTCATACTCTTAGTTCAGTTCCATCTAAAATTGTTGCTAGTGACAGTGAAATAATGCGTGTGAGTACAGAAATTCTACTATTCGTCTCACCAATTTCTTCACGTGCTGTATGCTTGTAAATTTAGCCCACAAAGAAATGCTTCTCGATGTGCAGAAGAAGGGAACCCATTTGTCGATCTTTGTAACTTTTTTGCTCTATGGCCGTCAACTAAATCCTTAAATCTTTCCTGCATAGTTTACATAACAAATTTGTAATAACTGTTCTTATTTTGAGAATTCTCATCCCTCTCTTCTTCGATTCCCTTTCATTTTCAAAGACTTGTGATGATGGATTGCTAGACTTCATCTTTTTTGCGCAAACAGCCGCGGGACCCATGTACTTTACGTCCTTCTTACCATGGAAAAACAGTGAATGATAAACAACTCTGACAACACGAGGCGTGCCGACCGAAAACTGCCGCACCGCAACGCTAAATAAAATATCACGCTGTACGGAGTACTTCATGGAAGGATCGAACGAAGCCAAGGCAGTGCGACCTTGACCCACACAGACTCAAAGGAAGGCCTCAGCGCTTGTTCGTGACGTCACGTCAGCTAGGCATGGCGAACGCCAGGAGTGTTGCAGGCAGAAACGCCTGGGCGTGCTTATCACTATAAATCTCTTATTTTTGGGCAAAATGTTTGGTATTGTTTTGGATTCTCCACTTTTATTGAGATGAAAGATTTTCTTACTATCGTAAAGCTACAAATGAAGATCATAGTTCTGTGTTACTGAATCCTGTCGAAACAAATGAGAAGATGCTTTGCCCCATCGCAAGCTTCGGAAATTTTACTTGATCCATTTTGCTATCGAAACTTACCCCAACCCCCTCACAATGAACTCGTTTCATTTATTTATTTATTTATTTTCGTTCGACATCGTCACTGGAAATGTGAACTAATTTACATGTGTAAATGTACAACTTTTGCCAGACATTACATTACAGTCGTTTTTAACTAAAGGAATTCTAAACAGGAAACAAAATAGCTTCATACATCGAAAATACTGCAGAGCTTAAACTTTTTTAAACATGCACATTAGAAAAGATAAATATTCCCCTCTTGCAACTGAAAGGAGAAACTTTATAAGATAAAAAAATTTTATTTCATAAAACAAGTATCTCCCTTTTGCCTCTTCTTTTGTCCCCCACCCCCTCCCCCAACGTTTACAATCGCAAGATATTTCATTAACATTCAGTGCTCCTCACACCATAGTCAACCAAGATACCTAAAGAAGAGCACAAATATGTTCACAGTTTCTTGTAAAAGCAACCCAGTACAAACGTAACTTCCTCAGATTTAGAAATAAGGTAAAGAGGCACGAATTCTGTTGCTACTGGACCATGAGGTTATTTTGGTATGTCAATCCTTAAAACAGGGGGAAATTTAAGTTCAGGACTACGCTATTTGTTAAGTAGTGTAATGAATTGCACAATTAATTGATTGCAGAAATCGCTGAGAACAATACGTGTTGCTCAACTACCGCCAGTAGTTTCACATTTTCGTGTGTGAGAGAGGAAGAGAACACCATTATGAGTATGCCTGCAACAGATCTGGTGTTCGCCGTGCCTAGCTGACGTGATGTGACGAACAAGCGCCGAGGCCTTCCTTTAAGTCGGTGTTGCCTTGACCCGCACATCAGCACTTGTAAAGTGTGTCACGCCGTGACCGGTCCTGGTGTAGAGAGCCCATGTAGCTCATGTAAGGTAAAGCAAGTACAGGTGCCCGTGGAGTGTTGTATATGTTACTGTTGCATTACTGTTTTTGTGTTGGTTTTGAATCATTAAGTATCAGTTGCGAGAATGAGTAACTGTGAGGCAATGTCGAAATCAAATCCACAAAATGTCACCAGAGAAAAGGCTATAGAATCATTGGTGACTCAGGTAGTTCAGTTAAGGGCGTTTTCAGTTTTCGTATAATAAACTAGAGGAGAAAAATTAGGAGATGTTAAAGTAAAATGTTCTATTAAAATCTAATGTTGGGTCCCTGTTTGCATTTATTCAGTATTTCGGGTCATCAGCTGACATGGGAGCTTATTACAGAGTTTATTACACCTGACATAGGAGGTTATTACATGGGAGGTTATTAAAGACAGCGAGATTGTGTTTAACAGGAGCAGCGAAGTCGCCTTTGTGGTGCACAGAGGCGCAGCACACTTCAGAAACTTCTGATCAGCACAGATGAGGATTAAGACAAAGATATAGGAGATAGCACGGTTTTTCTGTGATTAGTTGAGTATAGTTTCCAAAAGACGTGATGAAGCCGTAGAAGACATTGCAGATCGACTTAGGGAACTTAATGTACATAATTATGAGTTATTAGAGACTTGGGAGTTATACGAAGTGTTGCTGCAGGAAGCTGCGCAACGTATGGTTGATGAACTCCTAAATGGTTTAGCACCAGAGACGACTAGACGGGGTGCACTGTGGTGCCTAAATATCTTCCTGCTGAGGTTGGGTTAACACTGGAGTAAGAGGACACTGATGTATCACAACTTGAGAGGGATTAGAGATATGTGCGCATGTTGAATGTAAAATAAGTTAATGGTGGTGTAAAGGGTATGTGCAGACACAGTACTACCAACAGTTGAGGGGTACTAAGGATGGTGTGGACTCCCAGTAATTTGATAGGGTTAGTATTAATGGTAGTCCAGAGTAAGAGGTACCTGTCAAACTTAAGTGCGAACCCCAGAGCCAGTGGATGGAGTTCACAATTAAGATAAATGCAACAAAGACGAGTGCAGAGGCTCAGTGTGCCATAGTGAAAGTGATAGCTGTTGTACTGGACAAAGGGGCAACATCTTGCCGCAACTGATTTTCGATCATGTATTGTGGAGCTTAAGGGAAGTCATTCCAGCTAGAGGAAGCTGTTGTCAAAGTTGATCTGTTTCGAGGAGCATCTAGTGCACACGACAATCCCGTTAAACGAGGGACAGTGCCATGAACGCTTAATTCACAAACCTGTGTCTTGAGTGGGAGCCGAAACTCGCTTTCGGTGAATGTGGAACCTGACTTACCAAGAGATACGTGGCGTTTAGTTGAATCACTGGAGGCTAGTAAGGTAAGGGCTGCAGATGTTGTTTGGTGAGACGTGTTGTACGTAAACAAGAGAGGGATGGAGGAAAGGTAATAACCATTAACGTGGTTAATCTGGCGAAGTTGTTAAAGGAGACATTATTAGCACAATGCAGTTTCTGGAAGTAGAAGGTTTCCATACTGGAAGTGTAGGGTCTAAGAGGGTTAGAATGCGGATAGGACGGAATTTCTAGATATGATTTTCCGCAATGGCTCTTGCCTGTTACACGACTAACACAACACGGGATTCTGACAGTAAATGAAATACTGGTGTACTGAAGACCAAACAGAATGTCACAATTCCCACGAACAAATTTGGAGGAATCTATTAATCAACAAATCAATAATTGGCTGACGATATAACGGAACAAAATAACAATCTCGGCGGAATGGGGCGGTGGACCTGGGAAGGGGGGGGGGGGGGGGCAGGGAATTGTAATTATAAAAAAGAAGTCTGTCGACGATTCGATGATATATCTATTGCGACTACAGCAATTTAAATAGTAAAAGTATGCCAGATGCCTACCCAATTTCTAACTTCATAGAAACGACTGATAATCTTGGAGAATTCTGGTACTTCTCGATGATGGACTTGAAAAGTGGACACTATCTGTTAGAAGTAGTCTACAGGATAGAGTGAGAACTACATTTCCATCACCTTGGTGACAATGACAGTGTAGAAGGATGCAATTTGGGTTAATAAAAGGAACCCGCAACGTTCTGACGTTTTTTTGATCGGGTGCTAAAAGGATAAAAACCGCATCAGTGCCTAGTGTATCTCAATGACCTAATCGTCTTTTTGAGAGAAATACAGGAGCATAAGCAATGACTAATGGAACTATTCAAGCAATTATGGGCAGCTCATTTGACACTAAGTACTGAGAAGTGTCACTTTGACTAGAACAAATCCTCTATTTAGACCAAACTATTAATAACGATGCTATAATGACTGATCGGAGATTAGTGCAAGCAGTGTAAGATTTTCCAGCACTGGGAACAAACAAGGAGTTGCATTCTTATGTCAATCGCAAATTTTTATCGAAAGTTTGTGAATCGGTTTGCAGATATTGCAAGATCAGAACGCTTATGAAGTTTTTAGAGAAGGGTGTTAAGTTGGCCCGAGCGTATTTTAGGAAGTGTTTGTCGAATTAAAACGTATGTTAACGTTGAGTCCAGTGTCTTTCCTTTCTCTGGAATCTCCGAAAGAATTTATATCGTCTTGTCATGAGTTTAACAAAGGTCTTGGGTGCGCTCTGATGCAAAAGGTCCATGAGGAAGAATATTATATTGCTTGTCATCAAGACAGCTGAATGCGGCAAAGAAGAATTATTCTACAATGGAGAAAGAGATGTTTCTCTTGCTGTACAGAGTAACACACTACCAGTCTGTATAAAAGAAAGTTTAAGGTAGATATGGCCCACGCTGCTTTGAAGTTTTTACGAGGTTTGTAGGCCATGTAGACTGACGAGATGGGCATTAAAAATCATTGAATCTGAGTACGAAGTAGTCTATAAACCAACGAAAAAGCACATCGATCTGCATGGGTTAAGCAGGAAAGAAGCAACATTTCAAGCACATGGTATGGACGTAATTGAATAACAAACAGCACGGAGCACTGATGGGGAATGTAAACAGTACATCTAGCAACAGAAGTTTAGCATACATGATGGATTGTTGTGTAAAGAAACAAAATCAATACCATAGGTGATTGAGCCACCAGAGCTGAAGCTTCGTCTTATCAGGCCATGAGGAATGCAGGATGACGAATCAGAAAAAAGTACTGGTGGCAAGGAAGGAAGAATAAAGAGGATTAGTACGTTAGAATTTCTGTAGAATGTGAGTAGCACGCAGATTTTAATCAGAGACAGGTAGTAGTTCAGAGGTTGCCAGAAGCAACAGAATCTTTTAGTATTATTGTCGTGTAATGGGTTAGGACCATTTAACCAAAAACAGGAGGTAATTGTTCTGTGTTGGACCACTTTTCTCTGCCGATGCCGGACCAACAGGAATTCACAGTAGTTAACAGGTGGATATTGAAGTTTGGAGTACCGGAGAAAATAGGTACAGTCCAAGGGACGATTTTCTTGTCAGATCTGATGAAAGCGGTGCATCGTTTATTGAAAGTAAAAAAAGTTAAGAATTAGTTAACTCCATCCTCAGTAAAACGGAAGGATGGAATGCGTTCATCTGACAGATGCATTGTTATTATGTGAACACACAAAATTCGATTTGGAAAACGAAATTATCCTTCATAGTGAGTGTGTGTAACTCCAAAGTGAAAACTAGCAAAGGGGTGTCACCACTCTAGTTGATGCCGTCGCCATTCGACATGATTGGAAAGGGGGCGCGAATTAAATACAAAAGAATGGAAGAAGGTCCAGCAGGCAAAAAGTAAGGCATGAAAGAGGAAGAACAGGCAGTAAAGCGAGTGGGAACTTTTCTCACTGTAAAGCAGGCCAATGAACGATGTTTTTGTGTCCATATACTCCGAAGGGAGAAACGAAACGTTTTTCTGCACCGACGATAGTATAAAGTAATCGAAACCACATCTACGAAGCATTTGACATCGTCCGGCATTGCCGTTTAATAAAAAAATCGAGCTTACGGAGTATCGGAGCAGACCTGCGATTAGATTCAAGACATTCTTGCACATAGAACTCCATACTTCCCTCTTAACGGAATAAAATCGACAGATACAAGGGTAATATACGGAGTACCACAGGGAAGTGTGAGAGGGTCATTGCTGTTTACAATATATATAAATGATCTAGTAGAAAGCGTCGGTTGCTCTTTAAGGCTATTCGCAGATGATATAGTTGTCTATACCAAAGTCGCAACGTTAGAAGATAGTAAGCATTGTCAGAACGACCAGCAGAGAACTGATGACAGGTGCAGGCTCTGGCAGTCGACCCTGAAGATAAAAAATGTAACATATTGTGCATCCTTAGGAAAAACATCTACTACTGTACAGCTACACTGTTGGTGACAGTGGAGACAGTGTCTGAGGTAAAATATCTAGGCGTAACTATCAGAGCAACCTTAAGTGGAATGACGATATGAAGCAGATAGTGGGAAAAGCAGACACCAGACTCAGATTCATCGGAAGAATCTTAAGGAAATGTAACTCATCATCCACGAAAGATGTGGCTTACAAGGCACTAGTTCGCCCGAATCTTCAGTATTGTTCATCTATCAAAGATCCCTTTCAAATAGGACTAATAGAGGAGATAGAGAAGATCCTACGAAGATGAGGCTCGTTTCGTCACGGTATCGTTTAGCTGGCGAGAGAGCGTTACAAGAGAGTCAATGTGCATAACGGAGGGATTCAGTACTGAAACTTTGGCACAGCACTTTTCAGAAGCCGGCCGGGGTGGCGAGTGGTTCTAGGTGCTGTGTCTGGAACTACTAGACCGCTCCGATCGCAAGTTCGAATCCTGCCTTTGGCATGGATGTGTGTGGTGACCTTAGGTTAGTCAGGTTTAAGTAGTTCTAAGTTGTAGGGGACTGATGACCTCAGAAGTTATGTCCCATAGTGCTCTGAGCCATTTTTGAACTTTTCAGGGAGAGTCGGACAACATATTACTTCCCCCACATACATGTCACGTATTGACTACGAGGAGAAAATTCGAGAAATTAGAGCCAATACAGAGGCTTACCGACAATCATTCTTCCTACGCATATTCGTGTGCGCACACGGTGGGAGGGATCATATACACTACTGGCCATTAAAATTGCTACACCACGAACATGACGTGGTACAGACGCGAAATGTAACCGACAGGAAGAAGAAGCTGTGTTATGCAAATGATTATCCTTTCAGAGCATTCACACAAGGTGGGCGCCGGTGGTGACACCTACAACGTGCTGACATGAGAAAAGTTTCCAACCGATGATCATACACAAACAGCAGTTGACGGCGTTGCCTGGTGAAACGTTGTTGTGATGCCTCGCGTGAGGAGAAATGCGTACCATCACGTTTCCGACTTTGATAAAGGTCGGATTGTAGCCTATCGCGATTGCGGTTTATCGTATCGCGACATTGCTGCTCGCGTTGTTCGAGATCCAATGACTGTTAGCAGAATATGGAATCCGTGGGTTCAGGAGGGTAATACGGAACGCCATGGTGTATCCCAACGGCCTCGTGTCACTAGCAGTCGAAATGACAGACATCTTATCCGCATGGCTGTAACGGATCGTGTAGCCACGTCTCGATCCCTGAGTCAACAGATGGAGACGTTTGCAAGCCAACAACCATCTGCACGAACAGTTCGACGACGTTTGCAGCAGCATGGACTATCAGCTCGGAGACCACGGCTACGGTTACCCTTGACGCTGCATCACAGACAGGAGGGCCAGCGATGGTGTACTCAACGACGAACCTGGGTGCACGAATGGCGAAATGTAATTTTTTCGGATGAATCTAGGTTCTGATTACAGCATCATGATGGTCGCATCCGTGTTTGGCGACATCGTGGTGAGCGCACATTGGAAACGTGTATTCGTCATCACCATTCTGGCGTATCACACGGCGTGATGGTATGGCGTGCCATTGGTTACACGTCTCGGTCACCTCTTGTTCGCATTGATGGGAATTTGTACATTGGACGTTACATTTCAGATGTGTTACGACCCGTGGCTCTACCCTCCATTCGATCCATGTGAAACTTTACATTTCAGTAGGATAATGCACGGCCGCATGTTGCAGGTCCTGTACGGGCCTTTCTGGATACAGAAAATGTTTTACTGTTTTCCTGGCCAGCATATTCTCCAGATATCTCACCAAATGAAACCGTCTGGTCAATAGTGGCCGGGCAACACCAGTCACCAATCTTGATGAACGGTGGTATCGTGTTGAAGCTGCATTGGCAGCTGTACCTGTACACGCCATCCAAGCTCTGTTTGACTCAATGCCCACGCTTATCAAGGCCGTTATTACGGCCAGAGGTGGTTGTTCTGGGTACTGATTCCTCAGGAACTATGCACCCAAATTGCGTGAAAATGTAGTCACATGTCAGTTCTAGTATACTACATTTGTCCAATGAATACTCGTTTATCATCTGCATTTCTTCTTGGTGTAGCAATTTTGATGCCCAGTAGTGTAGTAGTACCGAAAGTACCCTCCGCCACACACCATTAGGTGGTTTGCGGTGTATAATGTAGATGCAGATGTAAATGTATAGCTTAGTTGCCAAAGAGGTCGGGCATCTACGACAGTTAAAGTTTGTTCCACAAGCAATTCCACGATGAGAAATGAGTGATGAGATCCGTATACCTCAGGCTCGGTGTACGTTGAGACTGAGGCAGTGTTTGATATGAATTGTGCTCTTATGATTCTGGATATTTTTGTGTTGGTGTACTGTATCGGTTATTGTAGTTACTCGGTCTAGTTTCATTAATGTTCAATATCAACCTGCAGTACTCACCGACGGAAAACAATGCAGCCGTTGTCGAAATGCGAAATCAGAGAGATTTATCTGACGTCCTACAGGGCATAATCGTTTGCTTTCATGTAGAGGGTGGAAGCATTTCCTAAACGGCTAAGTTTGTAACCTCTTCATGTGCCGCCGTAGTCACAGTATACCATGCGTGGGGAAAACGGCGCCCTCCTAAACACTCTAATAGTTGTGCACCACGAGATAGACAGGATTAATGACAACTGCAGAGGTGTGTAATAGCGAACAGACGTGCAAATTTTGAGTGACTGACCGCCGAAATGAACGAAGGTGCTACCAACAGTGTCTCTTCAACGAACGTTCAGCGAAAGTTGCTGCAAAAGGGCGTCTGCAGCAGGTGCCTGGTTAATGCACTCATATTGACTGCTGTTCATTGGTGACGAAAGCTGGAGTTTGGACGCCGGTACCGCCACTGCACGTCCACGGAAAGCGGCATGTGGCCTTTTCTAAACAACAACGTTTTATGCTCTGTTAGGAGATGGCTGTTAGCTTGAACAACGTGACACGTGTCAAAACAAACACCCTGCAAAAATCGTCAGAAGGGTCTAGGCCGCAGGAGGGAACATAATGGTCTAGGGAACGTTTTCGCGGCATTCGATGGGTTATCTCGCCATTCCCGAACGTAAAGTGGAATAACACAAGTGTGGATCTATCCCTGGGGACCATGTCCACCACCCCTACACGGTTTGTTCTTCCCCGTTCGATGACATTACCAGAAAGACAATGCAACGCGTCCTTGCAGTGTAAGTACATGGTTCAAATATGTCCGCTGGCGACCAAATTCAATAGGTTTGAACGAAATCAGGAAGCTGTGGGGCCACCTCGATCGGGCAGTGCGCACCATTGATCCTCAACCGAGGAACCTAGCATAACTGGCCACGGCCTCGCCTCGACGTGGCTCCACATCTACGTCGGTACCTTTCAGAGCCACGCCGACTCTTTTACTGCTCGTCTCGCACAGTCCGTGCTGCAGAAGGGATGCTTTTGAGTGGGGTCACATTAATGCAACTAGACAGTGTATTTAGGATAAGGTTGATAGCTATGTTAAGTTGAAAATTGTCTTTAGTGCGATAGGGCGTGCTGTTCGAAGACATCCTGGTTGAGAGCGATGGGAGGTAGCAATGGTCGCTGTCCTTAGAGTGCTTTACGGAGAAAGGTGAGAGAAGAGTAATGCTGCTTTTGAGAGTGCTCTTCTTCCTCACCGGGAGCAGGAAGGAAGAGCTCCAAGAACATTATGCGTGAGTGTAGTAGTTCTATTTTCCAGACCGCGAAACGTAGTGCTATTCAGGCACAAATGGACATTAGGTTCAGTATTTAATGTACAGGAATACCGAAACTAGATAAGGAAGCTTTAAGAGGTCTTTTCAGGGGTGTAACCATTAGAAAATATTGGTGGTAAGGTACTTTGGGATCAGATTATCAAATAGTAACAGACTGCTTAGGGAGGGGTCGAAGGGGCACAGTAAGTTGTTGGGGGCATATGCACTACTATGGGATTAGATACAGGTAGTGCATCATGAGTCAAGAAGAGTAAAAACTGGGTGAATAGATGCTAAAGACCATATTCCGTACAGCAGATGCAAACGACATTAGCAAATTGAGTGAAACAGTGGAAACCAGAAGGTGGTTAGAGGAGGCGAATCAAGCGAATGGAGTGGGAATCCACGCAGATTGCGAACTTGGAGAGTGACGTATTGAACAACACTCACTAGCTTCAACACCTGTAAGTAGGCTATTTAGGTTTTTATGTTGATAACGCCACGTAGCGTTCTGTATGAAAATCACTGGCTGTACTGTGTGCAGTCTGTGGCTGGTTAGCATTGTTGGAATATTCACTATTGTAGTGTTGGGCAGTTGGATGCGAGCAGCGCGTAGCGTTGCGCAGTTGGAGGTGAGCCGCCAGCGGTGGTGGATGTGGGGAGAGAGATGGCGGAGTTTTGAGAGCGGATGATCTGAACGTGTGTCCATCAGACAGAGTAAATTTGTAAGACTGGATGTCATGAACTTTGAACACTATTAAGGTAAATACATTGTTTGTTCTCTATCGAAATCTTTCTATGCCTAGCAGTAGTTCGTGCCTTCAGTAGTTAGAAACTTTTATTTAGCTGGCAGTATTGGCGCTCGCTGTATTACAGTAGTTCGAGTCACGAATATTTTTGTAAGTAATTCATGAAAGGTATACGTTATTGTTAGTCAGGGCCATTCTTTTGTAGGAATTATTGATAGTCAGATTACGTTGCGCAAAAAATATTGTGTGTCAGTTAAGTGATGATCAGAATAAGTAAAGAGAGAAGTGTCTGAGTACGTTGAGTTTTGCTCAGCTGTTTGAAAATCAAATAACGTAAGAGGTTTATCAGAACAAAATTTTTCTAAGGGGAGGTTTCACGGCCTACGTAGAATAATATATATTTTGCCAGAACTACGGCTAGTACTCGTGTTTGAAGATAGTTCAAGCAAAGATGCAGGACTTAGATGTAAGAATACAGCTGACAAGATCATTTCAGGCACTATGGTATAGTATCTGGGACTCAAAAAAGAAGCTCATGAATATGTAGCAATCCGTTCCTCAGGAACTACACTGAAGCGCCAAAGAAAGTGGTATAGGCATGCTTATTCAACTGCAGAGAAATGTAAACTGGCAAACTACGGGGCAGTTGTTAGATCGGCTCCTGCTACTACAATGGCAGGTTATCAAGATTTAAGTGAATGTGGACGTGGTATTAACGTGGCGCACGAGCGGTGGGCCACAGCATCGCCGAGGTAGCGATGAACTGGGGACTTTCCGGTACGACCATTTCAAGAGAGTACCGTCAATATCGAGGATCCCGTAAAACATCAAATCTCTGGTATCACTGTGGCAGGGAAAGGATTCTCCAAGACGGGATTGTCAACGACTAAAGAGAATCGTTCAACGTGAAGAAGTGAAACCCGTCTGCAAACTGCTGCAAATTTCAATGGCGCCGCGAGAAGTAGCCGCATGGTTTGAGGCGCCATGGCAGGACTGCGCGGCCCCTCCTGCCGGAGATTCGTCTTCCCTCGGTCATGGGTGTGTGTATTGATCTTAGCATAATTTAGTTTAAGTAGTGTGTAAGTTTCGGGACCGATGGCCTCAGCTGTTCGGTCCCTTGAGAATTTACACACATTTGAACATTTTGAACATTTCAATGCTGGTCCAGCAGGGGCTTTCGGGGCCGAAGCCGCACTCGTATACCCTTGATGACTGCACGACACAAGGAAGAGGAAGAGAGCCAAGGATGATGAGTACTGAATATATTAGATGGAAACGAAGGAAAAGGAAACTGGAGTCTGTTGCTTCAAGAAAATAGTAAGGAATCATAAAATAAGGAAGCAGAAAGTGATGTGGAGAGAAAGTAGGTGGTGTTCAATTGCAAAGTTAAAGGTTTTGACTTTTGTTTAATTATATGGATTTAATGGCACTCGCAATGTCGGCGTAAGTAAAGGTTAAAATTATAGAATAGTCTCTGAGGTAAATGAAACAGTTCCACCATAGTGTCCAATTCAAATGCGTTTCCGCTTTGAAAGTCGACGGCTTCAATAAGTTGCCACGAAAGCCTCAACTATAATGTAATCTGATGTTAGTCTGACCTCTTCAAACAAATCTTTCCGACTTGTTTTCAACCTGCTGTTGAGATACGCAAGCCACTCTACCTCGGGAAGGTTCATGGTTTGTGGTGGTGAAGAATCATGTCGGTATATTCTGCAAATGTGTACTCAACCATGCTACTCTAACACTCATAGCCACGTGACTGAATCTCGAAGCAGGTCTGAGAGGTCAAATGATATCAGCTGATTCGATGTAAGCATTATTGTATACCTACCAAACAAACATGTTTGAAAACGGCCGTGGCATGCAAATGGTGCGTTCACAGACATGTGTCCCTATTCAGAATGTTACGTACTCACTTCCATCTGCATCTACTTCTACACAGATACTCTGCAATCAAATGGTTTAAATGGCTCTGAGCACTATGGGACTTAACTGCTGAGGTCATCAGTCCCCTAGAACTTAGAACTACCTAAATCTAAGTAACTTACGGACATCACACACACCCATGCCCGAGGCAGGATTCGAACCTGTGACCGTAGTGGTCGCGCGGTTCCAGACTGTATCGCCTACAACCGCTCAGCCACTCCGGCAGGCTGATACTCCGCAATCCAAGGTAAGGCGTGTGTCGGAGGGTACCCCATACCACTACTAAGACTTTCCTTTCCTGTTACACTCACAGATAGAGTGATGAAAAAACGACTGTCTATATGCCTCAGTACGGGCTTTAATTTCTCGTATGTTCTCTTCGAGTTCCTCACGCTATGTGTATGTTGGAGATAGTAGAATCGTTCTGCAGTCAACACCAAGTGCCAATTCTATGCCGCGCGGGATTAGCCGAGCGGTCTCAGGCACTGCAGTCGTGGACTGTGCGGCTGGTGCCGGTAGAGGTTCGAGTCCTCCCTCGGGAATGGCTGTGTGTGTTGGTCCTTAGGATAATTTAGGTTAAGTAGTGTGTAAGCTTAGGGACTGATGACCCTAGCAGTTAAGTCACATAAGATTTCACACACATTTGAACCTTTTTTTGTCAATCCTATAGGTTTTCTCAATAGTTTTTCTCTAGAAGAATGTCGCCTTCATCCAAGAAGTACCCATTAGGCTCCTAGAAATTTATACCGAGAATTTCCGAACACCATGTATAAATGTTAGCCGTCGATAGAGATAGGTGCTAACTTACTATAGCTTTTAGTGCACACAAGTAGCGTGCGTAGAGTTTTAATTTAACGTTGGTATTCTTGTAAAAACTTCCGAGTTGTTACACTGCTATGAAGAGTATCTCTGCCTTATTGTGCACCATAATGTCCACATTTATCCGTAGAAATGACTTGACTGAGAAGTTACAGTCGGTACTAGCCTCTAGGTTAATATACGACTTCTTACTAAAGTAAGATGCCTCTCATAATAATCATGTTTAAAGTTTGAACTACCTGCAATCTACGCCACGGCATAGATTTTTGTAAATAGTGCCGCACTCATTTGACCACTCCATTGCCTTGCAGTCTTGCAAACAGCACAACGGCTATCAGAGTATCGTCGATGATGATTAGATAAGAGAGCAGTTTCGTTATGACATAGAACGCCTCATTTTCAGTACCACATGTATGGTTTCCCAGCTGTAGCAGATCACGAGGTGTCTGAAAGTACATTCACATTTTTTACACATCTAAGAAGCACTCTTGAATGTATTACTCCTTACAGCGTATGCTAAGTGGCAGTGTTAATTGCGAAGATAAGTATTACCGGTTAACACGACAACAATAACTCCTCGTTAATATCTCTACCATACGTGAACAGTAATACACGGTTTGACATCATAGGGAATAGTAAAATTACTCACCGAGTGTGCTATGCTCTGACAGCTACTATTGTTCTCAGATCTGTGCTGGATTACAGCTCTTGTCACACACTGATTCCGAGGAAATACGTAGCTCAAACATAATGGCGCAGCCCATTAATAAAGTGGAGATGTGTGCGCCATTTTGTTTCTGATACTCTAGCGAAGTGCTACGTTACTATGGGGTAGGGATGTCAGGGTCTACCAAGCCTTCAGATGTGTTCCTGAAAAATACGGGAAAATGCGGTCCTTCCTGTTTCCGAGGTGATAGTTAAAATTACACGGTTAATGCTGGTATATTTGCTAGTCATTCTGTGTTAAATGCCCCAATAATACTCACCTGAAGTTCTCCAAGGTGAATGAACCTTTTCCAGCTGTGCTAAATCTGAGCTCAAGATACAAAAGAAATTGCATATTTTTCAGGTGTTGGAAAGCGAGCTGCAAAATGTCATGTGAGCACTGATAGGGAACTTAAACTGGAATTAGCATTAATCGGGAAGCTTTGATGTGGATTTGCTAAATATAATTCCCTACAATTTTGTTTATTTCCTTTTCAAAGAGCAGGGTTTCATGATACAAAAATATTTTCTTTTGTTTCAAAATGGAAACGATTCATTCTGTAGGAAAACGTATGAAATATTTCGCTCACAACAGATTATGAACAGTGGCTGATTCCTTAAATTAGTCTATTTAAAATCGAGTGATCCATATGACTAACTGTGAAGCAAACGAAGGTTTGCTAATATACTCAAAGATGTAAGATATATAAAATAAACTCTCATGGTAGATTAAAATTGTGTGTCGGGCCGAAACTCGAACCCGTGACCTTTGCCTTTCTGGGAGTGCATTACCGTTTCACTACTTCATTTTCATCAGTCTCCTGCCTTCCAAGCCTCACATCGTATCAGCGCACACTTCCCTGCAAAGTGAAGATTTCATTGCGGAAACATCCCTCAGTCTGTGCTTAAGCCATGTTCCACAATATCCTTTCTTCCAGGGATGCTCGTCTTGCGAGAGCTTCGGTGAAGTTAGGGCGGCAGGAGACGAGGTACTGGCATAGTCCGTCGCACTTGGATAGCTAAGTCAATATCGCGCGTGTCCTCGAGAAACTAAGGTCGACAGTTCGTGGCTCGGTCCGACATACAGTTTTAATATGCCATCGTACATTCCGCCGCACGGCGAAAATTTAATTACTTTCGAAGCTGTTCCTAAACATAAATTGGACCTATCCTTATTAAAGATCTCTCAAGAGGACTACTTCTAAACACCAGCTGCAGAAGGTTACGAAGGGTGTGTTTCAGGAAACGACAGACTCTACGCTTTTATCAACACGATAACAGGACACGTGGTCGCCGCCCGCGGCAGGTAACGAACCCTAGCGGTAAGGTGAGGCAAACGACGGATAACGACGCCTGCGAAGCACTGACAGTGGAGAACTCGAGAGGGACGTCACGTCCCCTATTTCGTAAGCTTTCAGAACTGAGAAGAAGCAAGCCTTGTGTAACGGTACAAGACATCACATCATGCACAGTGAAATTTGTTTCTACTCGTTAAGATAGCCAAAAATTTCGCTCGAAAAGTAACAGCAGAAATAACCTCAATATCAAAGCGACCTTTCAATCAGTTCTGAACAAGTTCTGCCTAAACAATGACAGAAAATTTAGTCAGTGTGCTTAAAAATTATATCAAACCACTGTAAGATTTTAATAGACTCTACTTTGAAGTCGTTTGACCGGCGCTGGACTTTAAAAATGGAGGTGACGTTACATATTTTCTTCGCAAGAATTGTTACAAAGAGAAGTGCAGACGCGGCAAGCGGTCTGTGAGCTGGTGCTAAAGGTTCAGTTTCACATCTCTGCGTCGAGTCAGAATCGTGACATTTGATACTGCTGCGCGCTTGGAGGCGCTAAACTCAACGATTCTTCTAGTGTTATTCGAGAATCACAGGCCACTGACTGGATCCGAGGTTTAACCCCTCCATTCTTCTGTTACTGTTTCTTTTTTTATTTATTTATCGGTCTCCTGCCTGGTTTGATGCGACCTAACACGAATTCCTCTCCTGTACCACTCTTTTCCTCTAAGAATAGCAATTGCTCACAACGTGCTGATTTATTAATTGGATACCTTCCCTCTTCTGCCTTGCCTCATAGTTTTTATCCTCTACAGCTACTTCAGATGTCAGGGAATTTATTTCTTCATATCTCAACATATGGAGTACAATACTGTCCCTTCTTCATGCTAGTGTTTTCCATACGTTCCTCCCCTCGCTAATTCTGCTGAGAAATTCCTAATTCCTAATAAGTCAACCTAATTTTCAGCTCCTTTCTACAGCACCACGTCCAGAGATCTTCAGTCTTCTTCTTTTGATTCAGTTTCATAAATTTTTGTGCTCCAAATGTACATTCGCAGAAATTTTACCGATGTTTTATACTACAGGAATGCCCTCTTTACCTGCGCTATACTGATTTTTACGTCCTTGACTCGTCCGTCATGAGTTACTTCGCTTACAAGGTTGTAGATATCTTTCAACTGGTCTACTTCGTAATCAACTGCTTTTATTTTACATTTACTGATAATATCACTTTTGCTTCCCCGCGTTATTTTCACCTTTCTTCGGTCTGTTCCAATTCATAGTGTGTGCTCACTACACTGTTCCGTTTAACAGGTTCTGCAGTTCTTTCTCCCTTTCACTGATGATAGCAATGTCATCAGCGAATCGTATCACTCAGATCCTTTGAGTGAATTCTAATTTCACCTCTGACCCCTCCTTTTATTTCCGTCATTGCTTCTTCGATATGAAAATTTTGGGGCAACTTTTTTTCTAATCCCAGAACTTTGTTCTTCATCCTCCTTTCTATTTTCTCTCTCTTGGTTCTTTTAACGTCGTATATCACCCATCACCTATGAAGTATATCTTTCATCATGACAATTTCGAACTTATTGCTGAATCATATATTATTAATGCTTTTTCTGTATCGATAAATTCTATTAGCTTCTCTTGACACCCTATTCATCATAAAAAGACAGCTGTGAATCGAAAAAAGCATTCATTGCATTCATCCAGATGGCAGGCAACCATAAATGGCAAAATCATTCATTACATTAATCCAGTAGATACAGATAGACTTCATTTCTTATACCAGTGGGAAGAAGACTATTTTCGATAAAGCGCCTTAAAACACCAGTACCCCTTAGTACCAAACCTATTTCTGTAATATGTGCTATGATCATGTACGCTCTACAAAGAAACATTTTACCAGTTTTCTGACATAGAGGCATGCAAACACACACATAATCATTTTCCCACAACCTAATATTCAAGATACACAGCGCTTGAAATTAATAATTTTTTCTTTGATAAAGTGATATGTTGTAAGTTACGTTCACTCTTGGAAGCTTACTTATTTTGTAACATTTAATCAATCTTCATTTGGTTTAACTGCAGTTACGCGAATAAAGAGATTCACTAATTGAACCTATTCAAATTAAAATTACTTTTGACAGAACATGCTAACATTTTTAGTTACAAGTTTACAATAAATTATATTTTGTAGAAAGAATTTGTATTGTGGCAACTATATTATGAGAATGATGCGAGTACAAAAAACAGACATACCGATAACTGAGTACCATAAGGTAAACAACTGCATACAGACTTGTCGTGTGATACTGGAAATTCGTGTCCGAAGGAACTCGTGAAAAACACCCAAAAGGACGAACTGGACCCCAGGGGTTTTCTTTTTAACAACATCCCCGTTTTATCAAAAATAAAAATACAACGTTATTGCAACAACAAACAAACTGCATAAATAATTATGTCTGATTAAATAATAGACTTAATTTCCAAGGGTCCTATTATATATTGCAGCCAAAGTTGCTAATAAGGACCATTTTAAAATCTTCTAAACATGCTGAGCAAAACACGCGCTCTCCTTCAAGCTAAAGACGAAAACATTAATTTGTTAAGCTAGTAATTAGAATTTTTTTCTTCTCTTGACGACAGAAAATCACAGCTCAGAAATCGAGAGTGAGGCTCACTTACGCTTACTTTTTCTGTAAGATACAACGGAATGTAGCCTTTGGTACATATGATTACACAGATTTACGGAGTAAAGAGACACATCAAAACTGTTTTTCCACTATTGGCAGCCTCCCAAGGCTTTCAGAGGCCAAGGTTCATTTAAAGAGGAAAATTAATACAATCACCATGAAAACAGAGATCAGACAGTTAGCCAAGATCCCAAAGTTATTGAAACTTAAATTCTCGGCAAGGTCCCCAACACACAAGCATTAAGCTTTAGTTGCAGCATGAGAATCCATTACCACCGTTACACACATCGGCTGATACTTTCAGTGTGTTGGTTGTTTGCCCTGAAATCAAGGCACCCGTGATACCGACCGATCATTCTGGATGGCAGTCGTGCTTGGTTAGATAGCTACAAAAACCGGCCAGGCCAAACAAGCGTCCCATCAAGCTTTATTGAGTCCTTTGAATACAAGTATGGCAGTTGCACCTGAAGTGCTGGCCGGATTATTAGTTTAAGTACAAATATTACGTGTCAGCCTCAAGCACTCAGTAACCAAAGTGCAAATTTTGATTGCGAACAATTTCCTAAATAATTCTTAAGGAGCGAAAATACAGATTTTGCAGCTACTGTCTACCTACAGTGACGCTGAAACAACATTTCGGTCATAAAGCTTACGTCAGAGCTATCAAGAATGCCAAACAATTCTGCCCAAGTACCTCTTCCAACTAGGGACGTAAGTGGTAGATATTAACTATCAAGACAAAACAAGAATACCTGATAATCATTTATCGGCGGAATGACATAACACAGCAAAACGAAAGCAAGTGCCTCTCTCAGTAATTACAAATTAAAAGCAACTTTAAAGAACTTTAAAACTATAAACAGCTCAGAGCCCTGGCAGGCGTATACCACTAACTGAAATTAATGAAGTTTTAAATATTCTGAGGAGTAGCGAATGTGTCTCTGGCTCACAGTGTACAGTTCGTAACACAGAATGACAAATTCACACCATAAAATTTGTGCTACAGAAGTTAGTTCTAACCTGAAAACCAAGAGAAAAACATCACAAAATGTAACATAGTAACATATTGTAACCCTCAAATAATATATTACATTCATTATATGTATAAAAACAAACATGAATTACAGGCCACTGAAAATGCTTCACAAATAAAAGAAGCGAAATGCATATGGTAATAAACAAACTGCTTTCAGTTAGTTGCTTGGACGGAACATACCTCCTTGAATTCTATTAATGTGTTACGCGGTACGTCCTAATGCTTCAGCGATGCATACAGTGTTTAAACCAGATCATATATGTATTAGCCACCTTAAATTGGATTATTTGCTCATTAAACTTTGAGATACGATGACGACATTATGGATCTATCAAAAATGTTAATTGTTAAAAAGATTACACGCCATCTTGGCGTACCTGATATTTCAGAATAATGTAATAGTTCAGATCGCTCTCAGCAGTTGACACAATGCCACACGTTTGTAACAATGTCCTGTATACGCGCTTCTAATATCCTTTGTAAAAGTACAAAATACGACAAATACTTACAGTACAGAAAATGATGCAACAATTAATTTAAATTACACATATAATACGTTAACTTACACTTTTTCTGCCTCTTGATTGCATTGGATCACATAGTTTTTTATATACTGTACGTGAACTGGTATGGAGCCAGGATCTGGAAATGGTTAGTGGCTAAAAGAATATACATAATATCATAAGTAAAATTATTTATTGCATTATCTCAGAGGTCAATCCTTTAATTATTACAGAAAGTGACACCTAAGGCATAAGGAAGACACAGTAGTCGGTAGGGGCCGTTGGGTCTTCAAGACCTGTTCGGACGGGGTTTGTTTTCTATTTTATTTTTTGTTTCTTTGATATTTGTGCGCCATAGAGACTATTCTTAAAACAAATCGTTAGGTACTGAGAAATACATGTATATGTCGGTGAAGCCCACAAGATGTACAGCAGACATTAACAATAGAAAATACCAAACATGTGAAGTAAAAAAGATCACACAACTGTAAAGGCAAGCAGAAAAATATTGTCGTTTTACTAAATTGGATAAAGAGGAAAAAGATAAATTTGTTTTTATATATACATCTGTGAAGCAGAATCTTGCGATAAACAAAATGTATTGCCAGATGAGAAAATCAGTGTCAAAATTTTAACAATTTACACACATGAATGACGAGTATGAAGCAGCCAAAAGAAATAACTACTTCTGGGAAAATCACCCAAAAAAAGAAAGTAAATAACAAATAAATGAAAGAATAAATAACAAGTTTACATACCTGTGAAGCAGACATTAGGACCTATCATTATCACTCACTTGATTATACGGTATATTTAAAAGATTCATACAGACAAAAACATAATTATAACTACTGTACGCACACGGCTGTGTGCCAACCAAAAACAAACGTCAACTGATATGTGTAATCATAGTAGACAGTGAACTCAAAATGTGTACATCTGTGAAGGATTCTTTTGTTACTTAACTCGCGCACGGGGGAGGAGCTGCCTGTTTCGCTAACATGCGTAGCCAAAGGAAACTGAAAATTTAAAATACAAGTTAGGCAAATATAGTACGGCTGGCTTTCGGGCGACCTCCCAGATAGCTGCTCGACAAATTCTACAACATACAAATAGAGTGGAAATTGAATTTACACACCAGTCAAATACGATAGAAACTTGAGGTCATATACCTGAATCCCTATGGGCCGCTAGCATCAAAAGAAGACAAATACAGGACATAAGATACAGAAAAACATTAGTTAAAAAAACATAAATTCGCTTCGTGAAAGTGATACCTTCTTCTGAAAACGAATATTTGTCTTTGAAAGGTTCTTATTGCCAGGATGCTGATTCACAGAAAGGAATAGGAAGAAAAGGGCCAGTGGAACGATCTGAATCAGTTTAATGTCGAAATAAGAAAGGACGCTCGGAAGTTACTGTAGACAGAGGTGTTGTTTTGCGAAATCCAATCAACACTCCAATGTTGCTCACTGTACTTCCTATATAAGGCCGAAATAAATCTAGGACAGTGTAGTGGCCACGTCCTCCAGCTAAGGCAGCAGGAGGCCCCCCTCCCCCCAACTCCACAACATAGCCCGTCACCACAGACAAAGGGAAGTTGCAACTCCTCATTATGCGATGGCTCGGCTTGCTAAGTAACCATGTACCGTGCAGACCACCACAGCCCCGAGGTACCAATACTGTAAGCTAGAGGCACTCGGTCTTGTGTGAGCTGTGTTCCTACTTAAACCCCTTGCACAGCCGCCCATGAGCCACCAGTCGGGAAGCCCAGAAAGCGGTCACTGAGCTACGCTTGACAAAGAGTGTCATCAAGCAGGTATCCATATCACCATGCACACAGATAAGTACCCTGTTTTGGAATTAAGGTAATTATATACAGAATAAATTTTGCAATGCGCAAAATGCATTGAACCCACTGAAAAACCGAAATATATCAATTATTTATTCTAAAACTTTCCTGTGCATACTAAATTCATTTGTTTCTTTGTGCGGTTCTGATTAAACTTAGTTTCTGATTGTTTACAACTAATAAGTGTACTTTTCAGCAGTTATTAATGTACAAAAATTTCCATATTCAGCGTATTTTGCTTTAAACTACGTTTGACATGGACATAGTACTTATATCATTAGAATCGTCCCTAAATAAACAACAGAATGGTTTGTTTGCTTTCTAAATGCAACTATTTCCCTTTTGTATGTGCATGGTATAATGGGCACAGCTCCTGATATTCTCATATGTGGTACCTCAATACGTCAGGCATCAGTTTCTTGCTTGCTTTTCTCCGCACCGAAACGTTTTCACACACGCATGTCACGTACTTTAAGACCTGATGTTATCTGCAGAGTCATAGCTGCACCATTAAGAGGACTATTCCTTTCAGTATAGACTGACAGTTTTGTGTCCACGTTCCTGCACGTCAACATCTGCCCTGCTGCCAAGGCGAAATCAAAAACTAACTTGCAGCTTGTATTGGAGGTAGTAACCAACCGAAAAACACACCACTTGAAATAGCTACAATTATTAGCCTGAATATGACGTAAATACACAAGACATGCTTCTCAGTACACCGTATTTAGTGAACAACAGTATTTCGCAATAAATAGCATTCCTGAAAATTATTTTTTTGAGTGCATCCCGAATAAATAGTGTTGTAGACATCAATACGGAGACTGAAGCGACGAATGAAAATTTATACCAAGGCAAGGATTTGAATCTGGGTCTCTTGCTAACTAGGCAGATGAGATACGCACCGCACCACCAGACACAGTAACTTTGCACACCTGCACGGGCTACCCTAGTTCGCCTCCTAATGCAAATCCTCATTCACACCTCAGCCCATTTAGCATTGCCCCCAAAAAAATTTTCATCCGTCGCTTCAGTCTACATATATACATGTGTGAGGCTTGAAAATGTCTCTGGAATCATACAGTCTCATGTAACAGATATAAGTATTCACAGAAATACAGCTGTATATCTGCCCTAAGTGCACACTATCTTCTTTTCATAAAACTGTGATGTTAATTGCGTCCCGAAAATTTTCACAAATATTATTTATGCTGGAAAGCATGGATAAAGTACAGTGTATATAGATCCAATAACTCGCAGAATATACACAAGATTGTACATACAGCTAAGACTTACACATTAACTTTGTTTCTACCTTTCTCCTTTACTTTCCTTGCTATTTGTGCTATAATATTTTTCTTTGACGACTCTCATTTAAACCTTGTACACTTTTTTGATCATATACCCTACATTATTAATACTCCATCATTAACATTAGTATTAACTGAATATTTATGGATATTTGTCTGTTTTAAACTCCAACATCGGTTACTTTCTCTGTGGACTGATGGTGTTACAGTATGCACCTTTTCTTTTGCGCGACTCGCAGCTGCCTATACTAAATCTCTGAATCTGACCCTTTACAAGAATGATTCCAATATATAACATCATGAGGAGCAAAATTATTCGTAAGACGCATAGAAAAATTGCGAAATGCAGAAGCTTTTGATCAGTTGAGACAGACGTTCGAACAACGATGATTTCGTCAACATTTATAACGGTATTCAGGACACATAATAGGCAATACAAGAGCTTGGGAATAGAATTAGGAAAATTGACGTTAAATCTCACTAAACGGTCTCAATAAGGTGGTGCTGCAAGCGGCTGAGCAACGGGCGCTCGATGCCTTTTAAAGGGCTTTGACACTGGAAACGTGTAGGAGAGTGCACTTGGAAGAGCCTAAGGATCTTCATGAAGGGATAAGGTTATCTTTGGAATACGAAGAAATCGATGAGTGGACAGGGCAAGAGAGCAGAAACAAGTATTTACATTTGGTCGAACGTTACATTTACAAAGCGACGTTACCAAATACGGAACCTACAGCACAAGTGGATTAACAGGGGTCGCCAAGAGTTTGGGGCATATAGTAGTAGAGGACGTTACGGTCAACGGCAAGGTTTTAGGGACAACGGTAGAGGTAGCCCAGGAAATAAACAGGGTCATTTAAACTTAGATGTGTGGCGTAGGGCCACAGACAGTAGTCAGCATAAGCGGAATGTGCCACAATGGATGCTGTGCGTGGAAAAGACTGTAAAGTATAGTTGGACACAGGAGCACATGTGTCAGTATCCTCGGGAGAATTAATGGGTAGGAGGCAGTGGAAACCACTGCAGTATGATTTACCTGGAGCGGGGGATAATGTTATACGACTGTTGGTGTCAGTAACCGTGAATTATTCGATTGGGAGAACCAGGTTTAAGTAGTGTTAGGTAGTGGTGTCTCATGCAAGTGAATGGTATAGTATGACCCTAGGGTTTGATTTTCTCCATCAACATCATGCTATAAATGACCTTCGAGGATGGATAGTGGAACCGAGTTGGAAGAAATTCCTGCTAGGTGAAACGTCAATATTAATCTGCCAAAAGAAGAGTCTAGTATACAAGACGTTCACTTAAATCTGGAGCAATAGAATTAAGACTTGGTTCGCATGACTATGTGTCGAAAGGCACCGGAAATCACTATGGGACAGTGTTGAACTGAAGCTAAAAGTAGGTGTGACATGTGAACAGTGCTATTGGAGGGTAGTGAAGTACTAGACACAACTTGTTGTTTGGTGAATCCTAGTATTGAGCGTGAACAGGCAGGTAACGGTCGGAGTAAAAGTGGTACCCATCAATTTGGTAAATTTTTTCACCGAAGATTTAAAGTTATTGAAGTGAACGTTATTAGCTACACTAGAGGTTCCTGGTGAGGAAGACTGCCGCACACTATGCTTGGACTGCATTTCATGAGATGTGGAAGCACTGAAAAGGAGCAGAAGGAGCACAGATGGAGGAACTGTTGCTAGAATTCCAGAATTTTTTTTCGGGAGAGCCGTTGCCAGCCACGCCAGTAATATAACACAGCATTCCAACACGAAATGAAGCACCGGTATATCGAAGACCATATAGAATACAACGGTCGTTGCAGCAAGTCTCAGAAACGTTTACAGGGGTCCGCAGCTCGTGGTCGTGCGGTAGCGTTCTCGCTTCCTGCGCCCGGATTTCCGGGTTCGATTCCCGGAGGGGTCAGGGATTTTCTCTGCCTCGTGATGACTGGGTGTTGTGTTATGTCCCTAGGTTAGTTAGGTTTAAGTAGTTCTAAGTTCTAGGGAACTGATGACCGTAAATATTAAGTCCCATAATGCACAGAGCCATTTGAACCATTTGAACTTTTACAGGTAGACAATAATCTTACGGAATAAAAGCACAAAGTAACAGTGCGTGAGGGGACAGGAATTGTAATCATACCTAAGAATTCTATGGATACTTCGGAAAATTATTGTTTTTTTTTTCCTATTACAGCTATTTCAATAGCAAGCCAATATGCAGATAGATACCGTGTTCCGAATATCATGGAGACCACAAATAACCTAGACAAAAGCAAGTATTCCTGGACGGTGAACTTAAAGAGCAGATACCATCTGTTAGAAGCGGCTCCTTAAGACCAACACCAGCTTTTTTAGCAAATTTGGGATGCTGACAACATAGGAGGTTAGGGTTGCAAATTGCAGCGACGACTTTGAAACGGTTGCTGGCAGAAGTACTGAGAGGATTGAAACAATGTCCGTGCTTAGTATATTTTGATGACATAATCGTCCATTGAAGGTATATGCAGGAACATTGTCCAAGTCTAAAAAGTATGTTAAACACAGTATTGGCAGCACGTCTCGCACTCAACACTCAGGAAGGTCACTGCGCTGGAAGAAGGTAACTATTAGGGCCATGTCATAAGTAAGGATGGTGTAATGACAGGCCTGAAGTTAGTACAAGCAGTGCAGTATTTTCCAGTACCACAAACTACTAGGGAGTTAAAATCTTTCCTCGGTATTGTGAATTATTATAGGAGCTTCATGAAAGGATTTGTGAGTACTAAAAGAATACTTACGCAGTTGTTGAAGAAAGGGGTTGAGTTTGTGTGGTCGGAGAAATGTCAGGGAGCATTTGACGAGTTAAAGACGTTGTTAACATCAAATCCAGTTTTGTCGTTTTCAGACTTTCAGACAGAAGTTTTACTGTTGTGATGTGTCAGATTATGTCCTTGGCTGCCTTTTGAGCCAAATGTTCGATGCTTTTGAATCAAGAAAATTGATCGTCATATTAAGAAATTACTCAGCACGGTGGTAACTAGTCTTAGAAGATATATCTAGTAGATTAACGAGATGGTCATTGAAACTCAGTGAATTTGAGTACGAAGTAATCCAGAAGCCGGAAAGGAAACTTGGAAACGTATATGGACTCAGGAGAAAGATAACTGTAATACAAGCATTGAGTCACACTCTTGCTGAACGGCAAGCGGCACAGGACACGGAACAGGAATGTGGGCTGTATAACCCTTTAGTGGCCACTGGGAACTATAGTTCCCACTTATTTGTGGTTCCCACTTATTTGCTTTCGCTTAAGTTCAGTGATAATCCGTGTTCCCACTTCTAACTTGTGCTACCGTCTCTGTTAGAGTGGGCTAACTACGTGTAGATTGTCAACGGGTAGGCGGAAGCAGTTGTATTTCTACCGTGTTAGTAAATCAATGCAGAAGCGCAGTTCCCGCGTGAAAACGAGCCACTGTTTCTACCGCTGCAGCGTTTTTTGTATAGTGTGCTTTCCTTTTGTGTGTGAAGTGACTTGTGTTGTATTTATCCACTTTCATGTTTATGAGGGACATAGTGTTAGTGTATATTTGATGAATTGGACAGAGAATTACATAAATATCACAAGGTAGGTTAGTGGGAACTATTTTTCCCACTGAACTTGTGTGAAGTGCAATGCATATGACTGCGCAATCGGCATCGTAGTTATTGTTTGGTTCTTATTGTTTAGAATGCCTGCACTGACGCCAGAAGAGGTTTCCAGAGTTTTGTATGCTTTACCAGAAGATGAAGAAGATTCAGATAACGATGCTGACTCTGATGATGATTCTGAATCACCAAATACTTCACAGTTTTTGAACGAAAATAGTGACAAAGTTATTGTTTCAAATGAAGACAACTGTTTCAATTTGACAATAGACACTAGTGAAATTGGGAACATGTCTCCTTGTCAGGCAAGTGTATCCGATTCAACCCCAGAAACAGCAGCTGCAACATTTGCTTCTAGTGAAAAAATGTGGAATGAGAATATTTTCAATTTTTAAAATCGTCCACTGAAATTAGAAGAAAGCGCAGAAAATATTGCAAATTTCTCTAATTCTGATAAAGAAATAAAATATTTCGAGTCCATATTTACGGAAGAGATGTTGCTTCATACTTGATATCAGACAAACTTATATGCAACTCACGAAATGTGTGTTGTGAAGGTCCCAGCGGAGGTTCGAGTCCTCCCTCAGGCATGGGTGTGTGTGGTTGTCCTTAGCATAATTTAGGTTAAGTAGTGTGTAAGCTTAGGGACTGATGTACTTAGCAGTTAAGTCCCTTAAGATTTCACACACATTTGAACATATTTTTGTGTTGTGAAGTCAGGGAAGAAAACAACTAAATTATCTTCCAACTGGAAGGACATTACTCTTCCTGAGCAAAAAGCTTTTTTGGAAATGCTTATTTTGATGGGTGTTCATCAGCTTCCACAACTCGGAAATTAGTGGAGCAGTGATCCTATTCTTAGAGAAACTGCTATCTCATCAGTCATGACAAAGGTTCGATACAAAAAAAATTGTTGAGAACCTGCATTGCAATGGCAACAGCACATGTGTCAAAAAAAGAAAACCAGGTTATGACAAGTTACATAAAATTCGACCTGTCATCAGTGCAATGTCGCATAAGCTTTGTAAAATCTACAAACCATCTTCTGTTTTAGCAGTTGACGAATGTATGGTGGCCTTTGAAGGATGGTCAACACTCAAACAATATATGCCAATGATACCAGTGAAGCGTGGATATAAAGTGTGGTGCTTAGCTGATGCTAGTAATGGGTTCATAATAAATTTCGACATCTACACTGGAAAAAGAGATACAAATGATACGTCCGAATTTATTTTGGGTGAAAAAGTTGTGCTTACTTTAACAAAGGCAATGGCTGGCAGCAAAAGGCTGGTAGCTTTTGACAATTATTTTACAACAGTACGAATAATGGAAGAGTTACAGTCTCGTGGACTTTATGGCATCGGAATTGTTCGTTCAAACAGAAAGGATTTGCCTGATATGCTGAAAAAAAAATTCTAAGCTTAGCAGGGGAGAATTCGAATTTGCTATCAGGTCATGTGTTGCAGCAGTGAGGTGGCAGGATAGTAAATCTGTTTTTATATTATCAAATTACCACAATCCCAAACACATTACAACTGTTTTGAGAAGAAACCAAGATAGAAGCAGAAGTGAAGTATGCGGCCCATTGGCTGTGGCAGAGTATAATAAATTATTGGGAGGAGTGGATATATTTGATCAGCTGGGTGAATGAAATGCTGTAGGCCATCGTTCACGGAAGTGGTGTCACAGACTGATTTTCTTCCTTGTAGATTTGGTAGTTGTCAATTCCTACGTTATGTGGAAGCTACAGAAGACAGAAGCAGACCAGCTAACATTTAGATTGCACTTGGCATGCCAGTTTATCTCTGGCTTCTCAAATCGTAAGAGAAGAGGAAGGCCATTCATTTTCAAACACCAAAAAGAGGTGTGTCTGGAGTACCAGATGACGTTCATCTGGAGAAAGTTGGAACTCATTTCCCTACAAAAGGTACAACAAACAGAAGATGCTGCCAATGTAGCAGCACCAAGAACAAAGGAAAGAGAACAAAAGTAATATGTGGCAACTATCGTGTACCTTTGTGTGTAGCACCATGATCCTCTAAGTTCCATATTACATCACCTTAGTGAACTCAAAGGATAATACGAACTAATAAAAATATAAATGTAATGTTTAACATATTTTTGTACTAAAAATAAAGGAAATATATTTTTTTTAGAGATTAGGAAGTGAAGTTACTCCAGAGTTTGGTGGGAACAATAATTCCCGCTAATTTTTTTATACTCGTAGGCTAAACTCTCACTTTCAAGATTTAAACTACGATTTTATGAACGGTTTCTTAGCCCAATAAAGTGTTCATAAAAAATCTACAACTTCCGGAAATAATTTGGTAACTAAAGGGAAAAGAAACAGCAGCAATTTGGTATGGATGATAGATTACTATGCAGAGAAGCAAAATTAGGAACACGAGTGGTGGTGTCGGCTAAGTTAAAATTGAAAGTGTTACTTGAGATGCTCGATCACATTTTATCAGGGCATAGTGCATGCAGCGCGCGAATGGAAGGGAGGCAAGAAGAAATTAGTGAAGAGAATGGAAGGATGATGTGGATCGATATGTCAAGATTTCTGTGGATTGCTCGCAGAGTGGCGGAAAGGGAGAAGCAGTCAACTGTTGTGCAATAAAAGTAAAGAAGGTGTGGAACAAGGAACAAAGAGCAAATACAAAGGCTTCGTAGAAACAGAGAGATGCAGTGGGGCGTGTGGGGACGTATTCGCCAATAGGTGATGTTGTCGAGTCCATTTATACCAAAGAGCAAGACAAAGAAGTTTTCAACACGGCAGTACGGCTTATACCAAGCAGTCGAAACTATGTCACTGGTGAATGACAAGCTGCAGTTGCCAACAAGGACGACGGCTGTGTGTGTGAGACGTCCGCGACCATTCAAGGGTACGCCAGAGATGATTACACGAAAAGTGCTAGTAAAGGCAAGGAAGGATATTAAGATAAAAAAGCGAAACGATGGGCAGAGGGAGAAGGGATGTCTGCATACCTCAGACTCGTTACACGTTATTAAGATCAAGAGAGTAGTTTTGTGTATCGATTTTGTGCAGTTTATTTTTATATATAGTGTAGGACGTAATGTTTATAGTAGTAGGGTATACATATGACCGCTGTTCAGAGACAGCTTGCTTTTTGAGGAAGGGGAAGTGATGTGGATCCCCTCCTCAGTTTTCCAGGTGAAGGGGAAGAAAAATGCTGGCTCTGGAAGTGCTGTACCACTTCGTTGGAGCTGGAGTAAAGGAACTGCAAGTGCACCACCTGGACGGTGGAGTGTTGTTTTCCAGATAGCCGAATGTGTTATTTTCTAGTCAAAAATAGTGCTTAAGTTTACAATTTAATGTGTGATAGTTGCGTAATGAAATCAGGAGGCTGGAAGAAGTATTTTCAGGTGTGCAAAGATTAGCGATTACTGGTGGAAAGCACAGAGAAGTCTAAAACTTACACACAAACTTGCTCGGGTCTCACGCTCGATTAAAGGATTAGATGCAAGAGATGATTGAATCAAAACCCTATTTTCGTAGAGCAAGGCCGCTCTGGGTCTATTCAGTTTACAATCACATTGCGGTGGTCGCTGGATCTTATGAGCAAGGGAAACGCTGTAAGTACGCTGTTTAGGTTTTTATATTGGTAACGCCAGGTAGCGCTCTGTATGAAAATCACTGGCTGTGTTGTGTGCAGTCTGTGGCTGTGTGGCTTTGTTGTAATATTCGCTATTGTAGTGTTGGGCTGTCGGCTGTTAACAGCGCGTAGCGTTGCGCACTTGGAGGTGAGCTGCCAGCAGTTGTGGATGTGGGGAGAGGGATGGCGGAGTTTTGAAATTTGTAAGACTGGATGTCATGAACTGCTATATATATTATGACTATTAAGGTAAATACATTGTTTGTTCTCTATCAAAATCTTTCATTTGCTTACTATGCCTATCAGTAGTTAGTGCCTTCAGTAGTTTGAATCTTTTATTTAGCTGGCAGTAGTGGCGCTCGCTGTATTGCAGTAGTTCGAGTAACGAAGATTTTTGGTGAGGTAAGTGATTTGTGAAAGGTATAGGTTAATGTTAGTCAGGGCCATTCTTTGGTAGAGATTTTTGAAAGTCAGATGGCGTTGCGCTAAAAAATATTGTGTGTCAGTTTAAGCACAGTCATGTGTATAATTATTCAAAGGGGACGTTTCATATGTCGACCCTTAGCCAAGGATACCTCACTGGAATCTTCTGATTTTTTCTTGTAGTTTGTGTAATTAGTGTAGCTATTGTTCAGTGCTAGCGCGTAATTGTAGAGAGAATCTCCTTTGTAGTTGCAGTCTTTCATTGTTGTTGTGGCATGCATGTAGATTTGCACAAAGTATTTCGCATCTGCGCTTGCAATTAACTAGATATTATTTTCAGTGCTATGTTAATGTGTTCTTCTATTTTTGCTCTTCTAATTGTGCTTTTCTGTGTTATCGTGTGAAATATTGTGACAATAATGGCGTGTGAAAAACGTAACACTAGGCTCCAAAGTAAACTGAGAAATAATAGTGACGACGAGCGTAGCTTATCAGCACCACTGTGTAATGAATTAACAGACATTCAAAGTAGTAATTTGGTAATTCTGCGTAGGGAAATGGAGCAGGCGGCAAATAATGGTGTAGTCAGTGAAATAATTAGTGAACAGGGAAGCATTATCGATCGATCGGTCGGCAACAGCTCGCCTCAGGATTCCGAAATGACAGGACAAAATCTTGCAAATACTGTAGATTCTGGTCTTGCGTCCTCACCGTTTTCTCAATAAATCAAGACACATTTTCTGCTTTTCTAAATGCAAATATTGCCGGTTCAAATGCACTGCCGAATAGCACTGAGGAACATGTTTCAGACACCAGTGCATTGTTATTACAGTTAATGCAACAAGTGGGACAAAGGCTACAAAAGTTAGACACAATGGAACAAAATCTTCAAAAGTTAGACACAACGCTTGAACAAAATCAGAAACAAATGGGACAAAATCTTCGAAAGTTAGACACAATGGAACAAAATCTTCAAAAGTTAGACACAATGGAACAACACCAGAGACAAACACAGCAACAGTTAGACGAAATGGAACAAAATCTTCACACCACGCTTGAACAAAGACGTGAAGATTTAACTACTGAGTTACATAAAATCGAATCGAAATGTCAAAAAGTCTGTAACGACGTAAAAACACAAATTTGTGAGCATTTCCAACCTATTTTTTCGCGTCATGGAAATGCATTACAGAATCACGAAGCAGCCATAAAAGAATTGCAAACTATTCTTCATGAAAATCACGGTACCTTGCAAGCTAATATTGACTCAGTTGCATCTACCGATTCGGTTACGCAACTTCCAAAACTCAGGAAAACTTAAAAGACACAGTAGATACAATTTCAACACAAATGGACACTCTGAAACTTGGTTCAGAAAAACACATAGAGGAAATACACTCCTGGAAATTGAAATAAGAACACCGTGAATTCATTGTCCCAGGAAGGGGAAACTTTATTGACACATTCCTGAGGTCAGATACATCACATGATCACACTGACAGAACCACAGGCACATAGACACAGGCAACAGAGCATGCACAATTTCGGCACTAGTACAGTGTATATCCACCTTTCGCAGCAATGCAGGCTGCTATTCTCCCATGGAGACGATCGTAGAGATGCTGGATGTAGTCCTGTGGAACGGCTTGCCATGCCATTTCCACCTGGCGCCTCAGTTGGACCAGCGTTCGTGCTGGACGTGCAGACCGCGTGAGACGACGCTTCATCCAGTCCCAAACATGCTCAATGGGGGACAGATCCGGAGATCTTGCTGGCCAGGGTAGTTGACTTACACCTTCTAGAGCACGTTGGGTGGCACGGGATACATGCGGACGTGCATTGTCCTGTTGGAACAGCAAGTTCCCTTGCCGGTCTAGGAATGTTAGAACGATGGGTTCGATGACGGTTTGGATGTACCGTGCACTATTCAGTGTCCCCTCGACGATCACCAGTGGTGTACGGCCAGTGTAGGAGATCGCTCCCCACACCATGATGCCGGGTGTTGGCCCTGTGTGCCTCGGTCGTATGCAGTCCTGATTGTGGCGCTCACCTGCACGGCGCCAAACACGCATACGACCATCATTGGCACCAAAGCAGAAGCGACTTTCATCGATGAAGACGTCACGTCTCCATTCGTCCCTCCATTCACGCCTGTCCTGGAGGTGGGCTGCACGATGTTGGGGCGTGAGCGGAAGACGTCCTAAAGGTGTGCGGGACCGTAGCCCAGCTTCATGGAGACGGTTGCGAATGGTCCTCGCCGATACCCCAGGAGCAACAGTGTCCCTAATCTGCTGGGAAGTGGCGGTGCGGTCCCCTACGGCACTGCGTAGGTCTTGGCGTGCATCCGTGCGTCGCTGCGGTCCAGTCCCAGGTCGACGGGCACGTGCACCTTCCGCCGACCACTGGCGACAACATCGATGTACTGTGGAGACCTCAAGCCCCACGTGTTGAGCAATTCGGCGGTACGTCCACCCGGCCTCCCGCATGCCCACTATACGCCCTCGCTCAAAGTCCGTCAACTGCACATACGGTTCACGTCCACGCTGGCCCGGCATGCTACCAGTGTTAAAGACTGCGATGGAGCTCCGAATGCCACGGAAAACTGGTTGACACTGACGGCGGCGGTGCACAAATGCTGCGCAGCTAGCGCCATTCGACGGCCAACACCGTGGTTCCTGGTGTGTCCGCTGTGCCGTGCGTGTGATCATTGCTTGTACAGCCCTCTCCCAGTGTCCGGAGCAAGTATGGTGGGTCTGACACAGCGGTGTCAATGTGTTCTTTTTTCCATTTCCAGGAGTGTAATTTCACTAACGGATAGAGTAGCCGAACTTTCAGATCAGTTCACTAACTTATCTACAAAGGTTGATGATGATCTGAATGACACAGACACTGAAGAGTATGAACAAATTAGAAAATTCAAACAAAATCAAAATCAAATCAACACACAGTACAAAAGAGAAATGCGGGAAGTACAAGACCAGTTGGCACAAGTAATACAAGAATTACATATTTCTGAGGACACTCGCGCTCCAGTACAGGAAGAGGGACATAGAAATACGGAACAACCACAAAATAATAACACAGGACACTTCGGAAATTATGAAAGAAATTGGCAAGGCGAATTGGATTTTGAGATGGAACCGCCGAAACGACGTAACAATGACCGACATGCGACTCGCCGACATGATGATTTTGACTATAAGCTGTTCATTACTACACGTAAATTCAAAACATTTAAGAATTCTGGCAACGACATTCATCCACAAGCGTGGCTTCATCAATTCTCTCATTGTTTTCCTCCAAACTGGTCATCAGAACACAGATTAGAATTTATGAGTGCCTACTTAGGAAATGAGCCAGCTGTAAGAATGCAATCAGTCATTCACGATTGCCACAGTGAAGGAGAATTTTACCATGCCTTCCTCTCAGCATATTGGTCTCAAGCCACACAAGACCGAGTAAAACATGGCTCATAATGATGAAACATTTCGAACAATATAAATTTTCCAATCTTGTGAAATATTTTGAAGACATGTTGCACAAGAATCAGTACCTGTCAAACCCATACAGCCCCTCAGAACTCATCCGTATTTGCTTCATCAAATTACCTGAACATTTACGGCGTATTATTTTGGCAGGACGTTGCAAAGACGACATTGAAGCTTTTCAGGGACTGTTACAAGAACTGAACTTTGACACTGACAATTGTGGAACGCGAAAACAGGAGCACCACAATTACAGGTCACATCTGTCACAATTCCGCGATGACAGAAATAATACACGACAAGGCTATTCTTACAACGTAAATCATGACCAAAACAGACACCACCCATATGACAACCGTTGGCAGAGTAGTAATAATTACAGGAAAAAATCACCTCTCTGCAGTAATGACTATCAAAGAGACAATCAGAGGAACAGACAATATGGGAACCAAAATACGAGGGGCGTTCAGAAAGGAAGCTCCGATCGGTCGTGAAATGGAAACGACTATGAAAATCCGATAAAGCTTTGCACAGATGTGTTGGGTAGTGTCTCTAGTATAACCCCAGTTAGCATCACGTCGCTCTTCTCATTTCTGAGCTCGCAGTGAGTGCGTAAAGATGTCTAGAAAATAGTGTCTGCCGCCAAGTACGAGGGCCTGGTGAGAAATTTCGCCTGAAGCTATGCAGCTAACATTACATAACTGTCGTGCTGTTTCGTCTTCAAGACAATTCTCAGCCGCATACTGCAGGGGCAATGAAGATGCTCCTGCATCGTTTTCAAATGGAAATGTGAGATTACCCACAATACAGTCCGCAATTGTCTCCCCCTGAGTTTCATCTCTGGTCACATGAACCGCTGTCTTTAAAGACAACATTTTGACACAGACAACGAGGTGTAGGCCAGCGTGGAGAATTGGCGGAATGCACTGGCGGCTGCCTTCTATGATGAGGCTATTGAAAAGTTGGTACAACGCTATGACAAAAGTCTAAGTCAGAACGGCGACTACGTAGAGAAGTAGCTGAAAGGTGTAGCTAATTGTTACAAGTAAAACATTTCTGATGTTCACTGTGGTTTCAATTTGGCAATCAATCGGAGCTTACTTACTGAACAGGCCTCGTAATTATTATCAAGGGAGACAGAAAAACTTTAGATGCAACGGTCCAACGCGCAGTTACGATTCAGGGAGAAATTCTCCACCACGTGACCGACAAGAAAGAAACTATGGAATCTACCGACATGACGACAGACGATATGATCGTAACGACAGACCTGAATTGCCTCAGAACTCGCGGGATTCAAACAGAGCAGGGCCCTCTCGACAAGGTGAATTTGTAGAAGTTAGGTCTCCAAATCCCAATAACGACGCGCGCCAACAAAGACACAATAGGCAATGACTCATACCGCTGGCAGCCACAAACGTACGTATGAAACTGACGACGCAGCTGCCGTAGCTAGTAATTACGTAAAAATGGAAGACATTAGGGACATCTTACTCCAGGAACACGACGTAAAACATGACAACATTGCTTATCCTGTGATTCACATTACAGTAAATGACGTAAAATTTACGGCAGTATTTGACTGTGGCAGTCCCATTTCGGTAATTAGGAAACAGCCTTTAGCAAATGCAACAAATCGAACGATTGCCCCACACTTCCGTTACGCAAGATCAAATTACAAGGTGCAATCTTTGGAAAAGGTGTAGATGTACGCCAACAAACCAACTTAGAATTCCGTTGTCAAAGCCACAGCTTCTCTATGAACTTTCTTATTGTCCCATTATTGTCGACGGAAATTATATTAGGATTAGACTTTTTTAATGAATACAAAGCAATCTTAAACTTTCACGATGCTGAAATAAGTATAGAGAAAGAAGGTAAGTCAATAGATTGGAAATTTGAAGATTGGCTCTCAAACCATGACGAGGAAATTAATCGGCATTACCTTCTATTAGACAACAGTTCGGAATTTTCTACGGAACTAGACACTAACAATCACTGTGCAAGTACTGACAGGGATGATATCGACGGCATATTTGAAACTAATGAGTTAATTCAGAATAAAATTCAAACAATTGACAATTGTAGTGACAGTGATAGGCAGGACCTTTTTGAGATTTTACAAGCACATCCCACAGTTTTTACTCACAAAACAGGAAAAATCAAGGGATTTCTGTTGTGGACTGGCAAGACAGCCAATCCACAGTGACGGGTAGCCGAAAGGCACGCGTTTAAGCTCACGCAGGCTGGCGTGAGGTCTGGAAGAGGTAAGGGAATTTATAGTAGCAAAGAACGTAAGTAACTACTGGAATACTTAACTTTAATTCATAATTGGTGAACATTGGTCTGACGGTACATGTATCACAAGATAAATAGCAAATAATAATGGCGCCTTGCTAGGTCGTAGCAAATGACATAGCTGAAGGCTATGATAACTATCGTCTCGGCAAATGAGAGCGTAATTTGTCAGTGAACCATCCCTAGTAAAGTCGGCTGTACAACTGGGGTGAGTGCTAGGAAGTCTCTCTAGACCTGCCGTGTGGCGGCGCTCGGTCTGCAATCACTGACAGTGGCGACACGCGGGTCCGACGTATACTACCGGACCGCGGCCGATTTAAAGGCTCCCACCTAGCAAGTGTGGTGTCAGGCGGTGACACCACAATTTCAATAACAATTTCGTGTTCGTGAGCATACTAAATTTTGTGTTAGACCATTCGTAATTCCGGCGCATTATAGGGACCGTGTTAGAACAGAAATACGATCTATGCTTGACGAGGGCATTATTGAACCTGCAGTAAGCTCATACAACAATCCATTACATGTTGTTGATAAGAAAAATGAATCGATCAGGCTTGTCTTAGATTCGAGACAAATCAATACTATCATCATTCCTGAAACAGACAGGCCGCAAACGTTGGAAGAACTTCTTCAAAATTTTAATGGTGTAAAAGTGTTGTCTTCTATTGATCTCAGATCCAGCTTTTATCAGATCTAACTTCATCCAGAATGTAGAAAATACACAGCTTTCCTTTGTTTCGGCGTTTGTTATCAGTTTCGGAAACTTCCTTTTGGTTTGAACATTTCTTCGGCAGCATTCATTCGCGGGCTAAATTCCATATTACCTGAGCTCTTAAAACGTCACATCACCTTATATGTGGACGATATTCTGATAGCAGAAGCCTCATGGGAACAACACAATCGCATCCTCAACAGCGTGTTACATGTTTTTGCAGAATCTGGAAGTACAGTTAACTTGGAAAAGTCTGAATTTGGTAGGACAAAGGTGAAGTTTTTGGGACATATTATTTCTTCTGAAGGCATTCAGCCGGATCCTGAAAAGTTACAAGCAATCAGAGGCATTCCAGTTCCATCCACAAAAAAACAAGTCCGCAGTTTTCTAGGTCTCGTAAATTTTTACCGTCGTTTTCTGAATATGCAAATTCTTGTTACACCAAAACTTTGTTCTCTCACTGGAAAAAATACTATTTGGAACTGGGACGAACAAGCACCGTTGGAATTCAGTTCTTTGAAAGAAGCGTTACTTAACGCGCCAATACTAGCTCATCCAGATCTGTCACAAGATTTCTGCCTTAGCACAGATTCTTCTAAAGTCGGTCTTAGAGCCCATTTATTTCAAGAAGCCATAGAAAATGACACTACTGTTAAGAAAACCATTGCTTTTGCTAGCCGAGTGCTAACAAAATCTGAAAAAAATAATTCCGTCACTGAATTAGAAGCTTTAGCTATCGTTTGGGCATTTAACAAATTCCGTTTCTTTCTTTCTGGTAAGCACGTAAAAGTATACAGTCATCACGTGCATTACAATTTCTTATGTCTTCAAAATTAAATCATGACAGGTTAAAACGTTGGGCATTGTTTCTGCAAGAATTCCACTTCACAATAGTCTACATTCCCGGCAAGGAGAACATTGTTGCGGACGCACTGTCACGCGCACCGGCTGGTCATGAGAAAAGTAACACAGAAGGCAATCTCGAGAAAAATTTCAGTATTCTTTACATTCAGAAAGTCGCCTTTGAAAACTTCATCACCACATCTTTAAAGGACATTGCTCATGAACAAGATAAAGATCCGATTTGGAAAGACATCAAAAGTAAATGACATGAGAAGACACACACACAGATTTGGCATTATCTGGCTAGAAACAACATACTGTTCAAACGCTGCACTGTTGATGACTAGTTATGGGTACTTTGTATTCCAGATGATTTTGTTATTAAGCTCATTTGGTACATTCATTTCAGCTACGCACATTTTGCTCCACGAAAATGTTGTCATATCCTTCGGACGACTTGTTATTTTAACAATATAGAAAAGAGAATTCGAAGAGTCATGTCTATTTGTATACTTTTTCAAAAGGCGAATTGGTCTACTATCTCCCATCGTGCTCCGCTGTTTCCTGTCATTCCTTCTAAATTAAAAGAATTTGCTGCTGTTGATCTCTTGGGGTCGCTTGTCAGAACATCTAATGGATTTTCGTACGTTCTAGTCGCTGCTGAACTTACTTCAAAATTTGTTTCTTTCACTCCGTTATGTAAAGCCACTGGACGGTCTGTATCCAACACCTTTGTTAAAAATTTCTTACGTGAAGTTGGACACGTTAGTAAAGTCATTTCAGATAACGGACCGCAATTCAGATCTGCTGTTTGGTCACGCATGCTTCGGAATCGTAAAATCAAACCTGTTTTCATTTCATTGTACTCACCACATTGTAACCCCTCCGAACGGATTTTGAAAAAAATCAATAAGCTTTGCAGACTTCATTGTCACAGAAAGCATCGGCATTGGGACAAATATTTACACTTATTTAAAAACGTGCCGAATGAAATGCCTCATGACTCCACTGCTTTACCACCTACTCTTGTACTGAAGAATTAAGAACCACCGAACAGAATCAGAGAGCTTGTACCTTTCCCGAATACACGTAAACTTCGGCACAAAGACATAATTGATTTGGCTATTATAAATATAAAATCTGCAGCAGACAAAAGTAGAAACTTACACAGTAAAGCAAATGCAAAGAAATTATATATTGGTAAGAAAGTTCTCATTAAAGCTCATTCATTGTCACATAAGAAGAAACACTTGAGTCACAAATTCTTTCTAGTTTCCAACGGATCTTACAGAATCCAACGTATACCACATGATAATTGCGTTGAAGTTGAAACTCTGCGTACTAGGAAGAGTAAAGGTTTACACCACATTTCACATGTAAAACCGTTTATTGAAAGATAATCTGCTTTTTAACTTTGTCTTTGCCATATAGCTTTTCACTTTACATTACTAGTATGCTTTGTCAGACTTAGAATCTGTTAATATGCAACAATGTTTGAATTTTTTTATCCAGTCAAGAACCAAGAGAGCTTATTTAAACAGAGATTACGAATGCATTGTTATTGTGGACAGACGACACAGTGTTATTGTGTGAGTACATTCTTGCTTGTTAGTTGCACGATTACGTAACAACTATAAGGCTCACATACTTACAACATTTACCAGTACTGCTAATGAGATTTTAATGTAATATTTTGGTTTACTTGAAAATGCGATCTGGATTTAAAGTACTTTCTGTGAGATACCAGATGACACAGTGGCTAGTTTATGTGACAGCTATACGATTTTATCACGATGCTACTAATGAGTGACAATTTACAATGTTGTTTTTGCGGTGTATCTGTTTTATATCTGCACAGGTTTTCTGAATTCTTCTGGAAAGTAAAACATGTTTTAGTAGTAACTTTTGTGGTATAGCTACAATGAGACAGCCTCTTTCGTAGCACAACGATACGTTACATTATAGTACTTACTTCATCACGGCAATAAGCATAATAACTACTATATCTATATGCAAAGCATCTCACTTTTGTTTATGATGAGGTGAGTACATTGACTTGGGCAGATCTTTGTTTACAGGGGATGACAACTACGACACTTCAACAGAATTATCTTACAGCAAGACGCACATTTAGCGCTACAGGTCACGCATTTCAGTGATTAATTTTGTACTTAAAACATTTATTTTTAAATATTTTTGAATGACAAAGAAAGTTTTCTGTGATACATATTATTCCATTGCTGTAATCTGTAAGGGTATAATTACATTAATCCTCAGGGGGATATACACTTACTTTGTGTACCACGTGTTTGGCAAGCACATGGTGCCCTAGCTAATATGGTATTTGCTTATACAACTTTACATATCGGTACCATATTTCTCAAACACACAAATTACACAGCTATCTGATCATTTCACTGAGAGATAAACATCTTTTTTACTACATCAGTGACACATGTTTACGCAATTACACAGTTGGATAATTTCATACTTATGAAATTGTATTTTGTCTGTACTGTGAACTGTTCATATTTTTTCGGAACCATTGTGATACTATGAGAGATTTGTTGATATATTTGATATGGGATCATGATTTTTATAGTACATTTGAGGTAGATGACACTATTTAAATGAGCAGAGAATTGTCTTTAGGTTTTGAAATTATTGCAGAAAGCTACGACTTTTTCAAGATTTGACTGAGGTGTTATGATGTTATTATTACGACGACGATGCGTATTATGCTGCTGATGTATGTTTATGATCAATAAGATGATGCTACCGTACATGAGGAATTTGATTATGTCCCGTATTTCTTATGATGAAATATTGAAGAAGTGTCGACGAATATGTATATGTGTAATAAAGTAAGGAGTAATGAACAGTGGTTAGGGTCTCTGATATGTGAAAAAGGATGTTGGAAACCAAGAATCGTACTTTAAGAATTATGAAATGTTTGTACATGCATGAATGTATTACAATGCTGTCGAAAAGTTTTTGGACACTGTTATATTTATAGGATTTTGTTTCTACACTTTTCTACTGAAATTTCTCGACTTGTGAAATTTTATTTGTATATGAGACTGTCACTGTAGTGCAAACTGGTGTCGTAAATATTTCGGTAAGAAAGTTAAGTGACCACTTGCACATAGTGCGTCGTGGGCACCAAGCTGCGCGACAATCGCCTGGATAAAAGCCATTTGTGTGTGCCTTTCAGAGGCGCAGGAAAAAAAAGGGGGGCCATTATCATCGCTATTTACATTCCTTTGTAGAAAGCATCGCAAATACGACACGCTCAAACTTGAAAATATATGATTACACTGTGGAGCTCTTAATTTATGATATTTACTAAAATGCCTAATGAAACGATGAGAAACATTTCACAGCTATTGTCTTGCTAGTTGAAAGAAATGCCATATGGCTTGCTTTATGTATTTATTTACTCATTTTGTTTAATATCTAGTTTCTAGCTGCACTGCAGCATTGGTTAAAATAAAATTTAATAGATGTACTAATATAGTTATTTTATGCCTACAGACCCAGTCAATTATAAATTTATGATCTACTTCCAAGAAAACGAGGGCACATAAATAGGCATTTTCCTTCACAGGAATTGCATAATTAATTTTTTTTTACAATTTGGTAACTTAACTGCTAGCGTAAGTTCTCGTGATGCATCGCCCTAGTGTTAAGATGTGACATAGGTATTAAACATGTCCATTTTTACTGTAATATTTTTTCTGCTTGAGCTATGTCATGTTTAGATATAATTTATTGCATTTGCTGCTGCTGTTTGCCAGGCATAGTGCTACTAAATTTCACTTTGCATTACTCTGTTAGGCCAGTTTTACTACTGATTTATTTTTCTTGTTTGCTGCTCATTGCCTTATATTAGTTGTTATATTGCTGCTTGCTTTGCCAATTTGCATTTTCTTATCATTGCTGTTTGTGTTAATTGTTTTGTGCTGCTGCATTGCCTCGTTCCTTAGTTTAGCATCTGAGCTCAGTAGATTTAAGTTAGCTTAAGATGGGGTCGGCCATATGAGAGAAATACATTGAGAAGCTATAAGAAAATGTTTTGTCCAAAAAAAGTATTTTGAAAAAGGATATGAGCAAAAAAGTAGGGTTCAGGGAACCCAGGTTTAAGTAGGATTTTCTTGGAAATAAATAATAGGTAAGATAATGGAAAATAAATAATGAGGTAAGAAATATGTGAACATATGAATACAGAAAGCATGCTTGGATAGGATTTTTTTGGTGGAAACAAATGTTGAAATAAGACGAAAGATCTATGGAATGAGGTTTTAGGTTTGACTGCAGTACCAAATGTTGCACTGAAAACAAACCCTGCCCTTTCCTCTTGTGTTATTCTGCTATGTGTTTGTGTACTCTTGTATATTTGTGTTTTTCCTGTCTTTATGTGTTTAGCTGATATGAGATATGTTGTGGAATTTTTCTAATAATATGTTATTTACTTTGTAAAGATGTTTAGACATTATTTATACTGTTTTGTTTTAATGCTCATGTGTGAAGTTGACGTTTCAAAAGCTATGCTGATCTTTTATGTATGAACTTATGTCATAACTCCTGTAACACTGATGTACATGTTATTTCGATTCTTTTGTAAAGCCTGTACTACAAATGTTATTTGTATTGTTATGTTCTTTAATGATGTATTTTCTACCTTTGTAATTGTATTCTTATGTTATAAAATTGTAATTGACACCAGTTCATCAAATTAAGTAACTTGTAAGTTCCATTTCACTGCACACGTTTCTGTTTATCATAGTATATGGACAAATATGTGAGATGTAGGGACTGTTAATGTTTGCACGTGTGTTAATAATTTGGCAAGGGACTGGATAACAGCATTGCTGGTTCTAACGACAATTCCTAAAATTTTGTGCGTGCACAAGTGGTGGTTATGGACTTGCTATATTATCCACAAGACTCTTCAACGGTGATTGTGCATCTGCACAGTCACAACAGATGGCTGCTGGCCATCTCTACAAGGACTACAGTGGGTCTGCATCTTTGATGACCCACCAATAACATTATTTCCACAAGGACTGCAGTGGGTCTGCACCTCTGGTGGCCCACCAATACCGTAATCTCTACCAGGACTACAGTGGGTCTGCTCTGTGATGACCTATCTACCAATATTCTTCGAAACGTCGAATGACTCTGCTATGGGTTTGCTCTGTTGGGGCTCATTACCTGTCAGCATGTCAAGAGTCAGCACTGTCTTTCCGCTGGAAGGACAACACTACTTCTTCAAGACTGCATGGAAATCCACTACTTCCGTGTGCATTGTCTTTTACTGCTCAGACTTTGAGAAAAGAAACGGCAGGTTTACTGTGATGAATGATCAGGACTGTCTTTATGGACTGTGAGAAAATTTTAGCTTTTGACCAACATTATATTAATAAGTGTGTGCATTTGATATCTTTCTTACTGTAATTATGAAAAATTTTTTCAAATCTGTATTTGCCAGTGCCCAAAACAACTTGTAAATTTTTTTGTGGGGAGCATGGGCGCTATGTAAGTACGCTGTTTAGGTTTTTATATTGGTAACGCCACGTAGCGCTCTGTATGAAAATCACTGGCTGTGCTGTGTGCAGACTGTGACTGGGTGGCATTGTTGTAATATTCGCTATTGTAGTGTTGGGCTGTCAGCTGTTAACAGCGCGTAGCGTTGCGCAGTTGGAGGTGAGCCGCCAGCAGTGGTGGATGTGGGGAGAGAGATGGCGGAGTTTTGAAATTTGTAAGACTGGATGTCATGAACTGCTATATATATTATGACTATTAAGGTAAATACATTGTTTGTTCTCTATCAAAATCTTTCATTTGCTAACTATGCCTATCAGTAGTTAGTGCCTTCAGTAGTTTGAATCTTTTATTTAGCTGGCAGTAGTGGCGCTAGCTGTATTGCAGTAGTTCCAGTAACGAAGATTTTTGATGAGGTAAGAGATTTGTGAAAGGTATAGGTTGATGTTAGTCAGGGCCATTCTTTTGTAGAGATTTTTGAAAGTCAGATTGCGTCGCGCTAAAAAATATTGTGTGTCAGTTTAAGCACAGTCATGTGTATAATTATTCAAAGGGGACGTTTCAACGCAAGGGGCAAAATGTTTGGAGTCGTAAGGCAGTGGACTACTAATTAATGGGGCTAGGTGTAATATAATAGGATCTACATTTCGTTTACCAGCAACTGTGACGGAAGTTACCCTGTTTGGTGAGATACGGCCACACCTTTGCTAGCAAGACGAAGAACTAGAGTTCTCAGCCAAACAAAATCTAACCTTTCGGAACCATGCTTGAGAGCCACGTCTGGACCACCCCTTAACCCAAATTATAGAAGCATAAGAAGAGCGAATATCGACGAAACAAATTCTACAAGAAATAGAACAGTATCGGAATAGGAGACGTCAACTAATTATGAGTTCAAGTGTCGCAGTTCCTATCACCGTTGTGATTCTGCACAGATGAGTACAATTGTAAACAAAGTGGTGTAATGGGTTGGAGTAAGACTCTTCTCCATGGAGGGAAGCAGTGTAGTGACACTACAAAGTACTGTAGGTAAAAGTATTACATCTTTATTGAACGCGCCTGACGCAAGCATGGAGGCTCCCACGGAGTACTGTGATAACAACACTGGTCTTCAGCAACGCTATATCGACATGTAGGGCTCAATAACAGATGAGCAAAAGAGTAGCGAAGCGAGGATAGCTGAGCGCAGCGCTAAACTGCCCCGTGCAACAAACAACGATGTAGTAAGCAGGTCGTTACAATCACACTCGAGAGAATCTCTTTGTTATTGGCGACATGGCTGGACACCAGGTTTTAGAGAAAAATCTGCAGTAACGGAGTATAAATGAGGCTGAGTTTGCGGACAGGACGTCATTTGATTCGGAGACTTGGTCATCGCCGGAGAACCTCCGGACCGCGAGACTACTGGGCAGAGCCAGCTGCAACCTCCAGTTCGAGACCGAACTGGGTCTGCCACCGCACTGGCTCCTTCACGGGATTTGGTTCTTCAGCTCCACTGGCCTGCTGTGCATGCCTGCTGCCTAGGGAGGCCTAGGGAGGAATTCGACGTCACAGTGCCAGCCGAGCGTCCGCCATCTGTCCAAGGGACACGGGTCGAGACCAGCCGCCTCCACCGCCAAGTAGAGAAGGGTAGATGGGCTGCCGCGTGGCTGTAGCTCCGCCTAGTGGCGTTGCTGTCGCAGCTGGCCGTGGCCTTCCCTTCACCGCCGGGCTGTAGTGCTAACGCAGCGTCGCCAGGTGCCGTCCTGGCAGCCGACGCCAGATGTACCGTACAGAGCTCATAGGGAGAGGCGTGACTGCCTCATGTAGAAGATACGATAACACTACATTGTTATATTGCCCACAGAGTTCTCACTAGTTCCCTAACATAAATGGTGTCACCATACAGACACCACTCCATACATATTGGTCCATAAAATATTTCTCATACTTCAAGCCTTATGCCTCAGTTCATCCCGAAAGAACACTTTCAGTAACACCAACATTCCTTGTCAGTTCGCTTTCCTTCTCATTTACCGTATCATTAAAACTCGGCAATCCTGGTGTTATCACCAAGTTTTGCTTAAGTTCCGTTAAATCGGTATTACAACTAACTGATGTTACCATTGATTTGCATAATTTCTTTTGTTAAAGTCGAATATCATATTTCCAGTTTTATTGCCGGCTATCTTCTCAAGATCTTACTTCATCTTGACGCGACCACCTGTACGTGGAGCCCGATTTTGTACTACAATTCCTTAAAAACTGACCTGAAACGATTGTTATATGTAGAAGAGATTGTATTTTTGACACCACTGAACCAAAGTCTTTGCCTGACTGGCAGAACAGATTGCAAGAAGGGGACGCACGGAGCACAGTAGTAGTTGTCGTTGCACTCTGTCATATGTAGAATGTAAGACTTGAAGCTAGTTTCTAGCTAGGATAATTTAGTTGTTGGTCGATACCCTTATCAGTACCTCATCCTCTTCCATGTCATGTTCATTTGAACCGAATTATTATTCTTCTAAAGAAATCGTTTTTCAATTACAGTAAGGAAAATATTAATGTGCTAGAATCAGAAAAGTAATTATGTTTGTAACAACTTCTATGTGGGCAGTACTGCATAGCGCTGATCCCATATAAAGTATTTTCACTGAACATTTATCAACAAATCTACTGATATTATTTGTGTGAAGCTATTTTACCGCTGTCATTGCACTTTGCTGGGCCTATACTGAATATTTTCTATGCCTACTACTGAGAGAACTGAATATCAAGATTACATGTTTGCGACTCTAGAGCTAAGGAAAATTTATTTAGTTTTTTATTTGCATAGGGAATTTTCGTCAGTTTATTATAGAGGGCTGTAGAACTCGGATGAGTTCCAGAGGGCTTGGTTTCAATATTAAAATTGTGTATTGGTTTTGCAGATTAAGTCATTTGCTCAACAACACATGACACATTAAATTTGTATGATACATACATTACGCAATTTATATTCATTGGCAAACAAAAACACAAAACCCTTTTAAAGAACGTTACACTTGGTGACCCTGCAAGGATTATACAAATTCTATTTTTACCTTATTTTCACGGTTCCTTGATTCTTCAGCATTTTAGGAGGTGGCACGTGCCTGGTTGGGAGAATCTTGCAGGTCGGTTCTCTTACTGTAAGTTTAGGCCTTGCACATTTTTCTGTCCTCATACACATGTACATGAAAACAAGAACTGAAAGTGAGAAGATATATTTTGACATGTGTCCAGCGGATCACATCCTTTTGGTGGTCTGACCACTGCAAATGGGAACTCAAACACTTTTCTTAGTCATACTTTGTCCATCTGTATATAGCCTCGATATATCTTACGTCCATTTATTTCTGATGCTACAATGTCTATACTGTTCTCATGTAATGTGATATTTTTATGATGCTACTCTACTCCACTTTTATGTTATAGCACACACTATTGAGATACTGTTACGATATTGGCTTATGAATTGTGATTTAAGACTGTCACTCTTTCTGTTTGATAATGTTGCCATTTATGCTCTGTTTTACTAAATATCTCTTGTACTTCATGACGTCTAGTTTACTTGGTTTCACCTGTGTAGATTTACGAAATCAATGTACTCTGACACTCATGTCCATTGCATATACTCGTACACTTTTCATATTTTACAGGAACATTGTATCCAAGTGAGCCATTATGCTCATAAGTAGACGCACATGAATGTGTGAAATGTGCCACCCATAAAAGTGTGCAGGATATGTGTTACATAGAAAGCATGGCACAAGATACTTGTATGGAATACTAAACAACATTGATACTTCTCACACTGTTTCCTTTCAGCCTTTTATAAATATTTTCCTATTAATGTACTGGGTAAATTAGGCACATTGCCTAGAAAGGTTAAAGATTAAGGGTTTTTTTCTCTGCATTTTGTGTTAGATATAAGAGTATTGTTAGAAAATTTAATGAGTGTTCATGCCAAGTGCTGCACCAAAGTTTTGGAATGATGATGAATTGTTGATGTCTAATGAGTATTCATGTCTTGAACTGCAATACTGTAATGAGGATTATACCGACATATTGATGATTTTTGTATAATGATATTGTCTGATGCTAATATGAATTTTGTTTAAGTTGTGTCCTTTCTAGGAACATCTGTCTTACTTCATGCCACATGATTGGAGGTGTTTGTGAGAGACTGTCACAAAAGCTTTGCACACAAAACATTTTTTTCACAATTTCTTATGAGATTATATATGACACTCACTTCTTATATTAGCATGCATGACTGTTTTTTACCTTAATAATCACATTTCCAGGTTACACTATTTTTGCAATTCACCCTATTCTTAGGATATTTTTCTTATGATTTACTGTGATATGTTAAATTTACCTAGTCAGTCAGCTATATTGCACTTAGTTCTCTGATCTTTATGCTTGAATACACTATAATAACATTTTTCTTTGCTTTTGTCATAGCAGTACTTGACTCAAAATGGATGACGATTGACTGTTAATCATTTTCTTTACAGATAAAGTGCACTGCCCTTATCAATCCTTCCCATATTCATCCCTGTAGAAATGCGTATCATTAGAAATATAGATCATTCATTACACTGAAATTTATGAAGCTACAAACGTGCTACAATACCTATAAATATTGTGTGTTTACTCACATGATACTATACTTTGATTCTATGATTCTATTTATCTAATATGTACTCATACAGGTGGTACAAGGCCATACTTCAAATTAATACTCCACATTTTTCTTGTAAAAGCCATATCGAGTTATGTACTTTCATTATGAATAATGTGTTGGCCTCTGAATGACATATAAAGTTATAGTTAATTATATTTTCTGATACTTTCTCTACTTTGATGTTTATGCTATATATAATCAGGCCCCTGTGAGCCTCAAAGAAGATTTTGGTCACTTTGTAGTTATTAAGGCCAGCAATTACTACATTTAATACTGGGCCACTTGCATCGCCAATCATTTTATAGCTACTGAGTTCAGCATTTAGGTATGTAGAAAAGCTACTTGGAGCCTCTACCTCGTACATTCTATGTGATTGTTTTAAATATTTAAGATTCACATGTATTCCAAATAGAAGGCCACCTAGAGCTATACATTTGTCGATTTTACTGTCAGGTTTTCTTAATTAAATGTGTCTCTTAAGTAATTATGTCACAGTGTTGCATAAACTAGGTCACTGAGAACCAGTATTCTAATTTTTATGACAATTTATAATAAATTTTCTAAGCATTTGTGTCAAATGGCGTTTGAGAGCTAGGAAATTTTAATTTATACTTCAGTTTTAGGTATTAAAATGCATACTCTATAGCGACCACCTGTAGCCAATCTATGACCTTCAAATAATATGTATACTTTATATAATGACCACATACAGCCATCCCATGAAAATTTCTTACTACTTCTTAAATGTTTTGTCACGATGCCTATAATGCAAAATGAACTTGTAGTCAACTCAGTATTTTTATAATATGTCTAACTACTGCTATATCCATTATGATATGTATATAGGCCATTGTAGATCGCTATGTAGGAGTATGCATTGCCAATAAATTTGTCTTTCCTTGTTTGCTTAAATCTTTATGTCCTATTTATCTAGCATGTATGCTAGTATTGATATACTCATAGACAGCAAATGCCACATTTCTTGAGAATTATTATACTTACAGGCAGACTGTGGCTACACCTATCATTATAGTGTATATAATGGACATGTTGTAATGTACAGGACTATGGGTTAATGCAATTTATGATTTTATTAGGACATTGTTTGTACTGTTCCCTGTTCCCACATTTACAAGAAGTTGTCATGTTACAACACTCAGTACAGGCTGATTTGGAACATACATAGACATTTTGCTACATTTATTATTCCATGTTGCACTACCTTACCTGTCTTAGTGCTTCCCACCTTCCATCACACAATTTCCTCCCTCTGCTCATGGCACTGGAGCTATTGGATATCAGCATTCGTTCTTCAATGTGGCTATGCACAATATGGATCGATGAAGAATCTTCAGATTCAAATGTAGTGATGATGATTAGCATCACAATACTGATGTACGGAGTTTAAACAACTTTGGGTGTCGGTAAATATGGTGCCAGATACCAATTGTACCATGTCTAGAATGAGACGACTTGTTTAGCTGTTCTGGGACGCTGGACCAACCTACTACAGCTAATGCTCAGATTTAATACTGCTGAGAATTGGGCTTTGTAATGCAGCTACGTCTACGTGGTAATAAGCTTCAGGAATGCACCAACCGTTCCTTAACCATTTTCCCATAATTTTCTTGACACCTACGGGTACAGTTTCCTCTTACTTTCACTAATGTTATGCATCTTCTAGCAATATGAATGTGGGACATTTTCTATATGACATGACCAGACTTTAAATTTACTACTAATGCACCAGATCACCAGTTTGTTCCAGAGCTCCATGATTCGTACTGTCTTTAGCATTATATTGTAATGATTATGTAATAAAAATTATTCACATTGTAAAGACTGATTAAAAAATTTGCCCTACGTTTGTCCAGTGCACATCCAAACGCTATGGCAAATTTAACAAAACCCATTGGAGGGTTATGTCAAGGTCCACTTGTATGTGGTGCCCCATTTTGCAATATAATTATGTAAAATGATCCAAAACGATTGTCATATCTGGAAGAGATTTTATTTTTGACACCACTGAACCAATGGGTTTGCCTGATTGGCAGAATCGACTGTAAGTACCAGCGCGCGGAGTGCTGAAGCAGTTGCCGTTGAACTCTGTTGTAGGTAGGATGTATGACTTAAATGTAGTGGCAAGATGTGAGGATTTAGTTGGTCTATGGACGCATCATAATACTGTTTTTATCTAATAACGTAATAAATCATAAAATATTGCGCTCACACAGAACCAGTAAATGTTAGGTCGTACCTATATCTATAAAAGTGTAAAATGTGAGGCTCTAAGATTACCAAGAATTCAATTGATACTGTTCGTTAACAAATAGTGACGATTGTCCATGGAAATTATAGAAGAGTAATGAATTTATCATGTATCTCAAAGGGAAATCAACTGGAACAAATTAGTAAGGTAATGATATTCTGTACAGTTAATTTTAGGTATGCAGCAAAGCATTGTGGATTTCACTAATTTTTACAGTGTTGACCCTTGAATGTAGGAACCAAGTACTTTCCATCATATTTAATGTGTAGGTTGATTAGGTACACTCGATTTGTAATATTTGGTGTGTATTGTAATCTAGATACAGAAGATGTCCGACTTTTTGTCATGTCACAGTTCATGTGTTTTTAATTACGACAGTAAGTGAGAATTGTAGACCAGTTGAGAAGTCCACAAATTTTGTAGTTAATGTAACACGTTTCATATTAGATTTTGTGAAGGAGAAAGTTTATTTTGAATACAATTTTCACACTGAAGCATTTGGAACTTACGATGTGCCCTTATCAGTACCTCATCCTGCTGTATGTCGTATTTATTTGAACCCAATTAATATTGTTCTAAGGAAATCATTTGTCAATCAGTCAGAAAAATATTAATGTGTTAGAATCAGAAAAGTATTAATATTTGTAACAGCTTAAATGTGGGCAGTATTGCACAGCACTGAGCAAACATGCAGTATTTTCACTGGACATTCGCATGGTTCATTGATCAACCACTCTACTGTTATTATTTGTATGAAGCTTTTTATGGCCGGCATTGCACTTCGCTGTACCAGATTGAATATTTTCTATGCCTACTATGGAGAGAACTGAATATCAAGATTACATCCGTTCCGACTATGGAGCTAAGATAAATTTATTTCATTGTTTATTTCCACAGCGAATTTTCGTCAGTTTATTATACAGGGCCATAGAACTCGGTCCACGAGACTGGGTAAATTTCAGAGGGCTCGATTTCACTATGAAAATTGTGTATTTCTTTTGAAGATTAAGTCATTTGCTCAACAATGCATTACACAGTAAATTTGTATGACACAAACATTACGCATTTTATATTCATCGGCAAACAAAAACACAAAAGTTTTATAAAGAACGTTAAAATCTCATGCAAGATTGACAACTTATTCCTTATCATACGTTGATTACGGTATAGCCATACTCTCTCAATAGATTGAAGGCTGCTTGTATAGTCCCACAATCAGTCATTGGCTTCTTAATACCATCGGCCATGGCTGACGACCAGAAATCACATAAATATGACAGAAGCTGCTGCCTGCACTTTCCTTATTAAGCAACGTCCGCCGCAACCCGTCTGTCTGTAGCCGATGCGAAGCGCCGCAACGTCGTCTGCTCCCAAATTGCTCTCTTTCTACACTCCACTGTTCGCCTCTCCTACCTCTGCATGTCCTGCCGCCATACCATCCGCTCACTGAGCAGTGTTCGTGCCCATCTCCCGACACATAATACTGTTCTTATAGTCTATTAACGTTCACAGTTGCTGTGTAGACCCATTCAAAGTACTTCCTGCTTCTGTCCCGTGTACACTGTTTCACTTAAGTCAACCAACAACTATGAGTAGAGTCCCGACTGTCACCAAATATACTTTACAACGAGCATGCACATTGCACTTCCCAGTGTACATTCCGAATCGGAGATCCAGTGTTACGCTATTACCACTACTAATTAATTCAAGTTTGTGTAATAGGCGTGAGCACAGCTTATGCACTACCATCAGAAACTTCGGACCATTCTCACTTAGGGCCCACCACTAACTAAAATGTCAGCATCGAGTGCCAATATTTTTATTTCATACTATATATTTTTCAGGATTTTCGATACAAATTTGTAGTTGTTCTTTTCACATTGTAGGAGCAGATTTTTTTTTTTCCACTGTGTGAAGGAGTCTCACCACATTCTGAGTTTCATCACATCCAATCTTTCACTTTGACTGTATGAAGCAGGTATATGGGCACAAAACAAGAAGTCTGATGGCACTGGAGTGTGGAGGTGTCAATGGAGTATCAATATTTCCGATGCGAAGAAAAGCGCACCATCGGCGTAAAAAAAAAAAAAAACGTTTTTAACGCGACTAGTGTGATACTTGTTCACATCGGCATTCTTCAGAAACAGTTGCTGAAAATCATGAACGAAAATCTAAATGAAAAGTTTGGCCTTTGCGGTGGGAAATTCTCACGTAGTCGGCGCACGAAGCTACCAACAGAAACAGATATGTTTAGCTTCACCGTGCGATTTTGACACAACAGTTGCTAGGTCACTGCCGTTGGCATAAATGAAGGAAATAAGGATGTCGACATGAAGTGTTCCGGACAAATCCGATAGGTGACGTAGCCGAACGACGGACCAATCGGACACCTTTTATTGTGCCGCTTACATACAGTTACCACTGTTAGCGAAGTGGTTATCACCAAGCATGAACGTGCATCGTTTCTTTTCAGTTATTGACCTAAGCGGGAGACGCAGGCTGCTAGCTTGGTGACGTACAGAACATCTAACAATAAATAAATACTTACACACACAGCTCTAAAACCGGCAGTATATTTACTATGAGCAACCGATATATCTTAGGCAGGTGCACCGATATTTCTTCCATTGATACATCAATACCTTTCTCAATACATGGAGAGCGGATAATTGTTTCTTAAATATCCATCTACCGGTTTCTCAGTATTTTTAAATTTGTCAGCAGCCCTCCTGTAATGGCAGCATGGCTCAGTATTCCTGCAAGTGACTTCTAACGACTTGTTGAGCCCATGCTACGTTTGGTTGTGGCATTACGGTGGGAAAAAGGATGTCCCTCAAGATATTAGGAGATATCCCATGACTGATGTCATCTCACTGCTGGTTCTGTCTGAATAAATCAGTGCAGGCGGATGTTCAGTTAAAGCATGCGGAAGTTCCTTCCATACGCTTAGTAGAACTAGATTTCTGTTTCACATTATCTCCACACTGAAGTTTAATTGAGTTGTAAACTTAACTGAGCTTACATTCATGTCGTCGTAGTGTATTTGCAGCAAATTAACAGACATAATTTTGATCCGAACTAATGTCGCTAATAAAGGCGAACACAAACTCGTGGTCTTAATAGGAATTACTCAGCGGGGCACGCAACAGAAATATCAACCACCGTCAAAACTATCCACAAAATGGTATCGAAATTTACTCCATTCCATGAGAATAACTTTATATGGAGATGAGTTACGTTGAGCACAATAGTTCTGGCAAACTAAATGAGTCAACATTTTTCACGACAGTCATGTGCGTGGATGTACTGATAACAGATACTTGTTGAACCCCTGACTCGTAAATGAGGGTATCGCGTCTTTTATCACTATTTCACGTTATCTGTCACAAGATTCTTATTTTCCCCTGGTATCTTTCCAAACAGAGACACATTCTCATCTTAAAGACTGGAGTCCCCTACTTTATTAGATCGGCTGTTAGGCCTACGAGCTTCTCAAAACACACTTACTTCTCCTCTTACTTATTAGGATCATTACCTGACTGTCTACGGAGAAAATACGAAGCAATGATCCACTGAACATAAATTTCATGCAAAAGATGGCAAAAATGAGTCATACGTCCTAAAATATCAACAACAAATGATTCAGGTATTGCTCCTGTGGAATATTTCTGCTTTTCATGTAATTTGGTTGTCAACAGACCTTGTAAAGGCTGTCCGCGTGGTGATCGATCACAAAATTTGTCAGACGTGTATATGAAAGTGCTTTTCCTGTTTAAGGTTCAAATGGTTCAAATGGCTCAGAGCACTATGGGACTTAACTTCTAGGATCATCAGTCCCCTAGAACTTAGAACTACTTAAACCTAACTAACCTAAGGACATCACACACATACATGCCCGAGGCAGGATTCGAACCTGCCTGCGACCGTAGCGGTCGTGCGGTTCCAGACTGTAGCGCCTTTAACCGCTTGGCCACCCCGGCCGGCCTATTTAAGGCATGGCGAAGTCGTACAGGCACTCGATGTTTTATGTGTGACCACTTCAAGGGCAAACTGTGAGTACATCGACTCTCGGAAACCTTCACAACCAGGGAAAACTGCAATAGGTAGCAATGAGCGAAAAAAAAACAGTATTAATAAAAAGCTCTTTGTAGGCTTTTTTGATTCAGAAAACGCACATGAAGTTGAAGGAAAATAATCCTGCTAGTTTTAGAAGCGTCAGGCAACAGTCTTCGAAATAAATGACAGAGAAATTTAGCGTACGATGTAGCTGGAGTATGTGCAGACAAGGGGCTCAGTTAAACAGGTGCTTTTTTTAAGATCAACGGAATAGAAACACATTTTCAACTAAATAAAACATTTCAATTGCTCGTAAAGACCTTAAATAGGGCTCCACACTATCAATACAACAAAATGATTTCCATCAAATAACTGAATCCATACTTCATCTTCATATACATAACCCGTCAACAACATTAACAATGAACAATGCTTGGCTCTCAGCCACAACCAGTTCTCGTACCTCAGACAACGGCACCAGTGGAAGGAAAGTAAGATTGCATAACAACCATTAAACATCAATAGAACGATAACAAGCAACGATACATACATCCACTATTATTATCGTCACCGGATAGATACCACGAGGTACATCCAAGACTCCACGGAACTAGCCATGAATATAAATTAATAAATTCGTAAACAAGAAAAACTGATTAGTCACATGCAGCAGGTAACAAGATGAATTTTCGGCTGAATTTTATCAATAACTTTGCCACCTTTACGGAGTATTTTAAACAAACATTTTGCGATTTAACTCGTAATGCCCTCTCATAGTGTGTAATTAACAAACTGAACTGCTCTTGCATACTATGCACACACCTGCACTCCTGTGAACAAAAACGACAGCAACTTGTCGCACAAGAACGGTGGCCTTCCGTGCAGAATGTTGTTGCTAACAAATACGCCCAATGCACTCACAAGACATTGTATCATAGAACCACCAATGTTTAACAGTAAGCTGCATACCCACTCAGGTAGGCCTGCTCACGATATGTAGCAGCCCCTTCCCTCTGCCTCGACTGAAGTTACTGTCCATTTTTCCAGGAAAGAGACCAACCACAGCACCAGGCTGTTGTGTCCACACTACTGCTAACCCACGTGCAGACTGTAGTGAACTGTGGCTGCTAGAACTGCAGCACACCAATTTCTGGGAGCAATCGCCCACCGTTCTGTCCAGAATTTGCTAGTTGATCTCTATGTAGCGACTGAACAGTCCGCCAACTGTCGTTGGCCCAGCTCGGCCACGCCGGCGCCCACCGTAGACAAGCCTCCGCGCCATGTTCCCTTTCACAGCCACATCACAACGCTCCACACAAAATGACTCTCTCGAGGTAGGGACACCAACCGCGCCGCTCGACACAACACTATCTCCACCCCTCAACCCTCCCCTCCCCCCATTTCCTCCGCAACTCCAGCAGTAGGAAAGAAGAGTCACCACTGCGATGCAGCAAGGAACTAACGAGCAGTAACAATGAAAGCCATACGTCCATACGTATACAATAACAAATAATTGCTTGTAAACTGATTTAACAAGAGGTATGAGTGCCATAGGTTCCTTAGCTGTCCTACGCATCCTTAATAACAATGACGACAGACGTCACAAACCTAACAACCTCTAAAGGTACTAAAGCGTGGAAGGAGTTTGCCACTCAACCTAACTTCCTTTGCTAAGCTTACAAAAATTTGCAATGAGTACTCGATCTCCTACCCTGAGCAGATTTGGACGTCTGCCCTGTTGTAAGCCTGAGCTCCTTGCTCATTGGCTGCCGAAATATCGCCTTAGGCTTTAAGCCACATCTGATGTCCTTGGCGCTATGTTGCTTATTAACAGATGTTCCAATGATCACAAGTTATGAACACAAATATCAATGCCGCCAGAGTTTTATTATGTGTCTCACACCTAACCTCATCAAGGGCATACATTAGCCACTCCAGCGTTCCTGTATTTTACTCCAATGAGTGTGGTTGGTGTGATTATAAGCGTTCATGGCATCCTGTTGTTTGCATTTTACACTCTCCGTAAATGATGGGTTTGGGTAACAGGGTGTAGTAGTAGAATGCCTGATTGCTACTGTAAGTAAGTACTATCAGCAGATTCTGGACATGAACGCCGTGTCATTGTCAATGAGCCGGGCAGCTTTAATTTTGGCAGCTTCGCACTCTGCTGACGCCACTAACAACTTGGATTTCCTATAAAATTTAAAGAAATAGTGGAAGAGTGCTGGGCCCATAACCCAGAGATCTGTAGATAGAAAACACGCTGTGCTACCGATCGAATCCTCACAAGAGTGGTTGAGAAAATTTTAAGGAAAAACGCTTGGAAGGTAGACCTACATATTTCGTCATTTGTTGTCTAATGAAATACACTTTATTGCTTAACAACAGTAATGTAATTACAATTTAAAAAAGCCTTGATAAAAGAATAATAACGCTCACAATAATTTACAGAACTTGAACAGGCTTAATTCTTTAATAACAAACTTTAACAATTTATAATTTTAAGAATAGGGCTTTAAATCTGGAGTATACAGACTCCAAATACAATTAAGAAATCACACCAATTAGGCGTGGCTGCAAACGGGTTCAACAGACCGAGTTTTGTCTATAAAATGGAGTACAAATGACTGCCACAAAATTTACTAACAGTTCCCAAGCGAGGTTAAAATGTTAAACAAGTGGATAACGCCCATCCAAAATACATAAAGGATAAAAAGTCACGCCACTTACTGTGGATGTTTGAAAGCCCTTAACAACGAGTAAGCCTTAATAAAATCCCTTACTCAATGAAATACACAGTCCTCGAAAATACAGGAATTACTGGGAAGGCATACAATTTAAATGTGACCACGAGCTGTCACACATCAGAAATAACCCTGATAATGATGCTAAAAACACATATTTGCCCAAAATACAAGATAATCTTGGAGGACATACAATATAAATGTGACAGCCAACTGGTACACACCAGCAGAAACGTTGACAACGGCCCTTAAATACACACTTCAAAGAAAAGTCTTGGATCACCGCGGTTACGATAGTTCCACAACCCGTACAGACAATTGGAATAGAGAACAACATAAACATCATTTCCGCCCATTTCATTGCTCATGAAAACCACTAATTGCGTGTTGTACCATCATGCAGCGGGACCTTCAGAGGTGGTGGTCCAGATTGCCGCACACACCGCTACCTCTAACGCCCAGTAGCACGTCCACTTGCGTTGGTGCATGCCTGTATTCCTCCTCATCAAGGCACTGTTGGTCCAGATTGTCCCACTCCTCAACGGCTATTCGGCGTAGACACCTGAGTGTGGCTGGTTGGTCACGTCGTCCATAAACAGCTGTCCAGGCATGTTGGTCAGGGTTCTTGTCTGGAGAACTTGCTGGCCACTATAGTCGAGCAGTTGAGAGATGTCGTTACCCTGAAGTAAGTCATTCACAAAATGTTCACGAAGGGGGCTGCGAATAGTCCACGAAGACGAATGTCCCGCCAATATGATGCCGATATCGTTGCACTATCGGTCGGAGGTGGCATTCACCTGTCATACAGCCGATACGCGGCTTTCCTTGAGCACCAGCGACGTATGTCGTGAAACCTCCCCTTAGAAAAATTTTTGAATGATTGTACTGGCCAACCCCTTACGTTATCTGATTTTCAAACAGCTGAGCACAACTGAACGTACTCAGACATTTCTGTCTTTACTTATTCTCATCATCACTAAACTGACACACAATATTTTTAGCGCAACGCAATCTGACTTTCAAAAATCCCTATAAAACAATGGCCCTGAATAACAATAACCTATACCTTTCGTGAATCACTTACCTCACAAGAATCATCGTTACTCGAACTACTGCAAAACAGCGAGCGCCAATACTGCCAGCTAAATAAAAGATTCCAACTACTGAAGGCACTAACTACTGATAGGCATAGTTAGTAAATGAAATATTTTGATAGAGAACAAACAATGTATTTACCTTAACAGTGTTCAAACGTCATTATATATATATATATATATATATATATATATATATATATATATATATATATATATATATATATATATATATATATATATGGTGGCCCAGATATCTTGTCCACCCAAAATATCTCTGGAACAATAACAGCTATTGGAAAACGACTTTCACCAGTGTTAATGTAGGGCTGGGGCCCATGAATGTACATATTTGGAAACATTCTAAAACGAAAGAATATGTGTTTTTTAACACAAACTTACGTTTTTTTAAATGGACCTCCTATATTTTTTCTTCAACAATCCATAGCATGACAAAGAACATACACAATGGCGTTGATTACATCGCAATATTCCCATTACATCCCGAGATATTAAGACGCGAAGTTGACGCTTAAAACATCCGACATGCGCTGCTAGCGCACGTCCTGAGGCTCAGGCGTGAACCCCATGCTGCCCGTAATCGCGATGTGATTGACATGCGTAATCACACTTCCATACTTATCAAGAGGTCCGAAACGAATAATACGGTCATCTGCCATCCTGCATTAACGTCGTACATTCCAGCAGGTATTTATCCCATAGGCTAGGGGTGATGCGGTTCTGTAACATATCTGTATACCGCAACATTAGTCACAAAGTTAACTTCGCTTATCGTTAATCCGTTACTAAAAAGGTGATGCCGTTCAACGTTAAAACTTTAATTTACTGTAGATCTAGCGCAAGTGACAGTTAATCATTCACTCGTAATAGTAAAATTCATGTTGATGGTTTTAGTGAAACGAGCAAGTGGACTAAAAGTTTTACCGTTGTTTAGGTAAAAGTGTTTTGATTTGGGAAGTTCAGGTAGGACATAGAAGATGAATGTAAACATGTTTAACCAATTAGTTTTATTATCACGTAATTATTAATGTTATGTTTATCAAATCGTTAAATGACAAATTGTTGCAAACAAATGTTTCTTAACATCACTGGGTAAAATGGCCCTTTGTAGAAACTTCCACTGTGATACCAGCACTACATACTAAACATAGCGTTCACATCTCATGCTCAAAGTAATGCCCATTGGCTTGCATACATAGGGTCACTCTGTGGATGAAGGATGCCCTACTTCGTGGTACTGTTTCCTCTTTGATGGCTGTACAAGCATCAATAATGCGTTGCTCCATGTCCTCTGGTGTTGTTGGTTCATGTTGGTAAACAGCATCCTTCACTGCTCCCCAAAGAAAATAATGCAGCGGTGTAAGGTCCGGAGATCGGACAGGCCACCTAACTGGGCCACCTCGTCCAATCCACCTACCATGGAACTTACGGTTCAGAAGTCGTCGTGCTGGTAAGGCGTTATGTGCTGGGCATCCGTCATGCTGATACCACATGACCGTTCTCCGATTCAGAGGTACGGTGTCCAAGAGAACAGGAAGATTGTGTCGTATAAATCTGGAGTATTGTCTGCCATTTTGGATGCCATTTATAAAGAAAGGTCCGATAATGGTATCTCCAATAATCCCACACCAAACATTAACTTTCCACGGACGTTGATGCTCTACCTGACGGAGCTATTTAGGATTGTCTGCGGACCAATAATGTATATTCCTCATATTGACAATTCCTTTGTTGGAGAATGATGCCACGTCGGTAAAGAGAACATCTGCAAAAAAAATTGGATTAGTCAGAAGTTTTTGCTGAGCCCACCGACACAATGTTACCCTATTGCGGAAGTCATTTCCATGAAGATCCTGGTGTAAATGAACATGGTAAGGATGAAATTTATGAAGTTTAAGAATACACTGTGCACTTGATTTCGACACACCAACTTCACGTTAAATTTGACGTGTGCTGATTTGAGGATTCACAGCTATGGTAGCGAGCACAGCAACTTCAGCACGTTCATCTGTGCGTGTTCTAGGACGATGTCGAGGTCTTTCATTTAAGTCTCCCGTTTCACGTAGACGAGATGTGAGACGACAAAACATCCGGCGTGAAGGCGATGGCTTGTCAGGGAATCGTCTTCTGTACATTCGTTCTGCCTGAACAGCATTTCGTCCACCTACAACAGGGTACAGTACAGGTATGTAGAGTAGGGTAGAAAACAGACATATTAATAATCATAATGTTCGCTAACAGTGCTATCAACAAACAAGCAATCTCAGAACGTATTTCCCGTCAACGTACATTCTCCACAGATCAGCAGCGTTTCTACCATATCTTCATGTGTGTACATTATACTGTACAGTATAAGTTCAACAACACAACGTTTATTCACAATGTGCACTACCTCGGTGCCGTCACTAGATTACTCTGATGCACGAATTGTCCTTAGAACCAGCAATTCTGTTAACCAGTCCCTTGCTGAATTATTAACACAAGTGCAAGCACTAACAGTCCCTTTTTCACATATTGTGCATATACTGTGACCAACAGAAACGTGTGCACTGAAATGAAACTTAATTTGAAGAACTGGTGTCTATACCATTATAAATTTACAACATAAGAATACAATTACGTAGGTACAGAAAACATCTTTAAAAAACATAACACTACAGATAACATTTGTAGTAAGACAGGCTTTACAAAGGAATAGAAATAAACATATACACCAGTATTACAGGAATTATGATATAAGTAAACACATAAAAGATCAGAATACCTTCCGAAAATAATGTCTAAATATCTTTACAAAGTAAATAACATATTATTAATGCAATTTATATTTGAGGATAACAGTATTCCCCATCATAGTGAATGTAGCTTAGTATTCGAAAAATTCTATAACATAAATCTTATTAGCTAAACACATAAAGACAGGGAAAACACAAATACACAAGGCCACACAAACACATAGCGGAATAACACAAAAGGAAAGGACAGGGTTCGTTTTCAGTGTAGCATTTGGTACTGCAGTCCAACCCAAAACTTCATTCCATAGATCTTTCCTCTTATTTCAACATTTGCTTCTGCAAAAGAAAAAGAAAAAAAAAATTCGTATCAAACCCTGTTGTCCATAAACCTTGCTGTTTTGTTCGTGTCCTGTTTCAAATAAATATTCTCATTGTACAATACTCATTTTTGCCCAAATCTTTTTCTTATAACTTGTCAATGCATTCTTTCCCTATTTTTCATAGTTATTTTCTTATATAGGATACCCCATCTTAAGCTAACTTAAATTTACTGAGCTCAGATATATATACTAAGGGACGAGGTAATGCAGCAACACACAACAAATTAACACAAACAGCAATGACAAAAAAATGGAAATTGGCAAAGCAAGCAGCAGTATATCTAAATTAGCAAAGCTAATGCAATATTACAACTAATATGAGCCAATGTGCAGCAACAAGAAAAATAAATAAATAGTAAAACTGGCTTAACAGAGTAAGACAAAGTGAAATTCAGTAGCATTATGCCTGGCAATCAGCAGCAGCAAATCCAATAACTTATATCTAAACATGAAAAACCCACAAGCCGAAAAAATATTACAGTAAAGATAGGAAATGTCTAATAACTGTGTCACATATTAACACTAGCGTGATGCCTCACCTTCACTTACTCTACGAAACAAGTTACCAAATCGTTGAAAATATTATGTTTGCAATTCCTGTGAAGGGAAATGTCTATTTGTGCTTTCTTTTCAAAGAAAGTACATCATAAAATTATTCTTTACTATGTCTGTGGACAGAAAATAGTGATATTAGTACATCAATTAAATTTTATTTTTGCCAATGCTGCAGTGCAACTAGAAACTAGATATTAAACAAAATGAGCCACTATGTAAAGCAAAGCATAAAAACATCATTCAATAGCCATGTGGCATTTCATAAGTCAGTAGAAATTCTCTCAACTCTCGTTTGAAAGACACTTGTCACAATCGGGTGCACAGATGTAAGAATATTTCCCTTCAATTCATTAGCATTTAAGTAAGTAGCAAAAAGTACGAGTAATCATATGTTTCCAAGTAATGAGCGTGTCGTATTTGCGATGCTTTCTACAAAGGAATGTCAATAGCGAGGTTAATGGCCTCTTTTTTCTCCACCGAATAGCTGTTTCTCCAGGTGCCTGGCACAGCTGCACGCCCACAATGCATTATGTCAAGGTCACTTAGCTTTCTTACCGAAATATTTATGACAGCAGTTTGCACTACAGTGACAGTTTGCTATAAAAAAATTTCACAGGTCGAGAATTTGTGTTACAAATGTGTAGGAAAAAATCCTATAAATATAAAAGTGTCCAAAAAATATTCATCGGCATTGTGATACGTTCATGCATTTACACACATTTCATAATTCTTAAAGTACGATTCTTGGTTTCCAACATCCTTTTTCACAAATCAGAGTCCCTAAACACTACCACAATAAATACGTAGCATAATCAAATTCCTCATATAGCATAAGCTTATTAATCATAAAATACCTCAACAGCATAATACACATCGTCGTCGTAATAATAACATTATAACACCTCAGTCACATCTCAAAAACGTCGTAGCTTTCTGCAATAACTTTAAAACCTAAAAAAAAAATTCTCTGCTCGTTTCAGTAGTGTCATCTACCTCAAACGTACTTTAAAATCATGATCCCATACAAAATACATCATTCAAAGCTCTCATAGTATCACAATGGTTCGGAAAAAAATGAACATTCCACAAAGTACAGACAAAATACAATTTCATAAGTGTGAAGTTATCCAACTGTGCCGGTTCGTCCCAGTTCCAAATAGTATTATTTCCAGTGAGAGAACAAAGTTTCAGTGGAAGTAGAATTTGCATATTCAGAAAACGACGGTAAAAATTTACGAGACCTAGAAAACTGGGGACTTGTTCTTTTGTGGATGGAACTGGAATGGCTCTGATAGCTTCTAATTTTTCAGGATCCGGATGAATGCCTTCGGAAGAAATAATGTGTCAGCCTATTATTTTCAGTCGGAGCCACATAATGCCACCACAAAACAGCAGGGAACGTCCACTGTGCTGCACTCGCTGGACAATGTGTCTAAGGCATTCAGCCTGACCGGATTGACTCTGACAATTGTCTGTTTGAAGGCATATGCGACACTCATCGGTGAAGAGAACGTGATGCCAATCCTGAGCGGTCCATTCGGCATGTTGTTGGACCCATCTGCACCGCGCCGCATGGTGTCGTGGTTGCAAAGATGGACCTCACCATGGACGTCGGCTGTGAAGTGGCGCATCATGTAGCCTATTGGGTACAGTTTGACTCGTAACACGATGTCCTGTGGCAGCACGAAAAGCTTCAATCAACAGGGTGGCGTTGCTGTCAGGGTTCCTCATAGCCATAATTCGTATGTAGCAGTCATCCACTGCAGTAGTAGCCCTTGGGCGGCCTGAGCGATGCACGTCATCGACAATTCCTGTCTCTCTGTATCGCTTCCATGCCCGAGCAACACCGCTTTGGTTCACTCCGAGACGCCTGTACACTTCCCTTGTTGAGAGACCTTCCTGGCACAAAGTAACAATGCGGACGCGATCGAATCGCGGTATTAACTGCCTAGACGTGGTTGAACTACAGATAACACGAGCCCTGTACCTCCTTCCTTGTGTAATGAGTGGAACTGATCGGCTGCCGGACCCCCTCTGTCTAATACGCACTGCTCATGCATGGTTGTTTACATCTTTGGGCGGGTATAGTGACATCTCTGAACAGTCAAAGGGTCTGTGTCTGTGATACAATATGCACAGTTAACGTCTGCCTTCAAGAGTTCTGGGAGCGGGGTGAAGCAAAACTCTTTTTGATGAGTGTAAATACAAAATTCTCCAAAGTACAAGATAAGCTGGTAAATACAATAGGTGGATATCGCAGGTAATAGGGAACAAACAAGCAAATGGAGTTAGTTAATGACTGTGGATAAAGGGAAAAGCTCAAGTGGCTATTCATAAGTAAAAGGTCTTAAAACTTAACACACTAAGGAAATAGCAATAAGGATGGAAGCTTTAAAGGAGTAATTGAAGAGCAGATAGAGCGAGGATGAGCTTCAGACTAGTAAAAGTGCTTTAGGCTTCATGACTTTAATAATATTACCAAATAGGGTAGATCATTAGTTGCTGATTAACTGGTACACTCCGCCGTGGCATGTATCAAACGCTCAACATCACTTAACCAACGCAATGATACTGGTAGAGGCTCCACATTGTGTGCCAACCCAGACGTCCTGCAGCAACAGAAGTGCCGTCGCAATAGAATGAAATCACGTCTTAGCTCCGGGCCCAGGGAAGAGTAATGCGTCGTCTGCTGCCAAAACTACCCTGCCAACACACTTCAGAAGTGAACAGTAACATGTCCAAATAAGGCTATTGACGAGAATGCCTGAGACGTAGGGCATATATACACTCCTGGAAATTGAAATAAGAACACCGTGAATTCATTGTCCCAGGAAGGGGAAACTTTATTGACACATTCCTGGGGTCAGATACATCACATGATCACACTGACAGAACCACAGGCACATAGACACAGGCAACAGAGCATGCACAATGTCGGCACTAATACAGTGTATATCCACCTTTCGCAGCAATGCAGGCTGCTATTCTCCCATGGAGACGATCGTAGAGATGCCGGATGTAGTCCTGTGGAACGGCTTGCCATGCCATTTCCACCTGGCGCCTCAGTTGGACCAGCGTTCGTGCTGGACGTGCAGACCGCGTGAGACGACGCTTCATCCAGTCCCAAACATGCTCAATGGGGGACAGATCCGGAGATGTTGCTGGCCAGGGTAGTTGACTTACACCTTGTAGAGCACGTTCGGTGGCACGGGATACATGCGGACGTGCATTGTCCTGTTGGAACAGCAAGTTCCCTTGCCGGTCTAGGAATGGTAGAACGATGGGTTCGATGACGGTTTGGATGTACCGTGCACTATTCAGTGTCCCCTCGACGATCACCAGTGGTGTACGGCCAGTGTAGGAGATCGCTCCCCACACCATGATGCCGGGTGTTGGCCCTGTGTGCCTCGGTCGTATGCAGTCCTGATTGTGGCGCTCACCTGCACGGCGCCAAACACGCATACGACCATCATTGGCACCAAGGCAGAAGCGACTCTCATCGCTGAAGACGACACGTCTCCATTCGTCCCTCCATTCACGCCTGTCGCGACACCACTGGAGGCAGGCTGCACGATGTTGGGGCGTGAGCGGAAGACGGCCTAACGGTGTGCGGAACCGTAGCCCAGCTTCATGGAGACGGTTGCGAATAGTCCTCGCCGATACCCCAGGAGCAACAGTGTCCCTAATTTGCCGGGAAGTGGCGGTGCAGTCCCCTACGGCACTGCGTAGGATCCTACGGTCTTGGCGTGCATCCGTGCGTCGCTGCGGTCCGGTCCCAGGTCGACGGGCACGTGCACCTTCCGCCGACCACTGGCGACAACATCGATGTACTGTGGAGACCTCACGCCCCACGTGTTGAGCAATTCGGCGGTACGTCCGCCCGGCCTCCCGCATGCCCACTATACGCCCTCGCTCAAAGTCCGTCAACTGCACATACGGTTCACGTCCACGCTGTCGCGGCATGCTACCAGTGTTAGAGACTGCGATGGAGCTCCGTATGCCACGTCAAACTGGCTGACACTGACGGCGGCGGTGCACAAATGCTGCGCAGCTAGCGCCATTCGACGGCCAACACCGCGGTTCCTGGTGTGTCCGCTGTGCCGTGCGTGTGATCATTGCTTGTACAGCCCTCTCGCAGTGTCTGGAGCAAGTATGGTGGGTCTGACACACCGGTGTCAATGTGTTCTTTTTTCCATTTCCAGGAGTGTACTTGTAGCGGAAGCGACGGCACATACAAGTTACAAGCTTAAAACTCTTAAAAATTATTTGTAAATGACATGGCGAAATACCGGGGCCCGATAATGCAATGACCAGGGAATACTCATCTATAAGGGTACCTTGCCACCGACACAGACTATGTTACAATTTTAATTTCATCATTTCAATTTATAATAGAGAATATTCGTACTCTTGCACGAAATATAGCCTCGAACAAAAGTTACACAGAAGCAGAACAATAGTTACAACCAAGCACTTGAAGGCGCGTTTATATAACCGGTCCAATTCCACATTAACACAGACGTAGCCTTACAATAACAAGTAACAACAAAATATAAACAACGCTTCGCTCAGAGGAGTAGTAACGTCTAGGATTCCAAGCCGGGGTATTATTGCCTCCAAACGGTACAGGCGATCTTCGATGTGCCCAAAAAGAGTAGGCCGGGAATGTGAAGACCAGATTTCACGCGACATCCACTACTCTTCCTACAGCTCGCCGCTATCAGTCCTTAAGCCAGCCAGGAAGGCATGCCTCCGACCGATTTAATTACTCACGGATTCTCAAGGTACGTATCGGACAACAGGTTGGTGGTTTGGCGGCCCTGGTACTTGCAGGTAGCTGGAGGGCACGTTCCTGGCAAGTTGTTTCTCTTGGTGGCTCCTCCTTGATTTGATGAAATTAAATTTCTAACATTGGAGTCATGACCTACTAGGCAAAGATCAAACGTACCACAAACCCTCATCAACATTAAATATACAGCGGGTCATGGGGCCATAGATCTAGTGGTAAATAACTAAGAAAACCTCCAGAAGACGCACCTGTACACTAGATCGTTCTTGTTTCCCACCCACGATCTTGGGAAAGGATCCACTGAAAAACGTATAAAATATCCAATCGGTGGTAGTGGGACATTGTTAAATTTAGGAAGCACACGTGTTCTAAGAGTCTCAGAGTCTTCAATCTCCTTACATGAATTCCCAATTGCGAATAAGGACCACCAGCAGCTGTAGACTCGAATGACGACTGTGAAATTTTGTGCCAGACCGGGATCCAAAACACCAATTTTCCGCCTATAGCGAGCCATCTCCTTACAGTTTCGCTATCCGTTTACGGCTCAGTGCCAGACCCAAACTTTCATATTTCGTCATCTATGGTCAACGACATACATGCATGTCCAAAGGAACTTTCCATCGTACTCAGAATAACACAGGCACTGCAGTATCGTATCGTCTTCAGTCTCTGCTTCGGAAACCACTACCGCAAAAATTTTGAAGAAAATCATCGGCATTAGCGGCTGAAGACTTCCGGCATAGGAAGCCATCCTGATTCTACCAACGACGTTGTCAAATTAAGCTGAGGAGCGGAGAGTTTCTGGCACTCTCTTGCCCTTGGGGTGGGAAAATGCACCACAAGGCGAAAAAATCAGCAATGATCAACGGCATGAGGACGCTGAAAGTAATGGAAAACACTGAATTACAGAGTGTCAGTCATGATGATCTCTCCATTGGCAAAAGGTTTCGGAACAGTCCCCCGTAATTGTAAGCGTAGGCTTCCGCGGCCGTTGTCTTCTTCAATAAAATTCTTCTGGGTATCAGACCGCATCGTCATAATTTTAAATTGCGCCAACGTTTCGGCCAGCGTTGCAGCTAGCCTTCATCAGGGCCTTACGTTAACTGCTAAATGAACACACTTGGATTCCTTAAATAGCTGCACGAGAAAACCGTGTCGTTACTTGGTTGGCTGTACTAGGAGGAGGAGGAGGGGTGAAAGGTATGCTTTATTGGTGTTTCCTTTATTATCTGTTATTGGCTGAAATAGCTGTTTTCTATTGGTCTTTATATTAATCCACCCCATTGGAGGAGACGGACGAATAGCGAACAGGTGATGGCTGTGACGTCACACTGTTTCCATGCTGTCCAGAAGCCGGCTGCGGCGTGCCATTGCTTTGTGCGCTCGCGACCACTACTGTGGCTCTCCGCGTGTCCGCATGGGCCGCCACGGCACTGCCGCCGCTCCGTAGCCCTGCTATTGCAGGCAGCCAAGACCTCGGAAGCATGTACCCGTCCTCTCTATTCATGTTGGCGGGTCTTTTGGCTATTTCTATCGCCTCTCTAATCTTTCTTTTGAAAGTGAGAGGCTGTTTCGCCAGGACGCGGGCTTCTTGAAAAAATATTGGTTTCCCGCACTCGTCCCGGTGTTCCGCCACTGCTGACTTAGTGTGTTGTTTCAGGCGGATATATCTTTCATGTTCCGAGAGCCTAGTGCTGATCGGACGTCCCGTCTCACCTATGTAAACTAATCCACACGCACAACCAATTTCATACACGCCAGCTGTGTGTAGTTTGTCAACTGCATCCTTGGTAGAACCGAGCATGTCTGATATTTTGTTTCTGCTTCGGAAAATTGGTTTGATGTCGGCTTTTCGTAGAATTTTGCCAATACGTTCGGTGACCCCTTGTACATATGGCAACACAGCAATGCTCTGTGCCTCCTTCTCCTCTTCCCTATTAGTCTTCTCCCTTGTCGACATGGTGCTGTCTATCATCTGCTTCCCATAGCCATTAGTTCCGAAGATGGACCTGAGGTGTTCAAGTTCTGTCTTCAGATGTTCTTCGTCGCTTATCCTGTACGCTCTCTTCGTTAGCGTGTGCAGGGCGGACTTCTTCTGCGTGGGGTGATGGTGGGAGGAGGCGTGAAGGTACCTGTCCGTATTGGTTGGTTTCCTGTACACTTTGTTGCCAAGTTTACCATCAGGTTTTCGATAAACTTCCACGTCGAGAAAAGGCAGCACCCCATTCTTCTCTGTTTCCATTGTAAACTGGATTTTTCTATGCTGTTGGTTAAGGTGCTTGTGGAAGTTCTGTAACTCCTCTTCTCCGTGGGGCCAGATGACGAAAGTATCATCGACATAGCGAAGCCAACAATTTGGACGTAATGGTGCGGACTGGAGGGCTGTTTCCTCAAATGCCTCCATGAAAATTTCTGCTGCGATAGGCGATAGGGGTGAGCCCATAGCTACACCGTCAGTTTGTTCATAAAATTGACCTCTCCACCTGAAATAGGTGGTCGTCAGACAGTGGCGCACAAGCTCACATACATCAGGTGCCACGCGTTCTTCTAGGATGTTCACAGTATCTGACACTGGGACATTCGTGAATAGGGATTTGACGTCGAAGCTAACCATCAGATCTTGGTCCGTAACACGCATTTCCTTTAGGAGAGACACGAAGTGAGTGGAATCCTTAACGTAGGACTCGGTTTGATGCACTAGGTGTCGGAGCCTAGGTGCCAGTTCTTTCGCTAGGTAGTAGGTCGGCGAATTTATACTGTTTACTATGGGCCTTAAGGGGAAGTCGGTTTTGTGTACCTTCGGTACACCATATATCCTTGGTGTCTGTGTCACTTGCGGGATGAATCTTCTGGCCTTGTCGAAATTGATTCTAGAGTGCTTGAGCAGTGCCTGCGTCGTTTTGATTACCTTGACCGTCGGATCTCCCTGAAGTTTCTTGTAGATAGGTTCTGCGAGAATACCTTCCATTCGTTTGTTGTAACCAGTCGTGTCCAAGACTACAGTGGCGTTGCCCTTATCTGTCTGTACCACTACTAAGTGGGGGTTGTCCCTGAGTTCCTTAATGGCATGATATTCCTCAGCGTTGATGTTTTGCTTCGGTGGCTTTGCTTTATTCAGAACTCTGACCGTTTCCTGCCGGATCTTCTCCGCCTCGGCCTGTGGCAGATGACGTACCGAGGCCTCTACGGATTCTATAATATCTTCTTTTGGAACTCGCTTAGGTGCGACTGCGAAATTCATCCCCTTGGCCAGGATTGCTGTGGTTGCTTCGCTCAAGGTGTGGCTGGAGAGGTTGACCACTGTCCGTCGCCTGTCCAGCGTCAATGTTTCGTCCGTGGCTTTCTGTTGTAGTTTGTCGTACTTTCTCATCTGGCGGTTAGTAATACTATTGCTGGTCCTTGATGCTTGCTGAAAGGTTAACCTGTCGACTTTATCCCAGTCTTCCATCTGAAGTTTTCCGGCCAGAAATAGGTGCAGATCACACAAATTCCTGTTGTGAGCATCGAGACTTATGCGGATGTGGCGAATCCTTTCCCGTAGCAATGCTTTACTGGCGTTAACACAGATATTCCTCGCCTTGTTCGTTTTTATGTGAGACGTCAACCGCGAAGAATACGGCACAACACTCGTGTCTCTGCATCTCTTCAAAAAAGCAAGGTCATTCAGCAGTTTACATCTTTTTAAACGCAGTGCTTCTAACTTCTTGATGTTTCCGTGGATTTCCTGCCCATACAGGTTGGTTAAATGTAAGCGTAGGCTTCCGCGGCCGTTGTCTTCTTCAATAAAATTCTTCTGGGTATCAGACCGCATCGTCATAATTTTAAATTGCGCCAACGTTTCGGCCAGCGTTGCAGCTAGCCTTCATCAGGGCCGTGGCGGCCCATGCGGACACGCGGAGAGCCACAGTAGTGGTCGCGAGCGAACAAAGCAATGGCACGCCGCAGCCGGCTTCTGGACAGCATGGAAACAGTGTGACGTCACAGCCATCACCTGTTCGCTATTCGTCCGTCTCCTCCAATGGGGTGGATTAATATAAAGACCAATAGAAAACAGCTATTTCAGCCAATAACAGATAATAAAGGAAACACCAATAAAGCATACCTTTCACCCCTCCACCTCCCCCTAGTACAGCCAACCAAGTAACGACACGGTTTTCTCGTGCAGCTATTTAAGGAATCCAAGTGTGTTCATTTAGCAGTTAACGTAAGGCCCTGATGACGGCTAGCTGCAACGCTGGCCGAAACGTTGGCGCAATTTAAAATTATGACGATGCGGTCTGATACCCAGAAGAATTTTATTGAAGAAGACAACGGCCGCGGAAGCCTACGCTTACATTTAACCAACCTGTATGGGCAGGAAATCCACGGAAACATCAAGAAGTTAGAAGCACTGCGTTTAAAAAGATGTAAACTGCTGAATGACCTTGCTTTTTTGAAGAGATGCAGAGACACGAGTGTTGTGCCGTATTCTTTGCGGTTGACGTCTCACATAAAAACGAACAAGGCGAGGAATATCTGTGTTAACGCCAGTAAAGCATTGCTACGGGAAAGGATTCGCCACATCCGCATAAGTCTCGATGCTCACAACAGGAATTTGTGTGATCTGCACCTATTTCTGGCCGGAAAACTTCAGATGGGAGACTGGGATAAAGTCGACAGGTTAACCTTTCAGCAAGCATCAAGGACCAGCAATAGTATTACTAACCGCCAGATGAGAAAGTACGACAAACTACAACAGAAAGCCACGGACGAAACATTGACGCTGGACAGGCGACGGACAGTGGTCAACCTCTCCAGCCACACCTTGAGCGAAGCAACCACAGCAATCCTGGCCAAGGGGATGAATTTCGCAGTCGCACCTAAGCGAGTTCCAAAAGAAGATATTATAGAATCCGTAGAGGCCTCGGTACGTCATCTGCCACAGGCCGAGGCGGAGAAGATCCGGCAGGAAACGGTCAGAGTTCTGAATAAAGCAAAGCCACCGAAGCAAAACATCAACGCTGAGGAATATCATGCCATTAAGGAACTCAGGGACAACCCCCACTTAGTAGTGGTACAGGCAGATAAGGGCAACGCCACTGTAGTCTTGGACACGACTGGTTACAACAAACGAATGGAAGATATTCTCGCAGAACCTATCTACAAGAAACTTCAGGGAGATCCGACGGTCAAGGTAATCAAAACGACGCAGGCACTGCTCAAGCACTCTAGAATCAATTTCGACAAGGCCAGAAGATTCATCCCGCAAGTGACACAGGCACCAAGGATATATGGTGTACCGAAGGTACACAAAACCGACTTCCCCTTAAGGCCCATAGTAAACAGTATAAATTCGCCGACCTACTACCTAGCGAAAGAACTGGCACCTAGGCTCCGACACCTAGTGCATCAAACCGAGTCCTACGTTAAGGATTCCACTCACTTCGTGTCTCTCCTAAAGGAAATGCGTGTTACGGACCAAGATCTGATGGTTAGCTTCGACGTCAAATCCCTATTCACGAATGTCCCAGTGTCAGATACTGTGAACATCCTAGAAGAACGCGTGGCACCTGATGTATGTGAGCTTGTGCGCCACTGTCTGACGACCACCTATTTCAGGTGGAGAGGTCAATTTTATGAACAAACTGACGGTGTAGCTATGGGCTCACCCCTATCGCCTATCGCAGCAGAAATTTTCATGGAGGCATTTGAGGAAACAGCCCTCCAGTCCGCACCATTACGTCCAAATTGTTGGCTTCGCTATGTCGATGATACTTTCGTCATCTGGCCCCACGGAGAAGAGGAGTTACAGAACTTCCACAAGCACCTTAACCAACAGCATAGAAAAATCCAGTTTACAATGGAAACAGAGAAGAATGGGGTGCTGCCTTTTCTCGACGTGGAAGTTTATCGAAAACCTGATGGTAAACTTGGCAACAAAGTGTACAGGAAACCAACCAATACGGACAGGTACCTTCACGCCTCCTCCCACCATCACCCCACGCAGAAGAAGTCCGCCCTGCACACGCTAACGAAGAGAGCGTACAGGATAAGCGACGAAGAACATCTGAAGACAGAACTTGAACACCTCAGGTCCATCTTCGGAACTAATGGCTATGGGAAGCAGATGATAGACAGCACCATGTCGACAAGGGAGAAGACTAATAGGGAAGAGGAGAAGGAGGCACAGAGCATTGCTGTGTTGCCATATGTACAAGGGGTCACCGAACGTATTGGCAAAATTCTACGAAAAGCCGACATCAAACCAATTTTCCGAAGCAGAAACAAAATATCAGACATGCTCGGTTCTACCAAGGATGCAGTTGACAAACTACACACAGCTGGCGTGTATGAAATTGGTTGTGCGTGTGGATTAGTTTACATAGGTGAGACGGGACGTCCGATCAGCACTAGGCTCTCGGAACATGAAAGATATATCCGCCTGAAACAACACACTAAGTCAGCAGTGGCGGAACACCGGGACGAGTGCGGGAAACCAATATTTTTTCAAGAAGCCCGCGTCCTGGCGAAACAGCCTCTCACTTTCAAAAGAAAGATTAGAGAGGCGATAGAAATAGCCAAAAGACCCGCCAACATGAATAGAGAGGACGGGTACAAGCTTCCGAGGTCTTGGCTGCCTGCAATAGCAGGGCTACGGAGCGGCGGCAGTGCCGTGGCGGCCCATGCGGACACGCGGAGAGCCACAGTAGTGGTCGCGAGCGCACAAAGCAATGGCACGCCGCAGCCGGCTTCTGGACAGCATGGAAACAGTGTGACGTCACAGCCATCACCTGTTCGCTATTCGTCCGTCTCCTCCAATGGGGTGGATTAATATAAAGACCAATAGAAAACAGCTATTTCAGCCAATAACAGATAATAAAGGAAACACCAATAAAGCATACCTTTCACCCCTCCTCCTCCTCCTAGTACAGCCAACCAAGTAACGACACGGTTTTCTCGTGCAGCTATTTAAGGAATCCAAGTGTGTTCATTTAGCAGTTAACGTAAGGCCCTGATGAAGGCTAGCTGCAACGCTGGCCGAAACGTTGGCGCAATTTAAAATTATGACGATGCGGTCTGATACCCAGAAGAATTTTATTGAAGAAGTCCCCCGTAAGTACCCCCAGAAAAGGATTGCCAAGGGGGACGTGACCATTAAAGAAGATTGAATAACCAATGCAGAGCTAACGTTTTAATGTTAGAAAGGAAATGCTAAGCCTCCATCTAGATACAATGCAGGTCACTGAATTGAAATGAAAAGTAGACAAAGTTTCTGGTCAGATGTGTGTAAGGTAATATCAAAAGCAGCAGAAGATGCTACAACGGGATTCGGATTCATTGTGAATATTGAAGTGGAACAGAGAGTGATGGGGCTATTCTCATCAGAATCGACGGCAAACTAACATCGAATAGAATAGCTCAGGCATACATGCTGACCTCGCAAGCAGATTATGAACGGATGGAAAAAGCATATGTGGATATTGAACGGGTAATTCAGTAAGTAAAGGTAGACTAAAATCTAGTAGTCATGGGGGATTGGAATGCTGTTGTTGGGAAAGAAGTTGGAGAAGTGGTTATGAGAGAATATGAACTTACTTGTAGGAATGAGAGTAGAGAGAGGCTAATTGAGTTCTGCACTGAATTTCAACTGGCAGTAGCGAATACTCTGTTCAAGAATAACAACAGGAGGAAGAATATTTGGAAAACGCCGAGAGATATGAGAAGATTTCAATTGCAGTACATAATGGTCAAAGTAGAGATTTCGAGATCAGTTATTGGATTGTAGGGCTTAGGGGCAGATACGGACACAGTTCAGTAATGACGAAGAGTAGGCTGAAGTTTCAGGGACTAGTCACGAAGAACCAGAGCTCTAAGAAGTGGGACGTGGAAGTACTAAGGAATGAAGAGATACGCTTGAAGTTATTTGAGGTTATAGAAACTGCGATAACGAATAGCCCAGTAAGCAGCTCAGTTGGAGAGGAATGGACTTAACTAAAAACGGCAGTCACAGAAACCGGAGAGAAAATCTTAGATACAAGGAACATAACTGCGTAGAAACATGAGTAGCAGAAAAATTACTAAATTTGATCTACAAAAGAAGGAAGTACTAAAATGTTCCGAAAATGGCAGGAATATAGGAACACAAATCACTTAGGAAGCTAAGGGAAAATGTCTACATCAAAATTGTAATGAAATCAAAAATAAATGATTGACAATGGGATTGTGTTAGGATACAGAAAAGTCAAAAGAATCTTCAGTGAAATTAAAAGCAAGAGCGGAGACCTTCGGAGTGCTATGTAAATTTCGCTGCTAAACGCAGAGGAAAGGACGGATAGCCGGAAAGAGCACACTGAGGGTCTCTGTGAATGGGCAGACTTGTGTGATATCATAGAAGAAGAAGCAGGAATCTATGCAGAATATGTAGGGGATTCAGGAATAAAATTAGTATTTAAAAGAGCTTTGGAAGATTTAAGATCAAATAAGTCAGAATGGGTAGACAACGCTCCATCGGAATTTCTAAAATCATTAGGGGAAGAAGTAACAAAAGTATTTTAATTGGTGTGTAGAATGTGTAAGACTGGCGCTAAGCCATCTGACTTTCGAATAGAAAAATCAAACAGACAATTACGAAGATTGCGAGAGGTGACAAGAGCACGAATCATTTCACAGACAGTTAACAGCTCATACAACCAACCTGCCGACAAGAGTAGTATAAAGAAGAACGGAAAATTGAGAATCTGTGAGATAATGATCAGTTTGGCTTTTGTAATGGGGAAAGGGAAAGAGAGGCAGTTCTGACTTTGCCTTTGTTAATGGAAGCAAGACGAAAGAAAAATCTGGAGAAATTCATGGGATTTTTCAACCTGTAAAATGCATTCGACGGTGTAAAATAGCGCAAACTGTTTGGTTTATGATAGAAATAGTAGTCATATTGACCTTTGTGGAGCTATATGGAATATTGGTAACATATCATGTGTACAAGAACCAAGAGGGCACTGTAAGAGTTGAACACCAAAACAAACTGCAGGGATTAAAAAGTACTTAAAACAGGGATGTAGTCCATCTCCCCTTCTTTTCAACAAATTCATCGTGGAAGTATATCAGTGTAAGGATTCGCTGATGATATTGCTGTTAGCAGTGAAGGTGAAGAAGAATTAAGGATCTGTTAAATGTATGAGCACTCTAATGATTAGGAAACCTGGATTGAGAGTAAATCAGAGAAACATGAAAGTAATGAGAAGTAGCAGATATGAGACCAACGAGAAACTTAACATTATACAGGTGATAATGAAGTAGATGACGTTAAGGAATTCTACTTCCTAGGCAGAAGGATAACCCACGACAGACGGAATAATGTGTACACAAAAAGCAGACTAACACTGTAAAAGAGGGTAGCATGAATACTTCTTTATTCAAGAATAATAATATTTGAAGATCTGTGTACGACAGCCAAGTTTGTCAAAATCAAATGTTTGTAAATAAAGAAACACTTATGCGATCTGGGCTATAGATAATTTTCATTACGTGTACTAGAATCAAACATAGGTCCAAAATTTGAGGAAGAAATTTTTTGAGAACGTCATTGTGTAGCGGTGAAACGTTGACCGTGGGAAAACCAGAACAGAAGAAAACAGAAGCACTCGAGATGCGTTTCTACTGAAGAATGTTGGAAATTAGTTGGAGTGTTTAGGTGAATAATAGGTTTTCGTTGAGTCGCCGAGGAAAGGAATGTGTGAAAAACACTGAAAAGGTGAAGGGACAGGATGATAGGACATGTTAAGACAACAGGGAGTAACCTTTATGGTAGCAGAGGGAGCTGTAGATTGTGAAAAGTGGTGAGGCTCAAATTTGTTAAAGGAACAGCCCATGCTAATAAACCTGGTCGCCCATTTCTTGTTCCTGGAAGGAGGAAATTTACACAAGTTGAGAGTACGTTATTGATCAGTTCTGACGCTCTCTTCTTACACCAAAGACTCCAAGAGAGAGATTGGCATACATCCAGTAAATAATAGAGGACGAATGTTGCTATATTACTTTGAGATGGAAAGTTTGGGAGCGAAACAGAATTCTTGGCGAGCCGCATCAAACCGATGCCTGTGATCTTCTTGAAACCTAATTTCTGCAGGACCATAATAAACACTTAAGCCTTAGGTGCATGTAGCCAGTACTTCGTATCAAATCCCCTAGGAGCATATGATATTGCTGTTCTGCCTTCTGGCTACTCCTGCAGGCACCGCATCCATTGAGGCATTTCTTTGCAGGGAGAATTGATTATCAATGTCCGACATCCTCAAGAGAGGGGTACCGACCACAGCCTCCTACAATCCGTAGAATTCAGCTCTTTTCGTTTCACTCTACTGGAATTTACAGCCTTTTTTTCGAAACTTAGTCAGTTGCCTGTCCAGCTGTGCATATCAGGCAAATTCCCAAAAACTAGCCTTTTCCGAGAAACGTGCTAAATACTTAGCATTCCTGGGAGGAGGGCTTTCTCTAAAGCCCTTAGTTTGTTCAATATCAGCTTCAGTTTCCCTCCGTAGCACGATACACCCAAGAAGCGACATGTAAGGGAGTCCAACTCTAGCTGAATCGGCTGTCCCACCTTTCTAAATTGCAACTTCACTCCACTATTCCACATGTTCTTGCCAATGTTGGTGGAAAAATCATGTTATTCAGATAATAGTATATTTAATATGGAAATCTTAGCGCCTCATAGTTGCTAATTAAGGATTTTAGAGAATGAAGTGCACAGCAGAGTTTGAGCCGTCATTCACCATTAATTGCACATAAATTATTTGTTTATAAGGTTTTCAGAATTAAAACAAGCAATATACTTTACACGAAAATATAAAGATTCTATGAACTAGAATAAAGGTTACAACTTTAAAACAACAGTTGAACAGTATATAGCTCTGAGATAGAAACAATTAATCATTTAATTTAAATGAACTTAAAAATTTGTTTCAGTGCTTCAACAACAACTTCTTGGAGGGTAAAATATTTGTTGCACTTCATTTCACATTAGCCACATAATGACAATTTCAGCAATTAACAAAGCCGTACAAATACCAGTTCCCAAAATTTATTTACTAGAGATAATGAGATCCAAAGGACGCAGTCATGCTAATAATAGTTGGCCACAGAAGGAGCAAGATGATGGTAATAAAGGTCAAGACCTCGATCCAGACAAACGAGGGGATCACATCGCCTGCTTATTAAAATGTTTTTCAGGAATACGTTATGATCGCTATTAACAGGAACGATAAACCGTATACTCACAGCGAATACCACAGGTGAAGTTGTTCAATTCTACCGACATTTTTAGGAAAACATCAACATATGAAACTTTCTTTATTTTAGAAATATAAAAATATAGCAACAGTATAAAATACACGAATCTCAATATATAACGCTAAGGTACGGTAACATATAAAATTAAAACAATTTCGTTTAACACAGAAGTTAATGGGCAGTTGGAGACCTCTAACAATTAAAGCAAACACTCAAAATTTTGTCAAAACCTCTGAAGGGTAGTAAAATGGAATACAACTTACCTTGCGTTTGGATTCCATGCACGGAGCGGGACCCGATAACATATTCGCAGACAACATCTCCGAGTACACAAACGGTAGACACAGTTAATGCCTCGCTAACCTGACTGCTCGACAGCTAACGGACGGACACTGTTCTGCTACATTACGGGTGAACGAAACATGGATCACAAGTCCCAACCGGGCCCGAAAACTCACCCCCGCGTCTAGCAGCACGGAGCCCATGTACGATTAAGTTTGGAGTACACTGCATACATCAGTTCATATTAAATTGCGGAGACGCCTAAAGCGTCCACACAGAATTAGCTTAACATAACTAAGCGAAGAACACCCACCAATGAACCCCTAAATGTGGTAACATGCTTTCAACTGACTTAGTGGACGAGATAAAAAAAAACACATGCGAAACTAAAGCTAAATCAAGTGAACAAGCCTAGAAAACTTACATCTTAAAACGCTTGCGTGAAAATTACATTTATATTTGCTGTAGTAGGCCACCGACAACGGAGAGACGACGGCTGGCGATAGGGGCAGGTGTCAAAGATTTCGCCTCAGGGCCTGTTACGCATTTAAAAAAAAGAACTAAACCTTATTATCGGTTTTTATTTTATGTTTGATATGATCTGATGTAGGGCAGTGATTGAGCGTCTAGACACACTTCGTCGGTATTGCCTATGAATAACTTGAATGACTGTATGACAGTCAGCATAAGACTGGTGCTAAAAACGTATTTCGTTTACAAAAATAAAAGTTGTAGTGATGCAAAAGGCATGACTGAACACTTGTTCCTGAAGGGCATAAGGAATGTAGGACAAGAAGAAACGTTGTGGATGATATAGTACTTACTAAATGAAGCTGTGTGGAAGTGCGCTGCTTTTCTTTGGATCACCTCTGCTCCCTCTGCCAGTCCTGTACGGTACGTACCCCATACTGCAATATTCAAGCAGAGATCGAACGAATGTTTTGTAAGCACCCTCTTTGTTAATAGACTGCCTTTCCTGAAGATTCTTCCAATGAATCACAGGCTGCTATTTGTCTTTCCAGCGATTATTTTTATACTACCATTATACTTTAGATCGCTCCGTACGGAAAATCCTCGATAGTTTATGGAGATAATTGTTACCCATGATTGTTCTGCAATCATGTAACAATACAGTTACGTTTCTCTCTACGTATACGTAGTACGACACTTGTGCGTATGTTGAGGGCCAATTGTCACTCCCTGCACCAAGCATCGATCCTCTGGAGGTCTTCATCTATTTCGCTACAATTTCTTAACATTACCTCTTCTAGGTAGACAACAGCTATCTGGAAAGTCTCTTGGAAGTTCCGTCATTGTCATATTGTGAAGAGTATTGGAGCGATAACACACTCTTGGGATTGGCCAGAATTCCATTGCACACCTGAGCACCGTTCTTCACTGAAAATGATATGCTGCGTTCTGTTTGCAAGAAACGCTTCACTCCAATCACACAGTTGGTCTGAAGGTACACAGGCCAGTAGTTTGTTCATTAGGGATCAGTGTGGAACATTATCGAATGCCTTACGGAAGTCAATGTACACAGAATATGCCTAGGCGACGGTATCTTCCGCCTTCTGTGTCCCTAGGACGAAGAGAGCGAGATGGGTTCAATACGATTATTAATTTGGAAATCTATTTTGATCCATACTGAGATTTTCAGTCTTCATAAATGCCATATTACACGATCATAAAAGTGTTCCAAAAATCTGGGACTGACTGACGTCAGACACATATACCTGTAATTTAGTGCATCTGTTCGACGATCTTTCATGAAAAAGGAATGATCTGTGCTTTTCTGCAAACATCAGGAAGGCTCTGGCTCTGAGCACTATGGGACTCAACTGCTGAGGTCATTAGTCCCCTAGAACTTAGAACTAGTTAAACCTAACTAACCTAAGGACATCACACACATCCATGCCCGAGGCAGGATTCGAACCTGCGACCGTAGCGGTCTCGCGGTTCCAGACTGCAGCGCCAGAACCGCGCGGCCACTTCGGCCGGCCATCAGGAAGGCTTCACACTTCCAAAGAGATACATTATACTGCTGCTACAAATGGGGCTTACTCTATGTAGGATCTCCTCGGAAATGTCCCACCATCCCACATAGGAAGCCAGGGTTACGTTCTCTTCAACCTGATAAGCTAGATCTTCAAGATCACTGAACGAGCATAGGAACTGGAGAAAAAAACACCAAGTCACCCTGCAGGTTCAACATGTTCTAGTATCTTAGCCACCCCCTCAATGTCAGTGGCCAGGATATAAATCGGGCAAACCCAGTTAACATACTCGCCAAATTGCTCGTTTATCCTCTGCTAACTCCCATAATGTAATTCAATTAAGATACCTATTGCCCATGTGGTAACTACTCGTTTACACAGCCGGTGGTGAACTTTCGTCGCAATGACCTCTTCCACAATGGCTCTTGCTGTCCTATATACCACACTACCCGTAGCACATGGGTACATTAAGTGCAAGAGCATCCACATTTCTCATGCTCACAGTATCAGATACGAAATCAGCAGACATTCCTTACTTAACATTACTACTAATGGATGGAAAATTGCATCTTGCACTTCCTACATACCCTTTTCAGGTATTCATTATCATCACTAGGCATGAACTCATCTTTTACTAACGTGGTCAAGTCAGTCTTGCATCCTTTCATAGAAAACACTATTAATAATCAGAAATTAATATATCGAACCTTTTCAGTCTTTCAAATAACTCTTATAATCAAGATCTTTTCTAATCCACATCTATTCCTAACATATAATTAATATTGTTTGCATAACACACAGTTCTTCCTTATCAACTATGCATCTGACCCCGTGAACGCGATTTACACGCAAGAACTAGTCCCGACTACGAGGACTAACCTAAGCACTACTGCTGTCCTAGTTCAGTACCTTTGTGGACATCACCAGGTCACCCATAACCTGCAGAAGCATAACGTTATGGTACAGCTCTGCCCCTGCAGTGACCAGAACCTAGCCGATCACTATCACCTCGTAAGCGATCTCATCTTTTTTAAGACACGCAGTGCCTAGCATTTCCTTGACAGTCATGGCCGAAGGAGCACACAGAAAAGCAAGACATAGTCTCCTATCCATATGCCAACAGTATCAGGCTATTCCCACATCAGCAGAACACAACCACTCTATCCTACTATTGCCTAGGGTTTAAGTGGACTTGGGTTAGGGCTGAGCAGAACAGTAATACACTTTCACTAAAACGAAGTGTTTCTGTAGCCCATAAAGGCTTTAAACAAGGCTCCAGAGAATCGATTTAACAAAATGATTTCTGTCAAAGAATTAAATCCAAATTTTACCTTAATAAACACAACTGGGCAACAACATTAACAATTTAGAATGCTTTGCCCCTAGCCATTAATAGCCATCAAATCTGAGACAGCTAAAGCATAAAATGCCAAAATAACTTTTAGGAGTAACTAGGATCATGCTACACAACTAGGTATGGTGTGTACTATTTTTACAGTTACCAGAAAGCTACCGCAACAAGTTATACACAACTCCCTACCAAATTACCCATGCATACACCGTAATATATTATTGCCAAATAAGACAAACAGTGTACTTAACAAATGGAACAGCTCTCTGTCACAGGACCCATATCTGCACTGCTGTGATCCATCAGTGAACAGCCACAACTGGTCACGTGATAACAACAAACATCCATGAGAATATAGTCGCCAGCAAAAACACGCAATCAAGAGACTACATTTTATGAACTATAAGATCACCTGTATCCAACTGTCAGCTGCAAAAGCACTCAGGTTCTGCTCTTGGGACCACATCTTGTCCACTTGGGAAAGGCCACCAAACTCTCCGCCAGTTTACTGTGACCACACAGGTGCCATGCACAGCACAAACTATACTCACTTCCAGCTGACAGGACCGCAGTACACCAGATTCTCGAAGGCTTCGGCCACAGCACTGCCCGGAACTCCGTCATTCATCTCCGTGCAGTGGATGAATACTTCACCGACCGTCCTTGCCTTTGATGCCATAGCGGCGCACGCGGTAAGTGCGTCACCATGCGGTCAAACCTGTCATAGGCACAGCATGACACTCCTTGAAAAAGGACTCTCTGACGTCGGATGCATTAACCGTGCCCCTCGGTAAGGCACAACGCAAAAAGTACAAGAATAAATATATGCGTTCGACAAGTATTCAGCCTTTCTTCGTTACTCCACAAAATATAATCTGAAACTGACAGATGAGAAGATACATAATATACAAAGAGAGAGAAAAGATGCAACAAACAAAGCAGTGTTAGCCGAATATGTAAACAGCATACAAAAGGCAATAGAATGTCAGAAAAAGTTGTCCTCAGAAAGACATAATATGTAAATAACTAAGAAGGAAACCAAAATCCCTATGCGTGGTTTAGTTCCAATCGGCGAATGGAAAAACTGGTTGAAGCCGACCTCGGGGAATATCAATTTGTATTCCGTAGAATTATTGGAACATGTGAGGCAATACTGACCCTACGACGTATCTTAGAAGACAGATTAAGGAACAGAAAACATTCGTTTCTACCATTTGTAGACTTAGAAAAAGCTTTTGACAATGTTGACTGGAATACTCTCTTTCAAATTCTGAAGTTGGCAGGGGTCTAAAAGATGGAGTGAAAGGCTATTTACAATTTGTACAGAAACCAGATGGCGGTTATAAGAGTCGAGGAGCATGAAAGGGAAATAGTGGTTCGAAACGGAATGAGACTGGGTTGTAGCCTATCCCCGATGTTATTCAATCTGTATATTGAGCAAGCAGTGACGGAAACAAATGAAAAATTCGGAGTAGTTATTAAAATCCATGGAGAAGAAATAAAACTTTGAGGTTCGCCGATGACATTGCAATTCTGTCAGAGACAGCAAAGGACACGGAAGAGCAGCTGAAGGGAATGGAAAGTGTCTTGAAAGGAGGATATAAGATGAACATCAACAAAAGCAAAACGAGGAGGAAGGAATGTAGTCGTATGTAGGGGAATTAGATTAAGGAATGAGATACTTTAAGTAGTAAATGAGTTTTGCTATCTGAGGAGCAAAATAACTGATGGTCGAAGTAGAGAGGATATAAAATGTAGACTGGCAATGGCAAGGAAAGCGTTTCTGTAGAAGAGAACTTTGTTGAGATCGTGTATAGATTTAAGTGTCACGAAGTCGTTTCTGAAAATATTTGTATTGAGTGTAGCCATATATGGAAGTGAAACATGGACGATAAATAGTTTGGTCAAGAAGAGAATAGAAGCTTTCGAAATGTGATGCTACAGAAGAATGCTGAAGATTAGATGGGTAGATCACATAACTTATGAGAAAGTATTGAATAGAATTGGGGAGATGAGAAATTTGTGGCACAAATTGACTAGAAGAAGGGATCGATTGGTAGGACATGTTCTGAGGTATCAAGGGATCACAAATTTAGAACTGGAGGGCAGCGTGGAGGGTAAAAATCGTAGATGCAGGCCAAGAGAACAATACACTAAGCAGATTCAGAAGGATGTAGGTTGCAGCAGGTACTGGGGGATAAAGAGTCTTGCACGGGATAGAGTAGCGTGGAGAGCTGCATCAAACCAGTCTCTGGACTGAAGACCACAACAGCACAGTACCAATAGTAGTCAACATGGATCTTGATGAAGAGAATCTAAAGCAAGTAATCCAATTTAAGTACATCGGTAGCAGAATAACAGAGGATGGCAGAGAGGAGAAATACAGACCGGCGGAAGCTGAAACGTTGTCGAACGGGACGCTACTATCACCGAAGAATGTTAGTAGAAACACAAGTTGACAATATGACAAAAAAAAATTTTTTTTTTTTTAGTGTTGCCTGTAAAGTTTGCAGACATTGACAACAGAGGATCAACAACGAAAGAAATTACAGGTTTTCCAATCCTAAGGATTTCATGGTCAGAGAGAATGGCCAAAAACATGGAATAGAATGGATGCTTGGAAAAACTGTCAAGGAACTGCCATACCTCCAGTCCCTCTTTCATATGCCCACTTTGCTAAGAAATAAATAAAAGGAAATAATTTTCAAAGAATACACGACGATGACTAACAGTTCCGTACACCAGGCAGATAAAACAAGTTCTGCAATTGCAAACATACACGAACGGAAGCAGCAAGGAAGGAATATTACAGTTAAGTATCCCGTCGATATCGATGTCATTAGAGACGGAGACCAAGTTGTAAATGAAGGATGGGGTAGGAAATCGGCTGTGTCGTTTCAGAGGCATCTGCCATAAGCATCACTTAAATGTAGGTGGCCGGACGTGGATTTGAATTGTCGTCCTCTGAAAAGCGAATCCACTGTGCTAATCACCGCTCTACTTCGCTCAGTAATAAGCGAAAAATCTCGCAGAAGGTAGGGAAAATTGGAGAACGAGAACTGTGGGCGACCAATCTACAATTATACAATTATGGAAGAATAAGAAGCAAAAACGTGCTGATTGAAGTGGTGCTGTCGACTGTCACTCATGGAAGGAGCACAGAGTAACCGATAACTCTCCGACACAATGCTGCGGAACAACAAAGGGTGAGCAGCCAGTTCCCCATCCCATACGTCTCCCACTCCTCTGTTCTCCGCAATTCACAGAGCACAAAATCTGACGTGCGGGCGGTAACACTGAACACTCGAAGCTGTGTGTAAGGCAAGCTGGACTGACAAGTCGTTGTCGTCGTTGGTACACAGCGATGACTGGATGTATTTTGAGTGTGCCGTAACATGATTAAGATCTTTATCACATGTGAGGCGTGCTATTGAGTTGGGATGTGTACATATAATGAACCAAATCTCCTGGTACGACTTTCACCGTCGAAACCACATAAAAATCTGAAATTCTTTCACGTAACTCGATTGTTTCCCCACAGCATTTTACAGGAGAGCTGTGTGTCTGGGAACCAAAAGATCAAAGAATGGAATGCTTATTGGGCAACAGATATTTTAATCGGAGTTTTAACCTAGTTCTCAACTCTCAACGATGTAATGTGTCGCCTTAAAAGACATTTCATTCGGATTCCATATTAAACTATAGGTCCCAATTCCACCCGTTGGATAACAGGGATGTGTTAGAGGCCTGGAAGTCGCCAAGATGGTGTCCAATTAAAAGACGTGCACCATGTCACTGAGTCACACGAAATTAGTAATAATTATCATATTCTGTGGCTCCCAGAGTCCATTTCACGTGACGTTGCCTCTGCGATCATGGGCAAAGTGAATGATAACACACTACTAGATACTAGTCTCTAATTTAATAGCCAGCTGTTCTAATCTCGTCGCAATTTGTTATGGTATCCGCGAGGTTAGAGTATTATTTGTGTTGCTAATGGTGAAGAAAGGAAAAGTGTTTGGGCTATCATAAGGTCAGATTGCTCGCGAAATGGAAACCACAGTGAACATCAAATGAAGCTTATGCAGTTGCATAGGGAAACGTTTCTAGTACGTCCATCGATCACGTCACATCGCACGTTTCAGTTCTGACCGCAAAGTGAGCATGTAAAGATGCCTAGGAAACAGTGCCTCCCGCCAAGTATAAGTCCCTGCTGCGAGACAATGCCTGATTTCGTGCAGCCCACAAAACGTAACTGTCACGCATTTCCTTCTTCATTCCCCTTTTTGCCCTACACTGCAGGGCAATGAAGATGCTCCTGCAGCGATTTCGATTAGAAGTATTTGATCACCCAATATTCAGCCCAGATTTGGCTCCTTATCAGTTTGACCTCTGCTCAAATGAACAGCTGGCTATTAAGGCAATGTTTTATCACAGACAGCGAGTTGCATACGAGCGTAGAGAATCGGCGAAAAGCGCAGGCGACAAATTTTTAAGTCAGGTTGACTACCGTGCAAAGCAGTAGCTGTAAGGTGTGGCTAACTGTTTCAAATAACACATTTTTCATTTTTATTGTGGTTTCCATTTCGCTACTAGTCTGTCTTAAATAAACGAATAGCCCGCACACACTGTGCTTGATTCCGTGTTGTGCGTACCCTTGTCCTTCCATTACCTCCTACCTTTGGAGCCAAACTTAGAGTTAATGCTAGGACACCATGATTCCTAGCTCAGTGCATCATTACGATTTCCTCATCAAACAACACACCTGATGATGAAATCCACGGTCAGGCCATTAACTGCTAATGAAATTATGTTGAAGATTTCATTTACAAAGCTGAGAATAATGGAAACTGTTTCTCTAATCCCTTCTTTGTTAATCCGAATGCTGCCTCTAACTGTAGACCGTACATGACAACTACTTTGGGCTCTGAACTACTAAGTGCCGATGAATATACACATTCATCTTAGATGTTATCAAAACTCCTATAAGGAAGAATATATAGTAAAGGGTTTTGCATTTGGCATGGGTTCTTTAACATCAGTATCTGTATTATCACGTGCAATATACAGGGTACGTCAAAAAATGTGTACACACTTTGAAGGGTCACAGAAAATTTACTTCCCGTTCTACAATGTTAAATTTCTGGCAATGGAAAGCTTAAAGTCCAACTGGAAAAATAAATGTACTTTGCAAATGTGATTAATGTTCAAACTGGTGGCCTTCAGCATCAATACATTTCTGAGTTCGAGTCACCACTGATTCCGTACATCGTACCAAACTGTCCAATGAGATTTCGGCGCACACCGCCTGAAACTGATTCCAAAGTGTGTCCAGGCTACGTGGTTTACGTTTGTACTCCCCATCTTTTACTGTGCCCCATAAGAAGAAATGCAGCGGCGTGAGGTCTGGAGAGCGTGCAGGAAACTCGATTGGTCCCCTGCGTCCTATCCACTGGCCTGGCACATTGTGATCCAGATATGCTCGTACGTCCCTGTGATAGTGCGGCGGGGCGCCATCTTGTTGGAAATAAAACTCATCATTACCGTATAATGCACGAATGGCAGGGAATATGGAGTCATCAAGCGTTGGTAGGTATCTCCAGAAACAGTACATTGAAAGCAGAAAGGCCCAATGAGTTCCCTTGCAGACAAACCACGTCACACATTTACATCAGACAAATTCACAGCCTTTTCAACTGTAATGTGAGGATTATCTTCTATACAAACAATTGTGCCTATTGACAGTTCCATTGAGTTTGAATTGGGCTTCATCCGACCAAATTATGCTACCCATAAATGCCGATTCACATCTCACCATCTCCTGAATCCATTAACAAAATTCTAACCTTCGATGTGGATCGTCGTCACTTAACTGTTGCACCAGCCTTGGAACATACACACGAAACTTGCCTTTCTTCAGAATGCGTAGCACACTACTAGCACTTTACTCTTACATGCCGCTTGCGTTGAAGATTTTTGAGGCGAACGCTGAAACAGTTCCAAGACTGCAGTTGTGGAATCATCACTTGTAGCTATATGAGGTCGCCCTGATCGACCTTTATGCACATCACACACTGTTCCATGAATTTCGAATTTGTCTCGTAGTCATGTAATTGTTAACCTTGAAGGTGGTTGTGTACCATACTCACTACCCCACTGTCTTCGAAGCGCAGCTATATTCCCAAACTTACAGTATAATTATCTGCTTCCGCGCTTCAAAGCTCAAACGCACGTCCGCCATGTTATAGTTACTTCCTTGCCACTGCTGCCACCTGTTGAAGAAACATAACATTACTTTCTCAGAGATATTCAACCTTGTAGAATGGAAAATAAATTGTCTATGACAGTTCAAAGTGTGTATACATTTTTTGACGCACCCTGTATTTGTGTACTGTACGTGTTTATAGCCACCTGTCCCCAACAAAAGCTCATTCATATAGCCGTACTTCCAGTTCTTTCTTCCTAGGTAAACCAGCATTTTATTCATATGCTATCGGAACACACTTTTACGCTGAACTGCGTTCACATCGCTCCTGTCCACTGTGCACTGAGAACCTCTGTTCGAGTGTGATCTTTCTTGACACCTGCGTGCTCCCTGAGACATGGTGTACTGTAAAGACAGCAGTAGCGCAGATACCGGCTGGCACTGCAGCGATATCACGCAGGCGCGGCGTGGCGGACCCGTGTGGCGAGACTGGAAGTATGCGGAACTCTCAATCTTCGCACTTTGTTCACAGATAACAAGGCCGTCGGCAAGGCTCACAATGAACTAGCGAATAGTAATGCCTCTGAATTCTTTTATTCCGTTCTCAGTACCTGTCATGCAAAGTACTTGGTTGACTTTACGGTTTGGCTGACTCAAGTTGCAATTCACTGTCGCTAGAGGGCTCCGAACTGAATGTGTGACTTGGCAGTGCGAAGTAAATATGTAGGTGCGTGAGAAACAGCGTGCTGTAATCGAGTTTAAAATTCGAACAGTTCGTCCACATACGGAACACCCTCTCCTTCACCATAGCAGTGCCACGCCGCACACGAGCTCTGCGACATCTGCAGCAATGCTGTGCCATGGGTTCACCGACAGGGATCATTCTGCATAGAGCCCCGACTTGATTCCATAGACTTTCATTTGTTTCCAAACTGCCAAGAACACTTTCAACTTTGATAGTGATGAAACGGTGCATGCAGAGGTGAGGTTGTGAATCCGGCAACATAGGCAACAGTTATACAGTGGCGGTATCAACAAACTGGTTTCATGTTGGAAGAAAAGTGTTCGTCACCAGGGTGACTACGTTGAGAATAGATAAGTAGACATAAGATGTAGAATATAAACGTCGGCATCTGTGGCCATTGTCACAGTCAATAATATTTTTCTGGGTTTGTGACACCGTTGTCTATATGTATAACTACTGACGTTTCGGTCACTTGCTACAGTGACCGAACAGTTGGTAGTTTTCCATATTGACAAAGCGGTCACAAGCCCAAAAATATGTTATTGTCCAAAGATTTAGAATGTTAATAAGATTTCACAGCTTTAAAAGTTTTCACATAAAGTGTGAAGCATTACATCTCAGTGTGGTCTCATAGATTACATTTCTCACTTTTGCACATGTGCAAAGCAAACCACAGGTACATGGAATACAGCACGGCGCCATCTATAAGAGGAGAAAGAGGCGATACATTGGATGCATAGGTATACTATGATATTGATATGTAGATTTCTGTAGCGGATTTATAGAAAATAACTGATAACAGTGCAAGCTTATATCTGCAACAGAGACTGACCCATCAGATTATAGCACTCTCAAGAATATGCATAGGTGGAGCACATAAATGTAGGATTCCGTTTGTAATTGAACAGTGCCAGGCTATTTAATTGGACTCATAATTGAAGTCAGCGCAGTGAATGAACCAAAACATGTAATGTAGATTTTCCAACGTAAATTGCTGATGAAATCTCATCGGGCATCTATCCAGCTCGCTTCATCGATTCAGTGGCATTTCGAAGAGTGTTAGTCTCATCATCTTCTGGCCACAAGATGATGATACTGCCGCTCGTCGAAATATGGCAAAATCTCGACATAGTCACCTGTGTGGAACACCGAGAAGATCTGGTAAACCAAAATAGTTACACGATTAGCATGCCATTATGTATTGTGAAACAAATGTTAACTTTATTTACAACGTATAGATCATAAGAATTGTATGTTTAACTCTTACGTTTTTAGTAATCATCAATATTTTGCATAATTTTGTCCATAATTTAAATATACGTGAAACCCGATTGCAGAAGTGAAAAGAGAAGGTTATTTACAGGAAGAAAGAATTGACATACAAGTATGTAACATAATTATTCAGAGTTCAAAGAGCAAAGACTGCATGTGATCACGGTAGATGCAGTACTCATTTATTTAACTTTGACTTTTTGTGCAAGTCAACTGTTACAGGTTCAGTGAGTGTGGCATTAATTTAAGCCAACACCCATTTGTTACAACGTTGAAAGCCAATAAACGCGTAGTGAAGATAGTTTTTAGGAAACCCCACTAACTACTTCTGTGTTACAATTTTAAAACCTCAACATTCCCAGCAAGTTTATTGTAATGATGCCTTACGGAATGAGAATAATGATAATAACGGGAATGAAATTAAAAACACTTTAGATGATTTCTCACACAATAATGTCAATAATAAGACAGAATTCCAAAATGCTCAATTACAAACAACTTCTGACACCTTCCGCGGCCGTTGTGGCAGTCAGTAACATTCTTCTGGGTTTGGGACCGCATTGTCAACTATAAAATTCAGACGCTCCTGCGACTATTGCAAGACGCCTTCTTTAGGGTGTGTTGCCAACACCCCTGAAGAATTTTATTGAACTAGTGACACATTCATAAGTAGGCATAATTTCAAAAACTGCCCTATCTGCTACTATTAACGTTAAATGAAGAACATTTTTTCGTGCAACACCCCACGTTCTAGATGTTTGGTTGTCTCAGGTTTAAACAATATCCTGTACAAAAGTAGTGACTTAGAATAACTGTAGTGAAAGTGCTATCACGATAGCGGGCTCTTAGTGTAATGTTATTTCCTTCTTTGAAACAAATGTGCTGAGTTCATTAATATACGATGAAAACAATTGATCAGTGCCTAAGTAGGCCACTTGTAAGGTAAAGACTTGTAAGGTTAAGAATAACCTGTTAAAGAAAGAAACGAGCTCTTGAGGCACGAAGCTGAAGTTAGAGACATCTTAGCAGAAGCAATTACATTATCAAAAACCTCTAAAATTGTACAAATTAATTGTGATCATTTTAATGCATGGCCTGTTTTCTTACGTTCTGTAAATAATACAAATAATTGTGTTTTACGATTTGTGTAGGCATAGGAAATATGTTTAGACTCTGAAAAACGGAGTAAATAAATAGGAACAACTATGCCGCCAGATACATACAATTACTGTGATAGAGTAGTGTATCTAATTGGCATTGTAATCTCTGAAAAATAAATTAGGTTACCTGTTGTAGATACCGTGGTAGTCACTGAACGCTAAAGTTAAAGCGTCATGTAACATCACTGTATTAAATAAATGTGAATAATAGTAGTATCTAATTTAAACAAGATACAGTCGAAGGACTCTTATTAAAAACGACCAGTAAATCTCAGACTAACGTTCACATAAAATGTAGAATGTAAGGTGAAAATGACGAATCTATAGTTTCGCAAGAAACACTGAATAAGGAAGAAGAAAAACAGTTCACCCAGATGTACACAACAGGCTATGTATTTAACGGTGAATGTTATGGGAAGCGGAAAGCTACATATACGTACATACAAACAAACATATAACATAATAAACTTTATGGATTTATCACAGGTAAAAGATTTTCTTTGACCTACAAAATTGGTTCAAATGGTTCTGAGCACTATGGGACTTACCTTCTGAGGTCATTAGTCCCCTAGAACCTAGAACTACTTAAACTTAACTAACCTAAGGACATCACACACATCCATGCCCGAGACAGGATTCGAACCTGCGACTGTGACGGTGGCGCGGTTCCAGACTGTAGCGCCTAGAACCGTTCGGCCACCATTGACCTATAGAGGCAGCCTTAGGGTCCTTGAATTTGTGTACCAATATTCTAGTAACTGAAAGGATAGAAATAACTGAAAGAGATCTCTTAATATGTGGAAAAATTAATCAAGGAGAAAGTACTGAGGAGTTCCAGTTTTGAGCCTCTCTCATGCCTTTAAACTAGTTTGAACCTGACGAAAGAATTTTTAATCCAATAAACCTCACGTTCTTCCAGAAGATTAACCACACTCTTCAAATAAAAGATTTGTTTCTGTTTATTAATATTCACACCAATTTGTTTCTACAGAGAAGTATAATTTAAATGTATGTTGTTGAGATCTCCATAATTTCTGTTACTGTTCCGTTATTACAGATTGTGTTTGAAAAGTGTGAAGTTAAATGTGTAGTTGCAATGGATGAGTTGACAGACATAGTTCTAGATGGATAATTCCATTTTCTATGATTTTAATATTTATTTTAAGTTCAATGCATATACTCACATCAAAAGTAATTTTGCATGACCTCGGTTCCGATGTGAACATAAACATCATTTCCGCCCTTTTCATTGCTCATGAAAACCGCTCATTGTTTGTTGTACCATCATACAGAGAGACCTTCAGAGGTGGTGGTCCAGATTACTGTACACAACAGTCCCTCTAATATGCAGTACCATGTATTCTTACATTGATGGATGCCTGTATTCATCGTGGCATGCTATCCACATGTTCATCAAGGCACTGTTAGTCCTAATTGTTCCACAGCTCAACGGCGATATGGCGTAGATCCCTCAGAGTGGTTGGTGGGTCACATCGTTCAGAAACAGCCCTTTCCAATCTATCCCAGGCATGTTGTGAGTTAACGAGCATTGCACTCACATTTAAATATATGGCCGAAAGAGTCAGCCCACAGGAATTGTGAAATGAACCCTGTCGTCCAGGGCCGGATGCCACAAAGGGCGCAGATTTACCACGAGAGACGGAAATTCACAGGCGTTTGTTGTGTATTGAGGCCTACGCGCTGTAGTGTGTGAGTGAGACAGACAAGAATGCCCGTCTTAGGGAAACCCAGTAGAAGGCTTTTGGAGCCAACGAGCCGTAGTAGTGTTAAATAAGACGGACCTAAGACCCGCCATAAACGGAAACATTGACGAAAACTATTTAATTCTGTAGTAATGCAGGGAATCAAGCCACAGCAATTTTAATCTGCCATCCTCGATAAATTTTCATGGTGATCCCAGTAAAACTTGAATATTGATCGTATCTATAATAGTTTAGGAATTAGTGTTAAAATGAAATTAACAAGTTTAGTAACCCAAACGCTTTGGTCGATCTTAACGACTGACATTTCTTGTAGAAGCGCATCATTAAAATGACAAACGTTGTAAATATCCTCTCTGTAACTTATTTGTTTCAAAGATATAGTAAATTTGAACTATCAGTATTTACAGTTAAGCATCGGATCATCATTTCCTCCACACAAAACACATTGAAAGATGGCAGCATGACACTTCATTGAATCATTAGGTAATAGAATATTTGTTGTAAGGTTTATTGCATAATAATTACTTTCCTTCTTTATCTATTTATCAGAAAGCACACTGGTGCAAGGCTACTGGCCGTGGCATTCAACGCTAAGAAAGAAGTCATATTGGTTTTATGTAAAATAATTTAATTTTATTATGTAATGGATATTATTGTCACTTTATTTAGAACGTGAAAGCGGTTGAGTTTTGATTATTCAAGTATGTAAAATAAAGTAGAATAAGCTTTAGCCAATCAGATAGACGGCTTCAGGAAAGGGAACTGCCCTAGTCAGTTGAGCACCGATGTTCGGGGCTTCAGGAAAGGGAAGTGCCCTAGTCATTTGAGGGCCGATGTTGGGCGCGCAGGAAAACGCGGCCGGAGAGGGGAAGAGAGGGACAGTTCTGGTATAGACAACAAAGTGCAGAGTGCTGTTGCAGAGGCGCAGGGGCAAAGTCGTTCTTTAGGTAGCTAGGAAGTGAAACGAATTAGAAAATTTCACGTTATGTGGTATCGTGGGATTTAATCTCTGAGCGGCGAGCAGCCGTGCGCCTGCTTTTCATGTAGTTTACGTGGTGGAGTGTTGGACTTTTAATTCACGATGAGATTGTGAATGATCGAAGTGTGTCAACCAGATATGCTCTCGATTGTAATAGTAATTCTAAATACGACCACTTTCGCTGTTAGTTTGCTTTCTAAATAAACATTATTCTTAACAAATCGCAACTGCATGGCCTACATCATTTATGGGTCGTTAATTTAGTTCCCGATATTATTATTGCTGTTATTATATGTTATTTAACTTTGTATTTCGCAAACTGGGCATTAGCCAGACAATTTAACCGAAGGATAGTAAGTGTCTAATTTAGGGCATATAATGCGACGCGTGCCGTTCAATCCCTAGACGAGTTTGAGCCATTGCGACGAAGAGGAACCACGTGTAAGCCCGAACATCTCTGAAGATGTCAGCTCACAATGTTGGATAGGGTTATCTCTGGAGAATATGCTGGCTACTCTAGTGCTGAAGGAAGTCATTCACAAGAAGTGTACGATGGGGCCGTGAATTGTCGTCCATGAAGGCGGATGTCTCACCAATATGCTGCCGATGTGATTGCACTATCGGTCGTAGGATGATATGCACGTACCGTACAGCCGTTACGGTGCCTTCCATGACCACCAGCGGCGTACGTCGGCCTCACATAATACCACCTAAAAACATCAAGGGACTTCCACCTTGCTGCAATCGCTGGACAGTGTGTCTAAGGCGTTTAGCCTGATCGGGTTGCCCCAAAATACGTCTCCGACGATTGTCTGGTTGAAGACATATGCGTCACTCATCGGTGAAGAGAATGTGATGACAATTCTGAGCGGTCCTTTAGGAGTGTTTTTGGCCCATCTGTAATGCGTCGCATGGTGTCGTGGTTCCAAAGATGGACTTCGCCATGGACGTAGAAAGTGAAGTTGCGCATCATGCACAATATTTCGAACAGTTTGAGTCGTAACACGACGTCCTGTGGCAGCACGGAAAGCAATACTCAACATGGTGGTCTAGCTATCAGGGCATCTCCGAGCCATAATCCGTAGGTAGCGGTCATCCACTGCAGTAGTAGCCCCTGGGCGGCCTGAGCGACGAATGTCATCGACAGTTCCTGTCTCTCTGCATCTCCTCTATGTCCGAACAACATTGCTTTTCTTGAGTCCGAGACGCCTGGACACTTCTCTTGTTGAGAGCCCTTTCTGGCACAAAATAACAATACGGACGCCATCGAACCGCGGTATTGACCGTCTAGGCAGGGTTGAACTACAGACAACAAGAGCTGTGTGCCACCTTCCTGGTGGAATGACTGGAACTGATTTGCCGTTGGACCCCCTCCGTCTAAACGGCGCTGTTCATGCATGGTTGTTTACATCTTTGGGCGGGTTTAGTGACATCTCTGAAGAGTCAAAGGGACTGTGCCTGTGTTACAATATCCACACACAACGTCTATCTTCAGGAGTTCTGGGAACCGAGTGATGCAAAACATTTTTTTGATGTATTTATAATAGTAGGAAGATTACGTAGTGACTCACGATTATTTTTGAGATATGTATGTTAATTATGGGAGTAGGAATGTCATTTTAACTGTCTTCCTCCCAGGAAGACATTAGGACAATGACACGTTTGTTTACAGGATACAAATTACGATGTACAATCTCTGCGAAATACTTTACTGTGCTGAAATGTGCCTGGAAATAGAGTAAAAGTGACACTTCTCTCATCCAGTAATGCAACTGATGACCTGATACAAGAAGATTCGGGCTCTGAGAACACGTATTCATAATTTAATGAATTCTAATATTTTCTTAACGAACTCTGACACGAGAGTTACAGTATCCTCTGACAACACATACAAATCCAAAATACTTGCTCGTGCAAGGTGAAAGGTTATTTGCTAAAAATTCAACTTTGCTGCATTAATTAACATCCCTTATGTATAAATAAAGCTGTTTGGAAAATAAATGTAATAAAATTTAATTTAAGCGGGTTAGTCAAAAGGAGGTCTAGCTATGGGGAGCAGTCTGGCAGGAACCCTCATTAACATTATCCTTAATGTATTAGAAAACAAGATTTCTAAAGTGTACTCAGAAATCCAAAGCGATGTCTCATGTTACTGAAGGAACGTTAATAACAAGATTGTCTTACACAGGCGAAAGAAAAAAGATGAATATGAAATCGGCGAAAAATAAGCAAAAGGCATTTCAAAATCGAACTGACTACAGAAATTGGTAAAGATAATAGCACTGATTTTCTTGACAAAACTTTGATAATGCACAATGGTAGAAATCAGTCTGCAATTTTCTGGCAGCCTGCCAATAACTGTTCCATCATAAATGAAAACTAATACTACGCAACGGAATATCACAGACATATTATCAGTCGAAGAGAATGTTAAAATTACTATTTGACGTTGACGAAATTAATAAAAAAGACTTGTAAAGGAAGTAGTTGTAACAAAGAAACTCTGGGCGCTCCTTTAAAGGCAGCAGTAATTCTACATGTAGCTATCAGAAAATGTATAAATTGGCCATGGTGACTTGCAATGATTTTCTGGACTGCTAAGGTCAAGATCGGTTTTCAGACGAAAAACGTAAGTTGGAAGTAAACATCAAGTGCAAGTAAACTACTCTGTTCAGGAGTATGAAAATTTAGTGAAAAAAAGTGAGAGGAGGTATAATGAAGAAAATGGTAGAAATTTTCCGACCCTATATCAGGAATATACATATTCAAATAAGAAAACTACCGTTGTTATACGTTTGTCAACTATCAGCCATGTAGTCAGAAATACTCGACAATCCTATATGTGTTGTATTATAAGATGGTGACTGAGCCACTGGTGAATCTAAGCTCGACAAGTATCCGCCATATCTGGACTTGCGTGTGATGGGTGGCTCCTGTGAACACAGTTACCTGTCCAAGGTGCGCGCATTGGATTGCTACTGAATTGTGATGCCAATGAGGGGCCCAGGTAACCTATTACTATGTCGAATCAAGACCTCATCTCTTATCAAGTTATTGGAAGATGAAAGACATTCTACGATTGACCGATTGCCTTCAAAGTGCTTTCCCGATTTACTATTGATATCTACTTTCAGATCAGATAATGAAGAATAATTATGAAAACTCAGATTCCTAACAAACGACATATAGCGTGTTAAACAGCCTGTAAATCCAGTGCCGGCCGCGGTGGTCTCGCGGTTCTAGGCGCGCAGTCCGGAACCGTGCGACTGCTACGGTCGCAGGTTCGAATCCTGCCTCGGGCATGGATGTGTGTGATGTCCTTAGGTTAGTTAGGTTTAAGTAGTTCTAAGTTCTAGGGGACTGATGACCACAGCAGTTGAGTCCCATAGTGCTCAGAGCCATTTGAACCATTTGTAAATCCAGTTTCGAGAGCAAATGACAGCGGCAATAACCGTCTAGGGAACAGCACCATCAAACATCACTACATCGTGGGACGACCGAAATTTCTAGAATTCGGCAGAAACATAATGGCAGTTTCTTATTTTGTGTTTTGTTGCCGTTGTTGCATATGACATATCCCCCTGAAGACATGTTAGTGCTTCTCTCACAGTTATTTTAATTATTAAATCTACAATGCCATACAAACGATAAGGCGGGTCGTGGATACACTGCCAGGTAAAGTCACTATATCCTGGCCGATTAAAAGAACAGAACTCGATATTTCCGGAACTGCGACGTAAACAGTTGAAATAGTTCGAGCCGTGTTGAAACGCAAACCTACTTAGAACAGTGGAAAGTGGGCTGAAAAACCAAAAGACGAATTCTTCAACAACACAATGAGATACCGGTCGCAAAATGTAACAACAGAAGGCGCAACGGATCATCTTTTCGTACAGGGGAAGACGTATTCATTCGTCACCTTTCGTTGCTATACAGTGACACAAATATGCCCCTCAATTTAAAGGGACTTCTGCTTCCCATGCGGCTTGCCTTCTCCATGAATGTCAACAAGGCAAACGGCCAATTACTTTGTGTGGCAGACATTAAACATCGCAGGCAACGGCGAGCAGTGCAGTTAGTAAACTACAGGTCTGCCACCCCGTGCCGTCGATTCGTCTTACACTTCGTGCGCCGGCACACCCTACATAGGTGCGCTGTTACCATCGGAGGTGCGCCAGAAGCCCATGGTGCAACAGCCAGTCGCGTCGTGATCCTTAATTCAGCTCTGCAGCACCAAGACACCAAAATTTTCAATTCCCCATACATCCCGAGTTCGCATCCATAAAGGCAACATTGTGAATCGTCCTCATTCAAGAGAGTCTAACCTACAGTTCTCGCTCGACACACCAAAGTTCTGTCCTACAGTTACTTTTCAAATCCTGTACCAATCACAGGAAAGGTAGAAAATTGCGCTTCCTCCTCTGCCAGCCACAGAGACTCGCGTACAAAAGCACCAAATGTACCACTATACAAGCAGATGTGCGCTCAGAAGCTACCATCTCGCCTACAGCCCTATCAATTTACTACCAATTGCTGGCGTTCCTGGGAACAGAAAGAGCGGGCAACTAGTTCCCAGGCTTGGACTTCAGACTGGCGTTTTCTCTACCACAGAAAACAATGTCACCCAGGACTGCATGTGTGACTCACGCAACATTTGAAAAGATGTTATTAGCAACTCTCCCCGCAGCCAGCATTCTGGTCTTTCAGCGTAGGCGCGCAAATGCTTTCGACTCCCCACACAGAAGACCCCACAACTACATACACCGATGGAAAAAAATGCAACATCAAGACGGAGTTGTGCGACATAAACGAAAGATGTTAGGCGTGTTTCTACATCTTTAAGATGATGTCTATTCAAATTACGCTCCATTCGCTTAAGAGTGGCGCCAGTAACGCCATTCTGAAGATTCAAGTCTGGTTTGCTTTAAATACACGCTGTAACTGTCGTGAGCATTTGTTACCTTTGAGATTGGACATGGTGAGTTGATGTTGGTCAAGAATGCCTGTAAGGCGACAATGATGCCGTTATGACCACCTCACTGTGTTTGAATGACGATGTGTAATAGCGGTACGAAAAACTGGATGTCCCTTCTGTGATACTACAAAAAGGCTTGGCAGGAATACAGCCACTGTACATGACTGCTAGAAGCGATGGTCACGAGAAGGTACTGTCGCAACAATACCGGTCTCCGGCCGGGGAAGACCATCGAGTTCGGCGCTATGGCTCTCGCGGATAGAACTACATCTGCATCAACAATTTGAAGAGTAGGTGGTACGAAGAGTGGCTAACTCTTAAAAATCAGTTACTTCAAGGACAGCACCGAGCCAGACGCCCAGTAGCGTGGATTCCGCTGACCTCAAACCACAACCACCGGCATCAAGCGAAGTGGACTCTGTTGTGTTTTTTCTGATGAAATATGTTTCTGCCTCGATGCCAGTAATGGCAGTGTGTTCGTCAGGAGAAGGACAGTTGAAGGCCTGCAACCACCCGTCTGCGTGCCAGACACACTGGATCTACACCTGTAGTTATTATCTGGGTTGCGAGTTCGTGTGACAGAAGGAGCAATAGCATTGCTATCCCAGGTACAGTGACTGCAAACCTGTTCGTCAGTCTGCTCATTCGATCTGTTCTGTTGCTAATGAACAGGACTCTAGGGGTTGTTCTTGTGGTGTCACCGCCAGACACCACACTTGTTTGGTGGTAGCCTTTAAATCGGCCGCGATCCGTTAGTATACGTCGGACCCGTGTGTCGCCACTATCAGTGTTTGCAGACCGAGCGCCGCCACACGGCAGGTCTAGTCTAGAGAGTCTCCCTAGCACTCGCCACAGTTGTACAGCCAACTTTGCTAGCGATGGTTTACTGTCTACATACACTCTCATTTGCCGAAACGACAGTTTAGCATAGCCTTGAGCTACGTCATTTGCTACGACCTAGCAAGGCGCCATATTCAGTTATTATTCTGAACAGATAATATTGTGAATCATGTACCGTCAAGAGCGACGATCATCATTAATGGATTAAAGTTAAGTATAAAACTACTTACGTCCGCTTTCTGAATTCTAATTCCTTGTCATGTTCCAGACCTCACGTCAGTATAGTCCTTCCCTCCTCTCCCAGCCTGCGTGAGCTAAAATGCGTGCATTTCGCCTTCCTCTAATAACACGGTGTTGGCACTTCTGCCAACACAACAGTTCTTAAACAGGATAACGCCCGTCCACATACAGCTGTGCGTACCGTAGGAATACAGCCGTGGTGCGCTCCAGAGAGGCACCCTTCGGAATGTCTACTGATCACCGGCCCAGAAGACCACACGGTGTTTCCTGAATCTCTGAATGTGTCCTTCAGCCAGGTAAACGCGTGTTCCCTTCGCCCAGGCAGCGATCTCCTCAGCTCACTCAGAAAGGCGAAACTACCATGCACTTGGCTTTATGAAAACATGCACCGCAATTATGCAAGTCTGTAAGGAACTCGAGAAATGCAAAAAAAAGGAGCTGCCATACTATCACGCGACCACTCCTCAGTACTCGTGAATTATATTTGCTACTCAGAAGGACTCCTGTTAGCATATAATTAAAAGAAACAGATGAATAAAAGTGCGAAGGCCAGAAAGCCCGTGACAGCCAATCCACTGTATAAATTTCCCAAGGCTATCTGCTTAACATATTGAAGGGGATAAATTTATTGTCTTAGACATATTGCCCTTGTGTAGGTACTGCTAGCGGCTGGAAGCAAGAGGAAATTCCGACTGACGTATTTCCCAAGGAAATACAGCACTACCGCGTAGTTTGATGTAGAAATTTTGTTTGGTAATATATTTCGTAGGTAAAATAGTCCCGTCCCCATTCTGATCTCTGGAGTGGGACTACTCTGGAGGCCTCGTTTTCTGAAGAATCGGAACTGGTTTCCTACGGGTCGGTGTGGAAGGGTAGTTGAGTCGGTAGGGTAAATGTTTTAGAAAGGGAAGTGGATAGATGGGAGATAGATATATAGCGAATTGGTGAAGTGCAGTAGTAAGAAGAAGTGGACGGCAGATCAGCAGTACAGCGTTGTCAACACAAAATCAAGTGAGTAGATCTAAGTAAATAGGAATCCGGGTAGTCCACTATGTACGGAATAGTGAACCGATTGCTGTAGCTATCACATTAGCACCAGCTGTACACTTCTTTGAAAAGATTTAATAATGGCTTATTTCCGTCCTTTCTCAAGCTGACCTACCTCGTCCAAGTTACTAGTAAATGTGTTATTGCATGTGGGAAAACGTAAAGTTACTTCCCTTCGATGTCTTCTTAACGTCTTCTTGATGACGGAAAAGCTCGCGCAGAGGATGAGGATGGATATTATTCTCTTTTATGGGCCTCACCAAAATACTGAATGACTTGGCAAAATCGTATCATTCCCTTCATATTTATTCTATTTCCACAGGCGGAAAAATACAAACATTATTTCGTCTACATGGCACATGAAGTGTTATTACACTGGTGGAAACAAATTTAAACATTTTCCTAGCAGCAGAATGCGTAATGTAGACAGAAAGTATCTCCTTACGCAATAGCTATTTCTAAACTGACTTGCACAAATTTGCAACATTTAGCAGTTACATGTTTTCATTGTTAAACAAAGCAACCTTAATTTATAACAGTCACTGTGCACTCGTTTCTTCTACAGTCACAGTTTCGCACTGGGCACTTACGTTAAATTGAATCAACGACATCTTAAAAGGTTTTACTGATCTAATAGTCGCCTAATCATTCTTGCCATGTTCTCTACATCTCAAATGAAGTAACCGAAGAAAGCAATGAACAGTCAAAGCACCAACAAAACAGCATCATCCATTCATTCAACAGAAACTAAAAATCACAGTTTCTAGAGCGTAGCACCTTAATCTCAGTAGTACGTCGATCAACAACCAGACAAAATCGTCTTATATGGAATATTGAACATGAAATCCATACTGTCACATGACTGGCGTACACTGTGCCCTTGTGCTTGGTGTAATAAAGCTGAGCATAAAGTGACAAATAAATGTACAGCTTCAGCTAGCAAAGAAAGGAAGGTTGAGGTTTAATCCCCCTTCTACATTCACCTGAGTCGAAGCAAAATCACGAATTGTTTCAAGGATGGGGAAAATCTGTCGTGCCCTTTCTTAGGGTAATCACGGAAAATCTAAATCTTGAAAGCCGGACGCAGATTTGAATCGTCTTATTCCCGAATCCGACTTTTCTGTGCTAATCACTATGCCACTTCCCTCGGTCTTGCGCTTGTTGCCGGTACTACACAATACAAATCTCATGTTATGTGTAGAAGGCCACCTAGCCTATTAATGTACCCTGCTTTCGCTAAGCCTTTAGTGAAGGGGTTTCTCTGTTTCGGGCCAAAGTCTAGTGCCAAAAATACAATGGCAATAGCTATCCAATGGGAATTACACTCCTGGAAATTGAAATAAGAACACCGTGAATTCATTGTCCCAGGAAGGGGAAACTTTATTGACACATTCCTGGGGTCAGATACATCACATGATCACACTGACAGAACCACAGGCACATAGACACAGGCAACAGAGCATTCACAATGTCGGCACTAGTACAGTGTATATCCACCTTTCGCTGCAATGCAGGCTGCTATTCTCCCATGGAGACGATCGTAGAGATGCTGGATGTAGTCCTGTGGAACGGCTTGCCATGCCATTTCCACCTGGCGCCTCAGTTGGACCAGCGTTCGTGCTGGACGTGCAGACCGCGTGAGACGACGCTTCATCCAGTCCCAAACATGCTCAATGGGGGACAGATCCGGAGATCTTGCTGGCCAGGGTAGTTGACTTACACCTTCTAGAGCACGTTGGGTGGCACGGGATACATGCGGACGTGCATTGTCCTGTTGGAACAGCAAGTTCCCTTGCCGGTCTAGGAATGGTAGAACTATGGGTTCGATGACGGTTTGGATGTACCGTGCACTATTCAGTGTCCCCTCGACGATCACCAGTGGTGTACGGCCAGTGTAGGAGATCGCTCCCCACACCATGATGCCGGGTGTTGGCCCTGTGTGCCTCGGTCGTATGCAGTCCTGATTGTGGCGCTCACCTGCACGGCGCCAAACACGCATACGACCATCATTGGCACCAAGGCAGAAGCGACTCTCATCGCTGAAGACGACACGTCTCCATTCGTCCCTCCATTCACGCCTGTCGCGACACCACTGGAGGCGGGCTGCACGATGTTGGGGCGTGAGCGGAAGACGGCCTAACGGTGTGCTGGACCGTAGCCCAGCTTCATGGAGACGGTTGCGAATGGTCCTCGCCGATACCCCAGGAGCAACAGTGTCCCTAATTTGCTGGGAAGTGGCGGTGCGGTCCCCTACGGCACTGCGTAGGATCCTACGGTCTTGGCGTGCATCCGTGCGTCGCTGCGGTCCGGTCCCAGGTCGACGGGCACGTGCACCTTCCGCCGACCACTGGCGACAACATCGATGTACTGTGGAGACCTCACGCCCCACGTGTTGAGCAATTCGGCGGTACGTCCACCCGGCCTCCCGCATGCCCACTATACGCCCTCGCTCAAAGTCCGTCAACTGCACATACGGTTCACGTCCACGCTGTCGCGGCATGCTACCAGTGTTAGAGACTGCGATGGAGCTCCGTATGCCACGTCAAACTGGCTGACACTGACGGCGGCGGTGCACAAATGCTGCGCAGCTAGCGCCATTCGACGGCCAACACCGCGGTTCCTGGTGTGTCCGCTGTGCCGTGCGTGTGATCATTGCTTGTACAGCCCTCTCGCAGTGTCCGGAGCAAGTATGGTGGGTCTGACACACCGGTGTCAATGTGTTCTTTTTTCCATTTCCCGGAGTGTACATTGCATCCCTTACAGGTACATTACAACCCTTTCCTGTTGGTTAACTTCAGATGAAGATTCAAGATGGAATGCCAGAAATGTGCTTAATAGCGAAAGTCTTATGAGCTGGAAGGCAGCTCTTCAGCATCTCATCAACCATCCCCCCCCCCACACACACACATACACTCCGCCACAAAAACGACAAGTTCTGATTTTTGAAAACTTGGGATAAAACTTACAATGAGAAATAACAGATTACAAAATAATTTTCTGAAACTCAGGTATTTCGAACATAATTTCTTACAATCAGAGCAATAAAACACCAAGACTTAATATAAACAACAGGTGCTGCTGTGCGTCCCCACAACAGTATCACTTTGTTCCCTAGTGCTTCTCGATACACACCGGCGAAAGTCATTAGTCGTCGTGACTTTTACGTCATGTTTTCAGCGGTTGCGAGGCGTAACGTTAAAATAGCTGCACTGTAGCTGTCTGGTGATTGTGTGTGCAATTTTAATTAATGAAGAATTTCGCAATGTTTGACGATGTAGACCGATTTTAGAACATTAGAAAAGCAAAAGTGAAACCTTCAGCTGATTGTCTGTGTTCGATTTGTACAAAAAGGATGTCCTTAATAAGATTGATGATGCATTTCATGCAATCAAATACGCGAACACAATAGCCACCATGCTGCTTCGCCGATTGGCTGCTAAGCGTCACCGCGTTTGTGCCCGAAAACTATACCAGTGCGGCAAGACGAACTTGATTCTGTGCGCTGAGTGCCGAGCCCGCGGCACCGTTGAAAAGTATTCAGGTACCACGGCCGAGATAAATACGAAAATAGGTTTAAGAAGGACGCCTACTGCTCCTGCTATGAACATTAACCATGTTAAAAGCACGTAGTGTTACAGAAAAATTGAAGCAACAATAAAATCCCCTCCGACATAAAACAACATTTATTACGAAAAATACTCCGTAAAACGAGCCCCAATGAAATGATGTCCTACGGTAATAAAACATGGATCTCCTAGCTCTACAAGTATTTCTCATATGATGTATGTATAACTGGTGCGGATATTTATTTTATTTTTTCTAATAAAGCCTTTTATTTCAGCAAACCCACTATGAGTTGTGCAAAGATGTTTTTGAAGCCATTATTCTATTGCCTGCACGAGTGATAACTCGGTTGGTTACAGATGTCTTGTACCATTTCAGCATGTAACACAATGCCTCGATCTTATCCTATTGTTTGGTAGCATCCGGCAACCACTGACGTCACGATCTGTCCACGGGGTCACTCTCCATAGTCTTCATTAACAGAGAACTGTTTCAGTTTCTTTTGTAAATGAACAGTTGCATCAGTATTCAATCGCTTCGTGATAGAAGATTTTTAAATATTTTTGCAGCCTCTTTTAACAATGAGCGTCTAGTCATGTTGGATGTTACCAATATGGTGATGCAATTGATCGGCTGCCACTGCTAGAGCTTTGAACGCATGTCGCATGCTCAGTAAACGAACCTGCATTTACTCTATATTCATGTTACAAGTCCGATAGCTTTTAAAGAGGTATTGCAATGCAAAGCAAATACTGGCATTGAATTACTGATATACCTTCTCACTGTCATGAATCACCCTGTTAATAAAGAACCAACAACCACCGATTACGCAAATTTCCGCCTGAACTCTCGTCATTAAGTTAACCCCCTTTCTCTTCTTGCTAATAATCAATTAAGATCAATCTTTAATATTCATTCCCAGAGAAAGAGGAATGATAAAAGATAAGGTCGTGACTCTTCTTTCTGCGGTCAATATTATGAAATCTCGGAGCACTGAAGTTACTCCTACTGACCCTCTTTCCCAAAGGATTTCTTTAGTTGAACAGAATTAAAAACCTGTCCGAAGTACGAACTTAGTCCTTATCTAATTTGTCTATTCTCAGAAGAATGCGTGGGAAAAGAAACGAAATCTTCATTCCACAACGCCTTTGTTCTGCTGAAGGATGTGAAGCACTGCACTGAATAAATGTTTTTGACGGAAGTTACTTTACAAAATAATTTGGCCTCGCAATATTTCCCTGGAAGCAATAGCCGAAATTTGCTTTTCTTACCTGCAATGTCATTTCGGATCTCAGGTTGTTACGGTGTTTGCTAGGTATACATGCGAAAAGGAACAATGTACCAAAAAGAGTACTGATAAATTTAGTAGGGCCAGGAAACATTCTTCGGTTGAAGCTGTGATGGAATCAGAGATCGGAAACCAAGTTCCTCAGGACAAGTTTTTGTACAACGAAAGAAACACGAATCGCTTGATCGCACTTAAATAAAAATGAATTCCGAGACTGTGGCACTGAGGTGGACCAGGCATAAAAAGACGCTGACATTATGATTGTAACATCTGCCATTTCAAGAACAGACGTTTCTGGACCGTGGGAGAAGACGTTGACCTCATTTTGTTCATGAGTGGTTTAGAATGAGGCATCGGAAATTTATTTTTTTCTAAATGCAGACAGAGAAAGGCTGGGCGATGATGAGTCAGTGAGTGAGTGAGTCAGTGGGGACATTTCCTTCTGCATATAGATATAAGGTAGTGAGTACTGATGTAGTATTCTAAGTATGAATGAATCACGGGTAAAGTTCCCTGGAGCTTACCTCCGGCTACAGATGGATGAATCACGAGAGACGGATGCCCAGGAATCACCTAATTGTACACGAAGTAGTTGAACACAGCAACGTGAGATGTTGAACTTCAGCATATAACAGAATCTATATACATATATTTCTGTTATACAAAAAGAAACTCAAACAAAAGTGCTGGAGAAGATGTATTTTGTCATTTTTCACAACATTTAAAAAAATTATTTCTTTTGATGAATAGCTCCCTAGGAACTGGGTGGTAAAGAAGTTGTAGTAATCAAATTTCATAGAGAATTTGGTTCTCTTTCACGAAGAAACGAGATGACAAAAGGCTAGGAGCTTAAGAAACAGTGATTTAAAAAAAACACTGAAAAAATTCTAAAATTTTCTGTTTTTTTACTCTTTAAGCTGTAGTCAACATAAATTTCTTTAGCAAAACTCGTTTTTCCAATCCTTCCAAAGACGCGAATGACGTAAAATCAATAAAATCTTGCATCCAATTATTTGTAAAGTATATCTGCTATTTGACTGGATTAGCAGGCAGTTGCACCTCTCCGCAGCAGTCTGTATATGCTGCCTCATTAGATAACAGGAGAGTGTTAATCACGCTGTTTCGAGCCTCCTCACACCGGACTCCGCTACAATGATTGCCTTCTTTCTTGCTGTTCGTGATCTTAGAATTGTCTTCAGTTACAAAACTGGAGCCTTTGCATAGAAATATACCCAACAGGAGCCAATGGTTATTCCATAGCATCTCCTACTCCACTGCAAGTTAGGACCATTACTCATTACCAAAATTGCGCCGATCGCTGGTCAGACGATCTTGTTAGCAAGTCACATAAACACACCTTAACAGAGTAAGGGTTACTCGTGCTAACTGATAACTCCATGACTTGACTAACAACAAGCGACCATGTCCAACATTAACAGTAGCAACAGCCACACCACTGCTCTAGTCCCTTTGACACAACAGACAAACATAAGAATAGTAGTTAAACGCTAAGTTCAATAGGTTCCCTTTTATATAAACAAATTAGCACATCCAAAAGTAAACTGGGATCAGAAAGCTGAGATATTAAGGTAATGTTTGAAACAACTGTTTAGAAAAGCTTTGTTCTCCCTCTCCCTAAATTATCTGAAGGTACCCACGAAAAATACCGTGAATCTGTAGCATAGAAAGGTTCAAACAAAAAGATTTGTCCATGTTTCGTTGTACAGATACAGCTGATTACAGAGGTTTTCATTGTGCGTTGGTACTGCAATTGTAGCGGTTTTAACTACTGATTGCTTATTTTTTAAAGTGGATGTTGTGAAACTACATTGAGGTGACATAAGTTGTGTTACAGCTCCTAATATCGTGTCTTATCTACTTCTGCCGGCGTAGAGCCACACCTCGTCTTGACATGGACTTTATAAATCGTTTGAGGCCACCTTATGTTATTTTTAACTTTGCTGCCTCTATAGCCGTCCATAACTGCGACAGAGCAGGAGTTTGTGCACGAACTGATATCTCGATTATGTCCCACGTCGGGTGATCTGGGGGTAGGGGTGGGGAGCCAATTATTCCCTTGAACTGTCCAAAATTTTCTTCAAAACAATCGCCATGAATTGTGACCCGGTGACATGTCGAATTGTGATCCATAAAATTTCCACTGTTGTTTAGGAGCATGATTTCCATGAATGGATGTAAATACTTTCCTAGTAGCAGAACATTCCAATCAATGATTGGTTCAGTTGAATCAAACGACCCGGTCCATTGCCCGTAAACACAGCCCACACCATTACGGAGTCCCCACCAGCTTACACAGTGCCTTATTGGCAACTTGGATCCGTACTTGAAAACTGCCATCAGATATTGACAGCTGAAGTCGGTACTTATCAGACCAGGGCACGATTTTCTAGTCGTCGAGGGTCCAATAGATACGGTCAGTAGCCTAGGAGCGGCTTTGCAAAAGATGTTGTGCTGTTAGCAAACGCTCTCGCGTCTGTCGTCTGCTGCCATAGCCCATTAACGCCACAATTTGCCGCACTGCCAAAGGGATATATTCGTCGTACTTCCCATATTGATGTCTGCAGTTATTTCACATAGTGTTGATTGTCTATTAGCACTGCTGCTCTCGGTCGTTAAGTGGAGGCCATTGGCTAGAGCGTCGTCTGTGGTGAGAGGCAATGCCTGAAACTTGGTATTCTTGACACAGTTTTGCCACTGTGAATCTCGGACTACTGAATTCTCTAACGATTTCTGAAATGGAATGTGACATGCGTCTAGCTCCAACTACCATTCCACATTCAGAGGCTGTTAGTTCCCGTCGTGCTGCCAGATTCACGTCGGACGCTTTTTCACATGAATCACCTGATTAAAAATGACAGCTCAGCCAGTACACTGTCATTTTATACCTTGTGTACGCGCTAGCAGAACCATCTGCATATGTGCCTATCGCCGTCCCATACCTTACCTGTTACCTTATTTACCTGTTTATGCTTCAGTTCATACGAATAAATTTTTCAACGGTGATTGTGGTTTGTTGGCCAATCCCACTACATCATTTTAGACTGCCGACCGCATTTGCAAACACTGAATTAAGCACTATTGTATTGGTTTACCGGTTTTGCAATGAAAACAATGTTGTTACTGGTAGAGAATACAGTAACCGATTCTTTAATCACAGAATACAAAATTCATTAATGTTTACTCGTGTTATCACAAAACTGCTTGACACTTTTGCCGTGCCCAAAACATATTTCATGTTACGTGCAATTGAATAGCGTGTGGATAAAGTAGAAGGGACTGTTTAGTTGGTACACCGAAGGACTTCAGGTACCACAGATAGAATTTCTACATACTCCACTGTTCAACGTACAAGAATATTGTTGACATTACGTACGCATTGCCCCTATTCATCATCGTTTACAGAGAATTTAACCTCTTGGAGATGGAGGGAAACGGCTACATTATTATCGTTGGCTGGTAGCAAATCGCCAAATAATCACATTAATACACTGACGGAAAGCGGTATCGCAACATCTAAAATTAATGTACAGTAATGGAATTTCAGGAGTTCATTTGCCCTGGTAAGATATTCAAGTGAATAACATTGCAAGATCACAGGTTAAAGTAAATACGACATAAGCCATTGCAAATGTGAGATGATGGTATATTAATAACTGGTGTAACCTCTAGGATGTTGAATTCAAGCACGGAAACGTGCATTTACAAATGCCGCATTGCCGGAAGTCAGTGTTTGGAATGGAGTTTTGTGACTATAGTCTTGGTCAGTCAATACAGTGTTTGCTTATTACTGGTTATAGACGATGCTGTAGTTGTCGTCCGATGATGTCCCATATGTGCTCGTCTGGAGAAAGATCTAATGATCGAGCACGTCAGGGCAACATGTCAACAATTTATACCGTATGTTGGGTTACATTATCGGTATGTGGGCGAGAGTTATGCTGTTGGGAAATATCCTACAGAACGCTGTCCATGGATAGCAGCATTGGAAGTTGAATCACCAATTGACGTACAAATTTCAAGTCAGGGTGTACGAAATAATCACGCGAGTGCTCCAGCATCACACAAATTCGCTCCCCAGACCATAACTTCCGATGTAGGCCCAATGTGTCTACCATGATTGTTGCAGGCCCTCAGTGAGTGTCCTACCAAACACACTGCCGTCACTGGCTGCTAGTCATAACCATCTTTAGTTACAAAACATTTCCACCCTGTTCTCCAATGAGCTCTCGTTTGACATAACTGAAGTCGGAAATGGCGGTGGTCTGAAGTAGGTGGATTGCACGCTACAGATCGTCAGGCTCGGACGTGTCCTTGAAGTAACCGATTTACAACAATGCGTTGTGTCGCTGTGGCGCCAACTACTGCTGGAAGCACTGCTGTGGATGCAGTACGATGCGCCAGAACCGCACACCGAACACAATGGTCCTCCCTCTCAGCATTGCCACGTTGCCGTAAAGAGCCCGTTCATCTTACGACCGCAGTTTCTTGTGACCACCGCTGCCAGCAATAATGTAGATTGGCTAAATTCCTGACAAGTATTTCTGCAGTCTCGCAGAAGGAACATATAGCTTCTCGCAGCGAATCACACGACCTCGTTCAAACACAGTGACGTGTTGATAATGGAGTCTTCGGCCCCAAAAGAATCTCTTCACTAACATCAGTTTACGACGTTTAGTCTCAGAGGTTACTTACGCTCACGACTGTTATAGCACGTATCTAAACCAAACCTGATTTCCATCCTCCTAGGCGCGCTACGAGCGCCTTTTTGTGCGACTTGCGCACTATCTAAATAATCTTCTTTGAGTAGGAACACACCAAACAACTTTCGTTTACAGAATGTGATTTTCACTCTGCAGTGGAGTGTGCGCTGATATGAAGCTTACTGGCAGATTAAAACTATGTGCCGGACCGAGACTCGAACTCGGGACCTTTGCCTTTCGCGTGCAAGCGCTCTACCATCTGAGCTACCCAAGCACGACTCAGGACCGGCTCTAACAGCTTCAATTCTGCCGGTACCTCGTCACCTACCTTCCAGAATTCTCAGAAGCTCTTGTCGCGAACCTTGCAGAACTAGCACTCCAGGAAGAAAGGATATTGCGGAGACATGGCTTAGCCACAGAGTAGGGGATGTCTCTAGAAAACAGACTGAAAATCTCATTCTGGAAACATCCCCTAGGCTGTGGCTAAGCCATGTCTCCGCAATATCCTATCTTCCGGGAGTGCTAGTTCTGAAAGGTTCGTAGAAGAGCTTCTGTGAATGTTGAAAGGTAGGAGACGAGATACTGGCAGAATTGAAGCTGTGAGGACGGGTCGTGAGTCGTGCTAGGGTAGCTCAGATGATCGAGCACTTGCCCACGAAGGACAAGGGTCCCGACTTCGAGTCTCGGTCCGGCACACAGTTTTAATCTGCCAGGGAGTTTTAACTTTCGTTTATGTCGCTCTACTTCTTTGGTGTTGTGATTATGATTCCGTCAGTGTACTGTTTACTGATGAAGCCGGTTTGAGACATTGAAAATATGGTATCAATATCAGATTTTAGCAGTGTATTGAAAACATTGTCTAACGCAAGAAAGCTGCTCTGTGATCATTTCGATGCAGATCGTCGAGGATTCTAAAGATATTGTACTGATGCAAGGTTGTGGAATAATACCATATCGTAGCTTCTATCTGCGACTGAGATAATGAGTAGTACCGAAGCCACTGTGTCACCCGTTGCACGTGATAAGTGCGTGACCTTCCTACATCAAGGGCGACGTTAGTGATTCACTCTGAAACGGAAGATGTGACGCAACCTATCAGATATCCATCAGTCACTCTCTACGTTCTTTTCAAGTACTATTTGTCTGTAACTGAGTAAAATGGTTGCTTAATACGTATTTTCCAGGTCACTGCACTGTCAATATCCCGTTGATCGCTGGAATTATGGTACACACTAAAAGTTTAATATAACCAGAACTTTATTTTACTTTCGTCCTGGTCACGTACACATTTAGTTCCACGTTTTCTGTATGTATGAATTAATAAGGTTGGATAAAAGGTAGTGGAAACACTGCCGGAGCCTGAAGGATGTGCATCCAATGGCCAGATGGTCAGCTGAAGCAGTGCAGTGAGCGTCGATGGCTGTCTCTGTCAATAAAATTCTTCTGGCTGTTGACCGCATTGTCAATACATAAAACTGTGCTGAGCTGACTACTGATACAGTGTCAGCTCGGCACAAAGCCCTGAGGAAGGACATTTGTAACAGTGGCCGAAACGTCGGATATTTTTATTCAGAGTGTTACAAGAAGGTACGGCCAAACTTTCAGGAAACATTCCTCACACACAAATAAAGAAAATAAGTTATTTGGGCATGTGTCCGGAAACGCTTAATTTCCATGTTAGAGCTAATTTTAGTTCCGTCAGTATGTACTGTACTTCCTCGATTCACCGCCATGATTTCATACGGGATACTCTACCTGTGCTGCTAGAACATGTGCGACACAACATGTGGTTCATGCACGATGGAGCTCCTGCACATTTTAGTAAAAGTGTTCGTACGCTTCTCAACAACAGATTCGGTGACCGAAGGATTGGTAGAGGCGGACCAATTCCATGGCCCCCACGCTCTCCTTACCTCAACCCTCTTGACTTTCATTCATGGGGGCATTTGAAAGCTCTTGTCTACGCAAAACCGGTACCAAATGTAGAGACTCTTCGTGCTCGTATTGTGGACGGCTGTGATACAATACGCCATTCTCCAGGGCTGCATCAGCGCATCAGGGATTCCATGCGACGGTGGGTGGATGCATGTATCCTCGCTAACGGAGGACATTTTGAACATTTCCTGTAACAAAGTGTTTGAAGTCACGCAGGTACGTTCTGTTGCTGTGTGTTTCCATTCCATGATTAATGCGATTTGAAGAGAAGTAATAAAATGAGCTCTAACATGGAAAGTAAGCGTTTCCGGACACATGCCCAAATAACATATTTTCTTTCTTTTTGTGTGTGGAATGTTTCCTGAATGTTTGGCCGTACCTTTTTGTAACACCATTTATATTAACATTGAGATTAACAGTCCGGAAGAATTTTATTGACACCCCTGACAGTATGTTTTGTAAGCACGAACCAAATGATTTGATCAAGACTGGAGTGGTACGTGGTCGGAGTACACAACGATTTTTTCAGCGACCGAGTGAGGCCTCTGGTGATTCAGCATTGCCAAATCGCAAGGTGGTGACATAGGTGAAAAGTGTTTCAGGATGGCAGGGATGTCACTCAAGATCAAACTTTTCATAACTGGGATTCACAATCATGCGAAATTTTCAGACATCATGTTTACGCCAGTGACTGTTCAACCTTTTATTTCCACTATTGCAATTTCGGCCATAGGCCAATATGACGTGCAGATGTTTTGGCTTTAAGCCATGTCAGCTTTATACGGGCTGACCCATTTATGCCAGCCGTAGTGGCCGAGCGGTTCTAGACGCTACAGTCTGGAACCGCGCGACCGCTACGGTCGCAGGTTCGAATCCTGCCTCGGGCATGGATGTGTATGATGTCCTTAGGTTAGTTAGGTTTAAGTAGTTCTAAGTTCTAGGGGACTGATGACCTCAGCAGTTAAGTCCCATAGTGCTCAGAGCCATTTGAACCATTTTGACCCATTTATATGACGACATGCCCCGAGTATCGCTGAATGACAATACTAAAATTATTAATGATTGGACAATATATTTTTAGGTTTCAACTGCATTTCCTGACAAAGAATGTGAAGCAAGGAGGGAGAGAAAACAAATTAAAGGTCACGGATCGAATGGGTATGTGATATTACGAGTACGAGGGAAGAACGGAAATAACCCTCAATAATTATATTACCAAAAAGTGTAATGTGTAACAAAAATCATCCCAAATGAACTTACATCTCTTACCTACATAGTTACCAACGTCCGCAACACATTTCTTCTATCGTGGTACCAGTTTCAGTATTGGTTGGAGTATAGCCAGATGCGGGCTCCTAATTTCACTTTCGCATCTCTCGTTAAGTATTGGCCGACCAGGAATTTCTGTATGGGATTCAACAGATAAAAGTCCGACGGTTCTAGCTCCGGACTGTATGGTGTATGCTGGAGGGCCCGCCACTCAAATCCGGCGATATTCTCAGGAGTAATAGCGGCGACGTAGGGGTGAGCGTTGTCACGAAGAAGTTTGACACCGTCAACATTAATGTTGTAGCGTTTGTCACGAAGGCCACGGCGCAACTTAACCAAAGTTGTAGGCTGCAGCATTCACAGTGGTCCCGTGTTCATCAAAGTTCACCAATAACCCACCATACATATACCAGAACACTGTCACAAGCATTTTCCTAGGAGACTGAGTCACTCCGAATTTTTTTTTCACCTTGAGCTACCAGTATGTTTCCACTCAATTGTGGCTTGCTTGGTTTTAGGTGTATTGGTACGCCCATGACTCATCACCAGTGGCGATACCTTTGAGAAAGTCACGCCCTTATGCGACACAAAGGGTAAGTGATCTAAGCTTTTCATTGTTCACTGACCCTTGTGGTTGTCTATCAGGTTCTTAAACACCCAGTGACCACTAACTTCAAGAAATTTCAACGGGCCATGAACAATATCGTACACCGCATCATGGGAAATGTTCAACTGTTCGGTAATGTCCACAGTTGCACACAGCAGTCGTTTAAAATTGCTGCCACGGAGTCTCCGACAATCTGCAGGGTTGCAGACGTTACCGGTCGCTCGGTGCGTCATGAATCGCAAACGTTCAGACGGCCCCCTTGGAAGAATTCACACCACTTACAGACATTAATACGGTCCATATACAGTCCTTTCCACACACGCCACGCATGTCCCCCATGAATTTCACGCGGTTTACACCTTTTGACCTAATATCGAACTAAATTTCTCTGCTCTTCACAAGTTGACAACAGGAACATGAGCTCCACTTTTGGTTTCATAGTTCAGGCACCGCTCCCTAGAGCTGCATATGAAAACAAAACACTCTCCGTAGCGCAAACTTCAAACAATATCGTCCTGAAATATCAACATTTCAGGTGCAACACCACGGGAGAAGAAAAATTATTGTCGTTTACTTTCAGATCCTTCCATGTATTTCAATGATTATAGTATGAAGTCAAATTTACAGAGACCTTACGTATATTAGTTCGCTCACCAGTATGACGCTACACCTTCTCTAGCGCAGATGCATACACTCATTCGGTTGGGAAGAGTATGAGGCAGAGTTGACATCCGAACTAATTCAATCGGGGACTTCTTCGGGGACCTTACTGGCCATGGGAGTACCTCAGCCCCACGCAGAATGTTCATAGGGACACATGGCATATGTGGAGGAGCGCTGCCCTCTAAAAAATGTCACGATGACACTGTGTAGTGGGAAGTAACGCATGAAGACATAGGGTGTCTGTGACATCTCGTTGTACCTTCAGACTTGACTCAATCACTGTCAGCCAAGACCTGAAGAGTAAAAGGAAGGTGGACGGGACGAAAGGAATGGAAAGGGGAAGGAATGCAAAGGGAGACCGCTATTAAAATAAGCTGCATCGGGACTTGACACGGAATCCGCGGTGACGAGTGAAAATGTATGTCGGACCCCGATTCAAACCCAGGCTTTTCTGATTGCTATGCAGCTGCGTTAACCACTGCACCACCTAGACACAGAGTTTATCGCAACTGGGCTGATTATCTTCGTACGCCTCTCGACCAACCCACATTCCCGCCTGGAGCCACGTATCCGCAGTCCTCGTCCATATCTCCGTGCTCGTTATTTCCAGATTCCCATAGGCGGTCGGACGTAACTGGGCATCCGCAATGACGGTGGTTCGTTCCCTGTCCATTAAGGCGAAATGCACCACGTTTTCATACAAGTGACCTGAAGTCATACCCGATAGCTCCTCTCAATATGACGCCAGGATTGACATCACTTTGACTCTACAAAACCACCGCTGATGTATCTGTGGTAGGGGCTGTTACGGTCGTCAGATGTGTTGGATCGAAACATTGCAGATATGTCCACCCTCATGTTAGCATTCAGTTCAACATTAGGCCACTATCTCATCTGAATGCTCGCAAATCTGGATACTGCTCGATTCAACCAACCAGCCAAATGAAGGCCCACAATGAGCCCCTTAAAACTCTGTCAGGTCCTGATAACGATGTCTCAAACACGTACACGATATAACCGTGTCCTTCATACTCATCATTCCCACATCTACTGCTGTTCACATCACTTATATACACTACCAGGATTTGTAGCAACACTGAACACTAATACAGCCTCGCAGCCGTTCCACCTGTCTCAGAGAATTACAACTCTAATCTCTTACATATGTGCCGATGGTGCGAACGTGTACAAAGTTGCACTGACAATGAGCCATGTCTCCTGGATGTACCACTTTTCTTTTACGACACTATGAATCAAATTACTTGGACTAATGTTCTTTAGAATTTTTTGTTTAGTAATAGCATAAACTTTCAGCATGAAGAACACTGGAATGACAAAATTCCGTTTGAGTAATTGTAAAACGTAAATTACATATGTGCGTCAGATACAAAAACTGGTTTATGTATCTCGCATTGTTTGAACTGTTGTACAGGCTGTTTGAACTGTTGTACATGTTGTACAATAGAGCGATTACATCTCCGTGTGTGTGTGTGTGTGTGTGTGTGTGTGTGTGTGTGTGTGTATGTGAGTGTGTGTGTGTGTGTGTGTGTGTGTGTGTGTGTGTGTGAGTGTGTGAAAACGGCTATGTCACGTCAGAACAGTAAAATCTGTTCGAGTGTCACTTATTAGGTCATTAACTGCTTTACAGTTGATTTAGCTCGTATTGATTTAGCTCGTGTTTTTCCAGATCATAAAAAGAAAACCGTTTTCAGTGTTCAGACCACTCAAGTAAGCGCTGTTGGGCTTGGCTAGCAACTGTGTCTGCCGAGTGCTGTTGGCAAGTATGCGGCACCAATTGAGGAGCTACTTAACTGAGAAGCAGCGGTGCCGGTCGCAAAACCTGACAACGGCTGGGAAAGCTTTGAGCCGAACCCGCATTCAATAACGCCCATCGACCGAAGGTGAGTCAGCGGTCGGACGTTACCGTTTGGTCTTCCACGGACTTTTCGAGCGGAGATTGTTTTGTCCGTGGTCATGTTAATAAATCATTCATTTACTTAATAAATCATTTTCTTGAAGGTTTGAAATCGCTTAAAGCTGTTTACGTAACTATAGAAATAATTAATTTCTGTAATTATCTTTTTCAGTGCCTGCATTTTTAGCCGTTACAACGGCATTCACAGATGTGTTGCCTCTCTTCTGACAGATCCTACGAAAAGCTATGGACAAGTCGCTCTTATTAATTTCAACATCAGCTTCCTCAACAGCTTCTTTCATATTTTTCTGTGCTATACGTTCAACAGCATAGTCTATGGGCCGGCCGAAGTGGCCGTGCGGTTAAAGGTGCTGCAGTCTGGAACCGCAAGACCGCTACGGTCGCAGGTTCGAATCCGGCCTCGGGCATGGATGTTTGTGATGTCCTTAGGTTAGTTAGGTTTAACTAGTTCTAAGTTCTAGGGGACTAATGACCTCAGCAGTTGAGTCCCATAGTGCTCAGAGTCATTTGAACCATAGTCTATGGTAATGATGTGGTTGTCAGATTTTGAGAGCGGAACAGGGAATTCATCAGAACATATAGCATGGTACCTGCAGCCGCGCCCCTACCTGTAGATCACAATTCATAAACCATATAATAACTGCAAATCAACTCTAATCCACAAGTACTACATGCGCTGTATACTAGTTCTCAGTGAAATACCGCATTTTCCACATTGTTCGCGGCACGCCTAGCTCTCCAGAAACATCTCATGATAAAGAAATATTTTTTACCCCATTTTTTATGTCCAGCGTATATTTTCTTGTATTGTCCTTCAATTTCTGTCAGTTTTCTCTTTGACGCGCTTTCGGGTGTAGCGGCAACAACAACATTGAATGTGTCGCTGCTAGTATAGATACTGTATGTTAGTGTCACGTTGAATACTGATGTAGACGATGAATCAGACGAGGTCTGTGTATCTTTCATTTTCGTGCGCCAGTGTTTAAGCTTTTTAAATGCCTTCATATTAGGTCTTGGGATGCTAAAGGGAAAAAAATCTCATTTTCACCAATTTGACTTTCATACCAAGCACATCATTTACTCACAAACAAAATTATAGAGATGGCGCAAAATCTATTGTCAAGTGACTTGCAACGTAGCCAACGGAAAAAATAAATCTCTCGCGTTCAGTTATAACGCTGGCAACGCTGACTTTATGAGGCATGTTTCGTGTCTCTTATACACTGTGTGGAACATCGTGTGTCGCAATTAAAAAAGAAACTATTTAAAATACATGTATGCATATCATCTCAATATTTTAATCGGGAGACTCAAAATATGTAGAAAATTTGTTTTCCAAAAAATCGATTTTCCCATGGAAAAATTCATTTCGTATATTTCCAGATTGTTCAAAAACTGCGACAACGGAGGCTCTGAACCCAAAGAGAACATTTTCGGAACATCTAGCTAATATTTACTTCAGTTTCACACATTTATCATACTCACTTTTGCTGCTGTTTGAGGGAGCGACCTACATGGCATAACAGTACCATACGAATTTGATGTTGTCTGTTTGTGAAACACGCTACAAAATGACGACATAAAATATAAAAATCCATACTTGACGTATTGCTTTACTGTTCTTGTGACTCCTGTGAACATGAGATTTGTTGGCCATTTTATTTAGTATTGATAAACAGAATACGGTGTCTTAAACACATTGCTCTCATTAGGTAGTGTTCAGTTATAGATCTAGTCATAAATTGCAACAGCACATTGGTAGAAATACACTAAAACCTTTCGTGGATAACACGTGCCTTACACTTAGAGCGAGAAACATTCAGTGACCAAACATATTTCAGTTGTGTACTGAAGATGCATTATAGATCAGTGTACAGATAACTGAACCCTGGTTCTTGTATTTAAAATCGAAATTTCTTCTGAAGTTTCCTGTGGTCTGGAATGTGGGACCTCTGTCTTTCGCGGGCCACGGCTCTAGCGACTCTTTTGGTCGTCTTTCTTTCGACCTGTTTCTTCGTCATTTCCTCGTCAGTTGTTCTGTCAGGATGTCGCATGATATCTTTCAAATTTAGTCTACGAGAACTTCACTCAGTTTTAATTTTTTTTCTGCTACTCAGGGTGGCCAATGCCCTGACAGTAAAAACATGCTGAGCTACCCTGCCGGCGGCTGAGCTATCAAATCCAGACGCATGACTCACCCTCACAGCTCTACTTCCGGCAGTTCACCTCCTACTTTCCTAACTTCGCAGAAATTCTGTTTTGTACTTTGCAGAAGGAAGACTGGGTTTAATGTCCTGTTGATCTGACATCATTAGAGATTGAGCACAAGCTCTGATTGTATCAGGGTCGGGAAAGGAAATCGGCCGTGTCGTTCCAAATCAACTATCCCGGCATATGCCTGGAGCGATTCAGGGAAATCACGGGAAACCTAAATCTGGTTGGCCGGTCGCTAGTCCACCGCACCACCTCAAACATAGCTTGCGAGACTGGCACTCGAGGAGAGGAGGGGAACACTATGACACACTATACAAGCCCCACTGAAAGCGTCTCCGCTGAGACACAAGGTCTTGTATTAGTAGAAGAGACAGTGGCTAGAATGATAGTCAAAGTTGTGAAGCTTGTGCAACCACATACAGTAAAACATCCATTAACAGTCACTTCTGGTGCGACATGGTGGGCGGAACGCTAAAAAGGTCGAATAATTAGAGGAGAGTGAAGTCATGTTTGGAGCTCGGGACGGCGCAAGAAATGAAAATTATCAGCAAATGACATTTCCAATAATGAAAAAGGAAAACAGCACATTGAGACGCTTTAAATATGTTTAAACAAGAGTTAAATGTCTTCTGTTTGAATTTATTAAACTTTGACTTCGCGGCTGCGTGACGACACTTCTTTAGCCACGATATGCCCATAGCCATAGCGGTTGCCAGTTGTTCCACATTTTTAAGGGCAGTCTCGAACGCATCCATTGCTGCAGAGTGGCTGATCATTGCTTCTTCTTCCTTTTCTTCATCATCTAACTTCTATTGCTCAACATTGCACTGTTGTCAAACGAGATCGATGAACTGCTCGTCCTAAAGCTGTTCACTGGTTACAGAAACAACGCCATCTTCCGCTAGCCATTCTTCTACACCCGTAAACTGGATATGATTCTGAAGAGTTTGGAAATCAGTGACTACATCTGCGGTGTCTGACTCATTCTTCTTGGCTTAGGCTAGAACAAACCTTCATCTACGATTTGTGGAGTAGTTTTCTTCCCAAGCTTGAATTTTAATGTTGAGACTTCTCAAGGCTTCAAAATGATCGCAACACTCTTCTGTTTACTCTTACAAAGCTCTGACGTATTTTCTCATGTAATGCCATTTTAACCAGTCAGTTACAGCCTGGTCCAATGATTGAATTATTGAAGTCACTTGGGGGACCGCTAAAAACATAGCTTTTATGGCACCTTTTTCGAGTTCAGACTCAGAGGGGACACCCACCTCTATCATCACATTTTTTACAGAAATAACCGATACAATTTATACTGTCGATTCTTGTATAGGTGAACATTATCCCTGTTGTTTAACTAAAAGACTTTCATATGATTTTGTATACAATGTATTATATTTCAGACTAAAGGATATAAAAAGAAACTAATTTGTTACGCTCTGTTTGTCACTTGAAATTATTCTTCTTTTAAAAATGCTTGAAATTACGAAATATCTGGTACACTTATAATTCTTATTATTAATTGAAAAATCTAACGTGAACCGTTAAGTTTATTTCTGGATTCATTTATAAAATAATGTTGCGGCTTCGTAAAGATTCTTCTTTTGTCAAGAAAGCTTGTAAACTCCTTAGCTTTGAAACTCTTTGGAATATTGTGAGTACCACAGAATATAGGTAGTAGTGGGCATGCCTCTGATGGAGGCGAACGTATTTGTCTGATCGACACTAACAATGTAATTCGGAATATTAAGTGGAAATTGTAAAATCAGTGTTATATTGAAAAAAAATGTAATTTAAGAATAGTACAGGGAAATCTTCATCAGTTACTTAGTCATCAGGAATCCACAACGTCAAATCAAAATTTCAGCCTTTATAATGTACCCCTCTAGACGCAAAAACAGGATCCAACAACAAGAGAAAATGAAGGTACGTAAAAAGTTTTGGTTTTGTATATCTTACGCGTCTCGAAGCTTTCAAATTTTTTGCAGGGACATAGAGATTTAATGGTGAGGTGTGAGAGGGTAAGATTGCAAGGTGTAGCTTGATGCGTTATGCAGCAATACAGTCGCATGGGGTGGTAGATTTTTGGGTTTAGAGTACTTTGTAACAGCCAAAACAAAAGAAAAACAACTTTTTCAAGAAATTACCATTTTACGAATCACTTTTTGGGTTTTGCAATAAACAGTATATGCTGACATTTATGTTTTTGGAAGCTGCTGCTTTCTTAGATCTGTCCGTTACCAACATCAATTTATGTACACCCTTGCGTTGCTACATGTTGCAATTGTCCGACTGATTTTTGCTAGTGTCGTATCTGTGGCTGTTTCGTTCATTGAGGCCATGGTTCTTTGAGAGAAGCCTGCTATAGTTTAGCCAAGTCTCGTCAATATTGTATAGATGATCAGCTTCCAGTCTATTTTCTGACACATTTTTTTAAATTTCTCAACAAACTCTCCATTTGAATTATCACCAGCAGAATTTTTTTTTTTCACCTGAAATAGCAACTTGCCCTAGGCCGTGACGATTTTTCCACCGTTGAAGCCAACCGCCGTAATCGGCATGGAGCTCAGGCGGTTGGTCGGACACCAGGTCGTATAGCGAGGTTCTACTGTGTTACTTTTTATGTATGGAGTCTTTGTCTGACGAGAGAACTTTCCTTAGCGGCATGGAACGCCACTGTTCTCCCTCTCTATCTCTCTCTGTTTATTCTGAAAAAGCAGGATTGTGTAAATCCATAATTACATCTAACAAGATGTTTGGATAAGAAACCCTTTCTCCATCAGATTTTTCCTGAACCGTCAGAGGTTTTCTTTCTGCTCTATGGACATTCTTATACGTCTTTGTGTTTTCGTATTTGTAAATTTATTGTTTAGAGTTGGTAATTTATACATGTCATTGCCCTAACAATTTACTACTTTCATTTCTCATTAATGGATGTGCATACTTACTTTGTACAGTTTGAGGCTAAGCTATTTGGTCATGGAGACAGTCATTTGATTCTTTACAGAATTTTGGTTACAGTAATTTCCCTTGATGGCAAATAATATTTTCATTGTGGATGCACTCTTCATTTGACCTCTTGCTGTGAGCAATGAGGACAACGTGCAGGTGGCATATGGGAATTCGTGTTGGACGTGAAGTGTGTCGTATAGTCGAACCTGTTAAGGCGACCGCTGTCGATCAGGAGGAACTAGTACCGGCACGATATATTTCAGAACATGAGTGCAGCTGAAATTGGAATTTTCGTCTAGACACGAAGAACTGAAGACCGAATATATGAATATTTAACAGATTATATGAAAAAGTGCTCAGATATTGCGAGGAAAAAAAAAACAGAATAATAATGGTCACTACTTGTGTTTGAACGCGTGGATTTTACCTCTTAACTTTATTTCAGTTCTGCTGGAATCCTATTGAGAAAGAAGGCAAAAGAATATTACTCTTCTTCCTGTGTAGCACTGTGTGAAGTGTTACCCAAGTGCATGTGTTTCATACATATACTGTTAACTATAAGAATGTTGCAGCTTCTGTATGAGTCAATACTGAGACACCTCAACAACACCCTACACGAAGTTCACAAAATGACACTTCAGATGAATCTGATCACTCTTTTTTTGGCTGAGAAAATTCTTGGTGAATGCACAGAACTGTCCCATAACGTAAAATCGTAACAAATAATGAGTGAAAGTAAGCAAACTATACAGGCCTTCTCGATTTAGTGTCAGGGTAAGTGGCTCAAGAAAGCTTTCAAACTAATGTCAAGTGAAGGCACTCAGAACTGTCGACTTTGCAGTTTGAGCTGTCACTGTAAAATTTCGCTTTTATAAGAGTTTTGTGTCATAAATTGTATGCATTGTCTTTCGTTGCAGTCTAGCATTAATCTCTTCTCTGAAAGCCACTTGCTGGCGTTACTGAACAATCTATCAGCTAGACAATTTATATTATGTTTAAAGTCTTTCGCTTTAAGGTATATAGCCCCTGCGAAGAGAAAAATTTGTGTCATGTCTCATGTTTAGTGGCATATCATTGGTATATATCAAGAGAAGTAACGAATCCAGAACAGGACCCTGCCATAGTCCGTGATCCGAGTCATATTAAAACCGCTTCCCCATTTGTTGACACTGCAGGACAGGGCTCTGCTTTCTGAAGAAGTGCTGTAAAAGCAAATCATGTTTACGAACTAATACATTTTTATCGTGGATCTTCTCAAAATCACCTTAACCAGACTAGTGGAAAATTCAGAACTGGAAAGAATTAAGGCCATATAACTATTCCTTAGGAAAACATTTCTCAGCACCCGTAAAGCAGGACTCCAGGTCCATTAATGGCGAAAAGAGGAAGATTTACAACTTGATCGTGCCATTTCCGTTTTCTGGTGTGGGACTCTCTACCCCTGTTACACATTAATTTCAGTAACTAATGGAAAAGCTTACAATTATATGACTAGGACAACGAAAGTAAAAATTATTCTGAAGTGATGAACCAACTAATCAGTGGGACTGTTCACAACACGAATAACATGGACAGAAAATCGGAATTAACCATAAGAGCGAAAATGACCTGGTTGTGTTTAGCAAACTAAGCAGAGTTATTAAAAGGGAAATTCCGACGTGTATGCTCAATGTGCATTACTGGTTTTGACCTCTATGATTCGCTCAACAAGTAATGAAGAGACAAGTGTTGCGAATCATAGGAAAGACAAGGAAACAAAAAAATAGTTGAAGTAACACTTCAGGGGAAGGCGTACTTATTATTGTAATGTTAATGAAATGGATCTGGTCAGAAAATATAACAAGACATACTTATGGTGAAAGGTCCAAGGATGAATTTGATGGAAATCAAGAGAAAAGATAAACTGAGACAAAATAAATGGACAGTGAGTAGATGGCATAAGAAAAAGTGCAGGAACAATTTGGGAGCGCATAGTTCAAGATCATGAAGCCTAAAGCCTCTAGCTAGTCTGTATCATGCATTGAATGTCAAATGCAGATGAAAGTGATGCTTACACAATCTAGCGGCTAATATGTGAAACGGCATCAACACGAACCACAGATTCGGAAGCAGCGGTAGAGTGTGCTTTAATAACAGCATTACGAGGTGTGCAGCCTTTGTAGAGAATGAGGAAGAGCAATTCAGATTCCACTGAAAACACATGACTTCAAGGAACTGGCGATACCATCGAATCAAAAATAATGCTATCATGGAATTTTATTTTAAGAACATGAAAATTTTATATTCCTTAAATGCTTCGCTTTCGACTAAAAAGGACAAAGTTATAGACGAAGTGTCTGTTTTCGTGATTCTACGGATGTTTCTTGTTGTCTGTAACTAACGCTATTTTCTTATTAGTTCAATAAGTGGGCGTAGAGACATTCTGCGATTAATCAATTTGCAACTCAGGATGTCGCTTCTGCATAATGATGATCTGCAAGTACAAAGAGTCTGATAGAGCAAACAATGCTACTGCCTTGTTTAGATCACTTCATGACTTTCCGGAATAGCATCGTATTGCAGTGGTCTATTCGGTCCTATTCCACAACTTGTCCGTAACTAACAAGCAGACCGTGTCCGATGTCGCTCTTTGGTACGACGTCGATCCCCCGACTCTCAGTGGTGTTCATCGGTTGGGAAGTACCTTAATACAGAAACTCTTAAAATTCATTAATAGACTGTTTCACAAGGACTACGGTTGATCATATAACGTGGAAATAGCAACGGTTTCCTCTTCAATTACCTTTTTTTTGTTGTCTACTAAGCCGCCATCAACACAAGAATTTCTTTTCGTGTGTACTAAAGTTACATTAGTGACACGCTACAAGTCGAGTGCTTTTGGTATGCAGCAGTAAGGCGGGTTATCTACCGTCTTGCACCGTGCTAAAACACTTGCATAAATTCCATTATTGTAAGTTGGAGATAACCAACCACATGCCATTTTCTTTGGAGTAAGTAACTCTACTCAAACTTTCTATGAATTACTGCCTTCAATCAGTGTTGTTGTTGCTTTTTTCTAATCTCAGACATACATCTTTCTTCCGGACGTTGTCTCGATTTGACCACAGCTTTCAGAATCCAGCATACTACATGTAACATCCATTTGACTGTCTACATTTTCCGCTCACATTCATGTCATTTGCACTACATTTATTTATACGTGTAGTATTTTGCTAAGTATTTTTTATTTGGACTTGTTCATCAGTATGTTATTAGTAATTTTAGTAAACAGCTGCGGTAGTTCTTCCCACCATCACTAACTTTGGCAACATCCGTAGTTATCAGGGAGAACATATCTTTAATGCTAATAATGTGAGAAGTATCTTAGAACTTCAAAACAATAAACACAATAAACAGTGTAAGTACGAATAATGTTGTACAATCAGTCGTAAGTATCCCTACATCACAGTCACATCAAAACACACCGCTTGAAAAAACAGTGAGGCACCCAGAAGGAAAAGGAATTAAACATCAATGGTTGAGAGAGTATGTGACATTATCTGTGTAATTACAAAGTCAAGACAGATTTAGAAATACATCGCAGTATGAGGCCAATTATCAGTATGTTTCTACAGCCCGTATGAGGTGGATGTGAACCTGGACATCGAGCCGTTGGATCTTCTCCCTGGGCAAACCAACCCACAACTGTTGCAACTGACCCTTGATATCATGGGTACTGGCACTGCGGCCAAACTGTTCCCGCAAGTGTTCTGACGGGGAAGGGCCTGGGGATCGCGCTGGCCACAAGCCTCAAGATTAGTCACACAGTTCACACAGAGACATACAAGTGTGCACGCACATTATGAGCCACGATACTGCCACTTGCGAGTTAACACATAAGAATGCATGATGTCCTCGATGTACCGTTGTTCCATCACAGTTCCTTCAATAGTTACTGCCCTGCCATGATGATATATGCGATAGTTTCTCACATCGCGACGTCAGAACTAACATCCCTGTGCGACTCCAAAACAGCAGAAGGACAAAACCTCTCTCCTAAGCAGCTGTCTCCACGTTGATGCCGTATTTCCGTCTTCTTCATGGTGATCACTCACAATCTGACGCTGTCCATGCCACTTACGTAACCCATGAAGCATATTAGAAACACTAATTACGAAGAACGCTTGTGCTTTCTGATAACCGTTCTACCTGTCAAGGCCAATTGTATCTCTGATAATTTACATACCTGCCGATAGAGTGTGTTTGTACGAAGTTACAGTGACTTCCGATCACGTCTTCATGATGCTTCAATTTTTTTGTAAGAGATTGTATTTATTTACTGTGACGGCAGTTTCGAATATTTTTCATTTGGAACCAAGAATTATAAGTGCAGTTGTGTACACAGGAATAAGAGAAACTGTGACTACAGAATTCAAGCAAATACTATTGGTTATCGTGTCACGTAATTAAATACCTAAGAAAACAGAACGAATAACCATAGAAAAACTCACAACTGGAACTTTTGTTATCAGTTCATTGGTTCACAGAATACTGCAGTGGAACAGAAGAGTTGGTGCAAATGTAAATGGGAGAGTGACTAAATAAGATCAAGGAGGACAGACAAGGCCAGTTGAGTAGAAATAAAGTCCTGGCTGTCACGGTAGCCATGGTAGATGATTTCACCTTCCAGTCCAAGGATGTGGCTATCCCTTATTACATAATATCGAAGTGGTACGCTGGACCTCCGTGCATCATCCTCTCTTAGGGTCAACAAAAGTTACAGCCTGCCACAACTATGGCACCCAATCACAATCCTCATGCCAAATTATTCACTTTACATTTCGGTACACTCTGGAAGATCGGACTTCAAATGTCTAAGACACCTATATGTATTTAATAATTTGATCTTTATTTAAGAGTAGTCAATTACTTATGTCAAGCGACTTTCAATAACAACGTTATAATTGCGATTTTGACTTATACTAAAGCAACACCAGGGTGTCAGCGCAGTATTTTTCTCGATGTTTCTCAAAATATCTGTTTTAATGTGGTTAATATTGGATACTAGTCCATTGCTAGCTAAAAAAAATGGTTCAAATGGCTCTAAGCACAATGGGACTTAACATCTGAGGTCATCAGTCCCCTAGAACTTAGAACTACTTAAGCCTAACCAAACTGAGGACATCACATACATCCATGCCCGAGGCAGAATTCGAATCAGCGACTGTAGCGCCTATAACCGCTCGGCCACCGCAGCCGGCTGCTGGGTAATGAATGGGTCTACGTGCTCGAAATGAACTGGCTGTATTATGTGACTATCAGTCGATTCAAATAGGCCTGACGGTTACAACTCGTTTCCGGTCGTTTCACCAGTCAGTCATCCAGTTGTATCGACTGTTTGCTTTTCGCATTTCCTTGTGGAATCATCAGATTTCTCCCCGGAGCATATTGATACTCTCACATTGTGAAATTAGTAACTTAAGTTTGTTGACAAATACCTTTCTGAGATTGATATCTGAAATACTCCTCTGTGATGCAGACAAGAGGGAGATAGAGTCAGTAATTAAATCACTGAAGACTAAGGACTCTCATGGTTATGATGGAGTGTCTAGCAGAATATTAAAGTACTGGGCTGAACATGTTAGCCCTGCATTTAGTCATATTTCTAATTTTTCCTTCAGGAATGGTCAGTTTCTTGAGCGATTAAAGTACTCAGTAGGAAAGCTGCTTTATAAAAAGGCAGAAAGGGATAATGTAGATAATTTTAGACCTCTTTGTATGCCATCAGTGTTTGCAAAAGGCTGTGTATGTAAGGATAATTGATCATTTTATACCATACGATTTCCTATCAAACTTACAGTTCGGCTTTAGAAGTCGTTTAACAACTTTCTCTTTTCTATGTGAGGTACTGAATGGGGTAAATGAAAAGTTTCGAACGCTTGGCGTATTTTATGATTTGACTAAGGCATTTGATTGTGTTGATCACAAAATATTGCTCCAGAAGTTGGACCATTACCGAATACGGGGAGTATCTCACAATTGGTTCATCTCTTACTTTAGCAACAGTCAGAAAAAGTCATTATTCACAATGTTGATAAGGGCTGTGATGTGGGATCTGAGTGGGGTACTGTCAAGGGCGGGGGAGGGGGGGGACGGGGGGGGGGGGGAGTGATCAGTGTTGCGGCCGCTCCTGTTCCTTATTTATGTAAGCAATATGCCCTCTAGTATTATGGGTAAATCTAAAATATTTCTGTTTGCTGATGACACTAGCTTGGTAGGAAAGGATGTTGTGTGCAACATTGGCTCGGATTCAAATAGTGCAGTACATGAACTCAGTTCATGGGTTGTAGAAAATAAACTAACTTTAAATCACAGTAAGACTCAGTTTTTATAGTTTCTAACACACAATTCAACAAAACCTGACGTTCTAATTTCCCATAACGGGCATATGATTAGTGAAACTGAACAGTTCAAATTTCTAGGCGTTCAGAGATAGTAAACTCTCCTGGAAAGCCCACGTTCAGGAACCTGTTCAAAGACTTAATACTGCCTTTTATTCTATTCGAATGGTATCAGAAGTGAATGATACTTCGACACGAAAATTAGTCTACTTTGCTTATTTTCATTCGCTTATGTCATATGATATTATATTTTGGGGTAACTCTTCCCATTCTACAAGGATATTTTTGGCTCTGAAACGAGCGGTTCGGGCAATATGAGGTGTGACTTCACGAACCTCCTGTCGACCTCTGTTCACGAGTCTGGGTACTTTGACATTGGCCTCTCAATATGTATATTCCTTATTGTCGTTTCTTGTTACCAATATTAGTTTATTCCCAAGGATAAGCTGCTTTCACTCGGTTAATACTCGGCAGAAATAAAACCTGTGTTTTGATCGGACTTCCTTAACTCTTGTGCAAAAAGGTGAGCAGTATACTGCCGCATCCATTTTCAATAAGCTGCCACTCGAATTCAAAAATCTTAGCAGTAATCCAATCGAAACTGAAGTGTTTCCTCATGGGTCACTCCTTCTATTCTGTCGATGAGTTCCTTGAAAAATTAAGTTGATTCTTATTGTATTGGTGATAGCGTTTACTTAAAGTTATGGGCAGACTTTTTTCATTAAGATTTATTTATATGTGTTGTTACTTTTATGTTGTAATTTCATGTACTGACACGTTCCATGACCTTGGCGATTTTCTCCTCAGTTTGGTCCTACGCAACTTGACGTGTAAATAAATAAATAAATAAACATCTACACAACTGTCTGTTATTTGTGCCAAACGAATGTTCCTGTTTCCCGTAATTAATATACCATTAACTGGTGGGAGAGCTAAATGGCTTTGACGTTAATGTCATTAGTAAACACTAAAATAAAATTTAACAAAAAAAATTACTTGTACAGGAAATTCCCGTTACACAAAATTATGAGTTGTAAATGAGAGTAACTACGTAATGTATTGAACAGAGACCCATATCTGGACACGTCATCCAAAGACGCTACGGAGCGTCATAGTTATAGTCGCTGGCGCCTGTAAACATATGTAAATACAGGGTAGTTACATGATGATGTTATCATCTTTCAGGAATGGTACAGAAGGATAAATGTATCAATTTGAGATATGGATCCCAGTAACGGAAACGAACGAGTCGAAAATTATAATCGGAAACCGTTCTGATACATCTGAAATTGGAACTGATACACCGGTGCTGATGTTGCTAAGAAAGTAGTGTATGCAACTATCAAGGGTGATAGAGTGGACGTCATTCAGCTTGGTGGGTGTGATCTGGATGCGCAGAAGCACGGATACGTCACGTGACGTACCAACCAACAGTAGTCAGTCAGCCATAGCTCCCACTCGAGTTCATTTCGTACTGTAGGGAGCAAATGTGTGACTGATTTTAGCATTCTGCGTGGTGTTCTTTTCAAATTTTTTTTTACGGCAATATGATAAATATGAGTAGCAAAAGCAAATTTCACCCACTGTTACATAAGCAGGCTATAGAAATATTGTTTCATGCGTATCAGTTCTTCACATGGGAGCGTCTCCTGGTGTTTCCAAGTGCCAAGATCGAACAGCTGAGGCATGCGGTATCGTGTTGAGATGTGTTCAAAGGATCGCGAGTCAAGTCAAAGCATCCTCTAAAGAGAGCCGATCACTTAGTCTGAGTCGCCTGGCAAGCGCCGAAATCGAGAGGAATTCATAAGAGAACTCGCCGATTTCAGCAAGAATGTATTATAGCGCAAAATATTCGTCATTTATAGCAAAGGTGAATATCCTAATAAAGAAAGACCAATGACGGAATAAAAATGCTCTTGGAGAATAGTGACACTGTAGCAGCATGGACTGTGCTCTTCAGATCAATGCACGAGATAAAACAAGCCAGAAAAACAAGTATTTCTAACCTCAACGAAACGTATGTGAATCAGAACCATCCAAGACCAATGTGCTGGAAGACAAGTGAGGATGTGGAAGCCCTGAAGGTTTCTGGGGGAAAAGGGAGACACCATATTCTGCTAAAAGTTGGTACTGCAGACAGGCGTCATAGAAAGTAAATTAATATCTAAAGCATCGAAATCAAAACATTCAAATGACTACCACTCCGAAATTATCCCACTTAGTACCGCACTTACAAAATAAATGAACTTGCAAGGCAGCGTGGTCACCGAGTAATATCACTGCCACAACAATCCTACTGGGCTGATATTGGCGCTAGTTAAAGCCCCGTCATAAAGAATTAGTAACTTCTGGATTGCTTACGTCGAAACAACATAACGTCCTCTGCATCGGCAAATTGCATCAGACACTCAGAAACACTGCAGGAAGATGAGTTTCGACTCGGTGATGGTGCCTTCCATAAATAATCTTCGCGATTCTGATTTGTCTGATTCAGACAGTGATGGTGAAGATGATGTTTTGGGTTACTGTGTTAGTGCTGCTTATTGCCACATTTAAAAATATATTGTACAACTCAAGCCAATATAATTAACACGAGGCTTGGTTCGCTTGGCTGGTAACGGAATTCCTTATAAAATTTCGGTGTGGACATGTTTAAGGCTTGTCTTTGGTCTTCAATATCTCACCTTTGTATGTCACATTTAAAATTCGACTTCTAGTCGTAAAATTATGTAAAATTTATTTTGTATTTATGCTGGTGGGACTGCTGTCGTCAATTCTGAAACAGTAATTATTCGTTCAACCCACTTCATATATCATTGATTACATATTCTAACATCTTCATCGAAATATTTGTTGGAAAGATTATCGAAATTTGTCATTGCTTTCCTCGAGATTAGCCGCAACAAACAGTGAGTGGAAATGTCTATGTTAATAAATAAGTACAAGAGAGACAACATCGACGACAATTATAAATTATTTGATATAAATGAGGTTTTACAAACCGAAAGCGCTATATTTTAAATAATGGTATTTGATGTACGACAGATATTTTTCGTATTTACGAAACAAGATTCTTTCAAGTGCTTGTTGAAGAGATACTATACATATAGATCGCTCGGACGTTTGCTTAAGCCACTTAAAAAATGACCTGTACAAATCACATACGTGAAAATATTTACTCTGCAACTCTAAGAAAATTTTAAAAATAAAAAAAGTTACTACAGTTTGCATGCCATCAAGATGTGGACGTATTCTCCGGGTTCGAAAGGGAGAGATAAACACACTCAAATGGACCGCAGTTTCTCACATTATTGGTCCGTATTGCAAAACAGTTTATGAGTATCATGAAAGTTATTTGAGGAAGGTCAAAAGCCACTACTGGTCCAGCATGTATCACTATATATTGTTAGCTTCGTTTCTTGTCTTCTTCCTTTTAAATTTTATTTTGCGGCTTATTACAGCATGAAAGTATTATCCGAGCTCGAATGGGAAAGATAAATAAATGCGCCACGGTTTTTTTTTCACTGTGAGACATATCAGAACGGTTTGCCCTTATAACTGTCGATTCGTTCATTTCTGATACAGGGACGCTTATCTCAAATTCATATATTAATCCTTGTCCAGCATCCTAGAAAACATTGCAGCATCATGACGGAATCATCCTGTCTGTAGATACATATACAGGCGTTAGTGCCTATGGCTTTGACACTCTGTAGCGTCGGTGGATGACGTTTCCGAACGTGGCTTGCTGTTCAAAGTATTATGAACCCACTCCCCTCTAGAAGTCCCTGAAGTTCGTAACGGGAATTTCCGAAAACCCTGTATTTTGTCAACCGTCGTTGACCTTTTTGTTCATGGCTTGCAGTTCTCTCTGTATTCTTTGGGAGCATATTCCTTGTTATTACCTAAACGTTATTACGTTATTACAATACAGTAGTGATGAGACCAACTGAATGTAAGAATGGATTCAATCATTTGTTAGGAAACCATCGAATAATTCGGTTGCAGTTTAAGGTATCAGTTGAATTATTCATTCATTCTTCTGATTTAAACCCGTCTATGGGAACAATCGAATGAAAATCCTTCCAGTCGGTTGCAGCTTTACATATCTGTTATACTATTAATGAATCTTTTCGAGTGAAATCGGCCTGTGGGAGCAACTGAATGAAAATAATCGATTCAGTCGGTCGAAGTTTCATGTATCGTTTGTATTATTATTCGAGTGAAAACGGTGTCTGGTAGCACAGTGGACAGAGTGCGTTGTAGTTTTGCGTGTTGAATGAATTGTTCAGTCTTTCTTTCCGAGTGAAACCTGCATGTAGTTTTCCGTCAACTGAACCACGTTTTCGTTCTTGTAACTTAATTAAGTCCTTAGAGTTTTAGTTGACAAAATTATCTATTCACTCCGCTGACTGAGAACAGCCTGTAGTGCTTTCACAACCGGAACACACATGCTCTCGGCTGGGAACGAGTGTAGCGTTACCCCAGGATATATGTAAAGACACCTCAAGGAGTACGTTAAAGTGAAAATAAGGATTATACATGTGAAATTCAAAACCTTCCCGGGTACAGCTTGTTCTTTAAAATTTCGGTAGAACTGGCGAATGCCTGCAAGTTCCTGCCTCGATAGTTTGGCGCAGAGCCCCCTGGCCATCCTTACGACTTAAAGATGGTCAAGTCAGGTGTGGGCCATGCGTCGAACTTTTCAAACCCTTCCATCGACGTATCAGAGGAAATACTATTGTCTCAGTCCCTTATCAATCGATATAGCGGCTTCGAGTTAAATTCTGCAAGTAATCCCGTCATGTGAAACTTCGTACTACGTAGGCGTCCTCGTTCTGTGATTCTATGGTGGGAAGACAATGGAACTGATATCTAAGCGGCGATTTTTTCATCATGAGGGGCGCGCGACCTGGTTCTGACTATAACGTAATGTTTTCAATGTGTTCGTCTTCTTTTGCTTTCATGCTATATTCCACTCCTGTTTATAATAGTGTCTACTTCATTATCCTTGAGCTAAACAACTTCTACCATGTGACAAATGACTGAAGGTTTGCAGTTTTTCTTGAGGTCACTGTTTCGAAATATAGCACAGCAACTGCATCACTGTACAGTCAGAAGCTACACTAAGACAGGAGAAGAAATGTGAATTAAGCAATGTGAACACTGGGCTAAGAAGACAACTGAAGAAAAAGTAATACATAAAACTATAACAGACACGAAAGAGCAGAATGACAAAAACAATAAAAGCACAGAATCTGTAACAGTAAACAAACTCAGAAAGGAACTGCAAAAAAGAGCATTATTTTTTCCAAAGCAAATAAAGGTATACAGTTATCTTTATAGACAAACAAGAATCCATTGGCAAAACACAAGCGTTCATTTCACAATGTAATATTTAAAAAAAAATTATGGCAGATCCAGAAAACAGATTTCATGCTAAGGTAAAAAAGTATCTTTAAATATATAGACTATACACTACATGACGGAGAAAGAGGAAGATTAATGCAGAATTATCCCACTGCACCCAATCTCTGATCTCAACCAAAGCTCCATAAAGCAAATATCACTTTAAGGCCCCTAGTAAACTCCAAAACGGATCCCACTTACAAAGTTGCAGTACACATGTTTAAATAACTATCAGAAACTAATAAAATGGAAGACGATATGGCTATAAGAAACATTTCACAGTTCATAAAACTTATAAAGTGTATACAAATCCTTGACGCAGGTACCTTTCCCTCCTTTGACAAGAATATATGTAGCATAACACAACAGTAGCAGAAACAATTAACATCACAGAAACAAAATCTGATGCAAAAGAGAGAACTACCAGATGAACCTATCAAGGAAATACACAAGTTGCTGGAACTGAAAAGTGAACAGTACTACTTTCAGTTTAGTAATGGTTACTATTTACAAGATGACTGGCTACCAATTGGATCCCCAGTTCAGGCTCCCTAGCCAAAATTTTCATAAGCCCGGTAGAAAATCTGATTTTCTAAAATCTTATCACAAAGAATTACAACACACTTCATTGGTTGACATACGTCGATGTATCCTCTGTTTAATTGATAAACGTCCTCCAAAAGTTGACCAGTTTCAAGCAAATGTAAACACAATACACGAAAATATAAGATTCACAATGGAAAAAGAGTATCACAACCAAACAAAATTTTTATATATAACCATTAAAAAAGGAAACCATCAGCGTATCTTTGTACTTTGCCGAAAGCTACAACATCTGATACAATGATACATCATACGTCAAATCATCGACGGTCACAGGAGCACTTAGACACGTGCTTCGTATACTCAATACTGTACATCCCAGCACAGAAAAGTACCAGACAGAGCTAGGTATCATCATACAAATAGCAGCAGATATGAGGGTGCAATAGTAGTCTTGTCAAAAAATGAAACGTAAAATTTAAGCAGTACGTACACTTAATAAACACCCGAAACACTTAATACACACCCAAAAAACAACAGCACATTAAAACACAATGCAAATAAGCATACAAAGCAACAGCACAGAAGACGCAAAGAATATACGAAAACAAGAAAGAAGCTTCAAAATGGTGTACAGTGAACTACGAGTAAAATAACAAAACAAACCGTCCAATAAGTACATTCCAAAAATAACAAAAGACGCTGACCTCTGCCACAAAGTAGGAATATATCAACTACGATGCAACACATGTGATGGAAGATATGTAGGAAAAACCAGCAGAAGATTCGACACCAAGTAGAAAGAACATATCAAAGAATTGAAATATGATACTAGCAACTCAACTTTCGCATAACAACTAAGAGAAAATAATAACAAACCTACTGCAAGAGATTAAGACACGGAAGTAGAATAAGTAATGAATGACACCTCCTAACCTTACAACAAAATTATCACGTATACAAAACAAAGGCTGAGAAGTAGACGCTACGAAATGACGAAATAACTAACCACTCACCAGTTACACTGACTGATCATACAGTAGACAGTTATCCCAAGAGACGATCAAAAATCTCATTTCTCTCCTTGGTGTGTAAGTGAAAAATGACAAAGAAAAAAGAATAAAAATAATAGGCATTTAGAAAAAATATGTTAAAATGAAAAAATGAAGGAGGAACTCCGCCATAGCCGGTCTCAAGCCCAGTTGAGATAGGAGGAGGGGGAGGAGTAACACCTCGTTAAAAAACCTTGGTTCACCTGGCCCCAGTCATAGTATCTCGTGAGGGCCCCTAGCCACGGATTCGGTGAAGACCTCAACGGCAGTGAAGGCGGAGAAATGGACTGCGGTAAGGTGGAGCTGGCTGAAGAGGCAGTCTCTTGTCCAAGGCCAAAGCAGATGGAGTGCACGACTGTTCCACATGTTAGTGGCAGTACCCCAACAGCGTCTGTTCCACATGCTAGTGGCGGCTCAATAAGTAATATTCCATGCTAACAACCCAGTCTTACCTTTGGAATTCAGGGACGACTTCTTATTCCCTACTCTTTACAATTTACAGCTTCTAGCAGCAAAATGGAAAGTTAGCACAATAGATGCTCTACCCCAGTTGGTAACTCTGTTGAGGAATCCACCATTACCTCATGTAATGTGATGGGACCTAGGATTCTGGGGAGTCCAAACATTTACGATGAAGAAGTGATGGAATATATTCAAAAGCCTTCCAACTTTCAGTTCAAGAATAAATACTACATTGGCACATTAAATGTAAAATCTCTTCCGAAAATTGCGGAAAGAAAAGGAATTAGAATTATTTCTGCAGAAGAACAATACACAAATTACAGCAATCCTGGAAACACGATTCTTATATGAGAATGCAGTTGATACACAACAATAAAGAATTTACAAATGGAAATCAGCAGTGAGAATAATGGAGAACATGCCGATGTTAGGGACAGCATTTTATGTAAACAAAAGAAAATCACAGGCAGTGCAACTGAATACAGATCGAATTTAGAAAGCAAATCCATGTTAACAATAAAGTGCCAGAATAAAAGTTACACTCTCATAAACTGTCATGCACCTATGAAAGCAGACAACAGAAGAGATCTGGAGAAAGTAAATCAATTCTGGGATCTTTTAGAATCTGAAATTTCTATTATGCCTAAGACGAACGTTAAAATATTTCCTGATGACTTCAATGCGCAGACTGGTAGGGAAAAGAGATTTAAGACTATTGTAGGTGAATATCTAACACAATCAAGAACAAACAGATATGGTGAAACACTGATCAATATGTTTAAAAAGTTCCATTTAAAACTCATGACCACACATTTCCGCAAAATACCAAGAAAAGCCAAAACTTGGGGACATCCTATTCCTAAATTAGGAGAATTTCAACTGGATGACGTAGCCGTATCTACAAGGTATATCACGGAAATTATTAATGTTAACAATAGTCAGAAATGGCGAATTGGGCTAAAATCACTATCTCTCTAAGATTGAAATAAAATTGCTCCCATCTAAAACTAAAAAGGGGACCAAGAAAGTAATCAGATAGAACACCTCTGCAGCTAATATTACAAAATAAAATATAGAAAAATTTAAAGAAGATATTGAGACAAGTAAAGAAGGTGATTGGCGAGAACTCCAGATGCAAATAGCTCTAGCAGCAGAGAAATCTTTAGGATTGGCCAAGAATAAAAAGAAGCCATGGTAGAATGAGGAGTATGAAGAAGCTTAAACAGGCAGATTTTGGTTCAATTTTCGACAATGTTTGTGAATAAACATTTACTTAATAGTGAAAATCATGTCTGGATCAACATGTCGAAACGCTCAGTGGCGTGGGAATGGCAACATACATATAACTGATTGAAAAGTGATCTTCGAGGTCAATTCATTGCGATTTGGAGTATCTGAAACAATGCCACGTGTTATGATATTGTATTAATTAAAGAAATTTAACGATGAACACAAATACTTCTTGTGAAAGAAGTACTTCTGACAAATCGTAGCTTACATGCTTTCTATTCACGTCACCTCAGAATTTACGGAAAGAGAATTATAGTTGTTGGGTGCAAACCCGAGGGGAGAGAAACTGAGTTTCAGTAACTTCAAATAAATAGTGAAAATAAATTTATAATGTAGCACCTGTTATTAACCATTTACTTCCAACCAAAAACCGTTAAGTAATGCGGTAAGGACGTAAAATTCGTATTTAAGTGAATACATAAATTTTCAAATTACTTAAGTTTTATGAATATACTTTTAATTCATGTCTCCTTGCAGTATGATGCGTTACTTGTTCTACAAAAAGACTGGCAACCCTGAACGTGGTTCATCTACAAGCAAGTAAGTGAAAACACTCAAACGTGGAGACTGAGTGGAAACATTGCTATTACCCATGTAATAATCATTGTCTTTTGTCAGTCCCTTGTCTCCCGTTGAGTGAAAGCACTCAGACCTTAAGAATGAGTGAAAGACATCCACATACCTTATTTGACCACAGAAAGTAGTTCCATTCGGTTGTTTCTCTCGACAGAAAATATCGAGAAACGTAAAAACAGTCGAGTGGTCAATCGATCGTTAAAATCAGGCGGTTGCCCCATCGCTATCACACAGGACTTCTGTCATAGCAACTGTCTTAGTAAAGTTTGTCTCTCGTTCCAGACCTGTCTGGTTTTTCATCATTGTGTGTAGTGTATCACAGCCAGATTCAGGATCAGTTCTTTATTCTTTTTGATTAATAATGTCCTCACTCTTAAATTTGTGAAATCCGTCACTTGCTGGAGCAGTTTGTGTTCAACAATAAAACGTGTCCTCTATTTGATTGACAGCTTTCCTTTGTATTAGAAATTTCGGTTCCATCTTATGCAACTGAATTACATAACTCTTGGTATCTTTATGAAGCGTCATGGCGTTCGTGAAACTCGACCTTGAATTATGAAAACCACTAGTTCTTATCAGACTCTACCTGACGTCGTGTTGGTACTATCTTCACATCACTTCCGGCGAACGTGATCATTGTTTCGCCAGAAACGCTATGATAAATTACTTTCCACGCCCTATTCTCCATAATTATTACATCGCAGAAGTAACAGTAATTGAGTCGAGACTTGAAGTGGAGAAAAATCAGCTATGTGAATAACGGAACCGATGTTGGAGAGAAGTGTGATAGTCTATAAGTATCGTTAAGTTTCTAAGTCGTGTGACAGCGAAGAAATGAACTCTTTCTATCAGTCTCTCACCATTTGTAAGACTTTTGAAGACTGAGATTATCTATACAATTCCTCTGTCGTTTGTTTGTCTCATCTTGTGCTAATATTTTCAACCCTGCACACCATTTAATACATCTATCATGACTATTACGTTGTCCTTCATCTATTCCAATCACCTTACAGCTGCTCTAGTGATTCTTTCCGAACCAGGTTAGTTGTTAAAGGATATCGTGATACCGTTCCTATTAATTTTTATCTCATTCCGACATGGGCTAGGCACACCTTTCTTCTGCTACTGATTTCAGTATCCGTTCATTTCTTTTTTAACATGATCCATAATAACTTAAAGTTCTTCCACAACACTATGGTTCAAATGCCTTCAGATTGTTACTTTCCCGTCTCCCCAAGATCCATATTTCATTTCCACGAGGTTCTGTGCTTTCAGAAAGATCGTTCTAATTTCTAGATCCATTGGTAGACCACCTTTGATAAAAAAAAATTTTTTTTTGCTCCAACGTGCCAAATTTTAAGCGTTGGAGCCTTCGCCTGGAAAAGTCATTTCTCTTCCAAAAATTCCATGGTATGGTATGTGGAGTGCATTTGTAACTGAAAAAATTTACCTGAAGTCTTTCTCCACCCATACGGTCTACATGGTCCTTACGTTTTTCCCCACTTGCTTCAGTGTTTCTAAATCTTCCTTTATGACAGGTTCGGACACGGCGTACCGAACTGCACACGAGCAAAATGAGCCGACGGGGCGGGGTGGAGGTTTACACTGTCTCAGCTTTACTAGGTGTAGTCGGAAGCTTTCGGTGCAGCGAAAAGTTTCATTCATCATTCCGGTACGGCGTTTCTCGGTCGGCACGCCCTTTTTCAGTTCGGTATAATCGCGGTATCAGCGCAGTTTACCCTTCGCTATGTGCTCATGGTACCAAAGAAGTTCACAGGTCGAGTGGATGTTTGAACAGAAAGAGGCATTCGAGCGATTTATCGTCACAATCCTTTAAAAATGAATGGGAGTGACAAGACAGAAAAGTAGGAATTCTCAATATCTATTACGCAAATTACAATCGCGTAATCGACGGGTAGTGCAAATTTGCTGTGGAACAACAGTACAAACTATGCAGAAAGTATTTATGTATTTAGTGGATAATGAGACAGGAAAAAATTACGACGATCGACAGACGGGATTAGCTGTTCTGTACATCAAGAAGCTCTTTGTGCTATGTTTGTAGACATGGAACCCGTGATAAAATTTTTGGTACGAACAGTATATTTTGTGAGGTTGCTTGAATTATTCCACTATCAGTTCCAACAACTTTCGGTAGAGCTTAACGACTGATCTGGAGATATTATACATTAATACAAAGTATGTTGGTTACAGCAAGTGGCTTGTCTCGAAAGATTTTTCGATTTAAAACCCGCTGTTGTTGAATGTATGAAGGAAAAAGGAGAGTAAAAACTAAAATTACAACATACGGAATGGATTGGAAGTCTCGTATTTAAGTGGACTGCATAACGACCACAGTTAGACAGTGGGATTTATTTCAGTTTTAATGAAGATGCATTTAAAATGGGAACCGCTTTATGGAAGGGAAAAAAATGTTCAAATATGTGTGAATTACTAAGGGGTCAAACTGATGAGGTCATCGGTCCCTAGACTTACACACCACTTAATCTAACTTATGCTAAGAACAACAGACACACCCATGCCTGAAGGAGGACTCGAACCTCCGGCGGGAGGGTGTGCAAGGGACAAATTCTTACAAAACTACAAAACACGCAATCCATATCCCTTATCTCACAAGTTTTGAAGAGGAATCGAGGTCTGAAGAATTCATCGTGACCTTGATGGAATTACAGGGATTGTCCTCTAAAGGTTTCGACCACACCGCCAGTCTTTTATCTGTTTTCGAGACCGTTTGCTGTTTCAGTTGAAAGCTCTCCTGTGCTTGTGCAGACGGAACTGATTGATCTCCAGTGTAACTCCCATTTAAGAGACAAATACTTGTACTTTAAAACTGTCCATGAGGTCTACGACAATTTCCTCTGGAGCAGTTTCCACGTTTCCGTAAAGAGGTTGCAAACGCGATGAAATATCTGGTAAACGTATGTGTGTGAAAGATATTTTTCGATTATGAAACTAAATGAATCACTGTTATATGGCAACCTGTGCGCAAGAAACTGTGAAATTGTCTATGTCTTTCCGTATGCCTACTATTTATACCAGATGAAAAATTATAGCCGGCCGGGGTGGCTGAGCGGTTCTAGGCGCTACAGTCTGGAACCGCGCGTCCGCTACGGTCGCAGGTTCGAATCCTGCCTCGGGCATGGATGTGTGTGATGTCCTTAGGTTAGTTAGGTTTAAGTAGTTCTAAGTTATCGGGTACTGATGACCTCAGATGTTAAGTCCCATAGTGCTCAGAGCCATTTGAACAATTTTGAACCTAAACAGTGCCACTGCATTGTCTTTTAAATCTATTCCGTTTGCAGTTTCCACACCTTCCCTCTTCTCCTATTCAGTGGACGTGATGGTCGGGGAAGCATACAAGTCGTGGAGTATGGCACAAGAGCAAGAGAACGCCTTCTGGGCCGAATTCTTGGCCTTCCCTGCCTTGTATCCTCATTGCTGTCATGATCTTCTCCCATACGTCCTTCTACTCTTCTTAGAAACTTCATATTTTCGGCTGTATTCTACTCTGCTGCAAGTTCTTTGAGCAGTTCTCCATGTTCTCATCTGCTCAGGCCTGAACATCATCGATGGAGAATCTTTCCAGTGGCCTGAAGGTCCTTTCACTTTCAATAATTGTCATCTGTTGCTTTTAGTCACAGAAGGTGTTCAACAAATGCAATACGCTACTCTCACTCCTTACGCCATTTCCACCAGGAAGCTGTCTTCCCGATTTTCCACTTGTACAAGTTCGATTTTATTTAGGCATATAGGGTGAGCCATGGACCATAGACATAACGAAAACTGAAAATTGTAACAGTCTGACACAATAATACTGAAGCTGAAGGGCATCGCTTTCAATAAATATTTTATTTTACCACAGGTGTTATGACGACAGCTTAACAAGTGCCTACTTCACCACTGCCTCTCTTTACAGTTTGACTATGCCCTTTTTCTATTACGTGGATTGTGACTGTGCCATAATAACTGGCAAGCAACTCTTAGTACTGAAAATCTTATTACATATTTTCAGGAGAATGCAATTTTGCTGCATGTGGCTCGTTGATATGTTGCTAAAACAAGATCTGTTGCCTCCATATGCCCTGATATTAAGTTCTATTAATAGATAACACCTTCATGAAATTGCGAACGAAAGTGGAAAAGAATCACTGGGGGTGGTATAGACGTATACAAAGAAACCTTGATGGTTAATTCCAGATTCTTGCGATTGGTAGTCTCTAGAAACGTATGCCAGATGACCTTCCCGCACTGCTTCACACACAGCACTGTTTTATATATTGGTGTCTCGTGTCAGTCATTTCATGATAAGAGATCTTTATAAATTCTTGCTGTCGTTTCTCAAGATAAGAGCTGCCGATTAGAATACCTTTAGCCGGATACTTTGACGGCTTACTTTGCTTTCCTGCCACACACGACAAGTCTAAAATAATCGTTCATATAGACACAAACACAAGAAGACTGAAATCCTTTTACATAATGTCTGGACCACATTGTATCAGGCAGTGCGACGAACTCTGTTTAGCAAGACATCAGTGTGGAGTGGCAGAATATCGCTGGCTGCCTGAACACTTGGACGTAAATTATTCCAAGACACCACTGGACTACGGCTAAATATAAATGAAGTCTTTGATCTTAATCCAATGAATCCATTGGTATTCTAATGGCCTCCGCACGACTCATATGCTTACTGGACTGCGCACAGTGCTAACAGAAGGAAAAGGGGTGACCTTTACAAGTGAGTCGTGGATGTGGTTCTTGTTGAAGATAGTCGTGATAATAATGGTCAGTTGGTTCATCTCCAGATATTGAAGTGAAAGAGAGGTGACTTAGATTATAGTTTGTTACAAAGTAATACACAAGAGGAATAATACGTAATAAGCAAATGTAACAATTAAATGTCTCACATACTGGCGTTGAGTAGAAACCGTAGAATCACATCCGTATAACTAAACAGTTGCCCGAAACTGGATGGCAAACAACTGGTAACTAACGCACGAGTTCATTAAAGTGAATTACGCACTCGGTTTCGCATGAGACGTGATGATTGTGTCATTTTGTTGAGGTTAGGAAAATACGGAAAAGACTATAATTAAATATATGATGTTAGACTGTATTTGTAATTCTACACAAAGAGTAGCAATTTGGACATAGAGTGTAGCCTGAGAATGCAGATAACGGTCACTGGACTTAGAACCGTAGCTGTGTGAAGGAATGGTTGTCTAAGGAAGATCATGCACATGGTGTGTCTTTGTGCTCTGCGACAAAAAGACACGCAGAAGTGAGCCGTAAGATGGCAGTCGAGATGGGAAGAAATGGACACCATCAGCAATCACAAAAATAATAAACGTGACGCTACGAAAAGTGTTTTGCATGAAGAGAACATGTAGTCTCGGGAGTGTGCATACCGATGATACCAGTACTCGCGTGCTGGAAACCATTAACGGATCCTCTGGGAAGCCTAAACCCCAACGTTGTATGTCCAGCGAATTGGACATTTCACACACAACACCGCAGAAAATAATAATGGAACCGAATCTAAAGCCCTATCATCCTTGTTACGTAAGTGGTTCCAACTACGATAATCTCGATAGGCGCTTGGAGTATGCAAGAAAATGGCTGCGAAATCTGGAAGAAAGTGGAGGTTTGGAAAAACACTTAATTTGAACAGATGAGGCCAAATTTCATGTTTTCGAAATGTTACTCGACACATGTGCATGTACTGGGGTTTAGAAAACCCTAATGTGGACATCAGTATGCATGACAAAAAGTCTTTTGTCATGGGTTGGGGTGGTATCTCCTATGATGGCTTGATTAGACCATTCTTTTTCGGTCATGCTGCTGCTGGAGACAGTTAAATTCAGTTGCTTACGGACACAGTGTATTCTTCACTGCCTACACAACCTGACATTAAAGACCTGATGTGGCTGCAAGATGGGCCAGCACCACACTCTTCGAAACATCATGCACCTAATTGAGGTCACCCTGTACATACAGGAACTAAAATATACGAGTAATGATTAAGCCATCGACTGGCAGATCGTGATTTAAAACGTGATCCCCCGTGCTTTAACGGCAAACGTCCCTACTTCTCTGTCATCCTAGCATCGCTCCCCGCTTTCCTTCTTTAAGAGGCAACGACACAATGGCAGACGTCATCTGCACTGCAAAGACTGCCACACGTCGCACAGGGAATGAATTTCTCTCCTAGCCCATGTCCAGCCGAAGAGAATTGCTACGGCACGGCCCCAACCAAGAGTACCGTTCTACTAGCGTCCCGACCAAAGAATACTGCTCAGGATCGCAGCCCGACCGAGAATCCACTAACCTTCGTACCCCATCTTAGAGTGAGGTTATAAAGACGCTCGCCTTAGTTCTGTGCAGAGAGACCGCCGAAAATGATGAGTGTACAAATGTTAGAAACTGGGACAATGTGAGATCGCGTAGTTAACATTTCCCTCCCTTTCTGATAAGTTTGTTATTACCTGAGCCAATTTCTTAAATATTCAAATAAAAAAAAATACAACAATTTGTACTACACACCCACCGTGGAAAACGGTGGTGGTTTCAATCAGTCCGAAAGAACTCGAGCTTCCTCCCCGTTGAAAGTCCATGCCAGTACTCCCTCCAAGGAAGATTTTTAGAGCATCGACCAGGCAACGAGGGCGCCATTTCCCACTTCGCAAGGTCGGGCCTATAAGGTAGTAGCGACATTGAGGAGCGGGCTTAGTGCTGAAGGTGGAGCTCCTTGTCGCTCACAAGATCTTATCAATAGTCCAAACTGCTGCGTAATATACCCAGAAGCGTGCATTTTACTCGCCGGACCAGTGCCAGATGCGACATCGTCATATTACAAATCGTGTCAAATGTGTAAGCGATTCCCCTGCTACGTCCTCCATAAAACATTATCTGCATCAGGCACAGCTGCCAAGAATCTCAGGACATGATCTATACTCGGCAAAGGGGCACCGCACCTAATAGCATAGGCAACTGGACGTTGTACACCGCATATGACGGACTGGCCCAGTCATACTGGCAACGAACTTATCTGAGGCTGTCAGTTCTCTGCCGCCCAAGCCCGTCCTATACACAACGGTAGCGTTTCAGTGTCGATGGTTTCAGCATGACCTATCAAATGTAGCACCCAGAACGCATATGCAATCCAGTGACCGAAATTAATGGAAATTATTTTTGTTATAGGAAAGATGTTACCTTGGCAGTCATCCTGAAAGACTCATTTGTTTATCGAAACCCACGTTTTACTAACACAAAAAAGTAGTAAATCTCGACTGAGTAACAAATACTCTTAATAAAAATGAAATCGTCTGACTGTCTCTATCCTTACACATTTCACTGTGACAAACGCTATATGACTGAAATGCCCCATCAGAGAGATTGAGAATATGAGTAAAAATGGATGTGTTTTTGTATAGTCTTGTAGTAGTACCATCAATAGAAACTACTTGCCTCTTTGGATACCTACCATAATAGTGTGCAAAACATGAAGTGGAAGTGATTTTCGCTTGATATGTCACTGTTACGTAATATTGCACGTTGAGACTTGAATGATACACCAAACAACCGCTGCAGTGTAGATATCGTATCCTACACGTGTTTGATGGGATTTAACTAGGCGGTTGTGGTGGTAGGTAGCGTGGGGTTGGGGGGGGGGGGAGTGGGGGGAGGGAGAGGAATGGGCAGGACTGTGCTTTCGCCGAATATCCTCTTTTTCCAACAGCTCCTGCTATTGCGCAGTTTGATGCGGACAAACGTTCTCATCCATTAAAAAAAAGGAAAAAAAGAAAAAAAAACGGGCAGGTGCAATTGGGACTCATGCTCTGAGGGCCCCGCACAAACTTAACTACAGACACTGACCTAGGTATGCGCTTCAGCAGTGATTCTGCGTGCCACGGGTTCGACATGTACTTGACCAGTTTCCAGAGGTTTGTGGCATCACATGCCTACGGGCAGGTCAGACGCCTCCCGTAATTTACGCTCGACTGGTTTGTGGGCACTCAACTGGCCCACAACAGCGTCCCATTTGGGTTTGATCGGATTCAGATAAGCCGAATTTCATGGCCAAGATATCAACATGAGTTCTATCATATTCCTCAAACCATTGCAGCACGATTCAGGCCTTGTGACTCGGACAATTGTTCTGCTCGAAGACGTCACCGCTGTTTGGGACGATATCAAGCCTAAGTGATTACAGGTGGCGCCTAGAAATGTTCACAGTTGTCGCGTTGCCGTACATTACTACTGCAGGTCCTAAGGGAGCCTAGGTGAATGTCCCCCACGACATAATACTGCTCCCACAGAACTGAGGCCGTGCTGCCTGCATGTTTCGAACGGCCGTTCGCCTGCTAATAGCTTATATGGACACGGGCATCCACCTCGTTTAACAATAAATAGAATTCTTCCGGCCAGGGGACACGATTCCAGTATTCCCTGTTCCATACCGACCTCCCATTTCAGATTATACAGTTCCTGAAAGTTTCAAAGAAAACTTGAATTTGATTTCAAACACGTGCCCGACTCATACGATTATAGTTGTTGGTGACTCTAATTTACCCTCGATATGATGGCGAAAATACATGTTTAATTCCGGAGGTACGCACGAAACGTCACCCGAAATGCTGCTAAACGCATTCGCTGAAAATTATTTTGAGCAGTTAGTTCATGAGCACGCGCGAATAGTAAAATGTTGTGAGGACACACTCGACCTCTTAGCAACAAATAATCCTGAGTTAATGACGAGCATCAAAACGGATACAGGAATTAGAAAACACAGGGTTGTCGTAGAGAGACTGAATATTGTAACCACCAAATACTCCGAAAAGAAACCCAAAAATATACCTATTCAGAAAAGGAGATAAAAATTCACTTGACGCCTTCCTGAGAGACACACTCTACTCCTTACAATTTAATGATATAAATGTAGACCAGATGTGGTTTGATTTCAGAGAAATAGTAACGGCAGTGATTCAGAGATTTATACCAAATAAATTAACAAACGACCGAGGCTGATCCTCCTTGGTACACAAAACGGGTCATAACACTGTTGCAGAAATGACGAAACAAACATGCCAAATTTAAACAGACGCAAAATCATCAAGATTGGCGATCTTTTACGTAAGCTCGAAATGTAGTGCGGACTTCAATGCCAGATGCTTATAATAGTTTCCACAACGGAACTTTGTCTCGAAAGCTGATAGACAATCCAAAGTGATTCTGGTCGTATGTATAGTATATAAGCGGTAAGAAACAATCAATGCCTTCTCTGCGCGATAGCAATGGATGTACTACCGAAGACAGACTGCCAAAGCAGAATCACTAAACACGGCGCTCCGAAAAGCCTTCACAAAAGAAGACGAAGTAAATATTCCAGAATTCGAATCAAGAACAGCTGCCAACATGAGTAACGTAGACGTAACTATCCTAGGAGTAGTGAATCAACTTAAATAATAAAAGCAAGTCTTCTGGCCCAGACTGTATACCAATTAGGTTCCTTTTGGAGAATGCTGATGCATTAGCTCCATACATAACAATCATATACAACCATTCGCTCGACGGAAGATCCGTACCCAAAGACTCAAAAGTTGCACAGGTCACACCAATATTCAAGAAACGTAGTAGGAGTGATTTCTGGCGTTCCCCATGTTAGTGTTATAGGCCCTTTGCTGTTCCTTTTGTATATAAACGATTTGGAAAACAATGTGAGCAGCCGTCTTAAGTTGTTTGCAGATGAAGCTGTCGTTTATCGACTAATAAATTCATCAGAATATCAAAACAAACTGCAAAACGATTTTTTTTAAAATGGTCCGAAAATTGGCAGTGATCGCAAATAAGGAAAAGTATGAGGTCATGTACATGACTGCTAAAAAGAATCCCTTGAACTTCGGTTACACGATGTCTAATCTAAAGGCCGTAAATTCAACTAAGTACCTAGGAAATGCAATTACAAAAAACTTAAATTGGAAGGAACACACAGAAAATGTTGTGGGGAAAGCTAACCAAAGAGTGCGTTTTGTTGGCAGGACACTTATAAAATGTAACAGATCTACTAAGGAGACTGCCTACACTACACTTGTCCATCCTCTTTTAGAATACTGTTACGCGGTGTGGAATTCTTACCTGACAGGACTGACGTAGTACATCGAAAAAGGTCAAAGAAGGGCAGAACTTTTTTGTATTAAAGCGAAGGAGGGGAGAGAGTGTCACTGAAATAATACAGGATTTGAGCTGGCCATCATTAAATGAAAGAAGTTTTTTGTTGCGACGGAATCTTCTCACGAAATTCCAATCACTAACTTTCTCGTCCGAATGCGAAAATATTTTGTTGACACCGACCTACATAGGGAGAAACGATCACCACGATGAAATAATGGATATCAGAGCTCGTACAGAAAGATATAGGTGTTCGTTCTTTCCGCGCGCTATACGAGATTGGAATAATAGAGAATTTTGAAGGTGGTTTGATGAACCCTCTGCCAGGTTCTTAAATGTGATTTGCAGAGTATCCATGTAGATGTAAATGTAGAGTCTCGATGATCCCGTGCTGAAAAACATAATGATATACACATTACGCTGAATGGTGTGCACCAAACACTTACTCCTACTCCAGTCCTGTACGCTGCCGTTACATCTGCAGCAGATCGCCGCCTGCCCTGCCTTAGAGACTATGTTATGTGATGAAGTATGGACGTCCAACTTCTTGTCGCCTACTCGTGATTTCAGCGTTCTGCAACCGCTTTCCATAGATCCTCACGACAGTAGCATGCGAACAGCCGACCATGTTCGCCGTCTCCGAAATATTCGCCACAACAATCTGGCTTCTGTCGAAGTCACTTAAGTTGGCAAGTTTCCGTATTTGCACCAATTATCGTCCCATTCGTCTCTGAGCCGCTCAAATGCTTCTCTTACCACGTCGCGTGCCATCAGCGCCCTGAGGCAGGATTAACACTCGCGGTCGGCATTTTATTCAGCTAATTCATGTACAGATTTCCATTACTGAGTTTTGGCTGTAATACTAAAACCGTATCTTTTTATTAACATGTCTAAGGTGCATTTAGACCGTCAGGGGGCAGTGGATCTCAGTATTCGACATAAATTTCAACTCGATACCTCTACACGTTCCTGAGAAAAATGGGATGGACAGACAGAAAGACCAACGACAAATCACAAGAAAAAGTTTTCACGCATGATGGAATAACAAATTAACAATTTTCTGATCTTTTCCTGTGCGCGTAAATTGAGACGTTGGTTCTTGCCAAATTTCATGATTGTAGGTCAAGGGGAAGTACCCTATAAGGCTTTAATGAGTGAGTGTGAGAAGAGCAAAATATGCGACATAAATGGCCATATCTTCTGACTATATTGGCTTAGAGGCTTAAAATTTTACACCACCAAGGAACCGTCGAGGTCAGTCTTTGACATTAATTTCAAGATGATACCCCTACCAGTAACTGAGGAAAAGGTGTCTTAATCACCGGAGAGACAGACACAACAAAATGATCCTGTACCGGCTCGGATTTTTTCCGCTTGAGACACGGAACCTTAAGAATTAACCCAGGGACAAATGCACTCCTGAAGAGACGCACTTGGAGAAGGAGTACAGTGTCAAATTAATGTTAACCAGTGAGAGTACAGTGTTCAAATATTTGGATGTCGGTTCGCCAATGAACCATTATGCCTCCTCAAAACATGTCATGTGGACCGCCAACAAGACCAGTTCTTGGGCGCAGTACATGTTCCTTTCTTACGCCATTTGAGTGAATGTGATGCACCCAGGAATAATGCCGAATATGACTTTTTCGTGCTTCAAGTAACATGCTGACAGAAAGCATATTGTTGAATGGGCATACTGACCCCCAAATCTTTGAACGCATCACCCTCATCGGTCGACCTCGTAAAGAAACTGTACTCCTTCCTGATGCACGTCCTTTCAGAGTTGCGTTCGGCTCTGTTTTGATCTCACCGGGTAACAATGCGCGACCGCATCGAATAACACAGACGTAGGAGTTCTTGGCACGAGGGAATATTAGGCGAACGGGCTGTCTTGCTCTGACAGAATCTCATCGATCATGCGTGGTACACTTTGAGGAGAGTTATTACAGCACGTCCACATGCACCAACGACCATCCGAAATTTGTAAATAAACTACTGCTTCAGAACAATGGAACGCTCTACCACAGAAAATCCTCATCAACCTTTTGGCCAGCACGGGCAGAGCATTCACTACCGTTCCCGGTGATCTCACGCCATATTAAGAATTAAGTGCAATGTCCCATCATTTGTAATGTCCAGTGCGCCATCACGAATCGCGGTGACTTTCGAGTAATTCTTGTCGTTAAGTAAGTGTAGTTTCTCTTCATCAAATTGCACGTTTCTTTCACTTCCCTCCTATTCTATACTGTATTAGTTCTTTCTCTCTCTGGTCCAAGTTTCATCGACCTATGTTGCTTCACAGTGACCCACCATGGATTCCGATGATTCATAGCTGGCAGTGGTCCACTGAGCAATGAGGACGCTTCTGGAAGTTTTTGGCCGCAGTTTGGACTGCAGATGGGGTCTTGCGTGTGACGAGAAACGTTATCTTCCATATTAAGTTTTGTACATCAGTAGATGACTATCGTTTTCACTTCTAGAACGCAAAATATTTGTTCTTTTATTTACACTGATTGCTCAAAGTACACGTCACAGAATCCATGTTACGTAAAAGTTTGAGATTCCTAGATATTTCTCTACTAAGGAGAGGCAACCTAGCGCTAAGTGCGAAAATACAAAAGCATATTCACCACGTAAATTCCAAGGGAAATAGTGGATAACTGTTAACTCTGCATCAGACCCGAATCTATATTCTACGGATTCTTGAAACTATAGATTAAGAAACTTTGAGAGAGTGTAATATAGATAGAATTATGTTGCTGTGGATTCGTTTCGTATCCCCACTCAATAACTAAAATCAGTTAATTCACACTTCACCGAAATGTAATTGTTATTTCCCTTAAAACTTTACTACGTACGTTTGTGACAAGCTTTAAATGAATGATGTCGCTGAAGTCGAATGAATACTAAATTTCCAAGATTTCTTTTTTATCTCAAGAAAGAACACCACATAGTGGCAATAAGGCTCTGGTAGACAACACATTGAAAATACACGATTCGAAGGGCTTTAAAAGAAAATCGCTGTCCGGATAGCAATAACTTTGCCTACAGGAAACGGTGCAATTCATTTGACAGCGCCGAGAGCCGAAATTCGCCGTTAGCGAGACATCAGTTAACAACCACATGTTGACAAAGCGATCTCGTTGACCGCCCACTGCACTTACGAGGAACAACTTGAGTGCGGGGTTGCAAGCTCAATCTTTAGTAAGGATAATATGAAAATGTAGTGTTTACAGTTATGACAGGAAAAATATTAGCTGCTAATCATTAAATATATACCTCAGAAGGACGATTGAAAATATGTGTCCTGTATGTGCAGAGGTCATCCATATATGGAATATATATATTACACTTCATAAAATAGACGTCACCGACATTCAAGGAATGTTCGAAACAAACCAATAACATGCACCATGAACACCGAATGAAAAATGGCGCGACACAGTGATCACAAAGGTCCATGCCGTCAACATCTCCCAAAACCTTCATGTACCGCTCGGTAGTCATTGTGCCATCAAGGAGTTACAAACTGTGCAGAACGTTCAGCAAGGTATGAACTCTTAACGATTGCATAGGGTACCATTTTGGTGTAAAGGTGTGATGAAAACTGATGGAATGCGATGGTATGCTACCGAAAGGGTAACACCCAGTCATGTAACTTAGCGTGGAACTGGCTATTCTTTAAGGGATAGCTACATATAGGGCGATAACATGTTTTATAGCGACGTAAAAAGCAGACATGCAGACTTTGAATTTGTGCAGTGATCCAGGTGGTGCGAATTGCAATGTCACGCACGTTTTAGAAGGCATAGTTAGCTCTAAAGAAGTTTATCTTTTATACGCAGACTAGGAATCAATCTAAAGGAATTTATTTTGACAAGCTAATGGTGAAAAGCAGTTCTCATACCTCAGTAGTAGTTCTCTTACATCCTTTTTACCGCTCTTTCCCCTACCGCCCTTGCACGATCATTCACACAAGAGAAAATCGTAGGCTGTAGAACACCTGCGACTTTCCACAGCGCAGTAAATGACATTCCAGTCAATTTACCATCCAGATTAACTGTCGGCATCATTGTATACGAAAGCGTTAAGGCCCTGATATTAGTTGGTCTTGATACAACATTCTTGGCACCTCTAAATTCCACGGTTCCTTTCATATGCCTTTAGTCTGCAAATTCCGACTGGTGGGAGGTGAAAAAGAATTCCTTACTAAACTACGGGATAATTTGTTTATCCCACCTATAAATTTTCAGACCGATTCCGCAGTGGTTGTTCATCGCCAAATTTGAAATTTAGTTACTTTATCTCTTCCAGTTCTGTCGCACTGTTCGAAGTTATTCAACCACTAATATCTTCCCTTGAAATCACGGTAGTCTACGTCGAGCAATTTGATGTGCTTAACATGGAAGGTCACTATCGTACATGTCCTGTAAATTGCATCGAACATCCTTCTAACGCGCAAACACCAGTTTTTATTAAAAGTGCGCCATATCCTCCCTTGAATAACTGTAAGCTATCTTTCAAGCACTACATGTTCGTATCACTGTAGACTTGGTCGAAATCTGTTCATGAATTTGTCTACTGTGCTACGGATGATCTTCCATGTTTCGTGCCTGCTCCTTGGACAACAATTGTCTTTTACTGCGTTTCCAAGTTATGCACTTTCTGTCCGACAAGGATGGTGAGCTAAATGGCTGGATAGCTATTTCAGTACGTTCTTTCACTTGTTAAGCGCGTACCGTCATCATTGTGCATATTGTCCGTACAGTCGAGCGTATACGAACCGACATGTTGCAGTGATTCATCTTGGAGAAATGCCAATATTGCATGTGCGACGCCTTTCTCACTCTGCGAAACTCCTTGGGATCATTTCTGACGAAATGTCAAGTTCGACAACCGTTGTTGTATATATAATGCAGTACTTAAAGGGTGACAATTATTGAACTATATGAAATAAAATCGTCATAACTTCTGAACGGTTTGCGTTAGGAACTTTACACTGCACGATTGACCGCGGGACATGTGGGGAATTAGTATGCGCATGTTGTAACCTCCCCGCAAAAATTTAGTAATTGTTAATTTGAAATGGAGCCTACTGTGACCTCCCAACAAAATTAAAAGGAATGGTAATTGACCATGAACCACCACAATAATATTAATTAAATAATGAACCATGAACCAAGTGAAACCTCCTAACAGAAATAATAATATCTGGTAAATTTTATAAGGACGGCAGGGCTGACCTTCGGCCCTGTATTCTGAATAACAAAAGCAAAATTCTTACCTCAATAAAAACTGCAACTATATCTGCTCTTATTTATCGACACAACTTCGTGCAATGCTGGCGTATATATATATTTGATTCTTGGAAAATGCATAGGAAAAATTCTTTAAATTGAAATGAATGCTTTTTCTTCAAAAGAGTGGAAAAATTCTTTAAATTGAAATGATTACTTTTCTCTAACAGAGTTACTTTATAAAAAAAATTATTATTGGGGCATTTTTCTGAACAAATTAAATTACAATTAACATACATTATTAAATATGCGCAGGGCTGCTTCTTTACCTTCTACAACAAAACCGGTGCAAATGGCTCTGAGCACTATGAGACTCAACTGCTGTGGACATAAGTCCCCTATAACTCAAAACTACTTAAACCTAACTAACCTAAGGACATCACACACATCCATGCCCGAGGCAGGATTCGAACCTGCGACCGTAGCGGTCGTGCGGCTCCAGCGCCTTTAACCGCTCGGCCACTCCGGCCGGCCTTTCTACAACAATACTCATCCTCCAGAGTCCTGACCATAGTCGCGACCAGAGCACACAGGCGATGCATTCCGACTCCCTACTACCGTATCCGACTGACTACTACTGCAGACTCGCGCAGACTAGCGCAGACTCGCGACAAGCAACAACTAACAATAAACTACTCTCTGGTCAGAGCTTCTGTCATGCCTCGCCCATTGCCGGCGAAGCATACACCTTAGATAACCCTCCACTGGGGGGGCAAAAATTTGGCAGCGATGGTGAGTGAATTGGACTTGCCATGAGCAACAAATTTTTCTTAATTAATTAACCTTACAATCACAGAATATTTACAGATATATAAGTGCAGAACATGAAATAAAATATAGTCCACACGCACTGAGTACAGACATATCAAGCAATGTCAAAATGTATACACAATGAGTACAGATGAAATGACATAAAGTGCACACGCACTGTAGTTCAGAATATATCAGCAAACCACAAAATGAATATGCAATGATTACAAATCATGTTAACAAAATGACGAAAGTGCACACGCACTGTAATACAGAACATATCTGGGAATCACAAAATGTATACGTAATGAGTACAAATCATATTAACAAATGGCATAGAGTGCACACGTACTGTAAAACTCTCTAATATTTTTACCACAAATAAACATAATGAGTACAAATCATATTGACAAATGGCAAAAGTGCACACGCACTGAAGTAGTGAACATAACAGGAAATCACAAATGTATAGGCAACGAGTACAAATCATATTGAGAAATGACAAAAGTGCACACACACTGTAGTTCAGAACATATCAGCAAATCACAAAATGTATAAGCAATGAATAAAAATCATGCTAACAAAATGACGAAAGTGCACACGCACTGTAATACACAACATATCTGGGAATTACAAAAAAATGTATACATAATGAGTACGAATGGTATAAAGTGCACACGCACTGTAAAACTCTAATATTTTTTTTACAACAAATAAACATATCAAGGAGTGAAACAAAGTACACACGCACTATAGAAGTCTTTAGTATTTTTAAGACAACTGATCTTGTTAACAAATGAAATGAAGTGCACACGCACTGTAAAACTCTCTAATATTTTTACAACAAATAAACATATCAAGGAGTGAAATGAAGTGCACATGCGCTATAGAAGACTTTAGTATTTTCAGGACAACTGATGTTATTAACAAATGAAAGGAAGTGCACATGCACAGTATATGTCTTTATCATTTTACAAGAATTAGAAAAGGAATGGGAAGGATTGCGTCATGGTTGTAGCGCTTTAGGTTGCACGCAGCTGCACTGAAAGTCCACATCTTTCTACAGAAGCACAACACCAAGTGAGACAACCTGAAGCTCTTTTCCTTGAAGTATTCATCAGTGTAGCCAAGACACTGAAATGTCGTAATAATATTCCATGCTATCATTTTGGTAGTACACTAGGTACACCAAACAGTGGGACCATAATAACATCTCCATCGCTCAAGGTGGTGGACAGCATGTCGTGTGAACACCATGTTCTTGTAAAGTATACCAACGTAGAATTAGTGCAAAAACCAAATATAGTGCTCCATGATCATGAGGATAGACAGGAAAAATGGATATTGCAGTAATTTCTGATAATTAGGTCAGAAGGTGAAGGATATTAAGTCACATAGTAGTCTTCATTGAGAATTACACAAGTCTAACAACTTATTTGAGTAATTGGTGGCACTCATCACCCAGTTACTGAACATTTCTGTACCATGTATGTAGTATTACAGAATAATGTTCATAAATTATCTGAATATAGTAATTATTGGCACTCATTGCCCAGTTACAAACCATCAGAAGTCATCATTCAAAACAGAAGCTAATGAATGGCATAATATTAACATAATTCAGTTAATTACAGTAGTCATTGGCACTATAGGTAATCTTATTACAATAAACAGTGACATTCATTGGCCAGCTACAAAGTATCATCATTCAAAACAGAAGCTAATGAATGGCATAGTATTAACATAATTCACTTAATTATAGTAATATTACAGTAATCAGTGGCATTCATTGGACAGTTACAAAGCATTTTTTTTTGTATTATTCAGAAGTCATTATTGAAGTGATATACTATTCAGAGCTGATCAGTATTACTCACAACTCTCTTAAACTAGTAGCATTATTTGGGACTGGTAATTACTTTGTTTGCTTTTGAGTTATTGCTGCAAATGAAGATGTGTAACGTCATTCGTCATGAGTCAGCTGTTGCAAAGTTATGAAACAAGTGGAGTATATGTGATCACATTCATGAATGACACACACAAATGGGAAAGAAAAAATGCAAGTACTAGAACAGGTTTGATGATTAACTGCTTATAGCTTATTAATATCGTGAATAATTTCTCCTGCAAAAAATATACAAAATGGATTATTAAACTGATAGAAGAAACGCATATTGTGCTGAAAAGTAGTGAACTTCGAATTAACAGGTAGTGAAATGTGTATAAAAATAAATGTGTTCTCTAGCTGTCCTTTCCAAAACCTTCAGTCATTATACCATAGAATATAAGACATACTGTCAAAACGAACTGCAACAAATACTTAAATAACTACATAGCATCTCTTAACTAACAGCAAATATATAAACTTCATCATTATTTTCATCTGCAAAGAAAAACTTCATGATCCATATCACCATAACTCCATTATTATCATCACCTGTAGAGAAAAACTTCATTATCCATAGTACCGCATTCTTCATCATTATTCATCACCATTCATTATCATCTGCAAAAAAGTCACTTCATTATTCATTATACAACTATTCCTTATTTCTATCATATTTCATCACTAAAACTAAGATGTGTTGTTCTGTCTGACAGCCTGCATCAATCGCCTCATATTCTGAAAAAAAAAATTAGTTAACACTGCTATTCTACGATGTGTATAGTACATTCTTGATAATGCTTGTTAATTCTGATCCATTTACTCTTCATCACGAAGTATTGCATCCTCTTTCGTTCATTCCGAAGATGATATTCCCATTTCTGTTTAATTTATTTCGTTTACACGTTATTTCTTTCTGAAAATGATAAACAAAGATTAATGTCTTGCATTTAATTCATATACCCATTAGATAAATACTGGTTTATAGTAACATAATTGATGATACAGCATAGCATGACAAAAAAACGGAATATGTCAAAAGCATTGACAGTGTTCAGAAGCAAAAATGTACACACTGTCTCACAATGTAGCAGCAAAAAAAAGTAAAGTAGTCACGATGTTTAGCTATCATAAGGCAAAATGGTAAAGTCAACCGGTGTTTGTTATATCTTAAATATTTCATAGTACATACAAACAAAACAAGAAAACAATCATACATACATGATAAATATGCACGGTCTGATGTGTAACGACAGCAAAAGCGACCTGCTAACCTTACCTTGCCGAGCATTTGCCAAGAAAAAAATAGGACAAACATTAGTAAGTAGTCACATAAATATAATTGCATAAGTAGTCATAAAAATGTGTAAGTCCATCTGGAAATATATGCACGGTCTGATGTGTAACGACAAAAAAAGCGACCTGCAAACCTTACCTTGCCAGGCACTTGACAAGAAAAAATGCGATAATCATCAGTAGGTGTTCATGTGAATATAATTGCATATGCGGTCATAAAAAATTAGGAAATGGCTTTACAGTGTGATAAATCATAAAGTATTTTCATTCAATAAAAGGTTTGATGTTGGATGTGTGGTGGTTCCCTTTAGTTTTTCTGGTTCTCAAAGTTTCGACGTGTACTACATTGGGGTGAGGAATGCTGTGAATCCGATATGTACCTGCGTATAGAAGCTCAAATTTACTGCATCTACTCTTTCCTTTGATGGATAAATAGTGTGTACGTACTAATATCTTCTGTCCAACGTGAAAGTCACGGCGTGTACAAACCTGTTTTTGCTGTCTTCTCCGGCGCTCTGCGGCACGTTTGATGTTGTTCAGCGCAATGTCAATTATTTCATGGTGTCGTAGTCGACGAGATGTAGGAAAGGTTACTAATTCTTTAATTTTGTTAGGCGGTTCAACGTTTTTCAGTATAACAGACGGAGATAGCATAGTAGATTCATTTGGTATGGAATTAATTACATTCTGGAATGAGAGTATGTGTGTGTCCCAATCAATAAGTTTTTATGGCAGTATATTCTACACAGTTTACCAATTTCTTTCATTAATCGTTCACAAGGGTTCGAAGAAGCATGCTACCTGGATATATAGATCGGAGAAATATTTCTAGCTCGTAACATACGTGTCCATATAGCAGATCGAAACTGTGATCCATTGTCTGAAATTACTTTCAACACATGCCCTACATGATATAGAAAATGTTTTACCAATGCTTTCGAAACAGTTTTAGCAGTAGCTTTGCGTAACGCAGTGAAGGTAACAAATTTTGAAGTGAGTTCAACAGCGACAAAGATATAGCAAAAACCTCTATTAGTTATGGGAATCGGACCAAAAATGTCCACAGCGGCCATAAGTCTCAATTTAACAGGTTCTGTGGGATGTAATGGAGGAATATGCGAAGTCATATCTGATTTAGCTTTCTGGCAGATTTTACATGACGCTAAAACTCGTCGTGTACGTTTCTCCATGTTGCTAAAATAACAGTTCTGTCTCAGTATAAGAAAACATTTTAAGGCTCCGTAATGTGCGTAACTTAAATCAGTATACCAGATTAATTTGTTAACAAGGTCATCAGGAATGCATAATAACCAATTGTTGCTGTCAGGATGAGAGCGGCGAAACAGAATGCCTTTGCGTACAGTGTAATGGTTTCTAATGGTAACATTATTCCTATCTTGACAAAGGTGTTTAATCTCTTTCCACACGTTGTCTTTACTTTGTTCTTGTGCTACGTCTTGTAATGACGACGAAATGAAATTTTCAAATGCAACATGTTGAATATACATGACGCTAAAATTTGCTTTCCAGAAGTTGGTTGTGATGTCTTGCTGATTGTTGCTGAGAGAATGGGATAGTGCATCTGCTACAATATTTTGTGTACCAGGAATGTGAACAATTGTAAAATTAAATTCCTGCAAATAAAGTTTCCATCTACTTAATCTGTCATGTGTAGATTTAGCCGAAAGTAAAATTTGTATCGCTCTATGATCTGTGTAAACGGTGGTGTGTCTTCCATAAAGAAAGTGCCTAAATCTGGTAAAAGCCCATACAACACATCATGTTTCAAGTTCTGTAACAGAATAATTTCGTTCAGCAGGTGACAGAATGCGACTTGCAAAAGCGATGTTTTTAATTACTGTGCAACCATCTGCTTCAATTTCTTGAAAAATGTGTACGCCTAAAGCTGTGTTAGAACTGTCGGTAGCAATGGAAATTTTTTTTGTAAGATCTGGGTGCGATAAAAGTGGTGCATTTAACAAGGCTTGTTTCAGGTTTACAATTTCAGAATGTGCTTGCCTATCCCAAGACCAAATAGTGTTTTTACCTGTCAATTGACATAATCTAGGGGTGTCTAAATCAGAGTAATGAATAAATTTACGAAAAAAGTTAATTAAACCCAAAAAGCAGCGTAGTTGTTTCTTCGTCGTAGGAACAGTAATGTCACGTAAGGCTTGAAGTTTTTGCGGGTCAGGCGCAATGCCTTCTACTGAAATTACATGTCCAAGAAATTTTATAGAAGTTTTACCAATGTGCGATTTACTGAGATTAACTGTGAGTCCTTGTGCACGAAAAGTTTGTAACAGTTGTTCAAGAATGAGATTGTGTTCAGACCAGTTAGCGTCTGCAATAAGAATGTCGTCTACGTACGTTGTGATTCTGTCTTTAAGTTCTGTCGGAAGTATTGTATTCAAACCGCGAATAAAAGCTGCTGAAGAAATTGTTAAGCCGAACGGTAATTTACAAAATTGATAACAGTCACCAAAACAGAGAAATGCTGTGTACTTTCTGCAGTTCGGATGGAGCTGAATTTGCCAAAATCCCGATTTCAAATCTAATATGGAATAAATAGTAGTACCATGAAATTTCTGTAGAAGTTCTTCTAGTGTCTGCGGGCGATCTGTTTCGTTAATATTAATGTCATTGATGTGACGCGAATCAAGTACGAGGCGAAGTGAACCATCCTTTTTCTTAACAATATGCAGCGGGTTTATGTATGGACTAACTGCCGGTTCAATAATTCCTTGGTCAAGCATAGCTTACAATTCTTTCTTAACTTGTTATCTGTGAATATATGGAATGGGATAATATTTGGCTTTAAATGTGACGTGCTGTTTAACTTGAAATTCATACATAAAACAGGATATAGTACCAGGAACGTTGTCAAAACTGGAGCATGCTGTAAAAGAATTTTGTGTAGTTGCGTGCGTTCGTCGTCTGTATTTGCACTGCTCTGTTTAACTTTGTCAGAAATCGTCTGTATGACGTCATACTCAGCTTCGTCTGGAGTATTATAGTTGTCTACGTACGTATCTGTGAACAATGTGGAATTACAGTCTATGTTACGTGATGCGGAAATCACCTCTGTACGATTAACTGTTCGTTCTTCTGCAGATAAAGAGTGCTGAAATTCTAAAGCCAGTTGTACATTTTCATCCTTCAACATCAAATAGGAATTTTGAAAGTCACTAATGGCATCGTGTTGTACCAGAAAATTCGTACCTAAAATAACGTCAGTCGTCAATAAGGGAACAATCCAAAAATTTGAGTGAAATGTATGACCTGCAATACAAAATGATAAATGTGTCTGTAATTTTACATCTACTCCTTTATTAGATACTGCTCCTTTTACTTTAGTTTTGCCTAATGGTACCGTAGGATAGGTATTCTCTTTGTTACACTCGTTGAAAGTTTCTTCATTTATAACTGACATAGCTGATCCAGAATCAATTACTGCTGAAAATTTCGATGATCCAATTTTAATTTCGATGACAGAGTGTGAAATGGTTTTTTGAACAACTTTCCTGTAAAAGAGTGTCTCGGATGTCGACGAAAGTAATAACATTTTCGTGAATAAGATTCTGTGTATCTGAAGTATTGCTTACGTTGCTGGAAGATGCAACCTGTACTGTATCTAGTCAAATAATATCTGACGTGTTATTATTTTCGGGAGGATGCCGTGGCCTTTCGACTATTTGAACTGTTCTGTTATTTCTTCCAGACGTATTACGCTCTGAATGATACCTACTGTCTGGTTCATTCATGATTATATGTTGTGGCGGATGTTCTTGCAGCTGATAAGACCGACTGTTATTAAATGTACGCTGAAAATTGTGCTCATTATTTTTACGTCTGTCGTGATAGTCATTTCTATACGCCGCACTGCGATAGGAATTGAAATAGTGTATTTTCTGAACATACTGATTTCCTTGTTGCTGTGCGTTACTATTTATTGGGGCCGACGCTATACGTGTACGCAGCGAAACATTAAAGCTTGGTTGACCTTGTGCACTACATTGTTGGTTAGGTATGCTAACCGGTTGGTTTTGTTGCTGTTGTTGGGAGAAACCTCTATAGTTACCAAAACGTGGTTCCTGTTGCTGATAATTTTGACGATACTGATAATTAAAATTTTGTATGTTATTAAAGTTCGGTAGTTTTCGTTCCTGAAGCTTCTATTAGCTTGAAAGACGTATGTATTCATTACCAGCGATGGCGAGGCATGACAGAATCTCTGACCAGAGAGTTATTTATCGTTGCTAGTCTGCGCTTGACCGCGCGAGGCGACAGTGCGAGTAGTTGCATGTAGCGAGTCGGCAGGAACAGTGCTAGTGTGTAGCGAGTCGGGAGAGGGAGTAGTCAGTCGGCAGCAGTAGTAGCGAGTGGACGGTTGTACTGAGCAGACGTCGGCATGCGTCGGCGGCGTGCTCTTCTTGCGACTCTGGTCGGGATTGTGGTGGACGATGAGTATTGTTGTAGAAGGTAATGAAGCAGCATTGCGCACATCTAGTAATGTATGTTAATTGTAATTAATTTGTTGAAAAAAATGCCCCAATAATAATTTTTTTATAAAGTAACTCTTTTAAAGAAAAACATTCATTTCAATTTAAAGAATATTTCCTATGCATTTCCTCCAAGAATGAAAATTAAATATACGCCAGCATTGCACGAAGCTGTGTCGATAAATAAGAGCAGATATAGATGCCGTTTTTTGTAAGGTAAGAATTTTTGCTTTTTTATTCAGAATACAGGGCCGAAGGTCAGCGCTGCTGTCCTTATAAAATTTATCAGGTTTAATTATTTCTGTTGAGATGTTAGATACAGTTCATGGTTCATTATTTAATCAATATAGTTGTTGGTTTATGGTCAATTTTCATTCCTTAATTTTTTGGGGAGTTTAAGCTTGGTTCCATTTTGCACTATTATTTAACAAAATTACCTGTGGAGAGGTTACATTTGGCTCAATTTTTCATTTTTCATTGAATAAAATTTCTGTGGGGATTTTACACTTGGCGACATCCGGGCCAGGATCGAATTTCTTTGTGAATCTTCTGACAAGTAGCCATATATCTGCTCTTAATTACTTAAATGTAATTAGCATTTGGTGCAACGCATTTTAATAATTTGCACTCTTTCTTCCACAGATCATCGGCAATTTGTTGCTCTTCATTGTATTAGTGTTTGTTGCATTTTGCATTGTGCTTGTTTCATTTGTGAATAATTTTGATTTTTTCATTAGTGAAAAATGCCGCGAAAAACTGTTAACAGTACATATCGATGTACAATGAGTGAAATAGCCGGTTTGAATAATTTGAGTGATAGTACTTACGACACGCAGTGTAATAATGACAGTTCCCCATTTACAGACAATCAATGCGTACTGATCACAGGTAATGATTTTATTGCTAATAATGAGCAAATAAATTCAGTTGTGTCCCCTGTTAATTTTACGACAATTGATGACGCGGGGCGTTCTGTTGCAATGAGCGCTGCCCAGCTTGACGCACCCGGTTTGCAGGATTTACGTGACGAACAGACAAACTTTTCTAACAAAAATGAACAGTGTAATCAGAGTACGACAGATTTAATTAGTTCCGGTGTAGTGAATAACAGTGCACATTCGATTGGCAAACCTTTTTGTAAATTACAGAATGACCTAATGGTCACACAAAACGTGACAAATGGAGATACGCCATCAAACAGCACAGAGAATAGAGTAGGTAATGTTACTTTGGATCAAATTATGGCAGTATTGCTACAACATAGTGAATATTTCAAACAACTTAATGAAATTAAAGAAAAATACAACAAACTTATTGAATCGTGCAAACAACTCAATGAAAAATATGACAGGTCGATCGAAATAATTGATGAAAGTTTCAAACTGACGAACGAAAAACACGACAACCTTAACGAACAGAACAAACAAGTTAGTGAACAGATTACAGCTGTTACCGTGCAACGCCACGACACGAAAGAACAATTACGTGACGCAATTAAGGCTTGTGCTTGTAATAGTAGTGAAAAAACTAGATCTGTTGCACATGAATTAGATAATAGACATGCAGCCTCAACAGAATCAGTTAGAGATGAGATTAGTGCGGTCACTGAACAATGTTCTGAAAACGCGACACAGTTACACAACGAGTTTAATTTAAAGTCACCAGAACTTTCACACACTGTGGATACGGAAGTCGATAATAAATGTGAACAATAGAACAAGCAAATTGACGAACGTATCAAAGTAACAGAAATGAAAATTGTTTCACTCACTAACACGTCACAGCATCCGCCACGTTGCGAACATTTGTTACAGTCACACAGCCAGTGTAACTTAGGTAACTTACAGAAACTACGTGACTTAAAATCCGAAATGACACAGACAAACAGATTCTTATGCAATCGTGAATCTGTTCACACATTCAGTGACGAGAACGTTGATTATAAGCAATTTGTATCTGTAATAAAACCTAAGGCATTTGAAGATGACAGAGCACAGGTACACGCATTATACTGGATACAACAATTTGTTTTTGTATTTTCAATAGCATTGCCTGTAATGCAGAAACTAGAATTAGCATGGATACAGCAATTTGCTTCTGAATTTTTACCGGCATTGCCTGTAACACAAAAGCTAAAGTTTATTTGCAGTGCGTAATAGACCTCAGGGGATTCATTAAGCTTTTATGAGTATGTGCCGTAGCGTGCACAGATCCCCGAGCCGTAGTAGTGCTATTTCATCTTTAGTTTTATGCACTGCTACCTTCTCTTCTACTATCCTTTATATCTATCAAGACAGCTCTTTAACTATTGCTCTACCTAGTATTAAGAAAAGTGAGTAAAGAAAACCTGATACGACAAGTTATACCGAAAGTGACATTTTTGATTAGACATTCCAGAAATGACAACTATCGCCGTAACATTAATAACAGATAAAATTATAATCATCAGTATGTGTAAAATAATCAGCAACAGGAACCACACTTTAGTAACAATGGATGTTTTTCACCGCAATAGCAACAAAATCAGCCGGTTAGCATATGTAACCAACAATGTAATGCACAAGGTCAACCAAGCTTTAATGTTTCGCCGCGTGCACGTATAGTCTCAGCTCCAACAAATGGTAGCGCTCAGCAACAGGGAAATAACTACGTACGGAAAACACACTATTTCAATTCCTATCGCAATGCACCGTATAGAAATGACTATCACGACAGACATAAAATTAATGAGCACAATTTTAAGCGTACATATAATAACAGTCTATCTAATCAGCAGCAAGAACATCCACCACAACAAATTCTCATGAATGAACCAGACAGTAGATATTATCCAGAATGTAGTACGTCTGGAAGAAATAACAGAACATTTCAAATAGTCTTAATGCCACAGAATCCTCCCGAAAATAATAACACGTCAGATAGAATTTGATTAAATACAGTACAGGTTGTATATTCCAGTAACGCAAGCAATACTTTTGACACGCAGAATCTTGTTCACGAAAACGTTATTTGAAACATGCTGATATAATTAATTCCATACCAAATGAATCTACTATGCTATCTCCGTCTGTTATACTGAAAAATGTTGAACCACCTAACAAAATTAAAGAATTAGTAACATTTCCTACATTTCGTCGACTACGACACCATGAAATAATTGACACTGCGCTGAACAACATCAAACGTGCCGCAGAGCGCCGGAGAAGACAGCAAAACAGGTTTGTACACGCCGTGACTTTCACATTGGACAGGAGATATTAGTATGTACACACTATTTATCCAATAAAGTTAAATGTAGGTGCAGTAAATTTGAATCTCTATACGCAGGTCCATATCGGATTCACAGCATTCCTCACCCCAATGTTGTACACGTCGAAACTTTGAGAACCAGAAAAACCAAAGGAAACCACCACATATAGAATATCAAACCTTTTATTGAATGAAGATACTTTATGATTTAACATGCTGTAATGCCATTTGTTAATTTTTATGACCATTTATGCAATTATATTTATGTGACTTCTTACTGATGATTGTCGTATTTTTCTTGGCAAGTGCCCGGCAAGGTGAAGTTAGCAGGTCGCTCTTCTTGTCGTTACACATCAGACCGTGCACATTTTTCCAAATAAACTTACGTATCTTATGAATAATTATGCAATTTTATCTAGTGACATATTAATTTTATTAAATTCTGTCTCCATTAAAGTCTTTAATTCTCGCCTCAATTAACTACACAACATACAAGCTGAACATAAAGAAAGTCACATATCTTGTCATCATTTTTTATGTATGTACGATTGTTTTCCTGTTTTGTTTGCATGCACTATGAAATAGTTAAGATATAGCAAACACCAGTTGACATTGACATTTTTGCCTCATGATATCTCAACATCGTGACTACTTTACTTCTTTTTTTTTTTGCTGCTACATTTTGACACACTGGGTACATTTTTGCTTCTGAACAATGTCGATGCTTTTGACATATTACGTTTTCGTCATGCTATGCTGTATGCTCAATTATGTTACTATAAACCGTTTTTATCTAATGGGTATATGAATTAAATGCAAGACATTAGTCTTTGTTCATCATTTTCAGAAAGAAATAACGTGTAAACGAAATAAATTAAACAGAAATGGGAATTTCATCTTCGGAATGGACGAAAGAGGATGCAATACCTCGTGACGAAGAGTAAATTGATCAGGATTAACAAGCATTAACAAGAATATACTATACACATCGTAGAATAGCAGTCTTAACTAATTTTTTCATTCAGAATACAAGGCGATTGATGCATGCTGTCAGATAGAACTACACATCTTAGTTTTAGTGATGAAATATGCTAGAAATAAAGAATAGTTGTGTAATGAGTAATGAAGTGATTTTTTTTTTGCAGATGATAATGAATGGTGATGAATAATGATGAAGAAAATGCTACTATGGATAATGAAGTTTTTCTTTACTGGTGAAAATAATGATGAAGTTTATATATTTGCTGTTAGTTAAGAGATGCTATGTAGTTATTTAAGTATTTGTTGCAGTATGTGTTATATTGCATAGTATGATGACTGAAGGTTTTGGAAAGGACAGCTAGGGAACACATTTTTTTATACACATTTCACTACCTGTTAATTCGAAGTTCACTACTTTTCAGCATAAATTGCGTTTCTTCTTTCAGTTTAATAATCCATTTCTGTATTATGCAGGAGAAATCATTTATGAAATTAATATGCTATAAGCAGTTGTTCATTAAACTGATGTCATTTATGAATGTGATTACTTATACTCTACTTGTTTCATAATCTTGCTACAGCTGACTCATGACGAATGGCGTTACACATTTTCATTTGCAGCAACAACTCAAAAGCAAATATTTTCATTCTTCAGTAATTACCCAACGCAATGCATTGCTTTATATATATATATATATATATATATATATATATATATATATATATATATATATATATATAATGTCTTGTAATTAGGCAATGAGTGCCAATGTTCTCTGTAAAACGATTTATGTACATTATTCTGTAATGTCATTTATTAGCTCATGTTTTCAATGATGTCTTCTGATGGTTTGTAATTAGGCAATGAGTACCGATGTTCTCTGTAAAACGACTCATGAACATTATTCTGTAATACTACATACATGGTACAGAAATGTTCAATAACGGGGCAATGACTGCCGCCACCTATTAGTGTAAGTCTCAATGAAGACTAGTATGTGACTTAATGTCCTTCACCTTCTGACCTAATTACCTGGAATTACTGCAATATCCGTTTGTCCTGTATATCCTCATGATCATGGAGCACTATATTTGGTTTTTGCACTTATTCTACGTTGGTGTACCTTGCAAGAGCGTGGTGTTGACACCGTGAGCGATGGATATCTATTATGGTCCCACTGTTTGGTGTACCTAATGTACTACCAAAAAGATAACATGGAATATTACTACGACATTTCAGTGTCTTGGCTGCGCTGATTAATACTTCCGGGAAAAGAACTTCAGATTGTCTCACTTGGTGTTGTGCTTCTGTAGAAAGATATGGACTTTCAGTGCAGCTGCATGCAACCTAAAGTGCTACAACCATGATGCAATCCTTCCCTTTCCTATCCTAATTCTTGTAACATAGTGAAAATCATTTTTCTAACATGGTTTCCACTTATTGCATATAATTTTTTTTTGATTTGCTGATATGTTATGAACTACAGTGCATGTGCATTTATGTCATTCATTAATATGTTTTGTACTCGTTCATGTATATTTTGTCATTACCGTATCTGTTCTGTACTCGGTGCATGTGCACTATATTTACTTCATGTTCTACACCTATACATCTGTATATTCTGTGATTGTAAAGTTAGTTAGTTAATTAGTTAACAAAAATTTGTTACTCATGGCAAGTCCAAATGACTCACAATCGCTGCCAAATTTTTGCCCCCCCCCCACCCCAGTGGAGGGTAATGAAAGACGTATGTATTCATTACCAGTGATGGCGAGGCATGACAGAATCTCAGGTTCTCTGACCAGAGAGTTATTTATCGTTGCTAGTCTGCGCTTGACCGCGCGAGACGACAGTGCGAGTAGTTGCATGTAGCGAGTCGGCAGGAACAGTGCTAGTGTGTAGCGAGTCGGGAGAGGGAGTAGTCAGTCGGCAGTATTAGTGGCGAGTGGACGGTTGTACTGAGTAGACGTCGGCATGCGTCGGCGGCTTGCTCTTCTTGCGACTCTGGTCGGGATTGTGGTGGACGATGAGTATTGTTGTAGAAGGTAATGAAGCAGCATTGCACACATCTAGTAATCTATGTTAATTGTAATTAATTTGTTGAAAAAATGCCCCAATAATAATTAATTTTATAAAGTAACTATTATAAAGAAAAACATTCATTTCAATTTAAAGAATATTTCCTATGCATTTCCTCCAAGAATCAAAATTAAATATACGCCAGCATTGCACGAAGCTGTGTCGATAAATAAGAGCAGATATAGATGCAGTTTTTTGTAAGGTAAGAATTTTTGCTTTTTTATTCAGAATACAGGGCCGAAGGTCAGCGCTGCTGTCCTTACAAAATTTATCAGGTTTAATTATTTCTGTTGAGATGTTAGATACGGTTCACGGTTCATTATTTAATCAATATAGTTATTGGTTTATGTCAATTTTCATTCCTTAAAGTTTTGGGGAGTTTAAGCTTGGTTCCATTTTGCATTATTATTTAACAAAATTACGTGTGGAGAGGTTACATTTGGCTCAATTTTTCATTTTTCTTTGAATAAAATTTCTGTGGGGAGGTTACAAGCTTTGTTATTGAAATTGCGTGGCTGATCGTAATAGCTGTATGTTTGTTGACCTTGGTTAATATAAGAAATATTTTTGTTTATAAAGGAATAATCCGATTGCTGTACTTCCAAAAGCTGTAACAGATTTCTGAATGCCGAAATATTTTCTTTTTACTGACCCGTTAAAAGTGACACTCTTAATGATCGTGGCAATTTAGAAATACATAACTGAATAAGTGCAGATTCACTATGTTGTTGTTGTTGTGGTCTTCAGTCCTGAGACTGGTTTGATGCAGCTCTCCATGCTACTCTATCCTGTGCAAGCTTTTTCATCTCCCAGTACCTACTGCAACCTACATCCTTCTGAATCTGCTTAGTGTATTCATCTCTTGGTCTCCCTCTACGAATTTTACCCTCCACGCTGCCCTCCAATACTAAATTGGTGATCCCTTGTTGCCTCAGAACATGTCCTACCAACCGATCCATTCTTTTGGTCAAGTTGCGCCACAAACTTCTCTTCTCCCCAATCCTATTCAATACTTCCTCATTAGTTATGTGATCTACCCATCTAATATTCAGCATTCTTCTGCAGCACCACATTTCGAAAGCTTCTATTCTCTTCTTGTCCAAACTATTTATCGTCCATGTTTCACTTCCATACATGGCTACACTCCATACAAATACTTTCAGGATTGACTTCCTGACACTTAAATCTATACTCGTTGTTAACAAATTTCTCTTCTTCAGAAACGCTTTCCTTGCCATTGCCAGTCTACATTTTATATCCTCTCAACTTCGACCATCATCAGTTATTTTGCTCCCCAAATAGCAAAACTCCTTTACTACTTTAAGTGTCTCATTTCCTAATCTAATTCCCTCAGCATCACCCGACTTAATTAGACTACATTCCATTATCCTTGTTTTGCTTTTGTTGATGTTCATCTTATATCCTCCTTTCAAGACACTGTCCATTCCATTCAACTGCTCTTCCAAGTGCTTTGCTGTCTCTGACAGAATTACAATGTCATCGGCGAACCTCAAAGTTTTTATTTCTTCTCCAAGAATTTTAATACCTACTCCGAATTTTTCTTTCATTTCCTTTACTTATTGCTCAATATACAGATTGAACAACATCGGGGAGAGGCTACAGCCCTGTCTTACTCCCTTCCCAACCACTGCCTCCCTTTCATGTCCCTCGAATCTTATAACTGCCATCTGGTTTCTGTACAAATTGTAAATAGCCTTTCGCTCCCTGTATTTTACCCCTGCCACCTTTAGAATTTGAAAGAGAGTATTCCAGTCAACATTGTCAAAAGCTTTCTCTAAGTCTACAAATGCTATAAATGTAGGTTTGCCTTTCCTTAATCTTTCTTCTAAGATAAGTCGTAAGGTTAGTATTGCCTCACGTGTTCCTGTGTCTCTATGGAATATAAACTGATCTTCCCCGAGGTCAGCTTCTACTAGTTTTTCCATTAGTCTGTGAAGAATTCGTGCTAGTATTTTGCAGCTGTGACTTATTAAACTGATAGTTCGGTAATTTTCACATCTGTCAACACCTGCTTTCTTTGGGATAGGAATTATTATATTCTTCTTGAAGTCTGAGGGTATTTCGCCTGTTTCATACATCTTGCTCACCAGATGGTAGAGTTTTGTCAGGACTGGCTCTCCCAAGGCCGTCAGTAGTTCCAATGGAATGTTGTCTACTCCGGGGGCCTTGTTTCGACTCAGGTCTTTCAGTGCACTGTCAAACTCTTCACACAGTATCATATCTCCCATTTCATCTTCATCTACATCCTCTTCCATTTCCATAATATTGTCCTCAAGTAGATCGCCCTTGTGTAGATCCTGTATATACTCCTTCCACCTTTCTACTTTCCCTTCTTTGCTTAGAACTGGGTTTCCATCTGAGCTCTTGATATTCATACAAGTCGTTCTCTTATCTCCAAAGGTCTCTTTAATTTTCCTGTAAGCAGTATCTATCTTACCCCTAGTGAGATAGGCCTCTACATCCTTACATTTGTCCACTAGCCATCCTTGCTTAGCCATTTTGCACTTCCTGTCGATCGCATTTTTGAGACGTTTGTATTCCTTCTTGCCTGCTTCATTTACTGCATTTTTATATTTTCTCCTTTCATCAATTAAATTCAATATTTCTTCTGTTACCCAAGGATTTCTACTAGCCCTCGTCTTTTTACCTACTTGATCCTCTGCTGCCTTCGCTACTTCATCCCTCAAAGCTACCCATTCTTCTTCTACTGTATTTCTTTCCCCCATTCCTGTCAGTTGTTCCCTTATGCTCTCCCTGAAACTCTGTACAATCTCTGGTTCTTTCAGTTTATCCAGGTCCCATCTCTTTAAATTCCCACCTTTTTGCAGTTTCTTCAGTTTTAATTTACAGGTCATAACCAATAGATTGTGGTCAGAGTCCACATCTGCCCCTGGAAATGTCTTACAATTTAAAACCTGGTGCCTAAATCTCTGTCTTACCATTAAATAATCTATCTGATACCTTTTAGTATCTCCAGGGTTCTTCCATGTATACAACCTTCTTTCATGGTTCTTAAACCAAGTGTTAGCTATGATTATGTTGTGCTCTGTGCAAAATTCTACCAAGCGCCTTCCTCTTTCATTTCTTAGCCCCAATCCATATTCACCTATGTTTCCTTTTCTCCCTTTTCCTACACTCGAATTCCAGTCACCCATGACTATTAAATTTTCGTCTCCCTTCACAATCTGAATAATTTCTTTTATTTCATCATACATTTCTTCAATTTCTTCGTCATCTGCAGAGCTAGTTGGCATATAAACTTGTAATAATGTAGTAGGTGTGGGCTTCGTATCTATCTTGGCCACAATAATGCGTTCATTATGCTGTTTGTAGTAGCTTACCCGCATTCCTATTTTCTTATTCATTATTAAACCTACTCCTGCATTAGCCCTATTTGATTTTGTGTTTATAAACCTATAGTCACCTGACCAGAAGTCTTGTTCCTCCTGCCACCGAACTTCACTAATTCCCACTATATCCAACTTTAACCTATCCATTTCCCTTTTTAAATTTTCTAACCTACCTGCCCGATTAAGGGATCTGACATTCCACGCTCCGATCCGTAGAACGCCAGTTTTCTTTCTCCTGATAACGACATCCTCTTGAGTAGTCCCCACCCGGAGATCCGAATGGGGGACTATTTTACCTCCGGAATATTTTACCCAAGAGGACGCCATCATCATTTAACCATACAGTAAGGCTGCATGCCCTCGGGAAAAATTACGGCCGTAGTTTCCCCTTGCTTTCAGCCATTCGCAGTACCAGCACAGCAAGGCCGTTTTGGTTATTGTTAGAAGGCCAGATCAGTCAATCATCCAGACTGTTGCCCTTGCAACTACTGAAAAGGCTGCTGCCCCTCCTAAGGAACCACACGTTTGTCTGGCCTCTCAACAGATACCCCTCCGTTGTGGTTGCACCTACGGTACTGCTATCTGTATCGCTGAGGCACGCAAGCCTCCCCACCAATGGCAAGGTCCATGGTTCATGGGGGGGGAGATTCACTATATAGTTCACTTAAGTACTGGTTTTGTTGGACCATGTGCTCAAAACATTACGTGACACTGGGAAAATTTGAGTTCTCATAATTTGTTAACTAATTAGTTGATCTTTAATTCCGCGTTGTGTCGTCTTCGACCAATACGCTGACAGAAAAGCTTTCCGAAATTCTTCTACCGAGTAGCATTGTCTCGCTATCGGTCTCATACGAGTTGCCAGTTTACCTTCCAAAAACTGCAAATAAATTCAAGTTTAAGTGTTATGGGCCAAGTCGGTGGACAAGCAATGCTAAATTGTTGTATCCAATCCAAGGGGTGAATCTGTGTTCTGTCATTTTTTAAATCCTTTAAATTTTCTCACTGATAGAAAATGTTTGTAATCAAAATTATCGTCTCAGTATGTCTGAACAGGTTCACGATTGTATGAGAATCTATTTGTCTGTGACTGTACGGTATCTAACTCACGTACTCTCTGTAAATTACCTAAATTATACTGGCTGTGTGAGTCTGACAAATGTTCGCAAAGTGGCGTCTGCTGTGATGTATTAAACGCTGAAACATTTTTCATCTCTGTTACCTCTTGCTGTAAAGTTGACAATTTTCTACGTAATGTATTATTAGACGAATCTATCTCACTGATCATCTGCTGTAAATTTTGGAATTCAGGTGTTTGATTAAACGAAATCGGCGAAGTGTCGTCTGATTTGCTGTTATTATTACTTTCTATAACGTCAATACGACTGGCCAATTCATCATATTTTTCAGTCAGTATTTTTACTTGATCATCGTTTTTAGTGTCAGAAGCATTAATCTGTTTTTGTAATTTACATGTGGTTTCATTCAATTTTTTAACGTCGGCTTTGATGACATCGGAATCCTGTGTTAGTTCTAATTGTTCGAGTCTGTCGGTCACTGTTTGAAAATCTACTGTGTGTGTATCTGTTTTTGATTTAAAATCGGAAATTTCATCACGCAATTCGGTGTTCAGTTGTTTGATGGTATTAATTTTGTCCGATACTGTAGCAATATTGTCGTCTACGTATGTTTTTGCTTTGGCAAACAATTTACGTTTATCTTTCTGTCTCTGTGCGGTAATTGTTTCCATAACTTGTCGCTTTACTTGATTCTGTTCCTGTACAAATTTACGGAAACGCATTTCACTGTTTCGTAGGTTGTGATTAAAGCGTACTTCAATTTGACTGTTTCGTTGGTCGAACTTCGCATCCACTCTCGCATCGAGCGTGCGTGAAAGTTCTGCTGACATTAAACTCCTCGCGTAACTGTGTTGCGCCTTCAGAGCATTGTTTACCGACTGCACTAATTTCGTCTCTAAGTGATTCTGTTGCAGCTGCTTGCGTATTCCTTAATTCTTCAGCAACAGATCTGATTTCTTCACTACTTTTCCTAGCACAAGCCTCAATTTCCTCACGTAATTGTTCTCCAGTATCATGACATTGCGCGGCAACGGCTGTAATCCGTTCACTAAACTGTCTGGAATTGTTGTCTAATTTTTCATTAAGGTGTTCTTGTTTTTCATTAAGTTGTTTGTTCTGTTACTAAGTTGTTTGTTCTGTTCACTAAGTTGTTTGAAATTTTTATTAAGGTTGTCTTGTTTTTCATTAAGTCGTTTGTAATTGTTGTCTAGTTTTTCATTAATTTCATTAAGTTGTTTGAAATTGTTGTCTTGCCTTTCATTCTGTTGTATTGAATTTTCATTAAGTTGTTGTTTGAAATTTTCACTAAGTTGTACCAATAATGCCATAACTTGATCCATGCCAATATTAGCTACTGTATTCTCTGTGCTGTGTGATGGTGTATGTGCCTTTGTCACGTTTTCTGTAACCATTTGGTCATTCTGAAATTGTTGAAAATGTTTGCTCATCGGATGTGCACTGTTAGTCACTAAATCGGAATCAAATAAATCTGTCGAACTTTGAGTACATTGTTCATTTTCGTTAGAAATAATTATCTGTTCAATAAGTAAATTTTTCAAACCGGGTGTGTCAAGCTGGGCAGCGTTCATTGTAACAGAACGTGCCACGTCATCAATTGTCGTTAAATTAACAGTGAGTACAGTTGAATTTCTTTGTTCATCATTAGGATCAAAATCAATATTAGTGGTCGGCACGCACTGATTGTCTGTATATGGAGGATTGTCATTAAGACACTGAGTGTCGCAAGTATTATCGGTCAAATTATTCGAGTGGGCCATTTCACTCATTATACATCGCGATGCACTGTTAACAGTTTTTCGCGGCGTTTTTCACAAATCAAAATGGAGCACAAACGAAACAAGGACAATGCAAAATGCAACAAACACAAATACAAGATAGAGCAACAAATTGCCGATGATCTGTGAAAGAAAGAGTGACAAATTAGTAAATGCGCTGCGCCAGATGCAAACTACGTTTAAGTAAATAAGAGCAGATATATGACTACTTCTCAGAAGATTCACAATGAAATACGATCCTGGTCGGATGTCGCCAAGTGTAACCTCCCCACAGAAATATTTAAAAAAATAAAATGAGCCATGCGTCAGGAACCAAGCGTAACCTCCCACAGGAATAATAATTAAATGAATTTTTAAAGTATTGTAACCTCTGGACAAAATTAATTTTACTGTAACCTCTGATCAAAATTAGCTCCCATTTATAATCTGTGTGCAGAAATGCATTCACATTTAATGTTCCCACGAAATTCTTTTCTCATTTAATGTTAAGTTCGAAACAGAAAAATTCCTATACACCAAAATAATAAAAAATTAGTAATCTGGTAAATTTTATGAGGACAGCAGCGCTGCCCTTCGGCACTGTATTCTGAATAAAAAAGGAAAAATTCTCACCTCAATAAAAACTACGAATATATCTGCTCTTATGTAGAAATTTTTCGACACAGCTTCGTGCAATGCTGGCGTATATACATATATATATATATTTTTTATTCTTGGAAGCAATGCATAGGAAAAATTCTTTAAATTGAAATGAATGCTTTTTCTTCAAAAGAGTGGAAAAATTCTTTAAATTGAAATGATTACTTTTCTTTAAAAGAGTTACTTTATAAAAAAATTATTATTGGGGCATTTTTTCTGAACAAATTAAATTACAATAAACATACATTATTAAATATGCGCAGGGCTGCTTCTTTACCTTCTATAACAATACTCATCCTCCAGAGTCCTGACCAGAGTCGCGACAAGAGCACACAGCCGACGCATGCCGACTCCCTACTACCGTATCCTACTGACTACTACCGCAGACTCGCGCAGACTAGCGCAGACTCGCAACAAGCAACAACTAACAATAAACTACTCTCTGGTCAGAGATTCTGTCATGCCTCGCCCATCGCCGGCGAAGCATACTCCTTACAATGTGTGGGTTGGTTTAGCGATGAAGCCCACTTTCATTTGGATGGATTCGCCAATAAGCAAAGTGGCGCATCTAAGGCACCGACAGCTGGCCGGTGTGGCCGAGCGATTCTAGGCGCTTCAATCCGAACCGCGCGACCGCTACGGTCGCCGGTTGGAACACTGTCTCGGGCATGCATGTGTGTGATGTCCTTACGTTAGTTAGGTTTAAGTAGTTCTGAGTTCTAGGGGACTGATGACCTCAGATTTTAAGTCCCATAGCGCTCAGAGCCATTTGAACCATTTAGGGCACTGGGAAACTACATTTCGTGGTCGAGAAGTCTCTTCACCCTCATTGGGTGACTGTGGGGTGTGCAGTGTCCAGTCACGGAATAATCGTTGCGATACTCCTTGATAGAACAGTGACTACTGAACTGTATGGAGCTCGACCCAATCGTCGCAGGAGAGTGTCTGATGACCTGGAGGAGCACTTTGGGGAACTCGTTCTGCCACTGGGGTACCCAGAGGCCACTACCACAGCCGGCCTGAGTGGCCGAGCGGTTCTAGGAGCTACAGTCTGGAACCGCGTGACCGCTACGGTCGCAGGCTCGAATCCTGCCTCCGGCATGGATGTGTGTGACGTCCTTAGGTTAGAGGTTTAAGTAGTTCTAAGGTCTAGGGGACCGCAGATGTCAAGTCCCATAGTGCTCAGAGCCATTTGAACCAACCAATTAAGCCTAACACAGGTTGCCCTTCGGCAAGAAGTAATAAAAACCGCCGACTCCATATCAACTGGTTTTTATCCACCAAGCTTGAGATAACAGAAATAGCAGAATACAGATATTTCTTTCTTATGAAAAACAGAGGTAGATATCTTTGAGTAATATGTGGTAGTAGTGACATTAGATAATTGTACAAATGCTTCAGCATTTTAACTGAAGACAAAGTTTAAAAAAAAGTTTCTCCACACACAAAGTAAAATTATTCTTAACACTTTCCAGACTCTTCTAGATGACTTAAAAATGCTTTTTAAGTTCTAATACTATCGGTAAGCACGTGTCACTAAAGAACAACAATACAGAGGTGCCCTCCCCGCGAAACAACTAAAAAGGTATCCACGCTCCCCCAGTAGGTAAGTACATGCACTCAGAATCCCAGGATCGTCAGACGTTTTCCTGGGACTTCTTCTAGAAGAAAATTCCATTTTGCCGATACACTAGTCTGATTGCTGGAACTACGTATTCCTACCGAAATGAACTTTTCATGCTCGTGACACCCTACCTGCTGGGGGTGGATCCAAGGAGATACTGCCTAAAATATTGCCATAGTACTGACAGTATCTCGAAGTGTGCGTAGTAAACATAAATAATCATGCAGTAACGGTCAAATAAAATGAACGCCCTTGTCTCCTACATGAAAGAAATGGGACTTCTTAGGCTTTTTATCCAGTTCACTACGTTGGACGACGTATGTGGGAAGTAGGTCTCAGCCGGGAACAGAAGTGACTTCTGTGCAATGGCATGGGAAGCCATACGTAGAAGACAGACTAGCATTTCCCGAATCAACTGCCACACATTTGCAGATGATCCACACTCCAGTCGATGTTCATCTCCAACACGTGTGCAACAGTGGGGGAATAGCGGGGAATCTGTAATGTTAAAGACGAAGTAGTATTTTCCATTACATCGTTTGTGTTGAAGAAGATTTAGTGTACAGGAAGCCAGACCACAGGCCATGATACTGTAGGATATCGGCCCTCCAGCACATTACGGGCCTGGTTATCTATCATTAGGTGATAAACATCATGTGCCGTAGGGATACTGGTACAACGCAAGTTTGCTAGGACATAACTCATTCGATGAAGAAGGTCTTGATGTGCGAGAGGAAGGCAGAAATATGTGTTACTGTAACGGGTGGCTTTTGGGTACGAGGGGCCACGTCATCGACCAGCATTCATGATAATCCGTTCCGGTAGAGGGTGTACATCTACAAGATTACTCCAAGATTCATATTTAAGTTCCTGGGAGAAGGTTCAAGGAACCACTTTCGAGCTACTTCTCTACCGTTTCACTCTAGTGCAGCGCGCTGGAAAGATGAACAGTCAAATATTGCCAAGTAATTGCCTTGTTTTAATGATTGATACCCCAGTTCGCGTGTCATATTCGTGACATCCTCTCTTCTATTTCGCGATCGTACAAAAGGAGCTGTCCTTCTTTTAACTTCTCCGATGTTCGTCGTCAATCGTATCTGATCCCACACCGCATAGCAACACTCCAGAAGAAGGCGGGCAAGCGAAGTGTACGCAATCTCTTTAATAGACCGGTCAATAAATTGCAGTCTTTGGTTTACTTTCCTCCTACCATTATCTACGTGAGAGTTCCAATGTAAATTATTTGTGATTGCAGTATCTAAGTATATTGTTGAATTTACAGCCTTTGGATTTACATTTATTTTTTTTTGTCCTGTAACCGAAATTTTACAGATTTCTCTCAGTATTGACGCCGATGCCTTCACACTTTTCATTATTTGGAGTCAGTTGTCACTTTTTCCACCATATACATACATTGTCTAAATCTTTTTGGAATTTGTTTTCATCATCTGATAAGTTTATTAGACGGAAAAGTGACAGATTCATCTGAAGACAATCTAAGAGTGCTCCTCAGATTGTCCCCTAAATAATTTTTGTAGATCGGGAGAAGCAGACAGCGTGTAACGTTTCCTTGGGGAACGCAGATTCTACTTTTGTTTTACTCGATGACTTTCTGTCACTTACTACGAACGGTGACCTATCTGGCAGGAGATCATAAATCCAATCACACAACTGAGACGATACTCCAGTGTTACACAATTTTATTGGAAGTCACTTGTGAGGAACGGTATCAAAAATCGTTCTGAAAATCTAATAACATAAAATCAGTTTAACATCTCCTCTTGATAACAGTCGTGAGAATAAAAGGCTACTTGTGATTCACAAGAACGATATTTTCTGCGTCCATGGTGGCTGACAGCAGATAAACCGTTTTCTACGAGGTAGATGATAATGTTAGAACACAGTATATGTTCCGAAATCCTACTGAAAATCAGTATCAGCAGCATTGGTGTGGAATTCAGTGGATTAATCATGTTTCCTTTCTTGGGTATTTGTGTCAATTGTGCTACTTTCCAGTTTTAAGGTACTGATGTTTCGACGAGTAATAGGTTCTATGTGATGGATTTGTGCAGAGCTATTGTATCAACATACTCTGGAAGGAAACACACTGGTGTACAATGTGGACCAGACGCCTTGCCATTGTTAAGTGAATTAAGCTGTTTCTCCATAGCGAGAATATCTGTTTCTAACGAGAGACCCCACGAGTGAAAGGGCGGTAAAGGCCCATAATGTTTACGGTACACGACGACCCACATATTGTCTACCACTAGATACAATATTGGCTCTTAATGGCAACAGGGGGCGGGAATGGGCGTATCCAATGGTGAGGACAGCATGAGACAATGGAGCGTAGTTGAACTACTCAGTCGACGAGTAACTCACACTGGTGCTACAGTGCTAATGTCGCCTATACAAAGCAGAACAATCGTAACGATAAACAAAGCAAAATTTCATTGTATCCACTACAAGGGGTTCAGAATTTGACATTTCGTCAGAAAGAAACCAACGGAGCTTCGCAGAGTGAGAAAGATGATGTGTTGGCAAATGTGCCAACACCTTGTAGGTAGAGGAGGCCGAAATGCACGCTATCTATCGCAGACGGGCGTGAATTCTGGAACAGGATAAGTAGTGAATGCTAATAAGAAAAGTATGCAGCTCCTCGAATACTTAACTTTATTCCATCCTTGTGTTACATCGCTCTTGATAATACAAATAAGACTATCTTCAGATACGGTTAATGGCGCCTTGCTAGGTCGTAGTCATGGACTTAGCTGAAGGCTATTCTAACTGTCTCTCAGCAAATGAGAGAAGGGCTTCGTCCGTGTAGTCTCTAGCAACGTCGTCGTACAACTGGGGCGAGTGCTAGTCCGTATCTCGAGACCTGCCTTGTGGTGGCGCTCGGTCTGCGATCACACAGTGGCGACAAGCGGGTCCGACATGTACTAAATGGACCGCGGCCGATTTAAGCTACCACCTAGCAAGTGTGGTGTCTGGCGGTGACACCACAAAATAAATGGGACATGATATTAGCGTTTCTGCAAAGATGAGTCAATGGAAAGTGTGGTATCGTGTACGCTCGATTGTACGGACAACGTACATGAGGAGTACCATGAATACGATAAGTGCTTAACAAATGAAACTCACATTGAAACAGAGGTAGAGCTATGTAGTTCATCACGTTTGTCGGACAGGGAACCACAAATCTCTTCTCCAGTGAAACGTAGCAGAGGACAATCGTTGTCCTAGGCGTTAATGGTTGAGCGTTACTAGGATGCTCGATACAATATACGGGATGTGTATGATAGTGACCTTCTATGATTTGCACGCGACGTAGATTACAGTGATGTCAAGGGAAGCAGTGCATGGTTGCATAACTTCGAACAGTGCTAAAGAATTGCAAGACGTAAGATAACGAAATTTCAAAGTTGACGATGCACAGAAAACTGCAGAATCGGCCCGCTTATAACCAAGATAAACAAATTATCCCATCGGTCATTAAGGAATTTGTTTTCAACTTTGACCAGTCGGGATTTGAAGACGATATGCATACGAAAGGAATCCTGGAAATTAGGAATATCAAGCGAGTTTTATCAATATCAAGTAATATCAGTGCCTTAATTCTTTCGTATACAATTATGCCGACTTTTAATGTGGATGGTAAATTGATTGTAAAGTGAATTATTGAGCTGCGAGAAGTTGAAGGTGGTTTGCAGCCTATGATTTTCGTAGCAAGCTTGACTTTGCAAGGGTGGTAGAGAATATTTGCGTCACAGCAACCAAGAGTGGGGGAATGAGAGTAAGAAGACTACAACTATGGTATTAACACTTCTTTTGGCCAGTAGGTGGTCAGAATAGATTTCTTTAGCTTCATTCCTCGTCCGCGTATGAGCAAACTGTGCCTCCAGAAACGTGACACAGCAGTTCACACCACCTGGATTACTGGACAAATTCAGAGTCTGGTTGTTTACTTTTCCGTGCCTATAAAAGATGTTATAGCACTATCTGCAGCTGTGCATTAAAGGATGGTCAGTTTCACGATAAGCTCCATGACAGAGTGTTTCACATTTGGTTGTATGTCATTATTTTCTATCAGTTCTCATCATCCCGTAACACCAATACGATGTTATATGCTGTCGTTAAGAGTGGATATCTAGTTCAACGTCATGCACGGTTCGCAACTCCCAAGGAGTTCGCCTTCAATCTTGATGATATGAATCTTTGTGATCACTGTGGTGCGCCATTTTTCACTCGGTGTCCATAGAGTAAATTAATGATTTTCTTCGGACATTCTTTGAATGTCGACGACATCCATTTTGTGAAGTGTAATACATACATCTCAAGAAGGTTGATCTCTACACCCCCCAGATGCTTATTTTCTGCCGCCATCCTGATGCACATGGTGAGTCACTGGCAGCTAATGCTCTGCCTGTCATAAGTGTTACCAAAACACGACCTTCGATTCAAGTACTTCCTTGTAAGTTTTTCATTGTGGTAGTTAGTCTTGATTCGAATTCTAGAATGTTTACTTTGTCTTTTTTGTATGCAAAACTGTGTTTAGTAACTCTGCTTTAGTGTGACTGTCATTCGTAACATGACGATTCTTATCGTGCAGTGAAGGTGTTGATGTTGTCTTTCTATTGGTGTACATTACGTATGACCGATTTCTCTGTGAGTTTTATGACAGATTTCGAGTCAAATTTTCGTGAAGAAATTGTGAAAGATACCTTGCAAAATGTCGATCCTTTATCAATTTTGAGAGTTTTGTGTTCATTGAAATTTTTCATGCACTTTACCTTATTACTGCAACAGTGTTCTGATCCGTTTTGTGTACCGTGGAGGGTCAGTACCCTCTTTAATTCGTTCATTTGATACATATCTCTCATTGCATAGACACTATATTTTTGAATGTAAACCACACGTTCTCTGTGGTTACATAGTCATGTTGGATGCTGAGGAGATTTCCTTTTAAGAAGGCATCAGTCGCATTTTTTAAGTTTTATTTATTTTTTTGGTTTTAAATAGAGGTATTCTGCTTTTATATTTTGTAGGTTTGAATGTTCCGGTATTTCGTGTAGCTACAACAACCTTGTGGCCGCTGATCACTATATCCGTCATGATGCACCCTACTTACTAATGATTACTTTTTGCAAAGAAGTTAAGGATGTTTTCGCTACCACTTACAACTCTAATGGGCTCCTAGACTAACTGATCAAAATAATTTCTAAGAAAACATGAAGAAGGATTTTGGACGAAGTTTCATGCCTACCACAGACTTTAAACATGTATTTTGGCCAACATAGTGAGGGCAGACTGAAGTCACCACCAAACATAATTCGATGAGTGCGGTACGTACACTCCTGGAAATGGAAAAAAGAACACATTGACACCGGTGTGTCAGACCCACCATACTTGCTCCGGACACTGCGAGAGGGCTGTACAAGCAATGATCACACGCACGGCACAGCGGACACACCAGGAACCGCGGTGTTGGCCGTCGATGGCGCTAGCTGCGCAGCATTTGTGCACCGCCGCCGTCAGTGTCAGCCAGTTTGCCGTGGCATACGGAGCTCCATCGCAGTCTTTAACACTGGTAGCATGCCGCGACAGCGTGGACGTGAACCGTATGTGCAGTTGACGGACTTTGAGCGAGGGCGTATAGTGGGCATGCGGGAGGCCTGGTGGACGTACCGCCGAATTGCTCAATAAGTGGGGCGTGAGGTCTCCACAGTACATCGATGTTGTCGCCAGTGGTCGGCGGAAGGTGCACGTGCCCGTCGACCTGGGACCGGACCGCAGCGACGCACGGATGCACGCCAAGACCGTAGGATCCTACGCAGTGCCGTAGGGGACCGCACCGCCACTTCCCAGCAAATTAGGGACACTGTTGCTCCTGGGGTATCGGCGAGGACCATTCGCAACCGTCTCCATGAAGCTGGGCTACGGTCCCGCACACCGTTAGGCCCTCTTCCGCTCACGCCCCAACATCGTGCAGCCCGCCTCCAGTGGTGTCGCGACAGGCGTGAATGGAGGGACGAATGGAGACGTGTCGTCTTCAGCGATGAGAGTCGCTTCTGCCTTGGTGCCAATGATGGTCGTATGCGTGTTTGGCGCCGTGCAGGTGAGCGCCACAATCAGGACTGCATACGACCGAGGCACACAGGGCCAACACCCGGCATCATGGTGTGGGGAGCGATCTCCTACACTGGCCGTACACCACTGGTGATCGTCGAGGGGACACTGAATTGTGCACGGTACATCCAAACCGTCATCGAACCCATCGTTCTACCATTCCTAGACCGGCAAGGGAACTTGCTGTTCCAACAGGACAATGCACGTCCGCATGTATCCCGTGCCACCCAACGTGCTCTAGAAGGTGTAAGTCAACTACCATGGCCAGCAAGATCTCCGGATCTGTCCCCCATCGAGCATGTTTGGGACTGGATGAAGCGTCGTCTCACGCGGTCTGCACGTCCAGCACGAACGCTGGTCCAACTGAGGTGCCAGGTGGAAATGGCATGGCAAGCCGTTCCACAGGACTACATCCAGCATCTCTACGATCGTTTCCATGGGAGAATAGCAGCATGCATTGCTGCGAAAGGTGGATATACACTGTAGTAGTGCCGACATTGTGCATGCTCTGTTGCCTGTGTCTATGTGCCTGTGGTTCTGTCAGTGTGATCATGTGATGTATCTGACCCCAGGAATGTGTCAATAAAGTTTCCCCTTCCTGGGACAATGAATTCACGGTGTTCTTATTTCAATTTCCAGGAGTGTATTTGAAATGAATTTTTTTTTTTTTTTAAATTTGAGCCACTGTATCATCTTATCTGGGTCGATAAAAGGAATCAGTTATTAATTAATTCAGATTATCAAGTATAGCTCCTTACCATACTAACTACTTCAATTTCACTACAAGATAAAGGACTTCTGATAGCAATAGAAACAGCTCCGTCAATTGTGTTTCATCAATCCTTCCAAAAAACGGTTAGCTCCGTTTTAAATATTTCGGCTGAAAGTATCTCCAGCTTTAGCCAGAATTCGGTACCTGTTACGATTTGATCTCCAGTGCTTTCTATTAGAGCTTGAGCTCTCGTTCTTTACCAACACAGCTACGACAATTTACAACTACTCTACCGATTGTTGCTAGGTCTGTCTTCCTGTGTTTGTCCTTCACCCATTTAGATGGACGCTCTTACTGGGGTTTCCCGAGACCCTATAACTTAAAGAAAAGGCTTATTCCTCTCCACATAGGCCCCACTACACATGTAGCCGCTTAAGGTGCGCAGTAAACATGTGACCTGCAAAATGGAAACCGGAACCCACAATCCTATGGCGCACGTCGAGGAATCTACAGCCCACAAGGTCGCAGAATCATCTGAGCCACTGATTCAAACGCTCCACTTAGCTCTGTACCAAAGATTACAGTCGGTTCTGTCGACGATGCTGCAGACGGTGAGCTCCACCTCGCCAGCAAGACTAACAGCCTTTATTACTTAGGCTAGCTACCGGAAATCCGAGAGAGTCCCCTCCATTTCCAAGCGACTCCCATCCGTCGTTCCAACATGTCATCGCCCTTAGTTGACTGCACCCTGTGCTCTTCATGGTACTCAGAAGGAAACTTTGCGCATCTGGAATGACTCCACTCACCATGCACGCAGAGAACATTTTGGATTCCTTCCACTCCGACACATACATATCCCTAAGCGGCTGCATTACATGCCTCTCGGCCGCATATCCAATCTGTACAATTCCGAGGGATTTTCCCTACTTACTTCATATGGATCACGGATTTTCACCCAGTAAATGAGACTATCTGAACCTACATAATATAACTTCATGTCAGTGAAGTTTGGTTTTCCAAATTCATAGTGGAATCGGAACATGTGGTGTCCGGAGATGTTCAGAATACAAGCATCTGTTCATTTAGTAAACAAATTAGTCAGGTCCCAGCTCTCGGCTGAGAAGCAAGCTACGTGTTTATCTTTTCCTGTGGTTTTCTCTCGGTATATTTCTTAAGTTCCCTACGTGTTTTTCAGATTAAGATGTTTAATCTCGCGTTTTTATACGTGAAAATTAATTCAGTCTGGAGTACAGTAGTTGCCCATTTGTTCTGTTTCGAAGACAGGCGTCGGTCCGTTCAGTAAGCTAGCCTGCGAGGCTGCAGCTCCTGATTGATACATACTATATAGCGGCAAGTATTCTTTGTTGCATATTTTTTGAATATCCTTCTTGTTTACCTTTTTAAGAGGTGCAGGGTAGCATTTTGAAAGAGTAAGTTCGGGCACTCCTTAATGCAGTTTTCATTTCCCTGAAAAGCCAGATACACAGGTCACTGAGTCATCAGTGTCCACTGGTAACACATCTGGAGGATAGAAAGTGGCATATGCAGAATTCTGTCTTCTTTTAAGATTTACTTCTTTCGTTGGTCTTGCTGTGATCGTAGTTTTGTAGTTCGAGAGCAGCTGAAAGCACATTTGACTACGGTCAGTCATCTTCGTGCTGCTGTCTTGGGGCAGAACTGTTGTGGAGATTCTGGCGCTTGGCATGGACATCTGAGATGTCACTTCGTAGGCTTTCGCGGCTTGATACATCTTGAAGGTCTATTCGGGTTTATTACCGGATCCTAAAATCAACTCGATTCGATGTTTCGGCTGTCCATCAGGTCGCCATCTTCAGAAGAATGCTGCTTCTGCTGATGAGTCCCACTGAGAACTGAAGTCAGGCTGCAAATCACGTCTTATACAGGCCACCGAACAATACACGGCGCATGCGCCGCCCGACACGGTTACTGGCCTCCAAGACTGGGATGTGGTGCCTCCCTTAGTACAACACTGGCGGCAACGATATATCGCTCTCAGGGCCGCACCGTAGAACGTCCTGTTTTGATGCGGGATAGTACAGCATTCCACGTTCGGCGAAGAGGAAACGCATTGTCTCTGTTAATTACACTACTGACCACTAAAATTGCGACATCAAGAAGAAATGCATATGATAAACGGGTATTCATTCGACAAATATATTATACTATAACTGACATGTGATTAAATTTTCACGCAGTTTGGGTGCACAGATCCCGAGAAATCAGTATCCAGAACAACCACTTCTGGTCGTAATAACGGTCTTGTATTGCCTGGGCAATGAGTCATTGAGTCAAACAGAGCTTGGATGGCGTGTACAGGTACAGCTGCCCATGCAGCTTCAACACGATACCACAGTTCATCAAGAGTAGTGACATGCCAGTTGCTCGGCCACCATTGACCAGACATTTTCAATTGGTGAGAGATCTGGGGAATGTGCTGACCAGGGCAGCAGTCGAACATTTTCTGTATCCATAAAGACCCGTACAGGACCTGCAACATGTGGTCGCGCATTATCCTGCTGAAATGTAGGATTTCGCAGGGATCGAATGAACGGTAGAGCCACGGGTCGTAACACATCTTAAATGTAACATTCACTGTTCAAAGTGCCATTAATGCGAACAAGAGGTGGCCGAGATGTGCAACCAATGGCACCCCATACTATCACACTGGGTGATACGCCAGTATGGCGATGACGAGCACACGCTTCTAATGTGCGTTCACTACGATGTCGCCAAACACGGATGCGACCATCATGATGCTGTAAACAGAACCTGGATTCATCCTAAAAATGACGTTTTGCCATTCGTGCACCCATGTTCGTCGTTGAGTACACCATCGCATTCGCTCCTGTCTGTGATTTAGCATCGAGGGTAACCGCAGCCATGGTCTCCGAGCTGACAGTCCACACTCTAGCAAACGTCGTCGAACTGTTCGTGCAGATGGTGCAGATGGTTGTTGTCTTGCAAACGTCCCCATCTGTTGATTAAGGGATCGAGACGTGGCTGCACGATCCGTTACAGCATTGCGGATAAGTTGCCTGTCATCTCGACTGCTAGTGATACAGGCCGTTGGGATCCAGCACGGCGTTCCGTATTACCCTCCTGAACCCACCGATTCCATATTCTGCTAACAATGATTGTATCTCGACCAACGCGAGCAGCAATGTCGCGATACGATAAACCGCAGTCGCGATAGGCTACAATCCGACCTATATCAAAGTCGGAAACGTGATGGTATCCATTTCTCCTCCTTACACGAGGCATCACAACGACGTTTCACCAGGCAACGCCGCTCAACTGCTGTTTGTGTATGAGAAATCGGTTGGAAACTTTTCTCATATCAGCACGCTGTAGGTGTCGCCACCGGCGCCAACCTTGTGTGAATGCTATGAAAAGCAAATCATTTGCATATCACAGCGTCTTCTTCCTGTCTGTTATTTTTCGCGTCTGTAGCACGTCATGTTCGTAATGTAGCAATTTTAATGGCCAGTAGTGTAAATTATCCTCCAACCTAATTTCAGTTGCATCTTTACAGACACTGTTGCATAAGCCTGAAGTGTTGGCAACTATCACAGTTTTGTCAAATTTCATACCGTGTCCTTCATTTAATCAGTCTCCTGCTAATTCCGATTTTTCCGGCTGTTTCTGCCTCGTATGACGGCGATGTTCCACACAGTTCTCATTAACTGTGCGAATCGAACGACCGATGTAAGCCTTCCCACAATGACACGGAATTTTGTATGCACGGGTTTCCTAAACTCCAAATCATCTTTACAGAGCCGAGTACTGTCTTGATCTTAAAAGGTGGTGTAACACACTCTTAATGTTAAAATTCCTTAAAATTCTTTTAATCTTAAACGAGATGCCTCCAGCATAAGGAAGAAAGGCCATCAATCTATATCCTCTTCATGCACCTCCTTTAAAACATCTTAGACGTCGCTTGTTTCGGCTATAGGCTCTGCTGCCTTGGAACCTCCTAGTGTACACAACGCGGTGGAGCAGCCCTTACTGGAGGGTGAGTGGCGGGACGTAACGCGTTCGCTCAAAGGGACGAACCATCTGTCCTTGCCTATTCACCCTATGAACGAACAGGTGGCCGCTCCTTCAGCAGGGTCCGAGCAGGCACTTGGGGGGGGGGGGGGGGGGGGCAAGAGGTTTACTAGCTATGGGGACTCCAATGTTAGGTGCATTATGGAGCCGCTTAGGCAGACAGCATTCTGGACTGGAAAGAAAGCCAATTTCCACTTAGTACCTCTGCCGAGGGTCTTCATCCTAGATGTGAAGATGGCCTTGCCTGTGGCTATCGAGCGTGCAGCGTGCAATTGTCTACAAGTAGTGGCTCACTTTGACACAAACGACGCCTGTCGTATGGGATCCTAAGCCATCCTCAGTTAAAACCGACGGCTCTACGGAATTGGCCTCATAGGAAGTTTGGCGGAAGTCGTCTAGGCCGCTGGCTACTCTCATGGGTTGCAAGCAGAGTTCGTAATTTACAGCATTGTTCAGAAAGTTGATCTGGGTCATTTGGCTTGTGGCCAAGTGGAGGGCCTCAAGTGAAGGATTCGTCGACTGTATGACGGCCTTGGATGCAAATTTCTAGACCTGCGTCATCGTCTGTCGATTTGTAGGACTCCCCTTGACAGATCAGGGTTGCACTACACAAAGGAAGTAGGTACTCGGGTAGCAGAGTACTTGTGGAGTGCACACGAGGGATTTTCAGGCTACGTGGTAATTTGAGATTCTATGATGAACACTCGCCAGCCGATGTACGAAAAGGGAAGCCAAATAGAGTTAGGAGTAAAAACCCTTCAGTTGTCAAAATTTTATCAGCAGAGTGTCGAAGTATTCGTAATAAGGTTCCCGAATTTACTACCGTCCATGAAAGGTTTCACAGTCAAATTATTCTAAACACTAAGTGAGAAGCTCTGAGAAATTTAGAACGTTACGGAAAGTAAATGGGAAAGAGAGATTAGAGGCCACAGGAGGAAGGGGGGTGGGGGGTGGGGGTGAAGGAGTGTTCATTCAGTTGATAAAAATATTGTCTCTATTGAGGTCGAGTGTGACAATGAAGTTATCTGATCGTGTATTTCAGAAGTTCCACCGTTAGTAGCGATTAAACAGCCAGATCACGCAATGCTTTTTTGGAGGGGACTTTAACTCACCGAGCAGACTGGGATGTCTACGGATTCATTGCAGAGGATACAGACAGACACACGCGTAAAATATTTCTGAACACATTTTCTGGTAACTGCCTTGAGCAACTACCTCGGAAGACCAAACACAATGGGAATTTTTTTATTTTTTATTTTTATTTTCTTTATTTTTTATTTTTTAGCTTTATGGGACTCGACTTCTGAGGTCATTAGTCCCCTAGAACTTAGAACTACCTAAACCTAACTAACCTAAGGACATCACACACTGCTCGAGGCAGGATTCGAACCTGCGAACGTAGCGGTCTCGGGGTTCCAGACTGCAGCGCCTAGAACCGTACGGCCACTTCGGCCGGCGTAGTGGGAATTTCTTTGTCCTTTTAGCTACAAATAAGCCGGACCTTATCGATAAAGTATGTGTAGAAACGGGGTTGGTGGTCATGATGTCATTAAAGCAAATGAGATTACGAAAGTTAATAAATTAGATAAGCAGGCTCGGGGTATCTTTCTGCTAGAAACGGCAGACGAGCAGTTGTTAGCATCTCAGTTAGACAGTTATTTGGCATCACTTAGCGCCAGTAAGATGGACACCGAGGAATTTTGAGCGAATTTTAAGCAAACCGTGAATCGTAGTCCGGAGAATTATGTGCCTGTTAAGTGGATTCAGGAAGCAAAAGATCCACAATGTTTTAACAATCAGTATCAGAAAATGTCGAGGGAACAGAGGCTGTTGCACTCTCAGTACAAAAGAGAACGCCAAAAGGCGAAAATCAGAGCTTGGTAGAGAGTCGTGAGTCTGTCAGAAAATCTATGCATGAAGCAAACAACAACTACCACACTCATACCTTAGAAAGGGTCTGACAGAGAACTCGAGAAAATTCAGGTCCTATTTATAATTGCTAAGTGTGGTTCTAAGACTCCCATCCAGTCACTTGTTTAACAGTCTGGTGGGGCAGTTGAACATAGCAAAACTAAAGACGAAGATTTAAATTTGACTTCCAAGAACTTATTCGCGCAGGAGAAACACGCCAACAATTGACCACCTAACAGATTCCCGTACGGACGACATAGTAATAAGAATTCCTGGGTTAGAGAAACAACCCGAAGAGTCCTGATGAAATCCCAAATCGGTTTTTCGAAGATATCACTACGGCATTGGCCCCTCACGTGCCGTACCTTGTATTTATCGCGAATCTGTCACCCACCACCAAGTCTCAAGCGGCTGGACCATGCGCAGGTGATCCCTGTATATGAAAAGGTTAAAAGAACTGACGCACAACATTACAGACCAGTATTTCTAACATTGGCTTGCTGTAGACTCGTTGAACATATTCTCAGTTCCAATATAATAAATTTCCTTGAGACGGAGAAGCTTTCGTAGACGAATCAGGATTGTTTTAGAAAGCATCACTGGTGTGTAACTAAGTTTGCCTTTTCTGTGAACTATGGATATACTGCGAACTATGGATGAAGGACAACAAGCAGATTCCATAATTTCTAAATTTCCAAAAATCGTTTGACACGGTGCACTACTGCAGGCTGTTCGGGAACGTACGAGCATTTGGGACAGATCCACAGGTATGCGAGTGTCTCGACGACTTCTCAAGTTATAGAAGCCAATATGCTGTCCTCGACAGCCAGTGTTCATCACAAACAAAGATATCTTCGTGAGCGCTACAAGGAATGTTGAGCGACTGTAGCCACACGGCACAGAAGCTCTAGAACAATACATGGAACACATGAACAGCATAAATCCGAACTTTCGGTTCGCTGTCGAGATGTAGAAGGAGGGAAGATTGCGACTCTTATACGTTTTAGTACAACGACAGGTGGACAGGCGTCTCGTCCACTCTGTGTATCGTAAGCCGGCGTATACAGATCTATACCATAATGCACAGAGTTTCCATCATCCTGTTCAGAAGAGAGCCGTTTTGAACACGTTGATATATGGAGCAAAACCTGTTTCTGACGAGGACCACTTGAAGTCCGAACCGCACGACCACCGCGGCCGGCCGAATGGTTGTGGTGCACGCGATATAAAGGCAGCTTTCTACAAGAAAAGGAAATGTGAAAATACTGCACACTCACAGGATGAAACACCGATTGCGGTACTTCCTTTTTGTGACACTATATCCAGCAAAATAGAAAGAATCCTGGGTATACGGGGTGTAAGACCAATTTTTCGTCCTCCTAAGAAAATTAAGGAGGTTATGAGCCCTGTTAAGGATAGTCTCGGCCTCAGGGTCAGAGGAATTTATGATATCCCCTGTGAGCGTCGAAGCAATTATATAGGTCAGATTGTTCGTACCGTTTCCGACCGCTGTGCAGAGCACCAACGACATATTAAAAATACAGAACAGCAGAAATCGGCAATTGCCGAGCACAGCCTCACGAACATACATAAAATACAATCGTCCCATGCCTCCACATACTGGAATTCTGGGAGAATGTTTATGGGAGCCTCTTGAAAGAAGAATGAGCGAGAAGAACTTTAACCGTGATAGTGGTTACAATCTGAGCGGTGCATGGAAACGAGCCGTGCGGGATTATCCGAGCGGTCTGTGGCGCTGCAGTCATGGACTGTGCGGCTGGTCCCGGCGGAGGTTCCAGTCCTCCCTCGGGCAAGGGTGTGTGTGTTGTGCTTAGGATAATTTAGGTTCAGTAGTGTGTAAGCTTAGGGACTGAGGACCTTAGCACTTAAGTTCCATAAGATTTCACACACATTTGAACATGTTTCAACATCGAAACGAGCGCTCGATGCAGAGAAGCAGCAGAGACATTCCTTCCAAGGTTTACATTCCAACGGAAGCGGTGGTGCCACCAGCGCACTCATTGACACCGCCTGCTACAGCAGTACGTAATCACCGACCAATCACAATCCGACCAATCAGAAGCTGTCCACGGGCTATATAAAGCCACCATAACAGCAGTGAAGACAGTCAGTTGCTCCTAACGGTGACGATGGAGGCTGTCATCGAAAGCTTGAGATCTGATCCTGATCTGATGTGGCAAGAAAACCGAGAATATTTTACAGAGAAGACGACTTAGGCAAAATTTCTGGTTGGTATGGTGAATGGCAGCTAGCTCTAAATGTATGAATTTGCAAGCTAATGCCGATGAATAGAAAAAAAATAGACCCGTAATATTCGGATGCAACACTAGAAGTGTCCTGCATGACACAGTCACGTCGTTTAAATATCTGCGCATAATGATGCAAAGTGGTATGAAATGGAACGAGATGTGAGGATTATGGAAGGGAAGGCAAATGGTCGACTTTTGGTTATTTTGGGATTCTAGGAACGTGTAGTTTATTTTTGAAGTAGAGACTTCATTTATGACGTCAGTGCGACCTATTCTCGAGTATTGGGCGAGTGGGACCCGCACAGCATCAAATTATAGGAAGATAACGAAGAAATTGAGAGGTGATGTGCTAGTTCTTTTGTTACTGGTGGGTTCAAACAGCACGGTAGTATTACTGAGTTGCTTTTGGGAACACAAATAGGAATCTCTGGAAGTAAGACGACATTCTTTTCGAGGAACACTGTTTTAGAAAATACAGAGAAGCGGCATTTGAAGCTACCTGCTGAGCGATTGTATTGCCTCCAACATAGATTGCGCATAAGGGCTACCTAGATTAGATAGGAGAAGTCAGGGCTCATAGTGACGCATGTAGACAGTTGTCTTTTTGTGCTGTGTTTGCGAGTTCAAAAATGGTTCAAATGGCTCTGAGCACTATGGGACTTCACATCTGATGTCATCAGTCCCCTAGAACTTAGATCTACTTAAACGTAACTAACCTAAGGGCACCACACACATCCATGCCCGAGGCAGGATTAGAACCTGAGACCGTAGCAGTCGCACGGTTCCAGACTGAAGCGCCTAGAACCGCTCGGTCATTGCGGCCGGCTCTTGCAAGTGGAACAGGAAACGAATTATATAGTAGTGGTACGGGGAACCTGCTGCTATAGTTCCCGCTCAAGGACAAGAGAGCAAGAGGATACCCTGAATATGTTCTCCTCTATATTCTCCCAACCTCTTTGCAGAACCGCTTTGAGACCACTTTTATGCAAAAACGAGTTACCGTTTGAGCTCTCACTCTCCTTATCCCTCGTACCCTTTCAGCCTTGTCTATGTTCGCTACTAATTGTGATATGAAAGGCGTACAATCCATTTTCTTGACTCCGATTTGAGCTGATGTTTCAAGTCCTTGATGACAGTATTTAAGTATTTCGAGATAAATTAGATTTGAGTTGATAAATTTTCTAAGAACACACATGTTTCGAAAAGGGAACTTAGCAACGTCACTAGCATATTTTATATATATATATATATATATATATATATATACTAAGTTGGTATCAGTTCTTTCGGACATGTCCAAAAGAACAGATACCATCGGTGACCATGCAGCTCGTTAGAATGATATTACAAGGAAATGAACACCCTTAGGTGCTTACGGGCGTTGACATACGTCAACATGGACAGATGAAAATAAGTGCCCCGACCAAGACCCGAACCCGGGATCCCTTGCTTACATGGCAGACCCCCTATCCATCTTTTTTCTTTAATCTCATTTTGGTCATTTTCGTTCGTTGTATCTGGTTTGGGCGGACGTCGAAAGACACCCGTTTCAGTTAGTTGTTTATCCATTAACTCCGTTTTTTTTTTTTTGCTTTTTTGTTTTTTTATTACAGAGAGCAGGTATCCCTCTGACCGAACCCGCTGAGCTACCGTGCCGGCATCCATCTGAGCCACCGAGGGCACAGAGGATAGCGCGACTGCTGGGATTTATCTGTGGCACGCCTCCCGCGAAACGCACATTCTCAACGTATTGTCCCGCAATACATTCGTAGTGCCCCCGCCCATTATACTCATTACTCGCGGCGCGTTGCCGATTCCCGTAAGAGTTCGGGCACTGTTCGTGCATTCGCACAGAAGAAAAAGATGGTCAAGTGGCCGGTGAGGCTCAAAAATGGCTCTGAGCACTATGGGACTCAACTGCTGAGGTCATTAGTCCCCTAGAACTTAGAACTAGTTAAACCTAACTAACCTAAGGACATCACACACATCCATGCCCTAGGCAGGATTCGAACCTGCGACCGTAGCGGTCTCGCGGTTCCAGACTACAGCGCCAGAACCTCGCGGCCACTTCGGCCGGCCTGGCCGGTGAGCCTTAACTATATATATATATATATATATATATATATATATATATATATATATATATATATATATATATAGCCGGCCACTTTACCATCTTCTTCTTATGTGCGAATGCACAAACAGTGCCCAAACTCTTACGGGAATCGGCAACGCGCCGCGAGTAATGAGTATAATGGGCTGGGGCACTACGAATGTAGTGCGGGACAATACGTTGAGAATGCGGGTTTCGCGGGAGGCGTGCCAGAGATAAATCCCTGCAGTCGCGCTATCCCCTGTGTCCTCGGTGGCTCAGATGGATAGGGCGTCTGCCATTTAAGCAGGAGATCCCAGGTTCGAGTTCCGGTCGGGACACACATTTTCATCTATGCCCGTTGACGTATGTCACCGCCTGTAAGCACCTAAGGGTGTTCATTTCATGGTAGTAACTAGGATTGCCTTAAAGCATACTCTTAGTTATCCTGAGTAAGACAAATGGGGCTGGATGTATGTTACAGCAAATAACAATTGCTCAAAAACAATGATAGCCCACTGGAGTACCAAAAAGCCAACACATAACATCCATATAGAGCAGAGGCGGCCAAAATCTAAGCTCACCATCCGTACGATGGCACGAGTGCCACAGCTGTGAACTTGACTGCCCACTTCGTCCCGCAAAATACCACAATGAGTGCGGAGTGGGGGATGAGGGGGAAACTCCGAATGTGCCGCATTTAAATGGCAGTGCAGTAACACTGCATACGCCGTGGTTTTGTATTTCACATTTCCCGTCGACAGAGATAACAAACAAAACAAATTACCAGTGTTATTTGTATTTTTGGCGAGCTGAAGACTTAATAGAACTTCTATTTGCCACATATTTCACTTACGTTGCAATGTAATCGTAAGCTACACTCATGTTCAGAGAAAGCCTTGAACGACTAGAAACAGAAAGACCACATTCACATGACGTGTACGTTAGCACACTTACGTTCAGAAGAAACAATACTGCTTGAATGACTAAAGATAGGACGTTCATGTTCACAGGATATCTGTTGTTGATGTTGTTGTTGTTGTTGTGGTCTTCAGTCCGGAGACACGTCTGATGCAGCTCTCCATGCTACTCTATCCTGTGCAAGCTGCTTCATCTCCCAGTACCTACTGCAGCCTACATCCATCTGAATCTGCTTAGTGTACTCATCTCTTGGTTTTCCTCTTCGATTTTTACCCTCCACGCTGCCCTCCAGTACTAAACTGGTGATCGCTGGATATCTCAGAACACGTCCTACCAACCGATCCCTTTTTCTAGTCAAGTTGTGGCACAAGCTCCTCTTCTCCCCAATTCTATTCAATACCTCCTCATTAGTTATGTGATCCACCCATCTAATCTTCAGCATTCTTCTGTAGCACCACATTTCGAAAGCTTCTATTCTCTTCTTGTCTAAACTATTTATCGTCCATGTTTCCCTTCCATACATGGCTACACTCCATACAAATACTTTCAGAAACGACTTCCTGACACTTAAATCAATACTCGATGTTAAAAATTTCTCTTCTTCAGTAACGCTTTCCTTGGCATTGCCAGTCTACATTTTATACCCACTCTACTTCGACCATCATCAGTTATTTTGCTCCCCAAATAACAAAACTCCTTTACTACTTAAAGTGTCATATTTCCTAATCTAATTCCCTCAGCATCACGCGACTTAATTCGATTACATTCCACTATCCTCGTATTGCTTTTGTGGATGTTCATCTTATACCCTCATTTCAAGACACTGTCCATTCCGTTCAACCGCTCTTCCTAGTTCTTTGCTGTCTCTGACAGTATTACAATGTCATCGGCGAACCTCAAAGTTTTCATTTCTTCTCCATCGATTTTAATACCTAATCCTAATTTTTCTTTTGTTTCCTTTACTGCTTGCTCAATATACAGACTGAATAACATCGGGGATAGGCTACAAACCTGTCTCACTCCCTTCCCAACTACTGCTTCCCTTTCATAGCCCTCGACTCTTATAACTGCCATCTGCTCTCTGTACAAATTGTAAATAGCCTTTCGCTCCCTGTATTTTGCCCCTGCCACCTTCAGAATTTGAAAGAGATTATTCCAATCAACATTGTCAAAAGCTTTCTCTAAGTCCACAAATGCTAGAAACGTAGGTTTGCCTTTCCTTAATTTTTCTTCTAAGATAAATCTTAGGGTCAGTAATACCTCACGTGTTCCAACATTTCTACGGAATCCAAACTGATCTTCCCCGAGGTCAGCTTCTATCACTTTTTCCATTCGTCTGTAAAGAATTCGCGGTAGTATTTTGCAGCTGTGACTTATTAAAATGATAGTCGGTAATTTTCACATCTGTCAACACCTGCTTTCTTTGGTATTGGAATTATTACATTCTTCTTGAATTCTGAGGGTATTTCGCCTGTCTCATACAAACTTGTTCACCAGATGGTAGAGTTTTGTCAGGACTGGCCCTCCCAAGGCTGTAAGTAGTTCTAATGGAATGTTGTCTACTCCGGGGGCCTTGTTTCGACTCAAGTCTTTCAGTGCTCTATCAAACTCTTCACGCAGTATCGTATCTCCCATTTCATCTTCATCTACATCCTCTTCCATTTCCTCAAGTACACCACCCTTGTACAGACCCTCTATACACTCCTTCCACCTTTCTGTTTTCCCTTTTTTGCTTAGAACTGGGTTTCCATCAAAGCTCTTGATATTCATGCAAGTGGTTCTCCTTTTTCCAAAGGTCTCTTTAGATTTCCTGTAGCCAGTATCTATCTTACCCCTAGCGAGATAAGCCTCTACATCCTTACATTTGTCCTCTAACCATCCCTGCTTAGCAATTTTGCACTTCCTGTCGATCTCATTTTTGAGACGTTTGTACTCCTTTTTGCCTGCTTCATGTACTGCATTTTTATAATTTCTCCTTTCATCAATTAAATTCAATATTTCTTCTGTTACCCAAGGGTTTCTACTAGCCCTCTTCTTTTTACCTATTTGATCCTCTGCTGCCTTCACTATTTCATCCCTCAAAGCTACCCATTCTTCTTCTACTGTATTTCTTTCCTCCATTCCTGTCAATTGTTCCCTTATGCTCTCCCTGAAACCCTGTGCAACCTCTGTTTCTTTCAGTTTATACAGGTCCCATCTCCTTAAATTCCCACCCCTCTGTCGTTTCTTCAGTTTGAATCTACAGTTCATAACCAATAGATTGTGGTCAGAGTCCACATCCACAGGATATCTACATTAGTATTTTCTGCAGAAATGACAAGCATTTCAGTCACCTCAGTGCGGCATGTTACCTGTTGTTTAGTTGGTACTGGGTACCCCATGGGCCCTGATAACTTGTTCCACGCATGATGGCATCGATGCGTATAAAGGGTGAATAGCGTCCTATGGTATAGCCATTCATACCGCTTTCACCTGGATCCAAAGTCCATCTGTGCTGGTCGGCACTGGGTCACCTCCATCGTTTCCTTATACCCCACGTATTTTAGATTGTCGACAAGTCTGATGGTCTGGCGGGCCAGGGCAAAAGGCTAACATCCTGTGACACCAAGAAGGCACGTGTTCGTGCAGCAACATATGGTGGTGCAATATTAAAGTATGTTGTTGTTGTTGTTGTTGTTGTTGTGTTCTTCAGTCATGAGACTGGTTTGATGCAGCTCTCCATGCTACTCTATCCTGTGCAAGCTTCTTCATCTCCCAGTACCTACTGCAACCTACATCCTTCTGAATCTGTTTAGTGTATTCATCTCCTGGTCTCCCTCTACGATTTTTACCCCCCACGCTGCCCTCCAGTACTAAATTGGTGATCCCTGGAAACCTCAGAACATGTCCTACCAACCGATCCCTTTTTCTAGTCAAGTTGTGCCTCAAACTTCTCTTCTCCCCAATCCTATTCAATACCTCCTCATTAGTCATATGATCTACCCATCTAATCTTCAGCATTCTTCTGTAGCATTACGGCATGGGTTGCATTGTGCATTGTCTTGCTGAAAAATGACGTCTGGCGTGTTGTGAAGAAACGGGTGGTAGGATGTAATCCAGTTAGGTCGTATTGGTCGCAGTGCCTTGGACATGCACCAATGCAATTTGTGGTTGTACGCAATAGCACCCCATACCGTAAGCCTTTGAGTCGGCGCTATATGTCTTGTGCGATTGCATCATTGTGATGCCACTCCAAATGTCTGCAGCGAACCGAAATGCAGCCATCATTCTCAAGCAAACAGAACCCGGATTCGTCTGAAACCAATATCTCATGCTATTCCTGTCCTCAGTGACGCCGTTCTATACACTATTAACGTCTTGAATGTGTCTGAACATCCTTAAAGGTAGACGGAGAAGTGGACGGCGCGTACGCAACCCATGCCGTAATAAACGGCGACGGACTCTCAGCCCTGATTGTGTAAGATGTGTTCCACTGTTCCACTGATGCGCTAGAGCCGAGCAGGACGCATATCTGTCCTGCAACGCTATTCTTATGAGGTGTCGATCTTCCTAGGTGGTCTGGGCGGTGCAACCTGACACATACCGCAGTGTTCTCCGGCCTTCCCTGAACCATTGTCCACACTTGCACTGCAGAAACACTTTGTTCCACACTACAAGCGATGTACCAGATGGATACATCACATTATATCATGCCAATAAAGAGCCCACTTTCAAACTCATTGATTTGACGGTATGGTTGGCGCTTACGTCTCCGAGATATCCTGTACTCCGCTCAGGTCACACTGATCCATTACCTTCGGTTCGAGGCGACATCGACAGCTACGGGCACATTTTAGGGGTAGGTGGTGTTGCGCCGCGATATCGATGTGGTTCAAATACCAGTCATTTCCGCAGAACGCACTAATTTACATGTCCTGTGAATATGAATGTCCTACCTCTACTCGTTCAAGGTGTTTTGTCTTTTTCTTAAGATGAGTGTATGTTCTGCATAAATAATCGGCATTTGAATCTTTTCGGCCCAAGGGTCCAAGGTCAACATCGATGTCGCTGTGCATCACCACCTACCAGTAAAATGAGCCTGCGGATGTCGTTTTCGTTATAAACCGAAAGCAATAGATTAGTGTGACTTAGGAGACACGCAGGATGCCCTGCGGCGTATGCGCCGACCGTTGCGTCGAATCAGTGAGTTTGAAAGAGGGCGCTTAATGGCGAGAGAAAATGGGACGGCCGGCCGAAGTGGCCGTGCGGTTAAAGGCGCTGCAGTCTGGAACCGCAAGACCGCTACGGTCGCAGGTTCGAATCCTGCCTCGGGCATGGATGTTTGTGATGTCCTTAGGTTAGTTAGGTTTAACTAGTTCTAAGTTCTAGGGGACTAATGACCTCAGCAGTTGAGTCCCATAGTGCTCAGAGCCATTTGAACCATTTTTTTGAAAATGGGACGGATCCATTTGGGAAATTGCTGCTCGTGTGGGAATAAATATTTCGGCAGTGCGACGAGATCGGTCAGGTCGCACCACCAAGACCCGCCCCCCCCCCCCCCCCCTCCGAGAAGATCGACGTACCATCCAAATGGCATTGCCGGACAGATCTTGGTGCTTCTTGGTTCTGGCGCATCACTGGAACAGTGTAACACATACACTATCAGGGCTGTGAATCCGTCGCCGTTTATTGCGGCGTGGGTTACGTATGCGTCGTCCTCTTGTCTGTCTACCTTTGGCGAATGTCCAGAAAGAGGCTAAACGGCAATGATGTTTCGAACGACGACACTGAGGACAGAAATGGCACAAAATAGCCTTTTCGCACGAATCCAGGTTCCGTTTGCTTGAAAATAGCGGCTGAATTTTGGTTCGCCGCAGACACGGGGAGCGGCGTCTCAGTGACTGCATTCGCACAAGACGTACAGTGCCACCTCTAGGCCTTATGGTGTGAGGTGCTATTGTGTACAAACAGAAATCGCAGTTAGTGCTTGCTCAAGGGATTGTGACCAGTGCGACCTAACTAGATGACGTCTTGCCACCCAAAGCCATACCTTTTCTGCACAACATCCCACACGCCACTTTTTAGCAAGACAATGAAGCAACACGTGTTGCTGCACGAACACGTGCCTTCTTGGTGTCACAGGATTTAAGCCTTTTGCCCTGGCCCGTCAGATCTTCAGACTTGTCGCCAGTCGAAAATGTGTGAGATATGGTGAAATTACAGGTGCAGTGCTGTGACTCAATGCCAAGCAGCAGGATGATCGTCGGAACCAGGTGATGCAGCTTGGGTGCCATTAGCGCCTTATATGTGTATATGCCATAACTCATGAAATAAGTTATCAGGGTCCATGGCGGACGTTGTGCCTATTAGGCAACATGACACGTGCTGAACCGAGGTGACTGCAGAACGCATTAATTTACATGTCCTGTGAATATGAACGTCCTATTTGTAGAGGTACAATGAATTCTGTTTTCCAGGTTATTTGTATATTTTGTTTCACAATCGAGGAGAGGTCTTTCACAAAAATTTCCCGATCGAAATACTGTAGCATTTTTCCAACCTCGTTATGGAGAAGTGAAACTCTTCCTGATGCAAGCGTTGTAGACGTCCTGGACCTTTTAACTATAAGATTTTTTCATTAAAACGAGAATTAACTGGCAGATCAATCAGGTCACTTGCACATAAACAGGGAAACTTTCAACTGAAATAAAAAACGCTCTCGAAAACAGCTCATAAACAGATGAAAGGTTGGCAACGTCCTCAAAACGTTTAGGAAACGATGCTCGTAATTCTTCCAAAGACACAATGAATTCTTCAAACCTCGCGTTTTCTTTAACGGCCGTGAACTTAGGGAACAGCACTATGTTTATCAGACTGTGTCCCTTCTATAACGCGATTATTTTCCTCAGTGCATCCCCTGCAATTGAGAAGATGTTGTATCTCATCTTTCAATGTCTTACTTTGGGCAGTGTGCAATTAAGAACACTTACCATGCGAGGTCTACAATCCATTCCAGATGTCCTTATTCTTATTCCCGCGCATTCTTTTCCCTCATAAATTCTACAAAAGCGAGTCTTAAATAGGAAAATTGTTCCAGGCATGGCCTTTGACTTAACCAGCGTAGACGATATTGCCGGTAGGGAAAACCCTGCTATGAGTTATCACCTTGGGTATTAATAAAAGACTTCAGCTGTATTTAGCCCTTCATTTTAGATAACTATCGGTTTCCTGTCACTACGAGCCACATGTACAGGTGAATATATAAATAACTTTAGCTGATTATCGCCAGTTCTGGCACGATGTCTTCACTTGTTGTTTCCCTTCTTTATATCAATTTTGTACAGATACTATGAACCGCATGACCATGGCATTTAGCTGTAAGCACTTCATTGTTAACTCTCGTAATTAATGCGATAGGTATAACCTTCTGAAAAAGGGCACTAAGTGCCCGAAACCGTACGGAATTTAAATTTCTTTTATGCAACTTTTTCCTTAATATTTCATGATATGTAACTAAAACGTTTGAGTTATAAAACTTGGTACTTAAAACTGTTTGTGAGTCAGAATAAAACACCGCTAAAAGGCGGTATGTCACTGAATAAAACAGCCAGATGCATTGATTCGAATCTAATAACGAGGATGAGTCCCCTTTTTCGGTCTATACGGAATAGCGGAACAGGGGACGCGACCGTACCCTGTCTCTTACTGACACCATGAAACTAAACAACCTGTCCATAGACGGCTAGCGCATGCACCAATGATGAGCGGGCTCAACCGAGTTGGTCATTTATGCAAATGGATAATATGCACTGAAAATTCTCGTACCTCTCTTCTGTCATTCTCATTCATTTAAAAATGGCTTTTGATGACAAATCGCTGGATTGCATCTTTATGTGCAAACATTCGACCGAACTGAAGAGACTTGTGGAGAACGAAAAATGCCACGCCGCAATGCTAAATTATAGAAAGGTCGCTCTATACTGAGTACATCAGGGAACGAACAAGAAATGCCTACACAGGGGGAGCCTTGGCCCGAACATGGTCCTCACATCCGGTCCATACGAAGTTTGGTATGCCGTAGCCGGCACCAGATATGTATACTACTGGCCATTAAAATTGCTACACCACGAAGATGACGTGCTAAAGACGCGAAATGTAGCCGACAGGAATAAGGTGCTGTGATATGCAAATGATTAGCTTTTCAGAGCATTCACACAAGGTCGGCACCGGTGGCGACACCCTTAACGTACTGACATGAGGAAAGCTTCCAACTGATTTCTCATACACAAACAGCGGTTGCCCAGCGTTGCCTGGTGAAACGTTGTTGTGATGCCTCGTGTAAGGAGGAGAAATGCGTATCTTCACGTTTCCGACTTTGATAAAGGTCGGATTGTAGCCTATCGCGACTGAGGTTTATCATATCGCGGCATTGCTGCTCGCATTGGTCGAGATACAATGACTGTTGGCAGAATATGGAATCGGTGGCTTCAGGAGGATAATACGGAACGCCGTGCTGGATCCCAACGGCCTCGTATCACTAGCAGTCGAGACGACAGGCTTCTTATACGCATGGCTGTAACGGATCATGCAGCCATGTCTCGATCCCTGAGTCAACAGATGGGGACGTTTGCCATATAACAACCATTTGCCCGAACAGTTTGACGACGTTTGCAGCAGCATGGTCTATCAGCTCGGAGACCATGGCTGCGGTTACCCTTGACGCTACATCACAGACAGGAGCGCCTGCGATGGTGTACTCAACGACGAACCTGAGTCCACTATTGGCAAAACGTCATTTTTTCGGATGAATCCAAGTTCTGTTTACAGCATCATGATGTTCGCATTCGTGTTTGGCGACAACACGGTAAACGCACATTGGAAGGATATATTCGTCATCGCCATACTGGCGGATCACCAGGAGTGATGGTATGGGGTGCCATTGGTTGCACGTCTCGGTCACCTCTTGTTCGCATTGACGGCAGTTTGATCAGTGGACGTTACATTTCAGATGTGTGACCCGTGGCTCTACCCTTCAGTCGATTCCTGCGAAACCCTACATTTTAGCAGGATAATGCAAGACTGTATGTTGCAGATCCTGTACGGGCCTTTCTGGATACAGAAAATGTTCGACTGCAGCCCTGGCCAGCACATTCTCCAGATCTCTCACCAATTGTAAACGTCTGGTCAATGGTGGCCGAGCAACTGCCTCGTCACAATACGCCAGTCACTACTCTTGATGTACTGTGGTATCGTGTTGAAGCTGCATGGGCAACTGTACCTGTACACGCCATCCAAGCTCTGTTTGACTCAATGCCCAGGTGCATGAAGGCCGTTATCACGGCCAGACGTGGTTGTTCTGGGTACTGATTTCTCAGGATCTACGCACCCAAATTGCGTGAAAATGTAATCACAAATGTAGTTATAGTATACCATATTTGTCCAATGAATACTCGTTTATCATCTGCATTTCTTCTTGGTGTAGCAATTTTAATGGCCAGTAGTGTATATACCACAGCGGTGAGATTACTTGAAATAAACGTAGATCGCATTTGGCACATTATACTTTGAGAAAGAGCCCCTATTTCATCTACTGGTTAGGGATGGACATTAACGTGTATCAGAATTTTTGGCAGTTTCTCGGTGTTTGTTTCAGTGATATGTGTGTGTGTGTTTTAGTCAATGACAATTACTTAAAATATCATTTATGTACACTGTACAACAGAATTAAAGGATCACTTGTTCGAAAACTCGTAAGTGTCTCCTTTGCCGATACGTAAGTTCGGAATTTCTCTCAAAGGTGCCTACAACTTTCTTGGTGCAAAAGCGTGTCGAAGAGAATGCCAGTGCTCAGAAGTTCTGGTGACTTGCAATGTGGATTAATGGTATCACACTGGCACCAAAATTCACCACAATTCTGCCCAAAGCCACAGTGGACGTGTCACATGATAGGAAGGTCGACACAGGTCCTCTTACCCATATTTCACTCCCCATTTTGACGCCTGTGCGATGGAGAACAGAATCGCGAAGCTCGTTGTTGGCATCATACTGTTTCCTCCTGAATTGTCGAGGAACACTTTTCAGACACACCGTCGGTCAGAATCGAAACAGAAAGTCCTCAGATGGGTTGTGGAGGGGGGTCACATAAAAGTCGTTAATGAAACCACCCCTTTCTTTGAGACGTTGATTCCCACACATTTCGCTGCCGAAAATGACAGTCCGCTGTGCAGTAAGAAAGGGGACGACGTTCTTCATACCCTTTGGCGTTCTTGACATGTTCTCGTCGATTCAACCCTTTTCGGCAGACATCACGCGTCTGCAATCCGACTGAATGAGGTCTCAACACTTTGGAATCCACTGCGACTGTACCTTTTGCTCTGCTGTAGAGAGTGGAATCGCTAGGGACCGGTCCAAAGCATTCGACGATATTCGAAAATGTCTTTCGCAGCAAAGGCTCTTTATGCTTTTCAGTGCTCCTGTTTCACACCCAGCCACCGAGCTCGAGGTGTCTGTAGGTAAGAAACCACTTGGCACACTTCCAAGGCTAGTTGCCTGCCGGCAGGCTGCTAGAAGTATTTCGCAGATCTTCTCTGTAAAGACACATATTTAAAATATTCATTAATTGTGGGTGTGTACCATAGAGGGTTGTGTCGAACTGGGGAGTCGTACGTTCTTGAGATAACGTTCTAATTTCGTCCCATGGTTTTGAACGGTCCGTAGTGGTTCCACTCTGTACAGTAGACCAAAAACTGCGGACGCACGGCATTTCAAAGCGGTGATATCGCATTCAGTAGGTGACGATCAGTTTGGCTTCAGGAAAAGTAAAGGGACGAGAGACGCAATTCTGACGTTACGGCTAATAATGTAAGCAAGGCTAAAGAAAAATCAAGACACTTTCATAGGATTTGTCGACCTGGAAAAAGCGTTCGACAATATAAAATGGTGCAAGCAGTTCGAGATTCTGAATAAAAGTAGGGGTAAGCTATAGGGAGAGACGGGTCATATACAATATGGACAACAACCAAGAGGGAAAAATAAGAGTGGACGATCAAGAACGAAGTGCTCGTATTAAGAAGGGTGTAAGACATGGCTGTAGCCTTTCGCCCCTACTCTTCAATCTGTACATCGAGGAAGCAATGATGGAAATAAAAGAAAGGTTCAGGAGTGGAATTAAAATACAAGGTGAAAGGATATCAATGATACGATTCGCTGATGACATTGCTATCCTGAGTGAAAGTGAAGAAGAATTAAATGATCTGCTGAACGGAATGAACAGTCTAATGAGTACACAGTATAGTTTGAGAGTAAATCGGAGAAAGACGAAGGTAATGAGAAGTAGTAGAAATGAGCACAGCGAGAAACTTAACATCAGGATTGATGGTCACGAAGTCAATGAAGTTAAGGAATTCTGCTACCTAGGCAGTAAAATAACCAATGACGGACGGAGCAAGGAGGACGTCAAAAGCAGACTCGCTATGGCGAAAAAGGCATTTCTGACCAAGAGAAGTCTACTAATATCAAATACCGGCCTTAATTTGAGGAAGAAATTTCTGAGGATGTACGTCTGGAGTACAGCATTGTATGGTAGTGAAACATGGACTGTGGTAAAACCGGAACAGAAGATAATCGAAGCATTTGAGATGTGGTGCTATAGACGAATGTTGAAAATTAGGTGGACTGATAAGGTAAGGAATGAGGAGGTTCTACGCAGAATCGGAGAGGAAAGGAATATGTGGAAAACACTGATAAGGAGAAGGGACAGGATGGTAGGACATCTGCTAAGACATGAGGGAATGACTTCCATGGTACTAGAGGGAGCTGTAGAGGGCAAAAACTGTAGAGGAAGACAGAGATGGGAATACGTCAAGCAAATAATTGAGGACGTAGGTTGCAAGTGCTACTCTGAGATGAAGAGGTTAGCACAGGAAAGGAATTCGTGGCGGGCCGCATCAAACCAGTCACTAGACTGACGACAAAAAAAGAAAAAAATGGTCACAACTCCAATACATCCACCATGAAGAGTTGAATCGCCCAGTAGATGACAACAGTGTCACATGTTGTCAAAAACGTCAGCCTTTTCCTCCATAAATTTGGCGCGAATGTGATATCATTAACACACATTACACGTCACACCAACCCCTAAGTTCCTGTTTCACACCCTTCCATCTAGCCTGAGGTGCCTGTACGGAAGCAACCACTTGGAACACTTCCAAGGCATTTGCCGTCACCTTGCTATTGAAGCGTTGTCGAGAATGAGGCTACCATCGCAGTGATCCAAACTTTTACACCATTACGGGGGAATGCTGTAAAAAACTTTGAGCCAAATTTCATCGTTATTCACTATAGTGCAATACAGTTACAGGGTTGCGTAAAAGTGGTCCTTTCATACTATTGCACAGTATACTTTCATTTTGTTATCAGATAAGTAGCTTATCTTGAGATTACCACAATAGTTCTAAGATACTGTTAGCACATTTTTAAAACTTTTTAGTCTCACTTTTCCACCAAGGAATTTTTATGGGTACTGGTGATTTAGAAGTCGAGCGCCTTAAGCCAAACTAAAACCAATAGCTGTACAAAGGCCAGACTTAATGACAGTTAACAAAGGATCTAAGCAACAGCTCCATCCACAGGCATTGGTGGCCCCATCACTACCTACCAAAAGCCTGTGAGTAACCTAACGGTTACTGCAGAGTGTAGCTGTTGTACTAAATAGCAGTCCATACAAACCAACCAGTGGCGTCTCTCCTTGTGGTTACTCACATATTAGGTACTGGGGCTGTGCACGGCTCTGCGTGGAAACAATAGCTCGTTGTAGCCACAACATCGAGTCGTGTATATCTGGTTCCATGCCCGGCAGCTAGCAGTCAGATAGCATATGCGTTACCTGGACGTGCGAATTAACAGATTACACAGAAATATAAAGTAGAAGATTGAAACCACTGCGACTAAGGCGACTCTATCCAGCCCCACTATTTTGGATATTCAGCTAAGCCATGAGCCAGAGATTTGCAAGTAAGATAAAAGTTCGTGTCAGGGATCAGAGCACTATAGCCATTCCACCGAAAACCGGAAGTTAAAGGAGATCACTAAGCAGTGTAAAATGACCAGGGTGGACGATGATCCGCCTCATCCGAACGCAAACACGTGTGGGGCTCACGTTCTGACAACAGAGGAGGCCTCTGTTCGCCCGGCGGTCACGCGCTAACCCTGACTAACACTCCACCCAACTCCCTTGCATGCGTCACTCCGTGCACGGTACTGCTGATCGCGCCTTCTAGCCGCCATCGTTGCAGAAATCGAGCTGCCGCCACAAGTCCGCACCTCCTCCAGAAGAAGAACATCTCAGAAAAGAACAAACAGAGGACATACAAACCCAGGGAATTCAAACGAAGCTGACGTGCACTGCCCGAAAATAAACGAGTAATTTAATAACAAGGGTTCAATTCTAATATCTGTAATTGATATAGTCGACAGGGAATCATACTTAATAAACATTATTCAATACATCTCAGTCGAACCGGAAATTGTCCTACGATATTCAGTAACAATATAGACTCAAAATACGCCTATTAAATGCAGTGAAGTTACGTTGGGAGCATTATGAGAATGGTAGCAGGTTCCTCCAAACTAAACTGACATCGAAGACTGGCGAAAACTATGTTCATTTTGTGATCACAATACATGAAAATTCACCAGCTCAAAATAGTTCAGAGTACTACATGATCATTCACAAATTAACAAACGTGATATTAAGTACAGTAACTCATAATCTGTCTATTCTCTATTCCGTAAATCCACCGGAAGTAGTTAGTTCTACTGTGGAGCACGTTCAGGTCTCTTTCAAAAGTTAAAGTATTGTACCATCGTTCACTAGCCAGAAACAGAAGACTGAATCATGCACATTACCATAGGAAGGTGAGGCTTCTTCCAGCATTCGACACCAAGTCTCCAGAATCGCTCCGTCGAGATCTTCACTCGAAATGTCCCAGTCTCCACCTGACTACCGTCGTGTTTCGTTAGGGTCTGCTTTTCCATCGGATGAAGATCATCTCCAGCTGAAATACATAGCTCTTCCATGATGTAGACGTGATTAGCCTCATCTGACCACTTCCTGCAGTAAAGTAACAACTTATGACAATATAAAGAAATTTAATAAACATTTAGTAGAAATCTAACCATCCTCGAGGAACTTAAATAAACGTTCGTCCATTAATAAACAAGCCAGCAATCTGTCACAAGTGCGCTCACATTAAATGCCAACGAATTTCCGTTAAGTATTATATAAACAACTATTTACGTCCCCTTGACAGAAGCATCTTTTGGTTCTCGTTTGAACTACGATGTTTGCTAGTACATGCAGTTGACCGCCTTTAAACTAGCACAGTTTTTTAATAGCTCTTGGACTCAACATTTAAATAAAGTTAATGGCAAATTAACAAACGTTTCATTAAATGAAAACACAAGTCAGTCAAAGTATGAGATGTTAATGCTGTGTTTATTTGCTGTGTAAGTTTGGTGAATAAGATGCTCTGACAAACATTTGCATAACGAAACAGATAGAAGACACATTGTAAATTAATAAATAAAATAGATACAGATATTTAAATAGCTATTGTGCAATGTTATGAGGTGAGATACCACTTGGTGAAATCGCATGAAGTGATTAAGAGGTTTTCATTCAGAGGTTCTTTCCTTAGATATTTATTTACTGCGAAATGATATTTAAATACTGTTTTGTCATTGGATAGGCTTCATTCATCTGAGATCACCGATGCATTCAGATTTGCATTAAAATGTAACTGTGATTACAGTCGATGTTCATACAGCTGCAAATTAGCCATCTTTAAGTTTTTCTGACACTCCGCCATATCTTGGGCCATCTCCTGCAATAAGGCCATACGAATAACAGCAGTCCAAATACAAGTTAAGGGACTTTCCCGACCTCTGATGACGCAGCTTGTCTTTATATACGGATTCACTCTTACCAGTCATCTAGCCCGTTGCCGGAACTTCCGCAGTGCATCCGGAGCCAGCTGCACAAACAGTCAGCTACAGAAGCAAAGTCACCTCTTATCAATACTGGGTAGCCCATTAGCTCACCTAAATACGCATATCGTTACAAGCCATGTCGCTCCCTAGTAATGGCTCCACTAGAAGGGATGTTGAGAGGCTTTTGGTGAACACACTGCTCTCCCAGGCCATTGCCAGTTTTTGTAACCAGGAACTGCTACTTCTCATTCAAGTAGCTCCACAGTTAGCGTCACGAGGTGGAGAGCACGCCGTTTCAGTCCTCCGGATGCCAATCAGCCACAACGACCTCTAAGGTATGGAGGTGGACATTAACAAAGAATGTAGTATAAAATGTGAAGAATGCTTTGCCTCCTAATGAGAACCGTGTCTTCTGTGAGAGAAAGCACCTTTCAGATTCTAAATAATAAATTACTTTCTGTTCTTATCACGAAGTATACTGAGATAACAAAACATGTGGAACACTTCCGAAAATTTTGTGGGACCTCCTTTATCCCGATGTGGTGCAGAAACTTTACTTAACACAGACTCAACAAGTCGTTAGAAGTCCTCTTCAGAAATCTGAGCTGTTTTCCCTCTGTAGTCGCCTATAATTGCGAGTGTGCTGCCGGTGCAGGATTTTGTGCACGAACTGATCTCTGCATATGTCCCATAACTACTCAGTGGGATTAATGTTGGGCTATATGGGTGGCCAAAGCAGTTTTTAGCGCTGAATACTCGAAGCATACGCCGCGCTCTCGGTCTTTAAGTGAAGGCTATCGGCCACTGCATTGTCCGTAGTAAGAAGTAATGTCTGAAATTTGGTATTCTCGACGCACTCTTGATACTGTGGATCTCAGAATATTTAATTCCCGAACGATTTTCGAGATGGAATGTTCCATGCGTATAGCTGCTACTACCATTCCGCGTTCAAAGTCTGTTAAAACCCGTCGTGCTCCCATAATCACATTGGACACCTTTCCACATTAATCGTAAGAGTAAAAATAAAAGTTGCACCAATATACTGCCTTTTTTTACTTTGTGTACTTGATGTTACCGCAATGTGTATATGTGCATATCGTTATCCCGTGACTTTTGACACCTGATCGTATAACAACGCAAAAGCTCTTACCCATTTTCATTCATCTGAATCTTGGACCTATCCCATTTTTACAGCATTGGTAATAGCACGCATCCCTTTTTGTGTTAGCAGAAGAGCCAACACCGTGTTACTAGTGGAGGCCGAAATGCACGCATTTTAGATCACGCAGGCTGGCGTGAGGAGGGAAGAACTATACCGACGTGAGGTCTGGAACATGACAAGGAATGAGAATTCAGAAAGCGGACATAATTAGTTTGATACTTAACTTTAATCCATTAATGATGAACGTCGCTCTTGACGGTACATGATTCACAATATTATCTGTTCAGAATACATTCTTGAAGATAGTAATTATAGTAACTGAATATGGCGCCTTGTTAGGTCGTAGCAAATGACGTAGCTGAAGGCTATACTAAACTGTCGTCTCTGCAAATGAGAACGTATGTAGACGGTGAACCATCGCCAGCAAAGTCGGCTGTACAACTGGGGCGAGTGCTAGGGAGTCTCTCTAGACTAGACCTGCCGTGTGGCGGCGCTCGGTCTGCAATCACTGATAGTGGCGACACGCGGGTCCGACGTATACTAACGGACTGCGGCCGATTTAAAGGCTACCACCTAGCAAGTGTGGTGTCAGGCGGTGACACCACATCCGTATTCTTATTGTGTACAGGCAAATAGTATTTTCGTGAAGGTAAAAATTCAGTGGGGAATTGAACATGAATAAGTCTTTACAGAATAATGTTAGACACCATTTAAGGCGGAAAAGTGGAAATAAATCGAAACTGTTGTTTTTAGATGGTTATTTGCTTTTTACTCAACACATACATTTCAACACTTATCACGGAATTTATAGTCACTCTACGGTTGTGTACCAATATAGCTGAGACTGGTTTTACTAATTATCGAAATGAATGTCAATTGAGTTGAGGTGCTCGACATAACATATTTTCCTCCTGATTTTGTTTATAATCCTCTCTGTTTCTTCGTACATTTATTTTGTCGGTCTCTTTATCCACATTCGCTCGTTCTGAACTGCACTGCATTTTGCAAGGAGTAGTATCCACTCTTGTTTTTCTATCGCCTTCATTTTCGTTTTCCCATTCACTGCTATTGCTTCTGAAGCGCACAAGGCCTCTGTTGAGATTACGGTACTATACTGTCTTAATTTAACATTGGTTGAGACATTTCTTTTGTTGTAGTGGTCCATCTAAGTCTGTGTCTTTGCTGTAGTCTTATACTCCTTTTTTTGCTGGATTTCGAGTTCAGTTTTGTTGTTATGTACCATCTACCCGAAATATATGGAACTGCCTACTTCTATTATAATTCCGTATTTAGTTTTCATTGGGTGTTTGTCTGTAGATTTTTGTTTCTATGTACTGCGTTTTTACATACGAGAGTTTTAGTCTGGCTACGATTTAGTGTATTGACTCTAGATGATATGTGGTTTCTTATCTATTATTAATTGTGGTGCTTTATTATCAGCAAAGACCAGATATTTTATTTTGAGGTTTCTTTCCTTGTGTCTCCCAATATTTACCATACTGACTCCTTTGTTCCATATCCCGATAATTTTCTCTGAACTTGATTGAAATGAGTGTTAGATAATCTACCTGTCTCACTGTTGTCTTGGTCACGAATGGTTCCGAGACCTCTCCCATGGATATCACTTTCGACGTTGTATTTGTAAATGTTTTCTGCATTTCCTTCCTAATCTTGCTCTTCACCATTTCCTCCAGTGTGTTACGAAGCGTTTCTCTTCTATCTCAGGAGTGACAGAATTTCTTGAAGGCGACGAATGTTATTGAGCTATTGTTGGAATTTCTGTCCAATGCACGATCTCTCCTTCCACAACCATCATTGGTAGTCTGTGGATCCACCTGGGGCTCCAACCGATTTCACAGGTCTTTGGATATAATTTATATGTGGTGGGTAGTGGTGAAATTTCTCCGAATATTTTAGTGTCTGTTTTGTCTCCTTTCATGTGAAGGGGATGTATTGGGGTTGACCTTTTTTTCTGCTAGCTTTCCTCACTCCTAGACATTTTAGACGAGTCTGCAGATTTTGTGTGTAATGTTTTAGTGGCCTAATTTCAGGAGTCTCGAACGCAAACCATTATATCGGGATACCCTGTTATTTTTGAATGGTTTATTTTCACGATTTCCCAGTGTTGGGATTTATGGATCCCATTATATCGGGATGCCCTGTTCTTTTTGAATGACTTATGTTCACCATTTCCTAGTGTTGGGATTTATGGATCCAGATTACGTTTTGCCTTTTCGGACTGTAATTTGCCTGTTGGTTTATCACAGTAGAATAGTGTGCTATAGCGCGAGTGCCTTACAGCTGTTTTCGGGTTAATCTCCTGTGTTCCGTCTTGAAGCATAAGCTCGGTGATTGATATCCTATCATATTTTCTCTTAAAGTTGTGTTACAATCTCTTCTGCCTCCTTCTCCTTTAACTTGTTGTTTTCGTAACCTCTTTGTGCCCTATGGATTATTTTAATGGAGATCTTCCGTATTTTGGTGAATTCTTTCCAATTTTCGGGTGCTCAGATACATTTTTTTCGGGCTTGTAGTCTGTCTCCTGTGGTTCCGTCGCATGTCAAGTTGCCCATATTTTACAAGTTCTTCCATTTTGTTTGACAGTTCTGTGCAATCGTTACTCTCAATTTTCTTAATTCTTTCACGTCTCATAGGATAAAACGTCCTCTTCTTACATAGGTTTGTTTTATTTAATAAAAGCTTCACATCATCAGAGCGTGTGACTTGCTGACACACGTAGCAGAATTGAAAGAGTTGTCCCAGTTAGTTTCCTACTCTAAGAACATTTAACGAAGCTCACACCATAGAAGATATTCAAATCCACCTTCAGTTCGAAATGAAATAATTTGTACTGCTGACAACGACTTCAATGAACTACTTCGACCATACCTGAAACACGAATCTAGTGACAAACATGATTTCCATGACTTGTTATTACGAAATTTTGTATCCGTTATTACCTTAATCCAAGACAAATATTTGATAACCTTGTTTCTGTAATTTACTTTCTTTCTAAATATGGTCTTTAACGTCAACACGGAATAATTTACAGATTATCGTACACGCTATCTTCAAAAATCAAACTCCAGTTAATGTTGTTAAATTCTAATACTGAGATCTGACGCAAATGTTCATAACTTTTTAAGGAGTATGAAATCTCATTAACTAATAATGAATATCAATTACAATCGTTGGCGTAATTAATATCATCAAAAGAGCTCGGTTTCGTCATTTTTTTAATAATCTTGATTTGCATGGCTGTCTACCTGGCATTCCATGAGGGACTCTCTATCCTACTCTAATATTTTGATTTATATTCAGTTCTGGCCTTCATCCCAAGCTAATTAAAATATTGATTGACTAGAGAGACTTTTCGTTTCTCTCCCATTCTGTCAGACGACGAATGAATGAAAACTTCATATTTCACGAGATAGGAGGGCACTCGACTGGGTGCTACAGGCAGTCGGCAAATGTGTGCTTGATGTGAAAAACATATTAAGAGACCCCCGCTGTCTGTCTCTCTGTGACAGAACTGTAAATTTTGTTTCAGTAGCTTCAACAACTATTCTTGGCAAATGATATTAGTCTTGCTGTCTGTGTCTGTTCCTTTGTGATTAAATAAGTGTCCATTACAACTTTCATTTTTATTTCACTAGCCGGAAAACCTCAGATAACAAAGGAATCCGCAGACCTCAGCCTGCAGACAACCAAATTGTGAGTCAGTGTAAGGGATACGTACTGTGTGAGCACGGTGGTAGCATGGATTATGAGCTGTACCAACTGCCTTTAAGTCACAAGCTCCAAATATGGAGTGGGTGATTGGTTTATTATTTCTGTTTGTCACCATGGTATAGGCGTAGCGTTGTTAATCAGGAGCTTCGATGTTCCTTCTTCGATAGCAGTCACTATTTGACCGATTACAACCAAACTTGATACAGTTGTCGCAAATTGCCTGACAAGAAACATCTACCTATCGAAGGCATAGGGATGGAAAAGTGGTGTAGCCGATGACACGAGAATAGCCATACTTTACTCGTCCTGCCTTTGAGAATTCCAGCACTTAGTGACCTGTAACAAACTTTATACAAATTTCAAACACTTATTAAATATTTTCTATTTGACAAACCCAACAAAATAAAGAAAGAAAAATCTTTATCACCTACTACAATTTCGCGGTTCATGCAGTAAAAATGCCGCAAAAGCCATACCTTTACAAGTTATTACTACTTTATTACAAAGTGTCTTCGCGGTACGTTTTGCAGACAGTAATCACATATATCACTGAATGCACCAGCAAATATATTTATTGTACCTCACATAGTTCAGGTTATATTACGTCATAAACAATGAGAATAGCGAAATATTTTCTTATCATGCTCCTACCACTAATCGCAACACATTTCGCAAAAATTATCTCCATACATTGGTGAATGAACCGAAAGAAATACATAATTACAACACACACAATTCTGGAGATACATCATCATAATCACGAGAAAATGAAACTAAAATGAAAAATTCGCTAGAGATGTGTATGAAATACGGTGAAGCACCAAAGAAAGTAATATAGGCATGTGTATTCAAATACAGTGATATGTAAACAGGTAGTAAACGGCACTGTAACGCCTGTGTAAGTCAACATGTGTCCGGCGCAGTTGTTAGATCTGTTACTGCAGGTTATCAAGATTTAAGTGATTTGAACGTGGTGCTACAGACGGCGCGCGGGCGTTGGAAGACAACATCTTTCAGGCAGCGATAAAGTGAAGATTTTCCAGTACGACCATTTCACGAGTGTACCGTGTGTATCAGGGATGTGGTAAAACATCATATCTCAGACACCGCTGCTACAGGAAAATGATACTGCAAGAACGGGACCAATAATGACTGAAGAGAATTGTTCAGCGTGACACAAGTGCAATCCTTCCGCAAATTGCTAACGATTCAACGAAACGTTATTGATATGGGATTTTGTACCCGAAGGTCCACTTGTGTACCCTTGATGACTGCACGACACAAAGCTTTATTCCTCGCCTGGGCCTGTCAAAACAGACATTGGACTGTTGATCACTGGAAACATATTGACTGGTCGGAAGAGTCTCGTTTCTAATTGCATCGAGCGGATAGACGTGTACGGATATGGTGAGAGTGTCATGAATCCATGGACGTTCCATGTCAGCAGGGGACTTTTCAAGCTATTGGAGGCTGCCTAGTGGCGAGGGGCGTGTGCTGTTGGAGTGATGTGGGACCCTCGAAACGTCTAGGTAAGAGTCTGACAAGTGAAACGTACGTAAGCACCCTGTCTGGTTACGTGGATCCATTCATGTCCATTGTGCATTCCGACGGACTTGGGCAATTCCACCAGGACAATGCGACATCCCACACGTCAAGAATTGCTACAGAGTCACTCCAGAATCACTCTTCTGAGTTTTAACCCTTCCGCTGTCTACCAAACTCCTCAGAAATGAACATTATTGAGCATATCTGGGATGTCTTGCAACATGCTGTTCAGAAGAGATCCTCTCCCCCAGTGATAGGTACACCACGCGTGAATATTTCGTAGTACACGAATGCGCGAAGGCCTTTGTATGTGGAGTTGCTGCTTTATTTGGGCATAGTCATTTTCTCTTTTACTGGTGTTACCATAAAGACCCCATTTCTCGTCACCAGTAACGATACGGCATAGGAATCGTCGGTGTTGTTCACGAGCAGGTTGACGACGAGCAGGCAGAAATGCCACGCCTTCCCCACTGCATGAACATTTCGCTCGATGGTGGAATGGTTACAGTTCATCACATCTGCCAGCTCTCGAGTACACTGACGTGGATCGCTGTTTATTGTTGGTTTAAACGATATCCATTAAAGCCTGAAGGTCTTCCTGAACGTGGATAGTGACTAATAAAACGAGTAAACTATTTTCTTATTGTCTCCACTGCTGTCACCTCTCTACTGAAATCAAACACAAGAATATGGGGGAAACGTTCCGATTTCTCCATTTGTCACTTCATTTTTTAGCGTCTACAGCTCCACTCACTTTCTCCAAATGACAAAATGAAAATTCGGAAACTCAAAAAGTAGCTGTGAATTACAAATAAAATGACAATTGATAAATAAATCCATGCCAACCGTATTACCAGGTACGACTAGCCTGTTACTGGGGTAGGGTGATAACTTAGTGAGAGGAGGAAAAGGAAGAGATGGACAGGCAAAATGTAGGAAGGAAGAGATGATTACAGATTAGTGTAAGGAGGAGGAGGGGGGCGGTAGGGGAAGGAGGTAATGGAGAGAGTGATGGGGAGGAGGAAATGGATATGGAAAGATAAGAGAAGAGGCGTCGGAGGGGGGGGGTGGGGGGAGTGGTGAGGTGTAGATAGAGAGACGGGGTGAAAGAGGTGAACAAAGAAGGGAGGGGGGGATTAGGTAGACTCACTGGAAACATATTGACTGGTCGGAAGAGTCTCGTTTCTAATTGCATTGAGCGGATAGACGTGTACGGATATGGTGAGAGTGTCATGAATCCATGGACGCTCCATGTCAGCAGGGGACTTTTCAAGCTATTGGAGGCTGCCTAGTGGCGAGGGGCGTGTGCTGTTGGAGTGATGTGGGACCCTCGAAACGTCTAGGTAAGAGTCTGATAAGTGAAACGTACGTAAGCACCCTGTCTGGTTACGTGCATCCATTCATGTCCATTGTGCATTCCGACGGACTTGGGCAATTCCACCACGACAATGCGACATCCCATACGTCAAGAATTGCTACAGAGTCGCTCCAGGATCACTCTTCTGAGATTCAACCCTTCGAATCCTGCCTCGGGCATGGGTGTTTGTGATGTTCTTAGGTCAGTTAGGTATAAGTAGTTCTAAGTTATAGGGGACTGATGACCTCGGATGTTTAGTACCATAGTGCTCAGAGCCATTTTGAACCAAACTCCTCAGAAATGAACATTATTGAGCATATCTCGGATGTCTTGCAACATGCTGTTCAGAAGAGATCCTCTCCCCTAGTGATAGGTACACCACGCGTGAATATTTCGTAGTACACGAATGCGCGAAGGCCTTTGTATGAGGAGTTGCTGCTTTATTTGGGCATAGTCATTTTTTCTTTTCCTGGTGTTACCATAAAGACCCCATTTCTCGTCATCAGTAACGATACGGCATAGGAATCGTCGGTGTTCACGAGCGGGCTGACGACGAGCAGGTAGAAATGCCACGCCTTCCCCGCTGCATGAAAATTTCGCTCGATGGTGGAATGGTTACAGTTCATCACATCTGCCAGCTCTTGAGTACACTGACGTGGATCGCTGTTTATTGTTCGTTTAAACGATCTCCATTAAAGCCTGAAGGTCTTCCTGAACGTGGAGAGTGACTAATAAAACGAGTAAACTATTTTCTTATTGTCTCCACTGCTGTCACCTCTCTACTGAAATCAAACACAAGAATATGGGGGAAACGTTCCGATTTCTCCATTTGTCACTTCATTTTTTAGCGTCTACAGCTCCACTCACTTTCTCCAAATGACAAAATGAAAATTCGGAAACTCAAAAAGCAGCTGTGAATTACAAAAAAATGACAATTGATAAATAAATCCATGCCAACCGTATTACCAGGTACGACTAGCCTGTTACTGGGGTAGGGTGACAACTTAGTGAGAGGAGGAGAAGGAAGAGATGGACACGCAAAATGTAGGAAGGAAGAGATGATCACAGATTAGTGTAAGGAGGGGGGGGGGGGGCGGCAGGGGAAGGAGGTAATGGAGAGAGTGATGGGGAGGAGGAAATGGATATGGAAAGATGAGAGATGAGGCGTCAGATGGGGAGGGGGGGTGGGGGAAGTGGTGAGGTGTAGATAGAGAGACGTGGTGAAAGACGTGAACAAAGAAGGGAGGGGAGGATTAGGTAGACTAATACAAGGTTGGAGTAAATACAAACACGGGTAGCAGCTGGTACTCAGCTAGTACTGAATAAAAGTCAGTAGTTATGACTGCCTAAGACTTCAGGTATAGTTAGCCACCTTCATTCTGCCAACAAGATCTTGAAGGGATTGAGCCAGTTGAAGGACGAAGATAATTACGAGGGTTGTTCAACACAGAATAATCATAATTCTTTTTGACAACATACCTTTACTCGTTCTCATAATTTTGATGGTGATTCTCATAGTAGTCTCCCATGAATGCGATGCACTTGTTCTAGCGTTTCCGCCAGTATTCAAATACATGCTGGAAACCATTTTTTGAGAGGCTTAGAAAATAGCCTCGGCAGCTTTCACTACTGCTTCTGATGATTGATAATGCCTCCCACGAAGGCGTTTCTTTTTGTCAGAGAGTAGAAAAAAGTCACATGGGGCTAAATCCGGACTATAGGTAGGGTGAGGGATGCAGTTCACGTTGATGTTTGCAAGATATTCAGCAACAACATTGGCAATATGCGGCCGCGCATTATCGTGGTTCTTGGCGCTTGTCTGGAACCGCGCAACCGCTACGGTCGCAAGTTCGAATCCTGCTTCGGGCATGGATGTTTGTGATGTTCTTAGGTCAGTTAGGTATAAGTAGTTCTAAGTTATAGGGGACTGATGACCGCGGATGTTTAGTACCATAGTGCTCAGAGCCATTTTGAACCATTATCGTGGTGCAGCATTCAGCCTGTTTCAAGGAAATGTGGTCTTTTGCACCTGATATGGATTTGCAATGTTTTCTGGATGTTACTGATGTGTGTGCACGTACAATATGCTAATGAACCATTCTGTCTATATCAAGGAATGAGATGATCATAACTTTCCCAGCAGAAGAAACCACTTTTGCTTTTTGGGGGGTTTGGTGATTAAGGAGATTTCCACACTGAGATTTGCTGTTTGCTCTCAGGATCAAAATGATGTAGCCAAGTTTCATCAGCAGAGATTACATTTGAAAAAAATTCCCGATCTTTCTCTAACACCAACTTTAACTACATGCAGACACGCACGCTAATGTCCATTTATCCGATAATCAACGGTCTTGGAACCCATCGGGCACCGACACGTGTTGCGTGCAATTTTTCTGTCACCAACGTGTGGTTGGCACCCAATGAAATGTTCAGTTTTTCAGAAAGTGATCTTAAGATAATTCGTCCATCTTCTCTCACAATGACAGCAGCAGTGTTGCTGTATTTTTCCGTAAGAAGCTGCTCCGTAAGAACCGGATCACCGGGTCCACCTTCTTATGAAATTCATTGTCACCCCTTTCTAAACATTTTAAACTGCATTCGAGCTGTACTGTAGGGAAGAACAGACTCTCCATAGGCCTCCTGTAACATTATATACGCCACAGTTGAAGATTTGTTGAAAGGAAAGCAGAATTTTAAAGCATATTTTTCCTCGCGTGTTACCTCAATAGCAGTGGTAGTCGATACTGAACATGTCTGATTTTGCCCGCTTCTCACAGGCGGGAACCAGGAGCCCCAACAATGAACCTACTGTGGCGTGTTTGTTGCACTTCAAGCTAACAGAATACCATAAGATTAAATTTTAGCGCGAGAAATTATGACCATAAAAATTATGTTCGTTCTTTATTGAACAGCCCTCGTTAACCCGGAAGTCTACGTGGATCGTTAAATAGTGGCACCCAGCAGCCATCTCGCAGACAAGTATGTACAAACTTCCTTGAGAAAGTACGCAAGTTTTCCGAATCGACAGCTTGTGAGTAGATTGATTTTGAAAGAATACAATAGCACGGCCAAGAGAAATATACAGTCACAACACGATTACGTCAGATGAAACACTCCTTTTCCATCTTGGTGTGGAATTTAAGAGATTTAGGGAAAATAGTGGAGGTAATTTCGATAGCTGAAGAACGACATACTCCTACACAACCACATTTTGATGACGTCATCGTTGACGCAACATAGAAGCGTAATTTTTCTTCCTTCCGGTGCAGTCGTCCAACGAGGCTTTATGCAGAAGACGTAGCGATCAGTGGGCCGCTCATTTCTCACGTGACAAACGCCACAGCGATTATTCTATTACTTTATTTTGTCTCTTTTATCTCCAGTGTACTAACGGCACTTACACAGCTGGTGAAGCGCGAAAGGCTTATCAGGGCACGACATAGAGAGCTTATCAGTTCTGATAACTGTCCAGATAAGAAAAGAGAGTCCCGGACTTGGAGATCGATCTCTGCTTTACGTAAGCTATACTGCTCTTATAGAGAGGCGCTTGGAAACGTGCTGCAGTAGTGGCACGAGCAGTTCCAGTGCAGAAGCCACTTGCGGGAACCGTGTGTGTACCTGGTAAGATGTGCTTACGTCATATTTCTTAATCACTTAGCAATTTAGCTTCTCAGTGCCACAGCGAAGTGGACTCTGTGATCTCAGGTATGGCAACGATTCATGAATTTTATTTTCGTTATTAGTTACTGTGCCTAATGGTTTTACATAATCTACATTGTACAGTAAACATTGTAAACAACACAATTTAGATATCCTACTACTTCATTAGTTTTCGTTGTCACAGATAAAAAGTAAACTGGCTTGTTTTATGTTGTACAAACAAGCGTGCCGTATTACACGGCAATACTGTGACTTATACACAAAAGGGTTCTCGAATTGTACGTGTCAGTCACACCTATCAATAGCCAAGTGTATCACAATTACTCTCCGAAACTGAATATAATACCCTACCTTGCAGGAAACACAAAGGGAAGGGGTATATTATGAAACGTCACTCAAAGCATAAAAATACAGACAATGAAACAAAAATAAATAAAACTGAAAAAGCTCGTCCTGTTCAGTAAAGACTTAGTGTAACAAAGACATTATGTCTTAACCTCAAGTTACTGAAGAAACGTCAATTGGTCCTTTTGTCTGATTATAATGTATATCCACCCACCGTCTGCGATTATATCCTCATTACACGCATTATGTAACTTGAATGCACGATGTATTTATTCAACCAAAACAGCTAACAACAAGAAAAACTGTGAGACTAAAGCTCGTCATTGTTGAAACATGCTGTCAAACCACAAAGTATAGAAAAATTTTCTTAATTTATTGACAGCCCTTATATGAAGGAAATTAAATCTAAGCATCATGTAAATGAATAAATTAGAGTGTAATCATTGTATAGACTACTTCAGAGACTGTACGACCGATGAGAAAGGAAAAATTTAAATGGAACTGAATACTGTATTAAGTGTCATTGTTCTGCAGAATAATTGTTGCTGTGGCTTGTGTATTACCAAATAGAGATATACTCTCAACATTTTCTGATAACTACAGATATGAAAATATATCTGACAATATTTATACAGGGGTGTAATACATCAGCTTTCTCAAATTATATCTAGAGCGAAAATATTTATCTTACAAAATATTATGCAACTTAGCACAATGACTAGTGTGAAATTTGTGGTTCGTAAGTCATGAGGTATCAAATTATAGCTCTTTAAAACCGATAGAAAAATATTTAAATATCAACTAATAAATATATAATTAAACTCTTTAAATTACGAACTATTATTTAAGTAAATAAACTTAATTGCATAACCATAAATGGTTGCAGAAATTATACCAAAATTAATTAGAATTACAATTCCAAAATGACTTGGTAATTACATCATGTTACAGCTCTTATGGGCATTTAGTGGAACTAAATTCACAAATAATGCAAAGTACAAGTGAACAGATAAGCAAGAATAAAACATTACCACAACAGTCAACAAAAATGAAAAACAACTGAACTTAAATTACTATCTACATATTAAAAATCTAAAAGAAAAACAAGTAGTTTATGGACTGAGGACAAGTTTCTCTGTTAACTAAATATGACTTCTCTGTTGTATAAAAATAGACAGAGAAATAAGTCACTCTTAATACATCACAATCCATGGCACATTTAATGCTATTTAAACTAAACATCGCAGTGATATTGATAGCATAGAAGTATACATCCTTGTTTGATAAAATGTATGTAAATCTGAAGTGAAATATTGAAGTCATATACATGATTCAATGTAGGGTCCTATAAAAATTCAAAACATACGTAAGTAGGTATGTCGAGGATCTACTATAGTGTTGTTAGATGTTTGTCCGATATGTGTGACAGCTTAATAAATAAGTAACAATATTTTAACGGACAGGCAAAAGTTCACACTATATATTATCACAATCTAAGTAACTGATAATTATACAAGATTTCTCTAGAGTTTTGGTGTAACTCTGTATATGAGAACAGCATTAACTCTGTGAAGAATGGAAATCATTAACTCAAATTTCCTCAATATATTGCTTATGAATCCGAATGATCACGAAATCTCGAATTTTTATAATTATTTGCTACGTAGATCACACTATATTTCGTTGACAAAGTGTTCATCTCAGTTTACGTCTTACATGTTAATTAATATTTCGTGTTATTTTACTGTCAGAGGTTCCTTAATTACTTAGTGGAAAAACTCTGCACTATGTTACGTTGAAAGATTCGATGTGTCTTGGAAGTATGTCTATTTTTTTGACAGTAGTCGTACTGTTTCCGATGTTAATGACATCAAATGTACAGTCATTTTCATTTAACTGCGTTCATTCGACTTACACACATTTAATTGAAAATTAGGATCGATAACAGAGGTGACATGTCTTTTTCTCAGTGCCATTTTCTGAACTAAACTTGGATAAATGACGTTACACTTTGTCTGTTATTGTAATTATTGTACTTCGAGATAATATATATTATTTCAGCTGCTATTCTAACTTGTTTTTCAAAGGCCTAAGTGCCGATTTCCTGGATTATGATGAAACCTGATAACGACTGTCATATTTCGCGTTGTCATCAGTACTTGATTATTATCTTTGGTGCTTTGTAGTGGATTAGCGATTACAGAGGGCATTGTAGTGTTGTTTATGGCACGTTGCGCATGTAATTTATTTGTGTCCTTTACGCCAGTAAGAAAACAAGTTGTTCCTTCTTCTTGGAAATCTACGTGTGTACAGGTGATTTTCTACTTCTAGTCGTTCCCATTGATTAACTTCAGAGTCGTGGTAGACCCAGTGGACACTACAAGAGACTTTCATCTCCAAAAGGCAACACAGATTGAGGATCACGTGGGACACCATAGAAAACTCTGTCCGAACAGTACCGACCGACCGCGTGTCAACTTCAGCCGATAGGCGTCACTGGAAGAAAATATGCAGCAGCATGTGGTCAGCACTCAGCTCTCCCTGCCGTAGTCAGTTTCCGTGTTAGTGGCCGCTACTTCTCAATTAAATGGTTCCTCAACTGCCCTCACAAGGACTCAATGCACGCCGCATGTCATCAGCGCTGAACTGTAACGAAATGTCATCCATCCAATTACTAGACACGCACCAACGTGTTAACTACGGAGATTTGACGGGAAACGATATTACGAGTGTGGCAAAGCCATTGGCCCACTCGTACAAGGGATATTCAAATTTGAATTATTTCTTACTCGTGGAACTCGAAATCACATCAGTAACTGAAATTTCAGGGTAGCAAGTGATCTTACCACGACAAGAATTCAGTTACGCGTTACAACATTCTGGACAGCATTCTTTTGTAGCTTCTTGTAATCGATTAGAAGATAACTGTGACAGTCGGATGGCAGAGCTTAATTCCCTGGGCTAACAATCACTCACATGAGTGGTGAACAACAAAAATTTTATTAAGTCGGTGGTCAATCCTTGACGGAATTTACTTCAAACGTACATCCACTCATTTATAGGCACTTCGTAAGCCAGAGTACCTAATGTGGAGGAGGGTATTTAGTGTATCATTAACATATGCCTGAAATACCATTCCATTGGCCGATTGTGAGTAGCAATAAACAATCAGACTTCCTTGTGATTTTTCCACAATATGTGAGTCTGCCATCCAGCTTCACTAGAATAAATATACATGCCTGTTCCTCGTTAAGATGCTCCAGTCCTCCTACATACTTTGAGGCTGCGGATAACTCCAATGACTGATCGCTTAACATGTAGTCAAGCAAAATAGGAACTTTTCATGTATTCACATATAGTACGTTAAATTTATTTACGATTCAACTGGTAAAATTAGCACAAGGCGCTGATCATCTACAAGTGTCTCTGTATTTTGCAACAAGTTTTTGACGATGTCAACTCCCAGCACAAAGCTGCATCGTCGACGAATAACCTCATGGTGCCATAGAACAGATCTTGTGGGGCAGGTCATCGTAAGGTACGTCAGTCGCTTTCCTTGTTTAGGACTATGCCTCGTTAGTAAATATGGTGTGACATCTGTCTCTTAGACGGTCGTCTGACAAGTCACTGAGCTCACGGAATTGACGGTGCGGACCTCGATCGATGGCTTCATTAGAGTGGCATCGATCTCTACACTAAGAGAACGAAAGTCTCCCCAATCAACTGTTTCATGCGGAATTGGCCCTTAGACGTCACAAGAAGCTGATACGGCAGCATAAAAGGTAGCAGGGCCTAGCGTCTATTCTATAGAGTTGCAGTAATAGTTGAAAATTTCGACCAGGGAAGCTCAATAACTTCGGATGTGGCTAGACATCAGGGACTTCTCTACCATTTAAAGATGTCCAAGTCGATTTATGGTGATGTGATAATGAAGTGGAATCATGAAGCAACTATCACAGCGTAACCAAAGTCAGGCAGACATCAAGAAATGACGTACAGGGACCGTCAAATCCGCTGGAAGATGGTTGCAGAAAAATCGCATGAAATCTGTGGAAGGTAACAGTTGTGCTTTCCAACGTGTTACCAGTAGTTCAGCTAGCACAATAGTTGCGCGTAGGGAGTTAAAATTAATGGGGTAAAAAGGGCGAGTAGCTCCTCAGAAGTCACACGTTTCAGTTGTCAGTGCTAAGCGACGGTTGAGGTGGTGTAAACAGAGGCATCACTGGAGAGTCGATGACACGGAACTAATAATCTGGAGCAATGGATCACGCTATACCCTGTGATAATCTGACTTGACGGTTTGGGTGGGACGGATACATGTAGAACGATCTCTGCCATCGTGTGTAATGACAACAGTGAAACACGAACTAGGTTGTTTTACGGTGTGTGTGATTAGGCTGTGGTTCCCTTATTGCACTTAAGAAAACGCTAAGTGCGGAGGGACGGGCACATATTTCACTGCTTTGTGTTCTGCGTACATTTGAGGGGCAGTTCGGAGAGCGTGACAATATGCTCTGTGATAAAATTCAGCACTTACGAGAAAGTGATTCCTGGAATAGACTAGACTGCCCAGAGTCCCCACTTCAACCCAATAGAACAACTTTGGTATGAGTTAGAACGTCGGTCTGGCTCCAGAACTACCTGTTCTGGTTCCTGCCATTGAGAAGAAAAGAGCTGCCATTCCTCCACATTCAGAAATATCATTAAAAGTCTTCTCAGCAGAGTTTCAGCCGTCGCTAGGGCGATGGGTTGACACGGCCTCCATTAATGTCCACTAATACGCTCAGGATACTTTTAGTCACATAGTGTTTCTGGCAGTTCTAGGTATGCGATAGTGTTAAAATGGTTCAAATGGCTCTAAGCACTATGGGACTTAACGTCTGAGGTCATCAGTCCCCTAGAACTTAGAACTACTTAAACCTAACTAACCTAAGGAGATCACACACATCCATGCCCGGGGCAGGATTCGAACCTGCGACCGCAACGGTCGCGCGGTTCCAGACTGTAGCGCCTAGAACCCTTCGACCATGCGATTGTGTCTGACGTAGGAAGTACATTGTGATCTTCATCGATGAATCAGTTGCAGATACAGAATCCAATGATACGGCAATCATTATCTTCCATGTCTGTGTCATTATGGAATGTGAATATTAGGACAGGTAACTACCGCTATTTATGTACGGTTTTTATAAATCTGCGTATAAGACCAGGCTTCCAAATTTATTGACAGCTTATTGCATAGCTTCCATTAGCCTTATTCTGAAGTTTTATGGGGAAGGAAGAAATACCATTGGTCTCCGTACAGATCCGAATTCCAATTATTGTTGTGGCCTATACGTACGGCATGCGATGGGGACAGTTGAAATTTTAAATACAATTTTTTGTCAGACCGGCTTGATAAGACTCTCAAACACTGTGCACTACTCTACAATAGATAACCTTGTATTTTTCTGTAAGGTCCCCAAGACTGGCTGAGTTTCACGGAAGCTCGAAATTTAGTGCGGACGTCAATGCGAGATGTTTTTAATAGTTTAGACAATGAAACACTGTCTCAAAATATGGTAGAAAACGCAGACAGATTCTGGTCGTATGTTAAACACACCAGTGGCAAAAAACAGTCAATAACCTCACTACGCGATAGCGACGGAAACGTTACCGATGATGGTGCCACTAAAGCGGAGTTACTAAATATAGTTTTCCGTAATTTCTTCACAAAAGAAGATGAACTAAATATTCCAGAATTCGAAACCTGAACAGCTGTTAGCATGAGTGACATAAATGTAGATACCTTAGGTGACGCAAAACAACTCAAATCACTTGAGAATGCCTTCTTCCGGTCCAGATGGTATACCAGTCAGGATCCTTCCAGAGTATGCAGATACAATAACGCCTTTCTTTACAATCATATACAGCTGCTCACTTGACGAAAGGTCTGTTCCTAAAGACTGGAAAGTAGCACAGGTCATATCAATGTTCAAGAAAGGACATAGGAGTAAACCATTGAATTACAGACCCATATCACTGACCTCAATTTGCAGTAGGATTTTGGAGCATATACTGTAATAGAACATTATGAATCACCTTGAAGGAAATGACTTATTGATACATAACCAAACCGGATTCAGAAAATATCATTCTTGTGAAACACACTAGCTCTTTATTCCCATGAAGTAATGAGTGCTGTCGACAAGGGATCTCAGATCGATTCCATATTTCTAGACTTCCAGAAGACCTTTGATACAGTTCCTCACAAGGGACTATTAATCAAATTCCGTGAATATGCAGTATCGTCTCAGTTGTGTTACTTGATTCGTGATCTCTTCTCAGAGAGGTCACAGTTCGTAGTGTTAGACAGTAAATCATCGAGTAGAACGGAACTGATATCTGGCGTTCCGCAAGGTAGAGTCATAGGCCCTCTGCTGTTCCTGATTTACATAACTGATCTAGGTGATAATCTGAGCAGGCCCCTTAGATTGTTTGTAGATGATGCTGTAAATTGCCGTCTAGTAAAATCATCAGACGATCTAGAGAGAATTTCTGTATGGTGCGAAAAGTGGCAATTGCCACTAAAGAAAGAAAAGTGCGAGGTCATCCATATGGGTACTAAAAGAAATCCGATCAATTTATGGTATACGATAAATCGCCCAAATCTAAAGGCTGTCAACTCGACTAAATACCTAGGAATTACAATTACGAGCAACTTAAATTGGAAAGACCACATAGATAATATAGTGGGGAAGGCGAAACAAAGACAGCGCTTTGTTGTCAGAACACTTAGAAGATGCGACAAACCTACTAAAGAGACAGCCTACATTTCACTTGTCCGTCCTCTGGGGGGAATATTGCTGAGCGGTGTGGGATCTTTACGAGGTACGATTGGCGGAGGACATCGAAAAAGTGCAAAGAATGGCAGCTCGTTTCGTGTTATCGCGCAATAGTAGTGAGAGTGTCACCGATATGATACGCGAATTGGGTTGTCAGTCACTGAAACAAAGGCGGTTTTCTTCGGGGCGATATCTATTTACGAAATTTCAATCACCAACTTTCTCTTCCGAATGCGAAAATATTTTGTTGACACCCACCTACGTAGAGAGAAATGATCATCATATTAAAATAAGAGAAATCAGAGCTCGAACGGAAAGATTTACGTGTTCCTATTTCCCACGCACCTTTCGAGAGTGGAATGGTATATAAGTGGTATGAAAACGTTTCGATGAACCCTCCGCCAGACACTTAATTGTGAATTGCAGTGTAACCATGTAGATGTAGACGTTTAAAAGGTACATATTACTTTTCCGAAACCTTTCCGCCAGGTCCATGTTTTATCTTTTCGGTTCCTACAATTGTACGCACGTGTTTAATCATTTCGTACCAGTTCACTGGGTTTCGCTAGGAATTAAAACGATGAGAGAGCCGTAATATTTACTAGTAATGCACCTGCATACGGCAGGGATCGAAGTAAGTACTGTAAACAGGATGGCGTGCTTAGACTCATTTTCAGTTTGTCCAATAAGACAGAAGAACAAAATGCGTACGTCTTTCGACTTGTGTTGTATTTAGGACGCAGTGTCAATGTAGCAGATGACAAAAGTGATTTCTTATCTCCAGTGAACCAAAGACAATCGTAGCGGGAATGAAATGTGCTTAACAGTTGTCTTAGCTCGTACTTATCTCCGGGCTTACTGGACGTCACTACATATCTATCTACGTGTGATTCGAGTTACAACTGTCATCGAAATTTCACCTGAAGAAATAAAATACACAGCATATCACAACGGAGTGACTAAAAATGTCGCCACGACTCAAGAATAGAATGTCAATTTTGCACCATCCCGGCCCATGTTCTAACGAAAACACTTCTGAGAATCTAACTGAAATAATTTTGTGCAGAAATGGAAATGGAAGGGCTGTGGAGGCCTAAGTATAACATATAGTTTTGTCCAACCCACAGCGTTTGTGAAGCCACGCTCTAGGAAGATTTTACACCAGTTCAGCAGCTCCGTTAGGAAACATTCTTCCTTTAGCGGAAAGATGCTGCACATCCACTTATTAAGGCAAAATTTATTACAGAAAACTCTTTCACTCCTTGATACTCAAAAGATACACATTGATAAAACTTCAGCTCAGTTAATCCGTAAATATATTACGGAAATACACAGGACCAAGCAAGAGCAGAAATAACTTTAATGTGAAATCAGAATGATACAATCACACGGGCACTATTAACAGTTACGTATTAAAAGAGATCAATTTCTTTTAACTCTCTGTACATTAAACAATATAAAACATTACGGCACTAGAACAAATCTCCACGTGTCCTTTACCGTAATACGAAGTTATTAAAGGAAATTATATAGTATTGACCGAAAATGATTAGCGTTAACAAATACCAACAGGTGACCCTGTAAGGTCAGTTTCAATCAATATTTAGTAGCACATTACAAGAGGTAAGAAAATAACATAACTTCCAACCTAAGGACAATATGCTGTCACCAACAAACAAACATTGATCACTAGCAGTTCATTAGAATAACACTAGGTAAGAGTAAATCAATAAAATAACCTCTAAAACATAAGCCCGGAAAATTTATGTACAGCCACGTCGTGACATCTAGTTCAGTTAAACATTACAGTACCAGAACCAAAGTGCACACCATCCTCCGGTCGAGAGTACACAAACCCGCTCCCTGTCTCTTGAAATTACAAGACAATCACGTTGAAGCACAAAAGATTTGTGCACAAAGTATTATCAAGCTTCTACAACAAACAGAGGAATAAAATTAGCTAAATGAAATACTCTTCAATACGTGCACCTATGTAATAGTCTCATCATGCACATTCGACAAAACACAGCACTCCAAAACGCTTCTTTCACAAATGGTGGCGAAATGTGAGTATATCAACCCTCTCAAAATATTTTCTTTGAAATTTCAGCCTCTAGGGAAGAAATTTGCAAGCAGTCACTTGAGCAGAGTATGAGGTGCGATTAATAACAGCAATGTAAGCCTTGAAATGACCACAAGGACCTAAATTCCAAATCCAGGGACTGCATAGAATTCACTGTATCACATGTCTAACAGGCCGCGATGCCAGCACAGTATCCGGAACTTCAGAGTTTCGCCTCAACACGGAATAGCGTCGAGCTCTGCTCACACCTCACAGGACGTCCTCACATTCCATTCCATCAGAACAAGTCGTCTAACCCAGCCCGCGGTGCTCCATCACTCCCGTAGTCCGTACCGATCACTCGTGGTTGCCACAGTCCCAGGGTCTTCCGTGCCACCTCACCGCCCTCTCGCCAACCTCCCACTCTACCCTCTCTTTTCGTCCAGCGCGCTGTTTAAGAGCCTTTTCCTCGCCACGGAGCATTCTCCCTCCAAAAACCCACCAGCGTGGTCGCTGGAGTCGATTGCGCTAGGGGTAAAGTCCATGGGTGGGGACGCATCAGTTCGCCCTTTGCATTGTCTGAAGAAACAAACTTTCGATTATAGGGAAAGAGGGGCATGTCGTACGAACAAACAAATCATTTATGTGCTTTTATGTAACATAATCACGGCACCGCGTCTTCCAGGAGAAATGTGGAGAAAGCTGGGTGGGAGCTGAAGGGAAATTCGTGCCTTCTTGGGATGCTATTTCGCTGCCTGCCACGGATCCTCTGTTCGATGTGGCATACCTATCCAAGCCAGTTGGCGCAACAATCACAGAAATGGTCTCAAAGACTGGAGGAGTAAGATTCAAATCCCGCTCTGGCCATCCAGATTTAGATTTTCCATACATTCCCTAAATCCCTTAAGTTCAGTGTAAGATATACTGTCGACGTTTCCTTATTGAATCTTGGCTGCCATTCCAAACCTACATCGCCGACAAAACATAAATTCCTAATTTTCCTTCCCTTGTTACATTCATATTGGCTTCACTCCACAGACAGGGACAATGGCAGACACAATTTGTTAATAGATCACTGTCTGTATTTCTGAAGTATAAATTATCCTACAGGCGTTTTAGAGCTAAGCCTCGATTTTTGGAATCCATATCTTGCTTGAGGGTTCTCATTACGGTGAAATGTTGCTGTGGTGCTGTGATTCAGTTGCATGTGAAGGAAGTGTCACCGATAAAGAAATGGGAAAGGCGAATGAATATTAATGAAAAACTACAGCGCTAGTAATTCCTGAGATTTATGAAATTGTATTTCGCAATTTATTTAATATGAATCTCCCGTATGCCTCATCTTTAGTGCACAAATACAGGTGAAATCATGATTAATGTCGAAAACAGCGATGGGTGAATTTATTAATTAATAGAAGCAGAAGCGTTCTCGCAGACAGGAGTCCGATAACGTTCCTGCTTGCGAGATAATTGGTAACGAGCCACCAGTGACTTCCATATGAACTATTGGCCTAGTTAGGACAAACGTATTCGAAATTAAAATTTTCCAAAGTATTCATAATTGGGCTCATATTTCGCACAGGTCCACGGTTGCGGAAATGTGGCGCATGCATGATGGGACACCTGTACATTTTTCTGCTAATCACAGGTGTTATTTAAGGCGCCATTACGATCAAAGGCGGACAAGTGGAGAGATGTCTGTATCTTGGTCTCCAAGATCACCAAAATTCCATCCTGTAGACTTACTGCCTCGGGTTACATCAAAATGAAAGGGTATACATTTGGGATTTATAAGGTTGAAAATTAAGTGGAGTGACAAGGTAACGATTCAGGAGATTCGACACAAATCTGAGAGGAAACGAACATGTGGGAAACAATAACAAGGAGTAGGGACAGGATGATAGGACATCTGTTCAGATATGAGGGAATGACTTACATGGTACTAGAGGCATATGTAGAGGGAAAAACTGTAGAGGAAGACAGAGGTTTGCATACACCCAGCAAATGGTTGAGTAAGTAGGGTGCAACTGTTAATCTGAGATGAAGAAGCTAAACATTAGAAGAATTCGTGGCAGGCCACATCAGACTAGTCAGAAGATTTATGTCCCAAAAAAAGAGATTGTTGAAGAACTGGACCATCAAACTGCATCGTCTTGGCCAGATTTTTGAGGTTATCAGAATTTGTGTGAGGCAATTCGTAGCTCGCTGCATAGACGACGGTAGTATTCCATCCAAATGCTAGGACGGCATGTGGGGGGATTCCTCCATTAAGAGCGAGTGTCCCGTAAACTGTTCATTCGAATGTGCTACGTACTATGTACATAGTTGAGCCAAGTTGTATAGGTAAAGTCGCTAATTCACGCCCGTGGCGTGGCTCTAGACTTGGAGGTAAGCCCGTTCGATTCCTGTTGCTGGACGAAATTCTCATTGATGGTATTTGGCTGAAAGGTGAGGACAGCTTACGATCACCAATCATCGGGCCCATGCACTAGATTCAATTCCAAAACTCTTTGCAGTGTCTCATGAAGTGATGGAATGTGACACTGTTGATAGAGATGCGTTCGTAGGATTTTGATGTTAAGCTCGTTGAACTCGCTGGTGCTATGTGAGAGGATTAGTCTATGTTCCGGTACCAGGCTTAACCATCTCCCTTCCTTTCATTCATGACAACACAAACCCAACATTACACTGTATGAGCACTCATGACAGTCATCCACACATCACAGATACACACTTGTCACTTCGTAACAGCAAGTAGGAAGGCAACTGTAAACCACCTTCACCAGGACCTTGCAATGAAGAATTTCTGCATTTCCTCCCACTACGTTAATTTCATGATTATTTACTATTACACTGGGTGATATAGCTACCCCCGCCTCTTTGTTTTATGCGATCCACAATACCTTCAACCACCATGTGCTAGATTTTCACATTCTCTTACCCACTGCTTACAAACAATTTGTCCTATGTAAAATAAAAGACAGAGAAAGACAGAGAAAAATATAACCTTTTAGTAGGAAATTAAATACAGTTAAATTTATAGCGGGACACGTTTTCGCTGTAGGCCACGGTTTTCTAGTTATTGAAGAAAAACATGTTTGGAGGTCACTTTTGCACTATTTTCTTGAATAATTCGAAAGCTATGGCCTCTACCAAAACGAACCCCAGTACAAAATCTAACTGCATTACATTTCAAACAAAAATGTCCTCTTACTTTTTTTTTCTGTACGGCTACTAGTTTGTGCAGAGCGAGCGAAAGAATACGAAAATCATGCACGTGGTGTTTGAAGCTGTTGTGGGTTTCATTAAACCCAGCGGTAGGGGCAGCTGAGACATCTTCTATATAACAGAATATCTTAGGTTTTAAGTACATTTGAACTAAGTCGTATAATACTTCATATGGAATTCAGTGGCGACTTCTAATCACACATTTGCTATAATTTGACATTATATGGCAAATTTCTCGTTTGGAGACTTTCATTTTTGTGTTGGAACGCTACTGTTATCGTATGCTTTCACCTGTGACAGTTTTCGCTATTGATTACGATGTACCCTGCATAACGTCACATGATACCAATGCAAAAAAACGTTAACAACATGGATTTCCTATTAGGAAAAATACCCCTACGCTGTTACAGTAATTACTGTTTTCCTACAAATATTACTATAAAATCGACAAAGAGTAATTTTTTAAGGAAGAGAATAACAATAAATGAACGTAGTCTCTTAAATTGAACTTTTCGAAAATGTATGCTATTTTAAATTCAGGAACAGTAATTTACTTCCAACATCACAGTGTACCTGAGGGTGAAAACGCTTTAAAAGAATACCACTGGAAGTTGTTATCATGGTCTCCAGTCCGTAAGACTGGTTGGATGCAGTTCTCCATCCTACTCTATCTTGTGTGAGCCTCATCTCCAAATAAATATTGCAACGTATATCTTTCAGAATCTGCTTTCTGTATTCGTCTCTTGGTCTTCCCCCATGACTTTTACCCCCACCTCCCACCCCACTGTCCTATCAACCGATCCTTCCTTTTGGTGGAGTTGTGCCGCAGATCCCTTGTCTTCCCAATTCTATTCAGTACCTCCTCATTAGATAATGTACGTGATCGAACCATCTAATATTCAGCATTATTCAGTAGCACCATCTTTCGAAATTTAGTGGAGCAGTCTTTGCGCCGCGAAAACCTGAAGATTCACTTCAAAGTTCTTATTTGTTCTCCCTGGACATAAATTCCTACTCCAGATTTCTCTTTAACTTCCTTTACTGCTTCTTCATTGTAAGTACTGAATATCATCGAGGTAAGGCTACAACCCTGTCTCACTCATTTCTCAACCACTACTCCCATTTCATGTACATCGACTCCGTATGTTTCAGTAGAGGTTGTAAATAGCGTTTCGATACTGCCACCTTCAGAATTTCTGTAGAGTTTCCCAGTCCACATTGTCAATAGCTTTCTCTAAGTCCACAAAGGTTACAAACGTAGGTTTGCTATTCCTTAACCTATCTTCTGAAGTAGGTGGCCGGGTTGCTATTGCCTCGTGTGTTCCGACGTTTCTCCGGAATCCAAACTGATCTTCTACGACGTCTGTGTTTTCTAGGTTCTCCTTTCTTCTGTAAAGAATTTGTGTTACTATTTTGCAAATAACTTATTACACTGACTGCTAGGTAATTTTCACCCTGTCAGCAACTGCTTTCTTTGGAATTGGAATTACCGTATTCTTCAGAAAGTCTGAAGTTATTTCGCTTCATACATCTTGCACACCACATGGAGGAATTTTGCAATGGCTAGCTCTCCCAAGGCCATTGGTAGTTATGACAGTATATCGTCTACCCCTGGGGCCTTGTTTCGACCTAGATCTTCCAGAGCTTTGTCAAATTCTTCTCGCATTATCATATCTCCCGTCTCCTCTTCACTTACGTCCACTCTTCTTTTTTGTAATGTTGCTTTCAAGTTCATCTCCCTTGTATACAACCTCTATATACTCCTTCAAGCTTTCATCTTTCTCTCCTTCGCTGAGGAACAGATCAGCAGCTGAGCTCTTGATAATCATACAGCGGCTACTGTTTCCCCCAATGCTCCTTTAATTGTCCTGTAGGTGGTATCTTCAATCTGTATATTGAGCAAGGAGTAGAGGAAACAAAAGAAAAATTCGGAGTAGGAATTAAAATCCATGAAGGAGAAATAAAAACTTTGAGGTTCGCCGATGATATTGTAATTCTGTAAGGGAGCAAAGGACCTGGAAGAGCAGTTGAACGGAATGGATATTGTCTTGACAGGAGGATATAAGATGAATATCAACAAAACCAAAACGAGGATAATGGAATGTAGTCGAAATAAATCGGGTAATGCTGAAGAAATTAGATTAGGAAATGAGACATTTAAAGTAACCATGTATGGAAGTAAACGTCGACGATAAATAGTTTAGACGAAAAGAGAATAGAAGCTTTCGAAATGTGGTGCTACAGTAGAATACTGAGGATTAGATGGGTAGATCACATAACTAATAAGGAGGTATTGACTACAATTGGGGAGAACAGAAATTTGTAGCACAACTTGACTAGAAGAGGGGATCGATTGGTAGGACGTGTTCTGAGGCATCAAGGGATCACCAATTTAGTATTCGAGGGAATCGTGGAGGCTAAAAATTGGAGAGGAAGAGCAAGATATAAATACGCTAAGCAGATTCAGAAGGATGTTGGTTGTAGTAGATACTGGGAGATGAAGAAGCTTGCAAAGGATAGAGTAGCATGGAGAGCTACAGCTGCTGAAGACCACAACAAGAACAACAGGTAGTATCTATATTTCTCCTAGTGAGTTATGCTCCTAGCTCCTTAAATTTGTCCTCTAGCCATTCCTACCTAGCAGTTTTGCACTTCCAGTCAATCAGATCTTTTAACTTTTGTGTTCCCTTTCGCCTGCTTCACTTGTTGTATTTTTAAATTTGCTCATTTCGTCAGATGAATTCAACATACCTTGTGTGATCCAAGGACTCCTACTAGGCCTTGTCTTTTTAAATATTTCACCCTATCGTACCTTCATTATATCATACCTTGAAGTTAACCCTTGGTTTTCTACTGTATTCCATTCCCTTGTTCTAGTCAACCATTGTTAGATGCTCTCTCTGAAGCTCTCAACAACCTCTCCTTCTTTCAACTTATCCAGGCCCCATCTCATAAATTTTCTACCTGTTTACTATTTCTTCAGTTCTAATCTACAATTCATAACCAATAAATCGTGGTCAAAGTCCACATCTGCCCCTGGGAATGTCTTATTATTTAAAATCTGGTTCCTAAATGTCTGTCTTATTAATATATAGTAAATCTGAAACCTTCCGGTGTCTCCAGGTCCCTTCCATGAATACAGCCTTCTTTTATGATTCTTAAACCAGGTATTAGCGATGTTTAAATTTTACTCCGTGCAGCTTCCTCTTTTATTACTTTCCGCAAGTCCAAATTTAGTTGCTACTTTTCCTTTCTTTTCCTATATCGAATTCCAGTCTCCCATCACGATTAAATTTTCTTCTCCATTAATTATGCCGGCCGAAGTGGCCGTGCGGTTAAAGGCGCTGCAGTCTGGAACCGCAAGCCCGCTACGGTCGCAGGTTCGAATCCTGCCTCGGGCATGGATGTTTGTGATGTCCTTAGGTTAGTTAGGTTTAACTAGTTCTAGGTTCTAGGGGACTAATGACCTCAGCAGTTGAGTCCCATAGTGCTCAGAGCCATTTGAACCAGCCATTAATTATCTGAATTGCTTTTTTTTTTATCTCATCAAACATTTATTCAATCTCCTCATCATCTTATGATCTAGCTAACACGTAAGATTGTAGTACTATGGTAGGCGAGACCTTCATGTCTATCTTGCTTTCAACAATGTGTTCACTACTTTGTTCATAGCAGTTAACCCGCATTCCTATGCTCTTAGTCGTTATCAAAACTTATCCTGCTTTACGGGGATTTGATTTTGTACTTATTGCCTTGTATTCTTCTGATCATAATTCCCGTTCTTTCTGCCATCGAACTTCACTTATTCCCACTATATCTAACTTCAATCTATCCATTCCTCTTTTTAAATTCTCTGACCTATCTGCACTAGAAGTAAACTGCAGAGATGAGGAATGCTTTCCTGAATCGGTTTGTTGGGACGATACGTTTTGACTACGTGTTGAGGAAGAGAACTGTGGACAAATATTGAATCAGTTTTCGTAAAATTCAGTAATTTAGCAGCGTTGTAATTTATTTGAAATTGAGGTTCATATGCGTCGTCTTTATGTATCCCTATAACCCACCTATGGTACGATTGGTTCATGACGTCATGATGCTGAGTCTCAAATATCTATTTACATATATCTATATATCAAATATCTGAAATGTTTTAATGAAACTTTCCGTCTATTGTACAGACAGGTCAATGAAAAACCAAAACAGAGACAGTAATGTATTCTTATTAATTGCTCTAAAATGTATTCCTCCATATCTTTTAAATCAAAATGCCTTACAAAACTGCTTGATTTGGTTCATCATATTACAAATAATTTCTTAACAGTGTGCGCTGCCTCACATGTACTGACTGCCACAGTTTTCGTATCCGAGGGGGCTTTCATGAAAGAGGTTGCCCCAGTTAATGGGCGAGGAAAATATTGATAGGCCACCGAGATCTCATGTTATTATTTACCCAGTATCAGACCGTGGGAAGATTCAAATGGATGTGAGCACTATGGGACTTTACTTCTGAGGTCATCAGTCCCCTAGTACTTAGAACTACTTAAACTTAACTAACCTAAGGATAACATTCCATCAGAATTTCTAAAATCATTGGGGGAAGTGGCAACAAAACGACTATTCACGTTGGTGTGTAGAATATATGAGTCTGCCGACATACCATCTGACTTTCGGAAAAGCATCATCCACACAGTTCCGAAGACGGCAAGAGCTGACAAGTGCGAGAATTATCGCACAATCGGCTTAACAGCTCATGCATCGAAGCTCCTTACAAGAATAATATACAGAGAATGGAATAGGAAAATTGAGAATGCGCTAGGTAACGATCAGTTTGGCTTTAGGAAAAGTAAAGGGACGAGAGAGGCAATTCTGACGTTACGGCTAATAATGGAAGCAAGACTAAAGAAAAATCAAGACACTTTCATAGGATTTGTCGACCTGGAAAAAGCGTTCGACAATATAAAATGGTGCAAGCAGTTCGATATTCTGAAAAAAAGTAGGGGTAAGCTATAGGGAGAGACGGGTCATATACAATATGTACAACAACCAAGAGGGAATAATAAGAGTGGCCGATCAAGAACGAAGTGCTCGTATTAAGAAGGGTGTAAGACAAGGCTGTAGCCTTTCGCCCCTACTCTTCAATCTGTACATCGAGGAAGCAATGATGGAAATAAAAGAAAGGTTCAGGAGTGGAATTAAAATACAAGGTGAAAGGATATCAGTGATACGATTCGCTGATAACATTGCTATCCTGAGTGAAAGTGAAGAAGAATTAAATGATCTGCTGAACGGAATGAACAGTCTAATGAGTACACAGTTTGGTTTGAGAGTAAATCGGAGAAAGACGAAGGTAATAAGATGTAGTAGAAATGAGAACAGCGACAAACGTAACATCGGATTGACGGTCACGAAGTCAATGAAGTTAAGGAATTCTGCTACCTAGGCAGTAAAATAACCAATGACGGACGGAGCAAGGAGGACATCAAAAGCAGACTCGCTATGGCAAAAAAGGCATTTCTGTCCAAGAGAAGTCTACTAATATCAAATACCGGCCTTAATTTGAGGAAGAAATTTCTGAGGATGTACGTCTGGAGTACAGCATTGCATGGTAGTGAAACATGGACTGTGGAAAAACCGGAACAGAAGAGAATCGAAGCATTTGAGATGTGGTGCTATAGACGAATGTTGAAAATTAGGTGGACTGATAAGGAATGAGGAGGTTCTACGCAGAATCGGAGAGGAAAGGAATATGTGGAAAACACTGATAAGGAGAAGGGACAGGATGATAGGACATCTGCTAAGACGCGAGGGAATGACTTCCATGGTACTAGAGGGAGCTGTAGAGGGCAAAAACTGTAGAGGAAGACAGAGATTGGAATAGGTCAAGCAAATAATTGAGGACGTAGGTTGCAAGTGCTACTCTGAGATGAAGAGGTTAGCACTGGAAAGGAATTCGTGGCGGGCCGCATCAAACCAGTCAGTAGACTGATGACCAAAAAGAAAAAAAAAACCTAAGGACATCACACACATCCATGCCCGAGGCAGGATTCGAACCTGCGACCGTAGCGGTCGCGCGGTTCCAAACTGAAACGTCTAGAACTTCTCGGCCACACCGGCCGGCGTGGGAAGACTACGGACCTACTTGCAGGAAGCAGCTGATTTGAACGGCTACTGTGGGAAAGGTGGTAGAAATCGCAACATAAACGAAATACTTATAAACCAACATAAAGAGATGTATTCTGGTATTTCCACAGAACAGCATACTCTTAACGAAGGACGGCCTGACGTAGGGCGTGGGGGGGGGGGGGGGGGGGGCGGGGGGGGGGGACATTCACAGAAAGACATGACAGAGCTTGGTCCTATAGCTACACATATTTAACTGGACAAGAATTCAGAGAGAGAGCATACTGAACCATGAGAACTAGGTTTCGGCAACAAAAAGGCGGTGGTCGACCTCAATGAACCTTACCGCGTGGCTGGTGCTGCTGTTCTAAAGTAGTACCGATAAATACTCGCGATCTCTAAACGACCGAAGCGGCATCGAATCCGAACATTATTACTAGTCTGTGCCCGAAATCCCGAAACGTTAAAATTTACCGCAGCATGGCGAAGCAAACGTATCGATAAGACGTGGTCGCGGTCCAGGCGGCAGCTGGTGGTCGTTCCAGGAAGCAGACTTTGCAGAAAGGCGAGAGCGGCGATGCTCAGGGATTTGGTTAGCTGGTCGGCGCCTCACACTAGTGTACCTGCAGTTAAAAATGTAGATCTGGTACGAAATTGCTGAGTGGTCAAGCTGCTAGCCGTTGCCTGCTGGGCAATGGAACTGACCGCTTCCTTTTCGTCGTATAGGTATCCTAACCTGGCCGAATCTCGACCGTTGGAACGTCCAACAATACTGTATTCGTGCGAGGTTTAAGTCCAAGAAAGTACTCAGTATAAACTGAATCTTTTTTACGACCGCCGCCATAATTTAAAATTATTAATTCTTGTCAGAATGACGGCCGCTGAAATCTGTTTACAGAAATTTGATTTCTTTGCATGGATGGAATTGTCAGTATAAGTTTCTTTCCTTTCCGTAATTATTTGGATGCTGTATTTGGCGGTTGGATATTTAGATATTTAGAAATAAAATTGGTGAGTAAATTATGAATACAGCTGCAACTTGCTCCTCATTGAATAGTTCCGAGTCTTTCATGTCGTTTCACATTCATTAATTACTTCCCGAATCATCCATTGTTTCTGGCTTTGCGTGGCCGCTCACACGATCGTTACGACACGTGGCGTTCTTGGGAGGGTACGTACCACGATATGTTGTAACTTGATGTCAGACGACAACTCCGTGGTCTGCCTTTACTTCCATCCGTAGATTTTAAGTGTTTCCAGTAATTTTATCCGTCTGGAAATGATGTGTGCACCGAGTTACAGTGGCCACGTAAAAATAGGTCTTCCAATGAATGTGATGTCAGTTGAAAGAGAGCGAAAGGTACTGGCACAACACTTGTAATGGGATTATGTCTAGTAAAAGCACTATCGTGCTCAACCTACATTCTGTCGGAGCTCATTTTTATGTTTTCTTCCAAAACGACAGCTACCACGTCCGTTGGGCTATGACTGGGAACCTGAGTAGCTTTCAGTACCGATCACAAAAAAAATGGCTCTGAGCACTATGGGACTTAACATCTATGGTCATCAGTCCCCTAGAACTTAGAACTACTTAAACCTAACTAAGGACATCACACAACACCCAGTCATCACGGTACCGATCACAGATAACACCCAAAGTGTGAGTATTTGAAGCCAACTGATAGCGTCAGTTACTAAAATACGCAAAAGGCATGAAGTGCATCCCAGTAGACTCATCTATAAGCGCACCTTTGTGACAGGAATTAGTCCACAGCTTCATATGCCAACCATTTTCCAACAGCTTCAGGAGCTACACTCCTAAATTCAGTACTAATCACTATAATCTGCCATGTCACAAAATATTACGAAAGAAGGTGAGAATTATTTGTTAATCAGAGGAGCTAACTAGTTTCATTTAACTCTTATGGGTGCGCATTATTTTCGATAAAGAAATACTAAAATTTGTCATATTTACGTTTGGAAGTGGCCATTAAATGTTTCGAATACACCCTTCTCACTTCACAAATGCAACGTAAATACAGATCCAGTGTTTTACTTATCCGCTGAGAGAAATCTGCGACGTCAGAATATGAGAGCAGCAGCCGGATGTTTGTTGTGATAACAACTTTATCGCGACTGCGCAGCCATTATGGCGAAGGATTAGATATCGTTGTGGTCGGCGTTTTGCGATTGGAAACTAATGTCACATGAAATTCTACCACCTAAAAATCGGTATTTGGGAACCCTCACTTCAACACGTTACATGTAAACGGTAAACAATGAGACGTTTCTGTGGGACAGAGAAGGATGCGGGCAAGTTACAGATTAGATAATACCACTCACAGATAAATGAGCCTGTGGCTGAGAGCTTCTTTTTGCGAAGAAGAGCTGTATTTACCACTCTCGTCATCTCCCAGGGATTTGAGTGCGGAATACTGAGAACTGATGCCGTGTGTTTTACGCGTTATATCAAGAAAATGGTTTCCCTGGGACGTCTGCGTACCACACTCAAGATTTCTCCGAAAGCAGCGTACAATAAACGTTCCTTTCACAGTCACTCAGCAAATGTTAGTCATGTTCGGGAATTTACAGAGAGCAAATTCAGTGAAGTAAGATGACGCCTTTCCTGTACCAATAACGTAGGCCATTGCCGTAGAGATACTTCCGTTCCTCTGGCAGAATCTTAATGCAGCTCTAATGATGGAGCCAAAATTCGTACAACATCGAGGCAGCAACGGTATACGATACACAGAAATTTTTTCGTCTTTCTTACTGTCTTGGAATCTCATGTTACATGCAGATTTGACTATGTACAATTGCTATAAACAAATGTACAAAGTACTTGCTACTTACACCATGATGTACGTTTTTTGACCGGCGTGGTAGCACATATTATACTCTCCTCCAGGTAGCTACACACTTACTCGTTTTAGGAACATGTTGACAAGAGAAGGTAACGAATAGTTCGAATGTTTGCACTTCAGGGTTAGATCAGGTGAAGGAAGATCTTATAGAGGAAGAATCTATTGCTATCAAATACTGTCTGAGAATTAAGAATGTTATTTCCATGACTGTATATTTCGATAACATCATCGTATGAAAACTGTGGTGAGTATATCGAAAGAAATTGGAAAAGTATGATCGATACCGTAATATTTCGTTGACGAATGTTACTAAAGGAAAATTACTTAAGAAAAATGCAGATGAGCTGTGGATTACCACAGAATGGGGGGTCTCAGAAATTCTTAACATTTCAGTGATAAAGTTAGGATGAAGAGAAATATATGAGCACTATTTAACATAATAAAAGTGAAAGTAGTAAGGTACAATATTATAAAAGGATTAATATGCAGTGAAGATTAATGAAAGCCTTTGATTCAGTGATATAAATAAAAATAGTTGATGGAGACTTGCTGTTCTGGATATATGACAAACACTGTTTATGTATTGTCACAGTTCACTAATAAGTGACTATTCTCAATTCCATCTCTGCAGTGCAGCAGAGCGTCAACCATCTGTTTAGCGCACCTTTAAAGTTTCCATCTTCGAAGTGTTTACAGGCTACTTATTGAACACTGCTTTGTTGCGTATCAAAGCAAGGAAAATTTATTTCTTAGGACATTCATGAATGTTTGAAATTTACGAAACTGACCTGTAAGAACTCAATAGGCGACTACACTGCATTTATATTTAATCTGTTGCACACACAATTCACGTACTTTTCCTTGCAGATTTCTACAGCTAAAGGAAGAATGAAGGTCAAGGAAAGCGAGCCTGAGCCAATTCAAATAGTGAGGGTCAAGCATCTGGACGAAGATAGCAAAAAGAATGATCCACTGGAAGTGTAAGTAAACTACACAAATATCTACCACTTATCGCCCTTATTTTCTCGTACATAAATTCCCTTCATCATAAAGATTAAATTGCAATTAAGTTCTTGGCGCCGTAAATTGTATATACACTACACTTTTCATATTTACCAAAGTTTGCCAATTCCGCTGCTTTTCTACATCTTACCTGATACGTTTAATTTGTATTCCTATTTGTTGACCACCACTCTTAACAGTATTATAGTGTTATTACAGCCACTTTCAGTAGTTCAGTTTTACATGAAACACGATTACTCAGCACAGAATTTTTCTTTCTAATATCTTGTTTCAGTGAGTTCACGGAACCAGAGAAAAAACAAGAAGAACTTCCCAGCGTGTCCTTCTTCAAACTGGTAAGGCGCATAAGTGCTTTACATAGATATTTATTATACTTACAGTTAGTTATGCATTTGTTTTATTAGATAATATTAATATTAGTAATTCGGGAAACATCTCCATTACCTAAAAAAAAGTGTGTGGAGCTATGATTTTTATCGTCATGCTTCATTTGATGGGTTTCATTAGGTACCTGTACGTTCTTATAATTACGGTTCACATTTAAAATTCAGTTTCTATGGCATAGGTTCGCCTAACACGCTCTGTTTTGATATAATACTGTACTCATTAAAGCTCTACACCCTTTCTTCGCACTTTGCAGTACAATAGACAAAGATAATTTAGTAATTTCAACCAAGATAAGATTAGCTTAGCTTAATAGAACATATTCTTCGTGGTGGACACCTGTGATATTTCGTTGACGAATGTTACAAAAGAAAAACTACTTAGGAAAAATACAGATGTGCTGTGGGTCACCACAGAATGGGGATCTCAGAAAACCTTAACATTTCAGTAATAAAACTTCTCCTTCTTCCTACAGTTCAGTTAATTTTTCCATTGTTTTATGTATCACCAGAGAAAAAGCTCTCAAAGGACAGTGAGACACTAAGCCCACACCTCGTTGACACCATCTGCTGAGGCAGAAGCTGTTTATAAAACTGCATGTGACACTTTGCAGGTGGTGCAGTGATGTAATTCCTGGACATTTTGTGAATAATGGAGTTCGAATTCGTATTCATATATAGAGGATTGGGAGTTCCGTGGTTCTCTAAATCGTTTAACCCTTCTAATACCGAGTTTTTTGTTGCACTCAGTACCATCCGGGTCGTTAGTGAACCCAACGGAATTAATTTTTTATTAAGGATAGTTTTAATAATGGTAGAATAAAATCACATTAAAAATTATGTCAGTGACATTACATTAAATTAAAATGCATATTTTTTTAATTATTTACTTCCGTAAAATTTACAAACGATTCTCGTGAAACTACAAACATTTTTGATAAAATTCCGAATTGACATTTATGACGCATTACACTTACAGCAATAAATTGCAGTGTGGTTCTTACACACAGAACATCCACATTTTGAACATTTATTGGTGAATTTTCAATCCTCAGACCTTTTACAGGAAGGACACCTTCCTCCTTTTTTTGTCTTTACTGTTGATGGAGGTTTTTTTTTTTTGGTCGTCAGTCTACTGACTGATTTGATGCGGCCCGCCACGAATTCCTTTCCTGTGCTAACCTCTTCATCTCAGAGTAACACTTGCAACCTACGTCCTCAATCATTAGCTTGACGTATTCCAATCTCTGTCTTCCTCTACAGTTTTTGCCCTCTACAGCTCCCTCTAGTACCATGGAAGTCATTCCCTCAAGTCTTAGCAGATGTCCTATCATCCTGTCCCTTCTCCTTATCAGTGTTTTCCACATATTCCTTTCCTCTCCGATTCTGCGGAGAACCTCCTCATTTCTTACCTTATCAGTCCACCTAATTTTCAACATTCGTCTGTAGCATCATATCTCAAATGCTTCGATTCTCTTCTGTTCCGGTTTTCCCACAGTCCATGTTTCACTACCATACAAAGCTGTACTCCAGACCTACATCCTCAGAAATTTCTTCCTCAAATTAAGGCCGGTATTTGATATTAGTAGACTTCTCTTGGCCAGAAATGCCTTTTTTGCCATAGAGAGTCTGCTTTTGATGTCCTCCTTGCTCCGTCCGTCATTGGATTTTTTACTGCCTAGGTAGCAGAATTCCTTAACTTCATTGACTTCGTGGCCATCAATTCTGATGTTAACTTTCTCGCTGTTCTCATTTCCAGTACTTCTCATAACCTTCGTCTTTCTCCGATTTACTCTCAAACCATACTGTGTACTCATTAGACTGTTCTTTCCGTTCAGCAGATCATTTAATTCTTCTTCACTTTCACTCAGGATAGCAATGTCATCAGCGAATCGTATCATTGATATCCTTTCAGCTTGTATTTTAATTCCACTCCTGAACCTTTCTTTTATTTCCATCATTGCTTCCTCGATGTACAGATTGAAGAGTAGGGGCGAAAGGCTACAGCCTTGTCCTACACCCTTCTTAATACGAGCACTTCGTTCTTGATTGTCCACTCTTATTATTCCCTTTTTGTCGTTGTACCTATTGTATATGACCCGTCTCTCCATATAGCTTACCCCTACTTCTTTCAGAATCTCGAACTGCTTGCACCATTTTATATTGTCGAACGCTTTTTCCAGATCGACAAATCCTATGAAAGTATCTTGATTTTTCTTTAGTCTTGCTTCCATTATTAGCCGTAACGTCAGAAATGCCTCTCTCATCCCTTTACTTTTCCTAAAGCCAAACTGATCGTCACCTAGCGCATTCTCAATTTTCCTTTTCCATTCTTCTGTATATTATTCTTGTAAGCAGCTTCGATGCTTGAGCTGTTAAGCTGATTGTGCGATAATTCTCGCACTTGTCAGCTCTTGCCGTCTTCGGAACTGTGTGGATGATGCTTTTCCGAATGTCAGATGGTATGTCGCCAGACTCATATATTCTATACACCAACGTTTTGTTGCCACTTCCCCCAATGATTTTAGAAATTCTGATGGAATGTTATCTATCCCTTCTGCCTTTTTTGACCGTAAGTCCTCCGAAGCTCTTTCAATTTCCGATTCTAATACTGGATCCCCTATCTCTTCTAAATCGACTCCTGTTTCTTCTTCCATCACATCAGACAGGTCTTCACCCTCATAGAGGCTTTCAATGTATTCTTTCCACCTATCTGCTCTCTCTCCTCTGCATTTAACAGTGGAATTCCAGTTGCAGTCTTAATGTTACCACCGTTGCTTTTAATGTCACCAAAGGTTGTTTTGACTTTCCTGTATGCTGGTCTGTCCTTCCGACAATCATATCTTTTTCGATGTCTTCACATTTTTCCTGCAGCCATTTCATCTTAGCTCCCCTCCACTTCCTATTTATTTCATTCCTCAGCGACCTGTATTTCTGTATTCCTCATTTTCCCGGAACATGTTTGTACTTCCTCCTTTCATCAATCAACTGAAGTATTTCTCCTGTTACCCATGGTTTCTTCGCAGGTACTTCCTTTGTACCTATGTTTTCCTTCCCAACTTCTGTGATGGCCCTTTTTAGAGATGTCCATTCCTCTTCAACTGTACTGCCTACTGCGCTATTCCTTATTGCTGTATCTATAGCGTTAGAGAAATTCAAACGTATCTCGTCATTCCTTAGTACTCCCGTATCTCACTTCTTTGCGTATTGATTCTTCCTGACTAATGTCTTGAACTTCAGCCTACTCTTCATCACTACTATATTGTGATCTGAGTATATATCCGCTCCTGGGTACGCCTTACAATCCAGTATCTGATTTCGGAATCTCTGTCTGACCATGATATAATCTAATTGAAATCTTCCCGTATCTCCCGGCGTTTTCCAAGTATACCTCCTCCTCTTGTGGTTCTTGAACAGGGTATTCGCTATTACTAGCTGAAACTTGTTACAGAACTCATATAGTCTTTCTCCTCTTTTATTCCTTGTCCCAAGCCCATATGCTCTTGTAACCTTTTCTTCTACTCCTTCCCCTACAACTGCATTCCAGTCGCCCATGACTATTAGATTTTCGTCCCCTTTTACATACTGCATTACCCTTTCAATATCCTCATACACTTTCTCAATCTGTTCATCTTCAGCCTGCGACGTCGGAATGTATACCTGAACTATCGTTGTCGGTGTTGGTCTGCTGTCGATTCTGATTAGAACAACACGGTCACTGAACTGTTCACAGTAACACACCCTCTGCCCTACCTTCCTATTCATAACGATTCCTACACCTGTTATACCATTTTCTGCTGCTGTTGATATTACCTGCTGCTGTTGATATTACCCGATACTCATCTAACCAGAAACCCTTGTCTTCTTTCCACTTCACTTCACTGACGCCTACTATATCTAGATTGAGCCTTTGCATTTCCCTTTTCAGATTTTCCAGTTTCCCTACCACGTTCAAGCTTCTGACATTCCACGCCCCGACTCGTAGAACCTTATCCTTTCGTTGATTATTCGATTTTTTTCTCATGGTAACCTCCCCCTTGGCAGTCCCTTCCCAGAGATCCGAACGCGGGACTATTCCGGAATCTTTTGCCAATGGAGAGATCATCATGACACTTCTTCAATTACAGGCCACATGTCCTGTGGATACACGTTACGTGTCTTTAATGCAGTGGTTTCCATTGCCTTCTGCATCCTCATGTCGTTGATCATTGCTGATTCTTCCGCCTTAAGGGGCAATTTCCCACCCTTAGGACAAGAGAGTGCCCTGAACCTCTATCCACTTCTCCACCCTCTTTGACAAGGCCGTTGGCAGAATGAGTCTGACTTCTTATGCCGGATGTCTTCGGCCGCCAGTGCTGATTGTTTATCAAAATTTAGGCAGTGGCGGGGATCGAACCCGGGACCGAAGACGTTTTTGATTATGAATCAAAGACGCTAGACCATTGGCTGGAGGTACTGGGGAAATAATTTTGTGTGGCTTTCTTCGGACGAGCTGCTTTCCTAATTCTGTGAGAAATGCCCGTCTCTTGTAGTCGGTCCTTCCTGCCCAGTCTGGTGTAAGGTATAGCCATATGATAAATGCATTCAGTGCGCTGATGTCAATCATGTTGTAAAATAATATCATTGGCCACCTTCTGCTCATCCTCTTTGTAGTGTACGTTCTAACCAGCCTGTCCATGGCATCTACTCCTGATTTTGTTTTATTATAATCTAGAATCATTACTGGCTTGCATTCTTCACGACCCTCCACTTCCTTCCATGAATGCATTGTTCTTAGCAAAGTTACAACTTTTTCCTTTTCTGGACAATATGAAACAACTGAAGAATGCTCTAGGAATCCAAAAGTAGATGAATATTTGACTCGACCTTCGGTCTGAGTGTAAGCTTGTAGTAGTTCTCCTTCATTTTTTCTAATTGTTCCTAAGGGTGTGAGATTGATTTTCAGAAGTTCTCTCGGCAAACTAAGGCTAGTGAAAAAATTGTCAGTTGCTACATTTCTGCCACTGTTTTCTAAGCCTTTCACCATATCCAAAGCAACTCTCTTGCCTGGACCAACTTCACGAGATTCATTCTCTTGTCGACCAGTGTAAACTTGGAGATTGAGTACGTAAGACGATGCACTATCACATACAGCCCATAATTTCAACCCATATTTTCCTGGTTTTGAAGGAATATATTGCCGAAACGGACATCTGCCACGTAATGCCACAAGTTGTTCATCAATTGTTACGTTTCTGTGAGGAACATGAGGAACATATGCTTCTAGAAATGTGTGTACCCACATTTCAAATATTTCTCTAAATGGAGCCAGCTTGTCAGGAGCACGGTTGTGTCGTCTCCCATCTGCGTCATCAAATAGGATGCACCTTGAAATTTGCGTAAAGCGATTTCTAGCCATTGCTTCACTAAAAATGGTTCTACCACCCTCTTTGTTCCACAGATGTGTAACTGCCTCATTATGGGCCTTGGAAGCATCTGCTAGGGTCAAGACACCGATAAAGCACTTCAGTTCAATGGCATCTACTGGTTTCCATTTACTACCATAAACAAGACTACCCTCATTGTTAGTCCACTTTAGAACTACATCAACAATGTTTCTCCTAACAAGGGAACCTCCCCATCGCATCCCCCTCAGATTTAGTTGTAATTTGGCACAGTGAATAAGCCTTGAAAAACTGAACACAGATCAATCGAGAAAACAGGAAGAAGTTGTGTGGAACTATGACAAAAAAAAAGCAAAATATACAAACTGAGTAGTCCATGGCAAGATGGTGTAAGCTAAGGAGCGCCGTGGTCCCGTGGTTAGCGTGAGCAGCTGCGGAACGAGAGGTCCTTGGTTCAAGTCTTCCCTCGAGTAAAAAGTTAAATTTTTTATTTTCAGACAATTGTTATCTGACAAACTTTTATGTTTTCATCACTTTTTTGGGAGTGATTATCACATCCACAAGAAAACCTAAATCGGGCAAAGCAGAAGAATCTTTTTACCCATTCGCCAAGTGTACAAGTTAGGTGGGTCGACAACATATTCCTGTCTTGTGACGCACATGTCGTCACCAGTGTCGTATAGAATATATCAGACGTGTTTACCTGTGGAGGAATCGGTTGACCTATGACCTTGCGATCAAATGTTTTCGGTTCCCATTGGAGAGGCACGCCCTTTCGTCTTCTAATCGCACGGTTTTGCGGTGCGGTCGCAAAACACAGACACTAAACTTATTACAGTGAACAGAGACGTCAATGAACGAACGGACTGATCATAACTTTGCGAAAACAAAAAAAAGTAAAATTTTCAGTCGAGGTAAGACTTGAACCAAGGACCTCTCTTTCCGGAGGTGCTCACGCTAACCACGGGACCACAGCGCTTCTGAGCTAAAACTGTTCATGATGTTGCTTATCTAGCATATGGACTACTCAGTTTGTATATTTTGCTTATTTTTTTCTTAGTTCCACATAACTTCTTCCTGTTTTCTCGATTGATCTGTGTACAGTTTTTCAAGGCCTATCCACTGTGCCAACTTATAACTAAATCTGAGGGGGTGCGATGGGGAGGTTCCCTTGTAAGAAACAACTGAAAAGCTGATTCTATGGAGTCTACATTTTTCATTGCGAATTTTGTGGGACCTGGCTTCACTCTCATTATGTTCCATCTTCTTCTCTTCCACAAGCTCTTCTCAACTCGTGTTTGTGCCACAATTCTTCTTTGTTTTCAGACCTACGCAAAATAAAAAAAAGAAAATAATACAAAGGATGTATCTTGGCGCTAGACCCTAATGCCCATTTACAAAAATACTATGTGTACTTACATATAACAGTCTGAAATATGTGTTACTTCCTGTTCAGGCAGGACATCTGGGCTGTTCAAATCTTCTTCTGAACTTCCGTCTGATTGAGGACTATTCTCTTCTAAGACGTCAATTTCTCCAACGCTGCATGATACATCAGAAACTATATCGCTGATATCACTATTTGATTCTCTAGATAGAGGATTATCCTGTAGTAATATTTCAAGCACTTCGTCTTCAGGAAGGTGACGAGACATTTTCCACTAAATGCAACACACATAATAGTAGTCTCCAATTGTATGGAACAAATAACAGTCGGCTTATAAAGTATTGGCAACAATCACACGTTACAACAATATTTACAAGAATAAAACAAAGGAAATATAGCAACAGTTACGGATTCAATGCAGAATTATTGGGTAATAATACTGCAAGAGTTAAATGGGGTCACATTTAACCCCAATGGTATTCAGTGGTTCTCTCTTGATTTTCTGCAAAACTGAATATTTTCAAAAAGTTATATTAATATATAACGAACCCATTACATAATTCAGGAAAAGTCCGAATTTTTCATAATTTTTAGGAATAGGAAGTAAGATATATTTTACTGAAAATTACGGCCTGGAGTCATTATAGACCCCACGGTATTAGGGGGGTTAAAGTAAATTTTGGGCAGGATCTTCTGAAGGCGGCATGGCTGGGTTACTTCCATCCTTGCCCAATTGAAGCTTATGTTCCAGTCTTTGCGAGTTTTTCGTCGACGGGGCTTTGATTTGTCTTCCAGCTTTCCTTTCAAAACCGCGGTACCTTAACGTGCTTGTTTTTGAAGCTTTCAGAATATCCTCAAAATTTCATCTTTGGAATTTAATTATAAGAACTATAAGATCACCTATGGTACACGACTTCCAGATTACGTCCAACGTTGGAGTGCTATTCCTGTGCCGGAGAGCCCTGGCAGTAGTGACAATGTAGGGGGAAAAATAAGCTTTCATCTTGACGTTCGGATGTAATATTCAAGGAAATTACGAACAAAAGTTTGAACATGTCATTTTTATGTATATTGTGTAACTGAAACATGATTCACTACCGTCAAAACATTACATCTACATCTACTTCCATACTCCACAAGCAACCTGACGGTGTGTGGCGGAGGGTACTTTGAGTACCTCTATCGGTTCTCCCTTCTATTCCCGTCTCGTATTGTTCGTGGAAAGAAAAACATTATGTTTTCAGGACGGTTGGAAGATAGCGTACGCTGTCAAGCTATCCACAACAGCACAAAATCGCCAACAGGAGTGACCGTTCGTGGCGTACCACATTTCGGTTCCTACTAAGTATCGAGCTTGGTACTTCCTGAACAGGTGCTACTTGGAAGCAAACTCATGAGTGTCATGACTTCCAGACAGGCTTTAAATAACGTAAATGCTCGCTGACGGGCAGTGTCACAACAAACTTAAGTTGTTATTGCAATTAAAAGAAACTCTCGAAAGAAACAGGTTTTCAGGATTTGATCACCATCTATATTTATTTAATTCGAGCAGATTTGTTCCAAAGGGTAAACATTAGAATCAAAAATAACCAACTTTTCCACAACATTATGAAATGTGTAAGAAGAAGTTCATCTATTTTTCATTAATTGTGAAAAAAAATCTTCTCAGTTCCGGAGACTTTAAGTGCGTCAAGATAAATGTATTAAGCGTTACTATCATTTTATAAATTGCATATTAATTAAAATAAATCGATTTCACTATATTCAGTTACATGTACTGAGGTGTTTTGACATTCTACAGCGTCTGCAGTGGTATACCAAGTCTGATGTGCCAAGTAGTGAAAGTTACGTAATAAGTGATAAACAGTTCGCCATATTTTCCATGTAATGATGTACATTAACGGAGCACTCTCTTACTGATCTCATTGTGCCACTGTAGTTATCACATCATCTGTATTTCAGGTAACGGTGCAAAAATTTGGTTGAGTGCAAAATAGAGATCGGAAAACGTATTTTGACTCATTCACTGATTAAGTGACTCAGAATTTTATTTCTAGTAACATGTTACTGGCAGTACATATTCGTTATCATACAAATAAACTTTTAATGGGAAATTTATAGATTTGGAACAAACGTGAGTACAGTTTCCAGGAGTAAGTCAGTTATCGACCTTTATTAGTTGTTCGTTATTTCTATAGGTACTTCATTTTGAAATAATAATGTACTGACCATTAAAACTGCTACACCACGAAGATGACGTGCAAGAGACGCGAAATTTAACCGACAGGTAGAAGATGCTGTGATATGCAAATGACTAGCTTTTCAGAGCATTCACAGAAGGTTGGCGCCGGTGGCGACACCTACAACGTTCTGACATGTGGAAAGATTCCAACCAATATCTTATACACAAACAGCAGTTGTCCGGCGTTGCCTCGTGAAACGCTGTTGTGATGCCTCGTGTAAGGGGGAGAAATGCGTACCATCACGTTTCCGACATTGATAAAGGTTGTTATGGGTACTGATTTCTCAGGATCTATGCACCCAAATTGCGTGAAAATGTAATCACATGTCAGTTATAGTATAATATATTTGTGCAATGAATACCCGTTTCATTTATCATCTGCAATTCTTCTTGGTGGAACAATTTGAATGGCAAGTAATATATATATATGGAATACTCTCTTTTAAATTCTACAGGTGCAGGGGCAAAATACAGGGAGCGAAAGGCTATTTCAAATTTTTACAGGAACCAGATGGCAGTTATAAGTGTCGAAGGGCATGAAAGGGATGCAGTGGTTGGGAAGGGAGTGAGACAGGTTTGTAGCCTATCCCCGATGTTATTCAATCTATATATTGAGCAAGTAGTAAAGGAAACAAAAGAAAAATTCGGAGTAGGAATTCAAATCCATGGAAAAGAAATAAAAACTTTGAGGTTCGCCGATGAAGTTGTAATTCTGTCAGAGACAGCAAAGGACCTGGGAGGCAGGTGAACGGTATGGACAGTGTCTTGAAAGGAGGATACAAGATGAACAGCAACAAAAGCTAAACGAGGATAATGGAATGTAGTCCAATTAAACCGGGTGATGCTGAGGCAATTAGATTACGAGGTGAGACACTTTCAGTAGTAGATGAGTTTTGGTATTTGGGTTTCAGAATAACTGATGATGGTCGAAGTAGAGAGGATATAAAATGTAGACTGGCAATGGGAAGGAAAGCCTTTCTGAAGAAGAGAAATTTGATAACATCGAGTATAGATTTAAGTGTCAGGAAGTCGTTTCTGAAAGTATTTGTATGGAGTGTAGCCATGTATGGAAGTGAAACGTGGACGATAAATAGTGTAGATAAGAAGAGAATTGAAACTTTCTAAATGTGGTGCTACAGGAAAATGCTGAAGATTAGATGAGTAGATCACATAACTAATGAGGAGGTACTGAACAGAATTGGGGAGAAGTTTGTGGCACAACTTGACTAGAAGAAGGGATCGGTTGATAGGACATATTCTGAGGCATCAATGGATCACCAGATTAGTATTAGAGGGGAGCGTGGAGGGTAAAAGTAGTAGAGGGTGACCAAGAGATGAATACACTAAACAGATTCAGAAGGAAGTAGGTGGCAGTAGGTACTTGGAGATGAAGAAGCTTGCACAGGATAGACTAGCATGGAGAGTTGCATCAAACTAGTCTCTGCACTGACGATCACAACAACTACAACAATATGAGAGACTCTTCACAATAATTCTAAGGATTCATCCTGCGTATTCCGATTATTACTCAAGTTTCACGTTCATTGCATTCTCCAAGGACAGATGAAGCCTCTTACTTTTTGATCTTGCATAGGATTCTGCGCATAGTTTTAACAGACGTTTTAGGTCTGCCTGTTCTCACATTAGATCATAAAATTCTACCAAAGAAACAAAGTATTTTGACGTTAAAGGTATTTTGATTGCATGAATAGAACTACATCTCTGCAAACAACGGTGGTACAGTAACCTGTGATGCCATATGAAAGAAACTAAAGTCAGAGCGGGGAACGGATTAAAAACGGAGGGAGGGGAGGAGATTAGTGTTTAACGTTGCGTCGACAACGAGGTCGTTAGAGAGGGAACTCAGGCTCGGATTAGGGAAGGATGGGAAAGGAAAGTGGGCCGTGCTCTTCCGAAGGAACCATCCCGGCATTTGTAGAAGCGATTTAGGGAAATCTCGGAAAAACGGAAGGACGCGATTTTCGATGCTTGACCTAGCCCTGACATTAACGTAAGTTTATAATATGAGAAGGGCATTGGATAACTCCTCACAAACTGTTATCTTTATTAAAAATGTACTGAGCAAAGGCTGAAATACATCCATCACAGACCATGAGGAGGATCTAGGAGCAGGTTCACAACTGATTACCTAGAAAAACCTTAACTCACAAACTTTCAGCTCCAGACACATTAAAACTAACATAGAGATACAAACAAATAAAGATCACTTTGCACTCACTAAATAAAATTTCGTCTACGAAATTTCTAGGTATCCATATGCATAACAAACAGATTTGGCACCAGCACATGTATAATTGACCTAAAGCCAAGATTTTGCCTGCTTTACACTTAGAAATGTTCCTCAATTTCTTTACCTCCACAATGGATATCTAGTATTGTGTACATATTTTTTGGCAGTTTCGTCCTCTGGAAATTTTATAGGCCAGCGAACGTTAGGTCAAGGCAGCACTTATGGTACACAAGCGTGTTGCAAAAATATTACGTAATATACATACGCTAAACAAACATATTCCGTAATTCTCTTCAGGGACCTTGCGATTCTTAAATATGTGCGAAATTAGATATATTCCTCAAAGGTATTCGTGGCTAATAATAAAATCAGATAACTGAAACAATAACCAGGTTGCCAGCCAAAAATATGTAGAGTCCCTCCTCTCGTAACGTTATAACCTGACTGTTCAGGTAGCTTGAAGGAGAGCAAAGTATGGTACATGTTTACTGCTGACGATGTAATTAGTATTACCATTTGAGAACAGTGATAAATTATGGTAGTTGTTTTACTTATCACAATTAATTTTATCCCACCTTGTGTGCTGTTGTAAATATTTTATGATACCTGTTGATGACCTGTGGACAAAATTTACTCGTATAAAAATAAATTATTGTCGTCAGCTCTTGGTGGTCAGTCATGATCCTTTCAAAAATGGATAAATTTCTGGACCCGATATTCCATTGCCTCTGCTGCATAACTCGCATAGATACACAGATAACCCAATAAGTAAAATTAAGGGAGCATATCGATCAAGCGTCTTTCTCGTCGCATAACCTCACTGGCTCACAAGGCAAAGGGAACTAACCTCATTTCATACTAATTAGAATGTAAAAGTAACTGTAAATGCACCTAATGATTGCAGAATGTTGCCGAAAAGCGTCGTGCTTTTAAAATATTAGTAACAAATGTTTCTTGCAATATACCATTATTTCACAAATATCTGACGAAACAGTCGCAGCCCTGACATAATATCCGCATGACGTGGATAAATTTAAGTTAAACCAAGGAAACGGTGGAATTCATGGGACGTGCATTGAACTGGATCCATTCTTTACTGATTGAGTAACTGTTGCAGTTGGGCGCGACTTTATCAAGTAGTATGGCTACGTTAACCCAAGGTCCGACTAGGATTCGAATCATTCGCGTTTTACATCCTCTGGCGCGCACTTTTCCTCCAGACCACCAGGTCCGAAATTTTTTTACAAAAAAGATACTGGGCGCCCTGATCTATATAAAAGAATACGTTAGCGTAAGAATTTGTAATAGGTTCAATGACAAGATTTATCAATTGTTGTGTTGATACTTTCGAGGAAAGTGCTTGATTAGTTTGCAGAGCATCCTCCGAATAAAATCTGACTTTCTTTCTTCATATGAGTGTAAATCTCAAGTTCTTTGATACAGGTTCGTTTTGTGAAATTGGTTTAAGGCGAACAGCATCTTGTAGTATCGCGGAAATGGTGCAGTGGTTGGCAATACGAACACCATTCGCAGCTCAGTGGTTAAAACTTTTTCTCTAAATCGCATAAGGCAAAGGGTGGTATGTTTCCCTCTGGACGAGCTAGTACTCCGTCTCCAACGAGACGTCAAACCCTTCCGCGCTTCTTGTAGTCAAAGTATATGATCTCAAAATCTGACCTGTATCTCTTATGTGCGAGGCTAGCGAAACCTAATCTGATATGACATATATTTGCAAAGTTACAGGACAAAATATTTCTCATCCAGTTAACAGAGAACAGTGATTGTTTTGGAGCGTCGACGTGATGTTAAACTGCTGCTTGGAGTTTATAAGACACTCCGTCACTATCGTAAGTCATGACCTTGAATTGAAGCATATACCACAGTAGGTTTACTTCTTGGTGTATTGACGCGAAGATTCCAACGTGCCGACATGGGATGGTGTATCACTCACAGGCATCTAACGCGACGTAAGACCGGTGGACGTAACTAGGTCCCAAACGACAGGAACCGGAGACGATCATGACGCTTTGTCGGAGACAGTCGTTAGCTCTAAATTACGAAAATCCCTACTATCATTATTCCTAAATAGGATAAATATCAACTCCTCTCCCTCAGCAAAGAGACTAGGAGTAGTAAAAGAAGAAAGTCTAGATTGGACTGCACATACAACTGCAGTGCGCAAGAAGGCATCAGCATCTTTCCATGCCCTACAAAAACACAAAGAGCTCTTCCCTCTTGATCTGAAAAAAGTACTTGTACGACCACTTCCACTTGCTGTTATTGAGTACTGTGATGTCATCGTGCAAGACCTTTCTCATGGGAGAGCACAGCACCTTGAACGAGTTATGAATACCTGTGTTCGTCATTCAGCTATTTGCTCACATTTCACCATCATACGCACAGCTATCCTGACTGCGTGCACAAAAGCGCAGAGATCTTCATACAATCTGTCTCCTCGACTGTCTTATCAATGTACACTGTCTTTCGTATCTCTTCCCGACCTCAAAATTCTCGCCTGAACAAAGTGGCGGAAACTCAATTCCCATCAGAGCTAATTTTTTTCTTTCTCACTCCATAGTTCAGCCACTTTCTCGAAGTCCTTTCCAGTAGCGTGAACCCAGCTCCGGAGTAATCTCCCGCATTCTATTAGAGAACAGAATAACATCTTCAGCTTCACAAGACATGTAATAACATATCTACTGAAGCAGCAATAATGACTTCACTGTTCATATGCTCAGGCGTTACCCCTGTACATCCTTCATTTCAACCAGATCTTCCCTATAGCCCACTACTCCCAGCTGGTGTAGGGTCGTCAAACGTCTTCTCCGCAGAACTGGCTGTATCACAAAACATGTGTTTTGTACTACTATAAACACTTTTCCACTTCGACATCTACATGCATACTGCGCACGTCACCGTACAGTGCGTGGTGGCGAGTTTCCCGCACCACTGAAGGTCATTTCCTTTCCTACTCCACTCGCAAATTGAGAGAAGAGAAAACGACTTTGTATATTCCTTCTTATGAGCCATAATTTCTCCTATCTTACCTTCGCAGCAGTAGAATCACTCTGCAGTCAGATTCAGATGCCGACTCCCTAAATTTCTCAGTAGGGAACTGTACATTCAGTCCAAGGATTTCCATTTGGGATCCTGAACCATCTCTGCAATACTTGCATGTTGTTAGAATCTGCCGTTAACAAGTCCAGCACCACGCCTCTCAATTACTGCGATGTCTTCCTTTCATCTGACCCAGTACGGATCCCACACACTAGAGCAGTGTTGAAGAACAGGTCGCACCAGCATCGTATGTGCGGTCTCCTTTACAGATGAGCCACCCTTTCCTAAAATTCTCCCACTAAACCCAAGTCGAACAACAAACCGAAGTCGAAAATTCTGCTTACGTGCCAAATCCTCAGATTATAGTCCCACTTCATATCGCTTTGCAACGTCATGCCCAGATATTTACACCATGTGACTATGTCAACGAGGAAACTACTAACGCTATAACCGAATACTACGGACTTGTCGTTGCTAATCACCTGCATTAATATACATTTTTATACATGTAGAGCTAACTGCCATGCATTCCACCAACCAAGAATTTAGTCTATGTCATCTTGTATCCTCCTCCAGTCACTCAACTTCGACTCCATCCGTTCATCACAGCATCATTAGGGAACAACCACAGACAGCTGCCAATCGTGTCCGTCAGATAATTTATCTGAAGAGAAAGTAACAGCGGTCCTATCACACTTCCCTGGGGCACATCTGATGGTACCCTTATACACTATGAACACTCGTCGTCGAGGAGACGTATTGGATTCTGTTGCCTAAGATGTCTTCGAGCAAATCACATAACTGGGAACCTGTTACTTACGCTCGTATCTTCATTAACAGTCTGCAGTGAAGTACCGTGGCAAACGTTTTTTTAGTAAATGTAGAAATATGGAATTTGTCTGTTGCCCTTCGTCCATGGTTCGCTGTATATCAAATATTTATAAATAGCACTGACATTATTGTTATTTTTGTTATTGTTATTATTATTAGTGGTGGCAGCACCACTAGTAGAATTATTGGCAGAATAATTTTAATAGTTCCTAGTAGTTTTATTTACTCACATTGTCTCCATACCATTTTCCACATTACAGTTACTACTTCTTAGGTACCGGGGATAATTGAATGTAGTTGAACTAAATCAGGTGATGCTAAGGATATTAGTTTAGGAAATGAGACACTTAAAGTAGTAGGTGAGTATTGCTATTTGGAGAACAAAATAACCGATGATGGTCGAGGCAGAGAGTGTATAAAATGTAGACTCGCAAAGGCAAGCAAAACGTTTCTGAAGAAGAGAAGTTTGTTATCATCGAGTATAGATTTAAGTTTCACGAAGTCTTTTCTGAAAGTATTTGTATGGAGTGTAGCCATGTATGGAAGTGAAACATGGACGATAAATAGTTTAAACAAGAAGAAAATAGAAGCTTTCGAAATGTGGTGCTACAGAAGAATGCTGAAAATTAGATGGGTAGCTCACGTAACTAATGAGGAGGTACTGAATAGAATTGGGGAGAGCAGGAATTTGTGGCACAAATTGACTGGAAGAAGGGATCGTTTGGTAGGACATGTTCTGAGACATCAAGGGATCACCAGTTTAGTATTGGAGGGCAGCGTGGAAGCTAAAAATCGTAGAGGAAGATCAAGAGATGAATACACTAAGCAGATTAAGAAGAGTGTAGGTTTCGGTAGTTACTTGGAGATGAAGAAGCTTGCACAGGGTAGAGTATCAAGGAGATCTGCGTCAAAGCAGTCTCTGGACTGGAGACCACAACAACAACAGATACCTACCATTAAAAAAGATACTGTAGGTGTGAAACAACTGTCAGATGTGGGAGACGTCCTGATGCCGCTCATGAAGTCAGGTTACGTAAGTAAACAATAAATATATTACATGCATAAGAGGGTCCTTCGTACGACCAGTTAGTTATATAATGCGAGGATCATGAACCTCTACTGTACGGTGTGGCCTTCCACAGTACCGATTCTCCACTGGCTGGGAGAAGTTGATCCTGGTGATCGGGCTGCTCGGGGCTGCGGGCACGGGCGCCTGCCAGCCGCTGAACGTGCTCTTCTTCGGCGACCTGACCGGCATCATGGTGGACTTCGGCTCGCAGCTGGGCCCGGAGGTATCAGCGGCCGCGGCGGCCTACATGAGCGGCTACCGCGAGTACCCGGGGGAGACGCTGACCGAGGCCTTGCTGCGCGTCATGAACTCCACGGAGCGCGCCAGTGACACGGGCACCATCGCCGATGAATTAAAAAACATCACCCAGATGTTCCTCGACGGCATTCATACCTTCGCTATCAACAACAGCATTGTCGGCGCCGCCACTTTTATAAGCACATACATCTCTCTCGCCTGCTTCAACTACGTAGCTTATACACAGGTAGGTTAGCGTGCTTGATTGATCTTTAAGCCGACATTTCTATAATTCTTCTTGTAGGAGTAGTAAACAGCCAGTCAGGTGCAAAACGGAAGGGTTATTAAAAACCGCTTTACTAACGTTCAACGTTTATAAATAATGTTCAGAAAGAAATCTGGACAACTGGATTTCGTATTGTGGCAGAGGTACCTTAAAATACAGCCCAAAGGCGTCAGTCAACAATAACATTTGACCTCCAATGTAAGTATTTGGTGCACAACATGGTTGTTATCATTTGGTAACTCCTCACCAACGTGAGTGCACCAGCTATGTACTGATGAGGAAGTACCAGTGGGCAACAACCATGTTGTGCATGTTACAATTATTATGGAAGTGAAATCTTATATTTGACTAAAATAAATGTCGTGTGACTATGGCCTCCCGTCGGGTAGACCGTTCGCCGAGTGCAAGTCTTTCGATTTGACGCCACTTCAGCGACTTTCCCGTCGATGGCGGATGAAATGATGATGATTAGGACCACACAACACCCAGTCCTTGAGCGGAGAAAATCTCCGACCCATCCGGGAATCGAACATGGGCCTTAGAATTGACATTCTGTCTCGCTGACCACTCAGCTACTGGGGGCGGACATATTTTATGGAGGATGCCCTACTGTCCTAGAGCTCGCAGCAGATAGTTTCAGTTATGATGCCTGAAAACACGTTTCCCATACCCATGTGCCGTGATGAACGGTTCCAATAACTTAATGAGTGGGTTAGTTTCTCGCAACTTTAGTTCCACCGTGAACGAATTTACGCAAGAGGCAATATCTAGAACCATTTTTCTTAAAATTAAGAAAGGTTGATTGAGGCTGGAAGTTAATAGTATTGACCTGCAACGGTGGCGGCAAGTGCGTGGTGGTCGTAATCCTGAAAACTCATGTGACTACTCGGGGATGTAGTCCTGCATCTGCGATTGGGCAGACCTATTTAGGATATCCGCTGCCGACCCTGCACTCGAAAGGGCCTAGGAAATGTGAGCTAAACGTTGGTAGTCACACTTGTACCTGACTGGGAATTCGCACCTAGAAGGTCACGCCTAATTTACGGACGAAAACCAAGAAAGAGTAATGACTATGGGTATTGGAACAGCTATCTGGATTTAAATGGTAACAGACCAAAAAGTAGAGCATCTCTTGTGGTGTCACCGCCAGACACCACACTTGCTAGGTGGTAGCCTTTAAATCGGCCGCGGTCCGTTAGTATACGTCGGACCCGCGTGTCGCCACTATCAGTGATTGCAGACCGAGCGCCGCCACACGGCAGGTCTAGAGAGACTTCCTAGCACTCGGCCCAGTTGTACAGCCGACTTTGCTAGCGATGGTTCACTGACAAATTACGCTCTCATTTGCCGAGACGATAGTTAGCATAGCCTTCAGCTACGTCATTTGCTACGACCTAGCAAGGGGCCATTATCATTTGCTATTTATCTTGTGATGCATGTACCGTCACGAGCGAAGTTCACCAATTATGGATTAAAGTTAAGTATTCCAGCAGCTACGTACGTTTTTGACTATTCTCATTTCCGTGTCCTGTTCCAGACCTCACGCCAGCCTGCGTGAGCTTAAACGCGTGCCTTTCGGCTTCCTTCATAGTGGATTGGCTGTCTTGCCAGTCCACAACTTCTCTCCTCACCCACAAGCTAGCTAGATTAGATATAGACGTTGCTGCCGTAAGTGAAACCAGACTGCCGGGCGAAGGACACATCAATGAGACTAGCTCATGATACACCATCTTTTGAAAAGGATAGGATGCGGATGAACCACGCTCCCATGGTGTAGGATTTACAGTAAAAACAAAAATAATGAAACAACATCGATTAACTCCTATTGCAGTAAGTCCTATTGCCTATGCTTTCACTTTAGGCAGTCAAGAAGATACGACGAATCTGTTCTACCATCAGCTTAGCAGTGTTCTCGTCACGATATTAAGTCAAAATAAACTCTTGTTACTAGGCGACATCAATGCTAGAGTTGGATGTGAGAATAGTGTTTGGGAAAACATCACGGGGAACCAAGGTGTTGGAAACTGTAATGCAATTGGGCTGCTACTTCTAAGTCTCTGAGCTGAGCACGAACTTTTCATCACTAACACGCAGTTCAGCTCACCTAAACTTTACAAGACCACTTGTATCCACGGTCAAAACACTGGCATCTCACTGACTACGTCATCATTCGGCAGCGTGGCAGTAAAGGCATCCTGATTGCTAAAAAAGCTCGAAACATCGGTAATTGCTGGACTGATCGCAGACTCCTGATTAGCCATCTGAGGATCCTCGTCCATCATAAACCACGATTCTACTTTTCAAATCCTTCCAGGAGAAAATTCAACGTCAACAGCCTGCGGAACGAAACTGTTCGCTTTCTCCTGCAAAACACACTTTTGGATCGACTTAGCAATACCCCATTTAACACAATAGATGTTGAACGGGAATGGTCCACTTTAAAGAACCCCATCAAGAGGACTGCAGAACGGGTCATTGGTTTTGACCCAAAGAAGAAGAATGACTGGCTTCATTACCCCATAAGTATCAAACGGGATGCTTACCTATGTTTTACTCTAGATCTATCCACCGTGAAAGGAAGCACACTTTCAAGTGATAATGCAGAAATTTCAAACTGAAATTAGAACAGTCAAGAGCAACCGGTGGCAACTAAAATCCAAGGAACTCCAAAGGTTGTCACATGCCAACGACGCACGGAGTTTTTATGCTGGAATAAAAGAAATACAGGGTGTCTATACAGTCACTTTACAACTTTTACATTTTATTACAACGGCAGTTGCTGAAATATTTTAACAACACTTCTTTTACTGTAACCACTGTTTATAAAAGTTTTCTGACAATGTTTAATAGACCTCTATATAGGCGCCTTTAGTTGCACGAAGCACATCAAGACGAAATGCGATTTCTTGCCATAATGAGATTTTTACTCAGCAGCGGAGTGTACACTGATATGAAACTTCCTGGCAGATTAAAACTGTGTTCCGGACCTAGACTCGAACTCGGGAACTTTGCCTTTCGCGGGCAAGTGTTCTACCACCTGAGCTACCCAAGCACGACTCACGACCCGTACTCACATCTTCAGTTCTGCCAGTACCTTGTCTCCTACCTTCCAAAGGCCACAGAAGGTCACCTGCGAACCTTGCAGAACTAGCACTCCTGGAAGAAAGGATATTGCGGTGACGTGGATTAGCCTCAGCCTGGGGGATATTACGAGAATGAGATTTTCACTCTGCAGCGGAGTGTGCGCTGATATGAAACTCCCTGGCAGATAAAAACTGTATGCCGGACCGAGACTCGAACTCGGGACCTTTGCCTTTCGCGGGAGAGCTTCTGTGAAGTCTGGAAGGTAGGAGACGAGGCACTGGCAGAACTGAAACTGTGAGTACGGGACATGAATCGTGCTTGGGTAGCTCAGGTGGTAGAGCACTTGCCCGCGAAAGGCAAAGGTCCCGAGTTCGAGTCTCGGTCCGGCACACAGTTTTAATCTACCAGGAAGTTTGATTTCTTGTCATGTTCGCTGTAGCATAGCGTCATCTATGGTGACGATGGCATTACGAATCCTTTGCTTCAAGTCAGCAATGAGCCGTATCTGTGATTCATACACGATATCTTTTACATACGCCCATAAAAAAATCCAAGGGAGTGGTATCCGGCGAACGCGGTGGCCAAGGAATTGTGTGGGAGATTCTTTTATGTGTTTGTCTATTTTTTGTTTGTCTGTTGTCGATGTATTATGCTGGCAGTAAAAGGTCGTAACAACGTGATAAAATTATCTCTGATAGTGCTGCTAAAAGAATTACTGTTTGTTGCGCATATGAAGAGTCTTGGGAGGGACGGCTGCATATTTTTAGCAACAATTCATACATCAGATTGCAGGTTCGAGTGTTGTTGTCCACGACTCTCCCCGTACACGTCGCATTCAATCTGAAACAATTCTGCTATTTCAATACATCCAAAAATACTAATAAAGATCGCGACGCTCACCTTTGTTCTCATGAAATAATAACGGTTTTTTGTGTCTCTTGTACAATTCTCCTCATAACATCAAAAGAAGCGAACAGAAAACTTTAGTTGCCCTTAGTTACGAGTAAACCACAGAGAGAGTAATATTCCGAGTCAACGATATAGTTATCATAGAGTCTCGCAGATAACGTCTTTGCCACTTAGCTTTCTCACAGTCGATTCACTACATTACATATTTATTATACTACAATTGGCCCATCCCTCCCAATCCATCTGTCTGGAAATTTTGAACATGCAGTCTCCGATATGGTGGTGCACCATATTGCAGGTAAATTATAGTCGGCTGTTAGTCAACCAATTGTGGTGCTACGTATTCTGTCAGAAGGTCATGGTAGACATCTGCAATAACTTTTGACTGCTTGAAGGAAAATGGACCACTTATTCGGTTGCACATGATTCCGCACCACACATTCACTTTTGGACTATCCCGGTGAAGCTCACAAGTCACATGTGGGTGCTCTGATCCCCAGATTCTCACACTGTGTCTGTTTAATGTCCTAGAAACATGAAAAGTGGCCTCGCCACTGAAACAAAGTTGCTTGAAGAGTGTTCCATCCTCCAAAACGCGTTCCAGCATGTTGAGTGCAAACTCTGTACGTTTTGGCTTGTCATTTGGCTCAAGCGTCTGTAACAATTGCACTTTGTAAGCGTACAACCGCAAGTTCCCGCGGAGGACCTTACGCGCAGTAGAACGTGGTAGTTGTAACTGTCTGGCAGTAGTGCGGATGTACTTCGTAGGTGAACGAGTTAAGACATTTAAGACACGATCGATGTTTTCCTCGGATTTTCTTGGTCGCCCGCTCCTCCCTTTTATCCAACACTGTCCCTGTCTCCATAAATTTTTTGTGCCATGCACGGACGGAAGGGCCAATGGTGGAAATTTTCCATACTTCATTCTGAAGTTTCGTTGAGTCTGAACATCCGATTTTGTCTCAATAAACCAGGACACACATTGTGCCTTCTCCTGAGGAGTTGCCATTTTATAGAGGTTCAGCTCCTTCCATCAACATAGTATCTGAAAAAAAATTTAAGTATATGTAAAAACTTTAGTAATCAATTATTACAATAGAATAAATTTTGTTAAAATATTTAAAAAATATGCCATAGTAACAAAATTTTGAAGCTGTAAAGCGACTTTATGGACACCCTGTATGTGGGCCTGTTCGTTCCTCATCAGAAACCCTTAAAGCCACCGAAAGCACGACCATCCTTAGAGTCAGGACATCTTGAATCGCCGGAATGTGCATTTCATCTCACTCTTAAACCGTAGTTCTGATGCTGATAACGAACTTCTTGAACGTGTCTGACAACATGCACTACAGTCTAGTATGGCAGTTCCCACCGGCACTTCAGGAATTCAGCAGAGATCTCTATAGCATGAAACCAAGAAAATGAACAGACCTGACAGCATTCCCTTCGAGATCATTCAAAGTGGTGGCTTGCTTCTAAGAGCCACACTCTTCTCCCTGTTCTTCTAACGTGGGAAATGTATAAGGAACCATCTGACATTAAGAACTCCACAGTTGTCATCATCTTTCAAAAACGTAACCGAAGCATATGTGGTAACTACCGTGGTATATCCTTGCTGTCCGCGGTTGATAAGAGTTTTGCTACAGTTCTATTGGATCGCCACCAGACTCTTTCCGATACTGTAATTCCTGAATTTCAGTCCGCATTTTGCCCCTCCAGACGAACCATTGTTATGATCTTGTGTGCAAGACGACTACAGGAGAATTGCGGGGAACAAAATAAGCCTTTACTATTTCTGCTCTTTGACCTATAAAGTCCTTTGATACGGCGCCCGAAAATCTAAGTGGAATGTCTTAAAACGTTTTGTCCACCCTGGAAACTTTGTGAAACTGATTCAGGCTTTCCATGATGACATGTCTGAGCCAGTAAGATACCAGAATGAAACATCTGACAAATTCCCTATTACTAATGGGGTCAAACAAGGATGCGTCCTCGCGCCATTGTTGCCTAGCAGCCATGTTTTGTGAGGAATCGTCTGCAAACAGTTCAGAAACTGAACTCAAATACAGATATAACGGAGGGTTATTTAATCAGTCTGGACTGCGCTCTAAGTAATTCACAAGTCTCACGCACATAACGGAATTACACTCCTGGAAATTGAAATAAGAACACCGTGAATTCATTGTCCCAGGAAGGGGAAACTTTATTGACACATTCCTGGGGTCAGATACATCACATGATCACACTGACAGACCCACAGGCACATAGACAAAGGCAACAGAGCATGCACAATGTCGGCACTAGTACAGTGTATATCCACCTTTCGCAGAAATGCAGGCTGCTATTCTCCCATGGAGACGATCGTAGAGATGCTGGATGTAGTCCTGTGGAACGGCTTGCCATGCCATTTCCACCTGGCGCCTCAGTTGGACCAGCGTTCGTGCTGGACGTGCAGACCGCGTGAGACGACACTTCATCCTGTCCCAAACATGCTCAAACGGGGACAGATCCGGAGATCTTGCTGGCCAGGGTAGTTGACTTACACCTTCTAGAGCACGTTGGGTGGCACGGGATACATGCGGACGTGCATTGTCCTGTTGGAACAGCAAGTTCCCTTGCCGGTCTAGGAATGGTAGAACGATGGGTTCGATGACGGTTTGGATGTACCGTGCACTATTCAGTGTCCCCTCGACGATCACCAGTGGTGTACGGCCAGTGTAGGAGATCGCTCCCCACACCATGATGCCGGGTGTCGGCCCTGTGTGCCTCGGTCGTATGCAGTCCTGATTGTGGCGCTCACCTGCACGGCGCCAAACACGCATACGACCATCATTGGCACCAAGGCAGAAGCGACTCTCATCGCTGAAGACGACACGTCTCCATTCGTCCCTCCATTCACGCCTGTCGCGACACCACTGTAGGCGGGCTGCACGATGTTGGGGCGTGAGCGGAAGACGGCCTAACGGTGTGCGGGACCGTAGCCCAGCTTCATGGAGACGGTTGCGAATGGTCCTCGCCGATACCCCAGGAGCAACAGTGTCCCTAATTTGCTGGGAAGTGGCGGTGCGGTCCCCTACGGCACTGCGTAGGATCCTACGGTCTTGGCGTGCATCCGTGCGTCGCTGCGGTCCGGTCCCAGGTCGACGGGCACGTGCACCTTCCGCCGACCACTGGCGACAACATCGATGTACTGTGGAGACCTCACGCCCCACGTGTTGAGCAATTCGGCGGTACGTCCACCCGGCCTCCCGCATGCCCACTATACGCCCTCGCTTAAAGTCCGTCAACTACACATATGGTTCACGTCCACGCTGTCGCGGCATGCTACCAGTGTTAAAGACTGCGATGAAGCTCCGTATGCCACGGCAAACTGGCTGACACTGACGGCGGCGGTACACAAATGCTGCGCAGCTAGCGCCATTCGACGGCCAACACCGCAGTTCCTGGTGTTTCCGCTGTGCCGTGCGTGTTATCATTGCTTGTACAGCCCTCTCGCAGTGTCCGGAGCAAGTATGGTGGGTCTGACACACCGGTGTCAATGTGTTCTTTTTTCCATTTCCAGGAGTGTATATTACGCTTACGACAATACTTCTCCACCTCGTACACCCGCATAGCTGAAACTTTGTTTAAATTTTTTTAGTACTGCATATAAACAGTACTAGCTAAGTCTGCTCCTGGAACTGCCTTTCGTCATCTCAATATCTCTGTATTCAGAACACCTATGGAACAAACAGATCACTTCGTCTATCTATGAAGTATATTATCAACTAATTGCTGGTTGGAAAAGGATGTGAATAGGATCCAGGCCACATATGTTGTTTTTGGACGTCTCCTATGTCGTGTTTTCATGAATAACGGTCGGCCACTATGCACCAAACTGATGACGTATCGAACAGCTGTTGTTTCTACCATGCTCTGTGGTTGCGGAACGTGGACGCAGTATCGCCGTGATCTTCACTTCAAGTGACAGAAGCTTAGATACATTTCGAACATCAAATGGGATGACCTTACATCAGACACTACGGTTCCTCAGAAGGCTCCGTTATTGGTCACCAACTCAGATGGGTTGAGCATATCCATCGAATGAGAAACAAGAGACTTCCTGGACAAATTCCATAGAGTGAAGTGAGCTCAAGTTGGAGGAGCCGTAGTGCTCCTCTGAAGCGCCAAAACAAGCAATTTAAGAAGAACCTAAAGAGACTAAACATTGACCCAAGTAACTGGTACGCCGCAGCAGGAGATCGTAAATAATGCTGCACAGCTACTTGAGCTGCTGACTTCCATTCTGAGCAGGACAGCCGGAGACATGAAAATGAAAAATGTCAGAGTTGCAAACTTCGCCAGGCCAAGCCACCCTCAACTACGTGTAATGTATGTGGCCACTTGATTCATGCCAGGATTGGTCTGCTAAGCCATCACAGTCATCTCATACCGGAATTGTCGTGAAAAACAATGTAAATTCATGAGAGAAATGAAAACTGGGACGCGAGTAATCAGCTACCAGTAGCTCAAAAGGACAGCGGCCTCCAAATACTAGAAACTGCTCACCGACAGTAACCCGTGATTAAGAGTTTAGGAAGAATTTCTGTCCGCAACTCCAAATACTATGAATTACTGAAGTTAAGTCTTTTCTCTTTCCTACCTAATTTCTTATCAAATCGCAAGGCAGACGATGTCTTACAGAATACTGGGTTGGACATATTTGCTGGAAATATGTTTCGCCTACTGTCAATACCCACAGATATGTGAGTTCCTCATGCGATCGATATACATCAGCAAGAAATAAGAATCCTAAGTTTTCGTGGAGATCAGAATCATCAGTGTTACTCCACATTGCCCCTCAGTATTCCCATTTTTAGAAAGACGTAAACTGTTTTGAAGAGGCATTCACGGTCGTCACTTTTGTTAGGGCACTTGATTTCAAATGCAGTATTGAGATGATGAACAAACTCTAAAGTGTTCATTCAATGGTTGAGGAATTTAGTAATTCTTCCGTTGCAGCATCAATCAATATCTCATTGCTGTCCCGTTCATCTTGAAATAGAGCAGAAATAATAAAGATTCAAGTAATTAAGTTGTACTAAACCGTTTCTTAGAAAAAGCAAGAAACAATCAGACTGTTGTGAAAGCTGAGGCTTTGTTGATTGTTCGGAGTAAGTTAGAAAGATTAAGCATCATTACTACCATAAAATACAACAGTAATTTAAACGATATTTGACATTAGAGCAATCATATTTATTTCAGGAGATTGTGTCACCCCGAACGATACGGCTGTCACCCTTATGTTTATCACCAATCCAATTAAAATATTTTAAAACCTGTTTATAGAGTTATTGCTAATACATATCCAGACAGTAAATGAATTTGATAAGATTGTCTTGGGTCATTTAAAGTCGAACAGAACAGCAGGGTTAAGGTAGCCCTTGGGTGACATCTGAGCCCAGTGGGCACACAATCATTCTGACGCCAGTGGCAATTTGTAACAATACGTTCGCAGTTACCTCGCATAACTGCTCGTGTACTCATGTTTAGTGGAATGGTTTTTGCTCTATACACTTGTACCCACGTCAGTTTTCGCTGTTAATTATGATTTAATTATGACAGACTCCGTACTCTGCAAACCACTGTACGGCTTGGACTGAGATTACATAGTGCTTCACATGTATGGTCCTTCATTGCAGATTCACCGGATCCGGAATCTCTACTTGAAGTCTGCGCTCCGTCAGGACATTGGATGGTACGACGTGCACCAGTCAGGAGAGTTCGCGAGTCGCATGTCAGAGTGAGTAGCAACTTAACTGAGTTTCCTCTTCCGGCGATGGGAGACGACATCAGAGGCTGCGAGCTCGACTTCGTATCTGAGACCTCTGACTTCGCATTCGACTTTGTTTTGTTTTCTTACGGTACACTCACAAAAGCATTTCACATTGCAGCAGCTAGTTTCAACCAGCCAGTAGGTGTCATCAGAAGTGAACCATGAGTAATGTATGACTAAATGTAATCGCTTATGGTACCCAACCGTGCAGATTGAGCTCTTGTCTTTGACCACGACCGGCATCTTTTGCAGTGTATTTAATACGTTGCAATTGGCAGTCGTGGCCAGAAAAGTGTTCTTTGAAGTTGTGAGAGCATTATGTCGGAGCTAAGAGAAATCTAACGTGGGAAAATTGTTGGAGGTCGTATTGTGGTAGCCAAAGTGTTTGTTGTTTCAAGATCGAGACTTGGGACTTACGGAAAGCTGGAAAGGTGTGGACGGGGGCCAATAAGTTACCGTTGGTTGCACAAAGACACATACAATTTATTTTTAAAAAACAAAACTCTCAATAATAATTTTTAAAAGATTTTACTACACTGGCTGCTGAGAGCCTTATTACAAGAATTGCAAGTTATTGTCGGCTGAAGGCACCAAGCAATGTTAAACACAATCAACGGCTGAAGGCCTAGTTAAGAAGATACAAAATTATTCGTAATTGAGGGCCAGAAGCAATCTCAAAAATACACTCTGGCTGAAGGCCTGAATTACAAATGATGTGGACAATTAAACGTTAAAAATACCAATAACCGTTTTAACAATCTTAATAACTGTAACAAGTTATAGTGACGGCTGAAGGCCTTATCAAGACAGACCTGAAAATACACGGTGTCCGAAAAGTCTATCGCTGATTACGTAAATTGATAACTCAGGCTAGAAGTAAGATACAAATATGAAACTGGTGTCTAATTGTTTACAAACTATCAAAGTTTTTTTTCACACATCAGTAAACTTCCACATGAGCACCCTTGGTAGCACGTAGCACATCTAGGCGATATTCAATTTCCGTCCACACATTAGCCAATATCACTGGAGGGATCGATTCAACGACTGTGGTTATCCGTTGCCGCAGGGTTTCAAGATCTGGTACACGTGTTCGGTAGACCTCGTCCTTCACATAACCGATAAAAAGAAGTCTAATGGGGTCATGTCAGGATAGCGTGGAGGCCAAACCGATGGCCCATCACGACCAATCCACCGCCCAGGAAAGGTCATACCGAGATAGGCATGGACTTCCAAACGCCAATGAGGCGGTGCACCGTCTTGCTGAAACAAGACATCGGGGTGGTACTGAAGCAGCTGAGGAACAGCATACAGCTGCAAAATGTCCAGATACACTGCAGATGTGATGGTAGCCTCAGCGAAGAAGAATGGCCCGATAATTCGATCGCGCAATAGCGCGCATCAAACATTCATCTTTGGACTGCGTCTGGTGCACGCCAGGGGGTTGTGAACACCAAATGCGCACATTATGGCGATTCACTACTCCATTGACGAAAAAGGTCGCTTCGTCGGAAAAGGCAATTCGTCTGCGATAACCATCATCGTCTTCAATACGTGATAGCATTTCGACCGCAAAGTCATATTGACGTGTACCAAATGCACGTCGTTCGCTGCGACGACCGACCGAACTACCAACCAACGGTCGTCCCCACTCAAGTCAGGCACTGGAAAGGTCGCAGTATAAATCGTCGACTGACAACTTATTGCCATCAGGACACTTCGACGGGCGAACACACACACACACACACACAAGTGTAAGTTGTACTACTCGAATATCAGGGTCCATTCAACTAGAACTCGCTGAATCCGGTCCTTGACGTGCTCGTGAACTCTCGCGATCACGTCATTCCGTCGTGCGTGTGTGTAGCCAGTGATTGGGCGAGTACTGGCTGTCCGTACCTCTCTGCTACTCCGTCTCAACTCAACTCCCTGGACACACGACGACCCGGAAATACTAAAGGCGGCTCCAAAGATGGTACCGCAGTACGCGCTATCGATAAGCGTTGCTGCTACCACTCACGGACAGACAAGACAAGCAAACGTAGTGGCGCCAGTGAACAAACTAAGAGAACGAGACGCCATTATCGCAAGTACAAGATGCCAAGCTATGAACGGCATCAACGCGAGCCGCACACGGCTCAAAGATGAACCGAAACGAAAATTTAACCGCATACAAGGAGACAGTAAAAGCATCAACTGCGTTAGTAAGTGGACGAATATGTGAGTTGCGTGATCGTGGAGGACGGTCATTAAAGATGGTTGTAAAGAAAAATATGGACTCCACCAGAAAACGTGCCTGTAGAACTGAACGTCGCACTCGCGAACGCTGTCAGCACCAAAACCATCTGTAAGGAACTCCACAGTAATTATATTGAACTCCTTTAACCTTTCTCTGAACGACTTTGCAAACCTGTTTATTTTGTCATATATCTTGTGACACTGGGCTGCAATGCTAATGTTTTTCAAAGCTAATCACACTATATCACCAAGTCTCAACTTAGAAGAAGGTGGTAGCAGTACAGTCTCTCGTATCTTACCTGACGATTTTTATTTATTTTTAAATAGTAAAGCCGGTCTTAAGGATTCGTAATTCCTTTCAATTCTACTATGATTGCTTGAAACAAATGTATGTACGAGACCGACGGTTTGTGGCACCGTTAGCAGTATAGTCTACACAGTTTATCTAGTTCTTTCATGCTATGCACAAACTCATTACATATTAGACAGTACGATGAAATGTGAATTGTCCTTATCAATCACTTATATAAAACGTGATTACAAACTACCGATCTGAACTGATAACCGTTTCAACAAACCTTAACAAATGCCATTTATAGAAATTTACAGGAGGGCTATTTTTTAATTTTGCTCAGTATCGTAGATTAAAAAATTTCAGAAGTGTAATACTGGTCATCCATGTAGATAGTCATATATGAAGGAATAGTTGAAGTTCATCATTAACATCCTTTATTGCGAAAAAAATTAGGAGCTACAAAATTTTTTTAAAACTCAAAATATTCACATTTCCATGTCTATTTTTGCTTTAACGCTACAAATCCTTTCACAGTTTCATTGTACCTTTGCAAAGAGGTGAGTCAATTTTAAAACTTAGGAGCTCTTTTAATGCAGAAATTGATGATCTACAACTTTCATTCATGACTCTTAGTTACAGGAGTTGGAACATGAGAATAAAGCACTTTCAGCCACATTAGTATAAGCTGCCTATCTTTGACGATCGATTGTGTCTAAACAGCTGACCCGATTTTCACTGTTAAGTAAGTCATTCTACGCCAGATTTGATGTTCTTTCATTCTGTTGCTTTCAAAATAGTCTGTGAGGTGTATTGTTTTCGAGTTACAAAGGAAAACGAGAGAGAAGTCCCAAATTTTCGTAGGTTTTCAGCGTTTAGAAGTTTAGCACAAGACAGAAATTGTCGCAAACTAAGTTAGCTGTTATTTGGGATGATTTGCGTCGATGAAAATTATTTCTAGTTTGCACATATTTACTGGCCAGTAGAAGTCTAATGTGCATACACTGGTCGTAGTAAGAAATCGTCGTGTTCAGCTGTTGTTATATTGATATACAGTGAATAAGATCATTGAAGCACAAACACATGCTTTCCTTGTTGTTTCCTTTGCTGTTTAAATATGGTTACAAACTCTACTCGGATCTTCATTTGAAGATGCAGTCTTGCATTTCTCATTCTTTTAACACTGACGAACTTGCTTTATCGTGCACTTTTCGCTTCCTGCACTATTGCAGAATATTCGAAATGTTCTCATATCTGAATAATTATGTTCCAACAAGAGCATACTACAGCAGCTACTAATCTTGTATCAAAACAGTGGCTGAACATAAAAGAGAACTAAGTATCACAAAAAGCATTGTTGCTAAAGAAACGCTTAGCAAACATTTGTTTTATTTATTAAGGATGTTGTGTGATTGCCTGACAATTATCACATGCAAAGGTTAAGGCTATCAAATTTCTGTTGTAAAAATTTATGTTCTAGTATCAGTCAAGTAATGTAAAGGAGGATTAGTTCTGATCTCTGGAATCTTCACAACTGAAGATGTCGAGTTTTGTGAAAATTTGCCGTATTGAGGCGCACTTTACAATGTCAAATATTCAGTACTTTCTTGTTGAATTTTAGCTATTGTGTGAGGCTCGTATTAAAGTACTACAAGGCGATAACAACGCGTTTTGAAAAATATAGGCATATTTTGAGTTATTAGAAAACTGTCCTCAATTGTAGACCATCGTTATTTATTTACTCATCAAGTTCCGTAGGACCAAATTCAGCAGCAAATCTCCAAGGTCATGGGACGTGTCAGTAGATGACATTACAACATAAAAGTAATGACAGATAAAAATAAAATGTTTATGAACTTGGAAAAGGTCAGCCCATAAGTTTAAGTAAACGTGATCAACAATACAACAATATTCAGATTAATTTTTCAAGGAACTCCTCGACAGAATGGAAGGAGTGATCCTTGAGGAAACTCTTCAGTTTCGATTTGAAAGCGCGTGGACTACTGCTAAGATTTTTGAATTCGAGTGGTAGCTTACTGGAAATGGATGTAGCAGTTTACTGCAGTTGAGGCAGTCCGATCAAAATGCACGGCAAGAATTTACACCGCTTATTGCACGAACCGCCCATTTCTGAGCTAAAAATAACCTTTTAGAATGGGAAGTGGTATCCCAAAATATAGTAAGATACGACATAAGCGAGTGAAAATAAGCAAAGCAGACTAATTTTTGTGTCGAACGATCACTCACTTCAGATACCGTTCGAATAGTAAAAATGGCAGCCTAAAGTCTTTGAACAAGATCCTGAACGTGGGCTTTCCACTACAGTTTAGTATCTGTCTGAACACCTAGAAATGAACTGTTCAGTTTTACTAATCATATGCCAATTCTGTGAAATTAAAACGTCCGATTTTGTTGGATGGTTTGTTAGAAATTGTAAAAACTGAGTCCTATGGTGGTTTAGCGTTAGTTTATTTTCTACAAGCCTTGAACTAAGGTTGTGAACTGCACTATTTGAAACCGAGACAATGTTGAACACAACATCCTTTACAACCAAGCTAGTGTCATCAGCAAACGGAAATATCCTTTAGTTATTCATAATAGTAGAGGACATATCATTTACACAAATAAGGAACAGGAGTGGTCCCAACACTGATCCCTGGGGCACTGCCCCCCACCCCCCTCACCTATCCCACTTAATTCTACCCCACTCACACCCCACATCACAGCCATTCCCACCATTGTGAACAATGACCTTTTGCTGCCTGTTGCTAAAGTAAGAGGTGAACCAATTATGAGCCACTCCCCATATTCTGTAATGGTCCCACATCTGGAGCATTATTTTGTGACTATTACAATCAGACACCTTAGTTAAATAAAAAAAAATATGCCTAGTGTTCAAACATTTTGTTTAACCCATCCAGTATTGCACAGAGAAAAGAGAATATAACATTTTCAGCTGTTAAACCACTTCTAAAGCCGAACTGTACATTTGATAGCAAATCACGAGATATAAAGTGATCAATTGTCCTCACATACACAGCCTCTTCAATTACTTTAACAAACACTGATGGCATGGAAATAGGTCTAAAATTACCGCTTTCTCCCTTTTAGCAAAGTGGGTTTACTACTGATTACTTTAATCGGTCAGGAAACTGACCATCCCTAAAGGAAAAGTTACAAATGTGGCTAAATACAGGACTAACATGTGCAGCACAGCACTTTAATATTCTGCTAGGCACCCCATCATAACCAATTGTGTACTCAGTCTTCAGTGACTCAGTCTCCTCCCTGTCTGTATCACGGAGGAGTATTTAGGACTTAAGTCCCGGAAAGTCACGAAAGTCACTGACCAAGAAAGTTGTATGAGTCTGTGTGGCAACTAAATTTTTATTTAATTCACCAGCAATGCTCAGAAAATGAATGTTAAATACTGTACATGTATCTGATTTATGAACTGACTTTATATTGTGGACCTTGGGCTGCTGACCAGACACTTCCTTCACTACTGACCATATAGTTTTAATTTTATCCTATGAATCAGCTGTTGTATTTGCATACCACATACTCTTTGCTTTCATAATAACCTATTTAAGCACCTTCTTTCTGTTAGACTTTGCAATTGACCTAGGCTTCCTAACTGCTGCATGTTCCCTACATCTACAGCTACAAGAGTCTCCTCTCCACGCAACTCTGACTGTTGGTCAAATCTATTGCATATACGCAAAGTATAACTGTCTGAATACCTCCTTCTCCTAGCTGCCTTCTTGCCAATGCCAATTCCCATTCCCCACCACTTTAATTCTATTTGTGTGTGTGTGTGTATTTATATAATGTTTCACTCATGTTTTCTTTTTCCTCATCTTCATCACTGTCAAACGCTGCATACTGAGTTGCTACTGTCACTGTCACTGTTTACCAGCTGTAAAAACAAACATGGCGGGCAGTGGAACTCTTGAAGGTATAAAAACAAGATGGCCAACAGTGAAACAGTTGAAGGTGTTCCTGGTGGTTGTTCTGAATCTTTCAGAGGAGTCTGTGAATTTTGTGTGTGTGGGGTGGGGGGGGGGGGGGGGGGGGGAGGGGGAGCTGTGGGTGGGTTGGTGGGGTGGGGGGGAGAGCTCTATAGGTTGGTGTTGTCTAACATTTCTTTGAGGGCAAGGAACAGAGTTCCATTGCAGAGAGCTGTGTATTTATTTATCACTTGTTTTCCTCCCGCTTTGGCTTTTTGTATATTCTTCAATTATTAGTTTTTGTGGGGAGCTGTTGCTGCACTTCAGAATTTTCAAATCAGTATTGATGTTTGTTGGCTATTAAAGTACTTGGTTGCAGAAAATACAAGTAAATAATATTTGACTGTTACCGAAGATGAGCAAAACATGCTCGAAACGCGTTGTGTTACGTTAAATTCAACATAAACCAAATATAAGTGTTCGGTAGCAGAAAATACAAATAAATAATTATTCCGCGTAGTCACGGTTCCCAAACGTAGCCAGTATGGCCACGATTAATTACAATTGTTACATGGTTCTGAATAAAGATGAGGAAACGACAATGGAAGAAGAATTTAGCTAACGGTGAGGTGATGGTGATGTGCATCTGAGGTTATTTCTTTTCTCACGCAGGGACATGACGAAGCTGGAGGACGGGGTGGGCGAGAAGGTGCCTATGTTCGTGTCGATGGTGGTCTCGTTTGGGGGCAGCGTGGGGCTGGCGCTGGGTCGCGGTTGGGAGCTGGCGCTCGTCTGTCTCGTATCGCTGCCCGTCACCCTGATCGTCGTCGGCATCGTCGGGTTCGCGGCCTCGCGCCTCGCCAAGCGTGAGATGACCGAGTACGCCAAGGCGGGCACCATTGCCGAGGAGGTGCTCAGCTCCATCAGGACCGTCATCGCGTTCGGCGGTCGGGAGAAGGAGGTGGAGAGGTAAGTTGACGCCCAGGTCTTCCTGGCTAGTGAGTGACTAATACAAAGGGTGTTAGGGATTATGTACAGACGTTGGTATAATTCGTGCCTTAACATGTAGACACTTCAGCGTGTTAGTGGTTTTATCTCTGTGTCTAACAGTCTTCCCGCAAAACAAGTCACATCACTTACTACCTGTTGTTTTCTGCAAAGTCGTAACTCCAACAGAGTGAAGTGGCGCAGTGGTCGCTCACTGGAGTCGCGTTCGGCACGACGTCTGCTGAAACCCGCGTCCAGCCGTCCTGATTTATGTTTTCCACGATTTCCGTAAATCGCCTGTGACGAATGCCGGGATGGTTCCTTTGAAAGGCACAGCCGACTTACTTCCCCGACTTTCCCTAATCCGATGGGACCGATGATAGCTTTTGGTGTGATACCCCAAATCAATCAACCAACCAACCATCGTAACTCCGCCACTAAGGGGACTACGTCTGTCAGTACAGACTTCCCGTTTTGCATTCGTGTATCAACACTTCAGAATCTCGCCTGTAGTCCAGGGGAATACTGGCATTAATGGCATGCTCTAGCCACATATACTTGGCAGACACTAACCAGCCAAAACATTTAGCGCTGCTAGCAGCTCTAGTTATTAGTCTGTTACTAAAGTAAATACGGTACTGATGTTAAGTTGTTCAGTACGGTCTCCTCAGTCACCAACAAAAATATCTGCACTTACACGCGTAACACACTGTAGACGTCTCTTTTTGCCTGTCAAGTGTTCAGGTAAGAATTAAACTACCAAAATCTGTGAACGTTTAACACAGATTACCCATCCTTTCCTGTGGGTACACACGTTTCTTACTGTGGACTCGAGAGTCTGCATCCACTATCCGATTGGATAGGGAAAATTTTCCGGTCTCACTTCTGGAAATTGTCTACGTGTCTACGTGGTTTTTGATCAGAACCTACTATTATCACTTATGGTCTACTCTCTTTCCTGTAGAGGCAGTTTTTTAGAGCACCTTTTGGGAAATTAAAGTGGGAAGCCGTGGTAGGAAGCAACTTTCTACAGAAGACTAAATTAATCCATCGCGGGTAAGTGGTCTCGGTTTATTAAAAGCATTAAAATTGACGCGTTTCATCATAAGCAGTCTTATATTACAGGGTGACCCAAAAGTCCATTAAAATTTTAAAATGCACTAATTCACGGAATAATGTAGATAGAGAGGTCAAAAGCGACACACAGTTCCTAAATGAAATGATGTTTTATTGAAACCAAAAACGAGTATAGAAACTGGCCAACACATGACCCTGGGCAGCAGCACGTCAATGATGCCGCACATAACTGTTGTATAAAATGAGCTGTAGTGCGGGACCGAGTCAGAGGCGCCAGCAATCACGGCATGCCGACTTTACTAGAAAAAGCACCTTCAGTGAAGCTTTTGTAACAAAGTGGAGAATCCAAAACAGCAAATTTACGATTCTATCGCTATAAAAAGGGTATTCAACCGGCTGAAGGTCCTGTGACAAACCTCGGAGTGTTTAGACGATCGGCCCCATAGTGGCCGACCAGACGCTAGTGTTACTGCTGATTTGATAGTTCATGAAGTAATGGTATCTTTAGCGGGTTCAAAAAATGGTTCAAATGGCGCTGGGCACTATGGGACTTAACTTCTGAGGTCCTCAGTCCCCTAGAACTTAGAACTACTTAAACCTAATTAACCTAAGGACATCACACACATCCATGCCCGAGGCAGGATTCGAACCTGCGACCGTAGCGGTCGCGCGGTTCCAGACTGAAGCGCCTAGAACCGCTCGGCCACCCCGGCAGTCTTAGCGGGTTCATCTCTATATGGTGAGTCCAGTGATTGAGAAGCCGACGTGGGACGCAGTACTGTTTGAAGAGCACTAAGGCGTATCCTCCATTGCTATCCGTGCAATATCCACCGCCATCCCGAACTGTCAGCCACCGATTTTGTCACATGAAAAGTATTTGTGGTGAGACACTTCACAGATTACAGCAAGATTACAATTGGTTGTCTAACGTGTTGTGGACCGACAAAATTCCGAGGGTTTTGAACCCACAACTATGCAGAATTTGGGCCACTGAGAACACCAGAACTCTCATGAAAACCCAATTACAGAACTATGAAGTCAGGGTGTAGTGTGGATATGATGTACATTGTCGTCTCGACAGCAGGTATTGTTGATGACTGCAGCAGACAAGTAAAGCAATTGTCATAAGTAACATTGTATTTACAAAAGTCAATTGTTGTGTTAGTTATTGCATTCGTGTAGTATGAAGCGCCATCTGTTGGTCATTTTGTGCACATTTTTTGGTTTTAATAAAACGCCACGTCGTTTCACTCATGATGGTTAATGTTTACCTCTCTACCTGTATTATTACGTGAAGCATTGAATTTTCAAATCATCCTGTGCATTACTATACATTAGTCTATAAAAGTAATGAAAGTGCAGATGTAAACAGAACTATTAAAATTTCGCAGTCACTTTCCTTGTAAACGCGTCTTCTTCATAAGATATGCTTCCACACTGTTCGACAAGTTGATGAAACAAAAGAAAATAAACTGGCATATGTAGTCCTGAGTCAACGTACGAGGAGCACGCGGACGCTTTTCGGATTAATAATTTCGAAAGACGGCCGTAGCCACGCACATCCGTGAAACAGGCCATCCTTTGCTGGGAACAGAAGACGATATATATCGGGAAAAATGAAAATGCATTAAACGATCAGATCACAGGAGATGCAAGCAACTTTGTAGATCACTGATGGAAGCAGTCGTTGGTTACCTATTTTAACTATAGTAATACTGGTTGTATTTCATTCATGAAGAGATTCGAACACCCGAGCTTTCCCTTTGGCTTGTGTACTACTTTTGATCATTGGTGTCTCACTGATTTGTTGACTACGAAGACTAGGAGCTTACGTGCCCGCACGACTACCTGTTGCTGTAACGTTAGTGATACCCAGGACTGTGTGTATGCCGGTTCGTTTTGCTTTTATTTTCTTTATTTTATAGACTGGATGAATGATTTGGGAGCATGTTTTAGGAAGACGCGGTATCAAGGGAAGTGACAACGAAATTTAAAGAAATTGTATATATTTGTTTTTTTTTAATCATTTTACACATCCTTGTACAATAATTCAGATGTTCTAGGTTTGCGCCAGTCAATTTTAATGCTTTTGCACAGCTAAAAGTAGCAGAACATACATTTTAATGTTCGTTTCATTAGCGGGAACCGGCCGGAGTGGCCGTGCGGTTCTAGGCGCTACAGTCTGGAGCCGAGCGACCGCTGCGGTCGCAGGTTCGAATCCTGCCTCGGGTATGGATGTGTATGATGTCCTTAGGCTAGTTAGGTTTAATTAGTTCAAAGTTCTAGGCGACTGATGACCTCAGAAGTTAGGTCGCATAGTGCTCAGAGCCATTTAAACCATTAGCGAGAAGAGGAATTGATCAGTGGTTCAAAATGGCTCTGATCACTATGGGACTTAACATCTAAGGTCATCAGTCCCCTAGAACGTAGAGCTACTTAAATCTAACTAACCTAAGGACATCATACACATCCATGACCGAGGCAGGATTCGAACCGGCGACCGTAGCGGTCGCGCGGAATTGATCAATGAAGTCCCAGCATTTCTGCTCGTTAGGTTGATGTGCTTACTGTGCTGAATGTTAATACGAAATCGTGGAGCGACTAGGAGCTCGGGAAACTTCATCATGTGGTGTTCGAAATCCGTTAACATTTTCATAACTGGGACTTCTTGATGTTTCTGATCAACGTCGCTAATATTCAGAAATGGAAAGGCTACATGAAACTAATGTACTTTTCCTAACCCGTGCGATAAATTCTGCTTACTCATTTCCCGGTTTTCCAGCCGAGTTTAGTGGGTAACTGCGTGTGCGCGCCCAATGCAGTGAGAAACTTGATAACAGAGCGAGCTAGAGTTGGTGTTTCATATAAGTGTCAGAATGGCGAGGCTTAATTGAACTAAATAAATTGTATTTGTTACCGTTGAAAAGTGAATTGTGATGCTTATGATGGATGTGACCCTATTGGTATAAACTATCTGCATATCTTATATAATAATGGTGAGTTTACTGACCGAAGTTGCTACGAAACATCTGGAGATGGTATGTGAACTGTTACTTTGGATACTAGTGGCTGGATCTTGCAGTGTTGCTGAATACAGTAGATACGAGATTAATTATTGGTGCAGAAGTACTGTGTCGCGGGTAAAAGCTAGGCTGGGGACCCGTTTATGTACTCGACCTTAACTGTATAGTATTGGATTAAATTTATCCTTTTCTGCCAGTAAATGATATCCAGTTACACTTCGGAGTTACTCGTCGCTTAATTTGTCCGATACGCCACGAGTGTTTGGACGGCGACACAACAGAGAAGCAGACGAACGTAACGTTTTAATGTCTCTGTGGTATTACGCCTGTGCAATTACGGCTGGTGACAGTGCTGTGTTTCTGTAGCAAGAAGACCAACAGCTGCTTGCCATAAGTACTTGGGAACTACGTTATTTACGTCAGAAGATCCTGACAGTTATGAACTCGTGATCGATTTATCACCTGGCCTGATTATTAGGAGTGGTCTTATCAAAAAAGCGTGGACTTTGTAAGTTCATCCCAAGCGGTATCACTCTTTCGCCAACGTCATAACTTCTTTCATTAACTAGTCGTGGAATGAGGATGTCGTTTATCCTTCCACTGACTTAGTGCCTTTCTCACACTATTTGCTCTGCCTTACGGTCCTCTACAGTCAATATCCTCGGTTTGTTTCACGTCGTCTAGTATCTGATTGCCTGCAGAGTTTTCCTCCTCGTCTGCTACTTGCAGTGCCGTGTTACTAATTCCTAAACAACGCATCAAAGTAAATGTTTTTTTTTAATGAATCAGTTTACCCAGTAAATATTTTAAGGTTTAAACAATTTTGTCATCTCAGACTGCACTTTTTTTAAAAAAAATTTAAATTTCTTTATTTCGTTATTTGCTTGTCCCTATCAGCCCGTGGCTATTATGAAATGCCTCGAAAATCAGAGTTCAGTTCACAGTCATCAGCATTCTCAGGGTCTGTGAACATAACTTTCCACCACAAGGGCTGTATCAGCTATGTGGTGAATGTTGCAGTAGACTGAACTGTGATTTGCGAAGCACTTGATAATAGACACGTTTGGCGTTCTGTAGGTAATCGATAAGTGAGTAATGACATTAAAAAGAAAATTAAACAGGTGTAGCTTCAAAACACTTTTGAATTTCAAAACCTTACCACTCATCATGCCGTCTCAAAAGGACTGTCAGTTAGCCTCCTCTTTACACCCATTCTTCTATAATTATCTATTTGGTACTTTATCTTTCCAGCTAATGCTTCTTTCTGTAGCATCGGACTTAAAACTTGTGTAGTTTACTGTTCTTTGGTATTTACAGTGCCTACACTTGACTTGAACACGGTGCTATATTTGACATGGACAATTTTGAGATCTTCTTTGTCGGTTCATTGCTAATAGATTATACTAGTAAAACTCTTAGGTCATATAAAACTTCCTTTACCTTAGCGAAACTTTCGTCATTCACTTCTGATCAAACAACAGATGATATTGAAGCACTAGATAAAGTGTGCAACTACTATATCTCACTTAATATTGGAAAACATTTTCTCTAATGAAATCTTCTTAGGTTGCCAGTTAACTAAATTCACCTAAAGCTAACGATTCGGAAACACGTCAAAACGTTGTTTCAAGACGAGGCTGTTATTAGCTCGTTGATCCAGGAATGCCGGCCGGAGTGGCCGTGCGGTTCTAGGCGCCACAGTCTGGAGCCGAGCGACCGTTACGGCCGCGGGTTCGAACCCTGCCTCTGGCGTGGATGTGTGTGATGTCCTTAGGTTTACTTAGTCCTAGAAGACTGATTACCTCAGAAGTTAAGTCGCATAGAGCTCAGAGCCATTTGAACCATTTGATCCAGGAATATAACCTACTTGTCAAATTAGTCACGGTACCCTTCGTTCCTTTATACATATGGTAGAAAGAGAGTTCTTTTATGTACATTCCGTACTGCAAACTTGCGACGGAGGCCTTGATTTGAACGGTGACTCACATGCTAAATAATGTATGCAACATTATCCACTTCCTACATGGCGTGTGACATGCTTCCGGAAGATTTGTTTTTATGAAGAGTACTGCCCACAGTGCTTCACTATATCACTCATCTAGTTTAATTACTTCGAGCCTGTGACGGCAAATGTCAAGTATCGATAAGCATCGTACACCTCTTACATTCTTGGCTGGAGCTAACAGATGCTGAACACTTTATATTTAATATAATAAATACAACAGGATGCCACCACATTGGCTGATGGAAAATTCTCTACTTATTTATGGTAACAACAGTCACTTTAACTATAAAATGAAAAATCCGAATAACGCAGATACTATTACGTCTGCGAATATACATTCAGAGGATGAAGATGCCATAGGACCATGGATCAACTACGACACGAAACGGGCCAAATGAAAACACCTGCATACAGTGTTACAAAGACTACTGCCAGTCTGTGCTAACTTCAGGTAGATGGCCACAATGGCTATGCAGATGGGCTCCGCTTATACGTACACAGATTGGTGTAAACAACGGATATGTACCCAAGAACAATCTGCACATTCACAGTGTAATTGGAAACTGACCGTAATTAGGGCAATATCACACATTCTCCAGCAAAAGTCTTAAAATATTGCCAACATGTCACATAACACTTATCTCAAAATGAACAGTGAATTGCTGCCCAAGTCTGATTTCTTTCACCATTCATCACAAATTTGTACCTGTGTAGCCGAGCAGCACTACTCATAGGCACAACGGATACACTGCAAATGATGAATGTGAAACCACTGTGACCTGACCACTGTGTTCTTCAGCAAAGATCTCCCACCAGACTGCGACCTTAGTGCACAGATAGGTGTGTAAAATTCGTAACCAAAAATGAGAAAGGAATGATTTACGTTAAAGCAACAGGAATACATAGGGGTTGGGAAAGAGGTAACGGAATGATCCCTCTACGTTTATTAATAAATATGTAGAATTCACAGAAGAAAGGATCTTTATTAAGGTAGTGTTGGCGGTCAACAACAGTTGAACGCAATCGGACGTACGATGATAAAATGATGGTATTTTAAACACCTACGGTGCACTACAATTAATGGTAGGAAACACACTGATACTACGACTAGTTCGCAGGTGATAATTCTACTTCGGCGGCCCTGTGCATTGCTCTCTATTTTTCGGAATGCCCAATGAAACTCAGGCCAAGAGCAGATATGTAAGGACATAGTCTCAGTTCGAATATAGTAAAATTTCTTGAGACTGAGATGTTTGTCCACGAGTTAGCATGGTTTTAGAAAGCATCGCTCGTGCGAAACTCAGTTTGCCCTTTTGTCACAAGATATACGGAGAACTATGGGTGAAGGGCAAAAGGCAGATTTCGTATTTCTAGATTTCCGGAAAGCATTTGACACGACGCCCCTTGCAGCTGTTAATGAAGGTACAAGCCTGGAATAAACTCACAGATATGTGAGTGGCTCGAAGACTTCTTAAATAATAGCGACCAGTATGTTGTCCTCGACGGCGAGTGGTCATCAGAGACAAGGGTATCGTCAGTAGTGCCCCAGGGAAGTGTGATAAGACCGCTGTTGTTCGCAACGTACACAAATGATTTGGCGGACAGGGTGGGCAACAATCTGCAGTTGTTTGCTGATGATGCCATGGTGTAGGGTAAGGTGTCGATGTTTAGTAACTGTAGGAAGCTACAAGACGACTCAGACAAAATTTCCAGTTGGTGTAATGAATGGCACCTAGCCATAACTGTGTAAAAATGTAAGTTAATGCGAATGAGTAGGAAGAACAAACGTGTAATGTTCGAATAGAGCATTAGTAGTGTCCTGACTGACACAGTGAAGTTGTTTAAAAAGCAAACGTGACGTGGAACGTGCATGTGAAAACGGTGTTAGGGAAGGAAAATGGCCGACTTCGGTTTATTGGGAGAATTTTAGGAAAGGGTGGTTCACCTGTAAAGGAGACCACTTACAGGACCCTGGTGCAAAATATTCTTGAGTACTGCTCGACTGTTTGGGATCCGTACCTGCTCGGACTGAAGGAAGACATCGAAGCAATTCAGAGGCGGGCTGCTAGATTTGTTATCGGTAGGTTATAACAACACGTAAGTGTTATGGGGATGCTTCGGGAACTCAGATGGGAATCCCTGGAGGGAAGGCGGCATTCTTCTCGCGAAACACAACTGAGAAACTTCTGACTGTCGAATGATTCTACTGCTGCCACAATACTACACATCACGAGTAAGGCCCACGGAGATAAGATACAAGAAATCAGGGCTTATACGGAGTCGTACAGACAGTCGTTTTTCCCTTGCTCTATTTGGGAGTGAAACAGGAGGGAAATGAGAAGTAGTGGTACACGGTACCCTCCACCACGCACCGTACGGTGACTTGCAGAGTTTCTATGTAGATGTAGATTAGACGCAGAAAGCCACTATGAAATGGTGCTCTGAACAACATTTACCATCAAAAAGGGCAAGTGTGAATATAAACTATTGAAACACCCATATCCTGCCACACACAGAGGGATCAAAGGTAATATGGAGTAATCTGTCGCCTGAAACTACAGAAAGAACTACTTTCAACAAATGCAAAGAACAGGAAATTAAACTTCTTATGCTAATCGGCCAGAAAACATGGTGACTGGTTGAACTGAGAGATAACACCACGTTTGCTGTGAGATTCTATTAGAAAATATTGTCAATTCTACGAGCTAATAGGTAGAAAGAATGAATCGCGACAAGAGAAGGGAATATCTGGTAAACGTCGGGTGCATTTATACTTGGCATACTGGACAGCTGAAATTTAATTGCAAATGATTAGTGAAGCTCTTGCTGCCGGCCCCAATCAAAGCTACAGTTTGCAATTAATTGGGGGTGCAAAGTATCAGACAAATATTGTGAAATCGATGAAATAGATCGTCAGGTGAAATCAGGTTACTGCTGCCTAACGGCCAGAGGGCGACTACACAAATCTTTTTTTTTTTAACACAGGGTTTGGCTTGTGTACTGTTGCATTGTAGCAACAAAGAAGTATCAGTTAAACATATAGCCTAATTAATGAACAGTCAGTAATTGATAACTTAATTTCACTCATCATAATCTACGTTTTGGAAAGCCGACAACTGTATCGTTCGTGATTTAATAATGAAAATCTGCACTAGATGCTTATTTTTTTCATTCTTAGCTAACATGTCTTGAGAATTTATTCTCATTTTCAAGTAGATTTTCTTACAAAAATATTTCGGTGATGTTTCCATGTGTGGTTTTCTGCCTCTCTTGAAACTTTCGTTGTCTTTTTGAGGATTTTCTGCAGCTGGAAAATCGGACCAATTTATCTGGGAATTTCCTTATATATGCTAATTTTTGAGATGCTGTTTTTGTTTTTCTACTCATAAGCATTGTGCCTGCTCTGTTACACAGAATATCACACGCATGCAAGTCATTATTCACACGGTTTGTTTTCGTAATCAATCATACTACAGAGATATAATGACAGTATGGTTTCAAGAAGAGTTTGTACGTAGTTAGAGACGTTACATTTTTCTGGATTACATTATGTACGTAGAACTGTCAATTTTTGATTTTACCACAGTTGTCTATTGAACTATCGATTATATGTCTGTTTCATTGTAGATGTTGAATAGAGTCTAAGAGGTAATGTACGTCTTCTTCCTTTTCCTTTCTTCCTAGACTAAATCCTGTTTCCTTCAATACCCTTCAGTCTAGCCTGGGGTTGTAGCTTCATCTTTCCCTTGGACGGCCAATATTTCTTTTAGCAGATGGTAATTTATTTCTTACGATTTTCAGAATCCTCTGTTACCCATCCTGTCTATGTTTTCGTTCCATTCATGTTTTCTCTTATGCACTCACTCATTAAAGGAGTCCACCTTACCTCCTTTTTCTAATGCTTTCACTTCTCTGTCTTGCAGTGTCTTTCGTGTAACACCTCGTAGAATTTTCACTATCGTGGTTTCAATAGTAAAAGTATTCATAATTGTGGAAATTAATACAGTTATCATATTCAAGAGAAACCCTTTGAAAAATTAATTACGTCGCTGAGTAGTCTGTGACTGATAATTTTGTCCCCTTATTATCTGTGGTGTACTAAAATTTCCAGCTTCTTCATTAAATCCATTATATGTGGTTTCTGGAAGTTGTGGAGTATCTTGAGAGATTCTTGTATATTTTAATAGGTGTCTAGTGTTTTATATGTGTTGCTATTGCTGATGTGCCAAAATGGTTATATATATAACAGTTGGTGGGTGTCCAGAATTTTTTTATATGTGTTGCTGCTACTGATCTGGCAAAATGGCTAATATATACATATATAACAGTTGTTGAGTTCAGTGAATCTAATCTTACGTTCCTGCTAGTGGCACCCATTCAATATCGTAGAGTATCTTACAATAGTCAACCACTTCCAAAAATCATTACAAAGGATTTAGAGGAACAGGTGGCAAATTTTGTACACCGCAAAAGCAAGAAAAAGAAAATCTCAGTGACAAACTAGATAGCGAATCAGTTAATTTTTTCAAATTTTTCTAATTCATATTTCCATAAATATGTGCAATACCTCATAGACTCTACTCACTATTAACAACAAAACAAAGACATAAGAGATAATTCAGTAGTCAATTTTCGTAAAATGAATTTTATATTTCACAACTTTATGTATATATTGTAATCCACAGAAATGTAACACCTCTGGATGTATAAAAATTATCTGCATAACCAAGCAGTCGTGATATCTCTGTAGGATGTTCGATAACAAAAACAAAAAACAAACAGTGTAAGTGATGATTTGTGCATGTGTTATATTCTGTGTAATGCAGGAGGTAAAATATCTCTAAGTAAAAAATTAAAATTCTATCTCTAATTTTAGCGCATAAAAACTATTTAATAATTCATTTGTCTGCTTTTACGATTGCAATATAGCCTCAAAAAGGCACCTACAGTGGAGGAAAGGCATATAATCACACATGAAAGAATCATAAGCAATATTTAAGCAAAAAAATGCACTTGAAAATGAGAATACATTCTCGAAATGCGTTGTGCTAAATATGAGAAAAGTAATTAACTGGTGCAGGTTTTCATTATTGAAATCAGTGAATAATGTATAGAAGCACACAAATCAGTACGATAATATTAAGTAAAGAAGCTAACGGCTAATCTGTCAGGATATTAATACAGTCCAACGACAGGATTAAAGATCACTAACAGTTTATTCCGATTTAAACACATGTTACATTGAATGGTGGCCTTGCACAGGCTAATACTATATGGAGCGAAACAGATGAAATGTGAACCAGCTAACCCAAGAAGGCAAACATGACGTTTGCAGGTAGTGACCAAAGGCTCTCTGTAGTACATCAGAATACGAACTGAACAAATGTCTAGTGCTCAATAAGTTCATCCAAGTCTGTACGCAATAACCGGAGCACCACAGCACAGATGAGTCACTATTAGCTATTGTTCGAATGTTGTCTAAATTGCAAGTCGATATGCAGCAACATGTCTAAGTCTCCAGATCGAAATAATCCTAACGCCAACCACACTTGCACACGTGTGGCGCTCTTGCCAGTCAGCCTTGCCAAAACCCTTTCCCAACCAACGGCGAACATTGTAAACCACGGAACAAGCTCTGCTTACCTCTTCACCACTTCCCTCATGTGGGCATCTCCTGTCAAGTGAGTATGTGGTAGTTGTACCTTACTTTCAGTGGATATAAGTTTCCAAAATTTTAAATATTTCAGATACACTACATACATAGTTAAACATTCTGCAGGTACATATTACACCATCATATGTTAAACATTGCTGGATAATCAACTTTCAGTTAACATTTCACACACAAGGAAATGGCAAATGCAAGCCAGACATACTACCTAATTTAGATCGCCGCATCCTCATTTTGTTTTTCAAACTCTTATAAATATTGTTTTAAAATTTTTTTACTAAACAAATACAAACAGACTACAACTACAGTATAAATCTTTCATGCTGAAGCTCATGTTTCGTATATCTGTGGAGAACGCTTTGATTTGGTACTTAGTTACTATTTACTAAGTGTTTTATTTCTAACAAATGTCTGTTCTGCACTACAATAAATACACTCATTTTATAACTGATTTTAAGACCGATCATATGGCACATTGTACCCTTTTTTAGCTTGTCTGTAGAATTTGTTCCCACCGTTATAAACTATTTCATTCACAAGTGTTAATGACTTTCAAACTATTTCTTATGGAAATGTGGTGACAATTTTACTGAACCCATCTCTTTATTTGTGACTTCAACGCTGTTTTAGGGTTTGTGTTGCTTAGCTGGACGTGATTTGAGTGTGTGGGTGAATATTTGAAGATTTTATTTTAATGTAGTCATAATCTCGCACTGCTTAGCGTACATAATCACTCAGCGACGCCGGTTAGCCCCGCCGCTGCTGGAATTCCATTCGGTTTCCTCCCGGTGCTCAACTGTTTTTCAACTCACTTCTTCTCCTGCTTTCTGCAGCGACTTGAAACGCGCCCCAGCACTTACGTATCTACCTCATAGGCAGTTTACCTCAGATAGCCTCCTTGTGCCAACTTATCAGCTACATGAAACTCAAATAATTCTCCAGTACTTTAATTTATAGAAAGTGAGGATACTGTAATGATACAAGCTCACTCCAGTGTCCTGGAGGCTCTTCATTCGAGAAACTGGGTCGAGGTACACCGTCCTTTTTGTAAGTAAGAGATGTTCAAACTTTCCAAAGTGAACCCTTATTCAGCCTAAGCAACTCTAATATTATTAGAAACAGGCAGAATAGCAAATAAAGAGATACGCAAATATCAGCCCCTAAAAACATGACTCACTGACGCGTCTGTTGTCTGCTATATGTGGGTAGCCCACTTCCTCCGCCCCCTCTGTCAGTGTGCTGCTTCTCCCTCTGTTCATCCTTCCTTCCTCACCTCCTCTTTTATCAAACCCCATCTCCTCCTCCCCGCTCTGTCAGTATCCTCAAGGCCTCTCTCCCGGTCCTTCTTTTTCACTTTTCTTTCTCTGTCCATGTCCTCCTCTCTCTTCTCTTTATCCATCAGCTCATCTTCCCTTTCTTTGTCTATTTCCTACTCCCCCCACCGAGTGGTGACGTATTCCTTCCCTCTCTACCTATCTCTTCATTTTCCTACCTCTCTCATTTCCTCCTCTTTTCTTTCTCTGTTCATCTCCTTGTCTCTCTTCTCTCTGTCCATTTTCCCAGCTCCCTCTCTCTGTCAATTTCCAATTCCCCTCTATCTGTGCTCAATTCTTCTTTCCCCCTCACTCTCTATCCACCTACGCCTCGAGCCTTCTGTCCTCATGTTAACATTATTACGCTCATCCCAACAGGAAGCTGATAGTTCTCATTCCATAGTATTACTTTCCAGATTGTAACTAACGTGTGTACCTAATTTATTTGAAATCGGTCCAGGGCTTTAGGATGAGCCATTTACAACTGGCTTTGTCGGTTTACACATATGTAAATACGTTTCACATATATTTAAGGTATTTCACAGTTATTGGTACACATACTTCACCTGCATCTCTAGGGAATTTCGCGCTACAGTTTCATGTCCCCTGAACTATGTATTGTACAGTAACATAATTTTGCAGATACATCTAGGGGTGTATTTAGCTTCTATTGAAAGTCGCGAGGTCTATCTTCTTATCTCGTGTTTTCTACTGAATATCTCGTGCTTGTACTCTTGTTAGCTTTACTATTACAGAAATCGTATGAACTTGATTTTTTTTTTTAAATTGGTCCTGTGCGCAACAAGTAACTTACTTGGTATTTCTGCTCCCACTGCTCGATCTGCTGCATTCCATTATTCAACAGAAACATAAAAAACCTAATATTCACGCTGAGTGTAATGCATGTTCTGTATGGCGGCTCCTGCTGTTGCTGCGGCTGCTGCTGCTTACTACAACTACATATAATTTAAGAGAAGGGGTTTGGTCAAATGTAAACTCGATAAATGATAACCCAAACAAGTAATTCCTTCCATCAAAAACTAAACTCTGAAAGCGATTCTTTTTCATTCAATTTTCAAAACGCTAGAAGCTCTTTGAACATAATTCCAATGACTCGACATGTTTCACTAATTCGTCTACTTGCAGTTCTTGTTGTGACGTCCGTCGTTTCACTTCAACAATATCAACATTTTGTACGTGATCGAGATACAAGATTATTAATATCTGCTTAGAATTCTTCACGTATCTGAGTTTTCAACTGACTGGTCATTTCTTCAAATTTACGATTTAAATTGTCATTCTCCTCACCCCAAAACAATGTTAGGTTCTCGTTAATTTCGTTCTGGAGTGATTTGAAATTCTTTGCATTATTGTTGTTAAATTCAGTGAGTTTACTCTTTTGTCTGTCATACAATTCATTGAGTTTACTCAGTAATAATTGTAAAACATCATTACTGAGGGCAGGGAGTACAACGTTACTCTTCTCTGTTAAAGCAGAAGCAGTAACTGCATTTCCACTAACAGAAGGAAAGGCAAAATTACTCTGCTCTATCGGAGTGGCAACGAGACCTGAATTTCCACGGAAAGTGGGGAAAACAAAATTACTCTGCACTTCTGAGGCGGAAGCAACGCTGGAACTTCTCATAATGAGTTCGGGTTGCGTCACTGTATTGTCATGTCGTAAGTTGCGTGTAGCACACAGTTGTTCATCACGCATTGTTGGCCAATGATCGCCTACATTCCGATTCTCCGCAGTATTTTCGAAAATTCCAGGATCTCAATATTCTAAAAAGAATTTTATACTCTCTGTTCCGAATTTTCGGAAACTGCGTTTGAAATCGCTTCTACATTCATGTTCGGAACCGTATCTACGTTCGCGTTTGCAGTAGCATCTGCATTCTTTTCCATTTTCTTTTGTGCTCGCGTAATCATTGTCGCAATACGAACGAATACATGTCACTGAAATACACCGCTAACCTAAAAATAGCACTGTTCAATTAACTATTACACAATGAACCAATAAATTCAAACGCAAAACTGCTGAAATAAAGTTTTGTCTTACTACAAGGCAGTGCGCAAGCGATTAAAGTGCTGTGCCGCCAGTAATGATTACTGTTGCGTAAGCTTGCAGTTGGCAGTAGACAGACGAAGCATATCTAACTATGACTCATCCAAAAAAAAAAAGAAGTATCCTGGCAGGCATGTCGACAGGTGAAAGTCGCGAGCTCTATCTTCTTATCTCGTCTTTTCTACTGAAAATCTCGTTCTTGTACTATTGTTAACTTTACTATTATAGAGATCGCCTTGACTTAATTTTTTTATTGGTCCTGTGCGCAACAAATAACTTACTTGGTCTTTCTGCTCCCACTGCTTAATCTGCTGAATTCATTATTTAACAGAAACATAAAAAAACCTATTATTCACGCTGAGTGTAATGCATGTTCCGTATGGAGGCTCCCGCTGTGACTGCGACTGCTGCTGCTTACTACAACTACATACAATTCAAGAGAAAGGGTTTGGTCAAATCTAAACTCGATAAATGATAACCCAAACAAGTAATTCCTTGTTTCAAAAACTATATTCTGAAAGCGATTCATTCTCATTCAATTAACAAAACGCTAGAAACTCTTTGAACAATCGCTTCGTATGTAAAAATGCCTCCAGTGGCATTAAAGCAATATTACAAATTAATCAAACTCTTGAGACAGACTGAAATACTTTTCAATTAAATAATAGTGAAACAATTCCCTGACAATTACAAAAGAAATCAATAACAAAAATCAATACTTAATCTATTTACCCAACAATGGTTTCCCTTAAGAATTCAACTCCTATCATGATCAAAATTACCGTCTGCTGCTACGCACATACACAAACCCTCTTCTTTAAACTAATAAGCGCGCTGCAAATTATAAAAAACATCAACTCAGTACCAAATCCTGTGTCGCTGCTGGCGGACACGGCAGTACGGCAGCTCGGCGATGACCCCTCGCCCAACACACGTGCGCACCACAGCAGGTAGGCTCCTACACTGGCTTCCAAACTGCCACTCATTAATCCGTGCACTGCGAAGCGCGACAACAATATCTTAGATTCCAGAGAATGTGTATGCGCGCTGTAGCCAACCTTAAATCCTAAGAGAATATTGACAACTCTCACAATCTGTGAGGTGTGTTGTGAATAGAATTAGTAGTAATGGAGTAATAAATTAAAACATCATCCATGACGTGGTAGTTTTTCACGCATATCGTTGTTAATGACGTTATATGTACTGAACCATTTGTCTAAGAGTGATATATTTTTGTGGTACATTCAGCGGCGTATATGGATAGTGTTTGCTAAATATGTTGTGAATAGAGTTTGTAGCAAAGGAGTAGTAAACTAAACGTCCTGCATGATGCAACAGTTGCTCAAGCATTTCGATGTTTATGACATCGTACCTTCTGAACAGTGTGTCTCAGAAATGATGTAATTTTTCTGCTACATTGGGTGATATATGTGGATAATATCTGAAAAATGTGTAGCGAATACAATTAGTAGTAAAGATGTAATAAATTGAAATGTCATACTTCACGTGGCAGATTTACTGAATGGACAGTGAGAATGTCGTAAGCGATGAACTCTCGTCCTTTCATCATTTGGTGGTGGTTATCCGGGAGTAGAAGTTTCTTAAAGATTTGAAATTATGTGTAAAGTATATTCGAACCTATGTGCTGCCATTCTCAAAAACTGGGTGACTAAAGTAAGTGTGTTAGCGCGTTGTGGGCTACACTTCTTTTCCACTCATACAGTTCACCTCTCCATCCCACCTCTTTGAAACGTAGGTGGTTTTTACCGTCACAGTGATGATTTCCAGACAATAAGTGATGTGTGCTCCAAGTTTGATGAATTCGGTAGCGTGGTTTTGGAGAAGATGTTGGGTTTACGTACATATATATTCACATACATGCATCCATTTTTATAAATTATACGTCTTTGTCTGCTACGACAAGATGTTAAAGAACTAATATCCAACACTCAGCATTTACCGATGCATGAACATGACCAATGAGTGAAAATTAGCCAATTTAAAGCATTTCCTTTGAAAACCGACACTGTGGAACGGGGAGTTGCCAATAACAGTATATGACGAAGTTTGACATATATGAGTTTCACAACGATTTTCAGTGCGTTAAACCATTCAAAAATTGAGCGAAGCTCAACCAACTGTTAGACGATATACGGTAGTTACTGGGGGACAGAGTAAAACAGGAAAAAGAATATAGGAACAAACCGGAGTAAAAGACGTAATTATTGTGGTCATTAAAATAAAATGAAGATGGTCTGAACATGTAGCTTGCCTAGAGGGTACAAGATGTACAAATGAAGTTCCAAGAGATATGAAAAAACCGAGTGATGACGTAGTAGGAGGTGAATGGATAACATTGGCCAAGATTCTGGAGCAACATGTAACTGAAGGCCACTACTCATTAAGAAGACTGGGCTCGGAATTAGTCCAGCAGAGGACGAAAGTTTCCTTATTAGGATAATGACAATTATGTTACCATCCAGAACTAGTAGCAAACTTAGGGGCTTATTGAATCACAAGCAATAAATGACTGTGCCATCGTATGAGAAACAAATTTGCAGAGTGTGATTACAATCTGTTGGCACTTCCTGTGAACAACTGAGGGTGTAAGGTTAAACTACTCGTGTGCCTGTGCGCTCAACCTATATTTCAATTTCCGAATATCAGACTCTACAACTCAAGTGAACGATGCCTCTCCTCGATTCTCCCGAATTGACTCTCTTCGGAGTCTAACCGCGCTGTGCTGGTCAACTGCACCATCTCTTTTACATGAAGTTATAAGCTATGCGCAGATGACTTACACTTTGCCACGTTATTCTTATTTTCGTCTTTCGTCCTTCACACACAGATGCAAGTGTTTGCCGCGCAGGGTAGTCGTGCGGTCTAGGGCGCGTTGTTACGGATTGCGCTGCTACCCCCGTCGGAGGTTCGACTCGACTCCTCCCTCGAGCATGGATGTGTGTGTTGGCCTTAGTCTAAATTAGTTTAAGATAAATTAAGTAGTGTGTAAGCCTATGGACCGATGACCTCCGCAGTTTGGTCCCATAGTCCTTGCCACAAATTTCCAAGCAAGTGTACTACCTAATTGCTCTCGTCTCTTCGATTTGTTACAGGTACGAGAAGAATCTTCTGTCAGCCAAAAACCTGAACGTGAAACGGAATTTATTAACTGGGCTCGCGTTCGGCATCCTTTGGTTCTTCATCTACGCTAGCTACGCCCTGGCTTTCTGGTACGGTGTAACTCTTATCATCAGGGATATGGACAAAACGGAGGGCCAGATCTACGATGCTGCAACCATGATCACAGTGAGTACTACCACATTCAAGTTACATGTCTTAGTAACAACGAAGTTTAGAAACATCAGTGATCATAAAGTGTATGGTGAGATAGAGGGTCGAAACGCCTATGTATATTTACCAAGTTTCGGAGCACCTAAATTGTCTGCTTGCAACAAGAAAAAGAATGGCGTGAGAGAGTTCGTAAATGCGTGGACGTTACAGAGAGCGTACAACATTGCTAACTAGCCATTCCACTGACGCTTTTGCTGCTATTACGGTTTCATTCTCTAATTACACACTAAAATTATCAGTCCACAATATTTTTGCTTCGTGAAACACTGTCCCACAAAACAAAGGTTTCGTATTAACTTACATGTCTTACTTTAACTGAAATTTCTTTTCGCAAAGTAGCTGTTTTAATTAACACTTTCAGATGTCTAGCTGTATACAAGCTCTATGACAGTTTCTCGAAACATAAATTCACGGAAACAACTCATTGTCAGGCGGGATAGTTTTATGTAGCTACTTCTAGCGCCAACTCATTAAACACCTACAACGAACTGACGAGCAACATTCTGTCGGTTCACTTCATACTGCAGCCATACATGAAAAGTGCCCCCCCGAGACGACATATTTGGACACGTTCCTAAAATCAGCTTCCACACAGTTTGGCGCACAAGCGAGTAAGTAAATTTGTATTAGCGAATGATAATGCTGTTCTTGTTTCTGCTATGCAAAACATCTCTTTATAAATATCTTTAATTATTCATAACATTAATTGTTATAAAACATTAATTTCAATTTATTAGCATTTATTACAACTTATTTTAATTGTTTTATTGGGTGATTTATTAAAGTATTTAGCCTGATAACAAGAAGACTTTCAGGCACAGTCTCACATCGGAACAGGGTTTTACGCATTCTATCACTCTTTACTTAAATAATGGTATTAACTATAATATAATGAGCAGTAGTAATAGGAGTTAAATAATGACTTGAGACATGGATTATGTAAATCGTAACGACATTAGGGATAATAGTGCTTGCTAGTATACTAACCGTGTTTCCTCATCTTGTAATGTTATTTTATATATGTTAAGCGTTTTTGTAGGTAATGTTTATTCCACAGATGTGAAAGTGCTGTTAAAATTCATGGATTGAGAGCTATTATTTTTCTAATTAATAGAACAGGTTACTCTTCTTAACTTCAATGAAGTACGACAGGAGTCTTCGGTTTGTACATGAATAGGTCCTCGGATTTTCATTATAAGTAAAGACACAATTTTTAAAATTTCACACGTTGATTCATCTTTCTTTTAAATTGTCCGTAACGAATTATATGATTATACTTCCCTCTCCTTGGGATCACAAATGACAATTTTGCAACAAAATTATGGTCACACAAGAGATGTTCACTTTTGCGCAGTTTCTGAGAACGAAAACACTCAATTCTGGAAATACAAAACAATGATGTGCCTCGCTCAAAATAAATTTGATGTCAACTAACAACAATATGCCGCGTACTTAGAGCTATAGCTTATCTCAGCCCGGTTTCCAGAAGTTATATTATTCTGGAGATTGTATTGTCAAATTAAATTTTATCATAACATCCGGTTTTGCAAACTGTTAACATTTTTACGATTACATAACTCCGAGAATCGAAATATCAAGAAAAGATATTTTTGTACTTCTGAATTAACATTTAGAACTTCGAAGATATGCCACATCAGAATTTTTGTCTACATATAAATACACGGTATTTTCGTACGAAGTGAAGTTGTTTCTCAGGCAGTCAACTTTGTTTTTGAAATAAAATAACGTCTATCTAATGCACAACATATGATACAGGATAATTCCGAAGTAACTATAGTCACTTTGGTTTTAATGTATGTATCAAAATAAGAGTAAAATGTTAAATAAACTTTTGCCTGAAACTACTTTATTTCTGAGCTGGTGGTAGGCATTACATCGTGGGCCAATACCGGCTTCTAACGTGTCGTGTTCGCCTGCATATCGATTGATGCTGTTTTGTCGACGGTGCACCCGTACATGTCAGTCGAGAGGCAACAGAGTATCTCAAAGTGGCTTATCTCGATAAGTAGACAGGCCGCGCATGACCAGCTGCATGACCCACCAGATCGCCGTATCTTAATCCTCTGCACCTCTGTCGTCTCAGGTAGCTCGTGTATGGTGTCGCAACTCAGAATGTAACACAACTACAGCGGCGAATTGAAAATAACTATGCAACTGTCAGAATGAGATGAATAGAGCTTGCAATACTCCAAGAGTTGTAAGACGTTGAGCACGTCACTGTCTTCGTCTACGTGGACATCTTTTTTAAAATGTCCTGGGTAAATCTACGGTAGGTAGTTGAGCTGAATTTTGGATCCCTTCATGTCATTGCTTTGTGTTGTGGGTCAGCGTTTGGGGGATCTTTTGCTGTGCGTGGGTTGGTGGATATGTGCCCCTACCGTTGAGGGATGTTCTGCTGTGCGTAGATTGGTGGATATCTACTCCACTGCATAACTTTACTCCTACTTTGGTGCATACCCCTAAATCCACGAAATGTGTACACCTACTTTTGGATCTCTGTGTACTTTCGCATCACAATAATCAAATTTGGAAAATGCACAATCCCACATGACACTTGTTATAAAATACATCGAAAAAAGTTAAATAGGATTAAATATCTCATAGATACAAATTCTTCTGGAATACAGGCTATTTTTACTTGTAAATTGAAATGCACAGCATGACCAAATTATCTTAATGTTTCCACATTAAAACTTGAAAAAAAACCTGTTGGTCAATTACATGCGAATAGAAAATCAATAATTCGAAAATCCATCGTTGTATTGCCTACTTATGAAAAAGTCATAAATCCCGTAATTAACGATCGATATCGGAGTAAATGTTATTTTTATGCTACGAACTACGTATTTACAGTAATATCAGAATTACAGTACTACTGCTGATAATAGTAGTCAGTAGACAACAGAAATGTTTTCATGGGTGTACAAAATTAAGATATTAAAACGTATTTCGGTCAAAGCGATGGACACTCGGCTATACGGCTCGAATGTAGACATATGGAATTGAGAAGTATCGAATGGGAACTGAGGATACTTAGTAGTAACGGAGTAAGGCGTGTGTTAGAAAAAAAAACTGACAATATTTCTGTTTTTAGGCGCTATCTCATTAGCTATGTTTTCAATCCTTTAAAATGATACAGACTGACTTAGTCGGGGAGATAATTCCGAAAACGGTACTGAGAGTAGTATGTTCTTACGTGAACAATTCTTCTCTTAAGGTGTCGTGATGGGAATGCTAATTTCGAGAAGAGAGGAGACAGACTGCAGGCGGTGACAGGTGGAAACTTCTACGCTGGTGTCCTAATAGATTAAAAAGATGACATTATGATCAACTTTGAGAATCTCTACACATAGTTCCTGTCGTACTTCCTTGAAATAATGTTTTCGGTAGATATCCTTTGCTTGTAGAGTAATTTAAGAGACTGGTAATGGCCTGCCGTTTATTCCCAACTGGGCTTTGAAAGAACAGTGACTCTATGATAGGCCGGGTCTCAAACAGCCTGCTCTACCTCTTGGAGCGGGGAACGAAATAGCACAAAATGTTCAAATGTGTGTGAAATCTTGTGGGACTTAACTGTTAAGGTTGTCAGTCCCTAAGCTTGCACACTACTTAATCTAAATTATCCTAAGGACAAACACACACACACCCATGCCTGAGGGAGGACTCGAACGTCCGGTGGCACCAGCCGCACAGTCCATGACTGCAGCGCCCTAGACCGCTGGGCTAATCCCGCGAGGCGAAACAGCACAAGTTCAGTAGATACAATACATATACTTTGTCAGACACATAGATTTACTGCTCCAAAGGTTCAACAGCAGATCTATGGCAAGAGTTCTTCAACCTGACAAACGTTTATCATATCCCTAACTGAATGTGACGGATGTAGAATTAATTATTAAGTTTTTGTAGTGACCTATGTCATCGCATTTCTACCATATTCAGAAAAAAGCTTATGAAGCGGTGGGGATTCCTCACAGTAGAAACACGCAACAAGACTACCAACGACACTCAATCAGTCGCCAGAAATCTTATGCCAAAAGGACAGAGTGGTTCATTTAATTACTTCCAAATACCTTAATTCACTCAAAAGACTTGCTTCGACGTAGTGCAGTATAGGAAAGCGAGATTCTGAGAAACGCCTGTTAGATACATCGAGGAACAACGATTACTGTAAAATGGAGCCCTTTATTTGATCATAGAAGGAATTTCATCGTCCAGTAAGGCTGATAATATTGGGAGTAGCTTCGAGGATTTTGGACGGATATTTTTATCTTAGGTTCTTCGTTGAATTAAAACTCTAACAGCATCATCTACAGCTATCTTGTACGTCTGTTTCATATTTCTGTGATATATTGTTTCTTACAGTTTGACTTCACAAAGACTATAGCTGGAATTCATTGGCTGCAACTTCATTTATTGGCTTCTTCCGTGTCATGTTCTAATAACTCCTTTTCTGTCACTACAGGTATTCATGGGCGTGATGACAGGCTCGATGTCGTTAGGGATGGCTTCGCCATTCATCGAGGCCTTCTCTATAGCCAGAGGTGCGGCCGCTAAGGTATACTCCGTTATCGACCGCGAGTCTCTCATTGACAGCATGTCCGAAGAAGGCAAGCGACCGGAGAAAATAGAAGGCTCCATCAACTTCAGGAATGTCCACTTCGAGTACCCATCCCGCAAGGGTGTGAAGGTTATTACATTCCAAACACTCTGTTAGTACATTAAAATGTGTCCGAATGTACAGGATAGTACATACTACCCTATTTATACTGAATGTTTCATTTTATAAATATTCATCGCTATAGTTTAGCAAATATACATCTAATATTCTCCCTTACCTTCACACTGTTCTTTCAGATTTTGAAAGGGCTGAACCTTAGCATCAAAGGCGGTGAGACGGTTGCTCTGGTCGGTAGTTCAGGCTGTGGAAAGTCTACTTGCATACAACTTATACAACGATTCTACGACCCTCTAGACGGAGCGGTAAGTATCTACAGCGCTGACAAAGAAAAGTGATCTATTGCTGAAATTACACTCCTGGAAATTGAAATAAGAACACAGTGAATTCATTGTCCCAGGAAGGGGAAACTTTATTGACACATTCCTGGGGTCAGATACATCACATGATCACACTGACAGAACCACAGGCACATAGACACAGGCAACAGAGCATGCACAATGTCGGCACTAGTACAGTGTATATCCACCTTTCGCAGCAATGCAGGCTGCTATTCTCCCATGGAGACGATCGTAGAGATGCTGGATGTAGTCCTGTGGAACGGCTTGCATGCCATTTCCACCTGGCGCCTCAGTTGGACCAGCGTTCGTGCTGGACGTGCAGACCGCGTGAGACGACGCTTCATCCAGTCCCAAACATGCTCAATGGGGGACAGACCCGGAGATCTTGCTGGCCAGGGTAGTTGACTTACACCTTCTAGAGCACGTTGGGTGGCACGGGATACATGCGGACGTGCATTGTCCTGTTGGAACAGCAAGTTCCCTTGCCCGTCTAGGAATGGTAGAACGATGGGTTCGATGACGGTTTGGATGTACCGTGCACTATTCAGTGTCCACTCGACGATCACCAGTGGTGTACGGCCAGTGTAGGAGATCGCTCCCCACACCATGATGCCGGGTGTTGGCCCTGTGTGCCTCGGTCGTATGCAGTCCTGATTGTGGCGCTCACCTGCACGGCGCCAAACACGCATACGACCATCATTGGCACCAAGGCAGAAGCGACTCTCATCGATGAAGACGACACGTCTCCATTCGTCCCTCCATTCACGCCTGTCGCGACACCACTGGAGGCGGGCTGCACGATGTTGGGGCGTGAGCGGAAGACGGCCTAACGGTGTGCGGGACCGTAGCCCAGCTTCATGGAGACGGTTGCGAATGGTCCTCGCCGATACCCCAGGAGCAACAGTGTCCCTAATTTGCTGGGAAGTGGCGGTGCGGTCCCCTACGGCACTGCGTAGGATCCTACGGTCTTGGCGTGCATCCGTGCGTCGCTGCGGTCCGGTCCCAGGTCGACGGGCACGTGCACCTTCCGCCGACCACTGGCGACAACATCGATGCACTGTGGAGACCTCACGCCCCACGTGTTGAGCAATTCGGCGGTACGTCCACCCGGCCTCCCGCATGCCCACTATACGCCCTCGCTCAAAGTCCGTCAACTGCACATACGGTTCACGTCCACGCTGTCGCGGCATGCTACCAGTGTTAAAGACTGCGATGGAGCTCCGTATGCCACGGCAAACTGGCTGACACTGACGGCGGCGGTGCACAAATGCTGCGCAGCTAGCGCCATTCGACGGCCAACACCGCGGTTCCTGGTGTGTCCGCTGTGCCGTGCGTGTGATCATTGCTTGTACAGCCCGCTCGCAGTGTCCGGAGCAAGTATGGTGGGTCTGACACCCCGGTGTCAATGTGTTCTGTTTTCCATTTCCAGGATTGTATATTGTTCTGAATTGCTTTATTCATTATGCTCCCAGCAATGCCCTGCTATGGCTCAGTCTGGTTAAATCCCTAAGAAAGAAAAGACAGCAGACCTTTATAATATGAAAGGGCTTTGAATATACGTTTTACTCTCCTTCTCTGGCCTCTCTCTGTCCATGTCCACCTCTTCCTCGTCTGTTCATCCCTTTCTCTTCCGTCTCTCCCCATCTCTTCTTGCCCCCTCTCGCTTTCCATCTCCTTCTTTCCGTTCCCTTTCTGTATTTCCTCCCACGTCTCTGTTCAACTCCGTCTCCTCCTTTAAAATTAGAAATAAATGTCGATCAAGAAATTTTCGAAATTTTTTCGGACAATGTTTCCATTCGTCCTAGCTTTTATTAGAAAAACGTGTACACATTTTAAATAAATCTGTCAAGTAATTTCTTGAGACTTTTAGTAACAGTGGTTCCCTTTGTATATCACATATATATTTAGACACTGTCCAAATGAAACATATATATAGCCTAACGTGCTTCTGAATTAAAATTACACTATCATGTAAAATTTGAAAGAAAGCAGTCAAAATTTTTCGTAGATATTTGTTAATGATGTTCCCCTTTATACACTGAAGAGCGAAAGAAGTGCATGTGTCTAATATTGTGTAGGCCTCCCACGAGCAAGGAGAGGTGTCGCGACGCGACGTGGAGAGGGCCCGACTAGTTTCTGAAGTAGTGCTGCAGAGAATTGACACCATGAATCCAGCAGGGCTGTCCATAAATCCGTAAGAGTACGAGGGGATGAAGATCTCTTCTGAGCAGCAAGTTGCAAGGCGTCTCACATATTCTCAATAATGTTCTTGTTTCGGGAGTTTGGTGGCCAGTGGAAGTGTTTAAACTCTTAAGAGTTGTACCTGTGGTGTGTCGCCTTGTCCTGCTGAAACTGCGCAAGCCGGACGGAGTGGTCGTGCGGTTCTAGACGCTAAAGTCTGGAACCGAGCGACCACTACGGTGGCAGGTTCCAATCCTGCCTCGGGCATGGATGTGTGTGATGTCCCTAGGTTAGTTAGGTTTAAGTAGTTCTAAGTTCTAGGCGACTGATGACCTCAGAAGTTAAGACGCATAGTGCTCAGAGCCATTTGAAGCATTTGAAACTGCGCAAGTCCATCGGAATGCACAATGGACACGAATGTATGCAGGTGATCTGACAGGATGCTTACGCACGTGTCACCTGTCAGAGTCGTATCTAGACATATCAGCGGTCCCATATCACTGCAACTGCACACACCCCAGAGCATTACAGAGCCTCCACCAGCTTGAACACTCCGCTGTTGACATGCAGGGTCCATGGATACATGGTGTTGCCTGCATACCCGTACACGCCCATCCGCTCGATACAATTTGAAACGGGACTCGTCTGATTAGACACCATGTTTCCAGTCATCAACAGTCCAATGTCGGTACTGACGGCCAGAGTCGAGGCGTAAAGCTTTCCGTCACGCAGTCATCAAAGGTACACGAATGTGTCTTCGACTCAGAAAGGCTATATCGACGACGTTTCGTTGAATGGTTCACACGCTGACACTTCCTGATGGCGTAGTATTGAAATCTGCAGCAATTTGCGGAAATGTTAACTTCTGCCACGTTGAACGATTCTCTTCAGTGGTCATTGATCACTTTCTTGCAGGGCCTTTTTCCGGCAGCTGTGATGTCGGAAATTTGATGTTTTAACGGATTCTTGATATTCACGATACACTCGTGAAATGCTCCTTCGTAGCAGCTGTGTCGACAAAAACACCACGTTTAAACTCACTTAAATCTTGATAACCTGCCATTGCAGCAGCAGTAACCGATCTAACAACTACGCCAGACCCTTGTTGTCTTACATAGGTGTTGCCGACCGCAGTGCCGTATTCGGCCTGTTTAAATATACCTGTGTTTGAATACGCATGCCGATACCAGTTTCTTTGGTGCTTCAGCGTATATTACGTACATACGTAAATATGTATTTGTATTTTAAACGTTCGCTAATGTGGCAGAAGTCATGGGATATGTCCTCATATCGTGTCGGATCTTCTTTTGCGTAACGTAGGGTAGCAACTCGACTTGGCATGGATTGAATAGATCGTTGGACTTTCGCTACATAGCAATGCTGCCAATAAAGCCGCACATAATTCTGAAACTGTTCCCGGTGCACAGTTTTGTGCAAGAAACCATATCTCGATTATGTCCCATAAATGTTCAATGGGATTGATGTAGGGCCATCTTGGTGGCCAAACCATTGTTTCGAATTGTTCAGAATGTTCTTCGAACCAATCTCGAACAATTGTGGGACGGTGACGTAGTGGATTGTCATCCAAAAGATTTTCATCGTTGTTCAGGAATAAGTAGCCGAACATAACCATTTGCAATAAATAATCGGTTCCATGTAAACACACCCCACACCATTATAGAGCGAGCACCAGCATGCACAGTGCCTTGTTGGCAACTTGGTTCCTCGGTTTCGTTGGGTCTGCACCACACTCGAGTCCTACCATCAGCTCTTAACAACTGAAATTGGGAATCATAAGGGGAGCATGGTTTCCCAGTCTAGGGTCTAACCGGTATGATCACGTGTCCAGAAGGCTGTTTAGTATTGTTAACGAAGGTATTCGCGTAGGTCCTCTACCATCATAGTCCATTAACGCCAAATTTCGCCGCAGTGTCGTAAGGATACGTTGGCCTTGCATCCCATATTGATTTCTGTCGTTATTTCACGCAGTGTTTTTTATCTGTTATCACAGACAACTTTACACAATCGCCGCTGCCCGGAGTCAAGTGATTGCCGTCGACCACTACTTTACATGTGGTGCGAAATTTGGAATTCTTGGTATACTCTTGACACTGTAGATATCGAAAAGGTGAATTCCCCAACGGTTTCCGAAATGGAATGTCCCATTTTATAAGTCGAACCACCATTCTGTGTTAAGTTCCTGTTCACACACGTCGTGCGACCCTAACCGCGACGAAAATCTTTTCATATATATCACCTGAGTACAAATGACAGCTTCGCCAATTCACTGTCCTTTTATATCGGGCGTACGCGATATTACAGCTACCTGCGTATGTGCAAATCGCTATATCATGACATGACGGTTCTCAGCTTAGTGTATGGAATACGTGCGTTTGAAGGTTCATTAGAGTAGCGTGTGGAAATTTGAAGTAATTCTATCTATAATTTTTCTTGAGTTTTGGTAGCAAAATTTCCCATTTATATATTAACCATTTGTTTATATGTAATGAAAATAGGCATATAGAAAGATTCGCGTATTCGCATGCAGTGTTGTGTCAAAATTTTGAAAGCTGACCGAGAAGAAAATGTTGGGATCTGAGGTTTTCAGCAAACGGACATGAGATATTAGTTAATATTTTATCCTCCTTGTATACTATATATACACTGCCGGAAAAAATAGTACATGCTTCTAGAGGCTTCGTGTTCACTCAAGATTTATTGTCTCAAGAGCACTTATGGAGCATATGAAATGATTACATTTATATATCAATAGCACAATGCCGTATAGCACCTACGGGCAGCAATGTCGGCACTGTCTGTTGCATCCAGTCGACCGTACAGATGGCGAATACTGTCCTGGGATAAATTATGACACGCCAGCTTGGCCTCTTCACGTAATTCTATGAGAGTTGTTCATTCACGAGTCGCAAAAGTCACTTATCGTTCCATCATATCCAACATGTGTTCGTTTGAGACTACTTCGTAGATTGTGCGGACCAGGGAAGTTCTGTACGTCTTGCAGAGCACGTTAAGTTTCACGATCAGTGAGTGGGCGAACATTATCCTGTTGGAGCAACATATCACCTTCCTGTAGGAATAATAACGCATTTAACAACATTCTGCACGTACAGAGCGCTCATTAGCGTCCTCTCCAGAAGTACCAAAGGAGAAGACTTGTAGCTTATCGCGCCTAAGGCCATAAGGCAGTTCTGTCCTGGACGAATACAGTCTACGAGAGAGTGCTCACTAAGTCTGCGTCGTACTCGCTAATGAGCATCACTTGCGTGAGAACAGAATCTGCTTTCATCGTCATCCATGTGATCCTCTGAGGGCACCAGTCTAGCCGTGTGCGTCGATTTGTGACAGTTCGTGTTGACACGTCTGGGCTCACAAGTCCTTACAATACTACGATTCTGGCGGGTGTCTGTGTTACTTGGACGTCCCGAAACTCGTCGAGATGTGTGAGAACGTTCGTGTGACCACCGATAGATTCATCGTTACACACCAGACGCAGCACGTCCAGCTTATATGGCAGTCCTGCGAAAAGACCTTCCCGCCACTCAGAAGGCCAAAAAAAAAAAAATGGCTCTGGGCACTATGGGACTCAACATCTTAGGTCATAAGTCCCCTAGAACTTAGAACTAATTAAACCTAACTAACCTAAGGACATCACACACACCCATGCCCGAGGCAGGATTCGAACCTGCGACCGTAGCAGTCCTGCGGTTCCGGACTGCAGCGCCAGAACCACTAGACCACCGCGGCCGGCTCAGAAGGCCAAAATTTGACCTCTTTCCCTTTGTAGGAAGCACAAGTGTATCTTTGTGGCATGGTTGTCTACTTGCTTCACATGTGTGCACCACACTAAGCCTTCTGATGGTGGGCATTCTCTGTTAAAGGGTAGGCTCCGATGGAACTCTGGTAGCTATGCCACCACGCCATATGTTGCAAGTATTATCGACACATGTACTGTGCTCCAGGAGGCATATGCAGTCCCCGGATCAAAATCGACGTTGTCTTCCCAGTTGTAATAATTTCTTTTCCCGAAGTGTATTTACTTTCATACCATTCGCTAAATAAAAACACGCGTGTACTCGAATGCAACGTTAAGTCAAAATTTCACGTCTTTCCACCAACTGTTTTGCGGGTTTTGCGATTGCATCATCCTCACCCTGAATTTTCTAATGTAAAGAATTTTAGTGTGAATATTCTCTGATCTGATAGCAGTAAATCACTATATCTACGAATAAATTCTGCCGCAGAAAACGGAATGAATGGCTTATCATTTCTCCAAAGCTTTATTCCGCCACAAATATTGACTTCCTGAAAGTTTCAAACTATATCTCGGGTCAAGATAAATACCAGGGAGCCAAGTGCACTCCTTCAGATTCCAGCACACCACAGAGATTTAGTTTGCAACGGTATCTCTTTGCAACATACATTACATTTCAGAATGAAATATATCCTATAATAAATTGTTTGATTAAGTTCCTTCAGTTGTTTAGGCTAAAAGAGAGCAACCTGTGTTTTTCACTCGATAACCATCAACACGGTCGAAACCGGATGCAATCCAAAAAATTTGCCCAGAATGAAATACAGCCTACAATAAATTGTTGGATTCAGTTCCTTCAGTTGCGGACTGACAGAGAGTGATCTGTGTTTTGCACTCGATAACCATCAACGTAGTCGAAACCGGTTGTAATCTAATGTAATAAAGGAGTTTCATGTGTACAGTGTGGGATATTTTTTCCCAAATACCTTTTACTAAGAAATACTTGGCAAAAATTCTTACCTGGCGTTGTTATACGATAATGTGGTAGGTCTCAATAGGTCGACTTTAGCTTGTAACATCAAAATTATCCCTTCTTATCCGATGTTCTCTGGTCACAAGCACTTACAAGAATGTTTCCAACGATCTAACGTAGTGGTGTTAAACAGGTAAAGAAATCCACTACTGCTCGCTTACACTGTTGGTGACGGATTACTAGAAGCAGTAGTAAACTTAAAATATCCAAACACCCTCCCTGAGTGCTGCTCATCAATCAGGGAGTTAAAACGAATAGAGTAGAATGGTCAAGCTGCTCCTCACATTTATGCTGTCATTAATAAGAACCGATTGAGGTTGTGAAAAGACCGACGTCACTAGACAGTGGATGACTGGAAACCAGTGATTTGGAGCGACGAATCGCGCTCTGCCCTTTGGCGGTCCGAAGAAAGAGTTTAAGATGGGAGAATACCTAGCGAGCCGGCCGAAGTGGCCGAGCGTTTCTAGGCGCTACAGTCTGCAACCGCGCGACCCCTACGGTCGCAGGTTCGAATCCTGCCTTGTGCATGGATGTGTGTGATTTCCTTAGGTTGGTTAGGTTTAAGTAGTTCTAAGTTCTGGGGGACTGATGACATCAGAAGCTAAGTCCCATAGTGCTCAGAGCCAATACCTAGCGAACATCGCCGCCGCGATGTTCAACGCCAACAATGAAAGACGGACAAGGTAGTGATACCGTACGGGTGTGTTTCTTGTTGTTAGAGTATGGTACCCTCATTGCGTCTAAGAAAACGCTAAATTCGGGATGATATGAGCACAATATTACAGCACTGTGTACTCTGCGCAGTAGAGAAACAGCTATAAGAGGTTGTTTGTCTGTACCAACATGAAATATATCCCTGCCCTAAAATAACGTCTGTTGGCAATAACCTGGTCTGTCCGAAGTCCCGACCTGAATCAAATGTAGCATCTTTGGGATGAGTTAGTACCTTTCCTCACTCCAGATCCCAGCGTGAAACAGCACGATTTCTCTGGCTTCAGCCGTTGACGAAAATGGGCTGTTATTCCTCCACATAGATTCAGGCACCTTTTCGTATGAGCCCTAGCTGTTTAACGTCCACTACTGTCCAAATAGAGATGCTCAGAGAGCGCAGTCGTTTGTGACCACACACGACCATGTTACACGAGTGTAATGTTCTTGCCAACTACACATGCTTTTGCTCGGTTCACGATGATGTAGTGTGATGTTTGCTGATGCTGTTTTTGATATCGCATACAGGTACAACTTGACGGCCACGACATCCGGAGCCTCAACGTGGGATGGCTGCGCTCGCAGATCGGGGTGGTGGGGCAGGAGCCGGTGCTCTTCCAGACCACGGTCGAGGAGAACATCCGCTACGGCCGGGATGGCTGCACCAAGGAAGACATCGTAAATGCCGCCAAGATGGCCAACGCTCACGCTTTCATATCCAAGCTGCCGCAGGTACAAGCTCCAAGCGCAGCGCTCTCCAAACACTTTACAAATACTATCGGTCTGACATAACAATTTCTTCATACCACACAGATACATTGGAGACGGAGTAGATTGTCGTAATTTGTTCAGCCGCGTTATGTATCGTCCTCGACCAATTAGAGTACGAGTCGAATTACGATTGGGTAAAGAAAAAGACATCACACTTTCCGCGCTACTAAGCGGGAAATAAACTCTCTGGAAACGGTGGTCCCATTATAGCGGAGCCTTTTCTTTCCTTTAGCTAGTTTTTTCATCCGTGATCCACTTAGTGTGAATTAACGAAGTAAACCGAATTTAAAGTCGCGGCATCTCCCAATTCGATATGACTGCACACCCTGCAGTTGCTTGGCCAGAAGGTCGACACTATGTATTCAAGGTTTTAAAATCCTGGTCTTCCTTACAATTTACTACCTTTGTATCACATTCCACACACTATTAACTATTCCTGTATGTCCTACCAGACGTCGAACCTCCTTCATCCCATTCAGTAAACCGTTTCCATTGGCCTCCCATAGCACCATTTTATTTGGTAATTCATTTTAAAACTTATTGCTTAAATCTACCTGTGGCGTCATGCAACCAGAAAGCTGCAGCCCATGCTTCTCCAGTTTCCCGTGGTCCAAGATATACCTCTACCTTTGCTCCTCATAGAGCGCCAGGTGTGTAGTAGGTACACACATTTACGAGTCTCACGTATGCCAGTACATAGTGACCCTCTTGTCATACTGGCAGTTTCTAATAATTGCTACGGGCCAAATTGTTGTATCTGAACGACGAAGTTTATACATTACCTGAAAGGTAAGTGACTAATAGGGGAACACAGACACTGAAGTAAATACAACCATTACTTCTAAGTACCTTTAAAACCATGCCTCATGCGGAGAATATAACGCTGCCGTTTGTGTCCCGCGGAATACCGGCTTTTACCCCAAAGTATGAGATACAACAATTGCACAGTGCTGAGTTGTATTAAATATAATTTATAGCAAAAAGCACTCCGTCTTCAGGCAACAAGTGGACCATCGGGACCATCCCACCGCCGTGTCACCCTCAGCAGAGGATGCGGATACGAGGGGCATGTGGTCAGCACACCGCTCTCCTGGTCATCATCATGGTTTTATTTCACTGGAGCCGCTGCTATTCGGTCGAGTAGCGCCTCAGTTGGCATCACGAGGCTGAGTGTACCCCGAAAAATGGCAACAGGACATGGCGGCCTGGATGGTCCGCCATTCAAGTCCCGGCCACGCCCGACAGCGCTTAACTTCGGTGATCTGACGGAACCGTTGTATCCACTGCGGCAAAGCTGTTGCCGGATATAATTTGAACGATCAAAATTAAGTCAGTATCGATCATATATGTTCTTCATGCTTTGTTTGTCTCACACCGAAATAAATAAAGTTCCAGCACTGAAAATTGTCTCTGTTATCGAGCTTTCCCTTAGCTGCCCGATTATATCCCAAATTCCCCTGCATAAAAGGGAGCAAATATGCAAGCTAATTATTGGAATAATAGGGGTTCCGCTGTACTTTTGAAGTTCTCTGTTCTCGGGTGTGTCTTCGACCCCTCTTGGTGCCCGACAACGGAGTTCTCGACTTTCCCTGAAGTTCTCCATTTTGCCCATCTCTCGAGTGACGGCCGCTGTGGTGTGCGCAGGGCTACGACACGCTGGTGGGCGAGCGCGGCGCGCAGCTGTCTGGCGGCCAGAAGCAGCGCATCGCCATCGCGCGCGCCCTCGTGCGCCGGCCCAGGATCCTGCTGCTGGACGAGGCCACCTCTGCGCTGGACACCAGCAGCGAGGCCAAGGTGCAGGCCGCGCTCGACAGGGTGAGTACCCAGCCACTCCTAGTCCGCAGGTGGGGGGCGCAATAAGCAGCGCGCAGAAGTGAACGCGATTCTGTTGTGTGCGCATGACGTCGCTGAGGAACGGTTAGGCAACCGTTTTTTGTATGTCACGAACTGTAAGATTTCGTGGGCGTTATCGTTTCGGCTTATTTACTTTTATTGAGTGATCTGTAACGAAAAGCACTTCGCACCTGCGTAAGCAAAGAGAAGACGTGCACTGTATGGGTGTAACGTTAACAACTGTAACAAAAAAAGTGACTGAAATTCGAGATTTCACTGCGATGCAAAGGTGTCAAGGATTTGGCTGCCTAAGTGCTGTAGAAAACGGGCTCCGAGCGTTGAAAGCGGTGGAATATGCTTTGGTTGTTGCGAAGAAACTGATCTTGTTAAGAATAGAACTGTAAAACTACTGTAGACTATGAAAAATGGAATGGGCGTTTGGCGTCGTTGGCCGGGAGGCCCCTTACGGGGCAGGTCCGGCCGCCGTGGTGCAGGTCTTATTACGTTCAACGCCACATTGGGCGATCTGCCTGCCGGATGGGGATGAAATGATGATGAAGACAACACAACACCGAGTCCCTGAGCGGAGAATATTTTCGACGCAGCCGTTTTTTTTCTTTTTTCTGTTCGGATGTCCCAAGACACCCGTTGAAGTTTTTTTATTACAGACGGCAGCTAACCCTCTGGCCGAACACGATGAGCTCCCGTACCGGCTCTATCGGGACCCTGTAGACTATCATAAGTAAGCATAGACTACATTATCTTTCCTAGTAGCCCTGGCCCATTATGACAGTAAACACATTACTTGTAGGATAGGTGTGTTGCATGACCACAGGGCGTTACCGCATGTCTATCGGTTTGTGTATGCAAGCAATTTCTCAATAGATTCCCTCTATAAACCAGATTCAGTGCTGCCGGAGTGGCCGTGCGGTTTTAGGTGCTACAGTCTGGAGCCGAGCGACCGCTCCGGTCGCAGGTTCGAATCCTGCCTCGGGCATGGATGTGTGTGATGTCCTAAAGTTAGTTAGGTTTAATTAGTTCTAGGCGACTGATGACCTCAGAACTTAAATCGCATAGTGCTCAGAGCCAGATTCAGTGAACGTGGAATTGAGAGAAGATACGTAAAGGACTGTATAACGTATGGACCATTTTCGTTGTAGATTATTTCCCTCCTTACTGATCCCTAAAAATAAACGATTTAAATGAGTTTTTATTCGAAATTTACTGATTTGCTAAGTGAAATAGAAGGATGTTGTTGTAAAAATAAATAAAAAATAAAGGTCAACCATATAGCGTTATAAAATGCAGTATCACCAAAAGAAGTAAATTTAAGAAAAAAACTGCAATACAAAAACATCGCTTCAATATTTCGTCGAGCTTACAAAAAACATATTTCTGTCATTTATAAAGATTTTTTGCACCAATGAATAATACAGGAAACTTGCCTTTCGTCTTGATGAAGAACGTTCCATTAGTCCAAAATAACAACAATAATTACGTAACTTTTTAATGTTTATCCATGTAACCCTTACTTGTCACAAAAACAATTGCATTTCTTACATGAAAGCACAGATGTTATGTAATCAACTAATTTTTATACTAACAATATGCAGTTCATATTTTGTAAGGATATAAAATACACAATGGACTCCCACTGAACGATGTGCAGTTATAATTATGTGCACAACAAACAAACAGAAGAGGAAGAAAACTCATCAGCCCTCAGTTTAACTCATACATTCATTTATGTTTTGTTCCATACCAAAGCTACTAATACTGTCGCTAATCCTACAATTTGCTACGTCATTTATGTACTGTATGAAAACTACCGAACCGTAATTTTCATAGAGATCAACTCTAGTTAAGAGACTTACTAAATTGCTTAAAAGGTGCATTTATGTCGCACATGTTGCCTTGTAGTAGCGCGAGTCATAACGCTCACGTGAAACAGGAGAAATGAAAGAAAAAGCTTGAAATCCGTAAAAGATTCCTAGAGACTCTACAAAGGCTTTCATCATGGAAGAAGAGTGCTGATGCATGTGTATTTACTGAAGAAGTAGTGTATTATGCTTCAGATAGAATTCATCTGCATACTTCCTAGGTCTAGCGGTTCTAGACGCTCAGTTCTGAGCCGCACGACTGCTGCGGTCGCAGGCTCGAATCCTGCCTCGGGCATGGATGTGTGTGTTGTCCTTAGGTTAGTTAGGGTTAAGTAGTTCTAAGTTATAGGGGACTGATGACCAGAGATGTTAAGTCCCATAGTTCTCAGAGCCAGTCATACTTCCTAGTGGCACTATACAGCAATAAATTAATAATTAATATATACGCCAAAACGCCAACTTTAACCCTTCTGCGCTGTCTCTCTTGAAAAGTCGAGGTAAAGAAAGCGGATGCAGTTCACCACATCAGAGCAAGGAAGTGGTATTTGTCATCTCTTTCGAACAGGACTGAACAATATTTGTGAAAATTAAGTACTCAAGGAACTTGACTTGTGACGGAAGCGTGGCTCCTCTGACAGTGTTCTCACAATCTAGGAACTCCAACTAAGGTTTGACCAGCATTCGGGAGGACGTCGGACCCCGGCGTCGCCGGCCGAAGTGGCCGTGCGGTTCAAGGCGCTGCAGTCTGGAATAGCAAGACCGCTGCGGTCGCAGGTTCGAGTCCTGCCTCGGGCATGGATGTTTGTGATGTCCTTAGGTTAGTTAGGTTTAACTAGTTCTAAGTTCTAGGGGACTAATGACCTCAGCAGTTGAGTCCCATAGTGCTCAGAGCCATTTGAACCATTTTGAACCCCCGGCGTCTGACTAGTCGGATTAAGGTTTCCTTTGATTTCTCTTAACCACTCAAAGGAAATTCTGGGATGGTTCCTTTGAAAGGACGCGTCCGATTCCTTCGCCGCCCTTGAAACAATCCGACTTCTGACTGGTTTGATGCGGCATCCACGAACTCGTAACCTCTTCGTCTTAGCGCCTGCAACCTACGTCCTCAGTTATATGTAATCCAATCTCTGTCTTCCTCTACAGTTTCTACCCTCTACAGCTCCCTCTAATATCGTGGAAGTTACTCCCTGTTGTCTTAAGAGATGTTCTGTCATCCAGCCCCTTCTTCTTGTTAGTGTTTTCCAGATATTTCATTCCTCTGCGACTCCGGGCAGAACTTCCTCATTCCCTACCTCATCAGTAAACCTAATTTTCAAAATTCGTCTGTAGCACCACATCTCAAATGTTTAGATTCTCTTCTGTTCCGATTTTCCCGCAGTCCATGATTCAAACCGAGAGAGGTGGCGCAATGGTTAGCACACTGGACCCGCATTCGGGAAGACGACGGTTCAAACACGCGTTCGGGCATTTTGATTTAGGTTTTCCATAAATCGCTTCAGGCAAATGCTGCGATGCTTCCTATGAAAGAGCACGGCTGATACCCTTCCCCATCCTTCCGTAATCCGAGCTTGTGCTCCGTCTCTAATGACCTCGTTGTCCACGGGAGTTAACTACTGACCTCCTCCTCCTCTTCTTCCATGATTCTATTATCTTCTGCTCCGATATCCCCACACTCCATGATTCATTTCTTTTCTGTTCCGGTTTCCCCACAGTGCATGAATCACCCCAGTACAATGATGAACTCCAAACGCACATACTTAGAAATTTCTTCCTCAAATTAAGGCCTAGATTTGATACAAGTTGACTGCTCATGGCCAGGAATGCATTTTTGTCAGTGCTGTATTGCTTTTGATGTCCTTCTTGCTCCGTCCGTCATTGGTTATTTGGCTGCCTAGATAGCAGAATTCCTTAACTTCATCTACTCCGTGACCATGAATCCAGATTTTAAGTTCCTCGCAGTTCTCATTTCTGTTACTTCTCATTATTTTCGTCTTTCTTCGATTTAATCTCAATCCATCTTCTTTACCCGTTAGACTGTTCAGTTAATTCAGCATATCATGTAATTCTTCGCCAATGAATCTTATCACTGATATCATTTCACTTTGGATTTTTGTTCAACTATTGAACCTTTCATTTAATTCTATCATTGCTTCTTCGATGTATAGACTGAACATCCTTTTTAATCCGAGCCCTTTATTCTTGGTCTTCCACTCTCATTATTCTCTCTTAGCTATTGTACATGTTCTATGTTACCCGTCACTTCTCACAGCTTACCCCTATTTTCATCAGAATTTGAATATCTTGCACCATGTGACATATCTGAACGCTTATCCTGGTTGGCAAGTGCTGTGAACGTTTCTTGATTCTTTCTATTATCAACCTCAGCGTCATAACTGCCTCTCTGTTGCCTTTACCACTCCTGCAGCCAAAGTAATCGTCATCTAACACATCCTCAATTTTCTTTTCCATTCTTCCGTACATTATTATTGTCAACGACTTGGCTGCATGACTGTTAAGCTAGTTGTGTGATAATTCTCGCACTTTTCGCCTCTTGTAGTCTTAGGAATTGTGTGGACGTTATTTTTCAGGAATTCTGATGCTGTATCGCCAACGTGAGTGGTCGTTTTGTTGCCACTTGCCCCAACGATTTTAGAAATTCTGATGGAATGTTATTTGTCCCTTCTGCTTTTTTCATCTTAAGTGTTCCAAAGCTCTTTATATTCTAATACTGGATCCCCTATCTCTTCCAAATCGACTCCTGTGTCCTCTTCTATCGCATCACAGAGCCCTTCAATGTACTTTCTCCACCCATCAGCTCTCTCCTCTGCATTAAGCAGTGGAATTCTCCGATGCACACTTAATGTTGCCATCCTCGCTTTTAATTTCACCGAAGGTTGCTTTGTGTTTCCTACATGCTGAGTTAGTCCATCCGACAATCATTTGTTTTTCCATGTCTTTACGTTTTTTATGAAGCCATTTCACCTTAGTTTCCCTGCACATAATATTTATTACATTCTTCACCGACACGTAATTCTGTATTCTTGAATTTCCCTGAACATTTTTGTACTTCCCTCTTTCATCGATCAGCTGGAGTATTTCTTTTATTACTCATCATTTCTTAGTAGTTACCCTCTTTGCACCTATGTTTACCTTTCCAACTTCCACGATACCCCTTTTTATAAAAGTCTGTTCTCCTGTACTGCCTACTGAGCTATTCCTTATTGGAATATCTCTAAAGAAGTACTTCCGTATCCCACTTCTTTTATTATTGATTCTAATCTGTTAAAATTCAGCCTACTCTTCATCGCTATTACACTGTGATCTGAGTCTATATCTGTTCCTAAGTAAACCTTACAATTGAGTATCTAATTCCAGAATCTATGTCTGACCGTGATGTCATCTAAGTGAAATCTTTCCTGTCTCTGGGCCTTTCCCACCTCCTCTTGTGATTCTTGAATAAACTATTCGTTGTTACTTCCTGAAATATGTTACAAAACTTGGTTAGCTTTCACCTCTCTCATTACTAGTATCAAGCCTATATTCCTCCGTAACACAGTAAGTTAGCTCACTCATATCTCCTGTAAATTGAATTTTGCAGCAATATTAAGTTTTTGAGCTACGTAAATCCCCATCATCGTCTACCTGCTTTTATAGAAAGTCTATGAGCCAATGGGGTGGCTAGAATTTAAGTGTGTGTGGTCGTGATATCTGCTAATTCAAATGCTTTCTAGAATTAATGCTCTTGGAAATATAATGACCACCTGTGAGTTTAAGTTTTTAATACTTGTGAGGTATTCGCAATGAAAATTACGGAATATAGGTCTTATTACCTCATTAACTTAGAATATTGCATTCTCGTTTGCAACATTCACTTTGGAACAGACCAGTAAAAACGGATTATATTTTGCAACTTCTTAACCCTGTACGAGCTTCAGAGTTAAAGTTGTTAGAATTTTTTTTAAGTCACCATTGTCAGTTTCAAAGCTGGGCACCTTACTTAATATAGCAGTCACCTTCTAGGAACAGCAAAACAGCAAAAACGTTCAAATGTGTGTGAATTCCTAAGGGACCAAACTGCGGCAGTCATCGGTCCCTAGACCTACGCACTACTTATACTAAAGCAAACTAACTTACGCTAAGAACAACACACACACCCATGCCCGTGGGAGGACTCGAACCTTCGGCGGGAGCGGCCGCGCAATCCGTGACATTCCGCTTCAAACCGCACGGCCACTCCGCGCGGCTCGGAACAGCAATTTACATGCCACTATTTCACTAGAATCTAAAGCAATGCACGAACACGTCGCGTAAATGAGCGGCCAACATGCTACAGCGCAGTTCTGGAAGCTGAGACTGTTCCTCAGTGAGGTCACATCAGCCAGCACCAGTGCAGAACGATTACTGCCAAATGTTAGCATTTCTGCGGACCTCCGTAGTCCGAAGTCCTGCAGAAATAGTCACACAACAGTGTGTTGTACGGCCAACCGAAGTTACGATTGTAAACCCCCTACGTTTTTCCTCAGCATACAGAGTGTTTGATTAGCAACAGTAAGCATTTTAGGAAGTATCAGTATATACAGCTTCGCGAAAGCATCCCATATAACAACTGTCCAATTTTATTGGTTGCAGAAATGCAGCTGGCCACAGACGTAAGTTTTTATTTCGCTTGTTGGTATTGAAGTAGCTATGGTTGTTTTTATCGATGATCATTTTTGTAGCGAAAACCATTGGCCTTTGTCTACTTCCACAAAGGCACGTACACCTCTTCGTAAATGTGCGATATGGTAAGAAAGGCGATCAGTCGACATGGCCTCTTACGGCACCGCATCGTCTTAGTGGAACTCATTATCTAGGCTTTTCTGGAAACGAGATTCTACCACTTGCGTAAAATGTTACTGTGGCTACGAGGATGAGTAGGTGCATTCCAGCATGACGGAGCCCCCCTTCACATTTTAGTGGCCAGGTGAGACATCATCTAATAATCTGACATTCTCCGGAAAATGGATCGACATAAACGATCACGCTTTTGCCCACTAAGTTCCCCGAATTTTATCCTTTTAAGATTGTTGAAAGGTACAGCATAAAAATGAAAAGTAATCGCTAGAGATGGATTGATTGAACAGATTGTCAGTACAGCTGGTCTCGTAAAGGAAAGTACAGACGACCTCAGAAAACTACACTGTATGAAGTGTTGTCTAGACAATTAGAAAGGGCATCGAAGGCACGGGTGATATTTATCAAAATAAACTTTGAACTTAATAGTAATAGTTGTACCGGTAGTGGCATTATTCGTCCCTAGGTGACTTTTAAAAGAGTACTGGATACATGGTATTACAATTTAAGAACTGCAAAACTAAATTAAGTTACATAACATGACATAAACAACGTAACACAATATAACCAAAAGAACATAACACCACTTAATGATTAGCTTATACTTAAAACCTTCTGTGAGTATTTGTTGGCATTACAACTTAACAGGTAGGCCTCCATAAGTAACGATAAATGGGTGCTTGATACTTGGCATGTTTTCTGCGGATTAATAAATAGTATCACCTCATACCGTATTTACTATTTCACCTGAAGCACCCTGAATTTTGAAGAACTGCACGTTCGCCATCAGCTGTTAAAATTTGTCTATTTTATCCTGTTTTCGGTCATAGTGACCATCTTCGCGGGAATAAGATGGCTTCTACGACAGAAACTGGCAGAAAATAAGAATAAACGTGTATAGCTCACATCGAACATTCAGTTCTTCAAATTCTTGACAGCTGTAAAGATTCACCTCGTGAAACTTTTACCCTGTATTTTGATCTGCCATGCAGCTTACAGCAACCTAGGCAATCGGGGGACGAGGATGCTAAGAGAAGAATGTCACGTGTCATTGGTATTTTTACTGACCCTGTGCATAACAGTGAAATGCGGCCCCCTCATTACTCTTAATAGTTGTGTTGTTTCGATAACAAAGTAAACTTAATGATGGATCTGGAGAGGTTTATTGTTCCCCAGAAGTATTCACAAATGGATTCCCTACAGTCTAGGTTACTCACTGACAATGTTGGGTTGAAGTTAACCATTACTATAATGTAAGCTCAATTTGATATGAATCGTAAGAAATGTAGCTCTAAGGAATTGTTGCTGACCACAACCGGGTATTTTGTACAAGTTCGATTCCTTCGTTTTTCTTTACATCATTCTACTCTGGACATGACTTAATCCTCTCTCGGCTAACAGCAGATCCTAATGACTGTTTGGTCGCTCGCACGTTCAGCTGCCACAGGTGCCAGAAACGAGTAAAGGTATGATTCGACTACAGCTCAGAGCGATCGATAACCGAACTGAAAATTTGGGGCGGACGCATCCAGCCATTCCAATCAGTACGCTGTGGTTTCAGCAGTGTACTCCCAGTTCTTCCCTGTGGTGCTTGTGAAGTTATTGGTAGGTAAGCACATGATTTTGGGACTACAGCATAGTAATATTTGCAACTGCTAAATATCATTTCGGTAAACAGAAAAATCACATTTCGTCATCGTAAAAACAGCCATTACTTACGGGTCGTACAGAATTGTCATTACATAAACACACTGGGATTTTAAATGCTGGCCTTCACAAACTGTCACATCTATTGGTATGTAGTCACTATCTTACGTTACGTGCTTCACCTGGATTCACAAAAGGAAAAATAACTATTTTTGTTCCAAAATTTAAAATTGTAAAATTATATCCTGATAAATGTCATTCACTGACATTTTTGGGTTGTTTCTGCCATCAAATGTTTCCGTGGTGGATGGCAGATTTATTTATGAAATTGATACCTATAGTCACAGCGTTTGTATCAGTAAACATGCAGCATCGTAGTTTTTCTCGTAGATACTGGATAGAGGAACGTCATACATGGATGAAACAGCACATCGTTTAGCTGCGTGATTTATTCTCTGTCGAGCCCCGATTCAGCGTCGAATCCTGTGACGCGTAACTCTGGCAAGAAAGTAGAACGCTAAAAATCGAACCTCTTGAAGAAAATGGACGAATGTAGCACACGTGGGCGGTTGATGTTATCAGAAATCAGAATCAGCAGAATTATGGACTTGCATGTCATCCGAGACTGTTTCTTATTGGCTACGTCTACAGTAGAATGATTTCATAGATACTTCTGCCCCACAAGAATTCTCCACAGCCTCTGAAAACGGTAACCAGTCTTGAGTGCGTGAATACCGGTGAGTGAAACCTGACTTCCCCAAGCGCCCAAGGATAGCATTTAGTGGTTAAGTCAGCTCAGGATAATTTTTTATTTCAACACTCAAAGCTAGTCAAAATTTAAATTCCTATCCACTGTCAATTTCGTTAGAGTCGATTTTTCTATTTGACTAAGAAATAGGTTACGCTAGAAATGTCCGTAGTACCATAATTTGTTAATGTGAAAGCGAAGGTACGGAAATACGTAGGCTACAACTTGGATGATGCAATGTTTTAATAGCGAGAACTGAAAGATACACATATTTTAATACATCAGTAAATGATGACACACCAAGAAAATCACAATTTTTCGGTACGTACTCGGTGTTTCTTCTCCAAAGTCGCTGCAAATGTACTTCGTATAATAAGTGACCAGCTCTCTCTCAAGAACGGCAGGTGTGTGCTGCTAGGTTACCACTATCTCAAAAATTCTTACGACCATTTCCTCCTCGCTGCCGTCTAAAGGCCAAACTACCAAAATGATACATTTCCCACATGTGACTACTTGAGTAGTTTTACTTGATTCGACATCCCCTTACCATGCCTGGCCGTATTATCGGATTTCGTTTTCTGCACATAGTATAAAAAAAGTGTCGTTCTCGAAGACTGATCGACAATAAGTATGGTATTTACTGCATCGTTTTATGAGACTGATGATAGGGAACATGGTTATTATTCATAAATAAGCTATTTTGCACCAATAAGGAAGAGATGTGAGATTCGGGACAGGTCTCAAGAAGTTCAACGAACTGGAAAATGGCGGCGAAAGTAAAACTCTTACCGAAGGTAATCGTATTTTTCTTTGGCAGGCGAGCGTGGGCCAGACGACGATCATCGTGGCTCACCGGCTGTCAACGATCCGCAACGCAGACAAGATAGTTGTGATCCACGATGGCCGGGTGGTGGAGCAAGGCTCTCACGATGTGCTGATGGAGCGTCGTGGCCACTATTTCGACCTCGTCACCACTCAGATTTCGGGCTCCGAGGACCCTACATCTCCAGGCGAAGAAGGAGGTGAGTTCTAAACACTCCTTCTTGCTCATCTTCAGGATATGCTCTCGTCATGTCATCGACCCCCCCCCCCCCCCCCATGAACCATGGACCTTGCCGTTGGTGGGGAGGCCTGCGTGCCTCAGCGATACAGTTAGTCGTACCGTAGGTGCAACCACAACGGAGAGGTATCTGTTGTGACGCCTGACAAACGTGTGGTTCCTGAAGAGGGGCTGCAGCCTTTTCAGTAGTTGCAAGGGCAACAGTCTGGATGATTGACTGATCTGGCCTTGTAACACTAACAAAAACGGTCTTGCTGTGCTGGTACTGCGAACGGCTGAAAGCAAGGGGTAAGTACGGCCGTAATTTTTCCTGAGGGCATGGAAACCCAGTTCTAAGCAAAGAAGGGAAAGCAGAAAGGGGGAAGGAGTATATAGAGGGTCTATACAAGGGCGATGTTCTTGAGGACAATATTATGGAAATGGAAGAGGATGTAGATGCAGATGAAATGGGAGATACGATACTGCGTGAAGAGTTTGACACAGCACTGAAAGACCTGAGTCGAAACAAGGCCCCCGGAGTAGACAACATTCCATTAGAACTACTGACGGCCTTGGGAGAGCCAGTCCTGACAAAACTCTACCATCTGGTGAGCAAGATATATGAAACAGGCGAAATACCCTCAGACTTCAAGAAGAATATAATAATTCCAATCCCAAAGAAAGCAGGTGTGGACAGATGTGAAAATTACCGAACTATCAGTTTAATGAGTCACAGCTGCAAAATACTAACGCGAATTCTTTACAGACGAATGGAAAAACTAGTAGAAGCCGATTTTGGGGGAAGATCAGTTTGGATTTCGTAGAAATGTTGGAACACGTGAGGGAATACTGACCCTACGACTTATCTTAGAAGCTAGATTAAGCAAGGGCAAACCTACGTTTCTAGTATTTGTAGACTTAGAGAAAGCTTTTGGCAATGTTGACAGGAATACTCTCTTTCAAATTCTGAAGGTGGCAGGGATAAAATACAGGGAGCGAAAGGCTTTTTACAATTTGTACAGAAACCAGATGGCAGTTATAAGGGTCGAGGGGTATGAAAAGGAAGTAGTGGTTGGGAAGGGAGTGAGACAGATGTTATTCCATCTGTGAAGCAAGCAGTGAAGGAAACAAAAGAAAAATTCGGAGTAGGTATTAAAATCCATGGAAAAGAAATAAAAACTTTGAGGTTCGCCGATGACATTGTACTTCTGTCAGAGACAGCAAAGGTCTAGGAAGAACAGTTGAACGGAATGGATACTGTCCTGAAAGGAGGATATAAGATGAACATCAACAAAAGCAAAACGAGGATAATGGAATGCAGTCGAATAAAGCCGGGTGATGCTGAGGGACCTAGATTAGGAAATGAGACACTAAAAGTAGTAAAGGAGTTTTGATATTTGGGGAGCAAAATAAGTGATGATGGTCGAAGTAGAGAGGATATAAAATGTAGACTGGCAATGGCAAGGAAAGCGTTTCTGATGAAGAGAAATTTGTTAATATCGAGTATAGATTTAAGTGTCAGGAAGTCAATTTTGAAAGTATTTGTATGGCGTGTAGCCATGTATGGAAGTGAAACATGGACGATAAATAGTTTGGACAAGAATAGAATAGAAGCTTTTAAAATGTGGTGTTACAGAAGAACGCTGAAGATTAGATGGGTACATCACATAACTAATGAGGAAGTATTGAATAGGATTTGGGAGAAGTTTGTGGCACAACTTGACTAGAAGAAGGGATCGGTTGGTAGGACATGTTCTGAGTCATGAAGGGATCACCAATTTAGTATTGGAGGGCAGCGTGGAGGGTAAAAATCGTAGAGGGAGACCAAGAGAGGAATACACTAAGCAGATTCGGAAGGATGTGGGTTGCGGTAGGTACTGGGAGATGAAGAAGCTTGCACGGGATAGAGTAGCATGGAGAGCTGCATCAAACCAGTCTCAGGACTGAAGACCACAACAACAACATGTCACTGATCCGTCTATAGCTATTTCGTACTCGGCGGGATATTAAACCCCAACCACGCAAAGCCATGAACCTCATTCCAATTGACGATGTCTCACCTCTCACGTTACCGGCCTGTGAGGTCCTTATTTTCTTTAAGCGACCCGAGAGGCGTGTTATTGTATGGCGATCGAAAGCAGATAATTACTCGATCGCCTTATGGTCTTGGATTTTCGTTAGATATACACAGACATTAGTGAAAACTGAACGTCCCGATTGCATCCTAACTCGGAGGAACAATGGGTAACAAGCTATCACACATTTACTATCATACATTTTCCTGTTGCTTACTCATCTTGACTGTATACTTTTAGATACTATGGTATATCTGATGGAAGCTTAGATGACAGTCATGCTTACATTCCATAAATATTCAATCGTCAACCCCACAAATTGCGATGCTAGCTAAGTCTTAAAAGTTACAGTGCTGACTATTATTTACAAGTAAGCTATATTTGGACAAACGCAGATTAAAACTGATACAAGCATAACTGAGATGTGTTGTAAACATCATTTCCTTCTTCGGTCACTACCATACCCAAGGGGTTAAATGTTAGCTGCAATGCTATCCATCACCCCAATATTCGTTTCATTCATTTCTATGTGTATATACACTCAAGCGTCAAAGAAACTGGTATAGGCAGGAGTACTCAAATACAGAGATATGTAAACAGGCAGAATACGGCACTGCGGTTGGCAGCGACTACACTATGTGAGTATGAGGACACCTGGCTGAAAATGACTTACAAGTTCGTCACGCCCTCCATTCATGATGATGGAATTCAAAATGATGGTCGCCCACCAGTAGTGTTGATAACAGCTTCCACTTTCGCAGGCTTACGTTCAATCAGGAGCTGGAAGATTTCTTGAAAAATGGCAGCCGATTCTCCACGGAGTGCTGCACTGAGAAGAGCTATTGATGTCGGTCGGTGAGACCGAGCAAGCAGTCGGCGTTCCAAACATTCCCGAAGGGATTCCATAAGATTCAGGTCAGGACTCTGTACAGACCAGTCCATTAGAGGGATGTTATTGTCGTGTAACCATTCCGCCACAGGCCGTACGTCATGAACAGGCGAACGAACGTGCTGAAAGATGCAATCGCCATTACCAAACTGCTCATCAACAGTGGGATGCAAGAAGGTGCTTAAAACATCACTGTAGGCGTCTGCTGTGATAGTGCCACGCAAAACAACAAGGAGTACAAGCCCCCTCCTTGAAAAAGACGACCACTCCAAAAGACCACCGCATCCGAATTTTACTTTTGGCACTACAAACGCTGGAAAATGTTCACCGGGAATTCGCCATACTCACACACTTTCGTCGGATCGCCACATTGTGTACCGTGGTTCGTCACTGCACAGCACATTTTTTCAGTCGTCCAATGTTTACGCTCCTTAAACTAAGCAAGGCGTCAGTTGGCATTTGCCGGCGAGATGTGTGGCTTAGGACTAGCCGCTGGACCATGAAATCCAAGTTTTCTCACCTCCCGCCTGACTGTCATAGTTAGCAGTTTGGAATTCCTGTGTGATGGTCTGGAGAGATGTTTGCGTATTACACATTACAACTCTCCTTAAATGTCGGCGGTCTCTGTTAGTCAGCAGACGAGGTCGACCTGTACGCTTTTGTGCTATACGTGTCCCTTCACGTTTCCACTTCATCATCGCATCGGAAACATTGGATCTAGGGATGTTTAGGAGTGTGGAAATCTCGCGTACAGACGTATCACATAAGTGACACCCAAGCACCTGAACAGGTTCGAAGTCCGTGAGTTCCGCGGAGCGCCCTATTCTGCTCTCTCACGATGTCTAATGACTACTGAGGTCGCTGATATGGAGTACCTGGCAGTAGGTGGCAGCACAGTGCACCTAATATGAGAAACATATGTTTTTGGGGGTGTTCGGATACTTTTGATCACATAGTGTATATAAGGCAACAAGTGTCTGATGTAGTTGGTAGATCGGTTACTGTTGCTACAATGGCAGGTTGTCGGGATTTAAGTGAGTTACAACGCGAAGATATAGTCGGCCCACTAGCGATGGGACAGCTTCTCCGAGTTAGCTACGGAATCGGGGATTTTCCCGTACGACCATTTCGCGAGTGTACCGCAAATATCAATAATTGGGTAAAACATGAAATCCCAGACATAGCTGCGGCCGGAAGAAGGATCCTGCAAAAACGGGACCACCGATGACTGAAGATAATCGTTCAACGTGACAGAAGTCCAACCCTTTCACAAATTGCAGCAGATTTCAGTGCTGGGCCATCAGTAAATCAACGTGCGAAATATCATCGATATGGGCTATCGGAGCGAAGGCACACTCTTGATCACTTGATGACTGCACGACGGAAAGCTTCACGCCTCGGCTGTGCCCGTCAGCACCGAAATGGGACTGTTGATGACTGGAAACATGTTGCCTGGTCGGACGAGTGTCGTGTCAAATTGTGTCGAGCGGATGGACGTGTACGGGTATGGAGACAACCTCATGAATCCATGGACCCTGCTTGCCAGCAAGGGATTGTTCAAACTGATGGAGGCTCAGCATTGGTGTGCGGCGTGTGCAGTTGGAGTGATACGGGACCCTGATACGTCTAGATACGACTCTGACAGGTGACACGTACGTAAGCATCCTGTCTGATCACCTGCATCCATTCATGTCCATTGTGCATTCCGACGGACTTGGGCAATTCGAGCGGGACAATGCGACATCCCACACTTACGAAATTGCTACCGAGTGGCTCCAGGGACACTTTATGAGTTTAAACACGTCCGCTGGCCACCAAAGCCATATATTAGATGTATTGCAACGTGCTGTTCGGAAGAGATCTCCACCCCCTCGTACTCTTACGGATTTATCGACAGCCCTAGAGCATTCATTGTGTCAGTTCCCTCTAGAACAACTGCAGACATTAGTCGAGTCCATGACACGTCCTGTTGCGGCACTTCTGGGTGCTTGCGTGGGCCCTACACGATATTAGGCAGTTATATCAGTTTCTTTGGCCCTTCAGTGTATCTGTATCTACATACGTATTCCTTAGTCTACGAGACGGTGCACTGTGGAGGATACCTTCTATTACAGCCAGACATTCCTTTTCCTGTTTCACTTGCAAACTGAGCGTGGGAAAATAACTATCTGTATGTCCCCGTACAAACAGTCATGTCATATAATCTTGTCTTTGTGATTCTTTGGCAGAATGTACGTTGAGCAGGTGGCTGGTCCTCCAGGCTGTTACCAGTGGTCTTTCTCTAAACTTTTCTGGCAATGTTTCGGAAAAAAGCACTATCTTCCTCTGAATTGCTTCTGTGACTTTCCTTAATCCCAACTGGTGGGGATCCCAAACGCTGAAGCAATAGTGAGAGTGTTGTACCTTGGAACACAAATAAAATTTCGCATCTGGCTGGCCCATAATAGAACTTCAATATATTCTCTTATTCCACGTACGCTGTAGTCCTTACCTGAAATTATAAAAATTACTCCAAGGATTCAATATTTTTTCCAATGTAAAAGTATTTTCCAAAGTACAACATGGTCCTGCCCCCATGCGGTCTTCTTTAGGTATGTGGCCATTCGCCTCCCTTGTAGTGCCCTTAACCACCTCGCTCCATTACATGTAGGTCTGCAACGGTTGCTCTAGGTATTTAATCGATGTGACTGTGTTACGCAGCGTACACGAACATTAGAGTATTGTTTTTCCTGCTTATATGCATTAACCCCTACCCACTATAATCTCACTTTTAAAGCTGCTGAAGACGTATGTTTTTCCAAGTAGCACATATATACACTGAAGAGCCAAAACATCATGAGCACCTGCTTAATAAATTGTTGTGTCATCTTTGGAACGCAATACAACATCATTTCTGCGTATCAAGGTTGCGACAGTTTGTTCTCAGGTGTGTCGAGGTACATGGCACCAGATGTCTCCCAACAGCATAACGCTGTTCCCACCGGCCTGCGCTCGTGGCGCGATGCACGTTTCGACCAGTCGTTCGCCAGTATGACGACGTTTGCGGAGACGTCCATTGACCTCGTGTAGCAAAAACGTGATTCATCCGACGAACAGATACGTCTCCACTGATCTAGTGTCTAGTCTCGATGATCCCGTGACCATTGCAACCGTAATTGACGATGCCATTGTATCAGCATATGAACACGTAGGAGTCGTCAGCGGCGGAGCCCCATGTTCAACACTGTACGATGAACGGTGTCCTCCGAAACATTTATGCGTGGACCAGCATTATACTCTTTCGCCAGAGGTGGTACAGATCGTCATCTATCCGACTTCACACAGCAGACAACCCACCAAACCCCACGTCCTGTGAAAACTGGTGAATGTCCAGTCATTTATGGCCTTTGAAATAACTTCCGGGAATTCAGACAGGTAACACTTTCAGCGACCGCCGATATTTCGGCGGGAGAACACCCCGCCATTTTCAAGGCAAACTGCAACGGACAGGCGGCGTAGTTGCAAATTTAATAACTCGGTTCTCGGACTGAAGCAGGAAAGATAACACACACACTGAACACTAGTGCCACCAAGGATGACTAAAGTCAGAGCTATCGATAGTGAGATTATTATTTTGCAGGTGAGGTAGATTTTCTCTGTCCCTCTGTTTTTTGAAAACAGAGTTTAAACAGAAACCTCCATCCCTGTTAACGCGGTTGTTCCTAATTTAATCTCAACTGCCTCCCTAATAACACTGTGTCAATAGCTGGACGTGCATGCCAATATCTCGGTGTTATTATATAACATGGGGTGACCAGTATCCAAGCAATGTTCGGCAATAGCAGATCTACTTGGCTGCTGTAATCGTGTGTACCGTTTATGCTCAGTACATTGGTCCTCCACGGTCCTGATAGTTTGACCAATATATGCCATGACGGAGCTACAAGGAATACGATATACACCCGCATTACGCAGTCCAAGATCGTCCTTAACGGAACTCGAAAGTGCTCTAATTTTAGATGGAGGTCGGAAAACACATTTCACATCGTATTTCCGTAAAATACGACCGATCTTGTTGGACGTGTTTCCTATGTAAGGTAAAAAGGCAGTAGACTTAGGTGTTGACTCAGAATTATCATCAATCACCCGATGTACAGTTGGTCGTTAGCGCAACACACGTTCTATCTGTCTATCACTATAACCATTTTGACGAAATGTGACTTGGGACAGCTCAGCTGGCAAAGTCTCAGCGTCAGAAACGACATGTTCCCTGTGTACCAAGGTACGAAGTGCCCCTTCACGCTGAGCCGGATGGTGACAGCTATTAGCCTGTAAGTACAAGTCGGTGTGAGTATGTTTCTTGTAGACTGCATGTCCCAATGATCCATCATCCTTCCTCCTAAGCAACACGTCAAGAAAGGGAAGGCAATCATTCTCTTCCTCTATCGCAAAATGAAAGTTCGGGTGGATCGAGTTCATATGTTCTAGAAAGACATTCAAATTCTCCCTACCATGAGGCCAAACAACGAAGGTATCGTCAACGTATGTAAAGAAACAGGCGGGTTTCAAAGGCGCCGACTCCAGTGCACGTTCCTCGAAGTCTTCCATAAACAAATTTGCGATCACAGGAAACAACGGACTACCCATCGCAACTCCATCTGTCTCCTCGTAATATTCGTCATTAAATAATAAGTAAGTGGATGTCAACACATGCTGATAGAGATTAGTTAATTCAGCACCAAAGTACCCCTAGTGTTCAGTGTGTGTGTTATCTTTCCTGCTTCAGTCCGAGAAACGAGGTTTCAAATTTGCATGTAAACTGCCTGTCCATTGCAGTTTGCCTTGAAAATGGCGGGGTGTTGTCCCGCCGAAATATCGGCGGTCGCTGAAAGTGTTACCCGGCTGAATTCCCGGTAGTTATTTGAAAGTTATATACGCCAGGGGAAACTCAGGTCTCACATTTATGGCCTAGTCGGAGTTTCACTGTTGTTCTGCCATGACAGTTGCACGTGGTCATTTGACAAACTTCGCCGTTTTCGAGAGACCAGTTCATAGGCCCACATTGTAGCTAAAATCATTACCCACTCGTCTCTGCTCCGCTCACATAGTTTCACTATCGCGTCACGTTCCCGCAACGCCACCAGGCGACATCCAACCGCGCGGTGGGCAGTGGTCCTTATTTTTTGGCTTATCAGTGTATACAATGTGGAACTGTACAGCGGCGGGAAACGGGAACGTCATGGGGGTGGAGGGGGGGCGGAGGCAGGGTGGAGGTTCCACGTAACATCGTAGATTCCTGTGCTAGTCTCCGTCGTCGCGTTTGTTGGAAGTGGCTGTGGTGGGTGAATGCATTCGCGAGAAATTCTACGTTCTCGAAGTATGGGAGGCCTAGGTACGATGATATAGGAAAGTTCATTGGACCTTTTACGTTATATGCGTAAAGTAAGTTGACCCTCCGTATTGGTGGGATGTTCTAAGCCGATACACGCTCAGCTATTTCTGGCCTTGACGTTAGAAAAATGTTAAACTACCACTCATAGAGAATGTTTGCACTTGGTTGGGGGCATGAAAGTAGACCTAGCGGAACCTAACTGAAACGCGCGTTTGCAGGCAAGGAACACGTGACGGCTGAGCGGATGATCAGCGTACGCAGCAATGCCTCGTCAGCCATCGACGACGACGAAGAACTGACGGAGGGCCAGCGGCTCATGGCGGAGCACTACCAGGAGGGTACCGTCAAGGCGGCCAGCATCCTCAAGATCCTGCGCGTCAACCGGCCAGAGTGGCTGCTGCTCGTCATCGCGACGGTCGCCTCCGTCGTCAGCGGCTTCGCCATGCCGCTCTTCTCCGTGCTCTTCGGTGATCTCATTGGGGTGAGTCATTCTCTTCCTTTGGATCCCTCGCAACACTACAGATTGTCCTAAAACATCTAAATTGGGCTGTGCACATACGAATAACAAGTTTTGTCGACCTAGAGCCCTTCCGATAATGTTTACTTTTTCCCAGGTGCTGACCAGATTTTGAGTCCTTAGAAGCAACTGTAGCCAATAAAAAAACCTTCGTGTCGATGACGACTTCCTCGTCACATAAAAATGCGCTGAGCAGCAATTCTGCGAGCTGGGAGCAAAATAAACTGTTGCGAACCAGCCTGTTAAATAACATGAGCTGTTTTCATTGCTTAAAAACACGTTCAAATTCACCCTACGGAAGTTTACCGTCATCGATGGCGAAAGGTAACCATAAACGGCAAACTTTGTCGCTTTTATCTCGTCAAAGATTTTGCCATGAGAAAGTAAAAATAGACTAACTGAAGAGCACTGAACCTCTTACATCTTGACGAAAGTGGCGTATTAAAATTTACTGAAATGGCTGGAAAAACCAAAGTAAACTGTGAACCACTGCCTTTTGTGATTTAGCTTCGTATAACAGAACTTCGTTTTGAACATACCTCGTATATTTGCAGATCAAGGCTTTTCGCACTATTTTAACGTTATTTGATGCTAACACCATAGATGTGTCACTTGTGGGTGTAAAGCGAATGAAATTATTCATGTGAGAACAGTTATGTGTACTAACTATGGATTTGTTGGATGGAGAATGGTGATGTATATGATATTTTCTTAAAGTAGGGTAAATGGGGATATGTTAGTTTCAGACTTACCAAGTGCATATTTGCAAAGCTTCAACAACTGTTTATTGTGGTTTCCACTTCGCAATCGATCGGAACTTTGTTTTTCCACAACTCTCGCATAATTACAGATGACGATTTTTCGTATAAGCTTAACGTTATGTGATGTTGATGCCATAGATGTGACACGGGCCGGTGGAAAGCGAATGAGATTATTCATATGGGGACAGCAACGTGTATTAACTATATATTTGTTGGATGGAGAATGATGCTGTGGATAATACTTTCTCGAACCAGGGAAAAATGGGGATATGTTAGTTTCAGAAAAGGAATCCATTGTAAGCTTCCTGAACTGGAGGGAATTGAGCGGAATAAAAGAGAAGCACTGATGTGTAGAAGGAAGGTGGGTTATGTTAAATATGAATGGGTGGGTAGAGATATCAGAAGGTGTGTCCTTGCCAGGTACGGCGAGTCGGTTATTGTTTCTTAGGGAGAAGATGTGAGACGTATGCAGGTAAAACATTGGGAGTATGTTTTCTTGTAGTCGTGGGAGACTTGCAGGATTGTAAGTTAAATGATAAAACGAGTATCATTATATAGTTTTTGAAGTGTATTTCGTGATAACCTCAGTTCACACTATTCTTGAATAATCTTGATACGGTTCTTGTACTAGTATGCCAGATGGTTTGTGAGATATAGTTTATCCCTCCACAATAGTTACAGAAACAATATTATATATTCCTACGATGATATACAAGGGCACATGACACGTGTAAAGCAAATTGAGGTAGCTGAATAACTCTGTAGACGAAAGTTAATGAAAAAAAGTACAAAGTTGCTGTCTGAACTAGTGTTGCAGAAGAAAACTGACAGAGAACACAGACGAAAGAAGAAATGATAACGGCAAGTGAAGACGAATTACAAATCAAGTATGACAATGATAACAGGTGGTGGTACAGGAGATGTATTGAAGAAACAAATTCCGTATGACTGTTTTCCAATACCATCTTCTTCTTTCACTTAATTGACTGCCGTTTGCAAGATTATCATATGTATGCCATAAAAGGAATCAGACTTTTTGATCAAACTGTATGTTCTATCTTTGTGAAAAAATCGGACAGTGTAAGCCGTGGGGGACAATAATGTCTATATATTTTCACTTTAGGTACCATTTTCACAAGATATTCGTGGTTTATTTGGAATTTCATACATATTTAGTTGCTGTTCCAATAACTATATTCGTCAATTATTTGCTGGTACAACATCTTCATGACTAGTCCCTCCATAAAAAATTTTATTCATCATTTATTGCCATATTTGATGAGGAAGCAATATTTTTATTATTTTTTGAGGAGTATTCATTAATTAAATTTGATAGTGAACAGAAGGCCATTTACGGAGGTGATGATACAAAGAGTACATCCAATGATGTAATGTGTCTTTTTCTGGTAGCATTAATAACATTATAACATTTTTCATCAGTTATTTTGTGTTGAATACATAGAACTCCATGGAAAACTGAAACTTGTTTTAAGATACCTGCTGCTTAACGGATCTAAATTTCGTGTGTAGACAGAGCCCTTTATTTATTTTGTACTGTAATATGTTTTCTAATTTTTGTTCTCTGTAAAGTTTACTTATTTTCAGAGACTGACACAAATTAATAGTTCTTTGCTCTTTTGTAAACTGCTTTCTCTCTTCTCTGAGGTTTACAACTGGCTCTGAAAATCAGTAAAGTAGTAAAAATGTTGTTCGCAGACTCTTGGACAAGACGACCCTGACAAGATTCGCGCGGATACAGACTACTTCTCGCTGCTCTTCGTCATCGTCGGCGTCGTCATGGGCTTCATGACGTTCATCCAGGTCTGCAATATGGAGCAAATAGCTATATAAGTTGTAACATTACCTTTGTTAATCACTACTGAAGTTTAAATGACAGCCACCTCCATGGCAGATAGTTTAGTCTGCAATTTTTTCATTCAACAAAGTAGCCACATTTTCCTCTCCTTTAGACGTACTTGTACGGAATCGCCGGAGAGAAACTGACGATGCGCTTCCGAGGCCTGATGTTCTCTGCGATGCTGCGCCAGGAGGTGGCCTACTTCGATGACAAAAACAACAGTACAGGGGCACTGTGCGCACGCCTCTCTGGAGATGCTGCCAACATACAGGGGGTGAGTAGCGACTATCCTGCCAACATGCAGGGGGTTCAGCTGAGACCACTCTGCCAACATACAGGGGTGGGGGGGAGGGAGGGGGGAAGCACAGACCAATCTGTCAGTATACAGGGTGTGAGCAGAGACCACACTGACAACATACCGGGGAGGGAACTAAGGTCACGCTATTGAACCGGGAGCAAAGCTAAGTATTTTTTCCGTGGACGCGTGGGTGAAGCTTGTTAGACGGTAGTGAGACGAAATTCTGAGCTGTCCTTTAGGAGAAAACAGGGCAGTTGAAAGCCACAGAGAAAAGCATACACAAAGGAACGAATTTAGCAAACAAACTATTATGACTGAAGACTGGATGTTGTTGTTGTTGTTGTTGTGATCTTCAGTCCTGAGACTGGTTTGATGCAGCTCTCCATGCTACTCCAGCCTTGAATAATAGTAGATCTGACATTCCACGCTTCGGTACACAGAACGCCAGTTTTCTTTCTTCTGATAACGACGTCCTCCTGAGTAATCCCCGCCCGGAGATCCAAATGGGGGACTATTTTACCATCGTAATATTTTATCCAAGAGGACGTCATCATAATTTAACCACACAGTAAAGCTGCATGCCCGCGGGAGAAATCACGGCTGTAGTTTCCCCCTGCTTTCAGCCGTTCGCAGTGCCAGCTCAGCAAGGCCGTTTTGGTGAATGTTACAGGGCCAGATCAGTCAATCATCCAAACTGTTGCCCCTGCAACTACTGAAAAGGCTGCTGCCCCTCTTCATGAACAAACAGTTGTCTGGTCTCTCAACAGATACCCCTCCGTTGTGGTTGTACCTATGGTACGTCTATCTGTATCGCTGAAACACGAAAGCCACCCCAGCAACGGCAAGGTCCATGGTACATGGAGGGGGGGGGGGAGGGAAGGAAGAACGGATAATGACTTTAAATTAGTATGAGAAGGGCCGTAGCCACAGAACGAAAAGAGAAATTTTCTGTAGTCTTCCATAGGCATGAGAAGTGCGAGATTAGCATGTTATCTGACAAGGCACCGACGGTTCCTGGACGAAAGAACCAGGCTGGATTGCCTGATAGTATAGAAAAGTTTCAGTGCTTGAAGGAACTGCCAATCCATATCAGATTTAATTGATAGAGTGAAGATTGCATACTGAAAGGTAAAGAAATTAAGATATCATCGTCGTTGAGAAACATGTTGAATATGTAACAAGATTTGTGTTGTTTCCATATGTTACGAGGAGTCATTCAGTCGTGATAGGTTGGCTACTGTATTAGGCCTACAGATCACTTCTTAGCATACAAAGCCCCTATCCTCACGTTCGGTCTGTGGAATCGGTTCGTCAGTATTTGATGTGGTTTACGAAATATATCCAGCGGTAACGTTCGGTGACTCACCCTGTATATATTATTTTGCACCTCGGTTCCAAGAATTCCGGAACCTGTACAGAAAAGTGGAAGAGAGATCAACATAAACATCATTTTTGCCGTTTTTATTGCTCATGGAAACCACACATTTTATGTTGTACCACCATACAGCTAGACCTTTAGAGGTGGTGGTCCAGACTTCTGTACACACTGGTACCTCTAATACCCTGTAAAACGTTTTCTTGCGTTGATGCATGTCTGTATTTGTCGTGGCATACTATCCACAAGTTCATCAAGGCACTGTCGGTCCAGGTTGGCCCACACCTCAACGGCGATTCGGCGTAGATCCCTTAGAGTGATTGTGGGTGACGTCGTCCATAAACAGCCGTTTTCAGTCTATCCCACGCATGTTCGATAGGGTTGATGTTTGGAGAATATGCTGGCCACTCTAGTCAAACGATGTCGTTATGATGAAGGAAGTCATTCACAAGATGTGCACGATTCGAGTGCGAATTTTCGTCCATGAAGACGAATGCCCCGCCAATATGCTGCCGATATGGTTCCACTATAAGCTGGAGGATGGAATTCACGTATCGCACAGCCATCCCATGACCACCAGCGGCATACGTCGGCTCCACACAACGCCATCCCAAACCAGCAGGGAATCTCCACCTTGCTGCACTCGCTGGACAGTATGTCTAAGGCGTCCAGCCCGGCCCGGTTCAACCGACGATTGTCTGGTTGAACGCATATGTGACACTCATCAGTGAAGAATACGTGATGCGAATCCTGAGCGGTCCATTCGACATGCTGTTGGGCCCATGTGTACCATGCAGCATGGTGTAATGGTTGCAAACATGGACCTCGACATGGACGCCGGGAGGATGTTGCGCGTCATGCAACCTATAGCGCACAGATTGAGTCGTAACACGACGTACTGTGGCTGAACGAAAAGTATTATTCAACATGGTGGCGTTGCTGTCAGGGTTTCTCCGAGCCATAATGCGTAGGTAGCGGTCATCCTCTGCAGTAGTAGACCATGGGCGGACTGAGTGAGGCATGTCATCGACAGTAACTTTCTCTCTGTGTCTCCTCCATGTCCGAAGAACATCGCTTTGGTTCACTCCGAGACGCCTGGACACTTCCGTTGTTGAGAGACCTTCCTGGCTCAACGTAACGATGCGGACGCGATCGAATCACGACATTCACCGTCTAGGCATGGTTGAGCTACACACAACGCGAGCAGTGTACCTGCTTCTTGGTGGATTGACTGGAAGTGATCGGCTGTCGGACCCCCTCGGTCTAGTAGGTGTTGCACGTGAGTGGTTGCTTACATCTTTGGGCTGGTTTAGTGACATCTCTGAACAGTCAAAGGGACTTTATCTGTGATACAATATCCACAGCCAACGTCTATCGTAAGGAGTTCTGCGAACTGTGGTGATGCTAACCTTTTTTTGCTGTTTGTGTATACTTAATATCTTTTATTTTTCTGATAATTACACAATGCATGTATAATTTTCAGGTTTGTAAAAATGTACATCTTTTCCACAGAAGTGGGAAATCCTTTGTATCTGTGTTGAAAAATGAAGTGTGCAGTAATCGTAGTTGCAAACTGAGAAAGTAATAAAATTCCAAATTATTTTGTATAGCATTTTTCAAATCTTTGTGTGCCACCAAATGAACACACAAATTTTGTTATCTCAATTATAGGGTGATCAAAAAGTCAGTATAAATTTGAAAACTGAATAAATCACGGAATAATGTAGATAGAGAGGTACAAATTGACACACATGCTTGGAATAACATGGGGATTTATTAGAACCAAAAAAAATACAAAACTTCAAAAAATGTCCGACAGATAGCGCTTCATCTGGTCAGAATGGCAGTAATTAGCATAACAATGTAAGAGAAAGCAAAGATAATCTTCTTTACAGGAAATGCTGGAAATGTCCACCATCATTCCTCAACAATAGCTGTAGTCGAGGAATAATGTTGTGAACAGCACTGTAAAGCATGTCCGGAGTTATGGTGCGGCATTGGCATCGGATGTTGTCTTTCAGCATCCACAGAGGTGTCGGTCGATCACGATACACATGCGACTTCAGGTAACCCGAAAGCCAATAATCGCACGGACTGAGGTCTGTGGACCTGGGAGGCCAAGCATAACGATTGTCATGCGCAGTCACTGACGTTTTGCTGTCCAGTGCCATCTGTCGGACATTTTGTGCACTTTTGTTTTTCTTTTGTTCTAATAAAACCAATGTCATTCCAAGCATGTGTGTCAATTTTTACCTCTCTATCTAAATTATTCCATGGGTTATTAAGTTTTCAAATTTATACTGACTTTTTGACCACCTGGTAAATAACACTAAACAAAGTTCTCTGTTCTGAACTCACCATAAATATGAAGTATGAGCTAGGACAAGCAAAAGAATCGGATGCTGCACAAGCTCTTTCTTCAACAGTCACAATCTTGTGTATTCTCATATAATGAAAACTTGAAGGGATGCTATAAAGGATTTTGCCATCATATTTTTCGTGACTCTGGTAACTTATTGAAATGTTTCATCCAACCTGAAGCCTTTTTTTGTATTTTACCTCTAATTTTCATGAAGCTTTGTTCATTTGGAGCGTCAGATGTTCAGAGGGTAGTCTCGTCTCCCCTTGAGCACACGTTACTTCTACAAGTCAGGACACAGATTTCCTCCCTCTTCACTCACTTCATCTTCCCGCACTGTGACGCAGGCGACGGGCCAACGGATTGGCACCATCACGCAGTCGCTGGGCACCCTGGTGCTGTCGGTGGCGCTGGCCATGTACTACGAGTGGCGGCTGGGCCTGCTCGTGCTGGCCTTCGTGCCGCCGCTCTTCGGCGCCTTCTACGTGCAGGGCAAGCTGCAGCGCGGGGAGCTGCTGGGCACCGCGGGCGCCATGGAGAAGGCCACCAAGGTACGCCGGGGGCAGGGGGCGAAGGCGAGCACTAGCAGCAACAGCGGCAGCAGCAGCGGGTGCTTATGATTAAACTTGGGTTACTCGAGCCGGTCTAGACGGAAAACTATTTACCTCTCGGGTACCCAACTTTATAGGACTGATGTTCATACTGTGCACTGCAGGAGCTGCGTTGTAAGTAGTGTTATTTTGATGACTAGACCTCGAACTTTTGGGTTCTAAGATTCTTAATTTAGGTTCTATCACTTAGAAAAATGGGTTATAAAAATCAGAAAATAGGTGACCGAATTCCGACATCTTATTGTCTAGAAAGATAAATGCGACGCGTGTTTTTTAAGTATATACCGGTTTGAAATTAAAAAGAGACATACTAAGATATCTCAATAATTTTAGTTTTACATGAAAGGCTGTACCTTAATCTGCGCCCTGACGCCAGTACAGTGTGTTTCTTCCTTGTTTACGTTTTGTACTGAGTGTTTAAGGTGCCTCCGGTAACCGTGAGTCCCACCGACTGTGAAGTACGGGCTCTTGTAAAATTTCTTAGTGCTATACGCCTAAAAGCGATCGATATCCATAGTGAGATCTGTGCAGTTTACGGAGATAACATTATGAATGATTGAATGGTAAGAAAGTGTGTCAGAGCATTTAAAGATGGCCGCACAAATGTGCACGACGAACAATGGAGTGGGCGTCCTTCCGTCTATAATGAAAGTTTGGGGCAGGAAGTGGAAAATAAGGTGAGAGAAAACAGACGCTTTACGATTTCCTCCTTGCGGGACGTCTTTCCTAATGTTTCTCGTAGTCTTTTGTATGGCATTGTGACCGAGCACTTGAATTACCGAAAATTGTGCGCACGTTGGGTACCGAAAATGACGGATGTGCGCAAAACCAAACGTTTAGACAGTGCATTGACTTTCCTTGAGCGGTACCACAACGACGGTGATGATTTCTTAAGCCGAATTGTTACGTGCGATGACACATGGGTGGCCTACGTCACACTTGAATCAAAGCAACAGACCATGGAAGTTGAGCAAGGGCATCGTTTTGTTGCAAGACAATGCCCGTTCGCATGTAGCGAATCAGACCAAAGATCTCGATGGGAAACTCTAGATCATCCTCCGTACAGCCCCGATCGTGCGCCCAGTGACTACCATATGTTCCTACCATATGCACTTGAAGAAACACCTGGTCGGTCAGCGTCTTCAAGACGATGACGAAGTCAAAACAGTGGTGATGCAGTGGCTAACAAGTTAGGCTGCAGACTTCTATGAGGAGGGTATTAAAAAACTGGTACAACGTTATGACAAGTGCCTCAGTATTGACGGAAATTACGTAGAAAAATACATTATGGTACAGGCTTTCGTGTAAAAATAAAATTATTGAGATAACTTAGCATGTCTTTATTTTCAAAACGGTACTTACTTAAAAAACACGCCTCGTAGATTGAGGAAAATCCACATTATATTATTGTCAATGTCGGTTATTACAGTCACAGTAAATAACTAACACTTTCTCCAGATTTTCCGTTGACAAACTGTTAATAGCATCTTAAATGCCTTCCATGCCTTCCATGTCAACAGACGTCACCGGAGAAAATTTAATTGACGGTATTAGGGGCTATGTTCTGTTGATTTACCTGATATGACGCCAGCAGAGGGCGGTCAGTCCTGGATTTTTTTGTAGCACTGTTTTTAGTTTCTCGTCAACTTTCATACCAATAGAACCTGGAACCAAGTTGATTTTTTTGTGACCTCTTCCATCAGTCGCACTTGTATGTAGACTGGTTTCCCTGAACACCCTAGAGCTTTAATAATAAGGACCAAAAATGCGTAGTGAGATTTTTATGTCTGCAGTGTCGTTGGAAATTGTTGGGTTCTTTAGAAGATCGTTAGCTGAAGTAATGCTCACTGCTTCCTCCCGCAATTTAACAACAATGTTGTTAATATCTTCCAAACGCTCGGTGTAATATTCCACGACCTCTAGCCACGTTCCCCGCGAGTATGGGTTCTGGTGGAAGCGGTACGTTCGGAAGATCCTCTCGAAATAACTGGATTCTAGCAGTTGCTATAAAAAAACTTTCTGTTGGTTGAAACTATTTACATGCAGAAATTTGAGACGTATCGTCTAAGCTACACGATTCAAGGCACGGGCAAGACATGTGATATGGAGCAAGGCTGGGAAAAATACTTTCAACAATTTAACAGCAGCAATCATGTATGCAGCTGCATCGGTGTAGATTATAAGAACTTTATTTTCATCTAGACTGTTGGGGAAAAGTAATTTGAGGGTTTTATTAACAAAGCGAGCAATTATTTCCTGGTCAGTCGTTTTTAGCTCTTTGCTGCTGAACAGATGAGGTACAGAGCAATGTCCGAATCTAACATTCCAACAATCAAACTAGGCCGCTGATAACTGCGCAGTTTAGCGCCGCACAATCTTATCATCATCATCAAAGTAGCCACATATCGACCTTGTCTGTCAGTCATCTCATCGACAAAGATACACATGTATGAATCACCTATATCGTCCCTTATCCTGCTCAATGTATTTTTATTTAAAGTATGTAAATAGTTTTTCTTAGTGTGGATTTTGATGGAGTGTTCGGTGACACTATATCTCTAGAAAACTTTTGAAATCGCTATTTCCAACTGCATTGAATGGTATGTTTGCTGCAACAATGGCTCGACACAGGTCAAGATGAAATTCGTTTTTGTTTGTTGCATTTGGTTTAGTTACAAACTTTTGCTCCAAGTTTGATTTATTTTTTAAATTTGCCTGGTGTTTAATCCCTGAAACATGCTGACTTAAATGCGACCTCTGTTCAGAAGGTACCCAAAAACAAAAAGAAATACTTTGTGGAAGAATTTACATACGAGAGCTACTTACCAAATTAACTTACATTAAGCGTTTGGAAACTATATTTTTGAGTACGCATGACTATGGTCCAAGTTAACTCGGGTAAAACAGTGGCACCACTGTTCTATGAGTTAACATCTTACTCAAGTCTTTGTTGCACACATTTCAGTGAATAACTCTTCCGTTTGTAGTGAATTCAGGAAATTCTTGCAACCACTGACGAATCAGACACGACTTGGATCTGGATACATTCGGCGTGCTTGACTTTCCACAAGTACCCTGTCGCTGTGAAATATTTCACCACATCCAAGCAGCACACTGATCGATTGAACGAAAACACAGCTGATGTACAGAACAGGGCCGGCCGCGGTGGTCTAGCGGTTCTAGGCGCTCAGTCCGGAACCGGGGGACTGCTACGGTCGCAGGTTCGAATCCTGCCTCGGGCATGGATGTGTGTGATGTCCTTAGGTTAGTTAGGTTTAAGTAGTTCTAAGTTCTAGGGGACTGATGACCACGGATGTTAAGTCCCATAGTGCTCAGAGCCATTTGAAGCCTTTTGAACAGAACAGGCTATTCCGGTAGAGCAGGAAGGCGCCGGAGGCAGATCACAAGGCTCCTCAATGTCTTGCCGGGCCATTTGACGGTTCACAGCGAGCGACCACGCTCTGCGCAGCAGTGCGGGCTGGAACAGTCTGGCATGTGCTGTCGTCGTCTCACTCACGATTGCCGTTAACTCATCGAGACAAACCAGTTATCATACAGTTCATGCTTTCCTAAGTATCCGGGAAGACCAGAAGAGTAGTTTTAGTCATACAAATGTAAGTAGGCTGTTGATGTTTTCTTACTGGCAACGTTACGTAGCGCACTGTATGAAAATCACTGGCTGTCCTGTGTGCAATCTGTGGCTAGTTTGCATTGTTGTCTGCCATTGTAGTGTTGGGCAGCTGCAGCTGGATGTGAACAGCGCGTAGCGTTGCGCAGTTGGAGGTGAGCCGCCAGCAGTGGTGGATGTGGAGAGAGAGATGGCGGAGTTTTGATATTTGTAAGAATGGATGTTATGAACTCCTATATATATTATGACTTTTGATGACTATTAAGGTAAATACATTGTTTGTTCTCTATCAAAATCTTTCATTTGCTAACTATGCCTATCAGTAGTTAGTGCCTTCCGTAGTTTGAATCTTTTATTTAAAAGTGGTTCAAATGGCTCTGAGCACTATGGGACTCAACTGCTGAGGTCATTAGTCCCCTAGAACTTAGAACTAGTTAAACCTAACTAACCTAAGGACATCACACACACCCATGCCCGAGGCAGGATTCGAACCTGCGACCGTAGCGGTCTCGCAGTTCCAGACAGCAGCGCCAGAACCGCGCGGCCACTTCGGCCGGCAATCTTTTATTTAGCTGGCAGTAGTGGCGCTCGCTCTATTGCAGTAGTTCGAGTAACCGAGATTTTTTGTGAGGTAAGCGGTTTGTGAAACGCATAGGTTAATGTTGGTCAGGGACATTTTTTTTGTAGGGATTTTTGAAAGTCAGATTGCGTTGCGCTAAAAATATTGTGTCAGTTTAAGCACAGCCGTATATAAATTTTTAAAAAGGGGACGTTTCACAAATTTTATTTGACTGAACTTTTAAAAATCAGATGCAGTCAGATTGTCACATGAAATTTTTAAAAATGAGGTACAATCTGGTTCTAACATGAAGTTAGGTATTTTAGGTACTCTAAAATCATAATTTTCTATAAAATATTTTTTTAATTCTTAGCTGGGAAGACCACGAGAGAATGTTGGTCACAAAAAATTTATTTAATTGAATTTTTTAAATTTGGGAACTATCAGGTACTAACCTGGTGCTATAAAACTAGCGTTTTCGATCATAAATTCTCATGATTCGTGAATGTACAATTTTCATTGCCTTTATTTAATGAGGAACAAAATAGGTTTTTACCTAAAATTCGAGATCTAATGATGACCTACCGTTAGGCACCCGCACTGGTACGGTGACGTAGGGTTAAAACACAGGTGTCATTGTACACTACAGGTGCAGACAATCAACATTGGTCTTGACAAGGTAGCTATGACCTGAGGAAACTGCAATCATTCGGTCATAAGTGCTGGGTCTTTTTCTGCTCTTGGAGGTGACTGATCGGAAATACAACCTATGAAACATCAGCTCATTTTTTCACAACAATGATAAAAATATTTACTGACGTTTGTACAGACAATTCTACAGGAATAAGCCGAATATTTACAACCGTCTTTGAACAGTAAATCTTCACTATGATGAACACAGATACAAACTCCTTTCATGAACTACAGTTTCAGCATTTATAAAGGTACAGCTGCACCTGAGACATGAATAGCACTAGTGTCCTAAGTAGATGATGCCGAATGCTACACGGATGTCACTAATTGCAGTGAGCTAATCCATGCTCGGCTCTATATCTACATCTACATGGTCACTCAGCAGTTCACACTTAAGTGCCTGGCAGAGGGTTCATCGAACCATTTTCATACTACTTCTCTACCATTCCACTCTCGGATGGAGTGTGGGAAAAAGGAACACCTAAATCTTTCTTTTAGAGCTCTGATTTCTCTTATCTTATTATTATGATCATTTCTACCTACGTATGTGGGTGTCAACAAAATATTTTCGCATTCGGATAAGAAAGTTGGTGATTCAAATTTCGCAAATAGATCTCGCCACCCTTCAAGCGTATCATATTAGTGACACCCCCACCCCTATTGCGCGATAACACGAAACGAGCTGTCCTTCTTTGCACTTTTTCGATGTCCTCCGTCCGTCCTACCTGGTAAGGATCCCACACCGCGCAGCAATATTCCAGCAGAGGACGGACAAGTGTAATGTAGGCTGTCTCTTTAGCTTGTTTGTCGCATCTTCTAAGTGTTCTGCCAACAAAGCGCAGTCTTTCTTTCGCCTTCCTCACAATATTACCTATGTGGTATTTCCAATTTAAGTTGCTCGTAACAGTAATGTCTAGGTATTTAGTCGAGTTGACAGCCATTACATTCTTGCGATTTATTGTATACCCAAAACTTATCGTATTTCATTTAGTACCCATGTGGATGGCCGGGCGGTGTTGCCGAGCGGTTCTAGGCGCTTCAGTCTGGCACCGCGCGACCTCTACGGTCGCAGGTACGAATCCTGCCTCGGGCATGGATGTGTGTCATGTCCGTAGGTTAGTTAGGTTTAAGTAGTTCTAAGTCTTGGGGATAGATGACCTCAGATGTTAAGTCCCATAGTGTTTAGAGCCATTTGAACCATTTTGGTAATGCGGCCGCTCGCGAGGAGCAGGTAATCCAGGCTCGAATCCCGGCCCAACACGATTTTCAATGTCATCATTACATTATACATATGGAGGTCGTTCATATTCGCAGCTGCGAATACATTTCGTGTATTTCATAACAGCTGTAGTAGCCGCAGTGTCTCTACCTTCGGACACGCTATCACTGCAGTATAGTATTATCTGCAGATACCACGCAAGTGACTTTCTGTTAAAATGTCTCCCCAGTACTCTGTAGATAGATGTGGTCACCAACAAGGGACTGAGACTAAAACATGAACATGCACGTTAGAATCATATAAATTTGGATAGATAATATTTTCACAGCTTCCTGAACAAACACGTATTTCAATTTAGAAATAAGTTAAAACATGAAACACGATGTTCAGTGATCTTTCAACTGCGCGTCTAAACATTCCCTTAGAGTCAAAAGCTACTTCACTAAGTAACTAGTGACCCCAAAAATTAGTTAAATATAACCGAACATGTAACAACGAAATTAACTATTGAATTGTGTCGTAAAGGAATACCACATGATGAAATGACGATTCGAAACCTAATTGTAAACTGTACCGGCAAACTCAACGTAAAATCTGTGCTATAGTTACAAGACTGTCACCTGAACAGAGTAAATGAGTCCGCCGATTTCAAGGGCCCAATTTTCGCAATGTGGAGGGGGTTCATTAGTACCCTTACCTACCAGCGGAACTTCTCTGACACGCCTTGTGTTCTCCTTTACCTCTACGACCCCAAAAATACTGAGAGGTCGGTATACATCGCGCGAGGTGGAGCTCAATCTCTGGTGCCGCATAAATTTGATAACAGTCTGATTCTTCCAACCCTTTATTCACGATTTTTTTCAGGTGGAAAGTGTATTAAACAGTATCGGTTGCTGAATGCATTACTCCACTTATCTCTTCTCCAAAGGCTCCTCACAAGATTAATAGAGCAAGATCGAATATTATTGAGGCCTTTATAACACGCTTGGAGATGCCAAACGACAGATCACATGAAGTGGAACAGACAGTACCCTTTACAGTTAAGGGGAACCCCTATTTTTTTTCATTCATGTAGAACACACACCCTTACGAAATTGAATGATCATTTTTAAGATACCTTTGTCGGTTTATTATTACAGGACTAATAGTGTTACTAAACAATTACGGACTTTGATTACAGTCACCTTTTCACATTTACTGACTTATCTGTTGGGAAAAAAGATAGGATTAACCTGAATATTAACAAATTATCACACAGGTAGCCAGCACGTGACGTAAAAGTCAATTTTACTTCATCAGGTTCCGTAACGATTCGACTGAGAAACCGATTACAAGTTTATGCATGAAACACAAATCAGTGCAACAAATTCATCAGTCTGCAATGCTGTCCGAGCGGTCTTAGGCGCTGCAGTCATAGACTGTGCGGCTGGTCCCGGCGGAGGTTCGAGTCCTCCCTCGGGCATGGGAATGTGTGTTTGTCCTTAGGATAATTTAGGTTAAGTAGTGTGTCAGCTTAGGGACTGATGACCGTAGCAGTCCCGTAAGATTTCACAGTTTTCTTTCTTTTTTTTTTTTTTTTTTTTTGCACTGCTGTCTGGTACTTCCTTCCCATGATGCTGCTCCAAACTTACGTACTATGGGTAAAAGCAATACGCTACTGACCGAACTCCATGGAACGGATCGCAGCATATCCCTCCGTAGGAGGCTGTGTCCCTCGTACTGACTCATACACAACGCCGGTGCCAGTGCTTGTACGCGAAACTTGCTGTATTTTAAAAAGTATTGCTCTCCATGCTGACGTGGTGGTACAGCAACCTTTTGTTCCTGTTCTTTACAAAACAGTCGTAGGTTGCAAGCCAACGGCCTTGCCGCCGTGGTAACATCGGTTCCCATCAGATCATCGAAGCGCTGTCGAGCCGGGCTAGCACTTGGCTGGGTGACCATTCGGTCCGCCGAGCGCTGTTGGCAAGCGGGGTGCATTCAGCGCTTGTGAGGAAAAATGAGGAGCTACTTTATTAAGAAGTAGCGGCTCCGGTTTCGGAAACTGACATACGGCCTGGGAGCGGTATGCTCACCACATTCCCCTCCATGAACCATGGACCTTGCCGTTGGTGGGGAGGCTTGCGTGCCTCAGCGATACAGATAGCCGTACCGTAGGTGCAACCACAACGGAGGGGTATCTGTTGAGAGGCCAGAAAAACGCGTGGTTCCTGAAGAGGGTCAGCAGCCTTTTCAGTAGTTGCAGGGGCAACAGTCTGGATGATTGACTGATCTGGCCTTGCAAGATTAACCAAAACGGCCTTGCTGTGCTGGTACTGCGAACGGCTGAAAGCAAGGGGAAACTACAGCTGTAACTTTTTCCCGAGGGCATGCAGCTTTACTGTATGGTTAATGATGATGGCGTCCTCTTGGGTAAAATATTCCGGACGTAAAATAGTCCCCCATTCGGACCTCCAGGCGGGGACTACTCAGGAGGACGTCGTTATCAGGAAAAAGAAAACTGGAGTTCTACGGATCGGAGCGTAGAATGTCAGATCCCTTAATCGAGCAGGTCGGTTAGGAAATTTAAAATGAGAAATGGATATGTTAAAGTTAGATGTAGTGGGAATTAGTGAAGTTCGGTGGCAGGAGGAACAAGACCTTTGGTCAGGCGAATACAGGGTTATAAATACAAAGTCAAATTGGGGTAATGCTGGAGTAGGTTTAATAATGAATAAAAAAATAGGAATGCGGGTAAGCTACTACAAACACCTTAATGAACGCATTACTGTGATCAAGATAGACACGAAGCCCACGCCTACTACAGTAGTACGAGTTTATAGGCCTACTAGCTCTGCAGGTGACGAAGAAATTGAAGAAATGTATGAGGAAATAAAAGAAATTATTCAGATAGTGAAGGGAGACGAAAATTTAATAGTCATGGGTGACTGGAATTCGGTAGTAGGAAAAGGGAGAGAAAGAAGCGTAGTAGGTGAATTTGGATTGGGGGTAAGAAATGAAAGAAGAAGCAGCCTAGTAGAATTTTGAACAGAGTATAACTTAACCATAGCTAACACTTGTTTCAAGAATCATGAAAAAAGGTTGTATACATGGAAGAACCCTGGAGATACTAAAAGGTATCAGATATATTATATAATGGTAAGACAGAGATTTAGGCACCAGGTTTTAAATTGTAAGACATTTCCAGGTGCAGATGTGGACCTTGACCACAATCTATTGGTTATGAACTGTGGATTAAAACTGAAGAAACTGCAAAAAGGTGGGAATTTAAGGAGATGGGACCTGGATAAACTGAAAAAACCAGAGGTTGTACAGAGTTTCAGGGAGAGCGTAAGGGAACAAATGGCAGGAATGGGGGAAAGAAATACAGTAGAAGAAGCATGGGTAGCTTTGAGGGATGAAGTAGTGAAGGCAGCAGAGGATCAAGTAGGTAAAAAGACGAGGGCTAGTAGAAATCCTTGGGTAACAGACGGAATATTGAATTCAATTGATGAAAGGAGAAAATATAAAAATGCAGTAAATGAATCAGGCAAAAAGGAATACAAATGTCTCAAAAATGAGATCGACTGGAAGTGCAAAATGGCTAAGCAGGGATGGCTAGAGGATAAATGTAAGGATGTAGAGACATATATCACTAGGGGTAAGATAGATACTGCCTACAGGGAAGTTAAAGATACCATTGGAGAAAAGAGAACCACTTGTATGAATATCAAGAGCTCAGATGGAAACCCAGTTCTAAGAAAAGAAGGGAAAGCAGAAAGGTGGAAGGAGTATATAGAGGGTCTATACAAGGGCGATGTACTTGAGGAGAATATTGTGGAAATGGAAGAGGATGTAGACGAAGATGAAATATGAGATATGATACTGCGTGAAGAGTTCGACAGAGCACTGAAAGACCTGCGGCGGAACAAGGCCCCGGGAGTAGACAACATTCCATTAGAACTACTGACGGCCTTGGGAGAGCCAGTCCTGACAAAACTCTACCATTTGGTGAGCAATATGGATGAGACAGGCGAAATACCCTCAGACTTCAAGAAGAATATAATAATCCCAATCCCAAAGATAGCAGGTGTTGACAGATGTGACAATTACCGAACTATCAGTTTAATAAGTCACGGCTGCAAAATACTAACGCGAATTCTTTACAGACGGATGGAAAAATTAGTAGAAGCCGACCTTGGGGAAGAACATTTTGGATTCCGTAGAAATATTGGAACACGTGAGGCAATGCTGACCCTACGGCTTATCTTAGAAGGTGGATTAAGGAAAGGCAAACCTACGTTTCTATCATTTGTACGCTTAGAGAAAGCTTTTGACAATGTTCACCGGAATACTCTCTTTCAAATATTAAAGGTGGCAGGGGTAAAATATAGGGTGCTAAAGGCTATTTACAATTTGTATAGAAACCAAATGGCAGTTATAAGAGTTGAGGGGCACGAAAGGGAAGCAGTGGTTGGGAAGGGAGTGAGACAGTGTTGTAGCCTCTCCCCGATGTTATTCAATCTATATATTGAGCAAGCAGTGAAGGAAACAAAAGAAAAATTCGGAGTAGGTATTAAAATCCATGGAGAAGAAATAAAAACTTGAGGTTCGCCGATGACATTGTAATTCTGTCAGAGACAGCAAAAGACTTGGGAGAGCAGTTGAACGGAATGGATGGTGTCTTGAAGCGAGGATATAAGATGAACATCAACAGAAGCAAAACGAGTATAATGGAATGTAGTCGAATTAAGTCGGGTGATGCTGAGGGAATTAGATTAGGAAATGAGACACTTAAAGTAGCAAAGGAGTTTTGCTATTTGGGGAGCAAAATAACTGATGATGGTCGAAGTAGAGAGGATATAAAATGTAGACTGGCAATGGGAAGTAAAGCGTTTCTGAAGAAGAGAAATTTGTTGACATCGAGTATTGATTTAAGTGTTAGGAAGCCGTTTCTGAAAGTATTTGTATGGAGTGTAGCCATGTATGGAAGTGAAACATGGACGATAAACAGTTTAGACAAGAAGAGAATAGAAGCTTTCGAAATGTGGTGCTACAGAAGAATGCTGTAGATAAAATGGGTAGATCACATAACTAATGAGGAGGTATTGAAGAGGATTGGGGAGAAGTTTGTGGCACAACTTGTCTTGAAGAAGGGATCGGTTGGTAGGACATGTTCTGAGACATCAAGGGATCACCAATTTAGTATTGGAGGGCAGCGTGGAGGGTATAAATCGTAGAGGGAGACCAAGAAATGAATACATCAAGCAGATTCGGAAGGATGTAGTGCAGTAGGTACTGGGAGATGAAGAAGCTTGCACATGATAGAGTAGCATGGAGAGCTGCATCAAAACAGTCTCAGGACTGAAACCCACAACAACAACAACATGCCCCTCCATATCAGCGTCCAATCACGCATATGGGCTGAGGATGACACTGTGGCCGGTCGGTACCGTTAGGGCTTCATGGCCTGTTCGGGAAGAGTTTAGCTTTTTTAGTTCATAGGTTACACAACAGATCGAAGCGTTTCGTCCGGATAGGGTATCATCTGGTTGCGTTAAAAAATCAGAAATTTTCGGCCAGCATGCGTCCGTCAAAGAAGGTACACTCCTGGAAATTGAAATAAGAACACCGTGAATTCATTGTCCCAGGAAGGGGAAACTTTATTGACACATTCCTGGGGTCAGATACATCACATGATCACACTGACAGACCACAGGCACATAGACACAGGCAACAGAGCATGCACAATGTCGGCACTAGTACAGTGTATATCCACCTTTCGCAGCAATGCAGGCTGCTATTCTCCCATGGAGACGATCGTAGAGATGCTACATGTAGTCCTGTGGAACGGCTTGCCATGCCATTTCCACCTGGCGCCTCAGTTGGACCAGCGTTCGTGCTGGACGTGCAGACCGCGTGAGACGACGCTTCATCCAGTCCCAAACATGCTCAATGGGGGACAGATCCGGAGATCTTGCTGGCCAGGGTAGTTGACTTACACCTTCTAGAGCACGTTGGGTGGCACGGGATACATGCGGACGTGCATTGTCCTGTTGGAACAGCAAGTTCCCTTGCCGGTCTAGGAATGGTAGAACGATGGGTTCGATGACGGTTTGGATGTACCGTGCACTATTCAGTGTCCCCTCGACGATCACCTGTGGTGTACGGCCAGTGTAGGAGATCGCTCCCCACACCATGATGCCGGGTGTTGGTCCTGTGTGCCTCGGTCGTATGTAGTCCTGATTGTGGCGCTCACCTGCACGGCGCCAAACACGCATACGACCATCATTGGCACCAAGGCAGAAGCGACTCTCATCGCTGAAGACGACACGTCTCCATTCGTCCCTCCATTACGCCTGTCGCGACACCACTGGAGGCGGGCTGCACGATGTTGGGGCGTGAGCGGAAGACGGCCTAACGGTGTGCGGGACCGTAGCCCAGCTTCATGGAGACGGTTGCGAATGGTCCTCGCCGATACCCCAGGAGCAACAGTGTCCCTAATTTGCTGGGAAGTGGCGGTGCGGTCCCCTACGGCACTGCGTAGGATCCTACGGTCTTGGCGTGCATCCGTGCGTCGCTGCGGTCCGGTCCCAGGTCGACGGGCACGTGCACCTTCTGCCGACCACTGGCGACAACATCGATGTACTGTGGAGACCTCACGCCCCACGTGTTGAGCAATTCGGCGGTACGTCCACCCGGCCTCCCGCATGCCCACTATACGCCCTCGCTCAAAGTCCGTCAACTGCACATACGGTTCACGTCCACGCTGTCGCGGCATGCTACCAGTGTTAAAGACTGCGATGGAGCTCCGTATGCCACGGCAAACTGGCTGACACTGACGGCGGCGGTGCACAAATGCTGCGCAGCTAGCGCCATTCGACGGCCAACACCGCGGTTCCTGGTGTGTCCACTGTGCCGTGCGTGTGATCATTGCTTGTACAGCCCTCTCGCAGTGTCCGGAGCAAGTATGGTGGGTCTGACACACCGGTGTCAATGTGTTCTTTTTTCCATTTCCAGGAGTGTATAATACTGAATAAAACGTACTACAAGTCAGTCTCATGGAGATGATTACAGGCATAACATCGCACAAAAGCACCACGCCCGCAAACTGGAAATTCAGCCATACACTACAATGGTGCCAGATATCCGTCGGTATTCACATGGCGCATATATGATTTTTAGCAGAATATTTCCGATTTTTTAACGTAACGTAATGATGCCCTGTCCGGGGGAAACGCGTAGTTGTTGAGTTAATAAAGACCACTATGCAATCTAAGACTGTTTTTTAATATTATACTGTACTTTGTACAGTTCCTGTTGCCATTACACAGACAACGACAGGGATATTTGACGCTGTGTGGTAACACTGCTTTCGCCGTAGCAGTGCACATGTTCATATTGGCGGTCGTTTTATTGATCTGCAGCTATAAAGTTAAGTGGTTCGTAGAAAGTTAAATAAAAAATGGTACATTATTTAGCATTCCATATCATTCATATTATTTTGAAACTACATTGTGGATGGCATGGAAGTACCTATGGCAAATTGCTAATATTTATCGAAATAACTAGTTTAATTTTTTGAAGCAAGATATATTACGGTCAGCAGAATGATACAAACTGTTTTTCCGCTACGAATTCCTCATAAGCAAGACAGTTTTTATCAATTTCTCCAATCGCTTGGAAATGTCATCAATCGAATGCTACAGAAAGTTTTGTGGTATATGACAAATACGTACCTGATGCAACCTTCGAAGGTATTCAGCTTGTGTGGTTCCTCTTTCGCATCTCCGCAGAAGAAGAAGCCTCTAATTGCAAGATCAGGGATCGGCACTGTATGTCGTGAGGACAAGATCGACTCACCTTACGTTCAGTAAAATGACCATCGAGTTCTATGCGTACGATGTTTGTAAAATCACATAAAGATGAGGTCTCTGCTATTGTCGTAAGTGAACAGAGTTGGTCAAACCTGATTTTCCAGCGGGTTTGGGTAGTGGACCGAATTTATTGTGTTCCGAAGAAGGAACGACCACATAACTTGTTCTGATGTCATATAGCAGCACACTGCTGTCTGGCGGGGATGCATTTTCTCAACGGTGGAATACGAAGAATCTTTTGCTCAGTAATGGAAATTATTATTATTGTTATTATTATCACGAATCTTTCCATTTGAAACATGGCTTCACCACTGCAGTTTTCTCCATTTGAAAATAACTGAGGAAAGATTCTGAATCAGCAAAGCATGAATTTTCTGTACTCCCTCCAACAGTAACAGCCATGTGCAGCCAAAGGCAGTAACCAGCTTTCATGAGCGGAGCTCCAACTCCTTTCTAAGGACGTATCGTTTATTGCTTTGGATAACTTTCACCCATTGACCAGTGAGTCGAATTATTGGGCTTTGGGTTAACATTTTCCGCACTAAGCTACAAATTTTCCTGTACTGTTGATGTCTGGAATGGCGAGTCCTTATAATGTCCACTACGGATCCCATAGTCATCAGCTTTATTTGACAATTTCGTACAGGCCTCGGATACAAAGTAGCGAGAGGCCCATTCGCCGTGTACCACCTTCTTTCTACTAGTATGACAGAACTTCGCACTGCATCTCGAGAGCCCTCATGTGCCCAATTGAGCACTGACAAAGGTCTTCCTTCAAGATATATTTCTACCACTGCGCAAAAAGTATTTTTAAGAAAATATATTAATATTTGACAAATTACATATTTACAATAAGCACTCACTTGCCACCCGCTCTGTGCATTTTTGGATCACCTAGTATACGCACTTGGTGCACTGTGCTGTGTGTCGTGTGACAACGGGATCAGTCAAGATTCTCCGCGTGAGGAAATTTAAGGGTGTTCCGATAGGTGAATTGGTGTTGTAACATCCCCATACAGGGTTCATGCAAAACTATAGCCCTTCGTCGAGGAGTCCAAGGGTATTGCCGAGTGTTTGTTGAGTGTACGATGTTGATATTCCTGCAGGTGGCGGTGGAGTCCGTGACCAACATCCGCACCGTGCTGGGCCTGTGCCGGGAGCGCCAGTTCCACGCGCAGTACCTGCTGGAGCTGCAGCCCGCACTGCAGGTGTCGAAGCGCAACGTGCACCTGCGGGCGATCACGTACGCGCTGGCTCGCAGCATCGGTTTCTTCGCGTACGCCGGCGCCATGGCCTTCGGCGGCTCGTTGGTCGCCAGTGAGGGGCTGCCCTACGAAAAGGTCTTCAAGTGAGTGTCTCAGTCTTTCTACCGTCACATCCACATCCATAAATGGCAAAACACTGTGATGTGCACAAAGAATGTACGTTCCACTGTAACAGTTATTAGGGATTTAGGTAAATTGAAGATAGAAGAGGGAGTAAGGAAAGGATAGAGAAGGAACTAATGATATCACCTGCACTTGGCACTGGAACTTTATCTGGAGTCAGTGGCGACGAGTGAAAATGTGTACTCGGCCAAGACTCGAATCCAGGATCTCCTTTTTACTAGGCACTTGCGTTAAACACCGCACCACCCGTTCAGCGCAAATGCACAGACTGTTTAAGTACTCTCCCCTGCCGACTCATTCTCCCACCTAGCGCCACCCTATACGCATTCCCCATCCAAGTCCTCCTTGCTCGCTAATATTAGACCCCCCCCCTCCCCCTCCCGGAGGTGGAAGGTAAAAGTGTATCTGCACTGAAAGTTACCATTTCATTGCTCATCGAGGTGAATCAGTTATATGAATGCATGCTCGTGGTCTTGCGGTAGAGTTCTCCCTTCCCCCGCACGGGTTCCCGGGTTAGATTCCCGGGGGAGGGGGGGGGGGGTCAGGGATTTTCTCTGCCTCGAGATGAGTGGGTGTTTTGTGTCTTTAATCATCATTTCATCCTCATTCAACAGCAAGTCACCGTAGTGGCGTTAAAAAAGTTGTGTTACGGCGTCCGAACCTCCCCGCGACGCGTCTCCCGGCCACCAATGCCATACGCTTTTGAATTTGAGTGGTGTCTATTCTTTGGAACATGTGCGAATGCACGTTTTCACTGTACCTCCAGCGGGAGTCTAAAATTAGCGAACATGGAGGACTTGAGAGGGGACAGGATATAGGTGGCGCTTGGTGGGACTGAGAGTCGACCGGGGAGCGAATCGAGAAAGTCCGGTGCATTTGCGATGAACAGCGTATCTGGTGGGCACAGTGGTTAACGCAACTACCTAGAAAGCAGAGGATCCAGGGTTCGAGTCCCGGTCCAGCACACGTCCTCACTCGTCGTCTCTGATTCCTCATAAGGTCTCGAGCGTGATAGGATTTCCTTCCCTTTCTACCTCCTTCACCTTGCATAACTTGCGTAATATGTATCACAGCTGCGGATACTGTGTGATGTCTGTACTTTTAGACATGTCTTTGCGATCTCTATGGGAACACTGCGAGAGGTAGTAATGTATGCCCTCCTTCTTTGGTTCTAGAAACTTTCTATGTGTGTTTTCTCGAGGTAGTTTTCGTCAGTCTTCATGCGTCTACCAATTTAGAAGTTTCGGCATTTTTGTGACAATCTCCAGTAGGGAGAACAAAAGTACTGTCCTCATCTGTTCCCGTTTAGTACACTAGTTAGTCCAGTTTGGTATGGATCCCACACAACTGAACAATTTTCTAAGATGAGTCACACAAGTGATTTCCATACCGTGTCTTTTGTAGAATCATTGTGTGTATTGAGCCGAGGACCTAGAAAAGACGGAGAGACTTCGTCCCCTCGTAGCCCCCAGTGGTTCACAACCCCAAAACAGGTCACAGCAGTCTACCCACCACCGCCTTCCCGCTCGAGAAGCAGCACGTTAGACCGTGTGGCTAGCCGGCCGGTCAGAATGATTGTATTTCCCCAGTATTCTGCCTAAGAAAAGCGTCTACCACCAACTTTACCTAGGACTAAAAGTAAGTGATTATTCAATCTCATATACCTTCAAATGGTTATCCCCAGCTATTTGTGAGTTGGCCGATTCCATCTGTGATTGATTTGCAGTATACGAGTGCATAGGATACTAAGTTTTTTTCTGTTTTGAAATGAAGCATTTTACATTCCTGAACACTGAAAGCAAGTTGCCTATCTTTGCACCACTTTGAAATCTTAACAATATAATTATGCATCTTCTTTTAGACTGTTTCATTACACATAACTGCATCATCTTCGAAATATCAAATGTTTCTGGTAGTATTATCAGCAAGGTCATTAATACACAAAAAGAACAGAAAGATCCCAAAACACGTCCGTGGAGCACACCTGAAGCTACTTCTAGCGATGACACTCCATTCAATATAACTTGCTTCTTCAACCGTTTAAAATAAATAAATAAATTCTCAATCCAGTCACATATTTTCCGTCATGACCCACCGTCCTTTTGATAATGAGCTCCAATTTAGTACAGAGTGGAGCGTTTTTTAGAAATTTAGAAATACTGCATCCACCTGACTGTGTTGATCACTGGCTTTCCGTATGTTTGTTATGTGAGAAAAACGCAAGTCCTGTTTCACATGGTCACGGTTTTCCGGTTTCATGTTGGTTGGGACGGGAAAAGAGTTCATATAGTCCGAGACCCGCTATTATGTTTGAGCTCACAATATTTGATAACATTCTACTGCATATGCACCAGTGGTTCAGAGATAGCACGTTTGATTTATTACCAAAATTTCTTCGTTCCCGAGTTTGAGTCCCGTCGCTGCTTATATTTTGATTAATAATCAGCATTGGCGGCCAATATACTTCCTGCATAAGAAGTCACCCTTACTCTGCCAACGGCCTTGTCAAAGAGGGTTGAGGAATGGACAGACCTTCATAGTACTTTCTTGTCCTACGGGTGGGAAAATGCCCCTAAAGACGGAAGACACAGCAATGATCAACGACATGACGATGCAGGAGGCAATGCAAACTACTGCATTAAAGACACGTAACGTGTATTCACAGGACATGTGCCCTGTAATTGAAGGAGTGCCATGATGATCTCTCCATTGGCAAAAGAATATGGAGTAGTCCCCCATTCGGATCTCCGGGAGGCGACTGCCAAGGGGAGATTACCATGAGAAAAATATTAAATAATCAACTGAAGGATAACGTTCTACGAGTCGGGTCATGGAATGTCAGAAGCCTGAACATGGTAGGGAAACTAGACGATACGAAAAGGGAAGTACAAGGGCTCAATCTAGATATAGTAGGGGTCAGTGATATGAAGTGAAAAGAAGACAATGATTTCTGGTCAGAGGAGTGTGGAGTAATATCAACAGCAGCAGAAAATGGTATAACGGAAGTCGGGTTTCTTATGAATAGGAAGGTAGGGTAGAAGGTGTGCCACTGTGAACAGTTCAGTTATAAGGTTATTCTTAGCAGAATCGACAGCAAACCAACACCGACAATGATGTTCAGGTATCCATGCCGACGTCGCAAGCTGAAGATGAAGAGAGACAAAAAGTGTGGAAGGATATTGAAAGGGTAATACAGTATGTAAAGGGGGATGAAAATGTAATAGTCATGGGGGACTGGAATGCACTTGTAGGGGAAGGATAAAAGAAAAGGTTACAGGAGAATGAGCCTTGGGAGAAGGAATGAGAGAGGAAAAGACCAATTGAGTTCTATAGCAAGTTTCAGCTAGTAACAGGGAATACCCTGTTGAAGAATCACAAGAGAAGGAGGTATACTTGGAAAAGGCCGGGTGATACGGGAAGATTTCAGTTACATTACATCATGGTCAGACAGAGATTCCGAAACAGAGAGTGGATTGTAAGGCGTACTCAGGAGCATATATAGACTCAGATGACAATATAGCAGTGATAGTAGGTTGAGGTTTAAGACATTAGTCAGTTAGAATCAGTACGCAAAGAAGTCGGATAAGTAAGTACTAAGGAATAAGGAGATACGCTTGGAGTTCTCTAAGGTTATAGATATTGCAGTAAGGAATAGCTCAGTACGTAATACAATGGAAGAAGAATGAACATTTCTTAATAGGGCAATCACAGAAGTCGGGAAGGAAAAAATAGGTACAGAGAAGGTAACTACGAAGAAACCATGGGTAACAGAAGAAATACTTCAGTTGATTAATGAAAGGAGGGAGTACCAAAATGTTATGGAAAACACAGGAATACAGAAATGAAAGTCGCTGAGGAATGAAATAAATGGAAAGTGTAGGGAAGCTGAGACGAAATTGCTGCAGGAAAACTGTGAAGCCTTAGAAATAGAAAATTATTGTCGGAAGGACAGACTCAGCATACAGGAAAGTCAAATCATCCTTCGGTGACATTAAAAGCAAGGGTGGTAACATTAAAAGTGCAACTGGAATTCTACTATAAAATGCAGAAGAGACAGTGGCTAGGTGGAAAGAATACATTGAAAGCCTTTATGACGCGAAAGATTTGTCTGATGTGATAGAAGAAGAAACAGGAGACGATTTAGAAGAAATAGAGGACCCAATATTAGAAACAGAATTTAAAAGAGCTTTACAGGACTTAAGGTCAAATAAGGAAGAAGGGATAGATAACATTCCATTAGAATTTCTACAATCATTGGGGAAAGTGGAAACAAAACGACTATTCCCGTTGGTATGTAGAATGTATGGGTCTGGCAACATACTATCTGACTTTCGGGAAAGCATCATCCACACAATTCCGAAGACGGCAAGAGCTGACAAGTGCGAGAATTATCGCACGATCAGCTTAACTGCTCATGCATCCAAATTGCTTACAAGAGTGATATACAGAAGAACGCAAAAGAAAATTAAGAATGCGCTAGATGACGATCTGTTTGGTTTTAGGAAAGGTAAATGCACGAGAAAGGTAATCCTGGCCTCGCGTTTAACAATGGAAGCAAGACTGAAGAAAAATCAAGACACGTCCATAGGATTTGTTTACCTGGGAAAATCGTTCGACTATGTAAAATGGTGCAAGATGTTTGAAATTCTGAGAAATGTAGCGGTAGCCCATAGGGTGAAACGGGTTATATACAACATGTACAACCGCCAAGAGGAAATAATAAGAGTGGACGACATACTATTAAATCTATACATCTAGGAAGCAATGATGGAAAAAAAAAGAAAGTTTCAGGAGTGGAATTAAAATACAAGGTGAAAGGATATCAATGACACGATTCGCTGATGACTTTGCTTTTCTGAGTGAAAGTGAAGAAGAATTACATGATCTGCTGAACGGAATGAACATTCTAATGAGTGCACAGTATGGACTGAGAGTAAATCGAAGAAAGACGAAGGTAATGAGAGGCAGTAGAATTGATAAAAGCGGGAAACTTAACATCAGGAGTGATGATCACGAAGTAGATGAAGTTAAGGAATTCTGCAACCTAGGCAGTATAATAACAATGACGGACGGAGCAAGGCGGAGATCAAAAGCAGACTAGCTATAGCAAAAAGGCAGTTCTGGCAAAGAGAAGTCTACTAATATCTAATATCGGCCTTAGTTTGACAAAGAAATTTCTGAGAATGTGCATCTGGAGTACAGCAGTGTATCGCAGTGAAACATGGAATGCGGGAAACCCGGAACAGAAGAGAGAGGAAGTATTTGAGATGTGATGCTACAGACGAATGTTGAAAAGTAGGTGGACTGATAAGGAATGAGGAGGTTCTACGCAAAATCGTAGAGAAAAGGAATATGTGGAAAACACTGATAAGGAGAAGGGATAGCATGACAGGACATCTGTTAAGATATGGGGGAATGACTTCCATGATACTAGAGGAAGTCAGAGATTGGAATACATCCAGCAAATAATTGAGGACGTAGATTGCAAGTGCTACTCTGAGATGAAGAGGTTAGCACAGGAGAGGAATTAGTGGCGGGCCGCATCAAACCGGTCAGAAGACAAACGGAAAAAAAACTGCAAATTGATGTTAAGGATATTGGACAGTAATGACTGTAATTTTGCAGATCACTTCTATCTGACGTATCAGTTGTAAATTGGTAGCTTTTGCAATGAAACTATTTTTTGCGGGCGGCGTTTCACTATTCGTTCCGTTCTTCGTGTACGACGAGTGTATATGAATTTCCTCTACAGTTCGATACGTAACGATTCCTAAAAATATTACGCTAAAGGATGCTGGTTTAGGGTTTTTCGTCCGCACGACGAGGAGGTTTCAGATGGGGAGAACATTCAGTTTCTGAAAGGGCAGGGAAGATAATTGGCAGTGTCCTTTTTCAAAGGAACTTTTCCAGCTCTTAAGGAAATCGCAGAAAACCCAAATCGAAACGGCCTGACGGGCTTTGAGAGACCAGTCTTTTCTAATGCTGGTAGTTTCTTACTACAGTGCCACATAGATGGATTGATGAGAACCGCAGGTAACAGTACAAAGGTGATTAACAGTAAGTGGAAATTTCAGGTAGATGCATTTTAAATTGTGAAACAAATTATAAGACGAAGAAATGAGAGTCAATCGCAGACTTGTCTGTGATTCATTGATACTGAGAACTGTTTTGATTCAGTTTCAACATCTCCTTAAAAATGGCATTGATCAAAACTCTGTGAATGTTCTGAGTAAATACACAACAGTGCCGCACATCCACTGGAATACGTAAGGGTATTGTGAATTTGTAGTTGCAGTTTGGGGGTGGGGGCGGTATAAAGGCTGCACACCCGTGGAAGCTATTCGCAGCTGTCCTTGAGCAAGTTTTCGTATACATTAACTAGAAAAGTGAATTAGGAGTGCATGATAAGCTGTCACTTCTATATCGCTGATGGCATTGTACTGGTTGCGTCTGGTCTACAGTTATGAAACCCCGGCTTAGTCTAAAAATTCGCTCTAGGCCGTCTTAACCTTTCATTCAGTCTCTATTTGCAACTGTTCTAAAGACAGAAACGAATCAGCTGATTCTATGAGCTCACTTCAAATTCGATTTTATGGTTGTACATTTAGTTTTACTATAACAGAGTTTCAGATCTTCTTACAGATTAATTCTAATGAATTGATTCACGGGATTAATTTCAAAGTATTGATTTACAGTCCATGTATCAGTAGTTCTGAATGAGTATTCTGCGGCAAAGACTTTAAATGAGAGAAACATACCTGTGTGTTGCTCAATGAGCATTGGAGGGATTCAAGTTTGGAATAACTAGGACCGAAAGAGAAATGAATGACAGACTGACGTGGAGATATGATTCTAATAAAAATAAAGCTGAGCAGTACATTAATCAGCCGAGTGGTCGATAAATAGACAAAAAAATATTGTTTACTGGCTTCAGCGAGATGCGAAAAGACCTCGCCCTTCAGTGAATGGAAGCTAGGCAGTTGACGTTCACAAACAACGTGAGTACCTAGCTCCAACGATCAGAGTGCTTCTAAGAATCCGGAGGACGATTATTATGAATTATTTGGGAATAACGGAAATAATAACTGTTCTTATTTATTTGTTTATTTATTGAACAGAAAAGTCGTGGCAGTTCTTTCCCGTATACAATCACTTTTTCTGTACTGCTACAACTGATCAGCTACACGCCAACATGGCACATAGGTAATAGATTTACAATCACGAAGTTTGGGGTTGAATTCATCGTCTACTTCTCGGACAGGCACATCAGTTTTTCGTGGTTGGCCTGAATCGTTTAAGGAGAATCTTGTGAAGATTCTCTTAAAGTGACACGCCGACTTCTTTTATTATGCCTCCTGCAGATGGAGTACTGGTTTAATACATTAGGAAAAATCTTAATTCCATTAAATAAGTGCTGCTTGTAAAAAGTGAATGCCATCATTTGAAGAAGGAATAGGAAAGTATAGTAAACTTCAGTTACAGAGCAGGCTAGAGGCGAATGTCTGAGAAGTGTCCCAAGGTAAGTACTCTCGTCTACCAATGGTGTGAAAAGTTAGTCTATAACTGAAGTGGGTCTACATCTATCAGTATCCAGTGCATACTCTGCTAATCACTGTCAAATGGAGGACAAAGAGTACTTCGCATTGAACCAATTTTCCATTTTATGTGTTTCATCCGTTACATTGACGTATGTGGCGTTATAAGAATGATTTCTTAAACACCTCTGTGAACACTGTGATAAGTCTACTCTTGTCTTCGCGATCCCTACGGGATTGATGCTTACGGGACGGTAGTATATTCCTAGATTCATCGCTTAAAGGTGGTTTCTGAAACTGACTAAAAGCGAGTCGAACGAGCGTTTGACCAGTCCTTCTGCCAACCTATGTATGCGTTCGATACCCTCTGTTAACTCTAACGAAACAGTGACAACAGTAACGTAATGATCTTGTTTTTGTATCATGCCAGGATGGGTTTTGTTGTAGCTAGAATCGATGGCAAAATTCTGATCTCTCCACTTCCTAAGGCTTCTTGAATAAATAAGTAGCGTAACCGACATGTTGTAAACAGAAATGAGGTCAAACCGAAGGGTTTTCTTTACGTTAAGTGCCACAAAGCATCTATTTATTTATGTAATGGATACGAGAGGATTCAGTCTGTATCCAACAATAGGGCTCAGAATGACCGCCATTCATTTATCTTGAATATCGACTCTTAGGTGTTCGAATACTTTTATGTTGGTACGCGTATTCGGATGAGTTTGTGCTGATTCTGAAAGTAATTGCTTGATAATTATTACAGAAAGTATATTAATGAGATGGAAAAATATTAAAATTTGTGCCAAAATTACATAATAAAGAGACATACCATGGGAAGGAAATCTATCACACCAAAAAGAAAAGAAGAGGCAGAAGAAAAAAGAACGTAAGCTCTTCCACCTCTAAATGGCTTACTAGGAAAGCCTACAGCAGGATACCAGCTGCTTGGTAATGGAATAAAGAATATATAGGGTATTAGGAGCATAAGAGCAGACAATTTTATTGGTGACTGACGGCAGTGTAGTGGACAACGTTACATCGGTATTTACTTCGTTTATAATTCATTTACAATTACAGCTATTCTGGGTAGTACATATTTGGGTTGAATGGTACCTCGCTAGCAACATGTAGCAAGAGCACGCACTTAACGTTTATTTTCCACTGGGCACCAGGTGAACTGTTGAAGAGTGGACACTTGTATTTCAACTGGTTGGTCAGTACTGCCAGGGGTAGTCCAATTAGGCGTGTACTTACGACAGTGTACAAAAATTCAGTTGGTGAAGTGTACAAAAACACAGACACAGAAGAAAAAAGTAACACATTTAAGTGGCACATATTACATTAGCAATTATCACTTATACACCTAACATCTAGTATATTTTTTGAAGATATTTTGTCAGCTGACTTAAAGCAAGGTATCTCTGAAGATACAGAAAGTAGGGTGTCTTAATATGAGAGATGTTCGGCTACGCAGACTGAAATAAATATTACTTCGAAATGGGCCCATATATCATAAAATTTGTTTTAAGAGAACACGACACAAAATTAGAATAATGAAAAACAGCAGACAGAGTAATAAAAGTCAACTAAATATCTGAATTGTTTACAACATTATACAAGAAGCAATTCTACTTTATGAAATTGAAAATATTATAAGATGAAAAGTAGTGGAGTGGCTTATCCCCATCCTGATTTAATTGCATCGATGTCTTCTAAAAGCATTATTTCATTATGAATCAGAAATGAAACCTAATTTGATTGAATAGCGGAGGAAAATATTGGCTGCAATGTATCGGAAGACAGCATAGAAGCTTGATGAAAAAGCAAATAACACACTTAACTGGCATAAATTAAGTTACCAAATACATGAACGTCAGTACGCCCATTGGAAAGCAGTGATTGGGAAAGTCTACAAAGGATGACAGATACTAGAGTTATTGTTGGTGCTTTTGAATGCTGTAGGCACGCAATAAACAGATGTTAAGTAGAGAAAAGGTTGAGGCAATGGTGAGCAGTAGAACAGTTATAGAAGTTATGACTACGAAAAACTGAACTGTAAAAATATGTTATTTTTGTTCGGAGCGAGCTTTTCAAGTAATGGGACATAACGATTGGATTTCGTGATATCAGCCAACACACTGGGCTATAGGAATCTTACGAGACAGCTCCTACTTGTAACTGATTGGCCTCGACGTGTAGATAAGGGGATTATTGAACCACGTTTTTCCGGAAATGGATTTTTATTTTTAGCACCGTGCTATGGCAATGAGATTATAGAGGCTTACGGCATTTAACATCTTAAAAACATTGTTCGTATCTAGTAACGCAGAGAAATTTTACTCGCTGTTATGATGCACTGGAAAAAAATCAAACATTTTTTTTTTAAATGAAAAATCTTATGTTGTGAAGTTTGTTTAATTTGTACCCATATCATTCTTCAGATTCCATTCATCTATTTGCAGTTTAAAGAGTAATTCTCTAATTCGTTGCCCTTTACAGGCAAAAACAAAGAAACAAACAACGACTAATGAAACTAATCTGTCACGACCATGGATTTCACATTTTTAATAAGTACCTTAGGAGAGTTCCTTGTTACCTCTGAGTAACACTTTTTTTCGCTCCGTCTCGAACAATTGGAAACTTCTATGGGACTATACTGCTGAGGTCATTGGTCCCTACGCTTACACAGTACTTAATCTAACTCAAACTAAAACACGCTAAGGACACCATACACACTCATGCCCAAGGGAGGACTCGAAACTCCGACGTGGGAGCCGAGCGAACCGTGGCAAGGCGCCTACGACCATACAGCTAACCCGCACGGCACATCTCGAACATTCAACGACTCAGGCCTATAGTACGCAGTCTGTATGTATTCATAACAAAAATTTCATGCCAAATTTCTCTGACACCCAAGGCCCTCGACAGAGTAGTGAAGAAATTTAGTGCTTTGCCTACAGAGCATTGAAATACCTTTCATTCTTCCTCTGAATAGCTTTTCGCCATGAACAACAGGAAAACGTCTTCCCACAACTCTACTGTCTTAAAAAGTATCATATATTCTGTTGTGTCTAGACAAGACAGCCTAGACACAATGAGAGGAAGCCGAAAGGCACGCGCTAAGCTAGCAGATGGGCGTGAGGTCTGAAACAGGATACGTAATGAATGCTATAAAGAAAAGTAGTAGCTTCTGGAATACTTAACTTTAATCCATCCTTTTTGGTACATCTGGAGATTGTGGCGATACAAGTGACACTCTTTAGACACATGCAATGTTACTAATGGCGCCTTGCTAGGTCGTAGCCATTGACTTAGCTGAAGGCTATTGTAACTATCGGCTCGGCAAAGGAGCGAGGCTTCGTCAGTCTAGTCGCTAGCTACGTCGTCCGTACAACTGGGGCGAGTGCTAGTCCGTATCTCGAGACCTGCCTTGTGGTGGCGCTCGGTCTGCGTTCCCTGACAGTGGCGACACGCGGGGCCGACATGTACTAGTGGACCGCGGCCGATTTAAAGCTACCACCTAGCAAGTGTGGTGTCTGGCGGTGACACCACGTATTCCATATGAATTGTAGGACGTTGTGACAGCCCTACTAACCAGGTTCACAGGGGCAATAGTAACTGCTTTTGAAAGAAGTCTTTGTGATGTTAGAAAAATTGTGTGGGGGACACCAGCTTCTACTTGTCATAGTATGTAATTCCATCTTTGGAATGACTGTATGTCTCACGTAAGACTTATCTTCTTTCCAGGGTGTCGCAAGCTCTCATCATGGGAACGGCGATGGTGGCGAATATACTTTCATTCGCTCCCAATTTCCAGAAGGGAATAGAAGCGGCGTCTAATGCCTTCTACCTGCTGGAGAGGCAACCTAGAATCGATGACGCCCCTGACGTAAAAGACGAAAAGTGGGTGAGTAACGCGAACGAGAATTTTGCTTCTATCTCTGACGTAAGAGATAACTGTGTGATAGTGACATCCGCCTGACAACGCCGCCGAATGTTTTATTAATCAGCGTTCGTAGCGTTCTCTGTATACAAGGGGCTCGCATTGGGCATAGAAACTCTCAGATTTTCATCTTCACTGCTGGTCTCTTGCAGAATAACGTTGCTTAATGGATGGGCTGCTATTTTCAGCAGGGCTGGTATCTCATTCCTGCGGTTGCACCTTAATACTCAATATCAAGGCAACTATTCCACTACAAATTGACTTTAACCGAATTAAATACGTTCATAGAAAGCCCTTTGCACTAAAGTTGGTATCAATTTTTTAGACTGAGCCGGCCGCTGGTGGCCGAGCGGTTCTAGGCGCTTCAGTCTGGAGCCGCGCAACCACTACGGTCACAGGTTCGAATCCTGTCTCGGGCATAGATGTGTGTGATGTATGTAGGTTAGTTAGGTTTAAGTAGTTCTAAGTTCTAGGAGACTGATGACCTGAGATGTTAAGTCCCATAGTGCTCAGAGCCATTTGAACCATTTTTTTTTTAGACTGATAAAACTTTTAGTAAGAGATGAGTATTGAAATAGATGGTTCCGTCGTCGACAAGGTCATGAGAGACAGCGGTCAGGCTCAGATTATGTTAGGAAAGGATACCGGACGTGTCGTTTTCAAAAGAATCGTTTAGGGAAACCACCAAACACCGAAACCAGTGTAGCTGGCTGGGAAATATATGCGTAGTCCTTCCGAATCCGTGCCAGCGTCCTACCATCACGCCACCTCATTCTCTGAAACTTAAATCAGACGAGTGCTCGCAGGCCCTATCTGGGCTGCTTTCAGTATCTTTGGTAATTGATCTTATAACCACACAGTCAGTGATTGTAATGTCCCACGCGTTTAAAAGTAAAAGTATCCGCTTAGGGACTCTTTCTGCCAAAGATACAGTATCATTTTCACGAAGCACAGTCTTCGATCATCATCGCTTTCTAGATAACAGAAACCTTTCATATATTCTATTGCGCCGTTTTGTGACATCTGACTTTTAGGTGCATTCGTCCTTACCACTTCATATTTCTTATTATTTTGTTTCATTCATTCTGAACCCAAATTTTGTTTAAGCTACGATCTGGGTGTCTGTTAGCACTACTAGTACTTTCATTTAGATCGACCACGTTATCTGCGAGCTGGTGTCGTGTGGTGGTCTTGCACTTTATTTATTGTTGTCATCTTCTGAAGATTTTCTTATATTAAACAAAAGACGTGATAAAATACTTCCTACCTCCAGCAACATACCACATTCGTCAGAGGAGATATGTTGTGAATTTACTGTTTTACTATATTCGTTTAGTTTCGGTAATTGCTGTACAACGCTGTTTTTCAAATGCCTTCTTCGCGCTGAATCCGATGACGAGAAAAGGTGTATTCGGAGACGCCCCTGACAGTGGTACGATACCAATTTGTCGGTCACCCACCATACAGACCGAAAACCAGGAGTGATGGTTTCGGCTGTCATTACATTTCATAGAAGAGCCCCTTTTGTTCTCATCCCCGGCACCCTCACACTACAGCGATACGTCGACGATATTTTATGTGCCGTTTCGTTTCCATTCACGGCAAGCCATCCTGTGTTTACATTTCAGCAAGATAATGACCGAAACAGTCTAATACTTGTGTTGATGCGTGCCAGATACTACTTTGTCCATCAAGGTCGCCAGATCTCTCTCCAATCGAGATAGTTGGAGCACTGCAGTCTGGGCCCTCCAACCATATCGGGATCTTGAAGATCTAAAGCACCATTTGGACAGAATTTGGCACGAGATCCCTTAGGACGACGTGCAATAACCCTGTCAGTCAATGCCAAGCCGAATAATTACTTGCATTCGGGCCACAGATGGACCAACACATTTTTGCCGAGCTCTGTTTCTGAAGCTCTTTCTCGTGAATACCGGGTGATCAAAAAGTCAGTATAAATTTGAAAACGTAATAAACCACGGAATAATGTAGATAGAGAGGTAAAAATTGACACACATGCTTGGAATGACATGGGGATTTATTAGAACAAAAAAAGTTCACAAAATGTCCGACAGATGGCGCTGGACAGCAAAATGTCAGTAACTGCTACCGTGACGGGTGAGAGGTGCGCCGATATCTTAGAGAATCGCATCTTCCCCAGCCTGGCTGACAAACAGCTGCTGAAACGTATGATGTTTATGCAGGATGGCGCTCCACCCCATATTGCTAGACGTGTGAAAGATCTCTTGCGCGCGTCGTTTGATGATAATGGTGTGCTCAGCCGCCACTTTCGTCATGCTTGGCCTCCCAAGTCCCCAGATCTCAGTCTGTGCGATTATTGGCTTTGGGGTTACCTGAAGTCACAAGTGTATCTTTATCGACCGACGTCTATAGGGATGCTGCAAGACAACATCTGACGCCAATGCCTCACCATAACTCCGGACATGCTTTACAGTGCTGTTCACAACATTATTCCTCGACTACAGATATTGTTGAGGAATGATGGTGGACATAGTGAGCATTTCCTGTAAAGAACATCATCTTTGCTTTGTCTTACTTTGTTATGCTAATTATTGCTATTCTGATCATATGAAGCACCATCTGTCGGACATTTTTGAACTTTTGTATTTTTGTTTTTGTTTTATTAAATCCCCATGTCATTCCAAGCATGTGTGTCAATTTGTACCTCTCTATCTACATAATTCCATGATTTATTCAGTTTTCAAATTTATACTGACTTTTTGATCACCCAGTACATCATCCAATTTCTTCTGAAATTGTAATCGGTTGTTTGCCTGTAAATGGACATCACATCTACCGATTTACGTCCCATTGCGACAATTCTTTCGTGATGCGTCGGTTTTCCTTTTTTTTCTTTTTGTCTTAGTGTTTCGATAAGAAAGTGAACTCCGGAAATAGGAGAAGATCTCTGCTATTTTAGCAACAGTATATCTGTCAAAGGTATCTGAAAAAGCGAAATATTTTAATATCGAATATAAATTTAGATTTAAGGAAGTCTGTTCTGAAAGTATTTGTCTGGATTGTACCGTGGTATCCCAACAAATGTGGGACCATAACACGACAGTCTAGGAGAGCATACGAGTTTTCTGTAATGCATTCATACGTGAGGATACTTATGATTAAATGGAAGATCGGATAACAAATAAATAGCTACAGAATCGCTTCGTAGGAAAGATTGACCATAGGAATTATCAGTTGATAAGGACACATCCAGAGGATACAGGAAAAGTTAGCTTAGTAAGGGAAGAAAAGAGGGATACGTTGCGAATAAAATCTGCAGATGGAAGCCAAGTCATGACTGTAGTTATTGTGTTGAAGTAGATGTAGCTTACAATAAATGCAGAGAAGAAAGGCTTACATAATTAGTACACTAAGAATAAGCCTTTCTTTGTTCGGCAGTCTGTATAACGAGCAAAATTCTAAATTGTCACGACTGTACGTTTGTGACAGCCAAATTAATTCTTCCTCTATAATTGAGCAGAAATGTATTTTTTCCTGCACTTCTTAAAACGGGTGAAAGAAAATTCTGAGAAGGTTATTTTAAAAAGGCCCTACTTGCTCATCGATCTTTCCCCAGTCCTAGCCGGCGCTCTGCCACTAATGACCTCTTCGTCTACTACTCATACATCATTAATACTGGAATTGCATTCCACCTGGCTGAATGAGGAACTCCAGTTTTCCAGACAACCAGAGAACTTAGTTTTAACAATGAGGTTTAGTATCTTCTACCTAAAATTCTATTAGCTCTTTCTGTGTTGTATTATTCATAACTTCTGCTATTAATACGTGATATATTTCCCGAACCACCAAATAATAACTCTTCTCCTTTCTCTTGCACTTATAGGCAATCTTGTTTAGACTGTGGCTAGGATGAACATCTTCCACGAAATGAAGCAAAATCTCCCATGAGATAAAAAAAAAGATACTGCTTTAACTTAAATGAGATAAAAAAATTCATTAACTTGAAATTTGCTCCATATCAAGATCATTTCGCTGTATTATATGATTTTCATGTCTCTGTGACCATCATACGTGTGTTTTCTCACTTCTATTACTATTGCTTCACTCTTCAGACAATAATCGCTGTAGGATGTATCACCTTTGCAATCCACAGACGGCTACTAACGGCTTTCTCCGTCATCAACCAACGTATTGACTGACCTCTCATTCCACTGAAAGAATACAATCTGTAAAGGACCTTATGTAGACACTGGAAGACATGTACATATAAATATTTTTCGTTACGCACATTATAAGTTTATAAAATATTATAAAATTTAGATTCTTTTCTCGAAAATAAGAAAGAAAAGTTCATTTCAAGAATCATGAGAGCAGGGCGGTAGCTTGTTATCAGTTGTTTAACTTCCACGGTTGGTTAATTGCTTTGAGGGAAGACGCCACTCAACGAGGTCATGAATCCCATCGGATTAGGGAAGGATGGGAAGAAAATCGGCTGTGGCTTTTCAAAGGAACAATTTCGGAATTTGTCTGAAGACATTTAGGAAAATCATGGAAAACGTAAATCATGATGGTCTGTACGTGTTTGAGCCGTCGTCCTCCCGAATTCGAGTCGAGTGTGCTATCCACTTCACTTCACTAGGTAACTACCATGTTGAAAAGAAAGCAAGGAAGCAAACGAAAACTCTTAGGACTGTTACAAATGCAGAAACTGAACTGTGTGACTATTCTGTGCTCGTATTGGTTTTTACATTACTACACATCCTTTTAAGTATATATTAATTTTTTAGGTTTGTAAGTCTGTTAAACTATAATTGGTGTTGAGGACAAATAGTACTGGTAGATTAGGTCAAATAATGACTGTGGCACCACCAATAGCTTTTTTAACAGAAAACTTCATTATTATTCCGTGCAGGAGACTGTGTTCACCTACATCTACATCTACATTTTTTCTCCGCAAGCCACCAAATGGTGTGTGGCGGAGGGCACTTTACATGCCACTGTCGTTACGTCCCTTTCCTGTTCCAGTCGCGTATGGTTCGCGGGAAAAACGACTGCCAGAAAGCCTCCGTGCGCGCTCGAATCTCTCTAAGTTTACATTCGTGATCTCCTCGGGAGGTATCAGTAGGGGGAAGCAATATATTCGAGACCTCATCCAGAAACGCACCCTCTCGAAACCTGGACAGCAAGCTACACCGCGATGCAGAGCGCCTCACTTGCAGAGTCTGCCACTTGAGTTTGCTAAACATCTCCGTAACGCTATCACGCTTGCCAAATAACGCTGTGGCGAAAGTCGTCGCCTTTGTTTGGATCTTCTGTATCTCTTCTGTCAACCCAACCTGGTACGGATCCCACACTGATGAGCCATACTCAAGTACAGGTCGAACGAGTGTTTTGTAAGCCACCTCCTTTGATGATAGACTACATTTTCTAAGGACACTCCCAATGAATCTCAACCTGGCACCCGCCTTACCAACAATTAATTTTATATGGTCATTCCACTTCAAATCGTTCCGCACTTATACTCCCAGATATTTTACAGAAGTAACTGCTACCAGTGTTTGTTCCGCTATCATATAATCATACAATAAAGGTTCGTTCTTTCTATATATTCGAAATACATTACATTTGTCTATGTTAAGGGTCAGTTGCGACTCCCTGCAGCAAGTGCCTATCCGCTGCAGATCTTCCTGCATTTCGCTGCAATTTTCTAATGCTGCAACTTCTCTGGATACTACAGTATCATCCGCGAAAAGCCGCATGGAATTTCCGACACAATATATGAGGTCATTTATATATATTGTGAAAAGCAATGGTCTCATATCACTCTCCTGTGCCACGCCAGAGGTTACTTTAACGTCTGTAGACGTCTCTCCATTGAGAAAAACATGTTGTGTTCGGCTTGCTAAAAACTTTTCAGTCCAGCCACACAGCTGGTCTGATGTTCCGTAGGCTCTTACTTTGTCCATCAGGCGACAGTGCGGAACCGTATCGAACGCCTACCGGAAGTCAAGGAAAATGGCATCTATCTGGGAGCCTCTATCTAGAGCTTCACGTTTGCTTTGCCGTTGCAGTTGTAAAATATGAGTTGCGGTGTCAATGCTGCAACGTGATTACTCTCTTATACGAAGGAATAACTTAACTTATTTATGGTATACAGTATTTCATTTTATTAAGCTTGTGAATGTAATAGGCCGACCGGAGTGGCCGAGGGGTTCTAGGCGCTTCAGTCTGGAACCGCGCGACCGCTACGGTCGCAGGTTCGAATCCTGCCGCGGGTATGGATGAGTGTGATGTCGTTAGGTTAGTTAGGTTTAAGTAGTTCTAAGTTCTAGGGGACTGATGACCTCAGATGTTAAGTCCCATAGTGCTCAGAACCATTTGAACCATTTTTTTAATGTAATAGTGAATAAACTTAAGTTAAGCTGCTTGAAACAATTTTATCCATTTGAAGAATATTTCTTAAAGATATCACTTATGAGTTCACAGAGAGCTTTGAACGATCTTCTCTGTCACCACCTACCACACTGACTGACAACTACATCTGCACTGACTGTCGTAAACACTGTTGAGTGCTAAATGAGAATCTGTGTTATTATTTGCAACTGTGTCAGTCTCTTGCACAGTTTTCTGATGGGCCTGGTTACTAGTAACATGATATGAAAACTTGTATCCGTCCACAGAAGAGTGAGGGCGAGGTGCAGTACTCTAACGTGCAGTTTGCGTACCCGACGCGCGTGGGCAGCCTGGTGCTGCGCGGCCTGGACCTCGAGATCCGGCCCGGGCAGACGGTCGCACTGGTGGGGCCTTCCGGCTGCGGGAAGTCCACCACCGTGCAGCTGCTGGAGAGGTTCTACGACCCCACCGCCGGCGTCGTGGTGAGTACGCCCTTGGCCCTCCTGCTGTCGCTACTGTGTTTGCTATCCTGTTATTCCACCAGGTGTCATTCCTATTGCGGCATGACCGAGCTTTCGTATTTCGTGTTGTAGCAGTGCCTAGACAACAGACTTAAGAAACAGTCTAGGAACCTATGACGTATCTTGGGGGATATACAGAAGACTGAAAAACCTACATTTAAGGAAACTGTACATTTAGAACAACTTTTTGATAGTGTTGTCCTGAATATAATTTTCGTACATCCATATTTAAACAGGATGGTGGGACACAGCTGGTATGATTATTTATTACAAATGAAATTCCTCTAGCTGTAAGTAAGATTTTATATTTACATCGCTACTGGTTTCGACGTTGCGTCAATGCAATCTTCAGGTCCGTACATTTTGATGAAATCGGTTGTGTGTGACTCAGTCTAGAAGTCCACGGAAAGACCAACACGTGCTCCACTAGTGTCACTAGTTACTGCCCGCCATCCATGTGGAGCACATGTTGGTCTTACAGCGGACTTCTAGACTGAGCCACACACAACCGATTTCGTCAAAATGTACGGGCCTGAAGATGGCGTTGCCGCAACGTCTAAACTAGTAGCGAAGTGAATGTAAAATCTTATGTACAGCTGGAGGAATTTCATTTTTAATGAAAACGAATATAAATTGTTCAATGTTCCAAGGAATACATAGAGGGTTTGCATAAAACAAACAACCTTGAACATAATATTACGGAAACAGGAAAGGAACTGTATCAGTATAAGACAGGAGATATTATGTGAGATTAGCTTAATGGATCTATGATGAAATAGTACCTTAGCATCCGTATAATAATGTAATGGAATTACATACTGTTTAATAAAAAATTGTAACTTAAAATAAAACTATCGAAACAAATCTCATGGACTAGAGGATATTCCCTTAGAACCATCGATGTCCATGGAAGAGTGAGCCGTGACAAAACTGTTCTCCCTCCTAGGCGTCATATATCAGCCAGGTAAAGTATCGTCAGAATTTCAAAAGAATTTGATAATTCCTATTCCAAAGAAACACGTGTGAATATTACCGGACCATCAGTTTACTACGTCATGGAAACAAAATATTGACTCATATTATTTACAAATGAATGGGAAAACTGGTAGAAGACGACCTTGGGAAAGAGAAGTTTGGTTTTCGGGGGAAAATTGTAACTGTCGAATGCGTACTGACTCTACGACATTACGCATCTTAAAAGATAGACCGAAGAAATGGCAATCTGCGTCCAAACCATTTGCAAATAAAGAGAATATTTTTGACAATGTTGACTGTAATACAAGGTCTGAAATTTTAAAGGCAGTCAGGATAAAATATACGGAACAAGAAATGTGTCTGCAATTTGTTCATAAACGAGACTGCAGTTATAAGAGTCGAAGAGCATGAAAGGGAAGCAGTATTTGGGAATGAAGTGAGACAGGACTGTAACCTCTTCTTAATGTTGTTCACCTGCCGACTGAACAGGGAGTAAAGGAAACCATTGCGAAATCTGGAAAGGGAACTAAACTTCAGGGAAAACAAATAAAAAATTTGGGGATTTATCACAAGATTATAATTTTATCAGAGATGACAACGAACTTCAAATGACAGCTGCACCGAATGGGTAGTATCTTGAAATGTAGTTATAAGATGAATATCAACAGAAGTGAAAGAAGGGTAATGGAAACTTGCTGAATTAAATAAGATGATGCTCAAAGAATTAAGTTAAGAAAAGAGACACTGAATGCAGTCCGTAACTTTCGCCACTAGGGCAGGAATGTAACTGATGCTCGCAAAAATAGAGAGGATTTAAAGTGCAGACTGATAATATCATCCGTTTCATGAATTGAGAAATTTGTTAACATAGAAAATAAATTTAATGTAGGAAGTCGTTCCCGAAGGCGAGCCTATTTGTATGGAGAATAGCTTTGTACGCAACTGAAATGCTGACGATAATCAGTTCGAACAAGAAGAGAATACAAGATTTAGAAATGTGAAACTGCTGAAGTACTTAGCATATTACTTGAGCAGATCTAATAACTACAGAGATGGTACTCAGTCTTACTGGGGGCAAAAGAAATTTATGGAACAAATTGTTTTAATTAAGGGACAAGTTGATGGGGTAATCGTGAAACATCAAGGCATCGTCAGTTTCGTAATGAAAGGAAGACTGAGGTGTAATATTTGTAGAGGAACACAGATCTTTAATTTGATTGTAGGCTACAGTAATTATCCATAAATGAACAGGTTAGCACAGGACTAGCTTGGAGATCTGCATCACATCAGTCATGGATTGAAGGCCACAATTACAGTGCAGATGAAGCAATTGTTAAACTATTGTATATTGACAGTAACAATCAAAGACTGTTCAAGTCGCACGCAGAATACAGACACAAAGTCCATAGGTAATCAGCATCGCAACTGATAAGTCTTGGTGACGATATCGATATTGGCTCTACGTGTATCAAAAGTAACAACGCAATCATTCACATACTTTTGCAGACGTTCAGTGTAAGTTGTGAACCATCAAAAGTTGATAAGAGCAAAGAGAAAGTATATACTTGGTTTTGCCATTATGATCTATTCGGAAATAAATTATCTTCTCATGGAAGCCAGCTTGGTTTCGGAAAACATCTACCATGGGAAACTCACGCTATGCAAACACGATATCAGAGCTTCGAATATTCTAAACAATGTTAATTTATTATTTCTACATTTTCAAAAAACTTTCGATTCAGTACAAGTTTGACGTTCTCTAAAGGAACCATGCTCAGGAAGAATACTCCTATGGGATATGAAGCCAGTTTTATAACCGGATCCAAACCATCTAGATTGGCATTAGGTAAACGTTATTCGTAATGGAGACAGAGAAGTAATACCTGCTGTGAAGCTGAGGAGCGTAATAGGATGGTTGGTGTGTGTGGCATTCATTAACATCTTACTGGATATTGTTAGTTGCCATCCCAGGTTTTTTGTAGCGGAAATTCTACCCTATAAAAATTGCAGTAGTATCTAGTTACACCTTTGTATGGCGTAAGGAGTGGCAACTGGCTCTTAATGTAGTGCAATGCAAGGTTGGGTAGTATACGAAACGTGAAACGGAGGTGTCCTTTGGTGAAAGATTAGTGACAACTATAGTGATAGCACCATACATACATATGAGCTGTGAGGTGGTACAAACAAATAGACTGAATTATAGATATAGCAAATGGAAGACTAAGATTGATTGGTCGGGCACCAGTAAGGTGCAACACTTCTAAAACAATAAAATAAAGTAAAACACATAATACCTCAGAAACCAAAACTTAATACGGCCTTAATTTATGATATCCACAACCGTTCGTACTGAGAAGAGAAATGGAATTCGTAAAAAGTAGAGCAGTGCAAATGGTAAGAAGTCTGGTTTGCTAAGATGATAACGTATCATAAATGTTGAAAATTCATAACTTTCAAACACTTTACGAATGCGCATCTCTAGCGAAATAACTCACAAAAGTTCAGGAACTGTGTTCCACGCAGAAACATCATGTATTCTTTCAAACTTTTGTATTCATAGGTCGCAGAGCATGTCAGTTAAAATTCCATACAAAACACCTCCCACAGAGTCGTCCTACATCTAATTATCTTCACGCTCCGCATGTGAAAGGAACGAAAAGAAAGATTAACGCGACAATAAACTACGTGTAGCGTCTTCGATGCATCTCACAATGGTTCGTAGAGTACAGATTTACATGTACGGAACAAAATCTATTCTTATATTGAACACTGGTAATTTAAGGGTCTCCGCTGACCAATCTTACTTTCATGTGAATTAACGACCAGTAACAATTATCCAAGTAACTGTATTCGTAAGCATGGGTAATATTGATATAAGAGCGTGTTCTTCTGTTGACAGTCTGTGGACGGCCGAAACGTGTCCAAGGTAAAAATGGCGAACCTGCGGGATCAGATGGGCATCGTCTCGCAGGAGCCGGTGCTGTTCGATAGGACCATCGCTGAGAACATCGCATATGGCGACAACGAGAGGCATGTTCCCATGGCCGAGATCATCGAAGCCGCCAAGAAGTCCAATATACACAACTTCATCTCCTCTCTGCCGCAGGTATGAGAAAACTGCACTGGTCACTGTTGTTGTGTAGGAAAATTTTGAGACCTGGTACTGGGAGAAGAATTTAGTCGTGCAGAAATTCATTAGCATCTCTTCTGAGAATCGTAACCGAAATCAGGAATAAAGGTTAACAATTATTGTTGTATTGGAATCTTCATGCATCTGGGTAAGAAGATAAATCTAATGGGTGCGTATGAACTATATCTATGAACAGAAGAGGAAGCGTATACCGTCAGTTTTCACTAAAACTAAACCTGAACCGACGTTAGAAATTATGCGTTTCAGTGAACGCCATCTAAAAAAATGCAAAACTTAAATAATGATAATAACTCAATATACCTTATACTCTTACTAAAAAAAGAGAAACAGCCAAAAAAAAGAATATTGATTCAGAGAGAGACATATATGAAAAAGAAATGACTGCTCTACATAAAACTTAGAAGCCAAAGTACCTTAAACTGTCGACTTAATTGACATCACAAAATCATTTTTGATGCGATATCCTATTTACATAAGTAAGAAAGTGTGGTACGTGAGAATATTACAGAAGTGTTGATATTCAGTAAAGCATTTTCCAGTATTTGTTTTCGGATTGTTAATGATTACATTTGTAATTTTATCTGTACCGTACTTGAGTAGCAGCTAGCCTTTGTACATTGATCAAAGTAATTTGATTGGTAGAATGTGATGTGAACATTTTCGTGCAAACAGACCTTAGTTACCACAAATTATCTGTGTTTTTCTCTCCATTCATGAATACTGTTAGCCACGTAATGTGAATGTGTAATAACCTTTACAGTGTGTACGATTAATTGGAAAAATAAACTGGAGACAGCAAAACCGACAGGCAGGTCGTGAAAAGAACCGTAACTGACTACTGACTTTTCTCACTCTATGATATTCTTAGCTAGTTTATTTTTAAATCAGCCGAGACGATAAGTCTACTTTCTCGAAAAACATTCTGGTTAGTGGTGTGTTAGCTAGTTGCTCAAATCTATCTCCATTTTTTAATAATTCATTGTGTTACAATTACACAGAACGCTTTGACACTGTGGGTCGTCTTTATAATTTTGTGCAAGCCATGGTCGACCAGGCGCTGGATTAGGGTAGATCGCCCGTAATACTGTGACAAATGGAATTCGCCATTTCTTCCACTTGTTCTTCGCGACCCTTTTGTCCGTTATTTATATTACTTTTCAACATTCCTTTCTTTGCTACCATTACTGGTGTATGAACTAAACGTCTCCGCCACCTCGTTTTGCCAGTACTACCCAATTGTTCCTTGCTTTCCGGCAGATTGAATACGACGTATATACGCTGTGTCATTTTAGCTTTTTCCTCTGCGTTATCACTAGAGTTCTATAATTTCCTTCACTTCGTGGATTACTAAATATACGAATGACTGGTGTCTGTTCTTTCGGACCTGCTTGAAAGAATACACACCATATAATTTATTCACCTCGATGGGCAATGAGTGCACAACCTTCACTGCTGATGCACGTTTACGTTCGACATCCAGGGGGAATCAAAATATTTTGAGCATGGAGGGGGTCGCGGATTGGTCGCGGTAGGTGGGAATGTCGATCAGCAGGGAGCGTACCGAGATAGTCCGTGCAGTTGCGATAAACACTGTGTCCGCCACTGTCTAGAAAGCAAAAGACCACGGGTTCGAGTCTCTGTCTAGCAGGCATTTTGAATCATCACCGTTGAATTCACATAAAGTTCCGATGCAGCTGATCTGACCAGTCCCTTCTATTTCCTTTCCTTTCTTCCGCCCCCCCCCCCCCCATTCCCCTCCACCAACAGTTTCTGTGATGTTGCTAAATAATTGTACAAGGTAAAAATGGTAGTGATTATATTCCCTTCACCCTTCGTAACGCAAGATCTGTCTAGTGAAATTTATGGAATAAGCATTAGGCCGTAGTCTAAGGCTAATTTCTGTGCTAGAGACGTCCATAAATACTCAGGTAGCAGTTTAAACTGAAACAAGCACAGCAAAACGAACAGTTCATATGTATCCAAACAGCGGAAACACCGTGACGTCATGAGATCGCTGCCGAAGATCGCGCAGTCGCGACGACTTGTTGCGCAGCTTGTAAAGTGGAAGAGTTGGCGCCGTTTGCTAACACACACATCTTGTCTAAATAAGAGATAGGTTCGCTCCAGGAGTGGATGCTAGGAATAGGTGCTTGCTGAGACAGGGAGCAAAGTGATGATAAGCACACCGCCGGCCGCTGTGGCCGAGCGGTTTTAGTCGCTTCAGTCCGGAACCGCGCGATTACTACAGTCGCAGGTTCGAATCCTGCCTCGGGTATGGATGTGCGTGATATTCTTAGGTTACTTATGTTTCAGTAGTTATAAGTTCTAGGGGACTGATAGATGTTAAGACCCATGGTGCTCAGAGCCATCTGAACTATTTGATAAGCACACCTAAGATGTTATTAACTGTGATTTACTCAGCTCCAGTTCAGAAAGTCCATTTGTATACCAGCAATTCCTTCATACACGCAAATTCGGCGTAGATAATACACAGAGAGGTGAGGCTAAATATTAGGCCTCGAATGCACGCAGTGAACTCCGCTATCGGTCTGGGCAGGCGTGAATGTGGCATCCTTTTACGCACCACATGAGTTACTGCCAACCTCTTGACGCTGAATGACTTGCGTGTTGTCGACAGCGTACGACACCATACTCAATCTCTCTTCTATTTACTTAAATTGCTTTTGTGCTTTGGAGTTTATGTGGCCTTTCTGTATTCCCGTTATAGTAATCGTTGGATCTTGATAAAACCACAGCATCGGATAACGAATTTGGTGGTTCTACGATCCCTGTACCTTTCCTTAGAGTGATTTCTGAGAATTTATAATCTCCAATGATCTATCCAGCATTTGGAAACGTTAGGCACGGAGGTGAGGATGTTTGGTTTTTCTACTTTCATCCGACTGTTAAGGGTGTTGCAGGCTACTTGTGTCAGTAATGTGAGCGGTTGACCACTAAGCTGAAAGCCATGCGTGGCAACACTGCTGTTCCAAGCGATCGCTGTCTGTCCACAGGGCTACGAAACCCGCATGGGGGAGAAGGGCACGCAGCTGTCCGGAGGGCAGAAGCAGCGCGTGGCCATTGCGAGGGCGCTCGTCCGCAACCCGCGGATCCTGCTGCTCGACGAGGCCACTTCGGCGCTCGATGCTGAGAGCGAGAAGGTGAGTGGCGTCGGCATCTGATTAGCTGATTATCTCAGCGCTACACCTGTCGTATCGGGGCAGCATTTGGCCTTAAGGCAGTGCATACCAGCTTTGATTAGAGCCTGTCGGTATTACTACAGGCGACAAGAAAAGAACTCTCTGCCTGAATAAAAAAATTACATGATAACTGACAACCTCAGCTGCCGACAGGTGTTGTTGTTATACCTCGATGTGGACAGCTGAAAATGTGTGCCCCGACCGGGACTCGAACCTGGGATCTCCTGCTTACATGGCAGACGCTCTATCCATCTGAGCCACCGAGGACACAGACGAATAGCACGACTGCAGGGACTTATCCCTTGCACGCTTCCCGTGAGACTCACATTCCCAACTGTCCGTAATTCTACCTATGTATTGTACCTTACAGACATTTGCCCACCCACTCATTACTCGCTCACGCTTTGGCGATTCCCGCAAGAGTTTGGGCAACCTGTGCGCATTCGCACAGACGAAGGTCAATGGCTGGGTAGCCTTTTAACTATATATATGAATACAGTAACTTGTTCTCGAAAGAACAGTTACTGTTGATGACATCTGACATTACTGTTGATGTTATCAACAGTAACTGTTCTTTCGAGAACAAGTTACTGTATTCATATATATAGTTAAAAGGTTACCCAGCCATTGACCTTCGTCTGTGCGAATGCGCACAGGTTGCCCAAACTCTTACGGGAATCCCCAAAGCGTGCGCGAGTAATGAGTGGGTGGGCAAATGTCTGTAAGGTACAATACATAGGTAGAATTGTGGACAGTTGGGAATGTGAGTCTCACGGGAAGTGTGCAAGGGATAAGTCCCTGCAGTCGCGCTATTCGTCTGTGTCCTCGGTGGCTCAGATGGATAGAGCGTCTGCCATGTAAGCAGGAGATCACGGGTTCGAGTCCCGGTCGGGGCACACATTTTCAGCTGTCCACATCGAGGTATAACAACAACACCTGTCGGCAGTTGAGGTTGTTAGTTAGTCATCATTTATTCCGGGGAAAAGCTGCACGGTCATCAACAGTAACTGCTCTTCCGAGAACAAGTTACTGTATTCATATATATAATAAAATTACATATGCAGCCGATTCGACGATCATTGCTAAAGTGCTCTTATTGCGTGGTTACTTGTTGTATACGTCTGCAATGAGTCACACAATTTTTAACTTCTTCACTTCAGTTTCCCCTTCCACTGTTTAACGTGCTCGACAGCTCGTTTTCATTGCACTAAATTCACGTTACTACTGTAAGCTCCTTTTAGTAGTTGGTACTTCATTCGGCGCTAGGTTCGGTGGGAAGCTACATTTTCAAGTCGGTGTTAACATACATTGTAAGCAATATATCTTGGTGGTAAAATGTCATATCCAAGAATAGTGTTAACTCGAATAAGACGCATTACATGTTAACCTATCCTTCCAAGATGTTTTTATTATAATTCACAATTAAATGGACTTTAAATAACTATTTGCCACCGAAACTAGTCACCAATTACGTGTTACTCACCAAAAGCAGATTATGGTGGTAATGTGAGAGCCCTTAATATTTTATGAATAAGACATTCTTCATTACTAAGCAAAATATTTTTGCTGGTTATGATATTTCGGCATGTGTCATCATCAGATAAGAGTAATTAACGTGGATGGAAGATGAATTGTGAAAAGGTATTGTTATGTAACATCAGAGTCCTGAAATTTTAATAGTTACAAAATATTTTAGAAAGTTTACTCATCAAAACCTACCTTGCGAGACAAGGTTCAACATCAAAATTAAAATCTATACCTACTCAGAGCTTAAGTTAATAACCGGTTCAAAAATTAAAATCTATACCTACTCAGGGCTTAAGTTAATAACCGGTTCAAAAATTATACGGAGATGTACCTTCTAGTTGACTGGTGGCGTTAGTATGTAGAGCGTCTCCTTCAAAATTTTGCTTTCATTTTATTATCATTCCATTTTCTCCTTACACTTCTAATTATAAAGAGACGGACACATCTTGCAAATATATACGGTCAAATTATAAAACATGTTTTAAGTGAGTATGATAGCACACTCATGACATTAACTTTTTAGATGGAAGTCACCTCAACTGCTAAAAATTGTTCTAAGCGCCAAATGAAATCCTGTAATTATTCATAGTGGATGTGGACCCATTCTGCACGAAACAAATTAACATCTGTGTAACAGTTACACGAAACGCCAGTATTAAATGCATGTAGCATTAAGAGAAGGTTGTGATTATAAAAGCAGTACTTGCTGCTATAATTATACATGTTTAAAACCCAAAAACAGTGTCTTATGAACTAATATTTCATCAGCCATACAATAAAATTCGTAGACTCATAAGATATATAACACGGCTCTATCTGCGTTTATACCCTGAGAGAGGCCACTGAAATATGACAGAAAGTTACTTGTTTTATTTTGTTTATTCTTCATCGTCATCATTCATCCCCGTTACGGTCGGAGGAAGGCAACGGCAAACCACCTCCATTAGGACCTTGCCTAGTACGGTGGTGCTGGTCTCCCTTATAGTTCCCCTAAGCTCTGTCACGAAGCATGAGACTTCATTCCCACATCCACATTCTATATACGTATAACCAAATAGAATTTAAGTAAACTGTTGTTAATCCTGAAAATCCTCGTGGTTAAATAATATTCCATATCATGTGTCATTGGTAACGCAATAAAGACAATTGAAACAGCAGTGTATTAAGATCATAACGCTGCCTATATGAATGACAGAAATATTATTGTGAATTCCGATAGGCAAAGTTCTTTGTGACAGCATTCTTGACAGTAGCAAATGATGGGAAAAAATTCAAATTTGTAATCTGTAAGGATGCTGTAGAGTACTAAGTAGTTGTAATACAACATACATTTCTAAATGGTTGAAGTTGAATGCTCCCCCCCCCCCCCCCATGAACCATGGACATTGCCTTTTGTGGGGAGGCTTGCTTGCCTCAGCGAGACAGATAGCCTTACTGTAGCCACAACGGAGGGGAACCTGTTGAGAGGCCAGACAAACGTGTGGTTTCTGAAAAGGGGCTGCAGCCTTTTCAGTAGTTGAAGGGGCAAGAGTCTAAATGATTGACTGATATGGCCTTCTAACATTAACCATAACTGCCTTGCTGTGATGGTACTGCGAACGGCTGAAAGGAAATGGAAACTACATCAGTAATATTTCCCCAGGACACGCAGCTGTACTGTATGGTTAAATGATGAAGGCGTCCGCTTGGGTAAAATATTCCGGAGATAAAATAGTCCCCCATTTGTATCTCCGGTCGGAAAGTACTCAGGAGGACATCGTTACCAAGAGAAACGAAACTGGCGTTCTACGGACCGGAGCGTGGAATGACAGATCCCTTAATCAAGCAGGTAGATTAGAAAATTTAAAAAGGGAAATGGATAGGTTAAAGTTAGATGGAGAGGAAATCACTGAAGTTCTATGGCAGGAGCGACAAGTCTTCTGGTCAGGGGTATACAAGTTTCTAACTACAAAATCAAATAGATTTAATGCAGCAGTAACTTTAATAATTAATAAAAAATATTAGAGCGCGGGTAAGCTACTACGAACAGCATAGTGAACCCATTACTGTAGCAAAGATAGACAAGAAGCCCACACTTACCACAGACGTACAAGTTTATATGCCAACTAGCTCCAACTTGCGAAGAGATTGAAGAAATGTATGATGAAATAAAAGAAATTATTCAGATGGTGAAGGGACTCTGACCACAATCAATTGGTTATGAATTGCGGATTATAACTGAAGAAACTCCAAAAAGGGGGCAAAGTAAAGAGATTCGACCTGGATTGGATAAGCTGAAAGAGCATAAGCTGAAAGGGCCAGAGTTTGTAGATAATTTAAGACAGAGAGTTAGGTAACGATTGACAAGAACGGAGGAAAGAAATACAGTAGAAGAAGAATGGTTAGATTTGAAAGATGAAATAGTGAAGGCAGCAGAGAACCAAGTAGGTAAAAAGACGAAAGCTAGTAGAAATCCTTGAGTAAAAGAAGATATATTTAATTTAATTGATGAAAAGAGAAAATATAAAAATGCTGTAAATGAAGCAGGGAAAAAGGAAAACAAACATCTTAAAAATAAGATCGACAGGAAGTGCAAAATGGCTAAGCAGGGACGGCTAGAGGACAAATGTAAAGATGTAGAGGCATACATCACTAGGGGTAAGATAGATACTGCCAACAGGAAACTTAAAGAGACCTTTGAAGAAAAGAGAACCACTTGTATCAATATCAAGAACTCAGATGGAGAAAAAATTCTAAGCAAAGAAGGGAAAGCAGAAAGGTGAAAGAGTATGTAGAGGGTCTATAAAAAACTATCAGTTTCATAAGCCATAGCTTTAGAATACCAATTCGAATCTGTACAGATGAATGGAAATACCTCGAGGAAGATCAGATTCGATTCCGTAGAAATGTTGGATCATGTGAGGCAATACAGACCCTACGACTTATCTTAGAAGACAGATTAAGGAAACGCAAACCTACGTTTCTAGCATTTGTAGACTTTGAGAATGTATTTGACAATGTTTACTGGATTACTCTCTTTTGAATTTTGAAGGTGGCAGGGCTAAAATACGGGGAGTGAAAGGCAATTTACAATTTTTACAAGAACCAGATAGCAGTTATAAGACTCGGGGGGCTTGAAAGGGAAGCAGTGGTTGTGAAGGGACTGAGAGAGGGTTGTAGCCTTTCCTCGATATTATTCAATCAGTATTTTCAGCAAGCAGTAAATGAAGCAAGAGATAAATTTGGAGTTGGAATTAAAATCCATGGAGAAGAAATAAAATCTTTGAGGTTTACCGATGACTCTGTAATTCTGACAGTAACAGCCAAGGACCTGGAAGAGCAGTTGAATGGAATGCACAGTGCTTGAAAGGAGAATATAGGATGAATATCAACAAAAGCAAAACGACGATAAAGGAATGTAGCCGAATTAAATCAGAGATGTTGAGGGAAATAGATTAGGAAATGAGACACTTAAAGTAGTAGATGAGTTTTCCTATTTGGGGAGCCAAATAACTGATGATGGTCAACGTAGAGAGGATATAAAATGTAGAACACCAATGGCAAGGAAAATGTTTCTGAAGAAGAGAAATTTGTTGACATAGATATTTAAGTGTCAGGAAGTCTTTTCTGAAAGTATTTGTATAGAGTGTAACCATGTATGGATTTGAAACATGGATGATAAATAGTTTAGAGAAGAAGAGAATAGAAGCTTTCGAAATGTGATGCTGCTGAAGAATCCTGAAGATTAGATGGGTAGATCATGTAACTGATGAGGAGGTACTGAATAGAATTGGGGAGAGGAGGAATTTGTGGCACAACTTGACTAGAAGAAAGGATCGATTGGTAGGACATGTTGTGAGGCATCAAGGGATCACGAATTTAGTACTGCAGGGCAGCTTGAAGGGTAAAAATCGTAGAGGAAGACCAAGATTTGTATACACTAAGCAGACTCAAAAGGATGTGGGTTGGAGTAGTTACTTGCAGATGAAGAAGTTTGTATGGGATGAAGTAGTATGGAGAGCTGTATCAAACCAGTCTTTTGGACTGAAATTCACAACAGCAACAACATGAGCTGTTCCACATATAATGAAAATCAGTTTCATCAGGAAATCACTGCTTAGTTCCATAACCACATTCATCTTAGTCTATCGGCATTTTTTCAAATCAGAGTTTTCAGTGATTTTGAATCTTAGACGTTACGCCTATGTTTTCACTTAGAATTGTCAGGAATTACCTTTGTACACGTAATATAACTTTGTACCCTCCTTTCCTGCAAAAAGACAAAAAATTGTCTTGTGTTATTTCGACCTCCCAACATAACCGCCAAGTTTGATCAATATCGTTAATTTACACCTTGGTATGTACCTTTATGAATGGAACCAAGCTTTGGACCAACGTGTTTCTCTTCATTTGCTACGTGGACCATAATTTGTAGATTACAAGTGTCGTTCTTCTGGCGGAACAGGTGGTGCAAGAGGCGCTGGACAAGGCGAAGGAAGGGCGCACCTGCATCACGATCGCGCACCGGCTGACGACCATCCAGGATGCTGACGTCATCTGCGTCATCAATGAAGGCCGCGTGGCTGAGTTGGGCAAGCACTCGGAGCTGCTACAGCGGCGAGGCATCTACCACAAACTGCACAGTCTGCAAGGAGGGCGGCGGTAGCCCGATGGGCCACCACGTCCCAGTCCGCTAACCCAGTGACAGCTGACGAGGAAGTTGGTCAAGAAGCCGTTCACTCCTCGGTCCCCTTCCAGATCACGGGAAACATCTGTTAATCCGTGTCGATAGCTTGCAATACATCCACTTCCACACGTCAACGTAATTTTCCCCTGACCCATTAACATTCTACTTTGCCTTTAATACGTACACAAATAAAATGTTCTTCTCTTTTAATCTTTCACTTTGTGTAGTCTGACACCATCCTTTTATCCAAACGTATTTCAATCATTCACACATATGTAGTAGTGGGACGTTATACCGTTATGCATTCAATGAGGGCAGTTTTTTCCATACTTCTCATCATGTACTGCATGTGGTGTTTTTGTGCCAAGTGTTTTCTCGAAATGACTTTCCTGTTATTTATTTATCTGATATTTATTGTATCTCTAATTTGATAACTATGTTTTTGTGTACCAATTTTTGTACAAATAAAATATTTATTGAAGTACAGTGCAATATTTAATTCCTTACATTTACAAAATCCTCCCTCCCACTTCATCCAATATACGTAATAATCGACTGCGATTATGTGTATTTGACTTGTCACGAACGCATCGATCTGAAGAAAATCAACTAAAACGATGTGGAAAAGCGTACAACTAATTCGAGATTAGAATCTGAGTAACCTTTCTGAAGACTAAGTGCAAAAATTGTTATTTATAAAGATCAAAATCGATTTGTTGGTTGAACCTATCATTAAGTAAAGTTCTATTTTAGTGAAATTACAATTACAAAATGACATACATAGGTCACCTATCATATAGCAGACAATCTATTTCCGAGAACTTATGGTTAAAGTCACACGTGAGTTCACAAAACAATCCCAGCAACACATTTATTGACGAGATCAGTAATCACATGCAAGGCAGTATCTTCTAGTATTCTGGGAAAAGACAATTGTTAACACTTGAACCGGCTGAACGGTCCAAATAACCGCATCACGTTTTAGAAACCGTATTTTGACTGCAGTTTTTGTCCAATTGCAATGAGCTTTAGTGACTTTTCCAAGTTAAAGATCAGAATCACCTGTAATACATACATTTATTTTTTGAATAATTGTTACGACGTTCTTAACTAGTGCACCTATAACCGCGAGAGCGGACATTTTGACCAAAGTAATGATTATTTTAATGAAAGGTCTTACAAAATGTCCTCTTTCCTCTGGTTGAGATTCAATCTGTTAACAATCAGTCTCCAAACAGCAATAACACGCATAATAATGAAACTCCCTCAATTTACTTATGTCCTTTGATTGTCTCTGCGTCTCCAGTCAAATTGTCATTCTTTAGCTCGTAGCAACATAGTTTTCATGGCTCGCACATCTCAGTCGCTTACCGATGCAGAATTGATTGCTCTCTTAAATGATATTCCAGACGATAAGTCTGAAGTAAAATGTGACCTAGATGCGGAAGACCTAAGAGAACTGGGAAAGTTACTGTCAAACAATCACTCAGGAAGCAGTGATTCAGATTATCTGAAAACGTTGTTGTTCAACCAGGTTAGAAATAATTATGAACTGCGTTATTTACATGTCAGAATTCAACTTTCGCATAAAATTCACGATTTAGGTGACAATTGCTCTGAGGGGACCCTTCTAATTGGAAATTTTCTATTGTTATATTACAGCAGCAGAAAATGTATCATGTAAAAGAAGATATCAGAAGGGACAGATCAACACATGCCTCCCAGGACTCTGTAATATGTTGCTGGGTACTGATTGATCACGGAGTGGTCTGTAGCAGAGTTTTGAAAGACCACATCTGGCAGATTGGCGAGTCGTAATATCGTGAGAAAGAATCCAGGACCTACATCATACTCAAAGTGGTATATTACTGGTGCCAGTGGAGTGAGTGCCGGGAGCCTGTCTACTGATGAACCAATACTGAAAGACATAAAACACTGTACGGAAACACAGGCAAAACACGTTCTAGGAAATAAATTGTGGAGTGTAATGTTGGAGACTCTGGAAGCTTTTACTGCTTTATTGTATGCTCGTGGTGTTATTGTAGCCAATAGCACTGGACTTAATGATCTGTGTGGTCTACAAAGTATGGCAAACCTTTCTTCAGTGATATTATGGGGAGAAACAGCTTAGGAGAAATTCTAAGATTTTTGCGCTTCGACGCTAGAAAAACAAGATCAGAACGTTTGAAGACAGATAAAGTCGCTTAACTATCAAAAGTTTCGAACTAATTTATTCAAAATTGCCATTTGACCTACATTCCAGGTGAAAATAAATCTGATTGCTAATGAAGAGCTTTTTGCAAGAACAACAACGTATCCATTCTCTTAGGATACGCCAAACGAACCTGATAAATTTGGTACAACATTTTGGCTTCATGTCGATGTTGACTCAAAGTTTCTGTGGAATGATTTCCCTTATTTAGGACAAGACGACCACAGATCACGTCACGAAACTCTTTCTGAAAGTGTAGTAATGAACTTGATGGACCTGTTTCAAAAGAAGGGGCGAAACGTGACTACGGATAATTTTCTTACAGCAGCGAAACTGGGTGAGAGGTTGAGAACTTATAGTACCAGCATTGTTGGAACAATCGTTCAATGAAGAAGAGGAATCCCTAATGCTAAGAAGGCAATGAAGGCTAGTCTTTACGACTCAGATCTCTTCAAACATGCCAATGGCACTCTTACTGTATAGCACAAGAATGTGCTTCTGTATAGCACTTTGTATTCAAAAGTTGAACTTAAAACTGGTCCAAAATAAAAGGAACAATGGATTTCTACAAAAATAAAGTTATGGTGTTGATGTGGTGGATCAAATGACAAGAAAACACATTGTTCCATTTGGTGCTCGCTGATTTCCAGTTCATGTATGTTATAATACTCTTGAATTGGCATCTATCATATTCAGGGAAGTAACAGGGATGAAGATCACTCATCAAAATTATATCCTGATGCTCGCAGAGGAGTTTCGTATGGGATACATGGCTCGAAAGGTAAGTTGGTGAAAACGGAAGCTGAACCTGGGAACTCTGTGGAAGGAAATAAAATGAGGAGACAATGAAGAAGTGAACGAATAAGACAAGTTATATCTGCAAAAAGTGCAAACGGTGAGTGTGTGGTTCTCGTTCAAAGGACATAACCATGGACGTGATATGTAGTTCCGGCTACAAAAGATATGTAATTCACATCATTGAGTGCAAGTAAACAGAAGAAAAAGTCAGGCAGTGTTTTACAAATGTGTTTTGGTATGTGGATTTGGCAAACATATTTCATGACCATAAGTGCACTACATAAGATATCACAGCAATTAATTTTATAATAATGTGTAGACAATAAATACGTCAGCTTCCTTACCAAAAGAATTTGAAATAAAACCTGTGTTCGTTAATCAGATAAAACGTTTCTAAAATTCTTGTTTGTAATAAATCAAACATTATTAAATTGGAGAAAAATTGAATAATTCATTTTATTTTAGATGTATAAACCTAAATTACTCCGGTAATGAGAACGAAAGTAATAATTTTCATGTAGCAGTCAAAATAACTGCATTGTCAGTTCTAGGTATACAATATGTTCCGCAGTTCTACTGTTAACTTAAAGTCATACTCAATATTTTACAGCAGTTTAATGTAATGATAAACCAAATGAAAACCGTGAGCATTATAGTGGTATGTCGAATGGTAAAAATTCATTCCATAACCTCACTACAATCGTCACTATTAGGAATTTCCTTAGAAAAACTTTTCCAAATACTTGAAATTCACTTCATTTAACGTTAATCGCTACAAAGCGATTGCAAAATCCCATGACAAAGTGTGAATAGGACATCCAAGAAATTTACAAATTAAATTAACCACAACTATATAAAATTAAGTAATATGCAGGAATAGATATAAAATTTGCTATAATTGGTCAGAATCAATTGTTTCAGCAGTTTTCATAGCGCTACCTCCAAAATTTGGTACATATTGTTGTTGCTCAAAATCTGGCTAATAGTTCACATTAACTGACATGACAACAATATGAACTTTAAAGAAAAAACGGTTTTTTACTTTCTGATATATTGGTTGTCCACAGTATTAACTACATTTATTCTTCACAACGTGGTATTGACAATATAGCATAGCACAACATATTAAAATAATAATGGTTTGGGTAGGTGATGACTGTGAAATTATGATTAAACTTCAGAAGCAAGTTATATTGTACAAATCACAAGTAACCTGGCAAGTCATTCACAAAACCTATAGCGGTAAGTGGTTCAGTCTTACAGCTTTGTCTGGGGCACAAAGTAATAAATCTACAGAACAGTGGATCGTATTTCATTATATCTCGTCGTAGAATGGAAATATTCCTTCCAATTGCTGTGGTCAAGCAGCACTCTTTCTTTTGTTACTCTTGAAGCGTTATTATAGCTAACCAATGTATTTTGGCGCTTGCAAATTACAGCGCCTCTCACAACCAAAAGGAGTTGCTGCTCACATACGTATCTGTATGTGCTGTACCAGCGCATCTCACACGTTTGCGTTGTTATCAGAGACTGTCTACACTCCAAAATATTTGTTTTCTACCACTCAGAAAATATCAGTGACTCAGTATAACACTAAGTCTTTGACACTGCCAGAGTGCCAGCTAAACACATATGGGAAAATCGTTTTTAACTTTTTCAGTTAATATATCATTTATAACAAACAGATTTCTCATATTTAGCCTGCAGTGTTTACAGAAATGAAAAATTCATGATGGGTAAATAAATTTAAAAAATATTACATTAATGAAACACAATAAAATCAAATATTCCAGAAGCAAGGCTGTGTTATAGTGACGTATAATGTGTTGTAGTTATTCTAGACCTAAAAGTTTCGGGCAGGATTCTACTTACAGGGTGAATCAGCAACGCGATAAAACAGAAACTTTTCCATCGTTTCGTATAGGGTCAGTCACCTGACTCGTTGCGAATGCAGCAAATGAGTTGGAAATCCCATTAATTGCTAATCCTTATGGGAACAGTTGTTGTTGAAATTATATCAAATAAATAGGATATATCATTAGTTACTAATCTCTTTGGGAACAGTAAGAGATCTAGACAGACGGATTTCCTCAATTACGAAATGTGAATTCGTTTGACTATCGATATGTTCCGGGAAAATAAGGAATACAGAAATACAAGTCACTGAGGAATGAAATAAATAGGAAGCGCAGGGAAGCTAAGACGAAATGGCTGCAGGAAAAATGTGAAGACATCGAAAAAGGTATGATTGTCGGAAGGACAGACTCAGCATACAGGAAAGTCAAAACAACCTTTGGTGACATTAAAAGCAACGGTGGTAACTTTAAGAGTGCAACGGGAATTCCACTGTTAAATGCAGAGGAGAGAGCAGATAGGTGGAAAGAATACATTGAAAGCCCCTATGAGGGTGAAGATTTGTCTGATGTGATAGAAGAAGAAACAAGAGTCGATATAGAAGAGATAGGGGACCCAGTATTAGAATCGGAATTTAAAAGAGCTTTGGAGGACTTACGGTCAAATAAGGCAGAAGGGATAGATAACATTCCATCAGAATTTCTAAAAGCATTGGGGGAAGTGGCAACAAAACGACTATTTACGTTGGTGAGTGAAATATATGAGTCTGGCGACATACCATCTGACTTTCGGAAAAGCATCATCCACACAATTCCGAAGACGGCAAGAGCTGACAAGTGTGAGAATTATCGCACAATCAGCTTAACAGCTCATGCATCGATGCTGCTTACAAGAATAATATACAGAAGAATGGAAAAGAAAATTGAGAATGCGCTAGGTGACGGTAAGTATGGCTTTAGGAAATGTAAAGGGACACGAGAGGCAATTATGACGTTACGGCTAATAATGGAAGCAAGGCTAAAGAAAAGTCAGGACACTTCCATAGGATTTGTCGACCTGGAAAAAGCGTTTGACATTATAATATGGTGCAAGCTGTTCGAGATTCTGAAAAAAGTTGGGGGTAAGCTATAGGGAGAGACGGGTTATGTACAATATGTACAACAACCAAGAGGGAATAATAAGAGTGGACGATCAAGAACGAAGTGCTCCTATTAAGAAGGGTGTAAGACAAGGCTGTAGCCTTTCGCCCCTACTCTTCAATCTGTACATCGAGGAAGCAATGATGGAAATAAAAGAAAGGTTCAGTAGTGGAATTAAAATACAATGTGAAAGGATATCAATGATACGATTCGCTGATGACATTGCTATCCTGAGTGAAAGTGAAGAAGAATTACATGATCTGCTGAACGGAATGAACAGTCTAATGAGTACACAGTATGGTTTGAGAGTAAATCGGAGAAAGACGAAGGTAATGAGAAGTAGTAGAAATGAGAACAGCGAGAAACTTAACATCAGGATTTATGGTCACGAAGTCAATGAAGTTGAGGAATTCTGCTACCTAGTCAGTAAAGTAATCAATGACGGACGGAGCAAGGAGGACATCAAAAGCAGACTCACTAAGGCAAAAAAGGCATTTCTGGCCAAGAGAAGTCTACTAATATCAAATACTGGCCTTAATTTGAGGAAGAAATATCTGAGGATGTACGTCTGGAGTACAGCATTTGAGCATTTGAGATGTGGTGCTATAGGCGAATGTTGAAAATTAGGTGGACTGATAAGGTAAGGAATGATGAGGTTCTATGCAGGATCGGAGAGGAAAGGAATATGTGGAATACACTGATAAGGAGAAAGGACAGGATGACAGGACATCTGCTAAGACATGAGGACATGAGGGAATGACTTCCATGGTACTAGAGGGAGCTGTAGAGGGCAAAAACTGTAGAGGAAGACAGAGATTGGAATACGTCAAGCAAATAATTGAGGACGTAGGTTGCAAGTGCTACTCTGAGATGAAGAAAGGAATTCGTGGCCGGCCGCATCAAACCAGTCAGTAGACTGATGACCAAAGAAAAAAAATAAATAATCGATATCAGTGCCACCGCTTCAAAAAAATTGTTCAAATGGGTCTGAGCACTATGGGACTTAACAGCTGTGGTCATCAGTCCCCTAGAACGTAGAACTACTTAAACCTAACTAACCTAAGGACATCAAACACATCCTTGCCCGAGGCAGGATTCGAACCTGCGACCGTAGCAGTCGCGCGGTTCCGGACTGCGCGCCTAGAACCGCGAGACCACCGCGGACAGCGCCACCGCTTCGTCAGCAAATTTATTGCGCTGTTATCTGTCAGATATCTGATTTTTCAGTCGAGTGATTAAATTTTGCCCGTGATATCTTTCTCTTGATAATGAAGTCTGGAAATGAAAGACCCTCAACTTATCGAAAAAATTCATACGGTATTGTTGTAGCACATCGGGTGGGAACCGATCTGCAGTTATTGTTTAAAGCTGTTCAGTGCAATATCCAATAGATTTCTCTTCATTGTTATACATTTAGTAAATATATATTTAGTGACAGATAAAAATATGTGTAAGAACAGAACCTGAACAGGTTTTCTGCTCTTCGCTAGCAGCCGCTTCATCCAGTAGGCTATCCGAACACGGGCTCTAGCCCCAGTCTATGCTTCAATGTATCTAACGCGTCAGCCTACACCTCAATTGAAGGTTATTGTTTGATGGCCATGAGATTCCGTTTCGCGGTTTGTTGACTGACAAATTAAGGGTGCCTTCCAAAAATGGAAATCTACGACTTCAAAAGAGCAACGCAACACAAAAATTGAAGGGTGCAAATCGGAAACTATTATAAAATTGGAGAATCGGCCTTGTTCAGCGATGCTTCCTTATAGCACTGCAGTCGTAAGTGCCAAAATTTGTATCCTTGTTTGAATAATACACCCATAAAGTCATTATCCCCGACAGTTTATACACTCATAGCTGCAGAAGCACATAACTTTACCGAACCTAGAAAATTCGCAAGAATCTCATGTATTTTCTGTCCTGTAAGAACTGCTCTTCACTTTCGGGGACATAAGACACCTGGCGATGGTGGCTGCTGTTGAGGTCAGCATTCTGTTGCCGAAACAGTGTTGGCCGCAGCCCTTATTCACTTCCCGTTGAAATATATAAAACCTGGAAACTGATGGTAAATATTTTTTGTTGTTTTATTTTTAGACACCCTGGTGAAATCTAGCGATCTGTGGGGGCGGAACAGAATTCCCAATTCACTGGGAAGCATTAAGATGCCTGAATATGCAGACCGGCCACGGTGGCCGAGCGGTTCTAGGCGTTCCGTCCGGAATCGCGCGGCTGCTATGGTCGCAGGTTCGAATCTGGCCTCGGGCATGGATGTGTGTGACGTCCTTAGGTTAGTTAGGTTTAAGTAGTTCTAAGTTCTAGGGGACTGATGACCTCGGATGTTAAGTCCCATAGTGCTCAGAGCCATTTCAACCATTTTGAAAATGAAGTTACAGCTTCCAGGAATACTGATGTCCCAGAAAGTGAGTAATAGGGTAGACTCAAGAAGAAAACGTGCTTGTCAGGTACATAGAGTGATTTTTAACTGTCGGGCGTTGTTTTTAGTCGATGAGCCAAGCCTTGGCTCTGAGCACTATGGGACTCAACTGCTAAGGTCATAAGTCCCCTAGAACTTAGAACTACTTAAACCTAACTAACCTAAGGACAACACACACATCCATGCCCGAGGCAGGATTCGAACCTGCGACCGTAGCGGTCGCGCGGTTCCAGACTGTAGCGCCAGAACCGCTCGGCCACCAGCGGCCGGCAAGAGCCAAGCCTTCCAAGGCACACAACTTTATACACTGATGGTGACTCGCCGCACATACTAAACGCAGTGAGCTGTCGAGCATTTGCACCCAACTGATTAACGTGTTTGTAATGGGCTTGCTGAATCCTCTTTACAGCGCAGAACACCAACTCCTGAGCACCCGATGATAAACTCACTTTTCCCTGCGTGAGATACAGCTCTTCACTCAGCTGCTCAAGAAACGTGTTTAACAATTATATTCCAGGACTAAATATGAAATAACTGGCGTGCAGTAAACGTTACACCTACACCAAACGTTCTGAAATCCACAGATTTTTTTACCCACTTTCTTTAATCATAAATCCAAATTAATTGTAAATATATTTGTTTTAATATTATTGATACTTCCTGAGTGTAATCTGTTCCCAATCCTCAGAATTAGAGTGTAGTTCGTCTTCAGTGTTATAGTTTACTCAACGTTTTAAAAACTGTTAATAGTGATGAGAAAAATCAGAATAAGACTGTTGACAAATGATACTAAAAGTATAGCAGAGTAACTAACCAAGTGAAGAAATTTACCTACCTCGTAAACATGGGGGACGAGGATATAAGAAGCAGACTGGTACGACCAAACTGGGCATTTATCCCTAGCGTCCTTCTACTACTATCAAACATACTCGTATACCTTAATCTGAGGAAAAGGTATACGAAATGAATATCTGAAGCGTAACATTGGATCTGTCATGGACTGTGGGATAACCAAAAACAAAGTTAATCGAAGAGTTTCGGATGTCGTCTTACGACGATTCGTGACAATAGGGAACTGTTTCAGTTTGCACTGTCGGCTTTAAGCGGGAGACAACGCTGTCTTTGTCGTCTCTCGGAAGCTGCTTTTCAGTCAAAGAACTTTGCCGAACGGCTAAGTACGACTCACCTTAATGGACTTCGAAGAGAACTTATCGGTTCGCAGGTGGCCATCTTCCCATCAACATCGATCTCAATGGCTAACGCTGTAGCAGAACCACGGGAAAAGACACTGCTGTGCCTTTTACGTTTGTTCATTTTCATTTGCTTGTAGCAGTAATCTAGTTAAGCCTACGTAACGTGCGATAGCATGTTGAATCCTCCAATTTGGCACTGATGCACTCAGAACTTCCTTGTTTATAATATTCTCATCTTTATTGTAATATTCTCTTTAAAATGCTTCCTTCGGCGAGTTTGTAGTCACGCGTGCGATTAATTTCCCAGCGTATACAGGAATAAAAATTTTAGCAGGCGGTAGCACAGACTAATTCAAATAAAACACGCCACACCGCATGTGCAAATTTTTTATTAGTTCCAGAGATACAACTATTACAATATAACCCAAACACACGTTCACTGAAGATGTTAAACAATGGCTAATAATCTAGTTCAAAATAGAGTTTCTAAATCTACATCTGACATTAACGTATTTTCGAACTGTTTTGACAACACCTTGTGGGGCGCTTCTGAGGTCGCCCTGGTATTCCGTTATTAGGGGAGGACTATTTATAATCCAAACGAATAATTCGTCGCTTGTATCTACTTTCCATTGTAGATTTCTACTATCAACAATCACCAAAGATTGAAATTGAAAGGAATAAGCTCCCGGTGCCTTGGTGACCAGTAAACGTGACTATTTTTTCCGATCCCATTAACACTGTCTACTGATGAAGATGTTTTCATCCGTGACAGTTTGAGCAACATGCTCAACTCACATCAGTTGTTCGACGAAAACCCGCATTCGTTTGTGGAGCAGATTTGCTAACCATACGATATGGATTCTACATTTACTATAATGTAAGATTCACGCTTCGGATCGTACGTCTGTTTACGATTACGTAACGCTTACTGTTACTAAAATTTCATCTTCTTTATTACATAAATTTTTATGGTGTGATTAATGTTTGACGTTTCGTTTCACAAATACGATTTTTATTAGCTCACATACAACTCTGTCCAGCATAGCGACAACCAGTTTTATTACGGTGCGGTTGCATATCTCAATTTAGGTTCATCCCCGAGATGAATCCGCTCGGGTAGCCACCGTATTGCGTATTGACTGTGTTGAACCGTGCGCTGTGTTCGTACGTAATGGCGTAGGTACTTAAGTGCCTAGTGTATTTCATCCCCTGATCTGGCCAGGAACACCACATCATCGACAAATGCACCGTAACGATAAGTCACGTCCTGTATGCAGTCGCCGCCGTAATCCATGAAAAGCTGGTTAGAGTACAGCCGCAAATAATCCTTCTCGCAATTACAGTCCACTAACAATGTGACCACAGTGGGGAACATGTCTCGTGGATCTACCAGCGGTCACCGGAGATAGGCCCATGCGTTCCAAACAAGGGTGTAGGATTCTGTGGTGGACTCGGTCGAACGCATGGTCGAAATCGACGGTGACAAGGGCGCCCCGTATTTCGTAGGCCACAGTTGATGCTATTACGTCGCGGTATGCACCAAATGCTGTGTGAATGTTGCTGACACCACTGTGTGTGTGTTTTTTTTCTTTTCTTTTTTAGTCAACAATCTTCTGACCGGTTTGATGCCGCCAGCCACGAATTCCTCCCCCGTGCCAACCTCATCTACTATGTCCTCAATTATTTGCTGGAAGTACTCCAATCACTGTCTTCTTTGCAATTTTTGCCCTGTACAGCTCTCTCTAGTACCATGGAAGTCATTCAGTGATGTCTTAACAGATATCCTATCATCCTATCCCATCTCCTTATCAGTGTTTTCCACAAATTACTTTCCTCTCTGATTTTGCGGAGAATCTCCTCATTCCTTACCTTATTACTCCACATAACTTTCAACATTCGTCTGTAGCACCACATCTCAAATGCTTCGATTCTCTTCTGTTCCGGTTTTCCCATAGCCCATGTTTCACTACCATACAAAGCTGTTCTCCAAACGTACATTCTCAAAAACATTTTCCTCAAATTAAGGCTTACGTTCGATAGTAGTAGATTTCTCTTGGCCAGGAATGTCCTTTTTCCAGTGCTAGACTGCTTTTGATGTCCTTTTTGATCCGTTCGTCATTGGTTATTTTGCTGCTAGGTAGCGGAATTCCGTAACTTCATCTACCTCGTATCCATCAATCCTGATGTTAACTTTCTTGCTGTTCTCGTTTTTGCTACTTTTCTTTAATTCCGTCTTTCCTCGACTTACTCTCAGCCCTTATTCTGAACTCATTAGACTGTTCACTCCATTCAACAGATCATGTAATTCTTCTTGACTTTCACTCAGGATAGAAGCTTCGTCAGTGGATCATATCACTGGCATCATTTCACCTTGAATTTTAATTCCACTCCTGAACGTTCGTTTTCTTGCCATTATTGCTTCTTCTGGGTACAGATTGAACAGTAGGAGCGAAAGGTTATACACCTCTCTCACACCTTTTTTAATCCGAGCACTTCGTTCTTGGTCGTTCACTCTTATCATTCCTACAGGCTCTTGTACATATTGTATATTATCCGTTTCTCCCTACAACTTATCCCTATTTTTCTCAGAACTTCGAACATATTGATGTGTCGACAGAAGTGCCGACAGAGTGTGATTTGAGGGGACCGCAATGCACGCTATAAACACAAGAAGGATGGCGTGAGGTCTGAAACAGGATACGTAATGAATGCTATAAAGGAAAGTACGTGGCTTTTGGAACACTTAACTTTTAATCCATCCTTGTTGTATACATCGTTCTTGATGAGACATGCTTTATACGATAAGTATCAATTGCTATGTAAGGCTAATGGCGCCTTGCTAGGTCGTAGCCATGGACTTAGCTGAAGGCTATTCTAACTATCTGCTCGGCAAAGGAGCGAGGCTTCGTCAGTGTAGTGGCTAGCAAAGTCGTCCGTACAACTGGGGCGAGTGCTAGTCCGTATCTCGAGACCTGCCTTGTGGTGGCGCTCGGTCTGCGATCACTGACAGTGGCGACACGCGGGTCTGACATGTACTAATGGACCGCGGCCGATTTAAAACTACCACCTAGCAAGTGTGGTGTCTGGCGGTGACACCATATTCCTCCCCCGCAAATCGGTGGACGGTCATGTTATAAGGCTTCCGCCCGCCGTGGGGAGGACCCCATGTTGACGTATGCGATAGGGTGGGGAGCCTAACAACAGGCGAGGCTGTGCTACCCGCACCCGGCCATTCGGTCCGAGGGGAGCTAGGAAACGCCTGAAAACCTAGTCCAGGGTGCACGTCAACATGCGGTGTATGTGCCCGTAAAGAGATAGGAGTGGCCGAAGGGTCGACCTCCATTGCGTCGGGGTACCCGACGCGCGAAGACGCCATGTGGTCCGGAGCGGGCAAGAGGTCCATGGCGGAGGACAGCTGGACACGGGAAGCGATCAGCGGCCCGTGACCCAGGGAGGCGCTTGGCGGTTGCAGCGAAGCGCCTACTGCGGGCGTCGCCGGCGGGAGAACAGGCGGCGGCGGCGGTGGCGGCGGTGGCGGCGGCGGCGGTTGCGGCGACGGCGGCGGCGCGTCGCCATGGGGCAAAATGGAAGGCAGCGTCGGTAAGACTTGGGGATGAGGCGAGCCAGTAGATGGGTCCCCAGGGCGCTGACCGGACGGCACCGTCGCTGAAAGCAGACGGGGAGCGGCAGAACCCGGGCAACGACAGAGGCGCAGCTGATTGAGATGCCGACGCACCTCACCAGAGGCCCCCAAAACCAAATACATCGCGCGGCCGAGGCAGCGAAGAATGCGCCCTGCGAGCCAACGCCGTGAACCGCGATAGTTGCGATAGAATACAACGTCGCCTGGAGCAAAAGCAGGAGTCTGCCGCTGCACAGGAACCTGATGCGGCGGATGCAGCAAAGACATCAAGGTTCTATGAGGACGACCGTGGAGCAACTCAGCCGGCGAGCGACCATCTCGAGGCTGAGAGCGATACGAAGACAAAAAGAGCAACAACGCGTCCTCCCGAGAATGCTACTCTTTTAACTTCAACATCTGTGACTTGAAAGTCCGGACCAATCGTTCAGCGGCACCGTTTGACTGAGGCGAAAACGGCGCGGATGTCAGATGTTGAATACCATTGGCCTTGCAGAAAGACTGAAATCCTGCAGACATGAATTGTGGGCCATTGTCGGAAACAATAGTCTGCGGAAGACCTTCAATGCAAAAGATAGCAGACAACGCTTGGATGGTGACACATGACATCGTGGAAGACATACGGACAACAAAAGGAAAATTACTGAAGGCATCTACCACAACCAACCATCTAGCATTCCAGAATGAACCAGCAAATTCGATGTGCAAGCGTTGCCAAGGGGAAGTGGCTTTGGGCCATGCAAAGAATTTCCGGGGTGGTGCGGATTGTTGTTCGGCACACGCCATGCAAGAAGAGCACATATTCGTAATCGCAGCATCGATTCCGAACCAAGTACAGTGCTGACGAGCAAGTTGTTTCGTTCGCACGATACCCCAATGTCCTTGGTGAAGAAGCCGTAAAACAGAGGACTGTAACGAACGTGGGACCACGACTCTGGACTGATCATTATCAGAACGCAACAACAAAACACCACGTCGAACAAAAAGTCTCCTTATGAGCAAAAAATCGGCGAACCAGCGGATCCTCAATCCGAGACTTTGACCAAGGCCATTGCGTAGCAACAAAACGCAAAACGGTAGCAAGGACAGGGTCAGCAGCTGTGGCTGTAGCTACACGACGAAAATCAATCGGAAACGATTCGACCACGTCATCGGTTTCCGAAACAATGAACATGCAAGCAAGTTTGAAAGAAGCAAATGCTCTACCCTCAGCAACAGGCAAATGGGACAACGCATTGGCGTTTCCGTGCTGAGCAGTGGACCGATACAAGATATTGTAGCGGTACTGCGAGAGGAAAATAGACCAGCGAACGAATTTCTGCGCTGTACGTGGAGGTACAGGCTTGTTCAGATGAAAAAGTGACGTCAAAGGTTTGAGGTCTGTGATGATGGTAAAGTGACGACGATACAAGAAATCGTGAAACTTAGTAACACCAAACACGAGAGCCTAAGCTTCTTTCTCGATTTGTGAATAATTTCTTTGCGCTGATGAGAGCAATTGGGACGCAAAGGCAATAGGGCGATCATGCGAACCATCTTTGTAGACAAGCACAGCACCGATCCCGAAATCCGATGCATCTACCATCAACAAAAGGGGTTTCTGGGGATCGAATGGCGTAAGGCAAGTATTTGAAAGCAACGCCGATTTCAACTGGCGAAAGGCGCGTTCGCATTCCGTCGTCCAGACGAACGGAACACCTTTATGGCGTAAGCGATGAAGCGGAGCTGAAAGAGAAGATGCATTGCGCACATTCAATCACACCTTGTGATCCCAAATCGTGTAATGTTCTTGCTACCTCATCACGCAATGCGTGGGGAACATTGGGCGCTCTGAAAAATTTCGGTTGCACGTCTACTTTCAGTTCCAAATGTGCTTTATAGTTCTGAGCGCAACCAAGGCCCGGTGCAAAAATGTCTGCAAATTCTTCACACAGACGAGAAACACTGTCTGAAGGCACAGTCTGATTCACTGATAGGACCCGATTTACTATAGACATGTTAAACAACTGAAATAAATCGAAACCAAACAAGTTCACTGCAGTAGAAGAACGAAGAACGTAAAATGACACAAGTTTTGTTGGTCCCTTGTATGTTGCAAGAAGAGTGCACTGTCCTAACACAGGGATCTGCTGTCCTGAATAACTATGTAACTTAACAGTTGCGGCACGCAACGGAGGTTTGCCCAGTTGTTTGTACGTATCGTGATTGATCAATGAAACTGCAGCTCCGGTATCGAGTTGGAATGGTATGACCCTGCCATTAAAGTCCAAATCTACAAAAAGTTTATTGTCCTGCTGACGACAAGAGCGACTGTCTCGTGCAATTTGAACTGATACAGGTACAGCATCACTTGCTAATTGACGTGATTTCCGGCGACGTCGACGCACACTTTTTGTGGGATGAACACAGCCACTGTTAGAGAAAGTGGCACTGAACGGAGTGGAATTAACTACATGAATGTCCACGGGCGAAGGTCCACGGGCCTGAGTGTCCTTGGTTCGATTCCAGCGAGAAGCAAAGGGCCTGGAATCGTTGTTTGTAGTGTCCGATCTGAGCTTTTTCTGGCAAACACTCTGAACATGTCCTTTTTTATGACAGAAGAAGCAAATAGCTTGGCGTGACGGGCAATTCTCACGCGAATGTCTAGTAGCACACCGCGGGCATGATTTCACTGCATTTGCGTGCTTGCGCGGCACACGTGGCTGCGCGGACGTGCGCGAGGGCTGTTTACAGTTCCGTGCTGCTCGCCCGGCGGGCCGGTGAATGTGACACACAGCTGGCGAAGTTGCAAATGCTTCCTGAGCAAAGTCAAGTGTGTCTTGCCTATCCAATATGTCGATTACTTGTTGAAGGGAGGGATTGACTAGTTTCAAAAGGTGGTCCTGTATACGAACATCAGAAACGTTCTGTGCAATTGCATCACGGACCATAGTATCTGAATAAGGGAGTCCACATTCACACTCAAAAGCACAATCCCTTGTAAGGTCTTGCAAAGTAGCAACCCACTCCCGATTAGTTTGACCGGCCGCACGTTTTATACGAAAGAACGTATACCTTTTTGCAATTACATTAACTGTTTCCTTGAAATAGGCATCTAAAGCAGACAAAATTTCTTCGTAGGACAGAGTTGCTACGTCGCGTTGGGGAAATAATTTCACTATCACACGGTACGTTTGCACTCCTACACACGACAATAAGTCAGGCTGCCGCTCGTTACCTTGAATTCTGTAGGCGGCGAGATGAAATCCAAATTGGCGTGACCACTCCGTCCATGTTTTCTTAGCTGGGTCAAATGGCCGGAACGGGGGTGCAACAGCATGTTGTGGCTGCGGTAGCGGTGAAGCGGCGGCTGCCGCATCGTCTTGCATTGCACCTTGACCCTGGACGAGCTGTCCAAGGGCATCCAATGACGCCTGCGTCTGCTGATTCTGCAAGCGATAAAATTCGGACGGTACATCTGGAGAAGCCATGACACAAGTAAATGGAAGCAAGTAGGAAGAACAAGACCCTTTTTTGACTCGTCGCCATATGATATGTCGACAGAAGTGCCGACACAGTGTGATTTGAGGGGACCGCAATGCACGCTATAAACACACGAAGGATGGCGTGAGGTCTGAAACAGGATACGTAATGAATGCTATAAAGAAAAGTACGTAGCTTTTGGAATACTTAACTTTTAATCCATCCTTGTTGTATACATCGTTCTTGATGAGACATGCTTTATACGATAACTATCAATTGCTATGTAAGGCTAATGGCGCCTTGCTAGGTCGTAGCCATGGACTTAGCTGAAGGCTATTCTAACTATCTGCTCGGCAAAGGAGCGAGGCTTCGTCAGTGTAGTCGCTAGCAAAGTCGTCCATACCACTGGGGCGACTGCTAGTCCGTATCTCGAGACCTACCTTGTGGTGGCACTTGGTCTGCGATCACTGACAGTGGCGACACGCGGGTCCGACATGTACTAATGGACTGCGGCCGATTTAAAAGTACCAGCTAGCAAGTGTGGTGTCTGGCGGTGACACCATACATATTGCATCATTTTACATTGTCCAACGCTTTTTCCAGGTAGGCAAATGCTATTAATTTGTTTTGATTTATTTTACTCTTGCCTGCATTCGCGCAACGTCAGAATCGCCTATCTAGTGTCTTTACCTTTCCTGAGCCCATACTGATAATCATCTAACACATCCTCAATTTTCTTGCCGTATCACATGTAATCGGTTGGCACAGCTTTCTCGGTAGCGACGTGGAGACGTGCGTGCAGAATGCGGGTAAATATCTTGTAGCCGGATTTGAGGAGTGTGAGTGTATGGGCACCTACAGCCAACACTCGATTCCTGTATCGTATCGGAATCAGTATGCCGTCCGCGAATTCCATGAGGATAATGAAATCGTTGTGGATTAGTTCTTGAAACATCTGCAGCCATTTGCCGCCCATAAGATCATAAAAGTTGCAGTACAATTCCTGGGGTGAACCACCCGGACATGGCGATTTTTTCTGTTCTCCTCGTGCTAAAGCCGATGTCATCTTGACCTGTGTGTTGAGCAACAGCAGAGTATCATTGGGCACTATATCTATAGGGGCGGGCAAATCAAGCAGCACCTCTTCGTAATCGCGAACGTTCCAGGGATATTCGGCATAAAAGGTCCCACAGCACCGACTTGACACTATGTCCTTTTGGGTCAAGGCACGCCCGCCTGCCTTCGTGTTCATCGCCTTGATGAGCTGACGTTTGTGGTGGTATCCCTTATGCACAATGTGATTGGGTGACAGCATTTCGGTGTGTATGTCGTCATGCACTCTCACAAGGACGCAGACGCCTTCTACCTGCTCCACCGTGATGCGGAGTAGACGGACTTTGATGCGTTGTACGGCCGAATGATGTTCGGATGACGTTGCGTCGCGAGCTCGAGTAACGCCGTATACTACCATTCCGATGTCACCCTTTGCCAGCTCGACCTGTCACGTCCGTATGGCATCATGTTCTTCGGTGTGGAAGGTTGACACAACCTAGCCACCACAGTAACAGGGAAGAGTACATGGGTAGGCGCCGGAGACACCGGCGCCAAGTGTCAGCAACCACTCGCCGACGGTTCCTCGCGAGTTGACAGGGTAGACTGACAGTTCGAACATATGTAAAATGATCTATGAAGGCCACTTGGCGGATTTCTGCATACCAGTCACTATACGGATGCAGCATGAGACCGCTGCCAATCGAGTGGCAGAGCGTCTGGTAAAGTGTGTACATCAGCACTGATTTCCCCGTGTAAGAATAAAGTGTCTTAGAGCGCCAGGTGCGTGCATTTCTCAGTATCAGGCATGATGTGGTATCTGGCTCTTGAACTGCACTTACAATGTGATGGTCCATGTTTCCATGCAAAAGTGCGGCCATATCCTCCCAATTGAAGACGTGCCTGTCACCACAGCGTGAAGTACTGGAGGGTGCATATACGTTAACAAAGTGGATCGCGCATTCGACAAGTAAGTCACATCCATCACTTCTATGCCATCAAGAAGATGGACGGACATTCGTCAAAACATCGTCGCCAGACGTTAGACTGTAGGTGTTGTTGGCAGAAGGTCTAACCCCAGGTCTGCATGAGCCTCCTGGAGAAGGGCAATGTATAACTCCGCACCTCTTATCATGTCACGTAACATGTAGGTCTTGATAGTTGGCTGAATGCAATTGACATTGACGACTCCCGCGTCGTAGGACTGAGACCACTCAAGTGGTGGGGCAATGCACGGGCACAAGCCACTGGCAGGGTCGGACACCATACGAATGCCCCACTGACATGTATTACTGTGCCGTATGGTCTCCTAATGGGGAGGGCCCTCCGAACTCAACACCAGCAAAGAGGTAAGAGGAGCTATCGGTCTGTGCTCCATGTTGTCTGCCAAGAAAAGATTGGTCGATCAGTGTTGGCTCTCCACTTTCAAACCGTCTTGCTCTTGCTGTTAAATGAGGCTTCTGAAATCGGTTGTAGTTGAAGATGCTGTGACGGTTTCGACGTCTTCCTCCAACATAGCATCGCCATCTCGTTGATCTTCAACTGATAGTCGTCTCTTCTTTCGCCACGAGGGTTGCTTTTGCTTGCTGGGCCGCGACTCAACATTCACTAGAGGGCTGGGTTCGGTAAGGTAATTGGGAAAGCTCGGTTGTGATTCTGACAGTGACAGCTGCTGCGTACCCCTATCGCTACGATGTGTAGAGGCTGTCAGAACTTCTGCACCGCGTTGCTTCGGAGGCATCGGCGTCGCCCTCCATGCTGGGTCTCCAACGGAGCTCGTAGTAGCTCTAGGTGGTATTAAGTTTTGTCATTCATCGCATCATGTCGGCCCGCCTCCACATACGTTAGGGGTGAAGGAGGCCACAGCCGGTCACTGGGGTGGTACCCTGTCGGGCACTTGGACAAAACGTCGCTGCAGACACTCATATCGAACATGGCACCTGTGGCTGGAGCCCGAGAATATTCTCTGCGCTACAGCCGCCAATGAACACATATGATTGCTTAAGCTCCTAAGGTTGTATGCGGACAGAGCGTGCCCCGTTCATTATGGTGTAGGTTTCAAAAGGTTTGAAGTTCTGTTGAGTGTCGCTCAAACCTTGGCCACCACGCTGCAACGCGTCAACGACAAGTTTGACGGGAACTTCGAATGGGAGATCAAAAATGCCCTAGCAAGCTGACATTACGGCGAGCGTGGCAGAAGCGGAAGCCGTTGGTGGATAGTTGTAGAGCACAACGCTACAGAGGCTGTGACTGTAAAGGATTTTTTAAATAAAATCTATGTAGCTAAAGCGTCATTAACAAAAACGTTGATGAAGGAGACTTCACAGACCATTGAGGTATTCTGTGCTGGATACAACCGACAAATTGATGCCTATGAGCTCTTGCGGTTCTAGGTGCACACGTCTCGAAGAGAGCGTTCTATTCATGGTTCTTCGATCTTGTGTGCGATGCGCTGAACGTTCGTTTGAGTGCAGCTTGTCGATACAATAACGCAATGGTGGGGTCGTATTATAAGCCAATACCACGACGCAGGACCGCATGCCACCAGGTAAACAAACACGTCTGCGGAGAGCTGCCCGACACGTTGAGCCTGTCCACACCGTGTCAGGGTTGAGAGCAGATTGAGTTCGAACCTCGAACCGAGGACGTATCCATTACTAATCTCAGACACTAGCACTACACTGTAAGTTCTTCACTCACAGCTTCAACATTTTGACTTAACATTCCCTTGTCAATTTTTTTTAATTTTTTTTTTTTTTACACACAGTCCGTCCGTGGTAGCAGAGTAGTCAATGCAACAGAAGATCAATCATCAGGGCCCGGTTTCGATTCCCGTCTGGGTCGGAGTGACTGAGTGTTGTGTTGTCCTAATCACCATCATTTCATCCCCATCGACGCGCAAGTCGCCGAAGTGGCGTCAGCTTGAAAGACTTGAACCCGGCGAACGGTCTACCCGAAGGGAAGCGCTAGTCACACGACATTTACTTATTTATAGACATATTTTCAATATACATAGTACATAAATATGTAATATATAAAGGGGAAATATTACTGCCAATAATTTTAGAAAGTTATTGACCGATTTACGTTAAGTTTTTACGCAATACTCTAGTGAACACTTGGGTATTGAAATATAGGTAGCCCATGGACTGAAGCCGTAGTGTAAGTGTAGCATCTTTGGTTAATAACCAAAATTTTCTCGGTGCCGGGTCCGAACCCTGTTGGCTTTTCGCCGTGACACAACGCAAACGGGCCAGCGTCCTCGTTTACCCGCTAGTGCTTGGTCCTGCGTCGTTGTATTGGCTTATAACAGCGATCTGCCGTGGCGTTATCGTATCGACAATCTACAGTCAAACTAACGTTCAGTGCATCGTACACAAAACCGAAAACAAAAGAATACAACGCATTCTTCGAGAAGTAATGCACCTAGAACAGCCGAACTTATAGGAATGCACTTGTCAATTGCATCCAGCACAGTATACCTCAAACACATTGAAGAAGTGGCCAATGACAGTCTTCTTCAACGATCCACCGACGGTTTCAGCTTCTGCCACGCTGCCCATAGTGTGAACGTACTAGGGCATTTTTGATCTTCCCTTCAAACTCCTTGTTGACGCACCGCGGTCACATGGTACAATTTTGAGACACACCAACGAGAACGATGAGCTTATGATTAGAATACCACTACAGAATATGATAATATAACAAGAATAGAGAAGGCTCACGAACAGAGAGAGGGGGAAGAGGACATGTAGACAGGGTGGGAGGAAATGGAGGTAGAAAGGGGATAGCGGGAGACGGACAGAGGTAGGAGGCAGTAGAAGACAGAGGGTGAGGATGTGACTGACCGAAAAAGAAGGGAGGAGGTACAAAGTTGTTAAGGCTTTTGCGGCCACTTTCTGAAAAATTGCCTGATGCCTTCTGTCTTAGGTTCTTCGGCCGACGTTTGTTTGGTGATTTTTCATGGAAACATCCGCTGACGAACCAGAGACACATGTCAGCGGGTGAGGAGATGATGGGTAGAGAGAGGAATATGGAGAAGAGGAGGAGGAGGAGGAGGAGGTGAAGAGAGGTGGGGAGGAGGAGATGGACTGAAAGAAGGGCAGGAGGCGATGAACATAGAGAAGGGCAGGAGGCGATGGACAGAGAGAGGAAGAAGAAGAAGGAGATAGACAAAGAGAGCGAGGAGGAGATGGACAGAGCCAGCCGGAAGAAGGAGATTAGGACGTATATCCAATTTCCATGAATATTAGAAACCTATGCTTCCACTTTTCTATCTTTTCCATTTAAGACCGCGGAAATGCGTTGCCGTAAACAACTAGATTTTTATATAACTTTATGGACCATATCAATTTTTATAAAATTTGTGGTAAAAAAATTAAAAATAAATAACATTAACGTGGACTAATGGAACATGCCTATTTTTATATGGTGCATGTACCACCCCCTAACGAAATATAAGACGATTTTGATGCAATAATGTGATACGGTAATGCTGAAAGGTGGGAAACACTGTTATGCAGACATATTTTCGAAAACATTTCGTGGTAAATATGTGACGTGATATGGTAGACAGTTGATTAGGTCTGTTGAGTTGCCACATACTGTAGTCCAGCTAGAAAATGGGCATCGAACGTTACTGGTGGAGGTTCCTTCAGCTACTAAAGAGGGTATGTTCTTCCTGCACGGCGGAGTCCCTTCAATTTCCTATCATTAAATGACACATCATGTAAATTTAACATTCCTCTGGAGTTAGGTTGTCATAAATAGTCAGGCTTCATGACCACCAAACAGCGCATTTAAATTTTGGGCTTTGGGGTTGACTGAAAGCCGATGTTGGGAAAGTAGACACAGGACTTGAATTAATATTTCGGCTCACGAATAGCGCTGCTCTTACAAAATAACTAAAAAAATAAATAAACACGATGTTATCGAATGAATTCGAAAGTGCGCTGAAGTCAGACGTGGAATTTGTAAAAATCTAATTTAAACTTATTCATTTTGCCCTTACAGAAAACCTTCTGTGAGTATTTGTTTGGATTAGTAACAGTTACAAATCTGCAATCAACAGAAAATGGACGTTTGTAATATGGAATGTTATATACGCACTAGTCTCATTTCATCACCGAAAATTTTACTACTCGTTCTGAAACGCGTAAAGCTCACAGAGACACGTGCCATATGTTGACGAGCATTGTCCAGTTGAGAAATGGTGCACCGATGTTGTTGCATTAGAGGTAACACACAAAAAGTACCATTCTGCCGTCCAAGTTCCCTCGATCACCACTAACCGGAACCTGAAGCCCTCGCCGCACGGACCGTGTTTTTAACGTGGTTCTAAAAAAAACAGATTTTCCTTCGTTGTCGATAGGTTAGGCATGTTGCTCAGTCTGTAGCATACATAAATAAAAACATCAGAATTAATGAACATGTTATAAGGTCAAAAGGAAAGTACCATGTCCAGTCAACAAGGACATTTACTTATAAATGTTCCATTACAAAAAAGTGCTATACAAATTTCCCCACAAGTGCTTTGTCTTATAGAATGACAATCAAGAATCAAGGAAACTCGATTTCGAAGCAGAGAAGTGAGGTTGATCCACCGCAAAAATCTTTCGTGTTGACCATGCATTTATGACAGTAGCAGGTTTCCCCTCAGTTTGGACCTCGTGCGCAACATACAGACTTAGAAAATTCAACACACTCAGATCACTGCCACTTTGTGTAGCAGTTAACAGATACAACTAGTTAAAGTCATTGGTAAATGTATGTAAGGGTCAACGTTATCGCCCTAGAGTGCCGAATAGACCCCGACTGGAGCGACCGCCCTGTCATCTCGTATCACTGGCTTCAGTGAATGCGGTGTGAACATGCGTGTGGTCAGCACACCGCTCTCCCAGTCTTTATAGGGTTTCTTGACCTTGGGGCTACGACTGAACCGATTCTAAGGTATAGCCTGTGGCAGATAGCTCTTTGCTTGAACATTTTTGTGTTGCCATTCACAAATGAAATATAAACGAATGAAAGAAATAAGTGGCACTGAAAAAGCAGAGGAGCGCTATTTCTTTGTTAAAATGACTGTTGAGCGTTATTTTCTTTGGATCTTGAAGCGTACAATGATAGTTTTTTTTATCTTTTATTTATTTATTTATTTATTTTAGCACGTTTTATTCCTTCTCCTGAGGGGAGAAGGCGGGCTGTTTTAAGGCTTATCTCAGTGCCCTTCATCAGCCAGAGGTTTACATCTTTATTTTATTTACTGTACGTAACTTTTATTTTTGAATACATGCTATACATAATATTGTTTATTTCGTTCATTAACATATAAATAATTGATTGGTAACTTTATAAATTAAATTAACTGAAATATAAGTAAAAATAGATAAGTGATGTATCGTTGAGTAATGATTTATATTGTTTTTTTTTTTTTCCTGCTATCTTGTGCAGGGGTGTTATGTGTTGTGGTGTTCGTACTTTTGTGTTTTCGCTTACTTCTACGTTACAGGTTCTCCTTTCCTGTTACTACAGTACTCGGAGTTGGGTATTACAATATTTTAATTAGTCTATGATTGTTTTTGTTCCCTTTTGTCATGTTTTGTGTGTGTTGACGTTGCGTTTTTCTGTGTGATACTTGTGTGTTTTGTGCAGTGTGGAGCCGTTGAGGTGTTTTGGATATGGGTTTTGGTGCGTTATACTTTGTGTCATGGGCTTTTGTTATGGTCTTTTGTCTAGGTGAGGTGGGATTGTTTCAGGATGAGTCAGTTGTGCTACGTCGGAGAATATTTTGGAGGTGTTTTGAGCTACTGTACTCGCTGGATTGATGTATTTAAATTTTGGTCGTCGTGTCGTTGGTGGTTTCTTTATCAGTATGTCTTCCATGTCTGGTATTTTGTGGAGGATATGGGATCCATATCTTGCTATGAGTTTGGCGAGCCTTGTCTGGAGTGGTGTCATGTCTGTGATCTGGTATACTTCGTTGCCTGGGGTGCGAGATGGTAGTTTTGCGATGCTGCGCAATAGTCATCGCGCTGTTGTGTATAGTTTTTTTGCTATACTCTTCGGTATACCGTGTAGTGGCGCTGAGGCGTATTCGTAAATAGGTCTGATGTATGTTTTGTACGTGTGTATGGCTGTCCTGGTGGAACATCCATACAGTCGGCCTTGGACTTATCTCATGAGGTTTTGTCTTCGTCTTGTTTTGTTTAGTAGGTGCTGAAGATGAGTCTTATAGTTTAGGTGTTTCTCAAGTAATACCACGAGATATTCTGCAGAGTCTGTGAGTTGTAGGGGTTGGTTCCAGAGTCTGAGGGTGATGTCGGTGCGTTTTTGTTGTCGTTTTCGAGTCAGGTTTCAGTGCTGGAATAGCACTGTTTGTGTTTTTGTGGGGTTTGGTCATATCCTCCATTTTGTCATCCAGTCTTCGAGTTTGGTCAAGTATCTTGTGGCTTTTCGTTGTATGGTGTCTGTCCGGAGGCCTGTGCACCAATAGGCGGTGTCGTCCGCAGAAGTTTCCATGGGTCAGACTGGAATTCAAACACTAACGCTCGCTTAACCCTGGAATGGTGCCCTTCGTCGATGCGAGGAACATGCCAGGATTTTACTGTACTGAGCCACAGTTAGAATGTTAGAATGAAGTATATTTCTCGAGATCTGTTGTTGTTCAACGTCATTAACATGTTAAATTATAAATCGAAAATCGTTAACTTCATTATACAATAATGCTTCAGTTTCTTAGGTTTACTTACTCATTTTGATTTTGAGGAGTATATGTATATGCAGAATACCAATACGAGATTATTCTTAAATAATGCGTATTTTGCGGGATTTTGGCAAACTATATGAGATACCCTGCTATATCCGAAGGACAAGACAGACAGTTTAATTTGTGGAAGGGGGCCAAAATGAGTGGCTGTCAGTTGCACTCGAACATACTACTTTATTCACTTGACAAACATTACAAGAGTAAAGAAAACATTAAAAACAGAGCAAGCCAAACATTAATTTTAGAATTTAATTCCCGGCTAATTGCGCCATTCAATCTCACATCTCAAGTGCAAACAACATCAATTTAAAACCGTCTGAAGATCAATAACTTAAGCCCCAATTAGGAATTTGAATTTTGAAGGCATAAGGCCTTATCTTAAAACATGTTTCTAAATTAGGCTGAAGGCCCAAACAATCTCACTCCTTAAGGGCAAAGCAACCTTAATTTAGAATCGGCTGAAGGCAAATAACTTTAGACTCAAAAAGAGGAATTGGAGTTGAAAGGCAGAAGGCCTTATCTCAATACATTTCTCTAAATTAGGCTGAAGGCCCAAACATTCTCACTCCTTAAGGTCAAAACAACTTTAATTTAAAATCGGCTAGAAGCCATACATAAATAAACAAGGACAAATAAGAGAAGGCAGTACATCAAACGGAGCTCAGAAGTTTCCATGGGTCAGCCTGGAATTCACACACTAACGCTCGCTTAACCCTGGAATGGTGCCCTTCGTCGATGCGACGAACATGCCAGGATTTTACTGTACTGAGCCACAGTACCGCTGCCTAGCGTCGTGCGCGCTCAACTATGCTTCAAGTGATTAGTAGTTTACGTGACCTTGGCAGGAGCAGTCGGCGGCACGCAGCCCCTGGTAAGTATCCTTCAATAGTTTTAGATGTCGGTTCGTCGATACGACGAATGAGTAGCAGTAAGAGAAGAAACCATATTAGTCAGAGCAACTAATGGGTAACATTACAGAATAAAATTCCTTCGCTGATATGACGAAGGGGTAGCAGTAACAGAGCACATTTACTAGAAGTAGTATAGTTCCTTTACTAAATTCGTCGCATATTTTGGTAGTAATAACAACACTCTTCATTCTGTCTGTAGAACCTGCCTTCGAGTAGAAGATACTTGGATGATGACGAAATTCGAGCACTTTTAGAAGAAGATTTTGGCAACGTGCTGTCGTCGGAGGAAGAGGACACTGAAGATGAGTTGTTGAACATGTTAGAAGAGGCCGACCCTAACTATGAGCCTTCCTCGAGTCCAAAATCAGATGGAGATGAGACCAATCGTTGACACATCGACGACGTGGAACAGGAAATTTCAAACCACATCATTCAAGCCTTAACCTTATCTTCTGAATCCATGCAGAAAAACAAACGAACAGGGCGTCATAAAAAGGGTATCTGAAACTAACAGCTCAACCATTACATCACCGCAGATTGAAATTATTAGTACCTGGAAAGGTGGTAGCTACAGCTGGAAGACAACACCTATCAAACAACCTGAAAGAACGCAAAAGGGGAATGTGATTCACTTCACTCCAGGCCCTGCAGGTCACGCGAAAAATGCACAAAGTCCACGTCAGTGCTTTCATTTATTGTTTGCTTCAAATATGTTGGACGCAATGATTACTTACACCAACGATGAAATAAAAACACAACGCTCTCAATACAAAGATTCGCCCAGCTTCACAAAATAAGTAAGAAATGCTGAATTCGAATCCCTGTTTGGATTGCTTGTGATGAGTGCTGCTAAAAAGGACAATCACATGTCAGTTGACGTTCTGTTTGATACAACGAGGTCCGGAGAAAGATATCAAGCCGCAATGTCACCAACAAGATTCAAGTTTCTCATAAATTGCTTACGATTCGATGACAAAGAAACGAGAGCAGAATGGCGAAGATAGACAGATTGGCCCTCTTGTCTGCCATATGGGACCCATTCCTTATAAATTGTAAAAGCAACTATAGACCAAGCCCTTATGTTACTATTGACGAGCACCTGGTTGGATTTCGAGGCCGTTGTCCTTTCAAGATGTACCTTCCATCTAAATCCAATAAGTACGGGGTTAAAATTTTCATGATATGCGATCATTCAACAAGCTACATGTTCAATGCTGAAATATACACCAGCAAAACAACACTCCCAAGAGAAGTGTCCTCTAGCGAATTCATCACTACTAAACTTTGTAAGATGTACCTTCCATCTAAATCCAATAAGTACGGGGTTAAAATTTTCATGACATGCGATCATTCAACAAGCTACATGTTCAATGCTGAAATATACAACAGCAAAACAACGCTCCCAAGAGAAATGTCCTCTAGCGAATTCATCACTACTAAACTTTGTAAGTAGGCTGTTAAGGTTTTTTTATAGGTAACGCCACGTAGCGCTCTGTATGAAAATCACTGGCTGTGCTGCGTGCAGTCTGTGGCTGGTTTGCATTGTTGTTGGCTATTGTAGTGTTGGGCAGCTGGATGTTAACAGCGCGTAGCGTTGCGCAGTTGAGGTGATCCACCAGCAGTGGTGGATGTGGGGAGTGAGATGGCGGAGTTTTGAGAGTGGATGATCTGGACAGAGACAGTAAATTTGTAAGACTGGATGTCATGAACTGATATATATATAATGACTTTTGAACACTATTAAGGTAAATACATTGTTTGTTCTCTATCAAAATCTTTCATTTGCTAACTATGCCTATCAGTAGTTAGTGCCTTCAGTAGTTAGAATCTTTTATTTAGCTGGCAGTATTGGCGCTCGCTGTATTGCAGTAGTTCGAGTAACGAAGATTTTGTGAGGTAAGAATTCATGAAAGGTATAGGTTATTGTTAGTCAGGGCCATTCTTTTGTAGGGATTACTGAAAGTCAAATTGCGTAGCGCTAAAAATATTGTGTGTCAGTTTAGTGATGATCGGAATAAGTAAAGAGAGTAATGTCTGAGTACGTTCAGTTTTGCTCAGCTGTTTGAAAAGAAAATAACGTAAGCATTTTCCAGCACAGGAATTCATAAATTTTTCTAAGGGGACGATTCAACTTGTGGAGCCTCTGAGCAATTCTAACCGTAACTCGATGTGTGACAACTGGTTCAGTAGCATACCTCTTGCAAAGACTTTACTCACCAGTCATGGAAGAACTATGCTTGGGACAATAAAGAAAAATAAGCGAGAACTACTTAAGGATTTTACAGACCATGAGTAGGGGGCCCGGCTCAAGCTTCTTCTTGTTTTCCGAGGAAATCACAGCAGTTTCGTTCAAACCAACCAGGAAAAATAAAATGGTTAATCTTATTTCTACGATGCATTATGACAACAGCATAAATGAAGAAACTGGCAAACCACAAATTGTAATGAATTATAATTCTACTAAAGGGGCAGTGGATACCGTGGACAAAGTGTGCAGTAATATAAATTGTGGTAGAAAAACTAGACGTTGGCCCCTCTCCCTCTTCTATAACACATCTCCTATGTCATCTATGTTGCCAATAATAACAATAAATAACAAAAGAGCACCTACAAAGTTGGCATTCGCCATGACATTGGCTGAAGAATTTATGTCGCCTTGGATGCACATTCGACTCACACAACCAATCCCACGATTGCTCAACAGTATGATATGCAGATGCCTGAATGTGATGCAACCAGCTGATAATAGCCACCAACAACCTATCCAACAACCTAGTCGTCTTCATGACGATAGAATAACATATGCACACTGTCGTTACGAAAAACGAAGAGTGACAAAATCAATATGCGAAAAGTACAATAAAAATATTTGTGGGAATCATAAACCCATGCTTCGTAGAGATTGGCTTCTTTGTGAGCTCTGATATACCGTATGATCAAAAAGTCAGTATAAATTTGAAAGCTTTTACGAAATAATGTAGATAGAGAGGTAAAAATTGACACACATGCTTGGAATGACATGGGGTTTTATTAGAACCAAAAAAAAACAAAGTTCACAAAATGTCCGACAGATGGCGCTGGACAGCAAAACGTCAGTGACTGCGCATGACAATCGTGTATAAAAGGAGCTGTAATGAGAGAGAGAGAATCAGAAGCGCCAGCAGTCGTAGCATGTTGACGTTACCCGAAAAGGCGCTTTTAGTGAAGCTGTATTATCAGAATGGGGAATGTGCTAGTTCAGCGTTACGATCCTATTGCCATAGGAAGGGGATTCGAACGGGTAAATGTCTGTTGACAGATGCAGCTGTAGCGAGAATGATTTCGAAGTTCGAAGCCACGGGTTGTTTAGACGATAGACCCCGTAGTGGCCGATCGAGCACAAGGCGTAATGCTGCTTGGACAGTTCAGGAAGAAATGGAGACTGTAGCGAGTTCGCCTATGCACGGGGAAGTCAGCGCTCATGCACTCGCACGTCGCACCGGCATTCCATGCACTACTGTTTGGTTGGCACTTAGGCGTACCCTCCGATGCTATCCGTTCAAAATCCATCGGCATCATGAACTGGCGCTATAGTGAAGCGGAGGGCATTTGCGGTGTGGGCGTTTCAAAAGATGGCGGAAAATGACGATTGGTTGAGTAACGTGTTGTGGACCGACGGAGCTCATTTAACGCTCCGTGGGTCTGTCAACGCCCACAAGTGGAGAATTTGGGCAACCGAAAATCCTAGAACTGTCGTGGAAACTCCATTGCACGACGAGAAAGTCACGGTATGGGTTGGATTTACCTCATCTACCGTAATCGGGCATTTTTTCTTCGAGGAAATGCGTGATTCTGGTTTTGTAACTGCTACCGTGACGAGTGAGAGGTACGGCGATATGTTACAAATGGTTCAAATGGCTCTGAGAACTATGGGACTCAACTTCTGAGGTCATTAGTCCCCTAGAACTTAGAACTAGTTAAACCTAACTAACCTACGGACATCACATACATCAATGCCCGAGGCAGGATTCGAACCTGCGACCGTAGCGGTCTCGCGGTTCCAGACTGCAGCGCCAAGAACCGCTCGGCCACTTCGGCCGGCGATATGTTACAGAATCGCATCATCCCCAGCCTGGCTGATAAACACCTGCTGGAACGTACGATGTTTATGCAGGATGGCGCTCCACCCCATATTGCTAGACACGTGAAATATCTCTTGCGCGCATCATTGGTGATGACCGTGTGCTCAGCCGCCACTTTCGTCATGCTTGGCCTCCCAGGTCCCCAGACTTCAGTCCGTGCGATTATTGGCTTTGGGGTTACCTGAAGTCGCAAGTGTATCGTGATCGGCCGACATCTCTAGGGATGCTGAAAGACAACATCCAACGCCAATGTCTCACCACAACTCCGAACATGCTTTACAGTGCTATTCACAACATTATTCCTTGACTACAGCTTTTGTTGAGGAATGATGGTGGACATATTGAGCATTTACTGTATAGAACATCATCTTTGCTTTGTCTTGCTTTGTTATGCTAATTATTCCTATTCAGATCAGATGAAGGACCATCTGTCGGACATTTTTAGAACTTTTGTATTTTTTTGGTTCTAATAAAACCCCATGAGGTTCCAAGCTTGTGTGTCAGTCTGCACCTCTCTATCTACATAATTCTGTGATTTATTCAGTTTTCAAATTTATACTGACTTTTTGATCACCTGGTATATGTGCTATATTTGTGTACTCGTAATTTACCGAGACTGATTGGCTACAGTAGTATGTAAAGAACACGTTGAAAAGAATTTATTTACTAGTCTTCAATTCACGAACATGCTTGGTGAGGAGCCCCTGAAGAATAGGTGTTTCTTTTTGTTTATAAAGCTCTATATAATAATGGTTTACCTTTATTCTTACAGTATTACTCTGATTGTTACAGCCGAATCTATTGTAATGCTTGTTGTTCCATAGTTATATTGTTGTTATTTTCTTACAGATTTTCAAGTGATTGTTACCCAAAAGACAGAAGGAATTTAATAGTTTGCTCTTACATCAATAAACATCGAAACAAACCTACTTCTGAAATAGTTCTTTACCTATATCTCCATACTAGTCCTCGCTTGAACCCTACTTATTTTGAAATTGTGATATGTTATTAATTGTAAACGAGTATTACATACATTCAGAGGCTCAAATCTACACAAACTGCTAGTATTGTTGATTATACACATGAAAAGTGGTGGTGTTCGTCGAATCGATGAATGGATAGCAGTGATCGTCAGACATTTTTGGGTAGCACTGGAGGGTTCAGTGAGACAGGAAGTCGGCCCAACAATTCTCAATCCGACGGCAACCCAACCGACTGACAGTCAACGGACCAAGCGACATGATAACTTATGCAACACCCGAACAGCACAGAACAATGAGTTCAATGGAGCAACGCAGAAGGTATCGGACCCACAACGTATTACACATACAGCTGTCAAACTACACGCCATACTGGACAGCCACAACATGATGAGGAAGATACATTTCCTGAGTTTACGTCAACGGCCACAAGACAGAAGATTCCGATGGTGCACTTCAGTTCAAAAATAATCAAGTTAAGTTAAACTCCAGAGGAGAGCGGCTAGAATTTCGGCAACTTGAAAACACATGTTGTTGCTCGTGGGAATGTCCCAACAGTTCACAACGAAATGAAAACGACACATTGTGAACAGTTGGGGCTGGCTTGTAGATTAAGTAAAGACTCAACTTTCGTGTCCTGGATCGGTGAGCCATGGACCTCGTAGCAATAGGAACAGCCCCTCACACTCCGACTGCGCGTGGACTCCGCTAGCGGGCCCGGCCAGACATGCGCCACGGAGACTTCCTTGCTGCTTCACGCCAACCGACCAACTGCCCAAGGTCGGAAACGGTGTAAGGACCAAATATACGTCGGCCGATGAGACGACCAACCGAACGATCAACCAACGGTCGTCCCGCTCCAATCTGCCTCCGTCGGAGAGTTCAAGTGTGTCGCAAGCGGTCGGCGAGCACTGGCTGTCGGCGCCTCCCCCGCGCTCTGTCCCCGACCTCACTGCTGCTGCGTCCCGACTGCACTGCTGGTCCGTCTCGAACTGACTGCCAGACACACGACGACCCAAAAATACTATCGGTCGCTCCAGAGATGGTACGACAGTGCACTTCTCGATACGCGCTGCTGCTTTCGCTCACGGGAAAGTAAGGCAGGAAGTTAGTGACGCGAGTAAATGGAATAAGAAAACGAGGGGGCAGGACCGTAATTGAAGATGACAAACAATTAATGACATGAACATGAGCCATGCACGGCTCACTATGTACTCACATTACTTACGTATTTTGCGTAGAATAACATTCATTCTCGAAGAAGTTTTGATCAAACAGTGGGAAAATGGGTACACCTCACACATCCTCTGCCTCCACCTTCGTTATTCCGCGAACAGGAGGTCTCTGGCTGCCACTTCACTGCAGTGTACTTCGCGGTCGCCCGTTACGCGGCTCCAGTGGGGCGGAGCGACTGACAAGCAGCTGGTAGGTGCGACATTTGAAAGATGAGCATTCTGGAGATCATACCTACCTACTATCAGATATATGGCCCAAATTTTTGAGTAGAATCGATTGCTTAAGCTAATATCTTGTAACTGTACTATTTCTCCTTAAAATATGAGGTCATATTGGTGAAGCTTCATTATTGGAAGTCTGTTTCACAGCCCTGTGTTATACTTACTCCCTAAACGTTAATGCACTGAAGTCTATTCTGAGAATACACTTTGAAACAATGTACTTTCGTGAATGAACACTCATCATAAAACAGCTGAGAACCATTTTTAACGTCGGTTTTCACTCGTCGAGATTGGTGTAGACCGCAGGAAACCAGCCAAACGTTTTATTTCTGTTTTACGTGAGGCCAAATAACAGTCCTGCAATACGAGCGCTTTACCAAGACTAACCAATATGGTGGAGGTAGACTTCACTTTAACGGCGTAAGGGCGCCTCCATTTATACTAACCTCCTAGATCGGCATCTATACTCAGCGTGTACTTTATTATGCTGCCTTGAATCCTTGGTTCCTAATCAGCTGATGTCGGAAGGCGTGAAGGCGGTCGCACTGTGCCGTCTGGCCGCTAGAAACCTAACTGCCTAACAATACTGCGTGCACAAGAATTTTGTAGCGATTGCCTTAACATACAATTAGTTGTCACCGATATGTTAGCACATATGCGATTTCATTTTCAGTTTCGCTTGCACGAAATATTTTAGCGGTCGCAAGCCTCGCATGTCACGCATCTCGTAATCCTCTGACATGATGGCAGCGCCCTTTCCTTTTCTCGGTGAACTATTAATAGAATGACCACTGATATTTAAAGTTCAGTAGAGATCATTCTACACCACTAAACTATTTTAATACATTTTATAACTCCAGCGTGCTGGATATAATGGGACAGCAACTTATTTTTAGGTTGTGATGCAAAAAGGGACAGTCAGAGTAGCACCTCCAATGAATATTTAGTCGGTGACCGGATTCGAGCCATTCCCACTCTCAAACCAACCAATGCTTGCCAAATTAAATGTTCGTAGCCAGTTTCAACTCTAGCTGTCTTTTTTAGCATCATAGTAACTGACGCTGCGGTTCATAAAGCATGCAAGACTGAAGAAAAATCAAGACTCGTTCATAGGATTTGTCGACCTGCAAAAAGCGTTCGACAGTGTAAAACGGCGCAAGATGTCCGATATCCTCAGAAAAATAGGAAAGGTGGGTAAAATACAGTAAGAACAAGAATTAAAGTGTGAATAATAAGAGTGTGAGGTGTAAAACGAAGTGCTCGGATTAAAAAAGGTGTAAGACAGGGATGTAGTCTTTCACCCCTACTGTTCAATTATACGTCGAAGAAACAGTTACGGAAATAAAAGAAAGTTTCAAGAGAGGAATTAATATGCAGGGTGCAACGATATAAGTTATAAGATTTGCCCGTGACATTCCTATCCTAAGTGAAGGCGAAGAAGAACTACAAGATTTTCTGAATTAAATTAAGAGTCTAATGAGTACACACTATGGACTGAGAGTAAATCGAAGAAAATGAGAAGTAGCAAAAATGAGAACACTGAGAAACTAAACATCAAGTCGAAATAGATGAAGTTAAGGAATTCTGGTAGGTAGGCTGCAAAATAACCAACGAAGGACGGAGCAAGAAGGACATAAAAAAACCGACGAGCACTGGCAGAAAGAGCATTACTGACCAACAGAAGGCTACTAGTAACAAACATTGGCCTTAATTTGGGGAAGACATTTCTGAGAATGTACGTTTGGAAAACAGCATTGTGTGGTAGTGAATCTAACGAAATAGGGACTGTTGGAAAAGCGGAAAAGAAAATGATCGAAGCAGATGAGATGTGGTGCTACATAAGAATGTTGAAAATTAGGTGGACTTTTAAGGTAAGGAATGAGGAGGTTCACAGGAGAACCGGCGACGAAAGTAATATATGGGAAACATTGACAAGAAAAACGAAGAGGAGCTTACGGGCCCTCAAAGCCGACGTTATCAGTGGACAAGAGGAAGGAACAGGATGGTAGTACATCTGTTGACACGTCACGGAGTAACTTCCTCTGTATTAGAGGGAACAGTAGAGGTTAAAAACTGTAGAGGAAGACAGAGACTGCAAGTGCCACTCTGAAGCGAAAAGATTGGCGCAGAACAGAAATTCGTGGCAGGCCGCTTCAAACCAGTTAGAAGACATGACTACAAAAAAAATTTTAAAAATTAAAAAACTCTTATCTTTATCTAGTAATCAATTATTAATATAATTAATATCGGTAACAAAACGCTTTACGATTTATTTACTCCTATACTTCTACTTCTTTTCAGTGCGTGCGTAGGCGGTATTTCTGCGAGTTTCCTACCTTAGTGGCAACCCTTTGAACTAGCACTTGGTTGAAATACAGCTCTGGTACATTAGCGATCTTTTCTCTTTTTCGGATCCCCTTAGACATTCTTCACTCGATCGATAAATCAATATTCGTGAGTGGCGAAGGTAAAGTTCGTGGAAAGGGGAGAAGGGCGTGGAGAAGGCGGGGGGGGGGGGGGGGGGGGAGGGGGGATAGAGAGTGACGTTTGTGACGTATCAAAGATGTACACGTGCACTTGAAAAGATGAGCAGCCTCGTATTTTCAGTGCTTGTTTTCTGCCTTTTCTGTAACGCACTGACAATGCAGTAAATTGCTGTTGAAAGAATTCTGAGCGAAAAATCTTGCTATACTGTTCCACCATCGAATGAAACCCTACCGATTTAGCTGCACTCAACTAGGCCTGGCTACAATTACTTCCTCCCCTACCATCAAAGCGGGTAGAGGTGATAGATAAAATTCGCTTGTTAAACTCAGTTGTCTAAATGTACGGAAATTTTAATGCCAAGAAGACAAAGAGGATTGTGGAAATGTAGGCTTCTCCGCCTGCCGCTGTCTTGAACAATTCTATTAAGTATGCGAGTGCGTCATGATGTTCCGTTATCCAATCAACTTGTTTGTTGCATTTGTGATGATCCAATTACATACATCGTCTAATTTCCCCAATGAAGTATTAAATTAATATAGTAAAGGGAATCTAATAAAAGTAGCTGAACAGCTGTGTGATAGGAGGACGGCGGCAAATGGAAACAGTTTCCTTTGGTAATTCCTCTCTCAAACTCTGTTCTATGTTACAACTGTAAAACAATGTCCGAACTGGCACGCAGCTTCGCGTTCCGCGGAATGGAGTAACGCTAAAATGATGAGGATGTTTTGCAGAAGCTCCAGAACTATATTCAGCCCTTGTTTCCAGTGCTAGGAATAAATGTGCTAACGTAAAACAGTAGTTTGTTGCGGTATATTCATTCTGGTCTTACTAAGTGAAGGCTGAGCCAGTTAATATTGGTTAAGTTAGATCTGTTACGGCATTCAGCCCTGTGAGGCGCAGAATCTGCAGTTTTATTAGGAGGATTCAGTAAATTCAACTAACCTACGGCAATGTAGCCGGGGGACATCACTGACAACCGTCGATATTTCGACAGATACATATCCTGTCGAAATATGGAGGTTGTGTACCCAGGGAGAAACTCATGCCTCATACGGAAGATTACTTGCAGAGATCACTGTTCTGTGGCGTTCTTTATAACATGAACTAACGTGGACGTATGCTCGTCTTATTTTCAACCCATTTGAGTAACGTGCAGTTTAAAATCTCTGTGTGACACTACAAAGAATAAATTTCACGCTCATCTGTTTCCTCATCGACGTCGAAGCCGCGGAACACTTTTGGTCAATCTGATGCTAGTCTGGAACCCTAAATATTATTTTTATGGAAGTAAAATAATCTTACCAAGGGATTTTTATTTAGGCTCCGTAACAAGACACCTGGCGCAATTTTCGAAACCCCTAAAGTCGGCATTCGATACAGAAATGTCTCATCTTTAGTTGACGTTTTAATCTTTTATTCTTGAGGATACGGCTTTTTTTAGTGTAACAAGTAGTCACTCTAGTGCCCTGTGGGTTTGTTGTACTTCTAAACACTCAATAAACATGCTAGATACGAGAAAATATTTTGAAATACACGTTAATAGAATGAAAACTTAACATTTTCTTAATTTTAAACATGAGAATAGTTGTAAATATATAAGACGTCTCGACCAGTTTTCCAGATTTCACCATGTTGGTGCTTTTAGTATGGGGTCACAGCCGCGTTCAGATCTTGAGTCAGATTGTCAAGGACATGACTGAACTCTGATTTTGACAACCTGGCAGAAGCGAGGAGGCGGCGACTGACACTTAGCGATTCCCAATGTCTAAGGTACCCCTTGTGTTTAAGCCACATTGTATTTCCACATTTTCCATTTTTACAATTAGTATCGTGTCTACAGATATAATGCAGCATTCAGTGAGTAAAGGTTACTGCAGAAAGAATACAAGTGGGAGTAATATTTCACTTCTCACGCTGGCTGAAGGAGCCGGTGGGCGAGTTTTGCCAGTGGGTAATGGTGTGAGGCTCCGCAGCTTGGCATGAGAACGCCCGGGACGTCAGCAGCGAGGCTCGCAGGGAAAATAATGTTATTCTGGAGCGAATCAAGTGATCTTGTTTAATTAATTTTTGGCGATGTAAGTCGCTGTTCCCAATACAGATACCAGGAAACGCCTACAGGTCGTATGCACTTTCGTACAACAATATAACAACGCTCGAAATCGATCATATTAACCAATAAAGGAGTATCATATAAGCTAACGCAAATATACGAACGGCTACTAAATATCACGAGTGTAAGTATGAGGTACAGACTGCGCGACATAGTAGTCAGTCGCTGACAGGATGCGTGCCGAAATAATTCTGACTTAAGACCATCTCGTCAGGAAATTGTTGGTTTATATTTCTGTCATTATTAATTGTGTCGATATTATCAGTTTATGGTGTTTAGTAAATAAATACATCAGAGTGGCATCCCTTTTGAACGCTGTTCCGAGTGACATAGATTCCCGATTGATCACTTAAAGTCACAGTAAGTACATTTGCACTTTACAGAGTACCCGACGGCCTGATACCGATTCTGCGAGGGACATGAACTTCGAGAGCTTCCCCGAAAAATGGGTAGCAAGAATCCTATACAGCGACTCACTAACATGGTCTCAGACGGATTGCCTTAATCTCCGCAAAACTCGGATGTAAAAGTACGACCAGTCATACCGTAAGCCTCTTATACCATCCTCTGACCGAGCGAGGTGGCGCAGTGGGACTCGCATTCGATTCGGGAGGACGACGGTTCAAACCCGAGTCCGGCCATCCTGATTTAGGTTTTCCGTGATTTCCCTAAATCGCTTCGGGCAATTGCCGGGATGGTACCTATGAAAGGGCACATACGATTTCCTTCCCCATCCCTCCATGATTACGTGAGACCAATGACCTCGCTGTTTGGTCCCCTCCTACAGATCAAACAACCAACCAACCGTCCATCCACTGCGGACTCATTGGCTCAACTAAGACGTTTCTGGTGGTTTAGTAGTATGTAACCGGGCAGAAGCCGACCTCGTGCAAGATCAGTTTCGATTCCGGAGAAATGAAGGAACAAAAACTGGTTCAAATGGCTCTGAGCACTATGGGACTTAACTTCTGTGGTCATCAGTCCCCAAGAACTTAGAACTACTTAAACCTAACTAACCTAAGGACATCACACACATCCATGCCCGAGGCAGTATTCGAACCTGCGACCGTAGCGGTCGTGCGATTCCAGACTGAAGCGCCTTGAACCGCTCGGCCACTCCGGCCGGCAAATGAAGGAACACTCGAGGTAATACTGACCATACGACTTCTTGCACAAGGTAGGTTAAGGAAAGGCAAACCTATGCTTATAGCATTTGTAGACTTAGAGCAAACTTTTAAAAATTGTGACTGGAATACACTCTTTCAAATTATAAACGTGGCTGGGATACAAACCGGGAGCGAGAGGTTATTCACAATTTGTACAGAAACCAGATGGCAGTAATAAGAGTCGAGTGGCACGAAAGGGAAGCAGTGGTTGAGAATGGAGTGAGACAGGTTTATAGCATATCACCGACATTATTCAATCAATATTTTGAGCAAGCAATGAAGGAAACACAAGAAAAATTAGGAATAGGAATTGACGTCCAGGAGAAGAAATAAAAACTTTGAGATTGGCCGATGACATTGTAAGGAGTTGGAACAGCAGTTGGACGGAATGGACAGTGTCTTGAAAGGAGCAAAGCAAATGTAGTCGAATTATATTACGTGATGCTGAGGGCAATAGATAAGGAAATAAGACCATTAAAGTGGTACATGAAGTTTGTTAGTTGGACACCAAATGATAGTTGACGTAGAGAGGATAGAAAATTTTCACTGGCAATGGAAAGAAAAGCGTTTGTGTAGAAGAGAAATTCGATAACGTCTAGTGTAGATTTAAGTCTCAGGAAGTATTTTCTGAAAGTATTTATAAGGAGTGTAGCCATGTATGGAAGTGAAACATGGAAGATAAACAGTTAAGACAAGAAGAAACTTTTGAAATGTGCTGCTACAGAAGAATGCTGAAGATCAGGTGGGTAGGTCACGTAAATCATGAGGAGGTACTGAGTAGAATTGGGGAGAAAAGAAATTTGCAGCACAACCTGACTGGAATATGGTTGGTAGGACACAATCTCAGACATCAAGGGACCAGCAATTTAGTACTGGAGGGAAGCAATGGAGGTTGGGGTGGGGGAGGGGGAGGGTAAAAATCGTAGAGGGACACCAAGACAAAATACAGTAAGCGGATTCAGAAGGATGTAGGTTGCAGTAGTTACTCGGAGATGAAGAGACTTGCAAACGACAGAGTAACATTGAGAGCTGCATTACTCCAGTCTTCTGACTGAAAATAACAACAACAACAGTGGATGTGGGAGGTTCTTCCAAGTAGCAGCCGGGAGAACCCTGCGCGTTACGCACATTTGGTCGTTATGTACAGGACGTCCGCAGAAAATGTATTCACTCTTATTACGACTGTAACAACAATGCTTATTAAGACACTGAAAAATTTCAAGATAATCAAAAGAAATGTAGAGACCAGCCTTTTATCGAAAGTTGTCGGCCATTGTGTTCAAGTACAGCTGATAACATTGAACGATGGAATCCAACACTTTCCTGGTAACCGCAGTTGGTGTTATGGCGCGTTGTTTCAGTGGCTTCTTTAAACGCATTAATTGTAGCTGGTCTCTAGCTATAGACATTGTGCTTCACATGTGCCCATAAAAAAAATAGGCATCTAATATGGTGGGCATGGAGGGTACACGGTATTGCCTCTTCGTCCTATGTATCTGTTCAGGAGGTATTTATCAAGGACGGCTCTTAAGTCGAAACGGTAGTGGGGAGGTGCTCCATCGTTCTGGCAGTACCATTCTCCATCCCGAACCATCTCTTTGATATGTGACACTGTGTATTCCAATTGTAAGTTCAAATAATTTTTACCAGTTACTGTGTGCTGAAAGAAATCAAACTAAATGCCTATAAACCATACCACACTGTAATTCGTGGTAGGTTCACATACTGTTCCAGCATCACGAGGTTTCTCTGTTGCCTAGTAGGTGTAACTGAGTCACTTAAGTGAACCATTTCATTTAAAAGTCGCCTCACCACTTCAGAAAGCCATGTTTGGAAATAGATTTTCCTGTGCGCGTCTTGTTTGTTATCACTCACCAAATTCAGTTCTATGGACATGATCATCCTCATTTAGAGTGTGGAGTTATTTAGAAGTAAAATGTTTCATTGCTCACACTTCAAAATGAAATGGGCACTCTTTTTGAAACTCCTGTCTCAGTAGCGACTTGCCACACAGGCTTCCTAGGAGGTTTCTGAAACCTTGTGCATCTTGTTGGAACGTCATTCTGAACTGTCTTTGCACTTGACTTACGTTATCAGACGTCTGGTAGCTCTTCTGAATGAACTTTGTTTGGTCGAGGTTCTGACTGCCTTCAACCACTTTTGAAGCCATCAAACCTGAAAAAGGAAAGAAAGTATTGCAGATATCTGATGTAAGGGAATGCATACACATTTTTGGGACGCCCTATATACTGTCGCACCTGGTAGGGCAGCTTTGCCAACGCTTTCGGCCCGAGTGCCATAGCCTGATGACAATTGAGGCAGAGGGAGCACGCATTCGTCATACTAATTACTATAGGGATACTCATTTTAACCGCATCTCGTAGCTTCCTCTTGAAGGTGGGAGCCTGCCTAGTTAACAGAAGAGCTTCCCTGAATGCTCTATTCTGCCACACTTATGTTCTGGCATCGCTGGTCTGTTGTGTCGTCCAATCCGTATGCTATCGCATTGTGACAAGTTGTGTTACCAGCCAAAGTTTAACGAGATGTCCAGGTTTTGAGGTGTGTCCCGACCCGACTCTCGCAAGCCTTCCGCAGGATGCTAAATGTCCGTACCTTTCTTTACTGCTAACAATTAAAAATATAACGGGCAAGTACATGAAAGTTCCGAAAGGAAACTGTGAGTGGATCGATGGCGGTATTCAAAGAAGTTGCAATAGAGAGTTCTTGATCAGCCGATGCACTCAAAGGACGACTGAGCAAATACTTCATCCCTAGATTCCAACATTACTATGCCGCGTGACTTCCATTGTCGTACTATTACCACCAAACCACTGTTTTCTGAACAGAGTCTCCCCATATCTGCCCACTGAGCGTCCGTGACATATCTTAGTTCACCAGTTACTACCTTCACCAGTAGCCCCCTCACCCTTCACACGATTCTTTAAGTAATACTGTGGTACCCTCGTGTATAAAACAGCCCCAGACGTCTGATTACTTTACAATGTACAGTTAATGTAGTTAAGGTAGTAAATATTTGAAGAGCGGATATGAAAAACGCTCTAAGTCCAAAAACCGACATTTATCAGAAGAGTGAAGAAACATGTATCTATTCGTATACAACGGTTTTATAAACAAAACGATTTCCTGATATCAGAGACCTACGTTCCTCACGAGACAACTGCATAAAATAAAGTGACGTTTTAGATATAAATACTATATAAGGACGTTCTATTTGCCATACCAGGCAATGATTGATGGTAAGCCTCAATAAGAAAGTTTTTACAAATTCATTGTTGCAAAGAATAAAACAGCAACCGGTCACTGTTAATAATGCTGTTTATTTACACTCGTAGCGCCGTTAACAGTGTCGAAGCAAAAGGTTCACATACAGACGACTGTTCATGTTTATGTTATACTTGTTGATACCATCACTTGTTGGTTGTTTTCTTCCAACAATTAATGTAAACAACAGAAAATGTAATACAAAAGTTAACAGTCGTCCGAAGATGAACCTATTGCTTAGATACCGTTAGCGTCGCTACTTGTGTAAATTAACGGCAGTATTAATACTGCTGTTTGTTGTTTTCTATTTTGCAGGAATCACCTTGTTCAAAAATGTTCAAATGTGTGTGAAATCGTGTGGGACTTAACTGCTAAGGTCATCAGTCCCTAAGCTTACACACTACTTAACCTAAATTATCCTAAGGACAAACACACACACCCGTCCCCGAGGGAGAACTCGAACCTCCGACGGGACCAGCCGCACAGTCCATGACTGCAGCGCCCTAGACCGCTCGAATCACCTTGTATTTTATAAACAGTCACCATCTCGAAAATGCCTGTTTCCGATAAAACAGTGAGGAATAAGGTTTCGACTAGAGACACTTTGTTTTATTTTCGGTCGCGCGGGGTAGCAGAGCCATCTAGGGCATCTTGTCACGGTTCGCGCGGCTCACCCGTATGAGTTCCGAGTCCTCCCTTGGGCATGGGTGTGTGTGTTGTCTATACCGTAAGTTAGTTTAACTAAGATTGATTAGTGCATAAGCTTACGGACCGAGGACCTCAGCAGTTTGATCCCAAAGAACTCACCACAAATTTCCATTTTTATCTTCGATAATACTACAGAAATAGAGCATGAGGATTCTAAGTAGTAGAAATGTAGTCGACAAAAACCATTTCCTAAATCGTTTAAGCTTTGGAATCCCATAGGACACCATGGCTTCGACCGAAGAACAGTGTTCGAAATTATGTGTAAATTTTCTAGGAAATGTAAGTATTCTCATTCTCAAAAAAGGTTCAAATGGCTCTGAGCACTATGGGACTTAACATCTGAGGTCATCAGACCCACAGCCCTTAGAACTACTTAAACCTAACTAACCTAAGGACATCACACACATCCGTGCCCGAGACAGGATTCGAACCTGCGACCGAAGCAACCACGTGGTTCCGGACTAGAGCGCCTAGAACCGCTCGGTCGCCGCGGCCGGCGTTCTCACTCTCATATAATGCGTGACTACACTAGGTAATTTTTAGCGATTTGGGTTATGTTGCCTCAAGATAAATAGACAGTATCTTAGAGTAATACTCATTGTGTTAACATAAGATTGCAACTCTTCATGAGTAGGTCATGACAGCATTTTAAGTTTTCAAATTAGGTCATTAATTAGTGTAATAATGAAGCTCATATTTTTGTTGCCCTGGAAGCCGTTAGATAAGCAACCTCTAGTTGGATCACGGTGAACACTTTGGCTGTTCAGTGATACAGATTCCATGGTGGAGATGGCCCCTCTCACCCACGCATTTCCCGTTTCACTATTTCGTTTCTTGAGAGAAACAAAATGCGGGATCCAGGTGATTTTTTGGTGTGAGTAAGCTGACTTAGCGGATGTTATCGGGTATGGACATCAAATCGATTGCAAAGCTGCTGCCAATTCTAGTTGACTGTGAGTGCAGTATCCTTGGCACGCAGCCTGCATTCCATTAAGTCTGAGATATGCTCGATGGGTTTCAAATCTGGGGTCTAGAATGACCATCTCAGTCTTTGCCATCTCAGTCTTTGGACATCCCTTCCATGTTCCTGGAACTGTTTAGCTACGTGGGAGCGATGTGGCGGGAAGTTATCGTCTAGGAGCACCGCAGAACTGTCGGAATATTGAAAGGCCATAAGCGGGTGGATGTGGTCCCTGAGCAGTTCAACCTGCTGTGGACCATTCTCAGTCTCTTCCAAAACAGCTAGGGTGCCAACTCCATCTGAGGAAACTGTACTCGAACCCTTTACAGAGACATCACCTCCTTGGACCACACTTTCATGTGGTCTGAACCACACACGGTGCCTCCCATCGGCATGGTGCAGTTGAAACCGTGTTCCGTCCGACCACATAGTGTTAAGCCGCTATTGAAATGTCTACCCAAGATGACTGGCGACAGATACAATCCCTTGTGCCCGATGACGGTTGGTTAACAGTGGCACCTGTGTGTGGCGCCGGCTCACTTACCTCATGCAACCCACGTTCATACGTATTGTCCACTGTGAGACGGTGTTGAATTGAGTCATAACCGGTGGTTGCTTTTTGCTACTATTGAATGCGCCTCAGATGTCGGCGTCACGTTCATCGAGGCTGGCTGGACGAACGGAAGTTCGTCTGTTGTGGATGAAGACACTCTTATCCAACCATTAATGATACACCATGAACACGTTTTAACGTTTGAAGCCGAATTCCTGCACCAGTGCTGAAATCTAAATCACCATCTGTCGAGCACTTGTACAACCACTTCTCAGGAGGTCTCCTACACAAAAGCAACTGGCACAGGAAGAGCGTGGTTCCCATACAACGCTACCCCGCCATCTGTGCACCAACTGTCCCATGACAATTGATAAGTCGGTGACAATGCCTGTTGATGTATTCATTTCATTCAAACAGTGGATATACGACGTTTAAGTAATTTATGAAGTTGAGAAAATATACAGCAATAATTATTTTATCCATTACGGTTGGAGAACACCGCAACTGTTTCCCTAAACCACATTATACGAAATACTACTACCAGACACAATTCTTTATGAAAAGATATTATTGTACCGTTTTTAGTTTCGGGCCTAAGCCCATCGGCAGTCGGTAGCACTGATACCTTGACAATTTTAACATTTGAGTCTTCATGAAAAGCTCTCCTTTACACATTACAAGAAAGACGTTCGATCCTCTTTTTCGAGCCATGCATTACCATGAGATAAACTAAATACGAGATCTTGTATCTGAAGAAGGAACTGCTGCTTGGCAAGTTCTATCTTGCAAATACCATCCGCGGAGACACCAAAGTCACTCTGATGTGGTAGATTAGAAAGCTGGAAGCGTTTTGTTCAAAACATTTCTTACCAAATTAACCTTCAGTTCTCAGCTCACAGTTCAGTGAATCAAGCAGAGAACTGTTAGCGTTTTACGTAAAGCCACCATCTGTCTGCCACCAGCAAGATCCTTCGGTCTATGGCAAATACAGACTGACGTCACCAGAGACGCAGCTTATCGAATGCGCCTCGTCCAATCGAAAGGAAGATGAATACATCGAACTCATGTGCCTCATGCAGACAGAAGACCGGCACGGTATGAGGCTTCACGTAAATCAGAAAGAGAAACTCAGCAATATCTCCATCGAAGCACATGTATTGCTATTGCTAACAGTTTTTTCCCATTTGCACGTAAAGACCCTAAGTGAAGAATACACAAACTGAGGCAAGACTTTGTAAAGAGAGCTCATAAATACTGCAGGCCGCACACCGTAGAGCGAGCTATAGCAGCGGGTGTTATACGGCGCGGCTTCCTGAGATTCACTACAGCGAAGATTTGAATTGATAGCAGGTTCCAGAGCTGATAAACATCTATATATAGTTTACCTGATTTAATTTAGTTTAGTATCGTAACTACCATGTTCCATGCAGCTTTACCGCGATCCATCTTAATGGTGTCGAATGATTACAATTTTAGTTCGATGACTCAGTGAAAAATATGTCAGAATTCTTACCATTCACGTGATTTCTACAAGACTTGTTATCATTCAGTGACTTTTAATTATATATTTTCAAACTCTCTCTCTGTCAAATGCGCACACACACACTCACACACACACACACACACACACACACACACACACGCACGCGCGCCAGGGCGCAATTAATTGCATCCATGCATTAGGAAAAGCTGTCAAGGAGATACATTTGCAGTTTGCGTCTGAAATTAATTTTAGTTGTACCCGGGCACCATTTGATTTGGTTCAGTCTCCTTAAATGGAAAATAAATAAGAGAGAAAGCATACATTTCTAAATATGTAAGTGAATTGTATATACGTCCTGATCTCCTTTCTCCCTTGTCTCTCTTCATTTCTCCCTTCGCGTTTCTAAGTCCATCTCCTTCCCCCTCTCTCTCTGTTCATCTTCTCCTTCCCTCATCTCTCTCTATTTCCTCCCGTCTAATCCTTCTGTCCATGTCCTACTTCCCATTTTCTACGTCCACTTCCTCACAATTTTCTATCAGTCTCCTCTTACCCTCTCTTTCTGCTCTCTGAGCCTTAATCTTGTTTCTTGTTATTTAAATACTTTATGAATAGGAGGATAGGGCAGAGTTTGTGTTACTGTCAACAGTTCAGTGATAGGATTCATCTTATCAGAATCGACAGTAAACCAACACCGACAACGATAATTAAGGTATACTTGCCGACTTAGCAAGATGAAGATGAAGTGATAGAGAAAGTGTATGAGCATATTGAAAGAGTAATACAGTCTGTAAAGAAGTATGAAAACCTAATAATCATGGGGGACTGGAATGCAGTTGTAGGGGAAGAAGTACAAATGTGCTTGGGACAAGGAATGAGAGAGAAAGAAAAGTAATTGCGTTCTGTACCAAGTTTTGAGCTACTAACAGCAAATACTTTGTTCAGGACTCACAAGAGGAGAAGGTATACTTGGAAAAGGCCGGGTGATACGGGAATATTTCGGTTAGATTGCATCTTAGTCAGACGGAGATTCTGAAAACAGATACTGGATTGTAAGGTGTACCCATGAGCAGATATAGACTGAGATCGCAATATAGTAGTGATGATGAGTAGGCTGAAGTTTAAGACATTAGTCAGGAAGAACCTATACGGAATGAAGTGGATACAGAAGTAATAAGGAATGAAGAGATAGACTTAAAGTTCTCTAAGGCTATAGATACAGTAATAAGGAATGGCTCAGTAGGCAGTACAGTTGAAGAGAGTTGTACATCTCTAAAAAGGGGCTTCACAGAAATTGGGAAGGAAAACATAAGTACAAAGAAGTTAACTGTAAAGAAAACATGCGTAACAGAAGAACTACTGCAGTTTGTTGATGAAAGGAGAAAGTACAAAAATGTTCCGGGTAACTCAGGAATACAGAAATACAAGTCGCTGAGGAATGTAATTCATAGGAAGTGCTTAAACGAAATGGCCGCAGGAAATATGTGAAGACTTCGAAAAAGGAAATGATTGTCTGACAGACAGACTCAGCATATAGGAAAGTAAAAATAAACTTCGGTGACATTAAAAGCAAGCGTGATAACATTAAGAATGCAACTGGAATTCCACTGTTAAATGCAGACGAAAGCACAGATAGGTGAAAGCAATACATTGAAATCCTCTATGAGGGGCAAGATTTGTCTGATGTGATAGAAGAAACAGGAGTCGATTTAGAAGGGATAAGGTATCAAAAATTAGAATCAGAACTTAAAAGAACTTTGGACAAATAAGGCAGGACGGATTGATATCATTCCATCAGATTTTCTAAAATCATTGTGCGAAGTGGCAACAAAACGAATACACACGTTGGTATGTAAAATGTCTGAATCTGGCGACTGACTTTCGGAACGCATCATCCACGCAATCCCGAAACCACGCGGGTGCTACGGTCGCAGGTTCGAATCCTGCCTGGGGCATGGATGTGTGTGATGTCCTTAGGTTTGTTAGGTTTAAGTAGTTCTACGTCTATGGGACAGATGATCTCAGATGCTAACTCCCATAGTGCTTACAGCCATTTGAACCATTTTTCCCCCCAGCACTACATCAGACGTTAGCCGAGTCTTTGTCACATCTTGTTGCGGCACTTCTGCGTGCTCGCGGTGGCTCTTCACGATATTAGACAGGTGTACTAGTGTTTTGGCTCTTCATAGTGTGAAGAACGTTAATTATCAGCTCCTGATTGTCATATTATAGCTAGTTTAGAACGTCATCCCCATCCACTTCTAAATTTAATTGTCAGGCAAGATCGACGTATTCATCTGTCACGTTATCAATTTGGTCACGATCAGGTGCTAATTGTCCATGGATTTCAATAGTAAAAAAAGACACAGCTTTTTCCAGGCGCCTTAGATAGCTTTTGTGAAAATTCATTCCAAGCTTGTCCAATAAATCTCCTAGCGCCTGAAACAGCTGTACTCGGTGACAAAAATACAACATTCAATAACATGAGAATTAATTAGTGCAACCAGAGGGTAAGATGATGCGTTGTCGATTAATAGCATCACTTTACATAGGATTTCCTTTCATTGGCAGATATGTTCGATTTCAGATATGAACCGATGACCAACCCAGTCTTCAAAAAGTGATGTTGTCAACCAAGCTTCAGCATTCGACTTTCAAATCACAGGCACGTAGCTTTAGAACTATTTTAAAGCCCTTGGATTTTTAGAATAATGAAATAAGAAAGGCTTTAATTTACAGTCACTTTCTGCGTTCTCGGCAACCATCAATCGATCTTTGGAGGCCTTAAAAGTTTTTTTATGACGCGCGATAATAGTTCTTGTAAGCTTCTTCTTCCACAACGGACGAGTTTCATTTACGTTTGCTATGGTTTGTCTGTTATCCCCACCTTCTCCTATAACTGCCTTGGAGTTTCTCTGGATAGAGCGACGTAGTCTCTTTATCGGTTCTTGCGAGCTCTCCAAATTCTGCGATGCTATACCAGTTACGACGACTTTAGAATTGGCTGCACTTATCTAGCATTAAGCACTCCAACTCCGTCTACCTCCTCAGTTTTGTCTTTCAGTTCACTCATTTTAATTTTCCCATTGAAGTCACTGATAACAATAAATTTACATTCCAAAGATAATGAGTTTCATTTTTGGTCAATGCAAATTAATTACTTCTACTTCGTTTAGATGACATAGTTACAGGCCATCAATCATACCAGCTCAGTGGGTGAAGCGATTCTGCACGTAAGAGTGGAGGAGTAGGGGTGCGCCGCCCTTGGATGAATCAGATACCTCCTGTTTTGCGTAAAATGGGGTAGTGTAAGTCGTGGTATTATTGTACTTATTTTGTAACGTCTTTTCTTCCGAACTTTAATGAGTGTTTCATTCTTAGTGCGTTCACAAGAGCACCTGTGTTCCATGCGTCTGATGACACGACTCTTTGCTGCGATAACTATGTCAAAAGGGTTTGTTAAGATGCCGCATCCCACAGTAAGGAAAGATTTAATAAAACATAATTGGTTTTGTCAAAAGATTGCTGAAGTCGGTGGGAGAATACCTCGCTGATAATACCTTCCGTCTCCTGTGATTATTGACAGTAAACTGCCCTTCTTGAAAAATGCCTTTTTTAAATGGATAATGAAATTCTTTCCCTGAGCACTCGTGCTGAAGTCACTTGGTACATCCCGTTGCGCGTTAGAGGTAAATCATTGGTCTAAATTCCATTTAGTTATCTTAATTACTTCAGACGACATTGCAATCCGTGGAACTTGCAAATAGATAGTCATTGCATGCTCGTGGTAATGAGTACAGTGGCTTCACAAAGTCCATGGCCTATGGCGAAATATGTATCTCGTCTTTTTATTAAGTTTAAAAGTCCGAATCAAATAGTAATCAGCCGATGGACAGTATCTAAGTTCAATTTGGTAGCACATAAATTAGCTTAAATGCATGGGAAATGCAGCTCAAATCAGGTACTCATCCAAATATTGCGTCTTTTGATGATGAATTTGAGAGTCTTGGTTGCAGCATTTTAACTATCGTTTGTCTATCAATACTAATCATTGTTATTTACTTACTAATAACACTTAGAACCCTGCAACGAAGACTGCCTTAGCAAGGTTTATTATCGGTTGCTGTACCATTCCCGCGATGAAATGGAAAAAGTGTTGCGTCATTTGATTATAAATCTTCGAGTAAACAAAAGTGATGTTTCTTTTGACCTGATTTATGACACCTCGGTTTATCTCCTGAGACGCCAGACTTCCAACTAAGACGCTGCCCTGTGCTGCCGGTGTTCTGATAATCCGCGTTCGCAGTGTCCTCTAAATTAGTGACGTTCGCTGCTGGCGCTTCGCAGAGCTCCTGCTGTAGGACCAACTTCTCTCATTAGTAAACGGATGATAAAGGCCTAATGTGCACTCAGCTGGTGGCGGTCGTATGTACAGCCCAGTTTGTTCCTTAACGCTCGCGAGGCTAAACATAGTTACGACGCAGCATACTACCGCAGAACTCCGCATAACTCCACCATGAAAACTTTAATAACCGTTAACGCAGGAGCACGACCCGCTAAGTGTAACAGCATACCATTTAGCACGATCTGCCTATCACAGAGAAACATTTACGACTTATTTATTAAAAAGAGTGATCGCAATTTGGTCTTTCAGTGATTTTTTTCTGAGTATGGTATCGCGTCATATTCTAAAACCTATCACTGATGAAATCAAAGTTTCAGCCACTGTAACCGTTCCAGAAACTTTGGTTCCATCAGTGCTAGTTTTCTTCAGAATACCACGCGCTACCGTAGTCAGAAAACGTTCGTATTAGCTGACTGTCTGTGTAAGCCTACCCATTTAGATTGAAGAGACAAAAGTCATGAGATACCTCCTAATAGCATGTAGGATCTTCTTTTTCACAGAATAGTGGAACACCTAGACGTGGTATGGACTCCACAAGTAGTTGGAACTCTCCTGCAGAAATATTAAGCCTTGCTGCTTCGATAGCAGTCTATGATTGAGAAAGCGTTGCCGGTGGAGGTTTTTGTGCTGGTATTGACGACTCGTCTAAGTCCCGTACATATTCTACTGGGCTCATTTCGGGTGATCTGGACTGCTAAGTCCTTCTTTCGAACTGTTCTTCAAACGCAACGCGAACAACTGTGGCCCGATCACATGGCGCACTGTGATCCATAAAAATTCCGTGGTTGTTTGGGTGCATGAAGTCCATAAATGGCTGCAAATGTTCTACAAGTAGCCGAACATTAAAAATACGCATCAATAATCGGTTCATTTGGACCAGAGGACCCAGTCAGTTCCATGTAAACACAGCCAACACAATTATGGAACCACCACCAGTTTGCACAGTGCCTTGTTCACAACCTGGGTCCATGGCGTGGTGGGGTCTGCGCCACACTCGAACCCTACTACCAACTCTTACCGACAGTAACTGCTGCTCATCTCACCAGGCCACGACTTTGTAGCAGTCTAGGGTCCAACAGATGTGGTAACGAGTCCAGGAGGAGCGCTGCAGGCGATGTCGTGTTGCTAGAAAAGGCACTTGCGTCGGCCGTCTACTGTGGAGATTCACCACTGTGTCCTAACGGATACGTTCATCTTACTCCCAGTCTGATTTTTGCGGTTATCTGACGCAGTGCTTCTTGTCTGTTAGCACTGACAAATTTACAATAACGCCGCTGTACTTGGTCGTTACGTGAGGGCCGTCGGCCACTGCAGTGCCCGTGGTGAGTGGTAATCAGGAAATCCGGTATTCTCGGTACACTCTTGACACTGTGGATCTCGAAGTACTTAATTTGGTAACGATGTCCAAAACGGAATGTCCCATGTGTGTAGCTCCAACTACCAATCTGCGTTCAAAGTCTGTTATTTGGCATCCTGTAACCATAATCGCGTCGGAAACCTTTTCACATGAATCACCTCAGCTCAACTGATAGCACCGCCATGTGCAGCCATTTTTTATCTTGTGTATACGACACAACCGCAATCTGTATTTGTGCATATCGCAATCCCATGAATTTATTACCTCAGCGTAAATTATCAATCATTTATTTGGAAGTTTTTAAGATATGACCCCGAATTGAGGACTCTTGGAAACAGAAAAGAAATTGAAATGCCTGGGCTAGTAGGACAGAGCGGATTAGGTTTCGGAAAGGGGCCAAATGGAGTTCCTGTCAGTTGCACTCAACATACAAATTTTAATTTATCAACACACAGTATTACAATAAGGATGAAAAACACTCAAAACTTTAATCGACCTCCTTTGATTAACTTTGTATCGTCTGAAGGCCACATTCAAAATCCTAGACACAAGGCTGAAGCAAAATTGAAATACAAGGTTCTTCTGGAGGTTTCACCCAAGAATATTTTCTGAATCTTCAATCTAATCAGCTGATGGCCTTAGCAATTTAATTTTAATGGAACTATGCTAGAGGTCGCACATTAAGCAATAAGAGGAGTTTCAATCAAAAGGCAAAAGGACTTATCTTAAAATATTTCAAGAAAATTGGGCTGAAAGCCCCATTCAAGAGCATAACAATCGTATGCCTTAAGGGCAAGAGAAGAGGATTAATTTAAGAGATATTTTAACTCGGCTTAAGGCCGCTAACCTACAAATAATTTAACGGCTTAAGCCCTAGAAGAAGAGTTTCAGTTTTAAAGGGTAGAAGGCCGTACCTTAAAGCATTTCATATAATAAAGAATAACAATCTCATGTGTCAAGGGCAAGACAAGGACATTAATTTAAGAGATATTATTGCTCGGCTGAAGGCCACATGTCAACAAATATGTTTACCGGCTTAAGGCCTATAAAGAGTTTCAATCTAAAAAGCAGACGGCCTTATCTTAAAACCTCTCCAGTAAAATTCGACAGTAGGCTTCATATAAAAACATATCAGTCTCGTGACAAGAACATTAATTTAAGAGATAAGGGTACTCGGATTAAAGCCACATATCAATCAAATAACTAAAACCTAATCGGAGATATTACTACATAGCACACATGAAACGGCGCTCTATAGTTTCCAACGGTCGGACTGTGGTTGTAACACTAACGCCCGTTCAGGTGAGACAGGCAGCCTGTCCAAAGACTTCTTAATCAGGAGGCAACCCAACCGACAGACAGCCGACCGGCCAATCAACCAAATCAGTTCCTCTCCACGCAACCAGCAAAGAGACCACAAGATTTCAATACACGACGCACATAATATTGGCGCCCACAACGACCAGCAACACCTCAGCTGTCGAACTGCATGCCTCGCTGGACAACAACAACACCACGAGGAAAATACACTGCCTAAAATTACGTCAACGATCAGGGCAGGTAACCGGAACGTCAACGGCCACAAAACAGAAGATACCACTGATGAACTTCAATATCAGGGAATAAATTAAGATAAATTTCACAGGAAGACGGCTACAATCTTAGCTGACTTAAATACACACACGTTGTTGCTGGCGGGAATGTCCCAAAAGCGACAACTAGGATCACAAGAAGAAATGTAAACAGTTGAGGCTTGATAGTAAGTTAAGTGAGGACTTAAGTTTCATGCCCGAGGTCGGTGCGTGACGAACTTCGCACTCGCAAGCTTCACCTCACACTCCAACCGCACATGCACGCCGCCAGCGGCTCTAGCCCGACTCCCCACGACGGGGGCTTGCTTGCTGCTCCACGCCCACCGACCGACTGGACTGCTGGTCCGTCCGCGACTGCTGCTCCGTCGCAAGTGCACTGCCGGTATGTCTCCCACTCACCGACTATCCGACACATGACGACCCGGAAATACTATCGGGCGCTCCAGAGATGGTACGACAGTGCCAGCTGCTGCCACTCACGGGCAAGTAAGGCAGGAAGTTTGTGACGTCAGTAAATGGAATAAGGAAACAAGGAGACACGGCCATAATTGAAGATGACTAACAATTAATGGGATGAACACGAGCCGTGCACGGCTCAAGAACTGATCAGAAACAGGGTCATGGAAGTCGCCGTAACGGCTGGACGATACGTGAATGCCACCCTCCGACCAATAGCATAACCATATCGGCTGCATATGGGCGAGGCATTCACCTTCATTGACGAGAATTCGCGCACCAGTCGTGCCCGTCTTGTGAATGACATCCTTCAGGATAGCGACATCGCTCGAATAGAGTATCCAGCACGTTCTCCATACATGATCCATATCGAACATGCCTGGGACACATTGAAAAGGGCTGTTTATGGACGACGTGACACACTAACCACTCTGAGGGATCTACGCCGAATCGACGTTGGGGAGTGGCGTAATATGGACCAACAGTGTATTGACGAACTTTTGGATAGTATGCCACGACGAATACAGGCACGCATCAATGCAAGAGGACGTGCTACTAGGTATTAGGGGTACTGGTGTGTACAGCAATCTGGAGCACCACCTCTGAAGGTCTCGCTGTATGATGGTACAACATGCAATGTGTTGTTTTCATGACCAACATAAAGGGTGGAAGTGATGTTTATACTAATCTCTATTCCAACTTCCTGTACAGGATCCGGAACTCTCGGAACTGAGGTAATGCAGAACATCTTTTGATATGTGCAACAAAACATATTTATAGGATAGAATGGGAAACTAAATACGCAAAATATGAAATCAGGGAACGATGAACGCTGATCAATACCACAGACATAATTGATGGCAAAATCTGGGAAGGAAATCAAGCAGCAGGCCGGTAGCATAAATATTGCTAAGTGTGGTCAGTAGAACAGTCAGTAAAAATTACAAGTACCTGGCAGAGATGAAAAGGAGCAAAGAAGAACGTCTCTAATAGACTATAGTGACGATGATGATGTGGTAATACCAGTTGTGTTATATCTCAGTAAATTTATGTGCACTGTACTTGAGAAAATTTTTTTGTAACACATTTATATATTATTTCATTGTCACAAGTGTGCTCATTTATCCGGAATTCGTCTGTATTAAGCATGATGCACGGAGATTTGAGGAGGTGCTAATACGATACACCGATTATGCAGAACATTCGTAAACATTTGTAATAAATGTCAAGAGAAGGGCAGATCTTAGGATAAAAGTAACATAACTTTTTTTTGCTACAGCTCAGAAGATGAAGAAGCTAAGACAGATCACGTAAAATATATTCAGGGCGAGTAAATACTCGTTTAGCGTGGTGCGCTTTTCGATAAGTTGTAGCAGTAAGTGCGGGTTTTCTGCCATACGCAAGTAATTTTTAACGTTTATAGTTTTCAAACTATGACATCGACGTCTCGTGAAACGCAAATACATATTTTCCTCTGTGGTATTGGAAAATGGTTTTCGACGATCTCGTGAACGACAAACATACTTGAAACGTCTTGAAATAACGAAAGCTGATAGTGCCGTACTCCAGTGTCCTAACATCAGGAAACGAAGTCTCAGAAACTTCTGCGCTACTGCACCAAATTTAAGTAAAGACACAACTCAGGTAATCATATCAAATACTCATAATTCTGGCTCTGAGAAATGATACATGCTATAAGGGAATCTTCACAGGCAACACTCCACGTTGATTTTCTAGTGAAATTGTCACAGGACAGGCCCGTTTTATACGGCAGTTCACGTCATCTGAAATCGTTGGTGTTCAGTTGTAGATTATAGATTGTTGAGGTTGTAGGCTTTTTTTGTGTTTTCCGAATGAGCGATCCTACGAACTCTTAGTGTTCTCTTAAGACAGTGTCTAATTATCTTCCCTGCATGCCGAGGTATCATGTAGACAGTGGGATATCCTTCAATAACTGTCGCAGCATGTCTGTTCGGAACTGCAGATACTTGTGGCAATTTAGAATCCCATCGATAAAACACGAACCGACGATACAGCTACTGAAAAGACAGGACGTTACGTTGACTTACCATGGTCTTCCTTTATTGCCTTCTCTCAGAAAGTGTGGATTTTCAACTTCACAATCGTATATACCGCCCAGATTGATTTTCCCGTGATTTGCAAATGATAATAAAATTTTTCGGGCTTCCAGCCACGTCCAGTTGTTTAAAATCCAAGAGCTTTTAGCCGAGTTGTTCTCTGCCATTCTCAAGAGGTGGCTGTTAAATGATTGCTGCTGCCGTCTTTATATAGCTGTGCTGTCTTCAGTTACGTCACTGGCACTGGCTCCAGTTCCATATATGGTAATGTTTTCATTGCGCACTTTCCGTGCCCACTTCAACTTCCCGATAGCCGGGTTCCAAGCTGTGCTTAGCTGCAGTCAACCGTCTTCATTGAGGGTGTTTTCAGACATACTTAACTCAATGGCTTGTTTTATAACACTGTTCCAGAAAGTAGTAGTCGGCGTATTAAGAGATGACTCGCCAAATGCATTATGGTGTCTGTTTTCTAAAGCATGTGCCACGCAGGATTAGCCGAGCGGTCTAGGGCGCTGCAGTCATGGACTGTGCGGCTGGTCCCGGCGGAGGTTCGAGTCCTCCCTCTGGCATGGTTGTGTGTGTTTGTCCTTAGGATAATTTAGGTTACGTAGTGTGTAAGCTTAGGGACTGATGACTTTAGCAGGTAAGTCCCATAGGTTTTCACAAACATTTGAACATTTTTCTAAACCATGTTCTGCCACCGATGATTTCTCAGGATACCGTAGGCGAAAACTCTCGTGTCCCACACGGCGCTGTTCAATAGTACGTACAGTCTGTCCGATATAGAACTGACCACACCCACACGGTATTTTATATATTCTTGGCGTTCTGGATCCAACCTCGTCTTTCACAAGTCTCAGTAGCTGTCGAATATTAGGAAATGCCCTAAAAACCGAATCGACTTCCGTAGAAGGTGGCTAATGTTTCCTGTTATTGACACACACAACAGCAAGAATGAAAGCTTTGTCGCCGGCCGAAGTTGACGAGCGGTTTGAGGCGCCTCAGTCTGGAACCGCGAGACCGCTACGGTCGCAGGTTCGAATCTTGCCTCGGGCATGGATGTGTGTGATGTCCTTAGGATAGTTAGGTTTAAGTAGTTCTAAGTTCTAGGGGACTGATGACCGCAGAAGTTAAGTCCCATAGTGCTCAGAGCCATTTTTGAAAGCTTTGTCGTGCCCCCCTCGGAGGTCTTCTGCTTATGTTTCTTCAGCAAGATGGCAAGTCAGGACGTCACTGAAGACAGCGCGGCAGCAGCCATCATTCGACAGTCACCACTTGACAATGGCCTAGAAGAACTCAGCCGGAAGCTCGTGGATTTTATATCACTGGACGCGGCTGGAACTTTGACAAAATTTTACCAGTATATATCGGAGCGAAACCAAGCATTCGTATATTTGTAAATGATATTTCATAAGTAAAAACCAGTACAACTACGCAAGTTTATTTTGCATTTTCCATAGACACGAGCTGGAGAAGAATAACTGATTTTGAATGTCATTCAGAGAAGACTCGTAAGACACATATTTGGTAAGTGGACGTTACCTTTCTACTTCTGTCTTGCAGTATTTGAAAAACGGTTACAATTTGTTATTTATTAGATCATTGAGTAGAAGTTGCTGGACGAGTATTTTCAATTTACAGTGCGTCCAACCCGTCTTTAAGAAATAACATCAGAGGTGCAACTAAGCAGTGTAAGTAGTAGACTTGCCCTTATAACAAAATTAATAAGTTTTAATTTAAGAATTTAATGGTTAAAATAACATGCTAAAAGCAGACATCAAGTAAACTCCTGGATTTTAAGAACTTTATTTTGCTAAGGAAACCAGTATTAAATAAATTTCCTTTAGTTTACGTCTATGGTCACAAACTTTTTATCAACAGATTACCGGTTTCGGTATGTAATGACCATCTTCAGATCTGCTTTATAGAAACCACGTCTTAATGTGCTGCAGCCATAGTGGCATCGTCAAATGTTAGACACAAAATTAGCACCGGCATCGTCAGATATATGTAAATAACAGCAAATGCAAGAGTCATTTTGTCAACAGCACTACTGTTCCAAAAAAAGTTTGTTTTTAACTGTAGTGCAGTTGACAAGATGACTCTTGCATATGCTGTTATATTTGACGATGCTAGTACTGATTTTGTGTTTAACATTTGACGATGCCACTGTGGCTGCAACACATTAGGACATTGTTTTTATAATACAGATCTGATGGCCAAACAGGTAATCTGTTGACAAAAAATTTGTGGCCACAAACTTAAAGTAATGAAAATTTATTGTATATTCGGGTCACTGCTTTATTCGAGACAGTATCGCAGCTTGTGGGACATATATAAATTTCAGGTGGAAAGAGGGTTATAGAACTTAACAGCTCTTGATCTATGACAAAAAATTAAAGGTACACACGTGAAACGAAGAACTAATGTCAGCTGGTTTTCTTATGTTATTCTTGGAGGCAAATTCACAAACACCACACGTAGCAACCAACGACCAGAAAGACTCAGCATACCAAAAAGTCAAAACAGCCTACAGTGAAAAGGGTTTCAACTTTAAAACCAGTACTGCCATTAGGCTGTCGTTTATTTACAGTGTTACATTTACATTTACAGAATTACGATTTCGGCTTCGAACTTCCAAAATCTAGTGTTTTAAGTGTTGTAAATTGCCTAAGGTGGCATTATGTGGTATTGAAATACACTATTAGACACATTGTCTAAGAGTCGATATTTCTGGTAGGGTCAATGCATTCTTTCATTACTGAGTACACCATCTTGACTGAATGACAGTGGACACTTAGACAGTTTGGATCGTTTGCAGTCAACCTGCCTCTGCAGAAATTCGTGACCCTCTTGGCCACACACTGTGCCAAAACATGCATCAATCTGCAGTCTCCGCCAGTGTTGCATGACGAGAGCTGTCGAAGTACGACTGTGGTGCAGTTACCAACAGCCATATGACTTTCCTAATCCCCATAGGTCAGGCGTCAGACGCAGGACGCCCTCCCCAGTAGTATTCACAAACAAAATAAGGAAAAAACTGTGAATTGTAGAATTGGGAAAATGCATTTGATTCAGCTCGCCTCTTCAAACATCTGTTAATGTTGCCATCAGAAAACCTCTCTTTCATGGTAGGAAATTTGTTTTACACCGTAGATCAACCGATCATTTATTTCAATCTTTTACCACAACTAATCACAATCTCTAAAGAAAACTAGAGCTACTCCGGGAGCAATTCTCCCACTGAACTTCCATTTAATTCTGCGCATAGTTGGATCATGTTCACTAACATGTGCCATAAATTACCATTTACCTCAAAACTTCATCCCCATAAATATATTACGAACTCATCTTCAAAATTTTATGAACACAGATCTATTCAAAACGCTGCTAAATACCATATGTTACATTACTACTCAAGGAAAATTTCTCCTGAAAAGTGTTCTTATACTTAAATAAAGGATTTCGCCAGCACAACTGCCAGACATTTTCCATTTCCAACATTTCCTGCACCACAGCAGGTTTCGTGACACTTTCTGCACATTTGCATCAAAGATGAATATTGTAACAACAACATATTATATCAAAAATAACGAAAATCATAAAGCACAATAGAGCATGTCTCCTGCATGAACGTGTTGCTATGTATATCCATGACTGCAGTGACTTCATCCTTATTGAAGGCCGATATTACAATATCAAGAACATTAGACAGATATGAGTTGTCCCGTAATTGGTCGTTCTGGTGTGTTTTTGGACGTATTTGGACATAGTATGATAAGGAACTTTTATCAAACGACACCTTTCGTCCAGTTTATTTGATTAAATCTTAGATTCGATCAAAGAAATCGTTCGTCTCCTGTTTACTGCATTGAGAAATGTATCCCTTGGAGTGCAAGCATCACTCCAGCTGTCTGGAATCTAATTTCCGTTAACATGAATTCGAAATTTACATGGTGCGTCGCATCTACAACGAAACTCATAGAAATATATGAGGCAGATGAGACACTCTACAGTTTGTGGCATCCCAAATACAAAAATTGAATAAGAAGAAGCATGAGCTATAAAGAACTGTAGGCCATTAGCCGTGAAGTACGGCCAGGAAGTATCCTGTGTATATAAAGAGGAAAATCTACAAGTTTTGTGGATATGAAAGTATTTCTTAAAGCCTGTAGTATGCACCAAACAGTTATTTGCATTCAGATATTCCTTTTTCAGTGGTTTATGAATAACTTCACTCGTTTCTTGTAATATTTTCACAAATGTGCACTGCGGTGTTCGAGTGCTATACTGTATACTAGAACTGCTTTCTCCTGCTGCATGAAATCGCGGTGTTACCGTACGTCTGTCTTTTGAGGATACAGCGTTCCTGAAGTCAGTGTGGTCAGGGTAATATGAGGAGCCACTTTCCTGGGCACATACTGAATTTTACTCACGTCCATTCGCAAGTAATTTTAAATTGACTTGCAGCTCCCGTAAGAAATTTTGTTGTATGTTTTTATTATCTCGCAGTGAAACCCACGGCTCTACCCAAATACATTTCCTTTTTTCTGCTCCTTTTCCGAATGCAAACACAATGCAGTTGCAGAGCGTAGTAACAAGGTGTTGTCCGCCGCCGGCCGAAGTGGCCGTGCGGTTAAAGGCGCTGCAGTCTGGAACCGCAAGACCGCTACGGTCGCCGGTTCGAATCCAGCCTAGGGCATGGATGTTTGTGATGTCCTTAGGTTAGTTAGGTTTAAGTAGTTCTAAGTTCTAGGGGACTCATGACCTCAGCAGTTGAGTCCCATAGTGCTCAGAGCCATTTCAACCATTTTTTTGTTGTCCGCCATTCCAAAACTTTGACGAAATTTTAGATTACAGTGTAATACCATCTTTTTTCGCCAAGTAGAAAATTTTGTCAAAGCTCTTTGTCTACTATTTGATCAAGTTTTTTGGTCCTATAGATCTGACAGTGTAACAGGCCCCAAAGTAAATTACACCCAAGGGTTAATATTTCATCAGCGACGAGGTATCTTGTACTCTGTGTGCTGGCGAACAGATAATTGAACAGACGCTGATTTTGAAAGGCAAGGCAAAGATAAATGTCAGTACAGGAACGACGAAAACACGAACAACATACCAGAGAAAGCAGCTGTTGAAATTCTGGGACGACACAGATGCTGCAGAAACCTTCCACAACAATGGCATCGTCCCCTACGTTTCTGTGGATTTCCCATTACTCAAGGCAGACAAGTAGAATTGGAGTCATATGTCAAGTATTCTATAATATTTTGAAAATTTTAAGGTAAATGACGTTCTCAGCCAAATAGACTTCTTGTGGTCATGGTGTGGACTGTTTTTGACCCCATTGTCTAGGGATGGAATCATAAATGCGCAAAACGGGGCATGCGGTCTCTTTCTGCAGACCACGTGCCACCCAAGTATTTCAGACAAGGACATGCTCACTAGTACACTGACTAAAGAGCTGATGTCTCAATCCCTCCGGCCGCCGATTCCCGTTGGACATACTGCGCCGCCACTATGCCACATTTGTACCTATCTGCTCGACATATCTGTAGGATTCCCTACCAAAAATTGGGGCTGCTAGAATCAAGGACATCTGCCACAACTTTCAACGGACACTACCTGCTAATGTCACTGAACGATAACGTGTGGCGTCTGGACAGAATTGGATGTGGACCGACATACACTGATGGTGCACATTATCCCTTTTCTATAGGTTTAAATCCTGCATAATAAAACTTGTTCCCCATGTGGTGATGCATTGTAAGCTATGAAAATGGCAGATGCAGTGTCCAAAAATTGGGATGTCAGGATGATCATCACATAGGACACCAAAACAGTGATCAAGTACCTGGTAGCAACGTGAGAAATCAATGTTCTTGGTCTCTTCGGAAACGGAACACTGAACAATCTGCTATGCTATCTCTATGGAATATGACATCACCTTTGGACAGCTGTTTGGAAGTTTTATATAATAATGAAAACTCTTCCTGTTTCCATATGTTACTATGCATTCTACATTCTTGTCAACAATAAACACCATCTCTGTCTTTTGTTTCCATCACCCTAAGTAAGTTTTGGGAGCAACACACCCAACACCATGCAATGCCCAACTTTCTGTGAGAGCCAATGGGTGGGAGTGTGTTAATGTCAGTTTAGCACCTGATGTAGACCTCAGAGTTGTAGTGTGAAATGAGAAACTATTTCACTGAACGAATCTGTAGTCATACACTCCTTGGATATGATATAGAAAAAGAGTGCACATCTAACTGCTTACAAAACTACAACACAGAAAACCTCTATTGTGATTGATATACTATGGTACATGGTCTTCTTCTAGTAGAGGTGATGAAACTTTACACCAGTCTGTGCAAGCGTCTTTAATCACTGTCCACTTGCTCCTATGGACCAATACATGTATATGTAATGGGATCACCCCATGTGCTCTAGGTTTTGTATGTCCATCCTTTTGACTGGAGTTCTTGCAGACCACAGCTGTTGCAAGAAAAGGAAACACCTTCAGCCGTCCTTATGATCTTATTTAATGTGTAGCTACGAGTTTTGGCGCTTCAATTCGACATCTTCAGGCCCTAGTTGAGATCACAGTTAAAGATAGTCTGTGTAAACCAGTTATGTTGGCACTGATGCAGAATACATAGGGATCATGATAACCACAGGATCAAATAACGCCTGAAGATGCCAAGTTCAAGCGCCAAAGATGATAGCTACACAATAAATAAGACCATAAAGACGGTTATATTTGTTTCATTTTCTTACTCTATATGCTCAATGTCAACATGCGGACGGAATTTGTTCTCAAGAAATCAGAAGAGAGAGGCACAGTAAGAATCTTATTGAGTCCTCTACCAGATGACGCTAGCAAAATTTTTATAGTTTGTAGATTTAGTCAATTGGAAGCTACAAAAATTATAAGGAGGGAGACAGATGTGAATTGAAGCTTGCTGTTCAACATAAAAATGATCGAAGTATTTTTCTGACATGAAGATATGTAGCATGAAACAATCTGTTCGGTATTAATATTTTATTCACCTCAAATTCATGTGATATGGACTTGCATGTCATCTTATTTACAAGATTTCCACATACCTAATTATGATTGCAAGGAACACTCTCAACTATGGCAATTTTCCCATAGACCTACCAAACTGACAGAAATAACTCGTATGCTTCTCGTGGAACCATGACTACTTTATTGTATTTGTGTATTTTTTTTCAGTGTCTGCTCGCTTATTAGAGGTAAGCTGACGTTAGACGCAACTGTTTGACTGAAAATTTCAATTACACAACAGCTTATGGCATAGATGCTTCGGTGGATTGAATGTTTCCAGAAATTAAAGATGTCTCTTTTACTCAGATGAATGTTCCGAAATAACAAGGACATTCTGCGGTGAATGATAATTTTCACACCAAAACAGTGGAAGTTTCCGATTATATTAGGACGTGTTACTGATCTCATACATGGTAGGCATACACAACAGGTGTGTGATAAAATGTATTAAATGTATTGTTATAGAGCTCCAGCTTCAACAATTTTCTCATTCATCATTGGCAACAGTATCGTAGATTGAGTTTGCAGTTCTACTCAGTTGGATGTTATGAAATATGAGGTAGGGCACTGGGTATGAAGTGGAGAAATGCGAGTTAGTCAGCTGTAGCTTGCTGTCAGGTGTAAAAATGACGTGCACACAGATAGTGTGAAAGCCACTACTCTTTATTCCTGCATCTTAAATAACTTTAATAGCCACATGCAGACAGTTTATCTACTAGGTTTCCACAGACACTAATTTCGAGTGCTCAGAGGCTAGGAGGCTGCCAGAAGTGGCTGGTAAAACAGTTGTGGGGGGAGTTGGAGCGGTCGTCGGCATTAGCGTATTGAATAGTGACCGCTGGCAACGACCTCAATGGCTCCTGGTCCGGCGCCCGAATGTCTGTCGAGTGCAGACCCAGGAGCTTCCTCTCCCTACTGCCAGACATAGCCAAGGTCTGTGGCACGCTATTGGCCATTCTTCTTCTGTAGAGATTCTTTGCCACTTTTGTGACGAGTAGTCACGTACCTCGCTGTTGTTCCACGGGTCAGCATATCTAGAAATACGGCTGATTTCTGCAGACCTGAACATTATATCTTTGTCAACTTAACACTGACCAAAGCAGGGCATCACCAGCAGATAGATCTCCTTGTGTACAATCAGCAAGAAGTTATAACTGGCCTGAGAAAGCAGTATCTCCACCTACAGGAGGGTCCAGCTGCAGACCAGAAACAGTAAAGCCGAGATTCTCAAGTGTATGGCCCCTTGCAGTGGCTGGACCTCTGTGTATCGTCAGCAAAAGATTAGAGCAGACCAGGGTAAACAATATCCATACTTACAGGATGTGAGGCAGGGAGGAGGGGAGGTACGAAGGCAAGTAAGATTGCTTCTAAACTGCTTAGTCTGTACCAACATATGTACTGTTCTGGTGGAAAAAAAATCTTTTTGTAGTTGTGTGATATTACAGTAAAAGCATGGCAAGGATGCACTAATAGCACAACACAGTCATCACTATTTTTTTTTAAATATCTGCTCGCTTATAAGAGTATTATGTCTCTAGTGCCAATCACAAGAAAAGCACATCTATCTGGAACGTGCTATTCGCTTCCAATAATATTACAGGAAGCAGCAGGGCCAAACATACACAGCTCGTGTTAAACAATGTTGATTAGCTTGTGCAATTTAAATACAACAAAACAGATACATTTCACAACCTCACAGGAGTATAATAAAATGTTTTCTTAAACCACAGTTGAAATCTGCATAAGAAATGCACAAATCATTAGGAATATTTCTTTTGGTGTAAATATTTAATATAATCAAAACTTCCCAAACTCTGAATCCGCAAGACTACTTTGTACAATGACTTCTCTTTTGTATTATAAATTCATAACAAGGTATAACATTAAGGCATAATATAAAGCACACAAATAAATACCAGGCAACTTCTAAAACTTCAACGCTCGGCAACGAAGACGCCGGGCACACGACCGTCTGACTCAGGAATAATCCAGATGATGCCAGTACAAGTAGGCACCAATTAAATAACAAACAGAAAGCAGCGCCTCACGATCTCAACATTCCCTGAGAACACACGCACATGAAACACTCCATCTTAAAATTTAAACTCCGCAGTCAGCATACAACGTACAAATATGCTACAAATGGCCCCGGCGGGGTCAGGGATTTTCTCTGCCTCGTGATGACTGAGTGTTGTGTGATGTCCTTAGGTTAGTTAGGTTTAAGTAGTTCTAGGGGACTGATGACCATAGATGTTAAGTCCCATAGTGCTCAGAGCCAGCTACAAATGGCAGATAAGGGAATACAGAATTAATAATGCGGAACCTCCAGCAATCTAATTGGGCACTAATTACAGAGTGACCCAGTTTTATAGGTTTACATACATATTTCGAGCGAAAGGTACCTCCACCAATGCGGCAGAGGAACGAACTACAAAGCTCAACGACCTGACAGAGCCAGGAACAAAGAGAACAGCAATACTCAACTTAAGGACGAGATCGAGACAGAAGGCCAGGAACCTGGAAACCGATCTAACGAAACACAGTTCCACTGGCAACGGGCAAGTCGTGAAGCTCCAGTGCCACGTCCCGCCGTACTGGACGAAATACACTGCGCTCCACACAACTGAAACAACAACAACAGCATACATGCAATTGCATAAAAGGATAAAACATAACATCAAAACAAAGGCTGGCACCCAATTTTTCTTAACTCAGCACTTAAGAAGTCATTTAGACACTGCAATATATAACACCCCAAATGCAGAGCCCCTAATGACACCCTTTTTGACAGAAAAAGATACAAAAATCATTTATCCTGACTTTGGCGGTAGCTACTGGCAACAATGTATTAACACTATTGAGAGTTTGACCAACAGAAATACTAGGGAACCAACAACATCTGTTCCACAGAGAGAACTAAATGAAAGACTATCAGATGACCAATTAATCTACTAAGTATGAAAGAAGTAAAGAATCCAAAATATATGCTTTACGAAGGTTAAAACCCAGACGAGATGAAGTGATCAGAGCTAACATTTATGCAGGAAAAGATTTGTAGCCGCATCGAGCTGTTAGTTCACTGCGACTACAATGAAAAACATCAATGATGATGTTAATTCGCTCTCTTGTAGACGTCGTGATAGAAGCACGCTTATTGACTGATAATAGATGGTTTCAGGCCGATCTGGAAATTTAAAGCTTTTCAACTATCGCCTTGAAGTATTAGTCAAAGTTCTGAGGCAAGGTGATAGAACATTAGCCCTTTAGCCAGACAACTGGACAGAAATTATACGCGAGGGAAAAGAAGCTCGTGTGATACTTAATCAGTTCTGGGACTTAGTCGTCTTGATCTGTGATTGTCATGAACACTGAAGGACACAGCAATGTACCAGATGCCGACATAAACTCTACAAATAGACTTGAGTAGGAAACATATACCAGCAATCGTGAAGAATTCACAGGTACACCATATTGTCGAAGCTGTAGTCAATGTCAGAATTGCTGATATGAATCGTAGCTTCAATTCCCTGAATGACAGATCGGTGTGCTCTCCAGTGCAGTGGTTAGATAATTCAGAAGTTCAATAAACTCAGTTATAACTTTATAACATCATTTAATGGACCTTTATTGTGTAACTGCGAATAATTATTTTCTTGATAGAACGCCAAAGCTAAAGGTGATTAACGTTAACAGGATACACTGACTGAACAGTGTATTACGACTCTTTCCGTACGTTATTTAGAAAACACATTATCTCTGGATTTACGACGTAGGAGTTGTTGAATTAGCACCGTAGCGTCGCATTAACGACGCTGTAATACTTCAGAAATCAACCACCTCGCAAGACTATAATGTGTCAGCGGCTTGGATGGTGGTGCTTAAACTAAGAGATATTGTCGCAGAAGAAACCGAGTAGCACAGACGCCCTTGTATAGTCGTTATGATACTGGATTGTTACATCGAGCCCGCATCTCGTGGTTGTGCGGTAGCGTTCTCGCTTCCCACGCCCGGGTTCGATTCCCGGCGGGGTCAGGGATTTTCTCCGCCTCGTGATGGCTGGGTGTTGTGTGCTGTCCTTAGGTTAGTTAAGTTTAAGTAGTTCTAAGTTCTAGGGGACTTATGACCACAGCAGTTGAGTCCCATAGCGCTCAGAGCCATTTGAACCATTTTTTTGTTGCATCGAGGGTCGTGAATTCGTAACTTACCTGAAGTGAAATATTTTAATTTCTATATTCGGTTCGAGTACATTCTAGAGGTATCCACATATGGCAAGAGTCACCGTACCGGAATGTTCTGTAGGTGTATTTATACCGTATGCGTTCTGGCCGGAGGCAGTTCGCCCCTCGCTCTTGTATGTGCAAGTGCTGAATAAACCTTCGTTCAGTGAAGTTTGTGTTCGTCATTCATCTACTCACAATTTGCACTACGTGACATTATTCTGGTGGAGGCGCCGGGTTTGGGAACTTGTGGTAGCTCACATTATAGGTGACAAAGTGGCTCCCATCAGGCCACGACAGAGCCGCCGTTTACATGGCGAGAAACCGGAGTTCGAGCCATATTCAACAGATCGCAATCCATCGGAGGCAGAAGAAGAGAACGTCACGATGACAGCAACTGTGTACCACCACATGAGACATCCCTTCGGGTTCTCTGGTGACGATGCCCAAGATCCAAATAAGTGGCTGAAAGTATATGAGCGTATAGCCAAATTTAACAAACGGCAGACACCGTGTGTTTGGCTAGCGAATTTTTGTACTTGGAGGGCACTGCCAAGCAATGGTATGAGAACAACGAGGAGAAGTTCACAAGCTGCGAAGTATTCCAGGCGGAACTGCGCAAGTATTTCGGGGACACACAATGACAAAAGTGCAAGGTTGTGGATAAATTAAAGTGCAGGGCACAGGGTCCAGTAGAAACTACAGCATACTATATTCAAGACATCATGGAGCTGTGTAAAATAGTGTATCCTCGAATAAAGGAGGAAGATAAGGTTGCATATCTGACGAAGGGTGTTGCTGAGGACATGTATCAAGCCCTACTCCTGAAGGAGGTTTCGACAGCAGACGACTTCATAAAGTGGTGCCAGTAAATCAGACCATGCATCAAAAAAGAATTACACGCAGTAAGATTGAACGGCGTCCAAACGTCGTATCGATGTCTGTGATGGAGGAAGAAACTGATTTCACACGTGTTCTTTGTCAGATAGTGAGAGAGGAAGTTCAGAAGGCACTTCGATTGCACGGCGAGCAAAAAACCGAGACTCTTCAAAAGGCCATAAGGGAGGAAGTGGAACGGACATTGAACCTCTCTCGTCCTTCATTTCCCTTTAAAACGTTTAAAAAGTCGAGATCCAGGCGAAATTACGTTCCTACAACGCCGCATGAGAAACTTGTTTGTTCACCAAGGAAGACTGATGTCTGGAGGAACCAGGGTAACCAACCAGTATGTTTCCACTGCGGACGACCGGAACATGTGGTGCGCTATTTTCGAGAAAGGCGGTGGATATTTGATGACACCAGCGCCAGAAGACAGCAGACCGATCTTAGCTGACGCCAACTCCGGAACGGCGAAGATGATGGATGACGTAGGTCACCATCGCCGCAAGCTAGCCGCTGGAGAGGACGCTTCCCAACAAGCCGATCAAGGTCTCCATCGCCGGTTAGAAGTTCCAGCCGGTTACCTAGCAGCCGCAATCTGCAAAAAAGGGTGCGACCTTCCTTGGAGGTGAGGCCGCCGAAGTGAAAAATCCTCCGCAGTTGATCACTACAAAATTGACAGGAAACTACGTCGATATCCTCATGGATGGCCGACCAGCTCAAGCTCTAGTGGACTCTGGAGCATCATATTCAGTCATTTCGGAGAAGTACCATCGACAGTTGCAGAAAACCGTATTTGTCGACAGCAAAACATCTCTGCTGAAGGTACCTAATGGGAAAGATGTAAAACCTACAGGGGGATGTGTCATTCGTGTGGGTAAAAGAGCTCATAACCAGCCCTTAGAATTCATCGTCTTACGAAAGTGTAGCCATGACGTCATTCTTGAATGGGACTTTTTGAAAGTTTCTCAAGCAGTTATAGATTGTGCAAGACGAGACAAGATATTGTGGACAGGAAGGTGTGCATCCGCGTATGTGGAGGCTACGTACGCTCAATGAAGTGATTATTCCGGCAGTCAGCGCTAGAAAGGTAGCTGCCATGTGTCATGGAATAACTTGGTCATCCTAGCCTTTGTCGTCTCTTTTCAGAACGGATTCGATGAATTGTGGATAACTGTCGCCGAGAACTGCAGATCCTTCCGTGACGCATGTGCGTAGCAAACGCTGAGCCGTTAATTACAGAACATCTGAGAGCCACAGAAACCTCCTATGCCTAGTCTGTGGGCGCTACCACAACGAGACAAGATCTTCTAGCTCGACTATCACCAGATCTCACTAAGGAACAACAGAAGAAGCTACTTGCCATTCTTCAAGAGTTCTCTGAATACTTAAATCTACAGGTGAAGAGCAAATTAGACAAATCGATGGTGAAGCACCGGATTAGCACTGGAGACCATCAACCAATAAGCCAAAGAGCATAACGGGTGTCAGCAATGGAACGTCGAATAATTCTCGACGAGGTAGAGAAAATGATGAAGAATGACGTCATCCAGCCTTCGCAGAGCCCATGGTCGTCAGCAGTGGTTCTCGTCAGGAAGAAGGATGGCAATTTGGCGCTTTTATGTTGCTAACAGGAAGCTTAACAAGGCAACTAAAAAGAACGTTTACCCTCTTCCACGAATTGACGATAAACTAGATTGTCTGAAGGGGGCTAAGTTTTTCTCAACCATGGACATGTACTCGGAATACTGTCAAATCGAAGTAGATGAGGCAGATCGTGTGAAAACTGCATTCATCTCGGCGAAGAGTTCTCGGGCTTCCAGCCGGGTGGCGGTGTCTTCAAACTGCGACGTTTCGACGAGTGACATACTCATCATCTTCTGGCGAAGTGCTGAGACTTTGCGGATGCCGGTCCCTTTATACCTGCGGTGTGCCCCCCACCACCTGGCCGCGGGAGGCTGGGTCCAGAGGAGCCGGCGGGCGGGGTGGAGGGGGAAGCGGGTGCGCCGTTCGTGTCTCCGTCAGAGCATTCTGATCGCGTCTCGTGAGCTGGACGGTTCTTGTTGCGTTCCTGGCGTATTGCGGCTAATGCTGGATTCCAGGCCGCGCTCAGTTGATAGCCTTCGTCCCTGTTCACAAGATTCTCGTGGACCCGTATTTCTATTGATTCTTTAATGACGCTATCCCAATAGCTCCCGGCTCGGCACAGCACCCTGGTGTTTTCGAAATCAAAGGTGTGGTTTTCTTTGATGATATGTTCAGCTATAGCAGATTTCTCTATCTGTCCAAGTCGAACATGCCTGATGTGTTCCTCGCACCTTTTAGAGATGCAGCGCTGCGTTTGACCGATGTACTGCACACCACATTCGCAGGCAATGTTGTATATACCAGGTGTGTTTAGTTTGAGTGGGTCTTTAGCTGAGCCCAGCAGCTCTTTCGTCTTCGGTGGTGGTCGGAAGACGGTATTTATGCTTGCTTTTCTTAATAGCCTCCCGATTTTGGCTGATGTGGACCCCAAATATGGAAGAAAGGCGAGTATCTTGTTAACTTCCTCTTCCTCTTCCTGAAATTTGTCAGCCTGTCTCCTCTTGAAAGCCCTGCCAATCTGTGTTTCACTGTACCCGTTTTTCCGAAATACCTCTCTTAGGTGGTGTAATTCGTCTGAGAGGCTTTCTTTGTCACAAATGACGTGCGCCCTATGTACCAAGGTGGTCAGTACTGACTGGCGTTGTGCCGGATGGTGGCAGCTGGTTGCATGGAGGTACAGGTCTGTGTGCGTCTTTTTTCTATATACTGAATGGCCCAGCGTGCCATCCGCTTTCTTCCTAATCAGGAATGGAATACAGCCATTCCCTTCTACTTCCATCGTGAAGGTGATATTCTTATGTATGCCGTTTAGGTGGTCCATAAACTCCTCCAGTGCCTGCCTGCCATGCTGCCAAATCACGAAAGCGTCGTCCACATAGCGGAAGAAGTGCCTGGGTTTACGGTGAGCAGTTTGTAGTGCCACCTCCTCAAAGTGTTCCATATAAAGATTCGCGATCCTTGGAGCAAGGGGAGATCCCATGGCCACTCCATCCACTTGTTCATAATGCTCTCCATTGCACTTGAAGTAGGTGGTCGTAAGTGGATATTCAAAGAGCTTCACTGTTTCAGGCTCGAAGTGCTGATTAAGGAGCGCCAAGGCGTCTTGTAGCGGTACTTTCGTGAACAAGGAGGTGACGTCGAAGCTCACGAGTAGGTCATCACTCTATATTCGAATGTCCTTCAGTAATCTAACGAAATCCGCGGAGTGCAGTGTCCCACCAGTGGTTTCAATAGTATAACTGTGCGAGTTAATAGTGTCCAGAATCGGCCGTAGAGGCACCCCATCTTTGTGAATCTTGGGCAACCCATATCGACGCAGCGCACTGCAAGAAGCAGAATGTTCCGGTATTCAAGTCGGTAACAAAGCGAGGGTAAACAGTTTATGATGTTCCTGAGTAACAGTCATACAATAATTTTTAAATGAACACACCGCCATTGACTATACTGTTGTATATTTAATTACGACACAGGTTTCAGCCTTTTATAGCATTTTCAAGTGAATGAGTACATGTTATTAACATATATTGCAGGACATCAAGCTGAAAATTGGCCATAAATCAAGAAAAATTGTCGCTCCCCACGAAATTCCAGATGTAAAATCATCTTGTAAAAAGATGAGTAAATAATGATGGGAGCAAGTCATATCAAAAAAGAAAATTTTAATATAACGTGATCGCACTACTATTTAGTGATCTTTTTCGTGAGGAGCGAATAATTTTTTTTAATTTATGGCCAATTTTGAGCTTGATGTCCTGCAATATATGTTAATGACATAAACTCAGCCACTTGAGAATGGTATAAATGGCCGAAACTTTGTCTAATTAAATAAACAACAATACAGTCAAATGGCGGTGTGTTCATGTGTTCATTAAAAGAAAGGCCGATGATGTTTGTATACGGCCAAGTAAATAGAAACTGTCGAGAGGTAGCATGACTATACCAAAAATAGTATCCTCACAGGCACCAACCACTTCATGCAACGCCCTTTTTGGGCCTTTGTACCCTCATGGGTATTTTCAGATAGACGAAGAAGCAACGAGACGACATACTTTGCGTACACCAGATCTGGAGGATCGCGTTCTACAACATACTGAAAGGAACGCTAGTACAGCTCCAAATCTCCAAATCTGGTGTACGCTCAGTCTGCCGCCTCCCTGCACGTACGTGCTTCTGAAAGGACCCATTATCTGTGAGGGTACTTATTTTGATACAGCCGTGCTGCTCGCGACGATTTCCATATGCTCGACTGTACACAAACACCATCTAGGCTTGTTCCCAACTTGAATAGCAGACCATTCTGCTGCTTAAAGTAAGTCACGTCAGTCGGAGTAGTCATTCATCAACGCCACCTACCGTGACAACGATACATTTCCGGACCTATGTCCAGAGGACATTTTTGCTCCATTTCCGCGCAGGAATCTGTCCCTGTACCTTTTTGGTTTTATTAATATTTACCCTATGTATATTGGTTCCAACATTTTTGTGGAAAGATCAGCTGAAACGAAAGCTAGAATTTCTGGGCAGATCAGGTGATTAGGATTGTGGAAACGGCCAAATAAGGTTGGGGTAAGTTTCACCTTAAACTCGTAGTTTATTGTAATTTAATAACACATTTACGACAAAAGCGGCACATAGCGAAGTTTTACAACTATTGGTTTGAAAATGCAATTCTTTCACGGCTGAAGGCCACCAAGCAAGAAATCTTAAAAATCAACAAGATAAAAATACATTTAAAATAGCAAATAAAATAATAAAAATATATATATCACAGATAGATGGAAAGCCTCAAAGCAAAAGCAGATCGAACAAACACATGCAAAGTGCAATACAAATGGCTGAAGGTCACAATTAAATTTCAAAATTTTGATATATATATTACGATAATGTTATAGTTCTAAGTAGCTGAAACCGGATTAAAAGAAAAGGCAACACAACAGAAATAACCTTTTAGAAACTATCCACTTGCCGGAATTCAAATTTACTTACATAAAAGACAGTTAAACGAAGAAATTTTTTATCATTGGCTATAATAGATTACAAACAGACTATTAAACACCGAAGAGAAAACAATAAAAACAACAGCTCTCAGAAGCCTGCAGGAGTCGGTCTCCCTCGTCCACTTAGGTGAGACAGGTTGTGAGCCCAACTTCACTTGATCCGTCGGAGCCCAACCAACGGACAGCCACGGACGGACCGACAAATGACTTGCTTGCTACCAATCAGTACATGAGAATTCAAACACAAAATATTACATGCGTGATAATCCACAATCAAATACGTATATGTATTAAGCTGTGAAAACTACACATGGTGTTGGACAGTGACAACAGGTGAGGAAAGGACACTACCTGAAATTACGTTAGTGGTCAGGGCAGGTAACCGGAACACTAACGGCCACAAGGCTGAAAATTCCGTTGGTGCACTTGAATTGTAGTCAACCAATATAGTTAATTCCAGCATATGGTGGTTAAATGTGAGTAATACAAACACTCGGTGTTGCTCACAGGAAAACCTCCCGAACAGTGAACTACCGAAACGTACCACAACATGAATGGAAGTTACTTGGGTGCTTGAAACCACTCCTCAACTTTGACGTCCTGGGTCGGTGAAGCACGATGCTCGGCGCGATCAGACACCTCCACACACTCTCCGACATTGTGCAGGGTCTGCTAGCAGACCCAGCCGACTGCACCGCGCGGAGATAACTTCACTAGTCCGCAGTAACTGACCGACTGGCTGCAGACCCCCTAGCTGGAAACTATATGCACAAAACCAAGGATGGTACACGGTGCAAATATCGATACACATTGCTGCTGCCACACGTAGAAGGAAGAAGAACCACACTGTAACTGCAACAAGGGCGGGAAACCAACTCAGATAGACAGCCAAGTTCACGAAAACGCATACTTGCATACTTGGGAGTGAGCACGGCTAAACCTCCCCCCCCCCCCCCTCAAACTTAACCAAGGAAGGGGTTAATTCAAACCCCGAGCTACTTGAACTTAACTTGTCTAAGGTGAACCCGATGTTCCTTGCCTGAGCTGTTCTCCTTAACGAAGAGACTTACCGGGCCTAATATACGCGTAATAGTGCAATGCCCCAGAAAGAGAGGAGTAAATTTACTAAGGTTACCGCCGCGTAACTACTTCCCTTGGAAATTGCGGACATAAACTTGGTCCCTAGGTCTACCGTTAAAGATTTCTCGATTAGTATTATAACGCTTGGCATGATTGTTATCAATTGTGAGTATATTAAGCCTGGCCCGGTTCCAGTTTTCCTTGATGAGCCACGGATTATGTCAGGTGGAATAAGATCCTGAATTCCCCACTAGCTAGAAAGAGGGGAATTAACTGGATAGGAAAAGATCAAGGATGCATTCGTAACTTGCGAGGCTTCATGAATGGCTTTATTAAAGGCAAAACTGAGCCAGTGAAGACTGGAGTCCCATTTCTTGGATAATTTTTGATGATAAATATTCAAAGCAGACTTAAGATTCGGATTAACCCCTTCCACAAACGACCCCTGGGGATATTATGGGGTGGTGGTGACATGCTTAGTTCCATTCTGAAAGCAGAAGGCCTTAAAGGCGCCCGAAAGAAAGGCAGGAGTGTTATCACTAACCAGCTACTTAGGTGGCCCGAAAACACTAAAGACACTAGTCACGTCATTATAGGTGGTGGTAGCGGTAACGTTACGGCTCGGAAGGAGCCAAGTAAACCTAGAAAATGCATCAGTCATAACGAGTACATATCGGAGACCCCTTTTTGTCGCAGGTTAAGGACCCAAACAATCGATATAGAGCTTGTGCATGCGAGAGGAATCTCGTTCAGAAGTCAACTAGCCTTGTTGAAGGGCATTGCTGGGTTTGGCAACGCTACACACGCGACACGAGCTATCATTTGTCTAACATCCTGGACCATAGAGGGCCAAGTTAAATGCTTCTTGATCTTTTGGAGCGTCTCCTAAGTCCCTAAATGGTGTAATATTAATAATTTTCGCCTCACAAACATTAATATACACTCAATAGTAAACGCCTTATGGCCTAAAGTTATCGAACAATTGTAAAGTAAAAGAAATGAACCATCGCATAGCAGCGACAGAATCTATTATTCTTTATCTTTGCCGTTCTTGCGCGGTGCCAGTAAATCTCTATGTACATGTATCGATTAATGGTATAAAAAAAAGAATTATGTTGTTTCAAGACAAATGAGGCTTTTGGCGCCTCACCTTTACTGTTTGTATTCCATGAGAGGCGGACGCGGACTTGCTGCGTTCCGCAACTGTATTTTATATTCTATGTGTAAATATTGAGTGAAAATGCTAAATGTTATTTCTTTTTTAATCAGAAAGCATGTAGTTTCTGGTAACTGATTACGAACAGACCGCATCAAGAGGACATTTTCACTGTTATGTATAAAGTATTTAACCACTATGGTCATCTATTGTAATTTAATATGAAAAGGTACGTAGCATTAAAAAAACGTGTGTTAAATATAAGTGTGCTTATTTTCGTAAATTAACCTTGATGATTCCATCTCCTTATTTAACTGAATGATAATTTTTTTGTGTTACTTCATCTTCAGAAATTACGATCACGCTGATGGGCCGAACCCAGCATGAGGCAGAAGGAACATTATCGTTTTCCTATTATTTCTGAACCAACTTTTTCGTGTAGTGTTACATTTCCTTTAAAGTCTATAAATCTTCTGGTCCCTTAGTGTTGATCCGGGTATGACTACATCGCGACTATAAAAAATGCACAGAAATGATAATGTTTCTTCCGAGCGATCTCAAATATATATATATCAATATGCTTCTCTTATTCAGGTATTTAATGGTCAACGTATGTTATTATAATAGTGTAATAAATCCCTGATTCTGTTGCCAAGTGGCCCACCAAAAATATTCACCTTTTCGACATTAAAAAAAAAGTAACAATTTTTTTTATTTCTGTCCCCCAAGAGCAACGCTACACTTGGCGCCCGAACAGGGACCTGATCAAAAATCATTTCATGTATGTGTTTAAAAATTTTTCAGTGCTTGTTCTAGTAATTGTTTCATTTTTTCATGTGGATGCAATTCAACCGAGAAAGAGAAGTGGGAAAACCTTTTAATTAATTCAGAAGAATGATTGATGAAATTACCAAAAAACGCGAGTATTCATCCGTATCACCATCAAGACAGTCATAGTAAGCCAAATTTTTATACGCAGTAGCCAAGCCTTCGTAGTGACGTAGCGTCTTTCGAGTTGATCAGAACGTAAACCTGTCTTTCCTTGCCTTGAAACAGCTTTATTTCAATTTGTACATAGTCCATTCTTATGTAGTTAAATTCAGTGAAAGTGTACCATTGTTGTCAGTGCATAAAAAAATTACGATATGGCGGATAACTACGCACAAAACTGGTAAAACGTGTGACATTTCATTTGTTTGTAATTAGTAGGAACCATCTTGTCATCTTGGCGTACATGAACGTCAGTTGTTACCCAGAGTTAAAATTTCATCTTAGGTCCCAGTAAGCCATAGCACTACGTCACAGACAAACGACTGACGGCAGTGACAAACAATATCTGTAGTATCTTGACGTTTGACAAATAATTCATGAACATGGCTGACGGTAAACAGCGGACACAAACAAAACCAGACGACAGCGGTGATGCGAATGGACCTCACTATCCATTACGATCACGCGCGATAGGTACACGGGCGGAGGCAGAAGCAGCCTCGACCGAAGTTTTAGAAGCTGGTCCTAGTGTGCAAACTATTCCCGCTTTTGAAAAAAATGACTTGGCCGCAATGATGGAAGCATTAATGGAACGCAAGTTCGAAAGTCAAAGACAGAGAGAAGCGCAAAGACAGGAACGTGAAAAGCAGGAAAAATTAGATGAAAAGGCCCGCGAAGAAAAAGAGAAGGCCGAAAGACGGCATAATAAAAATCAGGTCCTTACAAATCTGTGCCACTCAGTAAAAGCAGACATACATTCGGTAAAAACAGAAATAAATTCGGTAAAAACAGATCTGCAAACGGAGATAAATGACCTAAATACACGGTTAAATTCGGTAAAGGCCGAACTAAGGGCAGACATAACAGCTGATTTAAATACCCTGTTGGGTAATGTCCAAAGCCAAATCAGTAGTCAGATCACGACCATGAGGCTAGAAATTGACACACAAGTAGAGTCAAAAATAGAGGATATTTCAAAACGGTTAGATAAAAAAATCGAAGCAGCCAAGGGAGAATAAATTCAAAAGTGATGGAATATCAAAAACGAGCTGCGACCTTAAAAGAAGATTATACTGCAATCTCTGATGAGGTCAAAGGAGTTAAAACCGCAGTAGACACGATCGAGAATGTTGTTGATGACGTTTCCAAACAGATTGTGACTCTTAATGTAGAAGATCAAATAAAGAATACTGTTAAGGCACATGCTGAAGCATTGTCCGACCACCACCAAGAGTGGATTAAAAACAAAAACGGATTCATAGAAAACAAGGTCAAGAACGAACTCAGGGAAACGGTCAAAAACGTGACCTTTGAAATATTGGCAGCCCCTGGAAAAACAGGAGACACGGTGATGTCAGAATTAGGCCAGATAAGACGAACGTCAGCTCAAGATTTACCTGAATGGCGTCAACAGATAGTTGGTGAAGTTCGTAAGCTAAAATGTCAAGTTGAAAATTCCCCACCTCCCGTGTCAGGAGACTGGAATAATTCACCACTAAGTAATGAACAACAGCAGGTACACTACCGTTCACCATTTGATAACGCTCAAACTCATAGTTCTATAGAAGCACAAGTTAACCAGAGTACCAGTCCACCCACTTTTGTCAGTTTGATGCAGGAGGAAAGCGTGATCAAACATCGTATTTTTCCGACCTTTCACCCACAGAAAAGAGAAATTCATCCTATAGTGTTCATCCGAAATTTTTCAGGAATTTTCCCGAATAGCTGGAGTGACCACCAGCGAATTCAATTCGTTAGTTGATTTATCGTAGGCGATGCTGCCTTATGGGGAACCGAAATGGTCGACTCTTGTAAAAGTTACAAAGAGTTTGAACAGATGTTTTTAGCTAAATTCTGGAGTTCTGGTGTGCAGCAGCGCCTGAGAAAAGAGGTTTACAACGCCGAAGTGTTTAACAAAATTGGTTCAAATGGCTCTGAGCACTATGGGACTTAACATCTGTGGTCATCAGTCCCCTAGAACTTAGAACTACTTAAACCTAACTACCCTAAGGACATCACACACATCCATGCCCGAGGCAGGATTCGAACCTGCGACCGTAGCAGCCGTGCGGTTCCGGACTGCGCGCCTAGAACCGCTAGTCCACCGCGGCCGGCAGTGTTTAACAGTAAGCGCGGTAGTTTGAGAAGATATTTTGTAAAGTATTTAGTGAAAATCAAGTTCTGGGATTCGCCGATCACCGCCAAAGGCGTTATTATGATTCTAAAAACTAAGCTACCGATTGCGATCAGAGAAAAGTTAGTAAACGTGTCTGAGGACGATACGGACACTTTCCTATCTGTGTTAGACTCGTTAGATCTGATTTATGAGGACGCTAGAGTTGATGTTGGCAACGCCCACTTCAGTGCAGGCGGCCAGCACAATACAGAATACGCAGGTAACAATGGTGGCCGAGCGAAAGCGCGTCACAGCGACAGCCAGTACCAACCCCACAACGGTTTCAAAAATAAACACACTACGTACTCCAACAGCAAATACAAAAATAAGTACAATAACGGCCAGAGATACAATCCAATATATAATTCGTCACCACCTCAGTACGAAAATGCACATTGTAACTCACAGCCCCAGCAATATGGAAACACGCAACCGATCAACGGTAATTATCAAAACGATCAGTCTTACGATTCAAATCGTCGGTGGAAAAGAGATAAATGGCATAATCAAGGTGGAGACCAATGTACACCTTTCAGTAACGGTTACAATCAACACAACCCACAGCAAAATAACTTTCAGCCCCAAAATATACACTTCACGCAACAAGCGGAAGGACCTTTGGGAAGTCTGAAGCCTAAACGCCCGCATAATACGCAAATTTATTATGCGCAAGCGAATACGCCAGGACAACAAGATCCATTTCCAACCGAGTTCGTACCACAAAACCAACACCAGTTCCAGACGGAAGAAACATTAAGAAATATAAATCAGCAAGAAAGTAAGCGTCGAGCGGAAAATTAAAAGCAGCACCTTTGAGCCTCCTAGAGGATGCTGCAGGTTTGAATGGGGGCACCCTGTCCCTTAGTCCACACGAAATTAAAGCAATTAGGTATGACAAAGAGACAAACTTACGGGATGACCTAGTAGCAGCCACTGAGACGAAAGACAATGATGACGTATGGGACGAACAAGTTCAAGCTTCCATAAGAGTATCAATTGCCAACATACCAGTAACGGCCATTGTAGATACAGGAGCTAATATGTCTTATCTTTATGTTTATTTAAGCAAATATCCTCTGTATGCAAAGTTTTATCACTTCTAATTCAAGGTTGCACCGTATCGGGAGCAATTGGTCCACTAACACAACATGTAGTACAGCCATGGACTAAAAGACAACAGTACAATCAGACAGAAGACGTGACAGATCCTGAAAGTGTTAATGACGATGAATATAAAGACCTAATTCCCGGTCAGAATGAATTATACGGTAAAGCTAGTGAGTCTATTGAATTATCCAAACAACAGAAGAATGAGCTTTACAATTTGTTAACAGATTACGTTCAAGTATTTGCTAAGAAACCTGGACTAATAAAACGCTTTGAATATCGAATGGATGTCCTGCCCCATTCAACCTACTGTAGAACAAGCTATTCCATTCCATATGCGAGACGCGAAGCTGTCAAGTGCGAGATCAGGAAAATGTTACACTGGAATGTGATAGAAGTATCTCATTCACCTTATTCGAGTCCTTTATTGTCTGTGCTAAAATCAGATGGTAGCGTAAGGCTAGTCCTAGATGCAAGATTAATCAATAAAATTATAGTACCCATAAGAACGAGACCAGAGGCTCTTGAAGAGCATCTGCAGAAGTTTCTTGGAGTTAGGTATTAGTCAGGACTCACTTTAAACCATCCCTGTTGTTAAAGAAGAATCGTAAGTGGCAACACATTTATGAAGGTCCCTTTGTGACAATGAGGAAACCACACATTGGTAGCTATTTGTTATCTAACCCTGGCACGAATAAAATCAAAGGATTGTTCCACCATCATGATTTAAGAAAATTTTATAACGCTAGGAATTAAGTTAATTTCAGCTGTAAGAAAATTCTAAGGTATTGGAGATCAGGATTAACCAATGAGTAACAAGAACGGAACTGAACTGACTACGGACGTTAACCGGTGCTAAAAGGAAACCTTATGTATTAAAACAACGCGTCTGGAAAATAAAATACAGAATAAGTTGTAGACAAGTATTTACATGAATAATCTTTATGTAAACAGGCGGACATGTCCTAGAGGCGATTTTCAATTTTAGTTTTAAGTTAGTATGTAAGAAAAATGATGTACTCGAGAGGTATTAATTAGCCCTGAGGTACTAAAATGAGGAAAGGGGAAGGAGCGAATAATGCTCTTCTCTCGCTAAATAGTAATTTGAGAATGAGCAGGAAGGAGCGAATAATGCACTTCTCTCACTAAATAGTAATAAGAAAATGATGATTATATGTGCTTAGTATTAGTAAGTGAAATTTAATCGAGGACAAATTAATTACCTGTTTTAAAAGGCAATACTTAAACGTCCAGACAAAAGAGGAAAGTGGTGTGAAAAGATTCGATTCCATGAGGTTATTCCCTATTTTCAAATGTGACGTAAATAAGGCACCACCTGTTAGCGCAAAACAGTCGGTAGATTTAATTGTAAGTTCCAGCACAGTGCTGTGCCAGCGATGAAATAACATCTCTTTGAAGTGAACAGATACCTAGGATTAAGCATGAACAGATTGATAACGCAGTGCAATTGTTCTAAAAATGCCTGACGTTAACCTTAAGTAAAAGCGTGATGGAATAAAAAGGAAGTTTTATTATATAACGCAAAGTAAGATGAGTCCAGACTATAAACAAGCTGAGTAAAAGACCATATGAGTAACATGGTTTATTATGGCAACTTCACGGTACTATTGAGCATTAGCGATACTGCAAATTCCCAAGCTAGCAGCAAATAGAATAAGGATCTTGCCCTAGCTTCACAGGTCGCGACAGCAGCAAACAACAACACTCTAGTGAGAGGCTTATATATACAAATGATAATTAATATCCAAATGCGTAATGCATAAACTTGACTTAGTCTAAGAAATGAACAAAGAGTAGTAAGCAAGCTGCAGCAAGATACATATTAGATATAAATGCTTGAAGTGATAGATTTTATTTTAAGTGCGCACTGCTATATTTATTGTTTTCTCTGTGATTATGTGATTATTGAATCCATTTCCTAATTGCAAATCCTTTAAGATCCTTGATCCTATCCTCTCCTCAGGATCAACTTGTAAAGATGCACGTGTGCTTAGGAAGTGAGGCACTACATATAAAAATGAGCAGGTTCGCGACACGCACATTGCTTTTGTAATGCGCAATGTAAATTAAATTTTCGACCTGGTTGATGAGTAATATAAATTCTGTCGACGATCCGCAAGTAGGCCCGCTTTTCCCACTTTTCTTTTTCGACTGTTTGTATTTGTACACGAAATTCAGAGGCGGAATTGCTATTTTCAAATCTGTCCTCGAACTTTCTTTAAAGAGAAGCACATACGAGAAAAACTTTTGACATAAATGAAGCTCCCCTCACAAGTCACTAAATAAGACGAGCACTAAAAAAAAGATGTATTGGTCCTACAAAATGAATAAGCAAGCGTGATAAAGATTACTATGAATGAAATTAATTTGTAAAGGAGATTGGAATGGATTTGGTCAAAGAAAAAGGACTTATAATAGCCTACCTGTGACCGTAGGCATAAATTAAAAAAAAGACTAATTAAGAAGCAATTGTTTTGATTCAAAGTGGTCAATTAGATTATCTCTCGATTTAAATGAACTCTTGTAAATATTAGTATGTAAATCATCTTGTAAACACCGTGTGATGTTATGAAGCGAGAATTTCTTTTAATACACCGTTCACGCAGACGCTCACCACAGTGCAAGTGAAGTTTTAAAGTTCGACGATTTTCTGTGGCAGTATTGTACTGCACCATATGTGTGAAAAATTCGTTAATGTGTGCAGTGTGTAATAATCAGTGTCATCCACACATGCAGTTGCAGCGGTAGCTACCACTTACCTGTGAATCCGTAACTAGATAGTGGACAGGAAGTGATGTGAGGCAGTTTCGGTGGCAGAAGCTCCCTCCAGCAATCTAAAAAGCACAAAGCCACGATCCGCCGAACAAAAGCGACGCACGGCACCTCAAGCGCGAAATCAACGCTCTGCAAGAAAGCTCCGGTCACGTGCGCGCGCACAGACTGAATTTCAAGATTGCTCCCAACAGTGGAGGCGGACAGCCACCACGTGACGAAATAATGTAAACGTTCAACCGCCAACACAGTTGCTGTGCGCTACATTCTGTAGCAAAAAACATTCACACCCAGTACTGAAAACATTTTTGTATGAATCATAAACCTTCCCAGAGACTCTAAGATAGAGAAGTTAGCGTAATTAGTATAATGACTGATTGTACATGGAGACAAGTCACAAGGTCACCTCTGAACACTGTTGAAATGTAAACTTAGACGAGAGGTCACCATACGAATGAAAATAAGCACACGAAAATACGTCAAAGGATCCGATCCTTCCTATATCCCATCCCACATGCAAATAAAATTAGTTTTGTAAGCTATTCTAATATAAGATATTTTATCTGTTTCATATGTGAAATAATTCGGAGAGCCACACTCGAGCCCTGAAAGTGAAAGATATGTACTTCCTTGTCGAAGCCATCACAAGTGTCCGCTCTACAATCCAAGTCTATCATAAATAGTGTATGTGCGACGAAAATAAATGTATAATTAAGTGCGACGACGGACAAGGCAATCAATCGACAAGACGATGACAATATAATGAATACTGTTAAAACAGACCGTTGTGTACCAGTTGTGATAGTCAAATTACTTTTGCAACGATGAAAAATGAAGTGTGACTCTATGTCCTTATAAATTTTGTAAATATGTGTACTTATAGCCTTACGTTTAAGAATCATCAACCTTCCGAGAGACTCTAAGATAGAGAAGTTAGCGTAATTATTATAATGACTGATTGTACACGGAGACAAGTCACAAGGTCACCTCTGAACACTGTTGAAATGTAAACTTTAACGAGAGGTCACGATACGAATGAAAATAAGCACACGAAAATACGTCAAAGGATCCGATCCTTCCTATATCCCATCCCACATGTATATAAAATTAGTTTTGTAAGCTATTCTAATATAAGATATTTTATCTGTTTCATACGTGAAATAATTCGGAGAGCCACACTCGAGCCCTGAAAGTGAAAGATATGTACTTCCTTGTCGAAGCCATCACAAGTGTCCGCTCTACAATCCAAGTCTATCATAAATAGTGTATGTGCGACGAAAATAAATGTATAATTAAGTGCGACGACGGACAAGGCAATCAATCGACAAGACGATGACAATATAATGAATACTGTTAAAACAGACCGTTGTGTACCAGTTGTGATAGTCAAATTACTTTTGCAACGATGAAAAATGAAGTGTGACTCTATGTCCTTATAAATTTTGTAAATATGTGTACTTATAGCCTTACGTTTAAGAATCATCAACCTTCCGAGAGACTCTAAGATAGAGAAGTTAGCGTAATTATTATAATGACTGATTGTACACGGAGACAAGTCACAAGGTCACCTCTGAACACTGTTGAAATGTAAACTTTAACGAGAGGTCACGATACGAATGAAAATAAGCACACGAAAATACGTCAAAGGATCCGATCCTTCCTATATCCCATCCCACATGTATATAAAATTAGTTTTGTAAGCTATTGTAATATAAGATATTTTATCTGTTTCATACGTGAAATAATTCGGAGAGCCACACTCGAGCCCTGAAAGTGAAAGATATGTACTTCCTTGTCGAAGCCATCACAAGTGTCCGCTCTACAATCCAAGTCAATCATAAATAGTGTAGCCGGCCGGTGTGGCCGTGCGGTTCTGAGCGCGTCAGTTTGGAACCGCGTGACCGCTACGGTCGCAGGTTCGAATCCTGCCTCGGGCATGGATGTGTGTGATGTCCTTAGGTTAGTTAGGTTTAAGTAGTTCTAAGTTCTAGGGGACTGATGACCTCAGTAGTTAAGTCCCATAGTGCTCAGAGCCATTTGAACCAATAAATAGTGTATGTGCGACGAAAATAAATGTATAATTAAGTGCGACGACGGACAAGGCAATCAATCGACAAGACGATGATAATATAATGAATACTGTCAAAACAGACCATTGTGTACCAGTTGTGATAGTCAAATTACTTTTGCAACGACGAAAAATGAAGTGTGACTCTATTTCCTTATAAATTTTGTAAATATGTGTACTTATAGCCTTACTTTCAAGAATCGTCAAGATAGACTGAATCCATACAAACACAGATATAAACACAGAACAAATTCACAATGATCCACCGTCAGTAATTTCAAATTGAAACGTTAATTATTTTATTATAGAATGAATATGGGATGAAACTTTTAGTAACCTGTATGTTACACCAGAAAATTACAAATATTCCAATGGGCATGAGGATGAAAGAAATACCTTCGGTATTCCTTCCCTCCTCATGGGAGGCAGTGTAATATTAGTAATTTTCGCCTCACAAACATTAATATACACTCAATAGTAAACGCCTTATGGCCTAAAGTTATCGAACAATTGTAAAGTAAAAGAAATGAACCATCGCATAGCAGCGACAGAATCTGTTATTCTTTATCTTTGCCGTTCTTGCGCGGTGCCAGTAAATCTCTATGTACATGTATCGATTAATGGTATAAAAAAAAGAATTATGTTGTTTCAAGACAAATGAGGCTTTTGGCGCCTCACCTTTACTGTTTATATTCCATGAGAGGCGGACGCGGACTTGCTGCGTTCCGCAACTGTATTTTATATTCTATGTGTAAATATTGAGTGAAAATGCTAAATGTTATTTCTTTTTTAATCAGAAAGCATGTAGTTTCTGGTAACTGATTACGAACAGACCGCATCAAGAGGACATTTTGACTGTTATGTATCAAGTATTTAACCACTATGGTCATCTATTGTAATTTAATATGAAAAGGTACGTAGCATAAAAAAAACGTGTGTTAAATATAAGTGTGCTTATTTTCGTAAATTAACCTTGATGATTCCATCTCCTTATTTAACTGAATGATAATTATTTTTGTGTTACTTTATCTTCAGAAATTACGATCACGCTGATGGGCCGAACGCAGCATGAGGCAGAAGGAACATTATCGTTTTCCTATTATTTCTGAACCAACTTTTTCGTGTGGTGTTGCATTTCTTTTAAAGTCTATAAATCTTCTGGTACCTTAGTGTTGATCCGGGTATGACTACATCGCGACTATAAAAAATGCACAGACATGATAATGTTTCTTCCGAGCGATCTCAAATATATATATCAATATGCTGCTCTTATTCAGGTATTTAATGGTCAACGTATGTTATTATAATAGTGTAATAAATCCCTGATTCTGTTGCCAAGTGGCCCACCAAAAATATTCACCTTTTCGACGTTAAAAAAAAGTAACCATTTTTTTTTTATTTTTGTCCCCCAAGAGCAACGCTACAATGGCCACCCACCAATGAATCATGAAAATAATGGAAGACCGGACGCGCCGAGGTAGAAGGCAAACAGATCTTAGACTGCTTAGCACTTCCCACCTTCCTGCAATGAATCCCCCTCTTAATCTCATACTATTCTGAGAACTCTCCGGCCAAAACACGTTGCTTGATGCCACCCCACACAGGGTCCTGATCTTGATGGCGCACAATGTCTTCAAACAAAAGGGGAATTTCACGTAACACCATACGATTAAGATTGTCCCCGTCTACCTGCTCGCTTCTCTGACTACACACATATTCGGTAAACATACGGCTGAGAACATCAGCCTAGACATTTTCAGAACCTTTAACATGTTTAACTTCGGACTGAAATGTCGAAATACGTGCTGCCCACCTGGCAATACAGCCAGTCTTATGCGGCCCCGCCAGTACCCAGCTCAAAGCTTGGTTGTCAGTTTCCAATTGGAAAACCCGATGCTCAAGATAGAACCGACACTTCTCTAATGCAAACAAAATGGCCGAGGCCTCGCACTCATAGACAGAGTACTCAAGCTCGGCATCTGTTAACCGCCGAGACGCGTAAGCTAATGGTTGTCTCTGCCCCTCAAATTCCTGGAGGAGAACAGCTGAAATACCGGCAATAGAAGCATCAGTTTGCACGATAAACCTTTTGCTAAAATCCGGTACCCCAAGAACCGGCGGATTGGCTATCGCTGTTTCAATATGCTCAAAAGCGGCCTCCTGGGCAGGTCCCCACTCAAAACGCGCGCCTTTACGGCGTAACTAATCTAAGGGTGCCGCCAACTGAGCAAAATTGGGCACAAAACGCCTAAAGTAATTAAATCTAACGATTTCCCGCTTTCTAGACTACATGGCCTAAGAAAGATACCTCCCGCCTAGTTAGCGTACTTTTACTGGGTTTAACAGTTAGACCAGCTCGCTGTAACCGCTAAAGTACTTGCCGGATATGCTCCAAATGATTCTCAAACGAACGACTATAAATAACCAAGTCGTCCAAATAATTATAGACACAGACAAACTCCAAGTCCCCAAGAATATTATCCAATAAACGAGTAAGCACCGCCGCTCCGGTAGGTAACTCAAAGTAGACTCTGTTAAACTCGAACAAGTTCCGATCAGTACAAAAGGCAGTGACATGTTTACATTCCTCAGCCAACGGAATCTGGCAATAGGCCTGATTCAAATCAAGAACAGTAAACCAATTAGCGCCTGCAAACCAAGTAAAAGAATTATGTAAATCCGTGAAAGGTACTGATTCAAGTACAACCTTGGCGTTCAAACGCCGGTAATCAACGACAGGTGTAAAATCCCGCCCCTGATCCTTAGGTACAAGAAAAATTGGAGAAGCATAAGCAGAAGTAGAGGGTCTGATGACTCCTTGTTCCAGCATCTGAGATATCTTAGTCCTGAGTATCTTAACCTTCGGGAGTGAGAGGCGGTATGGAGATTGCTTAACGAAGGTGACATCGGACAAACGAATATGATATTCAAGAACGCTGGTAGCACCCAGGTTATCACTAAGAAGTTGAAAAAAACTGTGCAGCAAAACGAGTAGCTCAGACGCCTGTTTAGGCAAGAGATGGGCCAGATCAAATTCATTAGCTGCAACCTCTACGCCGAAGGTCCCGGCAGTTCGCCATACACCAGGTTTAGCGCACTCGCAAAGGTCAAACTTCTCCCCCAGGAGAAAACTTACAGAAAAAGGTGCATCTGGAATAATCCAAAAGTGACCCTGGTTTTATAAACGAAATTGCACCCCAATATTAGATTAACAGTCAGTCCCTTAATCAAAGATAAAGAAAAATCGGCCTCCGATACACTCCCCCGGACCCAACCCTGCAAAGGTAACACCTGGCAATTGGCCACCCGACATGTCTGCACCGGGGACGGGCCCGAACAAAGTCTAGTAAGATGCCCAAATTCCAAAAACCACTCAAAACTCAAAAATGACAAGGAACAACCAGAATCCAAGAGAGCGCGGACGGGCTCGCCATCTGCCTGAGAACAAAGGTAAGGCAAAGGAGATGATGCGGGGGTGACCACGCGATTACACCAAGGCCTAAAGGTTCGAACCCCGGTTCGTCTACAGACCCGGCGTCATCTATTAACTCTAAGAGCACGAGGTTGATCACAAGAGCATACCAAATGAACTGTACTGCCGCATCTGTAACAACGCCTGGGTTCCCTTTTGCTAACTTCCACCGGTGTGGATAATCCGGATTCAGCCCCTACGTCGCGCACTGCAACCTCCCGACGCCCGAGGCTCTCAAGGGATAATGCGGATGCTGCTACAGCTACATCACGGGGTTCTCCCCAGATCTCAGTCTGCTTACGGAAAACGAAATGCGACTTATCCGCCGCACGCATTGCCTTGAAAATGATAGAAACTAATTCGCCTTCAGGTACAGCTGATCGTCACCCTGATGCATTTCCCAAATGTGGGAGTATACAAGTTGTTTCCGAACAGCGGTGGTTAATCTTTGACTAATTATGAGCCCCCTTAATTGTTGAAAGGTAATCTCTTCGGCCATGACTCGTGAGAGGATGTTCTGCAACTCGCCTCTAGCTAGCGGGTATAGCAACAAGAGGATCACACGGTGCGGAACGCCAAAAGAGGCCGTGTATTGTTCGAGATGAACCAACAACCACAATAGATTTTCTACTTGATCAATCCGCTCCACAATTGATACGGTCAGACCCTGAAAGAAGTAAGCCAAAGGGTTAGGCAGCTTAGCTAACACGCCATCTAACAGCCGCTGCCACAATGCCACCCCGGCCTGGCCCCCATGTTCCCCCTGATAGCGCAAGTCACTATCTTCGAACTTCCTCCCATCCAACTCCAAGATAGTAAGCTTAAACTGAAACGCGCTCACCAGAGTTCCCAACTCAGTGGCCGATTTTTTGTGATGCTCTCCCAAATCTAACGTACTCAAATCAGCCACCCCATTAGTTAAATGCGCCAACTGTGCCAACACCCGACCCAACTGACTGTCACTCGGTTGGATTCCTTCTAGAAGACCAATAGTTTTCCCGGCGGGGTCAGGGATTTTCTCTGCCTCGTGATGACTGGGTGTTGTGTGATGTCCTTTGGTTAGTTACTTTTAAGAAGTTCTAAGTTCTAGGGGACTGATGACCATAGACGTTAACACCCATAGTGCGCAGAGCCATTTGAACCATTTTTGAACCAATAGTTTCCTCAAGAGCTTTAAGGGCCTCATCAAGAAATCGGATGGCTGCACCTGTCTCACCGATCACAGCCGAGGTGACGTCAACCGGCTGCAGCACGGCAGCCCGCAAACTGGTTACCAAATCTGGAACACTGCCCTCCGTCGGTTGACGCCTTACTGCGAAATCGTAAATGAGATGGTCTCTCCTCATCAGGCCAGTCCCCGGACACTGCCTGGCTGTCATTATCTTAACTCCGGAAACAATAACAAGCCAAACAATACGATGCCTCAGACACAATCGAAAAAAGAGTGAAACTGATCGCAACTAGGTTGGTAAGCACAAGCGTAACCACGCTTTGCTACCGTGAAACGCCCGCTAAACTCGCTGGGAAGAACAGGTTATTAGGATTGTCGAAAGGGCCATATATGGTTGAGGTCAGTTTCACCTTAAAATTGTAATTTATTGTAGTTTAATAACACATTTACAACCAAAACGGCACAAAGTCGAACTTTCACGAGTTTAAAAACGCAATTCTTTCAAGGTTGAAGGCCTCCAAACATGAAATCTTAAAAATCAATCATTTAAAATAGCAAGTAAAATAATATATATCACAGCTAGGTGGAAAAGTAGATAGATAGAACAAACATACGCATGGTACAAAACAAATGGCTGAAGGCCACAATTAAATTTCACAATTTTAAGATATATTCCCATAATGTTATAGTTTCAAGTGGCTGAAACTGAATTAAAAGAAAAGACAACACAACGGAAATAACCTTTTAGCAAATATCCACTTGCCGGAATTCAAACTTACTTACATAACACACAGTAAAACCAAGAATCTTTATATCATTGACTATGATAGATTATAAACAGACAATTAAACACTTATGAGAAAGGAAGTGAAGACAACAGCACTCAGAAGATTCTAGGAGTCGGTCTCCGTCGTTCACTTAGGTGAGACAGGTGGTGAACCCAACTACACTTGATCCGTCGGGAATTCAACTAAGGGAAAGCCACGGACCGACCGACAAATGACTTGTTGCCACCAATCAGTACATGAGAATTCAAACACAAAATGTTACGGGCGTGATTATCCACAATCAAATATGTATATGTATTAAGCTGTCAAAATTGCGCACCGTGTTGGACAGCGGCAACAGATGAGGAAAGGACACTGCCTGATATTACGTTAGTGGCCAGGGCAGGTAAACGGAACACTAACGGCCACAAGGCTGAAAATTCCGCTGGTGCCCTTGAATTGTAGTCAACCAATGTAGTTAATTCCAGCATACGGCGGCTAAATTTCAGCAATACAAACACTCGGTGTTGCTCATGGGAAAACCTCCCCAACAGCGAACCACTGAAGCGAACCACAACATGAATGGAAGTGGCTTGGGTACTTGAAACCGTTACTCAGCTTTGACGTCCTGGGTCGGTGAAGCACGAATCCCGTCGCGATCGGACAACTCGACACATGCTCCGACACTGCGCAGGGACCCCAGCAGACCCAGTCGACTGCACCGTGCAGAGATAACTTCTTCTGGTCCGCAGCAACCAACCGACTGCCCGCAGATCCCCTAGCCGGAAACTATGTATTAGCACAAAACCAAGGATGGTACACGGTGCAAATATCGATACACATCGCTGCTGCCACTCGTAGAAGGAAGAAGAACCACGGTGTAACTGAAAACAGAGATTTGACATGCAAGTTCACGATAGCGCATGGTTGGGAGTGAGCTCGGCTCATCAGCGTCTTAGATTTGATAATTCTTCCTTTAAATTTCTGTTGTTTGACTATGCTGAATGGACATTGGCAAAGTATGTTGGTAGAATTTTGCTTTGGTAAGTACTTTTAGTTAGATGGTTTGAAAATTAACGTAAGTCCGAACTAGTCACCAGCAAAAATTACACGCAAAATGACAGAATATTATTTAAGAATTAGCAACAGCATTTCAACACTTGCGAATGATTTCACGAAAGGTAGAACATCAAGAAGAAGCCAGCAAACAAAGCCGCAAGTCAACATCAACCACAGACCAAATAAGCGAGGTAGCACCGCTTCCACCTCGTGCTAAGATATCCTGTGTCTCACTCTCTCTCTCTCTCTCTCTCTCTCTCTCTCTCACTCTCTCTCTCGCTTTCTCGCTCTATTAACCTTCCACCCCATTTCCCATTTAAATAACTACCTTTCATTTCCGTGTGTTACCTTGGTATAGTTCACAAGCTCTGAGCGACAGTTTGTAACAACACCAACGCTATACTATTGTACATATAATAATTTTTTCTTCTGATTTTCGATAAATTTGTGTAATCGATGTTCTGATTTCATTTCTTTTCTTTTCATGTCATTATGTTAAAGAAACTATAAACAATTTTCGATGTGAATATTAATGTTTATGTCAAATTTCAAGCAATATTATAACAGAATTGAAATGTAAGAAACGTTGAAACTATTTTAAGTTGTCAAAGTTGTAATTGTGCGTCTGGTCCATACGTAGGCAATGTATAGGATATGTAGAATGCAAAACCTCGGGTGAATACCCTGTCTGTAGGGGAGCGGTAAAAGGTGGATGGCAGGCGAGCGCGGGAAAATGCACACGGGCGCGGCACGGCATAACGGGCTCAGCAGTAGTAGTCGGAGTTGGGCATCGGTCTGAGAAACACGTTCTGGATCGAGGAGGCTCTCCTGGAAAACGTGATTTCGTTAAGCCTCGGATGTGCCGTTTCCGACGCCTATACAGCAGGGCAATATTCCATAGGCACTAAACGGAAAAGTATTGCGACGCTAAAAAGAAGCAAAGTGCCGATACATCAAGAGCCAAAGCTGTGATTGTATGTGTGCTCTGCGCCTCGCCATCTCGCCGCCTGCCGACCGCCGCATCGAACTTTTAGTACTGTATTCGTGTGGACCAGTGTTACTTTGTTCCATACTGTTCAATAACAACTTAAATTTTACCAGAACTGTCCTATCAGTTATTATCCTCACAACTAACCTAGACAGGGTCCTTTCCACATGTTGTGCAATCCGAGTGTCCCGAAATGAAGATTTAAAATTTATGTTAATAATAATTACCTGCCGACCTATCTATGTTAGAATGATGTTTAAAGAACTTCGTTGTTAATGAATATATAGGTAAATAATATAGGTCTGACAAAGTTGGAAGATAATGTTGAAATTGGTTTAGTAATGAAGTTTAATTAATTTGAGACAAAAATAATGGTAGTTAAATGAGCAGGAAATAAGACAAAAAGAGTAGTAACTCATATATTGGAAATCTTGAGTGCTTAATGATTTCAATAATGAAAATTTTCAATACAGGGATCATTCATTTGAATTCTGAAGTGTACTGAACTGATTTGACCAGCAAAGTTAAAGTCAATATAAAACCAAAATTTATCAATGTTTTACCTTTTCAAAATTGACATTGTATGTGTGTTTCGAAAGTGCTATTTCTAGGGTAACCTATGCCCGATTTTAATCAGATCAATAGACAGTACGAAGTTTGTAGTAAACATTATAGTGTTTTGTTGTGTATTTATGTCTTGTCCATGTTAGTACAGAAAGTGAAATTATTAGTTCAGTAGATTTTCTGGTTTTAAAATTTACCATATTATGCAGTGTTACTACGTGTTGTTATGCTCGAACGTACATCAACTTGTACAGGGAAGAAACTCAGTTAATGCCTAATTAGGCTGGCGACCGTATTATTAACAATTGGTAGCATCTGAAGTGTTGTTTCTTGTCCGTCCTAACGTGCAGTTGCACTTAGGACTTGCTTGACGTATTATTGTTGTTACTGAGTGGGTGTAAGTCTGATTTTGCCTCCATTCAGGTACACGCGGTCAACATATATACCAAAATCCTTTCTTATAAGGTGAAGCCCGTCAACTTACCATAGTACAGGCTTTAAAGTGTATCGTGTGCATTAGCGCAGTGTTACAAGTTGTCTACAAGTCTCTTACAAATGTTCGTTCAAACTAAATGTGGGCAATCCTGTGTATAATAAAAACATTGAGCTTAAGCGCTTCCAAAATATTGAGCTTTGCCCCATTTTTGTACTCGTATTTCTGTTGAGTGGAATGTAGTAACCATAACAGTATCATGTTATGCGGACACCGTATACATCTTGTAACAGACTCCCAAACTGACTACGAATATGAACGGCTTTAGAACACTATCATTATTTTCTCAGCATCTCAATTTCTATCTCAGGTATCTTATTAAACTATACTAACACAATAGCTTATTATGTGGGAGGGGGTCATAATTTTGCACCTGCAGTAAGAAATCGCTCCCTGTCCTCAGGTTTTATGAAGGCTGACAATAGATAGTACTGACCAACAGTTTAGCGAATTAGGAGTGTATCAATTCGAAGACAAAGATGTCGTGTCGACAGGAAAGACGAATGTAATCTGCATTGTTGATGCTGGAATTCTGCAAGATGAGGACGGTGAACAGTGTGTGGTACGTGAAGTTTTCTACATTTTGAACGACTGAAACATATATTCTTTTCTTAAGACATGCACCATTTGGCAGTAATTTGTTTATTAATTTCACAGTCATGATTACTGCCTCATAGCTATTCTCAATATACCGTATATTTAAATGCTACAATTTATCTATCCTTTCTGTGACATTTGAGACCGGTAGGTCAGATAAATTGTAATATTTAAATATTCACTTCAAAATCATCATTGGTTGATATTAACAAACAAGTTACAGTCAAATGGCGAAAATTTCTTCCAAAACTTCATCATTGCTGCTATCCCCCACAAAGAAAAAATCATGCGAGAGGCGTTCAGTAAGCAGGGCAACACACTCCTTTATGGGAGGAAATTGCATTTACTCAGGTTTCCAGTACACCATATTATTCCCATGCTTTTGCCTCCAAAACTTAATTTTTCTGCGTAATCTGCATTGAATTCGACGGTCTGCGTCCTTCTGGCAGAGCCTAAATTCCCACATGGTAGCACTCAACAGGTCGATGATGGCCTCAGACACGGCCAACCGATTCGGCTGAAATTTGGCACGTCGCTTGTGTACAGCCTAAAACGAAGGAATCTAAGATATTTTAGCTCAACACCATCGAGTTTTTGAGAAAACCACCCCTAAAGCTTATGAAGAACAATCGACTCAAAATTGGCGTGATCGATAGATAATTGCAAATAGAGCATTTTTGATCGTCAGGTATGCGGTCCCAAAACACATACTTTTCCAAAAATCGAGGTAAGAAACTTTTACAACTACCACTTCTGTACCCACATGGTAAACGGTTTTCGCCGACAGCACCGATAGCGCAATGCCTAAGGTTGAGTCAGGGTTTCGCCGCCGTGCAGTGCGGACGTGTTGTTTCCGCCTGCGGAGCGCGCGCGCTCGCTGTTGTTTACATTTCAGCGGCCGTCACTTACGTGTCGCTTACGTGCACTAGAACCATGACCAACCGTTTTCGAAAATCAACTTATCGATTCAACTTCTGCAACGACTACTCACAACCAAAGGCCTTGGAAGTGGAACGCTTCCTACGCGACGTTGCTAAGATCCCAGCTTCCGACATCTTGGGCATCCATTTGTCCATATTAAGCAGTACTGTGTACGTCAAAGTCGTCAATGACGCGGTATGTGAAAGAATACTTCGTGACACCAACCATGGATTACGCTTTTACCACGCCGACGGCAGTGTCGGAATGGTCACTGTCGACCATGCCGGCTTAGGAATGCGCACAGTACGAGTTTTCGAACTCCCGTTCGAGCTTCCGGCGGAAGACGTTATCGCGGCTTTCCGCCCCTATGGCACTGTACATGGCCACACTGCCGAACGCTGGGCGCAATCCCAAACGTACCCCGTTCTTAACGGTGTACGGCAGATCACCATCGACCTCCATCGCCACGTGCCATCTTACCTGCAAATTAGCGGGTGCCGCGCGGTTGTCATATACGACGGCCAACCCAAGACCTGTTCCGGGTGCGGCAGAGAAGGCCGCCTCAGATCTGAGTGTCTTAAGCGACGAATCACCCAATTGCCAGCCGCTACCGTGTCACCTCCGGCTTCGACGACGATTTTACCGATCACCTACGCATCGGCGCTCTCTTCTCCTCCCACCGGCCGCCGCCCATCGGACCACGTACCGGTGACCCTTCCAGCTGCTACGGGTACCGCCGGGGCCAACACGTCGCGCTCAAAGCCTGACGCTACTCCGGCGCCACTGCCAACAGCGACCACTTCCGACACCCACCCGCCTGAACATATGGACGCCCCTTCATTTGACGTTGCCGTGACGGCCTTCCTCTCAGAGCGACGCGACTCCCTTCCGTCTTCCGACACGGAACAACGTTCACCTAAGAGGCGCAAGAAGAGGCGCCGTACGGTCTCGGAACGAGACGGTTCACCTCCCCCTGATGCTCCATAGGCCGTCCGACCCGACGAGGCCTCGGAGAACCTGCACCACGACACGAATGTGGACAACATGACGCCGACTGTGGCTGTGTCGATGCCTACTCCACTGGCTCGCTCAGGTGCTCCTGAACCAATGGACTCCACCTATGCGACTGCCGCCGAGACGTCCTCCACCCCTACGACCGAAGTGAAACGTACGACCATCACAACGACAGCGCCTTCAATGGTGTGGAGTGAGTACGTCGATGAGGACCCGGACCACACGCTGGGGACAGAGTTACCCCAGACGGAAGCATCGTTACGCCGCTGATAACGCCGTCAGGTGGCGTACGGCACGACTCGCCGTTGCCCCGCCCCTCTTCATCCTCCGCCGGTGGAGTTCCCCTCCACGGCGGGGTACGGCTCCCAACCTACCGAATAGCGACGATCAACACTAACACCATTAGCTCACCAGTGAAACTTCAACTGCTGCGAGAGATGATATGGGCGTCGGACGTCGATATCGCACTACTACAGGAAGTACACTTAGCCACACTTCCAGACGTCGCGGGATATAACACTTATCCTTCTCCTGGTGACCACCTGGGACGCGGCGTAGCCATCTACGCCAGAGAAGGCATTCAAGTGGTCGATATCACATACCTTCCATCTGCCAGAGGCATGGCCGTCACCGTCATGGGGGCGCGTATCGTCAACATTTACGCTCCGTCAGGCTCCACCCGAAGACGCGACAGGGCTCTCTTCTATTCAGAAGAAATCGCTCCTTTGTTTCTTGGACGCTGCGACCATTCCTTGCTTGGGGGTGATTTTAATTGTGTCTTGCACCCTAAAGATCAAGTGCCCCACTACGCCACCTGTCGAGAACTGCGTCTTGTCGTCCGAGATCTGTTGCTCCGCGACACTTGGGAAGTTCAGCACGGCGACGCGCCTGGACATACTTACCAGACGAGTCACTCCGCGAGCCGCCTTGATAGAATGTACGTCTCTCGGGAACTCACACCTGCAGTCCAAGGTGCAGAACTATGGCCCCAGGCCTTTTCGGACCACTGTGCCTACATCTGCAACATTCTCTTCCCCAAGCAAGTGGTCTGGCGTAGTCGTGCACCATGGAAGCTAAACACCTCCCATCTTCATGATCCTGAATATCTTCAACGTGTTACCAAGACATGGACCACCTGTGAACGTCTCTTACCTAAATACTGCACGACCTTGACCTGGTGGCTGGAATGTGCCAAACCTGCCATTCGACGTACTTTGATTCAGTATGGAAAGGAAGTTGCTATGTGGCGCCGGCACACTACCGACTATTTCTATGCCGTTCTCCGCGACCTGGACGCCCAACCGCCCACCCCCGACACCCAGAGGGAACGCAGCAGGATTATGGCACAAATTGTAACTTTGACACGCCGTAGACTGCAGGGGGCTATGGTGCGAACCCGATGTCAAGATTCGGCGGAACAAGAATAAACGACCATGCATCATATCGCCTCCGATAGGAAACATCGACGACAACAACTCATCACCGAGATCACCACCTGTCGCGGGCAGCACGTCACTTGCCAGGCCGAAATCGTCAGTGCCTTTGTCGACCACTACCGCACAATGCACCAGGAGGAGACTACCAACAACCACGCTGAGGAGTCTGTGTTCCCACGCGTAACTCGCACCCTCACCAGTGACTAAGCGGACGAGCTGATGTAGTCGATTACGCGTGACGAAATCCACGATGCAATCAAAAAAGGTGCTCTGAATAAGTCACCTGGTATCGACGGATTGCCTATAGAATTTTATCGCGCTTTCTTCACACTAATGGACAACGAAGTTTCATGAACTGCTGACGATGGGAACGCCGTACCGCCGTCCTTCGTCACGGGAATTATTATACCCATCCACAAACCGACACCAGGTGTGACGACAGCACCTAACCGTCCCTTGACTCTGCTTAACGCAGACTGTAAAATTTTTACACGCCTATTGGCAACGCGATGCCGCAAGGTCCTGCCTAGCATTCTATCCCCGGATCAGACAACTCCGGGCGGCTCAGTTAATATGCAAACGGCCACAGGAGAATGTCGCGATTTAATTGCACTGGCAGCGGCGTGCAGACTCCGCGCCGCAGTGGTTACCATTGATTTTGACAGCGCATTCGACAAAGTGCGGCATCTTTTTCTGTTCTCAGTGATGAACCGCATGGGTTTTCCACCAGCCTTTATCGACGTCATCCGGCGCCTGTACAGCATCGCCGAATCCTGATTCAGGTTAATGGCCGTGTGGCGGGACCAGTGGCGATCCGGCGTTCCGTACTGCAAGGCTGCCCACTTTCGACCCTACTCCATGCCATAAGCCTGGAGCCAATCATCGGCAGTCTGACGAGCCACCTTTCTGGTCTCACTTTGCGACAGCACAGTTTTCGATGTCCTGCGTATGTGGACGACCTCTTCCTCTTGATCCGCTCACGGAGTGAAACACACACAGTACTTGATTTGATATCAACGTACGGCACTTCAGCGAGCAGTAACACGAATGTGGCTAAATCCGCAGCGATGCCCATTGGACGCGGCCTCTTGTAGGCAAGCAGCCTACTCATGCCATAGTAAATTCACATCAGTCTTTCCATTGTGTGCCAGCCAGTCCGCTGTAACTAGCTCTGACGTCATAAATGTTGCGCAATACTTTAAAAATCAAATAACTAATCTAAAATGTTTCTAGCATGTCAGGAGTAATACTAAATTAATGTGTGTTGAATATTAGTTCGATAACTTTAGCCATTTTCGAAATTGGGACGTTTTTCTGTAAAAATCATTGGCACAACAGAAAAGAGCTAGAGACTTCAAAATTTATAACAGATCCCTTTTTCATAAATATTTAAAAGAAACAGTCTTCTGGATCTCACAATTTAAGATTTTAGTTGAAATTCAATATTTTCTGGTTTTTGTTTTAAAACTTAAGGAAGCAAGATAGATTAAGTAGGCTAATAAATAAGGCTAGGATGTTTATATTTAAGTAGGTTGGACATCCGCTATAACTAAGAAGATGTGAGAAGTTTCATTTGAATTCCTATAAAACTATAGCGATAGCGTATCTCCAAAGGGCCAGTTCAGAGCTCGTCTACTGCGTGCAGTGTAATTAAATTAATTCTCTCGCCCAAAATATTTAACTTAGCCACGTCAAAATTTTATTATCAATACTTACCTGCGTGCTGAATGCACATTTAAATTAAGAGCTTCATCGGCCATCAGCAAGAGAAGCTATGATTTATTCAATGACTTAAAGTGGTGCATTACTAGCCCAGCGGCTAGTCGGGAGAGCCGATTTGATCAGGCGTTCCCTTAGCCGTCCGCACCGCGGCTTTATATATAAGAACGCTGCGTGAGGAGGCAAGGCCCCAGTTCTCTCCAGATGCTGAATAGCACGTCATCTGTATCGGGAGTCGCGTCGCGTAGGTATCATTGCTACGAACAGCCTCGGATGCCGTATTAAGTTACTCGAGATATGCGTAACCATGAAATCATTTTCCAGTGAAGTGTTAATTCTGGGTTGACTTTAATTATCGATCTTCAGTTTGCGTATTGTCGTATTTTCACGTGCCGCCGCGGGACAGACATTCTACCAATTATTTAGCGTGGCATTTGATGAACCTAATCATCAAACTATGGCGAGCATTCATTTAAACATTTAATTTGGACATTTATAGTTGCATCAGCGCATTAGACTCTGAACTGCTCTGTTAGTTAGGTTGTGTGGATTCTTTTGTTTTTCATCTGTGACTTTCAGAATATACTCAACTATTTTAGAAAATCGTTTTCGATTATAAATCCCGGACAATCTCCTAATTCCTCAGAGCTATGAGCTGTAACTATAAGTGTATTCTCAGATGAAGTGGGTACTAGGAATTCTAATTACAGGCTTCACGTTTTGCTAATCACTTTCTGGTTGCCAATATTGTAGTTAGAGAGCCAGTGTTGAGAACGGCGAAAGACAGCATAAATAACATTCTAAATAACGGGAAAAGCAGTGCTTCTCCATTCAAACAAACATTTATGCAACAGTTAAACAATAATTCCACCTGCCGCCCCACATAAGGTGCATCGGCCGGGAAAGTAAACTGAGTAAAGTGAAAGTGATTTTTAACTATTTGGATTCGCGAGTGAAATGCGACACGCAACTGAGCATAGAACAGTGAATGTGTTACGTGCGTATGTGGACGACGCAATTGGATTAACAACGCCTCTGGATTGACAGAGCTGGCACTGAGTCTAGCGGCGCTGCCGGCATCGAGAGAAGCCAGTTTCGCCTCACCGCAGTAATCCGGCGCAGCAGCCGGAGCCGCGCCTGCAGTTGAGGGCCACGCAAACACACAACAGCCGTCGGTGTGCCGTCTGCAGTTCAACGTGCCACGTCGCATCAGTAATCCTGGTACGCCGCGCCGGCAACGCCATACGTCGTGCATAAGGAACTAAGTTAAGTGAAAAGCTGTTAAAAATTTTACTAACCTGCACTAAAAGACTGTCGGCGATGGAACCACCAAAAGAAACTGAGGTTAAACTTATATCAGAACCTATGTCTGTTGAAGGAACTGTAAATCCAGACAACGGTTCAAGTGTAAATATGCATGAAAATAGTAATGTTAAAGTGAAATATGAAGTATTGTCTCCTGACAGTAGTGTAAAAAGGGGCAATGATTCAATAATAGAGACCCCTGCAGTAAAGCAGAAATTAGAAATTGTAAATTGATTGGATGATAGTTTATCTGATGAGTTAAAAACGAAACAGTCATCAGAGATAGTAGAGTTTAAAAAGGATAAGTTAGATATGACTGATCAATCAGAAGTTTCATTTAGTTTTGATGATTCTGGTGTTGAAGCTAGTTTTTCGTCACCTGAGTGTGATAAAAAGCCAGCTACTGAGCAACCCAAAGCTGCTGGGGCTATTGATTTGAATGTTATATTACAAGCAATAGCTGCCAGTAATGCAAAAATGTCAGCTAGTAATGCTAGAATGACAGCTGAATTAAAGTCTGATATAAGTGAACAGGTCAAAAGCAGTAATGCTGAATTAAAGTATTAGATTATGGCCAGCCAAACTAATTTTAATAAACGATTGGAGGTAATGGACGATACCTTCAAGGCAGGTTGCAATAAGTTGAAAGAGGATCTAGACAGTTTGAATTATAAAATTGATTACCATCATGAGGATATTAAGAAAAAGGTTGCTCAACAGTTTTCTGAAATGTATAAAACAGTAAAATCCGAAGTTGCTGAGGTTCGCAGAGACTTCCAAATGGAAGATGCGAAGCTGGAGCACAAGTTAACAGAAAAGATCGAGGCGGAACCTGAACTGTGCTCATATAGGTTTAAAGATGTTAATATAAAAGTAAACATATGTCAAGCAGACGTAGATGCAATCAAAACTGATACTACTCATATTGTGCAAAGAGTAGATAATGTTGAAATGAAAGTAGAAAATATTAGTACTAACATTGCTAACATTGAGAGTAAAGTAGCTTCAGTAACTTCTGGTAATGGTAGTATACAACAAGTTGTAGCTGCAAACGCCGCTTTTATCGGGTGTCGGCAGTTCTTGCGGTTCTATCCAGATAAAAATATCCACCCGCTAGATTTCTGGAACGATTTTGAAGATGTGATTCCACCAACTTGGTCTGAACGAGAGAAAATCTCATTTATTAGAAGCCATTTAGCAGGTGACGCCATGCGTTGGTCAGCTGATGTTATGTTGAAATGTAAAACATTAGCGGAGTTTAAACAGCTTTCTTTAATAGTAATAAGCAAAATGAAGTGTTGAGAGAATTTTGGAGTGGAAAACGCTTCAATGCAGGCAAGGAATCAATTAAAGAGTTTGCTAGGTCATGGATCTCACGTTTGTCACATTTGGCGGAAAAGCTAAAACCGGAAATGATTATACTAGATCTTGAAGCCAAACTGCCATGGTATTGGCAAACTAGAATTATATCTGCCCCTAGAGACAATCTGGATCGTTTCATTGAATATTTGGAACGTGTAGAACGTGTTGCTGCCAATGAGGAGCAAGCACGTAATAACAGAAATGCTAATAACAATAGTAGTAATTTTAAGAACGAGCAGAATGGCAATGTAAACATGAGAACAGTAGGTGTTCGTCATCCTAAGAGAGGTAGGAATTGGAGAAATGATTATCAGAACCAACAATGGCATCCAAGTGATAATAATTTTGTTCCAAACAGAATTATGCATGTAAACAACAGTAGGGAAAGTGATGCTGTGCCAGTTAACTATAATGAAAATAAAGGAAACAGTTGTAGGCCGAGGCAGGAAAACTAGTTCCCGTCTATGAGGACACTGGCGCTCACCAGGCGGTTATTTTCCCTATGCCAGTAGCTACGGGAATTGGTAAGACAAATCAGAATACTCAAACTGAACATGTGGATGAAGAGTCGGTAGCACCTAAGAATACAACAGAAATATTAGATCACTCACAGTATTTGATAGATACCGTGTTAGAGACACTTTCTAAGTGGGAAGAGAAAGAGAAGGCGCAGCAGTGTAACGATAGGGAGGAGCTACAAAATACTGAATTGTCAGGTGAAGAAGCAGAAGAAATTCATGCTTGTATTTACGATGAGGATGATGTGCTCTTATCTAAAGTGCCTGTGCAGGATGTTGATAATGTACTAATAGATTTAGGACAGGAGATAAGTGAGAATGTAGAGGGTAGCCTGTTGGGGGTCGATGAACCCAGTGGCTGTGACCAGTTGTCACTTGAGAAGGAAACCGACGATAATGGTGAAAGTGGTTTAGCTGTAACTAGTGTTATGCCCGGTCTGGAGGCACAGAATCGCTCAGACTACAGTAATTTGGCTTATGTTCAGCAAACTAAATGTAATGAAGTCGTGCGGTGTTTCGATTTAAAATTAATAGACCGACTGGAAAAGGCAGCTGAAAATGTAATTCAGGAAACCCCTACACACTGTGACCTAAATGTAATGAAGACGGATGTCGATCACTTTAGTTGGAGACAAATCCAAAAGGAACTATTGGATGGGTTTGAGGAACCACATGTACAACCTATAATAAGCCACCCTTTAATAATAGTGAATGTGTTGGGTATCAATGTACGTTGTCTCTTAGACAGTGGAAGTGAGGTGAGTGCGATATCTCAGTCCTTCTTTGATGCATTACCTGGTAAAGACAAGCTTACAGTAATGAGGATATCAGGACTAAGAATAATTGGTGCTACTGGCAGGGTGTCAAAAACAGTAAAGCAAGAAGCTTTGCTGCCCTTTAACATTAATGGTAATTTAATTGATCATCCATGTTTAATTGTAAACAATCTCAGTATTGAGGTTTTAATTGGCATAGATTTCTTGTCACAATATCAGAGTGTTGTTGACTTTGAAAGAAGCCAGTAAAAAATGGTCTTGCCGATAACCGGAGTAATTACAGTACCCTTTAGTGATGAACATGTAGTAACTAATGATGACAATTGGGAGCTGCCTATACGAGTTCTGAAAAATAGGAGGTATTGGGACGAAGGTGTTAATCTTAGTAAAAATAAGCTGAACACAGAAGAAGAAGAAGCAATTATTTTAGACAAAATAGAAGCTAAATTGCAGGAAATCGCTAAAATTTCAGCTAATCAGAAGGAAGAACTGAGACAGGTTTTAAAAAGGCATCATAAAGTGTTTTCAGATCGACGTGGCGTGGTCAAAGGTAGTGAATGAATGCTGTAGGGACGAGGTTGTTCTGTAACCTCTACACAGTGTGGCAGCTGTGCAGTCCCAGCTGTGTGATATCTTCTTTACTTTTCAGGTCTCATTCATTCTTCATCTTTCCTGCCCCCAAAAATTTCGACCTATTCTTTCCAACGCATTAAATTTTCCGTTATGGTTATCAAGCCAGCATTAAACGAATGAATTCTGTAGGGAGGAGGTTGTTCTGTAACCTCTACACAGTGTGGCAGCTGTGCAGTCCCAGCTGTGTGAGATCTTCTTTCCCGTTTCAGGTCTCACTCATTCTTCATCTTTCCTATCCACCAAAATTTCGGCACTTACTCTCTAATACAAAAACTTTCCGTCATGGCCATCACGCCATGAGTTCTGTAATCATTCTATCCACCGATTAGTGAATAAAAATACCTAATGTGACAAATCTAACAGTGACGTAAACAATAGAGGAGTATGACGTAATTAAGATATAAATGTAATTGAGTAACAATTATGTATAGAACCCTGGTAATATAGTAGGTACAAAGTGTTGTTTTATTGGATATGTCCACCAACAGTAATTTAAAAAGATATATGAATTCGTCTACAAGCAGGATCTGAAGTGGTAGTGAAACCTATTGTATGCAGTAGAGCTAACTAATTAATAGTAAAAGAGATTGCTTAGTGTTATGAAAAATATGCAGATAATTTGTAAGTATAAACTCACCTTGTGTAGCAAGGAATGGCAGTGTAATAGAATTGAGTAGTGTTTGTGGTTGAGACGTGAAGGACACGTCCCTGAAGTATTTATACGGTTGGAGCTGGCCATTATTTTGGTGTAGTGTGTGACAGGACACACCTACATGTATTGAGGTTATGAGTTGGAGGCGTGAATGCGACCATAGGTACCCTTACGTTAGATGAGACAGAGTAGCTCATGGTGTCCTATAGGTTTAAGGAATTTACCATTACGCTCGTCCATAATATCTTGATGCACTTTAGTGGTAGGTCGAGAGAGACTACCTGTGGTTTCAGCGTCCGATCGAGTGGAAATGGATTGCCACGTGAGGAAACTGATCAGCTGCAATACACTATAGGTATCCAATAAATGTGCTATCCTATGCTTTAAATGTTAATAGAGTATTACTTAAGTTCATACACTAGCAAAGTGAATAAGTAACATAATGACAGACGTGAAACATTATTGATAACTCAGCATAGATACACTTCAAAGTAAGTAAGTACATAATTGCAGATGTGGAACTGACACAACAGCAGAGGACCATTAAGTGGAGTTAGTAGTCAACTAAAAGTAGTGTGTTCTGAACACTTAGAACTGTACTATTACCAAAAGTTACTCACATGTACAAAAAAGCTGAGAAAACTACTAATCAAATATACTCATACTATCTCTAAGAATAAGGTATGCAGAGATGAGACAGCTAAGTGAATAAAATACAGATTTGTTAAGAATGTACCGAGCATTGGTTCAGTGTTCCGGCCCAGAAATAATAAATTGAGATTAAATGCGATTTATGATTATATGCCTTGAGCATAAATGTTCTTTAGTAAGTGACTAACGGCATTTTGAGCCATTTGTTTACCGATTTTATGACAATTAAGTAACCACGAGAGTAATATTGGAAAAGTTCTGTGAACTTTGTTCCAGTAACATATTGAAGGATAAAATGTATATATCCCCATTTCATTGTGACCCACCGTTAGATGTTAAGTGAACAGAGCCTGAGGCACTCTTTTTGTTTGTTCTACAGGACAAACGAGATAATGGCAGCCTGGCAGCTGCGTGAAAGCGTGGAGTGACTTGGACACAACACACAGTGACCCCTCCCCTTTCCCCATGTAATTTAGAGTGAACGTGAAGGACGCACACCATAGCAACTTCCCCTCCTCTACCCTTGTGAATGGAAGTGTAGAACGCCAGCCAAAGCGGCTACAACCACGTGTGTAAAAATTATTTGTGAAATTTTCTTTCAGGTTTAGAAAAGACTGCTAAGATATAATCATCTGTTTATGTATCATGTTAATTTCTTTGAAATTGTGTATGTAAAAATGTATTTAATGGATTTAAGATTTGCATAAATTTATATATTTTTATGTGTTTGTTTGTCTAAGGCAATGTGTATGCCAAAGTGTTTCATTGACTTTGCTTAAATTTTGAGTAATAATGTTGCTTAAGAGGCAGTGAACATGCCCGCAATTTAAATAATTAATGTAGGTAATCACTTTTCTTTTAATATTTCTATATGTTTCCATTTCAATTATAATTTTCATAGGAAGTTAAGCTGTACTCTTGCTTCCCTTTTTGTAATTACATTTTTTTTCATTCATTAACATTCAAAAACAAAAAATTTAAGTACAGGGTGATGTAGGGAAGCAGCCTACTCATGCCGTAGTAAATTCACATCAGTCTTTCCATTGTGTGCCAGCCAGTCCGCTGTAACTAGCTCTGACGTCATAAATGTTGTGCAATACTTTAAAAATCAAATAAATAACCTAAAATGTTTCTAGCATGTCAGGAGTAATACTAAATTAATGTGTGTTGAATAACAGTTCGATAACTTTAGCCATTTTCGAAATTTGGATGTTTTTCTGTAAAAATCATTGGCGCAACAGAAATGAGCTAGGGACTTCAAAATTTATAATCAGATCCCTTTTTCATAAATATTTGACAGAAACAGTCTTCTGAATCTCACAATTTAAGATTTTAGTTGAAAATCAATATTTTCTGGTTTTTGTCTTAAAACTTAAGGAAGCAAGATAGATTAAGTAGGCTAATAAATAAGGCTAGGATGTTAATATTTAAGTAGGTTGGAGATCCGCTAGAACTATGAAGATCTGAGAAGTTTCATTTGAATTCCTATAAAACTATAGCGATAGCGTATCTCCAAAGGGCCAGTTCAGAGCTCGTCTACTGTGTGCAGTGTAAATAAATTAATTCTCTCGCCCAAAATATTTAACTTAGCCACGTCAAAATTTTATTATCAATACTTACCTGCGTGCTGAATGCACATTTAAATTAAGAGCTTCATCGGCCATCAGAAAGGGAAGCTATGATTTATTCAATGACTTAAAGTGGTGCATTACTAGCCCAGCGGCGAGTCGGGAGAGCCGATTCGATCAGGCGTTCCCTTAGCCGTCCGCACCGCGGCTTTATATATAAGAATGCTGCTTGAGGAGGCAAGGCCCCAGTTCTCTCCAGATGCTGAATAGCACGTCATCTGTATCGGGAGTCGCGTCGCGTAGGTATCATTGCTACGAACAGCCTCGGATGCTGTATTAAGTTACTCGAGATACGCGTAACCATGAAATCATTTTCCAGTGAAGTGTTAATTCTGGGTTGACTTTAATTATCGATCTTCAGTTTGCGTATTGTCGTATTTTCACGTGCCGCCGCGGGACAGACATTCTACCAATCATTTAGCGTGGCGTTTGATGAAACTAATCATCAAATTATGGCGAGCATTCGTTTAAACATTTAATTTGGACATTTATAGTTGCATCAGCGCATTAGACTCTGAACTGCTCTGTTAGTTAGGTTGTGTGGATTCTTTTGTTTTTCATCTGTGACTTTCAGAATATACTCAACTATTTTAGAAAATAGTTTTTGATTATAAATCCCGGACAATCTCCTAATTCCTCAGAGCTATGAGCTGTAACTATAAGTGTATTCTCAGATGAAGTGGGCACTAGGAATTCTAATTACAGGCTTCACGTTTTGCTAATCACTTTCTGGTTGCCAATATTGTAGTTAGAGAACCAGTGTTGAGAACGGCGAAAGACAGCATAAATAACATTCTAAATAACGGGAAATGCAGTGCTTCTCCATTCAAACAAACATTTATGCAACAGTTAAACAATAATTCCACCCGCCGCCCCACACTCTCACACGACGACTTAGCACCTCTCCCATGTGTACAAAAAATACGATACCATGGTATCATTTTCACCTCCACCGTGCGCCTCTCCGCTGCCATCAATTTATGGCGTGCACTCCAAACTATCCGCACGACGGTGCGACAAAATCTTCTCCGACGACTTGATTCTTTACAACGTGTCCAATACCTCAATCAACATGTGGCGTCCAGAATGCTCCACATTGCACAGGTCCTCCCGCTGCCATCAACTATTGGACGCAGCCTGCAGACTGCCTTCGGATACTTCCTTACGGCCGGTACACTCTTTAAGGTCTGCTACGACACGCTCACCCTTCCCACGCGAGCGGGGGCCTCGGCCTTGTCAATGTGCGACTCCGCACGGCGTTCTTGTACATGTCCACCATGCACAAGCAGTGGCACAGGGGCACCACCCTTACGCGCAGCTTGCTGGAAATTCTTGTTCCCGTGACCATAACACCACCAGTACCAGTCGGACACATCAAGCACCAGCTGACGCACATTTCTGATTTCATCGTCGACTTCAGTTATGCTCACACACACTTACCGACCACGCGTTCTCCTCGACCTAAAGATTTTTACACCCCACTCCTTCGTTCAATATCCAGCAACAATATCGAACAGAGACATCCGTCCACGCGGTGGCACACGGTTTGGCGTCACATCCACCAGCCTTTTCTTCCCTCCAACGTCCGGGCAACATGGTACCAAGTCGCAAATGAATAATTCGCCACAAATCATCGTCTTCACGCCATCGGACTAAAGGACTCTCCACTTTGTTCCATTTCCCACCTCGAGGATGACGATGTCCATCAACTGACTTTTGCTGCCACCAGTGATGTCTGGAAACTTGCCCGACAGTTCGTTGCCTGTTACCTCCGCGCTCCGCCGGACTCGATTGACCCATGGACTTTTATCCATCCTGAGGATACTTATTTCCCCGCCACCAAAAATCATGCGATTGTATGGGTCAATGGATGGACGATCACCTACATGTATAATGATGGCGACAAATCACGCCTTCATTTCTGGCAGTACTTACAAACCGCCTACAGTGAAGTCGAACACCGACCGCGCTACCGCGCCTTCTTCGCCAATTACCTACATGCGATCTTTACGTCACCCCCGCTCAGTTGGATGGTGCCTCACGCCGACAGCACTCTCCCCCCCCCCCCTCCCCCTGCTGACATATGAGACCCCCCGCGCCACTTTCTGCATTGTAACCCACAGTGGAGCAGGCGCATGGACACGCGCCTCCTTTCTTATATGCACTGCACCAGAAAACACTGGTTTTCCCCGCGCTCCACTGTATATTGCTTCACACCTCTTAGCTTACATCAGTATTATTAATCCTTTTTTTCCTACACCTTGTTCATAAAAAAAATTGCTCGCCTTGTACGAGTATAATGTCTTGTGTTATTTTCGCCGGAAGAATGGCATTTCTGTTGTATTTAAGTTTGTACCAGTAAAGATCTTGTTCATTTACCCAGGTGAAAAAAAAGGTAATTAGCTGGGATTCGGAGAACCCGGGTTCGGACCTCGAAGAAAGCTTGCAGATGTTCTTCCTTTCGTTTGCATTTTTCCACATCTCAATTGATAGGGATAGGAGCGTTAATAAGGTATGTAAATCAATAAGGAATGATAATAATATGGTAGACAAATAAATTTCTCAAACCTCTTGGGATAGTAAACAGCTAAAATGTTACTCGAGGTCACTTAACAATGGCTTTTCCAGTCACTGTTCGCGTCCTCACTTTCCTTCGAACAACTAGATGGATGGTCCTTGTCATATAAACATTCGAAACAAATATACTCATGGCACCTAGAACATCTAAAGAATGCAATCTTTCGACAGCTTCACTATTCCTTCCGAAGAGTCGGTGGAAAACTAACTTGGTTTGCATTCAAAAATATGTCTTTTTCAGGGATTAATTTTGATGCGTACCATGCATAAGATATAATTGCCTGAAAAATTGGTGCTGAAAGTTGGTTACGAATTATGCTATGAAAATTTAATGCATCCGTGCTGTTGTGCAATACCCACTGGGTTTCCAGAAGCACACTGCAATTCTGAATCCTGGAAATAAAGTTTTTAACCTCGCGATAGAAATAAACATCGCACGGCTTGAACACAGGTGTGCAGTTGGCGGTATTCGTTTTACTGTGCACGTCGGCCGACCCTCGCCATCTATAAACACTGTGTCATATATTGTATTATAAATTTTTCCACTCCAGGAATCCAATATTACACCAAACTTGTTATCAGAAACGTATGGTTTTAAAACATTCTCAAGAAATGTTCTGTAAATCGTATTCGTCAGTTTCCCGGATTTGGAGCAGGTAATGTAAACATTTTTCAACGAGTCCGTTAAACGATTGACCTCTTCTATAACCCGAGGACCAAATATAACAATCGTTTCTTGTAAACACATGAAAACCTTAGGCCAGAGGCTGTGATTGCATATTGCGCCGTTTACGAATGTGTTAGTTTGTTGTTACTACCAACTGCGACAAGTGTTCGTTTTTCTCCCTTATGCGATAACGTGCGTCGAATGTTCACCCGATACTCGCATCCTGTTTGATCGTTGTTGATCACGTAATCACGAATAAAACTGGTGATAAGTGACGCCGTTTGCGTGCTGAAAAGAGCCGCCACTTTCTGCATATCTTCTATATTTTGTACCTCCTTATGAGAGACGTATTTAGTGACGTGCTGTTGACGAACTTTATACACCGATTTGAAATTTCTTCCCCAATATAATGATGCAGGAAACGTAAAATCGTTGTTGGCCGTACATTCAAGCGATGCACCTGCACCCCACTCCTGAAGTGTTCTAGTTGTTACATTCTCGTTACGGCAACGAGATACGACAAGTGTGTCGTACGTCCACTTATTTATCGCCTGGTATTTGTCGTATCTTGTCCCTCCCTTAACGATATCACTTTCCCACAATTTCAACTCCTTCTTCCTTTTCAGGTCAGTTGTTGCTCGATTCTTTTGCAGTGTTTGTAAGTTCCAATTTGGATGATTCCTGGCTAGCGCTACCGCCTTTACTTTTACTTCAATGGGTAGAGCACCGCCGTTCAATCGTTTAGTAACCGGTTCGTAATACTCATTGGGAACAGATGACGCACATATTCCCAGTGACGTGAAGGTTTCCAAAGTGTTAACAAGTTTGCGATTCACTAGTAGGGATATCTTCCACTGAATCACCTTCTGCTTAGTCTTCATGGTATAGAACTTCAGTATCTAGTCATTTCGTTCGTCAGCTACAAAAATCGCTCGACGATAGCCGCTCCAATCAATCTCGAACGCCGAGATACAGAACTGCCTGCTTCCCGTAGGGAATGCATCTGTCTTGCAACAGTTTTACAAACCAAAACACAGCGCCGGTAACTTCCCGCTTGCCATCGTCTGTGACAGTCTCCCAACTATATATTACAGCGCTAGTCAAAGGGTGTACATCATATTATTCAGATTATGCACCTGAAAGATATGACACAACAAACAACAACTAGTTACTACGGCATAAACAGATGAGCTAATTACTAAAAACTATATACAGTACTCGTCAGATGTTACTTACGGAAGAACACTGTATTCATTCACAAAACGTATTTCATTCGGTGTATTAACGATGGAAAAGTCACTACATGTATCCGCGAGGTTCGCGGCAGCATAATGACGGAAAACATCTCTTTCCGATTGACTTCTATAAGGCTCGTGCTGGACACATTCACTCTTCTAGGTTCACAAGTATGATACGACGAAGAGGCAACCAGGACAACATAACTCTCCCCGCTTGCAATCTGTCCCGTGCCTCGCTGTAAACAAGCGTCGCGCGGTTGGCTATCTGTGATCCCTCGTGAGGAATTCGCAGCTCTCTTACTCGGAGTTGTTTTCATGTGACAAGGCTTAAAAGTTTAATAGTTTACGAACTCACGGCGTTTGGGAAATTAGTTTGTCTACCTTATTATTATCTTTCCTTATTGATTTACTTACCTTATTAACCCTCCTATCCCTATCAATTGAGATGTGGAAAAATACAAACGAAAACAATAACATCCATTAGGTTTTTTCGAGATTCGAACCCAGGTTTTCCGACTCCCAGCCAGTTACCTTGGCCATTTCCCTGTGGGCTCTGTCGGCGAAAAGCGTTTACCATGTGGGTACAGAAGCATCAGTTGTAAAAGTGTCTTTCCTCGATTTCTGGAAAAGTTTGCGTTTGCGGACCCCATACCTGATGATGAAAAATGCTCTATTGACAATTATCTATCGATCCCTCCTATTTTGAGTTGATTGCTCGTCATAACCTTTAGGGGTGATTTCCTTAGAATTGCGGGGGTGTTGAACCAAAATATGTTACAGTCCTTCGTTTTAGGTTGTACACAAGCGACCTGCCAAATTTGAGCCGAATCGGTTGGCCGTGTCTGAGGCCTTCCCCACCATCCACGTATTGGATCCCGCGGAGTACATTCGTCATTGGGCTAAACAGATGGAAGTCGGAAGAACTGATATCCGGGGTGTAAGGTGGATAAGGAGGAACACACCTCCGAGTGTTCCAACCGGTGTATCAGCACTACCAACAGAGAAGTCGAGTTTAGAAGGGAGGTGTTTCATTATGATCTATCGATCACCTCGAATGTCCGGACGTTACAAAACAGCAGAACTCCCAGCTGTGTGTGGCCGGTCGGCACTCGGTAGATCGGACAGTTTCCCGAGATCGTGTTTCGATGATGTCAGACACCTCGCCCAAGTACTTACCGCGCTTTGTTCAATGCCAGGTATCCGTGGATATTTTGTGCGCGCCTATGAAAATTGCGATGCTCTGGTTTTCCACCAAAGGATACTAAATGAAAGCTCTCTGTTTGAAACGTACCACCGTTTCAGATGCCACACTTAACACTTATAGCACCGCCACCTTTTGGGACATCATGAAACTATAGTGGTTGAAGAGGGAATTTTTCAAGATGTCCACTACAAATTCTTCATTTTTCAACCGAATAAGCCGAGAAAAACTACGTTTCTTTACTCATTGAACGCCATTCGTGACTTTGTGTGTTCCATGATAAATGATTAAACTCATACGGCACGAGTAGTTGGGAGACGGTGATGAACAGGTTCACCTGCCTAATTGGAAAAGTTCCTCCTATCCTTTGTGCCTGCAGACACTTTCCATCCCCAAGAATGAGAGTTGTGTGGAGAAGTGGATCTGTTAAGTGTAGGTGACTGTAAACTGTGTGTGTGTGTGTGTGTGTGTGTGTGTGTGTGTGTGTGTGTGTGTGTGAGTGCAGAGATGATGAATGGTAGAAGGGAGAGAGTCAAAGCCGGTTCCGACACAAAGGTTCCTTATCGAAGACCACCACGGGAGCCGCCGAGTATGACGAATTACGATCAACAGTGTCGCATGCCCTCACTTCATGAAACACTATGGAGAAGACTGGAAAGTAGCCTGGGAGCGTAGCGATTAAGGACTTTACGCCACCAATCCTCCTGTCCCCTTTGCTGTAAAAGCAAAAGAAAAATTGTTATCTTCATGTAGCGTACACCGACGGTCACCCATCTGATTACCGTCCACATCTAACGGTGATAAACTTCGGTGACCTGACGGGAACAAGTGTAGCCACTTCGGCACGACTTTTTTTCATCAGAGTGACTTGTTAATATCGAGAAACTTCAGTAGACCATAATCAAATCATCATGTAATGTAAGCTACTGCCGCCCGGATAGAGGCGAAATCTAAAGCGCTGCTTCCTGAGCGAGAAGGCGTGCCAGACTCCGGGCCAAATCCACCCGGCGGATTATTGTCGAGGTCTGGTGTGCCAGCCAGCCTGTGGATGGTTTGTAAGGTGGTTTCCCATCTACCTCGCCGCATGCGGGCTGGTTCTCTTTATTCCATCTCAGTTACACAATGTGGTCGATTACTGTGCCAACACTGTCTCCACGCACGCGTACACCATCATTACTCTACCACGCAAGTATTAGGGATTATACTCGTCTGGTATGAGACGTTCCCGTGGGGGTCCACAGGGAGCCAATCGTGCAGTAACCCTGGGTTCGATGTGGAGCGGCGGTGAGGTGGGTGGACTGCTGTGGCCTGTTGTGGGGTTAGGAACCACTAAGGGCTAAGGCGAAACGAAGCCACTCCGTCTGTTCTAGGTCCCCGGTTTAATACACAATACACAATATAAGCTGCAAATGGGAGAATTATTAATTGTAATAAAAAGTAATAAATAAAAATAGATAGGAAAAAACCGAAAACAATGCCAATAAAGCACCACCAATCCCTCATGATATATATCAACAATTTAATACATAGTTTTTTATATTTCATGAATCTATAAATATATATATGTATGCTGAGTCACCTAACGTTACCGCTGGATATATTTCGTAAACCACATCAAATACTGACGAACCGATTCCACAGACCGAACGTGAGGAGAGGGGCTAGTGTAAGTGTTTAATACAAACCATACAAAAATGCACGGAAGTATGTTTTTTAACACAAACCTACGTTTTTTAAAATGGAACCCCGTTAGTTTTGTTAGCACATCTGAACATATAAATAAATACGTAATCAGTGCCGTTTGTTGCATTGTAAAATGTTAATTACATCCGGAGATATTGTAACCTAAAGTTGACGCTTGAAACCTCCGACGTTCAGTTGCGTGTTGTAACAAACACGGGCCACGGTCGGCGAGCAGCATCTGCAGGGACATGTTTACTATGACGACCGTGTTTACGAGTGTGGCTGTAGTACACTGTTGTGGTTTGGTCTAGCTGTCGCAGTGTCCGCATGTAGCGCTTGCTGCTATTATTATTCTGCATTCGTCTCCGCACGCAGACCAACTGTAGTACACCGTGTTACCAGACGTCTGTCATAGTGTAGTGTTGTAGGAAATGTGACTATGGTGTATTCGAACTCTGAAAAGGCGGAGATGATACTCATCTATGGCGAGTGTCGACGAAATGCAGCTGAAGTCTGCAGGGTGTATGCAGAACGGTACCCCCACAGAGAGCATCGAACGTGCCACACATTGCAAAACATCTACCGCCAACTGTATGCAACAGGTATGGTCGTAGCACGCAAACGGGTCCGTAACAGGCCCGTCACAGGAGAAGCGGGTGCAGTTAGTGAGTTAGCTGCTGTTGCCATGAACCCACAAATGAGTACACGGGACATTGCGAGAGCCGGTGGACTGAGTCAAAGTAGTGTCATGCGCATGCTGTATCGTCACCGCTTTCACCCGTTTCATGTGTCGCTACATCAGCAATTATGTGGTGATGACTTTAATCATCGAGTGCAATTCTGTCAATGGGCATTAACAGACAATGCGTTGCAGTTCTACCTGTTTACCGATCAAGCAGGTTTCACAAACCACGGGGCAGTGAATCTACGGAACATGCATTACTGGTCCGTGGACAATCCTCGCTGGCTCAGACAGGTAGAGTGACAACGACCGTGGACTGTAAATGTATGGTGCGGAATCATTGGCGACCTCCTCATTGGTCCTCACTTCATTGCAGGGGCCCAGGCAGCTGCAACATACATCGCGTTTCTACAGAATGATCTGCCAACGTTGCTCGAAAATGTCCTATTGGAAACGCGTCGACGTATGTGGTATCAGCATGACGGTGCACCTGCAGATCCACAATTAACACTAGGCTGACCCTTGACAGGATGTTCGACGGGCGTTTCATAGGACGTGGAGGACGCATAAATTGGCCAGCCCGTTCTCCTGATCTTACACCTCTGGACTTCTTTCTGTGAGGTACGTTAAAGGAAAATGTGTACCGTGATGTGCCTACAACCGCAGGGGATATGAAACAACGTATTGTGGCTGCCTGCGGCGACATTACACCAGATGTACTGCGGCGTGTACGACATTCATTACGCCAGAGATTGCAATTGTGTGCAGCAAATGATGGCCACCACATTGAACATCTATTGGCCTGACATGTCGGGACACATTCTATTCCACTCCGTAATTGAAAACAGAAACCACGTGTGTACGTGTACCGCACCTCTCATGGTAATGTACATGTGCGTCAGTGAAAAAGACCAATAAAAAGGTGTTAGCATGTGGACGTAATGTGCTGTTCCAGTCTCTTCTGTACCTAAGGTCCATCACCGTTCCCTTTGGATCCCTACGTAATTCGGTGCTCTCTGATACACACGATGGAACAGCGGAGGAGTGGTACTCCATCTATTTCCGAATCAATGAACATGCAAGCAAGTTCGGAAGAATCGAATGCTTTATCCTCAGCAACAGGCAAAGGGGACAACGCATCGGCGTTTCCGTGCTTAGCAGTGGACCGATACAAGATATCGTAGCGGTACTGCGAGAGGAAAATAGACCAGCGAATGAATTTCTGCGCTGTACGTGGAGGTACAGGCTTGTTCGGATGAAAAAGCGACGTCAAAGGTTTGTGGTCAGTGATGATGGTAAAGTGACGACCATACAAGAAATCATGGAACTTAGTAACACCAAACACGAGAGCCAAAGCTTCTTTCTCTATCTGTGAGTGATTTCTTTGCGCAGACGAGATCACTTTGGACGCAAAGGCAATAGGGCGATCATGCGAGCCAACTATGTGCGCAAGCACAGCACCGATCCCGAAATCCGATGCATCTACCATCAACAAAAGGGGTTTCTGGGGATCGAATGGCGTAACGCAAGTATTAGAAAGCAACGCCGATTTCAACTGGCGAACAGCGCGTTCGCATTCCGTCGTCCAGAGAAACGGAACACCTGTACTGCGTAAGCGAGGAAGCGGAGCTGAAATGGAAGAAGCATTGCCCACATTCACTCACACCTTGTGATGCTAAATCGTGTAATGTTCTGGCGACCGCAACACGCAATGCGTGAGGAACATTGCGCGCTTTTAAAATGTCGGTTGCGCGTTTACTTTCAGTTCCAAATGTGCTTCATAGTTTGTAGCGTAACCCAGACCCGGTGCAAAAATGTCTGCAAATTCTTCACATAAGCGAGAAACACTGTCTGAAGGCACAGTCTGATTCACTGATAGGACCTGATTTACAATGGACATGTTAAACAACTGAAATAAATCTAAACCAAACAAGTTCACTGCAGTAGAAGAACGAAGAACGTAAAACGACACAAGTTTTGTTTGTCCCTTGTATGTTGCAAGAAGGCAGCACTGTCCTAACACAGGAATTTTCTGTCCGGAATATGTGGTTAGCTTAACATTTGCGGCACGCAACGGAGGTGCGCCCAGTTGTTCGTACGTGTCGTGATTGAGCAATGAAACTGCAGCTCTGGTATCGAGCTGGAATGGTATGACCTTCCCATTAAAGTCCAAATCTACAAAAAGTTTATTGTCCTGCTGACGACAAGAGCGACTGTCTCGTGCAATTTGAACAGACACTGGTACAGAATCACTTGCTAATTGACGTGATTTCCGGCGACGTCGACGCACAGTTTTTGTGGGACGAACACAGTCACTGTTAGAAAGAGTGGCACTGGACGAAGCGGAATTAACGACATGAATGTCCATGGGCGAAGGTCCACGAGCCTGAGTGTCCTTGGTGATTCCGGCGCAAAGCAAAGGGCCGGGAATGGTTGTGATTGTCTGATCTGAGCTTTTTCTGGCAAACACTTTGAACATGCCCTTTCCTATTGCAGAAAATGCAAATAGCTTGGCGTGACGGGCAATGTTCACGCGAATGTCTAGTAGCACACCGCGGGCATGATTTCACTGCATTTGTGTGCTGGCGCGGCACACTTGGTTTAGAGCGTGGCGGCAGCTGCTTTGGTGTACGCGAGGGCAGTTTACCGGGCCGCGCAGCGCGAGCGCGCCCGGCGGGCCGGTTAATGTTACACACTACTGGCGAAGTTGCAAAAGATTCCTGAGCACAGTCAAGTGTGTCTTGCCTATCCAATATGTCTATCACTTGTTGAAGGGAGGGATTAACTAGTTTCAAAATTTGCTCCCGTATGCGAACATCAGAAACGTTCTGTGCAATTGCATCACGTACCACTGTATCTGAATAATAAAGGCCACAGTCACATTCAAAGGCACAGTCCCTAGTAAGTCCTTGCAATGTTGCTACCCACTCCCTATTAGTTTGACCGGCCGTACGTTTTGTACGAAAGAACGTATACCGTTTTGCAACTACATTAACTGTTTCTTTGAAATAGGCATCTAAAGCAGACAAAATTTCTCCGTAGGACAGAGTTGCTACGTCGCGTCGGGGAAACAATTTCACTATCACACGGTAGGTGGACACACCGACACAAGAAAGCAAAAACGGCTGCCGCTCATTACCTTGAATTCTGTAGGCGGCTAGATGAAATGCAAACTGGCCACAGTGAAGCGGCGGCTGCCGCATCGTGTTGCAGTGCACGTTGACCCTGGACGAGCTGTCCAAGGGCATCCAATAACGCCTGCGTCTGCTGATTCTGCAAGCGATAAAATTCGGACAGTACATCTGGAGATTGTGGCGAAGCCATGACACAAATAAATCAGAGCAAAGCAAGTAGAAAGAACACTTATCTCGTCGCCAATCTGTTGTGGTGTAACAAGCTTGCTACGCCACACTGAGAAGGGAGCCGAAAGAAAGGCACGCGTACACACACGCCGACTGCCGTCAAGTCTGGAACAGGATAACTATTGAATGGTAGCAAGAAAAGTACGTAGCTGCTTTGTACTTAACTTTTACTCTTTGATGAATACAGCGTTCTTCTTGAGACATTTATACTATAACTCTCAAAGTAGGTAAGGCTAATGGCGCCTTGCTAGGTCGTAGCCATGGACTTAGCAGAAGGCTATTCTAACTGACTCTCGGCAAATGAGAGGAAGGCTTTGTCCTTATTGTCGCTAGCAATGTCGTCGTACAACTGGGGCGAGTGCAATATCGTATCGAGACCTGCCTTGTGGTGGCGCTAGGTCTGCGATCACACAGTGGCGACACGCGGGTCCGACATGTACTAAATGGACCGCGGCCAATTTAAGCTACCACCTAGCAAGTATGGTGTCTGGCGGTGACACGACAGTATCGATACCGAGGCATTCGCAAGCATGTCAAATATGTCGTGTTCATGTGCTGCATGAAGTTTGTGTGATCTTTCCCCTCGCCTTCTACAACACAATGAACGAAGTATTCCAGCAAGCATATTACGGTATGGGTTTTCGACAACGGAATGAAAGAAGAATCTGGGCACAATATGATGTCCGTAGTGTATACAGTCTCAGAAGAAAGAGTAAGGAAGGCCAATTGTGTCCTAATCCAATACCAGTTTGCCATATGATCTCCACAAATAAAGCGATGACCCATCGTATTTTTAGACGCAAAATGACTACATAAATCCGTGCCGCTAAGCTCAATACGGAAAAGTCGGTGGTTTGTGGGAATCAATCTATTTACCATAATGTACCACCTTATACCAAGAGGACACTACGCACATCGGCAAAATCTGAAGACTGATATTAAACCAAACCACATTTCGGTTTGATTTTGGCGATTCTCCTTCAAAGAGGTTCCGGCAAGGAAGTGCTTTCTAACAACTCTATAGGAATTTCATGGCTAGGACAGGTCTCCAAAAAATGTCAGCCCCTAAATAGTTCACCGCAAGATAGAAGTCACTAATTTCTTTTAACTTATAATTTATGCGACTAACATCAACAGGAGTGTCAGGACTAGCAGAACGGAAACAAAGAAATAAACGAGACGTGATCGTGTGAGTTTCTCGACTCATCATCAGAACAGTGCGTCGACGTGTAGCGTCTGCGTCTTCCTTCCTGTATCAGCAGGCCCAACCCCACAAAGGAACGAGGCTTCGTGACCACCTCATACTGTAAGCGAAGGGTATTTCTTTTCCTTAAGAAACGACCAGAGAATGGCTATAATTTCTTCGCCATCTTCGAGCGAAGCGGATAAACTTGGGTCACGTAATAAGCTTCGCATAAGACGTATGTATCTAGTATTCGGACTTTCTTGATCGGAATAAGAGAATGCCTTTCATGTTCTAGTATCGCTCACTGAATTTCTTCGTAAAAGACTTCCATCTGAGAGTCGTCATCTAGAGTGGACAACGATCAATCATGATACCAAGACGTACGCCGATCCACTGAAGTAGCCCATGGACCAACCGGGTCATCAGAAACTCGCAAAGAAAGAAGCTGGCATTTTCCTTCATTAAATAGTGAACCTGAACTCCGATAATAACCGTCGATTACAACTTTCATTCGAGGTACCTCCGCAGAATTGCGGAGTAGAACCATCACGTCATCCGCGTACGCACGAACAGCTGTCGTCCCTCCGGAAAGAGTCCAATTTTTTAGCTGGGAGGCTAGCATCCGAAACAGTGACTCCAGAGACAACACAAACAAAGGCATTGACGGTGGGCATCCCTGAGGTACTTTACGACAGCTATTTATCGGGGGCGTCAGTTGGCCATTAACAACCACCGAAGCTGAATTGATCCGTTCACAGATTTTAGAGCACTCTCCGTTTCTCAGCAGTGAAACCAAGTGCCTCCAGAATCCGAAGCAAAAGTCGTGATTAACACGATCAAAAATCTTATCAAGGTCAAGAAAGGCAAGGGCACAAGGGGCGGACACTACAGCAGTAACCGAAACCGTGTCATGGCACTCGACTATAGGAATAAGAATGGTACGACCAAGTACGCTGCTTTGATGTTTTGCAACAATCTTCTCCTTCAGAACCGACGTTGTACTATCAACTGCCCTGACCACAGCCTTACAATCAAAATTTAACTAAGTAATTGGGCGAAAGCTATCAGGAGCAGCATTTTTTCCCACTTTGAACGAGGTCGGAACTACTCTACCCAGCAACACTTCATTCAAAAGTGACGTAAAGATAACACCCAACAGCGGCCAAAAACGCACTTAAAATTTCGAGGGAAGTACATTTAGACTCGGGGACTTTTGAGAAGGCGATCCCACAATAAGTTTGTAAATTTCCTCAGGCTGAAATGCAGCTAATAGCGTTTAATAATGTATCAGACGGAGGTGTGGGAGGGGTCATAGGCACAGCTTCCTGCCCCTCGGTACAAGGGTCACATAATATAGATCCAGTCACTAAGGTGGAAGCGTTCTGTGGATCTGCCAATGCAACAGGTCATACTTAGTCGTTAAGTTTATTCTCCTTGGGAGTTGCTATAGGCGGCAAATTCGGTAAACTGTTGGCGGCTGAAGACGAAGGAGCAGGACATTGCATCGCCTCAAAAGGAAACGAAGGATACAGAGACGAAGAAGGCGACTCCTCTCCGTCTCCACACACAGGCAGCTGAGAAGGAGCCACTTCGCGAACAGGAGAGATGCTAAACACAACTTCTTCGCCACTCACCGTACCACGGATGGGAGGTGTCGTAGCGTCGAGAGGAACAGGGGACACAATAGATGCGGAGGTTGGGGCAGAAGGCACAGCCAAATCCTCACTCTCACCATCTTGAGTGCGATGTCACTTATTTGTCACTGTTACAGGTTCTATCCTGGTGTCAATATGATTCTGAACCTGTCGCGGAAGTAAAGGCAGATATTCATTTACTCGATTATCAGAACTGACTTTTTTCATTATGATTCGATGCAGAATTAGGTCCGACGTCGGGAGTGGAAGGAACAAGATCATCAACCGTCAATTTGCGATGGTGCACTAATGACGGTTTTAATACAAAAACACTCCGCGGGCAATTAGAGCGAACGTGTCCACTCGTATTACAGAGGAAGTTGGTTCCCTCTTGACCAGCATACCTGACACTAATTCGGCAACCACACGCTTGTAAATGTGATGGAATATTGCGTTTGACATGCATTTCCACGACACGAATTCCACTACACCACCATTATCTGTGTCGACTAGGAGTAATTATGTGCTTTAGAAAGTTGTAATCAACTTCCGGCGGGAGATTGAACTCACGAACATTGGTATAGTCAATTTCAGCATCTGCGAGTGACACCATAGTAATGGAATTATTACGATGCTTGAAAGTGACTTGAGATGTCGCGATTGTAATCTTTCAATGTGAAGTGGGTCCATAAATTTTACGTAAAACAGCTTCTCGTCTGCACCAAAATAAGCGGTGTGGATCTGATCATACAAGCCAAGCGTGGATTTCGAGAGACCCCGGCTGCACGTGTGGTGTTGTTTTATCGATAGTAAAGCTTACCGTACCGTTTCGTGAAATACAGATGGAAACAACGGTAGCCATAGGGGAGCGGCCTACGCCGTTGCAAGGAGACGAACACAAACAGACAGTAACGCGGAGCGGAGGCGCTACGACTTATTCTTTGGACAGAACAACATTCACTTGTGAAACTTCACACACGCGACGCTGCGGCAAGTGGAATATACAAGAACCTTCCCACTCCGCGCTCGAAGCGGAACTGACACGATGGGTGATTGCGGTGATAGAAGTTCGAGAACAGACGAACCAAAAGCATTCCTGAAGGATCAAAGAGCCCTCTGAACAGAGCTTTGTCGTAGGATTATTTATGTGGGTTTGTGTGGAGTCTGTAATCCATGTACAAGTTGTTAGACGCTAATGCATTCAACAGCGAAACTCAAGTGTAGCGTCGCCGATCATCGGTTACGTCACACCGGCAATCGACCACCAAAAGATGCTCCATGTGCATGTGTCACCGGTGACGCCAATCTTGGCGAGGTTTGTGTAACGGAAAGTGGGAGTTGTTAAGCGCCCCCACCGCCTAGTGGCTGTGAAAGGGACGAACGCGGCAGTTTCATCCGAAGTTCCGATCGAGTCTACTTCTGCTTCCGGTGGAAACAGTCTTCGCGTCCTCTCTCTGTCGAGCTTATTCCGTCGGACTTGTATATTCATAGTGTTGTTCAGTTGCACCTGATTGCACTTAGAACATTAAGAGTGTGAGATCTACAGACTTAACACTTAAACAAAAAATGAAGTTAGATGAAAGAAAAGCAAAGGAAAGGGACTGCTGACGTCAGATGCATTGGGACATTACGCGAAATCGGTGGCAACGACTGAAAATGTATTCCGGACTTGAACCCGAACCCGGAATCTTCTCCTTACTAGGCAAGTCGTTAAGCACTGCGTCACCAGGGGACACAGTGTTCAGAGTAACTGCGTATACTCCCTCTTCACGCCTCACGGCCGATGCAAATTCCCACCGAACCCACCCTTCCGCATTCCCTGTCCATCTTCTCCATGCTCAGTAGTCTGAAATTCACGCAAGAAGTCTGGCGTACTTGTGCATCCGCAATAAAGAAGATAGATTCATTGCCTGTCTAGGCAGTTATATGAATGCATGATGTCTGTCCTATCGGAATTTTCCGAAATAACAGACACCGCGCGTTCGTATCAAGTACAGAATTGCCTTACCATTCACCTCGGTGCTTTCGGTTACTTCTCTGTTCACTCTGGAAATCAGGAGTTATATTTGCACACTTAATTTCAGGAATACTCCCGTCAGTAACAGAAATGAAGATCTGTAAATATGAGTGTCATTAAGTCTAAGTAAATAGATCTGTTATTTGACTGTGAGTAAATCAACTGCTCTCTTTCTTCCGCCAGCTTTTACCAAAGGAGAAGACAGATTCAAGCTTTCGCAATGTGTACCACGGTGCGGGTGCGATATTTCAGACGACAAAGCGTGCTCTTACATGGATATAAGTGTTTGCATTTGACTGTAACACACTGACTGTAACACATAGCCCCCTAATTTTCTGCACTTTAACTTAAGTCAGTATTTACAGCTGGTACTTACTTTGAGGTTCGCCGATGACATTGTAATTCTGTCAGAGACAGCAAAGGACTTGGAAGAGCAGTTGAATGGAATGGACAGTGTCTTGAAACGAGGATATAAGGATAAAAGCAAAACGAGGATAATGGAATGTAGTCGAATTAAATCGGGTGATTCTGAGGGAATTAGATTAGGAAATGAGACACTTAAAGTAGTAAAGGAGTTTTGCTATTTGGGGAGCAAAATAACTGATGATGGTCGAAGTAGAGAGGATATAAAATGTAGACTGGCAATGGCAAGGAAAGCGTTTCTGAAGAAGAGAAATTTGTTAACATCGAGTATAGATTTAAGTGTCAGGAAGTCATTTCTGAAAGTATTTGTATGGAGTGTAGCCATGTGTGGAAGTGAAGCATGGACGATAAATAGTTTGGACAAGAATAGAATAGAAGCTTTCGAAATGTGGTGCTACAGAAGAATGCTGAAGATTAGATGGGTAGATCACATAAATAATGAGGAAGTATTGAATACGATTGGGGAGAAGAGAAGTTTGTGGCACAACTTGACCAGAAGAAGCGATCGGTTGGTAGGACATGTTATGAGGCATCAAGGGATCACCAATTTAGTATTGGAGGGCAGCGTGGAGGGTAAAATTCGTAGAGGGGGACCAAGAGATGAATACACTAAGCAGATTCAGAAGGATGTAGGTACTGGGAGATGAAGAACCTTGCACAGGATAGAGTAGCATGGAGAGCTGCATCAAACCAATCTCAGGACTGAAGAACACAACAACAACAATTTACTTGTCATGCTCGTAATGGCAGTCTTCGAGCACGCATCATTCCACGTGTGCAGGGAGTGCTGCAGGTAGCAAAGGCCCATATATATATATGACGCTGTAATAGTCAATGTATGGACCACCCTATATATATATATATATATATATATATATATATATATATATATATATATATATATATAAAGGATGGTCCATTCATCGTGACCGGGCCAAATATCTCACGAAATAAGCGTCAAACGAAAAAACTACGAAGAACGAAGATTGTCTAGCTTGAAGGGGGAAACCAGATTAGGAACCCCCATTTTTATTACATATTCGTGTAGTACATAAAAAAATATGAATGTTTTAGTTGGCCCATTTTTTTCGCTTTGTGATAGATGACGCTGTAATAAAATGGTTCAAATGGCTCTGAGCACTATGGGACTCAACTGATGTGCGGACTAGCCGCGACAGCAGCTAAAACACCTACTTGGGCATCATCATTTGTTGCAGGTCGTGGTTGACGTTTCACATGTGGCTGAACACTTCCTGTTTCCTTAAATAAAATAACTATGCAGCGAACGGTCTGGACACTTGGATGATCTCGTCCAGGATACCGAGCAGCATACATAGCACACGCCCGTTGAGCATTTTCATCACAATAACCATACATCAACACGATATCGACATTTTCCGCATTTGGTAAATGGTTCATTTTTACACGGGTAATGTATCACGAGGCAAATACCATCCGCATTGGAGGAATGTTACTTGATACCACGTACTTATACGTCTGTGAATGTTACAGCGCCATCTATCACAGAGCGAAAAAAGTGGGCCAACTAAAACATTCATATTTCTTTACGTACTACACGAATACGTAATAAAAAATGGGAGTTCCTATTTAAAAGAAACGCAGTTGATGTCCGTTTGACCTATGGCAGCGCCATCTAGCGGGCCTACCATATCGCCATCTGGTTTCCCTCTTCAAGCTAGACGAGTTTCATTCATTGTAGTTGTTTCGTTAGATGCTTATTGCGTGAGATATTTGGCCCGGTCACTATCAATGGACGACCCTGTATATAGTGTAAGTGTTTTTGTTGCAAAAAAAGATTAACGTTACTAATTCCATGCTCCACGTAGTCAGTTACAGACTACGTATTCGTAATTTTCTTGTGAATGTGGAAACGTTCAGGTTTGTAAAAAGCGCAGTAGCTGTTTTGTAAATAGCACAGTAGCTTTAACATAGGCACGAACATTAATCTCACATTACCCATGGTACTGTACTAAAGACGTAAGTTCAAAAACGCGTGCGTATGAGAGAACAAGATAAGCTAAGCAGTCTCTTTTTGTCTACAAGCAATTGACAAATGCCGCAGACATCATCTATGACAATTAAACGCCTTTATAGCTTCTGCGATGTCTGGGATGATGTAAATACCATATCCTATAAACCCGTTGAAATAGGACTCAATCTTTCATTCTGCGTGGAACTGACGCTATTTTCAGTGTGTTCTGTAAACTAAAACATTACGTAAATCCCACAAATAAAGTAGTTTCCAATTCCCAATCAGGCTATAGAATGTGTCTTACCTGCGATAGTAATTTAAGGCGATCGCAGAGTCGGACGAAAGACTGACTCTACAAAGGACACACGTTTTAAATATAATGGAAAATTATGTTCTATCAATAATCACTTCGTATTTAGCAGCCTGGGATCGTCAATACTTTTACTAAATGATCGATTCTACTGTCCAAAAAAACTCATCTTCAGGTATTACTTTATGCAAAGTAATGTTCTCTCCACATCCCACGGCTATCTAGCTTGCAAAATGAACAGTTACGTTGTAAAGGAGTAAGATTTCATAAAGGATGATTGGAAAATCTAAATCCGTTCGTGCGTGAAAACTTTATTCTGTCACACATTGTTAAATATTATAAAAGCTATTGCTAAATGTGAATTTGATATCAGTACATGTTGTCCAAGACTATTCATTGCTAATATATTATCGGCTGTTGCGTTCTCAAAAGCAAAATTCATTGAGCGTGTCTCCTAATATTTGTTACTGTAATGGGAACTAAGCGATCTTTTCCACCACCAAGTGTTGGCGTGGCCTTGGCGAGAACCACAGTGATTTGATTCGTCGGCACACAGGTTCGAACCAATCTCGTTTCGCTTCGGGACACCGTACCATTTTACAGAAGCACGGACCCCACTTTCCCGGGTGGCCATTGGCGCCGGATCGCGGCGCTTAGAAACTCGCAGCAGGGCGAGATGGGAGAATCGAAAGTTGCCTCAGGGGAAATACCCTGCGCCCAGAGCGTTTTCCGCCGAACTGCAGCTCACGCGCCTTCTGCAGGCAATAGGCGTCAATAGGATGCTGAATTATTCAGCTGCCGCCCTTCGATGCTGCCGCTGACCCGAGGATTTGCAGCGCAGCGCAGCTAGCCCACGCTGCCCGAATAGAGCGGCCGATCCCAAATAGGCTGCACACACCCACCCACCCACCCACCCACCCACACACACACACACACACACACACACACACACACACAATGAAACAAATTCCAGATGGAGCGGATTATTTTTTCAAATAAAAGGGCAGAATACGGTACTGTCGAACGAGCTTTCATTCATGAATTCTAGAGGATGGTCATCTATCTAAATCTCACTCTATTTACTGTTTGCCCACTGCAAATGTTCCTGCTTCCTCTTTGAAGACCTGATCGTTATTGATGTCTAGTAAATGGTATCTGCCAAATGAAAGGTTTCCTAATGTGTGCGACCGAAGATTACAGTAACTGAACTTCAAAAGGAACTTATAAAATGCAGATTGACTGATCGAAGGCCACGTTTTATCTGGTTATTGAAATTCATTTTCGTCTAAGTTTTCTTCCTAATGCACAATTATGGTAATATAGTTTTGCTTTCACCAAGTACAAATTCTTCTTGCTTACCATCAGACACGTTTTTAAGAAGCTTCATCACCATCAGTCGGTGCAGTTACTCTCAGCCTAATAACATACAAGGAATTTTTGCTTAGTATTGCATTACGGTTCTGAGATTACGATACTTACATGTATAATATTGGTAACAGAAAAAAATTAAAGAAATCCATAAAAATTATAAATATGTAAGTACGTATGTAAATTTGTATTTATACATGTTCCGCATCTCCTCTTAAACTACTGAACCAATTTCAGCCAAGCTTGGTACACAAATAATTTACTGTCTGGAAAGGAGCACTGTGGAGGTAAGAAGAACACACCTACGAGTATTACACGGGTGGGGTCAGGGTGAAAAAGCAATGCAGCTCAAAGTGCAAGAATGTCTGTACTTAAGTCATCCATTAGTTAAGAATGAGAGCACTCTTAGACTTGCAACAAACTTTACACATAGTTTCTATCTTTTGTGAAAGTTTTTCTCGCTGATAACTCCCATAAACTATTAAAGGAAACAGGTTTTCGGCTTATTACGTTTTTCATTGTGCTTGTTGTAAAGCTGCAATATGAAGCATGACGTTTTAATTCATTACTTATTTATACTTACTGTGTTCGTGACATATTTTCCAGACAGTATTCACATATACCATTGAATGTACGAAGAAAATTACATAATCACATGACAGTGCAGGAGATAATGACGTTACAAATAACACCGGGATGCGTAAAAACCTACTGCACCGTGGAAGACGTTTAAATTTCTTACTTCGTTGGTTCTAACGCTATTCACAACAATGTTGGCAGACAGTTTCTACATCTTCCGCCGAATGTACGTACACAAACATGTCATTCCAAGACGTATAGTTCAAGAGACATAACGTCATAAACACTTAGGTACGTGGAAACTACGCACGATGCATGACGTCAAGTTCCCTAGGACCAAATTGAGGAACAAATCTCCAAAGTCATGGAAAGTGTCAGTAGACGAAATTACAACATAAAAGTAATAACAGATAAAAATAAAATGTTTATGAACCCAAAAATAGTAACGCTACAATTTCAGTAAACGCAGTCAACAATATAACATAAGAATCAGCTTAATTTTTCAAGGAGCTCCTCAACAGAACTCTTGTGTTTCGATTTGAAAGCGCGTGGATTACTGCTAAGAGTTTAGAATTCTTGTGATAGCTTATTGTCTATTGAAAATGGATGTAGTAGTATACTGCACACCTTTCTGCACAAGAGTTAACGAAGTCTGATGCAACTGCAGATTGGATTTCTGCCAAGTATTAACAGAGTGAAAGTTGCTTATTCTTTGAAATAAGCTGATATTGTGTACGAAAATCGACAGTAAAGAATATACAGGGTGTTACAAAAAGGTACGGCCGAACTTTCAGGAAACATCTCACACACAAATAAAGAAAAGATGTTATGTGGACACGTGTCCGAAAACACTTAATTTCCATACTGGGTGTTACAAAAAGGTACGGCCAAACTTTCAGGAAACATTCCTCACACACAAATAAAGAAAATATGTTATGTGGACACGTGTCCGAAAACACTTAATTTCCATGTTAGAGCTCATTTTAGTTTCGTCTGTATGTACTGTACTTCCTCTATTCACCGCCATGATTTCATACGGGATACTCTACCTGTGCTGCTAGAACATGTGCCTTTACAAGTACGACACAACATGTGGTTCATGGACGATGGAGCTCCCGAACATTTGAGTCGAAGTGTTCGTACACTTCTCAACAACAGATTCGGTGACCGATGGATTGGTAGAGGCGGACCAATTCCTTGGCCTCCACGCTCTCCTGACCTCAACCATCTAGACTTTCATTTATGGGGGCATTTGAAAGCTCTTGTCTACGCAGTCCCGGTACCAAATGTAGAGACTCTTCGTGCTCGTATTTTGGACGGCTGTGATACAATACGCCATTCTCCAGGGCTGCATCAACGCATCAGAGATTCCATGCGGCCGGCCGGAGTGGCCGTGCGGTTCTAGGCGCTACAGTCTGGAACCGTGGGACCGCTACGGTCGCAGGTTCGAATCCTGCCTCGGGCATGGATGTGTGTGATGTCCTTAGGTTAGTTAGGTTTAAGTAATTCTAAGTTCTAGGGGACTGATGACCACAGCAGTTAAGTCCCATAGTGCTCAGAGCCATTGGAACCATTTGATTCCATGCGACGGAGGGTGGATGCATGTATCCTCGCTAACGGAGAACATTTTGAACATTTTCTGTAACAAAGTGTTTGAAGTCACGCTGGTACGTTCTGTTGCTGTGTGTTTCCATTCCATGATTAATGTGATTTGAAGAGAAGTAATAAAATGAGCTCTAACATGGAAAGTAAGCGTTTCCGACACATGTCCACATAACATATTTTCTTTCTTTGTGTGTGAAGAAAGTTTCCTGAAAGTTTGACCGTACCTTTTTGTAACACCCTGTATATATATTGAGGGCCCAATGTCAAATACCGAGATCAGTGAACGGCGGTCGACAAGAGGTTCGCGAACTTTTAGAATTGGAAGAATTACACCAAAAAAAAAGATACCGTACGACATAAGCGAATGACAATAAGGAAAGTAGACTAATTTTCTTGTCGAAAGATCACTTACTTCTGTTCGAAAACTAAAAATGGCAGCATTATGTTTTTGAACAAGATAATGAACGTGGGCTTTCCACGACAGATTACTATCTATCTAGTTTCACTAAGGCCATTCACCCTTTTACTGACACAATGCCCATCTAGTAATGAAGAATGAATAAAAATACTGTCTATGGCTGTGGCACTGTTCCCATGCACCCTATTTGGAAAAAAACACAGTCTGCATCAGACAGTATGGATTTAGGAGATCTACCAACATCCTTTCTCTTGCACAATTATATATAAAATTAATATTGGAGCCACCACATATAACTCATATCTGGTACTTCCTATGAAGTGAATCAAGAGCCCTGTCTAGCTTGAGCAGAAATAATCTGAAGTCAGGGTTAGCGGACCTATAAAAAAAGAAATTATAAGTTTACTTTCATTAAATTAAAAATTAAAAATATCTGTTCAGTGTGGTGTCGTGATACGTCTATGGACTCAAATGGAATATTGTTTTTCACGTACATGGCCACTCCGCGATCTCCGCAAGGAACTCCTTGAAAAACAACCACCTAATCTATATCCTGGTAATGGAAGCCCCTGAATTGTCAAATTATTTTAGTTTTGCTCCGATATACCAATAATTTCAAAATCAACATCTATAAAAGTTCACTAAATTTATCTCTAATGCCTCTCACATTTTGACGAAGTTACTTCTTTGCTGTTATCTCCACTCATGACAAATTATGCAGACGTTACCCACATATGCCGCTGAATATACCTAAAGAAATATATATCATTCTACGACTCATAGTTGAGGATATATGATGTCATGACATCGAGATGCGTGAGAAACTACCGCATCATGCATGATGTTTCAGTTTATTACTGCTTTCTACTAACTCTGTTCACAACATATTCCGCATAAGTAGGCACATATAACCCCGGATGAACCTGCAAAATTATATGAATCTACAACATAGAGTTTTGGAGATGCGACGACCTACATATTTAGCTGCTGAAAATGAAACTACTGGGCTGATTTTTTTTCTTTTTGAGACAACAGAAGGAGCGACCTGTTTTACTTGCTAAAAACATTCAAACCTCAAGACCGCATGAATATTTCTTTATTTAAAACACCTTTTTTCGACAGACTTTGCTGTCATCTTCAGGTCTTAAATTTTTTTGTTATGAAACTGGTTCATTTTAGTCTGTCAAAACGTTATTTTAAATAAGTAATTATTTATGTGATCTTTGTTTCTGAACGTTTTTAGAAACTGCCTGATAAAATTTCCTGGACATACAGGTGAAATATGAATACAAATGCAGGTGAAATTTCTTACATATGTGTGAAATACATTTGACATGTACTTATGCAGACAAAGTCACGGGAAAAACATTCACCTTAAATTCCAGAAATGACTTCAGTCAAATTTGATACACTTGTTGGTTACAATATGGAAATAAATGCTGTAGGAGTAAGGATCATCAGACCCCTGTTGGGGTGAATGTGATAACGTGGAGAGAAAAGGAAGGACTAGGAGACTGACAGACTGCAAGTGGAGAGGGGATGATACACAGGGCTAAGAGGAGAAGGAGATGGGCAGAAATGGGGAAGAGGGAAATGGACAGAGAGAAGGAAGAAGAGGAGACGGGCAGATAAAGGAAAAAGGCGTAGATAAGCAGAGGCAGGGATAGGGAGTGATAGCCAGAGAGATGGTGGAGAGGGAGATTAACTATCAGAAGAGGAGTAGGTAATGGCCAGAGAATAGGAAAAGGAGGAGATGGACAGAGAAGGGGTGGGTAGGAGGTGAACACTGAAAGGAAATGGAAGGAGATGAACAAGGACAGAGGCAGGAAGAGATGGACAGAGAGAGGAAGGGGGAGAAATTGACAAAGACAGGTTGATGGTGAGGAGGACGGAAGGAAGCGATGGACAGAGATCGTAGCAGGAGGAGATGGACAGGAAAGAGAGAGGGGATGCTGGAGATAGACAGAGAGATGGGGAAGGATGTGATGGATTAATAGAAGAATTGAATTAATACATACCCAGGCATAGCGATGTCTACAGCTACTATAAAATTTAATATTATGTGCTAATGAGAATGTGCCTGTCTGACATTTGCAGTACAGCTGATATTTATATCCAGTTTGTCATTTACAATTAATCAGCACTTTTTAAATATTGTGATACGCATATTTACCAAAATGTCAGCCCTAAAATAATTTTTTTTCAAATTTGTTAATACCAAAGTATAGTACTGCCATCATGGTATTATATTCTTCTGTCAACAAAGTTTCGTTGCTTCACTCTTTAGCTATCGCCCATTAATTTGTAGGCGTTACCCTCCTGTGAATTAACAGGATCTGAAGAGAACTACACTCCTGGAAATGGAAAAAAGAACACATTGACACCGGTGTGTCAGACCCACCATACTTGCTCCGGACACTGCGAGAGGGCTGTACAAGCAATGATCACACGCACGGCACAGCGGACACACCAGGAACCGCGGTGTTGGCCGTCGAATGGCGCTAGCTGCGCAGCATTTGTGCACCGCCGCCGTCAGTGTCAGCCAGTTTGCAGTGGCATACGGAGCTCCATCGCAGTCTTTAACACTGGTAGCATGCCGCGACAGCGTGGACGTGAACCGTATGTGCAGTTGACGCACTTTGAGCGAGGGCGTATAGTGGGCATGCGGGAGGCCGGGTGGACGTACCGCCGAATTGCTCAACACGTGGGGCGTGAGGTCTCCACAGTACATCGATGTTGTCGCCAGTGGTCGGCGGAAGGTGCACGTGCCCGTCGACCTGGGACCGGACCGCAGCGACGCACGGATGCACGCCAAGACCGTAGGATCCTACGCAGTGCCGTAGGGGACCGCACCGCCACTTCCCAGCAAATTAGGGACACTGTTGCTCCTGGGGTATCGGCGAGGACCATTCGCAACCGTCTCCATGAAGCTGGGCTACGGTCCCGCACACCGTTAGGCCGTCTTCCGCTCACGCCCCAACATCGTGCAGCCCGCCTCCAGTGGTGTCGCGACAGGCGTGAATGGAGGGACGAATGGAGACGTGTCGTCTTCAGCGATGAGAGTCGCTTCTGCCTTGGTGCCAATGATGGTCGTATGCGTGTTTGGCGCCGTGCAGGTGAGCGCCACAATCAGGACTGCATACGACCGAGGCACACAGGGCCAACACCCGGCATCATGGTGTGGGGAGCGATCTCCTACACTGGCCGTACACCACTGGTGATCGTCGAGGGGACACTGAATAGTGCACGGTACATCCAAACCGTCATCGAACCCATCGTTCTACCATTCCTAGACCGGCAAGGGAACTTGCTGCACGTCCGCATGTATCCCGTGCCACCCAACGTGCTCTAGAAGGTGTAAGTCAACTACCCTGGCCAGCAAGATCTCCGGATCTGTCCCCCATTGAGCATGTTTGGGACTGGATGAAGCGTCGTCTCACGCGGTCTGCACGTCCAGCACGAACGCTGGTCCAAAGGAGGCGCCAGGTGGAAATGGCATGGCAAGCCGTTCCACAGGACTACATCCAGCATCTCTACGATCGTCTCCATGGGAGAATAGCAGCCTGCATTGCTGCGAAAGGTGGATATACACTGTACTAGTGCCGACATTGTGCATGCTCTGTTGCCTGTGTCTATGTGCCTGTGGTTCTGTCAGTGTGATCATGTGATGTATCTGACCCCAGGAATGTGTCAATAAATTTTCCCCTTCCTGGGACAATGAATTCACGGTGTTCTTATTTCAATTTCCAGGTGTGTATTTCACCCAGTCGAAATGTGCGTATGGCGTTTGGCCAGGAGCGCCTTTTGGGGACTTAAGTCGTCTTGTGCTAGCTGTTTTTTTACTTTTATTTTATTTTGACAACACCGATTGAGTGGGGCTAACCACAAGAAAACCTATTGCTGTGTCAGACAGTCGAAATCGGTAAACAGAAATTTGTAATTGTTTTGAAAAAAAGTTGCACATATTAGCAGTCAAAGTCGTCTCCAGGTAATACTCATATATAATGTCGTAGGTGATACTGTGTTCTACTGCAGTTCATTTCTCAAATTTGATAGAAATACTTATCATCAGATAACAGCTGGCCTTCGTATCAGGGAAGTTGCTCGTGCTTGAGTTGTTTATCACACCACAATATTCATATGTTCATCTAACACACCTCGTATCAAGAAAAAAATGTGGTAAGGGATTACTCTTCAAACAAGACTGAACGAATGAGTTTAGGCTAGATCTATGCTAGGTATTCTGCGGTTATGAAATGAATTTCGGGTGAAATACAAACTGAAGAAATGAACTTTCTGAGATGAGATGGTTAGCTATTAAACGGTGCACTAAATAAGAAATAAAACACAGACACGAGAACCACAAATGGAGTCAACTGCACGCAGAATAACTAAAAATGTTAACACCTTTCATGACTTTATGCAGGACGACACACAGGTTCCCACATTATCACTGGCTTAAGAACTACAAAACGAAAGCATTGTAGAAAGACACAATAGGAGTTGGTCAGTCATAACATGGACACGAAGTAGGATTAGTGTCTAATACACGAACGAAAGGAGGAGGAGAAGAAGAATAAGAAGAAGACGAATAAGATTTGGGGACGACCAAAATAGTATTTGCGATGAAAATTTACTGCATAAAAAGTCTTGGTATTTATGTGAGCTACAGGAATTTAACCGGGGAAGGAAGGTGTTTAGCATTCAGACAACATTGAAGGCATCACAAATGCTACGAAACATCATCTTAGTTGTAAATAGTCAAGAAAGGACAATTGTATTGGTGTTTGAATGTATTTTTGTTCGATTGAAGAGATTCAGAGGTACCGCAAAACAAATGTCAACCGCGATATCCATGTGATGATTTCAATGATTCCCCTCTTTAATAATACTCTATGACTTAAAAGTTGCTTCACCTCTCTAAATGCACACATGTTTAATCCTGCTCTTCCAATTTCAGTATAAAACCATGCCTTGTTGAGGGTACAGAGGCCTATCAGTTTGTCGCTATCAGATGGGTTAAATCTTTTGAAAAGCGGTCCTCGGTGATTTACATACAATGGAGTCTGAATTTTCTGTCGCTATTATGATGAAGTCAATATCATCTGCGTTGGTATTATTAGCACTTACAACTTCAAACCTTGGCCCTGCATAAGTGGTACACTCGTAGTATTCATGCAGTTCTACAAATATGAGTTTCATTTAAGTTTGATGTCAGACACCTTTCTACTTGTCTCCTCTAAGCATTAAATGCATAACTTCACGAGTACACATTTGTTCCAGCATATCAGCTTTGGAAGATGCAATTTCCTGCATTATTATTGTTGTCAGAATCACTGCTGGTCACAAGAAAGACCTTTCTGGCACCATATGACTCAGTTTTTCTGTTTCATAAGAGTTAGCCAGTCGCTCTGGACAAACCACGTGCGGATTTTCTCCATGACCTAATCGATGTTCGTACACCACTTTTTCTCAGCTGGCCCCAGGTGAAGCTTGCTTGCAGCAAGAAAAAGCTTGGAATATTGAATGGAGTAACAGAAAGATCTTGGGGCATACGAATACGTGATAAAACCTGCTGAAGGAATTTCTCCAAGTAATCGCTATGGCTGGACCCTTAGTCTGTATAGCAGACGGAGATGATGCCAGTTCAGTTTAGTTAAAATAAGTCTTAGTAGAAGAGATGAATCCATTTACGTCAGCTTGGAAACATTTAGTGTTAAATTTTAACAACCGATCATAAAATCCCTCAAGGCCACATGACAGACCACACTGACATAATGCAAATTAAACGTAATAGTGAATGATATGTCAAACATAGGTCGTATTAAGAGCATAACGCTATGGAAGAAGATAGTGCAACACGACTTACAAGATAATATACATAAGCATGGTGTATAAAATCTCCAGGAACGTAGAAGATATTGTGACTAGTAAACACCAAAGAAGTACAGAGTATATTCAGGGTGGGGCAAATAAAAATGGCCCGGACGAGCGGATACGATTCGCAGTGAATTTACACATATAACCACACCAACAGTATGGAGGAACTGTCTCAGCAGAACCCGCGAGCACATTTACGCAACCTTTACGGCCGACAGAGTTGTTAGAAGAGGTGAGTGTGTTCGCGGCCCTAGCTGGCCATCTAGGCCATCTTATCTATGAGTGTGCGATTACTTTTTGTGTGGAGCCCACAGCTCTAAGATGTATCGCAATATTTCGGACGATATTGCAGCAATTCTAGCAGTCAAGTTTCAATCCACTTTCACCATCTTGCACATCAGGGCCCAAAAGTTCCAAGAGATGAATCGTGATCACTTTCAACGCCTGCTGTAGTCAGGTTAGTACCGTATTTCCTTTCCTCTGCTCTGTTTCTTTGTACTCTGTGACTCTGTTCTCACAGCCAGTTTTATTGGCCCCACCCTGTACATAGCTGCAGAGCTGAGAAACAATGTGTTATCTATAAGGAAAATTGAACCTAGTTCCGAAAATATTATATCTCACACTTGAGGTGATACGCAACCTCCATGATCAGGGTACGAGGTTTTATAGATAAAACTGACGCGAAGGTGACCGAATACGCAAACTTATAAACCATTTCTAGTGGAAACCGCTGTAAACATTGAAAATAGTGTCTAAGCATCCCTTTAAGTTTAAGTTTTCTTCAGACCCAACTTAGACAGTAGTACCCTTTATGGTACATTAGTGAAACTCGAAACATCTGCAGGTAGACTACTATCGGGTGCTACAAAAAAATGGTTCAAATGGCTCTGAGCACTACGCGACTTAACTTCTGAGGTCATCAGTCGCCTAGAACTTAGAACTAATTAAACCTAACCTAAGGACATCACACACATCCATGCCCGAGGCAGGATTCGAACCTGCGACCGTAGCGGTCGCTCGGATCCAGACTGTAGCGCCTAGAACCGCACGGCCACTCCGGCCGGCTCGGGTGCTACAACGGTTCACTAATTGATGGTTACTTTGTCCAGTAGGATATAAGCGTCATCAGTCTATTCAGTCGTATTGTGCGCAAGCAAATACAGAAAAGGTAGTTGAAAACTATTACTTCAGTCACTTTCTATACTATTCTCTTATTACCTATTTTGATTTTTGAAATAATAGAATTTATTTCCAGGTATAACTGTTTACTTCTAACTAGTAAATAATCTTGAATAAATTTTGAAATCTGAAGGTAGTCTCCTTAAACCAATGAGGAAAAATGTTTATTTATTATCCAATCCAAATAAATTATCTCATTGTAAAGACGACGTCGTAGACAGGCCAATGTAGCCCAAATTTAATTTTATTTTATTATATTTTCAACCTTCAGATGCTTCCTTCAATCTCAAGTATGTCCAAAATGAGGGCAACTCTCGTCCCTACTCCCAAAGGTTGAAAGTGTGTTTATAATCATTTTCAGTTGAACAAAATCAGTCTACAGCAGGAGTTCCCAGACAGTGTACAATAGAACTTGTGATACCCAAGGACATTTCAGGTGGAACAAGGAAACAGAATATCTACTAATATATGTAAAATTAATATCTTCCGGTAATTTATGTTTTAGGTAAGATGACACTGAGAAAACTGACAAAGGAGTCGTCAGTATAGTGCTAAAGAAAATCGATTTAAAGAAGCATGTAGCTTCATTCTGTACATAGAACACAGTACGGACAATCTACACTCTCCACACCAGTGTGCAATGTCTCCAAAACGAAATAAGCTAAAGGTGTCTACAAAAAAAAAAAAGCAGAAAAAGCTAAAGTAACACAAGATCTACTTTTGTGAGTCCTTTTGGCATTAATTATTCTGTGTAAGGTGGTGAATATTATTAGATAGCTCCAAATGTAATAAAAAAAAATATTGATGACTTTTATAGACAGACATGCGAAAACGTCATTTATGCTGATATTTTTGTTGTTGTTGCTGCTGTTGTGGTGTCAGTCCATAGACTGGTTTTATGCAGCTCTCCATGCTACTCTATTCCGAGCAAGCCTCTTAGTCTCCAAATAGCCATTGCAGCCTACATATTTATGAATCTTCTTACTAGCTTCATTCCTCGGTCTACGATTTTTACCCCACACGCTTCCCTCCAGTATTAAATTGGTGATCCTTTGATGTCTCACAATTTGTTCTAGCAACGGATACCTTTCCTAGTCAAGTTTGCCAAAAAAAATTTCCACAGTTCTATTTAGTTCTTCTGCATTAGTTACGTGAACTACCCATCTAATCTTCTGCTTTCTTCTGCAGCCGCACTTTTCAAAAGCTTATATTCGCTTCTTGTCTAATCTGTTTATCGTTCATATTTCACTTCAATGAATGGTGTAACTAACCTGTTTCTACGGGTTATTACGTTATTATTGGGAATGTATATACTTATTGCTTGCGAAGTTAACGTGAGAAGATTAGGGTCACCACCGACTCTAACCATACAACTAATCGAAGGTTTGGTCGAGTCGGAAAATAAATTAATTTGATCACAGACCAAAAACACACAAAAATGCATACGTTGGTATGTCGCTCATATAGGATACAATGTAATTCATAGTATTGCCCGTGCACTTTTCACGACGATCATACATTTAAAATAAAATAAAACGGCATGAACACCGCATAAGATCAGCTCCCAGCGACACACCTGAAAATAAGACTAAATCTAAAACACTTGTTTTAAAATAAAAGAGGAAACTAATCACTGGACCTGTGTGTAAGGAAACGCGTTGGATGTGCTAACGGGAAAGCTGTGAGGTGGGTGGCTTCGGTGCAAAAACGTAACCTCGGAACACAAGAGAAAATTGTGGATAAAATCATTTACTCGTAAGACATTAAAGAAAAGCATCGATACATTCACCGTTACAATCTACACCTAAAATCATTGGTGTGAATCATTCATACCACTGCTGTTGCCTGATCGCAATAACTCGTAAAGCGGTACACGTTTCGAAGTACACCAGCGTGCCCACGTGGTTTGTGGAGACGCACTTCATAGGTAACGTGTCCAAGTTGCAACAATATCACATCACACAATCATGAGCGGTTAACGTTCTTTAAAACAAACATGAGACCGAACAGTTAGTAATGACGGTAGCCCAACAAAACTTTAATGTTCAACCACGTGGTCGGCTCCCCACGGACGAAAGATACATAAAGCAAGGAAAATTTACGAGAAGGCAGAGCTATTAATATTTAAAAAAATGAAAAGTTATACAGGCACAGCTGAAGGCAAACAGACATTCATACATAAGCGAGTGCTCACTTCTTATCGACACCTTTGTGTGGCGCTCTTCCGGTGGATCCAAGTCTGCTATAGAAATTTACTAAATTAAACTTCTGCCAAAGTTCTACATTCCTTGCTGCGACAAGGCAAAGCAATCTTTCTGAGTTGAAAAGCGAGACCAAAAGCTAACAGCTCTACCCTCGCCAAGTAACAACGCGCCACGCGGTCAGTCTAACTCACCCTTCTTCGACTGTAGCACAGCTGTGGACGCTTCCCGTACCGGCGGCCGACTGCCTCCCGCTTCTTCTCCAGCCTCTTCCACGCTCCTCGTGGCCCTGAAAACCCAAAGATGCCATTTCCGCCACCAACCTAACGCAGGCGGATTTCTCACAAGTAGCGAAAACCTCTTTGGCTACTTGACCACTACGAGAGTTGGCTATTCTGTACAACTCCTGCTGAATTTGTACGACTATCGCAGACTTTCTGCAGCAGAGTACATCACCGTCTAGCAACGTGACACACAACCACATTCATTGAATCACACCACTATGATAATTATGAGAAAAGAGAAACAAGGAAGGAAAGAGAAATACTAGTGAAAAAGGACTACTGGACTAATGAAAGGTGGCTACAAGACCCTTTCATCACCCCAAACGTCCCAGAGAAGACTGTGCCGCGAATTTTCTCGCCGTGCTAGGAGATTCGCCAACAGTCTTCGAAACAAACATACCCAAACGAGTAACAATTGCAACAGCAAACAGCAGCACAAAAGAATTGATTAAACTCATATATCCAAGTGAGTTTTATCTGAAGTCAATAATTGTGGCCTCATGTGGTCAGCAAAGCAAACCGAACAAATTAAATTAAGCTTGATTTTCTACGCCAACATCATGTCATCTCAGCTACTACAACCACAACCATGAGATGTTATTTTAAAATTGCTTTAACCAATTATTAAAAGTTAACATAGAGACCTAGATGAACAGGTATATAATACATATATAAGTATATAAACAAATAAAATGATGCAAAATCATTATCACGAACCAAAGCAGTATCAGCTGGTGCTGACATAAATAAAAACATGTAAGTTAAAGTGCAAAATACAATTTTCACAACAAATACAGTGATACAAAATCATTAATGAACCCAGTGGAATGACAGCTGGTAAATAATAACCTATGGAAAATAAGACATGAGTACAAAAACACATCCAGAAACCAACTCGTTGACACGCTGTCATTTTTCAGTTTCGTCACATCGTTGTTTCACTGGGTATTCTCTTTAGGTGCTGGGGTGGGCGTCTCTTCTAAAGGCGACTTGGAGGATAAGCTACTAGGGGACCACGACACTAAACTGGCGAGTTCGCAGCGGCGTTGATTGTAACGTCTGTTATAACCCAGGTTGTTCATCCTAGACAGCACCCCGCGACGTTGCCTCGTGCCCGTTTCCACCCTCTGCGTCCATACTGTGGGATGGTTCGACGCTGCAGATTTGCAGGACATCGCCGTTTATGGGCCCTGCCTCATCATCGAGAAGGCGGCGTGGCGGTCGTCGTCCGTGTCTTGCGGAGGAATGTGTTTCACGACACACGCCCCTGTCTCCTGTCGTGTCAATGGAGAGACACGTGTTCCTCTCCGTCGCATCGAGGTCGACATAAACTCGTGCGGGTGTCGGGCTTGAGACTCGCTTATCACCTCTTTGCACCGTCTCAGCTGATGCGTCAGTGGTGGGTCCCACGTCCCTCCGGGCAGTGGGCGTTACCTCACCGCAGCGGCCGTCTGGACTAGCGGCGCTCAGGGATCGGCCGCCTCGCCTGGCGTGCGTCATACTTTCCCTTTCACTTGTCAGATAACTAGCGCATGGAGTGGAACGCCGGCCATCAGCTGGCGCTGCCGTGGTGACACGCCTGCGGGCCCCGGTGTGAGTCTGGGCTTGGGGGAAGACCAGCGTCCCCTCCCCTCGGATGGGGAAACAGCTGTGACCGCTCGCCGCACCACTGCAGGGTTCTGCAACGCCTGCCGGTGGACCAAGCCCTGTGCTTTCTGATGCGGAGGCTCCCTAGGCGGCCTTGGACCCACTTAAGAACTGCGCTCACAGAGATCGTTACAAAATATCATGTGTACAGATTACCACAAAATCAGTGGAGTTTCTTACTCCTGATCAATACGTGGAATATTGCCCAAAATTAACTTGACAAGAAGGGCCTTATTAACAATACCAATAAAAAAAACTATGAGGAAAATTACATAACCAATATTCAAACAAACAAAAAACCCTTTTTACAAAATACAGTTCCAGCATTACATTCGCTGTCACTCATTCAGGGTTGATCTTGTACAAGGTTTGGCCAGGATTTTGATAGGATTTGGCGCCACTGCTAACTACAGACACAAAACTCTACCTCCTCCTAACTACACTCTCACACACAATCTACACAGGTCGTACTAGTCACCTTTACCATATAGCCTGACTACAATTCTCACATACAAACAAAATATTCCTTTCAACACCAATACCCATGTCGTTGTTCATTGACTGCTCCTGCAAGGTTTGCAGAACACGTTTGCTGATCTGTGAAAAATTTCCGAGACTTCTTTTCTATGGACATTGCATAATTAAAGTTATGATTAATGAGACACAGAAGGTTCATTCAAGTGACATCTGGAATGGTAAATGTTTCAACATCTATTCATCAGACTAATGCAAAAGGTCAGTGGGCATAAAAATGGAAATAAAAATCATCCTATCCTATTAGCAATCACATAAACACTTCGTCCTGTAAGTACATAAAAAAATACCGTCAAAAGAAATCCGTTGTCCAGGGCGATGAGTACCCAACTTACTGGTGTCATAAGATACTCATAATGATTACACAATTACTCACCACATGTCCCCAGGGGTCCTCACCTACCGTCATGTTATTTCAGCTTGGAGGTAGTCGCACTGATTCTCTATTAAATATCAAGTTGCTTGAGTTTATTAGTTGTTTCCATATACTCTTTCCGGGGTTTCACATCCTGGTACCCTCAACCGTACCTAGTAGTATGTGGCGGCAAGCTACACTTTCCAAACATCTTATGAGGTGTCAACCCTGAAATTCAAACGCTATTAATCTCCCTTCATATACAAACCCTTCACTTACAAGTCACCAAGTCGCTTCACCTACATCGCATTACGGTTGCAAAATCTCACTGAATCATGCTCACCTAAGGGGAATAAGCACACTGCAACTGTATTTGTCAACGAGAGTTACCTTACGACTATTGACTCGCCACGCCAACACACCCGATACCTTTTTAGTCATCAAAAAACAAAAGCCATCTTACTGTAATAGGAAATGCTTGATCTGAGCCTCATAATCATTTACATTCAGACGTTATAGAGCTGCACAACACTACTCTTTTCTGTTCAGAAGAAGAAATAACTACACATATATTGGGGGACCATTTACAATTCACAGAAAATATACACTGTAATTTTAATCACACCAGAGTGAATCAAAACATTGGAAAATATGCACTGTAATTTTACTCACGAAAGAATGAATGCGAGAAAAACATATGGGCAATACGTCATTCCGACCTCCGAGGGGCAAGATCGTCTGCTTCTCATTCAATATAAGGTATTGCGTTGGAGATGTCTTGCAGGCCCTTTGACTTTCGAGGACGGAGTGTTTCTTCTTCATGCGCATTCGGATGTGGAATCCGCTTGATTCTGTATGGCCCGTTGAATAAGAAGAAGAACTTCTTTGACAACCCAGCCCGTTTATTAGAGAGCTTGTGAGAGCGTACAAGAACTTTCTGACCTACGTGAAAAGTTATGTTCCGCACCTTCTTTTTGAAGGCTCTTATCCGAGCCTCGGCGGCAGTCTTTATATTTTTCAGGGCAAGCTCCACAATTGCTGATCTTCGTAACCTGGGTTCTGCTGGCCAGAGAACCACCTCTTTTATTTTACTCGGAGGCTCCTTGTTTTTCAGGACCAGAATCGGTGGCAACATCGTCGAGGCATTTGGCAACTCATTTAATATGTTCTGGAAACAGGCTAGTTTCGTGTCCCACGTCCGGTGGTCACGGTGGCAGTATAACCTACACAATTTTCCAATCTCCTTCATCCACCTTTCACAAGGATATGCTGAAGGGCAGAAAAGGGAGATAAAGATCGGTTTCACTCGCTTTCTCCGAAGCATATGCTCCCAGTGACGTGACCTGAATTGTGGCCCGTTGTCCGAAATCACACGCTTCACAGTGCCAACCTCTCGTAAGAAGTGATTTGCGAACGCGACAGCTACTGCCTTCCCGGTGGCCCTACGCAACGGGGTGAGGCAGACGAATTTTGACGTCAGCTCTACTGCCACAAAAATGTACGCAAATCCATTCCTAGAACGCACTAGCGGACCGAATAGATCTACTGCTGCGAGATCCCTGAGTTTATTGGGAACGATCGGGTGTATTGGTGCGGCAAACGACACAGTGGGCGGCCTGGCTTGCTGACAGGGCTTGCATACCCTAATTACTTTACGTATACGCCGAAGCATATTATTAAAGTAACAGGTTTCCCGCAGCTTCTCCAAGCATTTCCTCGCACCAAAGTGACCGTAGCTCAAATGCATGTACCACACGAGCTTGTTCACCAGTTCCTCCGGAATCGCTAACAGCTACCTGGAGTCATCCAGAGCTCGCCTCTTAAATAGGATGCCATTCCGGATAATATAATGCGGCCTGATGGCCGCGTGGGATTTATCATGCCATTTCTCTTTGATGTCACGCAAGACTTCGTCCTGGTCTTGTTCCGCCCCGATATTGCCTAGTGACGTAGCGACATAATTCTCGAATGCCACATTTTGAAGGTATAAGACACTGAAATTGTTTTCATCAATAGCGTTATCCTCAGCATGAGTGAGCCCGATAGGCATCCGAGATAGAGCATCAGCAATGATGTTCTTGTGCCCCGGAATGTACTCTATCGTGAAGTGGTATTCCTGGAGGAACATCGTCCACCGTCCGAGTCTACCGTGATTGATTTTGGCGCTCATTAGGAATTGTAGTGCTCGGTGGTCGCTTTACACCCAGTTCGTGCGCCCGAACAAATAGTAACGGAATTTCTTGAACGCCCAGACAATCGCCAGGGCTTTAAGCCCCGTGGCAGAGTAGTTCCGTTCACTCCGCGAGAGCACACGGCTGGCGAACGAGATACAGGTGGACGGATCCTTTCCACCATCCGTCTGGAACAACACTGCTCCCAGCCCCGTCAGTGAACTATCTGTCATCGGACAAAACTCCTGATTCAAATCCGGATGGGCGAGCAATGGAGCGTTAACCAATGCATTCTTTAATTCGTCAAATTCGTTCTGTGCTTGTTCGTCCCACATCCAAGCGGTGTTCTTACCTGTCAGTATACATAAACGAGGGGTGGACAAACCATTGAGATTTATAAATCTCTTGTAGAAATTGCAAAGCCCCAAATAACCCCTGAGCTGACGCTTTGACGTGGGCGTCCCGCACTCCGCAATCGCTGAAATTTTTTCGGGATCCGGATGAATTCCATCCGCCGACACAATTAGACCCAGAAACTTTATGTTTTCGCGCCCGAACTGGGATTTGTCCTGATTCACGGTCACCCCCGCTTTCTCGAATACTTCGAGCAATCGATTTGGAACCCGGTTGTGTTCCTCCCATGACTTCTCTGCATTGAGAATGTCGTCCACACACACAGTTACGCACGCTCTTAGGTCGTCAGGTAGTATGCTATTCAGGCCTCTTATGAAGGCGACTGAAGAAACATTCAACCCGAAAGGGAGGCGTTTAAGCTGGTAGCAGCTCCCATAGCAGAGGAAGGCAGTCTATTGCCTGCAAGACGAATCGAGCATAATTTGCCAATAGCTGTTTCGGAGGGCAACGGATGACAAAACTTTCACGCCATGAAACCTTTGCAGCAGTTCCACCAATCCTTCTGGCCTATCTGTCTCAGACATGATTACCGTATTTATTTGCCGCGAGTCCAACACCAAGCGCACGGACTTGTCCGCTTTGGCACAACGAGTCATGGCGAGTTAAATGAACTCCTAGCTCGCTCTATTATACCCTGCTCCAGCATCCTACTTATTTCGGCTTCTGAAGTGGACTGACAAGGCAGCCAGTCCACAGTGACGGGTAGCCGAAAGAAAGGCACGCGTACACACACACGCCGACGGGCGTCAAGTACTGGAACAGGCTACGTAATTAATGCTATGAAGAAAAGTACGTAGCTGGATTAATACTTATCTTTAATCAATCATTGTGGTACATCGCTCTTGACTATACACAGGAGACTTTAATTACAATCACTGTAAGGCTAATGGCGCCTTGCTAGTTCGTAGCCATTAACTTAGCTGAAGGCTATTCTGTCTCTCGGCTAATGAGAGTGAAAGGCTTCGTACATCTAGTCGCTAGCTAGGTCTTCGTACAACTGGGACGAGTGCTTGTTCGTATCACCAGACCTGCCTTGTGGTGGCGCTAGGTCTGCGATCACACAGTGGCGACACGCGGGTCCGACATGAACTAAATGGACCGCGGCCGATTTAATCTACCACCTAGCAAGTGTGGTGTCTGGCGGTTACACCACAGCTTCCACACTGCTCTTGTGCACCAGTGGGATGGGGTAGGGCTTAACAAAGAAAGGAAGATGCTCGCGCACCGTAAAGCGGTACAGAAATCCATCAGTTGCTCCCGTTGAATCCGAAAATATTCGGGAATGGCTTCTCAGAACGCGACACAGTTCCATACGATTCGCTTCCTAGGCTCCCGCACCAGTAATACAACTTTTCACAGCGCTCGTGAAAACGTCGTTCCTACCATACTCATTAGGTTGTGAATCTAGGTCACTAATCAGATTGACCAAAACCTCCTGCCCAGGTCGCGACTCAGTCCTAACGTGAAATTTCAGACAGCTCACCTCAGACTCCTTGTGCAAAACACATTCCTCGAAAAATAGACTGACAGGGTTGCTCCCGACAATGATAACACCGCCAGCCACGTCGATTACGGCGCGGTGGGCATTCATGAAGTCAGTCCCCAATATCATCGCCACGCTCATCAGCGGCATCACAAAAAAATTGAATTCAAACTCATGTCCTTGACAGACGAAGTTTACTCGAGTCTGAACTTTAATTTTAACACTTTTTCCATATATCGCGCCCCTGACTGTGGTTCCTCTCACCTGGAAAGTTGGCCAACTCCCCGTTTCCTCAGACTTCCGAAACGCCGCCTCACTAATAAGCGAAAAGGGGCTGCCTGTATCCAGTACACATCTGTGACTGACTCCCCGAATGTAAACAGTCACGACTGGGTTTACCGCGGGCACACCAATACTGTGGCCCTCCCTCAACAAATCTTCCCTAATATCGCCTACCTCTATCAAATGCACATCAATAGCACTGGTCCTCGTTAAGTTGACGCCAACCGAGTCAGCCACTAGCCATTGATTCCTTTGATTAGGGTCATGTGGCGGATTGTGACGCGGGTTTGCGGGACGAATTTCAACACCCACTGGCGGACCACTCGTACTGTTTACGGCACCCCTGTTGTTGCTTGTTCGATAATTATTCTGTGGTTGATCACGACTACCGTTCCTAGGTCCGCTGTAATTGCGCCTAAATCTCTGCTCATTACCACATCTTCTAAACTCCCTGGGATGTCTCTGATTTACTCTCCGCAAATGATGACCATTGGCATCGTTTGTTCTGCCCGCGTTCCTTGAGGGGTCGCGACGCTGCCAACGCTCACGCGCTCTGTAACTCTCAGGCGACCCGTTACCTCTGTATTGCCACCTGACTCTACGGCTGCGGCTTCGCTCGAGCGGCCGCTGCTCTTGGTGCTCTGACCGTAATTCTGCGTGGTGCCATTCGCATCGCATTCAAGCTCTAAAAGGAAACTGCGAAACCCCTCTACGTCATCCTTACATCGTCCTGCAAGGATAACGTGCCGCAACTGCATTGGAAACTTTCCCAGGCAAATACGAATAATTTCCGCAGGTCCATAAGGATCGTCAAGATGTTCATTCGCCTGCAGCATGTGCTCGAACACCTGCAAATGGCTGGAGAATTTTGACCGGCTTAACTCTGGTAGCATAATGAGTCCGTATTTTACACGACTTTGCGCTGCCACTGACCAGTAGATCGACAGGAAGTGTTGTCGAAACGCCCCAACAGTGTAGCAATTGCGTGCAATTGACCTCATCCGCACCACTGGCTCACTTTCGAGGTAGCCGTACATATACTCCATCTTGTGCGCACTGGGCCACGTAGGAGGGAGGGAAAACTCGAACTGCTGTAACCAGGCCCGCGGGTGAATCCCCGTAGCCAGTCGAAGTGGCCGTGCGGTTAAAGGCGCTGCAGTCTGGAGCCGCAAGACCGCTACGGTCGCAGGTTCGAATCCTGCCTCGGGCATGCATGTTTGTGATGTCCTTAGGTTAGTTAGGTTTAACTAGATCTATGTTCTAGGGGACTAATGACCTCAGAAGTTGAGTCCCATAGTGCTCAGAGCCATTTGAACCATATTTTTTTTTTTTTTTTTTTTTTTAATCCCCGTAGCCGAGTTACGGAAGACTTCAAACTTCCCCACCGTCAGAAAATGCTTAAAGTCAATTTCGTGAGTTTCCCTTAGCGAACGTTCCTGAGGGGATCCGCGCCGTTCCCACCTGGTACGAGATCCTTGATCGTGACGATGATCAAATTCGCCATCGTTCCCGGAATCATCGTCGGACTAATGGCTCTTTCGTTCATTTCTTTCAACTTCATGGGCCTTTAACCCTTATAAGTGAAGTTCTAAATGGGCCATGCGCTCACATATTACCTCGGTAACCCCTCTTTGTTGTATTTCTATTTCACACTGTCCACGCGGACATTTCGTTATCGACCGTATTTCGTCTGCATCCGCTGATGACAAGGTAATCGTTTCCCTATTATTGTCAGACTTGCGCGCCATTGCGTCTGAGATCCTGGCTATTTCTTCTCGCATCTCTCGGTGGGCAGTGTCTTGTTGTGTTTGCGTAAGCCCTTGCTCTCGCTCGAGAGCTATTATCGCCTGGCTAAGGGTTTCTACCTGCACGCTAAGTGGACCGGGCACTTAGCCACAGCGTCCTCTATTCGGGACACAAGAGCTGCATGGTCACTCTGGCATTGTTCTGCTAACGCGACGCGCGGAGACCCCTGGCGGAATTTTGTCCTACTCGGGACTCAAGAGCTGCTTGTTCACTCTGGCATTGTTCTGCTAGCATACGTATATTCCCAGCGAACCTTTCTTCTTGCTCCATCACCTGCTTACTAATGGCTTGCTGCCCCTCTTCTAAGGCGGAGATGCGTTGAGCAATGATCGCCAGTTTCTCCCCAACACCCTGTACTATTTCACTAGTCAATCTTTTATTTGCTTCCTCGATATGCCTCCTATTTTCTTCCGCTTGTTTTTTATTCACTTCCTCGATATGTCTCCTATTACTGTCTAGTAATTGTCAAGGCGGAGATGCGTTGGTCAATGATCGCCAGTTTCTCCCCAACACCCTGTACTATTTCACTAGTCAATCTTTTATTTGCTTCCTCTATATGCCTCCTATTTTCTTCCGCTTGTTTTTTATTCACTTCCTCGATATATCTCCTATTACTGTCTAGTAATTGTCATAGCTTAGTCTGTAATGAATTTGCATCCATCAAATGTTTCGAAATCACTACAGCGGGCTCAGGATGAACAACACTTTTACTTGCTTTTTCCGCGTTTCGTTCCTTGTCGGACTCGACGTTTTGACCTCGTCCTTGCTCAGGGTTATTGTCTGGCAGGTATTTCCGATCGCGGCTCCCTGAACAGCTACGCGTCTCCATCATAAGGGTAGTTACTCCGTGCTCCAAAATACAACAACAATAATGCTAAAGTCTCCTAATGGACTCACAGTCCCCACAAAGCACCCAAGATTTACTATATGACACCGATACACGTCACAGGACAAGAATCAACCCACACTTGTAACACAATTGAATACTAAATCAAAATGTCTATACAGTAATACATATGCAGGATAAAACATCTAAGAAAATGCACACCTATATCATAAATTCACGTAAATTCTGTATTACAGAAAGACAATATATCAATTAGCACATCCAACCGAAAATAACCAATTCTCACTGTGCATCAGAAGATCTCTGGTTTACCGAAATCCGTGAGCAGGGTAAGCCATGTGTAACTAACCTCTTTCTACGGGTTATTACGTTATTATTGGGAATGTAAATTCTTATTGCTTGAGAAGTAAACGTGAGAAGATTAGGGTCGCCACCGACTCTAACCATACAACTAATCGAAGGTTTGGTCGAATCGGAAAATGAATTAATTTGATCACAGACCAAAAACTCACAAAAATGCATACGTTGTGATGTCGCTCATAGTGGATACACTGTAATTAATAGTATTGCCCGTGCACTGTTCACGACAATCAAACATTTACAGTAAAATAGAACATGCATGAACACTGCATAAGATCAGCTCCCAGCAACACATCTGAAAATAAGGCTTAATCTAAAACACTTGTTTTAAAATAAAAGAGGAAACTAATCACTGGACCTGTGCGTGAGGAAACGCGTTGGATGTGCTAACGGGAAAATGCGCAGTCCGGAACCGCCGGACTGCTACGGTCGCAGGTTCGAATCCTGCCTCGGGCATGGATGTGTGTGATGTCCTTAGGTTAGTTAGGTTTAAGTAGTCCTAAGTTCTAGGGGACTGATGACCACAGAAGTTAAATTCCATAGTGCTCAGAGCCCTTTGAACCATTTTTTTGCTAACGGGAAAGCTATGAGGTGAGTGGCTTAGGTGCAAAAACGTAACCTCGGAAAACAAGAGAAAAAAGCTTATACAGGCACAGCCGAAGGCAAACAGACATTCATACAGAAGCGAGTGCTCACTTCTTATAGACACTTTTGTGTGGCGCTCTTCCGGTGGATCCAAGTCTGCTATAGAAATTTACTAAATGAAACATCTGCCAACGTTTTGCATTTCTTGCTGCGACAAGGCAAGGGAATCATTCACAGTTGAAAAGCCAGACCAAAAGCTAACAGCTCTCCCCTCGCCAAGTAACAACGCGCCACGCGGTCAGTCTAACTCACCCTTCTTCGACTGGAGCACAGCTGTCGACGCTTTCCGTACCGGCGGCCGACTGCCTCCCGCTTCTTCTCCAGCCTCTTCCACGCTCCGCGTAGCCTGGAAAACCCAAAGATGCCATTTCCGCCACCAACCTAACGCAGGTGGATTTCTCACAAGTAGCGAAAACCTCTTTGCCTACTTGACGACTACGAGAGTTGACTATTCTGTACATCTCCTCCTGAATCTGTACGACTATCGCAGACTTTCTGCAGCAGACTACGCCACCGTCTAGCAATATGACACACAACCACATTCATTCAATCACACCACTATGATAATTATGAGAAAAGAGAAACATGGAAGGAAAGAGAAATACTAGTGAAAATGGGCTACCGGACTAATGAAAGGTGGCTACAGGACCCTTTCAATGGCTACACTCAATACAAATGCTTTCAGGAAAGATCTCCTGACACTTAAATCTGTACCCGATGTTAAACATTTCTCTTCTTTAGAAATACTCTTCATGCAGTTTCTAATCTACTTCAACCATCATCAGTTACTTTGCTGCCAAAATACTGAACTTCATGTACTACTTTAAGTTATTCGTTTCCCAATGTAATTTCCTCAGCATCACCTCATCTAATTCGACTACATTCCATTATCCTCGTTCTGTTTTGTTTATGTTCATCTTATATTTCCCTTTCAAGACAATGTCCATTCCATGTAACTGCTCTGCCAAGTCCTTTGCTATCTCTGACAGAATTACAACGTCACCGGCAAACCTCGAACATTTTACTTCTTCTCTCTGGACTTTAATTGCCACTTCGAATTTTTTTTTGTTTTCTACAACCCTGTCTCACTCCATTCTCAACCACTGCATGCCTTTCATACCCTCGACTTTTACAACTGCCATCTGGTTTCTGCACAAATTGCAATTAGCCTTTACCTCCCTGTATTCTACCCCTGACACCTTTAGAATTACAAAGAGAGTACTTATGACGGAATTATATTTACTATAGAATCAAGCTCTTGAAAAACAATTTACTCAGATTTATTCATATGAGGTGTATAATTCAGCTTAAAACAACTTCAGGAAATAAATGTTGAACCGAGTTTTGAATCATACCTTAAATGCATTTACGACGTTTCATTGTAATGGGTTTAATATCGAGAGAGAAAATTGACAGATATTCTAAAATGTAACGTTTCACGAAAGCAAAAATAGAATAAAATCTAAAGGTGTGCCTTGTGCATCTCATTTGAGAAATTATTTCTGGATGCACTTGTTCATCGAATGCAGGTATAATAATTTGAGGTTTTATTTATGATATGTGTATAAATGACCTACACTTAAAAATCGGCCTATTTTGAAAGCCTCGATATTTTAATGCAAAAATATACTTAGAGAAATATCTTCATGTCAGTTCTTATCCCATAACTTTCTTTTCCTCACAATAAAAATATGTACAATATTTCTGGTAGGTGATGACAGAACAAACTTCACGATAGTTGCATGGTAATGTTAAATTATTTGTTACACTTGGCCAACTACTACACTGAACATAACTTCAGTGGTCCTGTCCTGAGTTAGGTTCCTGGCACATTGTTTACTCCAACAGTTAAGGATGGGACTTCAGATTCATCCTGCATAAATAAAAGTCTGCGTCCTACCTTCTTGTGAAGTTACGAGACTTTGCTGAAGTCAGCTATGTTCTTTTGCTTTTTCTCGAAGTTGCGCATTTGGACGAGCCCAGAACACACACCAGCACAGCTTTTGTTTGTTTTTTGTGTTTTTCAGTTCAGTCTAACATTATATTTTCATAGAATATTCCACCATGTTTTTATATATTAGTCCAATTCAAATAATTTTTCTTTAACAAACGTGGATTTCAATACTTTCCAATAGTCAAGGAAAAAATCTAGAAAACCAGCCAAATTATTGAGAAGAGAGTCATTCTTCTAGACACTAGCAAAATCACTCATTTGGCAGGTAAATGGGAGCCAGAGTTAGCTCTAAGGAAGTTGATGTGGCAACACTGCTCCTCACCCTCCATTTCATTAGTCGTCGCTGCCATGGCCAGGGTGAATCATTTTTTGATCGTGTCTTTTCAGTGGCTATTCGAAAGTTTTTGTGCCGCTTTGCAACTGATGCAAACTTGCGCGCCGGCCGGAGAGGCCGTTAAGTTCTAGGCGCTACAGTGTGGAACCGAGTGACCGCTACGGTCGCAGGTTCGATTCCTGCTTCGGGCATGGATGTGTGTGATGTGCTTAGGTTAGTTAGGTTTAATTAGTTCTAAGTTCTAGGCGACTAAAGACTTCAGAAGTTAAGTCGCAGTGTGCTCAGAGCCAGCCAAACTTGCGCGAGGTGCCAATGTGTGACACTGCAGCAGACATTATGCAGTGAACAGTTTTGTTGTCAGTGTCACGTTGTTATACATTATGTGTGAAGTGGCATCGTGACATGAAGAAAGCTTGCGTCTGGAAATAACTTGAATTCTGATTAACCGTCAATGTTTTATCTGATTCTCCTTTTTTTGCTATTTTGACTCTAATGTTCATTTTTTTACTCTCTTGCACAACTGGTTTGCATTATTAGTGATGTAAAAGTTTAATAAAGATCTTGAATGTTGTTCCTCTTTTACTCGTTGAATATTTGTACGAGAACCAGCTTAATTTAGTTTCATATTGTTTGCTATAAATAAGTACCACATATGAAATTGAATGGCTCTGTGAAAGGTGCTCACACGAAATCTGTGTGCCACGTTTATGCCATGTATAGAACGTGTCTGCAAGACGTAAAAATTGTATATTTCCTACCGGTACTGAGCTAGATGACGAAAATAATTCTCCATGTACCGTTCCTCACATCTCAGGCAGCAGTCGTTAAACCTTCTACACCTCTCCCCCCATACAGCCATCCCACCATCGTTAAAAAGAGAACAATGTATAGTGGCTAGCCTAAATTTGTGGTAACAGCCGCACAAAATCTCTGAGTCACTAGTCAAGAGCAACAGGACAGTTAATCGAAGGTCATTTTATTGCGGTTACATCTAAAAAGTATAAAATGCTGTTGTTTAAGATAAAAAGCAATAGGCACAATAATCACAGTTTCCGAATAGGTCTGCAGATTTTTACGTGCTGTGAACCTAAAGTCATTGAATTAGCAAACTAGCATGTCCGTTTCTCTCTACAGAGGTAAATAACGAGAAAGGAGGCAATGTTACTTTCATTGGATGTTCAGTCCATCCGTAGCTTGTACCAACAATTTGTTAAGAAAAAATATGAATTAATTTGGACCACCTGTAAATAATGAAGCCAAACGTATTTGTGTGTGTAACTGCTGTCTGAACGCATAGCATGAGGATACACATTTCACAAACTTTCCGCTGTGCAAATAAGCGCCGTTACAGAATGAAGCAAATCAGTCGAGTTTTAAGATAAGGCAACAGATGTTGTTATTAGCAGTGGAGGCACATTAGACTTTCTTGTAGTTCAACAAGAGATAGCGCAAATGTTAGACACAGAACAGCACCGAGTTGATCCTGCGCCACTGCCATAAGTGCGAAATTTAGCGAATTTTACGACTGTGTAACTAGGTTCCGTTAAAGAATTATTCAGAAATGTTGCTTCACTATATAGAAGAGAAACACGACGGACAACAAATTAAGTGCGTCGTTGAAGTAATTCATTTACATACTGCGTAAAATTTCTAAAAGCAAGTAAAGCAAAATCTATATGTCATTGCTTACGGCAGCTAATGTACATTGATTTTACGATAAATAGAAGATTTCACTTACTCTCGACAAATTGTTGCTGTTTTTGTTGTTGTTATGGTCTTCAGTCCTGAGATTGGTTTGATGCAGCTCTCCATGCTACTCTATCCTGTGCAAGTTTATTCATCTCCCCGTACCTACTGCAACCTACATCCCTCTGAATCTGAATAGTGTATTCATGTCTTGGTATCCCTCTACGATTTTTACCCTCCACGCTGCCCTCCAATACTAAATTGGTGATCCCTTGATGCCTCAGAACATGTAGTACCAACTGATCCCTTCTTCTAGTCAAGTTTTGCCACAAACTTTTCTTCTCCCCAATACTATTCAATACTTCCTCATTAGTTATGTGATCTACCCATCTAATCTTCAGCATTCTTCTGTAGCACCACATTTCGAAAGCTTCTATTCTCTTTTGCCCAAAGTATTTATCGTCCACGTTTCACTTCCATACAAATACTTTCAATTCCATTCAAATACTTTCAGAAACGACTTCCTGACACTTAAATGTATACTCGATGTTAACAAATTTCCCTTCTGCGAAACGCTTTCCTTGCCATTGGCAGTCTACATTTGATATCCTCTCTACTTCGACCATCATCACTTATTTTGATCCCCAAATAGCAAAACTACTTTACTACTTTAAGTATCTCATTTCCTAATCTAATTCCCTCAGCATCACCCGACTTAATTCGACTACATTCCATTATCCTCGTTTTGCTTTCATTGATGTTCATCTTATATCTTCCTTTCAAGACACTATCCATTCCGTTCAACTGCTGTTCTAAGTCCTTTGCTGTCTCTGACAGAATTACAATGTCTTCGTCGAACCTCAAAGTTTTTGTATCTTCTCCAAGGATTTTAATACCTACTCCGAATTTTTCTTTTGTTTCCTTCACCGCTTGCTCACTATACAGATTGAATAACATCGGGGAGAGGCTACAACCCTGTCTCTCTCCTTTCCCAACCACTGCTTCCCTTTCATGCCCCACAACTCTTATAACTGCCATCTGGTTTCTGTACAAATTTTAAATAGCCTTTCGCTCCCTGTATTTTACCCCTGACACCTTCAGAATTTGAAAGAGAGTAGTCCAGTCAACATTGTCAAAAGCTTTCTCTAAGTCTACAAATGCTAGAAACGTAGGTTTGCCTTTCCTTAATCTAGCTTCTAAGATAAGTCGTAGGGTCAGTATTGCCTCACGTGTTCCAATATTTCTACGGGATCCAAACTAATCTTCCCTGAGGTCGGCTTCCACCAGTTTTTCCATTCGTCTGTAAAGAATTCGCGTTAGTATTTTGCAGATGTGACTTATAATTTTCACATCTGTCAACACCTGCTTTCTTTGGGATTGGAATTATTGTATTCTTCTTGAAGTCTGAGGGAATTTCGCCTGTCTCATACATCTTGCTCACCAGATGGTAGAGTTTTGTCTCGACTGGCTCTCCCAATGCTGTCAGTAGTTCTAATGGAATGATGTCTACTCCCAGGGCCTTGTTTCGACTCAGGTCTTTGAGTGCTCTATCAAACTCTTCAAGCAGTATCGTATCTCCCATTTCATCTTCATCTACATCCTCTTCCATATCCATAATATTGTTCTCAAATACATCGCCCTTGTATAGACCCTCTATATACTCCTTCCACCTTTCTGCTTTCCCTTCTTTGCTTAGAACTGGGTTTCCATCTGAGCTCTTGATATTCGTACAAGTGGTTCTCTTTTCTCCAAATGTCTCTTTTAATTTTCCTGTAGGCAGTATCTATCTTACCCCTACTGAGATATGCCTCTAAATCCTTACATTTGGCCTCTACCAATCCCTGCTTAGCCATTTTGCACTTCCTGTCGATCTCATTTTTGAAACGTTTGTATTCCTTTTGCTTACTTCATTTTTATATTTTCTCCTTTCATCAATTAAATTCAATATTTCTTCTGTTTCCCAAGGATTTCTACTAGCCCTCGTTTTTTTACCTACTACATCCTATGTTGCCTGCACTATTTAATCTCTCAAAGCTACCCATTCTTCTTGTACTGTATTTCTTTCGCCCATTCCTGTCAATTGTTCCCTTATGCTCTCCCTGAAACTCTGTACAACCTCTGGTTTAGTCAGTTTGTCCAGGTCCCAGCTCCTTAAATTCCCACCTTTTTGGAGTTTCTTCAGTTTTAATCTACAGTTCATAACCAATACGTTGTGGTCAGAGCCCACATCTGCCTATGGAAATGTCTTACAATTTAAAACCTGGTTCCTAAATCTCTGTCTTACCATTATATAATCTACCTGAAATCTGTCAGTATCTCCAGGCTTCTTCCATGTATACAACCTTCTTTTATGGTTCTTGAACCAAGTGTTAGCTATGATTAAGTTGATCTCTGTGCAAAATTCTATCAGGTAGCTTCCTCTTTCATTTCTTAGCCCCAATCCTTATTCACCTACTACGTTTCCATCTCTCCCTTTTCCTACTACCGAATTCCAGTCACCCATGACTATTAAATTTTCGTCGCCTTTCACTACCTGAATAATTTCTTTTATTTCGTCATACATTTCTTCAATTTCTTCGTCATCTGCAGACCTTGTTGGCATATAAACTTGTACTATTGTAGCAGGCGTGAGCTTTGTATCTATCTCGGCCACAATAATGCGTTCACTATGCTCTTTGTAGTAGTTAACCCGCACTTTTATTTTTTTATTCATTATTAAACCGGCTCCTGCATTACCCCTATTTGATTCTGTATTTATAACCCAGTATTCGCCTGACCAAATGTCTTGTTCCTCCTGCCAGCGAAATTCACTAATTCCTATTGTATCTAACTTTAACGCATCCATTTCACTTTTTAAATTTTCTAACCTACCTGCTCGATTAAGGGATCTGACATTCCACGCTCCGATCCGTAGAACAGCAGTTTTCTTTCTCCTGATAACGACGTCCTCCTGAGTAGTCCCCTCCCGGAGATCCGAATGGGGGACTATTTTACCTCCGGAATATTATACCCAAGAGGACGCCATCATCATTTTACCATACAGTAAAGGTGCATGCCCTCGGGAAAAATTACGGCTGTAGTTTCCCCTTGCTTTCAGCCTTTAGCAGTACCAGCACAGCAGGGCTGTTTTGGTTAGCGTTACAAGGCCAGATCAGTCAATCATCCAGACTGTTGCCCCTGCAACTACTGAAAAGGCTACTGCCCTTTCTCAGGAACCACACGTTTGTCTGGTCTCTCAACAGATACCCATCCGTTGTGGTTCCACCTACGGTACGTCTATCTGTATCGTTGAGACACGCAAGCCTCCCCACCAACGGCAAGGTTGGGGGGCTCGACAAATTATTAAGCACAAAAAAGAAAACAGCTATAATTAATTACTCAGAAAATATCCCTTTCCAACGTCTGTGTTTTTATTATAAATGTACTTAGCATTTCCTTACTTTGAGCGAAGCAAACGCATTGTTAATCTCTTTGAAATCTAGTTTATGAACTGTATATCAAAAACTTACTTAACAGTCTCGGCAGTCTGCCTTCAACTGTACTCGACCATAAGTAGGATTTTTTCATCCTCAGTTATCTGAGATTGCTTTCACAAGATGATCGGAGTACAGCTGTCCGTAGGAACAATGAGTAATAAATTCCAATAATATTATTAAGATGTCACATAATTCTTGAATACTTATCTACAGTGTATCTTACTAACAGAAACTTGAATTGCAAAAGTATTGCTGGGAAGGGAAAGTAAAATGCATATCCCCTCTACACTTTCTGCTTTCATCCTGCACTGTCGCTATCGCTCCAGACCGCAATTGGCTAAAGTTGGGATCCCCTTCGGTGAAATATCATATTTGCTACGGCATCTCCTGATCTTTGAGAAATTTCAATACAAGCAGTTTGTCTGACGAACCGGTTTCAGGCTCTGTCTCAGGCTGATACTGATCTTCAGCCTGACATGGCTGCTTGTCCTGTTCCAGAGGTAGCCCCTCAGTCTGCAAGATCCGGGCAGTCGCAGAGGGTGGGCTTACTGGTAGTTGGGAGCTCCAACGTCAGGCGTGTAATGGGGCCCCTTAGGGAAATGGCAGCAAGAGAGGGGAAGAAAACCAATGTGCACTCCGTGTGCATACCGGGGGGAGTCATTCCAGATGTGGAAAGGGTCCTTCCGGATGCCATGAAGGGTACAGGGTGCACCCATCTGCCGGTGGTCGCTCATGTCGGCACCAATGATAAGTGTCGCTATGTATCGGAGGAAATCCTCTCTGGCTTCCGGCGGTTATCTGATTTGGTGAAGACTGCCAGTCTCGCTAGCGGGATGAAAGCAGAGCTCACCATCTGCAGCATCGTCGACAGGACTGACTGCGGACCTTTGGTACAGAGCCGAGTGGAGGGTCTGAATCAGAGGATGAGACGGTTCTGCGACCGTGTGGGCTGCAGATTCCTCGACTTGCGCCATAGGGTGGTGGGGTTTCGGGTTCCGCTGGATAGGTCAGGAGTCCACTACACGCAACAAGCGGCTACACGGGTAGCAGGGGTTGTGTGGCGTGGTCTGGGCGGTTTTTTACGTTAGATGGCCTTGGGCAAGTACAGAAAGGGCAACAGCCTCAACGGGTGCGGGGCAAAGTCAGGACATGCGGGGACCAAGCAGCAATCGGTATTGTAATTGTCAACTGTCGAAGCTGCGTTGGTAAAGTACCAGAACTTCAAGCGCTGATAGAAAGCACCGAAGCTGAAATCGTTATAGGTACAGAAAGCTGGCTTAAGCCAGAGATAAATTCGGCCGAAATTTTTACAAAGTTACAGACGGTGTTTAGAAAGGATAGATTGCATGCAACCGGTGGTGGAGTGTTCGTCGCTGTTAGTAGTAGTTTATCCTGTAGTGAAGTAGAAGTGGATAGTTCCTGTGAATTATAATGGGTAGAGGTTACACTCAACAACCGAACTAGGTTAATAATTGACTCCTTTTACCGACCTCCCGACTCAGCAGCATTAGTGGCAGAACAACTGAGAGAAAATTTGGAATACATTTCACATAAATTTTCTCAGCATGTTATAGTCTTAGGTGGAGATTTCAATTTACCAGATATAGACTGGGACACTCAGATGTTTAGGACGGGTGGTAGGGACAGAGCATCGAGTGACATTATACTGAGTGCACTATCCGAAAATTACCTCGAGCAATTAAACAGAGAACCGACTCGTGGAGATAACATCTTGGACCTACTGATAACAGACAGACCCGAAATTTTCGACTCTGTATGTACAGAACAGGGAATCAGTGATCATAAGGCCGTTGCAGCATCCCTGAATATGGAAGTTAATAGAAATATAAAAAAAGGGAGGAAGGTTTATCTGTTTAGCAAGAGTAATAGAAGGCAGATTTCAGACTACCTAAGAGATCAAAACGAAAATTTCTGTTCCGACACTGACAATGTTGAGTGTTTATGGAAAAAGTTCAAGGCAATCGTAAAATGCGTTTTAGACAGGTATGTGCCGAGTAAAACTGTGAGGGACGGGAAAAACCCACCGTGGTACAACAACAAAGTTAGGAAACTACTGCGAAAGCAAAGAGAGCTCCACTCCAAGTTTAAACGCAGCCAAAACCTCTCAGACAAACAGAAGCTAAACGATGTCAAAGTAAGCGTAAGGAGGGCTATGCGTGAAGCGTTCAGTGAATTCGAAAGTAAAATTCTATGTACCGAATTGACAGAAAATCCTAGGAAGTTCTGGTCTTACGTTAAATCAGTAAGTGGCTCGAAACAGCATATCCAGACACTACGGGATGATGATGGCATTGAAACAGAGGATGACACACGTAAAGCCGAAATACTAAACACCTTTTTCCAAAGCTGTTTCACAGAGGAAGACCGCACTGCAGTTACTTCTCTAAATCCTCGCACAAACGAAAAAATGGCTGACATCGAAATAAGTGTCCAAGGAGTAGAAATGCAACTGGAATCACTCAATAGAGGAAAGTCCACTGGACCTGACGGGATACCAATTCGATTCTACACAGAGTACGCGAAAGAACTTGCCCCCCTTCTAACAGCCGTGTGCCGCAAGTCTCTAGAGGAACGGAGGGTTCCAAATGATTGGAAAAGAGCACAGGTAGTCCCAGTCTTCAAGAAGGGTCGTCGAGCAGATGCGCAAAACTATAGACCCATATCTCTGATATCGATCTGTTGTAGAATTTTAGAACATGTTTTTTGCTCGAGTATCATGTCGTTTTTGGAAACCCAGAATCTACTATGTAGGAATCAACATGGATTCCGGAAACAGCGATCGTGTGAGACCCAACTCGCTTTATTTGTTCATGAGACCCAGAAAATTTTAGATACAGGCTCCCAGGTAGATGCTATTTTTCTTGACTTCCGGAAGGCGTTCGATACAGTTCCGCACTGTCGCCTGATAAACAAAGTAAGAGCCTACGGAATATCAGACCAGCTGTGTGGCTGGATTGAAGAGTTTTTAGCAAACAGAACACAGCATGTTGTTATCAATGGAGAGACGTCTACAGACGTTAAAGTAACCTCTGGCGTGCCACAGGGGAGTGTTATGGGACCATTGCTTTTCACAATATATATAAATGACCTAGTAGATAGTGTCGGAAGTTCGATGCGGCTTTTCGCGGATGATGCTGTAGTATACAGAGAAGTTGCTGCATTAGAAAATTGTAGCGAAATGCAGGAAGATCTGCAGCGGATAGGCACTTGGTGCAGGGAGTGGCAACTGACCCTTAACATAGACAAATGTAATGTATTGCGAATACATAGAAAGAAGGATCCTTTATTGTATGATTATATGATAGCGGAACAAACACTCGTAGCAGTTACTTCTGTAAAATATCTGGGAGTATGCGTGCGGAACGATTTGAAGTGGAATGATCATATAAAATTAATTGTTGGTAAGGCGGGTACCAGGTTGAGATTCATTGGGAGAGTGCTTAGAAAATGTAGTCCATCAACAAAGGAGGTGGCTTACAAAACACTCGTTCGACCTATACTTGAGTATTGCTCATCAGTGTGGGATCCGTACCAGATCGGTCTGACGGAGGAGATAGAGAAGATCCAAAGAAGAGCGGCGCGTTTCGTCACAGTGTTATTTGGTAACCGTTATAGCGTTACGGAGATGTTTAATAAACTCAAGTGGCAGACTCTGCAAGAGAGGCGCTCTGCATCGCGGTGTAGCTTGCTCGCCAGGTTTCGAGAGGGTGCGTTTCTGGATGAGGTATCGAATATATTGCTTCCCCCTACTTATACCTCCCGAGGAGATCACGAATGTAAAATTAGAGAGATTAGAGCGCGCACGGAGGCTTTCAGGCAGTCGTTCTTCCCGCGAACCATACGCGACTGGAACAGGAAAGGGAGGTAATGACAGTGGCACGTAAAGTGCCCTCCGCCACACACCGTTGGGTGGCTTGCGGAGTATAAATGTAGATGTAGATGTAGATGTAGAACAGCAGCCAGAATTTTGTTGAACACGAGAGAGAAATGTAAGTGTGAACCAAGTGCGCTCTTGCCAAGTACATCCGGTTAGGGATAGTAGTTCCTTGGGCAATAGTCATTTCTTTATGTTGCTGTTTTGACGAAACGACGCTGTAGAAATGACAGTGTGACAAAAGGCTGGGTTCACGGGCATGGACCAAGGGAAAGGATTTTTCTCATAGAGTGTACATGCGAACAAGACCAGATGGAAAACTTAGCTAACTGTCCCAGTGAATTCTTAGACCGTGTTTCATTCATTCTTTTTTTGTGGGTCAGATTTTGGATCCCTTCTGTGCATGCAGCCTTCACAGGGTCCTATCTCGTCACCCTCTCGGTATGCCACAGTTAGATAATAATCTGGTTGATGCTGAGGAACGGATAAGGCTAACACACGCCAAGGTCCTAGTAAACCACACTCCTTACTAATAAGTCACATGCTAAACCAGAGAGACCAGAGGTGTTAACGTATTTGGAATCAAACATACATCCTTTAAGTGCAAAATAGAGTATTCTGAAAGCTGGAGCAAATGTTTGCTATGTGAGATGGTGAAGGAGATTGGGAAGGGTGGGGACATGAAGACATGGAAAAACACAATATAAAATGCTTAGTTCCTTCCATGTTAATTTGATCACTTAATCTAAATTTTCAAGAATAGGCCTTGAGCTACAGAATTCATCGGACACATGAACGTCCCACAATTTATGTAGCATTCGCACATTACTTAGTGTGAGAGAATGGGGGTAAGTCTATATGCTAATAACAGAACTGTCAAACTGTCATGTCCGTCTGTTTGTCTATGTACAAAACTACTAGACGAGTTTCTGTCGGCTCAAACAGCTTCCTTTGTGTTTTTCATCAGTGCGTTTGCACCATCAATGTTCGTATTTTAAAAAGCAGAAAGTGTATCTTGACTTAATTGAGGAAAGTGTATTGATGCAAAACCTGAATCTACGCTAGTTACAAAATCTTGTTCTGTTATTTCGCATTCCAGAGGCGAACTGTTACCGACCGATTGATCGACAGTAGTTCTCTTTTCACTGATTGTTTTAATTTCCACCCCGTTATTTACAGTTTGATCCATGTCCGTATGCACTGTTACCAAATTCTTGTCTTGAACATTTGTCAATTCGTCACACGGTGGTGCTAACAAGCTACACTCGTCGTCAATGTTACTTCTCAAATTGCTTTGCAGCCTAGTGTTACGCTTTTCACGCTCCATTATTTTCATAATATTTTACGCACTAACACACGAAAAACAGTATAGAAAGCAAAAATAAGAAAAAATACTAAAATATCACTGAAAATAATAAATAGCTAATTAGTTGCAAAAGCGAGTAGGTAGCCGGTTTGTACACTCCTGGAAATTGAAATAAGAACACCGTGAATTCATTGTCCCAGGAAGGGGAAACTTTATTGACACATTCCTGGGGTCAGATACATCACATGATCACACTGACAGAACCACAGGCACATAGACACAGGCATCAGAGCATGCACAATGTCGGCACTAGTACAGTGTATATCCACCTTTCGCAGCAATGCAAGCTGCTATTCTCCCATGGAGACGATCGTAGAGATGCTGGATGTAGTCCTGTGGAACGGCTTGCCATGCCATTTCCACCTGGCGCCTCAGTTGGACCAGCGTTCGTGCTGGACGTGCAGACCGCGTGAGACGACGCTTCATCCAGTCCCAAACATGCTCAATGGGGGACAGATCCGGAGATCTTGCTGGCCAGGGTAGTTGACTTACACCTTCTAGAGCACGTTGGGTGGCACGGGATACATGCGGACGTGCATTGTCCTGTTGGAACAGCAAGTTCCCTTGCCGGTCTAGGAATGGTAGAACGATGGGTTCGATGACGGTTTGGATGTACCGTGCACTATTCAGTGTCCCCTCGACGATCACCAGTGGTGTACGGCCAGTGTAGGAGATCGCTCCCCACACCATGATGCCGGGTGTTGGCCCTGTATGCCTCGGTCGTATGCAGTCCTGATTGTGGCGCTCACCTGCACGGTGCCAAACACGCATACGACCATCATTGGCACCAAGGCAGAAGCGACTCTCATCGCTGAAGACGACACGTCTCCATTCGTCCCTCCATTCACGCCTGTCGCGACACCACTGGAGGCGGGCTGCACGATGTTGGGGCGTGAGCGGAAGACGGCCTAACGGTGTGCGGGACCGTAGCCCAGCTTCATGGAGACGGTTGCGAATGGTCCTCGCCGATACCCCAGGAGCAACAGTGTCCCTAATTTGCTGGGAAGTGGCGGTGCGGTCCCCTACGGCACTGCGTAGGATCCTACGGTCTTGGCGTGCATCCGTGCGTCGCTGCGGTCCGGTCCCAGGTCGACGGGCACGTGCACCTTCCGCCGACCACTGGCGACAACATCGATGTACTGTGGAGACCTCACGCCCCACGTGTTGAGCAATTCGGCGGTACGTCCACCCGGCCTCCCGCATGCCCACTATACGCCCTCGCTCAAAGTGCGTCAACTGCACATACGGTTCACGTCCACGCTGTCGCGGCATGCTACCAGTGTTAAAGACTGCGATGGAGCTCCGTATGCCACGGCAAACTGGCTGACACTGACGGCGGCGGTGCACAAATGCCGTGCAGCTAGCGCCATTCGACGGCCAACACCGCGGTTCCTGGTGTGTCCGCTGTGCCGTGCGTGTGATCATTGCTTGTACAGCCCTCTCGCAGTGTCCGGAGCAAGTATGGTGGGTCTGACACACCGGTGTCAATGTGTTCTTTTTTCCATTTCCAGGAGTGTATGTTGGCAGTGCTACAGACTGTGTTAATATCGCTGATAGCGCTTTGGGCCCTCAGCAAGAGACACTGTGGTTGGACGGACCAGAAGTTAGCAAATGGACAGAGAAGTAAATGGACATGTTTTTCTTATTGGAGACTCTGTGTTGGTAGGATATGCACTGTAAACTGAGACGCAAGGAAATGTAAAACGAGGATCGGTGTTGTTGGTAATGTTTGGGATGAGAAATTATTGATGACTATATAATTTTTAGGTCTGGATGTCACATGAATAAGGTAAAATTTTCTAAATACATTGTTTTCTATTCAACAAAATCTTTCTCTTGCTAACCACAAGCCTCCAAGTACTTAGAATCTTTTAATTTACCTGGCTGCAGTTGCTGCTTGCTGAAATTCGTGTTATGAAGATTTTCTGTGAGGTACGTGACATATAAAAAATGGGGGTTCGTGAGTGAAATGAGTTTAGGCAATTAAGAGAGTTGGAAGTAGTTTCATATTTCTGTAACTTCATTTCTTCGGACTATTATTATTGTTAGGATTTCTTGCAGTTCAGGACCATTATTTCTTGTTAATTACTGAAAGTCATGTTCCCACTGTATAGCAGTCAGATTGTGTTGGGCTTGTATATTGTGGGTAATAAATGAATAGGTTAAGTCTGAGTTGCCTTTGTCAGGGAAAATTCTGTTTATCAGTCTTTAAATGATAAAAATAATTAAAGACATAGTTTCAACAGACAAACAGACGCACATGGAACTGTTTCGATTTTACTGACTGACGTACGAGAACACTAAAAAAAAAAAACCTTTCTTCTACAATGACAGATGAAAACTATACTTCATGACCACTATTAGCCCTATCCTGCCCTCCTCCTAAGGAATTCAATTCCCTTCGCCATGCTGTCACCACCGGTTTCTCACAACCATCTTATGATATACCATCCATTTCAGTGGGCACCATATCAAAAGGACAACTCTATTCGTGCTTCATCCTAATACCATCACTTCATACCATCTCTTCACTTACTCTAACGTTGTGTAACTCCGTTTCCACTCCACACTGTGCTGACTATCAAATCCTACTGCAGCTACTGCTCACCACAAACTCAGCTAGATATGCGCTCCAAAGTTTTCTTTCCACAGCTACAACATCCAGCTCCCCCACTACCAGCAGGAGACCCACCGGCTGAACACAGGTGCACACTGGCCAGATTACAAGTGGGAATTTTCACCGAGGTGGGAACGCTCTGCACAATTCAGGAACTTCTTTCCCGCAGACCGGAACCCTCTCACCCCATAGGAAGACTAAATATATGTCTTACATAACATTCTTACATGTCAAAGAACGAAACAATAAGAATCCTGTTGCATAAGAGAAATTTCATTTCCTTACAGTCTTCGGGAACTTACCGCTCTTCTTCAGAAGTTTATTCCTATCGCATTATTTTTTTGGTGCTGTCAACAACTAGATGCCTACAGAAAAATATCATGGTCCTAAAAATTATACAACAGCAATACCAAATTCATTAAAACATTAAGAGCTCATACGTGCATACAAGTGGTTCATACTGTATTACAGAAACTGCAAATATGGAGGAATGCTGGACATGACTCACTGTCACTAATCTAAGGCCATTTATCTTAACACCCATAACCTCAAAACATTACGAAGGGTCTGTTTTTTGCCTGATGTATTCTCTTACTCTCATAACGTCAAAATACTAGAATAATGAAATGACAGGCGAGGCAAGATTAAATTTCATTTACTGATATAAACCCTCGTACTGTTGACGCTTTTGCACCTATTTTTTGGTGTTTTGCTTTTTGGAGCTTGTCTCTGTATCTTACAGTGACCATTGTTAGGTACTTTTTTCTGGAACGTTCAAAAAGTAGGTGCGGGACATAGACCCTGAGAAACTTAAAGTCAGTTACAGGTGTTTCAGTGGCAGCTTAGTCACGTGGAGCCACGCATAGGAACGGCTCAGTGACATCTAAGGTGTTTGAACAGTTTACATGGCAGTATTTTTACGAAATTAAAAAATGATCAACAGATTCCTTTCCTGGATTCTCTGGTCAGAAGAAATGATAAGAAATCGGGCAGTAGCATCTATCAGAATCCATCACACACGGCCTGGTATCTGCATTTTTATCACCGTAACCACAAAATATTATATTATTAGTGCATTCGTAACAATGCGCAAGCTTCATCATAGGTTTAAGAGTAGTCGAATCATAGCTGATAAGGAAAAGCTGAACGAAGCGAAAAAGAGCGTAAAGAGAGCAATGAGAGAAGCATTCAACGAATTCGAACATAAAACATTGGCAAACAATCTAAACAAGAACCCTAAAAAGTTTTGGTCATATGTAAAATCGGTAAGCGGATCTAAATCCCCTATTCAGTCACTCGTTGACCACGATGGCACCGAAACAGGGGATGACCGAAGAAAGGCAGAAATACTGAATTCAGTGTTCCGAAACTGTTTCACTGCGGAAATCGTAACACGGTCCCTGATTTCAGCCGTCGCACGGACGCCAAAATGGAACATATTGAAATAAACGATATCGGAATTGAAAAACAACTGCTATCACTTAGTAGCGGAAAAGCATCCGGACCAGACGAGATACCCTTAAGATTCTACAGTGATTATGCTAAAGAACTTGCCCCCTTTCTATCAGCAATTTATCGTAGATCGCTGGAAGAACGTAAAGTACCTAGCGACTGGAAGAAAGCGCAGGTCGTTCCCATTTTCAAGAAGGGTCATAATTCAGATGCGAATAATTATAGGCCTATTTCGCTTACGTCAATCTGTTGTAGAATAATGGAACATGTTTTGTGTTCTCGTATTATGACGTTCTTAGATAATACAAATCTCCTTCATCATAACCAACATGGATTCCGCAAACAGAGATCATGTGAAACTCAGCTCGCCCTATTTGCCCAAGAAATTCACAGTGCCGTAGACACTGGCGAGCAGATTGATGCCGTATTCCTGGACTTCAGGAAGGCATTTGATACGGTTCCGCACTTACGTTTAGTGAAAAAAATACGAGCTTACGGAATATCGGACCAGGTTTGTGATTGGATTCAGGATTTCCTAGAAGAAAGAACACAACATGTCATTCTTAACGGTTCAAAATCTGCAGATGTAGAGGTAATTTCGGGAGTACCGCAGGGAAGCGTGATCGGACCTTTATTGTTTACAATATACATAAATGACTTAGTTGACAACATCGGTAGCTCCGTGAGGCTATTTGCAGATGACACGGTTGTCTACAAGAAAGTAGCAACATCAGAAGACTCGTACGTACTCCAGGAGGACCTGCAGAGGATTAATGCATGGTGCGACAGCTGGCAGCTTTCCCTAAACGTAGATAAATGTAATATAATGCGCATACATAGGGGCAGAAATCCATTCCACTACGATTATGCCATAGGTGGTAAATCATTGGAAGCGGTAACGACCGTAAAATACTTAGGAGTTACTATCCGGAGCGATCTGAAGTGGAATGATCACATAAAACAAGTAGTGGGAAAAGCAAGCGCCAGGTTGAGATTCATAGGAAGAATTCTAAGAAAATGTGACTCATCGACGAAAGAAGTAGCTTACAAAACGCTTGTTCGTCCGATTCTTGAGTATTGCTCATCAGTATGGGACCCTTACCAGGTTGGATTAATAGAAGAGATAGACATGATCCAGCGAAAAGCAGCGCGATTCGTCATGGGGACATTTAGTCAGCGCGAGAGCGTTACGGAGATGCTGAACAAGCTCCAGTGGCGGACACTTCAAGAAAGGCGTTACGCAATACGGAGAGGTTTATTATCGAAATTACGAGAGAGCACATTCCGGGAAGAGATGGGCAACATATTACTACCGCCCACATATATCTCGCGTAATGATCACAACGAAAAGATCCGAGAAATTAGAGCAAATACGGAGACTTACAAGCAGTCGTTCTTCCCACGCACAATTCGTGAATGGAACAGGGAAGGGGGGATCAGATAGTGGTACAATAAGTACCCTCCGCCACACACCGTAAGGTGGCTCGCGGAGTATAGATGTAGATGTAGAGTGCGTGAGCTGCAGCACCTTGCACACGAGATGTGGGTGTGCCCACAGGGTACCAGATACCCATCGTCAAGGGCTGTAATGGGCGTCCTATCTTAGTCTCCGTGAAAGTGATGTGATAATCGAGAACACGCTGGCGTGGAAGGATAAGGGGCTCATGCATGTACAGAAGGTCTGCAGTAAGCCTGCCTGGCAGGTAGCCTTCTAGCTGCGCCTGTCCGAGGGTGAGTTGTGGGGTATTCAGGGACACTCGCAGCTTATTGACAGTCCAGTCACATTAACGCGACCACCGCCTTTATTCGACGTTAGGGTGTACAGGCCGCAGGTGTCAGCACTAGCAGATGAGGGTTCATATACCGTGGACTATAAATCATTTTCGTAATGCTGAAATGGAGCGATTTGTCTGACGTCCAAAAGCGCATGGTCATTGGCATTCGGGCCGATGATGGATGCATTTCCGAAACGGTTAATTATTTTCTAAACTGTTCCTATGCCGCCGTAGTTGAAGTACTCTGTGTATGGCAAAATGGCAATATCCAAAATTGGCCTCAAGACAACTATATTATACCACGGGCTATAGGCGACCGGGCTGATCGACCGCTGCGAAGACGTGTATGAAGAAGTGCAAATGCGGAACAACTAACCATCCAGATGAGCCACGGGGCTCCTGAATGACCGTTCAGAGAACGTTGCTGCGTATGTGGTTCTGAAGCAAGCGCTTGGTTCACGCAGCTGTATCTAGACAATAAGCAGCTGCTCAACTTGTTTCCAGCTCCAGCAAATAATGCAGTCGGTCTGAAGACGGCCTACTGTATGTGCCGAAACCGGTAATTTTAAATGAATGATATTTTTCGTTCGGGAATGTGTTTCCATAATGCTGAATGCAGTTCATCGACGACAAAGGCTGGAATTAGCAAGCCAGTATCACAACTTGACATCCTCTCAGTGGTGAAAAGCAACCATTTCAGATTAATATTGTTTTATGCTTCACTGGAATGAAAGTAACCACCCTGCAACAATCGTCGTAGGTGCAATCAGAGGAGGGAGAGTTTCTGTCTGGGGAATGTTTCAGATAAATTCCCTTAGTGATCTCGTCGTTGTGTAAAGCACAATGGAATAGCATGGTGACCATGTGCACCCCTACATTTTGTGTTTCCTCTGCACGATGGCACCTACCAGCACGACAATACAGCGTGTCACTCACCTGGCTGCTTACGCGCGTGGTTCGAAAAGCACCATGATGAGGTTACCCTACTCCCCTGGCCACCAAACTCTCCAGATTAAAACCCACTCGAGAATCTGTGAGATCCCTCAATGCGACTGATTGCGCCATGGAACCTCAACTGAAAAATCTAGCGTAGCTGGCCACGTCACTGGAGTCGGCGTGATTCCACACCCCCATCGGTACCGGTCAGAATGTCACTAACTATTTTCCTGCACGACTGCCAGCGTTCGGCCATGCAAAAGTTGGTTACTTAACCTTTTGACAGGTGGTCACATTAATGCGACTGGACAGTGTAGAACAGCACTGGAACCGCACGCCCAAGACTATTATTCCGTGTGGCTATCTGAAACATCGTCAATCTTTTGAAAGTGAATGCCAGCTCATTGATAATGAACTTGAGGGCCCATAATGGCTTGTATAAAGTAAAAGTACGACTACTGAAATTCTTTCCAATTCATTCGCTAGAGCTTGGAGTGCTCTGTGTCTTAATGTCGATCATGTCGAACATGCTGGACAAGAATGTGAAAAGATAAAAGCAATACCATAGAGACTAAAGTGACACGCCAAAAAAAAGGTGTTACTGCGAAAAGACGATAGACTATCCGCCCAAGAAGATAAGAGACTTCTCAGTTCGATGAAGTACTGATGGGACCTATTCGTAGTGTCGGGGGTATACCACATATTGTATGGACTTTTAGAAGCGTATGCTGGAATGACCAGACAGCACAGCCATACCAGGACTATCGAGCATAAACGGCAGTGCTGTAGGTGCATTTTGTATATCGTTAAAATTTTTCGTTAGTAAGACGAAATGAGACTTGTGGCACTCTAGTGTGTTCGGCGTGGTGACATTATGTATAATCAGGTCGTCGCTGACTGTAAAAGTTTCCTTCCAGTGTTCTAAGCGGTGATAACTTGCAAAGGTTCTAGGATTTGTATTTAGCAGTGAAGAGAACCAATTCGTCCTGCCATTGATAACAAGTATTCGTAAATCGCTGTAAGTATTCGCTGACAATTCCATTTCTGTGACCGATTTATTTCCCCATCCCTGCCAAAACCGAACTTAGGCTGGGCCTATAGCGTTCTTGACGTCTTCAGTACTGCACGTCTATCATTTTCTCGTTCTTTCAGTGAATACTGGGTTCACTCCAGCATTAGCCACGTCACCTGCAGCGTAATTTTAAAACTTCAGGCCAATTCCCTGGCAAAGACCTTCGGATACTAGTATTCCATCTATATTCAGAAGATGTCAATTTATTTACTGCCATGGAGAAATGAAATATTTAAAGAAGAACGTGACGGTGCACGGAAATAAAGCATTTTATTGCCAATTGGGTGTTCATTAATGCATGATGACAAATCCAGCAGTCTTTGTAAAAAAAAAACAAAAAAAAATAGTGAAATAAAATTTATAAAAAACTGCTGAAACTCCGTCTGCATGTTTTTGCCGCTGCCGCAATTCAGTGCAGAAAACGTTCCTCTACAATATGAAGCCCAAAATAAATTTCCATGACGAACGAAATAGAACTGTAGTTTCTATATCGCATATGTCGCGTCGCATAGATACTGCTGATTCATTTTTGAGTACCTGAGTGATCACTGTCTCTAGTGCAGTTTACAGTCAAATCAGATGGTATATGTATACTTTTTAACTGAACTGCATGAAGCATTCATCTCACATGCATTTTCAACATAGTGAATATTCGAAACGAAGCCATTGGTTAGAAATTAGTCTGTGCAGAAGTCACGTCTTGTAGAAGGCGAAACCTGAGGAGCAGCCGCTGAACCACTTATTACCTACTGTTAATGAATAAACTAAAATAATGAAATTCCTCAAAAGAATCGTTCAAAGTGATAGACTTGAATGACAAGTGGCCGCGATCCTTGAAATGCAGACGAAAGATTTGCGTCATTCACTTCTCAAAATGCTGATCACATTTTCAATAAATAGACGTAAAATTGTGTGACTATTAGACACACAACTGTTGACGTATGCGTGCAAACTCAAACAAAGAACCATTTAACTACATATCCGAGGTATCTAAACTTACATACTTGAAATCTATAATTAGTATTCAGGGAGAAAAAAAAAACAGATCACGCAAAAGGGATTTTTCATACCACTTGCTGACTTTCATATGTAATTAAACCACAGTGGTTATTAAAATATTTACAGCTAGCTGACAGACCCGACATTTTTCCAATTTTCTGTTAGAAGTGAAAAAAATGTGTGTCCGTAGTGAAGTATCGAACAAATTTAGTTTTTATGTACTCGTTAAATATCTTTTTTATGAAACATTTGTGCAAAGAAATACGTGTAACATACAAATCTATAAGTACAGTACATAAATTAAGAAATACGTTCTCGGGCTACGCTAGGCGCAGCTGCCTCTCGTGTCTACAAGGCGATTTTGTGAACGTCTCTATGACAATCCCTCTTCGTAGCTGCATAAGCGAGTATCTTTTGCGCCTACAACTGTTAGCTCATCGCTCTTGAAAGCTGTCAAAAGCGATACTGGGTGTCATGGATTTTCTTAAGTTGAGTCGATTGTAGCAGTGACTTAGTAGAAAAGAATAATTGTAAGCCTATTGAAACTTCATGCACAATGCGGCATTTTCTTATGTCTCTCACTGTTTATGACGTAATATCTCCAGATTTATGTGTCATTCAGTAATATACATTTGTTGGTACATTCAGCGACACATGTGGGTAGTGTTTGAAAAATGTGTTGTGATCAAAGATAATAGAAAATAAATAACCAATTTAAAAGTCATCAGAAAACAACAATTTTTCACGCATCTCAGTGTTTATGGCGTCATATCTTATAAACTATGTGTGGTGCCACGATGTACTTTGTAGATGCTTCGCCAGCAGCGTATAGGAATACTGCCTGAGAATTTTCTAGTGAATACATTAAGTATAACGAAAGTAACACATGTAAACTTCATGCAAAATCCGGCAGTTTTCCATCATCTCATTGTTTCTGACGTCATATCTCCTAAATTATGATAGGTCGTTCTTAATCAGACAACTATTGTTGCCAGACAGTATGGTAGATGGGTACCAAATATGGTTAAAATCAGTATGGTGGTTTATGAGGAGATGTGCAACATACACACACAAATATACACACATACGTTTATTCATTTTTATAAGAAGCATGGATTCTTAATGCTATTTCCTTTGTCGTTCAAGTTCATTTAGTTTGTCACGAACTAAGATACACAGCAAGAGAAAGGATGTTTATGAGATCAGGGATTCTACTTTACAAAGAAGATAATGCTATGGCATGTTAAAAACTATCGAAAATGCCAATGGGTACCAGTCGCAGATATTCCAAAAGGTGAAAGTCACATCATTTTCAAAGCCCTATTGCAATGAGTGTCCGCTGTCAGAGGGTATTTAAGCTCTCGGCAGTCGGCACAACACCGACCAAGATAATGAAACGGAAAGACATCGCTGACACCGTAAGCTACGTCCATCGCACAGAAAAGCATGAGCAACGTCAGACGTTATCAATAGCGAATATTAATTAACAACAAATAAGCAAATCGTATTAACCTTGTCTGTTGTTCGTCCAGAGGGAGCAAGATATTCGAAACGGAATTCCAGGAAAAACATCCTTCTCAAATTATAAGGCCACATACTAAAGCAGTTCATCTGATAGGATGCCGCTGACGTGGATGGTAAGGTGCTAAGAGCATTAAATCCAAAAGACATAATTTAACGCCATTCATTAAAACAATAATTAAAGTACACTTGACATCTAGCACGATGTAAAATTTAAGACAACTGCTGTACAGCGTACAACAACATTGAAATCTAGGAAACAATTCTTCTATAAGTCATTAAGCAAAAGTTTACTTAGAATGTTAAGCTATAGATTGAGGAAACAGGTTTTCTCCAACACTCATGGACACATAACTCTGTTTCTACGTTTATGGATCTTTAACAAGTTTCTAATGCGCCAAAATCTGTGTCGCGTCAATTCAGCATTGCTAGTAGGTGTAGCCTCATATTGTTCTTATATATATTTTTGTAAAATGTAGAGATTTCGGCCTGGAAATATCTGAGCGGGAGAATCAGGTCAGTGTCAGGGGGTTTCTCTACGCCCGGACGACTGCAGAATTGCAGCTTGCGGCAATCGCAAAATGAAGCTAGTGTTAAAAGGGAGAATTAGTGGGCATCGCCTGTTCGTCTTAAATGGTTCTTGGTTCGTTCCACAATAAATTCGGTTAGTCGTCGTTGATTGCTAGCCGGACTAAGATCAGTCCGAAACTGGGTTAGACTTGAGAGTTTGGGGTGAAACGCAACAGTCGCTTAGTTGAATTCCTTGAGATAATCAGTTTGTTTCAAGAAATGTGTCAATCTGTGATAAGTTTGATCTCACTTTGCTGTCAAAAATATGATTGATTTGTGTGGGTACTTTGAATATTGAGTGAGTTACCAGTAATCGTTCGGTATATTGTAGTTTAGGATTAGATTCTCGTTGGTGATTTCGCACCAAAACAGTTACCGAACGAAGTGTAACCTGAAAGCCACTCGTTGGCAGGCGATCCGTATCTCCGCTGTATCGGAGATTTTCCATTTTGTTGTGGGATAAGTGATGTTATCGCCTGAAGTCTTTACGTGAATTTCAAGGGGAATGATGTGTTAGCGGATTTGCAGATGAAAGCAAGCACTTAGGATATAGTGACTTTGACATATTTTTAATGGCTTCATTTTTCAACTTGAGCGTCGAAATACTTTAGTTGTTTGCAAAGCCTACAAAGATACATGGTCTGTGTTACTTTCGTAATTAGGAGAACGGAGGTCCTACAGTTGTATGTGATATAACAAAAACCAATCAAATTTAGTAGGAAATTTGCAAGCTCTGTCTCGAAATTAGTACCTTTCCTATACAACCCTAAACACAAGGCAAGGATTATTGTTTTGAGAACATGCTAGTGCTCCCTCCTATCATGCGGGTGCTGTGTTTCAAGAAATGTCTATAGTTGTGGGTCCACGGAAAGTCTAGTGCCTCAAATGGTATTAATTTTGTACCTATTTTAAAGTCCAGTCAGTTGAAAAGTGAAGGTGATACTCAGGTTTTCTGTTTAAAATTTTTAATTTTGACTTTTTGCCGCAAATATAGACTTCTACCGGAAGAGGAAAGGATGGACTGTGTTGACTGTGGTGCTGCAAAGTCTGTAAAAATTCGTAAGAGGAGTGTGGACACTGAGATTCCGTTGCAATTTCATTGAAGAAAGCGAACTGCATCAGGAAAAATACGTGGTTCGAGTCCTCCAAATTATCGATTCAGACGAGCGTAATTCTTGTGTCGTGCTGGATTCGAGATTACACGTTGCAAGCCACAGCATCAGAAACTGAGTTATCGGCAAATACTGTGTGTGACTAGTTCGGGTTTTGCCGAGAAGTGTGTTACGTGGTAGTGAAAAATGACAGTGTGCCGATTGATGGACCGAATAAAATAGTAGAAGTAGACGAATCTCCTATTGCTAGACGAAAGTACCAGAGATGACGACCTTCTAAAAGTGAAGTTGATCATATTTGGGTTTTCGGTGGGATAGAAATAGAGTCCCGCAAGTGTTTCATTGTGAGAGTATTGTCCCGAGACAAGGTGACTTTAGTGGGTCTCACAAAATACTTCATACTGCCTGGAACAAAAGTCATCACAGACGGGTTTCAGTCGTAATAGACTCTCAAAGCTGAAGGGTTCGCCCACGAATGCGTGAACCACTCTGTGGAGTTCGTCTCTTCGGATGACGCCAGTGTCCACACCCAGAATATAGAACGGCTGTGGAAGTCTGTCAAGTCTACTATAAAATGAAGACTGTTCAGCACAGAGGGACGAACAGTACTTGTTCCAGTACCTATACTTCCACAACTTACGTTTGCAGGGTCAAGTCGACGCATGCTACACGCTGCCGATATTCCTGCGCGATATTGGTAGAGTTTACCCTGGCTACGGGAAAAAAGGAATTGCCCCTGTAGCTTATACATCACACGGACTGTCACAAGACGATAACACCGAGACGTCGAGTAAGGTAAGTCCTCTCCTTTGAACTTACAAGTGCTTCTCTAACGCTTTTCTTTTGTCGTTGCTGTAGTGACAACTTGAAACATACCTATAACGCACGCCACGAAACTACCATAATCGATTTACTAACGCACATTCGATATGTATCGTTTGGACGCCTCCAATTTCGATAGGCAAACATTCTTGGAAATTACCGTTATTTGTAAGGACCTTCTAAATCTTTCGATAATCAGATGCGTTGTTAATACCGTTATTATAATGTTTATGTAGCTACCTCTAACTCGTAAAATAGTGTCTGTGGCAATTCTCTAGTGCACAACATCTTACTTGTGGTACGAAGTGTGGGCTATATTGAGAAAATTTTAACATCTAAGTAAAAGTGTCTACGTTGTGATCTGGAATTTGAGGAGGAGGCGGAATGTAATCAGGGTGAGGCGATATAAAAAGCAAAAGACTAAAGAATGTGAAATAGAAGATAGAAGGCCACGTTCTTAACTTAAAGAGTCGTCTTTTAGTTGGTAGGTATAGGTTCGGTTTGTAAGGATGCTACAGGGCAATCTGTAATAAATTTTGTGCTCCAAATTAGTTATTTTGTATTAATTTGTGTGAGATTATGTTTAATGTGTTTGGTTGTTCAAGAAAATTTTGTTTGCTGTTTCCTACGGACTAGAACGTAGCGTTTCCTGGGGGAATGTTAAACGAATCTGTGTTACAGTTTATCTTCAGAAGAGCATTGACACTATACTGTAAGAGGTGACACCGGGTTAATTCTATTTTGATTGCTGGTCAGTTAATAATAGAAGCAAAGAAGGGTATGTTACGCACCTGTCTAAGTACTGGTCAAGTACGATAAATGCTTTTATTAGAGGTATCCTTTTATTTTTGAATTTATGGACTTAAAATAGGCTGCCAATGCCTTCCAAATACGATGAACTGTGTTATTGTATATAAAAGAATAACGACGATTAAACAAATCTTAGCTTACATTTCCCATAACAACGTTAAGGAGTGATCAATACCAACCAATTTAAGGTCTATTTATGTTAATTCTAAGGTAATAGTTTTCAGACTATTGTTATTGGTACTAGTTATTTGACAATAAGCTGAAGCGAGGAGGAGGCTCTGGAATGCGCCAAAATGTGTGTTCCGTTGAGTCATAATTAGTAGTAGTTTTTGACTCACGTTATTGTCAAAATTTTCCTTTATGAAAAGAAACGAGGGTGTAATTAGCTGTTTGAAAAGTGTTCTTGTACGTATTTTTGTAAAGTGTGGAAAATATCTTATCAGCAGAATCCAGTCAAAAACGGCCAGTTTACTACCCACGGCACCCGACTGCCGAGCTGCGTGTTGCGGAAATGATAACATCTACGCCACAACCGGTCACTTTATGACTTCCACTACAGACGCAAAGGAAAACTAACTCTTGTTTAAAGCCAGAAGTAGCAAGCTATGTTTGTTCGTCGTAAATAGTTCCTGGTTTGTTCCATTAGAAAATCAATTAGTCGCTTTTGGTTGGTAGTAGGAATAAGATCAATCAGAATCTTTGTTAGACTACGGAATGTTCGAGATTGTTGTCGGCTTGTCTGTTACAATTTTGATCTCACTTTTTGGGGCGAAAAGCGTCAAGTAATTGACAAGAATGCGAATTTATAATTTTGTGTGAGGTATCAGTAGTGTCGACGGTACTTTGTAATTTATGAATGGTTTCTCGTGGATGGTGATTTTATGTCGAAAGAGTTACTGAACGAGGTGTAGCCTGAAAGCCACTCATTTACAAGCTATCCGTTGGAGATTTTACGTTATCCATTTTACTGTGCGAGATAAGTGTAGTAATCACGTGAAGTCTTATTTGAATTTGAAAATGGAAAGAAAAGTAATTCACTTATTCCTAAGAGTGTTACAATTTTAAAATGGATTAATACGTTGGTATTCAAGTTGTGTAACGATATTGTTGTAGAGTGGTTGCTACATACAGAAGTTACGTCGGATTAATAACGTCAGTTAAACTAGAGAGTAAATTACTTCTCTGAAGTTGTTGTTGTTGTGGTCTTCAGTCCTGAGACTGGTTTGATGCAGCTCTCCATGCTCACCATTTCTCTGAAGGTATGACGTAAAATACAAGGTTAGTTTAAAAGTGCAGACAAGAACATTGTAGTTAGCTGGTTATACGTAATTCCGTTGTGATTTTGAGCTGGAAAGATATTTATTTATACGGTGTTATCGAGCCAGATCCCTCGAATTTTTTATAAAATAGCTCAACATTTCTGTTACCCGTTGTTTAGCGAGCTGCGTTGTCATGTAGTATATTTACACACTGGAAGATTTTATATAGTTGCTGTGAGTGGTGAGGTCGGGTATCTGATTTTGTATCCAACATATACCATAGTGCATAGCGTTTTCCATTGAAGGTGAGATCGTCTTTGGTGGTAGTTATTCGTAAGGACCTCGTAGATCTTTTCATATCAGATGCGTTATTAATATCATTGTCATCATATTTCCGTAGCTACCACTAACCAGTCAAGTCACAAACAGTATCCGTGGCAATTCAGTAGTGCACGGCATCTTCGTAGTGGTAGGAAGTGTGGGGCCGTATAGAGAGAATTTCAACATCCTAGTTAAAGCGTCTGCGTTGTGATGTGAAAAGGTGATATTTCCAATACACAAGTTCACGCCCTCTGGTTATCTTAGGTGTACTCTAGCCTGTATACTCTTACCTGCGAAGTCGAGTGATGTAAACTTGTGGTATGCTTCTTGAGTGCAACTGAGCGAAACCAAGGTGTATATTTCTACGGTGCAAGGTTTCTCTCCCATTAAATGACACTGTGCCTCTGTAGTGTCTAATCGGTTTGTTATTTTTATCAGAGTGGTCGTGTCTGTAGGAAGGTGTAGTACAAATTTTAAATACAGTACCATGACCATCGTATTCAGGTACAAGGTATCACAAAAAAAACAAGTAAGCATAACACAGTTGCACTGTTGCTGCCACGACCCATGGCCCACGTCAAAGGTATTACAGTAATAAAACCAAAAAAACTATTTCTTTTAAGCGGAATAAAGTTCTAGACAAGTCTCACAAATGAAGGTCAACTTTTATGATACCCGGATCTAAAGGAACGAACTTCCAGAACAAATAACCATCGCTAATACAAATCTTGTATTTAATTACTTAATATAAACCTAAACAGAATAGAATTTTAAGCATGATGCAAGTCACATCAAGTTATCAGTGCAGTAGACAGGTAGCACTATCAGAATAATAGCGGTTGTCGAAGACGCCACCTGTTTTAGATGACCCATGGATTGTCACCCACGCAGAGTGTAATGAGACGTTACGACTACAGTAGATTTGTTTAACTAACTTCTTTATTCCGGCCCTTGGCCATAGCGTATCCGTAATAGTTTGCTGGAAGTGTCCAACTGCATCTCACGCAAAATAATTGACGTCCGTCACTACTGACAGCACAAAGAGTGGGGCCGAGTGTGGTGTCACTCGTGTTCTGCTGTGAGCGACGTCTGCGGCTGCGACCTTGATTTCGGCGCGCCAGCACACCTGACAATACAGCGGCGGTAGAGATGACCTCCCTCCAACGAGCAGCCGCTCTCTGCTCCAGTCGCAGCTCTCTCTCGACTCAGGCAGGCTCCCCTGTCCCATGATCGAACAGTGGAACCCGTACTCATTTCCAGGATTTCGCTCCGGGTGTCACAGGTTCGTGATGGAGGCTCTGATGAGAATATTTTAGTACACGAATGGCTGAGTACTTATTTGCTCCAGACTACGTTCGTTTAGGGCTTGAGGTGTGTACTACACACGATTCCATGGTAGGAAGTGACAAAAGGCTACTGTTAACAGTACTGGTGCATGTATTCCAATGTCAGAGGTACTACAACGATTTTCAGGTACCTTTCGACTCGGTCGTTTCCGAACCAGGGTCCCTTACCTGAAACTTATATAGTTACCGTTGTCCCTCAGCCCTGAAAGTTTGTAACATCGTCATTAAGTCACCCTGTAGTTCATGAGATATGCCCTCATAAACGTTTTGGTGCGTGAAAAACTAGGTTTTACTTAAAATGGAGCACAAATTGCAATCGGAAACAGCGTGGTGACGAGTATAGAATCCCGGTGAAAGCTTAGCCCACGTAACAAGGACCCCACAGTAATTTCACCAAGGATATGAAATAAGCTTTTTCTAGAGATGGATATCGAGGATGGCAGTAATGTGCCACAGAAACTAGTCGTGTGATATAACAAAGGTATGCTAAAGATACAGCTGTAGTGGTATTTTCTCTCATGTATATCATCATCTGAAGTCCCTCGTCCAAGCAATAAGATGGACGTCATAAATGGAATAAATGGCTTAATAATATTCGTCCAGTGTTTCATAATTAAGGCACTTAGCGACTTCGAACAAATTTTAAGCATAGTTTCAAAACTTTTTTGAAGTTTGTTCTTGCTTAGGGGCTTAAAGGCTAATATTTAACATATTAACTCATCCGTTCGACTCCATAAAGGGTCGGTGATTTACAGGCACAGTACTACATACCTTGGCGACCACGCACAGGTGCATTATTCACATAAAATAGTGGTCTGTTCCATACATACATATATAAATATGTGCGTATCAAAATTTTGGTTCATAGTTTTTTTCGCTTTTATGGCCCATCCCAATTCTTTCGAGACAATTTGAAATTCTGTGGATATGAACATCGCTAGCGGTGAACTTCCAGCGTATTTTGAAAATTTACCGTTAGTGGCAGAGTAAGCAGTTGTAGCAGACGGAAATTTGGGATTTTAGTACCTTTCTCTGAGTTTCAAGCTTTAAAAAGACTATGATTGTGGCCGGCTAACAAAATTTACAATTGCCTTCCGTCTCGCGGTGTGTTATTTAATCAAAATTTTTCAGAGCTCGACATCCGCAAGAAATATATATTTTTACTTAAGTTAATTGTCGCGACCAGAAGACAAGTTACACTGATTAAGGAGACCAATTTCTTTCCAAGGGTTCAATGCGGTGCGATATACTTGTAAAAATGTTGATTTGATTGACCTTGTTTGTTACCTGCTTTACTCAATAATCTAACTGATTTTGTAATTGGGGACGTTTCAAGTCAGTGATTAAGCTGGTTGGCGTCACTGTTTGACGGCAGGTGACCGATCAATACTTATAAAATAATATTGACTCAGGTAATGAAAATGAGTTGTGGAAGTATCTGATGGCGGTTCTAGCGTCTCTTAAAGAAGTATTTAGCGAACGAACGCGAATAGTTTTCAGTCGCACCGCCGGAAATCCGTCTACAACCTCCCGTATTTTGCCGCAGAATATTACATCTAAAATACAAGAAAACCTACAATAGGGCAGCAATCACGTATAAAATAATTGACACAATCAAATACAATAATTAAGATAGTTATGAAGCCAGTAGTTACAGACAGGGTAACTAACGTATGTGTACAAGCTCAGACACATGACACAGTAAATGCACAGACTTGTATTACTAGACTGGCAATACCGTATACAGGATCATTGGCATCACTGATTCCTACACTTTACAATCGCAATATGGCGGCAAGCGCAATCAACCTGTAAACAGCTGTTTATTAACTAATAAAACAGTTGTAGGAAATGGGAATAAACTGATACAAGTACGTTATATTTATACTTTTGACTTAGTGATCGATACATCTGTCGTGTTCGGTTGTAAAATACAAGAAAACCTACAATAGGGCAGCAATCACGTATAAAATAATTGACACAATCAAATACAATAATTAAGATAGTTATGAAGCCAGTAGTTACAGACAGGGTAACTAACGTATGTGTACAAGCTCAGACACATGACACAGTAAATGCACAGACTTGTATTACTAGACTGGCAATACCGTATACAGGATCATTGGCATCACTGATTCCTACACTTTACAATCGCAATATGGCGGCAAGCGCAATCAACCTGTAAACAGCTGTTTATTAACTAATAAAACAGTTGTAGGAAATGGGAATAAACTGATACAAGTACGTTATATTTATACTTTTGACTTAGTGATCGATACATCTGTCGTGTTCGGTTGTAATTTTTCGTACAGGAGGCGGAAGGTACAAGGTGAGTATCACGTCTCACAGCAAACGTAACTAATCTTACGTATTTTTTCTTTTGTACTTCATGCAAGCCTAGAAAATATATTACAGTTTGTCTTGCCCGGAATATTAACAGTGTTTAAATAGTTCATGCATATTTTAACGGGTTTAATAATCTGGTATTAACAGACGTAACTTAATGCTATGCTTTTGACCAGTTTTGATCAACGTCGGCTTTCCTTCGAATAGTATGGTCGTTATGAATGGGATCCTATAAGTAGAACGTGCTATTCGTCGTCCATAAGAAGTTTCTTTATTCAGTTGACTGTACTTACGAAAAATACAAAAAATGGCTCTGAGCACTATGGGACTTAACTTCTGAGGTCATCAGTCCCCTAGAACATAGAACTACTTAAACCTAACTAACCTAAGGACATCACACACATCCATGCCCACGGCAGGATTCGAACCTGCGACCGTAGCGGTCTCGCGGTTCCAGACTGTAGCGCCTAGAACGAAAACTACACTCTGCTTTAAACTTGTGTATATGTAACATGATGTTCCCCTTGTAACACGGTTCTACACTGTATGTGTTAAGCTCAAATAGAATGCAAATATTTCCTCAACTGCAGAACTTCTTTAAACCACCTCGTAAGACATACAACGCCCATTTCGTTTAAGAAAATCGTATTACAACCACACACAAACTTCCTGACGACGCCCTCTTACCTCACTTAACGTCAGGCTTCAGTAAAAGTTGAATCTTTGCCAGTCTAGTAATGCATGTCTGTGGTAAGGAGCAGGAGAAAGACAAGCGAAGTGTCATTTATCACTTGTTTTTAGAGACATAAATTTTCATCTTACATGGTTCTACTAATTTCGTTAAAGTCAAATGTCGACCACAATTGTAATGTTGATGCATTAATTTGTCCTGAAAGCGGTGCTGATATTCAAGACAATAAAAGCGGGTTAAAAGCTGTGAGCTATCTGGGAAAGTTAACCTTGCATTACTGAGCAACTGTTTCACCATCATCATGCGAAAACCGGTGATATATATATATATAAAGAAATAAATCAGTTTATATTTAGATATTTATTTTAACATTGATCATTGTTCCGTTAAATTTTCAGCATATTAAACTTGATTCATAACTAAACTGGTGCCTTATTTAGGATTGTGAAAATGTGAGTATGTAATCTTACGGAACACATCAAATAAGGAGTCAAGATTGGGAGACTGCATACAACACTGCATTCATAGAATAACACACGAAGAACGTTGAAACATATGCAAAAGGAAATTAACCACAACCAACCGATTGAATTTTCACCCAAAGAAGTTACGCTCGTAGCGCAATCCGGTCTGTCATGAAATTAGCACACACTGGATACTAAATTCATACTAACTCTCTGTGAAATCTTCGCGAAAAGAATAGCTGAGGGCTGCTTTGATGATTACACCACATGCTACACGTGGTCAACTTGGTTTACACAAAGAGCGTAACTCCACAATAATTTTGATAATTACAATAAATTATATCGAAACGTAATTTACAAAAGAAAAACCTCGAACTGGTTACTATCGCCTTACTATTAACCTGATGGGTCAAACAATTGTATAAGCACGTGGTACTGGTCTCACAAGGTACACCCCACGTGGGATGAACATAAAGAAAAGTTGATATATAGGAAAATATTGTCAAGACGAGATGTTATAATCTCACACACATTCACATTTAAGATAGATGATCTTAGTTAGGGATCCGCAACACGTGGTTCCACTTTACTCACAAAGTAGTGACAAAGCAACTACGGGAAGATATTCTGAAACTTCACACTCGAATTACACTGCGTTGCAATTTGAGATAACGTAAGATATTTTAGATCTAAACCTGAAATAAAGGTGATTAAATTTCCAGTTAGGCTAAACTTAAGAAATCCATTATCCTACAGACTTTGCAGAGACGCGCTTAGCCGGAGATCTTACCACTTCAGACGCTCGCCGCGGACTGACTGCTTGGGCCCCAACTCAGGGTGCTTAACAGATACAAACGGAAGTGGCCAGAGAGGCAGCTTCCTGTACCAACATGACTAGGGACGGACAGCTTGTCTGCTACCATCAAGCATGCAACTAGAAATACATTTGCTCATTCATCCTTTCACACAGAAAGGAAGGGGGATGACAGTATCTTCTCATATACAGTATATAAAAGAAAGCGGATGTAGGTTCCGTATGAGACTGTGTGACATGAGTTACATATAAACTGTGTTTGAAAGTGTAGTAGTGTGACAGATCGTTCTTGATTATGTGTAAAAGTAACACGCTCCACTGCTCAGTCTCCTCCCAGATAGTCAGAAACACCACAGTAAATTTAGAAGTGGAATGTATGCCGTAAATGACAACAGTTTTAAAAAATTTACATGAAAGGACTCCAACAGAGACCTTTCACTATCATAAAAGTGTTCGCTGCTTTCTTAACAAATAGAACCACGATAAAATATGTCAGCAACCATATTCAACAACAAATGGAGTTTTCTTTATGTAGTTCAATTTGGAACATCTATTAAGCATAAAATAAAAGGAGACGCGTTAAAACAGAGTTCCTCATACGAATCGAAACATTAAGCAATTTTCGTGAGATACAAATTACAGGTGTGCGCTGAAAACATCGACAGTTGAGATTTATATTCAAAAGTGTTACCAGAAGTGATGATTCGTGTGAATCTTAGCACTCAAGCCGTAAGTATCAACAGGGTGTGAAGCACGTTAGATTTTCTACCTAAACCGCATATCTGGGGCGTCAGTGTGTAAGTTCAGGAGTTGTGGTAACGCATTCCCTGCCTTCATGGGGCGCTGGCAGGTTGTAAACTGGATACATAATATAGCCAATAACTTTGCCAGTATGAGAGCCAGAACGTATATACGCCGTTACGACCCCATAAACTATGAATTACCGCGTCCATGTTTCGTACACAAATTCACGCTCCCATTTCGAAGCTATCCTACGCATACATTAACTGATTAAATTTAGTGAGCGTATTTGAACTCAGCCATGTAATGAAAGCGCTGTTTGTGTTTACGGACATAACCGAATGTTAAAAGTATGTCCACTTACGGTGTAATGGCCCGTCCATTATTAAAATTACTGTATTTCCGACAACTTGAAATACGTTCTGCAACTATCACATGAGTATTTCACAGTTGCAGTTTCTCTGAGTATTTGTGAGTGTTTTATACACGTAGTAGATCGCATATTACGCCGTAGAGAGCAGAATATGTAAGTAACGTCGGTATATTTACACTGGTAACTGTAAACTTCAAGGATCTATTATGTTTTGAAAAAGAATCACTTCATTGTGAAAAACTATCAGAGAACGGCGTAGAAAATCAACAAGGCTCCATATTGTACAAGGACGTGAGCTCCCAGTGACTTATGAACTCATCTATACGGAACCTAAGCAAATCTGCAATCTGCCTACGACATGCTGAAACTGCGAGAGAAGCATACGAAAAGTGATGGATTGCTTCATACCATGCACGTGACTGGATTGGGCATTTGTGAAGAAACTGCTCGTGAAGGCAAGGTTCCGGGTTCGATTTCAGATCTTAGAGTTTCAGTTTTGTGCGAAGTTTGATATTAACGTATCAGGTGTGGTAGTGAAAGCAAGTAGGTTTTTGGTGCTGTAGTGGTACAGCAAGAGGGAGGACATTTTTGGTGCTATTACCTCCATATTTTACGACTAACGGGATAACTTATTTCCACGAACTATTTTATGTGTGTAAATGTGCAATATAACACACATTGTAGGGCTTACAATCGAAACGCGTCATTGTGCAAATAAGTCATCATATGTAACGTTCTCATTCTAATGAAAATCGCTTCTGTGACTCCGATTGTGGTATTTTCAGGTGTTACGACGCTGAATTTATTCAAAATATTTGTGATAGGATAAGTAATCCACATGCTTCGAATGGGCTGTAGTTCTCAATTAAACGATACAAATTGCATCAATTATGGACAACTACTGCGCTGGACTGCACGTTGCAGTATTTTCGCAATATGATGTAATATGGGACAATCTGTCATCGACAAAGCAATGTCTTGCCTTACAAGAATCTTTCTATAGAACTGTGTAATCGTTACATCAGCTAACTCATTTATTAATCTTTATTCGTCAAAAATTTTTGGTAAAAGCAGAAGCATTTTCCTGCTGTTTCGCCGTCGTTTGGTACATATCCAGTCCCCCATAAAATGTGTAGACGACTTAGATGAAAAGGGAGTAACTCTATTCTTTACAGTACATTTTTTTCTTTTTTAACTGATGAAACGCCAAAGGTACATTTACTCCCGACGTAAGGGAAGGTAAACCCGATATTAGATCCACACATTTTGGCAATACACATGTTTTAAGAACACCATACATCGGTCTAACAATCCTGAACTAAAATAATACACTTTCCACAGGGAATAAAAATGAATTATTTACATTAATTCTCTTCCAACTAATAGCTGTAACTGTAACGCCAAGATCGTTTGTGCTGTACAGTAACGTGCGCTGCTTCCAAATAGGAAAAGTAACTTCTCACCGACTGCCTATGTCGTTCAATAACATCTGCCTTGCGACTTATTTAAATCCATTCTCAATCCTACAAATGGACAGCATTTCTCTTCATTTCTCTTCCATTTACTGACCAACGCACTCCCGATACTAACAATTTCTGATCGCCTCAACACGTTTTATTCTAAAGGGTCTCCTATCTTCCCAATTCATACTTCATCCATCCACTCAATTTTTAAAATATGTTTCAAATATATTCGAAATGTCACTTTTCTCGTATCCATACAACCTGCGTTTCACTTCTTCAAAATCTTACGCCTTCGAACACTCCACATGATTTCATAAGATATTAGTTGACACCAGCGAAAGCATATTAAATGTCGTGAGGTTCCTTACTTTAAGACAACTCAAGTTATTAATTTCCCTAGAGTATGACACATATTTTCATTAGGATTGTAAACAGTCCCCATCAGATGAAGAAGTCTCTGTGTATGGTATTGTTCATATTGATGTAGGATTGACAGTGTTGATTCTTGAGTGTGTTAAGTAAAAGATGCTGTTGTTGTCACTGCGCAGGGGCAGATGCCGGTAAGTTAAATTTCACAAATATTTTTAAGTAGATGAATTTTAGAATTGTATTTCGAAACTAATTGTGAGCTGAAAGTCGTTCCATTTATTTAATAGTGATAACACCTAATAAGTTTTTTAGGCAATTCGACAACCATGAAACGTCGTTTATGAATAAAACACAATAAATCTGTTCAGAAGAGGACATTTCTGGACCAGTTTAAAAATTACGATTAGAAAAGAAGTCTTAAACATAACTGTGTATATTACCCCAATGCTTGGTGCTCTGTAACGCATTGTTTGTGGTCTTCAGTCCCGAGACTGGTTTGATTCAGCTCTCCATGCTACTCTATCCTCTGCAGGCCTCTTCATCTCCTAGTACCTACTGCAACCTACATCCTTTTGAATCTGCTTGGTGTATTCATCTCTTGGACTCCCTCTACGATTTTTACCCTCCACGCTGCCCTCCAATACTAAATTGGTGATCCCCTGATGCCTCAGAATAAGTCCTACCAACCGATCCCTTCTTCTAGTAAGGTTGTGCCATAAACTGCTCTTCTCCCCAATTCAATTCAATACCTCCTCATTAGTTATGTGATCTACCAATCTAATCTTCAGCATTCTTCTGTAGCAACACTTTTCGAAAGCTTCTATTCTCTTTTTGCTCAAACCATTTATCGTCCATGTTTCACTTCCATACATAGCTACACTCCATACAAATACTTTCTGAAATGACTTCCTGACACTTAAATCTTTACTCGATGTTAACAAATTTCTCTTCTTCAGAAACACTTGCCTTGCCATTACTACTCAACATTTTATATCCTCTCTATTTCGACCATCATCAGTTAATTTGCTCCCTAAATAACAAAAGTTCTTTAGTACTTTAAGTGTCGCATTTCCTAATCTAATTCCCTCAGCATCACCAGACTTAATTCGACTACATTCCATTATCCTCATTTTGCTTTTGTTGATGCTCATCTTACATCCTCCTTTCAAGACACTGTGCATTCTGTTCACCTGCTCTACCAGGTCCTTTGCTGTCTCTGACAGAATTACAATGTCATCGGCGAACCTCAAAGTTTTTATCTCTTCCCCATGGATTTTAATACCTACTCCGAATTTTTCATTTGTTTCCTTTACTGCTTGCTCAATATACAGATTGAATAGCATCGGGGAGAGGCTACAACCCTGTCTCACTCCCTTCCCAACCACTGCTTCCCTTTCATACCCCTCGACTCTTATAACTGCCATCTGCTCTCTGTACAAATAGTAAATAGCCTTTCGCTCTCTGTATTTTACCCCCCCCCCCCCACCTTCAGAATTTGATAGAGAGTATTCCAGTCAACATTGTCAAAAGCTTTCTCTAAGTCTACAAATGCTAGAAACGTAGGTTTGCCTTTTCTTAATCTAGCTTCTAAGATAACTCGTAGGGTCAGTATCGACTCACGTGTTCCAATATTTCTACGGAATCCGAATTGATCTTCCCCGAGGTCGGCGTCTACGAGTTTTTACATTCGTTTGAACTCGCGTAAGTAATTTGCAGCTGTGGCTTATTAAACTGATTGTTCGGTAATTTTCACATCTGTCAACACCTGCTTTCATTGGGATTGGAATTATTATATTCTTCTTGAAGTCTGAGGGTATTTCCCCTGTCTCATACATCTTGCTCACCAGATGGTAGAGTTTTGTCAGGACTGGCTCTCCCAAGGCTGTCAGTAGTTCTAATGGAATGTTGTCCACAGCTGGTGCCTTGTTTCGACTCTGATCTTTCAGTGCTCTGTCAAACTCTTCACGCAGTATCGTATCTCTCATTTCATCTTCATCTACATCCTCTTCCATTTCCATAATATTGTCCTCAAGTACAGTCATAGACATAAAAACTGACCGCCGGCGGCCGCCACAGAGACTAAGTCCAAGTCGTTCACTTAAGGTGGCCAATAAAACTGACCGCCCCTGACAAGTCCAGCCATCTCCACAATCTGGCAACATTGTAAAATGGGGAAGTGTTAGGAGGAAGTGTTGTCTGCTTCCGAGTTCATATCGATGGACTGAACCCGTGGTTTAGCGGTAACCGCCGTGCATTCTAAACTTGTTCGCGTCCAACATTTTTTTTTTTTACACATTTCGGTCTTAAGTTATGAGTCTGATTGAACATCGAAGACAATTCGCTTAACATTCTACCCACCCGCAATAACAAGTACTCCAGAAACAATTCCGAGGGCAGTTCGTGTCTACGTCGCGATCATAACAGCTCACGCTCGAGCGTTTCCTCGCGCTGCACCGGCTACTGGCCACCGGCCAGACGCCACCCGCCGTCTGAAATCTGGCGCCGCTCATGTGAAGGCGGCGCCACGCTGTCAGTGTATGTATCAATGCGATTTTCGAATTTGAAGTTCTAGTTATCATCTTGTAGCTTAGCATTGGATTTTGCATACTTGAATATCATGAACTACAGTTAAGCATTGAAAAATTGAGTCGCAAGTGGAAAAAGGTGTAACATTTGCAACACAACATTTACTTTTGGTATAACAGAGGTGTGAATGCAGAGGAGGCAGCTCGAAAGATTTGAACTGTGCGTGGAGTGAGTGCTTTTGGGAAAAATACGCCAGAAAAAGGTATTCTTGTTTCAACAAAATCGTTCTGGCATGAATGATTTTCCACATTAAGGAAGTCTCGACTACTGATATATGAGACGGATTACCGTTTACCATCATGCGACATTTGCATTCAACAGGCAAAGTTCAGAAGTCTGGTGTAGGAGTACTGCATGCTCTAATTCGAAACCACAAAAATCAACGGAGTGACTATTACTGAACGTCATCAGGTCGCTCATTGAGCATTCCTATGCAGTATGGTTACTGGTGACGTGTTATGATGCCTTTATCGTTAACTTCCAAAGAAGAAATGAAAGGCTGAGCCCCACTAAAATACGTAGACTAGAGTAAAGTGTAGTGTGAACATAATATTTTATATCTGATAGCTCCAAAAGCGTGTTTTGGGCTACGGATTCTGCCCCAAGGGGTGTGTGAAACAAAGCTGGAATTTGTTGTCAACAACTGAGACACCTATCGGTCGCAGTGTAAGAAAGTCGAGCAAGAAAACTACATCACCTATGCTACTGCATGATAACTCACCCTGTTGATTTGAGAAACAAAACTATCCAGGAGATTAATAGGAAAGTCGTCACTCAGGCACTTGTATTGATAGGGAAGTCCTCTCTCAACACTTGTCCCTCTCGTCATATATTCGTAAAATATTACCTTTCCCGCTCTTGATCGGTCAACCGTCAAGGCAATTCATTTCTAGACGAAAATACTCTTAAAACTACACTTGTTTAATGACATCGTTAGAACCAGTGGGTTTCTACAGGCGTAGAATTGCCAGACAACTTTAGCATAGTCAGATTGTTTTAGATATCGTGAAAGAAAATTCGGCTACTGATTAATTTCTCTTTGATGATTAATGTTGCGATTAGTAAACTAATGGAAAACGCAATTAAAATATTCCATGTACTAATACATATTAAATTCAGCTTACTACAGAAACATCACGACGGCAATCAATCTTAATAAAGCATTATGTGTCTGTAAGACGATTGAGCCTATTTTAACACGAATTAGTAGAATATTTCCGACTTTTGACTTCGAAAAGATCTGTATTTACTTCATTTCCTGTATCATTCGCAAGTATTATGAAAATGTGGCATTTCATAGATAAAATTATGTATTCTCAACAACAAAAAACATGTCGGCAGAAAACAAAAGTGGCATTATGAAATTGGCAGTACCGTAAGGTTTTCGCTCTGACAGCCTAAGGGTTTCTGAAAGTACCAAGACGAATTTTGCTCGGGCGCTGTCTTACGATTCCCTTATTGAGTGTGTATCTGCCTGTTTGCTGCTCTACTACAAAAGAATAAAAAATCTGGCTTTCAGCGAGTCTAGAAAGGCGAACGACAGCAGCTTGCACCTGGTAGCCAAGCATGGTATTTTCCTAAAGTGGGAAGACAACCTTTTGTGGTTGAACTGTTGCCAAATATCACTCAGACGTGTGCCGTTGGTCTAAGCGTTTCGGTGTGTTGAATTTGTACCAATGATTTTTCTACAGGTTTTTTCTGTCCCAAATAGAGAGTTGAAGTCTCCCTTTAGTATTTTCAAGTCATATTGGTGAATTTTGCTCATACTATTTTCGAATGTGTTCCAGAATATTTCGACATTTTTGGTGTTTTTCTTATTTTCGATGTTGGTGGGGCCATGTGCATTGATGAGTGTTTATTTTTTACTGGGGCTCTGAATGAGCATAGTCATAAGTCGATTGTTGATGGGTGTGATTTCTTTGACAGAACTAATGATAGATCTGTGTTCGAGAAATGCCATGGCCCAGACTGGTACGCCTTTCCCTACCTTTTGCTGTATTTTGCTCTTGAAGATGCAATGGTTTCCGTAATGCAAGGTTTCACTGTCAGTTAGTCGTGGTTCTTGAAGTGCAATAATGAGAATTTTGTGTCGGTCGATTTATTATGTTAGATTATTTAGTTTTCGTTATTTGGATCAATGTATCGATGTTTTGTTATTAAAAAAAGGTCTTATGTGTGTGAAATCTTATGGGACTTAACTGCTAAGGTCATCAGTCCCTAAGCTTACACACTACTTAACCTAAATTATCCTAAGGACAAACACATACAAACCCACGCCCGAGGGAGCACTCGAACCTCCGCCGGGACCAGCGAAACAGTCCATGACTACTGCGACTGTGACCGCTCGGCTAATCCCGCGCGGCGTGTAGTTTTCAAATGAATGTTTTCTGCTTATAGGGAAATTTACCAGAGATCTTCAATATTCTCTGCCGTGATAGCCTGGCCTCCCCAGAATCCGAAATTCCAACTGCCGCCTGTCGACAGTTTGCACAGTTCATGTTTGCTTGTGTTTCAGTGGTTTGCCCTGGGTGATTCCAGGACCGGACAGGATCAGAGGGTGTTGAAGCCTTTGGAAGCAAATATTTTCATCGAAGCTCATTGAGCAAACAGACGGTGACCAGAGTAGCGGTGGTTTTCACTCAGACGTGCGTGGATTTTGAGTTCAACGGATTGAGTAGTCGTTGAGGATTATGTTAGTATTTCGTTCACCCCAAGTCTTTGATTTCCTCGGTACCACCCATATGAGGGAGTGTTTCCCCTATCGACCCCACGGAATTTTTATTATTATAATTATTATTATTATTATTATTATTATTGTCATTATGTCATCAGCAAATCCGATATGGTGCATCTTCCCACCACTGAAATAGATGTGCATTGTTCGACTCAGTATTTCCATCACACAAATATGGGTTATAATTACGTTACACTGCTGCTAGTAGACATATTTCTCACTTTTTCTTGGGCGGTTGCTACCTGTTTCTCCATCATAGGAATTTATGTGCCCAGCATTGTTGCAATACAGACTTTCAAATTATTCGATTTCTGTAATTTCTTTTCGATACCAGATCGTTCTAATCGGATTCAGCCAGTCAGGCTTAATGTGGATATCCGAATACGACTCTCATGATTTGATAGACTGGGTAATCCACATTCTTAATCGGACAGTTGAATCTAGATCACCTATTTATGACAGGGCCTGAATTCTTAAAAACTGTGAAAAATAAAAATACAGTGTTCTTATTACTAATATTTTATTTAAATATAAATATATGAACCAACGGGATAACAGTTTATTTACAGGAGCAGAGCCCCGTCCACCATAGCAGAGCAGTGCGAGATTGGTTTCAGGACCAAGAGAGGATAAAGCTGTTGCCGTCTGTTCCACGATCACCGAACATCAACCAGATAGAGAATATGTGGGCAGAGGTAACAAGGACATTGCCAAGTGGAGCTACAAATGCAAGCGACCTTTGGACGAATATAGAAAAGGTAAGGTGGGAAGTAAAACATCACGCTACACTGTCGACGACTTAATGAAAACAATGGCTCTACGCCTTCGAGAAGTCTTACATAATGATCGTGGGTGGGTTGGTTACTGAAAGTATACTCGTCCACAAAACCTATGTGGACAATAATTTGATAGTCGGTCAAGCTGTGCTTTGTGGCAGCTCTTTATATACAAGTCCATTTACTTTCAGTCTCCTCCTTGCAATTCTTGCAATGCAAGGTAGTTGAAAAATCTCATCCACTCGACGCCAACTGAGGAATAGACTTGTGCATGTGTTGTTCACCATCACTGGAATCAATGACAGTATGTGTGTGAGTGTGTGTGTGTGTGTGTGTGTGTGCGTGTGTGTGTTTTCGTGTTGACACACAATCTGAATCATTACTATTAACATTAGAGAGACAACCAACAATAAATATTGCATCACATATGACTGTGAAGTATTTTAATGTGATGGGAATTTACAAAACGAATTATTACCCAACCCACGACCTGCGTATTACGTTACGTTAAGTAAGGTGTATTAACTCCTTAGTATCGTTAGCAGAGACAGTGCGCTCTTGTTGTCGAGGCTCGCGACAAGTGCAGTTATTAGCAGTGCCCAATGCCGCCGCGATTTGTTTGTGTTGGTTGAGCGTGGACACTGCAGCAGACGCTTCGCCATAAACAGAAAGAAATCACCTTGGCTCTGACTGCAGTGAGCGGATATCACTGCCTGCGGGTTCTTATAGTAACCAACGTGAGACTCTACTCACAGGTGCCATGCAGCAACTGCAACGGGAATCATGTCATTAGTCATCAGAATATTAACCAATGATGAAATGTCCACTCTATTTGAATCCCAAGAAAATAGGAACCTTCTCACAAAGGAATGTGAGGTGATATCCAAATTTATCCAACATACAAAAATTAACTGCAGGGCTTTCATGTATACAGTAGTAGCACACAAGCAATTATTATGTCTTTGAAGAGTATATTTCATTTCCACTTCTCACATTAACACCCTTGTTTTAGTATGAAGTGAGAAAAAAACATGAAAAACTAAAGTTCCTGAGAAGCAAATCAGTCATTTCCTCTTCTCATATCATAACTTTTATTTTAGTATGAAGTAAAAAAACAAACAGTTTATGTTTGTGAAGCATAATATGACACAAGATTCTTATCGTAGGCGCTATCGGAAACGCAAAAAGCAGGGAGCTGTCCATTCTTTTGTCCAAAAGTCTGTCTCCTTTCATTCGTTACTCTCGCTGGGAGATTCATATTTAAGGACTTGTGGGCATCAAGTTCTTCATCAGAACAAGCATTATGTTATTGTGCTAATTACGATATGGAAAAAATGCAAAAAAGACGATTTCCCCCAAAGCAGTGGGGATATTTGCAAATGTCTGTATTCAGCAATGACTGCCAGCTGCCATAACACTTCACAGAATCCATGCGGCAGGCAACACAACTGTGCGTGCACTTCAGACGTCATTCGGTAAGACGTCCGGAGATGGATGGAAACGTCAAATTAACGTCACTTTCAGAGTCGTATTTAATCCAGAATGAGGTGTTATTAAGGTAGTTGAGCGTTCTAGCAATTACACTTTTATAATTCCCATATGAGTATTCCGATAGCCAAAAGAACCCGTTAGTGTGAAACTATCGGGAACTGCATTAATATCAAACTGCAAGAACTTGAGACAGTACGTCGACTCTTCTCTTCGCTAGGTAGCCTATTACTGTTATTTAGGATTCTCTCCGTCCTAGACGTAATGCAAATGGAACTTCAGAGGCGCTTTCCGCTATTCTTGACAAACATCGCCCGCATCTCGTGGTCGTGCGGTAGCGTTCTCGCTTCCCACGCCCGGGTTCCCGGGTTCGATTCCCGGCGGGGTCAGGGATTTTCTCTGCCTCGTGATGGCTGGGTGTTGTGTGCTGTCCTTAGGTTAGTTAGGTTTAAGTAGTTCTAAGTTCTAGGGGACTTATGACCACAGCAGTTGAGTCCCATAGTGCTCAGAGCCATTTGAACCATTTGAATTTTGACAAACATCAGCAACTTGTAATCACTGCGAATTACAACTGCGTGATGATATGGCTCAGGTTGTCAGTAGTTGTGGTGGCGTCATACTGTCAAACTGCTTACAGTAACGTTAATGGTGGCACACATAATTTAGCGCTGACTACCTACTTAAGTAAAGATGGTGTTGTGGCGTCGTCGCTTCTCTTTATTTGGCCTCAACTTGACTAATCCGATTTAACGAACATAGTACTCCATTCGCGGGCTGCTAATGATACAATATGACTACAGAGATCATCGTGCGAGTATCACATTATATCTGTAATGTTTTGCTTAACAAATGCTACCCTCAGCTTTGCAGCTGGAATGACTCATTACACAGGTACTCATGTTGCCCTTGTTTAAGGGATCAGTTCTCTGCAATCGTTCTTCCTTTTTTTGGTCATCAGTCTACTGACTGGTTTGATGCGGCCCGCCACGAATTCCTTTCCTGTGCTAACCCCTTCATCTCAGAGTAGCACTTGCAACCTACGTCCTCCATTATTTGCTTGACGTATTCCAATCTCCGTCTTCCTCTACAGTTTTGGCCCTCTACAGCTCCCTGTAGTACCATGGAAGTCATTCCCTCATGTCTTAGCAGATGTCCTATCATCCTGTCCCTTCTCCTTATCAGTGTTTTCCACACATTCCCTTCCTCTCCGATTCTGCGTAGAAGCTCCTCATTCCTTACCTTATCAGTCCACCTAATTTTCAACATTCGCGTATAGCACCACATCTCAAATGCTTCGATTCTCTTCTGTTTCGGTTTTCCCACAGTCCATGTTTCACTAGCATACAATGCTGTACTCCAGACGTACATCCTCAGAAATTTCTTCCTCAAATTAAGGCCGGTATTTGATATTAGTAGACTTCTCTTGGCCAGAAATGCCTTTTTTGCCATAGCGACTCTGCTTTTGATGTCCTCTTTGCTCCGTCCGTCATTGGTGATATTACTGCCTAGGTAGCAGAATTCCTTAACTTCATTGACTTCGTGACCATCAATCCTGATGTTAAGTTTCTCGCTGTTCTCATTTATACTACTTCTCATTACCTTCGTCTTTCTCCGATTTACTCTTAAACCATACTGTGTACTCATTAGACTGTTCATTCCGTTCAGCAGATCATTTAATTCCTCTTCACTTTCACTCAGGATAGCAATGTCATCAGCGAATCGTATCATTGATATCCTTTCACATTGTATTTTAATTCCACTCCTGAACCTTTCTTTTATTTCCATCATTGCTTCCTCTATGTACAGATTGAAGAGTAGGGGCACAAGGCTATAGCCTTGTCTTACACCCTTCTTAATACGAGCACTTCGTGCTTGATCGTCCACTCTTATTATTCCCTCTTGGTTGTTGTACATATTGTATATGACCCGTCTCTCCCTATAGCTTACCCCTACTTTTTTCAGAATCTCGAACAACTTGCACCATTTTATATTGTCGAACGCTTTATTATTAGCCGTAACGTCAGAATTGCCTCTCTCGTCCCTTTACTTTTCCTAAAGTCAAACTGATCGTCACCTAGCGCATTCTCAATTTTCTTTTCCATTCTTCTGTATATTATTCTTGTAAGCAGCTTCGATGCATGAGCTGTTAACCTGATAGTGCGATAATTCTCGCACCTTTCAGCTCTTGCCGTCTTCGGAATTGTGTGGATGATGCTTTTCCGAAAGTAAGATGGTATGCCGCCAGACTCATATATTCTACACACCAACGTGAATAGTCGTTTTGTTGCCACTTCCCCCAATGCTTTTAGAAATTCTGATGGAATGTTATCTATCCCTTCTGCCTTATTTGACCGTAAGTCCTCTAAAGTTCTTTTAAATTCCGATTCTAATACTGGATCCCCTATCTCTTCTAAATCGACTCCTGTTTCTTCTTCTATCACATCAGACAAATCTTCACCCTCATAGAGCCTTTCAATGTATTCTTTCCACCTATCTGCTCTCTCTGCATTTAACAGTGGAATTCCCGTTGCACTCTTAATGTTACCACCGTTGCTTTTAATGTCAGCAAAGGTTGTTTTGACTTTCCTGTATGCTGAGTCTGTCCTTCCGACAATCATATCTTTTTCGATGTCTTCACATTTTTCCTGCAGCCATTTCGTCTTAGCTTCCCTGCACTTCCTATTTATTTCATTCCTCAGCGACTTGTATTTCAGTATTCCTCAATTTCCCGGAACATGTTTGTACTTCCTCCTTTCATCAATCAACTGAAGTATTTCTTCTGTTACCCATGGTTTCTTCGCCGCTACCTTCTTTGTAGCTATGTTTTCCTTCCGAACTTCTGTGATGGCCCTTTTTAGAGATGTCCATTCCTCTTCAACTGTACTGCCTACTGCACTACTCCTTATTGCTGTATCTATAGCGTTAGAGAACTTCAAACGTATCTCGTCATTAGTTAGTACTTCCGCATCCCACTTCTTTGTGTATTGATTCTTCCTGACTAATGTCTTGAACTTCAGCCTACTCTTCATCACTACTATATTGTGATCTGAGTCTATATCTGCTCCTGGGTACGCCTTACAATCCAGTATCTGATTTCGGAATCTCTGTCTGACCATGATGTAATCTAATTGAAATCTTCCCGTATCTCCCGGCCTTTTCCAAGTATACCTCCTCCTCTTGTGATTCTTGAACAGGGTATTCGCTATTACTAGCTGAAACTTGTTAGAGAACTCATATAGTCTTTCTCCTCTTTCATTCCTTGTCCCAAGCCCATATTCTCCTGTAACCTTTTCTTCTACTCCTTCCCCTACAACTGCATTCCAGTCGCCCATGACTATTAGATTTTCGTCCCCCTTTACATACTGCATTACCCTTTCAATATCCTCATACACTTTATCTATCTGTTCATCTTCAGCTTGCGACGTCGGCATGTATACCTGAACTATCGTTGTCGGTGTTGGTCTGCTGTCGATTCTGATTTGAACAACCCGGTCACTGAACTGTTCGCAGTAACACACCCTCTTCCCTACCTTCCTATTCATAACGAATCCTACACCTGTTTTACCATTTTCTGCTGCTGTTGTTATTACCCGATACTCATCTGACCAGAAATCCTTGTCTTCCTTCCACTTCACTTCACTGACCCCTACTATATCTAGATTGAGCCTTTGCATTTCCCCTTTCAGATTTTCTAGTTTACCTACCACGTTCAAGCTTCTGACATTCCACGCCCCGACTCGTAGAACTCTTTCCTTTCGTTGATTATTCAATCTTTTTCTCATGGTAACCTCCCCCTTGGCAGTCCCCTCCCGGAGATCCGAACGGGGAACTATTCGGGAATCTTTTGCCAATGGAGAAATCATCATGACACTTCTTCAATTACAGGCCACATGTCCTGTGGATACACGTTACTTGTCTTTAATGCAGTGGTATCCATTGCCTTCTGCATCCTCATGCCGTTGATCATTGCTGATTCTTCCGCCTTTGGGGGCAATTTCCCACCCCTAGGACAAGAGAGGGCCCTGAACCTCTATCCGCTCCTCCGCCCTCTTTGACAAGGCCGTTGGCAGAATGAGGCTGACTTCTTATGCCGGAAGTCTTCGGCCGCCAATGCTGATTGTTTATCAAAATTTAGGCAGTGGCGTGGATCGAAGCCGGGACCGAAGACGTTTTGATTATGAATCAAAGACGCTACCACTAGACCATGCGGTGGATATCCTGCTTCTACTGTTCCTAAATACTTGTATACTTCATAAATGGTTCAAATGGCTCTGAGCACTATGGGACTTAACTTCTGAGGTCATCAGTCCACTAGAACTTAGAACTACTTAAACCTAACTAACCTAATGACATCAGACACATCCATGCCCGAGACAGGATTCGAACCTGCGACCGTAGCGGTCGCGCGGTTCCAGATTGTAGCGCCTAGAACAGGTCGGCCACCCCGCCCGGCGTACTTGTATACTGACCATTCGTTATTTCGCTAAATATGAACTACAATCTGATTCGCATAAATATGACATGGGTTAGTGCCGGCACAATGCAATGACTAGTGGTTGGATGCCATTGAAGTCCCGTTACACTGATGGTAAGACAAACGTTCACAAATCACCTCTATTGCCTCAAGAAACAATTGCATCTGAAATATCGGAAGACCGACGTCCACACTGTCACAGCGCGTTGAAATACAGCTAAGACGGCAAATGAATATTTGTGACCGACTGGGCTTCGAACCTGGACCTCCTGATTACTAGACAGACATGCTGATCACTGCACTATTATTTTTTTAAAAAAGTTTGAGAAGACATTCAGCACCAGGTAGGCGGAGGCAAAGAGGGCAGGGATCGAAGATCCCAGGCCTGGCCACAATGCCTCCAATGGTTCCAATGGATCTGAGCACTATGGGACTCAACTGCTGAGGTCATTAGTCCCCTAGAACTTAGAACTAGTTAAACCTAACTAACCTAAGGACATCACAAACATCCATGCCCGAGGCAAGATTCGAACCTGCGACCGTAGCGGTGTTGCGGTTCCAGACTGCAGCGCCTTTAACCGCACGGCCACTGCGGCCGGCCCACACAATGCCTCCCCCATACCTGTCACTGAGCAGCTGCGTTATTCCCGTGTATTCCATGTTTGCACCCATATATACCTTTAAACTGTGGAAAAAATTGAAGCAGTAATTAAGGTAAAATAAATTACTGATTGCCGCCTCCAATGGCGTGTGTTACTTGTAGAACATAACTTATAACTGTGAAAAGGGTGACGGAAAAATACATAACAAACATTCATTCAGAAATATATTCACAATTTAAGTTATTTTGCACTGGATGAATATGAGGTCTGTAAGGAAGCCATATATTTTCCCACAAATGAAAAAAATTTCGGAGCTGGAGGGGTTTTGCCAAATTAGAACATTTCCGATTTTAGAACCAACGTAAATGAATATTCCAGGAATAAAAAAAAGTGAAAGAATGGTATTCTGCTTCTAATCAAAAAAACTGTCCACCTCTTCGTAGCCCACATAAAGCAATAGATTAAAAAAATTTGAAACCATGTCTTCTATTTGTTATTCTTCTTCAGCGTAAAATTTTCTTCTGCAATATAAAACATGTACTCTTCTAAGTTCTGTTTGTTACGAAGTAAAACACAATCTGTCCCAGAAGCCACGAATCACTGTTATTCTTTGCGGACGGGTAACATTTCCAGTCAGGTTGTAAAGCTTCAGTTATCGGTATATGACTATCTGTGGTTCTGTTGATAGTCCTAATTTCTTCCTAGTCCAGTTCTAAATTCTGATTCTATTTGCACATAAGAAGATGTGCGCTACAGTTTCTACAAGCAGTATGGAGTATGGAGATGGTCTCAATTTGATTTTCCATAATCGTTCCGCTCAGGGTATGGTTTCGTTTACAACGTCGCACCATACGGCACTGACTCTAGTTGGTAGAATTTTATCGTTGATATTTTTCCAGACGTCCCTCCAGTTTTTTGTAGGTTAATTTACCGGAATTGATTTGTGAAGACGATGTGTGGTAATATAATCATAGACGGTTCCACTGTTGGTTTGTGCTGATGGAAGTCTTATACAGCTCCAATCACCATAGTGCTTTCGGACGTAATCTAGGCTCGCATGCTACATTAACAGGAGCGTTCCTATCCCAGGGATCTAACGAGAGGAACAGAAGTTTCGTGATGCCTGTCTTAGTGGCATGTATTAGTTTAAAAGCACGTCTTTAATTCCAAGTCCTCCATTTTGCCTCTGAAAAGTCGCCGTTTGGAGGGATACTTTGAAGATATTTTGTTTCCGCACATGACAAGAGGCTACAGCTAATGTATTATGTGCAGTGACCTGCAGTATCGGTAAGACTGCTGCGACATGATATATCTTGCTAAGTATGTATATATTTATAAAGTGAATTTCCTGCAGTCGGTCTAACAATCGCATGTCATGGTCCTTCAACAAGGTTCCTATGACTTAAAGTTTCCGCTCCCAATTGTTCGTGGCCGTGCGCTTGGGATTCGCTCTTAACCTCAAGCCGAGTTGGAGTCTCTCTTCAGTTACATCTAACCAGTGCGCACCTGTTGCACTATTGTAAGAACCGCGATGCAGGTTTATTTGGCTACAAGAATGCGTATGTTCCTCCAGTAGGATGGGGCTCCTGCACATTATAGTCGTCAGGTGACACGTTATCCAAACCTAACATTTCCCGGAAGGTGGATCATTAGATACGGGCACTTTTCTTGGCCTTCAAGGTCTTCGGACCTTATCTCTTTTGATTTTTGCCTGCGGGGATGGTTAAAGGCGAAGTCTACAAATAAAAAGTAAACCCAAGAGCCGATTTGATCGTTCGGGTTGTGAACAGTGCAGCCCTCATAGAAGAACGCAAAGACGACCTCAGTAAGGCTACATGAGGTGTTATCAAGAGAAGTCAAAATGTGCATTGAAGTTGGTTGGTGAACTTTTTAAAATCAACTTTGAATGTCCTCATTTGCCTTTGCTTTGAGTTTGTTAGCGTTACGTACTAACAGCTGTATCTCTGTACTCAATAAAAAGTGGACTCATTTATATGGAATTTTTTTCGTCTGTGCTACCACCGTCTAAAATATGTACTATTCCTCCCGAAACACCCTGTATATTGATTTTGGTGTGGTGTCTGTTCTTTCGGACATGTCCGAAAGAAAATGCTTCATGCCATTCTGCAACGACCTTCGATCTAGTTGCAGGGGCTGATACAGATTTCAGAGCTACTTGGCTGTCTGAATAAAAGTAGATGCTACGATTTTTGTAGGGTTTACTCTAATTTTCCTCCGTGCATATGCTGACAGAAAAAAAAGTGTAATGCTGAGGCCATCTTCCCTAAAGAGATTCTAGGAAGTACACCAGACCTGGTACTTTCATCTGGTTTCGACCTGTCAGTAAAACACTATATTATATCTCCTGCACGGTGTTGTGGTTCGTTTTTCCACTGCTCCCTGCTTCCAACTGTTACATGGCACAGTTTATTGAAACAGCTAGAAGTTATTGTGTAGTTAGTCGGCATTTCCCCACCCATCGCCTTACTGTTTTGGGATTCCGTATATTCTAACTATATCCAGTTATTTCCAATTTTTAGCCTTTATGTCCCTGCCGCTGCCTCCATTTTAAGCCACAGGTGTAAGGCGGGCATGTCTAGCATAATATCCATTGCAAGAGTGGATATCCTGCTAATTCCATCTGTTTGTGAAAGCAGGCCAGTCTCTGCACTTTGCCAGACTCCCTAGCAGCCACCTTCTGTTCGACTTTGTTCATATTATAGGCCAATAAATTACTATTGGTCTTTTTGCAGAGATGTATATCCAGTACGTACTGTTTTTAGACCCCAGTTTACCCTACAGCAGCTTCTAGTGCTTGTAAGATTATCTTTCGCAGTGGAAAATATTCTTTATGTGAGGTGTTCATAATAGTTTTTCATCCAGGGCAACCTCTAAATACACTACAACCCTCTCTAAAGTTTCATGGAGAAATATAATTTTTCAGTATGTGTGCTGGACATGCTTCCCCATAAATAATACTACAACAATTTTCGTGGGGCGCGTTTTCAAATACTTTTTCACAATGTTCAGTGCACACAGGTTTACCAGTACTAGCAAATTTTCTAATTCTTACTGTGAATAGGCCGTCTACTTATTCTTTTCAAGAGTATTCTCCCGCATTCAGCTCATCTATGAGTTGATTCACCACTAGGTTCATCATCTCTAACCATTTACTCGAGGGTCGTATTACTCGACATCCAGGAAGAGACAGAGAGCATCCAGAAGGGGTAGTGCTTTTTCCACCTTCCCAACAAGTTGGTGAAGTGTTACTGCACAGGATTTGCTTCGCAAGTATTATGAAAATGTGGCAGTTCATAGATAAAATTGTGTATTCACAACAGCAAAAAATATGTCTGCAGAAAATGGAAACGTGGCATTATTAATATAGCAGTACCTCAAGGATTTCGCTTTGACACTAAGGGTTACTAAAAGAAGCAAAGACGAATTTTCCTAGAGTGTTGTCTTACGATTCACTCATTGAAATGGTATCAGCCTGCTTGTAGCTCTGCTACAAAACAATTAAAAATCTAGCTTTCGGGGAGGCTCGAAAGGCAAACAGAGGCAACATGTACAGTCTTAGACAGTAAAACTGACCGCCGGCCGGCCGTTACAGGGACTAAGTCCGAGTCATTCACTTAAGGTGGCCAATAAAACTGACCGCCCCTCACAACTCTAAGTCCGGCAATCTGCACAATCTGGCAACACTGTAAGATGCGGAAGTGTCAGGAGGAAGTGTTATCTACTTCCGAGACGTTGTCGGACTACGTGACCCCGTGGTCTAGTGGCAAGCGTCGTGCGTTCTAAACTTATAGTCGCCTGTTCGCGTCCAACTGTATTTTTTTTTTTTTTTACCACAGTCGGCTAAAGTTATAAGTCTGACTGAACATCGAAGATAATTCGCTTAACATTCTACCCACCAGCAATAACAAGTATTCCAGAAACAATTCCGCAGGATAGCTCGTGGCTGCGCCGCGATCATAATAGCTTACGCTCGAGCGTTTCCTCGCGCTGCAGCAGCTACCGGCCACCGGCCAGACGCCACCCGCCGCCTTATATCCGGCGCCGCCCAGGTAAACGCGTCGCGACGCTGTCAGTGTGTGTCTCAACTGTCATTTTCGAATTTGAAGTTCTAGTTATCATCTGGCAGCTAAGCAATGGATTTCGCAAACTTGAAAATCATGACCTACAGTTAAGCATTGTAAAACTGACTCGCAAGTGGAAATAGGTGTAACATCTGCAACACAACGTTTACTTTTGGTATAACAGAGGGGTGAATGCAGAGGAGGCAGCTAGAAAGATTTGAATTGTGTGTGGAGCGACTGCTTTTGGGAAAAATACTCCAGGAAAAGATATTCTTGTTTCAACAAAGATAGTTCTGGCATGAATGATTTTCCACATTAATGAAGTCTCGACTACTGATATATGTGATAGAGTACCATTTTACCATCACCCGACATTTGCATTCAACAGGCAAAGTTCAGAAGTCTGGTGTAGGAGTACTGCATGCTCTAATTCCAAACATCAAAAATCAACGGAGTGACTATTATTGAACGTCATCAGGTCGCTCATTGAGCATTCCTATGCAGTACTGTTACTGGTGACGTGTTATGATGCCTTTATCGTTAACTTCCTAAGAAGAAATGAAAGGCTGAGCCCCTCCAAAAGATACAAACTCGAGCAAAGAGTAGTATGAACATAAGATTTTACATCTGATAGCTCCAAAAGTGTGTTTTGGGCTACGAATTCTGCCCCAAGGTCTGTGTGCAACACAGCTGGAATTTGTTGCCAACAACTGAGACACCTTTCGGTCTTAGCGTAAGAAAATCTAGTAATACAACTACATCACATGTGTTACTGTATGGTGACGCACTTCTTGATTTGAGAAACAAAACTATCCAGGTGATTGAAATTAAAGTCATCTCTCAAGCACTTGTATTGATAGAGAAGTACTCTCTCAAGCACTTGTCCCTCTCGTCATATATTCCTAAAGATTTACCTTTCCCACTCTTGAACGATCAACCGTCAACGCAATTCATTTCTATACGAAAATACTCTTAAAACTACTCTGGTATAATGATATCGTTGGAACCAGTAGGTTGCTACTGACGTTGAATTTGTAAACAACTTTAGCATTGTCAGATTGTTTTAGATATCGTGAAAGAAAATTCTTTTGCTGATTAATTTCTCTTTGATGATTACTGTTGCGTTTAGTAAACTAATGGAAAATCCAATTAAAATATTCACTGTATTAATACAAATTAAATTCAGCTTACTACAGAAACATCACGACGGCAGACTATCTTAATAAAGCATTAAGTATCTGTAAGACGATTGAGCCTATTTTAACACGAATTAGTAGGACATCATCGACTTTTGACTTCGAAAAGATCTGCATTTACTTCATTTCCTGTATCATTCGCAATTATTATGAAAATGTGGCATTTCATAGATAAAATTATGTATTCACAACAACAAAAAACATGTCGTCATTATGAATTTTGCAGTACCGTAAGATTTTTGCTCTGACACTAAGGGTTACTGAAAGTAGCAAGGCGTATTTTGCTCGAGCGTTGTCTTACGATTCCCTTATTGCGTTTGTATCTGCCTGCTTGTAGCTCTGCTACAAAAGAATTAAAAACCTGACTCTCAGCGAGTCTCGAAAGGCGAACGAAAGCAGCTTGCACCTGGTAGCCAAACATGTTTCTTGGGAACAGGCTTCTTCCTAAAGCAGGAAGACATTCTTTTGTTGTTGAATTGTTGGCAAATGTCAGTGAGACGTGTGCCGTTCGTCTAAGCTTTTCGGTGTGTTACATTTGTACCAATTATTTTTCTACAGGCTTTTTCTGTCCCAAATAGAGAGTTGAAGTCTCCCATTAGTATTTTCACGTCATCTTGGTGAATTTTGCTCATAGTATTTTCGAGTGTATATCTTTTATAGGGGCTCCGAATGAGCATAGTCATAAGTCGATTGTTGATGGATGCGATATCTTTGACAGAGTTGATGACGGATCTGTGTTCGAGAAATGCTGAAACGTCCCCTTTTTAAAGAATTATACAAGACTGTGCTTAACCTGACACACAATATTTTTAGCGACTGACACACAATATTTTTAGCGCAACGCAATCTGACTATCAAAGATCCCTGCAAAAGAATGGCCCTAAGTAACATTAAACTATACCTTTCACAAATCACTTACCTCACAAAAATCTTCATTACTCGAACTACTGCAATACAGCGAGCGCCACTGATGCCAGCTAATTAAAAGATTCAAACTACGGAAGGCACTAACTACTGATAGGCATAGTTAGCAAATAAAAGATTTAAATAGAGAACAAACAATGTATTTACCTTACTAGTCATAATATATATAGCAGTTCATGACAAATTACAAAACTCCGCCATCTCTCTCCCCACATCCACCACTGCTGGCGGCTCACCTCCAACTGCGCAACGCTACACGCTGGTCACTTCCAGCTGCCGCTGCCCAACACTACAATGGCAGACAACAATGCAAACTAGCAACAGACTGCACACAGCACAGCCAGTGATTTTCATACAGAGCGCTACGTAAAATTGCCAATAAGAAAACATAAACAGCCTACTTACATAGACCCCATGCTCCCCACAAAAAATTTTACAAATTGTTTTGGGCAGTGGCCAATAATGATTCACTTAAGTTTCTTACCGAAATATTTACGACACCAGTTTCCGCTACAGTGACAGTCTCATATGAAAAAAAAATCACAGGTTGAGAATTTGTGTTACAAATGTGTGGAAACAAAATCCTATGCATATAACAGTGTTCAAACAATTTTCGCCGGCATTGTGATACATTCGCGCATTTACACACATTTCATAACACTTAAAGAACGATTCTCGGTTTCCAACATCCTTTTCCACAAGTCAGAGTCCCTAATCACTACTCATTATTCCTTACCATATTGCACATATACATATTCGTCGTCATAAAAATAACATCAAAACACCTCAGTCAAATCTCAAAAACGTCGTAGCTTTATGCAATAATATCAAAACCTAAAGAAAATTCTCTGCTCATTTCAATAGTGTCATCTACCTCAAATGTACTTAAAAAATCATGATCCCTTACCAAATGCGACATTCAAAGCTCTCATAGTATCACAATGGTTCCAAAAAAATGTGAGCATTTCACAAAGTACAGACAAAATACAATTTCATAAGTGTGAAGTTATCCAACGGTGTAATTACCTAAACATCTGTCACTGATGTAGTAAAAAAAATGTTTATCTCTCAGTTAAATGATCAGATATCTGTATAATTTGTGTGTTAGAAAAATATGGTACCGATGTGTAAGGTTGTATAAGCAAATACCATATTAGCTAGGGCTCCTTGTGCTTGCCAAACACATGGTACACAAAGTAAGCGTGTACCCCCCTGAGGATTAATGTAATTATACCCTCAGGTGTTACAGATTATTGCAATGGAATAAAATGTATCACGGAAAACTTTCTTTGTAATTCAAAAACCTTTAAAAATAAATGTTTTAAGTATAAAATTAATCACTCAAATACGTGTACTGTAGCGCTAAACTGTGCGTCTTGTTGCAACATAATCTCTGTGGAAGTGTCGTAGTTATCGTCCTCCGAAAGCTAAGTTCTGCAGAAGCCAATGTACTTACCTCACGATAAACAAAAGTGAAATGCTTTGCGTATAGATATCTTAGTTATTACGCTTATTGCCGTGATGAAGAAAGTACTGTGCTGTAACGTATTGTTGTGCTACGGAAAAGGCAGTCTCATTGTAGCTATACCACAATAGTTACTACTAAAACATGTTTTAATATCCAGAATAATACAGAAAAACTGTGCAGATATAAAACAGAAACACTGAAAAAGCAACATTGTAAATTGTCACTCATTAGTAGCGTCGTGATAAAATCGTGTAGCTGTCACATAAACTAACCACTGTCTCATCTGGTATCTCACTGAAAGTACTTTAAATCCAGAATATATTTTCAAGTAAACCAAAATGTTGCATTAAAATCTCATTACCAGTACTGGTAAATGTTCTAAGTATATAAGCCTTATAGTCGTTACGTAATCGTGCAACTAACAACCAAGAATGTACAAATAACAACATTGTGTCGTCTGTTCACTATAATAACGCATTCTTAATTTCCGTTGAAATAAGTTCTCTTGGTTGTTGACTGGATATTTAACTTCAAACATTGTTGCATATTAACAGATTCTAAGTCTGACAAAGCCTACTAGCAATGTAAAGTGAAAAGTTATATGGCAAAGACAAAGTTAAAAAGCAGATGATCTTTCAATAAACGGTTTTACATGTGAAATGTGGTGTAAACCTTTACTCTTTCTAGTACGCAGCGTTTCAACTTAAACGCAATTATCATGCGGTATACGTCGTTAAAAAATACTGGAATTTTTCGTAAGGTTAGCGTCTATGTCATTTTTCTCTGAGCCAGCCGGCGCAAGCGGCTGCCTGCGGTGCGAGTCATTGTCTGTCCCTTTGTTGGCGCACGTCGTTATTGGGATTAGGAGACCTAGCTTCTACAAATTCACGTTGTCGAAACTGCCCTGCTCTGTTTGAATCCCGCCAGTTCTGATGAAATTCAGGTCTGTCGTTACGATTATCTCGTCTGTCGTCATGTCGGTAGATTTCATAATTTCTTTCTTGTCGGTGATGTGGTGGAGAATTTCTTCCTGAATCGTAACTGCGCGCTGAACTGTTGCGTCTGAAGTTATTCTGTCTCCCTTGATAATAATTGTTTTGGTTCCCATATTGTCCGTTTCTAAGGTAATCTCTGTCATATTCACTACTTCGGAAATGCGATCTTTCCCTGTAACTATTATTACTCTGCCAATGGTTGTCATATGGGTGGTGTCTGTTTTGGTCACGATTTGCGTTGTAAGAATAGACTTGTCGTGTCCAGTTATTGTTTCTGTCGTCACGGAATTGTGACGGATGTGACCTGTAGTGATTGTTTTCCTGTTTTCGCATCCCGCGACTGTCTGTGTCAATTTCTAATTCTTGTGAGAGTCCCTGAAAAGCTTCAATGTCGTCTTTGCAACGTCCTGCTAAAATAATATGTCATAAATGTTCAGGCAATTTGAGTAAGCAAATGTGGATGAGTTCTGAGGGGCTGTATAGGTTTGAAGGATACTGATTCCTATGCAACATGTCTTCAAAATATTTCATAAGACTGGAAAATTCAGATTTTTCGAAACGTTTCATCATTATGATGCTATGTTTTACTCGGTCTTGTGTAGCTTGAGACCATTACGCTGAGAGGAAGGCATGATAAAATTCTCCTTCACTGTGACAATCGTGAATGACCGATAGCATTCTTACAGCTGGTTCATTCTCAAAGTAGCCACACATAAATTCTAATCTGTAATCTAACGACCAGTTGGGAGGAAAACAATGAGAGAATTGATGGAGCCATGCTTGTGGATGAATGTCGTTGCAAGAATTCTTAAATGTTTTGAATTTACGTGTAGTAATGAACAGCTTATAGTCAAAATCATCGTGTCGGCGAGTAGCATATCGGGCATTGTTACGTCGTGTCGGTGGTTCCATCTCAAAATCCAATGTGCCTTGCCAATTTCTTTCATAATTTCCGAAGTGTCCTGTGTTATTATTTTGTGGTTGTTCCGTATTTCCATGTCCCTCTTCCCGTACTGGAGCGCGAGTGTCCTCTGAAATATGTAATTCTTGTATTACCTGCGTCAACTGATCTTGTACTTCCCGGATTTCTCTTTTGCACTGTGTATTGATTTGATTTTGATTTTGTTTGAATTTTCTAATTTGTTCATACTCTTCTGTGTCAGTGAAGGCTACAGGTCTTGTGTCATTCAGATCACCATCTACCTTTGTAGATAAGTTAGTTACCTGATCCGAAAGTTCAACTACTTTCTCTGATAATGTACTAATTTCCTCCATGTGTCTTTCTACTGTGTCCTTTAAGTTCTCCTGAGTTTTTGCAAGTTGCGTAACCGAATCGGTAGATGCAACTGAGTCAATTTTAGGTTGCAAGGTCTCATGATTTTCATGAACAATAATTTGCAGTTCTTTTATGGCTGCTTCGTGATTCTGTAATGCATTTTCATGCCACGAAAAAATAGGTTGAAAATGCTCACAAATTTGTGTTTTTACGTCGTTACAGACTTTTTGACATTTCGATTCGATTTTATGCAACTCAGTAGTCAAATCTTCACGTGTTTGTTCAAGAGTGGTGCGAAGATTTTGTTCCATTGCGTCTAACTTTTGAAGATTTTGTCCCATTTGTCTCTGATTTTGTTCCATTTGTTGCATTAATTGCAATAGTAATGTATTAGTGTCTGGAATCTGTTTCTCTAAGCTTCTTTGCAGTGCATTTTTACCGGCAACATTCACATTTTGACAATCAGAAAATGTTTCTTGACTCATTTGAGAATACGGTGAGAACCCAAAACCTGAGTCTACAGTATTTGCAATATTGTGTTCTGTCATTCCCGATTCCTGAGGCGAGCTGTTGCCGACCGATCGATCGATAATGCTTCCCTGTTCACTAATTGTTTCACTGCCTACGCCATTGTTTGCCGCCCGCTCCATTTCCCTATGCACAATTAACAAGTTACTATGTTGAACATTAGTTAATTCATTACACAGTGGCGCTAACACACTGCTTTCGTCTTCGCTGTCATTTCTCAGTTTACTTTGGAGCCTAGTGTTACGTAATGCAAGTTTTAATTGTCAATTAATCGTGGTTCTTGAAGAGCAATGATGAGAATTTTTGGGCGGACGATTTCTTTTGTGAGATTATTGAGGTTTCTTGTTTGGGTCAATGTATCGATGTTTAGTTTTTAAATGAATGTTTTCTGCTTGTAGGGAAATTTGCCAGAGATCTTCGATATTCTCTGCCATGCTAACCTGGACTCCCCAGAGTGCGAAAATCCAACTGCCGCCTATAGGTGGCCAGGTTGTGTACCACCTGGGGTAAAGTTACCTTTTCTTGCATAGTTCATGTTTTCTTGTGTTTCATTGGTTTGGCCTGGGTGATACCGGGACCAGACAGGACCAGAGGGTGTTGAAGCCTTTGGAAGCAAATATTTTCAGCCAAGCTCATTGAGATAATAGACGGTGACCGGAGTAGCGGTGATTTTCACTCAGATGTGTCTGGATTTAGGGTTCAACGGATTGAGCAGCCGTTCAGGATTGTGTTAGTATTTGGTTCACCCCAAGTATTTGATTTCCTCGGTACCACCCATATGGAGGACGCTTTCCCCTATCGGCCACAGGGGATTATTATTATTATTAATATGTCATCAGCAAATCTGATATGGAGTATCTTCCCACCACTGAAATAGATGTGTATTGTTCGATTCAATATTTCCATCAGATAAATATGGATTATAATTACGTTACATTGCTGTTAGTCGACATATTTCTCTCTTCTTCTTAGACAGTTGCTAGCTGTTACTCCATCATAGGAATTTTTGTGCGCAGAATTGTTGCAATAATTTCTGCAATTTCTGTAATTTCATTTCGATACAAGATCGTCCTAATCGGATTCAGCCAGTCAGTCTCAATGTGGATAAGCGATTACGACTCTCATCATATGTTAGACTGGGTGAACCACATTCTTAATCGGACTGATGAATCCAGGGAATGAATTCTTAAACATTGTGGAAAATAATAAGTTATTTAAATATACATATATGAACTAACGAGATAACAATGTATTTACAGGAGCAGAGACCCATCCATCATAGTAGAGCAGTGCGAGATTGGTTTCAGGGCCAAGAGAGGATAAAGCAGATGCCGTTTGTTCCACGATCACCGAACATCAACCTGATAGAGAATATGTGGGCAGAGGTAACAAGGTCATTGCCATGTGTCCCTACAAATGCAAGCGACCTTTGGACGAATATAGAAAACGTATGGTGGGAAGTAAACCATCACGCTACACTGTCGACGACTTAATGAAATCAATTCCACTACGCCCTCGAGAAATCTTACGTAATGATCCGGGGAGGGGGGGGGGGGGGTTGGTTACTAAAAGTATACTCGTCCACAAAGCCCATGTGGACAATTATCTGATAATCGGTCAAGCTTTGCTTTGTCGCAGCTCTTTAGCATACAACAAGTCCATTTACTTTCACTCCCCTCCTTACAATTCTTGCAATGCAAGGCAATTGAAAAATCTCATCCACTCGACGCCAACTGAGGAACTGACTGGTGCATGTGTTGTTCAACACACAGTTGTTGTCACCCTCACTGGAATCAATGACTGTTTGTGTTTGTGTGTGTGTGTTACCGCACATGTGTGTATTCAGCAATGACTGCCAGCTGCCACACACTTCACAGAATCCTTGCGGCAGGCAACACAGCTGTGCGTGCACTTCAGACTTCATTCAGTGAGACGTCAGGAGATGGATGAAAACGTCAAAATTAACGTCGCTTTCTGCGCGCGCGTGGCTTTGTGTGTGTGTGTGTGTGTGTGTGTGTGTGTGTGTGTTTTCGTGTTAACGCACAATCTGAATCAATACTGTTAACATTAGAGAGACAACCAACTATAATTATTGCATCAAATATGACTGTAAAGTATTTTAATGCGATGGGAAGTTACAAACTGAATTTTTACCCATCCCACGTCCTGCGTATTGCGTTAAGTAAGATGTATTAACTCCATAGTATCGTTAGCAGAGACAGTGCGCTCTTGTTGTCGAGGCTCGCGACAAGTGCAGCGATTAGCAGTGCCCAATGCCGCCGCGATTTGTTTATGTTGGCTGTGCGTGGACACTGCAGCAGATGCTTCGCCCTAAACAAAAAGAAATCACCTTTGCTCTGACTGCAGTGAGCGGATATCACTGCCTGCATGTTCTTATAGTAACCAACCTGAGACTCTACTATCAGGTGCCATGGAGCAATTGCAATGGGTATCATGTCATTAGTCATCAGAATATTAACCAGTGATGAAATGTCCACCCTATTTGAATCCCAAGAAAATAGGAACCTTCTCACAAGGGAATGTGAGGTGATATCAAAATATATCCAACATACAAATATTAATTGGAGCGCTTTCATGTATGCAGTAATAGCACACAAAGAAATATTATGTCTTGGAAGCGTATATTTCATTTCCTCTTCTCATATTAACGCTCTTGTTTTAATATGAAGTGAGAAAATAAACACGAAAAACTAAAGTTCCTGAGAAGCATATAAGTCATTTCCTCTTCTCATATCACAACTTTTGTTTTAGTATGAAGTAAAAAAATAAACAGTTTAGAGTTCTGAAGCATAATATGACACGAGATTCTTATCGTAGGCGCTACCGGAAACGCCAAAAGCAGGGAGCTGTCCATTCTTTTGTCCAACAGTCTGTTTCATTTCATGTATTACTCCCGCTAGGAGATTCTTATTTAAGGACTTGTGGGCATCAAGTTCTTTAGCAGAACAAGCATTATGTTATAGTGCTAAATACGGTATGGAAAAAATGCAACAAAGACGAGTTCCGCCAGAACAGTGAGGATATTTGCACATGTGTGTATTCAGCAATGACTGCCAGCTGCCACAACACTTCACAGAATCCTTGCGGAGGCAACATAACTGTGCGTGCACTTCAGACGTCATTCGGTGAGACGTCAGGAGATGGATGAAAACGTCAAATTAACGTCGCTTTCCGAGTCGTATTCAATCCAGATTGAGGTGTTATTATCGTAGTTGAGCGTTCTAGCAATTACACTTTTAGGATTCCCATATGAGTATTTCGAAAGCCAAAAGAACCCGTTAGTGTGAAACTATCGGGAACTGCATTATATCAAACTGCAAGAACTTGAGACAATACGTGGACACTTCTCTTCCATTGGTGACCTATTACTGTTATTTAGCATTCTCTCCGTCCTAGTCGTAATGCAAATGGAACTTCAGAGGCGCTTTCCGCTATTCTTGGCAAACATCAGCAACCTGTAATCACTGAGAGTCACAACTGCGTGATGATAATGGTTCAGTTTGTCAGTAGTTGTGGTGGTGTAATGCTGTCAAACTGCTTACAGTAGGCCGGCCGCGTTGGTCTCGCGGTTCTAGGCGCGCAGTCCGGAACCGCGCGGCTGCTACGGTCGCAGGTTCGAATCCTGCCTCGGGCATGGATGTGTGTGATGTCCTTAGATTAGTTAGGTTTAAGTAGTTCTAAGTTCTAGGGGAGTGATGACCACAGCTGTTAAGTCCCATAGTGCTCTGAGCCAGGCAGCTTACAGTAACATTAATGGTGGCGCACATAATTTAGCACTGACTACCTACTTAAGTAAAGATAGTGTTGTGGTGTCGTCGCTTGTCTTTATTTGGACTCAGCTTGAGTAATCCGATTTAACGAACATAGTATTCCAATCGCGGGCTCCTAATACAGTATGACTGCAGAGATTATCGTGCGGATATTACATTAATTCTGCAATGAAATGCTTAACAAATCTTACCCTCAGCTATGTAGCTGGAATGGCTCATTACACAGGTACTCCATGTTGCACTTGTTTAAGTGATCCGTTCGCTGCAATCCTGCTTGTACTGTTGGTAAATACTCGCATACTTCAGAAATGGTTCAAATGGCTCTGAGCACTATGTGACTTAACTTCTGAGGTTATCCGTCCTTTAGAACTTAGAACTTCTTAAACCCAACTAGCCTAAGGACATCAGACTCATCCATGTCAGAGACAGGATTCGAACCTGCGACCGTAGCGGTCGCGCGGTTCCCGACTGTAGCGCCTGGAACCGCTCGGCCACCCCGGCCTGCATACTTGTATACTGACCATTCGTTATTTGACTAAATATGAACTGCAATCCGATTCGCATATATATGTCATTGGCTAGCGTTGACACAAAGTAATCAATAAGGGTTGGATGCCGTTGAAGTCCTGTTAAATTGATGGCAAGACAAATGTTTTCAAATCACCTCTATTGCCTCAGAAAGAATTGCATCTTAAATATCGAAGGACCGATGACCACACTGTCACAGCGCGTTGAAATACAGCAACGACGGCAGATGAAAATTTGTGACCGACTGGGATTCGATCCCAGACCTCCTGCTTACTAGACAGACGTTCTGATGACTGGACTATTTTTTTTTTTTAGTGTTTGAGAAGACTTTCAGCATCAGGTAGACGGTGGCAAAGAGGGCAGGGGTCGAAGATCCGGTCCTGTCATGGTCCTTCAACAAGGTTCGGATGACATTCCGCTTCCAGTTGTTAGTGGCCATGCGCTTGTTATTCGCCTTTAACCACAGTCGGAGTTGGAGACTCTCTTCAGTTACATCTAACCAGTGCTTATCTATTGCACTATTGTTAGAAACGAGGTGCAGTGTTTAGGTATTAAAATTTTGTAAATTTGTGGTAAGAACTCATGAGACCAAGCTGCTTAGGTCATCGATCCCTAAGCTTACACATTACTTAATCTAACTTAATCTAACTTACGCTATGGACAACACATACACCCATGCCGGAGGGAGGATTCGAACCTCCTACGGTGGATACTACGATGACACAGCAGTCAACCTCTCTGCAGCACCTATCTCCACACGCTCCTCGTCAGACGCGAATTCCCAATTTTGCCGCATACCACATGCGCGGTACCCCCTGGCCATTGTTCCACTAGCTAGCGTCCACACTGTATTCCCGCGAAGGTCGGCCGATGTTTTGCGTCTAGCACTGAAAACTTTCGATGACCCGTGGAGACGCAAATAATTATACAGGATGTTTCAGGAGGAATAGTAAATATTCTAGGAGATGGTAGTATAGACAAATTGTTGAAATAATGACATATAACATGCGTCCAATTTTTATTGAACATATAGATAGCTGGGTTCAATGCATTTTCGTTTCATACGTTGGTCCTTACAGGATGCAGTTGTCTACACGTCCTTGAAAATGAGCTTCCAGCGTCATTGGAAGAGGTTCATTTGGCTACAAGAATGCGTATGTTCCTCCAGCATGACGGGGCTCCTGCACATTCTAGTCGTCAGGTGACACATTATCCAAACCTAACATTTCCTGGAAGATGGATCATTGGATATGGGCACTTTTCTTGGCTTTCAAAGTCCCCGGACCTTATCTCTTTTGATTTTTGCCTGCGGGGATGGTTAAAGGCGAAGTCTACAAAGAAAAAGTAAACCCAAGAGCCGATTTGATCTTTCGGATTATGAATAGTGCAGCCCTCATAAAAGAACGCAAAGACGACCTACACGTGGGGTTATCAAGAGAAGTCAAATGTGCATTGAAGTTGGTGGGGGAATTTTTGAAAATCAACTTTGAATGTCCTCGTTGCCTTTGCTTAGAGTTTGTTGGAGTTACGTACTAACAGCTGTATCTCTGTACAAAATAAAAAGTGGACGCATATGTATGGAATTTTTTATGCAATTCGTCTGTACTACAACCTACTAAAATATCTAATATTCCTCCTGAAACACTCTGTATATGGATATATGTGTGGTGTCTGTTGTTTCGGACATGTCCGAAAGAAAATGCTTCATGGCATTCTGCAACGACCTTCGGTCGCAGGGGCTGAAAGAGATTTCAGAGCTGCTTGGCTGTCTGAATAAAAGTAGATGCTACGATTTTTGTAGGGTCTACTCTAATTCTCCTCCGCGCACATGCTGATAGAAGATACTATGTAATACTGTGGACATCTTCCCTAAAGAGGTTCTAGGCAGTACACCAGACCCGTTGGTTTCATCTGTTTTCGACCTGTCAGTATACCACTATATTATGTCTCCTGAACGGTGTAGTGGTTCGTTCTTCCACTGCTCCCTGCTTCCAACTGTTACATGGCAAGGTTTATTGAAACAGCTAGAAGTTATTGTATAGTTAGTCGGCATTTCCCCAGCCATCGCCATACTGATTTGGGATTCAGTATATTCTAACTATATCCAGTTATTTACAATTTTTAGCCTTTATGTCCCTGCTGCGGCCTCCATTTTAAGCCACAGGTGTAAGGCGGGCATGTCTAGCCTAATATCTATCCCAAGAGTGGATGTCCTGCTAATTCCGTCGGTTTGTGAAAGCAGGCCAGTCTCTGCACTTTGCGAGACTCCCTAGCAGCCACCTTCTGTTCGACTTTGTTCATATTATATGACAATAAATTATCATTGGTATTTTTGCAGAGGTGTATATCCAGTACGTACTGGGTTTGGACCCCAGTTTACCATACAGCAGCTTCTAGTGCTTATAAGATTATCTTTCACAGTGGAATATATTCTTTATGTGAGGTGTTCATAATAGTTTTCCATCCAGGGCTACCTCTAGATACACTACAACCCTTTCTAAAGTTTTATCGAGAAATATAATTTTTCAGTGTATGTGCTGGACATGCTTCCCCATAAATAATACTACACCAATTTTCGTGCGGCTAGTCTTTAAATGCTTTTTCACAATGTTCAGTGCACATAGGTTTAACAATACTATCAAATTTTCTAAGTCTTACTGTGAATAAATCGTCTACTTATTCTTTTCAGGAGTAGCCTCTCGCATTCAGCTCATCTATGAGTTCATTCACCACTAGGTTCTTCATCTCTAACCATTTACTCGAAGGTCGTATTACTAGAACCCCCTCGACATCCAGGAAGATACAAAGAGCATCCAGAAAGGGTAGTGCTTTTTCCACCTTCCCGACAAGTTGGTGAAGTGTTACCTCACATGATTTGCTTCGTAAGTATTATGAAAATGTGGCAGTTCATAGATAAAATTACGTATTCACAACGACTTAAAAGTATGTCGGCAGAAAATAAAAGTGGCATTATGAATTTGGCAGTACCGTAAGGTTTTTCGCTTTGACACTAAGGGTTACTAAAAGTAGCAAGACGAATTTTGCTAGAGCGTTGTCCTACCATTCCCTCATTGAATTTGTATCTGCCTGCTTGTAGTTCTGCTACAAAAGAATTAAAAATCTTGCATTCAGCGAGTGTCGAAAGGCGAATAAAGGCAGCGTGCACCTGACAGGCAAACACATTACCTAGGAGCTAGCGAAGAGGTGCTGGTCTTTGACGTACTTACAAGCTCAGTAGCCGCTATGGCAAATAAATCGCAACATAAGAGACGAGAGTAGTTGTATTTCCCGTGTGAAACCACTTTCGTTGACTTAAAAGCATTAACTGATAGCCTTATGTCACGTCTCAAGAGAAAATCACTTACAGTATTCAATTGAAATGACACGATAATATCAAGTGAATTTAGCAGGATAGTTCTGTGCCATCAAGAAAGTAACTCGTCGGTCACAGAGTTGCCAAACATATTCCGCGCTGTTGCCAATTTTCAGTTATAGTGTCAGGAAGGATACCAGCTGATGTGTTCTGTGAGTGACCTCGGAAGTGGCTATAGCTTCGTTTCGAAGTTGCGGGTGGCAAGGACCGCTAAATCCTCATTATATGCCCATGAGTCTTATTCGCATTTCTGTAACTAGGTTTAGAGGATAGAGTGCAATTACTTGTAATACATCGATGCACTGAATGCAAACTAAATGTCATATAATAATAACTGCGACAATTATTTGTGTTTTACTGTCTTAATCGGATCGAAACCTTAAAAGCGAATTCACCAGACGCGATTCACAATTTTGGAGCTTCTCCAGTGGTTGAGTTGGCAATGCCTCGTTGCTGTACAATCACTGTCATTGGCACATCCACCAGAAGACAAGCATGGCCTGGCTTATTGTTGTCAGCTACAATAAGCGGCAGAAAAGCGCCTGTGAACCAACAGTTAATGATGCAGTCATAATTAGTGGAATCTGACAAGTTCCATCTGTCATCTGATAATTGTGAAAACTACTTTTTCATCTTCACAGCACCGCAGTATGAACTCAAGGGTTTCATAGAATACCTATACTTAATTTCGTTGTGATCGTTTTCAATGACAGTAGGGGAGGAGCAAAACCATCTGACTGGAAACATACTTTTCCAGTGGGATTTGAATCTTTGGCTACAGTTGCAGTAGCACGTCCAGTGAGGTATCAAGAATGTGAGCAATCACTCATTGCTATAGTATAGCCTAGGGCAGAAAGAAGCAGGTTTCCGACAAAGTAAACGATGAGAGACACTGTCGCTGTCACTTATTAAACAGTAATTGTTCAGAAAATTACAACAATATCTAGTGAAATGAGTAGGTTGATGCAGCTCCAGTCCGGCACTATCACTGAGTTGCCAAACGTTTTCCGAATAGATAAAAACACGTGTGTGTGTGTGTGTGTGTGTGTGTGTGTGTGTGTGTGTGTGTGTGTGTGTGTGTGCGTGCGTGTATGTCTGTTCTCGGAAATTTCCGAAAGAACAGACACTACGAATCGAAATAGACAGACTTCTTAATCAATTAAAGATTGAAGGACAGATGTCCAGGCTGTCTTGGGCATTAAAATAGAACAACAGCGTCAGATGAAAATTTGTGCCTGACCAGATTCGAACCCGGATTTGCAAAATTTTAATACAAAAATCCTGCATCTGTCTTCTTACAATAGTGCAACAGGTGCACATTGGTTAGATGTAACTGAAGAGAGATTCCAATTCGGATTGTAGTTAAGGGCGAATCCCAAGCGCATGGAAATGAACAATTGGGAGCGGAAACTTAATGTCATCAGAACCTTGTTCAAGGACCATGACATGCGATCGTTAGATCGATTGCACAAAGTTCAGAATATAAATACATACATACTTAGAAAAATATATTACGTCGGAAAGTCGTACCGATAGTGCAGGTCACTGCACATAAAAATATAAGCTGTAGCCTATTGTTATCTGTGGAAACAAAATATCATCAAAGTATCCTTCGACACGGTGACTTTGCAGAGGCAAAACGGAGGACTTGGAATTAAAGACGTGCTTTTAAACAAATACACGCCACTAAGACAGGCATCACGAAACTTCTGTTCCTCTCGTTAGATCCTGGGGATAGGAACGCTCCTGTTAATGTAGCACGCCAGCCTAGATTACGTCCGGAAGTACTATGGCGTTTGGAGCTGTATAAGACTTCCACGAGCACAAACCAACACTAGAACCGTTTATGATTATATTACCAGACATCGTCTTCACAAACCAATTCCGGTAACTTAACCTACAAAAAACTATAGGAACGTCTGGAAAAAAATCAACAATAAAATTATACCAACTAGAGTAAGTGCTGTATGGTGCGACTTTGTAAACGAAACCATACCCACAGCGGAACGATTATGTAAAATTGAATTGAGACCATCTCCATACGGCGACAAATGACGGCTTGTAGAAACTGTAGCGCACACCTTCTCATGTGAAAATAGAATCAGAATTTGGAACTGGACTACGAAGAAGTTAGCACTGTCAATAGAACCGCAGAAAGTCAAATACCGATAACTGAAGCTTTACAATCCGACTGTAAATGTTACCCGTCCGCAAAGAATAACAGTTTTTCGTGGCTTCTGGGACAGTTTGTGTTTTACGTCATAACAAACTAAACTTAGTAGAGTACATGTTCTATATTGCAGTAGAACATTTCAAGCTGAAGAAGAATAACAAATATAAGGAATGGCTTTAAATTTTTATGTACAAGGAGGTGGGCACTTTTATTCATTAGAAGAGGAATACTATTCTTTCACTTTTTTTATTCCTGGAATATTCTTTTACGTTGGATCTAAAATCAGAACTGTTCTAATTTGGCAAACCCCACCGGCTCCGAAATTTCTTTTATTTGTTGAAAAATATATGGCTTCCTTACAGACCTCATATGCATCCAGTGCATAATAAATTAAAATGTGAATATATTTCTGAATGAATGTTTGTTATGGATTTTTCCGTCACCCTTTCCATTGTTATAAGTTATGTTCTACAAGGGACGAACTCCACTGGAGGCGGCAATCTGTAATTTATTTTACCTAAATTACTACTTCAGTTTTGTTCTACAATTTAAAAGAATATACGGGTGCAAACATGGAATACATGGGAATAATGCAGCTGCTCAGTGCAGGTATGGGAGAGGCATTGTGGCCAGGCCTCGGATCTTCGACCCCTGCCCTCTTTGCCTCCGCCTACCTGGTGCTGAAAGTCTTCTCAAACATTAAAAAAAAATATTAGTCCAGTCATCAGAACGTCTGTCAAGGAAGAAGGAGGTCTGGGTTCGAAGCCCAGTCGATCATAAATTTTCATCTGATGTCGTTGCTGTATTTCAACGCGCTGTGACAGTGAGGACGTCGGTCCTTCGATATTTAAGATGCAAATGTTTTTTGAGGCAATAGAGGTGATTTGCGAACATTTGTCTTGCCATCAATGTAACAGGACTTCAACGGCATCCAACCCTTTGTTTTACCTTTGTGCCGGCGCAAACCCATGTCATATACATGCGAATCAGATTGTAGTCCATATTTAATCAAATAACAAATGGTCAGTATACAAGTATGCAGGCCGGGGTGGCCGAGCGGTTCCAGGCGCTACAGTCGGGAACCGCTCGACCGCTGGTTCGAATCCTGTCTCGGACATGGATGTGTCTGATGTCCTTAGGTTAGTTAAGTTTAAGTAGTTCAAAGTTCTAGCGGACTGATAACCTCAGAAGTTAAGTCACATAGTGCTCAGAGCCATTTGAACCATTTCTGAGGTATACGAGTATTTACGAACAGTACAAGCAGGATTGCAGCGAACGGATCACTTAACCAAGTGCAACATGGAGTACCTGTGTAATGAGCCATTCAGCTGCATAGCTGAGGGTAAGATTTGTTAAGCATTTCATTGCAGAATTAATGTAATACCCGTACGATAATCTCTGCTGTCATACTGTATTAGGAGACCGCGATTGGAGTACTATGTTAGTTGAATCGGATTACTCAAGCTGAGGCCAAATAAAGACAAGCGATGACGCCACAACACTATCTTTACTTAAGTAGGTAGTCAGCGCTAAATTATGTGCGCCACCATTAACGTAACTGTAAGCAGTTTGACAGCATAACACCACCACAGCTACTGACAACCTGAACCATTATCATCACGCAATTGTGTCTCTCAGCGATTACAGGTTGCTGATATTTGTCAAGAATAGCGGAAAGCGCCTCTGAAGTTCCATTTGCATTACGACTAGGACGGAGAGAATGTTAAATAACAATAATAGGTCACCCAGCGAAGAGAAGAGTCCACGTATTGTCTCAAGTTCTGGCAGTTTGATATTAATGCAGTTCCCGATAGTTTCACACTAACGGGTTCTTTTGGCTTTCGAAATACTCATATGGGAATCATAAAAGTGTAATTGCAAGATCGCTCAACTACCTTAGTAACACCTCATTCTGGATTGAATACGACTCCGAAAGCGACGTTAATTTGACGTTTTCATCCATCTCCTGACGTCTCACCGAATGACGTCTGTAGTGCACGCACAGTTGTGTTGCCTCCGCAAGGATTCTGTGATGTGTTGTGGTAGCTGGCAGTCATTGCTGAATACACACATGTGCAAATATCCTCACTGCTCTAGCGGAACTCGTCTTTGTTGCATTTTTTCCGTGCCGTAATTAGCACTATAACATAATGCTTGTTCTGCTAAAGAACTTGATGCCCACAAGTCCTTAAATAAGAATCTCCTAGCGGGAGTAATACATGAAATGAAACAGACTGTTGGACAAAACAATGGACAGCTCCCTGCTTTTGGCGTTTCCGGTAGCGCCTACGATGAGAATCTGGTGTCATTTTATGCTTCAGAATTCTAAACTGTTTATTTTTTTACTTCATACTAAAACAAAAGTTGTGATATGAGAAGAGAAAATGACTTATATGCTTCTCAGGAACTTTAGTTTTTCGTGTTTATTTTCTCACTTCATATTAAAACAAGGGCGTTAATATGAGAAGAGGAAATGAAATAAACGCCTCCAAGACATAATATTTCTTTGTGTGCTATTACTGCATACATGAAAGCGCTCCAATTAATTTTTGTATGTTGGATATATTTTGATATCACCTTACATTCCTTTGTGAGAAGGTTCCTATTCTCTTGGGATTCAAATAGAGTAGACATTTCATCACTGGTTAATATTCTGATGACTAATGACATGATAGCCGTTGCAATTGCTCCATAGCACCTGAAAGTAGAGTCTCACGTTGGTTACTATAAGAACACGCAGGAAGTGATATCCACTAACTACAGTCAGAGCAAAGGTGATTTCTTTCTGTTTAGGGCGAAGCGTCTGCTGCAGTGTCCACGCTCAGCCAACATAAACAAATCGCGGCGGCAAAAAAAAAAGTACAGTTGGACGCGAACAGGCGACTATAAGTTTAGAACGCACGACGCTTGCCACTAGACCACGGGGTCACGTAGTCCGGCAACGTCTCGGAAGTAGATAACACTTCCTCCTGACACTTCCGCATCTTACAGTGTTGCCAGATTGTGCAGATTGCCGGACTTAGAGTTGTGAGGGGTGGTCAGTTTTATTGGCCACCTTAAGTGAATGACTCGGACAGTCCCTGTGGTGGCCGGCCGGCCGTCAGTTTTATTGTCTAAGACTGTACCTGACAGGCAAGCACGTTATCTACGAGCTAGCGAATAGGGGCGGTGTCTTCTACTTACTTATTAACCCAGTAAGCGCTATGGCAGATAAACCGCAACATAAGAGGCAACAGTAGTTGTATTTCCCATGTGGAACGACTTTTGTGGACTTAATTAACTGATATCCTTATGTCACGTCTCAAGCGAAAATCACTCAGTATGAAATTGAAATGACACGATAATATCTAGTTAATTTAGCAGGATAGTTCTCTGCCATCAAGGAAGTAACCCGTCGGTCACAGAGTTGCCAAACATATTCTGCGCTGTTGCCAAGTTTCAATTATACTGCCAGGAAGGATACCAACTGATGTGTTCTGTGAGTGACCTCGGAAGTGACTATAGCTTCGCTTCAAAGTTGCGGGTGGCAAGGGCCACAAGATCCTCATTATATGTCAATGAGTCTTATTCGCATTTCTGTAACTAGGTTTAGGTGCAAGAGTGCAATTACTTGTAATACATCGATGCATTGAATGCAAACTAAATGTCATAATTTAATAACTGCCGCAATTATTTGTGTTTTACTGACTTAATCGGACAGAAACCTTGAAAGCGTATTCACCAGACGCGATTCACAGTTTTGGAACTTCTCTGGTGGTTGAGTTGGCAAAGTATCTTTGCTGTACAATATTGTTATTGAGATCACTGTCATTGGCACATCCACCAGAAGACAGTCATGGCCTGGCTTATTGTTGTCAGCTTTCCTGACGGATATTCCGCCTTTGTCCGAAACGTGAAGACACAGGGTGAATTCGAACATTCCATATGTCGTAAATTTGATGTTTCTATTCTTCCAGCTCTAACATTCAAATAACAGTTACAATAAGCGGCAGAAAAGCGCCTGTGAATCAATAGTTAATAATGCAATCATAAGTAGTGGAATCTGACAAATTCCGTCTGTCATCTGATAATTGTGAAAAACTACTTTTTTCATCTTCACAGCACTACAGTATGAACTCAGGGGTTTCATATGATACCTATACTTAATGTCGTTGTGATCGTTTTCAATGACAGTACGGAAGGAGCAAAACCATCTGACTTGAAACAAACTTTTCCAGCGGGATTTCAATCTTCGGCTACAGTTGCAGTAGCACGTCCAGTGAGGTACCAAGAATGTGAGCAATCACTCATTGCTATAGTGTAGGATAGGGCAGAGAGAAGCAGGTTTCCGACAAAGTAAACGGTGAGAGACACCGTCGCTGTCACTTGTTAAACAGGAATTGTTCAGAAAATTACAACTATACCTAGTGATATGAGTAGGTTGATGCAGCTCCAGTCCGGCACTATCACTGAGTTGCCAAACATTTTCCGAATAGCACTTAAGATAAAAACACATGTGTGTGTGTGTGTGTGTGTGTGTGTGTGTGTGTGTGTGTGTGTGTGTGTGTGTGTGTGTGTGTGTGTGCGTGTTCCGAAAGAACAGACACTACGAATCGAAATAGACAGAATTGTTAATCAATTAAAGATTGAAGGACAGATGTCCAGGCTGTCATGCGTATTGAAATAGAACAACGGCGTCAGACGAAAATTTGTGCCTGATCAGATTCGAACCCGGATTCGTAGTGTCTTTCCTTTCGGACATTCCCGAAAGAGTCGCACATGTGGTATGCGGCAAAGATGGGAATTCACGTCTGACGAGGAGCGTGTGTAGATAGGTGCTGAAAAGAGGTTGGCTGCTGCGCACCGACAGTGCCCATCGTCGGAAGTTCGAGTCCTTCTTCGGGCATGGGTGTGTGTGTTGTCCATATCGTAAGTTAGTTTTGGTTAGATTCAGTAGTGTGTAAGCTTAGGGACCCATGACCTAAGCAGCTTGGTCTCATAAGTTCTTACAACGAATTTACAAAATTTTAAATCCAAAATACTGCATCTCGGTTCTTATAATAGTGCAATAGGTGCACACAGGTTAGCTGTAACTGAAGAGGGACTCCAACTCGGATTGTGGTTGAGAGCATAATAACTTAAATTGTGAATATATTTCTGAATGAATGTTTGTTATGTATTTTTACGTCACCATTTTCACTGTTATAAGTTATGTTCTACAAGGAACGCATGCCATTGGAGGCAGCAATCTGTATTTTATTTTACCTTAATTACTGCTTCAATTTTTTCCACAGTTTAAAGGTATATATGGGTGCAAACATGGAATACATGGGAATAATGCAGCTGCTCAGTGACAAATATGGGGGAGGCATTGAGGCCAGGACTCGGATCTTCGATCCCTGCCCTCTTTGCCTCCGCCTACCTGGTGCTGAATGCCTTCTCAAACTTTTTAAAAAAAATAATAGTGCAGTGATCAGCATGTCTGTCTAGTAAGCAGGAGGTCCAGGTTCGAAGCCCAGTCGGTCACAAATATTCATGTGCCGTCTTAGCTGTATTTCAACGCGCTGTGACAGTGTGGACGTCGGTCTATCGATATTTCAGATGCAATTGTTTCTTGAGGCAATAGAGGTGATTTGTGAACGTTTGTCTTACCATCAGTGTAACGGGACTTCAACGGCATCCAACCAATAGTCATTGCATTGTGCCGGCGCTAACCCATGTCATATATATGCGAATCAGATTGTAGTTCATATTTAGCCAAATAACGAATGGTCAGTATACAAAGTATGCCGGAAGGGGTGGCCGAGCCGTTCTAGGCGCTACAGTCTGGAACCGCGCGACCGCTACGGAAGCAGGTTCGAATCCTGTCTCGGGCATGGATGTGTCTGAAGTCATTAAGTTAGATAGGTTTAAGTAGTTCTAAGTTCTAGTGGACTGATGACCTCAGAAGTTAAGTCCCATAGTGCTCAGAGCCATTTCAACCATTTATGATGTATACAAGTATTTAGGAACAGTATAAGCAGGATTGGCGCGAACTGATCCCTTAACCAAGGGCAACACGAGTACCTGTGTAATGAGTCATTCCTGCTGCATAGCTGAGGGTAGCATTTGTTAAGCAAAACATTGCAGAAATAATGTGATACCCTTCACGATCATCTATGTAGTCATACTGTATCATTAGCAGCCCGCGAATGGAGTACTATTTCGTTAAATCGGATAACTCAAGCTAAGGCCAAATAAAGAGATGCGACGACGCCACAACACCATCCTTACTTAAGTAGGTAGTCAGCGCTAAATTATGTGTGCCACCATTAACGTTACTGTAAGCAGTGTGACCGTATAACACCACCACAACTACTGACAACCTGAGCCATATCATCACGCAGTTGTAATTCGCAGTGATTACAAGTTGCTGATGTTTGTCAATAATAGCGGAAAGCGCCTCTGGAGTTCCATTTGCATTACGTCTAGGACGGAGAGAATCCTAAATAACACTAATAGGTCACCTAGCGAAGATAAGAGTCGATGTATTGTCTCAAGTTCTTGCAATTTGATATTAATGCAGTTCCTGATAGTTTCACACTAACGGGTTCTTTTGGCTATCGGAATACTCATATGGGAATTAAAGTGTAATTGCTAGAACGCTCAACTACCTTAATAACACCTCATTCTGGATTAAATACGACTCTGAAAGTGACGTTAATTTGACGTTTCCATCCATCTCCGGACGTCTTACTGAATGACGTCTGAAGTACACGCACAGTTGTGTTGCCTGCCGCATGGATTCTGTGAAGTGTTATGGCAGCTGGCAGTCATTGCTGAATACAGACATTTGCAAATATCCCTACTGCTTTGGGGGAAATCGTCTTTGTTGCATTTTTTCCATACCGCAATTAGCACAATAACATTAGGCTTGTTCTGATGAAGAACTTGATACCCACAAGTCCTTAAATAAGAATCTCTCAGCGAGAGTAATGCATGAAAAGAGACAGACTGTTGGACAAAAGAATGGACAGCTCCCTGCTTTTTGCGTTTCCGATAGCGCCTACGATAAGAATCTTGTGTCATATTATGCTACACAAACTTAAACTGTTTGTTTTTTTACTTCATACTAAAATAAAAGTTATGATATGAGAAGAGGAAATGACTGATTTGCTTCTCAGGAACTTTAGTTTTTCATGTTTTTTTCTCACTTCATACTAAAACAAGGGTGTTAATGTGGGAAGTGGAAATGAAATATACTCTTCAAAGACATAATAATTGCTTGTGTGCTACTACTGTATACATGAAAGCCCTGCAGTTAATTTTTGTATGTTGGATAAATTTTGATATCACCTCACATTCCTTTGTGAGAAGGTTTCTATTTTCTTGGGATTCAAATAGAGTGGACATTTCATCATTGGTTAATATTCTGATGACGAATGACATGATTCCCGTTGCAGTTGCTGCATGGCACCTGTGAGTAGAGTCTCACGTTGGTTACTATAAGAACCCGCAGGCAGTGATATCCGCTCACTGCAGTCAGAGCCAAGGTTATTTCTTTCTGTTTATGGCGAAGCGTCTGCTGCAGTGTCCACGCTCAACCAACACAAACAAATCGCGGCGGCATTGGGCACTGCTAATAAGTGCACTTGTCGCGAGTCTCGACAGCAAGAGCGCACTGTCTCTGCCAACGATACTAAGGAGTTAATACACTTTACTTAGCGTAACGTAATATGCTGGTCGTGGGTTGGGTAACAATTGGGTTTGTTACTTCCCATCACATTAAAATACTTCACAGTCATATGTGATGCTATATTTATTTGTTGGTTGTCTCTCTAATGTTAATAGTATTGATTCAGATAGTGCGTGAACATGAAAACACACACACACACATACACACACACACACACACCCAAACTGTCATTGATTCCAGTGATGGTGACCAACACGTGCACCAGTCAATTCCTCAGTTGGCGTCGAGTGGATGAGATTTTTCAATTACCTCGCATTGCAAGAACTGCAAGGAGGAGACTGAGAGGAGATGGACTTGTATATAAGGAGCTGCCACAAAGCAAAGCTTGACTGACTTTCAAATAATTGTCCACATGGGTTGTGTGGACGAGTATACTTTTAATAACCAACCCACCCAGGATCATTACGTAAGATTTCTCGGAGGCGTAAGGCCATTGTTTTCATTAAGTCGTAGACAGTGTAGCGTGATGGTTTACTCCCCACCATACGTTTTCTATATTCGTACAAAGGTCACTTGCATTTGTAGGTCCACATGGCAATGACCTTGTTACCTTTGCCCAGATATTCTCTATCTGATTGATGTTCGGTGATCGTGGAACAAACGGCAACAGCTTTATCCTCTCTTGGCCCTGAAACCAATCTCGCACTGCTCTGCTATGGTGGACGGGGTTCTGCTCCTGTAATAAGCACATTGTATTATTACTTTTCACAGTTTTTAAGAATTCAGGCCCTGTCGTAAATAAGTGATCTAGATTCAACTGTCCGATTAAGAATGTGGTTTACCCAGTCTATCAAATCATGAGAGTCGTATTCGGTTATCCACATTCAGCCTGACTGGCTGAATCCGATTAGAACGATGTGGTGGAAATTACAGAAATCGGATAATTTGAAAGACTGTATTGCAACAATGCTGGGCACATAAATTCCTATGATGGAGTAACAGGTAGCAACCGCCCAAGAAAAAGTGAGAAATATGTCTACTAGCAGCAGTGTAACGTAATTATAACCCATATTTATGTGATGGAAATACTGAGTCGAACAATGCACATCTATTTCAGTGGTGGGAAGATGCACCATATCGGATTTGCTGATGACATAATGACAATAATAATAATAATAATAATAATAATAATAATAATCCCGTGGGGCCGATAAGGGAAACACTCCCTCATATGGGTGGTACCGAGGAAATCAAAGACTTGGGGTGAACGAAATACTAACATAATCCTCAACGACTACTCAATCCGTTGAACTCAAAATCCACGCACGTCTGAGTGAAAACCACCGCTACTCTGGTCACCGTCTGTTTGATCAATAAGCTTGGCTGAAAATATTTGCTTCCAAAGGCTTCAACACCCTCTGATCCTGTCCGGTCCTGGAATCACCCAGGGCAAACCAATGAAACACAAGCAAACGTGAACTGTGCAAACTGTCGACAGGCGGCAGTTGGAATTTCGGATTCTGGGGAGGCCAGGCTATCACGGCAGAGAATATTGAAGATCTCTGGTAAATTTCCCTATAAGCAGAAAACATGCATTTGAAAACTACACGCCGCGCGGGATTAGCCGAGCGGTCACAGTCGCAGCAGTCATGGACTGTTTCGCTGGTCCCGGCGGAGGTTCGAGTGCTCCCTCGGGCGTGGGTTTGTGTGTGTTTGTCCTTAGGATAATTTAGGTTAAGTAGTGTGTAAGCTTAGGGACTGATGACCTTAGCAGTTAAGTCCCATAAGATTTCACACATAAGACCTTTTTTTAATAACAAAACATCGATACATTGATCCAAATAACGAAAACTAAATAATCTAACATAATAAATCGACCGACAAAAAATTCTCATCATTGCACTTCAAGAACCACGACTAACTGACAGTGAAACCTTGCATTACGGAAACCATTGCATCTTCAAGAGCAAAATACAGCAAAAGGTAGGGAAAGGCGTACCAGTCTGGGCCATGGCATTTCTCGAACACAGATCTATCATTAGTTCTGTCAAAGAAATCACACCCATCAACAATCGACTTATGACTATGCTCATTCAGAGCCCCAGTAAAAAATAAACACTCATCAATGCACATAGCCCCATGAACATCGAAAATAAGAAAAACACCAAAAATGTCGAAAAATTCTGGAACACACTCGAAAATACTATGAGCAAAATTCACAAAGATGACTTGAAAATACTAAAGGGAGACTTCAACTCTCTATTTGGGAGAGAAAAAACCTGTAGAAAAATCATTGGTACAAATTCAACACACCGAAACGCTTAGACCAATGGCACACGTCTGAGTGATATTTGGCAACAATTCAACCAGAAAAGGATGTCTTCCCACTTTAGGAAAATACCATTTCTCAGGTAACATGTTTGGCTACCAGGTGCAAGCTGCTGTCGTTCGCCTTTCTAGACTCGCTGAAAGCCAGATTTTTTATTCTTTTGTAGTAGAGCTGCAAACAGGCAGATACACACTCAATAAGGGAATCGTAAGACAGCGCCCGAGCAAAATTCGTCTTGGTACTTTCAGAAACCCTTAGGGTGTCAGAGCGAAAACCTTACGGTACTGCCAATTTCGTAATGCCACTTTTGTTTTCTGCCGACATATTTTTTGTTGTTGTGAATACATAATTTTATCTATGAAATGCCACATTTTCATAATACTTGCGAATGATACAGGAAATGAAGTAAATACAGATCTTTTCGAAGTCGGTAATATTCTACTAATTCGTGTTAAAATAGGCTCAATCGTCTTACAGACACATAATGCTTTATTAAGATTGATTGCCGTCGTGATGTTTCTGTAGTAAGCTGAATTTAATTTGTATTAGTACATGGAATATCTTAATTGCATTTTACATTAGTTTACTAATCGCAAAATTAATCATCAAAGAGAAATCATTCAGCAGCCGAAATTTCTTTCTCGGCATCTACAACAATCTGACTTAGCTACAGTTGTCCGGCAATTCTACGCCTGTAGAAATCCACAGGTTCTAACGATGTCATTAAACAAGTGTAGTTTTAAGAGTATTTTCGTCTAGAAATGAATTGCCTTGACGGTTGACCGATCAAGAGCGGGAATTTTACGAAAGTATGACGAGAGGGAAAGTGCTTGAGAGAGGACAAGTACCTGAGAGACGACTTTCCTATCAATCTCCTGGAAAGTTTTGTTTCTCAAATCAACAGGGTGAGTTATCATGCAGTAGCATAGGTGAAGTAGTTTTGTTGCTCGATTTTCTTACACTGCGACCGAAAGGTGTCTCAGTTGTTGACAACAAATTCCAGCTTTGTTGCACACACCCCTTGGGGAAGAATTCGTAGCCCAAAACACACTTTCGGAGCTATCAAAGTAAAATATTATGTTCACACTACACTTTGCTCTAGTCTACGTATTTTGGTGGGGATCAGCCTTTCATTTCTTCTTAGGAAGTTAACGATAAAGGCATCATAACACTTCACCAGTAACAATACTGCATAGGAGTGCTCAATGAGCGACCTGATGACATTCAATAATAGTCACTCCGTTGATTATTGTGGTTTCGAATTAGAGCATGCAGTACTCCTACACCAGACTTCTGAACTTTGCCTGTTGAATGCAGATGTCACATGATGGTAAAATGGTAATCCGTAACATATATCAGTAGTCGAGACTTCCTTAATGTGGAAAATCATTCATGCCAGAACGATCTTTGTTGAAACAAGAATATCTTTTTCTGGCGTATTTTTCCCAAATGGACTCACTCCACGCACAGTTCAAATCTTTCTAGCTGCCTCCTCTGCATTCACCCTTCTGTTATACCAAAAGTAAACGTTGTGTTGCACATGTTACACCTTTTTCCACTTGCGACTCAATTTTTCAATGCTTAACTGTAGTTCATGATATTAAAGTATGCAAAATCCAATGCTCAGCTGCAAGATGATAACTAGAACTTCAAATTCGAAAATGGTATTGATACATACACTGACAGCGTGGCGCCGCCTTCACATGAGCGGCGCCGGATTTCAGGCGGCGGGTGGCGTCTGCCCGGTGGCCGGTATTCGCTGCAGCGCGAGGAAACGCTCGAGCGTAAGCTGTTATGATCGCAACGCGGCCACGAGCTGTCCTGCGGAATTGTTTCTGGAGTACTTGTTGTTGCGGGTGGGTAGAATGTTAAGCGAATTGTCTTCGATGTTCAATCAGACTCATAACTTTAGACCTAAATGTGTTAAAAAAAAAGAAGTTGGACGCGAACATGCGATTTTAAGTTTAGAATGCACGACGGTTACCGCAAGGCCACGGACTCACTGCATCGCTATGAACTCGGAAGTAGACAACACTTCCTCCTAACACTTCCCCATCTTACAGTGTTGCCAGATTGTGCAGATGGCCTGACTTAAGAGTTGTCAGGGGCGGTCAGTTTTATTGGCCACTGTAAGTGAACGACTACGACTTAGTCTCTGTGGCGGCCGGCTGGGGGTCAGTTTTTATGTCTAAGACTGTACATCGCCCTTGTATAGACCCTCTATATACTCCTTCCACCTTTCTGCCTTCCCTTCTTTGTTTAGAACTGGGTTTCTATCTGAACTCTTGATATTTATACAAGTGGCTCTCTTTTCTCCAAAGGTCTCTTTAATATACCTGTAGGCAGTATCTATCTTACCCCTAGTGAGATAGGCCTCTAAATCCTTACATTTGTCCTTTACCAATCCCTGCTTAGCCATTTTGCGCTTCCTGTCGATCTCATTTTTGAGACGTTTGTATTCCTTTTTGCCTGCTTCATTTACTGCATTTTTATATTTTCTCCTTTCATCAATTAAATTCAATATTTCTTCTGTTACCGAATTATCTCTACTAGCGCTCGTCTTTTTACCTACTTGATCCTCTGCTACCTTCACTATCTCATCTCTCAAAGCTATCTATCCTTTTCTACTGTATTTCTTTCCCCCATTCCTGTCTATTGTTCCCTTATGCTCTCCCTGAAATTCTGTACAACCTCCGGTTTAGTCAATTTATCAAGGTTCCATCTCTTTAAATTCCCATCTTTTTGCAGTTCCTTCAGTTTTAATCTGCAGTTCATAACCAATAGATTGTCGTCAGGGTCCACATTTGCCCCTGGAAATCTCTTACAATTTAAAACCTGGTTCCTAAATCTCTGTCTTACCACTATATGATCTATCTGAAATCTGTCAGTATCTCCAGGCTTCTTCCACGTGTACAGCCTTCATTCATGATTCTTCAACCAAGTCTTAGCTATGATTAAGTAATGATCTGTGCAAAATTCTACCAGGCGCCTTCCTCTTTCGTTTCTTAGCCCCAATCCGTATTCACCTACTACGTTTCCTTCTCTCCCCTTTCCTACTACCGAATTACAGTCGCCCATGACTATTAAATGTTCGTTTCCCTTCACTATCTGAATAATTTCTTTGATTTCATCATACATTTCTTCAATTTCTTCGTCATCTGCAGAGCTAGTTGTCATATAAACTTGTACTATTGTAGTAGGCGTGGGTTTCGTGTCTATCTTGGCCACAATAATGGGTTCACTATGCTGTTTGTAGTAGCTTACTCGCACTCCTATTTCTTTATTCATTATTAAACCTACTCCTGCATTATCCCTATTTGATTTTGTATTTATAATCCTGTATTCGCCTGACCAAAAGTCTTGTTCCTCCTTCCACCGAACTTCACTAATTCCCACTATATCTAACTTTAACCTATCCGTTTCCCTTTTTAAATCTTCTAAAATACCTGCCCGATTAAGGGATCTCACATTCCACGCTCCGATCCGTAGAACGCCTGTTTTCTTTCGTCTGATAACGACGTTCTCCTGAGTAGTCACCGCCTGGAGATACGAATGGAGGACTATTTTACCTCCGGAATATTTTACCCAAGAGGATACCATCATCATTTAATCATACAGTAAAGCTGCATGCCCTCGGGAAAAATTACGGCTGTAGTTTCCCCTTGCTTTCAGCCGTTCGCAGTACCGGCACAGCAAAGCGTTTTGGTTAGTGTTACAAGGCCAGATCAGTCAATCATTCAGATTATTGCCCCTGGAACTACTGAAAAGGCTACTGCCCCTCTTCAGGAACCACGCGTTTGTCTGGCCTGTCAACAGATACCCCTCCATTGTGGTTGCACCTGCGGTACGGCTATCTGTATCGCTGAGGAACGCAAGCCTCCCCACCAACGGCAAGGTCCATGGTTCACAGGGGGGGGGGGGGGGGGGGTTAACGCATTATTTGAGCCAATCTGTGGGGAAAAAATACGAAATGAATTATAATGTAATACGTGACCATTTACCTTATCGTACGTGATGAGTTTCCCACTAATGTACTTTATAAATAAAAACCAAAAAGGTGGTGTCGGCTCCTGAAAACCGATTTAAACATATGGCATTTTCTATGAACAAGAGCCTTGTTATGGTACTGACGATTGATGACCTCAGATGTTAAGTCCCATGGTGCTCCGAGCCATTTGAACCGGTACTGACGAGTTCCAATTCAGTGACGCCGTAAACGGTAAAGGCTGATATTTGAGAATGCTTTAACTACGTCTGCATATGGCAAAAAACTGACCCATCTCCAAGCGGACAATGCCAATCGCTAAACGCTGAATGATTTAACGGAAAACTCGCGAATGCAATCAAACTGCGTCACTTCTGAGATTACCATAAAGGTGTACTTCGTTACGTGTCTGGAAGAAGTGTCACAGACATGTGACATTTGACACCGCCAGACATATGTATAGATATGGTACTGATAAAAGGCAAGGTTCAAAAATGGCTCTGAGCACTATGGGACTCAACTGCTGAGGTCATTAGTCCCCTACAACAACTTAAACCTAACTAACCTAAGGACATCACAAACATCCATGCCTGAGGCAGGATTCGAACCTGCGACCGTAGCGGTCTTGCGGTTCCAGACTGCAGCGAAAAGGCAAGGACAGGCGCTGCATAGGCATATGCAGATACCTAGAGACTGGTGTTACTTTTAAAGGAGTGAAGACAAGCTAAAGAAAGGTGCATGTCCTAGCACACTTGAAGGGATGTATTAGGTACATATTTCTTGTACCGTGGTCCAACAAATTTACACTGAGGTCACAAAAGTCATGGAACAGCGATATGCATAAATATACAGATGGTGGTAGTATGCCGTACACAAGGAAAAATGGGCGCTGCATGGTGCAGCTGTCATTTGCAAGAAAGTGATTTATGTGACAGAGTTTCCGTCGTGGTCATGGTCGCATGATGTGATTTAAGAGACTTCGAAAGTGAAATGGTTGTTGGGGCTAGACACGTGGAACATTCCACTGGAATATCGTTAGGGAATTCAATGTCCGAGATCCACAATGTCAAGAATGCGCCGTGCGTACCAAATTTCAAGCATTACCTCCGACCAAGCACAACGCAATGGCCGACGGCCTTCACTTGACGATCGAGAGCAGCGTCGTTTCGGTAGAGTTGTCACTGCTAACAGACAGGCAACACTTAGTGAAATAACAGCATAAATCATTATGGGACGTATGACAAACCTGTCCTTTAGGACAGTGCGGCGAAATTTGGCATTAATGAGATATAGCGGCAGACAACCGATCCAAGTGCCTTTACTAACAGCACGACATCGACTGCAGCGCCTCTTCTGGGCTCTTGACCATGTCGCTTGGACCCTAAATGACTGAAAACCCAAGACCCAGTCACATAAGACCAGATTTCAGTTGGTAAGAGGTGACTGTGTGGTTTCAATGTGTTGCATACCCCACGAAGCCAGGACGAATGTTTTCAACAATGCACTGTGCAAGGCGCCATAATGGTGCCGTAATGATGTCGGTTTTGTTTGCATGGAATGGACTGGCTTGTCTGATCCAACTGAAACGATTATTGACAGGTAATGGTTAGGTTCGGCTACTAGGAAATCATTTACATCGATTCATGTACCTAACCTTTATGAATGACACAAACTGTTATTCGGGATTTGTTTGAAGAACATTCTGGACAATTACAGGGAATTATTTGGCCATCCAGATAGTCCGACAAGAATCCCATCGAACATTAAATGGGACAAACCGAGAGGCGAGTTCGCGCACAAAATCCTGCATCGGCAGTATTTTCACAGCTATGGACGGCTATAAAGACCTCCTGCCCCAATACTTCTGCAGTGGACTTCCAGTGACTTGTTGAGTCCATGCCACGTCGAGTTGCTGCATCACGTAAGACAAAAAGAGGTCCGACAGGATACTGGGAAACATTTCATGACTTTGGTCACATCAACGTATTTGACATCGTGGTGAATGATCGGCAGCTAGTGTCACCAAATCGCCTCTCTTTACACTCAAGGTTTAGCTACTGGATGTTTTTGTGTACAGATAACTGAATGTGGCATTGCAAGAAAACGTAAAATCTGTCAAGCTGGCAGTCCAGATGTGGTGGGAGCTTACACTCACTATTCGACATTTCAAATGTACTTTCTTAGCAGTATGTGATTACTGAGTTCACTAAATGTGAACTTTTCCCTTCTGAATAGTCTCACGGTTTCTAGTGAAGCATTCACAATAGTTCCAGAGACTCTCATCTCTTCTACATCTACATCTACATACATACTCCGCAATCCGCCATACGGTGCGTGGCGTAGGGTACCTCGTACCACAACTAGCATCTTCTCTCCCTGTTCCACTCCCAAACAGAACGAGGGGAAAATGACTGTCTATATGCCTCTGTAAGAGCCTTAATCTCTCTTATCTTATCTTTGTGGTCTTTCCGCGAAATATAAGTTGGTGGCAGTAAAACTGTACTGCAGTCAGCCTCAAATGCTGGTTCTCTGAATTTCCTCAGTAGCGATTCACGAAAAGAACGCCTCCTTTCCTCAAGAGAATCCCACCCGAGATCCTGAAGCAATACCGTAACACTCGCGTGATGATCAAACTTACCAGTAACAAATCTAGCAGCTCTCCTCTGAATTGCTTCTATGTCCTCCCTCACTCCGACCTGATAGGGATCCCAAACGCTTGAGCAGTACTCAAGAATAGGTGGTATTAGTGTTTTATAAGCGGTCTCCATTACAAATGAACCGCATGTTCCCAAAATTCTGGCAATGAACCCAAGACGACTATCCGCCTTCCCCACAACTGCCATTACATGCCTGTCCCATTTCATATCGCTCTGCAATGTTACCTCCTAATATTTAGTCGACGTGACACTACTAATGGAGTATTCAAACATTAATGGATTCTTTTTCCTATTCATCTGCAATAATTTACATTTATCTATACTTAGAGTTAGCTGCCATTCCTTACACCAATCACAAATCCTGTCCAAGTCATCTTGTATCCTCATACAGTCACTCAACGACGACACCTTCCCGTACGTCACAGCATCATCAGCAAACAGCAGCACAATGCCATCCACCCTATCGAAAAGATCATTTATGTAGGTAGAAAACAACAGCGGACCTACCACGCTTCCCTGGGACACTCCAGACGATACAGTCACCTCCGATGAACACTCACCATCGAAGACAACGTACTGGGTTCTATTACTTAAGAAGTCTTCGAGCCACTGACATATCTGAGAACCAATCCCATATGTTCGTACTTTAGATAGGAGTCTGCAGTGGGACACCGAGTCAAACGCTTTCCGGAAGTCAAGGAATATGGCATCCGTCTGATACCCTTCATCCATGGTTCACAAGATATCATGTGAAAAAAGGGCGCGTTGCCTTTCGCAGGAGCGATGCTTTCTAAAGCCTTGCTGATGCATGGACAGCAACTTCTCTGTCTCAAGGAAATTCATTATATTCGAACTGCGAATATGTTCGAGAATCCTGCAGCAAACCAATGTTAAGGATATTGGTCTGTAATTTTGAGGATCCGTCCTTTTATCCTACAGGCGTCACCTGCGCTTTTTTCCAGTCGCTCGGGACTTTACGTTGGGCAAGAGAATCGCGATAATTGAAAGCTATCTGAGGAGCCAATGCAGTAGAGTACTCTCTCTAAAACCGAACTGGAATCCCATCAGGACCTGGTGATTTATTTATTTTCAACCCATTCAGCAGCTTCACAACCCCAGGGATGTCTATCACTATGTCCTCCATGCGGGAATCTGTACGAGGCTCAAACGGCGGTATGTTTGTACGGTCCTCCTGCTTGAAAGATCTCTCAAATGCTAAATTTAAAATTTCAGCTTTCGTTTTGCTGTCTACCGTTGCCAGGCCAGACTGATCAATGAGTGACTGGATGGAAGTCTTCGACCCGCTTACCGATTTTACATAAGACCAGAATTTCCTTGCGTTTTCAGCAAGATCTTTTGCTAAGGTATGACGTTGGTAGTGGTTGTGTACTTCGCGCGTCGCTCCTTTTACAGTAGCACGAATCTCTACTAACTTTTGCCTGTCCTCATTCTCCCGATCTTTCTTGTACCGCGAGTGCAATTGTGTTTGCTTCCTGAGCATCCTGAGAATTGCGCTGTTAAACCACGGTGGGCCTTTTCTGTCCGTAATCCACTTTTTCGGCACATACTTCTCCAATGTGTGATTTACATTGTGTTTAAAATTTGCCCATAATTCTTCCACGTCCATCGTACCGGAAGTAAATGAAGTCGATTCATTTACTAAGTGGGATGCTAACAACTGCTTATCTGCTCTTCCTCGTAAGAATACTCTCCTAGCCTTCTTGACCGACTTTTCAACTTTCGTAATCATAGTCGTAATGACAACATCATGATCAATAATCCCTGTCTCGACAGTGACACCGTCGATGAGGTCCGGTCTGTTCGTGGCTACCAGATCCAAAATATCTCCATTACGCGTTGGCTGTCGATTTTGCTGCTCAAGACAGTTTTCGGATAATGTGTTCAAAAGTAATTCACACAACGGCTTGTCTGTAGCACCTGTAATGAATCCATAGACATCCCAGTCTATACTAGGTAGGTTGAAGTCGCCTCCGAGTAACATAGCATGATCCGGGTACTTTTGCGATGCAGAGTGTAGACTCCCTTTGAATGATTCTAGAACTGTCATGGTGGAACCTGGTGGCCTGTAATATCACCCAACAATTAACTTTATTTCTCCTACCCCTGTTAAACGTGTCCAGATAACTTCACAATCACACTCTACTTCGACCTCAGTAGACACAACATTTTTGTCAACTGCAATGAAGACACCACCTCCTACGGTGTCTAATCTGTCTTTCCAATACATGTTACAACCCTCACTAAAAATTTCAGAACTTCGTATCGCAGGTTTCAGCCAGGTCTCAGTCCCGAGAATAACTTGCGCGCCACGCGCTTCCTGGAGGGCAGTAAATTCAGGAACTTTATTCCAAACACTCTGCTAATATCTTGATAGCTGAAGTGCCTTTACACTGCATGCGTCCTGATTTCCCTGCTAGCACGTCGACTGGTGAGTGTTCATCAGGACACCTCGCACTACTGCCTAGCCTAAAAAACCCCCATGTGCACGCCACAAGTACTCTGCTACCCGAGTAGCCGCTTCCTTTGTGTAGTGCACCCCTGGCCTGTCTAGGGGCGTCCCACAATTCCCCACCCAATAGCACAAGTCTACAAATCGGCAGCCAAGACCGTCACAAAGTCGACGAAGCCTCTGGTTGAGACCCTCCACTCGGCACCAAACCAAAGGACCGCGATCCACTCCGGGAACGATGCTGCAAATAGAGAGGTCTTATTGCACCCCACGTGCGAGGCCAGCGGTCTTCACCAAACCCGCCAGCCGCCTGTACGAACAGAGGATCGCCTCAGAACCCAAGCGACAGGCAACATTGGTGCCGATGTGAGCAACTACTTGCAGACGACTGCACCTCGTACGCTCGATAGCAGCAGGCAAGGCCGCCTCCACATCTTGGATGAGGCCCACTGGCAGATAATCCGAGTGCACGTTGGAATTCTTTCCAGCCCTGTACGCTATTTCCCTAAGGGGCTCCATCACCCGCCTAACGTTGGAGCTCCCAATAACCAGCAAGCCTTTGCCCCCGTGTGCCTGCTCGGGCCCTGCTGAAGGAGCGACCACCTGCCCACTGACAGGATTAACGGGCGAGACCAGCCGTCCAGTCTCCACATTGACCCTCCGCCTCGAGCGACGCGAACGTGTTGCTGTCCGCCACTCACCCTGAGGTGAGGGCGGCCCCAACGCGCATATTTAGCTTTCATATTTGTTTTGTAGTTCGATTTTTAATTTCTTTCCGAGTGTTTGTGCGCTTGCATATTGAATTACATAAAATCCTTGCGTATTCTCATATTTGAGAGGAGTTACATTGCTTATTGACAGCTGTAAACTATAAATTCGCGGAGTCCTTAGTCAGTTGTTTGTTTTGGACAGCCAGTGCTTTCTGTTTATTTCGTAGAGTCAGTTAGCAGCAGATCAGATGACAAATTGACGCCTATGCCTACAACCTAAGCAGCCTTTATACTTCACCACTGACGAAAGCAATCGTTACTGTTCCATATTTTCTGTGCCTACATCTACATCTACATCCACATTTATACTCCGCAAGCCACCCAACGGTGTGTGGCGGAGGGCACTTTACGTGCCACTGTCATTACCTCACTTTCCTGTTTCAGTCGCGTATGGTTCGCGGGAAGAACGACTGTCTGAAAGCCTCCGTGCGCGCTCGAATCTCTCTAATTTTACATTCGTGACCTCCTCGGGAGGTATAAGTAGGGGGAAGCAATATATTCGAGACCTGATCCAGAAACGCTCCCTCTCGAAACCTGGCGAGCAAGCTACACCGCGATGCAGAGCGCCTCTCTTGCAGAGTCTGCCACTATCACGGTTACCAAATAATCCTGTGACGAAACGCGCCGCTCTTCTTTGGATCTTCTCTTTCTCCTCCGTCAACCCGATCTGGTACGGATCCCACACTGATGAGCAATACTCAAGTATAGGTCGAACGAGTGTTTTGTAAGCCACCTCCTTTGTTGATGGACTACATTTTCTAAGCACTCTCCCAATTAATCTCAACCTGGTACTCGCCTTATCAACAATTAATTTTATATGATCATTCCACTTCAAATCGTTCCGCACGCATACTCCCAGATATTTTACGGAAGTAACTGCTACCAGTGTTTGTTCCGCTATCATATAACCATACAATAAAGGATCCTTCTTTCTATGTATTCGCAATACATTACATTTGTCTATGTTAAGGGACAGTTGCCACTCCCTGCACCAAGTGCCTATCCGCTGCAGATCTTCCTGCATTTCGCTACAATTTTCTAATGCTGCAACTTCTCTGTATACTACAGCATCATCCGCGAAAAGCCGCATGGAACTTCCGACACTATCTACTAGGTCATTTATATATATTGTGAAAAGCAATGGTCCCAAAACACTCCCCTGTGGCACGCCAGAGGTTACTTTAACGTCTGTAGACGTCTCTCCATTGATAAAAACATGCTGTGTTTTGTTTTCTAAAAACTCTTCAGTCCAGCTACACAGCTGGTCTGATATTCCGTAGGCTCTTATTTTGTTTATCAGGCGACAGTGCGGAACTATATCGAACGCCTTTCGGAAGTCAAGAAAAATAGCATCTACCTGGGAGCCTGTATCTAATATTTTCTGGGTCTCGTGAACAAATAAAGCGAATTGGGTCTCACACGATCGCTGTTTCCGGAATCCATGTTGATTCCTACATAGTAGATTCTGGGTTTCCAAAAACGTCATGATACTCGAGCAAAAAACATGTTCTAAAATTCTACAATAGATCGACGTCAGAGATATAGGTCTATAGTTTTGCGCATCTGCTCGACGACCCTTCTTGAAGACTGGGACTACCTGTGCTCTTTTCCAATCATTTGGAACCCTCCGTTCCTCTAGAGACTTGCGATACACGGCTGTTAGAAGGGGGGCAAGTTCTTTCGCGTACTCTATGTAAAATCGAATTGGTATCCCGTCAGGTCCAGTGGACTTTCCTCTATTGAATGATTCCAGTTGCTTTTCTATTCCTTGGACACTTATTTCGATGTCAGCCATTCTTTCGTTTGTGCGAGGATTTAGAGAAGAAACTGCAGTGCGGTCTTCCTCTGTGAAACAGCTTTGGAAAAAGGTGTTAAGTATTTCAGCTCTGTTTCAATGCCATCATCATCCCGGAGTGTCTGGATATGCTGTTTCGAGCCACTTACTGATTTAACGTAAGACCAGAACTTCCTAGGATTTTCTGTCAAGTCGGTAAATAGAATGTTACTTTCGAATTCACTGAACGCTTCACGCATAGCCCTCCTTACGCTTACTTTGACATCGTTTAGCTTCTGTTTGTCTGAGAGGTTTTGGCTGCGTTTAAACTTGGAGTGAAGCTCTCTTTGCTTTCGCAGTAGTTTCCTAACTTTGATGTTGTACCACGGTGGGTTTTTCCCGTCCCCCACAGTTTTACTCGGCACGTACCTGTCTAAAACACATTTTACGATTGCCTTGAACTTCTTCCATAAACACTCAACATTGTCAGTGTCGGAACAGAAATTTTCGTTTTGATCTCTTAGGTAGTCTGAAATGTGCCTTTTATTACTCTCGCTAAACAGGTAAACCTTCCTCCCCTTTTTTATATTCCTATTAACTTCCATATTCAGGGATGCTGCAACGGCCTTATGATCACTGATTCCCTGTTCTGCACTTGTTGTTGTTGTGGTCTTCAGTCCTGAGACTGGTTTGATGCAGCTCTCCATGCTACTCTATCCTGTGCAAGCTTTTTCATCTCCCAGTACCTACTGCAACCTACATCCTTCTGAATCTGCTTAGTGTATTCATCTCTTGGTCTCCCTCCCTTGATGCCTCAGAACATGTCCTACCAACCGATCCCTTCTTCTGGTCAAGTTGTGCCACAAACTTCTCTTCTCCCCAATCCTATTCAATACTTCCTCATTAGTTATGTGATCTACCCATCTAATCTTTAGCATTCTTCTATAGCACCACATTTCGAAAGCTTCTATTCTCTTCTTGTCCAAACTATTTATCGTCCATGTTTCACTTCCATACATGGCTACACTCCATACGAATACTTTCAGAAATGACTTCCTGACACTTAAATCAATACTGGATGTTAACAAATTTCTCTTCTTCAGAAACGCTTTCCTTGCCATTGCCAGCCTACATTTTATATCCTCTCTACTTCGACCATCATCAGTTATTTTGCTCCCCAAATAGCAAAACTCCTTTACTACTTTAAGTGTCTCATTTCCTAATCTAATTCCCTCAGCATCACCCGACTTAATTAGACTACATTCCATTATCCTTGTTTTGCTGTTGTTGATGTTCATCTTATATCCTCCTTTCAAGACACTGTCCATTCCATTCAACTGCTCTTCCAAGTCCTTTGCTGTCTCTGACAGAATTACAATGTCATCAGCGAACCTCAAAGTTTTTATTTCTTCTCCATGAATTTTAATACCTACTCCGAATTTTTGTTTTGTTTCCTTTACTGCTTGCTCAATATACAGATTGAACAACACTTAAAGAGTCGAAAAGTTCGGGTCTGTTTGTTATCAGTTGGTCCAAGATGTTATCTCCACGAGTCGGTTCTCTGTTTAATTGCTCGAGGTAATTTTCGGATAGTGCACTCAGTATAATGTCACTCGATGCTCTGTTCCTACCATCCGTCCTAAACATCTGAGTGTCCCAGTCTATATCTGGTAAATTGAAATCTCCACCTAAGACTATAACATGCTGAGAAAATTTATGTGAAATGTATTCCAAATTTTTTCTCAGTTGTTCTGCCACTAATGCTGCTGAGTCGGGAGGTCGGTAAATGGAGCCAATCATTAACCTAGCTCGGTTGTTGAGTGTAACCTCCACCCATAATAATTCACAGGAACTATCCACTTCACTACAGGATAAACTACTACTAACAGCGACGAACACTCCACCACCGGTTGCATGCAATCTATCCTTTCTAAACACCGTCTGTACCTTTGTAAAAATTTCGGCAGAATTTATCTCTGGCTTAAGCCAGCTTTCTGTACCTATAACGATTTCAGCTTCGGTTCTTTCTATCAGCGCTTGAAATTCTGGTACTTTCCCAACGCAGCTTCGACAGTTGACAATTACAATAACGATTGCTGCTTGGTCCCCGCATGTCCTGACTTTGCCCCGCACCCGTTGATGCTGTTGCCCTTTCTGTACTTGCCCAAGGCCATCTAACCTAAAAATGACAGATGACAGATTTCGCTAGTACCGTTTCAGCCAGACCCCATTGTGATTGGTTCAGAACGTTACCGTAATCAGTGCTCACGGTTGAGGGACTGGAATGGTTTTTACATGTTTATTTTCAGTATTTTGTCCAACTTTAGCAACTGCATTTCAATTTGTTGAAGTAATCATAACCACTTGCTCAAAATAATTTTTTTACCGGTTTCAGGTAGCTAGTGCCCTTCTTCAGTAGCTTTGGTTACAGCTACTAGTCTGACGACGCCCTGCACCCTTCTCCTAACGACAGACACCAGCATCACGCTACTCAGCCCACTACTACACTCGAAAAATTCACCCACTCACCTTGTTTTTATTAGGAGGCTGTCATCTTATGATGTGTGGTCAGCAGCGTAATCGTTGGGGGCCTCTCGAAGCGGGAAGGTTGAGTGGCGTGGTCATGGGGCTGGAAGCTGAAATTGGACATTCTGAATCTTTATCAATGACATGTTCATGGGTTGTGATCCACCAACTGGTAGAGCTTGCATTTCCTAACTACTTGAACTCTCGACATTGAAAAAAGGTATGTGATATAACCCTGAAAAATATGAGGTATGTTACCTATATGTAAAGTATTCTGCATTTCATAACTAATGGCATGGAAAATATGTTTAGAGATGCAATGAGTGCCTACAGATCCCAAGGTGATGATCAAAGTACTGTTGAAACCGGCCATCAGTTCAAAGTAAATATTTAAAAGCCACCTTGGCTCTGAAGTATATCTACAAATATTACTTCTGTAGAAGGGTACTAGTTGCCTGAAACGTGAAGGAATAAAATTCATTTTGTGCAACTCGTTACTGATTGTTTCAAAAAATGTTTACTTCTGTTTATTTATTTACCAGGATCGCTAGGGCACGCAAACCAAAGATACTTGATCACTAAACGAGTCAGTTCACAGTTTAAAGAAAGATGATTATAAATCTTATAAACAAATGAATTAAATATGAAAAGATTTTTAAGATATCGCTAATAACCACAAAATTTGTTGAATACTTACATCATGTAATTACTGAATACTACTAAAACATAAAATAAATAAACTTAATATTATACGTGGTGTTAGGGGTATAAGTGCAGATATTGTGATCACTCGTACCTTAATGCATATCCGCTGAAGTGTTTTAGTGGTTTTTCTCTGCGTGCGAGACTAGACGTTTTGCGAATAAGCATTCGTAGCTGGCTGTTGCGACATGCACTTCGAGCTACTAACGAACCTAAAAACGTACCACTGCTAATAGCTGTATGTATGAGCCTAAAAACGAAGTAAATACTGATGTAATTTTGGTCAATACATTATCCTAGGTCACCCATTAAAATATGTGCAGCTACACCCGTAACACCCTACACTGCGATGACGGAAGTCATGGTATAGCGATATGCACATATGCATACGGCGGTGGTATGTCACACAAATGGTATAGAAGGTATGTGCATAGGCGGAGCTGTCGTCTGCACGCTGGAGATTCATGTGAAAACGTTTACGACTTGATTACGGCCGCACGACAGAAATTAACAGACTTTGAATTCGGAGTCGTAGTTGGAACTAGACGAATGGGGTATTCTGTTTCAGAAAGCTATGGGGAATTCAGTATTCCAAAATCCACAGCGTCAAGAAATTGCCGAGAATAACAGATTTCTAGCATTACCTATGAGCACAGACAACGCAACATAACAAAAGAGGGCAGCGGTGTTTACGGTAGAGTTGGTAGCGCTAACAGACAAATAACGGTGTGTGAAATAACTGCATAAACCAATGTGGGGTGTACGACGAACCTATCCATTAGGACAGTGCCGTGGCAGCAGACGAGAGACGCTAGAGCCTTTGCTAGCAGCACATAGCGTGCAGCGCCTCTCTTGGGCTCGTGACGATATCCCTTGGACCTTTCACGTTTGAAAACGGTTGCCCGATCGGATGAGTTCAGATTTTATTTGGTAAGAACTGATGGTAGCCTTCAAGTATAGTGCAGACCGCACGAAATTAAGGACCGAAGCTGTCAACAAGGTTCTGTGCTAGCTGGTGGCGGCTGCATAATTATGTGGGCTGTATTTACATGGAACGGACTGCGTCGTCTGATCCAACTAAACCGATCACTGACTGGAAATGGCTATATTCGACTTCTTGGAAACAATTTTCAACCATTTATAACATTCATTTTCCCAGAGAGCAACGGAATTTTTAATGGGCGAGAATGCGCCACGTAATCGGCCACAACCGCTCGTGATTAGTTTGGAAAACTTTGTGGGTAGTTCGAGCGAGTCATGTGTTCACCCTTAGATCAATTATGGGAGACAATTGAGAGGTCAGTACGTGCACAAAATCCTATAACGGCAAAACTTTCGTAATTATGGACGGCGGAGGAGACCTCCAGCGACCTGCCGAGTCCACGCCATGTCGAGTCGCTGCACTATGTCGGGTAAGAGGAGACCCGACACGATAATAAGAGATATCCCCGTACTTTTGTCTGCTCAGTGTAAATACAAACCCCAGCAATAACGATGTACTTCTTTGGAATCAAGTTTTATACTCTCATTTCTAACATAAGATTGTTACGGCCTCTCACTTTGTAATTGTCCGCCCCCGGTAGCTGAATGGTCAGCTTGACGGAGTGTCAATCCGCTAGGCCCTGGTTCGATTCCCGGCTGTGTCGGGGAATTTTCTCCGCCCAGGGACTGGGTGTTGTGCTGTCCTCATCAAAATCCTATCGTCCTCATCGAGTGCAGGTCGCCGAAGTGGCGTCAAATTGAATGACCGGCACCCGGCGAACGGCCTGCCCGACTTGCGGCCCTAGCCATACGATTAAATAAAACTCTGTAATACAGTTCTTCGACCGACATCAATGATCCACGAGAAAGATGTGCAGAAGATATTTCAGGGACCTGCAACGTCGTATCGACAAAGTCAATGTTAATACAAGATTTGTTTAGACCGTCGTCTTTTTCTCTCTATTGTTGAGTTTTATATGATGTCGTGTTTCTAGTTACCTTTAGAAGTTCGTGAACGATGTTAAGCAACTTCAAAAGAATGATATAAATGGCAGTTTCTGAACACATCTTAAGCAGACAGCCAAGTCACAAGAACAAAATGAGTGATTATTTAAAATTTTCAAGTGAACAGGAGATCAAACTACGAAGACACACCTCCTCTAATTAGTTTGTTCTACTCATTCTTCACAGGATGACCACTGCACATGCCAAGAGCTCACAAGAAACGTTAATATTTATGTGCACTCCCACTGCAATCCGATGGAGAGGTCTCACCCCAATGCAGTTTGATAAATAATTTAAGTAGTCAATAAATTGCGTTACCGGTGGTGGTATCTGAAAGACCTTTTCATAATTTTGATACAGCCGCGGTCGATTAAGAGTCAATACTTGTTTAAAATGATCTAAAGAACTGATAAAACGAAAAAAAAATTGTGAGAGATCTTGAAAACAGAGAACAGATTTCAGAGAAAATTTCTGAAGTACTGCGAAGAACTCATGATCAGGGACTGTGCCAGAAGGAAATCTTTCAAGTAGAATTTGAGTACTTGCTCCGGGTTATTATTTCTTTCCTTAATTCTCTTGGGAGACTATTGTGAATAACACCTGCTGAAGGTTTCACAATGCTTAAAAAGTGTTCTACAAGTGCTCATCATATGAATGAATGTTGCAGTTTCTTGTGAATGAGTCAATACTGTTAACTAGAAATACCAAACTGGAACGTATGCGGAGAGAAGGCGAAGATAAAAATCCAAGACTCCTGAATAATGGCTTACATGCATCTGGCGAGCGGACACCACAGATCATTGTGGCCGCTCTTTTCTGTGCTAACAATATTCTTCTTGAATGTACAGTGTTGCTTCAAAATATAAAATCAAACATGGTAACATCTGGACGAAGATGAGACGCGTCTTTGGGTACCAGACCCCTAGAGGTATACCTGGCATATCCATCAATGGAGCGTTATCTACGAACGCGAACGCAATTGAAGTGCACATTGCTGAGCATTATGCTCGGAGCTCTGCGTCGGAGAATTACTCCCCTCCCCCCCCCCCCCCCCGTCTTTCGTACCATCAAATGGCGGATGTAAGGGAAACTTCTGTTGTTCAATACACTCGACCGTAACCACATGACACTCCATTTACTGAGCGGGAGCTCCTCCAATCCCATGCACGTTGCCCCGACACAGCTCACCAGATCGCATCCACGCTCACATGATTAAACATCTCTCAACGGATTACCAGTGATATATCTTTTCATCATGTTCAAAAGCATCTGGGGCAAAGGCGGTATTCCCGACGCAATGGAGGGAGAGCACTATCGTTCCAGTCCTCAGACCTGGTAAAATTCCTCTTGATGTGGATAGCATCGGCCCATCAGCATAACCAATATTCTCTATAAGCTGCTAGAACGTATGGTAAGTCTGCAGTTGTGCTGGCTCCTTGAGTCACGGGGCGTACTGGCTTCGTGCCAGGGCGGTTTCCGTCAGGGTCGCTCTACCACTGATAACCTAGTGTCCGTCGAGTCGGCCATTCGAACAACCTTTTCCAGACACCATCAGTTGGTAGCCGTCTATTTGTTTAAAGAACATCCTACGACACGACCTGGCGGCACCACATCCTAGGCCACATTACATAAGTGGGGTCTCCGGGTACCAATCCCGACTTTTATCGAAAAGTTCCTGTTACTCCTTACTTTCCGTGTCCCAGTTGGTGGCTCTCGTAGTTCCCCCCATATTCAGCAGAATGGGGTCCTGCGGGGCTCGGCATTGAGTGTCTCTTTATTTTGAGTGGTTACTAACAGTCCGGCAGGTGTGGCCGTCCTTCTCATCTTCTCTGTATGCAGACCACTTTTGTATTTCGTATTGCTCCTCCAGTACCGGTGTTGCTTAATGACGACTACAAAGAATCGTTCAAAATGCGCAATGATGAAGTGAAACCAAAGGCTTCCAGTTTTCAGCCTCAAAGTCGTGCGTCCTGCACTTCTGTCGACGTCGTATCGTTCATCCGGAACCAGACCTTCACCTTGTTGATGATCCTCTCACTGTAGTTGAGATATATCGATTCTTAGGACTGGTTGTTGACGCAGCACCTTAATGCCCTCCACAGCCTGAATAACACTTCAGCGGTTCTACAAAGTGCTTGCTCAGTTTCGCCTTGGTTATGGGACTCTGGTTTAATGATCGGTGGCGCCCTCAGCGTTGCGGTTGCTGGACCCAGTGCACCTCTGTGGGGTTCGACTGGTGATGGGAGCTTTCAGGGCGAGTCTGGTGATAAGTCTACTGGTGGAGGCGGGGTTCCATCCATTGCAGAACAGGTGCTGACATCTGCTCGCTAATTACGCTACGCACATTCGTAGCTTTCCTTAGCATGCAAATTACTGTCTCCTTTTCCCAACCACGGCGGACCATCTCCTGCATCGGCAACCCAGGTCAAGGATTACGACTGCCGTTCGCATACAATCCCTTCTGTCTGAACTAGAGCCCTTTCATTTACTACCTCTCCTTTGGGTCCATTCACATACACCGCCATGGTGTATATCTAGGCCACTGCTTTGGCTGTATCTTTCGCATGGCTGTAGTGACTCAGTTCCTCCTGCGGCTCTCTGCTGTCACTTTATCTCGATTCTTGACGCGTCCCAGGGTTCTGAAGGAATGTACACTGACGGCTCGATGGTTAATAGTCATATTGGCTTCTTTTGTGCTCACACAGGACGTACCAAAAAGTGCTCCCTGTCAGATGGCTACAGTGTTTTTACTGCAGAGCTGGTGGCCATATCCCATGCTCTTGATCATATCCAGTCCTGCTCCCGTGACTCCTTCCTTGTCTGTAGTCAGTCCTCGAGTGGCTTACAAGCTACTGACCAGTGACACTCTCGCCATCGTTTGGTAGCGACCATCCAGGAGTCCGTCTATGGCATGAAATGGACCGGTCGTTTAGTGGTCTTGGTCTGGCCACTGGGACATATTGGAATCCCAGGAAATAAGCTTGCTGACAGGCTAGCGAATCAGGCCACTTAGGAACCACTTCTGAAAATCGGAATATCTGAAACTGATTTGCGCTTGTTATTACGCAGTAAGGTTTTTGGGATTTGGGATTCGAAATGACATAATCTAGGTACACACAAACTGCGTGCCACGAAGGAGACTACGAATATGTGGAAGACATGCATAAGGGTCTCTCATAGGGACTCCACACTCCTCTACAGGCTCCACATCGGTCACGCTTGGCTATTTTCTCTGCGGTGATGTCCCACCCCGGTTGACAAAGGCCCACATTCTGCTACATTGTCCTTTTTTAGTTGGCGTGCGACGGAATTTTCAGTTACTGGACCCGTTACCATTAGTTTTAGCTAAAGCGTCTCATTTGCTGATTTATTTTCACGTTTTATAAGTGAGGATAAGTGGGGGTCTATCTTTTTAGTGCATGTCCTTTGTCCATCTGCTCTACCCTAGTGCTTTTAGGCTGGAGTTTTTAGGTGTTACAGAGTGGCTAGCTTATCCTCTTTTATTCTTGTCATCAGCCAGCAGCGTCGTCTGCTCTACTGTTTTAATCACTTCTACCTATTTCTTACGTCTTTCTTTGCTTTTCTTGTCATACTTTGTTGATTGTAGTGATTGCTGTCCTTCTGTAGTTCGTGTGGCTTTTCTTTTCTCCAGGATTTCTGCGATAAGTCTCGTCTTTTTTATTCCTTCCCTCGAGGGAACAAGGATGTATATATGTTGGAACAAGGGACCGAAAACCAAGCAGGTTGGCCCTTTCCCCCTACCCCTAAACCAACCAACCAATCATGATAACAGAAGAGTGGTAGTAAAGAATGTAAACAAGGATTTCAAATCAGCTACGAGGTAGAAACAGCATTCTGTTCCTACACATGGTCTTGAATCTGAGCACCTTAGAGAAAGCTTTTCACACACTTTCAGTCCTAAGTTTAAAAACTGTCGACTTTACTGACTGTTTGACCATCTTGGGGTAATGAAATCATGCTTTTGAAAAAGGAACGTGTCGGAAACTTATTGTGTTGCGATTTTTTCTAGTACAATGATAAACTGCTTCTAAAAGCCAAGAGTTCACGTTAGGGGCTTCACTAATTGCTACATAATTTATATGACATTCTACGTCTTCGAAATTAATACCCGTATCATCCGCAATGAAAAAAAAAAGTTTGTCGTCTGTTACAGATCATTGACACAGTCTAGAAAAGCAATGGACAGCAAACATACTCTGTTGCAATCCCTAAATTCCATGACCCCAGTTAGGTTTAAAATCCTTCCCTGTTTGTTGCAGCGAAGGCCAACCTCCTTCTCCCTACTTTCCGTTAATAAGGTGAAACTTCTTTGGGCTTTTCCCGTAATTCCATGGCTTTCCAATTCAAGCAGCTGTAGTGCCTGAGCCACATGCTCAAATGATTTTGTTAGAGAAACAATATACTTTATCTGCCAACAGATTAATTAGTGCCACTAGTACCTCATTCACAATGGAATAAAATGCATTTTCTGTGGACACTTCTTTACCAAAGGTGTAGGTCTGAAAGCAAACGGTCATAAATTGTGTGTACTGTGATATGCCACTGATCTCTCGTACATAAAAAAGAAAAAAAGAAAATTCATTGACAAAAATACGAAGCTGAAAATTAGCATTATAGGGTATTAGAAATCGACAAGGAGAGCTGCAGAGATATTGGTGATATGTCATATAAACAGGACAATTGCACAGTAGTGTACGCAAGGCATATGGAATGCAAAGAGCAATCAGTGGCATGCAGAAATCGATACTAACAAGACATTTCTACCAGAGTACAGTACAAAGCAGTTCCACCATAGCGATGAACAAGTCTAAATTTACTAAAAATGGAAAGATAAGAGTATATTTTTTAGCTATGTGTATAAAATATTGAATGAAACAAAATTATCTTAATAAACCATCCTTATTTGAATATCAATAGCATGAAGAGCTGTATCCTGGTCTGATAAATGTAACTCACAGTTAGAACAACAAATTAACATACCAATACATCCCTATTCATACCAGCATAATCACGGAGCTACCAAGATGCCTTCTTAATGAAAATGATGCAGATATCCTGTTTACACATCTCTTATAAGTGCGCTGCTCTTCATGTCGTTTTCTAGTACCCTGTAAAGTTATTTTGCAACTTGAACTGATTGACGTATTTCTGTCAATGAATGTGTCAATAGCTGCATTCCTATCTTTCCACTTTCGTAATATGTAACAAATTTTCTTTCAGTTCTTGTAAGTACTAGAGTGTATTTCTCTTTACATTTAATATTTCTGATTATATTTACATAGAAGCCAAAGTTCAAATAATGCTAATTGATACTGAAAGCTATACTTGTATTCTAAAATTACGGTAAATCTCTGGCGCTTAGCATTTCTATCACGAAAGTGATGTACACAATAAATCGTATATTTCGCAATATGCTACACCATTATTGTTGAGTTTAGTGTACATGGGCAAGTAGACATTTTGCGAGACACTAAACGGGCCAGAGGGGAGAAAGCCATTGTCTGTTCTATGATCACCGACGGGTGCCAGGTTGTCAGCACGCAAACTTATCGGTCTTCACGGTCTTCAACTTACAGTACCCGTCAAAAAGGGTGCTAGAAACCTCTGCATTTGCCGAAAGACGGTTTTTAGACACATATTATTGGAGATGTTGGTTTACATAATATTCCGAGACAAAACTCTGGTCCAGAATGAGATTTTCACTCTGCAGCGGAGTGTGCGCTGATATGAAATTTCCTGGCAGATTAAAACTGTGTGCCCCACCGAGACTCGAACTCGGGACCTTTGCCTTTCGCGGGCAAGTGCTCTACCACCTTTTTTTTTTTTTTTTTTTTTTGTAACCAATGTCAGGCTTACCACCTTTGCTGACATACATTTTGTTGTACTATCGCATAAATAGTGTCTACAAAGTCCATATGTTAACAAATAGTGGCGAATTAGAAAATTAATTAATTAAGGAAATGAATAAAACTGAAAATGTCCAAATGAAAGACATGAAGACATTGCGGATAGTACAAATACCACCTGAGCTACCGAAGCACGACTCAGGCACGATACTCTCATTCTGGAAACATCCCCCAGGTTGTGGCTAAGCCATGTCTCCGCAGTATCCTTTCTTTCAGGAGTGCTAGTTCTGCAAGGTTCGCAGGAGAGCTTCTGTAAAGTTTGGACGGATACTGGCAGAAGGAAAGCTGTGAGTACCGGGCGTGAGTCGTGCTTCGGTAGCTCAGATGGTAGAACACTTGCCCGCGAAAGGCAAAGGTCCCGAGTTCGAGTCTCGGTCGGGCACACAGTTTTAATCTGCCAGGAAGTTTCAAAACTCTGGTCAATGACATGACTGATGCAGTAATTCGTACTTCAAATTAGTTACTTACGTACCATTGTAATCATGTGCGTTGGCTGTTAAAATATTTTATTTTTGTAATTCAAGTCTATTCTCAGTTGTTTTATCTTGCAAACCGCAGAAAAGTCTTGAGTCCGAGTAGGTACGTTTTGAGTTATGCTTAGGTACGGTCAACATGTTTGAGGTATCAAATGCTGTAACGCAATGGACTGCTTATAGGAATCTTATATACGAGAAGAGTCATTGAGAAACTGAGTGAATAAGAAACCAGTCAAGGAAACAGAGTACGTATGTATTACAATGATAGTGTGGTCGCACACATAAAACTGCAGAAACGATTAGCGACTCGCTGTTACACCAATAACTTAAACAAAAAATTGTGGATAACTCGAGTCGTCGCCACTGAAGTTATTGACTGATGAACTTTCGTTCGGTATAACGAATACATATGATTTCTCACTATGTAGTATGTGTCAGGTCTGTGACTTTCTTGATTCATCCATTTCTTATATGACAGAAGCGATAGTATTTGGGGTGGACATTTGTTTGCAATATGTGACAACTGCGTGACGATTATGGTAACAAACGAAACGGTCGCATGAGGACAATGGAACAAACCAATGATCTTAATAATCATGGATTCTGGAATCTAAGAATTTAGTTTGGGTCATGTCTTTGGTCTTCTTGACACTGAACTTGGACCACACATCTCTGAAATGGCAGTAGCTGTAGCAATGTTCTTAAGGGCGTGCATTCGTGTAGGTTGTTACAGTCTGCATCACGAGACAACTGGGTGACGAATGAAAGGATTGGGAAGAGGAAAATTAACAAGAAAATTGTCTAAATAATTACAAGTTCTAAAGCCCATTTTTGTGCACAGTACGATGTGTGACGACAGAGTACATGAGCACCGTACAACAGAGTCTCGGAACGTCCAAACTGCAGATAGGCACATAAGGGTAAGCATATTACGACAAGTGTTTCACGTGGCTTCCATTCATGTGTTGGCAGGCTTCACAACGTGTTCTCGTCGAGGTCCACACTTGGTGAAATGTTCCAAATGCCTTCCGAATGCGTTGACAACCATATACAAAGCGTTCGTGAGCTTCACTGTCTCCATTAGCTGGGCTGGAATACATCTAAGCTTTTAAATATTCCCACCCATAAGAATCTATCGGATTCAAGTGCAGAGGTTTGGGAGAACATGGTACTGGCACGTCACAACCGATGCGCTCGTTTTCGAAGATTAGTGCCTTATATTCCCAAAAAGGTACAGAAAATTGTGCCAATATATCATCATGCATGTACCTCATATGCATTCTTAGAAGGGCAGCCGGCCGGATTGGCCGAGCGGTTCTAGGCGCTACAGTCTGGAACCGCGCGACCGCTACGGTCGTAGGTTCAAATCCTGCCTCGGGCATGGATGTACGTGATGTCCTTAGGTTAATTAGGTTTAAGTAGTTCTAAGTTCTAGGGGACTGATGACCTCAGATGTTAAGTCCCATAGTGCTCAGAGCCATTTGAACCAACCATTTAGAAGAGCAACAAGCCTGGCTAAAATTCTTTTCGTTTTTCATTAATATTTTTAATTCGAATATTAAAGGAGGTCTATAGCACATAATTCATAATTACTAAGACTGGACGTACTATTTTAGAAAGCGTCATTCCTTTGTCTGTAACCTGGTGACGTTTTGTAAGTCCAAGGTGTGTGGGAAACGCTGAACACAGCGGATTTTTTAGGAGGTTTTGACTAGCAGTGGAATGTAACTACAGATAAAACGGCTCTGTATGGAAATATAGGTTCGGGCAGCGAGCGACTCTGTGTAACGGAAGTTTGGTGCCGAGGTTGTGAGGAGGCACGGAGGGCATTGTGCCCTTTGTAACTAAGGGACGGTCCAAACGCCGCAACTCTTAACCTCTTCTGCTTTCTAACGCTGGTGGGGAGCGCTTTAGGATGTTTCTTTGGAAGCACCTTTCGCAGAAAGACATTGGCCGCTTTCGTAAATAACACGCTGGGCTGAAACAATGGAAATAGCTTAGTAGCATTGTTGCGCTTTTTATGATGTTTTTCAGAAGCACCTTTTGCTAATAGACAATGGCCGCTTTCGCAAAGAACACGGTGGTCTGAAATAATGGACCTAGCCTCGTAGCATTGTTGCATTGTTTAGGATGTTTCTCGGAAGCACCTTTTGCATATAGACATTGGGCGTTTTTCAAAGAACATGGTGCTCTGAAATAATGGTTGTAGCCCCGTAGCACTGTTGGTGTAAATTCTCACCACCTCTGTTGCGAGGCTAGGAGAAAACAACAGGTTGCTCCATTCATAGAGGAGTCAGCGACGTTAGAAGTGGATGTAGACTCCTTATCTCCACTGGATTTGTTTGGAGACACGTTATCTGTGTCGGGTTGTCGGTGACTGGAAGTTCCGCACGCTTGGAGGTACGGTCTCCGCACTTCTGATGAGCTAACGTCCATTGGTGGGAACCTGTAAGCGCCCGTAAATGTGTGTGGTGAAGTGAAGTTGGCCTCCGGCCTGCGTGGGGACATATTAAACTTAGCTCTTTGGGGTTAAGTTGGGCGTTCAGGATTGTGATTATGGCGTTTTGAAGATCGGTTTGAAACGGGGTCCGGAATCCAATCCTACACAGACGTCCAGTGTGCATACATCGTATCTGGGAAACCATTGGTTTCCATACCCACATTTCCGAGGATTATTTGGTTGTGTCATAGTCTTCCAATCTCCCCTTTATATCAGTCGAATGTTCTTTACATAAGGTAAGTGAAGAATTGAACAAGAACTATTTCGTGGGGGTTTCATGAAATAAAATATTGTACTCTTCATACAGAAAAAAAGGAATCTGAACCGGACCGAATACAACGCGGTATGACGTAGACCAACCTCTGGTACATTCACTGCGAATTCTGGACGACCGTTTCCCTAGGCGATGCTGTAAGCAGGGGGAGGGAGACAGGCACCTGCCTAGGGCGTAAGCACAGAGGGGGCACAAGAAATGACAGACGAAAGAAAAACAAGAAAAGCGGTTTTAGAATTAACATGAAGAGATAATGCGAGTTGTCCTGTAGTTTTCTATTTTTTGTTTGCAAGACGAAGCCTTTCTCTCGGCGTAGGGTCACCTCGGTAAGTGGTGTATTGTCAGCTGTCTAGAGTGGTCGAGGATGCTACTTCTTCGACAAGAATCCTTCTAGCTGTCTTAACAAAGCTGATTGTTCCCCATTCCAGTCTTCAAGCAGAGGCAAAGTAACTGTCAGAAGTCGGGAACAAACTTGATTTCGCATCAGAGGCGGTGTTATGGACAAGGAATTGAGTCAATAAGGAAAAATCATTTAGAGCGGCAAAATGACAATTCCCCTCATATAAAGTAATGGAGGAAAAGAACCATAAACCCACACGCCGACTGATGAATACCAAAGAGTATGTACAGTTACATATTCGACATCTACAATCAACAACTATGTACATACTCCCCAACTCACTGTTCAAGTGACGAGTCGAGATGTTACAACGGCCTCAGGAAAAATTTAATTTAATGTTTGCGTCAAGTGTAGCAACGTTATTTTCTGCATACACACACACATAGATACGCGGGCGCGAGTACGCGCGGGCGCGAGTACGCGCGCGCGCGCGCGCACACACACACACACACACACACACACACACACATAACCGTCAAAACTGGTGCGAAACATGAGTGTGTACTCTCAGGTTAAGAGCCCCAAAGCTATTTTCGTGCCTAAAAAGTATGGTAACATGCTAAAAGGGCAAGTAAACTTCATGTTTAGGCCTAATTTAGGTGATGCAGTAAGACAAACCTAAACGTATGCTGACTAAACAGCTGTGCAAAGCAGTCAAGCACGCAAATAAATAGGCAGACTGATTTACTGACAGCTTCTAGAAAATTATAATTAATTCCATTTCCTAGGCCAACACTCGCTTTACGGAAATAATCCACCCTCAAATTAAATATTTTAAAATCTAAATTTTTCTATGATGCTTGTCAGTCTTACAGTGGTATCTCCACGTCTTAAATACATAAAGGGAGTTTTCATTTCAGTCTGAGGATAGATTATTAGTAGTCATAGAGCACATAACCCAGCGCTTTTAAAAATTTCCGGTAATTCTTCACCTTAGAATTTACGGGACCAAAGACAATGCATCATATTCTATATTAGAAAATACAAGAATGTTATTAATAGCTGTTACTAATAGCCTAAGACTACTTTTTATCTGCATATTAACTAAGGTATTAAGATTAAGAGTAGAAAGAACTTTTGAGGAATGCTGCAATATTTTCAACAGTAACTATAATGCCAATGCTCTAACAGGTTTACAGACTTTATTTCCAATAATCTACTTCCAAAAAACAGTAAACATCTAATCAAAATACATGATACATAAAAACTCACATGTAACATAGCGAAAAGACAAACTAACAGATTAAGGAGGCGTTAATGAAGGAACAAAGAAGTAATTTTGAATAGTACTTTATTGCGATACTGCACTCAATTCATTATTTCTAAATATGCAAGAGGAAAACCTGTAATGTTTACATTAATGAGAACACGATCAAAGATGATGCTCGAGCAAGATGGACATGAAACATTGCTAAAGACGATGTCGCAAACGTGGAGGTAAAAAACTTGCAGGTAAGCAAAAGAAGGGGATTTCCATTACGTCACAGATTTTAAGCCAACCTCCGCCATCTTAAGTAGCACCAAACATTAGATTCACCGCATTCATACCTCCATGGTTCACCGCGATATAACTGTCCTGTGACGTAACTCTGACGTTCCCATGCCCAGTTTCGACGTTGTTGAATGCTTTAATTGTATTGAGATGTGGTTGTTTCATCAAAAAAAGGATTGTTACGTTGTTTACGGATGTGCTACACAATCCTGTCGTAGCTAAAGTTTAAATGAATCACATTTCATTCTTAAGTGGAGCCGTTCAAGCAATATTTTCTTTCGTATACAAGAATTATGATTGCACTACTTTTGTCGTAGTGGTTTTATTTCCGCCATTTGACTTGAGATTGCCTTACTTTACTCATTGTCCGTTATTTCTCTGTCTTTTTATTGCCTTCCACACCGCAAACGCATAGACATCCGAGCCACACTGTATCAACGGTTAGACAGTACTCGCATAACACACGGTTACCTCACCACGCTGATTGTTGGGACAGCATCTCCTGCGCTAAATTCGTGCCGCCGCTGATTACTCGTTCACATTTACTCCCCCTTTAAAAAGATTTTGGCTAGATAATCCGGAGACAGCGGTCATGAGTGTGTGAGTCTTGTGTGCATGACTGTAGGAATGTTTATGTATGTTTTGCATCTATCCTGAAGAAAGCATTAGCTGAAAACTTACGTCAACACACGTATGCCTGCCTCCTACATATGGTAAAAGTAGATGCAGACTGCAGTTTTACTATGTTACGTTATTCCTGAAAAAAAAATGTTCAAATGTGTGTGAAATCTTAGGAGACTTAACTGCTAAGGTCATAAGTTCCTAAGCTTACACACTACTTAACCTGAAGTGTCCTAAGGACAAACAAACACACACACACACACACACACACACACACACACACACACACACACACACACATAAGCCCGAGGGAGGACACCGCGTGGCTATTCCTGAAAAACTATCAGAGTTAGTGGTGAGAAATATTCCGGGGAAAGAAGCAAATAGGCTACTGTCGGAAAGGTAGGCCTACATCTTACACAGGCTAGACAGCCATTATTTAAATAAATTACTTACACACATGTTAAAGCAAAATATCCATTTTACGGAGTCTTCAGCGCTTGAGACCCTTCTCTTAATCACATTTACGACTTTCAACAACGCTGGAAGTTTAAAAAATTTCATAGTTTTCTTACCCTGAAAATTACTATTGCTGGCCACACACTGAATGGTGCATCATAGATAAGCTTTCACAGTCACAAGGTGTGTAAGCTACAACTACATTAATGCACTGACAGTTTAAGGAAACAAGAATTCTATTCTGCATGGTGGGTATATTTCTGCTTCACAGATTTAATTAGATTTCATTAGTCGTTCGCTTTGTTGACATGCACAAGGTACAATAGCAAGGCTTGCTTCTTCCCTCATTGCACAATTTTATGGGCTGACAAAGAACACGTAGGTAAGTTTATGATAACGTGAAAATTAAAAAACTGAAAATGTGACTAACAAAAAGCAGTATCAGGAAGCAAACAAGGATTAGTTTCGGAGTTCCAGCTGCAGTTAGTAAAAGTAGAATTAAATGGATTACAAAAGCCTGATTTTTACATCACTTCCCTTTTCTTCTTGATCACTAGAAATATATCAACAAAAGACGATTTACATTAACAACGCAAAATGTGTCTTATTATCTTAGCAAATACGCACTCAAGAACAGAAAAACTTTCGAAATTGGCCTCTTCACACTATATAAGTCGGACCAGCACCAGTCGCGGATACAGAAAAACCTCAAGGAGGGGGCACTAAAGGTATCTTGAGCTACCTTTACTTTCACCATAATACAAAAATAATTAAGTCACACGCAAAGTTTAAGAAAGTTTAATTTAAACTGATTGTACACATATACAAGACAACGCTATCCTATGATATAAAAAAGTTACAGTTGTGGTTCTCTCCCTTAAATGATGAATTCTATGCACTTATTCTCACTGGCAAATTGGTTAATTACTTTCTCAGTAGGAAAATCAATTTCAGGGTGAGTGTTCAATAGAGCTAAGCCATTAAGTCGATCCTCCTCCGCAGTCAACGTCATCCATGTCTTTGTACGTCACAATGTGGAAAAACTCAAGTTCGCGGTTGTCTAGTGTCACCAAAAGTAATTTTTCATCTGTTGACGCTTCAACGTGGTATTTGAGCTGACAGTGGGTCTCAATGTCACCATCTTTAGTATTAAGTTCGGCAAACTTTGTTAGTAGTTCAGTCACAAGTTTTTTGGTGTTAATCGATTTCTTTCCTCCAACCATTTTATTATTCACAAAAATTTAACAGTTAATGCAAATAAGTCCTTTTTCAACATATAATATCACCAGCCATGGATACTGTTCAAAGTAATTATCCTGTACGTGTCTGCGTTCAACCCGTCCCCTCTTGTTGTGCTCAAGAATTGGAAAGATATATCGTTTTTCAGGTTTCCTTGGAGCTGTGAAAAGCTTCCGTATTACATCATCGCTAATATTTCCTGACGCTGATGTATCCAAATAACTGCCAATATCCGTAGGATTAAAGGAATCAGACGATGAGCTTTGGTGTGGAAGTTTCGACGAAGTGCTGGGCTCTGCGTGTACAGTTGGTGGTATTTTTGCGGCTGAATGGTCTTCAGATGTATCTACTTTTCTTTTTCTTCTTGCATAACGATCCATTTTATTATATGTTACGACATAGGTAAATTAGATGCCAATTATAGGCGCTGAAAAAGGCAACACTAGTACACTTAGCACTAAAACACACACGGTCACACTGCGCTTATTTCTAATATCACTAAGCACAACCACTGATGGAAGTCCGTGGTAATCGCAGTTGTTCGCTTTTTATCACTTCCAAGTTATCGCGACTATCGTAGCTTTCAAACTGACTACCTGGTAGCGACTCTGCTTCCCTTGTATATGCGGCTGGATTGTTTCGAGAACATTCGCTGACAGAATGTTCGCTTCCCGACTTTTATGGAGTGTGAACGAATACCCACTGTGAAAGCGACAAGCCAATGTGTACCTTGCGACGTAGGTCTCTCCGCAGTGCCGTATGACTTTTAGCCGCGCGTGCCGTATGATTGTTCGCCTGCCTGGGTTTTCAACGAAACAATAAACGCACAACAATAATGCAGTAATATTCTGTACCAATTCATAGGGGAACTTGCGTTCAGTGACATACTGGACGGTTATTTTCAACAAGATGGTGCAACCGCGCATATACCTCACGTTTCAATGTCACTGCTTGCTGATGTTTATGGTGATCACATAATTTCAAAGGGATTTTGGCGTCCAAGATCACCTGACCTAACACCACCTGACATTTTCTTCTGGCGTGCAGCGAAAGAAACTGTCTATAAAAACCGTCCAAACTTCATCGATGAATTGAAAACGGCAATATCCACTTTCATTGATTCTGTTGAATAAATGCTATAGTTTATATTTGGAAACACGATAAGACGAATTTAATTGTGTATTCAACAACCGGGGCGACACTTTCAAAATTTAATGTGAAAATATGCAAGTAAAAATGAACAAATATTACGAGTTAGGTATGTGTTAGGTAACAATATTTTACTGAGAAGTTACTATGAACTACTATTATTAATACTTCACAATCAACTGATGACTCTCACTCTTGACCGGTTTTCACACTTCCATTTGTTACAAACAGGACTTTTTACTTATTCTTCAGTCTTAATATTTCGCTTCTGAATGTCAAGTAGCTTCCTATTCAACGAATAGCCCATATTTATAACGCTACGTATCGAAGGTTCTGTCCGAGAAAACATTAGAATATTAGCGACTTTTCTCAAACAAATGCCAAACAGAATAACTTATCGAGATCACTACAATGGCCGCGACTTTTCTCGTAGGTATGTGTTAGCTATCTATATGCCAGACAGAGACTTATAGAGTACGATGACGCGGGCGAGCGTGCTACATAGTAAAGTACAAGTACTCGATAACTCGATTCAGTCGAGTCGATTGACGAAAGAAACGAACGAATAGAGCGCGGGCTGACTGGTGGAGGCGGCGCGGGTGGCAATATTATACGTCCGAAGCGCAATGTGTCAACGGCCTCGTCCCCACACAACACATGGCTACGGGACCGCTCTGGTTGATGGTGCTGCATCTTATGCGCTAAATTCCTCCCGTCTGATAATGAATCATTCTTCACATTTCCTCTGTCTTTAAAAAAGATTTTGCTAGAACAGCCGTGAAACGCCCGCTAAACCCGCTGGGCAGTCCAGGTGATTAGGACTGTGCAAATGGCCAAATAGGGTTGGAGTCAGTTTCCCCTTAATATTGTCTTTTAATCTAATTTAGTTAAACATTTACAACCAAAGCGGCACATAGCCGAACTTTTACATCCACGAGTTTCAAACTCCAAATCTTTCAAGGCTGAAGGCCTCCAAACAAGGAATCTTAAAAATCAACGAGGTAAATTTCAAGTGACTGTACACACTCAGTTATAATTACAAATAAAATAATTGAAATATATGTATATCACAGCTAGGCTGCAAGCCTCAAGGCCAGGGTGGATAGAAAAATATAAACAAAATGCAATACAAATGGTTTAAGGCCCACAGTAAAATTTTCAAGATTTTAAAATAAATTACCATAAACTTTCAAAAGCAGAAGGCCGCAATGTTTAAGCTTCAAAGGCAGTTTTAAGAATAAGGTTCCAAGGCTGAAGCCCCACAATTAATTTTCCAAAATAAAAGAAATATTACCATAAGCCTTAAGTAGCTGAAACCGCAATAAAAGAAAAGACCACATAACGGAAATATCCTTTCCGCAGATATCCACTTGCCGGAATTCAAACTTACTTACATAAAACACAGTAAAATAACGAAAACTCTTTTTACACCATTGGCTATGACAGATTATACACATGCAATTAAACACCGGTGAGAAAGACAGTAAGGACAACAGCACTCAGAAGCCTCCAGGGGGTCGGTCTGCGCTCGTTCACTTAGGTGAGACAGGTAGTGAGCCCAACTACACTTGATCCATCGGAACCCAACCAAGGGACAGCCTCGGACCGACCGACAAACGACATGCTTGCCACCAATCGGTACACGAGAATTGGAACATAAAATGTTACAGGCGTAATTATCCACAATCAAATATGTATATGTATTAAGCTGTCAAAACTACACACCATGATGGACAGCAACAACAGGCAAGGAAAGGACACTGCCTGAAATTAAACTAGTGGCCAGGGCAGGTAACCTGAACTCTAACGGCCACAAGGCAGAAAATTCCGCTGGTGATCTTTAATTATAGTCAACCAATACGGTTAATTACACCGCATAGCGGCTAAATTTCAGCAATGCAAACAGTCGGTGTTGCTCACTGGAAAACCGCCCCAACAGCGAACCACCGACACGAACCGTACAACATGAATGGGCGTGGCTTGGGTACATAAAATACCACTCAACTTTGACGTCCTGGGTCGGTGAACCACGAAGCTCATAGCGATCGGACAGCTCCATATACGCTCCGACACTGCGCAGGGACCGCCAGCGGACTCAGCCTACTGCACCGTGCGGAGATATCTTCCCTGATCCTCAGCAACTGCACGACTACCCTCAGAATGCCAAAAACATCTGAAATAGTAGTTAGTGGAAATAGCGCCAACTACACACACACAACCTGACAAAGACTGCGCGAAGACCTGTACGACACCCAACAGTAACTAAGCACACACGAAGACAAATCGGGAGTCGATGCGCACGCACACACACACACACACACACACACACACACACACACACACACACACACACAGCCGACTCATGAATGATCGGCGAGAAAAAACGTGGCCCGGCTCAAGTGTTGTGTAGCGGCAATGGTCGGGCGAGCCATGTCGACGCAGAGCTCACTGCTGCTCCAAGCCGACTCCACTAGTGCCTCATCGCAACTCCCCAACTGGCATGTCCGGACTGCGCTCCAGACACGTTCCAACTGTCTGGCAGACCCGCAGACCCGAACTCGCGACCGGAACTCGCGACGCGAACTCTCTTACGACATACAACGACCGGGAAGTAATAGCAGTCGAGCAAAGATACTACGAGAGGGGATATATCGATATGCGCTGCTAGTGCCGCTCACGGTCAGGCAAAGCAGCAACGCAGTGACAGCAGTAATTTAACGTAGTGAAGAGGAAGTACTTTAAAAACAGGGTGTCAAATACATGATAACGGGAACACGTCCCACGCACGGCTCAAGCCGGAGACAGCAGTCGTGAGTCTTTTTGTGTGTATTATTGTATGGACGTGTGAGTGTACTTCGCGTCCTTTCTGAAAAGGGTTTTGACCTAAAACTCTTTCTTCGTTGTGCCTGGCTTCTGTTCGGCGTGTAGCAATCCATCCGTTTAATGGTATAATTACTCCATCATGAAGTTCGTTGTAAATAATCCACTGCACTTCATCAGGGACCGTGATGTACATAATTACACTACCATACGAAAATAGTGACAATCATTACAGCACATTAAGATAGTCTGTAGCACAAATAGGGGTTCATAATGCTGCAGCCAAACGTTTTAATTACTTACCCGGTAATATAAAGTGCCTGACAGACAGCAAAGTACATTTTAAAATTAAGCCGAAAACGTTTCTCTTTGACAACTCGTCCTGTCCCGCAGAAGATTATCCGTTGTTGTGATGTGTAGATGATGATGACAAGGAATTAATGGCTAATTTCTGTCTGTTATTAATTAAAAAACAAAGGAACAAACAGACAGTCAACATGGAGAAATATTTACTGAAAAAAAGACTTTAATATAAAATGACTCGTTCCACTTCATAAAGACTCATCGTCCAAGTGATAGGAGAATATGGAACTATCCAACTAACTAACTACTGGTATATCACTAAGCATGCTTTAGACTTGTATACTTGGAAAACTTCGAAATGAAATTCAAAAGGGAAATTACGCAAATGATCAAAGTAGATGTGGATTCCAGTTGTGATATGTTTGGTTATTTCTTAAAGACTGACAGAGTTACTTGCTAGAAATATTGCTGGAAAAGAAATAAACAGGCTATGCATGGAAAGGTAGGATTATTTGTTAGACAAAATAGGCTACCAATGTTAAAGAAATGACTCACATACATGTTAAAGCGAAATATCCATTTTACGGGTGCCAAAGCGTTTGAGACCATTCCTTACATCACGTTTATAGTATAGCACAACTCCGGAATATGTTTAAAAATTATACCGTTTTTTTTCTTTTAGAATATAAATTACTATTATTGGTCATACACCGAATAGCGCATCATAGGTTAACATCTCAAAGAGAGAAGATTTGTAAATTGCGGTGAAGTTAATGCACTGACAATATAATGAAACAAGAATTGTATTCTTCAGGAGATACACCTCTATGCAGTCCTGTTTCTTTGACTTTCCAATAATACTTCACGTTTTTGACATCCACAAGATATGATAGCAAGTCTGGCCTCTTCCTCATTGGACAGGTTTATGGACTAGCAAAGAACAAATAGATAAATTTTCTGCAAACATGAACATCAAAAATGTTGTGCATACCAGTTGAAAACTGAAAATGTAACGAACAAGTAGCATTACCAGTAAGCAAACAAGCTTTGAGTTCAGGGTTTCATCTTCATTTGCTATCGATAAAAATACAGTAACACTGGAACTAACTTGATTACGGAAGTATGTATTTCACATTATTTCCTTCTCTTCTTGATCATTCGAAATATATCAAAAATGGCTCTGAGCACTATGGGACTTAACATCTTAAGTCATCAGTCCCCTAGAACTTAGAACTACTTAAACCTAACTAACCTAAGGATATCACACACATCCATGCCTGAGGCAGGATTCAAACCTGCGACCGTAGCAGCCCCGCGGTTCCGGACTGCAGCGCTAGAACCGCACGGCCACTGCGGCCGGCCGAAATATATCAACAAAACCCAAGTTACATTATCGAGGCCAAACGTGTCGTGCTACTACAGCAAATACTCATTTAAGAACTGAAAAACGTTTTAAATTGCCCTCCTGACACTATGTTATTTACATAAGGACTGTAATTATTAGTACTCGAAACAGCTGTTGCGTGCACACGACAGAAATAATTAACAAGAAGCAATCGAAAAAAGTGGTCTACTAATGTTTTGGGTTGTTTAAAATGGCGGCCAGCCCTGTCCACTCTGGCTTCAAAACAACTTACATCTTAAGTCTGTAGTGCTATCTCCATGCCGTTGTTACACCCATGCGTGCAACAAGACAAAAATGATAAGTTCGTGTCTCGAAAATAAAATATTTTCCACAAAAATAAAGTTATCACAGTAAGTAACGGTTTCGAGTACCTGATCATGATCGAAAATTTGAAGTATCTAGCAAAATAAAAATTATATCATTTCTCAAAGTATGGAAAATATCGTTCACTAAATACGCGTGACACTATTGTCGTACTATTTATAGTGACTTGGGATCCTGTTACATTCACTTCTATTGCATGTCACTGGTGACAACGATACTTTGCTTTGTAACAGATCCCCTCCTCGTGCTATCCGTTATTACTAAAATCGGTTTCCCGTCCTGACCATGATGCGGAAAATCAGCTTCCTATCGTACCTGCAGGCATAATTAATCATCTCCTTACTCAGATTTTTTGAATTAAACCTTGACTTAAGTTAGCTCATTTAATCGATTAATGTGACAACTCTGAAATGATTGCCAGATCAACCTTAGACTGTAAACTTGCAATGGTTACAGGACTGGTAGTCACTGCTCGTTCAACTGCAGAAAGTAACACACAAGAAACACAGTAACAAATACGAAAACTAAGGTGGGCAACGAAGAGGTTCCGTCAACTGCTAAAACGATGGCTACGAAACATTTAGGGTTACTCGAGTGGCAGCGTGGATAACTTTTCATCTCGTATAGTGTCGTTCTAATATCTATGAATGGAACTGACATGACTAGCAACGTGCAAGATTTAACTGGTCAAAAATCCATAGTTTTTCCTAAATTTGCAAAGAACACTTGAAACACGTATGTAACATAGCAGCGATGGTGAGGCATGTTAAAATCTTTGACCAGAGAGCCTATTATCGTGGTTAGTATGCGCTTGACCGCGCGAGTGTTACGAGCACTCTGTTAGTAGTAGTTGTGCAGTACAGTTGCGAGCGGTACGTGAGTAGCCGTCATGCAGAGCAGTCGGTCAGTAGTAGCAGCCCAGTGCGGTTGTGTGATGTAGTCTGTCGGCATAACTGGTCAAGATGCTGAATGAGGTATACTGTTACTTAAGATAATCATCGGATAATGTAGAGTTTATTATTGTAATTAATTTTCAACAAGTGCCCCCAATAATAATTTTGGTTTCAAAAGCAATTTTACATAAAAATTTTATTTAATTGAAGTAACTATTTCGTTCCACTTCCCTTAAAGAAAAGTTTCAGTTTTCAGTTAAATAATAAAAAAAAATAATATTATTATTTGCAATGCAGTTCCTCCAAGCTGTGCGCAAGAATAAGAGCAGAAATTTGACTAGCAGTTACAATGAGGTAAGAATTTAATTCTGATTTTTGCACAGGGCAAAGACCGATATTTTGGTAAAATCGAATTATCATTATCACTGACATTTTTTCACTGAATTGACTTTCATTTTTGTGAGGAAGTTATACTTGGGTCAGATTGCTAATTTTTCACTTTTGTTGTCATTAAATTTAATTGCTAGCGAAGTTACGTTTGGCTCCCATTCATTTATTATTTCTGTCTTTAAAATTTCAGTGGAGAGGTTACGCTTAGCGCAATGTCCATTAGCATTCCTAAATAATATTGTCTTTCATTTTAAATTTTTGTGGGGAGGTTACACTTGGCGACACCCAGTCCAGGAGCGTATTTCGTTGAGAGTCTTTTGAGCGACAGTCAGATATCTGCTCTTATTTGCTTAAATATAATTAGGATTTAGCGCAACGCTTTTATTAACTTGTGACTTTCTTTCTACAGGTCAACGGCGATTCGTTGCTCTGTTGTATTTGTGTGTTGTTTTTGCATTGTGCGTATTTGTTTTGTGAATATTTGTGACTATTGTAAAAATGCCGCGAAAGACTGTGAATAGTGTATCGCGAGGTATTAGGAACGAAATTACCGGCTCAAACGACTTTACCGATAGGACATGTGACACGCAGTGTAATGATGACAATCCTGCGTTCACTGACAATCAGTGCATTCCAACCAATAATGATGACTTTTACCCTGATAATGAACAAACGAACTCAATTGTCTCGTTTGTTAATTTGACTACAATTGATGACGCGGGACGCTCTATTGTAATGAGCGCTGCCCAGCCTAACACACCCGGTTTGAAAAATTCTCATGACGAACAGACAAATTTGTCTAATGAAAGTGGTCAGTGTACCGAAAATACGACGGACTCGAGTGAGAAATCTTTTTGTAAATTACAGAATGACCAAATGGTCAAACAAAACGCGACAATGGCAAATACACAGTCACATAGTACAGAGAATAGAACTGCTGACTTTGAGTCGAATCAAATTATAGCATTATTGCTACAAATGATTAAAAAACTTGATGAACAGCACAAAGAATTTATAGAATGGAACAAAGAATTTTCTGAAAGTCTTAAACAGCAGAACGAAAAACACGACAACGTTAATGAACAGAAGAAACAAGTTAGTGAACAGATTACAGCTGTTACCATGCAATGTCAGAACATTAAAGTACAATTACATGTGGAGACTAAGACTTGTGCTAATAACAGTAATGAAGAAGATGGCACTGTTGCACAAGAATTAAGTAGCACACGTGTAGGCACAACAGAATCACATAAAGACAAGATTGATGCAATCACTGAACAATGTTTAGCGAACGAAACACAGATACACGAAATGAATGCAGTCACCGAACAATGCCCTAAAAACGCAGTACAGATTCGCGACGAAGTTAATTTAGAGTCAGTGGAAGTTTCACACACTCCGAATACGGAAGCTGACGAGAAATTTGCACGTCAGATCAACCAAATTGACGAGAGTGTTACAGTAACAGAGTTGAAAACTATTTCAGTCACCAATACGTCACAGAATCCGCTACTTTGCGAAGATTTGTCAGACTTACGCAGCGTGTATAATGTGAACAATTTACAGAGACTACGCGAATTAAAATCTGAAAAGCTACACAACTTGAAGTACGAAATGACACAGACGAACAGATTCACACACAAACCTGAACGTGTTATCAAATTCAGTGACGAGAACGTTGATTATAAGCAATTTGCATTTGTAAGAAAATGTAAGGAATTTAATAATGACAGCGTACAGGTACACGCTTTGCACTGTATACGACAATTTATCTTTGTACATTCACCGCTATTACCTGTAATGCAGAAGCTAGCTTTGAACCAGATGCGACAATTTATTTTTGTATTTACAACAGCATTGCCTATAATGAAGAAACTAGAATTAACTTGGATACAACTATTTGCTTTTGAATTTATACCGCCATAGCCTGCAACGCAAGAGTTAAAATTTATTTGTAGTACGTAAATGACGTCAGGGGATTCATTACGCTTTAATGAATATGTGCCGTAGGGAGCATAGGGCCCCGAGCTGTAGTAGTGCTGTTTCATCTTTAGTTTTCTGCACTGCTGCCTTTTCTTCTACTATCCTTTATATCTATCAAAACAGCTCTTTAACTATTGCTCTACCTAGTATTAAGAAACTAGTAGTGAAAACCGGATATGACAAATATTTTACCGAATGTGACAATTTTCAGTAGGCACTCCCGTAATGACAACTACCGCCGTAGCTTTAATAACAGATAAAATCGTAATCATCAGTATGTGTAAAATTAACAGCAAAGGCATTTTTTGGTAACAATAGATGTTTTCCACCACAATAGCATGAAAGTCAACCGCTTAGAATACCTAACCAACAATGCAGTCTACAAGGTCAACCAAACTTTAATGTTTCGCCGCGTGCACGTATAGTCCCAGCTCCAACAAATAGTAATGCATGGCAGCAAAGAAATAACTACGTACAGACAACACACTATTTCAACTCGTATCGCAATGCGCCGTATAGAAATTACTATCATGACAGACGTAAAAATAACGAGCACAATTTTCAGCGTCCATTTAATAACAGTCGATCCTTTCAGCAGCAAGAACATCAGCAACAACATATTATCACGAATGAAACAGACAATAGGTGTCATCCATAGCGTAACACGTCAGTAATAAGTAACAGAGCAGTTCATATAGTGGATATGCCACAACATTCTCCCGTAAATAATAACACATACGATAGATTTTAACCAGATACAGCACAGATTGCATATTATAGTAACGCAAACATTACTTTTGACACGCAGAATTTTGCTCACGAGAATGTTATTTGAAACATGCTTTATTGAATGCTCCACTTTTATCGCACCCAGATCTTACCAGAAATTTTTCCATTGCCACCGAAAGGTTCCAATACCGCTTTGGGCGTACACATTTTTCAGGAAATAGAAGAAGATGGCTCTACAGTAATTAAGAACATCGCATTTGCAAGCCGCATTCTGTCACCCGCTGAACGAAATTATTCCGTCACAGAACTTGAAACATTATGTGTTGTATGGGCTTTTACGAGATTTCGGCACTTTCTTTATGGCAGACATACCACTGTCTACACAGACCACAGAGCGATACAATTTTTACTTTCGGCTAAGTTCACTCACGACAGATTAAGCAGATGGAAACTTTATTTACAGGAATTTAATTTTACAATAGTTCACATTCCCGGCACACAAAATGTTATAGCAGACGCACTATCGCGTTCTCTCGGCAACAATCAGCAAGACGTAGCAACCAACTTCTGCAAAACAAATTTCAGTGTCATGTACATTCAGCAAGTTGCATTTGAAAATTTTATTTCATCGTCATTACAGGACATAGCACAAGAGCAAAATAAAGACAATGTGTGGAAAGAAATTAAACACCTTTGGCAAGATAAGAATAATGCTACGATTAGAAACCATTACAATGTGCGCAATGACATTCTGTTTCGCCGCTCTCATCCTGACAGCAACAACTGGTTATTATGCATTCCTGACGAACTGGTTAACAAATTAATTTGGTACACTCATTTAAGTTACGCACATTACGGAGCACGAAAATGTTTTCTTATACTGAGACAGAACTGTTATTTTACCAACATGGAGAAACGTATACGACGAGTTTTAGCGTCTTGTAAAATTTGCCAGAAAGCTAAATCAGACACCACTTCACATATTCCTCCTTTATATCCCATTGTACCTGTTAAATTAAGACACATGGCCGCAGTAGATATTTTTGGTCCGATTCAGAGAACTAACAGAGGTTTTTGCTACTTCTTTGTCGCTGTTGAGCACACTTCAAAATTTGTTACTTTCACTCCATTACGCAAAGCTACTGCTAAAACTGTTTCGAAAGCATTTGTAAAACATTTTCTATTTCATGTAGGGCATGTGATGAAAGTAATTTCTGACAATGGATCTCAGTTTCGTAGTAGCGTATGGACACGCATGTTACGAGCTAGAAACATTTCTCCGATTTACATATCCAAGTACCATGCTTCTTCGAACCCTTGTGAACGGTTAATGAAAGAAATTGGTAAGCTGTGCCGAATATACTGCCACAAAAGACATATTGATTGGGATACACACATACTCTCATTCCAAGACGTAATTAATTCCATTCCAAATGAATCCACTATGCTATCTTCGTCTGTTATACTGAAAAACGTTGAACCACCAAACAAAATTAAAGAATTAGTAAACTTCCCTAAATGTCGTCGACTAAGACACCACGAAATAATTGACATTGCGCTGAACAACATCAAACGTGCCGCAGAGCGCCGGAGAAAACAGCAAAAACAGGTTTGTAGACGCCGCGACTTTCACATTGGACAGAAGATATTAGTACGTACACACTATTTATCCAGCAAATTAAAAGGTAAGTGCAGTAAATTTGAACTTCTATACGCAGGTCCATATCGGATTCGCAGCATCCCTCACCCCAATGTTGTACACGTTGAAACTTTGAGAACCAGAAAATCGAAAGGCAACCACCATATCTCAAACATTAAACCGTTTATTGAATGAAGACACTTTATGATGCAACACACTATGATGCCATTTACTAATGCAATTATATTCACATGACTAATTACTGATGATTATCGTATTTTTTCTTGGCAAGTGCCCGGCAAAGTAAGGTTAGCAGGTCGCTTTTCTTGTCGTTACACATCAGGCCGTGCACATTTTCCATTTTTTTTTGTGTGTATGATTGTTTTCAAGTTTTGTTTGTATGTACTGTGAAATAGTTAAGATATAACACACACCAGTTGACTTTGACATTCTTTTGCCCTATGACATCTCAAGATCGTGACTGTTTTACGTTTTTTTGCTGCTGCATTGCATTATTCTGTGTACATTTTGCATCTGAACACTGTCAATGTTTTTCACATATTACGTTTTCTGTCATGTTATGCTGTGTGGTTAATTATGTTACCATAAACCAGTGATTATCTAGTGGGTATATGATTTAAATGCAAGACATTAATCTTTGTTCATCAATTTCAGAAAGAAATGATGCGTGTAAGAAATAAATCCAACAGAAATGGGAATTTCACCTACGGAATAAACGAAAGAAGATGCAATAACTTTATGGGGAAGAGTAAATGGATCAGGATTAACAAACATTGACAAGAATATACTATACTCATCGTAGAATAGCAGTCTTAACTAATTTTTTCTTTCAGAATACAAGGTGATTGATGCAGGCTGTCAGACTGAACTACACATCTTAGTTTTAGTGATAAAATATGCTAGAGATAAGGAATAGTTGTATAATGAGTAATGAAGTGATTTTTTGCAGATGATAATGAATGCTGATGAATAATGATGAAGAATATGCTATTATGAATAATGAAGTTTTTCTCTACAGGTGATGATAATAATGAAGTTTTGATGATGTGGATAATGAAGTTTTCTTTACAGATGAGGATAATGTTGAAGTTATGTATTTATGCTATGTAGTTATTTAAGTATTTGTTGCAGTTTGCTTTGACAGCAGGTGTTATATTGCATAGTAGGATGACGGAAAGTTTTGGAAAGGACAGCTATGGAACACATTTTTATACACATTTCACTACCTGTTAATTGGAAGTTCACTACTTTTCAGCATAGTGTGCGTTTCTTCTTTCAGCTCAATAATCCATTTTGTATTTTTTTCAGGGGAAGTTTTTCATGATACTTACTAAACCTGTTACTTATTATACCTGTTCTAGTACTTCCATTTTTATTTTTTACCCATTTGTGTCTATCATTTATAAATGTGATCACAGATACTGCCTTGTTACATAACCTTGCCACAGCTGACTCATGACGAATGACGTTACCTATCCCCATTTGCAGCAATAGGCCAAAGCAAATAGTGTTATGCCTCAGCAATTAATTATCGATCCCAACACAATGCATTGCTAAAAGAGGTATTACCAGTCCCACATAATGTCACTAGTTTATGATAATTCTGAATAATACTGATCAACTCTGAATAATATGTCACTTCAGTAATGACTTCTTAATGATACAAAAAATATATATGTATAAAATAATGCTTTGTAACTGGCTAATAACTGCCACTGTTTATTGTAATGAGACTACTTATAATGCCCATGATTATTAATGCTATGACTATAATTAACTGATTTTTAATAATGACTTCTTAATGATCTGAATAATACTGAATGAGGAACAATGTGTTATACTATTCGATACTTGATGGCCACTGAGTGCCAATAATTAATGTCACTCAATGAATTGTTATTAATTATGCCATTAATTAGCTCTTGTTTTCAATGTTGATACTTTGTAACTGGAAAAGAATGTGATTGTTTCATAATGCTTTGTAATTAGGAAAAAGCTAATGATTATTACTATTGGAATGACAAATGATTAATTAATTATGGTATGCTTTATAATTGGAAATGAATGTGATTGTTTCATAATGCTTTGTAATTAGGAGAAGGCTAATGATTCTTAATTATGCTTTGTAACTGGAAAAGAATGTGATTGTTTAATAATGCATTGTAATTAGGAGAAAGCTAATGATTATTACTATTGGAATGACAAATGATTAATTAACTGTAATTAGAAGAAGGCTAATGATCCTTAATTATGCTTTGTAACTGGAAAAGAATGTGACTGTTTAATAATGCTTTGTAATTAGGAAAAAGCTAATGATTATTACTATTGAAATGACAAATGATTAATTAACTATGCCATACTTTGTAACTGGAAAAGAATGCGATTGTTTCATAATGCTTTGTAATTAGGAGAAGGCTAATGATTCTTACTATAATGGAATGACAAATGATTAATTAACTGTAATTAGAAGAAGGCTAATGATTCTTAATTACGCTTTGTAACTGGAAAAGAATGTGACTGTTTAATAATGCTTTGTAATTAGGAAAAGGCTAATGATTAATACTATTGGAATGACAAATGATTAATTAACTATGCTATACTTTGTAACTAGGAAAGGAAGATTACTGAATCTATGTAAAACAATTAATGAACATTTTTCTGTAATACTACATACATGGTACAGAAATGTTCAATAACTGGGCTATGAATGCCGCAAACTACTACTGTAATTGACAATATTATGTGACTTAATGTCCTTCACCTTATGAGCTAACTACCCTGAATTACTGCAATGTCCATTTGTCCTGTCTATCCTAGTGATCATGGAGCACTATCTTTGGTTTTGCACTAATTCTACGTTGGTGTGCCTTGTAAGAGCGTGGTGTTGACACGACATGCTGTCCACCACCGTGAGCGATGAAGACGTTATTATAGTCCCACTGTTTGGTGTACCTAGAGTACTGCCAAAATGAGAACATGGAACATTACTACGACAGTTCAGTGTCTTGGCTACACTGATAAATTCTGATGGAAAAAGAACTTCAAGTTGAGTCACTTGGTGTTGTACTTCTGTGGAAAGATATGGACTTTCAGAACAGCTGTGTGCAATCTAAAGTGCTACAACCATGATGCAATCCTTCCCTTTCCTATCCTAATTCTTGTCACATAGTGAAAATCATTTTTTGCTAACATCATTTATGTTCATGGGTTATACATTTTTTTTTTTTTTCGATTTGCTGAACTCCAGTGCGAATACACTTATGTCACTTGTCGATATGATTTTTTTTGCCATTATGTTTATTTATTGCGAAAATGCTAAAGACATTTTTTCGATTTGTTCTGAAGTACAGTATATGTACACTCTTGTCTTTTATATTGTATATACATTTTTTTATTTTTTTTTTGAGGATATGTTCTGAACTACAGTGCATGTGCACTTATGTTAGGTGTTAATATGTTTTCTATTGAACTTCAGTGCCTGTGCACTTTTCTCATTTTTCAATATGATTTGTACTCATTCTATATATTCGATACTTCAGTATGTATGCACTTAGGTCATTTGTTAAGAATTTTTTCAGTGCCTGTGCACTTTGTTTTCTGTTAAATAATTTGTATATACAGTTTTCTGATTTGCTAATATGTTTTGTACTCATATTTTGTCTTTATACTCGGTGCATGTGCACAACATTTAATTTATGTACTACATTTGAATCTTCTGTAAATTGTAAAAATTTCTTGCGATGGCAAGTCCAAATGACTCACCATCGCTGCCAAATTTTTGCCCCCCCCAGTGGAGCGTTATGAAACACGTATGTAACATAGCAGCGATGGTGAGGCACGTTAAAGTCTTTGACCAGAGAGCCGATTATCGTGGTTGGTATGCGCTTGACCGCGCGAGTGTTACGAGCACTCTGTTAGTAGTAGTTGTGCAGTACAGTTGCGAGCGGTACGTGAGTAGCCGTCATGCAGAGCAGTCGGTCAGTAGTAGCAGCCCAGTGTGGTTGTGTGATGTAGTCTGTCGGCAACACTGGTCAAGATGCTGAATGGGGTATACTGTTACTTAAGATAATCATCGGATAATGTAGAGTTTATTATTGTAATTAATTTTCAACAAGTGCCCCCAATAATAATTTCAAAAGCAATTTTGCATAAAAATTTTATTTAATTGAAGTAACTATTTCGTTCCACTTCCCTTAAAGAAAAGTTTCAGTTTTCAGTTAAATAATAAAAAAAAAATAATATTATTATTTGCAATGCAGTTCCTCCAAGCTGTGCGCAAGAATAAGCGCAGAAATTTGACTAGCAGTTACAATGAGGTAAGAATTTAATTCTGATTTTTGCACAGGGCAAAGACCGATATTTCGGTAAAATAGAATTATCATTATCACTGAGATTTTTTCACTGAATTGACTTTCATTTTTTGTGAGGAAGTTATACTTGGGTCAGATTGCTAATTTTTCACTTTTGTTGTCATTAAATTTAATTGCTAGCGAAGTTACGTTTGGCTCCCATTCATTTATTATTTCTGTCTTTAAAATTTCAGTGGAGAGGTTACGCTTAGCGCAATGTCTATTAGCATTCCTAAGTAATATTGTCTTTCATTTTAAATTTTTGTGGGGAGGTTACACACTGCTGCAACATTGCTCCCTAAATTACGAATCCACATGGTCCAGAGGATTATTGTACTATTGCGGAAGCGTGTGTTGACTTCTTCTAGGCACTCCCGAAGAAGAACCACTGCCTACCTTGTAATAGCCAACTTAAGCACGCTGAGGCATCACTGCAGGAGCTAGCGTTCAAGTTCTCATGCCAAGATAAAATTGTACGAAATCATCAGCTGGACGAAAATTAGTAAAGTCTTAATGTCGACTCGGAAAAATCAGAGAAAAATAGCTTGATATTTATGGACCATCATTAATTTATTTTCATCTATCGGCAACCTTCGCATAACACATGAAGTTTATACGGGAATTCGTACACTCATAAATTGCTGAAGTTCCTTATATTTTAATGTCTGGCCCGAAATGATCATTTTCTTTAGCCGCAGTCTAATTTTATCTCTTTGTCACCGTCCCTTGAACATGTGGTATCCCAGTGTCTTTGATGTGTACTGTCGCACTGAAAACGGTCCAGCCGTACAAGTAAAACTGTAACTGGGTACGTGTTTTGCTAACTCTGAAATGTATCGATGCTGACTTGCCGTTACAATCAGTAGTAACAATATTTACTCCAAGTTCTTCACTAAGACGTGCAAATTGATGTTATAGCTATAATGAGTGGTAGCCTCTCGCGTCGGTTTCGATCGAAAAACATAAAGCTGGCTGTCTTGTGTAAAGCGGATGTGATGGAACGTGTCATGGCTTAACGGAATTTCAGCCCACATGGAGGCATGTATCGTTAATTATAACCGCGCTATCATAACCCATGAAAGCCAGCAATTACTTCTGTTATGTGTACCTAATAGTTTAGGTGAGAGCGATCAACATTCATCCATCTAACATGTCAGTCAGTCAATTAACTCCGTCCATATCCGTCCACCTGCATTAAAAACGCGTCCATCAGGGTGACGTATGGCTAATTTTAGGGAACGTAGAGGTCTGTCCTGATACAGCACATACATCCCTAACAACCCTAAACAATAATTTTAAACGTTAAGTTTCAAATCTGCGCCCATGCTTCAGTGCAATAAGAACATAAATGCTTGTGTCCAGGTGATCTAAAATTCGTATCTCAGAACTATTCTCTCTCTCTCCCTCTCTTCCTCCCTCTCTCTCTCTCTCTCTCTCTCTCTCTCTCTCTCTCTCTCTCTTTTGCATGGGTACCTATCTCTACCCCCATCACGGTGTAATAGAATCGTACTTTTTCGCTAGTTACTCCATCTAGGTTTCGGAAATGGCTTCCATTTCCTTGCCGGGTACTAACGGCAGAACTCAGCAGTTATCAAGCTTTGCAAACAGTATGGTTTCGACATTATAGTTTCTGTTGTAAGACCTCTGGGTGAGGTAAGATTCTTAGACTTTGCGATCGTCTATTTACTTTACATCTAAGTCGTTCTTCTTTTTCTTAATTGCACATATTTTTCTGTACATATTTGACTATCTGAAGTGACTGAAGCAGGGTCCTTTGCTTTGGGTGATTGAACTGAGGTCTGCAGTGAAGACGTGTTTTGTTACGACATTGTCCCCTTTCAGAATGTGGATATTTCCAGATCGGAACAGAAGCAGTGTGCACGATACTTTTCTGCGTATTTTGTAAGTTTTACTTTAACTTTCGTAGATTTATTTGAAGTAATAATGCAATTCATCATTAGCCCCTTATAACAAAGGAAGTTATTAAGCTCCAAAAAGATAGGGTGGTACAGTAAAAGTGACTAAGTGGAAACTGTGAAATAACTTTGTCGTAGGATTATTGTTCACTGGGCTCGGCTTTCACAGGCGAATTCTGGTCACAAGAAAATCGCTCTCACAGAAAATCTACAAGATAAAACACTACGATAAAAAAACCTTTAACTTGAAATGGTTTCTCAATGGATATCATTGAAACTTCTTGTGGGATCGTTCTTTTGGTTCGAACGGTAAGTAAAAGACGTAGACATTACTGAAATACTGAAATATCTGTTACACAAATTATTTCAAGATTTATGTGAGTATCCTGAGACGTTTTTCCAGTATTACAGAATGACAAAATGTAATTTTGGCGAATTGTTGGGAATTATTGGTCCAGCATTATCATATAATGATTCGACGTTGAGAAAGTCCATATCACCAGGAAAACGCTTGTCAGTCACATTAAGGTAAGCAAAAAATGTTATTAAAAATTATTCTTCTTTCACTTATTGTTGTGGTTCATATTAAGTTTAGATATTAGCAACCACTTTAATCTAATATTGTACAATTTTTTTGATACACATAACTTATTCAGTTATATTACTGGTCTGGCAGATCAAATTATAGCTCCAACCCGTGCAAGTCAGTGACGCAAGACAGTTCGAAAAATCGTAAAAATTCTTCAGTTACCCAGTAGTGTGCGAACGCAGATTTTGTACATCTGTTCCACCATGCGTGCAGTAACATTGACCAGGAGCTAATTCATGATGTTAAGATGATTCTGGGTAAGCTAGTTGTCATTTCGATTTGATATATCTAGAATTCCTCACGACGTTTAGAATATCAACTTTGGCGTAATGTTTTTGTGGTTCATTTAATTTTCCTAACATTGGAACCAAAATCAGCGCAAAATTTTTATCTTTGTTGACTTCTTCGGTCTGTTGCGCTTTTAATATATTCAGTAATGATACTTCACACGACGTTTCATTACTAAGCTGCTTTTTTTTTTACTGGAGAGTGCAGGCGCGTCCTACTCTTCAACAGAACTGGCACGGGAAGATTTATCGTGATGAATGGATTTCCTTGAGAAATCTCCTGCTCTTCATCATTATCTCTGTAGGAAACGTTGTGCTACTTTCCACACCCTTTGCAAGGAGACACAAAAATAACAGTTTATCATAATGAATATACTTCCTTTTTTTCATTTGTTTTCGTCCTGAGGCCGATTTTCTTTTACCTGCCATCTGTCTCAAAAATAGTTCTCGTTTCCCCTTTTTCTGCAGCTCTGCCACTGATACGATAATTCTAGTGAACTTATTTGGCATTGAAACTAGCTTATTTTGTAAGTTGATTTGTGGCTTTATTTTAGGGTACCTTGCCATAGGACACAATTTTAATGCAGTATACTTTGAATATTTTTGGGTTCCAGTACTGCCGTAAGCATTGTAAAAGATAACTTGTGTGCATAATTTGGAAATATCTACAACCACTTCGTATGTCTGCCAAAACCAAAGAGGACTGAAAGGACATTGTAAAGCAGTTTCACCATGGGACAAATGCAATAGACGACAAATATGTCAGATAGCAGAAGCTTTAATTCTGGATCTCTGTTTCTCAATGATAAAAACATTTTTTCATTTGTGTTGCTCCCTATTGTTGCCGCTGACTACTGCTTGACAGCAACTGATTTAGGGTCTCACGGTACGAACACTCATTCAAACATTCTGAAAATTTGACACTTGCTGAGAAGTAAAATGTAGGTAACTGAAATATGCCCCAAGCTCGAACTCTGCCTTACGAAGAAATTAGAAGCCAATGCCCTTTGTCGTCGTTCGTGCTGAAGCATTTGCTCACTCAAAACTCGAAATAGAACCCTGCTCTAAAATAAACTTATCCACAAAACAACATGTAATTACGGACTAAGCATAAGAATATCTAGACTTTGTTTACGGACAAATTTTGCAGGTACTGAGTTAACAGACAACTTACAAAATTACTTAGTTTCACCTCAGTGCTGAGTGCCTTGACAATAAGACAGTATTTTATCAGTGGTTAGTACAAGATATCATTTATTAAACAACAAATATAAAATGACAACATTGTTAAAACCAACGTATGATTTGTAAGTATATGTGTTCCTTTTATTTAGGATTTCAATGCATTTTTATACGAACAAATTTGTTTCTTTATCTAAATTTACGTTTAGATTACTTGTGTTTCTTTGACAGTTCATTCCAGTTTGAATCACTTGTGTGGAAACTTCAGTCTACAATTTTTCCTTGAAATTACAATTGCTATATTCGATAAATTGCTCGTTTTAAAGAGCTGGTGTATTTTATATTTTTTAACAACTACCTCCATACGAATCACCTTTAATACGCGTTCATCAGATCCAGTAGATTCATTTTCAAACATATTTTGAAAGTAACGAGAGCAAAAAATTTACAAGACAAACAAAGTAGCACAGGCCGACTCCAGAACTACGACTAAACTTTCGAAAGTGAATGCATGTCCACGCCTGGTAATGGGATCCATTCGGCAAAGCAACAGTATCGCCAGAGCGAAAATATGACATATTGCAACATTTTAATCACAGCGATTGCTTAGGCGAAAATGTATGGATTCATATTAGAAGCAATGACTATGTCATTCTGTTCTGGCTGAATACACTATTTACACATTCTACTTACACTACTTATTGCTAATTCATATCCATTTCGCGGCTATATGGTGAATGATGGCCTCTTTTGAATGAGTTATCTTACGTTTTACACAAAAGGAAGTTGCCCAAATCAACAATAGAATGAAGATTATGCTTGTTGCTGATACACTGAATATAATTGTAATTTGTCTACGTTTCTCGCGATGTTGTGTCACATGTTGCATTACTTGATCGACTGAGGTTTGTCCTTATTGTGAAGTTAATAATTCCTCTCAGGATTGTAGCAAACAGGAATCTAAGGTGTCAGTCAAGCTTAGTTTATGAATAGATGTGGTGGTTTCTTTGGCCAAAACAAAACTGGTAGGGACACGTTAATCATTATTGTGTCCGTGATGCCGTCTGGAAGATGACATTATCTTATTCTATTTCACATCTAGTTCCGTTAACTAACAATCTACTGACATCCAGTTCTAGTTTATTTATACCTCTTAGCTTACCGTTTATTTAGCAATTGATAATTGCTGTTTCAGGTGTAAATATGCGTTACATCCCATGATCACCTGTTTACTGGAATTTCGGCTGAGGAGCTAAATATTTTCTCTCCCTCTATTGCTTCCATTTTCCCTAGCAATAAGGGGGATGGATTTCACATGATTGACTATTGGTTAATATCAGCTTTGCTGGACAGTTAATAGCATTTTGTCTAATACAATTTCTTTTATGTTTGCTACACAGATAATGACATGTGCATCTCTTTGTCTAGGAAGTAATAATACTTCGGAGTTTGTATCTGTATACATTTTCCAATTGTATTCCATTTCATGGGATATGGATGTATAGTGTAACAGAATTACTGGGTGTTTGTACCCATTACAGCCACAGTAGTATTGCGCGTTTGTACCCATTACTTGCAATATTATTTTAAGGTGCAATCTTGCTTGATCAGCATCCACCCTTTCTTTAGATATGTGATAAAATAAAGCTACATTCTTACTGGTTGTGGGCACGACGTGTTGTTCTCCCTCTGGAAAGTCTCCTTGTGCTTTCTGTAATGCCATCAAAACTTGCTGTGGATTTAGAAACGTTGCACTTAGTTGTCCATGAGTACTGAAATGGATTGCTTCATGCAAAACTTCGTCCACAATTCTTTCATCGTCTAATCTGTCTACTAAGTCTTGTGACAATGTAGCTATTATCACTTGCTCATCTAGTTTGCTCATCCGAGTTTATATTTTGTCTAAATTACTAATTAAGACATCACTGGTGATCTGCGCTTATTGTTCGAGTCCTCGCTAAGTTCTGTACTGTTTTAGTAAGGATGGGTATTACTTGCTACATCTATCTTCCGCTGGCTCTTGTACATTTCGAAATGTGCTGTTTAAATTTTTGAAATCTTAATTATCTGCTGCTCCAAACAGAGCTTTCAGCAGTTTCCCTTCTCTTAAAACCAACCTCGTTTTTTTCTATGAGTTCTTCGTACTACTTCTGTTAACTGTTGCAACTGAGTCCTTAGTTTCTCTCGCTCTTTTTTTTTTTTTTTTTTTTTTTTGAGTCATCAGTCTTCTGACTGGTTTGATGTGGCGCACCACAAATTCCTGTCATGTGCCAACCTCTTCGTCTAAGAGCAGAACTATTGCAACCTACGTCCTCAGCTATTTGCTGGATATATTCCAACCACTGTCTGCCTCTACAGGTTTTGCCCTCTACAGCTCCCTCTAGTACCATGGAAGGCATGCCCTGATGTCTTAACAGATGTACTATCATCCTGTCCCTTCTCCCATTCTGCACAGAACCTTCTCATTCCCCACCATATCAGTCCACCTAATTTTCAACATTTGTCTGTAGCACAACATGTCAGATGCTTCGATTTTCTTCTACTCCGGCTTTCCTACAGCCCTTGATCCACTTCCATACAATGCTGTGCTCCAGACATACAGAGGATAGGAAAAATAATGTGAACACCTGTACTTACTTGTAAATGATTTATTAGTAAGGGGTTGGACTCCCATCTGCTCTTATTACAGCTGCAATTTTTCTTTTAAAACTGACATATAATGATTGTATAGTCTTCAGTGGAATGTTATGCCACTCTTTGATCAGAAAATCCTGCATTATCTTCGTGAAGTATGGCATCATCGTTAGGGTACAACGTTTGAATCATGGGGTATGCCTGATCACCTACAATCTTCACATAATCGTTGACTCTAACACGTTCTTTGAGAATAATGATAGGATTAACAGAATACCAATATATGACTGCCCACATCATCACACTTCCACCTCCATGTTTAACCGTTGGAATCAAGCAATCAGAACTGTGGGATTCTTTTGGCATTCTCCAGCCGTAATGTTGAAAATAAAAGAAATGTTGACTCGTCGGACCATATGACGTGTTTCCACTGATGAACGGTCCAGGATTTATGCTCCTGACACCATGTTTTACGTTTCTTGGCGTTGGTTGTCGTCACTAATGGTTTCGGTATAGCAGCCAAGTCCATGAATATTCGCTTTATGGAGTTTTCAGCGGACAATATCAATAGATACGGGGCCTCGCAGATGGCTATTGAGCTCTGCAGTCACTTTAGCCACCTTCGTTTTGTGTTGTATTGATACAATTCGTGTTAGCGTTTGACGATCTGTGATACAGTTTTCATTTGCACCCACTACTACGGTTACACGATTATGTCTTCCCATGTTTTGTAAAAGCTATCATGACCATTGAAACAGTTGCTCCTGAAACATGCAATAAGTGTGCTGTCTTGGCTACTGATGCTCCAGCTAATCGGGCCCCACAGTCTGCCCTCTCTGGTCCTCTGTTAGGTCTTTCATTGCACTTTGACCTCAGCCCCTGAATACAGTTACAAAGTGTGCACTACTCGTAGACAACCTACACTGATGCCTAGTCGTTACTGAATACGCGCAGTCCAGTGTGACACGTGCCTTACCTGCGTTGCAGATTGTCAAACACAACCATCCCATTACTACAACTGCTCCCCTGTAAATTCTCAAATATTTCTTCCTCATATTAATGCCTGTGTTTGATATAAGCAGACCCTCTTGGCTAGGAAGGATTTTTTGCCTGTGCTAGTCTGCTTTTGACATCCTCCTTGCTAGATCCGCCTTTGGTTATTTTGCTTCCTGAAGTAGAATTCGTTCACTTCATCCACTTTTTGTCAATTAATTCTGATGTTTAGTTTTTTGCTGTTCTCACAACTGCTACTTCTCATTACTCTCATCTTCCTTCGATTTAAACTCAATCCATATTCTGTACGCATTAGGCTGTTCATTCCATCAAGCAGATAATTCATCTTCACTTTCACTTAGGGTAGCAATGTCATCAGCGAATCTCATCACTGTTATTTTTTCACCTTTAATTTTAATTCCAGTAATGAACCTTGCTTTTATTTCCTTCATCGCTTCTTCGATGTACACGTTGGACAGTAGGGGTGGAAGACTACATCCCTGTCTTACACCCTGTTTAATCCGAGCACTTGGCCCTCTTATTATACCCTCTTGGTTACTTATCTCTTCCTGTGGGTGATCCGCGTTCTTCTCAAAGCTTCGAATATCTTGCAGCATTTTACATTGTGGGACTTTTTTTTTCAGGTTGACAAATCCTATGAACGTGTATTTATTTTTCTTTAGTCTTACTTTCATTATCAGCTGTAATGTCAGAATTGCCTTTCGGGTGCCTTTACCTTTCCTAAAGCCAAACTGATCGTCGTCTAACACATCCTATGTAATATTCTAGTCAGTGGATGATATTTTACCTAAAGTCATATGGTATGTCGCCAGACTTATACATTCTCCACACCAACTTGAATAGTCGTTTTGTTGCCTCTACCCCAATGATTTTACGAATTCTGATGGAATGTTATGTATCCGTTCTGCCTTAATTGATCTTAAGTCGTCCAAAGCTACCTTAAATACTGATTCTAATACTGGATCCCATATCTCTTCCAAATCAATGCCTATTTCTTCTTTTTCTTCTTCTGTCACATCAGACATATCTCCCTCCTCCCCCCCCTACAATATCGCCATCAATATACTATTTCCACCTATCTGCTCTCTGCATTTAACACTGGAATTCCCGTTGCACTCTTGATGCTACCATCCTTGCTTTTAATTTCACCGATGGTTGTTTTAACTTTCCTATATGCTGAGTCAGTCCTTCTGATATTTCCTTCATTTCCGAATTGTTCTGTTTTTTTTTTTTTTCGTGCAGCCACTTCGTCTTATATTGCCGGCACGTACTACTTATTTAATTGCTCAGCGAATTGTTTTTCTGTATTCCTAAATTTTCCTGAACATTTTTTCTTCCTTCTCTAATCGAGCAACTGAAGTATTTATGCTGTTATCCATGGTTTCATCGCAGTTATCTTCTTTGTACCTAAGTTCTTCTTTCCACCTTCTATGATTGCCCTTTTAGAGACGTCGATTCCGCTTCAACCATACCGCCTAATGAGCTATTCCTTTTTTCTCTAATTATAGCCTTAGAGAACTTCAAGCGTATATCATTCCTTATTACTTCTGTATTCCAGCTCTTTGCATATTGTTTCTTCCTGAATAATCCCTTAAACTTCAGCCTACTCTACAACATTACTACATCTGAGACTATATCTGCTCCTGGGTAGGCCTTTCAAACCAGTACGTGATTTCGGAATCTCTGTCTGACCGTGATGTAATGTAACTGAAATGGGCGACTATTCTGGAATCTTTAGCCAATGAAGAATTAATCATGACACTTTTTTAATTACAGGCCACATGTCCTGTGGATGTACGTTAAGTGTCTGCAATGCAGTTTTTTCCATTGCCATCTACATCCTCGTGCCGTGGGTTATTGTTGATTCTTCCGCCTATTGAGGCAGTTGCCCACCCAAGGTGAAGAGAGTGCCCTGAACCTCTGTGCGCCCTTCCGCCCCCTTTGACTAGACCGTTGGCAGAATGAGGGTGGCTTCCTATGCCGGACGGTGGCGGTGGCGGGTTTCGAACACGGAACCGAGGACATTATTAATCAAAGCCGCTACCCATAAACCAGGGAGACAGATTTCGTAAAATATCTGCAGTCAACCTTTTCCCGCAATTCGTTTCATCCATTCCAAAGTTATCAAAGTTTACCGGAATCATCAGTTCCTCAATAACGTTGGTTACGCACGCAACACTTGCATTGCATTTCATTGCAATTGCATTTCATTGCATTGCAACGCATTGGAATGCATTTCATCTAACCCTTCACTGTTCTGCCGTAGCTCAACAACATATGATATCTGCTCTGTCACACCGCCATACACCTACAGACAACCAAACTAATTTACTTCTACCAGCAAGTACTTTGACATGTATAGTTATCTTAAACGTACTACTATACTGAAAAGTATCCCAACAAATCGGAATGCGTTTCGTCTGATTTGTATGCATTCCGCTTAACGCAGCTGTCTTGCTGGTTCTCTGCTCTCTTTTCGGCACAATGCAATACCGCAGCTTCTGAGAAATCTTTCTACTGTCTTTTCATTTGTGTTATTACATGTTACAGTTGGTGACAGTGAAGACATTCTTAAGGCAAACTGTTTTAAGTGAATTATATCAAACAGGACGTTATTTAGTTATAATGTTAGCCGTGTCACGTGATGCTAAAAAAGCGTATCACTTCTGCTGAATAAGCTGTTGGTTTGCAGTACATGTAAGACAGAAAAGCAAAAGCAGCTACAGCCAACTATCCAACAGTAGTGTTACCCAAATAATTCTCCCTACTTTTTATTTATGATGTTCCATTTTGAGTTGGTGAGTCTGGTTATAATTCATAAATATACTTTAGACCAAAATCATAAACAGAGAAATGGCTCTGGGCTTTGCTTCAGATTTTTCGGCTGTCAGATTACTCTGCAACAGACAGCTTTGCCGCGTCTTCGAAAGGAGAGATTCCCAAGTGCAAGCTTGCTCATCACCTCAGCTGAGCCAACTTATTCCTCCTGTCGCTATTCTAATGGAGAACTGACAACGATGTAGAATACCTTTGGCAACTATGTGATCGTCTATTTACTTCTTAGTGTGGTTCAGCCCTGTTCTGCTAAATTCATTGATATCTCGTTGCCACTCCCAGTAAATAATATGAACGATACTCACTTAACATGTGACTTCGGGTGTCCGACGCATTATTTGATTCCATAAAAGTTTTCGATACAGAACCTGTAACTAATGTCATTTTTAACACTACTAACTCACTCTATTAATGAAGAATACAGCACTGAGGGCAGTACTGGTTCGCCAGCTGAGCTCTCACGTGATTGTTTTGTGCAGAAAATGTTGCCTTGCTCTAGCTTCTTCTCCTACCGAGCTATAAGATTGTTTCTCAACCATTAAGGAAATCTTAACTTCACAATTTCAAGTATTAAAGTAATTTCGATTTATCACCCCTTTAAATCTGAACCGGAAAATGTAAGAAATTCTGCCCTTGCACCCATGCTGAAAGTTACAATTTGCTGCTTATATCGTCACACATCGTAATTTTTTCAAGCGCTCAATTAATTGTGTGTGGAATTGAATAATTTTATGACTGGGCACTTCTCGGCTCTATTCCCGCTGTAAGGTTTAGATGTGTCTGAGGTACTCCTGAAATGCTTCTTGGGTAAGTAGGACACAGGACTTCACGTAGACACAGACCATATGAGAGTAAAAAGTGCGTAATATCTTACTAACACGTACTGCTCTGGGCAATCTTAGTACAGACACTACAAGTTTTATTAAGCTAGTCTTTAGTTGTAAAGGTGTTCAGGTAAACTGTAACTCATTTGTTTTAGAAGAAAGAATATTTTTATGGGGTTTTCCGTGTAAGGCGTGGCGCCTTTATGTCTCTCCTGTCTGGAGCCTTTGTATCGGGAGAATGACTCAGGACAGATAGTTTTAAGCGGATTCAGTCGAGCAATTAGTTATAATATTTTCATCCACCAGAGTACACTAGCGAACAGAGACATTCAAGAAACTTGTCAAGTGAATGTTTTTCTGAATTTTTATGTTTATTTCTTGAATCCTTTTTGTTTATTTCTGTTTTTACAGTTCTATATATGTTTTTAGTAGTATGAATTATGATGGTTAAAGTAAACATGTAGATCACTGTTTTACTGAAAAACGCTGTACGAACTAGCGTGAGAAATTTTTAAGACAGTGTGAATGCAGACGACGGGGAATTTTGTATAACAATAGTAAGTTATGCTAAAAGGAAAGCTAATTCTACTGCAAATGAAAATATTTAATAGCGCCAAGTATAAACAAAATTCAGAATGTTAAATATTTATTTAGGGGAAAAGTGCATTTCGATAGTGTGTTACTTGTTGACTGATTAATCATGGAAAGCGCGGACTAAGGCGGGAGTATAATATTTTTCTATTAGCCTTAAGGAAAACTGACCAATTAGAACTGAGTATTTTTCGTGTGTCTTTTCTCTTGGAGACAGAAAATGCTTACAGCAGTCTAAATAGTCGGAGCCCCGCCATTCAATGGTACGGAATTAGACCCATATTAATACCTTCAGTTGCTAACGGGCTATTATTGTAGACGTGGCACTAAGTGTAAAGGAAAAAATTGCTGGGAAAACATTAGAGAAAAAAATGGAACAAAAAAGACGCAATGATGCTAAGGCTCCACCAACGAATTTCCAAATTGGAGAACTGGTGCTAATCAAAACAAGGGAAATTCAAAAAAGAGTTCTGCAAATATGAAGAAGTTTGCAGGCAGACATATGGGTCTATTTAGGATTACTGAAAAACCACACCCAAATGCGTATACATTAGCATACTGGAAATTGGGGAAACCATTTGACTCAAGAAACGTTGTCGATTTGAAAAGATACATTAGTCCAAAGTTAGATGTGGGCTAAGATTGGAGGCCTAAGAGGGCGTTGCAATCTATGCATTGCTAGGTATTTGATGAAGAACACCGGGTGCTCGAATTATTGGCAATGCTATTTCAGTTTCTCTTCGTATTGTCAGTTATCCTCTTCTGTCATTCTGAGCTTAATCTCACATCTTTAATTTTCTTCTCTATCAGTGAAGGTAGTGTGTTTAAGAACTTCAGAGGGCGTTGTGGTGTCTTATGACGAAATAAGTTTTATGGCGAGAGAAATGGGGGTCAAACTGTAATGGAGTGAAGTGATGACATAAGGGAAATGAAAGGAACTGGATATGACAAGTGCAGTTAATAAAGGAAATTTTGATCATGAACACTAAAGTTTAGTGATCAGTAAAGGCGTGTTGTAATGATGAGAAGGGATATACAATGGCCACTTAGATAAAGGAAGTTTAATAAATATGACGAAATTATACCTGGATAAAGCTGAAGAACATTTATTATGAAAGGAATTTGAATAAATATGGAGATTACATACATATTGTAAATAAAAAGCTTAGATTTCTATATTCCAAAATGTTTGTAAATAACTGGTTTGTATGAAATGTGCTTTTCACAACTAAATTTTCTCAAGTTGCGTTAAAACAGAGAAAAAGTATAAGTATTGCTTTCAATAAGAACTAGCCTTTTAAAAGAAACTCATTAAGTCTTCTAAGGGAAATACATTCTTGAAAAATTGAGAAAATTTCCGCTGCTGGCACTATTCTGATTGGATAATGTTTAGGAGTTCTACGAACGACGTTACACAGTTACAAGGATTCACATAATTTTCCGACAAACGCTTGTATCCCATAATAGGGATCCCTCCCTCCCACCTCCCCCCTCCCCCCTCAATGGCAGGGATAATTGAGTTTATCTGGATGGACGCTAGATTTAATGATGTATCACCGCATGCTGCTGGGAATGTGATGGATATGATTGTTTCCCTTTGACTCCCACTCGTGACGACGATTGTCACTTGTCTTCTCTTTTCCTTGTGTTAAAATAAAATAAAGTAGCACGAGGAATATATAATATATATTTATATATAAAGAATCTATGACCTTCGTTCTTTTATTAATATAGAAATATTTAAAACAATCAATAAAGGAATAAATGGATACATCGCTTACCATCAGATCCGCGAAGGTAAGTGCCGTCAGGCTTGGCCGGTATTTTGATTGATGTCGGCCCAGGTATAGTGCGCACTGTTGACATTTCCCTCTTTGTTTTTATGATAGAGGGGGACAGGAGAGACTGTGTTGTGGAGTGCAGGACAGTAGAGGCAATAGCATGTTGTCCCTGCGCCAAATGTCCTCCTCCCAGTTCCAATTCTCTCAGCAGTGTCTCTTGAAGTGAGGGCACGCGACATTGTTGATGGGTGGTCCTTCTGTGAGACGAGGAGGCTAAGTTCGGCGGTCACCTTGGTCCTAGTCGAGAAGAGGAGGCTATGTGCATGCACAGCACTTCACCATTACCCTTCTCTCATCATCTCCCACATGATCATTATACCACATTACCATATTCCACACACACACACACACACACACACACACACATCACAGTCACCTGCACTTAACAGATACATTTATATACAAAGCTCTTTTACTTCATGAAGAAAACGTGTTTGCTACTGCGAAGGATAGATCAAACCTTTCCAATTGGGTGGCTGGACCTGCCCTCCACTGTCTCCCAGCCATTCATGCCACATAGCTTTACTTTACTGCACACTGTGGCAAAGCGCTGCGTGAGTGTATAGAGAGTCACGAGATCGCAAAACAACCTGTGCATTAACTTTCTCCAATCCTGTACATTGACGGTAATTACACATTTTCCCTCACTTTCAACTGTTAATAGTGGATCAACTGTCAACATGTATCTGGATCACTGTAATTGTTACTGAGATATATAAAATTACTTACGAGGGTAGGCGTCAAGGTTGGGATCACAGATTAAGTATGGCCCTCCACGCCTTTAGTAGGGCATGAAAACAACATAATGTGAAAGTAGTAAGGTGCACTATTCCGGAAATTTCACGGAAATGGCAAGAGAAGTTTGACGCTTCTGTTATGTAATGGATGCATCTGTGTTTAGATGCAGGGTGTTTGAATTTATCGTCGTCAAGTGGGCAGTTGGCCGTCAGCGACGGAGCGGCGATGACGTGTGCTTTGTCGTCCTGCCGGTCTAGTGGCGCACAAGAGTTTGTTTACTTCCCGCGAGCGCGAGTCACATACTACACCCTCATTGAGGTAACAAGGCTAACTCATATAGGAAGAACACTATCAAGATTACGTTCCAAGTTCAATATCCAAGACCGAGAACATATGAAGAAATTTCTTGCGTGATGAACTAAGACTAGATCTATAGGACATAATTGGCATTTCCTTTTCTATCACGGCCTGTGCAATGTTAAGATGATTAACGAAAAAGCGTGTATGAAGGTGATTACTGGCGCTGCCGGCAAACTGCAGTTTAGATGGACATATTGGTTTTGTTACACACAGGCCTAGGCAAGAGGACCCTTCGGGTATTCGAGCTATTTTTTGAGGACCCGTCAACTACAGTACCTTCGCCCTTAAGCTGTACATAATTGTCATTAGCCACGTGGTTGAGAAGTGGCAGACTTTTACAATGTATCCCGTACTCAATAGAGGCAGACTAGTCAAAATCGAACTCACGAATCTTGTTCCTTCATGCTTCAACACTGCTGGTTGCCGTGCAATTCATGTACAATGGACAACCACGCACATGCTCAGGATGTGAACAGGAGCGTCATGTTCGCTATGGATGGTCGGGATCGGAATAGATTACCACCGCGGACAGACAGGCACGTTACTTATGAGGCACATACTGTCCGATCTCTGCAGAATGAGTCGCCATATAAGCCCGAACAGCAACTGTCACCGCTCAACGAGAGGATGGTTGTTGATCCACTAGTCGTGACAGTCCAAGCTTTCTTCTCGGAAGGCACAGAGGAGTCGGATCTACCCTCACGTAGACACACTTCCGGACACGGACACGCACGTGCGGAAGAAGCGTTCGCTGACGACTGTCCCTTACGGACAGATACACACTTTAGGAACTGAGCTGATGGATTTCCTTTTCCTCTGGACACCCGTTCGGAGATGGAAGGGTGATGGAACACCATCATGGCCACGAATAACCACAACAAGGGCCTCTTTTGTAGCCGGTGACTCACACCAACAGCCTCTCTCCAGTGGCTCGTGGGCGGACGACGTGGAAGACGACTCTTTGTCTGGCACTACACTTGCAGAAAATGGGGAGTTACACAGTCCACCCCATCTCCTGCGGACAGCATGATATTGGAAACGTCAGCCGGCCTGAGTGGCCGTGCGGTTCTAGGCGCTACAGTCTGGAACCGAGCGACCACTACGGTCGCAGGTTCGAATCCTGCCTCGGGCATGGATGTGTGTGATGTGCTTAGGTTCGTTAGGTTTAATTAGTTCTAAGTTCTAGGCGACTGATGACCTCAGAAGTTAAGTCGCATAGTGCTCAGAGCCATTTGAACCATTTTTGAATGGAAACGTCAGGGTGGCATGGCGGTGAACGAACTCGTCGCCACTGCGTACACCGATGACTGCCGCTGCCTTCGAGGGCGAACGACCGTCATGTCGATTCGCAACGATTAACATCAATACCATCCAGGTTGCGTGAAAAGCTGTCATTGTTATCCCGTACACTTTATGCGGCCGACACCGAAATGGCTTTATTGCCGGGGATATACGTCTACGTTCTGGGCTTTCATAACATCACTGGATATACGACACGAATATTATAGGCGTGGGATACAGGCAGTGGCATCACAGTACTTCTCAAAGACGGTTTGATAGCCACCGATATGCGTTACCTACCGAAAGCCAGGGGCATGCAGCTCATAGTCCAAGGGATACACGTTGTCAGTATTCACTCACCGTCCGGTACCGCCAAGAGGAGTGAACATTTGCTATTCCTTACTGAGGAATTGACACAGTTATGCCAAGACAGGTTAGATGATATGGTGATCGAGTGCGATTTTAATTGCACATGATCTCTCAAGGACAAAATTTCCCAGCATTCACCGTGCCGAGCACTTGCCGCTGTTATTTGCGTGCTCGGTTTGGTAGACACTTGGCAGACGCTAACAGTGTTACGTCAGCACGCATTTAAAGTAACCATCAGGAATAGGCGGGAAGGAACGGTATTGGCGTCTGGGTTGACAGGGGCGGTAGTGGGATTATAGGCGAATTTTTTGTATGGTCTCAACTGGCGAATGCTTTGTTTATTGGTAACGACTGGCCATGATTTGACAAAATGGAGCGGTCGCTATTTGTCTATGAGACGGTAGAGAATTTAGAGAGTTGTCGGTTCCTGCCCACCCCAGGAGTCATTCGAGTACTTTACCGCACTTGCTGCAGAGTAACTTCTCGCTAAGCTTCACTTGTCCGGCCACCAGGACAAACACTTAGTCTTTTTTTCGCACTCGCACTTTATCAGTCTCCATGGCGGGCCCCATCTCCATGCAGCGCAACTGACCACGAGTAGCATCCGTCAACAGCATGCCGCCTTGCGCCTTACTGTCAGTAATACGTGAAGCTCATGCCTGTAGGGTTTCAGATTATTTGCCAGCCGCCCAAAATTGAAGCTGAAATTTCTCAGCGGCTGCATCCGTAGAACCACTTTGCCTTCCTGGGTGATATCGTGGTACTGCATCCGATTACCCACTTGTTTGTCGATGTTATACATTTCACCTTTCCGCTTTTCTGCCCCGTGTTGTGTGTTTGTGTTTATTTTAATCGTTCTCGTCGTCTTTTTTCTTTGCCTGCTTTGCATATGGGGGATACTGTCCTACATTTTAGAGACACAGTGCGGTTTCTGGACCTAATTTTTGACTCTAGGTTGTCATGGCTGCCACACCTACGCGACTTGAAAGCCAGAACCCTGAAGGCACTGAACATCCTCAAGTGCCTCAGCCACAGGTCTTGGGGAGCGGACAGGGCGCGTCTCCTTCAGTTTTATCGAGCTTTTGTGCGTTCACGGCTGGACTAAAAGGGGTGTACAGTGTATGGGTCAGCGAGGCAGTCTTATTTACACATCCTTGACACTGTCCGCCATGCTGGGATTCGACTGTCCACGGGTGCTTATCGGACCAGTCCCGTACCCAGCCTCTGTGCTGAGGCTGGGGAACCGCCACTTACCATCCGGCGGCAGCTCCTGCTGGTGCGCCAGGCTTGTAAGTTTCTTGCAGCTCCCACCTCGCCTGCTCACCATCTTGTTGCTCATCCACCTCTGGACCGCCTTTTTTCCCACCGTCCCCGGGCTACGTTGCCGTTTGGGATCCGAGTGCAACGTGTGCTAGAGTCCCTCGGTGTGGGGTCTGTACAACCCCAAATCCTGGGTTTCAACCGCCTGCCACCCTGGTTACCGAAGAGGCCCGGAGTCATTTTAGATTTATTGCAGTACAAGAGAGATTGCATTCCTGCCACTTTTTTAATGCAGCATTTTGTGCCATTTTATCTGAGCACCACCACTATGTAACTATTTTTACGGATGGGTCGAAACAAGGGGATTCCGTTGGTTGCTCAGTTGCTTTTCCGGATCGTGTCCTCAAGGTCCGACTTCCTTTGGTGCAGAATTGTCTGCGATCTTGCGGGCACTGGAGCAGGTGAGACATTCTTCCTGTCCTAAATATCTTGCCTGTTCCGATTAACTAAGTGCCCTTCATTTCACTCATTGCAACGTTTGTATCCAGCAGATAAAATAGTCCAGACCATCCAGGATGCCCTCATCCAACTACAGCGAGTGGGGAAGGTGGTGGCTTTCTGCTGGGGTCCGGGGCATGTCGGCATTGCTGGGAATGAAAGGGCAGATCTCGCAGCCAAGGAGGCGTGTCTCGATCCACAAGTATCTCAGTGTGCTATACCCCTGCACGCACTTACCTCGCCGTTGAGCTCACGAGTCATGCGTCGGTGGGAGGATGTGTAGCTGGAAGTGACTGACAATAAGCTCCGTATAGTCAAGCCCACAACGCATGTGTGTGTACTTCCTTTCAGCCCCGTCGACGGGACGAGGTTCTCCTCACTCGGCTTCGGATAGGCCACAGCCCTATGACGCATAGCTTGCTGCTCCAGCGGGAGGACCCTCCAATGTGTGGTGCTTGTGGCGTTCAGGTCACTGTGCGCCACGTTTTATTGGATTGTGTTTTATTTTCTGACCAGCAGGCCGCGGCTGACTTGCCAGCGGACCTGCCATCTCTTTTAGGCAACACTCAGCCGAATATGGTTAAAGTTCTGTGCGTAGTCAAATGTTTTTTACAAAGATTGTAGGGAGAGGATCTTAATTTGCTCACTGTATGACAAGCTCGCCCATCTTTTATGTAAGTGGCCAGCCAATGACCATTTCCTGCGGCATTCTTGTTGCTATGTTTTCCCTTTCCTTACGTTTTACTTTCTTATGTAGCATTTACCTTCTTTTCCAGCTTTCTTTGCGTGTGTGCTTCAGTTTTATTAGGTCTGTCCACATTCGTTCCTTTTAATGTGTGTCAGTGCGCTGATGACCTCGACGTTGAGCACCCATACACCCCAACACACACAAACACTTCTCCCCCTTCTCGTAATCCACAAGCGCACTAGATTTCATGCAGTGTCGTTTGTACCAGGTTCTTGCCAAAACATCTATCAGGTGAGGAGTACTATTGTTCCTTGCATAAATTCATGATTAATTTTATGTTCCAATTTCAATGAAAATCTGTAGAACGGCATGTATCTGTGGAGCAGTCGCACCCACCAGAATCCTTTCCCATCGTCAATTATGGAGAGGAACTTTAATCAATTAATTTCATGAATAAATTATATGAGAGGCTAGCCACCTCACGTAGGATTTGTATCAGGGCCATTGTAAGATTACGTTACACACCTTGTGCAAGTTCAATATAATGCGTGTTGGGTATGATTTGCATAATATCGTGACTCTGAGATCTAATTTTCATATCAGTTAAGGCCCCACAATAGGAAATAAGCAGCTATGTTTCACTTTCTCGTTAGTTTATCTGCTCCATTCCTCATCCCACATCTTTCGCATCATCCTTTTATGTCGTTATATGAAGACTGCGTGCGATATCTCTGGAAGACGTGGCGTTCCTGAAGCTGCGTCTTGTTTAGCCAGCTGGTCAACCTTTTCGTCGCCACAGATATCCCTTTGGCCTTTGACCCAGATATATTTTGTCTTCTCTTCGCTGCTTTTGTAGTCTACTCGCTTGCTGCATCATTTCACAAACGACTAAGTTGTTGTGTTGCTCTGTGAAACGATTTTTCACGAACGTAACCTGCTGCTCCGAATTCGGTTAAGATATTAATTTAGCCCTCGGCGCAATTTACTACTTGCTAAAGTGCTTCTAAGCTACCTCTGATTTCATAAGAGACATTTCCTCAGGTGATTTATAACATCCACAACTTTTGTTGTCTGGACTACGAATGAAAATCCGGTACCATTTGCGTTTTTGACAGCATCTGTGTATAGTTCTTTGGCATCCGTTATTTGTCGTAAGAGTTGTATCACGGTCACATCCCGTGGAGGGTTACCATAGGTATCTTTTAGACTGTTCACTGTGGTTATAGCCAGGGATATATGATAACGCTTGTCGTAACACGCTAGGGCTGTAGCGGATATCACTTCGTGTTAGAGTTCTTCTGTTTCAACAAGCTAAAAAATACGTCAGCGTCTGTTAGTTGACCCAATACCATGCAATAAAATAGCCGATACTCAGCGTCTCGATACTCAGCATAACCAAGATCTCTTAAACTGGCCACTTTTTAGTATGAACTTTGATGCGAGATAACGCCGCCGGAGATGTTGTGGCCCTAATGTCTCCTTTAAGTGTGCATTTGTTGGCGTCAGTTTCATCGCACTGACACAGATTCAGAGCGCTTTATACTCTATTTTGTCCAGTTTAAATATTGTGGACTTGCTTGCAGATTCTTGGCAGATGGGTGCATAGCCCACATAGGGACGAAAAAGCTGTTTGTAAATGCTTAGAGCCACATTGGGGTCTGTTCTCCCCCCCTCCCCCACCCCCATGAAATACCAGTAACAGCTCGTACGATATTTTACGCTCTGTAGCGTTTTTGTGTTATTCTTACACCACGTGATTTCGACGCCAGCCTTTGATCTAGTTTCAAGGCTGAATATTTGACAGTTTACTTGATTGTAAATGTATATGAGCCTAGTTTCAGTTAATTGAAGCCTGTGAATACAGATATGTTGGTTTTACTAGGAGCTATATCAAAGAGTGATTTAGCAGCCAAGACTTTAAATTCTCTATGACATGTCCTAATGTCTCAGTACATGCGTTTAATGTCTCCCAGACTGAATAAATGCAGATATCATGAGTGAATGGCAAGGTCTCAGTGTTATTCTCCAAAAGACCATGTATGTACCTACTGTACAGCCGGCCGAAGTGCCCGAGAGGTTCTATGCGCTTCAGTCCGGAACCGCGCTGCTCCTACGGTCGCAGGTTTGAATCCTGCCTCGGGCATTGATGTGTGTGATGTCCTTAGGTTGGTTAGGTTTAAGTAGTTCTAGGTCTAGGGGACTGATGGCCTCAGATGTTAAGTCCCATAATGCTTGGAGCCTACTGTACATATTTAAATGCTATTGGGACGAAATAGGAACTTCCGCAAGTCTTCCGTGGTACGAGTGTTTGTGAGTCACTGTAATCATGATTTGTCGGTGCGAGAATACATATTGGAAATTTGAGCATATAGTTTGGACATACCATAGGTAACACTAAACGACGCCCAATTCTATCAGGAATATATTTGGATCTTTCATTTTCGTTTCTGGTTGCTTTCGTTGATACTAAACCGTTACTATGCTGTCAGAATATGTAGGGGAATGAATGAATAGTGCACGTAAAGAATGTCAAAATAATATTTAAATACGTTTCTGAATTAAATGTATAAAGGTCTAGTGATGTTGAAATTGCTATGCCTTTCATTTTATCTGTGCGACAGTGTGTTGATCATTAATAACTATTTCAGTCTCAGAGTGAACATGCCAACTTCAGTCGTTAGTTTATCTATCTCTTAAAAAACTACTTCAGTTGTCTGAGACACGATGGTTACGGATAGAAGCTGTTGTAATAAGAATGATGGAACTGTGGAATTGTGGAATGCTGTAGCATTATATTGTCATTCGACCCATCTGAAACATTTTAAACTGTTGAGAAAATCCTTCTTTGACTTTAATGATCCCTCGCTAAAACTATTTTTCTTGAATTTGCTGTTCACCCCTATGAATCATTATTTACAGAGCAATAAAGTTATGTTGTCTGCAATGCACACCTACCTATCGTTTTCGTACAAGGAGACTATTGTGCTATATGGATGGGCCCTGCGTATTTAAAATTAAACTGATCGATGTAGATGCAAGGACTTCACTTTATGTATTGTATGTTGAAATGCTGTCGTCGATTAGAAATCCAAAAGCTGTCAAGCAGCAAGCTTCCCTGAAGGACTTTTAATTCCGTTAATTTGATAGGAATTATTGTTGAAAATCAAGGAAACGTTTCGATACTGGTGACACACTGTTGCCGGTACTTTGTCTTCCAAAATACCTGTGGTATGTAACGGAGTATGGGTCCTACAGTTATACATCTCATGTGGCAGCTGCCTTGAATACTGTCCTGTCGTAAAGCACAGAGAATTGAAGAACGGCGTAAATTGCCAGTTCCAGCTCTTCTACAAGGAGTTTAAAACAAAAATTAATGCAATGTATTTTGTAGTCATTAGTCACCATTCAAGAAGGAATGTTTACCGTTGTTTAACCTGTCACCACATTCATGCATTAAATCTTCCGCGTCCTAACACAGACTGCCACCGCGAGTTCATAAAAATTAATTTCATGAAAGTGAGACACGGAAGTATGCCAGACACTGCTACAATAAACATTTGGGTTTTAGTATATCTACCTTGCTTGCCGTTCGAGGGCCTCTATATAAGCGTTTTGGGCTAATTGCTTGAGGATGATACGTGACTGCGTCGCTTCTTACCGCCAATTCCCAATTAGTGAGCATGAAATCAGCGTGTCTTCAATGTGTATAATCTCTTAATGGACTCATGAAAACGGTTTGCACTGTAAGTCTCTATCTGAGTTAAGAGGCTTCCATCCAAATCCATTCTTAGATGATTCTTTCTCTGGCAACTTCTTATGATTCAGTCATTACGAGGTATTTGGGACACCTTGTAGATAAATGCACACAGTGAGTCCTACAGAAGTTGGATTGGTGCGAGCCTGCGTGTCCCCAGTTTAAAATTCGTGCACCGCCATTCGCTGTCACTTCTATCTCCCGCGCCACTTCGTCAAGGGACCTTTCATGCCGACGCTTTATGGAATCAGAATTGGCAACGGGTCCACACGCGCGGCAGCCAATTACGGCTGAACGTTGCGCGCTGCACTCCCTGGGCGCCGGCTTTGACGCGGCGTGTCGCAGCTGACAGTAGAGGGCGTGCAAATACAGGGGACGTGAAATATGGGCGGTGAGGGCGGGTGTGGGAGAAGAGGCCAAACGCAGCGCGCCGCTGGTAATTGTGTATCAGCTGGTCTCCAGGGCAGCTGCGACCGTTTGAGACGGCGCAGTGCCGCGCTGCTCGTATCACAGACTGCTGCCGGCGGCAAGGCGCAACTAATTTTGCCGATACTGGTATGTATCGCTCTGCAAACCACGCGGCGCAGCTACAGTTACGCCCGGAGCTGCCTCAGTAGCGTACGGTTCCCCTGAAACGGTCTCTTTCATGCCTTTGTGCTAACAAACCAATAGTGGCTAGTTGTTCTATTCACCTTTGATTAGCCAAGCATCCGGAATATGTAACAATATTTTGAACAAATAACAAATTCTCGTTTTAGGTACCGACAGCAAGGGGAAGCAAGCTAAATTTACTTCATCATTGGATACCCTCTTCTTCTGGGTTCCACAGCTGTCCACGCAGGCTGAATTTTTGGTCGGTTTGGATGCACATCCACTAGTTCTTTAATTAACATATTCTTTGTCATCTATAATGAGTAAACTATCTTTTGTATGGGTGCTATGTACCGAGAGAGATCAGCGTATAATCAGAGAAACGGACAGTTGAAGCCAAGTGGAGGCAGGGGAAAGAAAAAGAGAAGTAGTGAGATTTTGTAGACATCGAATGTATGAAAATCAGGTTTTGGACTGCTCAAGGGCTAACAGTTAGTGAAAAAGGTATGAATGAGAAGTAAAGTATATGTCACTCAAAACTGATTAAAGATTCTGGAAACTATTTGTGGGAATAGAGGAACTGATGTGTCACCCATAAACGACGTAAGAATGTGACTATTTAATGAAATATGGGTTGGGTTGTTTGGGGAAGGAGACCAGACAGCGAGGTCATTGGTTTCATCGGATTAGGGAAGGATGGGGAAGGAAGTCAGCCGTGCCCTTTCAAAGGAACCATCCTGGCATTTGCCTGGAGCGATTTCGGGAAATCACGGAAAACCTAAATCAGGATGGCTGGACGCGGGATTGAACCGTCGTCCTCCCGAATGCGAGTCCAGTGTCTAACCACTGCACCACCTCGTTCGGTGTTATTGAAATATGGTGAGAGGTGATTGACTGCTAAATAATACTGTCGGGAGGGGCATAGCATATCTGATTGCCTATAGTAGTTCAAATTGCTCGGAGCACTCTGGGACTCAACATCTGAGGTCATCAGTCGCCTAGAACTTAGAACTACTTAAACCTAACTAACCTAAGGACATCACATACATCCATGCCCGATGCAGGAGTCGAACCTGTGACAGTAGCGGTCGCGCAGTTCCAGACTGAAGCTCCTAGAACCGCAAGACCACTGCCTTTAGTGTCTTTTATGTTTAATAAAGAATCGCGCTGATACAATTACCCAACGTATGTGGCGAACAAATCGGAGCCTGTGAGCTAAAGAAAATAACAATAGTCCGGTCGGGATATTTCTTTATATACATTTCAGGAAAGCTCGTTGTTTCAAAACTAAGAGCGTCTGTTTTCATTTTAGTGTATCTTTGCTTAACATCAAGAAATGTGCCGTGGTATGTCGGGAGACTTGAAGAAGGCAGAAATCGTAGCGTCATGTACCGTCTTCTTTCGTCACGGGAAGGGATAGACTTCTTTATAATGATTGGCTAAAATTCGGAAATGTGTCTGGCGTTCATCTGAAATCGATAAACGGTCACGCGACGTCCCTCGCTCGATACTATTGAGACGCCATAATGGTTTCATCACCGTTGAGTTGTTTCCATGCTATAAATTGCTTGTTAAGAACGTATCCCGTTTCAAGGCAAAGGCGCAATTAATATTTATGACCGTAGGTGCTTTTTGCTGCTATTAAATGTCCGTTAGTGACACATCATCACTAAAAGTGCTACGAAAATTTGCCATGAGCCTTTTTTAAAGCACAACCCTGTATGCGTCCGCTGTGGTCCTGTTGTTAGAGACGTGTCGTAGAGCGAAAGGGAGTATGTTTATGTAGAGGTTTATATTTCTTTCATCCTCGCGTTTGAAACACATTCTGGGAATTTGTTACTATTGAATATATTCTATGTTATTTGTATATATTAGCATGTTCTGAAAGTGATGATTTCCTTCCGTTTTGCGTCTTCAATCTGATTAAGAAAACGAAAAATGAAAGTGCTGCCCGCGCAACAACCAGCAATGACATTTATATTCCCACTTGCCGCAAGTATTTGACCGTTTTTCAGAAGATGTCATGATTTCCAAGGGTGTGGTTAGGGAGGAAACTAATTGTACATCTTTAATTGTTGCGAGTAAAGAGAACAGCAATGATACATACAGTGTGTGGCGCGTATAAATGCATATAATTCAGTTGGTGACGGCCGGTGTCCTGAACAACATTACATCAGCACTTACGCCACTTTCAGACCAATAGATACAGCTATAACATGCCGTATGGCTTTCAGGTTAGTACTTCCAAGTACGTATGGCAGGAGCAAGCCATTAATGCTTATTTACCACTGGGCAGCACGTCAAGTGTTGAAGTGGGGAAGTTTGTACGCAAAACGGTTAGTCTATACTCACAGGTGCAGTCCACTTAGTGGTGCTGTTACACCATGCAGATAATGCCAAGTAGTAAAGTTTGTGATGTGCTTATGGGAAGACAATTCGGGAAAAAACAAGTACCGCACTGATGTGTGTACATAATAAGGTTCCACACATAAAGAGTCTTGCTCTTGTACCTGTTACAAAATGTTGGTTCTTGTCTGTCACAAATATTTGGCTGTTTATTTTCAAATACGTCGCGACTTTGCAGGGTGTGGTTAGGAAGGAACCTAAGAGCACGGCTTAAACTTCTGCTAGTACCACTAGGGAAATCTTATCTGTAATGCTGCTTGTCACAAGTATGCAGCTTCGATCGAATCCTTAACAACGCTGCCGTAAATTTGTCGGTCAACTCAAGATCGCCCCAGACGAGCAAGGGACGTCACGTTACAGCTTTCCAATTTCAGCCGAATGTGAGATGCGCTTACAAATTTTAGTCAATGGACCATTTTATATACCTTTCGGCATCGACAAACACTGCCTGTAAAGAAAATAAACTGAGTCACGTGTGCGTAACCAGAACCACTAAAATAGAGAAAATAAAAGAAAAAAATGCTTATGAATAAACTTACAGTCGAGTTGAAATGGATAGTTAATGCGTTTATTTGGGTTTGGTAGAGAATGGGTTTTCTAAAATGAGCTATTTGAAATAACAAGTGTGACGATATTCTTAGATTAGCGATACGTTGGAATAAACAAGAACAACGCCATGCCATAATATAGTTTGACGTAGAGATTTACTGCAGGTAAGCTTTTCCTAATACTAAGAGAAGAACAGACTGCACGGTGCTTATCATTTGTTAGTCGCCCGCAATATAAGGTGTCTAGAAATTTTCTGAAGGATAAATCAAGCGAGTTTGATTATAGTTTACATACGACTCTAAATCAGTTTGAAGGTGTGAATTATTAAGTATATTATTTATAATTCATCATAAAAGCTATTATCATCATCGGAACCGTCATAAATACATCTCACATTCACGTGGATAAAAGCCTCCAGCAAATCTCTCAACGCATTTGAGTCATCAACAACAAGCATGATGCTTGTCCACTGTAATTTATCATGTGATCTACGCCGGCATTAAAATCTCTGTCTTGCTGTGAAATCAGAAAATTATTATCATTGGCCATCTACCATCTATCCGCCTAGCTAGACGTCTCGCCTGACTCAATTTCTGTTCCGCTACCGGCGTAAATAAGTAATTCCTCCGTTCTAGGACGCCCAAAATTTATTTGTTATCTTTGATAATAATTTTCAACCTAATTCCCCTGTTCGCTGAGTATCCCTCATTACAACAAGGGCTACGCGCTAGAATTACATATGACTCTGTCATAAGGCAAAAACAGTAATTCAAATTGCTTGTGAACCTCGAAAGTCACAGAGAACTTATCCTTAATCAAATACAAACAGGACAAATGTTGTTATTCTGAGCACTTCTGTTGCTGCGCATTCGATGGTAGCAGTCATCCCTAACAAATTTTGATAAAAATACTTTTCCCGATTTCAGAAACAAACAAATCTTTTGGTTCTAAAACCATTTACAGTGAATGAAGTAATATGTTTATTTTTCAGGTACATGTATTTTCAAAACAATACAGTTTCCACAATGGTTTCCATAAATCAGAATTGACATTACTGTGGTTATGGACGGATATTAGCATTCATTTTTAAAGGAAATTTTCAGAGGAAAACTGATTCCATACGAAAAATCTTGCGCGTAAAAAATTTGATTCCCAGCAATAATAATAAAGAAAATAAAAACAGGACTGTAACTTAACGAAGTGAAGATGCCGGCGTCATATCCATTACAAAAATGATTATTAGGAATGAAAATACCAACCAATACGATGGATAATTATTTCTCGGCCGGCCGGGGTGGCCGAGCGGTTCTAGGCGCTACAGTCTGGAACTGCACGACCGCTACGGTCGCAGGTTCGAAACCTGCCTCGGGCATGGATGTGTGTGATGTCCTTAGGTTAGTTAGGTTTAAGTAGTTCTAAGTTCTAGGGGACTGATGACCTGAGAAGTTAAGTCCCATAGTGCTCAGAGCCATTTGAACAATTTGAATTATTTCTCGATATATTAAAAACGTGAATTTTGTTTGTTTCCATGTTTATTAGAAAATATTTAAATTCATAGTTAGAGAATCAAAAGACTTAATTTTTTAAAATTTTATGTTTAGTAAGGTGTCTAGTTTTCTTGGGGGTACTGCCTGACATCTAATCTGATGCAGGGGTTGCGGCCTAAGAAAGTTTGGTAGCCAGTGATGTATTACATGTTGTAAGTCACTGCAACTATGTTGTTATTACGCCACGAATGAGTCTCTTCCCATAAACGCTAAATCAATGAGAAGTATCAAGTAATCTTGCGAATTATGTACCGAATGTTTATGGTTTTGGGTTACGGGATCTTTCTTAAATATTGCGCTGTACACTGATTACTTATAATATAATGAAATCAATAGGTAGGTTCTTAGGAGATTTCCGACGTCATAGTATGCGTTTTACTAACAGCTTTGTATTAAGATCCAAGTTGGCTAAACATCTTTATAATTACATTGCACGTAAATCTTCGCTAAAAACCTATATTTAAATTGACCGAGCATTGTTCATTTTTTTCAGCCGCCGCTAGACAGAAAGTGGGGGACGACCCCGATGTTTAAACGCGGAAAAGGTTTTCTGGATATCCTTTTTACCACAAGAACACATATGGAACGATCCAAGCTAGATGAGTTGTAGGTGTTTTCTTTTAAGTAGATGTATTTGAGACCCTCTCTTGTGTAGCCTGTAGAGTGTAGAATGCCTTGGTTCCATATTTCACGCGCAGAAGTTTTAGGAAAAAGAAAAACAAAAGTTTATCATATAATTAATGTAACCAATAACTGAAAAGTTTGCACACAAATTGAAGGAGCTGAAAGAGGAGCGAATAAGAAGTTATGGTCTTGGAAGGTATCCTGAGCCAGTGCAAGTTTTTGAAAGTCAAGAACAAAACGAACAATCTGTGCACACGCTCCGTAAGTTCTGAAAACATAGTGTTATTTATTACAGAAGGAGTACTACATGGTGACCAACACATTCACGGTAGGCATAACATTATGGCGCACTTTAGAAAGTATACCACTCGTCGCACGAACGTCTTGAGACAATGAAAATAATCTGTAGAGAGCTGTTCCTTCATCGGGAAATAGTGTCATGTAGACGAGGTGCTGATAAGAAAATGAGGAAGCATCAAATCTGGAGAGCAAGATGGCCAGACAACTGGACCTCCAAATCCGATCCCACTGAGTACGTCACATATACGTACAGAAAATTGAGCAGGGGCTGGGACCTAGCTGTATACACAACTGACGACGCACGTTAAGTGATACATCCTCCAACCGTTATCCCACGCCATGCGAACGTGGTGGCAGGAGGTGATCGCTAATAATACTTGTCAACGCTTTTATTGAAAACTGATGCAGTTGTTGGTGTTGGAAAGGGACGAAAAGATTGCACTGCGCGTAGATGTGTCCCACTTCTGGTGATCTGTGCCTCACCCTTGAACCACACATTGTTTAGAAAACTGGTCTCTTTCTCACAGCAATGAACAGTCCATTCAGAAAACCGAGTCCTTTGTTGGAAATCATCCGCACGCAAACCATGAACTCGCTGGGGATTATACGAGGGGTGCAACTGGTTGTCATGCAGAACTCGTCGCACACATATTCATGGTATGAGAGAGGGCAGTAGTGTTTGTTGATGGCTGTTCTTCGAAAGCAATCTGAAATGTAACGTACATGTACCGATGGTAGTAGTGAAGACAAATGTTCAACTTCTATTTGTTTGGAGAATTTTAGGAAAGTGTGGTTAATCTGTAAAGCAGACCGCGCATAGTACACTAATGCAACCCATTACTGAGTACTGTTCGAGTGGCCTGTGTCGCCACCAGATCGGTTTAAAGGAAGTAATTCAGAAGCGGGGTGCTGTATTTGTTACCGGTAAGTTCGATCAACAGGCTTGTATTACAGAGAAACTTCGTGATCCCTGGAAGACGACGTTCTTTTCGTGAAACATTTTTCAGAGAATTTAGAGATCCGGAATTTGAACCTGACTGCAGAACGAGTGTACTGCTGCCAACGTTTTTTTCGCGTAAGGATCGCGAGGGTTAGTGATATTGGGGCTCTTAGGGATGCATATAGGTACTCTTTCTTCCCTCGTTATATTTACAAGTGGAACAGGAAAGTAAATGACTAGTAGTGGTACAAGGTACCCTCCGCCATACACCATACGTTGGATTGTGGAGTATGTATCTAGATGCAGATATCGACTGTTCGAGTAGTTAGTGTGTGGCCTGCATGATGCACTGGAAAAAAGACATATGTCTTTCTGAGGATTACGGTTCGAAATGTTCGAAGCTGCGATTGACGTATGTTGTATATAGAGCGCGGTACAGGCGTTGAGGTTAATTTTCATTGCCTCTGGCCCTGCCATGCATGAAGTACGTATCTCGCAGTTACGAAAACATGTACCGTTTCGTTTCGCAAGTAGAGCCCGTATTAGAATCATCGCAGTTACCTTCTGTGATTCTGCATTGTACACTATACAAGCCGAGCAGTACTGCAGAGCAAACAATACGCTTGTCTCAGAGCACAGGAATGGAAAGCAGATGAACGTACACAGCAACTGATGCAGAAGACCGTAACGGCATTGCAACAGACGGAACTCACCCACGCAGAAGACCGTAGTGGCATTACAACAGACGGGAACGCACTTCAGTGACAAGCAGTTGTACGTACACAGAAGCAGTCATTTATCTTTGCTGAGCGGCGTATGCTTTAATTGTCCTCGTTCTTCCTGACTCTCTACAGCTTTAATCGTTCAGGATTACTTCCAGAAGCAAAAGTTCCTATCGAATGGAAGTTGTATTTCGGTTCGTCTACCGGTTTCTTGAATTCATGCTCAACATTTTCCAATCTGATTGCGTGCCTACGGAGTCTCTGTTTTGGGGCTGGATTCCCTTCAGAATTTTCTCAGTAACTGACGGTAAGTCATCCTATAAAACAGGAGTAACATCTGGCGTTTCTAAAGGAAGTGTTAGAGGCCTTTTGCTGTTCCTCATCTACATAAACGATATAGGAGATATTCTGAGCAGCCGTCTTAGACTGTCTGCTGTTGATGCTGTTATTTACTGTCTTGGAAAGCACCAGATGATCAAAAACAATTGCAAAATCATGTGTACGAGGTATCTTTTGGGTGCGAAAAGTGTAACTCACTCTAAATAAAGAAAAGAGGGAAGTCATCCTAACGAGTTCTGAAAGGAACCCGCTAAATTTCGGAAACATGATAAATCACACAAATCAAAATGATATCAATTCAACTGCATAGTTAAGGATTACAAATACGAATAACTCAAATTCTTGGGATCACCTAGATAATGTTGTGCCGGAAGCAAACATAAGCCTGCGATTTACAAGTAGAACACCTAGAAAATGCAAAGAAACGCTTTTGCAATAATATTGCGGTGCATCAGATAGACTGGAGGACACCGAAAAAGTTCAAAGAAGGGCACGTCGTTTTGTATTATTGCTGGACAGAGTTCCAAGAATATGACACCTGAACCGGGGTGACAATCATTAAGACAACTGCTTTTTCGAAGCCGCAGGATCTTCTCATGAAATTTCAATCTCTGACCTTCGTCTCAAAGAGTGAAATGTTTTGTTAATGCGATCCTACACAGGTGAAATGACTATCGGTCCTGGAACTTGTCAAATATTTTTGGTGCTAGTTTGGCTAGCGGAGCCAAGCGTCACCAAGACTCTATATTTTCCTTACTCATTAGGAAACATTTAAGTGTCCGTTCCTCCGTAGCGCTGTTCGAGGGTGGAACGGTACAGAAATAGTTTGGAGGTCGTTCGATGATCTCTCTGTCAAGCACTTAATTGTGATTTGATGAGTTATCGTAGAGATGTAGATGTAAATTTTGTATCACTGTATGTTGGGGAATTATTTACATAGCCAATGGGCTTCACTCCGATATTTTACTTAGGTTAATCGGTCGTTAATCTGCGTTTTCTGCTTCTGATACACGATTTATATAATGAGGGTGGTATTTAGCAGTTCTATTTCTACGCTTAACTGTTCGAATGTGAAAAACAAAACACAAATATTTTAAGATCCCACGTTGGTGACAATTATCTCGCTCTGTAATTAACGAAATATCAGTAATAAAACCAAATTATTTATGCTCCAATAAATAAATATTTTTGGGAATGGTATTAGCCGTGTTCAGCGAAACACAGATATATTCTGGCGTTTATGACTAACCATCGCAAGCAAATTGCGTCGTCTGACAGGATGAAAGGATGGACTTTGAATATAAACTCGTCAGTTACTGCAGTTTTTCACTCCAGAGTGGTCCCTATTGCCTTATATTCCTCGGTTTTATTGTTATAACCGTTATCTGACGTCAGGTTATTAACTGATACTGGTTTCCAATTTTCTATTTTCATATTTATTCTGCCAACGTGATAAACGATTACTTATCAGGAGTACCACACTTTACTGTAACATACCTAGCACCGTTCGAACGAGCTACCTCTCTCCTTGGTCGTCTGTTATCATTCTCAATTACCAGACATGAGGCCTTAGTAATATTCCAACATAAGTAAAATAATGAATGTAACCGAAAGATTATTGTGCTCCTCGGTTTCTAGACAGGGTGTGCTTTCCGTCAACGCTTTTGAAGTGTGTAGATTTAAGTACCTCAATCCACTTTACAAATCGTGATAACTGCTTTCAATGTTCACTTCTTCGCAGTGTATACTATATGACCCATGTAGCGAGGGTGGATATCGATGCTCAGGTATTTCGATTTTGAGTCTTCTTGTGGTGCCAGCAAGAGTGTATACTATTGATTTATGCGCTGTTCTATATTTGCCATGCGAAAAAATTTTAAAACGGCTTAAATTGTGTCAAATAAATGATACTTTAAACAGACTCCAATTTTTTATGTTATGATTGCTCCAAAGGATGAATAATTCTACTAGCATGGATCAAATGCATCAGGGACGACACAAATACAATCCTGGAAATTGAAATAAGAACACCGTGAATTCATTGTCCCAGGAAGGGGAAACTTTATTGACACATTCCTGGGGTCAGATACATCACATGATCACACTGACAGAACCACAGGCACATAGACACAGGCAACAGAGCATGCACAATGTCGGCACTAGTACAGTGTATATCCAACTTTCGCAGCAATGCAGGCTGCTATTCTCCCATGGAGACGATCGTAGAGATGCTGGATGTAGTCCTGTGGAACGGCTTGCCATGCCATTTCCACCTGGCGCCTCAGTTGGACCAGCGTTCGTGCTGGACGTGCAGACCGCGTGAGACGACGCTTCATCCAGTCCCAAACATGCTCAATGGGGGACAGATCCGGAGATCCTGCTGGCCAGGGTAGTTGACTTACACCTTCCAGAGCACGTTGGGTGGCACGGGATACATGCGGACGTGCATTGTCCTGTTGGAACAGCAAGTTCCCTTGCCGGTCTAGGAATGGTAGAACGATGGGTTCGATGACGGTTTGGATGTACCGTGCACTATTCAGTGTCCCCTCGATGATCACCAGTGGTGTACGGCCAGTGTAGGAGATCGCTCCCCACACCATGATGCCGGGTGTTGGCCCTGTGTGCCTCGGTCGTATGCAGTCCTGATTGTGGCGCTCACCTGCACGGCGCCAAACACGCATACGACCATCATTGGCACCAAGGCAGAAGCGACTCTCATCGCTGAAGACGACACGTCTCCATTCGTCTCTCCATTCACGCCTGTCGCGACACCACTGGAGGCGGGCTGCACGATGTTGGGGCGTGAGCGGAAGACGGCCTAACGGTGTGCGGGACCGGAGCCCAGCTTCATGGAGACGGTTGTGAATGGTCCTCGCCGATACCCCAGGAGCAACAGTGTCCCTAATTTGCTGGGAAGTGGCGGTGCGGTCCCCTACGGCACTGCGTAGGATCCTACGGTCTTGGCGTGCATCCGTGCGTTGCTGCGGTCCGGTCCCAGGTCGACGGGCACGTGCACCTTCCGCCGACCACTGGCGACAACATTGATGTACCGTGGAGACCTCACGCCCCACGTGTTGAGCAATTCGGCGGTACGTCCACCCGGCCTCCCGCATGCCCACTATACGCCCTCGCTCAAAGTCCGTCAACTGCACATACGGTTCACGTCCACGCTGTCGCGGCATGCTACCAGTGTTAAAGACTGCGATGGAGCTCCGTATGCCACGGCAAACTGGCTGACACTGACGGCGGCGGTGCACAAATGCTGCGCAGCTAGCGCCATTCGACGGCCAACACCACGGTTCCTGGTGTGTCCGCTGTGCCGTGCGTGTGATCATTGCTTGTACAGCCCTCTCGCAGTGTCCGGAGCAAGTATGGTGGGTCTGACACACAGGTGTCAATGTGTTCTTTTTTCCATTTCCAGGAGTGTATATTTAAGTTAAGGTATAATCCCGTAAAAGATTGTAGGTTATTAGTGTGTGGATAACACTAGGGAGGCAGATATAGTTCCTGATGTGGTATCAGTTGTTACAAAAACGCGCCACGGAAAGAAAAAAAAAAACACTGTCACAGGAAATGCTATCATTAACAGTTTTCATTTCCCCTGCTTTAGTATTCTATATATGCTATTGCAAGTGTGTCTACTAGTTCGATTTTTAAAACTTGATGTTTTGTCTACTCTTCTTGAAGTGTTGACCTCCTACAGCCTTTAATTGCCGTATTTACTTATTGCATTTCTTTTATTAGAATCCATGATTGCAAAAATTGTCCCCAGACTATCGATTTCGGTCAGTGGAATCTATCTTCAAATGGGAAACCAAATACAAGTAACGGGCAGTCTACTACTTGTAAACAACAAGTTATGACATAATGACGATTATTACTTTCATACATAAATAATACATGAGCTTAAATTTTGGCTAAGCATTCCTGTTAAAAAAAAATCCTAATATACATTGCCCTACGAAAGAATGGAGCACCCACAAGGGCAGCAGAAAACGAAATGAAATTTAACGCGTTCGGAGGGAAATGTGTTGCTAATTCAGTGGTTAAAAAATCAAGAAAAATTTACAAAAAATTTGGTAATATGATTCGATATATTAGTATAATGTTGCACCCCAACTGACCTGAACGCAAGCCATTGCATCCTCAGGCAAGCTGGCCGACAGCTTTTGTAACTGAGGATCCTGACAATGGGACAGATTTGATGTGCGAGCTAGTGCAGCACATGTCCTGATGGGGACTGATATGGAAACCTCGCTCACAACGAGAATACCTCAACACCACGTGGTCAGTTCACAGACACATGCGCCATGTGTGGAACAGCATTGACTCGCTGAAAAAATACCACCACAGTATTGTTGTACGGAGGATGAGAAGTGAGGAGGAATTATCTCCATGACGTGCCGTTGTGCCCTCAGAGTGGAACATCTTTGCAGGTTACCGCTAAAGTCGCGGACGATGGTTGTCTTAGGCTGTACAGAACCACGATTCATTGTTGACCATAGTGCGACTCCATTAATCAGCCGATGGTTCGCTGTCACTGCACCACTCCAAACACAACCGTTTGTGTTGTAGTGTTAACAGCAAGCCGTGAATGAGACTTTAATTTCCCAGTCCGGCTGCTCCGACGGGTTGACGGAGAAGTCCAGTTCTTACTTTCGTAAGGCAATCACAGATGTGAAGCTGTTAGGATGATCTGGGTGTAGAAAATACCGATCCCTATTTGCGGCAGTCCGACGTGTTCGATCGGAACGTTGACGGTAAGTACGGTATACCCTTACGTTCCCATTCAGTCAAGCGCTGACGCATACTAATGGTTCACAATTCTGAATATTGCATGATTCGATCAGCTGGCCAAATGGAGATGTACAATGGAGCTGCTATCAGACTCTGACAGATGACATATACGCTGTCATCACAAACGGTGCCGCCGATGCACGGTTGTCAATGGAAAACAACATACTGGTCAACGGGAAAAGAGACCACCCACATACTATCACCGTGTCACTGTGGAACCTGAGGTTTCGTGCCTTTAAATCTGTTAAATGTGGCTCCATTTACGTCAGCTGTTCGACGCAAGAGCTTTCATGCGTGTTGCACAACGTAGCGGTTGTATGCTAATGTAATCAACCGTGGTCGACCATCCTCTCTCCTTCGCGATGCAGTGCCTGTGATTCAGAACGTTCCTTACGCACCTCAATCAACTCTTTGAGCAGTTCCAAATATCTGGGCTACTGACGTCAGAATTTGTGGTTCTTCCAGTATCCGATGGTCCTTTCCTGTGGGAAGTTATCCATTTATTTGTGGGCAATGCTGTAATGAAAGACACAACCACAGCGCACTGCTCACTGATTGACACACACTGTCTCATCACGTTTCTTAGAGTGCCTGGTGTCGCGAGGCGCTCTGATCTAAAGCCATGTGAGGTCCTGTTTCTGTGTACGACTAGGAGACCTGTGACAGCATGCTCCTATAGTTTCATTCACTTCCACAGAGTAGTTAATATGCTATTTTCCTTAATCTGCGAGACAGCCGTGCAACAGGCAAACATTATGTACTTCAACAGTGGCCTGTGTACAACTGGCTCCAGAAAAGGAATATCCGGACCTATGATGGATTCTCAAGATGTCATCCTTACCTTGCTGCATACAAAGCTCGGTTCCATAAACAATTTTTAAAAGGTGATGGACAAAAGTATGAACGGTTTCATGCTCCTAGGTGACGTGAGCGATGGAAGATCGAAAGAAAAGATTTTTATAGGGTCTCAGAACAGGATGTTTATACACAATAACAACTCTGAATAGAAATTAAGTCCTTTGGCACTTGTAGGCATCTGTGTGTTCTTTAAGGGATGTCATTTGAGGTGTCGGAAGTAGTACGAGAGCAGGAAACAGCGACACATCAGTGGGAAATTTATGGAGCACTGAAAAAACCTTGGTCGCAATATGTCCCTAAAAATACATTTTCTTCTTTTGCATTTAGATTTATTCCTCGTCTGTTTGAGAGCCGTTAATATGAGTATGCGGAAAGTTTCATCAGCAAAATGCTGATGGAAATCCGCTATAAAGGCAAATGGACCCTTCAGTGCTAAGTGCCTATTGTTGCTCTTTGAAGTGTAACGGGTTTACATACCACAGAAGGAAGTTACCCTAAAGGGTCTCAGTTATCCTCCATCAACATTGTCTTCCAGCAAATGTAAGTTACATGTGTAGCTGTAAAAAGTTTACATAAGACCATAAGCGCGTTATAATTAATGGAATTAATTTATAAATGATTTCATTTAAAAAGTTATGTTGATCATTGTAGTTTTTGCCTTGGACACAGTTATTTTAAAATCTCCTTAAATAAAAATTATAGGATGACGGCGAAAAGCTAAGTGCTTATTCAGAGTCATGAGATCATAATTAGTTAGGTCCACCAGTTTTGACCTATATATCCGAAAAAAAAATATTTTGCTGAGTAGTGTTATTAGTAAAAAGAGTAGATTACGATGTGTGCGAAGTCAAGGCAGACATTATACATTGGAATGTTAATGAAAAGTAGAGCGATGGTAAAATATTGTAGGCATGTTCTTGCAGAATGTAAATACTTTTGGATTAGATGAGCAAACTCACTGACAAGCTAAAGCGTCGGTTCGTCGCTAGGCACACGTTAAAGAAAGGAAACTTGCCAGCTTTCGGAGTTTGACGAGCTAGAGGAATACACACACACACACACACACACACACACACACACACACACACACACACACAGACCAACTCGCCTGTCGCCTACATATTGAGTCGGTGTGTGTACGTGTGCCTATGAACTACTTGACGCTTCTGTATCTCGGTGTTGGTGTCCTTGTCTCTCTCTTCCTGTGTAGCGGCAAAAAGGTAAAATTCACTGTAGCTACAGTCAAGCCGATAGCCCAAGACTGGTTTGCGCCAAGATGTAACCTTCACATTTTACCCGTCTTTGTTAACAGAGTGTGTTCAGTTGACATATTGGCGATTAATTGTATGCTTAGCCACATGGTTTCGGTCAATTTTCTTCGTAATCGATACCTTTCCTAAGAATTAGTTACAAGTCATCACTGTGGACTACAGCGTGTACTACAAGAAACAGCAGTGGATACAAGGCGACTAGAGCAGAGACGTTAGGGTTCGTGAAGTCGATTTCAAGACGATCGTACCAATGGAGACTTTGGCTCTCGATATTCACGAATATATGCTAAATGCCTGTTAGTTCTACTAAACAGCCACCTTAGCCAACTCTGTATGATTTACACTGCCAGTTCATCCGTTTCTCAAACATGATAGATATATCTAAAAAGCAGGAAATTTTTGTGCAATATGATGGACCCAATTCATTCAAGCTCCCGCAACAGTACTTAATCACTCTCTCTCCTCGTTTGCTTGGCATGCAATTTGTAACATAAAACTTCTTAAAAGTCAACTGACATAAGCCAGTCAGCCTTAGAGAAAGTCTTAACTGTGTTATAGAACAATGTAATGTATTTATTCAAGCAGATATGTTTTATCTTTGCAGTTAAATCCATGGCTGTTTGATTTCAGCCTTAGGCATTTAGCTTCTTTTACTTACGAAGCATTTTCAGTAGCGATTTTTAGTCTTGTTAACCCATGTGTATCGTCTTGGAGATGTACCGACTCGGTCTCCATAAGCCTTATGGTCGATTTTTGGAAGTTGTTCGGCCACATTTATTTCAACACTGCACTTGCATCTTTTACTGTGGGTTTTTTAATTATTATTATCGCAGAATCTAGTAAATTATACACCGCATAAAATCTACGACTAAGATACAATCTTTCTCTTCTTATGCTCCCAGACTTATTCAGTTGTTGGTTGATGGCCTGCCTCTGCTCATTTGATATCACCCTCCCAGGTTGCCGTTTTTGTTCATGGACAGTAAATTTTGCAGTTTTGAACAATACCATGGAGCTTTCCGTCTCCTGTATGGTGCCTTCTACGTCTTCTTGTCTGTTACATGAATACCGTGGTGTTTTTTAATTTGGAAATGAAATTAAAAATTTTCTTCGTTTGCGTTTTTCCGTTCATTCTAGAAACATGACCGTAAAACTTCCGTCTCCTCTTGCTTACGTGTCTGTGATTTTTTATATGGTTGTGTACAGATCTTTATTTCCCATTTCCTCTTCGTCCAGTTGTTATCTTTGGTCTTTTCACTGTGCATTGAATTCAGTACACAGTATTCAATACTCAATATTCAATTGACAGTGAAGAGTGTAAGTGAAGTGTTGAAACAAGTGTGGTCGAAAAGACTTCGCAAATCGGCCATCTGGAGTATGGACACCGACTAAATATATCTCCAGGCCGATACACACCGATTACCAACATTTGATTTCACCACCGAAGATGCTTCACAAATAAAAGAAATGAAATGCATGTGGCCAGAAACAAACTGCCTTTCATTTTGTCGCAAAGACATACCTCTATAAACCTGGAAAGAGTTAATGAACGACATAAAACCGAAAGAAAATAAAATGACAGTAACGTGCATAATTTTTTAATTTAATCTTTTGTGAAGAGATGTAGCTGTGGTCCATGCAAATGCTTTCTACAGAGTGTGGCAAATAAAAACGGCCCGGACGAGTGGATACGATTGGACATGAATGTATGTGCGCATATAACCGCACCCCGTGAAGCGTACACCACGTGTATGCCCGCCACGTGATCCACACCGGTTCGGAGCGTAGTGCAGGCTGTGTCAGTGTGAGCGGAACGGTGCAAGGTAGGCGACGGTACTCATAGTGCAGCAGCGAGTGTTCGCTGTGGAAAGTTACATGGCAACAAAGTCGTGAAAACGGTGTGGTCAGTTGTTTTCCGAGAATTTTAACGATGTCGAAGTGCACAGAGTGCCACGCAACGCTTAACCCGAAAATGGCGTCTGACAGAATCTGTTTTCAACAAGTCAAAAAACATTCCGAAACGCCCAACAGAAAATGTGGCTGCAGTTTGTCAGAATGTGCCTTAGTGTCGTACAAAATCACATCGACGCCTGTCGCCAGAGGCCGGTATGTCACGTGTATCATACGGACGAATACTCCATCTGGAGTGCCTGTCGTTTATGCATTCAAACTTGCAGAGGCTCTTCAGCGCATTCGGTTTTCTGAGATGGTGTTCTCTGACACAACAATGAATGGCTTGGACATGGATCTGTTCTTTTAAGACTTATTTGGAAGACAGAATAAGGCTTACACAAACCACCGACCCCTACAATTTCTGAATGCAACCAAATCTTCACATGAGCAATTAATAAGATGGGAAATGTATTTTCAAGAATTTAGCTTTACCATTGTGTATATCCCCGATGTACAAAATGTTGTAGCAGACGCCTCATCACGATCTCTTGGAGGAACACAAACTGGCTCATCTATAGATATTTGACAATCGAATTTCAACATTCCGTACATAAAACAAGTAACATTCGAAAATTATGTTGCATCAGCTTCAAGTGACTTTACTAAAGAACAAGACAAAGATCCGATGTGGAAAAACATCAAGCAAAAGTGAGGTAACAAAACCAACTCTCCAGGTACACTCTTTTACGTTGTGGGGAAGAACATTGCCCTAATAGATCTGACCCTGTAATCAGTGGCATCGATATTCGGGCTGCAAAATGGCATTGAAAAGGTTTAGTGCACTACCTCAGGATGAAAGCTCTATTACTCCCAAGATCTAACAGTGAACTGTACCAGGTATAAGCATATGAACGAATTCAAACATTTTACTTGAGTTTTTACTGAAGTAAGGTTAACTGATGCAGGGATTAAGGCAACACTGCAGGCGAGAGGCAGAGGCTGCCTCCCTATGCTCTGTATTGAAATCTAGAAACATATCTCAACAACAAAATCTAAGACTGTTTAGTTTTAGTCAGTCTTTTAAACTGATGCGGAGCGCCACCAAGTCGTCTCCCGCCCAAACATCTTCATCTCAGAGTAGCAACTGGACATGACATTCACAGTTATTTGTTAGACGCGTTCAGATCTCACACATGTACACATGGTGTAGGGGGCCGGCACGGTATCGCAGCGTATTCTGTAAGAAGGTTAAGAAAACAAAACAACTTGAAACGGTATCATGTGATGTCTGCCTCCACCAAACAGTGATGGAAAAAATAAGAGAAAGGGTTAGCTTCTCTCAGTAGTAATAAAAACGACTTCGGTTGTAGGGTTCGAACCACGACAGTGATTAAAGTTTGACAAGGAAAGATAACAATCATAAAGACTTCCGGCATAAGAGGTTTCTCGCGTTCTGCCAACATTAGTCAAAGAGGGTGGAGGAGTGGACAGCGGTTCAGTGCACTCTTTTTCTCTTGGGGAGTGAAACAGTATCCTCAAACACGGAAGAATCGGCAGTGATCAACGGCATGAGGATGCAGGAGCCAAAGGGATCAACTGCAATAAAGTCACTTAATATACGGGGTGGTCTATTGATAGTGACTGGGCCAAATATCTAACGAAATAAGCATCAAACGAAAAAACTGCAAAGAACGAAACTCGTCTAGCTTGAAGGGGGAAACCAGATGGAGCTATAGTTGGCCAGCCAGATGGCGCTGCCATAGGTCAAACGGATATCAACTACGTTTTTTGAAATAGGAACCCTCATTCTTTCTTACAAATTCGTGTAGTACGTAAAGAAATATGAATGTGTTAGTTGGGGCACTTTTTCGCTTTGTGACAGATGGCGCTGTAATAGTCACAAACGTATAAGTACGTGATATCACGTAATATTCCGTCAGTGCGGACGGTATTTGCTTCGTGATACGTTACTCGTGTTAAAATTGACCGTTTATCAATTGTGGAAAATGTTAATATCTCTTTGATGTATGCCTATTGTGATCAAAATGCCCAACGGGCGTTTGCTATGTATGCTGCTCGGTATCCTGGACGACGTCATCCAAGTGTCCGGACCGTTCGCCGGATAGTTATGTTATTTAAGGAAACAGGGAGTGTTCAACCACATGTGAAACGCCAGCCACGATCTGCAACAAATGATGACGCCCAAGTAGGTGTTTTAGCTGCTGTCGCGGCTAATCCGCATATCAGTAAAAGACAAATTGGGCGAGAATCGGGAATCTTAAAAACATCGGTGTTGAGAATGCTACATCAACATCGATTGCACCCGTACCATATTTCTATGCACCAGGAATTGCATACCGATGACTCTGAACGTCTTGTACAGTTCTGCCACTGGGCTTAAGAGAAATTACGGGACGATGACAGATCTTTTGCACGCGTTCTATTTAGCGACGAAGCGTCATTCACCGATAGCGGTAACGTAAACCGGCATAATATGCACCATTGGGCAACGGAAAATCCACAATCGCTGCGACAAGTGGAACATCAGCGACCTTGGCGGGTTGATGTATGGTGCAGCATTATAGGAGGAAGATAATTGGCCCCCATTTTATCGATGACAATCTAAATGGTGCAACGTATGCTGATTTCTTACGTAATGTTCTACCCATGTCACTAGAAGATGTTTCACTGCATGACAGAATGTCGATGTACTTCCAACATGATGGATGTTCGGCACATAGCTCGCGTGCGATTGAAGCGGTATGGAATAGGTCGATATCATGTTGATGTATGGCTATTGTGATCAAAATGCCCAACGGGTGTATGCTATGTATGCTGCTTGGTATCCTGGACGACATCATCCAAGTGCCCGGACCGTTCGCCCAACCATATTTCATGACAGGTGGATTGGTCGTCGAAGCACCATACCATGGCCCGCACGTTCACCGGATCTGATGTCCCCGGATTTCTTTCTGGGGGGAAAGTTGAAGGATGTCTGCTATCGTGATCCACCGACAACGCCTGACAACATGCGTCAGTGCATTGTCAATGCATGTGCGAATATTACAGAGGGCGAACTACTCGCTGTTGAGAGGAATGTCGTTCACGTATTGCCAAATGCATTGAGGTTGACGGACATCATTTTGAGCATTTATTGAATTAATGTGGTATTTACAGTTAATCACGCTGTAGCAGCATGCGTTCTTAGAAATGATAAGTTCATATTAACTGCAATGGCAGCAGAGAGAGTCGTAGGTTGTAAACTCAGTAGAAGAAGACGGAGACTGGAACACATCCAAAAGATAATTGAGGACATAGGATGCGATTCCTATTCTGAGGTGTAAAGCTTGGCACAGGAGAGAAATTTGTGGCCGTTTTATGCCACTACAACTCCCTCTAGTACTAGTGGAGAATATTCAGTGATGCCTTAACGCATGTCCTGTCAGTTTCCCTTACGTTCTCAACTTCGCTGATTGCATGGAGCACCACCTCATTCCTTACTTTATCAGTTAACGTAGTTTTCAATATTCTTCTGTAACACCGAATCTCAAACGCTTCTCCTCCTGCTTTGTCGCTGTCCATGATTCACTACGATACAATGCTGTATTCCAAACGCACGTTCTCAGAAATTTATTCCTCTAATTATTGCCTATTTTTAGTAGCAGTAGACTTCTCTTGGGCAGGGAGGCACGCTTTGTCGCCGAGCGAGGTGGCGCAGTGGTTAGCACACTAGACTCCGACTCAGGAGGACGACTTTTTCAATCAAGCGTCCGGCCATCCTGATTTAGATTTCCCTTGAATCCCCTAAATCGCTCCAGGCCAATGCCGGGATGGTTCCTTCGAAAGGGCATTGCCGACTTCCTTACCCATCCTTCCCTAATCCGATGGGAACGATGACCTCGCAGTTTGGTCACCTCTCCCAAATAACGGCAACAACAGTTGGGTTGGGGTTGGTTTTTTTGGGGGAAGAGACCAAACTTCGAGGTTATCGGTCTCATCGGATTAGGTAAGGATGGGGAAGGAAGTCGGCCGTGCCCTTTCAAAGGAACCATCCCGGCATTTGCCTGAAGCGATTTAGGGAAATCACGGAAAACCTAAATCAGGATGGCCGGACGCGGGATTGAACCGTCGTACTCCCGAATGCGAGTCCAGTGTGCTCCCAAATAACGCCCGACCAACTCTTTCCCTGTGCTTCTCTACTTTTTGTGGCCTCTTTGCTGCATCAACAATGCATTCCTTAGTAGCATAATTCCCTAACAACCTGCATTTCGTGTACCACCAAGTCTGATGTTAAGTTTCTCACTATTTTGATTTTTGCTTCTTCCTATGACTTGTGAACGTTTTCTGTTTTACTCTCAGTCAATATACCGCACTCATTAGATTGTTCATACCATTCAACAGTTGCTGTAATTCTGCTTTACTTTCACTGAGGCTAGCAGTAACATCAATCAATCATATCACTGACTTACTTTCATCCTGAATTTAAGTCTATCTCTTGACGCTTTCTTTCAGTTCCATCATTGATTCCTCGTTATGTAGATGGAATACTTTGGGTGAAATATTGCAGCCCTGTCTTACACTTGTATTAATCGGATCACTTAGATATTTGTTTTTCTGTCTTATTGCCCCCTCTTGTTTCCTGTACTATTGTATATTACCTGTCTCTCACTATAACTTATTTCTATTTTTCTCAGAATTTCGAACATGTTGCACCATTTCTGAAACTCTGTTTCTAGCTCGAAGAATGCTTTAAGAGTGAATTAATTTTCTTTGACTTGTTTTCATTATCAAGAGCAGCATGAGAACTGTCTCACTTTGCCTAAAGTCAAACTGATCGTCATCTAACTGATCCTCTGTTTTATTTTCCGCTTAGATGCATGAGCTGTTAAGCTGATTGCTCGATAGTTTTCACACTTATCTGTCCTTCCTAACTCCGGAACTGTGTAATATTCCCCCCCCCCCCCCCACCCAGTCTACTGGTACGTCTCCAGTCTCATGTAGCCTATACGTCACTATATAAAACATTAATCACGCCTATTGTACTATATGGTAGCCAAGCGTGGAGCACAAGGCAACAAGATGTTAACCGGCTGCTTAAATTGCAGACGAAGTTCGTCAGGAATATATGTGGAACAGTCAGCTATCCAGCTACTGGAGAACGGAGAAGAACTACACAAGGAAATTACCATCGTTGGAGTGATGAAAAGCAAAAGACTCCTATCAGTCAGGCAATGGAAAGACATAGGAAGAGATTGATGGAGGGTTGAAATCAAAACTTGCTGAAGATTGGTGTCTTAGAGAACTGAAGAAAGATAGAAAGAGACACGAAGGACTGAGAGCCTTAACGTGAAGTCGCGCGGTCCTCTTGACCTGAGTGCGTAAAGTTAAGTGTGTATCCACCGGAAACGTGTTTTGTAATTAAAAAGTCTCATACTGAACTCTCTATTGATAAAATATTCCAGAAGAGTCCGGCATTCGCACCTGCGAGAGGGGACTACAATGGTGGGGGGTGGGGGGGTGGGGGGGGGGGGTGACCGCGAGAAAAGATTGAACAACCAGCGAAAGGATAAGGTTCTATGAATCGGGACGTGGAATCTCAGAAACTCAGAGATGGTAGGAACGCTAGAAAAACTGAAAAAAGAAATGCAAAGGCTCAATATAGTGAGGATCAGTGAGGTGAAATGAGAGGAAGACCAGGACGGCAGGTTAGAGAGTGGCTTGCTATGAACAGATAAGTGATAGGATAGTTTTAATCAGAATCGACAACAAACCAACGTCGACGACGACAGTTCAGGTATACGTGGCGACGTATCAAGCTGAAGATGAAGAGGTAGAGAAACTATATGACGATATTGCACGGGTAATTCAGTACATGAAGTGAGATAAAAATCTAATAGTTATTGGAGACTGGTATGCGGTTATAGAGGAAGGAGTAGAAGAAATGGCTACGGAATAATATGGGCTTGGAACTAAGAATGGGAGAGGAGAAAGAATAACAGGACTTGCTAATAAATTTCAGCTAGTTTACGGAATACTCTGTTCAAGAATCGCAAGTGGACAGGGTATACCTTAAAAATCTGGCAGATACAGGAAGATTTTAGGTTAATTACAACAGGTCAGACAGAGACATAGAAATCATATACTGGATTGTAATGCTTACCCAGGAGCTGAAACAAACTCAGATCACAATTTAGTAATGGTGAAGAGCAGGCTGAAGTTTAATAGATAACTCAGGAAGAATCAATAAGTGAAGATATGGGATAGGGAAGTGCTAACAAATGATGAAATACGCTTGAAGCTCCCTAAGGGTTTTGATAGTGTGAAAAGGAATACTTCAGTAGGCAATACAATTGAAGAGGATTGGACATATCTAAAAAGGACGATCACAGAAGTTGGAAAGGAAGACATAGGTACAAAGAAGGCACCTGCGGAGAAACCTTGGGCAATAGAAGAAATGGTTCTCTCATCGATGAAAGAAGGAAGTACAAAAATATTGAGGTAAATTGAGAAGAATACGGAAATATAAGTCACGGATGATTGAAATAAATGGGAGGTTCAGGGAAGCTAAGAAGAAATGGCTGCATGAAAAATGTGAAGAAATCGATAAAGGAAACATTAGTGGAAGGACTGTCCCAGCATATTGGAAAGTCACAACAACGTTCGGTGATATTAAAAACAAGGATGGTAACATTAAGATTGCAACGGGAATTCCTCTGTTATAGGCATAAGAGAGAGCGGATAGGGGAAAGGCTACAATGACGGCCTCAATCAGGGGGAAGACTTGTTTGATGTGAGGACCTGTCTTTCCGTCATTTGCTGATTTCTCAATACACTGATCCAATATTGCCAACGGACTTGCCGCAGTGGTAACACCGGTTTCAAGGCAGACCACCGAAACTAAGCGAGGTCGGGCTGGGCTAGCACTTGGATGGGTAACCATCCGGTCTGCCGAACGCTGTTCGGGAGCGGAGCGTGCTCAGCCCTTCTGAGGCACACTGAGGAACTACTTGATTGAGAAGTAGCGGCTCGGGTGTCGGAAACTGACATACGGCTGGGAGAGCGGTGTGCTGACCACATGTCCCTCCACATCCGAATCGTGTGACGCCTATCTGCTGAGGATGACAGGGCGGCCGGTCAGCGCCGTTCGGCCTTCGTGGCTTGTTCGGCAGGAGTTTGTTTCAATATTCTGTCACAAATTCATTAGAATATTATTGAGTTGATTGTAAAGTCTGCTGAGTTCTGGCAAAAGAAGCAGATTTAACACGGTAACAAAGAAATTACATATTATTCAAAACTCACCACAGTCCTTCAAGAATCCATGTCTGCTCAACTATCTTCCTGGTATAGCTGACTACTCGAGACCAGTGATTTCTTTTATCAGCTCTTTAGTCTCACTGAGCATAAATGTCTTGTTGATTTTTGCAGCATTACTTATCTCCAATGCATACATATTCTCAGTCGGATTTAAATGAGCATGATACAGAGGAAGTCTGAGTAAACTATGACCTTAAGGTTTATCCTTCACAACAGAGTGGTATGGCGCATTATCCATTAGTGTTGTCGAATTCGGAGGAATAATGTGAGCAGAACATTATCTTCACAGCCATTGAAAGTGTTCTTGGACGCCGCTTTTACTGCGAATCTCGTGTTCAGACGTGCTGCACTGTTATTATTAATGCAACGTCAACACGAAACACTGCTTCACAGTACCTGACAACGGCAAAATACTGGAATGCCAGAAAATACCATTTTGCAACTCTTGTATCCCGCCGGGAAGGCGGTGCGTGGGTCTCCTCCTGAAAACTGAAGGGTAGGCCGAATGTAGGAAGCTAGGAGGGGCAGGTGAGGTAGAAACCTGGACACGCAGTGTGAACTAAAATCACCTTTACTTAACTTTGCGTACAGATGAGCACGTAGGTGCGAAGCCGTGCATCACGTTCCTAAGTAACAAATAGTGGTTAGCCCACTGTGTAATAGAAACAATGTTGCTAGGTCTTCTCCTCGGCATCAAATGGGCAGAATCTGCAGCGGCACACGTGGAACTGAACAGCGCCTGCTAGAGGGCGCTGTCGTCGGTGTCGGTGTCGTAGTGCCAACCTATGAACTTGCACCTACGCCGTGGCATCGTAGCCAACGATACCACAACAACGACAGCTAATGAGCGTAGATGCACATAATGTGCGGCACCACGTCGTACTGTTTACCCACAGCATGGCAACAGGAGCGCTTTACCAGCCGAACTCCTGACGGAGTGGTAGAAAAAGCAGGCTCGCCATTCGTGTTACCAAGGCAACGGCGTCATGTCTCCCGAGCCAAACGTAAAAAGTAGCAGCTAATTTTAAACGTAGTATAAAGATGCTGAACCTATGAAACAGCGATATGCAGTCGCAGCACTCTGTGAGGCGCACACGATGCGGAGCAGCAGAGGTCGCAGTGTCTGCGGTACGCGCCTCCAACCACGGCGGCGCGCACCGGCTGGGAAGACGCGGAGGCGTCGCGGCGGCAGGCGGGCAGCGGACGGCGGCCGCGTCGCTTTGGCGGCCTGCTCTATCGGGAATCGATGGCCTGCTTAATTCGCCGCGCTGCCGCCGGCCCATTTCCGGCTGTCACATGGACGAGCCCACGCCATCCCCTGCTGGTGCTCGCCGACTTCCCTGCGGCGCTAATGTTGTTCGGAGATGCCGACTCGACACCGCCGCAGACAGAACCGAGTGCTGAGCCGACCGGGAATTTCAAAACACGACGAATACTTCGATACAGGAAGGCAACACCACTACGACACTGGTCAGTGTCCTTTATTCGAGGCATAGGCATGCTGCCACGTGATGGTAAGTCTGAAACAGTTCAGTACCGAGGAAGTTGTATAATTTTTAATTTCGTCCATCCGTTGCACCGATATAAAATTCAGGTGTAGTAGTTTCCGGTTTCTGGCAGTCACTCCCATTTTCAAACCAGACACATGGCTGTTAGCCATAATTATTCGCACAATATGGTACCAAAAGGAACAGCAAAGTGTACAGTTTGCTATAAGTACCCTAATTTAACTTAGACTGTCAGTCAGTAGCAACTGACGCAATGTCTAAGATTAATGACGGTACATGTTGCCCATTGTATTCTTTGCTGTGCTTTTTGCCACCATATTGTACGAATAATTACGGCTGATAGCAAGGTGTGTGGTTTGAAAATGGGCGTGTGAACCCGAAACTACTACACCTGAATTTTAAATCGTTGCAACTGAAACGGACGAAATAAAATATTATCCAATTTCCTCACTGATGTATCAATTCGTACAATTCGGGAGCGCAGTACACCAGCTGTTCGGTGTGGCACTGGTGAGTTTCTGGAGGTTTGTGATACAATGAGTCAACGCACATTTTGCCGGTGCGCCACAGAACGTGATAAAAATGATATTGAATGACTTCGGAAGGATACCAAAACAGACGTCGTAAGGAGTCATAAACATTATCTCAGAAAAATTATAAAGACTCTGCAATCATTTAATATGATCTGCAAATGTAATTCCAATTTCTGATTTTTTGGAAAAAGATCGCTTGATTTTGCTATTTGTTTCTTCATAGTGTAAGAAGCCATTTTGTGGCGAGGCACGAAAACGTCTAAGTTTCATTTTAGCCTAAATATAATCAAATATTACTTAAAAGTGTCACTATGTTTTTCTGTAACAGTTCCTACATTCATGAAGTGAGATATTTCAATATTTAACGCAAATTTTATCGGGGAACATTGGTGCAGAGGTCAGTGCCATTGTTCGAAATAACGACCCAGATTCGTAATAAATATAAATATAGGAGATTTATCTTGATTAGCGGTTCTTCCTTTGCAAAAATAAAAATACACAATATTTCCAATACTATGTACATATAAGTAAACAAAGTACACTAAATTATTTCGATCCCCGCTTAACGAATTGCGAGAATCTCCCTATCTTCGCATTTTCTATTTACAATAATTATCATTACTTACAATAATTATTTTAATAGAAATGATATACAGTTGCAAATCCGTAAATTTGCTTGTCGGCCGTGTCTTTTACTATAAAAACTCCGTGTCGGGCAAACTAACTGTGAAAAGAAACACAACTAAGTCACTGACGTAAATAATTTTCCAGTTGTGAAGCAGGCAGAATAACTCCAACCATTCATTAATATATAAAAAGCAATACATAAAGAATCACCACCACATGTCACGAGATTAACGCAAATAACTGACCGGTCGCATGAAAGCGTCCCTCACCCGTTCCATCGAGTTCATATCAAACGAATTAGGTAGCCAAGACACCAGTGTGAGTTCGCTGTAGTTTTCGTCTAACTACTGCTGTCCGATTTCGGCATTGTGATCCGGACACTGATGATAGATGCCATCTCCGTCACAGAAGCATAAAACGTCTGCAGTAACGTTCATGCACAACTGTCAGAGGTTTTAGTATGAATCAAAACAGGAAGAAGTCCAGCAAACATGTTCTAAAATGCATACCTTAAGAGCTGTGAGGCATGTCTCTTCTACAGCAAGCTCTTTGCTTTTCATATTTTGGAAGAAGGTAGTATGGACCGAAACAAGAAAAATACTGGAGTACACATGCGCTCTAAAACGCATTCCTTAAGAGCTATCTGCGGCTGAACCTAACAAGAGATGAGCTTCACAACATGAAGATGAACAAATGCTCAAAGTGCTCATAGCTCTTAAGGTAATCATTTTACAAATCACGTTTACTGAGCACTTTTTCTTGTTTAGGTCCATCTACCACCTCGCTAAATATGGAAACCAACGAGTATTCATTTGAAGAGATGAGTCATACAGCAGTGAAGATGAACATGTGCTCATAGGTCTTTAGATATGAATATAAGAGCTCATTTTACTATTTTTTTTCTTGGTTTAGTTCATACTACAACCTCTGAAAGTTTGTCGATGAAGATCTGGTTCACCCTGTATACAGACCATTATGTACTTACTCCCGTAGACATGAAGCAACATGTGCGTGCTAAAAGTCACACGTGCCCCTACATGCAGGGGCTGGAGATGGCGACATGCATCATGCTGAAATACACACATACACACACACACACACACGCACACACGCACACACGCACACACACAATAAAATGACAGATTACCACACAAGGTACTCTTTACAAAGTGGCGCATACGCCTTATAATCAAACTCAGTTCAGAACTCAGTGCTTAGTTTATAATCCCTTGACCGAAACATGCGATGCAACAACTTGAATTAATAGTTATGAAAAATGTTCTCGTGAGATAACTCAGAAACACACAGATATAGAGTTGACCCAGAAAAATTACAAAACAACAACATGACTAAAAAGAGAACTTGAAAATAAAAACTATATTACAATCTGATGCGTAGTGGCTGCATAAAACTGCTTGCAGTACTGTCTCTGATCAAAAGCACAGGCCAGAATATTGAAACAGCAAATGAAATTGGCAGTAAGCTTACCAACGTAATTACGACGTATACCCACACCGACACAATATGTTACCAAATATGCTACGGACCATCTCGGATCCTGTCTTGAAATCTTAGCACTAGAACCATTAAACCATGTCTGTGTCCACTGCCACTGGTAAGTGTGCCACAGTGTGAAGGGTGGACCATTTGGTTGAGTCTGCATTCAATTTGCATTTTTAAGATTTAATAAAGGTCAAAATTGCATAAAACTTTCACCACTAATGAGCACAGTGAAATTTCACTTATTACTGGTCCACAATTATTTTAATTGTAATAAAACATTCAAACATGGAATAAGCAATTACTTTCAGTACCAAATACTTGAAACCAATACATTAGTTCTGAAAGAAACTTTAGAAAGGAACCAACAACCTCTGAATTATATCAATAAACTTCACACTTTAATTATACGGTAACCCAAACTTTATCTCACAATAAACTTCATCGGTGGTTATGCAAATAGTAAAGAGCACCCTCTCCCACACTGACTTACGAGGCCCACTTAGCAACTGATATCAATACAATTCGGTAATCAATTAACAGTTTCACACATTAAGAAAGAATCTGTAGCACTAGATGTTAATACCCACCGTGCTGCCGGGCGGTGTGGCTGAGCGGTTCTAGGCGCTACAGTCTGGAACCGCGCGATCGCTACGGTCTCTGGTTCGAATCCTGCCTCGGGCAAGGATGTGTGTGATGTCCTTAGGTTAGTTATGTTTAAGTAGTTCTAAGTTCTAGGGGACTGATGACCTCAGATCCTGCCGTACTTAGTCTGAGGTGCAACATGGCTTCCCTTTTTTATAAACGGCTGGTCATTTCCCAGCCACTGCTTCACCATTAACATGTCCATTAGAATCCAGAATGAATCCATGTAAGTCCACAGAAATGCTATACGTTATCGGGTATTACAGCTGAAATAGCTCAGTATCAGGCATTTGCATGACCCACCATACTAAGGACTGTTTCATCAAGTGGACCTGAACTAATGGCTTATATAATACCATCCTCACTGCACAACAGCATTTAATGAATGTGTTCTGAGCAGCTGTCTGGTCTCTAAAATAAAGCTGCATGATTACTGAGCACCAGTTTGACTCACAAAGCTCAGTAACAACACACGGAAGCGCCATCTAATGCTGTAGCGCTAAGACAATTACAACAGTAATAATGCCATATGACAACAGCAACAGAAAATATTAAGTCAACACAAAAACTGCATTTCACTTTAAGCATCCGTCCTGCAGAGACTCGTTATGTACGGGTCGCCAGCTGCAAGCTACTACGTCTCCCATACACTCTACGAGAACCTCTAACCACTCTGTGGAGCGTAGCCTCAAGTAAACTAACTGTGGTGCTCCAAAGCTGCGCCCCGCTTACGACAACCAGCGTTCGTTCTCCAGCTCCATCGGCAAGACTATCACATACTCTACCGCTAACTTCTTTCTTCTCCCAAAGGTCACTCGTTCACCCAGCTAAACCAATCTGCAGCAGAGACGTTCCGCTACGCCAGGTCTAAGATTTCTGGCCAACCTTGTTTGGCTATTGCCAAATTAGATTAAATGCCGTACATTTTACACTATGAGATTAGAAACATTATTCTAGCTAATCAAGTAGCACCAGTTGCCAGATAACAACAGGAGTTAACATGAAACTTTGCCCACACCATCTGATTCCACCGAAATCATTTCCGTCGTGTCTAGGAATCCGGCATATTCGGTTCGCTAGACAAAATTCAGACAAATCGTATTAATGAATTTTATTACAAAAAGTAAGTTACAATACTTAACTTTTCAATTAAACAGTTGCGTCACAAGCAAAGAAAGACATACGAAATAATCTGTCTTAATCAGTATGTGCTACATAGAGATTGCAAGCGAAGTGACTTGAGTTGAAGCTGCTATCGAAGAGTCTAATCTTGAAGCTGCTGCTGAACTGGGCCGTCACGAGTCGGTCGCGGCGCTCATGTACTCTTCATATAGGGGTGGCTGATGTCGCGTTGTCGTTCTGGAGAGGGATAGGTCAGCGAGCAGTTGGGTGACGTCTTCTCAAAGCCACCTCTTTTCTATCGTTTCCGACAGGCGTAACATTCCTCTCCCCGAAATTGACGGACCGTCGACGTGTAAAGAACACGACAACGGGATGGGAGACAGGAGCGTGGACGCTCCGATGGACCGGAATCTGCGGCTGCAGAGGATGTCAGACTTCCAGTCGTACCCCGCCATCCGGCATGCCCTCTGGTGGAAACGTCCCATGGAAACGCCCAGAAGGGTACGCGTTCACCTCCTGATGACCATACCTCAATGTAGAAGGAGTCGGCTGCTGCGACGTGGGCGGATACAGCTCCTTTGGTAGGTCGAGAGGAGGCGGAGGAGGCGAAGGCTCCGTCTCCATAGAGTTGTCCCTCGGTGTCGTGATGACACACTCTGGCGGCTGCTGTGGCCGTGCTGTCCTCGGGATCCGTGAATCTGGGGGAAGAGTTACAGAAGGATCATCGTGCACATGACAGTGGCGAATATGATTGTGATGTCGGCGCTGCAATCCGTCTGGGCCTGAAATGAGATAAATGCATGAGCCAAGTCGACGAAGAATCTCGCCTCACGCCCTCCGTCTGCTACCGCCAAAAACTCTGAAACAAAAAAATCATTCGGTGCCGAGCGATACTTGCTGCCTTCCTTTGGCGCAGGATGCTGAGGAGGGTGGAGCAGGTGGAGTAGTGTCCGATGGCGGCGGCCTTGAAGCAACTCCACCGACGATGGTCCATCTCGTGTATGCGAACGATACGAGGCGAGAAACAGTTGCAATGCATGATCCCTCCAGTGTGCGGTGCGAAGTTTGGCCATCTCTTGCTTGAAGATTCTGATAAAACGATTCGCATCGCCGTTTAATTTAGGATGGAACGGTGCCCTAGTTAGATGCTGTATGCTGTTGCGTTCACAAAATGGTTCAGATTCATTTGACGTGAAATGAGGGCCGTTGTCCGATACTATGACTTCAGGCAAACCTTCGAGGCAAAAAATAGAGGACGACGCCTGAATGCTGTGTCAATGTCGAGTTCATTGGCACAGCAAAAGGAAATTTGCTATGAGAGTCCACCAAAATCAATCAACGAGTATTCCCAAAAGGTCCCGCAAAGTCTATGAGCACACGTTGCGATGCTGATCGCTACTTAGGGCAGGTAGACAATTTTTGTGGCGGAGCGGACTGACGTTCCGCACGTGCGTGACACTTTGACGTCATCTGTGATATTTGGGTGTCCATACCCTGCCAAGTACAGTGTCGACTCGCTAACTCTTTCGAACGAATAATTCCCCAGTGTTCTTGTGAAGTAACTGCAACACTTCTTTTTGCAAAGCTTTGGGGATCAACACACGCGACTGTCCACTGTCATTTTAAACAAGAATCACACCTTGTTTTACAGCGAGGCTGTGCAGACGTGCAAAGTATCGGTGCACTACAGAGTTTTTTTTACCTTGCAAAGAGTGAGGCCAAGATGTGCGAATGTATTTTAGCACCATATTGAAATCTCAATCAGCTTCCGTGTCCTGTGCAATTTTCCTACAGTTCAAAGGAAAGGAGTGAAGCAATTAAGAACCCTGAGCATCGATGTGACAAAAAGCTGAAGCAACACCATCAAAAGCTGTATCAATCGGAAGACCTGAAAGTGCGTGCGCATTACCACGTTGAGCTCTCTAGCGATAAACAATCGCGTACTGGTATTGAGGCAATCTTTCCAATTTTTGAGCTGCTTGTACAGGAACAGGCTTCATCAAATGGAACAAGGGTTGCAATGGCTTGTGATCCGTTACTAAGTAGAATTTTCTGCCATACATATAGTGGTGGAATTTAGTGACACCGTACACAATAGCCGATGCCTATTTCTCTATTTGTGAATAGTTACACTGGGATTTGGACAACACTTCTGATGCGAAAGAAATAGGCCTGTCTTCATCACCAATTCCGCGCGAAAGCACTGCACCTATTCCGTAAGAAGATGGGTCAGCTTTCTACACAAATGGTTTCTCAGACTCAAATTGAACCAAGCATCGATCACTAAGCAATGCTTCTTTAAGTTGTTGAAAAGCTTCTTGGCACTCATCAATCCAAACAAAGGGCACGTCCTTGAGACGCAAGCGATGCTGTGGAGCTGCGATTTGTTCAACATTCGGTATGAACAGAATATAATAGTTCATTTTCCTTAAGATTGGCTGTTATTCTGTGACACTGCGAGGAACTGGCAGCTCGCATATGGCTAACAAATGTGACTGAAGAAAAGGTACACCTTCACTGTTTATGACATGACCAAGATACCGAAACTCATGTTTAAAAAATTCACACTTGTGCAGTCTACATTTTAGATATGCATCAGATAACACACGAAACAAAACACGCAAATTTTCAATGTGTTCTTCATGTTTACGACCTGCTACGACAATATCGTCCAAACAGTACGAACAGTTTTGTACTTGAGCAGTCAGCTGTTTGAAATACCGTTGGAAAATGGCGGTTGCGGAAGCACTGCCAAAAGGCAAAAGCAAATATTTAAACAAGCCCAAATGGCTGTTCACAACACACAAATTTTGAGATTCTTCATCTAGCGGTGTTTGAAGATATGCGTCGCGCAAATCAATTTTTGAAAAGCAGCGACCAGCGCCTAATATGCTCATGAGATGCTCTGGGCGTAGCAATGGATAAGCATCAGTCACAGTTTGAGGGATGACTAGACTTAAAGTCCACACAGAAGCAAATGCAACTGAAAGGTTTGGAGGGCCAAATCAGTTGATTTGGCCACTGATAAGCTTATATGGGCGCAATAGCTCCGCTAGCTTGTAATTCTTTACGTTCAGCAGCTACTTTGTCCCTTAATGGAATGTAGTCGAATTAAATCACATCGAGCATATATTTAAGTGTCAGGAAGTCTCCCCTGAAAGTATTTGTACGCAGTGTAGCCATGTGTGGAAGCGAAACGTGGAGATTAAACAGTGTAGACAAGAAGAGAACAAAAGCTTTCGAATTGTACTGCTAAAGAATAATGCTGAGGATTATATCGGTAGATCAGGTAACTAATGTGAAGGTACTGATAGAAGTAACTAATGAGGAGCTACTGAATAGAATTGGGGGGAAGAGGAATTTGTCTAACAACTTGACTAGATGAAGGGATCAGTTGGTGGGACACGTTCTGTGTCATCAAGGGTTCACCAGTTTAGTATTGGTGGGAATGATTGAGGGTAAATATCGTAGAGGGAGACCGAGGGATGAATACACTAAGCAGATTCAGAAGGATCTTGGTTGTAGTTATTCGTAGATGAAGAGGCTTGCACAGGATAGAGTAGCATGGAGAGCTCCATCACACCAGTCTCTGGAACTGATCCGCCAGGTACGCCTTTATTTAATTCTTCTTCTGATAGTTTTGCCGTTTAGGAATATCTAAAACCGCTGATCATGGTTGACCTTGTTCACTAGAAACGCCAGCTTTTCAAACTGATGATTTCAATAAACTTCTGTATCAATCTCTCCCTCCATACAGTGCATAAGCTGCTGTAAGACCCACAAAATCAGCAGCTTATTGAATGCCTCGTTGAAATCCAGGTTCTGCTAGAGTTAGTACTGTTAACCCTCGGTTGACTATTGAAACCACTTTGCTCAGCAGAGATGATTTCACCTATGGGCTCTTGAATGAGATGCCCTTCAAGTTGGTTGCTTATAGGTCACATTAAGAAACGTCGATTTCGTCTTTGCATTGTTTCAAGATGACTGTTTCTTAGCATGTTTCAAAAGTTTTGGTAATCTTCGAGTTCTCAGAATCTCATTGAAAAATTCAGTGATCCAGAATTTTGTTTTGGCCCAATGGCATTAAAGTGTAACTAGGGCTACATTAAGTTCGGCAGTGCAGAATAGTCTAGATGTAGTTTCTAATTTTTCAGGGTTCGTTTGTCTGCCATGTCCAGTTTGCTTCCCAAATCTTCGTTCGCCTGGAAGCAACAGATGTGTGACTGTGCTTGAAAACCTTGAATCTGAACTTTCGTACAACGTTCCAGGTTTTCCACAAGAATGTATGCAGCTGAGTTCTACCGTAATTTTATGTCAGTTTTCTTTTCCGTTCTTACTTAGAGCTCACAAGAGGCAATCAGGTTTTGCGTCAGTGTGAGATTTTTGACATTTAGCAAATAATTGAGCACACTCTTGATACAACCCAAGGAAGTTCTACTTCCAGAAAACTAAACTCTGTCCAATCAGATCTCGGAAAGTCCAGTGGTACCAACCGACAGTCACGTAAAACTCAGCCGACAGGCATCAATGGTAGCAGATAAGAAGAGGGGTGTGGTCGCACTCCACTATCCCGGACATTGTCAGTTTTCGTGATCGTAACTTTTCCCGAAACCTACGTGAAATATATTTTCTGGCATTACTTTGAACAGGCCCACACATCGATAAAAGCTGGATGTAATTGGAGTATCCATTGAACGATATTATCAAGACATTTCCGAAAGAGTTCGTATCATCCATCGAGATTCAAGGGCGGAGGTGACCAAGAAAATTTTAGAGCCACAATGACCTTCGATTATCCTGTGCGGGCTGTGCGGGGCAAACTTCATAAACTTGTGAGATGTATTTATTTCCAAATTTAAATATCACGCCCAAATTACGATAATAATACTTTAGCCATCTACAACATCGGGAAGTTCATGGATCTTTGCGTTGTAATCACATTGGAGTTTGTACACATCTATCCATTCATTTAGGATACTTCCAACGCTATCTTCGCTCTGATATACTCAGATATGACTCTGGCTGTTGAAATGTTCAGCTTACACAACTGGGTGACTGAGAGTCGTACAGGTCGACTTGGCCAATTGACTTGCGGAGGTGTGAAAATATTTACAACAGTGATGCCAGCAGTCTCTACAGTCAAAAATAAAATGTAATGTCCTGTCCAGGTAAGTAATTTTGTAATCAATGATATATATTGCAGTTCCTTATTGTTCGTTATATGTGGCAGTCAGTCAGCTCATATCCATACACTCTTCCTCTAATATAAATATGTGAATCATCCATGGTGTAAACTGCCTGTATAGCTACAGCACATTCAGCCTTCTGCAGAATCGAAAACGAAACTCCTCCCGAATAGGCCATGAAGGCCCATGGGTTACCGATCGGCCGCCGTGTCATCCTTAGACCACAGGCGTCACTGCATACGTATATGAAGAGGCATGTGGTCAGCACACACCTCTTCCGGCCGTATGTCAGTTTCCGAGACCGGAGCCACTACTTCTCAATCAAGTACCTCCTCAGTTTGCCTCCAAAGGCCTAAGTGCACCCCGCCTGCCAACAGCGCTCTGCAGACCGGATGGTCATCCATCCAATTGCTAGCCCAGCCCGACAGCGTTTAACTTCGGTGATCTCACGGGAACCGGTGTTACCAATGCAGCAAGGCCTTTGGTCTTCTGCAGTATCAGGTGCGACAAATATCGATTCTTAACAGATGTTATCGATTCAGAGTTCAAGTGACAAATCCATAAGGTGTTACCAATGTGGACTGATAAATGTTCTGTGCTCTGTTGACCCTGAAAATGACTCTTCGTAGGTAAGTTCTCTTCCCTACTTGTCGCTGAAGCATCACACTGACGGAAGAATTAAACAGGAATCGTCTGGTTGCAGTGACCACAATCTTTGGCGATACAGTTTCCTTTATCTGGAGCTGACAATGAGTGTGAGTGCGTATGTGTGTGTGAATTAATTTGACACTGTGTATCAGGTACTGGAAGACTCCAATTATTGTGGAACTTACAAGTTCACACAAACTTGGCACCTAAAACATGATGGTGGTCTTTGAAATTAAGTGGCATGGCACTATCTCCATGACTAAACAGTCTGTATTGTTGTTCTGTAACATAACAAAACACGTGTGACTAAAATAACATGCTATGTAGGCAAAGCAGCTATACTTCCTCCAAATCTTCAATTATCCTATGTCATTGCTGATGCAAAAACAAATTTTCATCGTACAACGAAGCACCATTTTACAGGGAGAAGAAAACAATGAGCCGTGTTCTACACTATAAACATATAACTTACGTCACTGTGAGACCGAAACAGCTTTTTTATGAGCGGTGAGTTTTGTAACTTGGTAGTTTTTTCAGGTTTTCGCCTGTAGCCAGCCTTGTAACAGAGGTTTCTTACATTTTCTAATTCCATTTTTGAATGACCTCATTCAGTTTTTATAGCATTCAGATTTTACTGAAATTACCAAGATTATTTCGGAAAATTAAGGTTTTACCAAATATGAAAACATTTTCCAAGGTGCAACGTAGTTATGCACCCAACAACGAATATTTGATTGTATTTTAAAGGTGTTGCAATCAAGAAAATCTTGTCAATATTGTATTTAATAGTCCATCTGTTACAACATTAGTCGTTGTGTTCCGTTATTACTCTACTAAACACCAATTATCAGTAAGTAAAATCAAATTAAAAAGAAGTGTTATGAGAAATACCAGTTACAAGTTAAATACTTATGAATAGAAAATTTTCAGTTTAAAGGCCGGTAAAATTGTCAAGACACTAAACAAACCCAATTCATTTGTAAGTATCATATGTTCCATGGTGAAAGACAAGGACATTAAATAAACCCATTTCATGTCCAAGTAACATACATTCCATGGTGAAATACCTCCTACTTCTGAATGATGAATGACCGACGAAGTATGGCTTAACGGCCCTATGCTATTCAAATTGTTCAAGAACATGTAGCATTTTACTCAGTTAATTCTGTATCAAAGGAATGAACAATTTATTCCAAAAATAAATTTAATATAATGTACTGGTATTTACTGGAACCTATTTAAGGCATATGACTGTGTAAAATACTGTATTGTCGTAGATAAATTGGAGCTTTATAACCATCTGAAGTTTTACAATATATGTAAGTCGTATCTCACCGAAAGAATGCAGAAATTTTACATGGTTGGTTGGTTTATTTGGGGGAGGAAACCATACACAGGGGTCATCCGTCCCATCGTATTAGGAAAGTTCGGTGAAGGAAGTCGGTCATGCCCTTTCAAAAGATACATCTCGGTATTGGCCTGAAGAGATTTAGGAAAATAACAGAAAACAAACAAATCAGGATGGCTGGACAGGATTTACACCTTCCTCCTCCGGGAAGCGAGTCCAGTCTGCTAACCACTGCGCCACCCCGCTCCGTTATTTTACATAACGATTCCTCCAATGTTGTCTAGGGACATTATTCTGACGTATGGGCTTCCCCATGCATCAATCTTAGATCGAATATAGTTTCTTATGTAAGTAAACAATGTTCCATCTAATATCTCGCAAGCAGAATTAGTTCGTTTTGCAGATGACACTAGTAAGCAATCCGAGCTTGCATACAGAAACATAAGAAATGGTGAACAGTGTTCTTAAAAGTATCATTGATTGGTTTTTGTGAATTATCTTACCCTCAGTTTTAAAAAGACACGAAATATTCAGTTCTGCACATCTCGGGGTACTACACCAATGATTAATCTAATACATCGTGAAGAAATAATAAATACAGTGCTAACTTCAAAATTCTTAGGTGTGCATATTGATGAAATTTTAAACTGGATGAAGCATATTTTCGAACTCCTGAAACGTCTTAGTTCTGCCACAGTTGCACTTTGAATCACTGGAAATCTTAGGGAGAGACAAATCATTAATTGACCATATCTCTCACATTTTCATTCAATAATGTCACGTGGAATAGTGTTCTTGAGTAAATCACCTTTAAAAAAGAACGTGTTGTGAGAACATTATGTGGTACCCTCCCACGATCACGTTGTAGACATCTGTTTAAGGAGTTGACCGTTCTGACCACCGCTTCACGATATATTTGTTCCCCAAGAAGTGTGTAGTAAACAATTCACTACAGTTAAAAAGCAACTAAGATGTACAGAATCACAATACCAGTAGAGAAAGTGACATTCATCAGCCCACGTTAAGGCTATCTTAAGCATTAAATGAGTGCTCAATGCTGCAAACAAAATGTTTGATAACTTACCCAATAATATAAAATGTCTCACAGGTAGAAAAGTAAATTTTCACATCATTGTTTCACTTTTTAAATATAGTACTTGTTTGTGTAAGTGTACGAATTTTGTCTGACAAAACTTTTCCTATAAATAATAACGGAAAATGCTAAATGTACAAGGACATAGTACCACAAGCACCAGTCACTGAAAACACAGTGTTCAGAAGGTTCTTTTTCCTGACCGAACGTGTTGTATACCTCTCACTACATCGTCGTCAATGGAACGTTAGAGCCTGATCATCGTTTTGTTTTCTAAGACACAAGTAGTAAGTGGCAGTACTTGCAGCGTCCTGGAAGATATCGTACCCAACAAGGTGGCTCATATGTGAGGTTGACACACGAGGAGTGATAATAACTCATTTCTGCACAGATTAATGTCGCCGTAATCTGTGATTCGAACCACGATTTGTACAGGGACATGTTATCATCTCTCTCACAGCGATGAGGAGAAACAGACATGGCCGCACAGGTGCGCGTGCTTTCTGTGGTATCTCGTTTGAGTGAGAATCAGGTATCAGCATATTTTACGTAACACACTGACACAAGAAAATACCGGATTCTTCCGAACTGTGCCTGGATTATTTCTCACGAATTCTGCATGTTCAGCATTTCATCCGATATCAATGTCCACAGTTACAGATAGTTCTTTATCAAATTTTAAGAACTCTACGGCACCTATGGAGCAACCACGTAAAAAACAAACATACTGTCTACTAAACCTCAGTATGTTGTTTTAAAATTTGTTGGCTTTCGGAACGTGCCCATGTAACCACCACAGCAAAGACCATGTTACATTACAAATTACAAGTTTAAGTTGTATTCTGGTAAAAAGGTACATAGGCTTAACAAAAGGTTGATTTGACATAAAACAAGTATATGAAAACGAATAAACAAGATGAAACTGTAACGCAGGATACACAGTGGTATACTATAGAAATCTTGCTGTTAACACAATAAGAAATGACAAATCGCCATAAGTACATATTTGGGATGTTCCCAGTTCAGTCCGTATTAGTAACTATATATCTACATTAACAATAAAACGTTCTTTGTATCTTGTGTAAGAACTGTTTCAAAAAGTACAGATAGAGAATTGAATATTTGTTAAGGTGTATAAGTAGCATCTAGACAACCCAGTATAAAAGGCATTTTAACAGATGAAGAGTGTGCCATTGCCGAACTTTGACGCCAGCAGAACGAACATCTCGTCAGGAAAATGCATATAGAAATCCATTCAATAAAAATTAACTATTATTTCCGTTAACGGAAGACTTAGAATTGTTTCTAGTTGACTGGCTCGCTGCAAGCTCCGAGCTAGGCTCTCATTAGTACATACATGCACTGGAGATCCAAAGAAACTTGTACATCTGCCTAATGCAGTCTAGGGCCCCAGCTAACATGCAGAAGTGTCGCAGTATGACGTGACATGGACTTGACCAATGTCTGAAGTATTGCTGGCGGCAACTGACACCTTGAATCCTGTAGGGCTGTCCATAAATCCATAAGAGTGCGAGGAGGTGGAGATCTCTTCTGAATAGCACGATGCAAAAATATGCTCAGTAATGTTCATGTCTGGATATTTTGGTGACCAGAGGAAGTGTTTAGACTCATAAACCTAGAAGAGTGTTCCTGCAGCCAAGCTGTAGCAATTCTGGACGTGTAGGGTATCGCATTGTCTTGCTGGAATTGCCCAAGTCTGTCGGAATGCACAATGGATATGAATGGATGCTAGTGATTAGATAGCTTGCTTACGTAAATGTCACCTGAAGAGAAGTATCTAGACGTAGCAGAGGTCCCGCATCACCTTAACTGTTCACACCCCACACCATTACAGAGCCTTCACCAGCTTGAGCAGTCCCCTGCTGACATGCAGGGTCCTTGGATTCATGCGGTGGTTTCCATCCCGGTACACGTCCATCCACTCTATACAATTTGAAACGAGACTCGTCCGACCAGGCAACAGGTTTCCAGTCATCAACAGTCCAATGTCGGTGCTGACGGGCCCAGGCAAGGAGTAATGCTCTTATGTTCACTGGGAAAAAACGGCAACAGAGAAAAGCACAGAAAATATGTCACAAACAGCTACAATAATTCTCAGAAACACCCCATGACATACAACAAATAAGATTAAAGAAAATCAGTGATTATGGTGATATTTGTCGCCGAAACTAGTTTCACAAATAAACAAGTAAACAAATAACAAGGTGTTTTGCATCAAGGCGGACTCAGTTTCTGATAATGTTGTTTTTCTATGCAAACACGGACCACGCGGAAGAGTTCCACGATAAAGTTATTGCGTAAAGCTTTGTGTCATGCAGTTATCAAGGGTACACGAGTGGGCCTTCGACTCCAAATCCCATATCGCTCTTCAGTCATCGTTGGTCCCATTCTTGGAGGATCATTTTCCGGCCGAAGCGATGTCGGAGATTTGATGTTTTACCGGATTCCGGACATTCACGACACACTCGGGAAATGGTCGTACAGGAGAATCCCCACTTCATCGCTACTTCGGAGATGCTGTGTCCCATCGCTCGTGCGCCGACTGTAGCACCTCGTTCAAACTAACTTAAATCTTTATTACCTGCCATTGTAGCAGTAGTAACCGATCTAACAAGTGTGCGAGGCACTTGTTGTCTTACATAGGCGTTGCCGACCGCTGTGCCTTGTTCTGCCCGTTTACATACATCTGTACTTGAAAACGCATGCCTGTACCAGTTTCTTTGTGGCTTCAGTGCAGTGTACACACACACGTACAGTGCCTGATAAGTGAAGCACTAAGTAGACATGGTAGTATGTCAGTGCAATTTAATATACGCACAAACAATCGGCGGTATGTAATGATTAGAGTTACAATTCTCTGCAAGAGATTCAAGACCTTTGGAGAGTGTATCAACACTGTTATTATAGTTATCAAGAGTGGTAGGGTATACATGTGGTGTGAACAGCTTGGGATCTTAAGTGATCAGTGTTGGAAATGGAAATGTCGTGTGACGACACGGAGATGCGGTGTACCCGTCTGAGACAACGTTATCAGCATCCGGGCAGACATTGAAAGAGCGTCATGGTGGGTCCCCATTTGGCCGGCTGATACAATGGTGCAATACCCAGATTTGTGGGGCATTCAGATGTATGAGTGGTACGATGTTGGACTCCTTGAGGGCAGGCGTAATCGTCGTCATGTTCTAGTCAGATTCGTCTGATCGTCACAAAGGAGGATCGCCATGTTGTGTCCCAAGCACACTGACGCCCTGCAACATTCTGTGTAATCCCACATCTGTCGGAGACTAACAGCGGACTGCTAGGGAATTACCATTCCAGGTGTGGGCTCCCGTTAACACCACAAAACAAACGGCAGCATCTGGCGTGGTGCAATGACCGGTAAGTACAGACTGATGATGACTGGAGTCGCATGGTATACAGCGATGCATCTTTGTTTTGCACAGCCCCGGATGCCGATCGTCGGCAAGTATAGCTGCGACCTGGCGTGACGCTCCATTCTTTCAATGCTCTGGTGTTACTTGTGGTTTCGTGGTGTCAGGATCTACTGAGAAGGACTATAGGTACCGGCTTGTGCGGACAAAGGGAACTAGCACGGCTCAGCTATACACAACGGACATCCTTCGTCCACATATATATAACCTCTCATGCGACAGTGGCACGGTGCCATTTTTCAACAGGATAAAGATCGTCCGCACGTGACACGCGTGTTTATGAGCTATCTGTTTGATGCTGAGGCACTCATGTGGCCATCAAAATCCCCAGTTCTGTCCCCCATAGAAGATGTTTAGGACGATCTCGGAGGTCAGCTCCGCCCAGTGCCAGAATTCTGTCTATCGATGACCATACCAGTCACAACAGTTGCGGGCCGGCTTGCCTCAGAGAGTGTGCAACGTCCTTGTGAAACCCCTCCAACCGAGTCAGTGAACGTGTACGATTCCAGGCAAGAAGGAGTCTACGTCATGCTGATAAGTGGACTCATGCTATCAAGTTCTTTGTAAATTTGGTTCTACATTGCTATCACAGAAATAACGTCACACACCCTCTCAACAAGTGAAGATTCATTTTACGTGCTTCACATTTTTTGTCTGGTATTCTAGGCCTCTAAAGTAACAAATTACTGGGATATGAAGGGGCTGCAGAGCGGCTACATGACATATATTAACATAAAAACAAGGAGAAGTCCCAGATCAGACTTTCATGTTAGTGTATTAACGTGGAACAAATTTCACTCTCACCCATATTATCAATTTTTATACACTGGCCTCCAATGTCTTTCAGCCCAGCCTGCGATGTTGACTTCGTCACTAACGGTCTCTGGACTATATTTAGTTCACAGCAAAATTATACGCTTGAAGTAAATACACTCAACGATTGGCACTATTTCCATTCTTCTTGAACCATTCCAGTTTATTTAAGAAAGTAAATCCGGGAATGACCCCGTTTTGGCAAGGAGAGTTTTTTCAGAATTCTGTGCGCTGTACCACTTTCTTTTCACGTTCTTTAGAAGTTCTCCACTCAAAAGTCACATTCATTTGGAGCTCAGATCAAATGCTGCATGCTTTGCTTGTAGTGTAACGAAGCAATCCACACATTGTACATTTTGTTTCTTTGGTCTTAACTAGATTCTATCGGCTATCCTGATCGATTTACTGCTTTAATTTCTCCCGCTTGTCGCTAAAATTCGCTACACGCTCGCATTTGACTGCAACGTAACTCACTGTTACACTGGATGTTTAGTAACATTTGACACTGTCCACTCCATCTACATCTCCTTCCATATACATACTCGGCAAAAACTTGGAAGTGCGCAGCTCAGGATATTTTCCGAAGAATCACATGGTACCGGCTCTCTCCATATGCAGCGCAGGAAAAAGGCTTTTTTAAACGTCTATATGCGCCCGGCAGCTAATATACTAATGGAAAGGAATCAAACCTTAGCTGTATTGCAGATTCTTGACTTGTGCAGGAAGATGTGCAGTAATCTGCTCCATCCATTTTCAATAAGCTACGACGATAATTAAAACTCTTACCAATAAATCACGCACTTTTATGTCCACGTAAAATTATTTCCTCAGGGCCTACTCCTGTTATTTTATGTAGTTCCTCGAAAAAAAATGAAGCAGTTTTTAGCGCTTATATTGTTTCGCTAGTATATACTCAGCTCCTTGCCATCTCCATAGGATTCGTGTAAATTTTAGTTCAGTTATTATTAATAGCTTTTAAGAAGTTCCATGATTGTGAACGTGGAGACTTGTTCCTCAGTTTGGTTCCACGGAAGCAGACATCTAAAATAAATACCAACAAAATGTCTTCTTTTTGACCCATACGGGTGCGATGCGTGGATAACTGCATTGAAATTCCGATACTGTTTACTTGACATTCGTTCCTGAAACTTTGTAATTAGGTTGGCGTCTATCTACAAGTGTTTGCCAGTTCACCATTTGCATAATGCTCTCTCGTTAGCCAAACAAACCTATGACCATACAAGTTGCCTCTCTCTGCATATTGCTAGTAGTATTTGGTATTGATCCGATAAACTACAGCAGTATTCTAAGAAGGGATACACGAGTATTTTTAAGCAGTCTCCTTTGTAGAGTGAACGATTTTCCAAGTATACTACTAATGAACAGAAGTCTGACTCTTACATAAGCTATGATTAAGTCCATGTGATCATTTCATTTCATATCCTATAGATTATTACCCACAGGCATTTGTAGATTTGATTGATTCCAGATGTAGTTTATTGATATTTTAGTCCGTTCGTGAAGCACACAATCTTCAATTCCCGTAACCCTAAAGCAATGAGGGTCGATAGTTGCTCACGTCCGTAGGTATCACCTAAATTACCCTACACGTGACCCCAGGGTGGTGCTAAACGAGCAACAGTGTCATAGGTGATACACAGTATGTCGGGAAACATAACTAATAACCGTCCCTTTCAGTACCATACACTTAGTTCGTGTTATGCAGCTTAATATTGAAGGCATAAGCTCCGCCAAATGTATCTAGAGAAACAACTGCATGAACTTAACATTGATGTTGTCAAAATTCAAGAAACACATACCAAAGATGAGCATGATCTTCAGTGTAGAGAACGAATACCTGGTTATACATTGGTCGAAGCTATCCACCATACACAATATGGAATAGCCACTTATGTGAAGTCAAGCCTAAACAGAGTGCATGTAATTGATTCTACAGAAGATAACCATATCTACACAGTAGTAATCCAGGTAAACGACTTAGAAATTTTCAAACTGTACAAGCCTCCAAGTGCGAATTGGACCTCCACAGTTCTGCCGGCTTTCGATCACCCTTGTATATACACTGGAGACTTTAACAGCCATCAGACGGATTGACGGTAAAACACCGTGGATGTCAATGGGGATTAACTACCTCAATTGGCAGAAACTACCAGCATGAACTTGGTCTTTGATGTGAATAAGGATTACAACCTAGACTTGGTATCTGTGTCCGAAGATCAGCTAGATCAACCAATTAACGCCACTCGTACTGTTCTGTCTGACTTCCCAAACTGCCAACACCGTCCTTTTATGACAGAAATTGATTTCAAAATTCCACTTGTAAACTCAATGCCCCTACCAAGATGGAATTTTCAACTAGCTGGGATGGTTTCTCAAAAGACCTTGACTCGAACTTAACTGCGAAGAACTTTCAGACAACAGCAAACAACTACGATGAATTCTTTAGACTAGTTATCAAAGTTGCTAAGTCAAACATTCCTAGGGGTTAAGGAAATGAATGTCTGCCTGGCTCGAACCAAGAAAGCGAGAATTTATATTAAGAATACCGAAGTTCTAGAAATCAAACAGTGGTCTCACAGCTACTCCACTCTTTAAACAAGAACAGACGAGAGAAACCGGAAGCAACACTCAAAGAAATGACCTTTACCACGTCAAGTAGGAAAACATGGAGAGTCTTGAATGGGCTAACTGGCACGCAACACCTCAAAAAGCCGTACCCTAAATTGACTCCCGACCTCGTTGCCAACGGGATCGCAGACCTCACAAGGGCAAAGAGATACAAGAATCATACCAGAGCAGTAAAATATAACCTCTCTAACGTCAAGCGCAGTGCCCCAAGAAACCGCTCTCCAGGCCCTTCTACACAGCGGAAGTAGAAAGTGCTGTCAAGCAACTGAAAGTCGGTAACGCTGTTGGCCCTGACAACATCTAGTATAATGAATTTATTAGAACATGGGCCCACACTGTATACGCTGGCTCACTACGCTCTTCAACGAGAACAAACTTCCCAGACAATTCAAACTGTCTATAGCCCCTCTCAAACCTGGCAAGCCTAAAGACAGCTTTGAAAGCTACCGCCCTATAGTACTGCCCAGTTGTACATTCAAATTTTTGGAACAAGTCCTCCTAATCAGAATAGAGGCTGCTACTCCTTCTGAACAAGCTGCCTTTAGACAAGGACGCAGCTGCAACGATCGAGTTCCTGCCCTAACTACTCATATTGAAGGAGGTTTTCAGGCTATCTGACATCAAAAGCTGTATTCATTGACCTGACAGCCACGTTTGACACTGTCGGGAAACAGGGACTGATCTACAAGCTACTGCAAATTGTACCAAGTCGAGAAATTGTGGATCTAATATCCAGCATGCTTAGTGAACGGCAATTTGAAGTGTTTCTAGGCAGCTCTAAAAGCCACAAACGGAAACTAAATAATGGACTACCACAGAGATCAGTCTTAGCCCCATCACTATTCGATTTATACATTAATGATTTACCAACCACAAGATCAACTAAATTCATCTATGCTGAAGACATCGCACTGGTAGCACAGAGCAATAATTTCGAAGATGGTTAACGAATTCTTACGGAGGATCTGGAGAAGATGTCAACTTTCTTTAAGACCTAGAGATTGATCCCAAGCACATCAAAAAGTCTGTTGCTTCCATCTAGCGAATCGTGCTGCGAACTACAAACCTACAGCTCTGCTCAATGGACAAACGTTGAAGTACATTCCTTTCCCAAAATATATCGGAATCACTCTAGATAGAACCCTGAGCTACAAAGAGCACACCACCAAGCTTTCTCTTAAAGATGATGCATGGAACAACATACTACATCAGCTCAGTGGTATAACCTGGGGAACCTCTGCTGACTGTCTGCCAGTAACTGGCATCAGTCTTGTGTACTCTGCTGCCGACTACCGTGCACCTGTCTGGTTGGAAAGTGTACATGTGAGGAAGGTGAACAACACAATGCTCTGCATTACTGGTTGCATCAAATCAATCCCATGCCTCTGGTTACCTGTACTGAGTCACATCCCTCCACCTCACTTAAGGCGGAAACAAGCTGTACTGAAGGAGGCCAAGAAAATCTCTGTATCATCCTCTCTACCACTGCACCAGGAATTCTGTCATCCTCCACAGCAACGATTGCGATCAAGAAGACCAGCAAGTGTTACTGCAGGACAACTCATAGCAGATCGTTTTGACCTAAATGAAAGCTGGAAGCATGAATGGTCAACAAAAACACTGGGAACAAGAGCCCATCACCTTGATCCCACAAAGAAGCCAAAAGGTTTTGACCTACCGACGATCCTCTGGTGCTGCCTCAAAAAATTCGAATGGCTCTGAGCACTATGGGACTTAACATCTGAGGTCATCAGTCCCCTACAACTTAGAACTACTTAAACCTAACTAACCTAAGGAAATCACACACGTCCATGCCCGAGGCAGGATTCGAACCTGCGACCGTATCGGTCGCGCGGTTCCAGACTGAGGTGCCTAGAACCTCTAGGCCACTCCGGCCGGCGTGCTGCCTCAACAGGTTGGGGACTGGACATGGTTGTTGTAGCTACTTTAGGTAAAAATGGGGCTGTATCAGATCACCAATGTGTGAATGTAATCAAGAAGAGCAGACAATTGAACATCTGCTCCAACGCTGTCCATTTCATTCATGCCTTGGAATTCCCGACGACTTGTTAACTCTCACACCCAGCCTAATCAGTTAGTTGAAAAACAGGTGCTTTAAGGTTTAATCTTGTCTTATATCATATGTATATTGTATAAAATCTCTTGTGTTATATCAACTGTATGTTGTATAAAATCACCATACGATTAAATAGCCCTAAAACCGTACTTTTGTTAGTAAACCTAGGTGTGTTAGTAAGACATACGCTTCTTGGAAGTAAGATATACTCCATTCACAAATTGCTTTGTCGCAGGTTTTTTAGGATATCATTTAATACAAGTGCTAGCTGGGTTTAGCATGACCAGTGGTTTCAGTTGGTGGTTGGCAAGGAAATGATTCTGTTAGAGATACTTCTTTGCGTTAGAACTCAGAATAAGTGGCAGGATTCAGAAAATGTTCCTTCAGATCACCAGTTCTCTTCAAGACCAAGCTCATTCGCAGATACTTCTTGACAAGAAACTTAGTGACATCATATGGAATTACCTGTATCTTATTCGCATTAAAAGGCCTGCGACTAAACGCCAGCAGAACCCGAAGAAAAGACTATTGAAAAGGCTTTTTATAAGGGAAAAAAATGTTGTTTCTATACACATAAAAATATAGTGCACTGCTTTATTTCGTGAAACGTTTGTCACAAAACGTATTTGTTTCCTTTTATAACATTTGGAGTACGTTATTTATCCGAATGTGTGCATTATTTGTCGCAGAACCTTTTTGAGACAACAGTCACCTGTCACGTAGTACGCATTTCGCCCGCGGATCTCCAAAGAGCGTTTGAACGATGTTTTACTAAAAAAAGTTATAATTACAGACTCTGAGATGCCTTTAATGCAGTAGAGCCGTCTGTGTGCCAAATGTGAAAATAATGAGTTTCATCCTATCCCACATGGAATTACCGCAATGCAAGTTTGCCCTCTGTCACAGAAACGCAAATAATGCTGTGTAATACAGAACATCCGCTGGTTTTCTGTGGTCGAATTCCATCGCGATTTCTCAGCAATATTAGATAGCGTATCAGACGGCTTTCAGACATACGTGTCACATGACTAACAGGTATGACGCCAGAAAAACTGACGTACTACCTGTTACAAGTTGTATAAGACGAATAATTTGATGGTGCTCAGAAATTTGATGAATACAATTGTTGTTGTAAATGGTAGATCAGATATTTTATCTGCAGAATTCTTCCCAATGTACGCTTGTGCAGAGACACATGACGAGGAGAATAGCTTAGATGCACGGGGATTCTTTGAACATGCAATATCTTGTTTCAGAAGCTTATTTCCTTGTAGGTGTAAGACTTTTGAGGGCAAAACAGAGGAAAAGGGAAATATACTGTTGCGCAACGCGCGTGGTATTCCTCGCTCAACTGCACCTCGGCAAATCAGCTACGTTCCGTAATACAGCAGTGAAAGAAAAAATTAAGTTTGTTGTGGTACAGAAGAGGGTCAAATGCACGGGAATATATGAAGTCAATAGCCTCCAAGAGCATATTAAATGTCTTTGTGCAGGATGATTTCCACTGAAAAAAGACTAAAATTAGGGTTTAGCGACGCTGCTATGACGATTTAGTTAGACATGGAACAAAAACTAGGACTTGGGAAGAATTCGGACGTAAATCGAATACATCGTTTCAAGGGAACCATCCCCGCATTCACCTTAAGCGATTTAAGGATACCGCGGAAATCGTAAATCTTGGTAATTAGAAGGGTTTTTCAACAGCAAATCTCCCAAGTAAGAGCCAGTTCTCATTAATCTATCCCACTGGTTTGGCAGACCAGAAAAGTTCACGTATATTAAGCAAAAAATAAGCATAATTAAGAAGAGAGAATACGTCTTCTCTAACGTGTGTTTTGGTACAAGGTCAAAATTAATCATTAGAGAAAGACAATTGCTTCTTGAATAGGAAAAAAGCAGGATTGAATAGAAAGTCTCTTCTCAAGCAGAGAAACAATGGTATTAACATTAGGGATGCCAAAAGCCTAAACGGATATAGTCACGTCTTGGAAGAATGAATAAAAACCAGTATAGTCCGAAGGCTGAAAGCCAACAGCAAGAAAAAGAAAAAAGTGCCAAAAAATATCACCAATTAGTAAATACACAATGAACAACGCCAGGCAAAGTTCAGATCCAGCTGGGGCAGTCCAGAGTTAAAGTTTTGTACACTTAGACACAGCTGGGACAGTCCAAAGTTAAAGTTTTGTACACTTAGACACAATAATTAACAGAATAAGCCCCAGTTTTTAATTAAGACTAAAATAAATTTACAATTTATTTTTTCTGTGTAATTACATCATTTGTTTTTGGATTATATATAAGTAGGAGCTGTGAGTTCTCGCTCTTTCTCGTTTGCTTTCGATGGCTGCTTCACAAATGTAAGTATCGTTCTGTAACGTTTGGCAAGTAATTACGCTAATTTAATTTCAAAAGTATTGTTTTAATTAAGACTGTACTTTTCGTTTTCTTTCATTCCACATACCAAATTATTATGCTACATTTTAGAACTTTATAAGGCTGCAGCGAAAGAGAGTTGCTGAAGAATTGTTTGGTGGCCACAGCCGTACGCTACTAGTGTTCAATCGGCTAGTACTTTACAAAACTTTTATTTCAGCATCCCAGAGATCACTTACACTGGTCTTTTCTGTCAGTATCGGCCATTGTAATTACAAAAACAGCGTAATTTTGAGATCGGTCACTGGCCTCTAAAGAATGCCGTCGGTCAACTTTCTCGTCGGTCTGATGGGAATCTGATGCTGGTTGGCGGAATATATAATACCATGATCAACAAGTAAAAAAGTTTCTCCCCACCATTTTATCATTTTAGAAGCCTGCCACCAACAAAAGCAATAAATTTTATTCATGTTTTTTTTTAAATACCAGTAACATTAAATTGGCTCCCAGCGTAGAGCACGAACAAAAAAATTATATGATGTTTATTGCGGCTTGTTTTTCTGTTTTTATCCCTCCAACGGTCGCGCCTAAAAAATGTTACACAATAGGTCGCGTGGATGACAATAGTCATCCAATGAGTTCCTCTATTTTATACGATTATATAATGTATTTTTATTTCTATTAGTATGTATTATTGCCATAATATGAGTGCGAAAACGAAATATACGTTAAAATGGTTTATTGTTAATTATGAATGTTGTTTTGTATAGAGATAAGTACAGTAGATAAACTCCGTAACCTTCTACAACGTACTCTTCTAACGTCATTTTGACCATATATCAGTTCCATTTGATAAAGTTAATGAATGAAAATAAAATCGTTACACACGTCAGAACAATGATCTGGGCGTACCCAATTTACACACTCTGGGCACGATCTTCTCGTAGTTTTATTTTTGCTCGGGCCACAGATCTGGCATTTTCTCCTTGCACCTGCAGGTCGGTGTTCATTTTGACTAAATTTTGGTACTACTGTCATGAGTAAAGGAGCACCTTTTTTTTTAATTTCGACTAGCTTCTGAGAATTTTCGACGATTCGTTGTATCTTGGCTGAAATCACCTCCCAGCAAAATGAATCTATAAAATCATCTCGTTTGACTGCTCTATAGCCATTATTCACTGAGTATATGCACTGTGCGTTTATCCCAGACAAGTTCGGAAGATCGAAGGAAATAAGGTCAGGCCATCTCCTTGTGTCCCTCGCCACCGAATAGTTTGCACAACGCTGGTCCATTACATCAATACCAACTTTTGTCGCATTGTAAAAAGTGACTATTCCGGATATCTCCAGTAGATGCATCAATTAAATCATCCTCGTGCATTGAAGATACCAGACTCGTGAATATGTTTTTCCTTTGGGTGTACGAAACAAGAGTCATACTTTTTTTTAAAAAACAGAAGTATTCAGTTGCTTCTTTTTATATGGTAGGAACTCTTTTGGCAGCACCCTTTTATTTTTTTTCAGGATTCCAAAATAATTAATATTTTTTTCAAGTAATGCTTCACCACAGGAATGCTGGAAAACCAATTATCACCAGTAATATCCCTATTAGAGCTATAAATTAGTTTGGCAAGTCGAAGGACAGCAGCACTGCTGACTAAATAAGGTCCTGGTTCCTGTTTTGCACAGTAAGCTTCTACATTCATCGTGCACACCATTCCACAATATACAAGTGCGAATACATTTATTCCATTTTTGGGAGGTTTGTTTGGAATAAACTGCCGGAAGGAACACTTCCCCCTAAAAGGAAGCAGTTGTTCATCAACGTTGAGGTATTCGCCTAGTGTAAAATAACGCTGAAAATCCCTTATAAATTGTTCCATAAGGTCATGAATTGGTGCTAGCTTGTGTGATTTTATTCTGCCTGCTCTCATGCTGTAGCCATCAAAGCAGATGCAGTGCACCAGAAAACGAAATCTACACTCGCTCACTGATAAATAGCAAGCGTCTATTCCACATCCTTTGGAGTTAAGTACCTGTTCTGCTACAACGGCGAGAACCAATAAGGAAAATTATTCGAATCAGGGCACTAATTGCAATTTCATCTGTGAGGCGAGCATCCCTGTCTCTGGAGAAATTATTTTTAATTTTCTGAATATACAGATTTGTATATTTTGTAATGATACTGATTATCCCGTCATCAACAAATAGTCGGAATGCATCTGTTTTAGCATCTTTACCTGTGTCTTTTGGTTCCGGTAAGCAGCTTATTATATTATGTGATGGAATTTTCCCATTTTTCCGGGGGACTTTCGTGCTCCACTTAGCGATTTTCATCAACACCTACAAATTGCTCTAAATTACAAACCTTAGCACTCTCTTCAAAGTCAGTTGCCTCCTGTTGTGTCTCAGAGCTATGATTTTCTGATGCTACACAATCGCTATCACAGTCACTGATATCACTCTCGCAGTACAGAGGATCTTTGTCTGAATCACATTCCTCCAGCTACTTTATCCAAATGTTAGGGTCTGAACTTCTTTTTGCCATAATGGAAACTTTATGTTTTACTGAAATAAAACCATAAAATAACTAAACAAGAGGTAGAAACACGATTAAAATATTCAGTATGATATAATGGGTACTAAAAAGTGTTAAGGAACACATCAGACAAAAGTACTTACAGGAAAGGTCGCTTGGATGACATATGTTAGCTAAGAAAAAGAAAGCGCAGCTACTCTTAGCGAAGGACAAATTTCAACTGACACGTGTAGACACAATGTGTCTCAACTCCTCCCCTGCAGACTACTGGCGGCTAGTCCACATTGTTGCGAAGACAAATAACGGTGGCAATTCAAAGAGTAGTGGATAACTATTGCCATCCATGCGACCACTCGAGGGTTAATGAATCGACTGTATTGTTCGAGAAAAGGAAAATCTGATGACGACTAATGAAACATAAATGAAAGTAATTGATGAAATGAATTAAAGCCGACTGCAAGCAGCAACACGGAAATAAAGGTATGGTTATCAACATGTTACCAGTTGCCTCTACTTTCGTAGTCTGCGATGCATAGCTAGCTCATTTAATTCATAGTCAGTTTTGGATTTTCTGCATTTTGCATAGTTTATAGTTACAGTAGGCATTGTTGCTAAGCGTTATACCAAGATGGCTACTGTTCCGCTGTGCTAAAGCGAAGTGAAAATGAGTAGTAGTGGATTGTTGCAGTTTGAAGCATCCATAATATCACTTTAATTATACAACAATTAGTTTCTGATTAATTTATGCTAATTATTCAGTGTGTTGTGAAGAGATTTTATTTCATATTTTCAATTGGTGTTATGACAAAGATAGGTAAACCTGAAAAAAGTAATTCCGCAAATTATAGTGTTTCTGAAAATAACGTCGATGGCGGTAATAATAGTACCCATCCGACAGGGGCAGAATCCGATGCTCGAAATGTGGAGACAAGCTAATACGCAGGCACAAGCAATCGAAAGTGTGGAGAAAATACCTCCTCCCGCCGTAGATACCTTTTCTCTGTTATTCAAGAAAATTGCTGATATGAGTAATGCTCGCGATAAGGAACTGGTAACGAAATTAACGCACGCCATGAAGCGCTTGCTTCACGCATAAATACTACTCTAGCTGAAAGAGATGTAGCGCTCATATCTCAAATAAATAATACTCTGCCTGAAAGTGACAAACAATTGCTCGCTCAGGTTGCCACTCAGATAAATGAGGAATTAGTGAAAAAATATAAAAATTAACACTAGTTTAGGAACAATAGAATCCGAAATTACCAGCCTAAAGGAGGCATATGAGAATTTACCACAAACTGTTTCCAAACTATCAAAGCATGTGGAACCAATACAATCAGCACAGAAGACGATGGAAGATACAATGCTCGAATTAACACAACCTGTCGACTGCCTGACGGTAGAAACAGAAGAAGAAGTGTTAAGAACCAGGCTAGATGAGCTGACTGATACATTAAATACCGAATTCGGCAAGTGGATTGAGCAGGAAGACAAAATGCTCAACGATAAAGTAAATTCAGAGTGGAAAGGCCCAATACAACGTGCTGCGAGCGAAGCGATGGCCGAACTCGGCACGGCAAAACAAACGCTCCGGTCTGAAATAGATCATACAAAGCACATCATACATCACGACCTACTACAATGGCGAAACGAAGTTTCGTCAGAGGTAAGAGAAGTGCGACGAGCGGTGGAAACAATACCACAGCCGTCACGAGAAGCAACGACCAATCGATACGCAAATTCATGACACGTACATTGCAGATCTACAAAGCCCAGGGACACACTTTGAACCGCATCAGCCTATAAATCCCGCTGTTCAACAATCGCATAGTGAGATGGGGGCAGGTGGAACCTTAACAAAGATTTTTCAGGAAGCAAGTCTGTTAAAACATAGACAATTTGAGGTCTTTATCCCAGACAAAATGCAATTCCATCTCGTAGTTTTTATACGTTCATTCCGCAACGTATTGCCAGGTCATGGAATGAGAGGCAGAGAATACAATTCGTGGCCTGATATGTAGAAGGAGACGTTGCTTTATGGGCTACTGAAGCCGCTGAGAACTGTACACATTATGAACAATTTGAAAAGGCTTTTCTGGCTAAGTACTGGTCAGTGGGCATACATGAACGCCTTAGGAAAAAGGTCTTCAGCCGAGAAATTTACAACTCAAAGCAGGGTGGACTTAGGAAGTATTTCAAAAAATACCTTAATTTGAAGAGATACTGGGACAAGCCGGTCGCGCACGGAGATGTATTGCGCATCTTAAAGGCCAAGTTGCTTCTGCACATAAAGGAAAAGTTAATAACAGTCCCTGATTTTGACCTTGAACACTTTTTCTCTGTGCTTGATACAATGGTTCTAATAAGACAAGGTGCGATAAGCAGCACTGGTGACAATGGTGCGCAGTCTGCGAATAAGAACTGACACGGCCACAATAACAGACGTAACGGCGGGTCGCCAAGTAACGGCGGCACGTCGCAAACGGGACACGCACATCAGAACGGCAACAATGCTGGTTTACAAAACGGACAGGGATTCTTTCAAAGGCAGGGACGAAATAGTAATCGGTACCATCCCGGGTATGAAAATAACTGAAACGGTAACCGACAAAACAACAACAGGAATCAACACCACAATAATAATCAAGTGCTAGGTACGCCTGTAAACCGAAATAGGTTAAACTACAATCAGGACGTCCGGATAGTCGATTCAAGCGGATCCGGGGCGTCAAACTAAATGGGACTGCATCGATCTCCCTGATGCCAGTCGCGGGACGGAAGGGGGCAATAGTTTGAATGGTCAGATAAACATGCTTCGCTATAACGATGAAACTGGCATATGTCAAGAGCTATTTAATGAGGTAGACGATAATATTGCAGGTCCCTCGGAGTATGTACAAGCCGCTGTTCAAGCAGTAGCGTGAGGTTTTCTCAGGACATTGATTTTTATACGGTGCAAGCATAAACGTAATAGAAGCTAATTTCTTTAAGAAAATATAGCAGTCTGTAAAGATTCCGACTTTGCCAGATCAAAACTGCGTGATATCTGGTACTATTGGTACCAGAGGCCAAACTGATCCTTGGAGGCACGGATAGGAATAGCGTTCGAGAAAAGAGCGGATTAATGCACGTTTCTCGTCGTGAAAAATTTCACCGTGTCCTGTCTCGTAGGCATGGAATTCTTGCGAGAACGGGTCGTAATCATCGCTCTCCAGCATGGGAAATGCCATATAAGGTTAAGAGGTGATGAATTTGTTTTGAATCTGACACAGACAAAAGCGAAACACAGCAGACTGTGCGAAGGAATGTAAGTTAAAATTATCAAGAAAAGAGTGCTGTGGGTGCAAGACCATTCACAGTATACGAAGCTTACGCCTGAACTAAAGGACAGTGGTCAAAACAAAATAGATTCTTCGCTCATACGATGCAAATTCGATGAAGCAAAAACCTTATCGAATGAACAGAAAATTGAGTTATGTATGTTAGTCGAGAAACACGTCGAAGTGTTGTCGTGCTGGCGTGATGAAGAATTATGTTCATTGGATGGAAGTCATACCACATAAAACTTACTACCAAGCAACCTATTCTATCCTGTGGTCCAAAAGGGAGGCTGTCAAACAGGATCTTCAGAAGACGATATAGTGGAATGTTACAGAGCCGACCCTTTTGCCGTACAGCAGCCCATTATTAGCTGTGGGCTAGAATGGCGGAGGGGTGCCCCTTATTCTTGATGCACGATCTATCAGCAAAATATTTGTTCTGTAAAGAACCCGGCCGGAAGTTTTAGAGGAGCAGCTACAGAAATTCCACTGAGTTCAGTACCTGTCATCGATAGACTTACGCTGTTCGTTCTGGCAAGTGGCGCTCTCAGAAGATTCGCGGAAATACACCGCTTTTATCTTCGACGGAAGATCGTACCAAGTTCGAGTGCTTCCCTTCGGTCAGTGCCGGAGTGTTTATTTCAGCACTAGATACAGTTTTAGGATCCGAAATGTTAGACCTGGTCACACTATATGTAGACGATAGGCTAATCGCAACAGCTGCCTCGCATGAATATCTATCTTTGTTGGACAGGGTGCTCAATGTGTTTTCAGAGTACAGAGTTACTGCTAACTTGAACAACTCTAAATTAGCAAAGAACCAGATCAAATTCCTTGGGTACATCATTTCGCCGTCAGGAATTTTGCCTGACCCCGAAAAAATTAAGGCCACAGAAAATTTTCCGCCCTCTTCTACTAAAAAGCAGATAAAGGCGTTTCTCGGTCTCGCTTCTTTCTTGAGAAAGTTCGTGCACGGTCAGACTATGAACGATCCTGATTTGCTGAACTTATTGACAAAGAATGTGATATGACACTGGTCCGACAAATGTCAAGAGGCATTTAACAGAATTAAACAGGCTCCGGTAAAGTCGAATATCTTGCACCACTCGAACATGCAGAAGTTTTTCTCCATCGCGACAGACGCGTCCTGTTCTGGTTTTGGGGCGTGCCTGTTTCAGGAAGACGACGTCGGGGGGAAATCAGTTTTGCAATCCGCGTTCTCACGTAATGTGAAATATCATTCTCAGCCACAGAATTAGAGGCATTAGCTGCGATTGTGTCCTTTAAAAAGTTCAACTACTATATTCATGGTAAACATATCAAAGTGTATTGTGTACATCAAGTCTTGAGTTTTCTGCTGACGTGTAAGTTGTTACATCAGCGACTAGCCAGATAGACTCTCCTATTACAGTAGTATGACTATGAAGTAGTCCATTTCAGTGGCAAGGACAATGTGGTAGCTACCGCAAGGTCTGCCAGGGTATTCGGATCTTATAGAACAAATGTCACATTTCAAGGTACTTTTAATGAAAGAGCCAATGCACAAGCACTATTATTTATAAATGTGCAGAAATATAGACACACTACTGGATGCAGATACAAATTGGGCGAAAGGAAGGTGCACGCTCGCAGAACAGCCTAATCATAAGTTGTCACAGTACTACCAAGCTCGAAATAATGTATTTTTTCACAGGCAAGGAAACCAGCCTGATTCCTGATGTGTTTGCATTCCAGACAGATTTAAAGAACGTGTTATAGGGCATACACATATAACATGGGGACACTTTGGTTTCGAGAAATGCAAATTTGCACCAGGGAGTGCATCGTTTGTTACGCACGTGTACAGTGTGCCATAAAAGTAAACGATCTAATTTTTCTAAAAAAAGTAGCTCAGCATCCTGTACTGGCTAACAAACCTGGAGACATTATTTCGATCGACGTATCTGGTCCAATTCCACAAAGAAGAGGTGAAGCCAATACTTGGTCACGTTGTACGACTTATTTTCAAAATAGGTGCTACTGTAAGCCACTAAGTACGCCACTGCAGCACCCATAATCAAACGGATCAAGGAAGATTATATTCCGAGATTCGGAAAACCGGATGCCATATTATCCGATAACGCACTAAATTTCACAGGCAGAAAATGGAAAAGCTTTTTGCTAGAAAATGGAATCAAGCAGATTTTAATAAGTAATTTTCACCCAGAATCAAATGCTACTGCACGGATTTTTCGCGAATTCAACCGCTTCATTAGAACGTATATACCTCGCAAGCAAACTAAATGGGTTGAATTCGTTACGCCATTTGAGCAAGTGCTAAACAACCTCCCGCACACTTCCACGCAGTAAACGACGGCCTCGCTCATGTTTGATAGGCCTGAGAAAAATGAATGGGTGAATCCTCATCTCCAGTAACAGAGAGTAAATTGGCATGTGAGGAAAGAATTAGGCAAGCCTTGGTTACTCTTAGTTCAGCAGCCGCTTTGAGAAAGACAGCTTGTTGTTGTTGTGGTCTTCAGTCCTGAGACTGGTTTGATGCAGCTCTCCATGCTACTCTATCCTGTGCAAGCTTTTTCATCTCCCAGTACCTACTGCAACCTACATCCTTCTGAATCTGCTTAGTGTATTCATCTCTTGGTCTCCCCCTACGATTTTTACCCTCCACGCTGCCCTCCAATACTAAATTGGTGATCCCTTGATGCCTCAGAACATGTCCTACCAACCGATCCCTTCTTCTGGTCAAGTTGTGCCACAAACTTCTCTTCTCCCCAATCCTATTCAATACTTCCTCATTAGTTATGTGATCTACCAATCTAATCTTCAGCATTTTCTGTAGCACCACATTTCGAAAGCTTCTATTCTCTTCTTGTCCAAACTATTTATCGTCCATGTTTCACTTCCATACATGGCTACACTCCATACGAATACTTTCAGAAATGACTTCCTGACACTTAAATCAATACTGGATGTTAACAAATTTCTCTTCTTCAGAAATGCTTTCCTTGCCATTGCCAGCCTACATTTTATATCCTCTCTACTTCTACCATCATCAGTTATTTTGCTCCCCAAATAGCAAAACTCCTTTACTACTTTAAGTGCCTCATTTCCTAATCTAATTCCCTCAGCATCACCCGACTTAATTAGACTACATTCCATTAGCCTTGTTTTGCTTTTGTTGATGTTCATCTTATATCCTCCTTTCAAGACACTGTCCATTCCATTCAACTGCTCTTCCCAGTCCTTTGCTGTCTCTGACAGAATTACAATGTCATCGGCGAACCTCAAAGTTTTTATTTCTTCTCCATGAATTTTAATACCTACTCCGAATTTTTCTTTTGTTTCCTTTACTGCTTGCTCAATATACAGATTGAACAACATCGGGGACAGGCTACAACCCTATCTTACTCCCTTCCCAACCACTGCTTCCCTTTCATGTCCCTCGACTCTTATAACTGCCATCTGGTTTCTGTACAAATTGTAAATAGCCTTTCGCTCCCTGTATTTTACCCCTGCCACCTTTAGAATTTGAAAGAGAGTATTCCAGTCAACATTGTCAAAAGCTTTCTCTAAGTCTACAAATGCTAGAAACGTAGGTTTGCCTTTCCTTAATCTTTCTTCTAAGATAAGTCGTAAGGTCAGTATTGCGTCACGTGTTCCAGTGTTTCTACGGAATCCAAACTGATCTTCCCCGAGGTTGGCTTCTACTAGTTTTTCCATTCGTCTGTAAAGAATTCGTGTTAGTATTTTGCAGCTGTGACTTATTAAGCTGATAGTTCGGTAATTTTCACATCTGTCAACACCTGCTTTCTTTGGGACTGGAATTATTATATTCTTCTTGAAGTCTGAGGGTATTTCGCCTGTTTCATACATCTTGCTCACCAGATGGTAGAGTTTTGTCAGGACTGGCTCTCCCACGGCCGTCAGTAGTTCCAATGGAATATTGTCTACTCCGGAGGCCTTGTTTCGACTCAGGTCTTTCATTGCTCTGTCAAACTCTTCACGCAGTATCGTATCTCCCATTTCATCTTCATCTACATCCTCTTCCATTTCCATAATATTGTCCTCAAGTACATCGCCCTTGTATAGACCCTCTATATACTCCTTCCACCTTTCTGCTTTCCCTTCTTTGCTTAGAACTGGGTATCCATCTGAGCTCTTGATATTCATACAAGTCGTTCTCTTATCTCCAAAGGTCTCTTTAATTTTCCTGTAGGCGGTATCTATCTTACCCCTAGTAAGATAGGCCTCTACATCCTTACATTTGTCCTCTAGCCATCCCTGCTTAGCCATTTTGCACTTCCTGTCGATCTCATTTTTGAGACGTTTGTATTCCTTTTTGCCTGTTTCACTTACTGCATTTTTATATTTTCTCCTTTCATCAATTAAATTCAATATTTCTTCTGTTACCCAAGGATTTCTACTAGCCCTCGTCTTTTTACCTACTTGATCCTCTGCTGCCTTCACTACTTCATCCCTCAAAGCTATCCATTCTTCTTCTACTGTATTTCTTTCCCCCATTCCTGTCAATTGCTCCCTTATGCTCTCCCTGAATCTCTGTACAACCTCTGGTTCTTTTAGTTTATCCAGGTCCCATCTCCTTAAATTTCCACCTTTTTGCAGTTTCTTCAGTTTTAATCTACAGGTCATAACCAATAGATTGTGGTCAGAGTCCACATCTGCCCCTGGAAATGTCTTACAATTTAAAACCTGGTTCCTAAATCTCTGTCTTACCATTATATAATCTATCTGATACCTTTTAGTATCTCCAGGGTTCTTCCATGTATACAATCTTCTTTCATGATTCTTAAACCAAGTGTTAGTTATGATTATGTTGTGCTCTGTGCAAAATTCTACCAGGCGGCTTCCTCTTTCATTTCTGTCCCCCAATCCATATTCACCTACTATGTTTCCTTCTCTCCCTTTTCCTACACTCGAATTCCAGTCACCCATGACTATTAAATTTTCGTCTCCCTTCACAATCTGAATAATTTCTTTTATTTCATCATACATTTCTTCAATTTCTTCGTCATCTGCAGAGCTAGTTGGCATATAAACTTGAACTACTGTAGTAGGTGTGGGCTTCGTATCTATCTTGGCCACAATAATGCGTTCACTATGCTGTTTGTAGTAGCTTACCCGCATTCCTATTTTCCTATTCATTATTAAACCTACTCCAGCATTACCCCTATTTGATTTTGTGTTTATAACCCTGTAGTCACCTGACCAGAAGTCTTGTTCCTCCTGCCACCGAACTTCACTAATTCCCACTATATCTAACTTCAACCTATCCATTTCCCTTTTTAAATTTTCTAACCTACCTGCCCGATTAAGGGATCTGACATTCCACGCTCCGATCCGTAGAACGCCAGTTTTCTTTCTCCTGATAACGACAGCTTACGATAACAAATTATGAAAGATGCTACAATTCAAAATTGGAGATGAAATTTTGTTGAGAACACACCCTAAAAATTGTCCTTTGTCAACAGAAAACATGAAATGACTCTAATGTACACTGGTCCATACAAGATTATCCGAATACCTCATGAAGGAAGTTGCTCATTGCCCCATCGTAAATCATTGAAAGATAAAGGATTTTATCACTAAAAGGATATGACGAAATATGTTCAGCAAGGATATTTGCGCAGATACCAAAGTATTGTATCTATTCTATTTTATCTACCATTCTGTATGGTCAATATACACATTCCTTGAAATTTTATGCTGAACCTGTTGTACTATTAAAGTCTATTGCTCAAGGAAGAACGTGTACTACTGTACCAAAACCAGTGGACGTAAATATTACCAATGATGTATATATTTAAACAGCATTAGAAGGTGATAAAACGGCCTTTTAGTTTGAAATATTTGCTGAATATAAATAGAGGTTAGAAGGTTTTTCTGTGTGTTTTCATGAAAGTATGTTCATGTTGTCAAAAGTGACTTTATGTAATGAGAAACTATCACTACGTCATTAAATCTATGAAATATGGAAATGAGGGCTGAGTATTTTGGCAGTGAAAAAATTATTTTCGGCATTATTTATATGCAGTCTGGAAGTTTGACAAATTTATTATGGAAGATGTTTCTGTATAGTTCATTTAAATTATAAGATAAGGGAAAGCGCTAAAAAAAAGTCAAATCGAGAAAGTGCTGCGATGTGTCGTCCGCGCCGCGTGTGTTTCGTAGTTGCAGAGAAGTGCGTCACGATTCTTATTAAAAAATGAGTATAAAAGAGAAACAGAGGTAACAAACTCAGAAAGAACGTATGTCTGTAGTATTGTATTTATGTATATTTACTAACAGTTTATGAACATTTTCAGAAAGACAAATGTATTTGAAGAAAGTTTAAAACACAGGTACACAAAGAAAGCAAAGTGTAAAGTGTATGTACCAAACATTATCTCTAAAAGATCTGCCAAATGGAAAGTGTATTTTATTACTGATTCTGTTGGAATATGACTTTTAACTACTCCTCTGTAAGACAATGCATACGAACCTTACAAAGGTGAAACCTTATTTTGTATTTCTAGAGGCAAAATAAGAAATAAGTGTTCAGAGGGGCAATGAAATATAGCTTTTTTGACTCATTAATACAAAATGCCCGAATCTTTTAATTAAGACTAAAATACATTAAGAATTCAAACCTGCGACCGTTGCGGTCGCGCGGTTCCAGACTGAAGCGCCTACAACCGCTCAGCCACCAGCGCCCGGATATTGAATGACAGAAAAATGTTTATGTATCGAAACTGTAAAGCAATTTGGAGGTAGTCGCTGTAATTTGTTTTTGGATTATATTAAAGGAGGAGATGTGAGCTCGCTCGTTTGCTTTCCATGGCTGTTTCACAAATGTAAATGTCGCTCTGTAACGTTTGGCAAATACTTACGCTAATTTAATTTCAAAAGCCGTGTTTTAAGTAAGACTATACTTTACTTTTTCATTAATACGACGTATCACATTATTATGTTACAATTTAGAACTTTTTCAGACTGCAGCGAATGAGAATTGCCGACTAATTGTTTGGTGGCCATAGCCGAACGCTACCAGTGTTCAATCGGCTAGTACTTTATAAAACTCTTATTTCAGCGTCCCTGTGACCTCTTTTACCGGTCTTTTCTATCGGTATCAGGGCACTGCAACTATGCAAACTGGGTAATTTTGAGATAGGTCACTGGCCTCTAAACAATGCCGTTCGTTAACGTTCTCGTCGGTCTAATGGGAATCTGATGCAGGTTGGCGGAATATATAATATCATCATCATGTAGTAAAGAATTTTCTATGCACCATTTTATCATTTTAGAAGCTTGTCACAAGAAAAAGCAGTAAATTTAATGTAACATTTTTTTTAAATACCATTATAACAGTATGAATAGAAGTCCTGGAACAGCAGTTCAGTTTCATAGTTACAGTATGATGAAATAAGGTAACTCGGTGGTAGACACAAAGACAAGAAATTTTACTTGTCAACTAGCCGATCACTGACATGAAACACAGTATCATTGTTGTGGCTGATCCAAAGCGATTTCCTTATTGATAGAATGCGACTGCAGTCGGCTCATGTTCAGGAAGCCCCTTGGAGTCTAGTGCTCGTCATGGCTCGAGAGCTGTGCTAAATGCAACCGGGGCGCCAAGATACCATAGGCAATACGATCTGTCACGTGGCCAATGGAGGTGAATAGGTCTGTACCCATTGACGTGTATCAACACCTGGGATGCATTCTGGTGGCTGGACGGATAATTTTTCTTAATTTAAGTACACTGATCAGCCGGAACATTATGATCACCTACCTAATAGAGGGCATGTGTACCATGGCATGGATAACAGCGGTGACACATCATGGAATGGAAGCAATGAGGCCTTGGAAGGCGTCTGGAGGGAGGTGGCACCACACATGCACACACGAGTCATTTTATTTTGCTGTTGTTGTTGTGTCTTCAGTCGTGAGACTGGTTTGATGCAGCTCTCCATGCTACTCTATCCTGTGCAAGCTCCTTCATCTCCCAGTACCTACTGCAACCTACATCCTTCTGAATCTGCTTAGTGTATTCATCTCTTGGTCTCCCTCTACGATTTTTACCCTCCACGCTGCCCTCCAATGCTAAATTTGTGATCCCTTGATGCCTCAGAACACGTCCTACCAACCGTTCCCTTCTTCTAGTCAAGCTGTCCCACAAACTTCTCTTCTCACCAGTTCTATTCAATACCTCCTCATTAGTTACGTGATCTACCCACCTTATCTTCAGCATTCTTCTGTAGCACCACATTTCGAAAGCTTCTATTCTCTTCTTGTCCAAACTAGTTATCATCCATGTTTCACTTCCATACATGGCTACACTCCATACAAATACTTCCAGAAACGACTTCCTGACGCTTAAAGCTATAATCGATGTTAACAAATTTCTCTTCTTCACAAACGCTTTCCTTCCCATTGCCAGTCTACATTTGATATCCTCTCTACTTCGACCATCATCAGTTATTTTGCTCCCTAAATAGCAAAACTCCTTTACTACTTTAAGTGCCTCATTTCCTAATCTAATTCCCTCAGCATCACCTGATTTAGTTTGACTACATTCCATTATCCTCGTTTTGCTTTTGTTGATGTTCATTTATATCCTCCTTTCAAGACACTGTTCATTCCGTTCAACTGCTCTTTGCTGTCTCTGACAGAATTACAATGTCATCGGCGAACCTCAAAGTTTTTACTTCTTCTCCATGAATTTTAATACCTACTCCGAATTTTTCTTTTGTTTCCTTTACTGCTTGCTCAATATACAGATTGAATAACATCGGGGAGAGGCTACAACCCTGTCTCACTCCTTTCCCAACCACTGCTTCCCTTTCATGCCCCTCGACTCTTATAACTGCCATCTGGTTTCTGTACAAATTGTAAATAGCCTTTCGCTCCCTGTATTTTACCCCTGCCACCTTCAGAATTTGAAAGAGAGTATTCCAGTTAACATTGTCAAAAGCTTTCTCTAAGTCTACAAATGCTAGAAATGTAGGTTTGCCTTTTCTTAATCTTTCTTCGAAGATAAATCTTAAGGTTAGTATTGCCTCACGTGTTCCAACATGTCTACGGAATCGAAACTGATCTTCCCCGAGGTCCGCTTCTACCAGTTTTTCCATTCGTCTGTAAAGAATTCGCGTTAATATTTTGCAGCTGCGACTTATTAAACTGATAGTTCGGTAATTTTCACATCTGTCAACACCGGCTTTCTTTGGGATTGGAATTACTATATTCTTCTTATTCTGCTATTTTGTCTAAACTGACATGCTGAGACCGTGGCTGTGTACAATTAATGTAGGTTAATTCTTCCAAAGAAGAAAACAGCAACGAGCCACTATTAATACTGCCATTTATTTAGGTAAATAGCGCCGTTGCCGGTTTCGAACTGGCAAGTTCATCATCAGACGGCTGTTCACATGATTTTGAAGATAAACTTTACATTATCGTCCGTTTCCGATTTTTATTATTCCACTGTGGCGAAGTATTTTTGGTGTGTTGCTGCCGTCGAAAATTCCGCGTGATTTTGTTGCGAAGTTGCAGGATTGTATTTTTCGCGTATTCCTAAATATATCTAACACTTACGTAACTTGTATATCACCGTATTGTGTATGTGTGTGTGTGTGTGTGGTGCTTTGCACAATACGGTGCAAAGCTCCAGCCTTTGCATCCAAGGAGATTAAGCGCTTTTGTTTCGGTAACCCATCAACGATATCACTACTGCAACCTATCTCCCTCAACCCACTTTCGTCGAAAGAGTGCACAGAAACCTCAAGGCCGCCCTTACCATCCACCATGCGAGGTCTCGGACCAAGCTGGGGGGCTCACTCCCTTGCATTAATTTAGTTTTTAATTTTGCTCAACAAGAAGCGGTGAAAGCTACCACAGTTTTCTAAATGTTTGCCTAACCCCTCTGTTCCCTTCTACCCAACTTACAGAACATCAGTAATATAGCTCTTGAGATCATTAAATGGATTTGGGATCACTGGCAAATGAGGCGTTAACAACCAGAAGAGGCCGGTGCCCGTGGTGGTAGAGACGTGGATGTTTCTAAAAAACTCTTCCCCTCATTCTGTGGGGCCTTGCTACGGCCTTATGGTTCTGATCCTGATTAACCTTTTGGTCGGCAATCTTGCCAGCGGTAAAACTTTGAGGGTGCACGTCAGCCAGGTCAAGGAAGCGAGGGAAGGCTTCCAGCCTTCTCTTACCTCCCTATGTTATTGGAATATAACGGAGCAGGGGGCGAAGGATTCTCGTTTTAGTGGGGGAGGTTGAGCCGTTTCGGCTCTTGTCAATTGCGGTCTGTAGTTCGTTCGAATCTGTGTTTCATTTTCACTCTCGTCGCCGGGCGGCGCTCTTGTGATAGGTCTTCCGGTCTGAAAAGTTGGCGAGGTGAGCGAATGCGGAACGGACAATCACTGCGTGCGAGGAGAAAGGAAGTCGGTTAGAAGGAACGTGTGTTATTATCCGCCCATGGCAGGTGTCTTGTGTGATTCACTCCGAGGGAATTTTTGCAACGGGAACGACTTTCATCATCATTAGTTGATTTCGGTGTGCGAGAAGGGCACGTCTTTCCTGTTGTCGAGCCGTGTTTTGTGATCTAGTTTGGCGGAGTTAGCGGACTCTTTTGTTACGGGCCTGTCCCATGCCATTCTTCCCTGAGCTCTGAGTTTGTGCTTTCCAGGAAGTTTGGATCTACCCTTATCTCTATCGCATACAGAAACTGTTTTAGCCAGCCTACCTCTGTGTTCGGTGATCGCCGTGTGTTGTTTTCCTGAGAAATAACTAAGATGTTTTCGGTGGTGCTCTCATGAACATTTACGGTTATTGTGTTCTTTCAATTATGTTTTAGATTCTGGTCAGGTGAGATCTGTTAACTATACCTGGGGCACTGCCAGAGAGTTGTGAAATTACCTACGTTGGCACGATTGGGTGTTGAAAGGCGAGATTCCTTATCTGGTTCTTGGGGCCTGGTTGGGTCTGAAGACCGGTGGGCACAGGTATCAGACAGTTACATTATTAATAGAACCAAGATTTCAACCTGGAAGGGAAGTTCGAAATTGTTACTTAAAATCTACTTAACCTGTGTTTTTGGCTTGGTTATATTAATGTTTTAGCCGCGCGGGATTAGTCGAGCGGTCTAAGGCGCTGCAGTCATGGACTGTGCGGCTGATCCCGGCGGAGGTTCGAGTCCTCCCTCGGGCATGGGTGTGTGTGTGTGTGTGTTTGTCCTTAGGATAATTTAGGTTAAGTAGTGTGTAAGCTTAGTGACTGATAACCTTAGCAGTTAAGTCCCATAAGATTTCACACACATTTGAACATTTTTTGAACATTAATATTTTAATTCTTGGGTCCAGTTAGTGTTGATATAGTACTGTTCTAGAAATTCTTCGTTTAGTCTGTTAATCGTCGTTTGTTGGTTGTTGCTGTACTTTATTCTGGATTGCTTGTTCACGCAGCTGTTTGCTGAAAGTGTATTATCGAACTACTTGACCTTTTGGTGTCTCTAGGCGTCTTCTTGTCGCATACCGTCTATTTTACCATACTTTTGCCTGCTGGGCCAGGTACTGTTTCTGTAGCCTGCGCATGAAATTCCCCCGGCTTGACGAGGGTGAGCGCGGCGGAGGCACTATACGTCTGTATTACTGGCCGGCATTTGGGATTCGCCACTGCCATTACCTTGTGTGAAGCTGCTCAACGGCACGGAGACTGCTGCTTAAGTAAAGCCTCTTCTTCATTGGTTCTCGTGGGCCTAAATATTTCCCTTATATTTCTTTAATTTTGTCAGCTCTCTTAAAGGACCGTTATAAATTTTGGTCTTAAATTTCAAACCATTCTGTTAGCGTGGATGTTTCAATTTCTTTAAAAATTTCACATGTAACTAAATTTTAGCAAGCCGTTTTTACATTTGATCTTCAAAAATTTTGGTCTGCATTTTAAAACCATCCTGTTAGTTCGGGATATTTGATTTTTTTTTAACTTTTCATGTATTACTAAATTTGTGCTAGTCGTTTTAACCTTCAAAAATTGTGCTTTGAAGTTGTCAGGTCTCTAGAAGGACTGTGTCAAATCTTGGTTCTGTAATTTAAAATCGTTGTTCTAGCCTGGGACATTCAAGGTAACAATATTAGTTTGATTTTTTTTTATTGGTTAAGCCATTGAGCTCCTCTGAATTTAAAGCATTCCGCTCATTGTATTAAGAATATCCTATTTCTAAAAGATTACTTAACTGTATATACTACTGATGCCTTTAAAAACGTTTAATAAATGTGAATCACTTGGCAAATAATGATGTCATAACCTGGGGCCTAGCTCTTCCATGAATTCCTTTTACCTACTTTGCTGGAACTAAATGATCTGCGTTTTCAGGAAAAGATAAGCCATTTCCCAGAAACTTCCTTCCACCAGATCCATGTAAAAAAATTCATGTAATATAAGAAAAATTACAATTTTTCTCCTCAGGGAATAAAGGCTGTGTCACGCTTCACTTCAGTTACTTCTTTCATAGAATGTGTGATGCCAGATGACACTTAGTCGTAGATCCATATGGCTATGTAGCCTGATGCCAAGTCTCCAAATGAATTGAAACTTTGCTGATATATACCCACATCACCACCGTCAAACACACAGGTACACTTTCTACATGCCAGGCTGAGAATATCTACTGACACAGCTTAGCAACATGCCATGAACTTAAACAAGTCGTGTCTCTTCCAACGTAGCAGGTCTCAGTTTAGCTTACAGAAATGATGACAAAGAGGAAACTGACTTGCAAATCTTGAGGAGGAGTCTTGCATCATGAAACCTGGATCTAGTGATCTCAGGAAATGTTTATGGTGATTGAATTGATATTACTGTTTTACAATACTATGATCCTCAGCAAGTACACACTCTAAGTTATAAGTTGAATTACTGATACTGATGTTACATTAAGAGTATGAGAGGCTAAAAAACTCATTTTTGAGGGACTGAATAATGTTTGCACCACTTGCATGATTTATTACATTTTGATACCTTACCAAGTATTGAGTTACATTTCACACATGTAAAACGTACAAACCACAGGGATGATAATATATAAACAATGACCACATTATTGTGAATCGTTGAAACACTTTAGTGCCTTATAATGCTCTCGGTGTTCGTTTTCTCTTATTTTAAAAGTTGCTCCTCTGATTCCAAACAATGGTCTTAGTCTATATATGCTGAAAAACAGATTAGTTACAATAACTTCCATTTCGCATTTATTAAAGTCAATGAACAGAAAACATGAGAACTGCCCAAGTGAAAGAATGAAAGTAGACACAGAGTTTCCAACTTCTGCCACCTGTTCGCAAATGATAGGCCTTTGGCGGAGATACTAACACCATGTAGGTACCTTGAACGGTTTTTAATGCTTCTGTCGTGGCAGCTGGTCCTGCGTTCGAGACTAATTCGTTTCAACATGCAAGATGAATTGCACGTATTGTGAAATGTTCTTTACATAGGCGGTCTTCGTTGTGACCCCAGCAGGTCTTGTTGCGATGATGTTACGATATGGGCGCGTTTGTCGGTAACGCCCACAACTGGTCTAACATTCACGCACAGAACAGAGGCAACCCCAGGACCTTTGTGTAGCGCGATGCTTCTGAATGGCCAAGCACTAGCGCTCTGTACTACGATGCAATCTCGATCGCATCCCATTAACTGAAGGAACCGTGATAGCCTGCACCACACAAACACACCTATTCAGCCTACAGACAGTGTTCGATACTAGCAGTTTTATCAGGACAGGTCTTGGGTATCCATTGAAGAAGTATTGTTACTTCATAGCTCAAATACAACAATATTACTTAAATATTGTATTTAAATAAGAATCTCTGTTATTGAAAATAGACTCAAATTAAAGAATACACTTCTTTCAGGAGTGAACAGTTATACCAAAGCCAAAAGAAAAGAATTTTCAATTCTTTTTCTCTGAATTTTTGCAGGGAGCCGGCCAAAAGCCTTGAATATACAGAATTTTTTCAATGATGCAAAAGCGATGACCATCAAGGTGATAAGTTTTTGGTAGTGGCCATTTTCGCAGTAGCTGCATATACAATGCAGCAGTTTAAGTTATAAATGTCTTTTACATGCTGCACATGAAGTTCTTTATTTAACTTGTGCACCCAGATGCGGTTCAGCATATTTACAGGGCCTCTTCACTGAATCTCCTGAAATATTGCACGTTTTTCCGATTTCATGTGTATGTTTTTTGTTTGCAAACATAGGTTGTGGATTTAAAAGCGTTCATTGTAGATTTCCTTGTAAAATGGAAAGTTGTGACAGATCAGCGTCTAATTAATTATTTCTAAGCCAAACAACCTTATCTCATGTGACAAACTAGTTGAAACCCTACAGTTTTCCTTGTTTTCACTCTGATATGGAAATATAGCACAGTAACTGCCATTTTCTATGTCAACTGTCCAGAGTGTCATTCGTTTCTCTAAGTGTTGCCAACTTTCTCAGTTTCTTAATTTAAACTTCTTTGTTTAAATATTAAACTTTAAAGAAACAAAGATAAGTAAAACACACACACATCACATCACAAAAGCTACATCTACACACGCATTGTCAAACAACTGAAAGCAAAATCTGAGAAAGTTTTTAACACTTACAGAAACGAGAGCCACTCTAGACAGCACCCATAGAAAATGGCCGTTACAGCACTATATTTCGAAATCAGAGGGACCGCTAGGAAAACTGCCAGCTGTCAACCAGTTCGCCACAGGTGAGAAAGCTATTTCGCTTACAAATAACGAATTAAACGCTGATCTGTAAGCTTCTATCCATTTCGTCAGGAAAACTTCAATGAACTATTTCAAAACTAAAACATACATGTGCTAACGATAACCTGGATGTGCAAACAAAGAGTCAAAATGATTCAGATAGCTCAGAGCACTATGGGACTTAACTTCTGAGGTCATCAGCCCCTTAGAACTTAGAACTACTTAAACCTAATTAACCTAAGGACATCACACACATCCATGCCCGAGGCAGGATTCGAACCTGTGACCGTAGCGGTCGCGCGGTTCCAGACTGTAGCGCCTAGAACAAAGAGTCACGTAGTATTTCAGGACACCCACTGAAGATGCCATATAAATAACGCTAAACGCCTCTGGGTGCACAAGTTAAAGAAAACTTAATAGCATTCAAATGGCGTTTTTCCTTTAAACTACTGATGTTTAAAAAAGTACTTTTTTCAGTTAATGAAAATGATGCCAATGACAGGAGACACCACTACACTTATTTTGAAACTCTTTCGCTTGTATATGGCGGCAGTTAAAATGAATTAGCAAATGAGATTCAGCTGCATCACAGACCAAGTTTAGCCTATTGATTTTCCCTCTTTCAGAAAATAAAACAAATTGGTGTAACCACTATAGACGTTGCCTGTATTTTCATTTTTTGCATCTTGTGATTAAGCACCTGGCTTCAATGAAAAAGAGTTTAAAAATGGTTCAAATGGCTCTGAGGACTATGGGACTTAACAGCTATGGTCATCAGTCCCCTAGAACTTAGAGCTACTTAAACCTAACTAACCTAAGGACAGCACACAACACCCAGCCATCACGAGGCAGAGAAAATCCCTGACCCCGCCGGGAATCGAACCCGGGAACCCGGGCGTGGGAAGCGAGAACGCTACCGCACGACCACGAGATGCGGGCGAAAAAGAGTTTAATTCCAGATTGTAAACTGCGTAACCAGGTTCCGTCTTTTGTGACAATGCCTATGTTTTGTTACCGTCTGTGAGAAATCCAGCCTGAATAAACTTTTCAACAGTCAAACGAATCGTTAATATTCCCCGTACACTCTAGTGAAAATTCCGAATTGTCAACTATATGTGCAGAAATTTTGATGAAGCAATGTGTACAAATCAGAGAGTTCCTCTTGTGGAAGCCGTACGTTGTTTTCGAACGTCATTACAGAGGTTCAGTACAAATATTTCACTACTTTTACATTTCAAATTCAACACTGCTCATTATGCCGTTAGACTTGTTTCTCAACACGAGCTACATTCACCCTTCTGTCAGATTTATTGGTCAGTGCCGTTGCCTACATACATACGTTTCTCCAACCTCTAGTGGATAAGAGGAATACAGTCTGTTTGTAAATATCCCCAATGGGCTTCTTCCAGACTGAAATTTTAACTCTGCAGCGCAATGTCTGCTGACATGAAACTTCCTGGCGAGTTGGAACTTTATGTCAGATCGAGATTCGAGTTTGGGACCTTTGCCTATCGAGGCTAAGTGCTCTACCATCAGAAATACCAAAATAAGAGTCACGAACCCTCCTCACAGCTTTACTTCCTGCAGTAATTCATCTCCCACCCTCCAAAATTCACATAAGCTCTCCTGCGAAACATTCAAACTAGCACTTCTGGAAGAAAAGGTACTGATGACGGCTTAATCGTAGCTTGGGAAGTGTTTCCAGTATGAAAATTTTCAATCTGCGATGTAGTATGCCCTGTATGAAACTTCCTTGCATATTAACAGTGGATGAAGTACTGGCGGAAGTAAAGACGTAAAGACGGTTCATAAGTCTTGCTTGGTTAGCACGTTTGGTACAGCACTTGCCCGTGAAAGACGAAGGTCGCGAGGTCGAATCTCGGTCCAGCACAAGGTTTTAACATACCATGAAGTTCCATTTCCTGTATGCTTCACACCCCGAATAGGCTTCAAGATCAGTATCAGTGATCTCCCTTTTCGCACATGGTATACTTAGAACTATAGATGAACGGCAACAGGCAGATTCCATATTTTTAGATTTCCGGATAGTATTTGACATGGTGACCCATTGCAGGCTGTTGACGAAGGTACGATCATACGGAATAAGTTCATAGATATGTGAGTGGCTCGTAGACATCTTAAATAATAGAACCCAGTATGTTGTCCTCGATGGCGAGGAGGGGTGTCATCAGGACAAGGGTATCGTCAGGAGTGCCCAAGCGAAGTGTGATAGGACCGCTGTCGTTCTCTGCACACATAAATGATTTAGTGGTTTAAATGGTTCAAATGGCTCTGAGCACTATGGGACTCAACTGCTGAGGTCATTAGTCCCCTAGAACTTAGAACTAGTTAAACCTAACTAACCTAAGGACATCACAAACAGCCATGCCCGAGGCAGGATTCGAACTTGCGACCGTAGCGGTCTTGCGGTTCCAGACTGCAGCGCCTTTAACCGCACGGCCACTTCGGCCGGCAATGATATAGTGGACAGGGTGGGCAGCAATCTGCGGTTGTTTTCTGATAATGCCGTTGTGTACGGTAAGGTGACGAAATTGAGTGACTGTATGAAGCTACAAGACGACTTACACAAAATTTCCAGTTGGTGTGATGAATGGCAGCTAGCCATGACTGTGGAAAAAATTTAAGTTAATGGGGGATGAGTAGGGAGAACAAATCTGTAAAAGTCGGATGCAGTATTACTAGTGTCCAGCTTGACACAGTCAAGTAGTTTAAATATCTAGGCGTAACGTTGCAAATCGATATGAGGTGGAACGAGCATATAAAAACTGTGCTAAGGAAAGCAAATGGTCGACTTCGGTTTACTGGGAGAACTTCAGGAAAGAGTGGTTCACCTGTAAAGGAGGTCGCATGTAGGACGCTGCTCGAGTGTTTGGGATCCGTACTAGGTCAGATCGAAGGAAGACATGGAAACAATTCAGAGGGGAGCCGCTAGATTTGTTACCGGTAGGTTCGAACGAAACTTAAGTGTCACGGAGATGCTTCCGGAACTCAAATTGGAATCCATGGAGGGAAGGCGATATTCTTCTCGCGAAACACTACTGAGAAAGTTCAGAGAACCGGCATTTGCAGTTAACTGCCGAGCGATTCTGTTTCCGCCAACATACATCGCGTATAACGACCACGAAGATAAGATCCGACAAATTAGGGCTCATAAGGAGGCGTACAGACAGTCATTTTTCTCTCGCTCTATATGCGAGCAGAACAGGAAGGGAACTGACAAGTACTGGTCCACGATACTCCCCGCCACGCACCTTATGGTGGCTTGCGGAGTATCTGTGCACATGTAGATGTAGATTTACATGATTCGGATTACCCGCACGCCCTGAATACCGATGTGGAACAAAGGTCAGAGGTACCCGGGCTTCATGACACGGTCGCAGTTAGGTCCTACAGAGGGCACTGCCCCCGAAAGTAAGTCACGAGCTCCCGTTCGCTGACGCCACACTGACCATAAATACCAAGTACTAGACCAGCAGTTCCCACTATGGTCAGAGGCCTTCGGAACATGCCGTTTATTTTATGTTGCTTCTGTTTATGTTTTTGGTTCGAGTCACTTCCTGTTTTAGTACACGCTTGCAACGAATCTCAGTACACTCTGCAGTTTGCTTCTGGCTGACCATCAACTTTGTGAACCCTGCCATCACCAGTCGCATGAACGGCTTGCTCGTTCCGTCGGTCTGTAGGTCACCGGGACAGCGAGTAATCATGAACTGTGTTTTTACCTACACGGCGTAGGACAGAAAACAGAGCAAGCTGCATTGCTGGCTAGATACTAAAATGAATATACGTGCTCGTAAATGGAAATCACCATTTATGTTTTAGTTTAACAAATATTTAAAACAAAGTATTTCACTCTCCCACTTCTGCTAAGTGAAGGAGTGGTAGTAATTTACTCTGAATAAAGCATTTATTACATTCCGCTGCTGTCAGATGTACATGCGTTGTGACCGGCATCAATATATACACACCTGACAGCAGTAGAGACGCTTAATCTGATGTATTTGACACCTCTGTCCCTTGCTGAAATAGTTATGTATTGTGTTTTAGTATACTTACTGCTGCATGCGAATCTTTTTCTGTGGGTTGACCTACATATTTTCAAATGCCAGATGACAGCATATCCGATGATTTGAAGCGATATACCTGTGATGAAATTAGTAATCTGGACATACGTCACCTGCGATCTGGATAATAAAACTTCTGTTTTGGGAAGCTGTTTCACACTGATATGGAGATCGTCTCCTTATGACATTGTCAGGTAATTACGCATGTTACCTTGCTGTGAAGGTGACCTTATATGCACTAGGATACAGGAGGATGTTGTCAGCCATGTAGCGATTTGTTTAATATTCTTTACAGTTCAGTTTGTACATCAGTAGTTTTCACTCAAACAAATGATTGATTGTGTTCTGCAATAACTAGGTATGAACTTATTTTATCTGTTTTTATTTCTATACTGCCGCTACACGAATTTATAACTTCCATTACAATTAGCATTGTATTATCATGCACTTTTCTGCTCTCTTACTAGATTTAGATCTGATAATAATCAGCAAAAAATGAAAAGCGATCCATTACGATGTTTATTTTTATTGTATTAAAAGTGGTCATGGCACCCTCAGACTTAATGCGTCCAATTGTAAAAATTTTAAACATGTTCGTCCTATATGACAACCATTTTACAAAACAGCATTTCTCTTATAATCGCTCGTTTTTGATGAGATATGAACATAATTCTCCTATTTAAGTTTTCGCTTCAGTAGGTCAGTTCGTGATCCCAAAACAATTAATTTCAGAGTATTGGCCAGGAAGAGGATAATAATTGGTACTGTGAGAAAACCATCTTCGCTTCTTTTATGCCTTACATCTTCGCACTGACATTGTACTCGTATTGCATTAATCAACACTATTAATCATTTGAGATCGATGCAGAGACTTAACTAGACGATAAATGAAAGGAAACCTTGGATTATTATACTGTTTTCATAAAAAGTAGTGTTATTATCATACATGTAACTTATGTATCCTGCAGTCTGTAGTTAATTATTTCGCCCAGAATGCTAACTAAAGAGCTGCACCGACGCTTCTGCACGTTTTCATAAAATTACAGCACATGTAATTTACTATGCTATACAAACATTCGCAGCTGTCAGGTCTCCACGTCTAGAACATGAAAAATGAGCCTTCTGGGGAAAAGGCAGTAGGACGCTAATGACAGCATTATTGACCGTCCTGGGGCAACAAAAACAGCAGCAGCAGGAACAGACAGCTGACATAACATTATTTATCAATTAACAATGTTATGATCATCGTTCCCCCGGTAATCCTTCATGAGAAGCGTTGCGAAAAACAAAGATTTTAATGGCCCTTTTTCGCAAGCTTCGCTCCAGTTTCGAACACTAGTTCATTCATGATTTCCATTATATTAACGAAGGCATTATTTAAGTGTGTGTCACCCATAACGTTGACTGACAGTCCGAGAAACGTTGCGACCCGAGAAACTCACAGACAATTAACAGCTGTTTAAAGAATAGTAACCGATCGCATACACGGCTAGAATTTACGTAAAGCCCCCATTACATCGGACGAGCGAGCTGAAGGGAACACAGAGGAATGCGCATTCCCAAACAAATTGCAGTTGTGCTCTATCATTCTCTTGTATCTGAGAACAAGCATTTACTCTAGAGGGAACGGAAGGGAACGTGAGGTATCTAACATAGCCCGTGAACGTTGCATTATTGTTTTTTTTTTCGCTAATAATCGGGGCACAGCATACAACGATATACAGGGTGAACGGACGCCACGTCACTGGTAGCGTGAATGATTCCCTGTTTGATTACTGCAATATTGTGAAAAAACAGAAGTTTGAGTAATGTCTCTTACATATATACTGTGTTTATTTTGACTTGACACAACCAAATATATCTAAAACGACACATGCATGCAAGTCCGAAGGAACAGACACTGCAGCGACTACGGCCGTTTTGAAATAAGTGAAGGAACACTACATCGTAATTCAGAAAAATACAGGCACTGAAGTATCATATTTATCCGCAAACAACGAGGAAGTAGCTATCAAGTAAAATGTCTCCCCTGTACGGGATGTACGATTACATAGTAGACAGTTGGGTGACGACATATTGAAGTTTGGGTCTTGCAGTGAGTCGCACTTGGACAGCAAAATGGTAAGGTCACCGCTCATTATAAGCGAAAATCTGGGTCGAGTCCTAACCCGGGACAGATTTGCATTATTGTCATTCTATTACACAGCTGATGGTTTTCTATATTCGCAACTACGAATAAATTTCATGTATAAGAACAAAGATGTTCTAGGCGAAAGGTTAATATTATTAAAAGGGAAATCTGTCTGCGGTGCTTTGTATTTCCAAATGGGAATCCACCATTTTTATTGCGTATTAGGATTCTAAGATAGAAAATATGTACGGCCTACTTAAACCATTGGCCGGCCAGAGTGGCCGAGCGCTTCTAGGCACTACAGTCTGGAACCGCGCGAACGCTACGGTCATAGGTTCGAATCCTGCCTGGGGCATGGATGTGTGTGACGTATTTAGGTTAGTAAGGTTTAAGTAGTTCTTAGTTCTAGGGGACTGATGACCTCCGAAGTTACGTCCCATAGTTCCCAAAGCCATTTGAACCATTTTTGAACTTAAACCATTGTTTTCCATTTTGGTAGATGGTGCTGTAGTCGACAAATATCAGATATTCCTGTTTTTGCAATTAAAAGCCGAAACATTTGATTTTAAATTCCATTTTTGATTTAAATGTAAACCTTTATGTTCCAGCGCTGATATTTATGTTCAAATTTTGCAAATTTGACAGAAGAGAGTGAAACGGTTATTCGTTTCAATATCCGGTTAGAGACTACGTTTAACGTGATACGTGATCCATCGACGTGGATGTAACAGTTTCACTTCCCATCTGGATCGTTGATAACTCCTCCCCCCCCCCCCCCCCCCCCATGATTGTGGCGCTTGATTTCGATGATTATCCATGGCAGGCGTGCCTGTAATGGCGGTTGTTTGTATTCCACCAATAGCCACGTAGCAACCAATGCGAGAATTACAACAGTTGAATAGAAATAAACAGAGAAATTAGTCGCTCTGATGGCGGGTTTCCCGGGCGGCTACCGTAATTAAACATTCCGGCAGTTCGGGGACACACCACCATCAACCCCGTACGGGATAGAAAACTACATTACCGTAAAGTGGCTTATTTGCCAAAAAATTGAGCTTCTAGCCATGTTATTTGTACTGTATAATCAATTTTACAAGACAATAGCATCATTTGAACATCAGCTAGTTTGACCGTAGAGAGTTACATTTACATCACATAGGAAATGTAGAATCAGATGCACCTGTTACTCATGGCAAAAATAGGTCCATTTGATATTTGTCACTTACAGCGTCATCACGAATGGGAAAGAACGGTCTGAGTAGATCATACGTTGGTTTCGCCGTAGAATCCTTATGTGCAGTTAAACTGGTGAGAATTCCCATTTGAAAATACAAATCTGAATCCACAAATGCATGGGAGTGGTTAGGAGGCAGGCAGTTATGGTACAGACAGATGTCGTATTCACTAATATTAACATTTCACTAAGGATAATGTTCGTTTCGAGCTATTTTGTTCTCTCAAAACAGACGCCCTGTGCATGATAAATACATAAAATAAAATTTGGAAGCCAATTTTGAAGGCGTCTTCACTTGTTCAAAGCTGCCTTGCTTCGTCTCGTTTATCCTTCCCCTTTTTCAGGCCCTCTTTTACACCTTCTGGCATTTCTAGAGTGCATGCTTCCCCTACTGTGTATCTTTTCTACCCGTAAAATTAGTAAAAATCATCTCTTTGAAGCCGAAAAGTGGTATGTAACATCCATTCCTAACGTTCACAGACGTTTCTAACTTCATTTCATCGAATAAACTGAACTAATAATAAAATGTAAACATTAACGACGGAAACTTCACAGTTAATCAAATGTTCTGGGTTATTGCGTTGTGGTCGACAGGATTTCACATTCAAACCCAACGTTCGTTCCATGTGCTGAAGACATTTTCAGGGGGATAGTAGTTTCTTTGAATGTCCGATTTACTCACTGACTACAGCGCCTCCGGTGCTCCCGCGCAGTGGCGGGACGTCACATGTTTTGAGTGTGCGAGCGCAGTTGCCCGTTGTCCACTGCCGTTGTCCGCTGTTGCTATCACCCCATGGTGGAAGACTGGTAAACATCTTCTTCATCATCGTATTGAAATTCCTTGGGCGTTCTGCAATCTCTATGGTCTCTCTGTATAGACAACCAAAGAGAGACATCACGAAAACGTTTGCGGATGTAGTAAGGGAAACCTGTCAACCAGAGCTGCTTGACGCAGAGTTAAAACTTCTCACCAATGCATTCTTCAAGAATGGTTACTCGTTCGCTGAGGTAAAAAGAGTGTTAAGACCACCACGTATAAATCATATCGATGCTCAAGCGCCGACGAAATAGAACGTTTCCCAGCCTTTCATTAAGGCAGTTACTGACCCCATAGAAAAAAATCTAGAAAAAGCAGACCATCGAGGTAATCAACGAACCCACACGGATGATACGAGATCATCTAAAATCTGGTAAGGATGCTCGCCAACCGCTGTAAAAAGCCGGAATTTACAGGATTGCTTGTAGTTGTACGTGGTTACTATAAGTACAAAAAGACCTGTCGAAACACGACTATAAGAGAAGAATTGCAATTTAAAAAGAAAGGAGACTGACAGATCAGCTGTTGCAGAACATTCTTGCAGCCTGAAGGTCAACATGTTCATTTTGATGAGACAGAACGATTGGCAGCCACAGTCGGAGACTATGAAAGGGTATACAGAGAGGCCATACAGATTGTAAAACATCTCAGGAATTTCTCTACGAAGGAGAATGGTGTGAACTGACTGACATCTTGATTCCATTGCTGAAGAAGATGTGTACCAGTCTTCAAACGTAGGTTTGTAACAACAGCAGATGACGACTGTCGACAACGGCAAATTACGCTCGGTTATTCAGAACATGTGATGTCAATCCACCGCGCGGAAGTGTAATTTTGCTGCAGTCAGTAGCGCCAGGGAATGAATCGGACATATAGAGAAGCTACTATCTTCTTTGAAAATGTCCATCGAAGATGGGGAAGAAACGTTGGGTTTTAATGTGAAATCAGTTCGACCACGGAACAATTTATTGGTTATAAATTAATAATGGCAAAGCGTGGGATAATATTACTCACGTTCTACGCGAATGAAGTATTTTGCCACAGGAAATACTTTAAAGGAATATAAATGTGTTAATATTCGAAAAGGATCACAAATTGTAGTAGTGCGTGATGCTAGTCATATAACAGAAGTGAGCTATTTACAATTTGAGTTATCGCATATTTCTACAATACAGAATATATTACGAAAGTTGTAAGTTACGCACAACTTTTCTCAGCAAAGCGAAGCGAAGAGTCAGCCGCAAAAGCTGTGTCATTCCCAGAACATCATTAATACCGATTTATAGCAGATACCCAATCTTACCCGCCGCAGGGACTAACTGCACTCTATACTGCATGATTCTACATCGGACCTCTTCTTGTCCCAAAACCGAACTCTCAAGAGAGTAGGTATAAGGAATGCTGTTCCTGTGCAGCTCGGTAAATCCAAACAGTGTAAAAGAATATTTTAAATAAGTTATTTAACTCTGGTTCTGAATAATGTTGACCCGAATGTTGTTAACAATTCGGTTAATGTTCACTATGTACAAAATCACGTAACTGTGTCAAAATTAAGCACAGCCGTTTTACATGTACTGTAGTGTGATGTACAGATGTTAGATCTAGAGAGTATGGAGCCGTCTTAGCAAGTAAGTCATAGCTACGGCTCCCAAACCTGAAATTGCGGCGACAGGCTTCTTGCCGCAGGACCTTGAAACAATGTAGCATTGAGCGCTCCTGATGAAAGGCTCGAATGAGGCAGAAGGTACCTAAGTGCTGAATGCGGCCTTTGTGCTCATCATCAAAGGCAGCGGCGACGCTGATTAGCCTGTGGTTGCCTCTCAAGGGAGACGGGACAGTTCGGTAATTTACTGGAGAGTTCCCGTCTCCCCCCCCCCCCCCCAACCCTCTCCTCCACAATTCACTTCTGCAACACAGAGTACCCCCGCACACTTACCTATAAAGACCTCTTTGTCCTGAGACTAAACTACCTGTAAGAAGGTACTATGTTATTATCGCCTCGACGTAGAAGAATTCTACCCAAGTACCTTTCCTTAGTGCTGCTATTATAGTTCAACGAACCATGCTTTTGATATTAAAATACTGGTACAGAGAATCGAGAGCTAAGCCTTTAAGAAGGATAAGGGCGGCTGTAGCGGCCAGGAATGGCGAACTGGCCACTTCGTTTTATCCTCTTGAGACTGCTAAAGCCTAGTGGCGGACATTCAAAACTACTCAAAGAGGCTTCTTCAGTTGTCACAGGCTAGTTTCGTGGCGACAGTTGCGTACTCTCCTCTGCGATGAAATATTTTGTATTTTCTCTACATCTGGTGTAAGGCAAGTGAGAAATTCGTTAGCTTGTACTAAATAAATATATATTGTGATAGTTAATTGCTACAGTGCTGGTAATACATTATATTTTAGCCTTCCAGACGTATTGAGGCCACATTAGCATAACGGCATCCACTAGGGTAAAACAAAAATCCTCATAAATTGTCAGCATATAACCATATTTACAAATTAATTTGCCATCTGAATGTAAAATGACGCGTTCAATATCATTAAGATGTACCATAAAAATGATCAGTGGAACATGAAACCAATCAACTAGGTTGTAGTGGCCAGTCACCTGACATTGGAAAGTTACCAAGTGGATAGTTTGCCAGAACACATGCTTTGTGAAGTATTTAGCTTGTTTCAAGACAACAGGACTGATGACAAAAAGATTATTTCGTGAAATAAGCATACTAGAGTGTTACTGTATCAACAGATTGGTGCAAAAGAATGTTATCATGTGACAGATGTATATTAAGGTGCCATCAAATTGTTTAAGAAAATCCAAGATAAGCAAGAGGCATTAGGTGCACAAAGGAAGTAAAAGATGCAATTAGCTATAGCAGCCAAACTATTCATTGAATCAAGATAAATAATCAAAAGCAGATTTGTTTTTAAAAAATCGTGATCTTACCGGAGACAAGAAAATTCTTTGGAACTTAGATGCGTGTTCGTCCAGAAGCAAGATGATGAATGCCATAGCCACATTTTCGACGTGGAACAAACATATTACGACGTATCAGCAACTCATTTACGCCATTTGGCATTTCAGCTTGCTGAGCGAAATAATCTACCGCATCCGTTCAATGAAGTGAAAGATCGGCAGGTCACGTCGGAGTGGCACAATACAGTACGAGTTTTATCCGAACACAAGCCATAGAAAACTAGATTCCACGTCATGTGAGTCTTATTTTTCCTTTTCTCTATTTCTGGCCACTTAGCACTAACTCCGTGGCAAAGTGACCTGTTTGCAGACTTGCAATTAAGCACACTTTTCCCACTACGAAGGGAAGAACAACAATATAGGAATTCTGAGTCCACCTTGATGGAAAACACGTTGTTGCTTGCTTACTTATTTATTCCCCGAACTAGTTTCGGCTACAAATAACGCCATCATCAGTGCGTTCTTTAAATGTAAAACATGCAGAAAATAGCATAGCTACACAAACACTGTAACACATTATTACGTTTCTACTATCCGTAATTAGAAATATAGTTTTCTGTCGATTCTTTCATACTACCTTTTTTATTGTATGTTGTGGCGTGTTTTTAAAATTGTTATCCGCTGTTTGCGGCATATTTCCTGTGCTTCGTTGTCGTTTTCCTCAGCGTACATCATGTCATCTGCAACTGTGTGAGCAGCTGTTAGTAAACAAATACTGAAAGTGAACGTGCGTATGTCAGCGTTACACGCTTGGGGTTGGGGTAGTGTTGTGGGCACAGCTTTTTCGTGTGTACTGGGCTGTTACTTAGCTGTTCATGTACTCACGTCTGTTGCACGGCATGTAGCTGATTCTGTACACAGAAAACAAGACTTTCTCACTCTCTTTATTATCCAGAATAGGCTGTCATCTTGCAGCTCGAGTGTTTTGCGAGAAATGTATCGCATGTAGCGAGAAGGCTATGAAAACTGTATCGGGAGTTCTGACGACTTCGGTTTCTTATTAATATATCAGTGTGTGATATAGAAGTGGTTCTTTTGCGTGTGCCTCCTTTCTGCTCTGTGTCCTGTGTCCGTTATCTCAGGGCGGAGGGCAGTAAAGAGTGTGTTGTGGCAAAGTGTTGCGTTTTCGTTTATTACATTTTTTATCTTCTACTATAGCTTTTTCTATGTAGTAATTTTCTTCTATTGTTAGTTGTCTGTATAGACTATCGCTGAGATTCACAATGTGCAGATCGCTTTCGATGTTAGTGGGGTTATAGTTTTTATTCGTTAGGTGTTCTGCGAAAGCTGAATGTGTGCAGTCCTTAGAAAATTCGTTAGAATGTTAGGAAGAAGATGTACGAATGAAGCTCCGCACCACACGTGGGATGAGATAGGAAAGATTAATAAACACCGAATGTACAACCAGTGCTATATCAAGAATTGAAAGTCGCTTATAGATCAATTATAAAGTAGATAAGAATTTTACCATATAAAAGAATGAATGGAAAAGTTTCATTATTCATAAGTCCAAGAACGGTGAAACACTTGCTAACTTCAATTAGACGTACAATAAATTTCCTTTACTTCACATCTATGGTCACAAACTTTTTTGTCGTCAGACTACCGGTTCAATCTATAATGACATTCTTCAGATCTGTTTTATAAAAACATGTGCCGTAGTGGCATCGTCGAACACTAAACACAGAATAAGCATTTGACGATGCCACTACGGCTCCAATATATAAGGACACGTTCTTTCTGAAACAGGTCTGAAGAAGGTCATTATCGACCGAAACCGGTACTCTGATGACAGAAGATTCGTAGCCATCGACCTGAAGTAAAGGAAATCTATTCTATATTCGGGTCACTGTTGAATTCGCGACCATGTCGCAGCTAGTGAAATTACATGAACATAAAAATAAGCTCAATTTTTAACCATGTTATTCATACCAATAATGAGCCGTGGCTGGCTCGTGTTCTGCTTTGCATTAAATCTTGGCAGCAATTCTCTGACTGTCTGTCAGTTGGATGACCGTCAGATTGAGAACTGTTGGGCCGGCTGCCTGTCTCACCTAGACGAGCGTTAGTGTTTGAATTCCAGGCTGACGCTTGGAATCTTCTGAGCGCCGTTTGATGTGCTGCATTTTCTTATTTGTCCTTGTTGTTTATTTATGTATCGCTTCTAGCCGATTTTAAATTAAAGTTGTTTTTCCCTTAAGGCGTGAGATTGTTTGGGCCTTAAGCCCGATTTAAAGAAATTTCTGCCTTTTAAAATTCAAATTCCTGTTTTGAGCCTTAAGTTATTGGCCTTCAGCCGATTTTAAATTAAAGTTGTCTTGCCATTGAGACTTGAGATTGAATTGCGCATTTAGCCGGGAATTAAGTTCTAAAATTAATGTTTATCTTGCCCTGTTTTTAATGTTTTCTTTACTCTTGTAATGTTTCTCAAATGAATGAAGTAGTATGTTCCAGTGCAACTGACAGCCACTCATTTTGTCCCCTCTCCACAAATTAAACTACCTGTCCTGACCTGTGGATATAGCAGGGGATCTCAAATATCAACTGAGCCTACAAGCATACTGTAGAGACAGTCAAAAAGTTCAACCGCACTCAAACGATTAATGTTGTAGATCGTAAATCTCCCAAGAATGCACTAGAGGGATATCGGCAGAAAATTGAGCTACAGCTGTTAGGCACAAGCAATAAGTTCTAATGTAAAACGACTCCCACATAGGACGATATAAATAGACACGGTTTTGTAAGGTGGCAGTTACATAGCCCAGTGACATTCATGTGCAATAGCTACTCAGTGACGGCACGCAGCAGCACTCATAGTGGAGGGCATATATTAATAAAGTCTGTCTGGAGGGCGCGGTATACGGTGCAGTCACTGTCGTAATTCGGAAACAGAGCAATTTATCTGACATCCAAAACGGCATGATCAGTGACCTTCAGGCCAAAAGCGAAAGTATTGCCGAAATGGCTAAGTTTGTAAACCAATCACGTGCCACCGTGGATAAAGTATAACGCGCATGGCGAAATGGCGCTATCCAAAATCGGAGCCGAGGCAACGGGGTGCACCACGAGGCATAGATCTTAAGTGTTAGCGTCGGCTGTGTAGATGCTTAGGGGCGAACAGAGGAGAAAATGTTGAGCAACTGACGGCCCAGGTGAACCAAGGAGGCACCAATATTTTCTCCCCAGCAAGCGCTGTTCAACAGAAACGAAGGCTGAAATTTTGCACACCATTATCGTCACTGGAGGTCCACCGAGTGGCGACAAGTGGCCTTTTCAGATGAATAGTATTTTATTCTCCATCGGACAGGTAGCCGTTCTCTGAAACCTCCGAAAGCAAACACTCTGCAACCAGGGGTAGTATTACGGTCTGCGGAATGTTTTAGAAGCATTCCCTGGGTGATCCCGTCATTGTGGAGGGCATAATGGATCAACACAGGTATGCATCTACTAACAGAGTCCATGTCCGCACGTACAGCAGGTTTGCCTTCCCTCGCCACGCTGGCATCTACCAGCAGCAATGAAACGTATAACACATTTCGCAGTGTAAGCGCCTCTTTCAAAGACCACCAATATGAGTTTACCGTAGTCCCCCACAAGTCAATGTCCCCGGATTATACCCAATCGAGAACCCGTGGGACCACCTCCATCGTTTAATTTGCGCCATGGATCCTCAACCGAGAAACCTGACACATGGCTCCACATCCCTCTCTGTACCTTCCCGAACCCACTGCACGTCTCGTCCTGCAAAAGCTCTCGAAACATGGTCAGATTAATGCAACTAGACAGAGCATAACCAAATAAATAGTTCGAAAACTCCTTTCACGCAAAGAATAAAAAAGAGTTACATGAAAAGTAGTCTGTATCGCGTAGTGCTGTAGCAGAAGCAAATAATCTTTTCATTATATATAATCAGTGTAAAAGTTTGCTATTCAAATTAGGAATCCGACTGGGGTAAGACTAGGGCATTATCAACAGACAGTTTTGAGGACATGGCCAACTGAAAATTTCTTGCAGAAAACACACAGTTAAAATGCACGAAACTGTAAATTTGACCTTCAAATCGACCCTGATTAGCTAAGGTGTACTAAAATAGTAATTGGTCTCTTAGCGTCAACATCACCTCTGCACTTGTGGTGAAGTTCGTAATCTTTGGCGCTTTGTGTAATTCTGAGCATGCAAGACCTATTCAAACAGTGCTGGCGTCATTCAGGTTTCCTCAGACTAATGAATGTTGTTATTACATTCTCAGTCGCCCAATCCTTCTTCAGATACATCTCTTCGTAACGAAGATACCTAGTACACGAGTAGCTGGTCTTCATAGTGGAGGCTAGAGGCATTATTGTTTCTAAATTATGGTGACATTTGCAATCAATTATGAATATTTACTAGTAGGACCTCGTCCTTTTCAAGTCGTGTATGCACAAGTGCGCTTTGAGGTGCGGTGGAGCTGATTACAATAACATAGCTGGAAGGTAAAATACGTTTCTTCAGCTTGTGATACAACACTCGTAATCCCATGATGCTACGGTCACTCCCCCTTGGGCGTGTGGCTTGGACTGTCCACTGATCACTGCGGAAACAGGTTTTGGCTCGTAGCTGGCCGTGAAGTCTGCACACACTTTTCTGAATGGTCAGCGAAGTGTGACCCACTTTGGCCAGTGTGGCAGTATATGGCAAATGCCAGCGATGCGCCCGTTTACCAGAGTTGTCATGGAAACGACAAGACGCGGAAGATGATCTCGCCTCTGCACGGAAAGATGGCGGGTGCTAGAACCCAGCCGATGGAGTATGGAGCTCTGCGCTGCCCTGGATACGAACTGCTGTCCTCTTAGACAATTATTCAGCCGATGCTGCTGAGAAATCGGGAGCATATCTCCCTTAGCATGACACGAAAACAAAAGGTGCGGACTCAGCTATCTGAGCAGGTCCAGCAGAGGTGGAGTTTGCCCCCGGTGTTAGCAGCATGTGGATCCATGATCTTGCAGTGACTAACTTGGATCTCGTGTCTCGTTGGGTGTTGCCAAGCTGAAAATATCTCTGCCAAAATTAGCGAGTATTTTTACTAGTTAATGGCGTTCCTATCACGCTGTTGCATGGCTTCCAACAATGTATGGAACAACTCCTTCGTCGATGTATAACCTCTTTGAAAGACCTACAGTTCGTCTGGAATTTTGCTACGTCGCCAGGTTTTGGAGGAGCGGATCGGCTTGCTTCGTGGTAGGTAAACGGACAAGTTGGTGAGATCGACATACCATTGTCTCAGCGCCCGACATCCGCCCACAGTTCCCAATTTTCAGCATAACTAGAGAACAGCTGCTATTTCGACACCAGTGCCTAAATTTCAGCAGCGGTCAGCGTGTGAACACAAAAGGGCAGACTGCTTCGGAATCAAACTTTCCACAATGTGCGTTGAACGGTGTCTTCCGAAACCTGCCAGCATTGTAATCTGTCGTATCTGCACTTTATCGTTGCCTCTCCCGCCTTGCAGAGTCGACTACCCACTAACACCCACGTTCTGTGATGTGTTGTGAATGTCCAATACCTCTCTGCTTGGTCGTTCTGTCACTATTGAAAACCGCATTTCATAGATGTTCACAACAGTAACACTTGAGCAGCCACTCAGATTCATAGTTTATGAGATATTTGTTCCCAGCTACCGATCCATAACAATTGTCGGTGGAGTCCCATTATGCAACCCATATAACCCTTACGGTGCGTAGTCTAGGGGTAGCGTCATTGACTAATAATCCAAACGCCTCCTTTCCCTGGTTCGTATACCGTCACTGCTCAACTTTTCAAGAAAATATATATGAAGATATTAACTGTTCTCGAAAGAAAAGATACCATTGATGACCTTGCAGCTTCTCTAGATTAAATGATAATTAATTGAAATCCTCGGATGCTGACAGGTGTTGTTGATGTACCTCGATGGGGACAGCTGAAAACGTGTGCCCCGACCGGGACTCGAACCAGGGATCTCCTATTTACGTGGCAGACGCTCTGTCCATCTGAGCCACCGAGGACATAGATGAAGAGCGCAACTGCAGGGACTTATCCTTTGCAAACATTTTCAGCTATCCCCATCGAAGTATATCAACACCTGTCGGGATTCAATTAATTATCATTTAATCTAGAGAAGCTGCACGGTAATCAACGGTATCTGCTCTTTCGAGAAAAGTTACTATCTTCATATATAAAGGCTACTCAGCCATTGACCTTCGTCTGTGCGAATGCGCACAGATTGCCCGAACTCTTGCGGTAATCGTCACCTCAGTGTGCGCGAGTAATAAGTGGATGGGCAAATATCTATTAGGTACATTACGTATGTAGATTGTGGACAGTTGGGAATGTGGGTCTCACGGGAAGCGTGCAAGGGATAAGTCCCTGCAGTCGCGCTATTCATCTGTGTCCTCGGTGGTTCAGATGAACTGAGAGTCTGCCATGAAAGCAGGAGATCCCAGGTTCGAGTCCCGGTCGGGGCACACGTTTTCAGCTGTCCCCATCGAGGTATATCAACAACACCCGTCGGCAGCTGATGGTTTCAATTAATTACAATTTTTCAATAAAAGTCAACGGCAATAACGGCTGAAGATATCAGGCATAAGCAGTCACCTTCGTCCTGCCAACTGTTTTATAAAAGAAGGCGGTGGAGCGGACAGAGGTTCAAGGACTCTCTTGCGCTTAGAGCGGGAAACTGCCCGTAAAGGCCGAAAAATCACCATTCACTAACTGCATGAGCATGCAGAGGGCAAAGTAATAAGCGAATTAAAAACATGTAATATGTATCGACAGGACATGTGGACTGTTACTGAAAAAGTGTCATGATGATCCCTTCATTCGTAAAAGCTTCCGGACTCGTCCCACATTTCAGATTTCCGATAACGGACTGCGAAGAGAGACATGACCATGATCATGAATAACTAACGAACGGATAACGATCAACGAACAGGGGTGTGGAATGTCAAAAGATTGAACGTGGCGGTGAAGCTAGAATTCTGAAATGGGAAATACTAAGACTTCATCGATACTTAGTGAGGGCCAGTGAAGTGTATTGGGTAACATCTACAAGAGCGGAATATGGTATAATGGGAGTAGGATCCGCTATGAATAGGGAGCTGGGGCTGAAAGGGTGTTACTGTGAACAGTTCCATCAGAATCGACAACGATACTTCGGGTACGCACGCCAACGTCGCAAGCCGAAGAGGAAGAGATGGAGAAAGTATATGAGAATATTTAACGGGTAATTCAGAATGTAAAGTGAGATGAAAATATAATAGTGATGGGGGACTGGAGTGCTGTTGTAGCGGGAGGAGCAGAAGAAAGGATTACAGAAAAGTATGGGCTTTATACTGGGAATGAGACAGGAGAAAGAGTAACTGAGTTCTGCAATACACTGAGCTCTGCATTAGCGAATACTCTGTCCATTAATCTCAAGAAATGGAGATAAGGCTGGAAAAGGCCAGGACATTCGGGAAGATTTCAGTTAGACTACGTCATAGTCAGAAAGAGATTTAGAAATCAAGTACTGATTTATAAAGTGATCCAGGATCAGATATAGAGTCAGATACCAATTAGTACTGACGGAGAGTAAGCTGATGTTTAAGAGGCTAGTCAGGAAGGATCAATGTACAAATAATTGGCGTACGGGAGTAATAAGGCAAGGCGAGCCACAGCGTGCCAAACGTCACGCAAGCAGTGTGTGCGGTCTCCGGGCGAGCCAGTACCTGGCCTCTCACTCAGCTTTGCTCAGTATTTATCAGAAGTATCCGGAAGAGCGCGACAATTCATTTAGCGCTGCGGTGCCGCATTTTGCAGTTGGCAAAACTCTCTTAGTTCTACAGAATCATTGCGTCAGCTTTTCTCCCAACGCTATTTGTTCGCTCTGTGAAAGACGTTCACATGTCCTGTGGCTGTTTGATAAAAAGAGGCAGTTTCACGAACTCTTGTCACAATCCGTGGAAATGAATACGTATGACACAAGAGAGGTCACATAAGCAACGGGTACTGCTTATTTGTTATGAAACGACATTTTGGTACCATGTGGAAAGAATTTAAACTTTTAGATGACAATGAACTAGCAAAAAATGACACCAATCGACAGACAGGCTTCATTGCTCTGTGCGTCAGGAAGCACTTTGTGCTAAATTTGCAGTTATGGAGCACTTGAAAAAATTGGTGGTGCGAACGTTAAATTTCTGAAGTGGCAAACAATATTCTATTTCCAGTAGCAACAGTTCTCAATGGAAATCGACGAATGGTATGGAGACTTCAAATACACTCGGTGATCAAAAGTATCCGGACACCCCTAAAATAATAGGTTTTTCAAATTAGGTGCATTGTGCAGCCACCTACTGCCAGGTACACCATATCAGTGACCTCAATAGTCAGTAGACACCGTGAGAAGAGAATGGGGCGCTCCGCGGAACTCACGGACTTCGAACGTGGTCAGGAGATTGGGTGTCACTTGTGTCATACATCTGTATGCCAGATTTCCACAGCCCTAAGCATCCCTAGGTTCACTGTTCCCGATGTGATAGTGAAGTGGAAACGTGAAGGGACACGTACAGCACAAAATCGTACAAGCACACCTTGTCTGTTGACTGACACCGCTGACAGTTGAAGAGGCTCGTAATGTGTAATAGGCAGACATCTATCCAGACCATCACAGAAGAACTCCAAACTGCATCTGGGTCCACTGCAAGTACTATGACAGCTAGGTGGGAAGTGAGAAATCTTGGATTTCACGGTCACGCGGCTGCTCATAAGCCGCACATCACGCAGGTAAATGCCAAACGACGCCTCACTTGGTGAAGGAGCATAAACATTGGACGATTGAACAATGGAAAAACGTTGTGTGGAATGACGAATTACGGCACACAGTGTGGCGATCAGATGGCAGGGTGTGGGTATGGCGAAAGTCCGGTGAACGGCATCTACCAGCGTGTGTAGTGCAAACAGTAAAATTCGGAAGCCGTGGTGTTATGGTGTGATCGTGTTTTTCATGGAGGGGGCTTGCACCCCTTGTGGTTTTGCCTGTCACTATCACATCACAGCACTACATTTATGTTTCAAGCACCTTCTTGCTTCTCGCTGTTGAAGAGCAATTCGGGGTTGGCGATTGCATCTTTCATCACGATCGAGCACCTGTTCATAATGCACGGCCTGTGGTGGAGTGGTTAAACGACAATAATATCCCTGTAAAGGACTGGCCTGCACAGCGTCCTCACCTGAATCCTATAAAACACCTTTGGGAACTTTTGGAACGCCGACGTCGTGCCAGGCCTCAACGACCGACATCTATTCCTTTCCTTAGTTCAGCACTCCGTGGATAATGGGCTGCCATTCCCCCAAGAAACCTTCGAGCACCTGATTGTACCTATGCCTGTGAGAGTGGAAGCTGTCAACAAGGCTAAGGGGGGACCAACACCATACTAAATTCCAGCACTGCCTATGGAGGGCGCCACGAACTTGTAAGTCATTTTTCGCCAGGTGTCCAGATACTTTTGATAACATAGTGTATTACTACCAAGTGATTTGTTAAGTCAGGAGGCAAGCCCAATACGATTTTTCGATTTAAATTTCGCTGTTGTTGAATTTATGAAGGAAAAACGAGTGCAGTTACAAAAATTGTGACATCCAAAATTGATTGCAGACATCTCATTTTAAATGGACTTGACTGCACACTGACCACAAAAAGATATTGCAAGGTAATTTCTTTCAGATATGGCGGGAATGCATTTAAAGGAATTGCGTTGTAGAAGGAATACATTGTGACAACTACGGTCCAATTCTTTAAGCTCACTGGCGTTAAATAAGGCACGAGGTTTCATGAATACATTATGTCCTCGCAAGAATTACAACGATAGTTTTATAAAGGTTTTAAAGTCTCTCCCAGTCTCACATCTATTTCAGAGCGGTTTTCGGAACTGTTTGCCGTTTCAGTTGAGAGCACTCCTGTGCGTGTTCAGATGTAACTGATTGATCCGCAAGGTTATTTCAGTTTTGATTACAATTTTTTTTTTACATTAAAACTGTCCAGGACATCTACATAGATCAACTCATATAGATTTTCCAAGTATCCATAATGAGGTAGCAAAGTACTACAATATTTCGATCGAGATATTGGGGTGGAAGTCCATCATCCGTTAAGCAGTGAGTAACGATTACATAACAACTTGAATGCGAAATTATTTGGAATTGTCAGCATCTATCCAGATGTCAATAGTATGTACTAGAAAACAATTATGTCTTCAGCGCACCAGAAGCAATTAACTAACACTGAAAACTTGTTTTTGTGATCTTTTTATTGAGAAATGGGAATTATACATCCGAGTCAGATGCTGTACGACTGTATTCCCATTTAATGCGGTGCTTTCGTTGTTTTATCCTCTTCCCCCTCGTCGCGCTGAAACAGCGCGGCATGCCGACTGGGGAAACATGGTTCAAAAATGGTTCAAATGGCTCTGAGCAATATGGGACTTAACATGTGGTCATCAGTCCCCTAGAACTTAGAATTACTTAAATCTAACTAAGCTAAGGACATCACACACATCCATGCCCGAGGCAGGATTCGAGCCTGCGACCGTAACGGTCGCAAGGATCCAGACTGAAGCGCCTTCAACCGCTCGGCCACACCGGCCGGCGGGGAAAGGTGAAGCGAGGCTAAGCGCTTTGCCACTTATCCCGGGCATGCCCCGAAAGCCGATATCTTGGAAACACCTGTACTAAGGGAAGAAGAGATGCGCTTGAAGTTCTCTGAAGGTATGGATGCTGTCAGATCAAACAGTTCAGTAGGCAATTCATTGAAAGAGGAATGGACATATCTTTAAATGACAGTGCCAGAAGCTGGAAAGAAAAATATAAGTGCAAAGGAGGTATATGTGCAGACACCATGGGTAACAGTTGATCGACGAAAGAAGTAAGTAAGAAAATATTCTGGGACATTCATTAATACGAAAATATGAGTCACTTAGGAATGGACTAAATAGGAAGTGCACATAAGCTAAGGGTAAATGGCTGCATTAAAAATGTGAAGAAATCGAAAAAGAAATGATTGTCGGAAGCAGTGACACAGCATATGGAACAGTCAAAGCAACCTTCTCTGAAATTAAAAACAAGGATGGTAACATTAAGAGTGAAACGAGAATTCCACTGTTAAATACAGAGGATAGAGTGGACAGGTGGAAGGAGTACATTGAAAGCCTCTAGGTGGGTGAATATTCATCTGGTGACGTGATAGTAGAAACAGGAGTCCGTATAGAAGAGATTGGACATCTAGTACTAGAATCACAATTTAAAAGAGCTTTCGAAGACTTAAGATCGGTAAAGGCAGTAGGAATAGATAACATTGGAACAGAATTTCTGAAAACTTTGGGGAAGGGGCAACAAAACGATCATTCACGGTTATGTGTAGCATGTTTGAGTCTCAAGATTATACTATCTGACTTGGGGAAAAACACCAGCCTCACAAGTCTGAAGACTGCAAGAGCCGACAACTGAGAGAATTATCGCATAATTAGGGTAATAGTTCATACATCCAAGTTGCTGACAAGAATGCAATAGAGGAAAATGGAAAAGAAAATTGAGCATGTGTGAACTGAGCGTGTGTTAGAAGACGATCAGTTTGGCTGTATGAATGGGAAAGGCACTGGCGCTGCAGTTGATAATGGAAGCAAGATTGAATGATAATGAGGACATGTTCATAGGACTTACCGACCTAGGAAAAGTGTTCGTCGAGCTCAAATTGTACTAGATGTTCCAAATTCTGAGAAAAATGGGACTAAACTGCAGGGAAAGACGGGTGATATAAAAAATCTACTACAGCCAAGCGCGAACAGTAAGGGTAGAAGACCAAAAATGAAGTGCTCGGATTAAGAAGGGTGTAAGACAGAGATGTAGTCTTTCGCCCTTACTGTTCAATCTATACATCGAAGAACCAATGACGGAAAGGAAAGTAAGGTTCAAGGCTGCAGTCAAAATTCAATGTGGAAGGATAAGATTCTCTGAGGACATTGGTATCCTCAGTGAAAGTCAAGAAGATTTACAGGATTTACTGAATGGAATCAACAGTCTAGTGTGTACAGAGTATATATTGAGAGTAAATGGAAGGAAGATGAAAGTAATGAGACGCAGCAGAAACGAGAGGAGCGGGAAATTTACCGTCAGGATTGGTGATAACGAAGTAGATGAAGTTAAGGAATTCTTCTACCTAGGCAGGAAAACAGCGCATGACGAACAGCCCAGGGACGACATAAACGGTAGAACGGTACTGGCAGAAAGGGCATTCCCAGCCAAGAGAAGTCTACTAGTATCAAACATAAGCTTCAATTTGGGGATTAAATTTCTGAGAACGCACATTTAGAGCACAGCACTGCATGTTAGTGAAACATGGACTGTGGGAAAGTCGAGACAGAAGAGAATCGAAACATTTGAGATGTGGAAAATCAGGAGGACCGATAAGGTAAGTTCCTAGCATACGCCTCACCGGCTCGAATATGACGCAGTCACTGTGGACCTACTCACTTCCAGAGTATCACGTGCAGAGTATCCTGGGGCCTCAACGTTATTTAGTCCAGCACGTGGCTACAGCGACTCAGTTCTTCATAGACGAGCTCTCTGGACCTTACACCTATCGCTGCCATGGGTCCTTAACTAGAAGCTCTCCTGGTATCCTCCCGCAACCTATGGTCAATAGATAGTCATCCTGCATTGGATCTTTACTTCCTCCGCAACGTGCAGCAGCCAGCAGTCACTCTCGAGCTGCGCTGAGATTAGTCCTTTACTGTACGGACGTTCGGGACTTTCGTATTTTTGCCTGAGGCTGTTTTAGTATAATCAATGACAACCAGTTCGTCGTGAGTCAGTACTTCGATTCCATCAATAGCTTTTTAGTTTTCAGTAGCCGACAATCTTCTGGGCTTCCATATTTCACACATTTCAAGGAAAGAAATTTTTGAACTACGTCATTTGTTGTGCAGTTGCCCTCCAAAGCAGAAGATTTGGAGTTTTATGTATGTGGGCATTAGGTTCTCTATGTCGAACGATGCTCAGTTCACAGTACATATCGACGCAGTTTGGGGTGCTGTAGGTAAAAACTGTTCTACGACACTGGACGGTATTTTGCTGTATGCTCCTAAAGTGAGCGATGTTGCCCCTCCCCGTTCATTACCTGTAGTTATCCCCAAGATAGAGTGTTTCCACCATGTACCTTAATGGTAACATGTTAATCAGTAGCATGTGTCACTACGTGTGTTTTCTGACGTAATTGTATTCCACAATTAGTTTCTGTAAATATGAGCGGTGACTCATATGTCTAGGTTACGAGTTTAATTGTTCCAAGAACCCAGATGAAATGTTCGCCAGTCCTGTTTGCCGGTTGACTTACAATGACCAGTGTAATACGGTCGGAGAGTCGCCTCTGTAGCGAGTTGAGATAGATATGGGTGCTCAACCCCTCTTATTACTGAACTTCGTATTGGCGAGATATCTCATACCTATGGGTCTTCTATCAGCCACTACAATCCGCCCTAGCCGACAATGACTTCCCATTGACACGTTCATAATGAAGTTACTCATCTTGGCGGTGAAAGGTTTTCACCAACGCATGACATTCAAGACATGCAATTGATACATTGGCGTGATGAAAGCCGTGTGCCTACATCTTGGTGTGTCTCCCTCTGGACTCACCTACCATCCAGTCGTGATCATATGCCCTGGTGTCACTTGTCTTGACCAGTATGCTTGAGATGCCACGCCAAGGCCTAGAAAGGGGTGTGACGGCGTCCCTGTCACGTTAGGCACTAACTACCCGATTCTCATTAGTGAGAGGACCGCGTCCCCCACCCCGCTTTATTCAGCACAGGTCCTCATGAGTGTGATTGCTGCTGAATAATGTGTGTTTGACTCGTATTCTTAGATTAACACTTTAAATGAATACTTGTGCTTTCTATGAAGGATAGTTTATCATCTCAAAAAATGACCGTAGACCTTGAAAGTTTTTGACAGTTTTACTGCTTCTGTAGACTTTTATCCGCCAACGAGATATATTTTCCCCTATGATGGGAAAAGCAAATGTCTGCGTTTTCGCTATGGGGGAAGCACTGCACATACAAAATCATCTCGCCGAAATGTGGGATATAGCCCATTTTGATTTCTTCATCAGAGGAAAGAGAAAGGGTGTACAGGGTTCTGTGATATAAGTATATGGGTTTGACTTTGCTTGATGACGGAGCTCTGTGATGTTCCTCTTGGGTTTATTTGCAAAATACAAAAAAAATGGTTCAAATGGCTCTGAGCACTATGGGACTTAACTTCTAAGGTCATCAGTCCCCTAGAACTTAGAACTACTTAAACCTAACTAACCTAAGGACATCACACACATCCATGCCCGAGGCAGGATTCGAACCTGCGACCGCAGCGGCCGCGCGGTTCCAGTGCAAAATACACTCCTGGAAATTGAAATAAGAACACCGTGAATTCATTGTCCCAGGAAGGGGAAACTTTATTGACACATTCCTGGGGTCAGATATATCACATGATCACACTGACAGAACCACAGGCACATAGACACAGGCAACAGAGCATGCACAATGTCGACACTAGTACAGTGTATATCCACCTTTCGCAGCAATGCAGGCTGCTATTCTCCCATGGAGACGATCGTAGAGATGCTGGATGTAGTCCTGTGGAACGGCTTGCCATACCGTTTCCACCTGGCGCCCAGTTGGACTAGCGTTCGTGCTGGACGTGTAGACCGCGTGAGACGACGCTTCATCCAGTCCCAAACATGCTCAATGGGGGACAGATCCGGAGATCTTGCTGGCCAGGGTAGTTGACTTACACCTTCTAGAGCACGTTGGGTGGCACGGGATACATGCGGATGTGCATTGTCCTGTTGGAACAGCAAGTTCCCTTGCCGGTCTAGGAATGGTAGAACGATGGGTTCGATGACGGTTTGGATGTACCGTGCACTATTCAGCGTCCCCTCGACGATCACCAGTGGTGTACGGCCAGTGTAGGAGATCGCTCCCCACACCATGATGCCGGGTGTTGGCCCTGTGTTCCTCGGTCGTATGCAGTCTTGATTGTGGCGCTCACCTGCACGGCGCCAAACACGCATACGACCATCATTGGCACCAAGGCAGAAGCGACTCTCATCGCTGAAGACGACACGTCTCCATTCGTCCCTCCATTCACGCATGTCGCGACACCACTGGAGGCGGGCTGCACGATGTTGGGACGTGAGCGGAAGACGGCCTAACGGTGTGCGGGACCGTAGCCCTGCTTCATGGAGACGGTTGCGAATGGTCCTCGCCGATACCCCAGGAGCAACAGTGTCCCTAATTTGCTGGGAAGTGGCGGTGCGGTCCCCTACGGCACTGCGTAGGATCCTACGGTCTTGGCGTGCATCCGTGCGTCGCTGCGGTCCGGTTCCGGGTCGACGGGCACGTGCGCCTTCCGCCGACCACTGGCGACAACATCGATGTACTGTGGAGACCTCACGCCCCACGTGTTGAGCAATTCGGCGGTACGTCCACCCGGCCTCCCGCATGCCCACTATACGCCCTCGCTCAAAGTCCGTCAACTGCACATACGGTTCACGTCCACGCTGTCGCGGCATGCTACCAGTGTTAAAGACTGCGATGGAGCTCCGTATGCCACGGCAAACTGGCTGACACTGACGGCGGCGGTGCACAAATGCTGCGCAGCTAGCGCCATTCGACGGCCAACACCGCGGTTCCTGGTGTGTCCGCTGTGCCGTGCGTGTGATCATTGCTTGTACAGCCCTCTCGCAGTGTCCGGAGCAAGTATGGTGGCTCTGACACACCGGTGTCAATGTGTTCTTTTTTCCATTTCCAAGAGTGTACTAAGCTGCGATCTCGGCACCACTGTATCGTAGTACGGCGCTAGATTTCCAAATCAAAATTGCACAGCCAGCTGATAACATGTAGCAACGTAAGGAAATTATTTTAATGCTACAGCGATCGATGCCCAGTTGGAGAAGTATCACCATCACTTGACTCTTTAATTAGGTGGTTCAGCTGACCAAACAATCTGAGTAACGATGAATGAAATCACCCTAAGGACCGGAAATCGGAAGAGATATGGAGACCCTGAAGCTCAATGACAGGCGTATGGAAATACAGACAAAAATGGAAAAGAGTGATGGATCAGTTGTTATCAAGTTGCAGCGCATTTCGAACATGATCAAAGTCGTCGCCCGCTAGCTTTCAGAATCCTCATATGTACCGAAAAAATCGGCCGGATGCCGGACTGGAGCAAAGCTGAAATGTTGCAGCTGTTTGAATCCAAGGGAGCAAACAAAACATTAGGAACAGGGATTCACCACCACCGAAAAAGCAATAGCCGTATCAGACAATATACTTCGCTATACAAGACTGGACACTACAGCGCAGCATGCTATATTCCTTACACGTACTTGTCTGGTGGTGTTAGTCCCAGACGGTTACCGAAGTGAATCAGTCGACTCGTCGTGTTTCAGGATGCAGCTTACACCGTTGTGAGTTGCATGACATATATCTACGTCATGACACCGGTACTCTATTGCCAGGTTGCCCGTGTTATTGACGAAAACTGTATTTTCGACGACACCCGAAGATGTTCTTTTGGAACTAAACGGGTTGTGGGTTAATAGAAAACCCTGAAAACCTTAAGTCTTCCTCCTGTACTGATGTTTAATCTGATATAGTTGTCAACAGTTTTTTAATAACCGTCCTTTCGTTGGTTGATAAAATTGAAATGGAGGCCAATGAACTATTTTAAATGGGAATGTTAATTTGATCGTTAAGGTCAATGTTGACCAATAAGAGGAAAGATATACCACTGACACACTTCTGCTCTCGTGTATGCCCTGTGGAGCCGTAGATAAATACAAATGAAAGATTCTCAGTCAAGCATGAAGTAGCATTTTCTGCTGGCGTGGACGTATCAGTTTATGTCTGCAAACTTCCAACTTTCTCGCAGAGATGTCAGTTTCTCCTCCGTCAGTTTAGAAGATAACGACAATACGCTCCTATTTCCTTGCCACTTGTTGAGAGGTGAGGCGCGAAAATATAAAGGTAAAACTGTGTTTGGTGTCTTGCACTTGGTGGCTGAACTTCCATGGATGGGGCCTCCCGGCCAACGATACTGTACGCTCATTTGCATTATTTTTGTGTTTGGTGCGACATTTGGCTTATGAAACTATAAAAGTATTCCCCGCTCTGACCTTCCCAGAGACAAGAAGATTGCGTAGATACCATAGTTAATCCAAGATGAAAATCGAAACGCAGCGTATGTCTTACTTTCTCGAAAGATATTTGATTATAAGGCAGAATGCAATCGTAGGTTAAGCTGTGGCACAATACAAAGCAGTAACAGCAACATAAATATTTCTAGAGATCAGAAAGAGTAATAAAAGGTTACAAACATTTGCATTGCCTTACAAAAAAAGGGTGAAGCACCAGAAGACGTTGGTGGATGTCAATGTAAGTTCGGACGAGTAATCATCATCAGCAGGTACGAAAATGAGTAGAGATGCAGTTCTCTGTGAGAGGTAGAATGGTCGTCAGAGCGCATTAGTGTTGTTCGTGTTCAGTACTCCTACCACAGTTTATTGGGTATAAAAGAAGCTTTAACAGCGCCACATATTTACTCATCGCTGTGAAGCGCACGAAGATACCGCGCAGTTGTGGGACAGAGTGATTAGAACCTGACAGGATTTGAAAGAGGCCTCATTGAGTTCTTCGTTTGACTGGCTGGTCGATTCGTGCAGTATCCAGATTTGCGAGGCATTGGTATATGACGGTGGTCGGATGGAACACTGCATGAGAAAGTCATCGTCCAGGTTTCGGCAAACCACGGCTGAGCATCGCTGTGGTGGATTGCTGCATTGTGTATCTAGTACATACCAAGACCTTTACCTCTGTGCTTGCCAAATGGGAGTGACTAATAGACTCACAGTACCGCAGCATTTGTCAAAGAACAGCAGGAGACGGCTGCCGTTAACACGAAATGTGTATGTGGATGGGGCCGTAACCACTGAGAAACGGACTGTTGGTGAATGACGTCGTTTTGGGTTCTACGGTGAATTGTTATTCTGCAGCACCGCGGATGACGATCGTCGCAGAGTGTGGTGGTGACCTGGTCTGAGATGCTATTCTTCCAGTGTTTTGACAAGCACATCGGTGTTACTCCTTGTGTCATGGTAAGGGGAAGCATCGGGTATGACTTTAGGTCACAGCTGGCAGTGAGAAGTCTGATGGCACATCAATCTGCTACAGACATTCTGCGTCCTCATGTGTTTGCTCTCATGCGACACTATCCTTGTTCCTTTTTCCAACAGTACAACGCACGTCCGACCGTGGGACGTTCTTCTATGAACTGTGTGACGTTGAGGTACTCTTGTGGCCAGCAAAATCCCAAGATCTCTCCAGTATTCCTGTATCCAGCAAAACCGTCAGATATGTCTCAGAGAGTACATGTGTGGCACCTGCCCAGACGTCAACTCAGTTCCAGAGCTATTATGAAGGCTATCAAGGACTAGTTACAACAGCTGTGGGAGACCTTGCCTTACGAAAGGATACAGTGGCGTTATTACACCCTTCCAAACCAAATCAATGCATGCATCAATGCCAGAGAGACGGTACTGTCGTAGTGAAAAGTCGGATACGTGGGCTTATACTGCCAAGTTATTTGTAAATTTAACCGTAATTTGTGCCCTTTCCACTCGTGATATATCATTTTGTTTGCTCCCACCCTCTGAGTGCTTCATTATATTGGACAGGCTGTCTATTTGCGTCTCTATCACTAAGGCGTTGGCTCATGTACATCGATCAGCCAAATAATTACGACCACTGTCCTACTATCGATACCAAACCGACCAGGCGATAGCAGCGTCGCCTGGTGAGGAATGACTGCTAGTCAGTCACGTGCAAGTTACATGCATTATCGATGAGTGTACTTTCCACGTGTAGAACAGGGAAGACGCGTGATTTATCTGAGTTTGACCGAAAATGGTTTATGATATTCTTGAGGCTCGGCACGAGCGTTGCGGAAACAGCAAGACTGGTCAGGTGCTCGACGAGTGCTGTGGTGATTGTCTACAACACGTGGCGAAACCAGAGTGAAACCGCGTCATAGGCTGGATCGACTGATAAAGCAAGAGAGAGGGCGAACTGTGGTGGAACTAACACCAGACTTCAATGATGGGAGGAGTATAAGTGTTTCTCGTGACATAATGCATCGAAGATTCCTAACGATGGGTCTCCGCAGCCGACGACTCCTGCAAGTGCCAATGTTGACACCACGACATCAGTAACGAGGACTGCAATGGGCACATGCTCTTAGAGGTTGACGCAGTGGCAGAGCATTGCATGGTCTGATGAACACCGATACCTTCTTCATCATGCCGATGGGAGGGCGCGATATCGTCGTGTTCCAGTGGAACAGCTCCTTGACATCCTATTGCGGGAGGAGACAAGCTCGAGGGGGCCTCCATTATGCTATGGGGAATATTCACTTGTGGGTCCTTGCTCAGTGGAGCTTATGCAAGACACTATGACGGCCAAGGAGTATCATACACTGGTTGCAGACCACGTGCACTCCAGCATGACGATCATGTTTCCCGTCGGCAGTCGTGTTTTTCAGCAAGATGATGCAGCATTTCACAGTTATGGTGGTGTGGTTCGAGGAACGCAGTGGCGTGCTCCTATTCATGTGCTGGCACCACACCTCGCCATATCTCAAAGCGATGGTACACATTTGTAATGTGATTAAATGTGGTGTCAGAGCTCGTCCCCCCCCCCACCCCCCCTGGAACTTACTACAGTTAGGTGACTGATGTGCAGAGCTGAGGTGCCAATTCCCTCCAGAGACCTTACTAAGGCCTCATTGCTTCCATGTCACGACGCGTCGCCGCTTTTATCTTTGCCAAAAGTAGACTTATCGGTATTAGGTAGGTGGTCATAATGTTCTGGCTGATCAGTGTGTTTCAGCTGTAAAAGGCTCAGAGTTGTAACGACCTCATCAATTTTTCCTGCCTTCTACAGTCGATCCTCAATGAAATATGCTTTTCATAATGATCCCTTGCCCTGTCTTCCCCTGTGGCACGATCGTCTCTTACTCAATTTCTTGAAAGTAGATTGCAAGACCTTCACATCTGTCCTTGCATATGAGAGTAAGTAATGGACTCCCACACCTCACCTCAATTTATCGAGACAGACTTGATCCACAAAGCTAATTTTGCTACGGTTGAATGCTCTAACAATTCGTAACCTGTTTTAGCTTGATAGCTCGACTTGATGCCCCTGCGAAGACTGCTTCACATCTGCTATTTGCTTGTCGAAACCTGAAGCAACTCGGTATATAAGCTTCAGCAATTGTGTTTCTTGCTACGCTCGCACGACGTTGCGTAATTGAAGATCGATCGAGTCTCAAGCAGTTTGTGCAGCTCAAATGCTTGACCAAGACAGTAGTTGCGTGTGTAGCTGCCTTAATACAACACAGGAGGCTATGTGCCTTCGACCTGTTACGTTTACAGCCGCGTCCGAAGGGGCAGCGTCCGGAAGCGCTTCTGCGCGTAGGACTGCTACTACTAGCAGCCGATATACTTTGTCTCGATATATATTGTCAGACAGCTTCACTTAATAATCTCTGGTGCCTTTCTCCGGGAGGTAAGTGACTACCTTATTAAGTATGCAAGATTTCCAGAATCATGCAGTTGTTGGTTTTCCCACCACTTACATGTTTTCTCGCTTTTTTGTGTTAAATTTAACTGATTTTCCTATTATTAAAAATGAAATCAGGAAATCAGACTGAATACATAAAAATGTTGACGTTTGCCGTTGACACTGTTTTTCGTTCAGAGAGGGCAAAGAACTTGGAACAGTAGTGGAACTCAATCTTAGAAAGAGATTAGAAAAGTCAACATCAACATTTGAGTCTTCTTCATGAGCTCAGTGCAATTCAACAACCAGTTCCATACACAATCAGAAACCACTTTTTCTCACAAGAGGATTCTGTACAGGTCCACTACTACAATAAAACGGAACAAAATAGGTACAAATGCCGTTTCTAAATAACCATCAAAGTAAATATCCACCATCGGCAACTGATTCTTTAACGTACAGTAATCATGACATAAACATTTGCGAATTTAATGAGGCTTTTATGCCCGCTAAAAAATCTCGTTCTAATAAAAATTTTTGTACAGCTTCAACTTACCGTTAAAGAAATTTCTCAAAATACTCCTCGTTATTTGTTCTATTATCTTACGAACTTAGCAAAATTCCTTTAGTGAACTACTAAATCCACCGGTAGTCAACATTTTACGTTGATTTACACAATCTCGTACACCGAAGCCCGACTGTGTCTGGGTTAACATACATTCAAGGTCAGACAACATTATGTATTCTGACCTAACCCGTACTGACTATTAGACCAATATCAACCATTTTTGGAACCATTAAAATGAATAAACGAGCGACAATACCATTACTTTGAACAATTGCGACGTTATTGTAATCTGCTTTCGTATCCGCTTCCATCGTCCATTTGCAGCTCTCTACAACCAAGCAGCCTCGTGAGTGGCAGACACTTAATAGGCAACATTTTCCTCCACCTCCCCTCTCGCCTTACGCCTAAAACAGTACTGGCTCTGAGAATTATGGGGCTTAACATCTGAGGACATCAGTCCCCTAGAACTTAGAACTACTTAAACCTAACTAACATAAGGACATAACAATCCATGCCAGAGGCCGGATTCGAACCTGCTGCCGTGGCAGTCGCGCGGTTCAGGACTGAAGCTCCTAGAGCCGCTCAGCCACCGCGGCCGGCTAAAACAGTACTGAACAACAATATGTATGAAATAGTATAAACTGTACATAAAATAAAAACATTTATTTAACGACCATGATATATTTCATAAACTTACAAGTTAGGGCGATATATGGACTTCACCGTGATGACAACCACGACTTTGTTTTGGCACGTTAAGAGGCCGTCGTGTAAATCGCTAGACCATACTGGTGTTACAACCATCCTACAGAGAATAGCATTGTCTACGAACAACCTACATCTAAACTCACACTCTACAAACCACTGTACAGTGTTTTGTATGGGTTTCATCGTAACAGTATTATCGAATTTTATTCCTATTCTACACACGAACTGATCGAGGAGAAATTGAATGTTTGTGTCCCTCTGTAAATACGCTAGTATGTTGTAGCTGATCATCACTATGCCAGATATACGATGGTGGCCGCATAAAGGTATCACAGCTTATGATGAGTGCAATTTGTTTAAATATGACAGATGCCCATCATCTGTCTTTCGAACTTTCCACTTACACTGACCGCTTTTGTAGCGCAGCGGCAGTGTTACCGCCTACTCGGCAAGGGGACTCAGGTTCGATTCCAGGTAGGAGGCTGGGTGATGTGTGTCCTCCTCCATAATTTTCACCATCATTGACAAGCAAGTCGCCGAAGAGGGGTCAACTAAAAAGACTTGCAATGTGGCGGACGAACCCCGAAGGTGATATCCCGGCCAATAAATGCCATACGAGCATTTCATTTTTTTTTTCCAGTTACATTTTTTCGCTTGAGGTATTCCACAGTCATGGAGCTTCCAGCACTATCCAGTGGATCATTTATACTGTTGCTGGAGCTTTTGCTATTCATCCATAACCAACCAAGTAAAGTGATTTTATTAATACTAGTTTATTGGAAACCACTTCTTTTATGAACGTGTTACATTTCCTGAAGATTTCTCTCAGCCAGGTGTCTGCTAGTAATTTACATAGCCATGCCACTTGAGGTAGCTCTGGATGCTTACTCCTAGGTACCTTTTCGTAGTTACTGTTTCCAGCATCGATGTGATAGAATAGTACAGAATATATTCTCCTTTGCATGCACACTATGTTACGTTTATTTACATTCAGCTTCTGTAGCGACATTAGATGCTCTACAATTCGTTGCAGCCTATCAACACTTCTATCATTTTCTTAAGAATCACAGCATCATCTAAAACTATATGTATTGCGATAAGCAGCCTACGCCTGCAACCATCCTCGGCCTATTACTATAGGCAACATACATTTGTTTCCAGTGGTTCTGAACAGTCATAAAATATTTTTTGAAGGAATACACCGGCACCTGTGTACAATGTACATTTTGGCTTTCACGCCATTATCGAGAACATTGTCCTTAGAGAACTAACGTAGTTTGCTGTGTGACGCCTACGATGACACATTATTTCACGCCATTATCGAGTATAATGTTGCTGCTTTAGCAGATTTTCCCAGATGTGACATGATTTTACGATAATATGTTGCATTCCTACAAGACGTTAATTTCTTACCATTTACATCTTGTTAAACAAGAGAGTCGACCTATGTGTGTGTCATCTTGCGCAATACACACCAAAATACGTTAATAATCTTAGAACATTGTACTCTCTTTTAATGGCGTAAAGCCTAAATCTAGATTGTATACAGGAAGTGTCAAATGACATTGTATTCCTTCAAAAATGTAGACTTGCTTTGGATACAAAGAAACCTCCGTAGTAAGGAAATTTAGACGTTCATATGTATTAAAGTGACTTATATCGTAGAGGTTTTTGATGGGTCCTTAGAGAAGCAGCCTCCTACTTTATCCACGTTTGCACTCCCTTAAATTATGTCGTCTTCATCCTGTATTGGGGTATTATCTTATTTGACACTTGTGCTTCCATAGTTTATTTGATGCCAGTTACTAAAATATTTGGGGATTAACAAAAGATATGTTTATAAACCTGTGTGTCCATTTGGTCTTGCTTCAAAAGAATGGCTACATTATATCAGGGAGTGATTTACATTGACGAAACGCATCGTGTTATTCCATGCGTACTAAGAACAAAGTGCCATAAACTGCTACTGTCCCACCAACACTGTTATTCTGTTGGAGATTGGTATACTTCTTTGGATATCGTGCATAGTATACAGTGGATTTTCCATACACAGTCATAAACACTAGGCCAAAGCTACCAAAAAATCAGTAATTGTATTTATTTATTTTATTTATGCATTTATTTTACCTGGCAAGATTAGGGCCTTCAGGCCCTCTCTTACACCTAACCAGTCATACTCAGATTGAACGAATTTCAGTTTCTTCAGAACATTAAGGACATATAACGTGTTATACAGTATTAATGTAAAGAAAAAAATAGAGCTTATAACAGTAGTACAATGATAATTATAACCATCAAAAAATAATTATAACAATCAAGAATAATAATAATAATAATAATAATAATTGTAATGACTACGTACATGAAAGTAAACATATTTTTCTTTTATGAATGTCAGTCCTATTGCTAGTTGGGAATTTTCTCGTTATGTTCTTGCAGCTTGTGAGTTATTCTCATCGAGCAGAGACATAAGACGATAGAATGGGGTGAAAGAGATATAGAAGAGGTAGAAAGGTTAGAGGAAGAGAAATAGAATGGTAAAATTCGAAGCTATGATGGAGAGGAGAAAGAAAGAGATGAGAGGGGCACAACAATGGTGGATATACCGTCCCTAATATGTAAGTTTTGAGTTCCCTCTTGAATGTTGAGTGGTTCTGGATAAGACGCAGATCACAGGGGAGCGCGTTTCATAGTCGTATGGCTGAGATGAAGAATGACACCGAGAAAGATATTGTGTTATGTAAAGGTACAGCCAAGATGCTAGACGTATCCGATCTGGTATAGCGGTTGTGGAATGATGATAGGTGTTTAATGTGAGAAGATAAGTACTGGGGGTACCAGTGGCTAAGAAATCGATGAAGTAAGCACATCGTGTGGAGATCGCGTGCCTTATGTGGGCGTATCCAACCTAGCTTGGAGTATGAAGGACTGATATGATCATACAACCGTATATTTCACACGTATCTAACGCAAGCATTCATCACTAGCTCGAGGCATCTCGAATTTTCACTATTTGTGCCATGTTGAACTACATCACAGTAGTAAAGATTCGGCAAGACTAGTGTTTGCACTAATTTTTGTTTGACATTGGTTGGAAATATTTTTCTGAATTTTTGAATTGCATGTAGGGAGGAGAGAGATTTCCGGCAAGCTGTGACTGTTTGTTCTTCCCAGTTTAGGTATTCATCCAAGATTATTCCAGGGTCTTTTACTAGTTTTTTGGTATGGTAGCTGGGTACCATGGAGGAGTATTTGAGGGACTGTTTCGCGAAATTACCGGCTGATTAACTTTTGATGAGATAAAAGTATGGCCCGGGATTTCTTGGGGTTTAGTTTCAGACCTAGGTTCTGTGCCCGTCGAGAAACAGAGCAAAGATCTGCGTTCATACTCGCTACTACGTCAGCAATGTTCTTGGGGCTCGCACTTATGTACAGTTGGATGTCGTCGGCGTATAGATGGTAGTTGCAGGAGTGAATCACTGAAGAAATATCATTAATGTACAGTGAGAAGAGTAATGGACCAAGGACGGAGCCTTGGGGAATTCCTGAGTGTACGTTTTTCCGTAATGACTTTTCCGACCCACAAATGACTTGTTGACTTCTGTTTTTGAGGCAGCTGTCGAACCAGTGTATTGCGCTGTTTGAGAAATTCAGCTGTTTCATTTTAATTAGTAATATATCAGAGTCAACTGTATCCAAAGCCTTGCTAAAGTCAAGCAGTGTTAGGATGGTAGCTTTATGTCTGTCCATAGCATGTTTAATGTCATCAGTTATTTTGATTAATGCAGTTGCTGTACTATGGTTCTTTCGAAAGCCTGACTGATATTTGTCATGGATGTTATGAGTTTTGAGGTAATCCGTCAGCTGTTCATGGATGATGTATTATAGGGCTTTAGATATTGCAGGTAGTATGCTGATCGGCCTGTAGTCACCTGGCGACTTAGGGTTGTCAGTCTTGGGTATAGGTTGAATTAACTTTGCTTCCACTCAGTAGGATATGTACTACTGACAAGAGACAGGTTGACGATGTCTGTGATAACTGGAATAATAGTGTCTACGACGTTCATAATCATGCCAATGCCCACTCCATCATTTCCTACTGCCTCGGAAGAGATTCTCATAATTGCCTTGTGCACTGTGCCGGTAGTGACATGTTTTAGGAAAAACTTGTCTCTCGAGAGATTGGTATCTTGGGGCTGGTAATTTGTCGCTGCGTGGCAGTTTACAGCTGTTGAGAAGAAATCGTTTAATTATTCTGCAGACTCTTGATAAACAGCGTCAGATCTTCGCTTCCCTATACCGAAACTGCGCAGCTTTTTCCACAGTGCAGCAGGTTTTGATATTCCGCATACGACAGAGCGGGCACGTCTGATTTTGGCATTCCTCACGCTTTGCTTGGTTCTGTTTCGGAGTTTCCTGTAAGCTACGTGCGCCTCGGGAGTTGGGTTACGCTTGAAGGCCCTATGTGCAGGAACACGTTTATTCATTAACTGGCGTAATGCAGTGGTGAGCCACGGAGCGGGAGCTCTCTGTACCCTGACAGTGCGTTGAGGAGCATGTTTATCATACAGTGCAATTATTTTGCGACATAATTCCCGAATTTTTCCGTCTAATGTCGGTTCATTTCTTATATAATGCCCAGGGATGTCTGAGCAATCCTTTTGAAGAGCGTCATGGTTAACATTTTTCCGGTTTCTGTAGGTTACCAGGTGAGATTTTTCTTTGGTAGTATGCATTGAGTATGCATTGTACATACCGAAAGGAGATAGATGACTTTAGTTGAAGTGATATACTATACACCAACATACCATATTGAGACATGTAATACGCAGATTGGGTACAGGCAGTTAGCACTAGATATATTTAAAAAAAAGGTACATTCTAAGAGACATACATTGAAGATCATACTACCAGTTGTCCACCACTGGAGCAATACTGGAACACCAAGGGGCATATTGGAAAAAATAGGTGGGGGAGCATAGGATATAATACCGAAGAAATATAATTTTAGGTTAGAAATTATAACAATTGAATAGACTTTTGTGTTTGACATTTTGGACGACTGTCTAAATGTATGAAATGCTAGCGAAAAGAAAGTGTTATATTAAGGGAAGAGAAATATATTTTTTGTTAACTCAGCGCATTTTTCGCCACAATGTCGCCAAACTAACCAATATTACCGACTTTGGGTTGAATTGGCTCCTAGAAACCGTGTTTCCTCAGGACTTAAGGAAAGGAATCAATTTGTGAAACAAATGAAAATCATACCCTATTAAATATTTTGCGTGTGTGTGTATCACTGCTATTGTAACTTAATTGCTCTATAGCAGTAGAAAAACACAAATGGCTCACATATTTGCACTACTGTTGTAGAAGATGTCTCGATGCAAGCAGTAGTACTACTGTGATACACATTAGTATACATGATACAGTGGTCATGCATGGATCTCTTACAGTTACGGAACTTTCTTTTAAAATATTCAGATACGTGTTTTTATGACTAAAGGACGTGGTATTAAGCTGTAATTTATAACTCTGTGGCGATGCTGCTCTTAGCAGATTGTTTAGTTTCCTGATTGCAAACGAAAAATTCGTTTCATGTATGTACTAAAGTAATCAATGTTATCTCCAAAACTTAATTTTCTGTTTTATTTTCTCGCAATCCTTGGTTTATTTTCGCTAAAACCTATATCATTGTAATTCAGAAATTGTAGTGTCTACCATTCTAGGATAACTCCCAATGTTAATACTTACCTTGCATTACCTTGTGTTTTACTTCGGTTGACGTATTCAGACGGCTGGGTGAGACATTATGATTCCTCGAGAATGATACCTTGCACTAAAATGGTATTGAGGCTGACACTTTAGTGTGTAACTAAATTTCATCTCTGAATTGGTGTTTGGGGTTGTAGAGTAACAATATACGTACAGAATAAGTAAACATGTGGCATTTCTGATTCATATTATTAAATACCCCAATTTATCTCTTGCACACTAAAGAATTTCCTATTAAACACGTATTTATAACTTTATGGTGGCGCTAGACGTATTCGTAGTAATAAGTGCTATATTTTTGCAGTGCATCTCAGGCCAGGTGTATATTTATGCTGTAATAAATATACGACACTAATAAATAAGTGGCACACTGTTTAGTACACTAGACTCACATTCAGGGGGATGACAGTTAAAAGCTACTTCTGGCCATCTAGATTTAGGTTTTCCATGATTTTACTAAATCGTTCTAAGGAGATGCTGGGATGATTCGTTTGAAAAGGCACAGCCATTTTCTTTCCCCAGTCAACAGTTCGAGCTTGTGCTCTGTTTCTAAGGTCCTCGATTTCATTTGGATGTCAACCCCTAATCTTCTTTCCTTCCTGCAACACTAAAAATACCTTCCTCCACGTTTGTGTCAAAATCGGGAAATGTAAGACATTTTTTTTAGAATAATCTACAGTAATCTGAGTTACAGGAAAGCAAACACAACTGTGACAATTTACGCACTACATCTCCAGTTTACTGGCAAAACTATGGCCATCTATTCTGCTGTCAGTAAAATCTTGGCTCGAAACCTTAGCAGTAAGTAACGGAATGATACACCATTTCCAAATTACAACTGTGTTGCTGTATTTTGAACGGACAGTACAATCCAGCGATAAACGTATGAATTAAGAAAATGTAAGGTCACACTCTTTCTCTAAAAATGGAAAGGAATCAGTTGCATGTTGCCAGTGCTCTGTAATTAATAAAATAGGGAACTGTTTACTTTGCTTCTTGGAACCCCTATGGAGAAGCTATCCTGCAGTACACAATTTAAATATGTGCTACATAATAAAGAAAAATGCAGATTTGTGACCCCCAACACTCCAAAAATCATGTCTGCACCCTGAACATCTGAGCTTACTACATAATCAAACACACTTAAGGGGATACGGAATCGGATTTTGGGTTAAAAAATCGAATTTTTTTTTATTGGCGTATTATATTCTGCCATGTTTCCTCTTTAAAATGACGTATCATACATAGCTCTACTACAATTATAACTATTTTATTTTTATATATTTGTGAGATCGGGTATTGCGCTTTAGTTATACACGTCTCTCGTGGCTGACCATGAACTTTTTGGCAGTACCTTTAAAGTGACATGAATTCAAATATCCCGGTTTCCAGCGACTATTTATACACTAGTTGCCCGAAAATGTTTCTCTCTGGTTTCCTCAAGTTACTCTTTGACTTTGTGGCGGGACTGTTTTGTAAACAGTGTGATATAAGAAAGTAGTTGTTGTTGAGTTATTTCGTATTTAGTGCTTCATTTTTCGCAGTGAAAATGCCTAGAGCTAAAGCAAAAGTATTTAAAAAGCGTGTGAACTGGCAAAAGAAAAGAAATAATGATTCATTAGCAAAGCAAAGCAGTTCATCATCATCACTGTTGGAAAATGTGAATCCACTTATTACTGATTTGCCGAACGAACTTACACCAAATGAAAACAGTGCTTCTCATAAAAAACTAAGAGATTTGGAAGAGAAATATAATTTACTTGATAGAGGGAATGAAGTTTTTGAACTCATTGATACGAATATATTGTGTGAAGCTCTTGAAAACAGTTTGTGCTGCAAAAAATGTCATGGAAACGTTTCTCTGAAAGTAGAATCCCATGTTGGCCTGGCTGCCCAGTTTAATTTAATATGCAGTGTTTGTAAATACAGCTGTAAGTTTCCAAGTTCGGTTTCAGTAACTGTAAATAATGGATACAAGAAAACTGAACTTTATAGTGTAAATATTAGGTTAGTTTATGGATTGCGAGCAATTGGTAAGGGCAAAGCAGCTGGTGATATGCTATGTGGTGTTCTAAATCTTCCAAGTGCACCTTCAAAGTTTGAAGCTTACAATTATGTACTAGGATCTGCAGTTGAAGATGTAGCACAGAAGTCAATGCAGGTTGCTGTGGAAGAAGCAGTGGAAGAAAATGACGGCAGTCGTGACCTCACAGTGGCGTTTGATGGCACGTGGCAGAAAAGGGGCCACACCTCCAACAATGGTGTTGTAACAGCAACTAGTGTTGATACTGGCAAGGTTATTGATGTTGCAATAATGTCTAAATACTGTAGGTGCACAGGCAGGCTGAAAAATGAACACAGTGATGACTGTATTGCTAATTATTATGGTAGTAGTGGTGGCATGGAGGTTGCTGGGGTGAAGAAAATTTTTCATCGCTCTTCACAGTGGTATAATGTTCGCTATGTCAAATATCTGGGAGATGGTGACTCTAAAGCATTCAAAGAAGTTTTGGAAAGCAAACCATATGGGAACAGTGTAAATATAAGCAAACTTGAATGTATAGGACATGTGCAGAAGAGAATGGGTGCCAGGCTGAGAAGGTTAAAATCAGTTATGAAAGGGAAAAAACTAGATGATGGGAAAACCTTGGATGGCAGAGGAAGATTGACTGATTCCATAATAGACCACATTCAGAACTGCTATGGCCTTGCAATCAGGCAAAATACAGGCAATCTTGAAGAAATGAGGAGAGCTATATGGGCTTTATATTTCCACACCGCATCCACGGATGAGCATCCACAACATGGTTTGTGCCCCAAAGGTGAAAACAGCTGGTGTAAATACAATAGGGGACTAACAACAGGAGAGAAATACATTCACCACCACAGTCTACCATCAGCCATCATGGCAGAAATAAAGCCCATTTTCAGAGATCTGGCTGACAGAAGTCTTCTGATGAAATGTCTTCACGGAAAAACGCAGAACCCCAACGAGTGCTTGAATAGTGTGATATGGCATCGTCTCCCAAAAACAGTGTTTGTCGGAATTAATACACTACATTTTGGTGTGTATGATGCTGTGGCAACCTTCAATCTTGGAAATATAACTAAATGCCAGGTCCTTCAAAAGTTGGGTATGTGTGTTGGTTCCCGTACGGTACGTGCTATGTTCTTTTTAGATCAGCACAGACTAAGGCATGCTGATAATATAATCAAGACATTAGTGAAAAAAGCAAGACAGGTGCAGAGGGGTGCCAAAAGAAGACTTGAAGATGATTATGAAGACTGTGAAGGGGGTATTAGCTACGGATCAGGAATGTTTTAATCTTCTTTCTCCGTTTCCCGTAAGTTTACTTTTTACTTCATCTAGGAACATTATCTCAGGTACTGGTCAACCTAGAAGTCTGAAATTTTTATGACGTAGTGACATAGGTCCCTATTACATACTGAAACAACGATTTTTTAATTACTTGATTTACAAAAGACTTAGGGGTGATAGTCTAGTAAAAAGCGATGGAAAAAATTTACTTAAAAATAAATGTACAATATCTCTGTAAGAAAATACTTTGACAATAAACTGTTGTTTCAGTATTGTTGTAACATATGAATGCACATACAGGAAAATTTTTACCCCTCTGTCTCCAGTAGTTTGTGAGAAAATGTTCCCTATAGTAGGCATATATTAACATTGCGGGGATAGGTGATTCCGTATCCCCTTAAGGATTGTGGGGTAGCATTTTAGTACTTGAATTGAATTACGAGTTGTAAAATTCAACTTTCTAACCTCATAAGTGCAAAATAAAAAAATAAAAACTTTTGGCGAACCACCACCGGGGCTATCTTCGAACGTGTTGTCCCCGTTCGTGTCCCCACCACCTCATATTAACCAAGGCAAAGTGATCATAATTTTGATCTGGGTGACACATAATGTTCGCTTGGAGTGACATCTCAGTTTAAAAGGGCACCGACTGGATACTTTGATAAATATATGCTGCTCCATCTACTCTCTAAACAACTTTTTTTCAGGTGTAGAGTAATAGTGTGCCGGCAAAACAGACACGGATTAATAGTGGCAATACACTTGTATTACTCCACGCCTACAATTGAGGATTGCAATCATCAAAAACATCGAAAATAGGTTAAGGTTTTAATACGTGTCAATCAGGACATTATTCTTCACAATACCATCAAATATAGATATTAGTGAATTATGGTTGGATGCTACATTCCGTGTCAGATTCACAGGTCTTAGGAAAAAAAGCCTATGTGTGAAACGGATTTACAGCATTCCATATTAAAGAAGTTGCTTCTGATAGCACAGTTTATGTGAAAACTAGAATTGGAGAAGAGAACGAAAACCAGAGTATATCGCACAAACAGCTATTGTAATGGAAGAATATAAACTGCTACTCGAAAAAAGGTCAGACCATTGCATGTGGATGACGAAATTTGAATATTTCTTTAAGCTCAGGGTATTTAAAACTGTGGCCCTGACTGGAGAATACATAATATTAGCAATTGCTGATAATATCAATGGAAAGTGGTCAAAAGTTGGTGTACTCACAGAACTCAGTGGATACACCGACATTTACCATATTAAAGAATACATGATAAGATTTTTTTAAGTATCGATTGTAATTTGGATTCACTCAAGAAAGATGTATCCAAATTTGATGGACTGGAGGTAACTGCTTATCAGGCTGAGACCCTTATAACCTTACCAGGTTGGATTAATGGAGTATCAGATGGAGAGCAATCATGAATTTGATTAACGCATGTGATAGATGCTACAACAGCGTCCGTATACTTATTTATCCACTGTGATGTTGGTTCGCAGAGGTTTGGGGTCGAGACCTGTGGATCGTATATCTACATCTATATCATACTCCGCAAGACACCTAATGGTGTGTGGTGGAGGGTACTTTTGGCACCACTATCTGATCCCTCCAACATTACATTAAGAGTGACGTTGAGTTGTATCTGCAAGAAAGTCTTGAATCCAATCGCAGGTCTGCTCCGATACTCCGTAAGCTCGCACTTTTTTCATTAAACGGCAATGCGGGAAGGTGTCAAATCCTTTACTAAAATCAAGGAACACGGCATCAACCTGAGCGCCGGTGTCCATTGCGCTGTGGATCTCATGGAGGAACAGAGCGTGCTTAGGTTCGCAGGATCTCTGTTTGCGTGTTGCATTTTGATTTTTAAGGAGATGTTCATTTTACGAGAACGTCATAATTCTTGAGCATAAAACATGTTCCATGATTATACAACAAATTGGCGTCAACGGTTTAGGTCTATAATTATGTGGATCTGTCTTACGGCCTTATATTAAACAAAGTATAATATTAAAATCACAGCAGCAAGACTTACATGTTCATTGCTCTGAAGAACTGTTCCCTATATTCATGCCTTTAGAAAACTATTTTCTTCGAAAAATACAGTAATATTTGTGTTACAGATTTTGAAATGCGATTTGCACATTGCATTGAGCAATTCTCTTCTTGCAATAGTTACATCACAATTTAGAAGTCTAGGCACCACAGTTTGTGATGAGCAGCATTTCTGTGGGTCAGATCCAGCTACATATCGCAAAAATTTGACTAAGGTAGGAGCGCAGTACTCCTTGGTGATAATTCACTGATGGCAGTAAAAATTATAATATACGTAGGAATAGCCATCCAGAAAACCTAGAGCGTAATTACTGCGTAAGACAAATAGAAGAGAAAGTGGGTGCCAGAGTGACGGGAATATTATCCACGAATGAAAACCACGACTGAGAAGGTTTACATACCACTTATTCGAGCAACTTCTAAGAATTTCTCGTCAGTCCGCGATCTTTACCCGGCCAGATAGAAGACGTGAACAAATTCCAATGAAGAGCTATGAATTTTCTCGAGGGATTGTTTAATTGATATGAGGTGCCAAGACAACTCCAGTGGTATACGCTACAAGAGATGTCTTGTGTATCATGGATGGGTTTACAAAAAATGGTTCAAATGCACTATGGGACTTAACATCTATGGTCATCAGTTGCCTAAAACATAGATCTACTTAAACCTAACCAACCGAAGGACGTCACACAAATCCATGCCCGAGGCAGGATTCGAACCTGCGACAGTAGCGGTCGCGCGGTTCCACCGGCCAGCGATGGGTTCACAGTTTCAATAATAGGATAGAGTATGTTGTGGGCAATCTATAAGGAGCGATCAAAAATTTTCCATTTGAGCACATTACTGCAGCATATATGCAACACAGAGCAAGTCTAATATGCAAATGTAAGCACTGAGATGTGGCAAGTATTTAGTGCGTCATTCAGGTCTTTCCAGTGCGCGTTCAGTAAATGCGTAGTTCAGCAATGTTATTATAAAATATACACGAACAGGAACATCGTGCTGCTATGCATTTCTTCGCTGCTGAGCAAATATACCAGTAGATATCCACCAGAGAATAATAACGTGCATGGGGCAGCATTTCTGACTAAAACCACCATCGTGGAATGCTGAGACAGGGCGAGCTGCTGCTTCATGTCATGCTAACTGACGTGACGATTCTTCGGCAACTGCTCTTAGTCTTGATTTTCCCTCATGCGTTTGCATTTGTTCAATTCCTTAAAAAAGGCCCTGAAGAGTCAACGATTCCTGTATGAAGAGGATATGTAGTAGACAATTACAGACTTCTTCACGCAGCAAGACACAGTGTTCCCCCAACCGAGAATCTTCAACTTGGTTCGTCGGCGGAGCGATTGCCTTAATGCTTATGGCGATTTTGCCTGACTGACATACAAATTTAGGACTGTAAGGCCTTCAAAGGGAAACTTTCTGACCGCATTTTACATCACTTCCTTCCACAGAGGTCTCACGAAATAAATACAGTGAGAGATTATACCAAACACTGTAGCTTATTCTGCAAGTGTTGTGTGCATGATTTTCGGTATCATCAGTACCTTCGTCTGGGAAAAGATTCATGGAGCGTGGAATGGAGATTATCTATATTTTGCATATTTCATTATAGTTTAGTCAGACCTTGGATGCATAGTAGTACTTCTAACTTGCACTGATTTTTGGAATAGACCTAAGTGGCTCCCGATTAAGGAAACTACTTATAGGATCCAGTTGATGCTTGGTACCTATTTTAGCTGGTTTTCGACCATTATATTGATTGTATGTGAGCACTTGTGCTCTCCTATCTTATTCCTACGTCTCTCTGGAGGAAATAGAGTGGTGGTGGCAGATGAATTATAACACAATTTACTTCGAACGCCCATTCCCTATTATCGAGTCTGCTATTCTTCATGTTTTAATGTCCTTGTTAATACATATCGATTCTACAAATACTACGCTAGATTAATTTGGGATCGCTCTATCCAATGACCATATAAAATTCTGCTTTAAGATAATTTTGTTCGTAACTGGAAACAAAGCGATGCTTTCTGTCAACAGTAGACATTGCATCAAAGTCTTGATGAACAGTATTTGTTTGGGTCGATTCCAACTGCAAATTGCATATACGAAGTGACAACTATATTCTGAAACACTTGGGGCAATCCATCTGACGACTTTTATGAGAGTAAAATTGTATCTCTGACTGCTAAGATAGTGGTAGCATTACAATGAGGCGACCACATACTATTAATCAGATAGTGTATGCAGAGTGCATATTGCACCTCGCTATGATGGAGTGACGGTTTTGTTAAGTTTTATATGTATCATTCTCTGAGAATCAGAATTGGTTCAGATATGCTGGTCCATGCAGCGGCTGGTGTGGAGGACTAGAACAAAGCACTGTCTGTTACCAGCAAATGAGGTGTATGTCTGTTGTTTATACCGCTGTCAGCCCACATGCATTCGTAGCAGAACGAGCTGTAACGTTAGTAAGAGCACTGTGACGGGCTTATGGCTATGACACAACCACCAGATGCATAGTGGAAAACCCCATCAGGAGTACATTACAGTGGACGTGGCAGCAGCAATGACGTATGGCACAGGAGTGTGGTGTATGTTCCTGCACTCTTACATAATGTGAGACGCTAACACAATGTGGTGTTTGTTTAAATAAAATATCTGCTATTACTCCTAGCATTTCTCAGCAGTTGTGGCAGTTGGTTAAACATGAAATATAGGTATCACTGGTGCTGATAATTTTGTCTGGTGTAAGCACAAGTTCCTTGCAGTATCCATGCTCTATAAAAATGCTCATGCTTCTTTCCTCAAAAATGGGTAGTTTGAAAGATGTTAAAAAGTAGCTGAAACTAGGTAGCCAAAAAGTACAACAACCTTCGTTCCTTACCCGTATGAAAAAGAATAGAAAACAAGTATTTTAAATTTCTTTTGTCTTCCGTCTTCTGACTGGTTTGATGCGGCCCGCCACGAATTCCTCTCCTGTTCTAACGTCTTTATCTCAGAGTAGCACTTGCAGCCTACCTCCTCCATTATTTTCTGGATGTATTCATATCTCTGACTTTCTCTACAGTTTTTGCTCTCTACAGCTCCCTCTAGTACCATGGACGTCTTTCCCTCACGTCTTAACAGATGTCTTATCATCATGTCTCTTCTCCTTATCAGTGTTGTCCATATATTTCTGTCGTTGCCACTTCTGTGGAGAACCTCCTCATTCCTTACCTTATCAGACCACGTAATTTCCAACATTCGTCTGTATCACCACATCTCAAATGCTTCGTCTCTCTGCTTTTCCGGTTTTCCCACAGTCCGTGTTTCACCACCATACAATGCTGGACTCCAGACGTACTTTCTCAGAAATTTCTTCCACTAATTATGCCTGATATTTCATATTAGTAGACTTCTGTTGGCCAGTAATGCCCTTTTCGCCGTTGCTAGTCTGCTTTTGATGTCCCCCATGCTCCGTTCGTCATCAGTTATTTCATTGCCTAGGTATCAGAATCCCTCAACTTCATCCACTTCGTTACCATCAATCCTGATGTTAAGTTTCCCGCTGTTCTCATTTCTACTAATTCTCATTACACCCGTCTTTCTTCGATTTACTCTCAATCCATACTCTGTACTCTTGATACTGTTCATTCCGTTCAGAAGATCATGTAATTCTTCTTCACATTCACTCAGGATAGCAATGTCATTAGTGAATCGTATCATTGAGATCCTTTCACCCTGAATTTTAATTCCACTTCTAGACCATTCTTTTATTTCAGTCATTGCTTCCTCGATGTACAGATTGAGCAGTAGGGGCGAAAGGCTATATCCTTGTCTTACACGCTTTTTAATACAAGCTTTTCGTTCTTGGTCGCCCACTCTTGTTATTCCCTCTTGGCTCAAGTACGTATTGTATATGACTCGTCTGTTCCTATAGCTTATCAATACTTTTCTCAGAATTTCGAACATCTTGCGCCATTTTACATTGTCGAACGCTTTTTTCAGGTCTACAAACACTATAAACGTGTCTAGATTTTTCTTTAGTCTTGCTTCCATTATTAACCGCAACGTCAGAATTGCCTCTCTCGTCCCCCCTTTCCTAAAGCCAGTCTGATCGTCATCTGGCACATCAAACATGGGGCAATTCTTCTTCTGATATCCTCAATGGTCACCGACTTCCTGCGCGATTTCATCATTGTAGCTTTTGCATTTAAATCAATTAAGGATGTGTGCTGTCTTTAACAGGATTCCTGTGATTAGCCTATAAAGTCTTTTATATGACCAGTCGAAATAGCAAATTGTGCGTTGCTAACCTGGTCCACCGTGAAGATCTGGGTTCGATGTAATTATAGTTCAAATATTGATGTCCAACGCTGCAAGAATATCGAACTGATGTCATTTGATCGGAAGTATCTGTACTTCGATTAATGTCGCAGTTGTTCTTTCAGAGGAACAGCTGAATGAACTTAATCAGGTGACTACCCTTTGTTTAATTATTTGAGATACTCATATGGGTGCAGTCTTTGACAGTAGCTAATATCAGACCGTGTGCGAAGAAGCTTACTACAATAGGTTTTTTGACTTTTCTTTCCGCAATGATATCATTCCCATCAAGGCTGAGTAATATTCGAAATTGCGACCATGTGCTACCATGTCACCTGTGTCATGGCACATGTTCACAAGACGGAAGGAGGTTAACTGGAAAGTTCTGCAAGTCTAATGTGCACCCACATGAGCTGTGAAGTTGTGACCCCAACCTCAGGCATAAGAAGTGGGCAGTAATGTTACTTCAGTACGGTTTTATCACTATATTTTTTGGTTATTTCGCGATTAGAAGGTTTCCGAGACATATGCGTAGTTTTTGCTGAGTTCGCATCATAAGGGAGGACGTTTCAAAGGACGTATTGGTACGGATACACAGTGTACCGTCTTTATCTCGTAATTAACTGTTTCTTTCTCGTTTTTTGCTTCTATGTCTATTATGACTCATCAAAATGGTTCAAATGGCTCTGAGCAGTATGGGACTTAACTTCTGAGGTCATCAGTCCCCTAGATGTTAGAACTACTTAACATCTTCAACATTATTGGTCCTGTCTTCCTCAGTTGCGCGTAATATTACGGAATAGTGATAATTTTTACTTACGGATCGTCTCTATTACGACTACCAAAATGGTTCAAATGGCTCTGAGCAGTATGGGACATAACTTCTGAGGTCATCAGTCCCCTGGAACTTAGAACTACTTAACATCTTCAACATTTTTGGTCCTGTCTTCCTCAGTTGCGCGTAATATTACGGTATATTCATAATATTTACTTATCGATCGTCTGACATAAACGAAGCTCATCAGAACATAAAATTCACACTTAAAAAAGCAAAAGAAAATCAAATAAATTTTCTTGACATTACAATAAAAAAAGGAAATGGCAAACATACATTTAATATCTTTAAAAAACCAACAGCCACAGACACAGTAATACATTCCACATCCAACCACCCCCACAGCCAGAAACTTGCAGCACTAAGAAACGTGTTACATAGATTAAACAGAATCCCACTCAGCAAGAGAAATTATGAACAAGAAATGAGTGCAATCATACAAATAGCTAGGAACAACGGGAATGACACAAATGTGGTACACAGGCTCAATCAAAAAATAAAAACACAAATACAAAACAAACACATCATTTCCAGAATACAAAAGAACTCACAAGCTGAAAACTTACAAACACACTCCACAAACACACACAATGACAACACCACACAGAAAAGAACCAGATGGTAAACCATGACCTACAAACATAAACTAACACACAGAGTTGCAAACATCCTAAAGAGACAGGGCTTCAAAATAGCATATAAACCTTGGCAAACTCTCCACACCTAAGCCAGCCAGCTACCAAGAGCGACAAATTCCAACAACCAGGAATATATAAACTTGAATGTCAAAGTTGTGATGCAATATACATAGGCATGACATGCAGGAATTTTGAAACAAGATACAAAGAACATATCAGATGTAGGAAGTATGAAACAAACCATTCCACATTTGCAGAGCACTTAAAACACAAAACCATAATCCTAAAAACATGGAACAAGAAATGAAAATAATGAGAATAAGCAACCATGACAAACATACAAATGCAAGAAAACTTCCACATCCAGAAAGCCATATCAGAAAACAAACATGTGGTAAATGAACAAACACACATCACCACAGGCTCCCTACTACTCTTAATAAGGGAAAAACATAAAACAAAAAAACTCTTCCCCACAGCATCCAGACACACACACAGACACACACACACACACACACACATACACACACACCACAAAAAAAATTATACCACACACACACACTCAGCACAAAAAATCATAACACACCAAAAAACACACACACACACTCATATACACAAACGCACACACAAATGTATACACGAACACATCGCAGATGCTTCAATAGTTACACTCTAAAGTTTGGCAATAACATTCGATCTTTGATAAAAACATTTGACAGTCGGCAACAGAAATCAAAACATTGTATTAAAACAAGCGTTCAGTTCATAGTGCTGTGGTATGTGGGGAAAAAAACCGCAAATTGGCATTCATAAGAAGAAGAACAACACCAAAAATGCAACAGGAGCGTAATATGTAAGAAATTGTCCACGCAACCTGTAAGTACAGTTCAAAACATTACTACTTAATAGGAAATACCAACCACCAGAACTGTTTATAACTTATAGGCACAGTGACAAAAATGTAAATGAAATAGCTAACATATGTATATTTTCCAGACCACTGATGATGCCTTGCAGAAAATAAAGGCGAAACGCATATGACCCTAAAATTGTGTTTTACTCAGTTGCTGTCCGACGGTCCATAAGTAAAAATTGTCAGTATACCGTAACAGAACTACTTAAACCTAACTAACCTAAGGACATCACACACATCCATGCCCGAGGCAGGATTCGAACCTGCGACTGTAGCGCGAAGAACCGCTCGCCCACTCTGGCCTGCTATGACTTATCAGTTACCACATACCACATGTAGGGCGTAATGCACAATATGCGTTAAAAACTGTTTGAAATCACTAATATCTTCGTATCACGGGAAGGTGACGGGAGACCCCGCACAGACGAATAGCGGTATCTTCAGAAGAGACTTCCATATTGAGGCAGCTTTGCTTTAATTATGAGACGCTGTCTAGAAATAAAGAATTTTTTCCGTATGTAGCACGTAGACATTATTTTGTATCTAAGTATGATGTGAGAACTTTGAGGTCTTCGTGAAGCAGAAATTCTGAAATGCGAACTATGGCACATACCATGGGAACACGCGATGTTCAGTTTGGAGAGTATTGTAATATTGTATACCGTTGTAAGGGCACGAGTTGTTTTGTTCGATATTCACTGCCCTCACGAGGTCTCCTCCAAATATTCGAGCGCAGCGTAAAAACTACCAGATGTGTTGAGCAGTAACATTCGACTTTAATATAAAAGCCGATCGTCGACCGGGGTAAGTGCTGAGAAAAGAGCGCGTGCAGCGTTGGAAGTGCGCCCTGGAGAGTCCGTGTCGGCGCTGGCAGGCTGGCGAGAGCGGCTTAAGCAGGTGGCGGGCGCACACAATGGCCTCCCGCGAGACAAGACAATGGGGTCCCTACCGCTGCCGCTGCGGAAGGCTCCCGCCGGAGGAAGGCCGCCGGCGCCGGTCCAGAGGGGGAGCAGGGCGGCTTGAAAAGTTCCAGGGAAGCGCCTGCACCCCGGAAAACGCCTTCCGCGTTCCGATGGCGGCAGCCGCAACCTTTAGTCCCAGGTTCCTCTCTGACAAGAAGACGTCCCCGCCGGTGGAATCGACTGTTTGAAAACATCTATACGGTAGACTAGGTTAAGGTTCCAAGTACTGCATCTTGTAGCCACTCACCCTGGTGGCCCTCACGTGCGAGTAATCCTCGCCCTCCTATGGCGTTTACTCTGTCTTTCCGATAAATGTTCCATGGCTCACTGAACATCTCAGAAATCAGATTTTAGTCAGCCCTCGGTTCCAAGAATAATTGGAGCGTGAGAACGGTTATGGAGGGCAGTAAATTAAGAAACGTTGTTAGAAATTCTTCGATAATTTATTGATAAAATTTTGACAGTCGATGTATCTTTAGTCTCAATATGGTCTGATGGCCCTATCTGCACATCAACTGGTGAGTGTTTATCAGCATAGCTCAAACTACCGCCTAGCCCAAAAAAAACCAACGTGCACTCCACAAGTACTCTGCTATCCGAATACCGGCTTCCTTTGTGTTGGGCGTTCCTGACCTGTCAAGGTGGTGAGTCCTACAGATCCTCACAAGAGGAAAAAGGTCATGTGCAAGCAAGATCTTCACAGAGTCGCCGAAACCTTTGGTTGAGACTCTCCACTCGGCTCCAAACCAAAAGACCGCTGTATGTTCTGACAAAGACGCTGCAAGATGCAAGCTCTGTTTGTATCCCGCGTGCAAGGCCAGCAGCCTTCACCTCCTCTGCCAGTCACCTATGTGAACGGAGGTTGGCCTCACGACACAAGTGACAGGCGTCGTTGGTGCCGACGATCCACAACTTGCAGACGACTGGAAACTGCACGCTCGACAGCCCGAGGCAAAGTCGACTCCACATCTCTGATGAGGCCCCCTGCCAAGCATACCAAGTTCACATTGCCTTTCTTTCCAGCCCGGATCGCTATCTTCGTAAAGGTTCCATAACATTGGAGCTCCCGATGACTAGCAAGTTCCAGCCCACTTGTATCTGCTGGAATCCTGCTGAACGAACGACCATCAGTTTCATCGCAGGGCAAATAGGCGAGACGAGACGACCAACGTTCACATTAGCCCTCAGCCCGAAGCGACGTGAAGGCGTTACGCCCCTCCACTCATCATTCTGTGTGGGCGCGTCCATCGCATCGGTAAACGAGGAAGTGCCTCGGCTGCAAGGCCCATGGAAGAAACAGCCGGAAGGCAGCTGACCATAGCTAAAACCATATTCAACTGTTCAGAAAGTGCGGCCATCTCCTCCAGCGTCAGCATACAGTGCGCAGTAATCCTTCCTATCCTAGGAAGACTAAATGAAGAAGTAAACTACATAGATATGCAGCTTGTTACCCTCCTAACGTGTCACCGATCGACGACGTTGTCTCACTGATCCGTATAGCCGGCTGATCAGAAGAAATGACAAACGAGCTACAGGCAGCCTGAATTTAACTTACAAAACACGAGATCAGACCTCTTAAATACTAAAATATAGACGAAATTTGTGCAATACAAGCTCCTAAGTAAACAAAGAAACAGTTAATACATAACTTGCTGCCCTGGAGATTGGTGACAGCTGGAGCCGGACTGCGTGACTAACTGGGCCGACCCGAAATGTTACTTGTGTTCAAAACAAATTATGAACTTCTGCGTTATTAACTGCCACAATAAACACAAAACGCGAGATTAAACCTCTGAAATACAAGAACACGAACGAAATTTAAGCAATATGTACTACTAAGAAAACACAGGAAAAGCTAAATAAGTGGCTCACTTCCCTGGATATGTGTAACGGGCGGCAACTGGAGTCAGACTATGTGCGTAAGTAACTGGTACGTCAATTCTGGGTGTCTTCAAAAGGCATTGTGGAGCTTAAAAGCAAGAGCGTCGAAGTTATGTCACACCAGTAGCACCTCACAGATGTTAAGACCAGAGAGAGACGATCGTAGAACTGTTCAGAACCTGACTGATTAAGAAAGGAAGGTATATACACTCCTGGAAATGGAAAAAAGAACACATTGACACCGGTGTGTCAGACCCACCATACTTGCTCCGGACACTGCGAGAGGGCTGTACAAGCAATGATCACACGCACGGCACAGCGGACACACCAGGAACCGCGGTGTTGGCCGTCGAATGGCGCTAGCTGCGCAGCATTTGTGCACCGCCGCCGTCAGTGTCAGCCAGTTTGCCGTGGCATACGGAGCTCCATCGCAGTCTTTAACACTGGTAGCATGCCGGACAGCGTGGACGTGAACCGTATGTGCAGTTGACGCACTTTGAGCGAGGGCGTATAGTGGGCATGCGGGAGGCCGGGTGGACGTACCGCCGAATTGCTCAACACGTGGGGCGTGAGGTCTCCACGGTACATCGATGTTGTCGCCAGTGGTCGGCGGAAGGTGCACGTGCCCGTCGACCTGGGACCGGACCGCAGCGACGCACGGATGCACGCCAAGACCATAGGATCCTACGCAGTGCCGTAGGGGACCGCACCGCCACTTCCCAGCAAATTAGGGACACTGTTGCTCCTGGGGTATCGGCGAGGACCATTCGCAACCGTCTCCATGAAGCTGGGCTACGGTCCCGCACACCGTTAGGCCGTCTTCCGCTCACGCCCCATCGTGCAGCCCGCCTCCAGTGGTGTCGCGACAGGCGTGAATGGAGGGACGAATGGAGACGTGTCGTCTTCAACGATGAGAGTCGCTTCTGCCTTGGTGCCAATGATGGTCGTATGCGTGTTTGGCGCCGTGCAGGTGAGCGCCACAATCAGGACTGCATACGACCGAGGCACACAGGGCCAACACCCGGCATCATGGTGTGGGGAGCGATCTCCTACACTGGCCGTACACCACTGGTGATCGTCGAGGGGACACTGAATAGTGCACGGTACATCCAAACCGTCATCGAACCCATCGTTCTACCATTCCTAGACCGGCAAGGGAACTTGCTGTTCCAACAGGACAATGCACGTCCGCATGTATCCAGTGCCACCCAACGTGCTCTAGAAGGTGTAAGTCAACTACCCTGGCCAGCAAGATCACCGGATCTGTCCCCCATTGAGCATGTTTGGGACTGGATGAAGCGTCGTCTCACGCGGTCTGCACGTCCAGCACGAACGCTGGTCCAACTGAGGCGCCAGGTGGAAATGGCATGGCAAGCCGTTCCACAGGACTACATCCAGCATCTCTACGATCGTCTCCATGGGAGAGTAGCAGCCTGCATTGCTGCGAAAGTTGGATATACACTGTACTAGTGCCGACATTGTGCATGCTCTGTTGCCTGTGTCTATGTGCCTGTGGTTCTGTCAGTGTGATCATGTGATGTATCTGACCCCAGGAATGTGTCAATAATGTTTCCCCTTCCTGGGACAATGAATTCACGGTGTTCTTATTTCAATTTCCAGGAGTGTATTAAAAAGCTGTATATGAAGAAGGCGGCTTCACTTATTTTATAGGTTAAGGCTAAAGCAGAATGTGTATGTATTCGGAAACGGCCGTTGGGAAATAAGCCTTTTAGTAATGAAAGTATTTACTAAAGATTATGCAGTATAGTAACAGTAAATGTTTTTGTTTTAAGCTCATTTCTTTAAAGATAATATCAACTTGTATTTTTTAAAAGTTGATAAATCAGTTTAACACATTTTAATGATCAAAAGGTTTTTATGTTTATGAATATTGCTAGTTAAATGTGATTTCATATGTGTATGCACATTTTGAGGTGACTTCAGTATTTCTCATGCTGTCTACGGAGTGAAATGTTAGTGCGACTTGTAAGGAATCAAATTAAATTTATTAAACTGTATAATCACTAACACTTATGTGGTAGATCATAGTAAAACTGTTCAGATATATCGTATTTATGTCGCACTTGAGTATCTAATATATTGTTTTAAAGTATTTTTTGAGAACCATTAGTCATACAGCTCATTCCACTTCCCATAAACCATGTCTCCTCAAAACTCAAGTAGGGAACGAAAAAGAATCACATTTTGTATTAATCATGTTACCAGTACATTTGAAATATCTCATTCAAAGTCTGGGGAATTTCAAAGTGAATAGTTGACAAGAAAAATCTGTTGACCAACTACATTGGTGTGAAAACTCAAATACGGAAGTAACTTTCGCTTGATTTGTCACTGTTAAGTATTATAACTCGATCTAAATTGTTCCATATATAGAAAGGAATGATAATGTGGAGTACATAAAGTAATTGAAAGAAATAATGAGACGAAGGGAAATGACAATTTTATTCAAAGACAGTAACTACGTTCAAGTCACCGCAATTCATGATGGTCCCTGGATGTTACTAAGGCTGGTTATGGTTCTTTATATGGTGTTTGATTATCACGTATGGCAATGCATGCTCTGAAACGTGCTGCCATGTTGGGCGCAACGTTGGTGAAGCGATCTTCGGCAGTGCATTATATTCGTCCACTAATGCCATTCACAACTTCTGGATGGTCGTTGGTGCAAGAGGATGTGCTGCAATGGGTGTCGAGAACGCACTCCATTCGATGGGATTTAACTTGGAGGGAATGGGCGGACATGTTCATTCGCCGAAGGTTCTCACGATCCAAGAAGCCTTCCTCCTTCGATAATGTTCGTGGGAGCGTTACTTGTTCCCACCTCCCGCCCCCTACACGCATGTCGAACATGATGACTCTGGCGGTCCACGTATTACGGTTTGGGGAGGCATAATGTTGCACGGTCGTACTCACGTACAAATCATTGAACATGGTACACCCATCGGTCAGCTTTATTGTGACACTCTACTACTCCTCCATTTGCTTCTCGTCATGTGTGCACTTTGCTCTGACTCCACTTTTATGGATGACACTCCACAACTGCGTTGAACAAAGGAAGAGCAAGAGCTCTTGGAACGACAACAAATCACTGGAGATGTAATTTGCAACTATGACTTACAAAATATACTAGACCACAGATTATCCGGAAACTTAACACGTATAAATAACGGAAGGGACGAAAATTAGAACTATCGTTTTATAAAACACATTCGAACTTCTTATAAAAACAGTGCCGTGGTGGAAGACTTCGTTCTCATAAAACTGTAGCTGCTAGGTATAACGACGTAATACCTACAATAGAAAAAGGGTGTGCACAAGTTATCAGAAGGTTCTTTGGAGTTGACGTTATAGGAACTTAGACATAAATCCAGCATAAATATCAACGATTAAGAGAATTACAGAACATTTTCTTATATAAACGGTATTCTGCAAAATATGAGAGGCACACTGTATCTCACGTGTGTTGGTTGTGTGACATATCTGATTCATCACATAAAAAACGAGAAAAGTAGTCTTCATTTCTAATAAATGAACTAGCTATCATTTTATAATGCCACAATATTTCATCGGTTTCACTTGACGTATTGCTCTGCTGTCGACTGGATAGGCAGAGATCACCCTAATCACTTCTCCGTTTATTTTCGTTGGTCAGGTGCAACGGCACTCCATCGTTGTCAAGCCGACGTAATAAATTGGCTCCTCCATCACTGGACTGAGGCCAGTTTAATCACCTACCACAACGGGGACTTATTTTCCTCGTTTATGAAACCGTTTGGACGGTGGAACTCTGTATCTGTGAATGCATGAGTATTTATGACTTCCCAACCTGAATTTACAGTTAGCTACAGCTTAAATTATGCTCTGATTCATTATTTGTCTTACAGATGGAGCTGGTTTAACTCGGAGGTAATTAAAAATCTTTTTTCGTTTGCTGTGAGGTGCAGAGGTAACTCTGAGGTAATTAAAAATCTTTTTTCGTTTGCTGTGAGGTGCAGAGGTAACTGAACACACACAGTAATCATTATTTCAAGGCTACGTTGCAATGACAGGAATGAATGCTAATTGTAGGTTTGGCAGTTTGCTGTCATTCTCTAATGAGTGATGACGGTTCACCCACGTCTTAACATAGGACACTGTCCCTTCGCGATGCGCGAATTGCAGTGTGTATAGGCTCCCATAATGTTAGGGTAGGCGAGAAAACAGGCAGAGGGTAAGGCGAAAAGATGGCATTCCAGGCGATAGAGATGATCGCATAATGTGTAAGTACCATAGTGTCACTTGCGATAAAGTTGTAAAAAATCAATCATTTCAAATGGTTCAAATGGCTCTGAGCACTATGGGACTTAACTTCTGTGGTCATCAGTCCCCTATAACTTAGAACTACTTAAACCTAACTAACCTAAGGACATCACACACATCCATGCCCGAGGCAGGATTCGAACCTGCGACCGTAGCTGTCGCGCGGTTCCGGACTGAGCGCCTTAACCGCGAGACCACCGCGGCCGGCAATCAATCATTTGTATAGAAAAAATACTAATTTTTGAATCCTTTTGATAAGTGGTATGTTTTATTAAATGTATTTTAGCGTGAGAAATGAAGTCTTTCACATTTTTACTTCAACTCTAGAACACGTTATATGGTTAACAATTTCATAAAAAAAATTCATTTGCCCCATAACTGAGACCTGCAGACGGAACATGTAATATTACAGCTGTTACAGTGATTGAGTAGACCGTTGCCTACTGTATTTTCAACTGAAAGGGATCGAATCTTCTGGAAGATCTCAAACAGATGCTGGAAAAAATTTTCAGTTCCGGCAAAACGACGTCGATTTTGATTCGATGACGGCATATGCGGTACTAATGTACTAATAATAGTTTCAACGTCGTCCGCCAACAGATAGCGTAGTGGCATAGGTGCCAGAGCGCCATCTATGTCGACCCTTTAATATGGATTAATCTCAGACAGAGGGCACTGTGTGGTATAAACGTGCGAAGCAAGCTGGAAAGCATGTCGCAAACTCATGCCTCGTATAGCTAAATTGTGGCCTTCCGAGTGGCGAGGTGGTAGTTTGGGATAATTTCCACACATGGTCGATGTTCTGCGTCAGTGGTCCCGTGAACATTCTAACATCAGTACATGATGTTCTGGACGTCCATGCAGTACAGACGCCCGCCAGGCTCAATGTGTTGTAAGGGCAGTAGTAGCAGATCGTACAGGTACAGCAGCACAGGTAAAAAAGTGGTTAAGTGGCTCTGAGCACTATGGGACATTACTTCTGAGGTCATCAGTCCCATAGAACTTAGAACTACTTAAACCTAACTAATCTAACGATATCACACACATCCATGCCCGAGGCAGGATTCGAACCTGCGACCGCAGCGGTCGCGCAATCCCACACTGTAGCGCCTAGAACCGCTCGGCCACCTCCGCCGGCAGCACAGGTAAGAGGGCTTGTGAGCCCATAAGTGTGAACACGAACTGTTGCGAACCGGTTATTGGCAGTGGCACTACGTGCGCGTGCTCCTCTAGCTAGACTTTTACTCACTGCACAACAGCGACGTGCACAGCTCAACTGCTGTCGTCAGAGAACCACTTGGGATGGAGCGCCGTGGTCTCCAGCTACGAAAGCAGCTTCTGCCTGCACTCATCTGTTTGTCGTTTCCGAGTACACAGTAGACCTGGACAGCGCCATCTTGTAAAGTGGATTCGTCCAAGACACACTGGCTCCACCCCAGGCCATGCTGCAACTCTCATTCACCTTTGGTGCTTGTGGAGGGCACTAACTAGATTTAGGTACGTGTACAATGCCGTTAGGCCCGTTCTATTACCGTCATTGCATCCCCCCCGATAGCTGAGTGTTCAGCGTTACGGATTGCCGTCCTACGAGCCCGGGTTCAATTCCCGGCTGGGTCGGTGATTTTCTCCGCACTGGCTGTTGTCCTGTTTTCATCATCATTTCATACCTATCCGGCGCGCAGGTCGCCAGTGTGGCGTCGAATGTAATAAGACCTGCACCAAGGTGGTTGGAGCTGCCCCGCAAGGGGCCTCCCGAACAGTTTCAATTTTTTTTTTTTTTGCCGTTCTTGCAACAGGGAGGTGATGTGTTGTTCCAATAGGATAATGCTCGCCAGTACACTGCCCATGGAATTCAACATGCTCTACAAGACGTGGAGTAAATTGCCTGAGTAGCACAATCTCTAGACTTGTCTCAAGTCCAGCACGTGTGGGATATAATGGAATGAGAAATGACTTGTCCGACTCACCAACCGACATGTCTTAGAGAACTACATGAACAGCTCGAGCAGACGTGGCATAACGTACCCATGACAGTGGTCTCCATCTGTACAATCGATTTGAATGCCAAAGCCAGCCCCTGCAGTGCAACCTGTGGGAGCTACTCTTCGTACTAATATGGGTGTTTGAACATGGATCGATACCTGGTAACTAAGAACCGCTTCTGCTGTTTCTGTGTAAATGTAATCATTACATGTACTCCATTGCACTGTTGCGACAATAATTTTTGAGGGAACTGAAAACTTCTAAAAGGGTGCACTATTTCTTTTCCAGCAGTATTGTAGGTATCTTGTCTCTGAGAAAAGATAGTTTTTCACAAGCCTCAACAACAGAGAAATCTGTACATTCACGAAATCAACCGAAACTTTTAAAGGACAGGAGATTGGAGAGATATCTATCAAGGTAAAGAACGGGGATAGAGAATTTAATATCCTCTGACTTACTGTGTTCCCTCTACTGCACTAAGCATTTAGTACACTAAAAACTATACAACCTAGTTCTTGAAAAGCGTGTTAGCGCTTTGATGATGATGATTATGATGATGATGATGAGACAGCATAGCGTCTATTATAAATGAAAGATGACCGATGTCCCCGTGGTTTTCGGCAAGGGTTATAGCAGGATTCCATTCAGAATTTAAACAAAACCACCATATCTATTTATAAGGTTACTTACTAATTTTATTTCAAGTGCTTCCTTAATAACACTACCCCAGTAGGAGAGAGTGTGCCAGAATCTGTGTTGTTATATTCCATACGATGACCGAGGCACAGACAATGTTCTGCAGTGGCACATTTCCTCCGCTGTTGAAGTACGAGCAGCGCTCATACTCAGTACACCGGCCCCTCCCAGTCCTGATGGTCTGACCAATATACGACATGCCACAACTGCAAGGAATATGATAGACATGTATACCACGATCTTCCTTTAAGGAACCTAGGGGATCCTAATCTTAGACAGTAGTCGAAAAAACACATTTCACACCATATTTCCACGAAATAGACCAATCCTATTCGAAATAGTCCCGATTTGGGTAAAAAGGCCTTAGACTTTAGTGTCAGACTGGCATTGTCATCACTCACTTGGTACACAGTTGGTAGATCGTGTAACGCAAGTCTTATCTCTCTTTCGCCATAACTATTCTGACGAAAGTCGACTTCAAGATAGGCTAACTCGGCTGACCTGGGCGCTGTAAACCAAAGTACGAAGTACCACTTCACGTTGAGGCGGGTGGTGAAAACTATCAACCTACAGGTACAGTCAGTTTGAGTAGGCTTGCTACAAACGATGTGTCTCAATGTAGTATCAATCTTCCTTCTGACCAACACATCAGTGTAGGGAAGACAAGAAAAATGGCTCTGAGCACTATGGGACTTAACATCTGAGGTCATCAGTCACCAAGAACTTAGAACTACTTAAACCTAACTAACCTAAGGACATCACGCACAACCATGCCCGAGGCAGGATTCCAACCTGCGACCGTAGCGGCCGAGCGGTTCCGGACAGAAGCGCCTAGAACCGCTTGGCCACCTCGGCCGGCGTAGGGAAGACAACCATCTCTTTCCACCTCCACAGTGAAATAAATGCTAGAGTGAATTCAGTACTCTAAAAAAACGTTCAACATCTTACTGCCATGAGGCCAAGTGATAAAAGTCTCGTTCACATATCTGAAAAAACAAGCAGGTTTCGAAGTTACCGATTCCAAGGCACGTTCACCGAAGTCTTCTCTGAACAAATTGTTAATAATAGGTGACAGCTGGCATCCCAGGGCTACTCTATCTGCTCGTAGTACTGGTCACTGAATAAAAAGTAGGTGGAAGTCAACTCATCGAAACAGGTTCGTTAATTCGACACTAAAACTAACCTCAATCATTTATAACGTATCAAGCAGAGGAAAGAAGTGAAGAGAGAGACCACATCAAAACTGTGTGGAATATTTGAGTCATTGAGAAGCATTCCCTCTAAAAGATATCCTCCTAGTTCTTAATGCGATTCTCTCATTGTCCTGCTGTAGAGGTCAACAGAACAGCAAGGAGTTTTGCCACACGATATGGCGGTGAACTAATATTACTTACAGTCTAACGAACATGAACTCCATTTTTGTGGGCGTCAGCAAGCCCATTCCATGTAACATATGGGGAATATCACAATGGGATTTAAGAATTAATAAGCTCCAGCGATAAGCAACGTTTCGTCAGTAGGCTATTAGCCTTTCTCTGAAACACTTTCTGTGGGATCAGCACCATGTGAGTTAACTAGCATTTCGATCTCATTTAAGTATATGGTCGAAAGAGTCAGAACTCAGGAATTGTGAAACGAACCCTGTCGTAAAGCACAGTGTGTCACAAAGAGCGCAAATTCGCCGAACGATGGGGAAATTCACAGATGTCTATTGTGCTGAATGAGACCTAAGCGCTGTAGTGTGCGAGTGAGACAGATGAGACCCTAGGTCACAGGGAAATCCCGAAGAAGCCGTTTGGGGCCAGGGAGCTGTAGCAGTGTTCAATATGGCGAACCTAAGATCGGCCGTAACTGTTAACATTTATGAAAAGTATTTAATTCTGTAATAACTCGCAGAATGAAGCCAAAGAAATTTTAATCTACCATCTTTCATAAACTTTCATGGCGATACCAATAAAACTTGAATACGGATGATATTTATAATAGTTAAGGATTCACTGTTAAAGAGAAATTAACAAGTTTTGTAACAAGTACCTGAATACTAATTTCTGAACGCTTTGGTCGATATTAACAATCGACATTTCATATAGAAGCGCATCATTAAAATGACAAATGTTGTAATTATCAACTCTGAAACTTAATTTTTTTAAAAGATATATGGAATTTAAATTATCAGTGTTTTCAGTTAAGAATCATATCATCATTTCCTCCACACAAAACACATTGAACGACGACACCATGACACCTTATTGAAGCATTACTTAATAGAATATTGGTTGTAAAGTGTAGTGCATAATAATTACTTTTATCGTTATTTTTTTTATCAGAAAGCACATTGGTGCAAGGCTACTGGCTGTGACATTCAAAGTTAAGAAGGAAATTGTATTGGTTTTATGTAAAAGAATTTAACGTTTATTATGTATTGGATGTTATTGTTACCACGTTTAGAATGTGAAAGTGGTCAAGCTTTGATTATTTAAATATGTTGAAATGTAAAATAATGTAGAATAAGCTGTAGCCAATCAGATGGACGGCTTCAGGAAAGGGAACTGCCCTAGTCAGTTGAGTGACGATGTTCGGCACGCGGACGATAGTTCTGCTGTAGACACCAGAGCGACGGTTCTGCTCTAGACGCCAGATGGTACAGTGCTGGTGGAGACATGAAAACGAACAGTCGGTCTTTAGGCAGATAGGAAGTCAAACGACTTAGAACATTTCAGGTTGTGTGGTATCGCGGAACTTAGTCTCAGAGCGGTGAGCAGCCGCGCGCCTCGTGTGAACTCTAACTTTTCACGTAGTTAACGAGGTGGAATATAGGGCTTGTAATCCGCGATGAGATTGTGAATGATCGAACTGTGTGAAATGGATATGCGCTCGAGTGTAATAGTAATTCTAAATACCACCACTTTCGCTATTAGTTTGCTTTCTGAATAATCCTTATTGTAACCAAATCGAAACTGTGTGGCCTACATCATTTATGGGTCGTTAATTTAGTTTCCGATATTATTATTACCGTTATTATACGTTATATTAACTATGTTTCACACAATTTCGCAAACTTGCCATCATCCAGATAATTTAACCCAAGGATCACAAGTTTCAAATCTAGGGCGTGTAATGCGACATCCCCTAGACGAGTTTGTACCAGGACCTATTAACGAAGAGAAACCGTATGTGAGAGCGAACATCTTTGGGATGTAAGCTCTCAATTAGGGGCTCGTACGGGATAGAAATTTGGAAAGTGTTAGTTGAGGGATAAGAATCATGCGAAATGTTGGAATAGGATTGGATGTTGGAAAGTGTTAGTTGCGGAATATGAACTGTGGAAAGTTTAGAATGGGATAAGAATTCCGAAAAGTGTTTCCAAAAGCATCATCTTAAATTCGATAGGCAGAACCTCTCGGAAAGTCAAATATGATATCCGTTCAGGACTGAAAATTAGGTTTCTCTTGAATAGTTGTGAAATTAAAATTGTTATCGACATTCTGTGACCTTGGCCCCAAATCTGTGGCAGTTTAAGCAGTTCGCGTGGGGATTTGAGCTACGGATTTAGCAACAGTTGTGAGGATTACGGAAGTGTCCGATTCCACCCCTCTTGCTTTGACCCATGAAGTCATCAATATGGCGGAAATGGCTACAATAAGCGTCTCAAATATGATGTCACTACAAACACACACCAACAAACACGAAAATACGTATAAATAAGACAGTAACATCTCCCTCCAAAAATACAATGAAACTAACGGGGTAGCCTCGGAAATTCGGGGTTTTATGGAAGGGAAAAGAAACAAAGGCACACCACAATCCCAAAACACACAAAATAACGAACAAAAAAATTACAAAATCTACGTGAATCGGACACTTCCCTTGGCCTCTATAAGTCAATCGCAACTGACGGTACCAAAACACCAACGCCTACAGAAAAAACCACGAAAATTGCAATTAGACATTTCCCTTCAACACAGATGACGATACCAAAACACCAATAGTTACATATAAAACTACGAAAACTGGAGTCGGTCATTTCCCTTGACCCGTGTACGACGGGGAGTTGGAAAATAAGTTTCCCCTGTCGACTGTCTGCAGAGTTGTGTGATATGGGCGAAAGAAGACACTGCAGGTGAACGCAAACGTGCACGACACCGATACACCATTGGGTAGAGGTCGACCGCGATGAAGCAGATGGCGCTGTCGCAGCGCCTGCGTAAAGCGGAGACCAGTCGCTCAATCTTTTCCCGGAGCTGTGGAGAGAAGGTGCGTTTTGGAGTCGTGGCCAAAGGCGGAATTGAGAGACGTTAACCACTAAGAATGGGTACGTGGAGATTCAGGCACAGAAATCCATAACCGCCTCGTTGAGATGTATGGCAAAGGTGTGATGTCGAGGCAAATGGTCCAGAGATGGTGCCAGCAGTTTAGTGATGGACGTCAGCAAGTGTAGCAGTGGAAATATCCGTCATCACATGTCCGAAAGAAGTTCAAAAGCACTCCGTCTGCAGGTAAAGTGCTACTCACCGTTTTCTGGAACGCTAAAGGTGTTCTTGCTGCTGGACTATCTGGACGATGCAACCATCAATGCTGCACGGTACTGTGCCACTCTGTCGAAATTGAAAGAGTTGATTCGGAAAGGGCGGCCTGGCCTTCTCAGATCTTGCGTTCTGCTGTTGGATTACAATGTGAGACCACACACGGCGAAGGCAAAGCAAAACCATATTGCAACCCTTGGTTGGGAGCGCCTACACCATCCGCCTTACAGTCCACAACTCGCACCAAGTTACGTCCATCTGTTTCCTGCTTTGAAGAAAACTCTCGGAGGAAGACGCTTTGGCAGCAATCCTGACGTCAAACAAGCCGTTCAACGCTTCTTCCGTATGCAGAGCCCTGTTTTTTCCCTGGAAGGCTTTTTGAAGCTTATAAAGCGGTGTGACAAATGTCTCAATGTAGTTGGGAATTATGTAGAAAAATAATGATATGTCTTATCTTTAATGTCTCATTCTCTTTTTTTCCCTTTCACACACAACTCTGACCTAAGTCGACAGGGGAAACTTATTTTCCAACTCCCCCACGTAAATCAACCATACGAAAAAGCCAACACCTACAACTACGAAAAACAAAACCAAAACCACAACTCCTCAAAAATTAAAGTGCCGAACATCCCTACGTAAATTAAAACACATTCAATACACAATAAATATACAAAACATTACAACTCGGAAAAATAGACCCATAGAAACAATTAGTTACCACCAACAAATTTCGGCGCTGCTACGTACGTCGGCCATCCCACACAGACACACACACACACACACACACACAGAGAGAGAGAGAGAGAGAGAGAGAGAGAGGGGGGGCGCCATCAAACACAACGAGGCGATATCTACAAACACAACCAACTCAAACTTCGCACCATAGTGACGTCTCACACAGAAACACCCTTACGTCATGGGTCAAAGCAGACTGGTGGAATCAAATGCTTCCGTTGACCCCAGTTGTGTGCACCGAGTTTTAGCAGTGGCTAGGAGTCATAAAAAAGTAACGCGGAAGAAGAGGCGACATCGAAAACACTTGGTTCCAGTTTGCAGCGGCGTCTTCAACGGCGATTTATCACCCAGCGGCGGTTGCAGTACCGCAGCAGGGACTACGACATCTTCAGCGTCAGCTTCAACTGCAACATCAGCAGCAATACCATGCCAGAGGGATCCAGCACGACAAAGCTAAGTACCTGCGCTGGTAGCAAGATTATGTATGATCCTGTAGTTCAATCACCAATAATAGACGTCGCTAATATTAAGCAGTTGGACAGTTTGTGTGGTTCCGAAAATACTAGCGAGCCTCTTACCTCGAAGTCAGAGCGGGAGAGCGTGATCGGTGCTAAATTTAGTGGAGCAAATAGTCTGGACTTTGGCAATGGAGATGAATTTGGGGGAGACATAACGTCGCAATTAAAGCAAATGGTAAGAGGATTGGGATCCAAAATTGATTCCGTTAATCCTGATATGTGTGACGTAAATTTAAAAATAGATTCTGTTCAGTCCGCAGTAGCTTCGGTTGTGAAAGACGAAGTAGGTAAAATTGGTAGTTTAATCGAGGAATTGATAGAGAGAATAGAACAAGAGGAGAAAAATTTCAGTGATAAGGTGGAAAAGTTGCAGACAGAGCTAGGAGGCAACGTAAGGAATTGTATGAGTAGGCAAGATGCTCCGATGGTTGAGACGACAGAGGCTATTAGCAGCTTACCGTTTCGAATAGGTAAACGGGAGAAAGAAGTAGATAAAATAAAGGAACAAGTGGAATCTGGTATTAAAATTGAAAACGGTTAAGTTAAATGGCAAATCGATGAATTAAAAGCGAGTTGAATTCTTTAGCTGTAAATCAAACCTCTGCAATGATCAGTGTTCCGTGGATGAACTCGGGAAGGTTCAAATGTTTTGGAGAATACGGGAAACATTACCCAGTGAATTTTATAACGGCATGCAGGGATGGTTTTATAAGGGGAATGTCCGACGAGGTGAAGATAAAAATCGTGAAAAGACATTTGGAAGATCACCTGCAATCGAGGGCAAATACACTCCTGGAAATGGAAAAAGAACACATTGACACCGGTGTGTCAGACCCACCATACTTGCTCCGGACACTGCGAGAGGACTGTACAAGCAATGATCACACGCACGGCACAGCGGACACACCAGGAACCGCGGTGTTGGCCGTCGAATGGCGCTAGCTGCGCAGCATTTGTGCACCGCCGCCGTCAGTGTCAGCCAGTTTGCCGTGGCATACGGAGCTCCATCGCAGTCTGGTAGCATGCCGCGACAGCGTGGACGTGAACCGTATGTGCAGTTGACGGACTTTGAGCGAGGGCGTATAGTGGGCATGCGGGAGGCCGGGTGGACGTACCGCCGAATTGCTCAACACGTGGGGCGTGAGGTCTCCACAGTACATCGATGTTGTCGCCAGTGGTCGGCGGAAGGTGCACGTGCCCGTCGACCTGGGACCGAACCGCAGCGACGCACGGATGCACGCCAAGACCGTAGGATCCTACACAGTGCCGTAGGGGACCGCACCGCCACTTCCCAGCAAATTAGGGACACTGTTGCTCCTGGGGTATCGGCGAGGACCATTCGCAACCGTCTCCATGAAGCTGGGCTACGGTCCCGCACACCGTTAGGCCGTCTTCCGCTCACGCCCCAACATCGTGCAGCCCGCCTCCAGTGGTGTCGCGACAGGCGTGAATGGAGGGACGAATGGAGACGTGTCGTCTTCAGCGATGAGAGTCGCTTCTGCCTTGGTGCCAATTATGGTCGTATGCGTGTTTGGCGCCGTGCAGGTGAGCGCCACAATCAGGACTGCATACGACCGAGGCACACAGGGCCAACACCCGGCATCATGGTGTGGGGAGCGATCTCCTACACTGGCCGTACACCACTGGTGATCGTCGAGGGGACACTGAATAGTGCACGGTACATCCAAACCGTCATCGAACCCATCGTTCTACCATTCCTAGACCGGCAAGGGAACTTGCTGTTCCAACAGGACAATGCACGTCCGCATGTACCCAGTGCCACCCAACGTGCTCTAGAAGGTGTAAGTCAACTACCCTGGCCAGCAAGATCTCCGGATCTGTCCCCCATTGAGCATGTTTGGGACTGGATGAAGCGTCGTCTCACGCGGTCTGCACGTCCAGCACGAACGCTGGTCCAACTGAGGCGCCAGGTGGAAATGGCATGGCAAGCCGTTCCACAGGACTATATCCAGCATCTCTACGATCGTCTCCATGGGAGAACAGCAGCCTGCATTGCTGCGAAAGGTGGATATACACTGTACTAGTGCCGACATTGTGCATGCTCTGTTGCCTGTGTCTATGTGCCTGTGGTTCTGTCAGTGTGATCATGCGATGTATCTGACCCCAGGAATGTGTCAATAAAGTTTCCCCTTCCTGGGACAATGAATTCACGGTGTTCTTATTTCAATTTTGAGGAGTGTATACACAGTGATACGAAATATTTGAAAGCAGTTTCCTCAACAGGTTCTGGAGCGAAGTGAAGCAAACGCGACTCTAAAATGAATTTCTGAATGGGCTAACATTTAAATACGGGATCGGGTCGATGCATTTTGTAAACGTGTACTTGCGAGATTAATGCATGTGAAATGTCCATTGGGAGTGCGTTGTGAAATTACTATGTTGAAAAGGCAGGTAGCGGAAAATTTGCAGTGGTATCTAATGGACAGTACCACAACTCAATAGACAAATTTTTGGGCTTTGTAGAATAATTAGAACGGGTGTTCAAAATTTAAACCGCCAAGTAAGCAGACAAAGAGCTTTCAGAGAGGAAATCTTAACTACAGTCCGAGTAATTACTATGAAAGTCATCCTGGAAGCTATCAACGGAACGCAAAGAGCAGTTTTGATAAGGGAAAGGGTAACAGAAACATACCCAATGATGTCACTTTCGTGACAGGGACTGACACTAAGAATGTAGATTTTAGGGACCGGCACCTGGCGAAATGAACCAGCGTAATGGGAGATCGGGAAATTAAATTTCTCCACAGCTCAGGTCTGGAGACGGCAAAGTAAACCGGCGACGAATAGGACGCAAGTAAACGGAAATGTCATGGGTGTCAATAAATCAGCAGAAAGGCGTCAGAGTTTTGAAATGTAGTAAGAGGTGAGAATCAAATAGGTAAATTTTCAAACCAGATCGTACTTAAAAGGCGTAATCCCAAGATAATGACAGATAACGATAAAGGCGATGACGACTATTTAGGGCTAAATGATCTGTTTTATGAATGTGAGATGAAGGAATGTGTGATTGTTAATACAATGAAAGCTTGTATCTGCCAAAAGGAGGCTGAGTTTGAGCTGAATTCGGTGGAGTTAGATGGTATAGAAAATTCTAAAGAGGTTCTAACCAGCGGTAGCGATTATAGTGATGATAGTGACGGTGTTTCAGGTTATAGTGTGACGTGAAAGTTGTTAAGGAGGTTATTAAGTGATACATAGCTTTAGTCTCGTAAGCTGTTGATGAATTTGTGCACGTATCGGCGGATATTGGTGAATTATTTTTGAAAGAAGATAGTAAGAACGTTTTATGTGCTGAAATTAAGAAAGTTGACGCTGCTGGTATTCATACTTCAGAGGAAGAAATTTGTGCGTATCTTTCTACTATTGGAAGTGAACCCAAAAGTCTGGATGGATCTGTGGATCTTGAATGTTTTTTTGAGAACGAATGTGGGTCTGAATCTTATGTGCGATCTGAAATTTATGTGGTGCAGGAGCGTGTAGGAGAGGAAAAGGTATTATGCCGGGGTTTCAATAAAAAAGCAGCAGAATTTAGTGGTACTGTTAATTCTGAAATCGCACGACGTTATAGCTACAATTTGTGTCATGTAACGGCAAAGAATGGTGAAACCATGAACAGTTCTTATATTAGTGATTTGTCAACGGAGGTAAATGAGGTTTTATGTAGCGAGTTGTATGATGTATCAGCAGCTGTTGAAAGTACTGTTTGTGAAGGTGTTTGTAATGGCTCAAATGGCTCTGAGCACTATGGGACTTAACATCTATGGTCATCAGTCCCCTAGAACTTAGAACTACTTAAACCTAACTAACCTAAGGACAGCACACAACACCCAGCCATCACGAGGCAGAGAAAATCCCTGACCCCGCCGGGAATCGAACCCGGGAACCCGGGCGTGGGAAGCGAGAACGCTACCGCACGACCACGAGATGCGGGCGTGTTTGTAATGATGAGGAAGTAATAAGTAATGCTTCATTTCATGATAATGATGTTGTAACTACTAATGTCGATAATTTTAATGGAGAAAACAGTGAGATCGTTTCTAATATAGAAAGTAATATTTGGACAGATTTGTATCTTAAGGAGGAATGTGATTTTACTCTAACTGACTGGCGATGGTACGGTAAAACATTACGATCACTATTGCGATTGGTATGGGTGGAGGTTATACTTAACAGCCGAACTAAGTTAATAATCGGCTCCTTCTACCGACCCCCAGACTCCGATGACATAGTTGCTGAACAGTTCAGAGAAAATTTGAGTCTCGTAACAAATAAATACCCCACTCATACGGTTATAGTTGGTGGTGACTTCAACCTTCCCTCGATATGTTGGCAAAAATACTTGTTCAAAACCGGTGGTAGACAGAAAATATCTTCCGAGATTGTCCTAAATGCTCTCTCCGAAAATTATTTCGAGCAGTTAGTCCACGAACCCACACGAATTGTAAATGGTTGCGAAAACACACTTGACCTCTTAGCCACAAACAATCCGGAGCTAAGAGAGACCATCATGACTGATACAGGGATTAGTGATCACAAGGTCGTTGTAGCTAGGCTCAATACCGTTTCTTCCAAATCCACCAGAAACAAACGCAAAATAATTTTATTTAAAAAAGTGGATAAAGTGTCACTGGAAGTCTTCCTAAAAGACAATCTCCATTCCTTACGAACTGACTATGCAAATGTAGACGAGATGTGGCTCAAATTCAAAGATATAGTAGCAACAGCAATTGAGAGATTCATACCTCATAAATTGGTAAGAGATGGAACTTAACCCCCATTGTACACAAAACAGGTCCGAACGCTGTTGCAGAGGCAACGGAAAAAGCATCCGAAATTCAGAAGAACGCGAAATCCCGAAGATTGGCTAAAATTTACAGACGCGCGAAATTTGGCACGGACTTCAAAGCGAGATGCCTTTAATAGGTTCCACAACGAAACATTGTCTCGAAATTTGGTAGAAAATCCGAAAAAATTCTGGTCGTATGTAAAGCACACGAACAGCTGCTAGCATGAGTTTCTTAGAAGTAGATACCTTAGGGGTTGCAAAGCAACTCAAATCGCTTGATACGGGCAAGTCTTCAGGTCCAGATTGTATACCGATTAGGTTCCTTTCAGATTACGCTGATACAATAGCTCCCTACTTAGCAATCATATACAACCTATCGCTCACCGATAGATCTGTACCTACAGATTGGAAAATTGGGCGAGTCGCACCAGCGTTTAAGAAGGGTAGTAGGAGTAATCCATCGAACTACAGATCTATATCATTGACGTCGGTTTGCAGTAGCTGCTAGCATGAGTTTCTTAGAAGTAGATACCTTAGGAGTTGCGAAGCAACCCAAATCGCTTGATACGGGCAATCTTCAGGTCTAGATTGTATACCGGTTAGGTTCCTTTCAGATTACGCTGATACAGTAGCTCTCTACTTAGCAATCATATACAACCTCTCGCTCACCGATAGATCTGTACCTACAGATTGGAAAATTGCGCAGGTCGCACCAGTGTTTAAGAAGGGTAGTAGGAGTAATCCATCGAAATACAGACGTATATCACTGACGTCGGTTTTCAGTAGGATTTTGGAGCATATATTGTATTCAAACATTATGAATCACCTCGAAGGGAACGATCTATTGATACGTAATCAGCATGGTTTCAGAAAACATCGTTCTTGTGCAACGCAGTTAGCTCTATATTCGCACGAAGTAATGGCCGCTATCGACAGGGGATCTCAAGTTGATTCCGTATTTTTATATTTCTGGAAAGCTTTTGACACCGTTCCTCACAAGCGACTTCTAATCAAGCTGCGGGCCTATGGGGTATCGTCTCAGTTGTGCGACTGGAATCGTGATTTCTTGTCAGGAAGGTCGCAGTTCGTAGTAATAGACGGCAAATCATCGAGTAAAACTGAAGTGATATCAGGTGTTCCCCAGGGAAGCGTCCTGGAACCTCTGCTGTTCCTGATATAAATGACCTGGGTGACAATCTGAGCAGTTCTCTTAGGTTGTACGCAGATGATACTGTAATTTATCGTCTAGTAAGGTCATCCGAAGACCAGTATCAGTTGCAAAGCGATTTAGAAAACATTTCTGTATGCTGTGGCAGGTGGCAGTTGTCGCTAAATAACGAAAAGTGTGAGTTGATCCACATGAGTTCCAAAAGAAATCCGTTGGAATTCGATTACTCGATAAATAGTACAATTCTCAAGGCGATCAATTCAACTAAGTACCTGGGTGTTAAAATTACAAACAGCTTCAGTTGGAAAGACCACATAGATAATATTGTGGGAAGGCAAGTCAAAGGTTTCGTTTCATTGGCAGGACACTTATAAGATGCAACAAGTCCACCAAAGAGACAGCTTACACTACACTCGTTCGTCATCTGTTAGAATATTGCTGCGCGGTGTGGGATGCTTACCAGGTGGGATTGACGGAGGTCATCGAAAATGGTGCAAAAAAGGGCAGCTCATTTTGTATTATCAAGTAATAGGGGAGAGAGTGTGCCAGATATGATACGCGAGTTGGGATGGAAGTCATTAAAGCAAAAACGTTTTTCGTCGCGGCGAGATCTATTTACGAAATTTCAGTCACCAAGTTTCTCTTCCGAATGTGAAAATATTTTGTTGAGCCCAAAATAGATAGGTAGGAATGATCATCAAAATAAAATAAGAGGAATCAGAGCTCGAACAGAAGGGTTTAGGTGTTCATTTTCCTCGAGCGCTGTTCCGGAGTGGAATGGTAGTGAGATAGTATGATTGTGGTTCGATGAACCTTCTGCCAAGCACTTAAACGTTAATTGCAGAGTAATCATGTAGATGTAGGTGCCTCATTTGTGGACTCGAGAGAAGTTTAAGATAGCGAGAGGTTTAGAAGAAAAAAAAATTAAATGGGGGCGAAAGAAGCGTTTAATGAATTATATTTGGACGAGTACGAAATCAAGGGGTGGATCGAACAGGATATGTGAACTCTAGAGCTGGAAGAGAAGGGACGAGACATAGAGAATGATTTATTGATGGAACAGTGTTTGAAGAAAAAGAAATGATTAATGTATAGCCTATCATTGAAATTAAAGTAAATGACGAGAAAGCTGACTCACTGCTCGATTTTCGAAATAATATTTCGGCAGTGTTGGAAGGTTTTTTACATAGGGTAAAGAATAAGAAATTATTATTACTACCTCTAAAAAGTATGAAAATTAAAACGGTAGTTGGCGGTTTAAGTAAGCCGATAGGGCAAGAAGTGCTCTTGGAATTCAAGTGCGAGGAGAATCATTTTAGTATAGGATGCATTGTAGTGAATGGACTTGCATAAGATATGGTGTTCGGAACAGATTTCTTATGTTAATATAAAATTTCGCTTCACTGCGTGGGAAGGTGCTTGGAGTTTGAAATTGAGAGTGAAAAAGGAAGAGGAAAATCATGAATCTGTTGCGCACATCCATGATTACACATGGTTGTGATGAAGAGAGCAATATGTGTGACAATATAAAGGAAATGGTAGAAGCAGTGGAGGGTAGAGATAATGCAGTTATGTGAATTGTGGTGCCGTTATGAGGACGTATTTTATGATCGTCCCGGTAAAGTAACAGACCTCAAACACTCCATTAAAGTGAATCCGCAAGAACCGATTAAGTGCAAGCCTTATATAATTCCTACTGCTGATCGGGAAGCCGTCAGGGCCAGGTTAAGGCAAATGCTAGAATGGGATGTTATGGAACGGTGTAGAAGCGAATATTGTAATACCATTGTAATTGTAAAGAAAAAAAGACAAATCAGTTAGAATCGTGTTAGACGCGCATAAGATAAATAAGGTGATTGTGAGAGAACTCGACCAGCCTGGTAACATGGAGGTGCTGCTGCAGAACTTTAGGGACATAAAATTGTTGTCTAGTGTTGACTTCACCTCAGTATTTTGGCAATTGCCATTGGCAACAGAAAGCAGAGGTTACACAGCTTTGTTATTCGAAGGACGAAGCTACTGGTTTAAGTCCGTACCGTTCGGCCTCACGATTTCAGTGGCAGTATTTGTGAGAATGCTTAGTCATGTCTTAGGTGAACGCTTAATGAGTAAGTTAAGTATGAATGCATGGTTCCGCTGTGATATGATCTAATAAAATTTTGTTGGGCTTCCAGCCTGACGCGGCTGGAATCCGAGAAAATTTTTTTAATGAGTAAGTTGATTATCTAGGTAGACGACATTTTAATAGTGACGAAATACTGATACGAACACTGCAAATTGCTGGGAGAAGTGCTTGTGGCCTTAAAAGACGAAGAGGGATGACGTTAAAGGTTGCCAAATGCAAATTTTTCCGATCGGAAATACAGTTCCTAGGACACACTGTTACATCTGAGGGAATTTTACCGAGTATCGAGAATCTGAAATCAAAACGCCAGCCAACAGAAAGCAATTAAAATCATACCTTGGATTACGTGGGTTTTATCGAAAATTCTTGGGGGATGAGGGAATGAATAGCCCAAATCTATATAAATTATTAAAGAAAAACGCATCATAGAAATGGACCCAGGAATGTGAAAAGAATTTCAGAACGTAAAGGATAAACTTTGTCTGCGCAAGATGCTCTATTATCCCGACCTGAATGTTGCGTTCTGTTTGTCGTCGGACAGTTCACATTATCGGATAGGCTGCGAAATCTTCCAAGAAAAACAAATCGACGCCAAGATACAACACCGGAGTGTAGCTTTCGCCAATCTCATGCTCAACTAGTACGAACGCGGATACAGCATATCAGAGAAGGAGCTCCTTGCAATCTTGTATACATTCAAAAAGTTCGGTATGTATTTGGAGGGTATAGAGGTAACGGTGCTTCCGACCATAAGGCCCTTAGTTCTCTTTAACGCTGTAGAATACTAAACGACCGTTTGAGGCGCTGGGCAATGTTCCTGCAGCAATTTAGTTACCAGTTGCGCTACGTTAAGGGGTTCGAGAATTGTATTGCCGACGCTCTGTCGCAGCTGCCCGTTGGGGAGGAAGACAATGAAAGGGAGGAGACAGAGATCGAATTTCAGCTACTGTGCATGAAAGGCATCAACTTTGACTGCAAGGGCTATGGAAACATACCCCGCTATTTCAAGATCCATAAGGGTGTGCTGTTTCGCAGAAGAGACGAGGAGACGGATATCTGTGATTCCCAGACAAATATGTGGAACTGCTGATAGATTACGTCCATGTAAGTCTTGGTCATTACGGGGCCCAGAAGTGCACGGAACTTATAGAGCAATATATCCACATTAATAACCTCGCCACAGAGTACGCGCACAGCTGGCTTCCTATGATCGATGTCAGCGAGTAAAATAATGCACTACTACACAACAAGGGGAAATGCAATGTATAATACGGAACAAGGTAGGAGAATTACTGGCTGCTGACAATTTTGGCCCACTGCCCAGACAACGTGGTGGTATGAAGTACATATTTGTTGCTGTGGACCTGTTTTCAAAATTTATTAAACTTTATTCGATACGGAAAGCTAACAGCAATAGCCAAATTAGAAAAGGATTTCAAACCAGAAAGGCTGTTATCTGACAACGGATCTCAGTTTACATCATACGTTTGGAACAAATTTATGAACGACCAGGAAATAAATCGCAGTAAAATATCCGTGTACCACCCGGCGAATAGCCCTTGCGGGTGTTATATGCTAGAAGTTGGACGACTCAAAAATGGCTCTGAGCAATATGGGACTTAACTTCTGAGGTCATCAGTCCCCTAGAACATAGAACTACTTAAACCTAACTTACCTAAGGTCATCACACACATCCATGCCCGAGGCAGCATTCGAACCTGCGACCGTAGCGGTCGCGCAGTTCCAGACTGTAGCGCCTAGAACCGCTCGACCAATCCGGCCGGCAGTTGGACGACTGTGTCGGACTTACGCGAGTGATAGACACTCAAAGTGGGTGGAATACGTACGTTCAGTTGAGGACGTTCTAAACAGCGCGAAAAGTAACTCAACTGAATATTCGCCTTTGGAGTTGATGACGGGAGTCAAACCGACATTACTGCTAACGGAAATTGTAGAGTTCCCGCAGCGGCTGGCTGAGTCGGTCACTGAGGGGAAGCAGACGGTAAAATCCCGTATGTACAAGTCGGCAGGGGAAACGAACAAACGGCATAATGTGGGGTACAGTGGTACAAACCAATTAAATACAAAACAGGAAACAAAGTCCTAGTACGTACGAAAGAGAAGTCCAGCGAAGTAGATGGAGAAATAAAATGTTGTTTGAGCTGTACTATAGGCCATTTGCAGCGGCAGAATGCCCACACCATAATGCCCACTGACTCATATACCCAGTTTCAGGAAAACTTCTAGGATTAAGAAATGTGACAGAATTGAGATTGTACATTGAGAAGGGGAAAGCAGGTTAGGAAATATGTGTATCTGAGTTTAGACTATAAGACTTTTTTGGAGGGGTGATTTTCAATGTTTTATTTCAGGATTTATTGTAGCTTGTTTGATGTTTTGTCGAATAAGGATTTTTATTTATTTATTTAATTATGATTTATTTATTTATTTATTTTTGCACAAGTTCTGTGAAGTTAGAAAGAGGTAGTTTAGACGCACATTTGGGTTCGAGGAGGTCGGAGAAGTCAATTATTTGGTGAATGGTATCAGGTCAAACATCAGTGCACACTTATGCCTCTAAATTGGGGTTTTGGAGGTATATAAGGGATTTATTTCTGTGTATGTATGTGTTAGGCTTAAGTGTTTGGATGGTTTTATATTTGCTTTAATTTCCAAATTATAAGTTATGGTCACGCCAGTTTCTTGAAAATTTGGGTGCTACTTCATATCATATACGGCACGCCAACATGTTATGAAGTGGAGGTGTGTGAGTTAACGAGCATTTTGCTCTCATTTAAGTATATGGCCGAAAGAGTCGGTACTCAGCAATTGTAAAACGAACCCTGTCCTAAAGGACAGTGTGCCACAAACAGCGCAATTTAGCCAAATGATGGGGAAATTCACAGATGTCTATTGTGCTGAATGATTCCTAAGCGCGGTAGTGTGGGAGGGAGACAGATGAGAACCTAGGTCATAGGGAAATCCCGAGCCGTCTGTGGGCAGGGAGATGTAGCAGTGTTAAATATGACGGACTTAAGATTGGCCATAAAGGGGAACATTTATGAAAAGTATTCAGTTCTTTAGTAACTTAGAGAATGAAGCCAAAGTAATCTTAATCTACCATGCTTCAAAAATTTTCATGGTGATACCAATAAAACTTGAATATTGATGATATCTAATATAGTTTAGGATTTACTGTTAAAGTCAAATTAACGAGTTTTGTAACAAAGACCTGAATACTAATATCTGAACGCTTCGGTCGATCTTAAAGCGAAAGTGGTCAAGCTTTGGTTATTTAAATATGTTGAAATGTAAAATAATGTAGAATAAGCTGTAGCCAATCAGATAGACGGCTTCAGGAAAGGGAACTGCCCTAGTCAGTTGAGCGACGATGTTCGGCACGCGGACGATAGTTCGGTTGGAGACACCAGAGCGACAGTTCTGCTCTAAACATCAGAGGGTACAGCGCAGGTGGAGACACGAAAACGAACCGTCGATCTTTAGGCAGCTAGGAAGTCAAACGACTTAGAACATTTCAGGTTGTGTGGTATCGCGGAACTTAGTCTCTGAGCGGTGAGCAGCCGCGCGCCTCGTGTGAACTCTAGCTTTTCGCGTAGTTAACGAGGTGGTGTATGAGGCTTGTAATTCTAAATACCACCACTTTCGCTATCAGTTTGCTTTCTGAATAATCATTATTCCAGCCAAATCGGAAATGTGTGGCCTACATCATTTATGGGTCGTTAGTTTACGATATTATTACTGTTATTATACGTTACATTAACTTTGTTTCATACAGTTTCGCAAACTTGCCATCAGCCAGACAATTTAACCCAAGTTTATAATTTAGGGCGTGTAATGCGACATGTGCGGTTCAACCCCTAGCCAAGACATTTCAACGAAGAGGAACCGCATGTGAGCCCGAACATCTTTCGGATGTCAGCTCGCGACCGATCCTGCGATAAGCTGAATCAGACACTGTGTACGACAGCTTTTGAACGTAATCATGCTTGTCCTCAACATCGGTAACATTAGTTTAAACTTTGCACCGTCGCCCAAGCGTCTGTTGAATAGGCTGCTTTTAGACAACATCCTGATATCGAAGCTAGGAGGGAGGCATGCCGTGTGTTGGCTGGGCCACGTCCACCCAAGAGTAACAGAACCTAAAAGGGTTGCTTTACGTTCACTTACAGTTGATCCGTATTGTTATTTTTCCTGCAAAAAAGAGCAATGCTACCATTGTTTTAGGCATATCGTGTATCAAAACACCCTGCTACTCTGTTGAGTAGATCGATGTGAGCACCACATTAAAAACACCGACAATTTCTTACGTCGATTAGAGGAATGCGTTTGAATGTGTCTGATATTCTAGTATGGTCTGATGTGACCTCTCTCTTCAATTGTGTTCCTCTGTATGACTCATTACGGTTCACTGAGATTAGGTTTTGTGTTGAGGTGAACCTATTGCGACATGTGCTGACTACCAATTACATTTTATTCAATGACCAATGGTACGAGTAGGCAGATGGAGTTTCGATGACAAGCTTGTTCTCACCAATTACTGCAAATTTGCTAATGGAGACTTGAAGGAATCTGCTTTGGAGTCGTCAGCTTTGAAACATGGGAGCTTTTTCAGATATGTAGACGATACTTCTAGTTTCGGCCACATGAAAGTGAGAATTTGAATGACTTTGTAGAACAACTAAATAAAAAGCAATATTTCTTTCACTATGGGAGTGGGAAAGGATGACTGCCTTCCCGACCTTGATGCGTTGGTCACGAAGAATGTTAATGGTAGGTTGGGATGTACCATTTATGACAGAGAAAATTTCAGCGGCGTCTTAGAATGCCTGAATTGAATCCACCAGGATATTTGTTTCACTGTGGACGTTGGAAATAGATGATTGTACGTTGCGGCATACGGTTTAGAGGAAGCCTACTCACACTGACTTGTATTCGCAGTCTGACTGTTGTCATCATCCGGTTCAGCGTGAAGGGGTACTTCGTCCATTGGTTCACAGAATCCACGTCATCTCGGACCCTGAGAAATTTTCAACTGAGTTACCACGTCTCGAGGTCACCTACCGTCAGAATGATTATACTGAAAAGCAGATCACAAGTGCGTTGCGCTATCAACCAACTGCGCACCGCGAGAGTGATGATAACACCGCAATGGCAGCAATTTTTGCCTTACGCAGGGAGCATTTCGGAAAGATTGGTCTATTTGCGGGAAAAATTGTGTGGGATATGTTTTTTCGACCACCATCCGAGATTAGGGTCCATTAGGTTCCTTAAAGCAGAATCTCGGTGTGTGTAAGGTAGGTACACTAAGTGAACAAAAGCATCCGGACACCTGGCTGAAAATAAATTACAAGTTCGTGGCGCCTTCCATCGGTAGTGCTGGAATTCAGTATGGTGTTGGCCCACCATTAGTCATGATGACAGCTTCCACTCTCGCAAGGATACGTTCAATCAGGTGCTGGGAGGTTTCTTGGGAAATGACAGCCCATTCTTCACGGAGTGCTGCACTGAGGAGAGCTATCGATGTCGATTGGTGAGGCATTGCACGAAGTTCTATAGGATTCATGTCAGGACTCTGTGCAGGCCACTCAATTATAGGGATGTTATTGTCGTGTAGCTCCGCCACATACCGTGCGTTATGAACAGGCGCTCGAGCGCGTAGAAAGATGCAGTCGCCTTCCCCGAATTGCTCTTCAACAGTGGGAAGCAAGAAGCTGCTTAAAACGTTAATATAGGCCTTTGTTGTGATAGTGCTACGCAAAGCAATAAGGGTTGCAAGCCTGCTCCATGAAAAACATGACCACACTATATCAGCACCACCTCCGAATTTTACTGTTGGCATTACACACGCTGGCAGTTGGCTTTCACCGGGCATTCGCTATACCCACACACGGCTATCGGACTGCCACATTGTGTGCCGTCATTCATCACTCCACACAACGTATTTCAACTGTTCAATCGTCCAGTGTTTACACTCCTTACACCAAGCAAAGCGTCGTTCGTCATTTACCGGTGCGATGTGTGGCTTATGAGCAACCACTCGACCATGAAATCAAAGTTTTCTCAAGTCCCTCCTAACTGTCATAGTACTTGAAGTGGATCCTGACGCAGTTTGGAATGCCTGAGTGATGGTATGGATAGATGTCTGCCTATCACACATTACGAGCCTCTTCATCTGTCGCTGGTCTCTATCAGTCAACAGACGAGGTTGGCCTGTACGCTTTTGAGCTGTACGTGTCCCTTCACGTTTCCACTTCACTACCACATCGGAAACAGTGAACCTATGGATGTTTGGGAGTGTGGAAATCTCGCTTACAGACGTATGGCGCAACTGACACCCAATCACCTGACCACGTTCGAAGTCCGTGAGTTCCGCGGAGAGCCCTATACTGCTCTCCCACGAAGTCTAATGACTAATGAAGTCTCTGACATACTCTACTGGCCAATAAAATTGCTACACCACGAAGGTGACGTTCTATAGACGCGAAATTTAACCGACAGGAAGAAGACGCTGTGATATGCAAATGATTGGCTTTTCAGAGCATTCACACAAGGTTGGTGCCGGTGGCGACACCTACAACGTGCTGACATGAGGAAAGTTTCCAACCGATTTCTCATACACAGACAGCAGTTTACCGGTGTTGCCTGGTGAAACGTTGTTATGATGACTCGTGTACGGAGGATAAATTCGTACCACCACGTTTCCGACTGTGATAAAGGTCGGATTATAGCCTATCGCGATTGCGGTGTATCGTACCGTGACATTGCTGCTCGCGTTGGTCGAGATCCTATGACTGTTAGCAGAATATGGAATCGGTGGGTTCAGGAGGGTAATACGGAACGCCATCCTAAATCCCAACGGCCTCGTATCACTAGCAGTCGAGATGACAGGCATCTTATCCGCATGGCTCTAACGGATCGTGCAGCCACGTCTCGATCCCTGAGTCAACAGATGGGGACGTTTGCAAGACAACAAACATCTGCACGAACAATTCGAAGACGTTTGCAATACCATGGACTATCAGCTCGGCGACCATGGCTTCGGTTACCCTTGACGATGCATCACAGACAGGAGCGGCTGCGATGGTGTACTCAACGACAAACCTGGATGTACGAATGGCCAAACGTCATTTTTTCGAATGAATCCAGGTTCTGTTTGCAGCATCATGATGGTCGCATCCGTGTTTGGCGCGACATCGCGACGAACGCGCATTGGAAGCGTGTATTGGTCATCGCCATACTGGGGTATCACCCGGCGTGATGGTATGGGGTGCCATTGGTTACAAGTCTAAGTCACCTCTTGTTCGTATTGACGGCACTTTGAACAGTGGACGTAACATTTCAGATGTGTTACGACCCGTGGCTCTACCCTTCATTCGATCCCTGCGAAGCCCTACATTTCAGCAGGATAATGCACGACCGCATGTTGCAGGTCCTGTACGGGCCTTTCTGGATACAGAAAATGTTCGACTGCTGCCCTGGCTAGCACGTTCTCCAGATCTCTCACCAAGTGAAAACGCCTGGTCAATGGTGGCCGAGTAACTGGGTCGTCGCAATACGCCAGTCACTACTCTTGATGATCTGTGGTATCGTGTTGAAGCACCATGGGCAGTTGTACCTGTACACCCCTTCCAAGCTCTGTCTGACTCAATACCCAGGCGTATCAAGGCCGTTATTACGGCCAGAAGTGGTTGTTCTAGGTACTGATTTCTCAGGCTCTGTGCACCCAAATTGCGTGATAATATAATCATACCTCAGTTCCAGTATAATATATTTGTCCAATGAATATCCGTTTATCATCTGCATTTCATCTTGGCGTAGCAATTTTTATGGCCAGTAGTGTAGATTACCTGACAATATGTGGCAGCACAATGAAATATGAAAAACATATGTTTTTGTGGGTGTCCGGATACTTTTGATCACATGGTGTATCTACCGCATTCCTTTAATTGTGGCATATCATGTATTGGTTAGACAATCAGGAGTGTGGAGGACCAGTGTTCTGAGGAAAAGCGTCACACACTAACGACGGTTGAGCGAATCCGCCTATGCAGAACATTGTCTTTGCACCCGTCATCCTATGGAATATAACAACATGCAGTTTCTGCCATATACCTCCTGCTGTTGGGATAAAGTTACTAAGGAAGCAATGGAAATTAAATTAGAAACTAACCTTATAAATAGATATTGTCTTTTTTTTTAGATTCTATCTCCCTTGCTAAAAACTTGAGGGACTGAGTTAATGCTACTTTATCCTTTGAGTATTACTTTCACTTTCGATAACTTGTACATCAGTCAGTTTTCGTTTGTGGTGGTACTGGTGTGCGTGCATGCATGAGTGCGTGCGTCCGTGTGTGTGTGTGTGTGTGTGTGTGTGTGTGTGTGTGTGTGTGTGTGGGTTAGTGGGTGTGTGTGTTTTATGTTTCCAGCGTTCCTCTGCAAACCGAAGTTTTAAATTCCTGTTCACAGTGCATACCTGATGCAGTTTTGCCTTAAAATTGGAGGCGTGTGTTCCTGTCGAAATATCTGTGCTTGCCGTCAACGTCACCAGATTGCATTCCCAAAAGTTATTTGAACTCATCACATGGTTCTAACCTAATAGCATTTTGATTTCAGTAGCTCTCCAATTTTGGGTTTTTGGTTGTGTCATAATTGACACAATATTTTGAAACTGTACTAAATTCTTTCATTCATTGTATAAGTTGCTGTCTAATTATTCGTGTCGAGGCACATCATGTAAAGTCGAAGAACGTGACTACATTAACTAGTCTTACAAAACCTTGCCAAAGACGACATTTCCAAAAGTATAATTTAATAGCCCTGCACAGGGCGTCGGTGTGCGGATACCGTCAGTCGTATCTAGCCACGAGCAAGGTTCAACCACCTGAAGATGTCGGACAGCTGCTCCGAGGAAATACTGAGAAATTTGCACAACGTGATCCGGTGGCAAACCTGTGAAGACTATTTACAGCCCTGAAATACTTAGAATGGATGAATACCACTAAGCAGGACACAACTAAAGAGAGCTCTGGGACCATAAACAGTATGCCCTCCCATTCCGAGGCATATCATATAACTTTGTTTAATCATCCTTGTACAGATGCCAACCTCTGTTTACAATATGCTTTCCGTTATAGGTATATCCCGGTGCAATATTCACACCTGAGCTATCTGTTGTTATTAAACATTTGTCACTACTCTCAGTCCGCGTTTCTTAAATCAAGACGCCGATGAAAGTAAGCTATCTCAGCAGAGATACAGCAGTACGTTATCCCGCTTTTAAGCTCGTAAAAGAACCATTCCATAGCTGCTAAATTCAGTGCCCACCAGGTGCATGAAACAAGTTGCGATCTCGCCATCGTAATCTGCAGCCGTGATTCCGAGGCTGACCAGCTGCCTCTGTGATCCAACAGAGCCCAATTTAATCCGCCCGCACAGTTTTGTCGTTCCTTCAAAGAACGCTCACAGTACACACAGCCTGCGAGATAAATGACACGCCAGAGATATAACTATACCGCTGGCTGGCGCTAGCGTAGCGTTCCTCTTTTGTACCCGCCATACGCTGAGCAACGCTGTGTTTGCACGGAGTAAATGATGTCAAATATCTGATAAAACGTTGCACACGCAGTAGCTTAACTGGTGCAAATAACTTTCATAAGGGATTCGTGCCCCCGTCAGGAACAAGTGTCATAATGAAATGGGTAATTCAAGATATACTGTAAATGGCAGTTATTCATATCCTAACTAGTTGACAGGAAAATGTGATATCTCTGTAGAAAGGATGGCAGATAAAATTGTGCCATACAAAAGTGTATAAACACCGAAGATAGCGGCAGAAGATGAGCCAGGAAGTTTTAAAAAAAAAAAAAAAACGATAGTAAAGAACTCAGCGAATGAAAAAGTAATCTCAGTATCTGCTACTTCGTAAGTTTCATGAAACTATTTTGAGCAGATAAACTGCCATGTTTTCGCTCATATTTGTAAGAAACGTAAGAAACGAACCCAACATTTTTGAACATGTGTCTATAACTGCTATCTTTTGATGTAGACCTCATTCAGAGCACCGGGAAACTACATACACTTAAGACAGTCTTCGTTAATCAGTAGAAGTTATGAAGTAAAAATTTTATTTTTTACTTTAATTTCCTTCCGTTGACTCTCACACCCTTTTAGACACTAGGCCAAGTTTCATATTGGTCCCTGAAAATGGTGGCTTCAGTTCCGATAGTTGCCTCCTCTACAGCGTGGTAGGGGCTTGGTACACACAGTGACTTGAAGCACATCATTGGCATGCTCTGTCTGCTGTAGAAAAACACGCTCTAAGCGGTCTGTATCATAAAAGGAGGCCGGCGTCGTCTCGTCCCAAGTGTCGTAATTTCTCTCTTATTCTGCGAAATAGTATAGTTAATGCAACTAGCAAACAAAGACGTTTCATCAAAATGTATTTCTTATCTGGTTTGTCCTCCTTATGACTGCTTAGCAAGTGATTCAGCTGAGGTATCTGTCCCACATATTTACGTAACTATTTAAGATTTATATATTTATTCCAGTCCACTGTAGCCACTGTTACCTATAATTTGAACACAAGCTGTACTGATTATTACACAAATTATACAATATAATTTAATACTTCATTTTAAGGTATCGTAAGTATGTGTTCACCCGGATTATTTGCACTCCAGCGCCTCCTACCCTTCCACTTTTTCTGTCATACACCTTCATACGTGTCTGTTATCGCACTGTATAGAAATCTTTCTACTAAGCGCTTCTGGTACGCCTCTTAGCTTCGCACCCCAAGCGGCCACTACTGAATGTGCCACGTCCTGTACAGAAATCTTGGAAATGAGGTCCCACCTGCGTCCACTACAGCTTTGCGTCCCAGGCGATGGCTTGTGTCACTTGGGTCTTAAGTCGGCCCAGTTTATCTGTCACACAGTTCCCACTACATGAGAAAATGTGTCCGGTTGTAGTGGTCTAAATTACAGAGATATCGGTACCAATTTCGCTTTTTCCAGTGGAACTATAATCTCTGCTGCTGACATTATTGTAGGCCTGAAAGTGATGAAACTTACAGCGTTTTACTCTTCAAACTCGATAAGCCTGCAAACAGAGCATAATTTGCATGGAAATCAAATAAATTGTTTGTCTGACGCTACGACGCAGCTAAGAGAGTATTTACACATTTAGAATAGTCGCAAAAAGATTATATTAAAACTGATAATAATCATATCGTGCTACGTGTAGCATGACATACATGCCAAAAAGAAGGGAAAGGATCTGGTACCTAAGAACATTAACTATCGAAACAATTCATCTGTTTATACCACAGCCTTGAGTAAAAGTAGAGTTCAACAAATGAATGGATTTGTGAAAGTGAAGGTAAAGATGTGATAAATGTGATGCCTCATTTAACATGACAGCTCCCCAATCTCAGAGATGTTATCTGATTTATTTATGGTATGAATTTGCTTTACGAAAAATGCCAATGTCTGAATACTGTGTTGTACTCTCTCCCTTATGTCACAGCCATCTCAGTGAACGGATATAATAAAAAATTGTGTCTTCGGATGATAATTTAGATAAGGAGTTGGAATAATACGATAAGCCTGCAAACAGAGCATAATGTGATCGCTGTAAGCTTATTGACACCAGTGCTTACTAATTTAAGTTATATATTACAGCACTGAAGATGGTCACTAAGTGACCGAAAATCGAATTTGCGATAATAAACAAAAATATACGACCAATGCTGTCTCTCCTTCCAAGTATACCCATTATCTGGTCGTAGTGCACAGGACACTCTGGAGTCGCCAATAAATAATAAGATTATTTACTTTATCCATTTGTTTTATTCGCCTTACTCCTTGTCCTCAGTTAATAATTTTTAATGTTTTTCGTCAAAAATTCCTTGTTGGTTGTCTCAGTAGGATGATGTAATGGATCGGCCACCATTGTCACAGCCAGAAGTGTTCATAGCACATTCCAGCAGAAAACGAACCTATATTCATTTAATTACTTGAGAATGAAATCCGATGCCTCATTTCTAAGCACCATTTAATTGGAAAGTTAATTTTGATGCACGAAAGTGATTGATCATCTTTCCACAATCACTCCTCATCGTGTTTGATATAGGTCTACAACGAAGGCTTCGACGATTTTCTTCATTCACCTCACCATTATAATCAACCTCACTCTCTTCCAACTGTTTCTTTTACTTCAGACATATTAATACCTTACTAAACCGAAAGAGCGGTCTGGAAAGGAGACAATAACAAGACTTACAGTAATCTAAAGTTACTTCTTTTTCTTTGTTGTATGCATCGTATCACGATGGAGAGTTGACATCTAAAAAGTAAACCAGATATAGAAAAGGACGAAAAACCATCAGAGAGTTCAATTAATCAAATCTGGGATCCATCTTGAGAACGCCAAAGTATCACTGTTTGAGGTAAGGGCGATCTGCAACGGGGAATTTTAGCCTCGCATGCTGCTTACAACATGTAGTATCGAAATTTTTGACCTTGTCATTCAATAACAGTATTTTCTGTGTTAAATTTTGGTATTATGAACGTGAGTCACAAGATGCACATCTAACTCTGGAACATTTTATCAGTAATGGCATGTAATGCATTACATTCTTGTTCCAGTATTCCTAACTAGAATATTGTTATCAAAATACATGCTTTTCCATATCACATTCATTCAAAATTTTTGGAAAATCCTTTAATTGGCATTAATCTTATGATGAAAATAGGCAATATTTCCAAAATGATTACAGAGGAGGATTAAAACACAGAGCTTAACGCTGAACAGAACGAGTTTGCTAACATGCAGGCTGATAACTCACGAATTTCAGAAGCCGATCTGGAATCGCACTTTGGAACTGCATCAGATATTATGACAGATAACTTACTGTGTAGAAATGATGCTCTGTTAGGTGATCTTGCACGTAGTGCAATTCATCAATCTGATGACAATGTTTCATCTGAAATAAATGTTCCAATGGGCGATATTTCACATGAAACTGACATACGAACAGTCGTTCAACCGAATGATCTCATGGTCCTGTTGCTACAATATTTTGAGTCAATGAGCGATGAGTTGACAACGCAAGTTTTGAACGAAGATCTATGCCTGTCTATAAGCATAATTTTATTGCAAAGTAATTCTGGTGCACAAAACTGATCAATCATCTTTCCTGGCACACTCATCATCGCATATAAAACAGATGTAAGACGCAGGTTTCACTGATTTTCATCATTCATCTCATCAATATAATCGCCATCTCCGTCTTTTATTTTTACTTCAGATAGTTTCAACTGCCTGTTGAAGAGAAAGAACGATTACAGAAGCTACTGAAGCTACTTTCTTTAAGCGGTGCCTGCAGAAACCGCCATAAGCGCTACGCCACGCTTCGCAGGTGACATAGAGCGTGCTGGTTGCCACCGCGCATGTTCTAAGCCGCCTTATGAAATTCACATCCCTTTGCGGGCGGCCACGTTTTTCTTCGCGTTAGTCACTGCTCCTTCCGCACGTGTCCCAGCCGCTGCCGCCGACGCCGCCGAGCCGCCCCCGACTTATCATTCCGTGAGTGCGCCGGCACACTGGCCGGAATATCAATAGGCGCACCGAATCTACCAGCTGCAGGAAGGCTCATTTCTTATGACTTACCAGTGACACAGGGTATTATTACATAAAGAAACATTTCTGTCGCAGTATGCGTGGTTTGGTTGTTGATATGGACCATCGTGATGCTGGTTACCGGCTCTGTTAGCAGGCCAAGACATAACTCGTAATTCCACGTAAGAAAAATATGTTTACACTACTTTTAATCTTTATTATGCTTTATTCAATTTTTGGAACTTAGAAACTGTTACCGTAAATTATTTCCATTTCCAAGAAGGTGCAGCGGCACCACAGTTTAAGATAGGGAAGTTAGATTTGGTGCCATATTTCGGAGTGCACAGTTTACGGTCGGGTGCGGGCTGGATTTCAGTAAGTTATGCTGACCAGCGGTTACGAAATGGAATGGAGGCCATAGCGGCCATCGAACTGCTGAAAAGTGTAAATGCAGCGGTTCGCGTGTCGCAAGCTATAGGAAGAAGGGGCCCACTGGCGCAGCTGTGGTGTGGGGCGTATGTGACTTGGAGCGATGCATTATCGAAACAGAGCAACAAAGTCGAGTAAAAATAGGTGTGGTTTTCTAACGAGATTCATTCAAGTGTGGCACCTCTCCTGGACGGCGGGGCGTGTCAGACTACTGGAGTCACGCGGCAACAGATGGGGCGACAGCGTCCCAGTCCATGGCGGGTCGTTGGTTCGACCCTCTGGGGCCGACGCGGGGTCTGCAGCCAGACAGGGCAGGCCACTCTTCGGGTCCCTACCGCGGACAGTCGTCTCAGCTCCCGACACACGCTGGAGACTTACAAGGCGAGGGACGCAGGTTCGGACGCCGGAACGGGAGCGGTCATTGCCGCTGCTTTCCCAGCTGTGCCAGCCGAGGAAGAAGCAGCAGCGCGGCCGGCTACAGTTCCCGGCGGAGCAGTGCGGAGTCAACGGTGACAGTGGCCGCTGAGTCGGTTGCTAGCGCAGGCATCGTGATGTAATTGGAACTCTACAGCAGGCGAACAAGGCCGGCACGACACAGCATTCTGTTGCACAGGCTGCTGGGGGTACTTCCTCAGCAATGCAGGGCCTGTGACGCGGACTGAGGTCAACGAAGATCTGTAGTAGAAAAAATAAATCAGTTGAAAAGCTCGGAGGAGTTTTAATACGGCACCTCCTGGCACTCATCCACTACAAAGGGATAGTGATATATCACTCCAAAGTAAGAACCTTTTCATTACATTTTGCAGCAGGCGCACGATACATAACGATCTGAAATGTGATGTAATTGTAATTTCACAGTGACACATATTTGAGGATATAGAGTAGAAGAAAGAACATTATGGTATATGTGCAGAGAACTGTTCCCAATATTGCCCTTGTCGGCAGTAATGCGTGCAATATCTGTTACCCTGTGGAGGATTCAAACTACATGCATTTTCTTCTGGCCCCTTACATTGTCGTTTTGGTAGTCTTCAATCCAAAGACTGGCTTGGCGCAGCTCTCTTTGCTGATCTAACTTGTGCAAACATCTCCTTCTCTGCATACCTGCTGCTACTACCAGCATTCATTTCAACTTACAACTCTCTGTCCCCCTCCCATACACACACACAAATGCACACACACACACACACACACACACACACACACACACATACCCTCAGAAATACACACACTTTTTTTCATTACTAAACAGATGCTTCCTTCATGTCTCAGGATACACCCTATCAGCAGACCCTTTATTTTAGTAACGTTGTGCCATGAATTTCTATTTTAGTGGGCTCAGGTAATGGCATGCAGGGGAACAGTGGCATTAAGAAATTAAATCTGTAGAGAAACCAGAAAACACATTTAACTTTTTCTTTACTTTTAAATGTTTCACTCAATCAATGCGAGCATCTTCAGGACTGTGCAGATACAGTGTGTTCACAATCATACAATAATATAAATTCAGAGGCTGAACCCACAACGTGATAACTTCAATCACATAGCCGCAAGTCAATCGTCACAAATATCGGGATGTAGACAGCGCTGCCATCATAGATAAAATGGAGCCAGTTGATTTCGTAAACTTAACGTGAACTGTTTTGACAAGTACATTCTAAGATTAAACAGCAAAATATATAAATTCTTGTAGAGCGAGTCAAAGCTCAATCGCTAAGAGCACTTGTTTAAACTACTTCGTGAACCCTAATAAAGAAAAAGGTACATACCATTTGTGGCTACTCTGTAATTTTAGATTCCTTTCTCCTAGTTCTTTTAAATACTTCCTCATTAGTCCTGTGATATACCTATCGAATCTTCAGCATTCGTTAGTAGCAGAGCCTTTCTAAAGCTTCTACTTTCTTCTAGACTGATGTGCATATCGTTCATGTTTTCCTTCTATTTGGTGTTAACTAATTTCTCTCCTTCTGAAACAGTTTTCTAGGTATAGGCAGTCTGTATATTATATCCTCCCTACTCTGACCATAATATTACCTTACGTCCATGAGCAAAACTCATCTATTACTTGTTGTGTAATCAGCACTGCCTGGTTTAATTCAATTACACTCCACTATATTTGGTGTACTTTAGTTGTATTCATTTCACAACTTCTTTCCATTCCGCTCAACTGCTCCTGCAAGTCCTTTACCTCAGACAAATTTACAATATTATTAGCAAACCGCAAAGTATTCATATGTTTTCTCTAAACTATAATCCACTTTCAAAACTTATCCTTGGTCTCCTTCACTCCCTGCTCAATGTACAGATTTAATAACATCAGGTATGCTTCCCTCTCTCACTCCGTTGTCTTCTACTACTTTTCTGTCATGCACTTTGACCAGCTGTAGATAACATTTCGTTTTCTGTCTTTGATTCCTGCTATCTCAGAATCCAAAGTATTTCAGTTACTAATTTTAAAAGCTTTCTCTGAATCTTTAAAAGTTTCCCTATCTCCAGGGTTTAAACGTACAATGTAGGAACAGTATTGCCCTACGTGTACCTAAGTTTTTATCCCGACGAAACTGATCTTCCCCGGGGTCGGCTTCTAGCCGTTTTTCGTTTTTCTGCAAGGTATTCGTATCAGTATTTTACAAGCATGACTTATTATAATGTTATTTTCTGTAATAATTACACGTGTTATCGTCAGCTTTCTTTGGAATACGGATAATAATATTATTTTTAAAGACAGGAGGGTATTTCGACTGCTGGATTTGTTCACTTGTGACTTCTTCGTTCAGGGATCTTATTAATACTGAGATAATGTTGTCCATTCTAAGAGACCTATCTGGCTCTGTCAGAGCTCTGTCACATTCGCCTCACAGTATCATATCTCCTCTGTAATCTTCATTTACTTTCTGTTCTCTTTCTACAACAGTCTTCAACTTTGTTTCCCTTACATACATCTCTAAGAATTCGTTCCACAATTCAACCTTCCCCTTTTGTTTAGTATGGACTTACCATATGAGCTCTTAATATTCATATAAGTGCTCCCTTACCTCGAAAAGAATAATTTTTCTATATGCTCCATCTACCTTTCCCGTAACCGTGCACCCTTCAACAGCCTTACATTTATCGTAATGGTATTCTCCATTCCCAGCTACACTTCCTATAAATCTCATGTTTTAAACTTCTGTATTCCGCTTATAAGCCTCATATTTCCTTTCTTAACTGGACTGAGTACACGAGAACATGTGGCATCAGTGAAATTTTCTGAAAATGTGCTCCTTCTGTACAAAATTTTTAGTCACGAAATAAGTGCTAACGGTATCTGACCAAGGTTCTGTAAATATATTCAGGGGTAGGAGTGCTTTCAGTGCGCAGCTAGAAGAAATCGTTGCATGAACCGGCGTTTTGGCAAATTTAGGATCAAGTATAGTCTATCTTCCATGTAGATAGACAAAGTTCGATGAGAATGTGACCTTCAGTCTGATTCCTAACACCTGTCGACACAAGAACATGAAAATAACAATCACATCGAAGATAATCTAGAAAAGAGAAAGCATTTTCGGAGTCTCAGCAATACTAATACCACAGGTCTAAAGCAGGGTGAAGAGTGGAAAAAGGCTTCTGCGAATTGCGCTTTGACTTTGCTGTGATTAATACTTCAGCTGAAGGCAGACTTCATATTAAAATTCATGCTTAAACTAAATACAGATTCTGGGGTGAATATAAATCCAAGTTTGCAGCCGAAATGTAAGATGGGTTTCGTAAGTGAGTGGGAAAGGAAAATAGATCGTAGATGTTTAAGTCAAGTTCCTGATTGGGAATACTCAGTTCAAAAGCGGTAACAATTGAAAAATTGCGCTTATCCTTTGATGGACAACCTGATATACAAAGGCACATAAATAAAACAAAGTGGAAGTCTAGACATATAAACAAGTTGTGTACACATTTAAGTTTGTGCGAATGTTACGCAGCTAGTATACCATTTCTGTGAGTGAGCATGTAGGAAACCAATTCTTTACCACTGCCGTGGATCACGATCTACCTGTCTGAGTAGAGGATGTTACGTCTAGACACAAGTGGTGGTACATTTAAAAGACCTGCAATGTTGCAAAATTCAGTTCACCAGCTCACCATCATTCTCTTCATTCGCGGCCAGAAAACGGCCATCAGAAAGAGATCTCAACTCATTTTCCAAATTTACATGAGCAAGCTGTGACACCAGTCGTCTAGAACACAAATCGTGTAAAGGGAGATATGAGAAGCTTATGGAAGCGAAGAGCAGAGCAGAGAAGAACAGAAGTAATGCAAAATGCTTACTCTGCCATAAAACGGGGTTCACAAACATGCGACATGGCCCAAGAAGGACTGATTGTTACGTACATACTGTCTCCAAGGTATTTACTACCAGAGATGCCTTCACAGTGGCAGTCAAAGACCGTTGTAAATTAAACAATTGAAACCCTGGGCATAGTGTCTTTGGAACAGACTTGAAACTTGCGTAAAAATGATTTGAAAGCTGACGTTTTTCCTCCTTCATTTGGTACAATATTGTCTTTTCTCCTTTCATTAATTAGTGCAGGGCCTTACCTATTTGCCTCCTGGCTTCACTATTTCAATGCTTAAGACCATCCATTTGTATTCTATTTTACTCCTTACTCCTGTTTTAGTCAGTCGTTGGCCAATGCTCCCACTTTTAGTATATTCTGCCACGCATTATAATCTAACTCTCTTGAATTAATAAAGCCAGCTGATCCGAATTTCTGTCGAGACATGGAAGTATGAGTATCAACAAAACTAATGCCATTGATTGTCTCAACAACTAAAATTCGACGCTAATTTCCTCTACTGAAAGTTTACTCAAAAGAATAACTCCGAGTCCTATTGGATGCATGTTGAGCCTCGCAGACCAGAAAAGGGAGGGCCAATGTCGAGCCATTAGTCTAAGCGGCCATGGGATCTTTTCATAGTTCGTTTACCATAATCACCAACGGAGGCCAGGCGCCATCGAGGAAGGCCGACCGCGGTGGCCACGCGGTTTAGGCGCTGCAGTCCGGAACCGCGCGGCTGCTACGGTCGCAGGTTCGAATTCTGCCTCGGGCATGGATGTGTGTGATGTCCTTAGGTTAGTTAGGTTTAAGCAGCTCTAAGTTCTAGGGGACTGATGACCTCAGATGTTCAGTCCCATAGTGTTCAGAGCCATTTGAGCCATTGAGGAAGCATCTAGGCCCCGTATATTGCTTGTGAACAGAGGACGACCAGACAGACCCTTTCCTCGGACGGCAATAGCTAATGGGTCCTAACCGACGTTGGCTATTGAGTAATAAAAATCTGTCTTTGATGTGGTGTGTCCCCCACCACCAGGGGCTTCAGACTTTTTCAATCAAACCAACAACGACGGAGTGTGTGGAATTGTTAGGACTGAGCCGTCCAGGAATCCTGTATCCTTGGAAACACTGAGCAAGGACAGTTCAGAGATAAAATCTAAGAAATGAAATGAGAACGACCTTTATGCTTGGAAACGTGACACCAACAACCATTAGGCTGGCGCCAAGGTAAATGTGGTTGTCAAGCAGCTGCTATTAGTTAATATAAATTCTGGAGTAGGAGAATGAATCTCACCCGCTACTAAGGCCTCCTTACTAGCGGGAACACGAAACAAGAAAGATACTGAAAGTCAGATTTTGTCTGTTTCCGATCTTCTCGACTAAAAATACTCACTGTTTGTTACTGATATTATTTTGTTATGTCTGAATCCTTCCTGGTCATGCTGACAAAGTTTCATGAATTTATTTGTAAAAATATAGACAGTGGAAATTAAAATGTCCTGTGGTGTTTCTCCTGCCCCAAGTCGGCCCGTTTGAAGTCTACCCTCCTTAAAACTGAGCTTGAAGGAAGACTGCTGCTTTATTAGAATGTATCTGATGTGTGATCACTCCGAAGAACCTCTGTTGTTGATGCTCAAAATAATGGAAGAAACTCTCGCCCACAAGGAAAGAGTAAACATTCACTTTTTGCTGGAAGTTCTCTGTAGAGCACTTCCATCCGCGACTCGACGGGGCACTTCATCCAGGAGACGGACTACTATTCGAGGCACTGAAGGAGAGCAACCTTTGGTGCAGGACAAATGCCGCCTCCACGCCTAGCTGCTCGCGGCAGCCTGTAAATCTAACTATGGTGTGGAGCAGGCAGTGGAAACAAAACGTATTGTATGAGGCCTCCAAGAATTCAGATTAACTTTACGACTTCAACACTTTTAAATTTCAGGTATGCAGATACGCAGCACGCGCTCAATCAAGAAAGTAATGCATACTTCATTCCCCTGCAGTTTTTTCCTTCCTTTTTGATTAACAGTCATCTATCATTTGGCAGATTCCACGAGCTTATTCGCTCCCACCAATATCGTGCTGTCTCTGACTTGTTCATTCCAGGTTCATTACCTAAGTTGTGCCAAGCTGTTGATACTTTCATTTAGTTGTAAGTTGTGTTAATGTTTCATGAACGTAACTGTTATGAATCTTCCCCTTTGAATGAAAAGAATGACAGTGCTGGTACAACTTCTACGTTACTTGATACTGAAAAAACTGAGTGAAACTGAACGTATTGAGACTGTTTTCTCTTTACTTATTCCCATCATTTCTAAACTTACATACAATATCTTAGCGCAACACAATCTGACTTTTAATAATCCCTAGAAAAGAACAGCACTGACTAACAATAACCTATGCTCTTCATGAATCACTTACATCACAAAAATCTTCGTTACTCGAACTGCTACAATACAGCGATCGCCAATACTGCCAGGTAACTAAAAGATTCTAACTACTGAGGGCACTAACTACTGATAGGAATATAGTTAGCAAATGAAAGACTTTGATAGAGAACAAACAATGTATTTAGCTTAATAGTGTTCAAAAGTCATAATGTACATACAAATTCTTGACATACCGTTTAACATATTTCCTTTTTCTGACCTACAAACGTCCAGATCGTCCGCTCATATTAACATCTCAAAACTCTGGCATCTCTCTCCTCACATCCACCACTTCTAGCGGATCACCTCCAACTGTCCAACGCTACTGGCTGTTCACATCCAACTGCCCAACACTACACTGGCGAATAACTTCCGACAACAAGTTCAACCAGCCACTGACTGCACACAGCGCTTTTAATAGAGAACGCTGCATGTTGTTACCAACATAAAAACCTAAAAGCCTACGTACATAGCCCCCATGCTCCCCACAAATAATTTTACAATTGTTTTGGGCAATGGCCAATGCTGATTTGATAAAATTTCTCATATTAACAATAACAAATATATCAAATGCACACACTTGTAGATACACTGTTGGTAAAAAGCAAAAATTGTCCTCACAGTCCATAAAGATACTCTTGATCATTCATCACAGTAGTAATTACAATTTTATGCACAAAGTCTGTGCAGTAAAAGAAAATGCACATGGTAGTAGTGGATTTCCATGCAGTCTCGAAGAAGTAGAGTTGTTCTTCCGACGGAAAGACAGCGCTGACTCTTGACATGCAGACATGTAATGGGCCACAACAGAGCAAACCCACAGCAGAGTCAGTCGCAGTTTTGAAGAATATTGGTAGGTAGGTCATCACAGAGCAGACCCACAGTATTTCTTGGAGAGATAATGTTATTAGTGGGCCACCACAGGTGCAGATCCACTGTAGTCCTTGTAGAGATTATGGTATTGGTGGGCCACCAAAGGTGCAGACCCACTGTAGTCCTCGTAGAGATGGCCAGCAGATATCTGTTGCGACTGTGCAGGTGCAAAATCACCATCGAAGAATCTTGCGGATAATATAGCATGTCCATGAACCACCACTTCTACACTCAGAAAAAAATATTTGAAAGTCCTTGTAACCAACAATACTGTAAACCAGCCCCTTGCTGGATTTTCAACACACGTGCGAGCACCAACAGTCATTTTTTTGAGTTCCTACACATTGTGAAGATGCTATGACCAACAGAAATGTGTGAAGTGAAATGAATCCTTACTATTTACTTAATTTGATGAACTGGAGTCAATTACAATTTTATAACATGAAAATACAATTACAACAGTACAAAAAACATCATTAAGAAACATAATCATAAGATTAGTAGTAATCCAGGCAGTACAAAAGAATAGAAATAAACAGATGTATGAGTATTAGAGGAATCATGATATAAGTAAATAAATGAAAAAATGAGAATATTATTTAGAACAACAAAGTCATACATGAGCATAAAAAAGGAAACATAATATAATAAATAATATCCAAACATGTTTCCAAAGTAAAGAACAGGTTGTATTTGAGGATAACAGCAAAGACTATGTTAAAAAGAAGATTATCTCTCAATAAACGGTTTTACTTGTGAAGTGTGGTGTAATCCTTTACTTTTCTTGTTGTTGTTGTTGCTGTGGTCTTCAGTCCCGAGACTGGTTTGACGCAGCTCTCCATGCTAATCTATCCTGTGCAAGCTTCTTAATCTCCCAGTAACTACTGCAGCCTACATCTCTTGGTCTCCCTCTACGATTTTTACCCTCCACGCTGCCCTCAAATACGAAATTGGTGATCCCTCGATGCCTCAGAACATGTCCTACCAACCGATCCCTTCTTCTAGTCAAGTTGCGCCACAAACTTCTCTTCTTCCCAATCCTATTCAGTACCTCGTCATTAGTTATGTGATCTACCCATCTAATCTTCAGCATTCTCCTGTAGCATCACACTTCAAAACTTCTATTCTCTTCTTGCATAAACTAATTATCGTCCATGTTTCACTTCCATACATGGCTACACTCCATACAAATACTTCCAGAAGCAACTTCCTGACACTTAAATCTATACTCGATGTTAACAAATTTCTCTTCTTCAGAAACGCTTTCCTTGCCATTGCCAGTCTACATTTTATATCCTCTCTACTTCGACCATCATAAGGTATTTCACTCCCCAAATAGCAAATCTCCTTTACTACTTTAAGTGTCTCATATCCTAATCTAATTCCCTCAGCATCACCCGACGTAATTCGACTACATTCCATTATCCTCGTTTTGCTTTTGTTGATGTTCACCTTGTATCCTCCTTTCAAGACACTATCCATTCCGTTCAACTGCTCTTCCAAGTCCTTTGCTGTCTCTGACAGAATTACAATGTCATCGGCGAACCTCAATGTTTTTATTTCTTCTCCACGGATTTTAATACCTACTCCGAACTTTTCTTTTGTTTCCTTCACTGCTTGCTCAATATAGAGATTGAATAACATCGGGGAGAGGCTACAACTCTGTCCCACTCCCTTCCCAACCACTACTTCCCTTTCGTGTCCCTCGACTCTTATAACTACCGTCTTGTTTCTGTACAAATTATAAATAGATTTTCGATCCCTGTGTTTTACCACTGCCACCTTCAGAATTTAAGAGTATTCCAGTCAACATTGTCAAAAGCTTTCCCTAAGTCTACAAATGGTAGAAACGTAGGTTTGCCTTTCCTTAATCTCTCTTTTAAGATAAGTCGTAGGGTCAGTATTGCCTCATGTGTTCCAACATTTCTACGGAATCCAAACTGATCTTCCCCGAGGTATGCTTCTACTAGTTTTTCCATTCGTCTGTACAGAATTCGCGTTAGTATTTTGCAGCCGTGACTTATTAAACTGATAGTTCGGTAATTTTCGCATCCGTCAACACCTGCTTTCTTTGGGATTGGAATTATTATGTTCTTCTTGAAGTATGAAGGTATTTCGACTGTCTCATATATCTTTCTCACCAGATGGTAGAGTTTTGTCAGGACTGGCTCTCCCAAGGCTGTCAGTAGTTCTAATGGAATGTTGTCTACTCCCGGGACCTTGTTTCAACTCAGGTCTTTCAGTGCTCTGTCAAACTCATCACACAGTATCATATCTCCCCTTTCATCTTCATCTACATCCTCTTCGATTTCCGTAATATTGTCCTCAAGTACATCGTCTTGTATAGACCCTCTATATACTCCTTCCACTTCTCTGCTTTCCCTTCTTTGTTTGGAACTGGATTTCCGTCTGAGCTCTTGATATTCATACAAGTGGTTCTCTTTTCTCCAAAGGTCTCTTTATTTTTCCTGTAGGCAGTATCTACCTTACCCCTGGTCAGATAAGCCTCAATATCCTTACATTTGTCCTCTAGCCATCCCTGCTTAGCCATTTTGCACGTTTACTTTTCTTAGTACGCATAATTTCAACTTCAACGCAATTACCATGCGGTATGCGTTGGTAGAGAATACTGGAATTTTTGTCAAGGTTAGCTTATGTTATTTTTCTCAAGCCTACCCGGCGCACATGGCCGCCTAAGGTGCAAGTCATTCCCTGTTAACTCGTTGTCGTCGCACGTCGTTACTACGATTTGGAGATCTAAATTCTAAATACTCGTCTTGTCGAGAGGTCCCTGCTCTGTTTGAGTCACGTCAATTTTGGTTAAATTCTGGCCTGTCGTCATGATTATACCGTCTGTCGTCGTGTTGGAAGTTTCTGTAATTTCTTTCTTGTCGGTTAAGTGGTGGAGAATTTCTCCCTGAACCGTAATTGCGCGATGGATCGTTGTGTCTGAAGATATTCTGTCTCCCTTCATAATAATTACTTTGGTTCCCATATTGTCAGTTTCAATGAATTCTCTATCATAATTACCACGGAGAGGTGATCTTTCCCTGTAATTATTATTATTTTGCCAACGTTTGTTATATGGTTGGTGTCTGTTTTGATCACGAGCTGTGTTATGAAAGTAGTCTCGTCGTGTCCAGTTATTATTTCCGTCGTCATGAAATTGTGAAGTATATGACCCGTAATTGTTATATTCCCGTTTTCGCATTTAGAGACTGTCAGTGTCTATTTCCAACTATTGCGACTGTTTCTGGAAAGCTTTACTGTCGACTTTGTAACGTCCTGCCAAAATAATATGTCTTAAATTTTACAGCAACTTAATTAAACAAATGCAAATAAGTTCTGAAAGGCTGTATGGGTTTGAGAGATACTCATTCTTATGCAACATGTCTTCAAAATATTTGACAAGACTGGAAAATTGAAATTGTTCGAAATGCCTCATCAATATGATGCTATGTTTTACTCGATCTTGAACAGCTTGAGACCAATATGCTGAGAGGAAGGCATGATAAAATTCTCTTCGCTGTGACAATCGTGAATGACCGATCGTATTCTTACAGCTGGTTCATCCTCTATGTAGCCATACATAAATTGTAATCTGTGTTCTAATGACCAGTTGGGACGAAGACTATGAGAGAATTCATGAAGTCATGCTTGTGGATGAATGTTGTTGCCGGATTTGTTTGAATTTACGTGTAGTACTGAAGAGCTTATAGTGAAAATCATCATGACGGGGAGTCGCATATCGGTCACTGTTACGCCGTGTCGGCGGTTCCATCTCAAAATTCGGTGCACCTTGCCAATTTCTTTCAAAGTTTCCGAAATGCCCTTTGTTATGACTTTGTCGCTTCTCCGTATTTCAAGTCCCTCTTCCCGTGTCGGAGCGCAAGTACTTTCTGAAATATGTACCACTTGCATTACGTGTGTGAAATGATCTTGTACCGTCCGCATTTCTCTTTTGAACTGTGTATTAATTTGATTCTAATTTTGTTTAAATTTCTTAATTTGTTCATACTCTTCTGTGTTAGTGAAGGCTAACGGTCTTGTGTCACTCAGATCATCGTCTACCTCTGTATTTAAGTTAGTGAACTGATCCGAAAGTTCGGCTACTTTCTCCGATAGTGAACCAGGTTTTAGAGTATCTATAGTGTCCTTTAAGTTTTCCTGAGTTTGTACAAGTTGCGTACCGTATCATTAGACACAACTGAGTCAATTTTAGCCTGCAAGTTGTCATGATTTTCATGAATAGTAGTTTGCAGTTCTTTTATGCCTGCTGTGTGATTCTGTAATACATTTTCATGCCGCGAAAAAATGGGTTGAAAATCCTCACATATTTGTGTTTTTACGTCATTACAGACTTTTTGACACTTAGATTCAATTTTAAGTAACTCAGCGGTTAAACCGCCACGTGTTTGTTCAGGAGTTTGCTCAATTGTGTCTAACGTTTGAAAGCTGTTGCTGTGTTCGTTCAATTTGTTTCTGTGTTTGTTTCTGACTTTGTTCCGTTTGTTTCTGATTTTGCTTCGTTTGTTGCATTAATTGCAATAATACTTTATAAGTGTCTTAAACCTGTTCCTCTGTGATTTTTAGCAGTGCATTTGCACCTGCAGCATCCGAATTTTGAAAAGCAGAAAATGTGTCTCGACTTGATTGAGAAAAGGGTAATGATACAAAACCTGAATCTACGGTATTTGCCAGATTTTGTTCTGTCATTTTAATTTCGACCGATCGATTGACAATACTTCCCTGTACACTAATTGCTTCATTGTCTACACCATTATTTGTTGCCTGGTCCATTTCCCTATGCACAGTTACCAAATTAATATATTGAATATTTGTTAATTCATTACACGGTGGTGCTGACAAGTTACGCTCGTCGTCGCTATCATTTCTCAATTTACTTTGGAGCATAGTGTTACGTTTTCAGAAGCCATAATTGTCATGTATTTCACACGATAACACAGAAAAGCACAATTTGAAGAGCAAAATAAAAAAACACATTTGAATAGCTCTGAGAATAATATCTAATTAATTGCAAGCGCGGCAGCGAAATACTTGGTGCAAATCTACCTGCATGCTACAACTGTTTTACTGTACTACAACCACATAGGAAATTTTCTTCACAATTACGCGCTAGCAATAAATAATAACTACACTAACTACGCAAACTACAAGATACAAATCAGAAGATTCCAGTGTGGTATCCTCACCTAAGGTTCAACATATGAAACTTCCCCTTTGAATGAAAAGAATGACAGTGCTGGTGCAACTTCTGCATTATTTGATACAGAAAAAGTTGACTAAAACTGAACGTACTGAGACTGTTTTCTCTTTACTTATTCTGTTCATTTCTAAACTGATACACAATATTTTAGCGCAACGCAATCTGACTTTTAATAATCCCTACAAATGAATAGCCCTGACTAACAATAACCTACACCCTTCATGAATCACTGACCTACAAAAATCTTCGTTACTCGAATTACTGCAATAGAGCTAGCGCAAATACGGCCAGTTAAATAAAAGATTCGAACTACTGATAGTATCGACCAGCCAGCGCTTTCGTATGGTAAGTCACACCACCTTTGTTCTTAAATATAATTTTCCCGCGTGGAATGTTTCCCTCTCTCTCTCTCTCTCTCTCTCTCTCTCTCTCTATATATATATATATATATATATATATATATATATATATATATATAGAGAGAGAGAGAGAGAGAGAGAGAGAGGGAAACATTCCACGTGGGAAAAATATATCTAAAAACAAAGATGATGTAACTTACCAAAGAAAAGCGTTGGTATGTTGATAGAGACACAAACAAACACAAATACACACACACAATTCAAGCCTTCGCAACCCACGGTTGCTTCATCAGGAAGGAGGGAAGGAGAGGGAAAGACGAAAGGATGTGGGTTTTAAGGGAGAGGGTAAGGAGTCATTCCAATCCTGGGAGCGGAAAGAATTGCCTTAGGGGAAAAAAGGACAGGTATACACTCGCGCGCACACACACACACATATCCATCCGCACATATACAGACACAAGCAGACATATGTAAAGGCAAAGAGTTTGGGCAGAGATGTCTGTCGATGCAGAAGTACAGAGGCAAAGATGTTGATGAATGACAGGTAATGTATGAGGTAATGGGGTAATCGACAAACAACAACCCGGAGCCAATGCAGAGTCAAACACATACTGAGGTAAGGCGAGTCACTGAATGCAGCGCCGTCACTCCATCACACACTCTCTCCCACTGAAAACAGCAAACAACACCCGTCTCAAATACCGTTTTGCAAAGGCTTCTCTCAACGTGCTATTGTACTGTTGATGTTAAATGTCTTTGTCTGAAGCACTTTCCGCCTGCGAGACAAAGGGATGCGTTTTGCCGTCGATCCCAGAAGCAGGTCGTTACGTCAGTATTATAGGCACTTCTGGGAACATCACAACTGCGTGAGTTCCCACTGGAGGCGTGCTGCTCGAGCAGTCCCTCTCAGTTTGCCACTGAAATAAATAAGACGAAAAATTAAATGTAATATTTGTTGTTTGAAGGGATCCACCCTATGAGAAACACTGTTTTCGCTTTTATTTCTATTGCCCATAAAAGTTGTGCTGATATTTCAGCATCATAAGTGGCCTTCTATTTTCTTTGCACTAAACTAAAGGGGAAAATGCTATTTTCTACCTGTACACATATAAATTCGAGTTTCAAAGAAAGTATTTAGAAAGCTGAGAAACAGATAATGATTTGAGTATATATCCTCTGTCACGTTCTCTGATTTTCATGATATTTTTGGTTTTGTTTAATACTTTAGTTCATTTCACAGACTGTCATCAGTTCCCTATAGAACAGAAGTTATCTAGCTCGAAATCATACGACTGGGAATATTCTGGTTAGGCCCTGCATAAATTTATTCTAAGTGTAAGGTTGTGTGTGTATGCCTTATATTTGATTTACTTTTCTGATTTCCCTTTACGTTCACTGTGAGTAATGCAGTGTTTAACTTACATTGTGACTGTTTATTAACTCTGAAAACAGGGGTCTCTCTCTCCAATGGGACTGCCTTCCCTGCCTTCAAAGAACTATCAGGGAACACCAGCCCCCCACTCCCCCCCCCCCCACTCTCAATCCCCCACTCATACACACTTAGACAAAAAACGCACAATGGCACATACACTTCATAAAGATTCAAAACTCCTATCCAGAACACACCCTACTGTTCACGTGCGCCATGTAGTTTTAGTAGCTTGTAAACAAAGACGCTGAATCTTAAATATTGCAGTTTTCGACACGGAAGATGAAGGGCAAACCATGGAAGTTAAGTAAAACATATTGCTTACACAGAAACGCACACGCACGCGCTTGGGTGCGTGCTCGGTCTTTCACATAGTACAAACTAATGTTGGGCCTAACGATAACACTCTCAGTCGTAAATTTCGAGGTAAATGGTTTTTTCCGGTAAATTATGTATGGCTTGAGATGGCAGACTGTGAAATGAAATGAAATGATGTACACAAAAAGTATGAAAACCACAGATTGTTGTAACAAAGTCTATATATAAATTTTCTAGAGTTTTCAAATTTGTAAATACTTCGTTAACAAATAGACTTCATATGTGTACAAGCAGTAAAGAGCTTTTTTACTGTTGATTAATACAAAGAAAATAAAGGTCCGCTGATGATACTGAAATCGCAAGGAAATATATCTGGGCAGTAGAACAAAGGAAAAGAGAAAACTGTGTTGTGCTCAATGCAGAACCCATCCAAACACTAAATTATTAGCAAGCGAACACAGACGAAAGAGCTTCAACACACAGATAATAATATTTACACTTTTTAACGTGACAAGTAAAAGACATGTTAAAATTTAGACTGACTTATGGTTTTAAGAGGTGGCGATGCGTTTCATCCACTCGCGATCTTCAAGGGTAAAACATTTATGCCTTAAACGGAGTGTCTCATTCCAGAGATGCATACATGGTCGGACAATGGATGTGACACGTCGTATCACTGTCACTTTGCAAGCTCACTAATTTTCAAGTATACTTATAATTCGATTCTTTTCGGATACAGACGTATTCATTACCACTATGGAATTTCGAGCTGCTTACCCACTGAGTTCGTCATGTACTTTGTTACTTAACGATCTGTTCTTGTACCTCTTAAGTCTCGTAGAGTTTCATACTGTCTAATTTTCCTTGTGTGATTATTTCACGTAATCAGTTATTAAATACATGTACACAACACTAACGAGTTTTCTTCCTTATTTTGATCAAATTTATTGACACTAAACTTACTCACTGAAATCAGCTTGCTTGCATCATATAAATATAAATTTCACAGCACTTATATGTAAGCAACTGAAACACTGAGTGATTCCATAGATTCAGAGGTGGCAGATACAAACACAATAGTTGTATTTTCTGTAACATAGTGACTGTACCAAGCGAATTTTACCCAACCACTAAGTACGGCTCAGTGTGTAACGGCCACGTAAACATGCCTGTAATGAACTAATGACAAATTTTTAAATGCAGAGGTATTAAATTTGACATATTAACATAACTTATAGAAATTGTTTTAAAAAAGAAACAAAAATATCGACAATTATATTATCATTGTTAACAGTGTGTTTTATAAACAGAAAATTACGAAATTAAATGTGCTGCTTTATGATCTGGAATTTTTAATGTGGACTGCCATTTTTAAAGGCTGCGAAGAGCTCTCGAAAAAGTTACATTTTCAAAACTGAGTATTTCAGAAACAGCTGTTCTCAGAAAGACCGTAGTTTTGAAAGGATTTCAGTTTAGGATTCCAACATTCTGGAAATTAATAAGTATTATCATCGATAACATTTTAAATATTAAGACTTCAGGAAATGTTGGACGTTTATTGGAAAGTGGGGAATTAGGGCTTTCAGTTAACGATGTTGTTGTTGTTGTTGTGGTGGTCTTCATTACAAAGACTGGTTTACTGTAGCTCTCCTCACTATTCTATCCTATTCCAATCTCCCCATCTCCGAATAACTGTAATACAGTCACTCTATATACGAGTTTACCTTCCACCTTTCATCTTTCTCTTTTGTTGCTTAGTACTGGTTTCAGTCCTGGGCTCTTGATAATCATACAGCTGCTTCTCTTTCCTATATATGTTTTTTAATGTTTCTGTAGGCGGTATCTATCTTTTCTCTATTTATACATACTTCAGTCTCCTTATATTTGTCCTGTAGCCATTCCTGCTTAGCCATTTGCACTTCTTGTCACTATCACGTTATAAACGTTTGTATTGCCTTTCACCTGCTTCATTTGCTGCATTTCTATAATTTCTCCTTCTGTAAGTTATAATCAATATCTCATGTGATATCCAAGCATTTCCAATAGGTAATTTCTTTTTATCTATTTGATCCTCTCCTGCTTTCACTAAATTGTCTTTCAAAGATACCCTCTCTTCTTCTACAGTATTCTTTCTCCTGTTTCACTGAATCATTGTCCAAAGAACTCTTCGAAACTTTCAACAATCTCTTGTTCTCTCAACTTCTCCAAGTACCATCTTCGTAACGTCCAATTTTTTTTTTTGTAATTTCATCACTTTTGATGAATAATTCATAAACAATACATTATGATCAAAGTTCACATCAGCCCCTGAAAATGTGTAACAGCTTAAAATCTGGCTCTAAAATCCCTGTCTTACCATTATATACCCTATCTGAAGCCTTCCAGTGGCTCCACGTCACTTCCACGTATACAATCTTGCTTTCTGATTCCTAAACCAAGCGTTAGCAGTGATTAAATTAAGCTCTTTTACAAATTGAACCCAGTGGTTTCGTTATTTACTCCTTTTCCCCCTGTCCGTATCCTCCCACTAATTTTCCGTCTCTTCCTATGCCTAGTACGGAATTTCAGTTACCCTCTACAGTTCAGTTATGCTCTCGTTAACTATCTGATTTACATATTTTGTCTCACCTTACGTTCTTTGAATCTCTGTGGAGCTAGCGGACATACAAACTTGTACTACTGTAATCGGTAATGGCTTTGTGTCTACTTTGCCTACGATAATGCGTTCATTATACTGCTCATAGTAACTTACCCGCATTCCTCTTTTCTTATCACTTGTTAGACCTACTCCTGCATTACCTCTGTATGTAATTGTGCATATAACTCTGTACTGTCTTGACCACAAGACATGTTCATCCTGCCTCCGAACTACACTTAATCCTTTATCAGTAATTTATGCTAAAATGACCCTTCTTTTCACAAAGCATATAAATGACCTACCTTTCATCTCTCTAGAAGTCGGTGACATATTTCGTACTGACAGGCCTAACCTAATTATTTCCTTTTGTTATCCACATAAGACGAGGCTCGAATAAATCTTAGCAATTAACCCAAAGTTTGGAAATCGTAAGACACGCCCCCAATAATGGCGTGTTATTTATCCTCCAGCCTTAACTAACTTAGAGTGTGTTACTCCACTTGCACGTCAATATACCTGAAACACAAATCCGGCACACTTCGTTTCATCGTGTACACGCACTGCCCATATTAATTCATTCTGCCCTTATTCCCCACCACAATTCTCATGAACTAATTAGTCTATCTAGGCGGAATTAGCTGTTCTATCAGCTTCTTACGTAAACCAATAAAACTAAAATGATTATTGCTTATGCACTAACTGGAACAAAGTACTTTTACCTTTATCGCCATTAACATAATAGGTGATGATCTGAAATACCAAGTATGTCGCCTCTGTTCCGTGTTTCTACCGTCAAACGTACTAGCTTTAAAGCTTGCAGGACTGATCCCTCCTCCCTGGCGGCTTGTTCCCGCTGCGAGCACTCCAAGCGGTTCGGAAGTTTTGAAAATAATATTCCGCAATGAGTTCATCTTTCAGTATCACTCTGCCACGATTCATCTTCTCCCCAACCCTTATCTTCCTATTATCCTCCGGTAACGACTCGGTAATCGCCTTAATTTTATTACCGACCTCAGCGATTTTAGATTTATTTCACGTCTGACAACCACCCCGCCTAGTCAATCAACCTATTCTGATAACTTTCGAAGCGTATGTGCATACTCTTAACTTGACTATAGAAGCGTGCTCTTTCTATAAACAGCTCCCTTTAAGGGATCCACTGAAGGGCTTATAATCGGTTTATCCAAAGCCGCCGTTACCCGCTGAATTAATTCACCTGTATCCCCGTTAAATCCATCTAAGCCTCTAACTTGGAGTTCGTAGTCTAACTCCTCTTTCCTCAACCAAGCTGGGTCATGTACATTCCTTGGATCCATAGTGACACAGAAAATACAACAAAATATCGATTTCTAATGTTGACAAGCTGTATGAAAAACAACACAAATAACAACGGCATCTGTTACCAGAACGTTCGCTTAGCTTTAAATCAACTTGCCATCAATGGAGATTAACAAGCGGCTACTAGGAATAACGTGATGGGCTCGGCCAATTCAGCCATTAGTGGCACTTAAATATTTATTTGTTTTCATGAACATAACAATTCCGTAAATTACGTTCTTTACAGTTATTATGCACAAGAACTCATCGTAAAGTCAAAATTTATTTTGGATAAATTATTCTGTAAACAGAATTCTATCAAAGAATTCTTTTTAAAAACAATAAAAATGTAACTAAGAGAAAAATTTTACAAATACTGATATCTGTAAAATCATTTAAAACAAGACTGGATTTCGAGAAGGGTTCTGCAACTCAGACATCAGAGCAATATTATTCAATTTAAACACATCCAAAACCTCATAGCATATCTAAAACAAACCAATCCAGATTAATCTTAGACAACATCGGCAACAAAACTCGTGTTAACATGACACAGTCACAGCATTAACTACCATATTGCAGTGCCTGTGTCATTCCGAATTAGGATGCAATGTTCCTTTGGAAACGCATGTGTTACATACAGCTGATACGACGCATTAACAACACTACAAGTATATTCACTTACGTCGATAACTGACTAAATGAAATATACAGTAGTTCAGCTAAATCTGCACTAGGGGCTTTCCTTGTTTGCCAAATAACCCGCTCGGCCATAGCTATCCTATACCAGCCAATAATACGTTCAAGTTACAGTATGAGCAATGGAGGCTAACTGAGAGGACGTACTAGTAGTTCCCTTCGAAGATACAATATACTAAAAGCACGATCTCTAAATCGCTCTTCGGCTCATTCCACAGGGGGCTATGAAAGTAAGTTCTAATTATAGGTGGCAAGCAAATCAACACAGTCGACCGTATTCAAAATATAACCTCATTCGACATCCTCCATTTGAAGCGCAAACGAATAACAGAGTGCCATCACAGTATAGTACATCGCAAATAACTGCTGTTGAACACACGTTTCGCCACATTACTTATAATGAATCTCTTGAATGCGAGTCCTAAGAGGCCAGTGAGGTTTATGGCATTCGACGTCCCATATATTGTCCACCATGCAGCCACAATACTGGCTGCTAATGGGTAGGGGGCGGGACTGGGGGTATACAATGGTGAACACAGCATGAAGTTACGGAGCGTGGTTGAAATGCTTAATCGGCAAGTACCTCACAATTGTGCTACCGTGCTAGTGGCGTTGACACAAAGGAAAGCAATGGCAACGATAAACAAAGCAAACAAACATAGCATTATATCTAGAACAATACGTGCCGAAGTCGACATTTCGTCAGATAGGAAACGAAAGAATTTCACAGTGTGAGAAAGAAGCGGCAGATGAAATATTAGCGTTTTTTGAAATATGGATTTGTGGAATGCTGTGGTGTCGTATACGCTCGACTGTGTAGACAAAATACATGAGAAGTACAATGATGGCTAACGTGCTTAACAAGGTATATTGTTACATGTACCGATCCATGTAGTTTATCATCCTTATCGAACAGTGACGCAGAAATTCTGATAAATTTACATGATAGTTGGTCCTGCAACTACTCAAAAAACTACTGCCTCGCTTCAGGGCTCACATGATTGTCTGGCCTTCCCACAGATACACCTCTTTTGTGGTCGCACCTACTGTAAGTCTATCTGTCTCGCCACTCCACTTCAGCAATGCCTGTAGTTCAAGGGGAAAGTGTGTCAGTAGTAAAACAGTATTTTTCTAATAGAGTCAGAGTTGTGTCAGCTCGGACAGCTCGCTCGACCGCAGTGCCTTGCGACATCTTTGGTGGTTCACCGCGCCAGGCGCTTTGACCGGCCCACCGGTAGGCAGCTAGAGACTGTTAGCACCTGGGGGTGCGAGGACGGTCTGCCACCGTTCAGCCCTGACATATTAAACTCTATCATGCTGCACGGAGACCTGATCAGTAAGAGGACGGTGTTTTGTCCAGTTGTGGGGCAACGGTACAACACTCTCTACATTTGCCTGAACCGCGATTGTGGAGACTTTGAGTTCCCTTTCACTACTGATTCATCAAGTATTTTGGTGAATTTCTTACTGTAAACTGTGTGTTTTCCGCACTAACATCGAGTGTTCCGACCAGTTTCCCATCAACTTTTCTGGAGACTAAAAATCTACTCTGTAGGAATCTGCATGGGTTTCGAAGAAGACGGTCGTGTGAAACCCATCTCGCGCTATTCGTCCACGAGACTCGGAGGGCCATAGACACGGGTTCACAGGTAGATGCCGTGTTTCTTGACTTCCGCAAGGCGTTCGATACAGTTCCCCACAGTCGTTTAATGAACAAAGTAAGAGCATATGGACTATCAGACCAATTGTGTGATTGGATTGAACAGTCATTCTCAATGGAGAGAAATCTTCTGAAGTAAGAGTGATTTCAGGTGTGCCGCAGGGGAGTGTCATAGGACCGTTGCTATTCACAATGTACATAAATGACCTGGTGGATGACATCGGAAGTTCACTGAGGCTTTTTGCAGATGATGCTGTGGTGTATCGAGAGGTTGTAACAATGGAAAATTGTACTGAAATGCAGGAGGATCTGCAGCGAATTGACGCATGGTGCAGGGAATGGCAATTGAATCTCAATGTAGAAAAGTGTAATGTGCTGCGAATACATAGAAGGATAGATCCCTTATCATTTAGCTACAAAATAGCAGGTCAGCAACTGGAATTAGCTAATTTCACAAATTATCTGGGAGTACGCATTAGGAGTTATTTAAAATGGAATGATCATATAAAGTTGATCGTCGGTAAAGCAGATTCCAGACTGAGATTCATTGGAAGAATCCTAAGGAAATGCAGTCCGAAAACAAAGGCTTGTTCGCCCACTGCTTGAATACTGCTCAGCAGTGTGGGATCCGTACCATCCGTACCAGATGGAAGAGATAGAGAAGATCCAAAGGAGAGCAGCACGCTTCGTTACAGGATCATTTAGTAATCGCGAAAGCGTTACGGAGATCATAGATAAACTCCAGTGGAAGACTCTGCAGGAGAGACGCTCAGTAGCTCGGTACGGGCGATTGTTAAAGTTTCGAGAACATACCTTCACCGAAGAGTCAAGCAGTATATTGCTCCCTCCTACGTATATCTCGCGAAGAGACCATGAGGATAAAATCAGAGAGATTAGAGCCCACACAGAAGCATACCGACAATCGTTTTTTCCACGAACAATACGAGACTGGAACAGAAGGGAGAACCGATAGAGGTACTCACGGTACCCTCCGCCACACACCGTCAGGTGGCTTCCAGAGTATGGATGTAGATGTAGATGTGGAACCTTTTTGATGCATTTGGTATCGGGGCTCATCCCGAAAGAAGAGGTTATTTTAGTGATGAAGCTTACTTTAATAAGAGTTGCCTCTTTTATTCCATTATTATGGCCAACTGTTTGTAAAACATTTCTGCAGATTTCATTTTGTCTTTTATTGAAAACCAGTGAAGATTATTCTAATAAGAACTGCCCTTTCCCCACTACTTCTTCCTGGCAAGCTTTTGTGAAACATTTCTGCAGTCAGTTATTTAAAAATAATCAAGTTTATTTCAATAAGAGCTGCCCTTTTCACTGCAGTTATTACGGACAACTATTTGCAAAAGAATTTTGGAAATATAAATTTTGTCTCGCCTGCTATTTGAAAGAGTAAAGTACATATTTACAAGGGTTTCCCATTTCCCTCCAATTATCAAGGGAAAGCATTTGTAAAACGTTTTTGGACATTGGAAGCTTGTGTTGTCTGCTAGTAAAATATAGCTAACTTTATTTTAATAAGAGATGTTCCTTCCTTTGGAATAATTATGGGCAATAATTTGGTAAAATAATTTTGGGGTATTAAGGCCTTCTCTCATCAGCTATTACTGTAATTCAACAACACAGTTGTTTAGGATTGTACAGCCTATTGTGTTTCTGAGTTGCATGTACTGTTAGTTTGCTTATCGCCATATGTAGTCAATGGACAGATGATTTTAACAGTTTTTGTTAGAGTGGCAAGCTGTTATGTAGCAGAATGTGTCCTTCCTTCGTTTTAAAGCAGTGCACCGTTACTGATTTTTAGGGTTAGTTTATAGTCTGTCGTAGCTGACCTTGTTTGTGACGCTCCCTTCTACGAGTACGGCCGTAGATGACGAGTCTGCACCGCCCATCACGCTCGTTGGATTATCACCACCTGTGACAGAGGTTTGATTTGAACTCAAATAACTTCGCTTTATTGTAAACCCATGTAACCAACGGGCGTAAGGCTTTTCTGTGTATTTACTACTGCTTGGTGGTGAATTTTAATGCCATCGTTTAAATTTTATATCCAAAGGCAATTTAATGATATTTGAAATCTGTAAAAATGTGTAATTGGCTGTCGTTGGTAAAATTTTACAACTAAAAGGCAGGTTATTGTAGTTTGAGAGACTTTTCTTGTTAACAGAGTTGTAAAATTCTTGGTTTTGTTGCTGTTTTTTTTTTTAAAAAAATTCTGTTAATTTTCTATTGATTAAAATAACTGTGAATGTTAATAGTTGTTGTCTAATCCAGTCCTACCACTTAACAATGTATCAGCCTGGTTAAAGAGAAATCCCAACGCAGGCGTGAATTTTGAAAATCACATAGTTCTTATGAATCGTATGTGCTGAATATTTAATGAAATAAAATGTTTCTGCTTGAACTGTTTACACTGTTATCCTCGCAATCTGCAAAGTATGCCGTGAATAATAAAGTCGAGTAGAACACAGCTTGGATAATAATCTATAAATCTTAAATACTCATGGTGTATGCAGTGCACGTATAACAGAAAACAGAGAAAAAGTATTGAAGGTTTGGGATTATAGAAATTCGAGCAATACGAACTTGCTGCTCCTCAACTTGAAGCTCACAAGAAGTACATATATGTTTACTAATGCCAGTTACGGACTGTTGTGTGGTTTTCGAAAGCCAACATTTCAGAATGTGACATAAAGATGACGGAAAGTTGGAAGCCAGTTAAAGATATGTTCACACTCTACTCCTATTACACACCATTACACAATAATCTTTGCAGCTTTCCTCTACACCGTAAATATAATTTACTGCAGCAGCTGAAGTAATCAATAGTTTATAGTTTAGTTTTGCTTCACTTAGCTGAACTAGCTAAAGAATCATCTGATTTGGCTTATAAATTTCGATTCATTCGTTTACGGACATAGCTTTATGTCGCAGATTTTTCGCGTTTTCCTTATGTCTGAAGGTTAGTCTCCTCTTAGAATGAGAACTGAACATAATTCCGTAATTACCCCAGTAAGGCACACCACTCCTAAACTCTCAGAGATGATTAGATATTACCGTGCTAGAAGGAACAGAAAACACATGCAACTTAATGTCTTTATAACTAAACAGGTAAAACTGTCACAAGTTCTCATGAGCAGGTTGGCAGTCTATCGGCTTCTAAGTGAACAAAAATGTCATTTTCGGTATTTCACACAATTTGCAATTGTGTCAAGTCTACACATCTTACTTAAATTTCATACTACTGCGAAAATTTTATTGTTTACACCCCTTTCTGCTCCATATAATAAAAACAACATAGAGCTTGGAGACTTCAACGATATGGATTTTATATTCCTATATCGATATGGTGTCTGTTCATTCGGATATGTGTGCATGCGCACAGAACAAGAAGAGGAACATGGCCGGTATTGCCAGAGCTGTATACTTATACTGATACGGTGTCTGTTCTTTACGACATGTCCGAAAGAACAGATACCATATAAGTATATAGTTCTGGCAATACTGACCATGACGTAGTTCTTCTGTGCGGATGCACACTTATTACCCCAACAGTTACGGGACTTCGTAAGAATATCTTCTACGAGTAAAGGGTGTGTTGTGTGGAGACACTACGATTGTAGTGTGTGGATATATAAGGTGAGAATGTGGTTCTCGCGGGAGGCGCACTATCCTCTGCGCCGTTGGTGGCTCAGATGGATAGCTCGTCTGCTATGTAAGCAGGAGATTTCGCGTTCGAGTATCAGTCGGTGCACACATTTCCACCTGTCCACGTTGATGTGTATGAACGCCCGTCAGCAGCTGAAGGTATTAATATATAATTCTAATGAATATTTTACGAGATATACGTATTTAACAGAGTGACTCATCAGTGAGGTAGTGAGACGTTTAAATTTGTTTTATGTATGGCAGTTCGATTTTATAAAGAATTGCAGGTGTTTGTTGCGGTGGGCTTGATATTGGTTTAGTTTAGACGAGGTATTTCGCGCGACAAAGAAAGTAAAATGTTACAACTACTCTGTCTCGAGTAATAGGCGGGTGTTGGCTATGGAATTGGCGTATAATGTAAAGTGACTCTGCAGTCTGTGGACTTTTCACTCAGACTAACCCGCGACCTGCTTACGGAACCAATCTGACACGTTTTCGGACTTTTAGGACAGGTAACGTGGTATATTGCCATTGTTAGGGCAGTTAATATTAACTACATTTCTTGCATTTCGGTTACCAACCTGTAAGAGCAGGGCTGCCTGTTGTAGCACTTCATGCTGTTTAGGCATATAACCAGGAAGCTTGCCTTAACTATATGAGACGCACAATCTTCCATCATGTACCTCTATGATTCTGCTTTGGAAGAGAGAAACAGAAGTCGTTTCATGTAAGTGTTTCTCGAAATTCTGACTTCCTGTCATTATCTTGCAGCATCACCTAGCACTTTACTCTTCCCACGATGCTGCATACAAATGCTGTGGTCTTGTACCTGTAATACTTACATCGCACCGGGAAGTGTGATTAGTGAGCTACTTGAGTGGGGCGGTGATTGTTTTACTCAACAACGATGAACTGGCTGCTGGCCCGAGAACTAAGATTGATGTGTCCTCTTATTCCTCAGAGTACCTTCAGGTCGACGGTAGGCACAGGACAAACTAAAATTCTGTTCTCGGACCTCAGCGTAGTCTTTACTTGATGTCTGAGAAACCACTCCCTCCAAGTTGGTGATTTGATCTGTCAGAGTTTCACGGTATAATCCAGTTTCAATCCCTCTGCACGTGGCGGTGCCCTTTTAAGCATCTCGCCTGGTCCTGAGCGGTCGCGAAATTGGGTTACTGCTGAGTCCCAAGGAACGGAACATGGCGTCGTTCGGTCGCCTGCATTTTTAAAACATTCAGTATCAAATTATGTGGCACAGAAATCTAATCTTCATGGCTTTTAAGTCCCTGGAAGGAAAACAGAGGTGCAGTTTGCTACAGACAATGATATTTCCTATTCACATGCGGCAGGGATTCTGCTATATGATACTTGCATTTCTTTGACTCATTGATGTTTAAACAAGATCATTATTTAGTGAAGGTATCTTTTGTAATGGTAATATTCGATGTACAGTTAATAAATATCGACTACGTTGATCATCAAAGAAACCACAAGATATGGAGATATGGATGCTCTATATTATTCAAATTCTAAAATCACATGTTGCGTAGACTAGGATTGTAGCGGGCATCTTTATCACTTTGATTTATTCAATGCTTTCATTGCTAAATAAGGAATTGTTATACTAAGCCTTTACGGAAACGGCCAATCAATTTCACCAACTTGTATTTAATGAAATACCTGATTCTTAAAGTGGTGACAGAAAAAGGGCGCAAAACACAGTAATTTTTCTTACAGGACCTAGATGCTTCTTTTCGGAAGTCTGCACAAGGTGTTTCAAGAAGGTTTTGTGCGCTGCAACCCACAAAATAGTAAGTGAAAGGAACATTTATTTACTTAGGTGAAAGTAAGACACGTTACTAGATCTACATAAACATAAATATAGATTAATTAGATATTTTCCAGAGAGTTAAAGAAACGAGTTGCTATTTTCTACATAGAACATTTTCGTATTCTGTCATTTATTGAAACCAAGCTGAACAAACTGATTCAAATCAGATCATATAAATATTAGTTTTGAGCTATAAATGTTCAAAATCTTACGATGGATGCAATATGCTGTGCATAATTAATACACTCCTGGAAATTGAAATAAGAACACCGTGAATTCATTGTCCCAGGAAGGGGAAACTTTATTGACACATTCCTGGGGTCAGATACATCACATGATCACACTGACAGAACCACAGGCACATAGACACAGGCAACAGAGCATGCACAATGTCGGCACTAGTACAGTGTATATCCACCTTTCGCAGCAATGCAGGCTGCTATTCTCCCATGGAGACGATCGTAGAGATGCTGGATGTAGTCCTGTGGAACGGCTTGCCATGCCATTTCCACCTGGCGCCTCAGTTGGACCAGCGTTCGTGCTGGACGTGCAGACCGCGTGAGACGACGCTTCATGCAGTCCCAAACATGCTCAATGGGGGACAGATCCGGAGATCTTACTGGCCAGGGTAGTTGACTTACACCTTCCAGAGCACGTTGGGTGGCACGGGATACATGCGGACGTGCATTGTCCTGTTGGAACAGCACGTTCCCTTGCCGGTCTAGGAATGGTAGAACGATGGGTTCGATGACGGTTTGGATGTACCGTGCACTATTCAGTGTCCCCTCGACGATCACCAGTGGTGTACGGCCAATGTAGGAGATCGCTCCCCACACCATGATGCCGGGTGTTGGCCCTGTGTGCCTCGGTCGTATGCAGTCCTGATTGTGGTGTTCACCTGCACGGCGCCAAACACGCATACAACCATCATTGGCACCAAGGCAGAAGCGACTCTCATCGCTGAAGACGACACGTCTCCATTCGTCCCTCCATTCACGCCTGTCGCGACACCACTGGAGGCGGGCTGCACGATGTTGGGGCGTGAGCGGAAGACGGCCTAACGGTGTGCGGGACCGTAGCCCAGCTTCATGGAGACGGTTGCGAATGGTCCTCGCCGATACCCCAGGAGCAACAGTGTCCCTAATTTGCTGGGAAGTGGCGGTGCGGTCCCCTACGGCACTGCGTAGGATCCTACGGTCTTGGCGTGCATCCGTGCGTCGCTGCGGTCCGGTCCCAGGTCGACGGGCACGTGCACCTTCCGCCGACCACTGGCGACAACATCGATGTACTGTGGAGACCTCACGCCCCACGTGTTGAGCAATTCGGCGGTACGTCCACCCGGCCTCCCGCATGCCCACTATACGCCCTCGCTCAAAGTCCGTCAACTGCACATACGGTTCACGTCCACGCTGTCGCGGCATGCTACCAGTGTTAAAGACTGCGATGGAGCTCCGTATGCCACGGCAAACTGGCTGACACTGACGGCGGCGGTGCACAAATGCTGCGCAGCTAGCGCCATTCGACGGCCAACACCGCGGTTCCTGGTGTGTCCGCTGTGCCGTGCGTGTGATCATTGCTTGTACAGCCCTCTCGCAGTGTCCGGAGCAAGTATGGTGGGTCTGACACACCGGTGTCAATGTGTTCTTTTTTCCATTTCCAGGAGTGTATTTTGTGTTATATGTTCCCTTGACGGAATGATCACTCAAGTGTTCCATTTACCTGAAATCACAATTTAATTAATCCTTTAAACTATCTGTGGATGAGATTTCTGATGTCGTGGATCTATAAGCTTCTTTGATACGTGCGGCGTTATGGGGTGTCGCGACATAAACACAAGTCTTTAGATATTCATACAAATCTACCGGTGTTACTACGGGCAACCGTGGCCGACATACCTGTGGGCTACGATGTTCTAGCCTTCTTTCAGCAATCTATAGTTCACTTCTTGCACAATATCTGGAGAAGAGTGGTCTTGGTGACCGTTGTTTTCCGTCCACGTGTGGCCTCTAATGTTTATATTATCGTCGTAGACGTAAACAGATTGATACTTCTCTTCTGATTTGGTACGGACCAATAATTTCATCTCCAAATAATCTACACCACACGTTACGGGACCACCTTATATGCTCCGTATGACTAGCCTTCTAGTACCTTCTGTGGCCCATCGACGGCTGCGCCGTAGTTTGTGGACGTGGATTCCTCACAGAACATAACACTTCGTAAAGGGTCCATACTAATACTATTCACAGCACATTCACAGAAAGTAGCTCCCCGCTTGAAATCGTCACCATGCAACTGCTGAGTCGGGTGGTACACGTGGATATATTACTATTCACCACACAGATAAGTCCAGTGACTGCAGCAACTTCTCATAAGCTATTTGCCAGTAAGATAAAGGGGACCAAGTACTACAATTGATACTTGTTCTTTCATTAATATGATAAATCTCTGCATACTTCAGGAGTCAAATACATGTCATAACTAGGATATGTAGTTCCACACATGCCAAAAAAGATACAGAAAAATGAACATTAAGCCCCAACTCACTGCCACTTTGGAATATCGTTAATTCTGAAACCACCATGTGATTATTTCTTTGTACAGATGGACACTGATGAAATGTGTGTGCTGAATATATGCTGAATACACGAAGCACATCCATTTCATAAATCGTTATCTACAGATTTGCTAAAACCGGTTATGTGTTATTCTGCAATACTTAGAATAAAGCATTTAAGAATGTGACATAAAGCCGGCCGGTGTGGCCGTGCGGTTCTAGGCGCTTCAGTCTGGAGCCGCGCGACCGCTACGGTCGCATATTCGAATCCTGCCTCGGGCATGGATGTGCGTGATGTCCTTAGGTTAGTTAGGTTTAAGTGGTTCTAAGTTCTAGGGGACTGATGACCACAGATGTAAAGTCGCATAGTGCTCAGAGCCATTCGAATCATTTTTTGAACCAATGTGACATAAATGTGATTGAAGGCTGGAAAACAATAACAAATTTTCACTCTGCAGCGGAGCGTGCGCTGTTATGAAATTTCCTGGCAGATTGAAACTGTGTGCTGGACCGAGACTCGATCTCGGTACATGGTGGAAGAAGAGCAGTGTGGACGGGGAGTGAGTCGTGCTTGGGTAGCTCAGTTGGTAGAGCACTTGCCTGGGAAAGGCAAAGGTCCCGAGTTCGAGTCTCGTTCCGGCACAGAGTTTTAACGTGGCAGGAAGTTTCATACCAGCTCACACTCCGCTGCAGAGTGAAAATTTCATTTCTAGTTATAATATGATCTGCACCCAATAAGCAACTAAGTTGGGCTGCAGAGAGTGAGCAGCGTTAGCACAATATCCATACGCATCACTGCACCTCATGCGGCTGGTTCAGTCCTCTTAGACAATGTGAACGTATCTGTTCTTCTGCTTACCTTCAAGTCACAATTTCGTGAGTGACTCTATTTTTTAAAAAATTACTTTGGTTTTCGTGCTGATCATAAGCGTTCATGTTGCTCATATTTAGGCTAGTCGCCTTTACGTATTCAAATGGATACCTAAGGACGATGGGTAGGATATATTGTTAGTTTATGGATATAGTATCCCGTAATTTACTTCAGATGCATCGCATTCAGTTAAGATGAGTCACAACTTCTACCGAGTGGTAGTTAAAATTATTTGCTGCATGTCTTTTCAGCATGTTTCAGAGCTGACTTGATATTTTCATGTCTTAATTCCTATCGTCAAATTTTCATTGTATCCGCCTACATCTTGGCCAAACGCCGTCTTCTAGCTACTTGCAAATATTAGATTTCTTTGTTCAGGTCACTTCTCATTCTCTCATCATCAATGTTCAAATGAAAATGCTGTGGTTTATTGGAATGATGACGTGTTTTCATATTTTTGATTGTTACGTTATTTGCGTGGTGTCCCGTATTATTTTCCTGGAGCTGCACGTAAGGCCAGTGTTTCGAGAACATTATTGTGAAGTGATGATTATTCTGTGTAACATTTCGGTAAAATTCGTCTTGCTACTCTTTTCGCACTTTCTAGCTACATTACGACTTGATGATGGAGAAGGGACTAGGCGTGACTGAGCGATAAACAACTTTAATGTTCCATATCGGCCGACGGACCATATCACATTTATCTACACTGTTCGAGGTATCATTTGTCATTTCTTTAGGCAATGAGTACCTTCAGCTATCAGGCCTGCCACTGACAATTTGATGATACTTCTCAATTGTGAAATTGGCTATGTACTTTTGTATCAGTGAACAGAGCGATGGTAAACTCTTGTTATGAAAGTTCTCATGAATTAATAAAAGTAGCTAAATTCGTTACGCCGTATTTTCTGCTTCAGAGAGACAGCTTTAACCTACATATTCCTCCTCTCCAAGCACACCCTTCAACTCTTAGCATCAGTATGTTACACATGCTGTACTTTGTTTTAGTTTTAGGAGCATCAAGTAAAATACTTTATAGCGGAGCTGCGATGACGTGGACGTGTGACGAACACGAGCGGTATTGTAGAAAATGTCTTGTTCCGATACACAGTGCATTCTTGCCATCGTAAGGAAACTTTAAATTACACTATTACTCTAGTATTAAAATGATGCGTCATACTCACAGTGGAATGTTACTTAGAATCAAAGCTAAACATACCTTACACATGATAAGAATCATTTAAACGGAGGACTTGTTTCACTTGGCATTGTAAAAATTGCTTTAAAACTGACTAAAAGTCTTCAGAATGAACATTTTCGTCTTCAGTGGAAGATGACTTCTACTACCGAGCAGATTACAACTACCGGACAGATCAGGATCTTCTACGCAGTTAAGCGACAGGGAGTTGAATGAGGGTGCTAGATACGTGTCTCTAATAAAGGGATATGTCATAGTCACAGTACAGAAAGATTTTTGTTATTGAAACTATCATCAGGAGAACACATTCGGAAATCTATAAACAGTAGTTCGCTTCCTTATAAAATCACTTCACCTCAAACATGAGTCGTCAATACGATTTGGGCTCGTTAAGAGAAGTACAGTAAGGTGTTTACACGAATCTGTTAAACCATGACTGATACAAATATTGTTTAAGTTAAGTAGAATGAAGAGAAAACACATTTATGTGTATGACAAATAGCGGCAGACATTATTCATTAAGGACAGTCATCAGAATTTCTGTAAGTGGCCAGAAAGACTTGCCTCATTATGATATTAAAGTAACAACACTTAATAGAAATACAAGGCCCGCAAATAAGCTACAATATCCTTCTCAGATATGCCTATACTATACGGAGACCTTCTCACTGCGTTCACCAGTTTTACTGCGAGAAAGTATCCAGTTGTTACTATTGAGCTCATATGCACATAAATTCTGTCACGTGACAGACACTTTGCTGTCACAAGATGTAGTAAACAGTCAAGGAATTCGCTATCAGCAAGAATAAAACTAGCTACATATTGTGCAAGTCATTTATCGCAATTTTATGAAGTTAATATATCTTGTAATCAGTTTGTCATATTATCTATCTTAAGAATCTAATATCTATTAATTACGTTACGTCTAGTTGCCTAATTAATTTGCGACATTGTTGCAGTCTGTAGTCCATCTTCTTTAGCTTACATGTAGAAGTGGCTCTGCGAAGAATTGCCAAAAGTGGACTGGGTAATTCAGAAGTGAAATACAGAATACAGTTAAGAAGAAAACGATTAGGGTCTACGAAACCTATTTCGTGGGCAGGATCTTTTCCAAGAACCATAAGAACAAACTATGTAGATTAATGAATAAACCTGTCCTATGCTATGGATCAGAACTAAGGATTTTCAATTCCAACCTCAGAAGACAACTGACAGGTTTGGAAATTGATTACTTACCAAGGAGATACAGAAAGTCCTAAATCGAGAAATAACTTTAGGCAGAGTTATAACTAGAATGAGGAGAGATGAATCAGCTGTAGCTTGGACGGAAAAACTTTTAAACTGGTATGGACATTTGTTGAGAATGTCACATCATCGATGGCAAAAGAAAGTTTTTGAATAGGAACGACCTGGCAGTCAAAAATCTGGCATACCATGATATTTATGGAAAGATGGGGCGCCGCAGTGTTTGCGAGGTGGACGCCCTGAATAGAGAGGGATGGCAGAAGATAATAAGAATACGTCGAAATTGCTGTTACTAATTTATGTATGTATTAAGAAGTTGGAAGATGGAATTGTAGAGAAGAGCTGTAGTACATTTCATTAGCAATTAGACTGTAACAACTGTGCTGTCATCATGTCAGTTTATGTTTACATGACACAGAAGGTACTGACTGTTGCGAGCTTATATTTAAGAGGTCAACTGAAACGAAGATGGACGTGTATCAGCAAATGCTTACATTTGGAACTGATACCTTTAGCGACGTCCCAGATCATACGTACTTCATATCAGGCCCATCATGTAAATTTTGAATCCAAATATCTCTCCACCTCTACTTTCCCCGGAGATTTAGCTAAATTAATAACGAACTTGTCTTGCATCTGACTGCCTAACCCATCTTGCCAAGTGAATTATTTGACGGCTACTTTTACTGCTGCTACGCAGTTCCCTCTATTGCCATATTGAAAGAAACACAAACTTTGCAAAAATATCATTCTACGATGGTTGTCCAGAAAGTAAGTTCCAGCAGTCGCTAAATGGAAACCACAGTGAAAATCAGAGACATTTTACTTGCAAGAGTTAGGTGCACTTCCCAGATACTTCTCTACATTGTCGCCGCTCCGACTTAGACATTTGTCGGAGCGTTATACAAAATTTCCAACACCATCGTCATAGAAGGCAGCCGCCTGTGTTTTCCGATAATTCTCTATGCTGGTCTACAGTGCGGGCCTGCGCCGAAGTGTAGTCTTCGTATCCAGCGTTTCATGTGAACAGAGATGATAGTCACGACGAGCCAATTAGGGCTATATTGTGGGTGATCGAACACTTCCCATCAGAAAGGCTGCAGGAGCGTCTTCACTGTCTCTGCAGAGTGTAGCTGAGAGTTGCCATGATGAAGAAAGTGCGTGGTAGTTATGTTAGGTGGGCTGCATTCATTAAGGCGAAGCCTCTCAGCGGTCCCTGTTACTTGGCGGGAGACATCGTTATTCTAGGCGCCTTTACTCGCTCACAGTGCGCTCACAACTGAAAAGAGCATCTTGATGGGATCGATGGTCATACTAGAGACACTACTCAACACATATGTGCAAAGCTTCATCAGGTTTTCACTGTGGTGTCTATTTCGCGACTGATGGGAAATTACTTCCTGGACAACCCTCGTATAGTCAAAACGGTTCAGAGTACTATGGGCCTTAACATCAGTCATCAGTCATCAGTCCCCTAGAACTTAGAACTACTTAAACCTAACAAGCCTAAGTACATCACACACACCCAGGCGCGGTTCAAAAGTGAAGCTCCTAGAACCGCTCGGCCACCACAGCCGGCTCTCGTATAATCATTTTTGGATAATGTTTAGTTAGTTGACCCCCGTGTCGAAATCCACAGTTATCACTGTCTTGTTATTGTGCATGGAGAACCAAAAAATAGCGCCAAAACACTCAAAATTCTGTCATATCCCTACTAAACATTTAAAACTAAAAACGTGTTATGAGTCTGAAGGTTCTTTAGAAATACAGGAAACGATAAATACATAGGTGAGACTTCGAGAACCTTATACTAATTTACAAACAACGACCACATATTTAAAGATAATTCCTTTGGTTTTTAAGGTGCCAAGGGAGGTAGGACACTGTGACCCATTGCATAGGGATTCTAGGTATGGATTTCTCGAAAGTAAGTCTTTTGAAACGGTTTTGGTAACTACGATTACCATTTCTAAAAATTGAGCCCAAATATCACGATGTAACACCGATTTCCAACAGATGGAGTAGTCTCGACATGCGAAAATAATAAAAATTATTCATACTATCTTTCCACCAACGTAATAGTATCCATCAGAATGATGATGATTTATGGTGGAGGAAGCTAAACAGCAAACTCATCAGCGCCCTTGCATTAGTGATATTCCGAAGAACATTGCGGAAGGATATGGAAAAGGACCACTAAACAGGAAAACCTAGTTTCATCGATCCACAAGAGTCTAAAGCAAGCCCAAGAAGGTGGGCATAAGACAAGATCCTAATAAAATCCCAACGAAACACGGCAGAATATCTAAATAAAATAATGGACAATGTGCTTGTAAAGACATGATTAAAATGGGATAGATAACCGTAGCTGGATGACCACTTATAAACAATACGTGACCCAGCCACTCTGTGAAACATTAAGATCTCACACCTAATATTTTCGAAGAATTTCGGACACCGCACAAAATCTTAAAACACGAACAACACTCGTCTTGTTACCAGGTAAAACAAATACCCTATGGTAGACCCAGTTAACCCTCAGGTATTCATATAAAACACTTAAAATATGTTACACAGATAGCTGTGTCCCGCCGCTCCTGCATCCTGTTGTTACCTTCACGAGTAAGAGGAAGCCGTGTGTCAATGGGCAATGTCCCACTGTAAGTTGTGTAAGGGCCACTTCTTCAGACCTTCACACGTTGAAGGAAGTACTTCGTGGTTGCACTGAAGTTTTTATGGAACACAATTTATTATACCTTCCTTCCAGCCACTGAGCCTACCACCAGCACATGGCCTTCCTGGTCACAAATGAAGTGATAGCCTGCAGGAAGAGGAAGGGAGCACACCTCGTTGGCAGCCGCACAAGTTAGTTCGTTTCCCTAAATCCCAATGTGCCTTGGAACCCAGCAGAAAATGATTTCCTTCTTTTGCCTTTGCAAGAGAAGGGAAGCGCTCTGCACTTGTTGCACCATTCGATCTGCTGCGTACATCTGTCCAATAGCGAGAAGGGCACTTTGAGATCAGAGCAGATGATGAATTTTTCGTCATGACGCCGTCTCATCAGCTTCATTGCTCTCAGGATAGCTAATAGTTCCCCGTAGTAAACTGAAAACTGCTCTGGCAGATCTATCCTGAGGAAAACGTCGAGGAACACGACAGAACAACCGAAACAATCTCCCTGCTTAAAACCATTCATGTAGACAGTAATAAAATCTGGGTGGCTACGTATAACCTTATTAAATTTAATTTTAGAAACGTAGTCTGGGGTACGCTTCTTCCTGCAAGTAGTCAAGCCATGATGTGTTCAGGCAGCATCAGAGAATTGAATGTCACAGTGAATGTGGCAGTGTTCTGAATTTCTCCATTGTTTTTATGGATCCATTGCTCCACATCTATTATCCCTTGAGATGCCCAGTCTTGTCTGAGTTCGGCAATATCGATGTCCATAGTATCACGGCAGGTGGCCACACCTTTGCTGGAGTTATGCAACTCCTCAGTGATGTCATACTCACCCTATTTTTGTGAATTTACAAGTAGTTCTATCTGCTTTGCGTAGTTAGTCTCGACCAGCAAGGAACCGTTTCGCAACGGCTTTATAGACTTAAGGTTACCAGCAAGCCATCGTCTTGATCACTATAAAGACATTCTGATTCATGACTTCATGAGCCCTGTCACTAACAACAAGTTGATTATCATGAGGACTAGCCTACCTCATTCTTTTTGATGAATGGGTGTGAATACTCCCAGGCAGTACGCCCTTCCCACCGCTGCTAGGAGAAGAAGAAGATTTCAAGGATTCCATTACTGTCCCACGAGTAGCTAGGGAAATAAGGATAGGCTCAGGCAGAGCCACGCATGCCTGAGTAAGACTTTGAGGTGCGGCAGTTTCTCCAGAGGTTGCCCTGTATCGACTGTTCCACGACAGCCTAGCATCTCATCAGCGCGCACGACACCTTGAGGTTGAAGGACTTTTCTATAGTAGTTTATCACATCCTCGCAATCTGGGCGGTCAGGTCAAGAACCCCGTTCCTTGTGACACCCAGAGCTTACAGTGACCGGACTGGCTGCACTTACGGGTGCGTAGCTCAGGAACCCTGGGGTCGCCAAGCCGATACTCAGCACAGAAATGCTGAGCCCCTAAGGGGGTCAGATTGAAGATCAGTTGGAAGTATACTATATGGCCTGTCTTTTCTTAGTAATGTGATATTGACAACTGGGTGTCACACGAGGCGAAACCGCCATATCTCTTCTCACGCTGGCCATAGCTTCTGGTGGGGACGTGATTGTGAAATGAAAACATGGGTGAACAATGACAGCTAAAACCAAGACCAAGATCAGGAAGGCCTTTCGCATTAAGTATTGCAGACGCCAAGTATTGCAGACGATGGTTGTTAAAAATCACATGAAATCAGTGAAAGGAATCACTCTTGAGTTCCAAAGTTCTACCAGCAGTCCAGCCACCACACTAAATGTGCATACAGGGTTAAAGGTAATGTAGTACAGTGGTCGATGTAGTTCTCATAATTCACACATTTCTGAAATAAATGCTAAGCGACGCTCTAGGTGGTGTAAAAAGTTACGCCGCTTCACTGACTAGAGACGAGTGATTTAGTGTGTTGAATCACAATGCTATTGAAGCGGTTAAGTTCGGCGAATTCCTGGAGAAAGCTAGATTTTATAAGTGTAGAGCCAACAATGAAGCGCAGAGGACGTGGTATTGCGGAACAGGGCTGTCTCCTGTGGTTATGGTGCGGTCCCCATTCTCAACTTAAGAGAAAACTAAACGCACATGGATATGTATACGTTATAAAAGATTGTACACCACTTACACTAGAGGAACAGTTCGGAGACGATGATTGTGCGTGCATGACAGTGGAACCTGTCATGAAGCAGCATATGGAGGTAGTAACATATCGGAAATGGAGCGGTCTACTTGAACTCTCGATCCGAACGCGATGTAACAACTTTCGAATGAGTCAGAACGTCGAGTTGGCAGTAGACACCAGACCTTCTCTGCTTTCTGCTCCTGTGTTGGACTGCAATTTATAAAGGCACATTTGCATGCCGTGCGTGAGTTTCCTCGGAAACGCGAAATCTTAATTAAATAATTAATCTCTGACAAATAATTAAAGCCTATGGCACAGAACTGCAGCTCTATGCCGCTGATAAAACAAAATACAATTAGGACACTCTTATGTTTCATTAACAAGAAGGAGCTCGAGTAGAATAGCTGGGGCGGAAAGCACGTATATTTTATTAACTGGCACACCGCCATATTTGATGTTATATAAGAACACTGCGAGTTGCAGTCTCACTAGGCACTCGACTCTGTAAAGTGTCTATATTTATGAGAGTAAGTTGAATTATTTATCTGTAGGCTTATTCGTTGAATATGTCTGATTTAACTAACTGTGTAAACTTTTTTATGTTTAGTAGACAGTCACCTCTGAGCGACGTATTGAGATGGCTGGCAAATTATTGTAATATTGAGATTTTGAGTCCGCACCTACCGCAGCAGTCTTTGGAAACGATTTAAATAAGAAGTCCGATTATTTGAGTTTTATCTCACGGTCAACTACGAATAACATTGCATTTACGAAAAAGCCATTGTCAAGCGTCTGATACCAAATAATTAAACGTATACGTTCCTAATAAGCAAATATTAATTACAACCAATCACTATCATACATATACAATAATTCATATTATATTATATTTTATTTATTTATTTTGTTTTATAAATTACTCCTAAGGCATTCAGACACATTACTGGAATTCCTCCCATCAATGTTAAAACCGTCATAATGGCAAAGGGCGCACACATCGGATATTGATTTTCACTAGTAGGTGTCCAGATATTTTTGATCAGATGGTGTATGAGTGTATAGGAAATTCCTTGTTAACTTACGTCGTACATACTCGTAGTTATATAACGCCTACATTCAGATTACAGTCACGCCATAAGAGTGGATGGTTGACGGATCCCATATTGTTGTCCAACAGTAGGTAGGTGTCGCATTATTTTTGATCAGATAGTGTGTGTTCAACCGTTTATAAGGCCTCCATTCTGATTACAGTCATCACATTTTCTCATTGGTTCAAATTGCCTTTCTTCTCGAGTGTATCTGCAACCACGTTAAACACGGTAGTTAAATCTTAGGTTTCTCGTATAATTTGAGGCTGTAAGAGTGATAACCATAGATACAATTCCCTTATTTTCGAGTAGTCTGACAGTTGTACCCGCTCTGAAACGAATTCTACGGCAGATTCCCTAATGCTGGTTTTCTTCTAAAACATTCGCGTGGTAACTTAATTCCCTTCGGAGAATTACTTTCAATCAATAGGCGATTAGTACGCCGAAGTTCATCGAAATCAATAGTCGGACTGCAGAGTGCCCTCCCTCAGCAAGTAGCCGATATCAGACTCGAAAATAAACCTACTGTTTTCAGTACAGAAGTATACAATAAAGAAATTAGACTAAGAAGAGCCGACCAGTTGCAAAGGATAAAGTAATCTTTACCTAGGTTTCAATAGATATAAATCTATCTTCTTCAGAAGACGGCCTGGGGACAATGAACATCGTAATATATATTAAGGTATGAAACTTGAGTCAAGAATAAAGTTTAACATATGTTAGGAAAATATTGTATTACAAGATGTGAGAAAGATTCTTGGTACTTACAGTATTATAACATGAAGTGATATGTCCTTATCGTTTAGGCAAACATCCGCATAGTTACATTAATCATATAAAATATAGCCCTGAAAACAGGGTTTGTCAAACAAATAAAATAGGTACATAGAAGTTGCAGAGCGCCTAAGCGACTGAGTAAAATCGGCCAGCGTAGTAGCACAGCGGCCACGGCAGGTGGCGCTCATGTCGCGAACTATGTGCCGATAGGCGTACTGAAGTAACATTTGAAACATCAATATTAAATGCGTTCTTAAATAGAGTGATAATAAATAAATTGGCAAGCATTTAACATTCCCGTTATGACATTGTGGGAGGTATAGGAACAATAACGTAGATACATACATCAAAAAGACAGGTGGCGCTTCCGCCGTGAGTTACATGCAGTGGTCTATATAGCCAAATATAAAGTTATATTACCATATTAGTGAAGCCCATAGAACGTATATAAGTCAAAACATCAAGAACAATCAGTAATGGCTTTTAAGAAAATTACGAGACCTGGTCTACAATCCAGTTACTACGTAATATAGAATAAGAGAAAATTATATGAGGGCCGCTGTAGTAGCAGCCGTACATCGTGAAAAGAACACATTATATAAACGGTAGTAAACTGGAAGATTTGAAAGTGCATTATAGCTTCCTGAGGAAATAGACTACTGAGGTTACTAGCATTAATGTTATATATTACACAGTACGGGTTTAAAGCCTTCGAAAAATTGTTTACAGGCAAGGTTCAACTGATCATTCAGAATATTGCCGTCTTTGAGCTCTAGATGTTTAAAAATAAATAGCTCTTCCCACAGATCTAGTCTCCGTCCTTTGACCTGTCTATGTAGGATAACCGTGTCTTCTAACTGTTTAGGCGTATGGCCGGTTATCAAGAGGTGTTCAGCAAAGGTAGAGTTGCGAATATTCGTTCCTTTTTTACCCAACAGATGTTCTTTATATCGTGTTTTCACAGCTCTGCCGGTTTGACCAATATAATAAGAGGGGCAGTTATTACAGGTTAGCTTGTAAATACCTGAATTAGAAAACCAGTCCCTGGCAATCTCTACTGACTGTACAAGATTTCTTTTTAAACTGTTATCTGTAGAAAAGGAGACGTTACAGTTATATTTTTTATTTAGAAGACGTTTAATCCTATACGATAAGTTACCCAGGAAAGGGATGGAAATAAATTTTTTAGTTTCTGTGGTATCCGTGGGGAGAATATTTCTCAAAGTCGAACATTTTTGGGAGATTTTCTTATTGAGCAGGTAATCGATCATATTCTGGTTATACCCATTATTAACCGCAATCGCTTTGATGACATTCAATTCCTTTTTTTGATCCGCAGGTGATAAAGGAGTGGTTACCATTCGGTGGATGGCGGAATGAAAAAATGCCAATTTATGAGCTTTTGGATGGGTTGAGTCAGCAGGAATGACATTATCAGAATATGTTTCCTTGCGGAAGATATTAAAATGGAAGGAATTATCTTCTATAGAAATTGTTAAATCGAGAAAATTAAGTTCACGTTTATCATTTTGAAGTTCTTTTGTGAAGGAAATTTTTTCATGTAAACCGTTGAAAGTGTTAAAGAGATGCTCTAACTCATGATCAGTGCCATCAAAAGCAATGAAAATGTCATCAACATACCGTGCATAATAGCGGATTTTGTGGCGTAATTCTGAACTTGAATTGAAGAACGTTGTTTCCAGGGCGTTAATGAAAACCTCTGCTAGAATACCGGCGAGGGGGCTACCCATTGCTAGACCATCTGGTTGTACATACATTTTCCCGTTAAATGTGAAGTAATTGTATTTTAAAACGACCTTAAGCAAACCAATGAGTTCGGCAATCTGAGTTTCACTTAATTTTTTATGTTTAAGAAGATTCTCTTTTACAAGGTCTATGGTTTCATCAACCGGAACATTTGTGTAAAGGCTGACGATGTCAAAGGACACCAGTCTAGTGTCAGGTGTACAACTTATAGATTGAGTATTGTTAATTAATTCCTTACTGTTTTTTACAGAAAAATTATTTTCAAAAGTGAAAGCATCTTTAATTTTAAAATGGAGGCGCCTAGCAAGTGTGTGATGTGGACTGCCTATACCATTCACTATAGGGCGGATCGGGTGATTTTGTTTATGCAGTTTAAACTGACTTCTGAGCACTGGTGGTTTAGGGTTCATATTTATAAGCCCTTTCTTTTGGAACTTATTGAACAAGCTGACGGAATTCGTTAAAGTACGCCGCATTTCATTTTGCAGTTCAGTAGTAGGATCTACAGTAACCTCAGTGATGTCGTTTTCCTCAAAAAACTTTACAGTCTTCTCTATATATTCATTTTTATAAGCCACGACCACGGTGTTCCCTTTGTCACTCTTAGTGATTAATGCGTCGTGCTCTCTAAGTTTATGATTAATGCTTTTTATTATACTATATTCGCCCGATTGCTTATTAGGCGATAATTTAATTTCTTTTTCTATTATGTTGTTACATTCGTAGGCACATTTGACTTGCTCCGTTTTCTCTAATTTCAGAGATTCTAAACCGATTTTTAGATCTACAATGAGATTACAAATAACTGGATATTTATCGAGTTTAGCAGGCAAGTTCTATTTAAGGCCTTTACACAACAAGTCATTTTCGGCCTGCGTAAAAGAAATATTGGTTTTATTTAGTACTCTGTCGTAAAATAGGTGCTTAACACTATTGTCTGCTGTATTATCACTTTTACTTGTGGTCCTATTACTAAACTTTAAAAGCTTTCTTTCATGTCTGGCCTTGATTATTTCTTTACGATTAGAGAGCCATTCATTAATACTATTCCACAGGTGGTCAATTTGAAAATTACAAAGATCTTTAAATGCTTTAGTTAAAAATAGGTGTATACAGTAGGCTTCACTATTAAGGACATCTTTTTTCTTGTACAAATTTACTGTGCTCTCGGAAATGACTAAATGCACTAGCTTCTTTTTAATAGAAGGCACTCTGGTACACTGTTTAAAATTTACGTACGCCTTCACATAATCAGGGATAATGTCTTTCTCTAGGCACTGGTGATTAAAAAAAAAAAAAAAAATTAAATTAAATTATCGCCTAATAAGCAATCGGGCGAATATAGTATAATAAAAAGCATTAATCATAAACTTAGAGAGCACGACGCATTAATCACTAAGAGTGACAAAGGGAACACCGTGGTCGTGGCTTATAAAAATGAATATATAGAGAAGACTGTTAAGTTTTTTGAGGAAAACGACATCACTGAGGTTACTGTAGATCCTACTACTGAACTGCAAAATGAAATCCGGCGTACTTTAACGAATTCCGTCAGCTTGTTCAATAAGTTCCAAAAGAAAGGGCTTATAAATATGAACCCTAAACCACCAGTGCTCAGAAGTCAGTTTAAACTGCATAAACAAAATCACCCGATCCGCCCTATAGTGAATGGTATAGGCAGTCCACATCACACACTTGCTAGGCGCCTCCATTTTAAAATTAAAGATGCTTTCACTTTTGAAAATAATTTTTCTGTAAAAAACAGTAAGGAATTAATTAACAATACTCAATCTATAAGTTGTACACCTGACACTAGACTGGTGTCCTTTGACATCGTCAGCCTTTACACAAATGTTCCGGTTGATGAAACCATAGACCTTGTAAAAGAGAATCTTCTTAAACATAAAAAATTAAGTGAAACTCAGATTGCCGAACTCATTGGTTTGCTTAAGGTCGTTTTAAAATACAATTACTTCACATTTAACGGGAAAATGTATGTACAACCAGATGGTCTAGCAATGGGTAGCCCCCTCGCCGGTATTCTAGCAGAGGTTTTCATTAACGCCCTGGAAACAACGTTCTTCAATTCAAGTTCAGAATTACGCCACAAAATCCGCTATTATGCACGGTATGTTGATGACATTTTCATTGCTTTTGATGGCACTGATCATGAGTTAGAGCATCTCTTTAACACTTTCAACGGTTTACATGAAAAAATTTCCTTCACAAAAGAACTTCAAAATGATAAACGTGAACTTAATTTTCTCGACTTAACAATTTCTATAGAAGATAATTCCTTCCATTTTAATATCTTCCGCAAGGAAACATATTCTGATAATGTCATTCCTGCTGACTCAACCCATCCAAAAGCTCATAAATTGGCATTTTTTCATTCCGCCATCCACCGAATGGTAACCACTCCTTTATCACCTGCGGATCAAAAAAAGGAATTGAATGTCATCAAAGCGATTGCGGTTAATAATGGGTATAACCAGAATATGATCGATTACCTGCTCAATAAGAAAATCTCCCAAAAATGTTCGACTTTGAGAAATATTCTCCCCACGGATACCACAGAAACTAAAAAATTTATTTCCATCCCTTTCCTGGGTAACTTATCGTATAGGATTAAACGTCTTCTAAATAAAAAATATAACTGTAACGTCTCCTTTTCTACAGATAACAGTTTAAAAAGAAATCTTGTACAGTCAGTAGAGATTGCCAGGGACTGGTTTTCTAATTCAGGTATTTACAAGCTAACCTGTAATAACTGCCCCTCTTATTATATTGGTCAAACCGGCAGAGCTGTGAAAACACGATATAAAGAACATCTGTTGGGTAAAAAAGGAACGAATATTCGCAACTCTACCTTTGCTGAACACCTCTTGATAACCGGCCATACGCCTAAACAGTTAGAAGACACGGTTATCCTACATAGACAGGTCAAAGGACGGAGACTAGATCTGTGGGAAGAGCTATTTATTTTTAAACATCTAGAGCTCAAAGACGGCAATATTCTGAATGATCAGTTGAACCTTGCCTGTAAACAATTTTTCGAAGGCTTTAAACCCGTACTGTGTAATATATAACATTAATGCTAGTAACCTCAGTAGTCTATTTCCTCAGGAAGCTATAATGCACTTTCAAATCTTCCAGTTTACTACCGTTTATATAATGTGTTCTTTTCACGATGTACGGCTGCTACTACAGCGGCCCTCATATAATTTTCTCTTATTCTATATTACGTAGTAACTGGATTGTAGACCAGGTCTCGTAATTTTCTTAAAAGCCATTACTGATTGTTCTTGATGTTTTGACTTATATACGTTCTATGGGCTTCACTAATATGGTAATATAACTTTATATTTGGCTATATAGACCACTGCATGTAACTCACGGCGGAAGCGCCACCTGTCTTTTTGATGTATGTATCTACGTTATTGTTCCTATACCTCCCACAATGTCATAACGGGAATGTTAAATGCTTGCCAATTTATTTATTATCACTCTATTTAAGAACGCATTTAATATTGATGTTTCAAATGTTACTTCAGTACGCCTATCGGCACATAGTTCGCGACATGAGCGCCACCTGCCGTGGCCGCTGTGCTACTACGCTGGCCGATTTTACTCAGTCGCTTAGGCGCTCTGCAACTTCTATGTACCTATTTTATTTGTTTGACAAACCCTGTTTTCAGGGCTATATTTTATATGATTAATGTAACTATGCGGATGTTTGCCTAAACGATAAGGACATATCACTTCATGTTATAATACTGTAAGTACCAAGAATCTTTCTCACATCTTGTAATACAATATTTTCCTAACATATGTTAAACTTTATTCTTGACTCAAGTTTCATACCTTAATATATATTACGATGTTCATTGTCCCCAGGCCGTCTTCTGAAGAAGATAGATTTATATCTATTGAAACCTAGGTAAAGATTACTTTATCCTTTGCAACTGGTCGGCTGTTCTTAGTCTGATTTACGTGGAACCGTTGCTGTAGCGCAGCTATGTTTAAAGTAATAAAGAAATGGTGAGTTTTGTAGAACAACACAACTATGGAATGTAACCATGGCAATGAGACGTAGAGGGTATTTAGGAAAGTAATAGCGCACCAGTACTTTCTTTCTATCATACTGTATGTTTAAATTTCAGACCAACGTAGGTGTTATAGAAAAAATCAGAAATTTTTATCCTTAACCTTGTATGACATTTTACTCCTTGTAATCTAGGGATCGCTGTTATATTTTACTTGACGACCAGTGATGTATAGTTGTGGAAGTTAAGAGAAGTAACGCAGAAGGTGAGGTATTCTCTCTCTCCGTAGGGACAGATCCGTCATATTTGGTTCTGCGCAGTGATGAGGAGAGGGCAGCACTGAGATGGTATGAGTCACGGGGAGCCGGCTGCCCGACGATCCCCTCGGTGGGTCCAGAGAGCAGCCCCTGCTCGCCGGAAACCCTCCCCCACCCCACCCCGCCCCTCTTCCTACGTTCTTTCCCCCCTCGCCGGCAGACAGTTTCATTAACTGCCGGATCGAGCGGTGGACTTAGCCCGCAGAACGATTGCGTCAGGGAATTGGGGTATCTCGTAGGACAGAAACTAAGAGAGACGGACCAGCAGTACTTTTCGATCACTGCAGGGAGGAAGGCATAAGGAGCCCAAGGGCTGCAAGGTGCTTCGCTGAGGACTCACTGCGGCAGGACTCAAACTTTGAATCTTTTACTGTCAAACACCGGAATTAACATACTGTTCTTAAATGATTTGGCTCTGATTTCCCTTATCATATTATCTTTAAACACACGGGCGTAATACCAACGAATATAGAAAGCTTTTGTTCTTCCATTTGTTTCATAACTCTAATTACACATGGAACTTTATCTCTTGTAACTGTGTTTGGTATAGGAAAGCATTTCTATGCATTTTCTACGATTTTTACAACGAGTAATAGTAATTTATTACCGTAACCGTTCTTGCACTTAACTTTTTTTTTCTTTCAGAACTGAGACAAAGATAATCATTTTGAAGAAATAAAAGCGAACGTCCACAAACACGAATTCTGTGGTTGTTGTTGTTGTGGTCTTCAGTCCTGAGACTGGTTTGATGCAGCTCTCCATGCTACTCTATCCTGTGCAAGCTTTTTCATCTCCCAGTACCTACTGCAACCTACATCCTTCTGAATCTGCTTAGTGTATTCATCTCTTGGTCTCCCTCTACGATTTTTACCCTCCACGCTGCCCTCCAATACTAAATTGGTGATCCCTTGATGCCTCAGAACATGTCCTACCAACCGATCCCTTCTTCTGGTCAAGTTGTGCCACAAACTTCTCTCCTCCCCAATCCTATTCAATACTTCCTCATTAGTTATGTGATCTACCCATCTAATCTTCAGCATTCTTCTGTAGCACCACATTTCGAAAGCTTCTATTCTCTTCTTGTCCAAACTATTTATCGTCCATGTTTCACTTCCATACATGGCTACACTCCATACGAATACTTTCAGAAATGACTTCCTGATACTTAAATCAATACTGGATGTTAACAAATTTCTCTTCTTCAGAAACGCTTTCCTTGCCATTGCCAGCCTACATTTTATACCCTCTCTACTTCGACCATCATCAGTTATTCTGTGGTAGTAGATTAAATAAACCTTCTGATCACATGTAGCGTTTGACTGGACAGGATACCAAACCTGGCACACAACATGACGAAGGCGAAAGAAAAGTGATGACAAGCAGCAGAATGCAAAATGACGACTGGCTTATCACCAGAACGGGGAATGGCAAAACAGGTAAAATGATGATAGAATCATTCTGTCTAAGAAGAAAGCGACTACACTGAATGAGAAAAGAAGGCAGAATATCGGTAGTAGACTGAAAGACGAAGAAATCTTTCTTCAATAAAATGATTCTTTTGTTGTCAGGTGTTGATACGGACATGAAGAAAAAGTTCGTGAAGTACATACCTGGATCGCACAGCGTAGTAGGGAAGTTAAAAGGCAACCGTCATAGATTCGGAGAAGAAAAACTGGAAGTTGACGAAAGAAGTTTTAGGACAACGATACGAAGAGACTGATTAGTCGAATATCTACTGTGTCTCCCAGGAATAATTAACATGACACTGGAAGGAGAAACAGAAGAGAAGAGATATATTATAAGCAAACAAAGATTCGAATACTTAAATTGTGTCAATTAAAAAATCTTTCTATAGCCATGAGCGCATAAATACTTATATATTTTTGACAACCCGTTGGGCTACATTTTATCCAATACTGTGACAACTTGGCATCAGATTCCAACTCTCAATGGACGCGCTTTGTAACAAAAATTTTGGAAAACCGGAAGATGACAGCAAAGTGTGTCGAAACCGGTTACCGAAAATACAGAAGTATTTATGTGAGCTTGGCTATAGAACAAAGTAAAATGGATTGCTCCTTCTCATTTCTCAATATGAGAAAACTAGATTAAAGCATGTTACGTAAGATATTAGACGTAGGAGCAACGTACAGATGGAAGATTAGCATATTATAGGAAAAAATAACTTGCATCAAATCAGTCGAAAAGTTGGTGATTAAAAAAAGCCTCTTTAACATACGTGAGTATAACACGAATTTCACGAAGATTAATAACGCAGTCGAACAATTAACTTAGTTACAGACTTCCGCCACTCATGTTATGTTTACTGTGAAGCATGTTAAGTATTTTCTAGTATTCTGAACGTTCATTTACTAAGATACATCTTACTCCGTCTATACCACTTGCGAATTTGTGTTTAAAACTCGTAGCCAGTAAAATTAATACCCTTGTTTTTAAGTGTAGTTACATGAGTAGGAGTAAAAAACAATGAGTTCATTAATTTTAATACCAATCACCTATACATATAATGTAAACTGCCTCGTTCCACATCATTCCGTTAAAAGAACGTTCAGATGAGCTACACAACATTTCGATAACCAACTCAGATATTCAGTACAATTTTTTGACCGAAAATAATGTGTATTGTATTCAGTTTTTACTGCTGGCTGGATAAAGAATTACTGTTTTTGAGTTGGAGATGTTTTATGACGGAAGCTACTGAAACGTTTTTACGGCCAGCTGCTGAACAGACATCATTAAATATATCTGAAGTAATCTTCTTAGGAAATTTCATAGTAAATGTTCTTAACTGCATTTTCTTCTCATTGGGGATCTTTACCTCTTCTTTCTCCTGCTATGGTCGTCTCGAATACAGCCGCCATATTAATTGGCGACCGTGTCGCCTAATGACAGAAACTCATATTTCGATGCTGTGAGATAAACTGTTCGTCAAATAAGTTACTGTATCGTACTTGACTTTGCTTATGCTAATCCAAAATCCAATATTATTAACAGAACTGTTGCAGTAGGCGAAACAATAAAACTCCCACAAAAAAAGCCATACAAATTTGATTTATTTACGCAACAATACCTTTCTCTTCTGATGACAAAGACGGAAAAATGATAACATTTATATGTTAATTTCTCTACCGATATAACAACTATTACGACCAGCATAGACGATTTCACAATAGGAAGTGGTGTAAACAGCTGCCTTAACTCAGTGAACCAGTTCCTCTAAGCAGATTTCTTCCAGTGGATATCACTGTTGTAATTGTGTAACGGTTCATGCTCACGTAAAATATAACCAAATAAATGAAAAGTGAAGATTAATTTAGAAAGACAGGACCATATAGGCATCACTTTTACTATAAAAAGACTCAAACTCTGAGACAGCAAAATCACTGTCTACCCGTGTGATCAGTTAATACAGAAGATTAGCTTTAGACAAGGCTTGTTGAAGAATTTTTTCTGGTCAGAACAAAGGTACTTATCAGTATATCTATTTTTTTTGTTTCTTGTTAATCTCAAGTGGATTTAGCCATTGACAATTTACTCGATATGAACTACAGATAAGTAAATGTTCAGTCTTCCAGTTTTACGCTAATAATCTGGGAGTATCTACTAACAACACAAAAGCAGATTTTGTGGAGATTCTGTGACTTGATTCATCAGAATATTAGCAAGGTAAAATGTAGAGTAAATAAGTTGTTAATTTCTTTGCAATATCTCAGGAGTTTGAAAGAAACTGATTTCATTTGCTATTGTAACACCGCATAACGGTGAGAATGGAACACCTTACTGTCCGTAGTTATGAGTTAATTGCATATTTAGGGAGATCCAGTTTAATACAATATGAGTTATTACGTTCATAAAAAGTTTTATAAATACAAAAATTTACCAATACACCAATTCCTTATAGATCAGAATATGGAAACATGTGCTTGTCTGTTACTACTGGGAAACTTAATATTACATATTTTTACTGCGTACTGGTCTCCAATGAATAATAGAGAAATTTACAAGAAACTTTTGGTGTCTTATTGAGCACTCTGTCACATCGAAGGAAATGATAATATTAATCTGTGGTGATTTTAATGTGAGTTCATTAAAAGGAACTGGAAGTAGAGGTGATGTGCTGGTGCTTTTAATCACTTATTATGTGGAGTACATTAAATGATATTATTTTTTCGTTCTTTTCTCTTTGTATACAACGTTATATGTAAACTGAGTTACACTGCCAAAGGTAACTTAACGAGTTAGTTGCAAGGATAAAGTTTTCATACATTGTTAAATATCTGTATGAAACAAAGTGAGATATGTGATCTTCAAGTTATTAATTCCTGTATCTTCACCCTTTTTGTTCTGAGGAGTATTAGCCTACGGACGTGTGCTTGCATCTGTAGTACGATCATTGTCAAAAATGTGTATTTCAACCGTTCATTAAAGGTGTTATAAAAAGTGATTGGAAAAGCCACATTTATTCACACGATTACGAGGTCAACTCCTGATGTAACTCTTCAGGCTTTTCCGGCGAGATCTTGGCATGTGGAATAATCGGGTCTACTGCCGGATGTTTGTGTAACTCTGGCAAATTATTTCGGCCACGTAACTTGTTGCTTTCTTCAGGTGCTACTTGAGACTGCCGTATTGGAGGATCTTGTCTAGTGTTTATTCTCAGAGAGCGCTGGGTGCTCTCTCTGCCGTCCACGCTGGCTAATTCCGCATTTCTTCAGGCTGTTCTGCTGCAGCTGGGTTGTGTAGGGTTTACTCAAGAGCATTTCCTATTTCTCTCTGGGGGGTGGGTTTTGTGTGTGACATCTTTATTTGCTTGTGTGTCTTGGGTGTGGGCGGGCACGAATTATCTCCTGTCTTTGGTGCAGATTCCGTCTTATTTCGGATTACTTACATTACCGCTCCAGCATGGCAATGGGTCGCGCATAGCGCTCCCTTGGTTGATGCGGTGCTCCAAGGTTTCGTATCAGGGCATTGGAAGAGGTTCCAGTCCTGGTGTAGAATCTTCGTGCTATCTGTTGGTGTCGTTGTGACACTTCCAGTTCATCTGCGGCCTCATGGATCTACCGGTGCGGGAACTACGGGGGAACGTGGAAAACAGGACGAAGTATCTTATTTTGCAGCGATTGAAGGCGCTGAAGTTGTGTCTTTCCCGTGTTGCCCCATACCTCGCAGGCGTAGTCTAAAATGGGGCGGATGTACATTCTGTATATCAGTAGACCGTTTGCTATCGACAGGTCCGAGCCTTCGTTTATGAAGGGGTATCCTTTGAGACACTATGGCGCGGATGTCGTCGACGTGGGGCTTCCATGTAAGCTGCTTGTCCATAGTCACTCCGAGGTATTTAACTGAGTCCCTCCACTGCAATTCAGTTCCATAGAGCCGAAGGTTCCGAAGATGACGAAGCCGGCGAGGACCAGGTCGCTTCTTGGTGAAGATGATAGTTTGTGTTTTCTGCGGATTAAACCAAATATGCCATTTCGCCGCCCAGTCTTCTAAAGCGTAGCAGGCACTCTGCAGGCGTGGAACAAGTACTTCGAGCCATTTTTCCCTGGTGTAAAACACAGTGTTATCAGCGTAAATGGCTCTTTCGACGCGTGGTGGTGAGGGGAGGTCCGAGGTGAAAGAGTAAAGGACCGGCCCAAGCACCGAACCCTGTGGTACTCCAGCACGGATAGGTCGTGCATCACCAACTCTGACTGCGAAGGTGCATTGTCTGAGGTAGGCAGCAACGAGTTTGACTTATAGCCTGGAGAATCCTAATATGTGGAGCTTCAAAACGAGGCCCTGGTGCCGCACGCTGTCAAATGCCTTCGTCACGTCGAGAAGTATAGCACCACAGAACTCTCTGTTGTGGAAGGCCGTTGTGATGTATTCTGTCGCCCGAAGAATTTGCTGTGTCATGGAGTGTCCTGATCAGAAGCCAAATTGCTCCAGAGGCAGGATTCGGCGGTGGTCTAGGATGGTTTGCAGCCTCTTCAGAAGGAGCCTTTCTGAGAGTTTGCTTAGGTGTGGCAGCAGACTGATTGGTCTGTAGCTGGTGGGTAGTTGCCTGTTCTTCCCAGGTTTCGAGACAGCAACCACGATAGAATGCTTCCATGCCTCTGGGTACATTGCTGTGGTAAAAATTCAATTGAATATAGCCGCCAATCGTACTATGGCGGTCCACGGGAGTTGTCGTAGCGTCCTCCCCGTGATGTCATCACAGCCGGGTTCTTTGTTGGTGGGCAATGCCCGGATGCCGTCTTTAACTTCAGCAGGTGTTACGGTAGGGATGGGGTCGTCATCTGCGCCATCTTCTTCTTCTTCGCGGAGGACGTCTGCAACTTTGTCTTCGATTTCTGCAACTCACTAGGGGACTACTCCGTCATCCAGCGATCTGAAATTCTCATCAAAACCTTCCGCCAGCATGTTGGCTTTATTTTCCGATCTATATGCTGTGCGGTTGTCCATATCCAGGGGCGGAATACGTCTTTTCCTGTAGGTAGAGAACCTGATCGAGTTGAAGTTCATAGGGTCGGGCGTAAACGATCGCAGCCCACTGTTGATTGCGATGTTCGATAATGGCTGCCCTTATGTCTCTCCGTAGTTGATTGATGCGCCTTTTAAGTTCCGGAGCACGCGTGAGACGCCACTAACGACAAAGTCTATCTCTGGTTCTTATGGAGTTCAAGATGTGCTGAGGCAGGCTCGGTGTTCCGAGATGAGGTGACTTCGGTGGCAGTCTGGCCAGGTTCAGTGCGTCTGTGATGGATGTGGTTAGCTGGTCGACAGAGGCCTCGTTGATTTCGGCATTGTCGTGTATGACGTCTATGGAGAAGTCGACACAGTCACGAAATCGATCGCAGTTGGTGTGCTTCAGGTTGAGGCGTCCTGTAGAAAGTTCCGGAGCAAGCTGTAGCTGGAATAAGACCGGCATGTGGTTGGAGTTCATCCCATGTATCACTTCCGCATTCATATATTGTGGAATGCCCTTTGTAATTGCCACATCTATGATGTCCGGTGTGCCGTTAGTCGGGTAGCAAGTCAGCTCTTCGGGGCCACAGACCTGTGCCTCAGCTTCTTCTATGGCCTGCAGGAGATGGCACCCGCTCATGTTCGTATTCAGGGAGTTCCAGGCAGCGTGCTTGATGTTCAGGTCGCCTGCTATAAGGAACTTTCCTGGAATTCTTAACAGTGTTCTAGCGTCTTCAAGGTCGAGTAGACGATGGGGGCTGCGGTATACTATAACGAATGTGACTGGGCCAGTCCTGGTTTCCACGACGATTGCCGTTGCTTCTGTGGTCCTCATGGTGGGCGCCTGTACTTCGTGATGTAGGATGGAGCGACGTATGTATATTGCAGTGCCACACCCATGAGTAAGTCTGTCTGTGCGGTAGCAACAGTAGTTGGCTATGTTGCTTCTGATCCCCGGCTTTAAGATCGTCTCGTTTACGAGACAGACGTCGATATTATGATCGATAAGAAATTGCTGGAGTTCGCCCACATCATGAGTAAGGTTGTTGGCATTATACACGAGGGTGCGAAGGTCTTCCAGATGAAAGTCTCTAGGCATGATGGACGATAGTTTCTCTGATTGCTTGGATGGCTCTGCTAATCGACCTGTCAACAGTGGCAGCGATGGTGGCTGGAAGTTTGGCCAACGTCCTGGTGACCTCTGCTAGTGACGACGCGATGGTTGTCTATAACGAAAGTAAGTCCTTCAGTTCAGTCTGCGAAGGTCGTGGTGCTGGAGGAGTTAACTGGCTTGAGGGTGGCGGTGCTGCTGGTCTCGGTGGGGCAGTCGACATGGTTGAAGGCGGCTGCGTCTGCTGCATTGCTTCTGTAGCAGTCTGTTGTGAGCGAAGTTGAGCGGCTCTCCTATCTATCAGTGTGGGCCACGTCCGTGCTTCAGCAGTCGTCGGGGGTGGTGGTGGTTGCAGTTGTTGCCAGCGCCACTGGTTTCATGTAGGCTACGGTGGAGCAGGGGGAAGGCCCCGCTGGCGTCGGCTCTCTGTGCCGGGCACAGGAGCGGAAGTTACCGGCCCCTAGAGCACTGTCGGCTATCATGGTTCCCGGCGCACATGACGCATAGCCAAGGAATGGAGCAGAGGCGGGCAACATGGTGGAAGCAGTGGCACCGGAAACATTGTACCGGCCCCCTCGACTTCAGAAGCTTCTCAACTTTAATGTCCAAATCGTCGGCTCAAATATTCTTCTGTGAGCCGGCGTGTCTCGAGGAGTATGATGACTCTGTGGCCCGTCTTCTCATTAGTGCCCGGCATTCGGTGGTGGTCAACTACCGATGCTGCAAACCCGGCGTCTTCGAGGGCGAGTTTCAATTCTTCCTTTGACAGCGACGGCGGAATGCGTCGGATTAGCGTCTTCAAGGTCAAAGAGCATATAGCTTGAAACCTGTACACCGAGACGCCCCTTCTCCCGTGCTCTTCGTGAGCTTTCACGTAGTCTTCAGTCGAGTTGAGTTGCAATTTCAGTGTGTCGCCGTTTCCAGCTTGGCGCACGGTGAACGGTTGCGTACACGTTGCATGCAGCCAATTTCGGAAGTCAGTGTAAGATTCCCTTTACAGCAGTACTATCGGTGGTATTCGTCGAGTCGTAGCTGGCGGTGGTGCGCGACCTTCTTCTGTCTGGCCCGGTGATGGTGGTGTGCCTTCCTCTTGCTGCTGTGCTGCATTAACAGCACGCTGTTGCGCGTCCCTCTGACTCTGTTGCTCTTCAAGTGAACGTCCAGCTGCTTCCAGTGACGCCACCTCCCCCAGCAGGGGCCGCTAGCGGTTGCTCACGTCCAGTTCTCTCGCTACAGCTGTAAGGTTTCTCGCGCGGGCCTGCTTTTTAGGTGGTGGCAGCTTGAATCCCTCTTCCGTTGCGTCGCGGCGCGATGCGTGACGTATAGAAGATCTGCCTCGTCTGCTTCGTCGGTACAGCGCGGACTGTCTCCTTTCTTCTCGGTCATCCTCCGCCGTGGCGGCGTTCGAGTCCGAAACGCAGTCCATATCGTCGTCCAGGATCGGCTCCGCCGTCGAGGTACTATTTCTTCCCTGTTCCGCGGGTTGCTTCGTCGTAGTTGCACCGGCTGATGGTGGGGCGGTCGGCAGGGCTGGCCCTGCCGGAACGCGGCCGGCCGCCGCGGTGGCGATGGCCAGATCGCTCGCGAAACACGCGCGCGCACTCTCCACGTTCATCTGCTGCGACATCTCAGTCGCGACTGACCACGCCGGCCTGGCGCTGCCTGTAATGTGTTGTCTCTTCCCTGGTGCTCCCTCAGACGTCCGCGCCCGACTTGATTGCCATCTGTTGCAGCTGTCTGAGGCCCGTCCTGTGTGGGGCGTTCCGTTCGTGGTCCGCGCCCGCCTGGTGCTGCACCTGAGATTTTAGCCCTTCCCTGGTGCTCCCATGGACGCCCGCGCCCGGCTCGTCCACCATGTGTGGTCGTGGCAGTTGTCTGGAGCCAGACCCGTCTTTGGCGTTCGGTTCCCGGTCCGCGCCCGCTAGGCGCTTCTCCTGAAGTATTGGCACTTCCCTGGTGCTCCCACAGACGTCCGCGCCCGCCTCGTCCACCATCTGCAGTTGTGGCAGCTCCCTGAGGCCCGTCGTTTGTCGTGCATTCCTTTCGCAGTCCGCGTCCGCCTGCCGCTGCTCCTGAGGTGTTTGCACTTCCCTGGTGCTCTGACGGTCGTCCGCGCTCGGCTCGTCCATCATCTGCGCTCGTGGCGGCTGTCGGACACCCGTCCTGCGTCGGGTGTAGCGTTCGCGGTCCGCGAACCGAACGCCAAACGCGGGTCCGGCCCCAGACAACTGCCACGACCACACATGGTGGACGAGCCGGGCGACGACCTCCGTGGGAGCACCAGGGAAGGGCCAGAACCTTAGGAGCAGCACCAGGCGGGCGCGGACCACGAACAGAACGCCCCACACACGACGGGCCTCAGACAGCTGTCACAGATGGCGGCCAAGTCGGGCGCGGACGTCCAATGGAGCACTGGGGAAAAGACAACACATTACAGGCAGCGCCAGGCCGGCGCGGACGGCAGAGAGAGCACTCAACGGCCTCTCAGCACAAATACTGGACAAGATGCTCCAATATGGCAGTCTCAGGTAGCACCTGAAGAAGGCAACAAGTAACGTGGCCGAAATATTCTGCCAGAGCGACACAAACATCCGGCAGTGGACCCAATTATTCCACATGTCAAGATCTCGCTGGGAAAGCCTGAAGAGTTACATCAGAAGACTCTATAGGGAGGAGATGGACCTTATTATCAAGAAGCTGGATAAGCTTCAACAGTTCCTGTCTTCGCCAAGTTCATGCATCATGTCAACACGAGAATGGCGAACAGAATCAAACACCATGCCAGCCTCACACTGGTAAGAGAAAAGTGCGTGACATGCGCCACCACCTAGATGTCACGTTCAGGGAGTTGCTGTAACTCCATCTTTCCACAGCAGCTATCCAGAGCCGAGAAGACTGGGACCAGGTTGATGGTGCCTCCTGGCCCTTGGCTGAATGCCTCATGAGAAAATCAACAGCATTCAATAGGCCAAGTTTGAGCGCCTTAACAAGAAGGTACAACCAGATGGGGACAGTGGTCAACCTGAGCGACAAGCAGCTCGATGAGGCCACCTCAAAAGCACTCAGCAAGGTCCTCAACTTTGCAGTGACTCCCAGAAGCATACCTGTTGCAGGCTTCGTCAGTTTGGTTGGGCAGGTTGTCAACATGCTACCTTCCAATGTGTCTGAAGAGATCCGCAGGGAGACCTCCATTGCACTCACCAGGACGAAGCCCCCCAAATCAAGCGAGAAGAGGGTGACACTTAAGCAGCTACAGGAGGATGACAGCATTGTAGTCTGGCCAGCTGATAAGGGTAACTCCACAGTCATCTTAAACAAGTTGGAGTATAATACTAAGGTGCAACAACTTCTGGAAGACCTGCTTACAAACCTTTAGATGGCAACCCAACTGACAATGCGGACAAGAAGACCCGGAAGTTGCTGAAGGAGACAGGTCTACCTGAACAGGTCATCAAGAAGCTTCATGGGAAAGCACCTGTACCACCCAGACTCTATGGACTCCCCAAGGTCCACAAGGAGGGTGGGCTCCTCTTCGTCCTATTGTCAGCAACATTGGTGCAGCGACGTACCTCACTGCACAATACCTGAAGAAGATATTGGCACCATATGTCGGCAAATGTGCACACCACATTTGAAATTCAGAGGACTTCCTACAATGGCTAAGGCAGCTACACACCTTGGACTCTGACATCATAGTAAGTTTCGATGTGGTGTCGCTCTTCACACGAGTGCCACTCACAGATTCTCTCAATATCATTGGAGAGAAGTCCGATGGTACCCTGCTCGACCTGTTCAAGCATATACTGACCTCAACATATTTTCTTTACAGGGGTCATTTTTATGAGCAAATGGAAGGAGTGGCAATGGGCAGCCCTTTATCACCAGTGGTAGCCAAACTTTTCATGGAAAGGTACGAAGAGGAGGCACTTGCATCAGCCACTTACCATTCCAAGTACTTTCTTAGGTATGTTGATGATACTTTTGTCATTTAGGCCCATGGCAGGGAGAAGCTAGATGACATTTTGGATCATCTAAATTCACGCCACCCAAGTGTAAAATTTACAATGGAGCTAGAGAAGGATAGACAGCTCCTATTCTTGGATTACCTGGTCAAGAGGAAAGCAGATGGCACTCTGGGGCACAGTGTGTATCGTAAGCCCACCCACACTGACTTATACCTTCAAGCCAGTAGCTGCCACCACCTGGCACAGAAGATTGGAGTCTTGAAAACATTAGTTCACAGGGCTCGGGCTCTGTCAGGTACAGAAAGTCTGGCCTCAGAGACAGAATATCAACAGTTGATGTTCAGCAGAAATGGATACTCCTCCACAGACATCCAAAGGGCACTTTGGGCTACCAGCCAACCACAGGGCGCTGAACAGGAGCCAGAGGAGGCGAAGAAGGTGGCATACCTGCCATATGCTGGACCTATTTCTGCAAAGATCAGCAGAATTCTCTCAAAATACGATACAAAGAGTATCTTCTGTCCACCCTCCAAAATTGGGACAATGCTAGGGAGTGTGAAGGACGACCTGGGGCTACATAAACCAGGTATTTACAACATCCCATACCAGTGTGGAAAATCATACATTGGCCAGACAACCAGTATGGTGGGCGTCAGGTGCAAAGAACACCAGAGGCACACCAGACTCACACAGGCAACCAAGTCTGCCATAGCGGAGCACTGTCTGGAGCTCGGTCACTCAATGGACTACAACAACACCAAGAATTTGGGACAGTGTCGTAAAGGAGGCCATCGAGATCAAGGTCACAGACAACCTAATAAACCGAGACAGTGGTTACCAGATCAGCTTGGCGTGGAGTCCGGCTCTGGAGCTTATCAGGGCCCAACGAAGGGAACTAAGAAACTCCTCAAGAAGTAGTAACACCGATCCAGGAGCAGCGCCAGGCGGGTGCAGACTACGAACGCAACTCCCGACGCAGGACGGGCCTCTGACAGACCGCAGATGATGGCCGAGCCGAGCGCGGACGACCGTCAGAGTACCAGGGAAGTGCCAACACCTGAGCAGCAGAGCCAGGTTGGCGTGGACCGCAAACGGAACGCACGACAAACGACGTGCCTCAGAGAGCTGCCACAGATAGAGACCAAGTAAGGGCGGACGTCGGAGGGAGCACCAGGGAAGAGCCAACACCTTACAAGCAACGCCAGGCAGGCGCTGACCGCGAACGGAGCGCCAGACGCGAGACGGGCCTCAGACAGCTGCCACAACTGCAGATTAAATACAATGGAATTTACGTGAAGCAGTATCTAATGCAAATTATGTTTATTGACCTTGAATTTATTCTTCTTAAAGGTTTGTTGATATTGGTGTCAGGTAAAGGTCACCCAGGATTGTGTGCAGATTCATAAATTACCTTTAGATATCTACCAACTATTATTTCCTATCAGTTTCTGCAATTATTCAAACAATTATTAATACTTCTACCTCTCAACACATGCCTATGCAATGGCGACCGTTTAAAGGACGGCGGCAAGCGAAAAATGAACAGACCTTTCAGTTGTTGAGATATGAAGGATTTAGATAAATGAGTCATATTATTGTTACAAGAAACTAACGAAAATTTTATCGTATTTGTTACATGTCCACGAGATTGGAAATGATAAAGTCAATGAAGGAGCCAATAAAATTATATTCTGCCAATAAACGAGAAGAAGAGGGAATGCCGATTTCAGCGGTAAGGGTAGGAAGCTGCTACGCTGTACGCTTATATGGCCGCGCTTGGTGCCTTCTCTATGGCAGTAGATAATCTCTTTTCCTTCAAATTAATACCCTTTAAGGAAAGACCATTTCTATAGAAAAGTTCGTCATTAAAGTACAATATAAGTCATTCAGATTCTGTAAGACTATTTTAGATAATAATCAGGTTCATTATTGAATACACAGCTAAGTCTGCATTAATTGAAAGGTACCGATACAGTCCAAGTTCCGTTTTTGAAAAAAAATGTATACAATGCTTTGTTAAAAACTATTCACAATGGAGTCAAAGGGAATAGCCATTGTTCAAAATTCATTACAAATTACAAAATGCAATATGCCAAGATGTCGGAAATCCGAGCTTGGCAACAGTTGAAGGAACCGCGCCAACTCGTTAACTGGCCGATGACAACAAAAATAACGAGGTTCCCGTCCCACCATAAAAAAATAATGACACTTGTAATGTAACTAATCACGATGTCACTTTTATGACGCTCGATGAGACAATTCCACAGTTGTCACCGCGAAAATCTTTTTTCGCGTAGTGAAACTAAAGGGCGCGACAGCGATAATACCTTTGGTTACTTGCTCACGACATCGGGAACGCAAGAACCGGGAACAGATCGTAAAAGCAATGCAAACGCTGAAAGTTCTTTATTTAATAATATTTTTTTACTTAAATTACAACAACTGAGAATGTGAAACTTCTACGTTATTTAATTCTGAAACTGCTGAGTGAAACTGAATGCTAGAGTCACTTTGATATTTTTTTTGTCATTTCATTTCTGACCTACAGAACTTTCCCTGAGAAATACAACTCGAACATATTCTATTCATTTATTGCTCACAGTATACAAGCACAACGCAGTCTGACTATTACTTAACACAAAAGAGTGGCCCTGAATTATTACTTAACACAAAAGTACGGCCCTGAACAGGAAGAAAGCCTAGCAATAACCCTTGAATTTCATAAGTCACTTACCTCACCGAAAATATTCATTACACGATCTACATCGATACAGGAAGCACCAATACAGCCAGCTAAATGAAAGATTCTAACTACTGTAGGTTCTAACTACTAATATGCATGTGGTTAGCAAAGGAAAGATTTTGTTGCAGAGTAAACAATATATTTAGCAAATTTTACCTTAATAATGTGACGTCCAGTTCAAAAAATTATATAATCGTTAACAATATTACAATTCCATGACGAACACACGTTCAGATCCTCCGCATGCGCTAACACTTCAGACCTCTAACCTCCATCGCTGCTAACTATTAACTTCTAACATCTGTCACTGCTGGCTATCCACCTCTAACTGCGATCCGACCAGCCACAGAGTTTCTTACAGAAGGCGCACAGAGCTGTCAGAGATTTTAATATAGTGTATAGCGCTGCCAATATACAAACACATAAACAGGCTATACTAGCGACAAACTCAGTTTTATACAAATCGTGCAACAAATAACACAACAGTTTATAAAAGAAACTGGAATTTCATGAAAGTGTAACACAACCCACAATATGAATATGTTACCGGAAAGAGTATCATTCGTAGATGATAAGCAGGAGCAACTAGCAGCTGAGTTACAAAATCTCAGTGAAGCATATTCCAAAATTCAAGAGACCCAATCGCATGTGGATGCGTCGGTAAAAAATTTCGCGAACACACTCAGCGAGCAGCAGGAAGTGGGCAAAACTTACTAACAGAAGTACAAAAATTAAGTCTAAGAGTTGACCAATTAAGTTTAGAGTCAAAATTTGCCAAAAAACAGAGAGATTAAATGTGTGCATAAGTAAAGGAAGTAACTGAATAAGGTCAGCACCCTTGCTGAAAAGGTAGTGTCAAAGTCCAAAATTTATGTAGACACAGTAGAAGAAGTTCTAAAAGAGAAAGAAAGTCAATTTCTAGCTAAAATAGTTTGAGGTTTAAAGTAAGCAGAGGAAAGCTTACGAGGCAGTTATGCTAAAACGACTGACATTCCAAAACATCATGTGAAGAAAACAAACCCATGCTTTTAGAGAAGTTGGATACTTTCCCTGGCTAGGAAAACAGCGAAGGCTGCAGAATGCAAAAACAATTGCCGTCACCTGTACCTGTCGAGAATGCGCAACTGCCATGCGTTACGCCACAAGCGAACATAAACGCTCCTGTCACCGACAGCGCGGCGTGTTCGTCAACATTACTTGAAGATGAGGGATTACTTAGGCATCGACAATTTCCGGTATTTACCTCTGAAGGGAAAAAAACAAACCCCGTGTTGCTTCGTACCTGTAAAGAAGCCAACAGAATAAGGTTTGTTGTTGGATACCCACACGGTGACGCTCTATTGTGGGCGACGGACATGGCAGACCGTTGCCACTACTATGAACAGTCTGAGAGAGCCTTTCTGGACGAATATTGGTCTGAGGCGGTACAAGACAGGCTCAGACATGAAGTATTGAACCCAGCTCAATTCAAGACCAAACGTGGAAGCTTAAGGGGCTATTTGAAAAATATTTGAATGAAACCAGATACTGGACGAATCCGGTATCTGAAGCAGAGTGCTGAAAATTTAATGTGCCCTCTTCCTGCCCATATGAGGGAAAAGCTCATTACCATTCCAGAACACGACACCGAATACTCTTTGTCTATACTGGGCTAAATAGATCTGATATACGACGAGAGACCAGTTCAACCCAAGCCCGTTAATACGCATATAGTGCTACAGAGATCTACGGACCGACAAGTGAACAACGGATTCCTAGTATAACACGGATGGCTACCTCACCCCATACAGACATGGCAACGGTAACGGTGATTACGACGGCAATGGCAAATTCCGTAAATTAAAGGGCGGATATAAAAGAAATATGAAACAGTTTAAGAAGAACGAATACAACGGGCAAGAGGAGTATGGCTAGTGTGTACAATATATACAGACGCAAGCTACCGGCAATAATAAGCCGATCGCTTAGCAAACTCAAAACAATATCAGGCAGTCGAATAATCCATATGCATCGGAATTCAGCCAGCAAAGTAACACACATATGCCGAATAACATGCAAAGGCAAAGAGAATATCAGTTGAGGGCCTCACTGTTTGGCGTAATCAAACACCAACATTCCACGTAGTAGAAGTTATACATATCCCAGAGACCGATGCCATCGTGACCCCCGAACCGTCCACGGTAGGCCCCCCTTCTGTGACATGGGAGGAGATGGGGGGGGGGGCACGAACTTAAAACGTTTATATATTAAAAGAGGGGCTGTATACACTCTAAATGGTATATGAGTATAATAATATTAGATTTAGGATGCTGGAGAGTCACATTACAGAATTTGTATTGTTATTTGCCAAGGAAAATCTTTGTTCCTGTGTTTTTACATATATCACATGTGTAAACGATATGATGAGTGGTTGTAACAAGGAAGAATTGTACTATTATGGGTCTAGAGATGACGATACTCTAAATACAACGCTTCCCGTTGCACCTAGCCCAGTTGTAAACAAATAAAAGAACTTGTGAAACGTACGATAGCGTGCAATGGAATACACAACTTGCCTCGACGCAAGTGATATCAGAGCGACGCATTTGGGAGTAAGCAAGCTAGCCAAGAAACTGGAAGCACGTGCGCGCCAGACAGGCACAGCTGGAAGTGTTGGAGCACACAAAACAAACAAACCTGATAAGCTAAAGCCCACACTAGCATTTGTAAAGTCTAATGAGTAATGACGTACACAGAAAATTGAGAGAGAGTCTATGCTGCAACTACGACTATTTGCATAATACACACACATGAAGATAAGCCTAGGGATTACAAACGCAGGAAAGGGACGCAAGACTACGACATATTTACATAAGCTACGCTGCACGTTATATGAGTACAATATTTACAAATTTGAGTATGGAAAGCACATGCAGTAATCACACTTGGTGGACCAGAAAAGTCTTGCTGCAGGTTAACAAGCAAGTACAGTATAAGCGCCAAACTGAATAATAGGTCACACCACGCCTCTAATACCCTATCTTTCTGATTTATTAGGTAAGTAGAGACATATACATGATAGCACGGCTACACAGTGAAGTGAATGAATACATGGTTGAATATATGAAAATGGTGTTAACAGCCATAGAGCCACTGTACACTTACCTATGAAGACTTAGTTTTAAGTTAGTATTAAGTTTTTTCTTACAGGGAACGATGCATCGACACGTCCCAAAGTGAAAAAAGACAAATGATTGTAGAGTGTTAGGTACCGCATACAGATAAGAAAGGACCACACCGCAAGTAAATAAAGTTGTAAGCTTGATACATGTGAATGTGACAGTGTGAAAGAATGTGAAGAAAAAAACAGTTGCAGTATATCACTTATCACGATGCTGAACTAAGGCTGAGTGCTACCAAATAATCAAGGGGTAAAAACCTAACTACTGTGAGCATCGACTACCCATGAAAGCGTCAAACACCTGAATTACATTGATATTTTTGTTTTACGATCATTATAAGTAACGTATCGTATCGATGAGACAACTCTGTAAACCTCAGCACATGAAATAGTTAGCCTTTATGCAATGAATATAACACAAATACTCAGCTGAAATTTTAAACACTGAATAAGCATTTGATACGATTGGTATCATCGGATTTGAGATGTGTTTATTGACAAACTATTTTGTTCTTGGGATCACGAGACGTAGAATTTCCACCACCCTGTAGTGTGTAGATCCTTCCTGGAGAATGCTAGAGGGCGACGCCACGCATAGTTATCTGAGCGGCGCATAGTATCTGTTGTAGAACCGATTATTTACTTATTTGATTCTTTTGAAACGATAAATGTGCTCCGAGAAGAAGTCATTGTAAATTGAAATGAAATGTATGTCAATATATGCCATAAATGAAAACAGAATCTGTTATTGTTTGAATCTTATATGAGGTATGTATAACCAAACGAGAGTAAAATGTGTACTGTTACAATTGGAATCGAATAATTTAACGGAAATGAAATCTAGCAAAGTGTACTAAAACAAGATGACAAGTAATGATCCTATCTATAAAAAGGGGAGAGAATATGTTACAGACTAAAATGTATACAAGCGACGATAATGGCATGCCAGCTAATGAATAGGATAAGTGTATTTTGTTATTGTATTTGTATTTTAATATGTTATGTGCGCAGCTTGTGAATGGAGACTACAGAATCATTATGAAATGCAACCGTATGAAACATGCTAAAAAACAAAGCGCAAAAACATACGAAACCTGGCTGCTGAGTCTTACGTGTACTTGCGTTAAAACAATATGCAGGGGTGCGCGTGGTAAACTGAAAATGGCAATGCCTCAAGTATCATGAATTTTCTGTGCTCGACAACGTCGTAAAAGCGGCAAGGAACTTACCTTGTCGACAGATGTCAGATGTACGGCTGGTGTCCCCTCTGAAGACGTGAGGGCGACGAGGTGTAATAAATTCCTCGGGCCCCTGATGTCGAAACAGTTGTCACCACATCGAAGGTTTTACAAAGGATCACGCTGCTGAACACGAGCATCACAAATTTGCGCAGTGAAAGCTACTGTAAATGCACAAGGAGTCTCTGGACTCGTACTGAACATGTGTGTACGAACTGTGACAATAACAGACGTTGGACTGTTCGCGCGTACTTCGCAAGCTAAACACCGTGCAGTTGCTGACTGGCCATGCGATTACAGCAAGCACGTTTTTATGAGAGAAAACTTTTATGTATGTGTGTTAAAAGAAACTGACGTGCTTATATAAATTGATAACCATTCAGGATAACTCCAATGGCCGAAAGTAAGGGCTATGCCCATACTAGCCAGGATTTTCAATCCCCAAAAAGGGAAATAAGCTCAGACACTGAGCACTTACATATGACGTCTTTGCTCAGTAGGGGACAATTGTATTGAATCATATTATTTTTTCGTTCTTTACTTTTCGTATACAAAGCTGTATGTAAACTGAATGAGTTATGGACACCGCCAAACGTATATTGACGAGTTGTTTCGTGGTAAGCATTATGTTTTGATACATATTTAAATATCTGCATGAAACAAAGTAACAAATACGATCTTCAATTTATTAATTTTTTTATTTGCACCCTTTTTGTTTCAAGGAGTGATACCGTACGGATGTATGCTTTGATCTGTTGTACCAGCAAATGCGTATTTCAACCGTTCATTCAAAATGGTATGAAAAGTGATTGGAAGAGCAATGCTTATTCAAACGGTTAAGTTGTCAACTCCTATCTGTTCATGATTTCAACCGCCGCCGAGACCCTGCGTCAGACGTTTCGATGCAGACCAGTAGAATTTTTACTGTATCCGGAGGACCGTTCCTGCACCAACATTGTCACAATCTAGATTAAACAAATTTGCATTAACTTAAAGCAATGCTTAATGCAAATTATTTTTATTGACCTTGAATGTATTGTTAATAGAGGTCTATCCATACTGGCATCAGTTTAAGTTCACCCTGGATTGTGCCACAGATTCATAAATTACCTTCAGAGAGCTTTCAACTATTCTTTCCAGTCAATTTGTCCAATTATTCAAGCAATTATTAATCCTTTTCCCTCTAAACACATAAATATTCAGGAGTCAGTCGTAAATTTCTCTACTAAGATTGCAGAGGGAGGTAGTAGCCTCATAGGTGACACATTTATTCACCCAGCAGAAGTTAAAGATCCAGTGGTTCAAGGATTGTCGGATCACGATGGACAGATGGCCACATTATATGACACAGTTCTCAAGAGGGCTAAGAACACAGCATTACTGCTTAAGTTTTTAATGAAAGCTGAGAAAAAAAAATGTTCACTGGGGTGAAGTTAAAAATGAGCTCTATAGTAACTCACAATTTTAAGTATTTCATAATGAGCTTATTATCATTTTAAAGTGATTTTCCTAAGAGATAATTAAATATAATAAGAGCAGGTTTAAAGAAATCTTGGATTACTGCAAGTTCCACAGTCTGCTCACAACAGAAAGTAATTGTAGAAAATTCCAGAAAAGGTAATGACCCGAAATACCTTCTTATTATAAACACTACTGTAACATATTAAGAATGGTTGTAAGAAAACTACAATAATGCCCAGCTTGTGAGAAACTGAAGAATTAGATAACAAAATAAAAAAAAACCATATGTAATATTATATTTTGACTAAAGTTCAGTCTTGATCACACAATTTATGTTTCAATGAGATAGGTAACCGGTTTCGCTTATTTTTACATAACAATCATCAGACTCACGGCTCCCTTAGGATGGTTGACAGAGTTCTCCTCAGCTGCTACGAAGTCAACTAAAGTAAGTCAAAATATAATATTCTATTGACCACTGTATTCCAAAAATGTTTACCAAAATTGTATATGTAATATTGTTGAAAGAGGGACTGGGAAAGGAATCAAAAGTTCACGTTAACTCTGTTCTCTGTTAAAGAGAATGGAACCACTGCAGCAGAATTTAAAAACAGGTGAGATAATTAGTGCAAATAATTCAGTTGAGAATACAAGTCAATACACTGATGAAAAAACAGAGGACATTTAGTGAATTAAAAATTAATCTCACATCCTTACATCAAATAAGGAAGATTATCATGACTGTAGAAGTTCAAGTGACGTGGCTCATATCTCCAACAAGACACTAAAATAATTGTTGCTTTGTAGCAAATAATATTCCTAGCCATCTTTGTAATGCTTTATTAACTCAGGGAGTTTACTAAGAAAAATTAAAAACGCCATCGTTGGACCTCCCTATAAAAAGGGTGACTCCACAGATATCAATAACTACAACCCAGTGACACCCCTTACATCACTTTTTGAATATGTAATGTACTCCAGGGCTGCCAGACACCTTCATAGTAATGTGATACTTAGTCAAACTCAGTTTGGAGTTCAAATGTGCCATTCTACACGTTCAGCTATATATACATTTACTGATCACATAAAAAATAATAAAATACTATATACAGTTGGAGTCTCCTGTGAAAGTCGTTTTCTTGTGTCGGTCGTATATTCTATTAGGCATTATTTATGAACATGTAACTCAGCAAATGCCTGGGTTAGCTCTTATTTAAGAACAGAATTCAGAATCTTGCCATAGGCTGTTCAAGGAATACAAAGCAAGACGCTACATCACGTGCATGGGGAGAAATTGCAATAGCAGTTCCATAGGGTTCTATTATTTCCCAACTACTGTCTTGTTTCATGTTAACTATCTGCCACTTTATTTAAACGCAACCCTTTTTGCAGGTGAAACAAGCGTAGTTTTGAAGCCAAGGAGAGACACATCAATGAATAACAGGGTAAATGTTGCTTTGCGGAAGTTACTGAATAGTTTCCAAGAGATAGGCTAGCTTTAAACTTTGAAGAAGTGCAGTTCATTCGGTTTTGAACACTCAAACGTATTCCACCTCCTATTAAACACAGATACCAACAAGAATTAGTTAACAAGGTAGAAGACTAAAAGTTCATAGAAGTGCATACAGATTAAAACTTAAACTGAAAACACCGTGAAACAGACCTATTAAAATGTTTAGGCTCGTCTACTTTTGCCATAAGAATCATTGCTAAGTTTGGAGACAAAGGGTTCAGTACCTTTGTACTCATTGAAATCGTACGGGATGATGTTCTGGGACAGCTCCTCACCTAGTCAGAAAATATTCATGCAACAATAGAAAGTATTTAGAATTGTATGTGGAGTTCAGAAGCATTCATCAAACAGTTATCTTTATAATCCGCTGGAAATTTTAACCACAGCCTCTCAGTACATTTATTCAGTTATGCTATTTGTTATCAACACCCAACCGAAGTTAGGAATAACTGAGATATTCCCAACACTGGAGGGAAAAGTTTCTGCATTACTCTTCAATGAATCTAGCTTTGGAAAATAAAAGGGTGAAATATGGAGCCAGAAAACTCTTTAAATCAACCAATGGCAGTAAAATGTCTGAGAGATAGCAGAAGTGTTTCAAACGTAAATTAAAGAGGTTTTTGCTTACAGACTCCTACTGTGACATAGACGAATTGCATAGTAGAAACGATAGATCTTAAAGAGACTGTAAAATGTCCAGCCATGTGGTCATATAAATATTATTTTATACGTATATATTTTTAAAATTTATATAAAAGCGTTCTATGTTTGTTTTGTTGACACGATTCACATTGGAACGGTTATCGTGAATTTAATAAGAATACAAGGAGCCAACTATCTAACTACACTTCAGTGCCAATACCATCTTGCATTACACGTGCTATTTTCTAAACTTCATTTATGTCTTTCGATTCACCTGAAATGAAGGCACCTAAAATGTTATCGAACTATAGGTGTCTTTCTCTTAGTAACCAAACGATTCTAACTTTTAGTAAGACCGAAGGGCGTATGAAATGTTAGTTGAAATTCTCGCTAAAGTCATAATACACCACAGAAGTGGAATTACAACCTAAAGGCTGTTATGTATGCTCTATTCCTAGGCCAGACTGTAAAGTGGTTGTATTATAAAAAATGCTATTTTCCAAGCAATATTCATAGGAGGGAATGTATGTGTGTGTTTGACTTAATTCGAATTTATTAACATTTATACCATCAGTTACGTCATTACTGTTTCAAAGATTAGTGGAATATCTTTTGTGCACTCCATTCTTAATTAACTGTATATTGATAGTGAGTAATGATTTTAATTCTTGACTGTTAATGAACATTCAACAACAGAAGTTTTTGTGCAATGGAATGAAAATGACATGGCATCATCTTTTCAAATGAATGTCTTGCAGTAATGAATGTCACTAGCCGCGTTATTATCTGTTTTTCTGTTTTCTATTATTAAATCTTGTGTTCTCTACGCTGAATCTAGTGTATTTTACTGTGCGAGTGAATGTTTTCGAAAAAGTGCTAGCTCATTATAGTTTTATTCACACATTCAGCAAGTATAACCAGTGTGGATTACAAATCTCTCACATGTTAATGCTTCACGTAGCCCGTTTCATAACAATGAAATGAAACACTCACAGTGATTGCTTCTTTACTTACGTGTGTCAACAGTAGTACAGTTTTACGTACTAACTACGCGTTCGATAATCCCCAGTTATAGACTCACGCTGAATCTGGTCGCTACAAGGTAGTTACGATTCTAAATTAGAAAAGTGGAAGTGGGTTACACGCACCGTAACGTTTGTGACGCCATGGTGTTTCGTATGGTGTATTCCCAGATTTAGACAGGAAACAAGGTAAGTTTTAATACAGCTACATGTATGAACCTGTAGGAGAAGAAAAATTTGGTTGGTTAGAAACGGTTATTACCAGAAGCGATTCAAATTATGGAGGCCGCTCGAAACGGTCTAATAAGTTACAAAAATACCTTTCCACTATGCAAGATTCTTGCATTGCAGCCAGGAACAATGTCCAGCTGATGGTTCGCCGTGTGTCAGCAGTCCTTGGAGAAGAATTTCTAAATGTTTTCAGGATGCTAGAGACTGTGGAGAAACTAGAGTAATACTTGAACTAACGGAGACTTATCCGGAGACTGAAGACAGTCTATATAATGAAAGAAGAAAGGATGCTGGTTGATCCCTGGGGTAGGGTGCTATTTCGATTTGAATACTACTAACAAGGGAACCTCCCCATCGCACCCCCCTCAGATTTAGTTATAAGTTGGCACAGTGGTTAGGCCTTGAAAACCTGAACCCAGATCAATCGAGAAAACAGGAAGAAGTTGTGTGGAACTGTGAAAAAAAAAAAAGCAAAATATGCAAACTGAGTAGTCCATGCGGAAGATGGGCAACAGAAAGGATAGTATGAGCTCTGGACCGCCGTGGTCCCGTGCTCAGCGTGAGCAGCTGCGGAACGAAAGGCCCTTGGTTCAAGTCTTCCCTCGAGTGAAAAGTTTACTTTCTTTATTTTCGCAAATTTATGATCTGTCTGTTCGTTCTTTGACGTCTCTGTTCACTATAATAAGTTTAGTGTCTGTGTTTTGCGACCGCACCGCAAAACCGTGCGATTAGTAGACGAAAGGACGTACCTCTCTAATGGGAACCGAAAACAAGGTCATAGGTCAACCGACTCCTCCACAGGAAACCACGTCTGATATATTCTATACGACACTGGTGACGGCAAGTGCGTCACATGACAGGAATATGTTGTCGACCCACCTAACTTGTACACTTGGCGAATGGGTAAAAAGATTCTTCTACCTTGCCCGATTTAGGTTTTCTTGTGGATGTGATAATCACTCCAAAAAATTGATGAAAACATAAAAGTTTGCCACATAAGCTGAAACAAATGAATGCAACAGTTTCACAGTCTCACAGTTTCCCTGTGCTCTGTCAAAACATATGTTTCTAACGTTTTCAAATTTTTCCGTTTAGGTGTAGCGTCCCCATACTACGGCGCAGTTACCTCGCATCGGACGGACGGACGGACAGATAATAACTGTCTCAAAAATAAAAAATTAAACGTCTGACTCGACGGAAGACTTGAACCAAGGACCTTTCGTTCCGCAACTGCTCACGCTAACGACGGGACCACGGCGCTCCTGAGCTCACACTCTCCTTCATTATGCCTATCTTGCGCATGGACTACTCAGTTTGTACATTTTGCTTATTTTTTTCATAGTTCCACACAACTTCTTCCTGTTTTCTCGATTGATCTGGGTTCAGTTTTTCAAGGCCTATCCACTGTGCCAACTTATAACTAAATCTGAGGGGGGGTGCGATGGGGAGGTTCCCTTGTAAGAATGTCGTTACGAACAATGCCATCACGTCATCCCATGGGTGTCATTAATCCTAGACGTAGACTTAACATCCACCCACACTGGAAAATCGTAATATCGTATTTATCCTCCGACACCAGGAAAGCGACTTTAACTTCTAATATCTCCCTTGTACGAGAGTAAACATAATGACTGTGCGAGTGCCGTTTGTAGACAGATGGTTGACAATGGTTAATGACATATGGTAGTTTGGGTCTGGCCATGAATCGTGCCCAGACTGCCTAACGGCAAGCGAGAAATCCGGATTCGAGTCTGGGTCGGACACAAATTTTCACTGTTGTCCTTCTATAACAAAGTCGATGGTAGGCCATACCCTCAGCTGCGAATGCATTTCATGTGTTTCGTTTCTGCTGAGATAAGAAATACATTCCACAGAACTAACTTTACCATCGACTTACTTATCACACGTAAACATTGTTCGTATAGCTGCATTACTGTCCAATCCATTCTCAGGAAAAGAGTTGCTAGCAAGAGAAACTTCTTTTTTAATCTGTCTTATCAATTTGTATATGGTTTTTGAGTGCTAGCGAATTATCGATGCTTCTTTGCAGCTTCTCCCCAAAATTTCTTAGAAATCATTTAATGATAAGGCGCTTTAATAGTAATGTCGTCTAGCTTGCCAGGTAAAGAGTGATTCAACAGAAGTTTACTATAGCCTCCTACGCTTACTGGCATAATCTTATCCTTCCTTCTATTGTATGCTTTCTCTGATTATGATGAGGTGGTATTTTCTGCAAATTCTGATGAGAAAACAGTGGACGCAGAGAGCACAGACGGGCAGAGATTAAAGCCAACGTTTCGTGTTCGGGACAAGAGTTATCAAAATCTCGACAAACTATTCTGAACTTCTGGCAGCATCAGTTTTCTAAGTACAGTAACGTTCACAAAAACTGAATTTCGCCCTACTGAAGCGATATTTCCATCACTATACAGTATATCACAATACAGAAATTAGTACATTTGCAGAGATGTACTTAACAGATTGTACTAATAATTCAGTAAGTGGTGAAGTGTCCCTCTGCTGAAATTGTAGACTGCTATGTATCAAATGAACAAGGACGTGAATAAATCCTTAAGGAATAGGATCCTATGAGCAGCTGTCCAAAGCGTCACCAGTGTTTTCTGGAAGCAAAGGTGAACTCAGTATTGACCAATGTACTTCAAGTACATTTATGAGCCATAACAGTGTGAGCACTGTCCACCGCGAAATTGAATGCCGCCTCGTAGCATCGCAGGAACGTGACATGATAAGGAGAATATGCACTGAAGAGCCAAAGAAACTAGTACATCTGCTTGATATCGTGTGGAGTACCGCGAGTACGCAGAAGTTTCGCAACACGAAGTGGCGTGGATTAGACTAATGTCTGCAGCAGTGCTGGAAAGATCTTTGAAATGTTTGAAAACGTAATCAGCGATCTTTAAAGTAGTTAAAATTAAAATTTAAAACAGTCTTGATGGCAATCATGTTAAAATATTTTTTATTGGAGTAAGTGACCCGTTTCGACTCTATGAAAGAGTCATCTTCAGACTCCGGAGCGGTCTTACTCCAATAAAAAATATTTTAACAAGATTGCGATCAAGACCGTTTTAAATTTTAATTTTAAGTGCTGGATGGAACTGGCACCATGAATCCAGCAGGGCTGCCCATAAATCAGTAAGAGTACGAGGCTGTGCAGATCTCTTCTGAAGAGCAGGTTGTAAGGCATCACAGATATGCTCTTTAATGTTCATGTATGAGGAGTTTGGTGGGCAGCGAAAGTGTTTAAATTCAAAAGAGTATTCCTGGAGCCACTCTGTAGCTATTATGGACGTGTGGGGTGTCGCACTGTCCTGCTGGAATTGCCCACATCTGTTGGAATGCTCAATGGCCATCAATGGATGCAGGTGATCAGAGAGGATGCATAAGTACGTGTCACCTGTCAGAATCGTATATATACGTATTAGGGGTCCCATTACAATCCCACTGCACACGCTCCACCCCATTATAAAGCCTCCACCAACTTGAACAGTTTCCTTCTCACATGCAGGGTCCATGGGTTCTAGGGCTTTTCTTCATACACGCAAACGTTCAAGCGCATTAAAATTTGAACGAGACTTGTCCGACCAGGCATATAACTTGAACGAGACTCGTCCGACAAGGCAACACGTTTCCAGTCATCAACAGTCCGATGTAGTCTGGAAGGATCCAGGCGTGTCCTAAAGCTCTGTGTCACGTAGGGTGCACGGGGTGGAACTTCGGCTCCGAAAGCCCATACTGATGATGTTTCGTTAAACGGTTCGCACGCTGACACTTGTTAGTGACCCAGAATTGAAATCTGCAGAAATTTGCGGAATTGTTGTTCTTCTGTCACGTTAATCGATTCTCTTCAGCCATCATCGCTCCCGTTTTTGCAGGATCTTTTTCAGGCCGCAGCGTCGTCGGAGATTTGATATTTTACAACTTCGCCAGACACTTGTTGTCCTATATACGCGTTGCCGACGGCAGCGCCGTGTTCTGCCTGTTTACATATCTCTGTATTTCAATACGCATCCCTAAATTAGTTTCATTGGCGCTTCAGTATACAAGTATATACCTCATGATCAATCATGAGGTAATAGCAACGATACTGGCCTCAAACTGGGTGATCCACTGACATAAGGGACTCGGATAGAGGGAAAATTGTTACGGCCCGGCACCTGGGAAGGTGCATCTCGGAAACGGTGAAGTTCATCAGCTGTTTGGGTGCTACCGTTCTGACCATCTATGGAAAGTCGTTGAAGAAATGTGAAACCACGAGTAGGTGACAACATGTCGGAGGCCTCATTACAGTGAGTGGAGGTCGATTTTTGCCCGGTAGGCAAAGCAGGATAGACAACGAAAAGTGGCAGACCTGATGACAGAGTACAGTGCTCGAGCAGGTACAATTTTTTCAGAGCACACCTTTCTCTACACATTGCTGAATTCGGTTCTCCGCTACCGACGACCCTTACACGTTTCCATGTTGCCCTAACAACATCGACAAGTACGATTGTAGTCAGCAAGAGTTCATAGAAATTGGGCAGTTGATCAGCGGAAGCGTGTCAACCAGTCAGATGAATGACATTGCTCGCTACACTAGGTCGTGTCCGGATGAGAACGGGAGCACGAGAGATGCGCCGTACCACGGACACAGGCCAGTTGGCTCCGTATCGTCCTGCGAGGGATATTCACCTGGTATTCCTGGTATACAACTCATCACGGGAGCTATGGACTGCGTGTATATTACTGTGGAACACCTACATACAATGATGCATCTTATATGTAAACATCACTCCCCCCCCTCTCCAAGGCGATGACAGATTCCAACAGGAAAACTATCCGTGTCACAAGATCTGAATTATACTACAGCCGATCGAGGATCATTGCTGTGAACTCAACGTAATATGCATCAGCTGAAGAAGGCGGAACACATTTAGAACACCCGCCGCCGTACGTCATCTAAGCGTCCACAGTCCACCAACTGATACTTTACAGACATTGTGGGTTGTGTGCATGGACATCTGTTGATGCATACATTCGAATAACGCTCAAGGACATGTCGGATCCATGCCATGTAGATACGCTGTTAAGCATGTGGTATTGATCTATTTTCTCTGTAAGTCCGTAAGTGAAACGAACGCAATGGATGGGGAAGCAAATCTTCGGAGACGGGACATTGTAGTTGCTGGAAGAATAGCAGTGTCTCTGACGCTACAACCTCACTTATTCAGTGGTTACTTTCAGATTGCCTGTAGTACTTAGGAGGCTGAAATCAATGTCACTCGATGAGAAATGGATTTTAAGCCGAGGCAGAGCTAACCATTGCTATAGGCTAATTTCTTAGAGCAGGGTACGCAAGGACATTTCAGGTGATACGCGTGCAAATTAACAAACCCCGGACTGTTGTAATCAAAATTGGGTCCTTGTGGTACCTTATATTTAAAGTACGAGGAGTGTTCAGTAAGTTATGTATCACTTTTATTGGTCTGCTTCGGTTGAAAAAGTGTGGAATTTTTTGTGGGGCATCGTGAAATATTTCCACTCCAGCCCCTAAAGTTTCTTGAAGATCTGACAACTGGTGACGCTGTACGTAGTTTTCAAAATGGCTTCTGGAACGGAGCTGCTTTCCAGGCAGAGAGCTGTCATTGAGTTGCTTCTGCCGAAAAACCAGAGCGTCACAGATATTCACAGGCGGTTGCAGACTGTTGTTGAGACCGGGCAGTGAACAAAATCACTGTGAGTAGTTGGAAGAGGCGCCTATCATCATCACAATAAGGTTGCGTAAACCTGTTCGGTCTCCCTCGGCCGGCCGTAGTGGCCGATCGGTTCTAGGCGCTACAGTCTGGAACCGCGCGACCGCTACGGTCGCAGGTTCGAATCCTCTGTGTCATGTCCTTAGGTTAGTTAGGTCTAAGTAGTGCTGAGTACTAGGGGACTGATGAGCTCAGAAGTTAAGTCCCATAGTGCTCAGAGCCATTTTAACCATTTCGGTCTTCCTCGAGCTGACAGGTCGCACATAGCTGTGATTCCTGCAGTTTTCTTGGAACGTGCGGACACTCTCATTCAAGGTGATCGACGTATCACAATCAAACAGCTCGCTGCTCAACTGGACTTCTCTGTTAATATTGTCCACCAGTAGGGCTACTGATATGTGTGGTCCTGCTGGGTTCCTCTCCGCATAACAGAAGTCCATAGCGAGCAATGAAGGCCCATCTCTCCGGCACTGCTTGCACGCTACGACGCTCATTGTGACTTTTTGTCGTACCTCATTCAAACGTGATACTTACTGGAATTAAGGAAAACGTGGAAGGGAGGACCCACTAGTGTAACTTTATTTTCACGCAACGTGTTATTTTACAATATACTACCATAATTTTTCTTAGAAAATGGACAATTTGAAAAACTCTTTTGACCTTAAACCTTATGATGAATAATATTTTGCAAAAGAATCAAAACACCAAACAATGTGACTATGTATACAAGAAGGCCGCATCTGCTGCCCGCCAGTTATCGGGTGAAACAGCGGTGATTACTACTACGCTGGACACAGTCTGTCTTATTAAATACCCTTCTGCTACAAGTGAAAACTATATAAGCACCACTGATGACAAAAGTGATCTAGTTACTCAAAACAGACGATATAACTTTTAATTTCAAAGCAGTATGTCCAAAGGTTCGTTGTTAGGATGCACACCTTTGCTTAAAGGTAAACATATTAGGAAAGAATATGACAATGATAAGGCTTACTTCAAAGCAACCAACCTCTTAATTTCAATCGGCAACCAAGGAGCGACTGGATCCCAACCCGTCCCTTTTGACAATCATATTTTGACTAAAGCCCTGGTGACAGTTGGCTGTTAATATTTTCAAGGTTAAACTGATTGTCAGTCACTAAGACCGATCTGAAGGAACGTCTTAAAACATTACTTGTGATCACTTATTACAAAAGAACTCAGTCGGCGGAACCACAAGGTCCAGCTAAAATACACTTATAATGTCCTGGTCTTTCAAACACAGCAACGCACAGGTTGTTCAGATTATAACTAACGACTGAGAAATGCAATTACAATCAAAGTATTGAACCGGTTAACATCTAAATCTAACTATAAGGCCCCTGTTTTGTTTAACGTCAACCTGTGTCTTAATACAATTGTTCCGGCTGTATTTACGATCAGGAGCTGACTCATTACAACATTAATGATCTGGTATAAACCAGAAAGAAAAGACAATATGAAAGCGGGACAAATCTTCAAACGACAACTAGTACCTCAGTACAATACTACGGTCTATATTCACGACCTAAGAGCCGACCGAGAGAAACTCTGAGGGTCGGGGACAAACCAGAAAATAATCAGGAGGGCAGGTAGACACAAATCACCACGAGGATTACAGACTGTTGCTCCCCATTATCAGCAAGCACAAGCAGTTCCACGGATCCACAGTGCGTCGCAGCAGTTAGTGAGTGGTGCCAATGAAAGCCAGGCAGAAGAGGGCAGCCAGGTCACGAGTGGCCGTCCGACACGAATGTTGCCAGCCAACCGTCGGGATGTTGGCCACCTGCTTGTAGTCGACGCTGACCGCGTTGAAGTACTCCTGCATCTCCGCTGTGAGCAGGCCCTCGTTTTGCAGCTCGTGGCTTCGGCCGCTCGGACCTCGTGACCACCTCTTGTCGCGACGCTACCGCCAATCCCTAAACTTCGTGCCTCATCTCGGGCCAGCGAACCCGTATATATATCAGCAAGCAAAGACCTTCTAACGGCACAACCCACAGATACCATCTCTTCCTCATAGATATTGGCGATGGGGCCGCAAGGGGGGTAGTCGATACTATACCTGAGCCAGTGGTGCCAAACAGAACAGGTGGGTTCGTCATTTCGAACAGTAAACAAAAGGGCAGTCCATGAAGTGGCATCACACCACCTCTCCTCCCAAGAAAAATGTAGAAAACCACACCCTTAGCCGGCAAAGTCAGGGCGAAGGTCTTCTACATCTACATCTACATTTATACTCCGCAAGCCACCCAACGGTGTGTGGCGGAGGGCACTTTACGGGCCACTGTCATTACCTCCCTCTCCTGTTCCGGTCGCGTATGGTTCGCGGGAAGAACGACTGCCGGAAAGCCTCCGTGCGCGCTCGAATCTCTCTAATTTTACATTCGTGATCTCCTCGGGAGGTATAAGTAGGGGGAAGCAATATATTCGATACCTCATCCAGAAAAGCACGCTCTCGAAACCTGGACAGCAAGCTACACGGCGATGCAAAGCGCCTCTCTTACAGAGTCTGCCACTTTGCTAAACATCTCCGTAACGCTATCACGCTTACAAAATAACGCTCGTCTATGTATCTTCTCTATCTCCTCAGTCAACCCGACCTGGTACGGATCCGACACTGATAAGCAATACTCAAGTATAGGTCGAACGAGTGTTTTGTGAGCCACCTCCTTTGTTGATGGACTACATTTTCTAAGGACTTTCCCAAAGAATCTCAACCTGGTACACGCCTTACCAACAATTAATTTTAGATGATCATTCCACTTCAAATCGTTCCGCACGCATACTCCCAGATATTTTATAGAAGTAACTGCTACCAGTGTTTATTCCGCTATGATATAATCATACAATAAAGGATCCTTCTTTCTATGTATTGTCTATGTTAAAGGACAATTGCCACTCCCTGCACCAAGTGCCTATCCGCTAAAAATCTTTCTGCATTTCGCTGCAATTTTCTAATGCTACAACTTCTCTGTATACTTCAGCATCATCCGCGAAAAGCCGCATGGAACTTCCGACACTATCTACTAGGTCATTTATATATATTGTGAAAGGAAATGGTCCCATAACACTCCCCTGTGGCACGCCAGAAGTTACTTTAACGTCTGTAGACGTCTCTCCACTGAGAACAACATGCTGTGTTCTGTTTGCTGAAAACTCTTCAATCCAGCCATACAGTTGGTCTGATATTCCGTAGGCTCTTACTTTGTTTATCAGGCGACAGTGCGGAACTGTATCGAACGCCTTCCGGAAGTCAAGGAAAATAGCATCTACCTGGGAGCCTGTCTCTAATATTTTCTAGGACTCATGAACAAATAAAGTGGGTTGGTTCTCACACGATCTCTGTTTCCGGAATCCATGTTGATTCCTACAGAGTAGATTCTGGGTTTCCAGAAACGACATGATACGCGAACAAAAAACATGCTCTAAAATTCTACAACAGATCGACGTCAGAGATATAGGTCTATAGTTTTGCGCGTCTGCTCGACGACCATTCTTGAAGACTGGGACTACCTGTGCTCTTTTCCAATCATTTGGAACCTTCCGTTCCTCTAGAGAATTGCGGTACACGGCTGTTAGAAGGCGGGCAACTTCTTTCGCGTACTCTGTGTAGAATCGAATTGGTATCCCATCAGGTCCAGTAGACTCTCCACTGTTGAGTGATTTCAGTTGCTTTTCTATTCCTTGGACACTTATTTCGATGTCAGCCATTTTTTCGTTTGTGCGAGGATTTAGAGAAGGAACTGCAGTGCGGTCTTCCTCTGTGAAACAGCTTTGGAAAAAGGTGTTTAGTATTTCACCTTTACGCGTGTCATCCTCTGTTTCAATGCCATCATCATCCCGGAGTGTTTGGATATGGTGTTTCGAGCCACTTACTGATTTAACGTAAGACCAGAACTTCCTAGGATTTTCTGTCAAGTCGGTACATAGAATTTTACTTTCGAATTCACTGAACGCTTCACGCATAGCCCTCCTTACGCTAACTTTGACATCGTTTAGCTTCTGTTTGTCTGAGAGGTTTTGGCTGCGTTTAAACTTGCAGTTTTCTGGGGCTCAGGAATGGTTACTCTATTTTATGTCCTCCCTCACAGTGCAACGATCAACTCTGAAGTGTACTGTGCTACGTTCAGAAAACTGAAGGAATAACTCCAGCGTATTCGTCGCCACAAAAATACAACTGAACATTTTCTTCTCCGTGGCAAAGCAAGCCTCACACAAGTCTGGGCGCCACAACACAAAACTTCATTGGACTCTCCTACCCCACCCTCCGTATAGCTCTGATCTCGCACCTTCAGACTTCCATCTGTCTGGCCCAACGAAGGATGCGTCCCGCGGGAACCACTACAGAGGGGATAAGAAGGTCATTGGTGCAGCCAATACATAGACTCCGATGTTGACCATTTGAGTGGTACCATAGGGGCATAAGGGCCCTCCCAGTAAGGTGGGGTAATGCTGTCGCATTGAACTGAGATTATATTGAAAAATATGGCTTCATAAGCAAAAGAGTGGGGAATCCTGAATAAAACCAACATGTTTTCAGAAGAAAGTGTTGCATTAATTGTTGGACACACCAACTTAAATAATAAAACTAGCATCTGCATAATGTTAAAGAAACTGGATTTAATGCTGAATGTTTGTTTCGGACGGTACGAAAAATAAAGGACGGTCGAACTCTACCCTTCCCACCCCTCCCTTCATTGGGTCTTACTGCCATGTTCTAGAATAATTCATCTCGTTTTGACGTTGGCGATAATTTGATCAGGTCTTGTCGGCGGCTATTCGAAAGTTCTCCTGCCATTTTGTAACTAATACCAATTTCTGCGTTGCACCAATGTGAGGAGCTTCAGTTGTAGTTACGTAGTAAACGGTTTATGGCTTTATCATGATACGCAGGGAGCTTGCGTCTGGAACCGGAGCACACGTATTACGAGCTCATCCATGACTACAGTAATTATAGTCTGAAGTTTAACTTGTTTTGTGGCTCACACCTGATTGTGTTTTTACGATAATCTTCAAAAAAGTGTTGAAAAGTGCTTACATCTACATCTACATCTACATCCATAATCCGCAAGCCACCTGACGGTGTGTGGCGGAGGGTACCCTGAGTACCTCTATCGGTTCTCCCTTCTGTTCCAGTCGCGTATTGTTCGTGGAAAGAAGGACTGTCGGTATGCTTCTGTGTGGGCTCTAATTCTGATTTTATCCTCATGGTCTCTTCGCGAGATATAAGTAGGAGGGAGCAATGTACTGCTTGACTCTTCGGTGAAGCTATGTTCTCGACACATTAACAAAAGCCCGTACCGAGCTACTGAGCGTCTCTCCTGCAGAGTTCTCCACTGGAGTTTATCTATCATCTCCATAACGCTTTCGCGATTACTAAATGATCCTGTAACGAAGCGCGTTGCTCTCCGTTGGATCTTCTCTATCTCTTCTATCAACCCTATCTGGTACGGATCCCACGCTTTGTTTTGGGATTGCATTTCCTTAGGATTCTTCCAATGAATCTCAGTCTGGCATCTGCTTTACCGACGATCAACTTTAGATGATCATTCCATTTTAAATCACTCCTAATGCGTACTCCCAGATAATTTATGGAATTAACTGCTTCCAGTTGCTGACCTGCTATTTTGTAGCTAAATGATAAGGGAACTATATTTCTATGTATTCGCAGCACATTACACTTGTCTACACTGAGATTCAATTGCCATTCCCTGCACCATGCGTCAATTCGTTGCAGATCCTCCTGCATTTCAGTACAATTTTCCATTGTTACAACCTCTCGATACACCACAGCATCATCTGCAAAAAGCCTCAGTGAACTTCCGATGTCATCCACAAGGTCATTTATGTATATTGTGAATAGCAACGGTCCTACGACACTCCCCTGCGGCACACCTGAAATCACTCTTACTTCGGAAGACTTCTCTCCATTGAGAATGACATGCTGCGTTCTGTTATCTAGGAACTCTTCAATCCAATCACACAATTGGTCTGATAGTCCATATGTTCTTACTTTGTTCTTTAAAAGACTGTGGGGAACTGTATCGAACGCCTTGCGGAAGTCAAGAAAAACGGCATCTACCTGTGAACTCTGAGTCTCGTGGACTAATAGCGCGAGCTGGGTTTCACACGACCGTCTTTTTCGAAATCCTTGCTGATTCCTACAGAGTAAATTTCTAGTCTCCAGAAAAGTCATTATACTCGAACATAGTATGTGTTCCAAAATTCTACAACTGATCGACGTTAGAGATATAGATCTATAGTTCTGCACATCTGTTCGACGTCATTTCTCGAAAACTGGGATGACCTGTGCCCTTTTCCAATCCTTTGGAACGCTACGCTCTTCTAGAGACCTACGGTACACTCACCCGTACATTAGATAAAATATGACTGGATAATAAATTCAATGTCACGGAAAGGATCAGAGGAAGTAACTTGCAGAGAAGCTTTCATCACCATCACCGGCGACAGCTCAATGGAGGATGCTTTCAAAAAGAAAACTTATCTTTCTTTTTCGGTTGGCCATGCTGCGGCTCGCGTTGGTGCTGTTTGTAGTTTTCCACCCGCTGTTGGAGGCCAGACGGTATCGTTTAGTCGGCATGGTTGCGCCACTGGCGCAACTCGGTTTCGCAAGCGTTGCCTGTCTGCTAGTGGCAGCAGCAGCGGTTATCGATATGTAGTAACTGTTGCCCTATCTTTGGGGCGACGTCGTTGTTTTGCTGGGTCGTGTGAGTGGCGAGTTCAGTTGGAGACTGAGGAGAAGCCAGGTCCGCGCAGGGCGACAACATGGCAACACTGCTGGCGGCACGCATGGATTGCCGGATAGGGTGCATGACTTCATGTAAATCGGATCCAGCGAACCTTAAGATGAGTGCATCTCCATCCAAGTAGAGAAACCTCCACCATTGTCATGTCCCTCGATTCTCCAGTGCCTTGGTTTCGTGTTGCTGCTCATTGTGTCACCAAGGCGAAGAGCAGCGAGTGGAGGCTTGGGGAAGGCGCATGTGATTAGTTTTCCCCGACTTCTTATCACTATTTACTTCGCTCAACTTGTTACAATTTGTTATGTTCAACCAGCCGTAATTTTTGTTGCCTGGTGGCCACTAACACCCCGGTTACCTACCCTGGAGTTAGTGTATGTAACAGCAGTGTACACTCGACAGCAAAAAAAGTGGGTCACCCCTGAATTCCAACGTGTAGGCTGCACCTGAATGTATGCAACCAACATGGCATATCTGTGTTGCACATAGTCGCAACCCTCCACAGTACAGTCGTTGTAAGATACACAATGGGTACCGCTAGAGACTACTAGAGAACACCTGACTTTATGACAGTCCATCCAGATATAAAGTAACACCACGATAGTACAGAAGAGATCAGACAGTCCTTAACGTTTGTAAACTAAACTTAATTACAATAATTGACATTTCAAATGTTATAGGACAACTAGTTTTGTCACATAAATCGTTCAGTAATCCTTAGGCACAATTAAATATTTGAGAGAGTATATGGATTTATAAAGTTGTATGCCAATTGGAAACAAGTTCTTTGTTGTATAAAAGGTTTACCCAACACATGCTGAACGTCGTTCAACGTTCAGTGGGGAGTGGTTTCGCATCAACTTTATGTAATGCTGAGCAGTAAAAGAAAACGTGATTGACGGCGGCAACCACTCTACGGAAATCCCAACATTAACAGCGAATCACAAGTAATATCATTGTTTACATTACTCATCAACAGTTACTTGTACACGAAGTTGTACTTTAAATGACATGACCAACGTCTTCGTTCTGGATCCGGATGCAAACCCAGAACGTAAAGCCATAGTTAACTAAGCAAAGCTTTGTGCATTAACGAGACTCGATCACTAGGCAGAAAGAGACGTCAAATATTGACGTTTGCACCAGTATCAGTTATCAATTCTTAACTTGAACATAAATGACGATAATATTTGTACGAAAGCGGCAACCCTAACATGACAATTACCTTCTTGGTAATTAACCTCGAAAGACGTTGTATACTGTTGCATTTTCAAGGAATAAAGGATGCACATGTTTAAAATTGAAATGCCATCATGTAATGCTGGGGACAAGGATGCGAACCAAGCACCTAATCGGATTGTTGAATAAGTACGTAAAATCAGAATGTAGATATTACAGTTTGTCACCAGTATTGGGGTTGGAACCTTAAATGACGACTGAAGTTGTATTGCCTGACCGGGATTCGATCCCGGCGCCTACCGCCGTCGTTGTCTAACCAGGAACAGACGATAAATGTCCAATGTTGGTCCACCACCAGCGAGATGTGCACACATTTAACTAGAAATAAGGTGACGAAAACGTCTATGCTGACTGGGAGTCTAACGCCGCACACATGTTTACGAAGACACGGTAATAATTAACTTCATATTCAGTAGTAGCTAGGAGTAGCAGCATGCTTAGTTGCAAACCTTAAGGCCTTACTCATCCCTAGTAACGTGTTGCCTAATATCTGCGATTTCATGATGTTAATTTAGAAGTGGATTGACTGCCGTAAAGAGCAATGTTCTCTAGTTGTCGCGTATCATTGAGATGTAAATGAAGTGCCTTAGCAGAAAGTATTTTACGTCGTGCAGCATGTATTGTTTCAGAGACACTGAGTACATGTTATTAGTGCACAATACGTGTATTATATACTAAGTATATACTATTATTTGGAGAAGATGCCGCCAAACCTGTTTACTTTTACATTCCGCTTAGTTGGCGTGGTTGAATATAGGTTTTCTTAAGGCTACATCTAATGCACAGCGCTTACAAGAAAGTATAGTTTCCTGCGTCATGCTATTGCCAGCTAGGTGAAATATTTTGTGGTAGCTATGTTTAAAATGAATGTATTTTTGAAAGTGTTGTTCGTCAAATAAAATATTTGAATAAATCATCAACTGTAGGTGTGCCTGCACATGTTATAGCATAATAGCTGCAGCTGCGTTAGTTTGTACTACAGACTTGGGTAGGTTAGGTGTAACTTTTGATCCTTCAAGGGGTGATCGTGGCAATGCGGTCCTGGTCTGTACTAGCCGCGGCTCGCGAGCTACGGGCCAGCCAGGCTGGCCGAAGTGAGACGCAAGTGAGCGAGCTGGCGGTGGCGTTGGTGGGCCAACAGCCCGGGACGAGCCAGCACGGATGCGCCGCATGCCTCTGCCTCTGCCGCTCCGTTTGACGTAAATATGTTCTCCTCCTCTCCTGGAATCAGTATAAGAGCGGCAAGCAGAAATACGCATCAGGCTGTCTGCTGTAATGGCTCACTGGAACAGGTCTATTCGAGGTAGAGTCAAAAAATGGTTCAAATGGCTCTGAGCACTGTGGGACTTAACATCTGAGGTCATCAGTCCCCTAGAACTTAGAACTACTTAAACCCAACTAACCGAAGGACATCACACACATCCATGTCCGAGGCAGGATTCGAACCTGCGACCGTAGCGGTCTCGCGGTTCCAGACTGAAGCGCGTAGAACAGCTCGGCCACTCCGGCTGGCCGAGGTAGAGTCGTCGCTCTCATTGAGGAAGGAGGATGTTCCATCAGAGAAGCTGGCAGACGGTATGGCGTACCACATACCACTGCAACGAGATGGTGGAGGATCTCCCTTGAAAGAGTCACCACCAACAGGGTTCCTGGCTCAGGCAGGAAGATAGTGATCTCACAGCAGGAAGACAGGGACCTAGTGTCTAGGAGCAGAGAAAATCCCTTTCTGAACGCGAAGCAGTTGCGGCGGGAGACCAACTTCCCTGGCTCCTGTGACACGATTCGCCGAAGGCTGGGGGACGCTGGACTGCATGCACGACGATCCGCCGTGAAACAAGAGCTCAGCGAAGACAACGTGTTATACCGGCTAGCATTTGCGGAGCTCCATCTGAGGGCGTCGTGGGACAACGTCATTTTCGCTGATGAGAAGGTGTTTTCCACCAATTACGACGGTCCACGAATCGTTTACAGGCCGCAAGGGACTCGCCAACGACGCGAATATGTGGCCGGCTATCTGTTACCTGCTGGGGTTGGAATTCTGCGAGAGGGGCGGGAATTCTTCATAGGATAGAAGGAACTCTGGACAGCGCGCAGTATGCTCACATACTGGAAAATGTAATGCTTCCTTCAGTGCGAATGCTGTACGCAGAAGAGGACGTCACATTGGAAGAGGACCATTCTCACATCCACAAGTCTGCATTTGTTCAGCAGCGGCTCTCCACGATTGGCGTCAACGTCATGGACTGGCCGCCACGGGCGGCTGATATGAACTCCATGGAAAACATGTGGGCTGAGGCTGCCAGAACATTAACAGAGAACTGGCCACGAAACCAACCAACTACTGCGGACGCTCTTTGGGACTGCGTCCTGGAAGCCTGGAAGGAAGTTGCTTCTTCAGGCTGTTACGTCCGACGGCTTATACATTCTATGACAAGACGCGTTATAGAAGTACAAGGTAATGAAGTATTCTGGATAAAATGTTTTGTAATGTCTTCTTTTTCGTCATTTTTCCTCATTGGGAGCTAGTGAAAGATCGCATGGCAACAGAAAAGGTACAATATGGGTTAGTTTTCCTTTGAGTTGCCCTTTTAATTCCAGTGGGTTTCTTTTGAATATAGTTTGTGAAGTATTCTATTTTGATTTAATTTATACCCTGTCTGCATACTTACAAACTAATCAGCATAGATGGATTCTGTCACAGTAGTTTTTGTTATTTCAAATACGTCTCTCTCGTCCCCTCCATCCATGAATACACCCTCCGTCCTCCACACAATACGCCAACGATTTCATATTAAGTTTACTCGCCGCGCGGGATTAGCCGAGCGGTCTGAGGCGCTGCAGTCATGGACTGTGAGGCTGGTCCCGGTGGAGGTTCGAGACCTCCCTCGGGCATGGGTGTGTATGTTTGTCCTTAGGATAATTTAGGTTAAGTAGTGTGTAAGATTAGGGACTGATGACGTTAGCAGTTAAGTCCCATAAGATTGCACACACATTTGAACATTTATGTTTACTCGCTGTAAATATCTCTTCTATTCTCTCTCACACTCTCTCTCTCTGACATTATCGCTGCAAGTGCCCTTCTATTACACTTCCCCAAAAATTTGTAAACAAATCTAACGGTTCCCAATGACACTACGTTTTCTGTTTTAATTGCTGCTGTCTTTACTCTCTCTCAAACATCTGACCACCTATGAAACCGTATTCTTTGATCTCCTCTTCCCTATAACCCATACTTCGTTCTGAGAATATTCCTTCCTTATCTCTCGGTCCTAAGATAAAACGAACTGTGGCACATATCTAAGTAAGCAATATTTTGCAAGCATTCCACGCTTATATTTTGCACTTCTGCACTTCTATCCATTCCCAGATCCCGCCCTCCTTCCTGTTACGCGTCTCTTGACATCTGCATCTACATCTAAATGAATACTCAGCAATTCATAATTATGTGCTTGGCGGGGGGTTCTGTGGTCTGGTGGATTAATCTTGTATTGATGTGTAAAACGTGTAGGTTCACATCGCACGTCAGGCGTAGATTTTTAACACACACAAGTAGCTCTCCTTCACCCCTAGTAACGCCAAGTGCAGAACGCCAGTAAGCTGCGTAGTTCAATATCCGCAGTAAAGATAACATCCGTTCGCTGCCGACTGGGCATTCGTTTTGAGCTGTGACAGATGGAGAAACCCCGTAAGGCAGAGACTCTGTCACCAGCAAGCCGTCGTAAACTAGAAAACGTATTTCATTTAATGAACCAATGGCCATGTGAGTTCACAAGGCTCTTACTTTATTTGAAACTGAGACGTTGAAAATTGTGGTGCTGGACTGGGATTAGAATTCGATTTCACTGTGTTCCCGAAGATTGCAAACTATTCAAGGCGTCCTCGAAAGGCACTATCTGTTTTCGAATCCTGATCAGCACAAAATATTCATTATTTCATTTGAACCAGTAGCATGTGCACTCCGAACTACTGGTGAAAAATAGTTGCATTTTCAACGTCTCTTCGTGCGTTGTCAGCTGTAACGTGTTCATTTCAACTCACAGCCACATGATGAGCTTTTTATCACAACATTACAAGATCAAACGTTTCCTTACATCTTTTCAAGTTCAAACATTCGTCTCCATCCTACTGGTGAAAACAGATTTGGGTTTGACGTTGTGTTCGTTGTGATCACCAACGACGACATGTTGGGGATTCAACTTCTAGCCAGCAGAGTATTTTCCATCACATCATTGATAGTACAAACATGCCATTCCTAGCTATTATTGGAAAAGAATTTGATAGTTAAAGTTTCTTCATGATGTCTAGTTTCTTCTGATGTCTAGCTAAACGTGCGCCAATCTCGCTATTGGTGATCCAACAACAGCTATTTATCGTCTGCTCCTGGCTGGAAACGACGGTGCTAGATGCTGGGTTCGAATCCCGGTCAGGCAAAAACAATTCTATCGTCAATTAACGTTCCAGCATTTCGCTATTGGTGAAAACATTTGATATTTAACTTCTGATTTTATGTACAGTCGTGATGAAAAGTATCCGAACGACCTGAATTGCATTTCACCTGATTCCCATGCGACCTACATAACGCAGCTGTCTAGCAGGTCCTCTAATCGCTCCTTGGTACAGTCGTTTGATTATTGAAAATGGTTCCAACAAATCACCACTAGAAAAAACTGCTCTGTATCGCAATAACTCAAGATGTAAAGTAATACCACGATACTACAAATATCAGGGAACACCTCATCACAGATAAGACTGTCCTTAAGGCTTGTAAGCTCACATTTATTGCAATAAATGACATACCTGAGATGTTAGCACTCTCATTATTACGTCAGATAGGTAATGCACCTAGTAAGTTCGTCGTATTCATGATCTCCTTTTCAAAGTAACATACCATACTTGTTATTTAACACAAAATGTCATTAAAATTTACGTTATTCACGAGCAGCTAGTTGACAATTTGTATGAACTTCAAATGACACGACGAACCGTCTCGTTCTGCATGTGGATTCAAACCCAGGTCATGCGGGCTAGCCCGTAGTGGCCGTGCGGTTCTAGACACTTCAGTCCGGAACCGCGTGACTGCTACGGTCGCAGGTTCGAATCCTGCCTCGGGCATGGATATGTGTGATGACCCTCGGTTAGTTAGGTTTAAGTAGTTCTAGGTTCTAGGGGACTGATGACCTCAGATGTTGACTCACATAGTGCTCAGAGCCATTTGAACCAATTATGCAGGCTAAGATTTCGTGGCTGGCGGAAATTAACAGTCATCCTGACTAGGCATAAAGAGAGTGATATACCTCGTTTTTGGACAGTATCAGTTAGCAAATATCAACTTTAAATTTCATTACGCAACACGTTTAACGGACGCGAATTATTACCCAGCATCTATTGTCCCTGTTAACGAACTACGAGAGGTGTTACATATTGCTACTTCACAAGTAACTCACTTGAAATGCAGTGAGGTAAAGCTTTGTGTTGGACAGGAATTCTATCCCACAACCTAATCGGATTGTTATCGAAGCACAATCATCTTCGACATATCGGATTTTTTCGGCAGTAGCTAGATGTATTAACTGACATGACGAGACGAAACATTAAGTTTTTCCTTCCCAGGACTCCAACCCGGCACGTATCGCTGTTATATTCTAAAGAAAGGGAGCGTTAAGTATGGGTTTGTTACATCAGCAGCGACATGTGAGCATGTTTGAAATAGAAATAATATGACGAAATGTTCAGTGCTGACTGAGAATCGAACCCCAAACATATCGTTGTTGACTGCACACAAAGAGACGTCAGCTACCGAATTTTTCTCCACCAGCAGCTCGGAATAACATACTTGAACTTACAGTGATCTCGCAAATAGTTCTGTGTCTGACTGGGAGTCAAAAACGTCAGATATCGTTAGTGTTGACAGCGAATGAAAATGCATTAAAAATAAAAATTATTATCCACCAGCAGATAAGTGTTCTCATGCTAGAGCTTGATAATACATAGTGAAAATATTAGTGCTGGGCCATGATTCCAACCCATTCATGCGCAATATGTGGAGATGTTGAGGAATCTGCAGTTTTCAACAAACAACAAGTTGTAGTAGAGCTGTATTGTCACGAAGGGATCAAATTCCGCATTAAGGGCGGTCTGAGTTGCATTCCCAGTTCAGAACCCATTTTATCGACATACAGAAGCTCAAATAAAATATGGAATAAGTGTCCTGTGACCGTACACAGGGTTTGTTTCATCACTAGAAATAAATAAGTAGTATAAGAAAGGTTACTGGTGATAGAGTTTCTACATGTCGCCACTCCTTACTTTATTGTGGTTCAACCCAACGTCTACTTGGTAGAGAAGGAATATCATGTTTAATGTGATTTTCAGACCACAGTGCCATTATACCATCTTCACTTGGCGTAGCCAGAAGAGAGTAGAATCTGCTTCTCCCTATCAAAAAACATCGGCAGAAGTTGTAATCGAACTGAGACTAACATCATATGACACTAACATGTGTCCCACAGACCACCAAACCCTCTTCTCTAAAACTCATTTCTCTATCATAACACCGTTGCGACACACAAGATGAGAATTGTGACACACAGGCTCCCTGTAGTGATTTGCAGGATGTTCAGTAGATTCATTTACTTGGTTGACCGAATCGCCCTGAACTAGCTGCCTTGGCTACCCAGTGCATACATTCGACTCTACTTTGTAATCACCGAAATAAAATTACGTAACTGCCACCTAAACAGAACAGCCAACGGTGTAGGATGCAGAAATTAAATAGAAAGTGTTCCTTGCCATTTGAGCTATTCTATTGCGCCATCTGTTTGTTGAAACCATCGTGCAGTGCAAAAGAAATGCTGTAAATGTCTGTCTCTCAGACGTCTATATCCGGCCACATGCATGATCTCACAGCACTAGAATGCCGAAGTTGTGGAGGAACTGTTGTTCACTTCCAGAGGTGCTGTAGCTAAGTCACAGCTAGTAGCGTAACGGTATCAATTTAATGGAACTTTGAACATAATTCTCTTCACTTATGAGCCCAAAATAGTCGCATGCGTAAAAAAGGCTAACTTCTGCGTCATTTTGTTCTTTTCAGGTTTAATAGACGGCCAGGCAGCAGATGCGCTCGAAGGTTTTGTATTATGTATGGGGAGAACGCATCGTGCCAAAATAGACAGAAAAGTATTTTCTACATTAGCTGTCGTCTGGTAGTGGCATTTTATTCTTCTTCAAACCTTATTTGACAGCTTTAACTCAGAACAAGTTTTCTAAATGCATGTAATCAATGAACTGCACGTGCATTGTCAGACTGTTATAGATAGCATAAGAGAATTCGCAGATATCGTTCATGATTAATTTCTCTCTCATGTTTAGTATTGTTTTAACAACATTAAAAGAAACCTTACGAAAACTGTGCACTGTATTATAAGAAATGAAATGAAACTACCCACGATAAACTTACGATGAAAGTAAGCAAAACTAAGTATCTGTACACAAGCGTGCCTCTATCTACACGAATTAGTAAAACACTATTCACTTAGATTTCAATTGGGTCTGTGTTTAAATGGTAAGCTGTGTCATACTCAACAGGTATGTAAACGTGGCATTTCATAAATTAAGTTTCGTATTCCTAGAAACCCAAAATTTGCTTGTCAGTACCGGAAAGAGGCGTTACCTGTTGTGCAGCGTTGTAAGTTTTTCACCATTGCACTTTGAGCTGAAAATATTTTCTTGCGATTTGCTAATCAATTTATTCCCTTCATACTTATCACCCTGGCATGGGAGTCTTAAGTGAAGAACATTATTGGATTTCGTATCGTTGACGGTCGATTTTAATTTCTTCAGAGACGCTTGTATTGTATAGCAGCTTTGCAGTCACAAAGCCGAGATCTGCGACCATTAATACAACTTACTGAGTCGAGCTGCCAAGAGGATTTGATGTGTAAAGGTTTTCTTCTGATTTTGTTATAGATTTTTTTCTTTAAATTCGCAGTTCCATGAAGTAATACACAAAAAAAAAAACTCGCACGCGCTGCCCCTGCCATGGTTAGAACTGACAATTTTCTTAACCGTTAGAACACGAGACACGGGCGGTACCACGGGGCTACGTACGCACTGCTGCCAGCATGCCACTCTCGTCATGGCATTGGTCGTTCAGCCGCATATCGCATCGTGAAAGATATTAAAAGTTGTCACTTATGTGAAGAATAGCATTTCTTTAGCCTAAAAAGTGAAATTTCTGTCTCTGTGTCTTAGTTTACGTGAGGATTGTATACCACGAGTCATTCAAATGGAAAGGGAATATCAAGTGAATTTAGCGAGTCAGTTCAGTACCATACGCGGAAGTGATTTCACTGTCACAGTGTTGCCAAATGTTTGTGACGATGTTGCCAATTCTCAGCTGTGCTAGGAACAGCTCTGTCGTGTCATAGGAGGATACGGAGAGGAGGCGCTGGGTTTGGTAAATATGCAGCGTTTTCCCCTACCAGCTGTTCAAAACATTCAGGTGTGTAATCTTCCATCACGATTACAGTTTCCCACAAAATATATACGAATAAAACACTTACATTGTTACTTTGTTACAAAAGATCATTTCAGTACAGTAAAAAGTCTTTGGAAATCAACTTCTCCAACCTGTCACGAAAAGTAAGATAACAAACACTTTGCACCTCGAAATCGATTGCATCTACGTGCAGTCTTGTGATCATACAAGTAGAATTTCATGAATTGCACGAGAATGTAGAAAAATGTTGGTGCGAGTGGAAGCTGTAAAAACACAGTTACCTAATTATCCTGTACCACGTAATAATCAATTCATTTGATAATTCAGAAGAGAAGAAACTAAAAATTATGCCCATTAAGACAGAAACTAAAGTTCACATGCGGGCACTGCGCAGATCTGCGCTTTTTCATCTTCAGATCTATACAAATAATGTATACTAACCAGGATAGTCATTGCTTTCGCAATGTTTCCCTCTTGTTTATAGTCTTCTTATGATGAACTGGATCCACATCCATGAGTCTGATTTTTTCTTCGTATCCTTCCATCTACTTTCTTTGTGTGTTATTGTTCGGTGTTCAAAAAGCAGAATATTATGCCTGCTACCACGAGGTATTAAAATGAGGTCGCAAAAAGGCTAACGAGTTATAATCAAAATACAGTGAGACGCCAATTTGTCTGTCGTCATGGTGTTAAGTGGACGTGCATCGGCGGCAATGATAGGAAAGCTGTTGTGGGGTGACGAATAACAGTAACAATGGTAGTATTTACAAATCAATAATCAAGGATGTTTACTGCATTACAAACGATTTACAAAATAACCAAGATTGGCTGAGTGTTTAATTGGCGCACTGAGTAGGTGTTCTTACCACCTTGTTACTGAATTCTGTTCTAGTTGTTTGCAGAGAGAAAACAAAGAACCATAGAGCCATACATATCGCTAGTGCAACGAGATATTACCTATCAACTATCCGTGCTTTACATCACGAGACGAACATGGCGTCACTGAGCTGATATTTGAAATACATTTCTGTTTTCTCTCTCTGTCACTCTCTCTCTCTTTTTATTTTTATTTTAATTTTTTGAGGAAAGCATCGAGAAGCGCGATAATAAGCAAGTAGGCATATAACCTGTTTACAGTTATTTTCATCGGGATACATAATGCAAAAATACAACTTTTAAGTGTGTTATTGCGTAATTCCAGTTGTTGTCAGTCTGTTAGCTTGCTCGCATTCAGTGGGGTGAAACTTATCACAGAAGCAAGCAAAACACAAACATTTCTTGCACCATGCGCAACACATAAACGAAATCTCGCTGCACTGACGTGTTGTCCGATATATTGCACGGAAAACATATGTGATTCATGTTGCTAAATACAGCTGTATCAGATATGAATTTGGTAGCGTACCAAGTGTATAAAAGTATCTTGAAATACGCAGAAAGGCCCATAGAGGTATTCGACTGAAATATAGCCATGACCAAAATTGTAACTGGGGTCGACAGCATCGTCGTCTACCACCTTGACAACTCGAACGGTGACAGTGCTTGGCCGGTTGCTTACGTTTACTGGTATCAAAGCTACAGCTTGAAAACACAAATATGTTAATAACCCGAAGTTCATTAGTTTTGGAACCCATAGAAAGTAAAGCAGTCATCAGTCGCAAGAGCGGTTTGAACACCACAGTGCTTTAATAGGCACGGACTTATTGGAGGTGGTATGCTGTTGCTTTCATCCGCCCTTTGAGTTGACTTACCTAGCCAGTTAATAGGGGAACCTACAGTTTTACGTGGCTTTCGGACCGCAGTGCAACTCGGCATTTTTCACATCAACAAACACTGTCCCAGGGGAAATATGTGTAAAACGGCACGTAAAAATCTTGGGACTGGTGAGGGACCGAACCTGAGACATTTGTATCCATAGTCATGCTCTTTATCACCTTGCCACCACACAGCCAACACTGTGGTTTCTGCTTGCCATTAAAATTAAGGACCTCTCGTTTGTGCCTGCGTTGGCACTTGCGTGTCCCTTTGGAGACCTTACCTTTGGGATTACCCTCGTATACGTGTGTGTAAACGCCTTCCAATGCCCACTCAAGGATGACAAGGATACCTAGTCTAGCTTCAATATTACAAATACGCCTCTATTTGTGGATGAACGCATACTTAGGTTGATAATCATTTTGAACATTTATCAGTACTGTACCCATTGGTGTGAAACTCGTTTTCTACCAAGGTTCCCACAGCTACAGGAACACTACTTTAATACCTCTTACACAAAATACTTACGCAGTGCTATCAGACGAAAAGATCAACCCCACACAAACTGTGGGAAGTTTGCTTTACAACCTTCGTACCTGGATAAAGAGCTTTTCCTATTTGAGATATCTGTGAACGTTGCTGCATAAGACGACTTAAGAAGAAACTAAATTCCTTCAGCTACGACAATGTTTAAAGAAATCGTGTTAACGGCGCTAAATTGTGGTTTGTAAATCGTTTCCCAGCCGTACTCTGCCGCATTTCGCTGGTTCTAAGGCAAAAAGCTTACTGACAAATTTCACAGAAGGAAAAGGGGGACGAAATGTCTCCCACTCGAGGGTCATGTTGTTTTACTTAAATGATTACAAAATCGGGTAAAACGAACAATGAGGTTGTCAGTATAAGCACATTACTGTTGTCAATATGATTTTGCACCGCCCAGGGCCTGTAATGATAAGGGGCCCGTTTAGGTCAGGCATATTGCACACAGAAGTGGAAGAGAGAACACCACTAAATTCTACAATCCGTATTCATTGCATACACACAGAAATTACTGTTACAGTGTACTTATGGAGCCCAATGAGTGTATTGCATACCTTCCGGTGAGAAAGAACACTGGCAAACAGTCTTCGCTACATTAGGTTACTTAAACTGGCGTCACTTTGAGCTAGAATTTATGGCCAGCGAGTAAGTGTAAGGACAGTGAGTCGGATGCGGGTTTTGCAACTGTGAAATACTTTCCTTACATTATGGAAGCGAATATTAAATTTGAACTAGTATTGCGAAAATTTTGGACTTGGATAGCTTAGAATGAAAATCTTTCTATTTATTGCAAAGGAAAACAATTGATTTTCTAAAACATTCCGTGTCATACACAACTTGAAACAGGTCACGTCGACCAAATCATATGGAAGAACCGACAGCGACGTATATTGGAAGGCAGTAAGATCCCTTGGCTTTTGGTTTGGCAGTATTCGACAGCCATTTCTAGGCGCAAGTAAATGAAGAAAGGCAGCACGTTTTCGTTATCAAGTAACGTCTTCATCAATTACTTTAGTTTTAATGTGATCTACGAGTAATTGCTGATGTTTGATATTAACATGAAAAGGATTCCGTATACAGGGAAAGAACTTGTTCTTGGGCAACTACTTCTATAATGACCAAAAGGATTAATTGATCTTCAAGCACATGTGTTCCAGCAGCGGTATGAAGAAAATGATTGTAATAATGACGGTGATAATCAAATTATCCGGTAACTTCACGCTACACAGGGGATTTTCTAGAACTAAGAAATTTCCTTAATTAGTGGAAATTTCAAAATGGCTTCAGATCGAGGCTATGACGCTTAGAAGAGTCTTTACTTCCTGCTGACATGAGAATAGCATAACCTCCATGTCAGGAGCTTGCCTCTACTTAACCAATTAATAGACTCATGTTTTTCCCACCGTGACTAGTTTAGTAAGCTAAGCACATCATCCGTTACAGCACACTCCTGGGGCTGGGAAATGTGGCCACAATGGTCTGGTGGAACGAACTATCACAAGTGCAATGCGTGGGTTCGGGCATTTACTTTTAATAGGCACAAACGGATTTACTTTACCTGTGGTAACCTCAAGAGAAAGCTGTTATAATCCAGAATCCGCATTAAACAACACGTTCCTTCATTCCAAACTGGACAGAGCCGGTTTACGTTGGAAAATGACATAGGTGGAGGTCAGGGTAAACAGAAATACTGTCAACAGTAAACTTACTTACATTAGAAAATTTTATTTTATTTGATGAATTGATAGCAATCTAAAGGAACAGGGCTCTAATTTTACTTGCACTTGATTGAACTAGACACGTTGAAAAATTTGGTGCAGGACTGTGATTCGAATTCGTATCTCTTCTTTTGAGGATCTGAATCTCTCGGAACAGTATAGTTCAATCATTTCATTCCTTTTCCCAAGACTGCAGTCTTCTCTAGGTCTCCTCCAAAGGTAAATATGTGGGTCCGAATCCTGATCCAGTACAAAAATGTTCATAATTTCATTTCAAGCCCCATCACGTGCACACCGGCCTGCTAGTGAAAATTAACGTGCATTTTTAATGTCTGTTAATGTTGCCAACAATTTCTGGACAAACACGCACACATATTACTGTTGATGAGTAAGCAACTGATGTTGTTGTTGTTGTGGTCTTCAGTCCTGAGACTGGTTTGATGCAGCTCTCCATGCTACTCTATCATGTGCAAGCTTTTTCATCTCCCAGTACCTACTGCAACCTACATCCTTCTGTACCAGCTTAGTGTATTCATCTCTTGGTCTCCCTCTACGCCTTTTACCCTCCACGCTGCCCTCCAATACTAAATTGGTGGTCCCTTGATGCCTCAGAATATGCCTACCAACCGGTCCCTTCTTCTGGTCAAGTAGTGCCACAAACTTCTCTTCTCCCCAATCCTATTCAATACCTCCTCATTAGTTATGTGACATACCCATCTAATCTTCAGCATTCTTCTGTAGCACCACATTTCGAAAGCTTCTGTTCTCTTCTTGTCCTAACTATCTATCGTCCACGTTTCACTTTCATACGTGGCTACACTCCATACAAATAATTTCAGAAACGACTTCATGACACTTAAATCTATACTCGATGTTAACAAATTTCTCTTCTTCAGAAACGCTTTCCTTGCCATTGCCAGTCTACATTTGATATCCTCTCTACTTCGACCATCATCAGTTATTTTGCTCCCCAAATAGCAAAACTCCTTTACTACTTTAAGTGTCTCATTTCCTAATCTAATACCCTCAACATCACCCGACTTAATTCGACTACATTCCATTATCCTCGTTTTGCTATTGTTGATGTTCATCTTATATCCTCCCTTCAAGACACCATCCATTCCGTTCAACTGCTCTTCCAAGTTCTTTGCTGTCTCTGACAGAATTACAATGTCATCGGCGAACCTCAACATTTTTATTTCTTCTCCATGGATTTTAATACCTACTCCGAATTTTTCTTTTGTTTCCGTTACTGCTTGCTCAATATACAGATTAAATAACATCGGGGAGAGGCTACAACCCTGTCTTACACATTCCCCAACCGCTGCTTCCCTTTCTTGTCCCTCGACTCTTATAACTGCCATCTGGTTTCTGTACAAATTGTAAATAGCCTTTCGCTCCCTGTATTTTACCCCTGCCACCTTTAGAATTTGAAAGAGAGTATTCCAGTCAACATTGTCAAAAGCTTTCTCTAAGTCTACAAATGCTAGAAACGTAGGTTTGCTTTGCTTAATCTTTCTTCTAAGATAAGTCGTAAGGTCAGTATTGCCTCACGTGTTCCAGTGTTTCTACGGAATCCCAACTGATCTTCCCCGAGGTTGGCTTCTACTAGTTTTTCCATTCGTCTGTAAAGAGTTCGTGTTAGTATTTGGCAGCTGTCACCTATTAAACTGATAGTTCGGTAATTTTCACATCTGTCAACACCTGCTTTCTTTGGGATTGGAATTATTATATCCTTCTTGAAGTCTGAGGGTATTTCGCCTGTTTCATACATCTTGCTCACCAGATGGTAGAGTTTTGTCACTACTGGCTCTCCCAAGGCCGTAAGTAGTTCCAATGGAATGTTAACTACTCCGGGGGCCTTGTTTCGACTCAGGTCTTTCAGTGCTCTGTCAAACTCTTCACGCAGTATCATATCTCCCATTTCATCTTCATCTACATCCTCTTCCATTTCCATAATATTGTCCTCAAGTACATCGCCCTTGCCTTCTTTGCATAGAACTGGGTTTCCATCTGAGGTCTTGATATTCATACAAGTCGTTCTCTTATCTCTAAAGGTCTCTTTAATTTTCCTGTAGGCAGTATCTATCTTACCCCTAGTGAGATAGGCCTCTACATCCTTACATTTGTCCTCTAGCCATCCCTGCTTAGCCATTTTGCACTTCCTGTCGATCTTATTTTTGAGACGTTTGTATTCCTTTTTGCCTGCTACATTTATTGCATTTTTATATGTTCTCCTTTCATCAATTAAATTCAGTATTTCTTCTGTTACCCAAGGATTTCTACTAGCCCTCGTCTTTTTACCTACTTGATCCTCTGCTGCCTTCGCTACTTCATCCCTCAAAGCTACCCATTCTTCTTCCACTGTATTTCTTTCCCCCTTTCCTGTCAATTGTTCCCTTATGCTCTCCCTGAAACTCTGTACAACCTCGGTTCTTTCAGTTTATCCAGGTCCCATCTCCTTAAATTTCCGCCTTTTTGCAGTTTCTTCAGTTTTAATCTACAGGTCATAACCATTAGATTGTGGTCAGAGTCCACATCTGCCCCTGGAAATGTCTTACAATTTAAAACCTGGTTCCTAAATGTCTGTCTTACCATTATATAATCTATCTGATACCTTTTAGTATCTCCAGGGTTCTTCCATGTATACAACCTTCTTTCATGATTCTTAAACCAAGTGTTAGTTATGATTATGTTGTGCTCTGTGCAAAATTCTACCAGGCGGGTTCCTCTTTCATTTATTAGCCCCAATCCATATTCACCTACTATGTTTCCTTCTCTCCCTTTTCCTACACTCGAATTCCAGTCACCCATGACTATTAAATTTTCGTCTCCCTTCACAATCTGAATAATTTCTTTTATTTCGTCATACATTTCTTCGTCATCTGCAAAGCCAGTTGGCATATAAACTTGTACTACTGTAGTAGGTGTGGGCTTCGTATCTATCTTGGTCACAATAATGCGTTCACTATGCTGTTTGTAGTAGCTTAACCGCATTCCTATTTTCCTATTCATTATTAAACCTACTCCTGCATTACCCCTATTTGATTTTGTGTTTATAACCCTGTAGTCACCTGACCAGAAGTCTCGTCCCTCCTGCCACCGAACTTCACTAATTCCCACTATATCTAACATCAACCTATCCATTTCCCTTTTTAAATTTTCTACCCTACCTGCCCGATTAAGGGATCTGACATTCCACGCTCCGATCCGTAGAACGCCAGTTTTCTTTCTCCTGATAACGACATCCTCTTGAGTAGTCCCCGCCCGGAGATCCGAATGGGGGACTATTTTACCTCCGGAATATTTTACCCAAGAGGACGCCATCACCATTTAATCATACAGTAAAGCTGCATGACCTCGGGAAAACTTACGGCTGTAGTTTCCCCTTGCTTTCAGCCGTTCGCAGTACCAGCACAGCAAGGCCGTTTGGGTTATTGTTACAAGGCCAGATCAGTCAATCATCCAGATTGTTGCCCTTGCAACTACTGAAAAGGCTGCTGCCCCTCTTCAGGAACCACACGTTTGTCTGGCCTCTCAACAGATACCCCTCCGTTGTGGTTGCACCTACGGTACGGCTATCTGTATCGCTGGGGCTCGCAAGCCTCCCCACCAACGGCAAGGTCCATGGCTCATGGTTCATGGTCCATGATACTTAAGCAATATTCGTGGACAAATGGTTCAAATGGCTCTGAGCACTATGGGACTTAACATCTATGGCCATCAGTCCCCTAGAACTTAGAACTACTTAAACCTAACTAACCTAAGGACAGCACACAACACCCAGTCATCACGAGGCTGAGAAAATCCCTGACCCCACCGGGAATCTAAACCGGGAACCCGGGCGTGGGAAGCGAGAACGCTACTACATTTTGGACAATAAAGAAGAACGATAAGAATGCGGTTCGATTGTCGCTCAGGCACAAAAATTTATGTCCTTAATTTAGGTTAAACGTCTAGCAGCTGGCAAGAAAAACCGATACGTAACATTTGATTTTACTTAGTTAACAATCCGATTACGTCTTGGGTTCGTATTTCCGTCGCAGTACTTCACATCATGCGCTTCATCTTTAGATTCATACACAATTCGTTATCTCTGAATTGAGGTATATCAGACATCTTTCATGGTTAGTTAACAGGGATGAAATGGTCTTGATAGGAGTTCCGGTTTATTACAAAAACTGTCGTCTTTTATTATCAAGTTTAGATTTGGTTACTGATATAGGCGAAAATTTCGGTACTTCATGACTCTTCATTGATAGTCAGCAATATGATACGATTGGATTAGATTAGATTTATGCTTGTTCCATAGATCATGAATATGACATTTCGTAATGATGTCGAACGAGTCATTTTAATGAAAGATTTCTTCACATACCGGTATTCAATTTCATTACAACAATTTTTTACCCTCCCTCTCTCTCTCTCTCTCTCTCTCTCTCTCTCTCTCTCTCTCTCTCTCTCTCTCACACACACACACACACACACACACACACACACACACACACACATATTCTCTTTTTATTTTTATTTGTTAGTTGTGCTCGACTATCGGCGAGGCACGATAAAGTCCGTGAATGAGTTTCTTAGTGTTGAGTACAGTTACGAAAGAAATATAAAAACAACTACGGGAGTTACTGATTTATGATGCTTAGTAGCAGTCAATTCTGAGTATTATCAGCAACTAAGATCCAGTCTCTAAACCTAGCTACAGAAATGCGAATCAGGCGCATCAGGTATTCCAGGCCGTAGCAGCCGCTTCTTTGAGAAGCCAGCTATGGTCACTTCCCAGTCCGCTGTAGGATTACATCGGTTCGTCTTCTTCCTGCTGGTAATGTAACCGAGATTTGGGAACAAAGCAAGGTACGTTTGTCAACTCTGTGATCGACGAGTTACTTCCTGGTGTGCACGGAATTAAGCCTCAAAGTTCACTTGATTTCTAATGTCATTTCCATTGAATAACCTGAGTTGTTATCGCTTGAGGTGTAACAGAAGATTGTAAATTTACGGTTTTCAGCGCAGCAAAGTCATTGAACGTGGCAATTGCAACTAATCTCGTCCTGCAAACAGCGGTTTACGAGTTCTAGCTACTATTGGCCTCGTAAGAGGAAGGCGCAAACTCTATCTATTCGCTAGTTTTGTGTTGACGTGCTGACCAGTGGAAACGCGACTGTTACGGTTCGCGGTTCCAGCCTCGCTGAATGAAACTATTTTTATCCCTTCTGTGTAAGAGGTGTGAGCAGTCAGATAACATCGATTAGCAAACCATAAGAAAATACTTTCAGCTCATAGTGCAATGGTGAAAAACTTACAATGCTGCACAACAGGTAACGCCTCTTTCCGATACCGACATGCAAATTTTGGGTTTCTAGGAATACGTAACTTAATTTATGAAATGCCACGTTTGCTTACCTGTTGAATATGACACAGCATACCATTGAAACACAGACCCAATTGAAATCTAAGTGAATAGTGTTTTACTAATTCGTGCAGATAGAGGCACGCTTGTGTACAGATACTCAGTTTTACTTACTTTCATCGTAAGGTTATCGTGGGTAGTTTCATTTCATTTCTTAGAATACAGTGCACAGTTTTCGTAAGGTTTCTTTTATTGTTGTTAAAACAAAACTAAACATGAGAGAGAAATTAATCATGAACGATATATGCGAATTCGCTGACGTTATCTATAACAGTCTGACAATGCACGTGCAGTTCATTGATTACATGCATGTAGAAAACTTGTTCTGAGTTAAAGCAAACAAGGTTTGAAGAAGAAGAAAATGCCACTACCAGACGACAGCTAATGTAGAAAATACTTTTCTGACTATTTTGGCACGATGCGCTCTCCCTCTGCTGCCTGGCCGTCTATTAAACCTGAAAAGAACAAAATGACGCAGAAGTTAGCCTTTTTTCCGCATGCGACTATTTTGGGTTCATAAGTGAAGAGAATTATGTTCAAAGTTCCATTAAACTGATAACTTCAGCAGACAGCAGAAATGTGTATTAAAAAAAATGTAGTAGCGAACGTAATATAAAACGCGACATCTTATCAACAGTGCTCGACGCTTACCGTTACACTACTTTCTTTTTTTTTTTGTGGTTGCGCGGTTCCCGACTGGAGCACCTTTTTTTAACGCTACCCCTTTTTTGTTATTTTTATTTTTTATTTTTTTACGCAACCTTTTTTTAAGGAGGTGGGGGAGGGCGGGAAAGGCAGAGCGATCAGGGGTCGTAACCCGAGGCCTGGTCGCAGTGTCCCCCTCGTCCGTCAAGAAATCAGGGACGGGAAGGGGAAATCTTTTGTGGGAATTATTATTTTTTTTTTATTTACTGTTTTAATATAATCTTAATGCCAACTAGCTCTGCAGATGACGAAGAACTTGAAGAAATGTATGATGAAATAAAAGAAATTATTCAGATAGGGAAGGGAGACGAAAATTTAATAGTCATGGGTGACTGGAATTCGAGTGTAGGAAAAGGGAGAGAAGGAAACGTAGTAGGTTCAAAAATGGTTCAAATGGCTCTGAGCACTATGGGACTCAACTGCTGAGGTCATTAGTCCCCTAGAACTTAGAACTAGTTAAACCTAACTAACCTAAGGACACCACAAACATCCATGCCTGAGGCAGGATTCGAACCTGCGACCGTAGCGGTCTTGCGGTTCCAGACTGTAGCGCCTTTAACCGCACGACCACTTTGGCCGGCTTAAACGTAGTAGGTGAATATGGATTGGGGCTAAGAAATGAAAGAGGAAGCCACCTGGTAGAATTTTGCACAGAGCACAACTTATTCATAGCTAACACTTGGTTTAAGAATCATGATAGAAGGTTGTATACATGGAAGAACCCTGGAGATATTAAAAGTTATCAGATAGATTATATAATGGTAAGACAGACATTTAGGAACCAGGTTTTAAATTGTAAGACATTTCCAGGGGCAGATGTGGACTCTGACCACAATCTATTGGTTATGACCTGTAGATTAAAACTGAAGAAACTGCAAAAAGGCGGGAATTTAAGGAGATGGGACCTGGATAAACTGAAAGAACCAGAGGTTGTACAGAGTTTCAGGGAGAGCATAAGGGAACAATTGACAGGAAAGGGGGAAAGAAACACAGTAGAAGAAGAATGGGTAGCTTTGAGGGATGAAGTAGCGAAGGCAGCAGAGGATCAAGTAGGTAAAAAGACGAGGGCTAGTAGAAATCCTTGGGTAACAGAAGAAATATTGAAATTAATTGATGAAAGGAGAAAATATAAAAATGCAGTAAATGAAGCAGGCCAAAAGGAGTACAAGAGTCTCAAAAATGAGATCGACAGGAAGTGCTAAATGGCTAAGCAGCGATGGCTAGAGGACAGATGTAAGGATGTAGAGGCTTATCTCACTAGGGGTAAGATAGATACTGCCTACAGGAAAATTAAAGAGACCTTTGGAGATAAGAGAACCACTTGTATGAATATCAAGACCTCAGATGGAAACCCTGTTCTAAGCAAAGAAGGGAAAGCAGAAAGGTGGAAGGAGTATATAGAGGGTCTATACAAGGGCGATGCACTTGAGGACAATATTATGGAAATGGAAGAGGATGTAGATGAAGATGAAATGGAAGATACGATACTGCGTGAAGAGTTTGACAGAGCACTGAAAGACCTGAGTCGAAACAAGGCCCCCGGAGTAGACAACATTCCATTGGAACTAGTGACGGCCTTGGGAGAGCCAGTCCTGACAAAACTCTACCATCTGGTGAGCAATATGTATGAAACAGGCGAAATACCCTCAGACTTCAAGAAGGATATAATAATTCCAATCCCAAAGAAAGCAGGTGTTGACAGATGTGAAAATTACCGAACAATCAGTTTAATAAGTCACAGCTGCAAAATACTAACTCGAATTCTTTACATACGAATAGAAAAACTAGTAGAAGCCGACCTTGGGGAAGATCAGTTTGGATTGCCGTAGAAATACTGGAACACGTGAGGCAATACTGACCTTACGACTTATCTTAGAAGAAGGATTAAGGAAAGGCAAACCTACGTTGCTAGCATTTGTAGACTTAGAGAAAGCTTTTGACAATGCTGACTGGAATACTCTATTTCAAATTCTAAAGGTGGCAGGGGTAAAATACAGGGCCGGCCGAAGTGGCCGTGCGGTTAAAGGCGCTGCAGTCTGGAACCGCAAGACCACTACGGTCGCAGGTTCGAATCCTGCCTCGGGCATGGATGTTTGTGATGTCCTTAGGTTAGTTAGGTTTAACTAGTTCTAAGTTCTAGGGGACTAATGACCTCAGCAGTTGAGTCCCATAGTGCTCAGAGCCATTTGAACCATTTTTAAAATACAGGGAGCGAAAGGCTATTTACAATTTGTACAGAAACCAGATGGCAGTTATAAGAGTCGAGGGACAAGAAAGGGAAGCAGCCGTTGGGAAATGTGTAAGACAGGGTTGTAGCCTCTCCCCGATGTTATTCAATCTGTATATTGAGCAAGCAGTAACGGAAACAAAAGAAAAATTCGGAGTAGGTATTAAAATCCATGGAGAAGAAATAAAAATATTGAGGTTCGCCGATGACATTGTAATTCTGTCAGAGACAGCAAAGAACTTGGAAGAGCAGTTGAACGGAATGGATGGTGTCTTGAAGGGAGGATATAAGATGAACATCAACAATAGCAAAACGAGGATAATGGAATGTAGTCGAATTAAGTCGGGTGATGTTGAGGGTATTAGATTAGGAAATGAGACACTTAAAGTAGTAAAGGAGTTTTGCTATTTGGGGAGCAAAATAACTGATGATGGTCGAAGTAGAGAGGATATCAAATGTAGACTGGCAATGGCAAGGAAAGCGTTTCTGAAGAAGAGAAATTTGTTAACATCGAGTATAGATTTAAGTGTCAGGTAGTCATTTCTGAATGTATTTGTATGGAGTGTAGCCATGTATGGAAGTGAAACATGGACGGTAAATAGTTTGGACAAGAAGAGAATAGAAGCTTTCGAAATGTGGTGCTACAGAAGAATGCTGAAGATTAGATGGGTAGATCACATAACTAATGAGGCGGTATTGAATAGGATTGGGGAGAAGAGAAGTTTGTGGCACAACTTGACCAGAAGAAGGGATCGGTTGGTAGGACATGTTCTGAGACATTAAGGGATCACCAATTTAGTATTGGAGGGCATCGTGGAGGGTAAAAGTCGTAGGGGGAGACCAAGAGATGAATACACTAAGCAGATTCAGAAAGATGTAGGTTGCAGTAGGTACTGGGAGATGAAGAAGCTTGCACAGGATAGAGTAGCATGGAGAGCTGCATCAAACCTGTCTCAGGACTGAAGACGACAACAACAACAACAAATTGGTATTATATGTTATAAATGTATGTAGCATCGTGCTCTGAGAAAAAGAAAACAATATCTCGGCACGTTCCTACACCGAGGTAATGTGTATGGGGAAAACGAAAAAAAAATGTGCTTCATACAGGATGCAGAAGGGAGTGTCGCTACTCTCCTTACGCTTCATTATCCATGTACGTCTTCACGTATATCATGTTGTTCCACCGAGAATCGAACTTAGTCATGTCAGCTCACTCAGTGGGTATCTTCTCTTACCTGTTGATGATCCAGCTGCGTGGAGGGTCGCTTAGGGCACTCCCTAAGTAATCCGAAAAATACTGTCTGTATTTTGGGTTCCGTGCGATCTTGCAATGTCGTTCTTGTAGGTAGTTCCAAAAGTCTAATACATCCTTAGGTCCATCGTGAAATAAGTAGTGTACCGCATGCGCACGGATCCACGTGACAGCGTTGGCCTTGGCGCGCGGGAAATACTGTTGATCCGGAAATAGTAGAAACCGAGGTGTTCCGGAGTCACTCGTAGAAAATACGACAAAATTTGTCGCACCAAGCGCCATACGTCTTCTGCCGCGCCACGTGTGAGACAATGTTCGTCCGTGTCTGGTATCCCGCAGTCGACGCAGAGAGGCGATTCCGCCATGTTTATCTTGTGGAGGCGTGATCGGGTGATCTATTTACCATTGACTGTGATGTACCATGTGGATCGGACGGCTGTGTCCAGTGGAACCGCGTGAATCGTCTTCCACACCACCTGCCAAGTAACCTGAGGGCTTTTGGTCTCCACGATGTTTGGTGGACGCCTCTGCTGTAGGACCTGATATACATCCCGCGCCGACGCCTGTTTCGTCGGTGGTACTGCGATACGGTTATAGCTGTGTTCAATGTAAAAGTTCCCGAAGTAGTAGAAGGGTGGGGCTATGTCTTGCGTCGTCAGTGGGGGCATAAGGGAGAGCGGAGCTAAGGACTCCAACAGCAAACCTGTCAAACTTTCCGGGTGGTGGCGCCACAGCTTGATGTGTGAGCTGACATACAGGGCCACAGCTCTTGTCGTGGACATGGACTAGACCAAAACCTCCCCTTTCTGGGGGAAGGGTCAGTGACTCATAACTGAGTTTGAAGAGCATGCCTGTACTGACGTAGGCTCCGAATGCCACTAATAGACGTCGAGCCATCAGTAACGGTATTGGGAGAACACGCGCTATGTGTGGAAGGCGCGATGCGAGGTAAACATTGACGAAGTGTGTCCTTTGGAGAATGTCGAGGGTCCGCAGACGAAGGTTGAAGATCTGGACCTGAATTTGTTGTAATAAGCGGCGGTAGTTAAGAGCCGCGGTGCGCCGTATGTCGTCGTGAAACTATATTCCGAGACATTTGATAGTGCCACGAAGCTGTAGGGGTTCGACACACGCTGGGGTCAACCCGTCTCCTATGGCCATGGCGACCGATTTGGCGACGTTGAGACAGCTGCCGGAAGCCACATCGTACGTGGTAATCCATTCTAGTGCTCTGCTGACATCTTCGCGAATGCGGAACACGAGAACCAGGTCGTCTGCATATGCTGTACAGCGAAATGTGACGTCACGTAGGGTAAGACCGGTGAGGTGTTGACGGAGGCCACAGAGGAGCGGTTCCAGTGCCAGAGCATATAGTAACGTCGACAAGGGGCAGCCTTGACGCACGGAGCGGAAAATCGGGAGGGACTGCGAGAGACTCCCGTTAACGAGCAGTTTGGTAGTCGCCCCTCGCAGGAGGCGCCTCACGACGTCTGTGAATTGCTGTGGGTACTGCATGTGCTGGAGAACGGACGTTAGGTACGCGTGATCCACTCGATCAAAAGCTTGGCTAAAATCTAGTGATGCCAGCGCGTGCCCTGGCTAGTGCTATCAAGTCACGGTATCGACACAGTGCTGTGTGGATGTTGTTGATACCCCCTAGGGAAGTCTGATCTGCTGAGATGACGTAAGGTAGTGTCGGTCGTAGACGGTTTGCTAATAGTCTGATGAATATCTTCATGTCGCAGTTGACGATTGTTGGCGGGCGGTAATCTTGTATTCGAGCCCCACCTTTAGGCTGGTGAACCGGTATAATTATTCCCTCTACGAAGGTCGCAGGGAGCGGCACCGCGGGGGACATAAGCTCCCGACAGATGTCTGTTAACTTGGGAGCCAGTAAATACTGGAAAGTTGTATAAAACTCCACAGGGAGCCCGTCGGGGCCAGGAGACTTATTCGCCGCTCCTTTACCGATGGCGTCGATAACTTCGTCTTCCGTAATGTCGTTCAATAATTCAGTTTGTAAATCCTGTGGGACAATGCCGTAAACCAGTTGTGAGACTCACCGTCGTCGGGTCGGAACATTGAGCAGAATAAAGTCGTGCGTAATGGTCGAAGTAGGCTGCTGCAATATCGCGTTGTATGGTGTGATGATGGCCGTCCTCAGTGGTGATGGCATGTATCAGCGCCCGTCTTCGCAGTGTACGTTCTCGGATGACGTGGTACATGGTGGGTCGTTCCGTTGCGAGTCTGTCTTGTGTCCGCGCCCGGACGATCGTCCCTTCGAGGTGTCGGCGCATATGGGCTACGATCTGTGCTTTCGCACGCTGAACTGTCAGCTGTCGTTCCGGTGTGGGTGGCAAGGAGGCGCATTCGCGAAGGACGGTGAAATAAAAATCAAGGGTCTGCCGCCTCCAAGCAGCAGTCTCACGACCATACGTAATAAAGGTTCGCGGTAGGGCCGGCTTGGCGCATGTTAACCACCAACTAATCGACGTAGGATACGTTGGGAGACGGCGGACGCACAAACTCCACGTGTCGTCGATGGCTCGTCGACAATCCGGAGAAGCGAGATGAGCAAGGTTTAATTTCCAGGGATGTTGGTTGCGCCACACCCGTTGGCGACGAAGGGTGGCGGCACATATATAGGCCTCGTGATCAGAAAAGGCTACTGGCCACACCTCTGCGTCACTCACCGTTGCCGCGAGAGAACGGGAGACGTAAATCCTAACGATGCGACTAGACGAGTGACTCGTGAAATGGGTGTATCCTGGTCTATTTCCTCGGACATGTTCCCATGTATCTACCAGCTGGAGATCGCCGATGAGTGTCCCAAGTTCGGGGCACGGTGAATGGCGTGGCAGCTGATCTTTAGGTGCTTGGGTGCAATTGAAATCGCCCCCTAATATCAAGTCATCGTGCCTGCCCTGAAAAAGCGGTGCTATTCCTTCTGCGAAGAGGAGCGATCGGTCACGACGGCGATTCGTTCCGGAAGGGGCGTACACATTGATAAACCGGACGCCTTGCACCGTTACTGCCATTCCTCTAGCGTCGGGGAGATATCGGACTTCGTCCACCTCGAGGCCCTCTCTGAGGAGAGTGGCGACTCCACTGTTAGTTGGCGAGGCGTGGGGCACATGAGCCGTATAACCATACAAACCCGGGAAATCGGCGACGAAGACTTCTTGAAGAAAGACAGTGTCAACGTCTGCTGCATTGAGCATGTCTTGGAGCAGCGACAACTTCGTACGTGTCCGAATGGTGTTAATGTTGATGGTCGTTAAGCGATAGGTCTGCAGATCGTCTCCTGCGGTGGGGGCTGCCGTCAGTGTCGCCGTAAAAGGTGGGGTCTGTGATCTGCTGGCCGCGTCCGCGCCGTCATCTGTTGCTACTCGGGAGGGGCCGAGGTGTGGGAGGAGAGACCGCTCTCCTCATCCACCACAGCGGCCGTAGAATCGTCTTCAATGTCATCTGCTCAAGGTCCGTAAGTTAACGGTGGCTGCGGTAGAACACTTGTGGGCTGAGTGACTAAGAGTGAATCCGCAGTTGTTTCCGGTTGTGTACCAACGGCGGGCGCTGTGCTGGCCATCCGTTCGTCCGAGAGAGCGGAATCGGGTTTGTCAAAATCAGACAAAGTGACAGGTGAGGGCGATCTCGTGTCATCCATTTTCCTCGTCGTTTCGTCGGCCGTCCGGTCGTCAACTGGAGAAGACGTCCGCTGAAGGCAATCGTCTGAGGGTATGCGACGTCGCTTTTTATGTTTTCTCGGTGACCTTTGTTTGCGGACGTGGGTTTCTGTATCCGAAAGACTTTGTGGTTCCCGTATAGCAGCCCCCTCAGGTAGAAAGGCAGAGGTCGGTACAACCCTAGCGTCGAGTTCCACTCTCTCGTCCGAATCTTCATTTGGAGTCGATGGGCTTCGTTCTTCAACCCCTAGAGACACCGTAATGGTGTTGGTCAATGCAGGACCGGCGACAGGTGCGCATTCTAACTCTTCCTGTCTTCCGGGGGGATTGTCGTCTGTCATGACGGTCGATTGAGTCACCTCTGCGTAATTGAGGGGGAGGGCCGTGAGCGTAGGAGGTGGTGTCGTGTCATGCAATGGAAGTTGTGTAACCCGACGTTAAATACACGCCGAGCGCACATGACCCTCCTGGCCGCAACCAGAACATGTACGAGGTTGGCCGTCGTACATTATCGTTGCTCGACAGCCACCTATCACTAAGTAGGACGGCACATGTTTTTTTTAATTCAATTTTCACTTGTCGGACGCCGTTGAGGACTTAGTACGTCTCGAAGGTGTTCCATTTTTCAGCCACGTGGCTAATTACCGTCCCATAAGGGCGGCAAGCTAAGGTAACGACGTCCGGTGGCTTGGAAAGGGAGTTCGAAGACTCTTAGTGTGCGTAATCCTAGTCCAGCGTGGTCAACAGTAACCTCTCCGATGTGACCATCGGATAGTTTGAACTTGAGAGTGTTCGCGCATCTGTTCACAACTGCGTGACATAACTCGTCATCGATCATCTTGACATAAACGACGCTACTTGTGATGGATAGGTGGATACCGATGATGTGCTGTGTTGGTATTTGAACTTCGTCACGGATGAATCGTTCGACTTCAAAGGCTCGTGGTCGTGCGTAGTCGGGCCGCTCACTGGCCGAAAGCAGACTGAGCCTGTTACTAGCTGTGACGTAGCTGCAGCACCTCTGGAAGTGAACAACAGTTCCTCCAGAACTTCGGCATTCCACAGTGCTGTGAGATAATGAATATGGCCGGATATAGACTTCTGAGAGACAGACATTTACAGCATTTCTTTTGCACTGCACGATGGTTTCAACAAACAGATAGCGCAATAGAGTAGCTCAAATGGAAAGGAACACTTCCTATTTAAATTTCTGCATTCTACACTGTTGGCACTTCTGTGTAGGTGGCAGTTACGTTACTTTATTTCGGTGATTACAAAATCGAGTCGAATGTATGCACTGGGTAGCCAAGGCAGCTAGTTCATGGCGATTCGGACAACCAAGTAAATGAATGTACTGAATATCCTGCAAACCACTATAGGGAGCCTGTGTGTCAGAATTCTCATCTTGTGTGCCGCAACGGTGTTATGATAGAGAAATGAGTTGTAGAGAAGAGGGTTTGGTGGTCAGTTGGACTGATGATAGGTTCATATGATGTTGATCCCGGTTCGATTCCAACTCCTGCCGATGTTTTTTGATAGGGAGAGGCAGATTCTATTCTCTTCGGGCTACGCCAAGTGAAGAAGAAGGTATAATAGCATTGTGGTCTGAAAATCACATTATTCATGATATTCCTTCTCTACCAAGTAGACGTTAGGTGGAACCACAGCAAAGTAAGGAGCGGCGACATGTAGACACTCTTATCACCAGTAACCTTTCTTAAACTAGTTATTAATTTCTAGTGATGAAACAATGGTCACAGGACAGTTATTTCATTCTTTACTTGAGCTTCTGTATGTCGATAAAATGGGTTCTGAACTGGGAATGTAACTCAGACCGCCCTTAACGCGGAATTTGATCCCTGCGTGATAATAAAGCTCTACTACAACTTGTTGTTTGTTCAAAACTGCAGATTCCTCAACATCTCCACATATCGTGCATAAATAGGTTGGAATCCTGGCCCAGCACTAATATTTTCACTATGTATTATCAAGCTCTAACATAACAACACTTATCTGCTGGTGGACAATAATTTTTATTTTTAATGCATTTTCATTCGTGGTCAACACTAACGATATCTGACGTTTTTGACTCCCAGTGAGACACAGAACTATTTGCGAGATCACTGTACGTTCAAGGATGTTATTCCGAGCTGCTGGTGGAGAAAAATTCTGTAGCTGACGTCTCGTTGTGTGTAGGCAACAACGATATGTTTGGGGTTCGATTCTCAGTCAGCACTGAACATTTCGTCATATTATTTCTAGTTCAAACATGCTCACATGTCGCTGCTGGTGTAACAAACCCATACTTAACGTTCCTTTTCTCTAGAATGTAACAGCGATACGTGCCGGGTTGGAGTCGTGGGAAGGAAAAACTTAATGTTTCGTCTCGTCATTTCAGTTAATACATCTAGCTAGTGCAGAGATATGTCAAAGTTGATTGTGCTTCGATAACAATCCGATTAGGTTGTGGGTTCGAATCCCTGTCCAGCACAAAGCATTACCACACTGCATTCCAAGTAAGTTAGTTGCGAAGTAGCAATATTTAACATCACTCATAGTTCGTTAACAGGGACAATAGATGCTGGGTAGTAATTCGCGACCGTTAAAAATGTTTACCTTATGTAATTTAAAGTTGATATTTGTTAACTGATACTGTATAAAATCGAGATATATCACTCTCTTTATGCCTAGTCAGGTATGACTGTTAACTTCCGTCAGTCACGAAATTTTAGTTTGCGTGACCTGGGTTTGAATCCATATCCAGAACGAGTTCGTTCGTCGTGTCATCTGAAGTTCTTACATATTCTCAACTAGCTGCTCGTGAATAACGTAAATTTTTAATGACATTTTGCATCAAATAACAAGTATGGTATGTTACTTTGAAGAGGAAATAATGAATACGACGAACTTACTACATGCATTACCTATCTGAGGTAATAATGAGACTGCTAACATTTCAGGTATGTCAGTTATTGCAATAAATGCGAGCTTACAAGCCTTGAGGACAGTCTTATCTGTGATGAGGCGTTCCCTGATATTCTTAGTATCATGGTATTACTTTACATCCTGAGTTGTTGCGATACAGAGCCATGTTTTCTAGTGGTGACTTGTTGGAACCATTTTCAATAGTCAAACGACTGTATCAAGGAGCAATTAGAGGGCCTGCTACACAGCTTCGGTATGTGGGTTGCATGGGAATCAGGCGAAATGCAACCCAAGTCGTTCGGATACTTTTGAGTATGACTGCACTTCGTTAATAATCCGATTAGGTGCTGGGTTCGCATCCCTTGTCACAAGCTTTATATGATGGCATTTCAGTTTTAAACATGAGCATACCTTGGTCCTTGTGAATGACATCATATTAAACGTCGTTGGGGGTAGTTCCCAGGTCAGTAACTGTCTTCACGGGATTCCCAATTCAGCACAAACATTTTCGTCATTTATTTTCAGGATCTGAATTGATAACTGATACTGGTGCAAACGTCTATACTTCACGTCTCTTTATTCCTAGTGATCTGGTCTCAATAAGGCACAAACAAAGCTTAGCTTAGTTAGCAATGGCTATAGGTGCTGGGTTTGAATCCAGGTCCAGAACGACGACGTTGGTCATGTCATTTAAAGTTCAAATTTGTGTACACGTAGCTGTTGATGTGTTACGAGAACAATGATATTGTTGGTGATTTGCTGTTAATGTTGAGATTTCCTTAGAGTGCTGTTTGCCATTAATCGCGTTTTTCTACTGGTCCATCCAATATCCAGTTTCCAGAGCCACTCGCCATTGAGCGACCTTCATAATGTGAATGGAAAACCTTTTAGAGAGCGAAAAACTTTTTTCCAATTGCCGTACAGCTTTGTAACTCCATATATTGTCTCAAGTATTTAATTTTGACTAAGGATTACTGTACGATATATGTAAAATAATCCGTTTTCTCAGAACTTTTGGAATGTCACTTGTTGTAATTAAGGTTAGTTTATGAGCGTTATGGGGTGTCTCATCTCTAAGAACGTGTTTTCTAATATGTTTTGTATGATGATATTAGTTGATGCTTAGACTGACCGCCATAAAGTCCTTTGGTCTCTTAGTAGTCTCTTGCGGTACCCGTTGTGTGTAGTCAAACGACTATACCCCACGGTGTTTTAGTGTTTAGAGGACCTGCAATACAGCTACGTTATGTTGGTTGTATTTAGCAGTGACCCACTTTTTTTGCTGTCAAGTGCACATTTCCTCGCTTTGCTGCTGCTGTCCGCTAAGGCGTGTAGTTTTGACAGCTTTCTTGGTTGTAGGCTGGTTGGTGATTGCTCTACTCTGGTGGTAGTAATTCCTTTCTCTTTTCGGTGGCTCTAAACACAGTATTCTAGACTTAGTGCGGACCACCAGTTCCGGCTTTGGTGTATTGTTCCATCGTCGCATTTGGTTTATCGGACGTCAGGTAGCTTCATCAAGATTATCATTAGTCATTCGTTGCACTGCCACTGTTTTGAGTTACCAGCATGTGAAGTGTATGCTACTCTAGGTTGCCCATCCCATCGCGCAAGAAAGTGTTTATTGCCAGACCTTCTCGGATGTCGATTCCTGGAGCACCATCTGGATCAGTTGCTTGTTTTTTTAATTATCTTCTGTTATTGTATTTGTTGTTTTACATTAGGTTTCAAAATTGTTTTGTATTATTGCCGTTCCTGGAGTCTAAGGCCTTCAGCCGCGTTTGTGGTCGTTTGTTTTGAAATTGTAATTTGGTATTTGTATTTTAGCAGTAAGCTTTAAAACCTTACTTACTGTCTCTCCTGGCGTCTGATGCCTTCTGCTGAGATTGAGGTGACTTACCGTAATATTTAAATATCTGTAAGTTGCAAATTGCAGCGATTTCTTAAACAATTCTTAATTTAATTTCATTCCTGACGTGTAAGGCCTCCTGCCCAAACAACATTGGCTTGCTTTTAAAACATTATCTGTTGTATCTGTATTTAATGGCGATTTGCTAAATTGTAACTCACTGAAAACACTATTATTTACACTATTGGTTATTCCTTCATTAATAACAGGTGGTATTTTTTAATTATTGTTGAGTCTGGAATTACTGGTTCAAAGTAAACTGTGTGTAATTGTAAAAGGTAACCAATAGTAGCTGATTAAGGTCCCGTCCCCAATCGTAACCGAATCCTGCCTACCATTGACTACCACCAGGTCTCAATACCCCTCTCTTTTCAAACAACCAGTGCCATTTTTGTTGCATTTTTTACTACTTACATGTGTCAAACTAGGTTTTCTGAGTTGTTATATATTAAAACAAATTCAGACACGCTCGGTATGGAGAAGACCTGAGTTAAGCCAAGCTCAGACGTGCCAGACGTTGAAGTTCTGATTAAAGGTAAACAGCAACATACTTCGATCTGTGACATGTGTATGTTCTTTCTTCAAAATTCATATTTGAAAACTGGCTACTTACTGATTTTGAGTCGTATTTATTGTTTAAGTTTGAGCTGCTTATGAATTTTTTTGCCGTTTCGGCTAGTTTTCTATGCTTTATGTTCAGTTTTCCATTGCTCTCTTACACACTGAGTATTTGAATCAGAACCGGCTTCATTTAATTTCATATTGATTGTTACAAATAAGTGGAACACTTTAGCAAGAACGGCTGTGTAAAAACGTGCTTCTACCAAAACTTACTACCTGTGCGTGTCGCGATTTATCACACACAGTAATTTATCAGCACGATGTAAAAGCCACGAGCTTGTCGGCGCTGAACACAATTGCGAAAGTACTTCCTCATCTCTGCAGCAGTCATCGCTCAAACATCACCCACGCCCCCTCCATACCCCCTCCCCCCAAGCCCACTTCGAACGTAATTACAGAATTCCTTAAAAAGTGTAGAAGCCACAGTGTGTAAGTAGGCTGTTTAGGTTTTTATGTTGGTAATGCTACGTAGTGATTTCTATGAAAATCGCTGACTGCGCTGTGTGCAGTCTGTGGGTGGTTGGACTGATTGTTGGAATATTCACTTGTGTAGTGTTGGGCAGTTGGAGGTGAGCCGCCAGCAGTGTTGGATGTGGAGAGAGAGATGTCAGAGTTTTGAGAGGTTACTATAAGCGGACGATCTGGACGTGTGTCCGCCAGATAAAGAGAATTTGTAAAGATGGATGTCACGAATTGATATGTATACACACACACACATTCTTTGCCAAAGAACTTTCATTCTGCCATTGCATTTACTCGCATCCATCCACCCAATATCACTCCTCCACAGCATTTACACAAAAAAAGGGAAAGAAAAGAAGAAAAGTGGTTAAGGCGACAGTTCATGACTAGCGGCAAGTACATGTTCGAGTCCCAACCCTGCAGAAATTCCTCTAGTAGCTGACACTAATACATATCCACCATTTGTGTATCGAATTAAAGTAATAAACTCGGCGACAGATGTCAAAAGAAACTGATGATTAGGCAGTCCTTAGTTTGAGATGGAAATCTTGGAGAATATTCGACTTGATAACAGTATAGTATGGAGATTAATCATGGAACGTGGAAAGAGTAAAGGAGATTTTTGAGCAGTGCGCCTCTCGTGTTCCTGCCGTTTATTGCTTGGCACCTTGTCATTGCGGGTATAGCATCTTATTCGATTTACTGGCGTCACTAAGTTGCTGGCTTGCCCCCTCGTGAGTGGCAGCAGCAGCACGTATCGATACGAGTACTGTGGTACTATCTTTGGAGTTAACCCTAGTATTTTCCTGGTTCAAAAGTGGTTCAAATGGCTCTGAGCAGTATGGGACTCAACTGCTGAGGTCATAAGTCCCCTAGAACTTGGAACTACTTAAACCTAACTAACCTAAGGACAACACACACATCCATGCCCGAGGCAGGATTCGAACCTGCGACCGTAGCGGTCGTGCGGTTCCAGACTATAGCGCCAGAACCGCTCGGCCACCAGCGGCCGGCTATTTTCCTGGTCGCGTTGTGTGGAGTAGAGAGCTGCGAACGGAGATCAGTTCAGTCAGTTCAGTTGGGGCGCAGCAGCGGGCAGGTCCATGCAGTGCGATGTCAAGCCAGGGCCGCTGGCGGTGTGCTGCCACTGCCGGGTCGAGGAGGGGTAGCTGCGAGATCGACGACTTCGTTATTCACCGAACCCTCGATGTTTAAGTTGGGTGAAGAGTTAACTGCTAATGAAACCTCCACTATTCCGAGATCTCGCCTTTGGTCGGCAGGTTGTTGCTCCCAGGGCCGCTGAGCCTGGCGGCAACGAGTGATGTATTTCGAGGTGGTGAAATATTGCATCCATCTTTCTTTATTTATTAGTCATCGTTGAATTTACTATTTTTCTTATTAGTGAAGTGCAGCCAGATGTATTATCTGCCTTGTGACCGCTAACGCCCCATTTACCTGCCCTGGGGGTTAGCGTACTTTTCCGCCAGTGTACCTTTCGTCTTCGTGTCGATGCTGTTCGATACGGCGTGTAGTTCGACAGCCTCTTGTATTGTACCGTGCATATTTTTTGGGAGGTGTACCTCTTTCTAGGCTTCCTTCGGCGTTGTGTGTTTTATGAAGATGGAGTGCTGAGTGTCTCTTCGTCCTTGCCTGAAAATATTCCGTCGTTGTACCGGTGATCGGACTTTAGGCGAATTGGTTAGTCGGTCGGTCGGCGCTTAAGCAGCCCCTAGTTTGAGTTTCCATCTTGCTACGTGGGTGCAACTCTTGGCTGCCTGTCTCACCCTACCTTATGTTTGAGTTACCTTCCCAGCCCTACCCTTGGAACACTTGCTGAGAACCGCTTGTCTTGATTCCTTAGATTGTGATGTTTGTTTTAAAAATACTTCTAATTATTGTTGGTGTGGTCTTCAGCAGAACAATAATTTCACTTCTTTCATGATAAGGCCTTCAGGCACATTGCAATACGTTTTTTTAAGCAAACTTTTTTTAAAAGCGTGGGATGTATTTTAAAAGTGCTATTTGCAGTTGTTTTCCTGAATTCTATTTCAGGCTTTCAGCCGTTTGTTATTTGAAATTGTTCGTAGCCATCAGACGAGTAATAATTGGACTTCTTTTATTATGAGGACTTCAGCCGTGATACAGTTTGTTTTAAAACAAAGTTTTTATATTAATATGTGCTATTTGGATTGTTCTTCTGACTTCTAATTCAGACCTTCCGTCGTTTGTTGTCTGACGTTATTGTTGGGGACATTCGGCCCTGAAATTGTGGAATTTTTTGTGTGATAAGGTCTTCAATCGTCATACAGTCAATTGTGTTTTTTTAAGAGATTGTTTTAAAATTTTAATTTCTTTAAATAAAGTTTACGTGTTTGCTGTGCAACCGAGAGTAACTGATTACGGCCCCATCCACAATCGTAACCTTATCGTACCCCATCTTGAGAAACCAGCTCTCAATTTTATGTCACAGAAAAATGCTAAAAATGATGATAGTAGGGAATAAAATCTACCGAACTGGACGTAGTCGCATATGGCAGAAATTATACAAGATGTGAGACGCTGAAGTATACCCGGCAAGTAATTGAGGACGTTAGACGTCAGTGCTGCTCGCAGCTTAAGATACTGACCAAGGGAAGTGCAACGTGACCGTCAGAAGACAAAAAAAATTGGTTCAAATGGTTCAAATGGCAATAATCACTATGGGACTTAACATCTGCGGTCATCAGTCCCCTAGAACGTAGAACTACTTAAACCTAACTAAGGACTTCACACACACCCATGCCCGATACAGGATTCGAACCTGCGACCGTAGCGGTCGCGCGGTTCTTGACTGAAGCGCCCAGAAGCGCTCGGCCATAAAAAATTATGTTTTAAGTATTATCGACAGTTCCAGCTCAATTTCGCCCACTATCAACCAATAAAATATCGTATCATGTCTAATTCGAAATGTTTGTGGTATTTTGACTATATATACATACCCAGCCCACAGCAGACTGCATCTGACTGTCGACGAAGAAAGGTTCACACACATCCTATAACATCAAGGTCGTGAGGACACTGAACTATTCTGTACTGTCCTTAAAAATCATCCGATGACGTGATCAAACCGCTTGACCCAGTACTCGCTTGTCACTGCTTGAGACACTAATCTATGCACTGTCGTAGACAAATACCCTCCAAAAATGCATGATGTGTCAAAAGCACTCTACTTACGCGGATTATTCTACTCCATTCGAATTTATTTACATACTGACTTTGTGACGAGACATATTGGCACTTGTTTTCGTGTTTCCAGTTGATTTTGTGCCTCGAAATTGATTCTTCTCCCGAATCACAGAGATATAGCGCTGGTGAGCACATGTCTGCGCCATCTACCTGCTGTCATAACCACATCCTACTGGTAGATCTACAACATTTTCCGGGTTTGGATTGATGTATATCATTTTATCTGCATGTGGCACTCTTGCCCCACTGTCGGTCCCTTATATACTGACCCAGCTAGTGTCCCACCACTTGCTCCTTCCTTCAGTTGTGAGGCGTTAAGTTGTAAGCTTCACAGTTTCCTTGGCGTTGACTTCCTTTCTACAAACATAGCGTTATTGTCTGTCGACTGATTCTTTTACTCGGAACAAGTTATAATTTCTGCTAAAGCAGTATATCAAGTTACTGCATATAATCCCGAAATGTACCATCTCATGAAGTTTTGCAAATTGGTATTAATTTCAATCGATCCACTACGCGAAAAATGAAGCAGTCCGTAGATTTTAGACTATGTTCATTGTGTAAAAACATGGTTTTGTTTTCTATTTCTTCTGAGACAAAATTAAATCTTCAGTTTGTTGGTGCTTTCGCGTTCAGGTCGCCGGAACAACTTTGTACTTGAAATTAATTTTGTTTGTGTTATACTCCGTACATCCTTCATTCGCAACACCGATAACACTGCTAAACTCCTCTTCGAGGCGAAACTTCCAGATATTTCCTTAGTCCAGAAATGTGGAAGAGTCAGCGCTTGCAAGGCGATGTTGGCGGTGTGCCATGTTTCGGGACCCTCGGTCAATAACGCAGTAGCGGCCGAAGACTTGCTGCCACCAATACGTTTCCTCCCGTCCCAGTCTTCCGAGTTCTGTGTAGATTCTTCGCCAAAGAACTTTCATTCTGCCATTGCATTTACTCGCATCCATCAACCCAATATCACTCCCCCACAGCAGTGTGCTTCGTTTTTTGCGCACTGTACTTGATTCTTTGCTCCTGTTCTTTGACATCCATTATGGAATGTCCTCAATGTCGTGTCTTCCCGTTTTCTACTTTCCATAAATATTCAGTACACATGATACATGCAGTTGAAAGAAACAAAAAAATAATTCATGATACCGACCTCTAATGGAGCGAAGTGCACTGTGAATAGAAGTAGTAGGTTTATTGAAAAGATGGATGCTTGTGCGATGTGTTACCTCTCCCATCTACACAACGTAAAGGAAATAAACCTTCTTCGTATTGCGCAGTGTCTTCATATACAGGGTGTTACAAAAAGGTACGGCCAAACTTTCAGCAAACATTTCTCACACACAAATAAAGAAAAGACGTTATGTGGACATATGTCCGGAAACGTTTAATTTCCATGTTAAAGCTCATTTTAGTTTCGTCAGTATGTACTGTACTTCCTCAATTCACCGCCAGTTGGCCCTATTGAAGGAAGGTAATGTTGACTTCGGTGCTTGTGTTGACATGCGACTCATTGCTCTACAGTACTAGCATCAAGCACATCAGTACGTAGCATCAACAGGTTAGTGTTCATCACGAACGTGTTTGTGCAGTAAGCGTAATGTTTACAAATGCGGAGTTGGCAGATGCCTATTTGTTGTATGCATTAGCCGTGGCGCAGTACGTTTGTATCGAGACAGATTTCCAGAACGAAGGGCGTCTTAGGGAGCACGGAACATTCCAGCCTATGACTCGCGACTGGGGAAGACCTAGAACGACGAGGACACCTGCAATGGACGAGGCAATTCTTCGTGCAGTTGACGATAACCCGAATGTCAGCGTCAGAGAAGTTGCTGCTGTACAAGGTAACGTTGACCACGTCACTGTATGGAGAGTGCTACGGGAGAATTGGCATCCACGGGTACACTTCTGCGAATGGTTCATCCAACAATGTGTCAATCCTCATTTCAGTGCTAATGTTCTCTTTAGGGATGAGGCTTCATTCCAACGTGATCAAATTGTAAATTTTCACAATCAGCATGGGTGGGCTGACGAGAATCCGCACGCAATTGTGCAATCACGTCATCAACATAGATTTTCTGTGAACGTTTGGCCAGGCATTGTTGGTGATGTCTTGATTGGGCCCCATGTTCTTCCACCTACCCACAGTGGAGCACATTATTATGATTTCATACGGGATACTCTACCCGTGCTGCTAGAACATGTGCCTTTACAAGTACGACACAACATGTGGTTCATGCACGATGGAGCTCCTGCACATTTCAGTCGAAGTGTTCGTACGCTTCTCAACAACAGATTCCGTGACCGATGGATTGGTAGAAGCGGACTAATTCCATGGCCTCCACGCTCTCCTGTCCTCAACCCTCTGGACTTTCATTTATGGGGGCATTTGAAAGCTCTTGTCTACGCAACCCCGGTACCAAATGTAGACACTCTTCGTGCTCGTATTGTGGACGGCTGTGACACAATACGCCATTCTCCAGGGCTGCATCAGCGCGTCAGGGATTCCATGCGACGGAGGGTGAATGCGTGTATCCTCGCTAACGGAGGACATTTTGAACATTTCCTGTAACAAAGTGTTTGAAGTCACGCTGGTACGTTCTGTTGCTGTGTGTTTCTATTTCATGATTAATGTGATTTGAAGAGAAGTAATAAAATGAGCTCTAACGTGGAAAGTAAGCATTTCCGGACACATGTCCACATAACACATAACATATTTTCTCTCTTTGTGTGTGAGGAATAATTCCTGAAAGTTTGGCCGTACCTTTTTGTAACACCCTGTATAGCATACTGACACAGTAGAATGATTTCGAGAACTTCGAAGGATATTGATTTAGGAAGTGAAATATTGAATCAGAAGATCGACTGCTGTTAATCTTGTGGCTCCGTTGTTAGAGGTTTGTCGGAGCATACTGATGTCTACGGCTTTGGAGTACTTTGAAAACATCGCCCTGGACACGGCTCCTGAAATGCGTAGTTGGTTTTATCGTTAAGACGACGACAAGTTTGTTGTCTGGTCTCGTGGGCGTGAAAATCTGGGAGAATTCTTGGACCACAATAACAACGTCCATGACAACATCAAATTCACGATGGAGATAGAGACAGATGGTGCCTTGCCGTTCCTTGATGATCTCGTCCACCGCAAGGCAAACGGGTCTCTCAGCCTCAGCATTTACCCGAAACCCACTCACACAGACCGATATCTGCACTCCAACAGCTATCAACATCCGTCGCAGAAACATTCTGCTCTGAGGACCTTAGTCCATCGAGCCGAAACCGTCTCATTTTCTGAAAACTTGTCTTAAGAACTGAGCCACTTACGGAATGTATTCAAGGAAAACGGTAGCAACAACCGCCAGATTTCGCAAGCTATCTTTCCGAAAATACGTAAGCAGCAAGACTCCGATGAGGACCCGAAGAAGTTTGCGCTCTTGCCGGTCTGTTTCTCAATAACAGGAAAGATAAGCCGGCTCCTAAAGATGCACAAAATCGATTCGGTCTTCAGGACTCAGGCAAAAATTCGACTACTCATGAGGTCTGTGAAAGACGACGTAGGTCTCAGAACGCCAGCATTATACAAAATACCTTGTGGGTGTGGAAAGTTCTATATCGGACAGACTGTGTGTACCATTGAACAGCGCAGCATAGAACATGAGAGATTTTTCGTCTACGGTACCCAGAGAAATCAGCGGTAGCAGGGCATGCATTAGAAAACGGTCATCGTGTTGCATTCGACGAGACATCTATTTTCACACAGTTTTTGGGATAGCATAATAAAAGACGCGATCGAAATAAAGATTTTTGACAACACCCTCATTAAACACAGCGACCTGCAGCTAAGCACAGCGTGGTACCCGACCATCGGAAGGTTGAAGCGAGTGCGGCGGCCGCACAACGCAAACATTACCATGTCTGGTGCCGAAGCGGGTACCAGTGACGTCACGGAAGGCAGCGCGGCTATGTAAGGACGGCAGCAGCAACCAGAAGACAGTCATCACTTCACAGTGGCCGAGGAGTACTTGGCCGAGAGCTCGTGGATTTTAAACCACTTGACGCGGCTGGAATCCCGAGAAACTTTTGTTACCTAAGGCTGTTATTTTTTCGACAATGAAGATGGTTTTACGAAGTATTCCTTACCTTGAATCGTTACATGATGTATTCCCTCCTAACACAATCATTCCGTTGGAGTTTAAACTGGCTCCTTCAACGCCACATTTCGCAAGTTTCAAACAGTTTCATTTCTATGACGTCCATTAGCCACCTGATGCATCCATACAGAGATGTGCTACAGATAGAGCTCGTCATGAATTCTTTCAGATGTTATATCCTATATTTTGAGAACAAAGAACAGTTTGTTCTTATTAATATGTACCACTGGTGTAGGGACAGCGTCTTTGCCTTGTAATGAAAACGTCTTTGGTCCGAGTTCGATACCAACCAATGCGCAAATTCAAAATGAAAATCATCAACGGTCCGCTGAAGTTTTCCAGTGTGAAGAGTCACCATTGCTTTGACAAAGGCATTGCCAGAAGAAGAAGGAGCAGACACAGCATCAGGGAAACTTCGTGCCCTTGGAGTGGTAACCCACCTCTAAATACAGAAGAATAAGTAATGATCAACGACATGAGGATGCAGAGGACAATGGAAGCCACGCATTAAAGACACAGAAAGTGAATTCACAGGACATGTAACTGAGTGTTATGATCTCTGCATTGGCGAAAGTTTCCACCTGTTCGCCCATTCGGATCTCCGGGACGAATCCACCAACTCGTAGACGACCATGAGGAAATATTCAATAACCAAAGAAAGCATAGCAGTCTACGAGGAGGAGTGTGAAATGATAGAAATCTGATCATGGTAGATGAAATGGTAGGGAACACTGGCCTGAGGAGAGCATCACGCAGGTTTTAGAAATTCTGTGTTATGCATACCATTAGTGGCAGAATTTATTTATTTACAATAAGTAGTCGTTTTTGGAAACTTATACGACTATATCACTAACAATCGCCTTTACCAAAATAGGTTGAAATATTAACCATTCCAAGAAGTTAAATTTTAAAACTTCACAATGTACCGTTTCCTATAACATAAATTTCAATTACCAGTAGAAAGGCAATTAATAAAACTCGCCCTGTTTAGATATAGCCCCTAAAGCTATATACGAAAGTTTCTTGACTAATGAAAACTAAACATGTGCACTAAAATTTCGTACAAATGTTCGCTAACTAATACGTATTATCTTAAGATGTTCCATTTATGACTATTATCACATATTCCGGATATTTTTCAGGTGTGTAAGAAAGAACTGGAAACTGCTTTTACTTGATCTTTTTCTGGGAGGCTTACAGACAATTCAGACCACGAACAATGACCAAAACCAAACTCTGGATTTACTGGCACCACCACATTGCAGAATGACCATTGAAGCAACATCGCTAATAAAAGACGACAGTAGGGTTCAACGTACTACACGAACGCCGGTTATGTTTTCGACAGTACCTTGATATCTTGATCCAATTAACATTGTCGTCACGGCACATCGAACAACTTCCGTTAACAACACAGTACCTGGCGCCCCCCTTATGGTCTGTACAATGTATTGTTTCACCCCGTGCACTTGACCCTACGGCCGCAGACACGGGGACACAGGATACATCAGATGCACTTTTGGATCGACTGAGGGGTGGACTCTGTGGCTCCTAATACTGCGCCGTTCGCTTTATACAGTAGACTAGAGAGACGGGCACCGCACTCTTCGACCGCCTTTTGTTCGTCTCCATAATCGCCTACGCCGGTCCTGCCCTTCCCCAACCGTTCTCTATGTGATGTTTCAGAAATAAACAGCTTTCAGCTGTATATGAACTTTAATTTCCAGGAGCACGATCAGTTTCGCTATATCAAATCACTTCTTGTGGTGTGTACATCTACAAGATAGAAATCATACAATCGACATTTTGATAAAATAACTGTATACCTATCCTATTAATGTAGGCTCTATGACGGCCAATAACAAATAGTCATACGCCCATATAACATTAAGACCGTCATTCAGGAAGGAGGAGGTCTCGATCTTCTCCAAATTGTATAATGTTTCTTGTGACAAGAAGGGCGTCATAGAAAAAATTTTCCATCCGAAAAACTTACATGTTTAAAACGCGTTAACAAAGAAAAGAGCAAAGGTAAAGTATCCAAGGCCGATGATTTAGGAAACTCACTTCATACCAGGAAGCAGCAGATAGCAACCATCCAGCCGCCTCGCCTTGCCTGGTCGCACTGCCAGCCAACGTGATTATGTTTGTAATGGATGGCACCAGCGCCACCACACACATAGCCGGGAACATCACACATATTTTCGAACATACACCAATTATCATGACAGTTATTGAGAACCGTTTACACAACACAACGTTATACACTATAAAGTACTTCAGCACAAACAACACAGGTCTGCTACATAAAAATTGTTTCATATTTACTAAGTGATTTTTATAGTGTTTTAAACGCTGATTTCGGGAAAAATAGTGAAAAAATTCCATCACGCACAGTTATTTGACTAACTGCTTGTCTAGTTTTAGCTCTTTTCGATATATCAGCTCTCTAGACAGTATGAATTTTGGTTTTTAGAATCTCCATAAACTGATATTTAGCCGTTTTTATACGAGATATGCGTAAAATAAAGAGTAATTAGGAGAAACAAGCAATATTTTCATGTCAGTGCCTGTCTGCCGCGCTGCCCCTTCCCACACCATCACCAAGCAATGATCTTCTGCTATTGTCCTTCAGTCCACAGTATCTCTTCACTCTGTGCTGTTCACGTGTCTTTGTTACTAGTGTTTTAAAGTAGTGACTGTTTTCTTGTGTTGTGAAGTTGTTTATCGACTATTACCAATGGCTACTAGAGAATGTATAAAATCGCCAGATTGCTTCTGCTACATTTGTAGTAACCATACCGTTAAAAAGCAACAAAAAAAACATTTAAGATTTTGTTGAAAAATAATATTTCGCCTTTTTTGGTATAAAGTAAGGCGATCGAGATAAGCCTTGGGTCCCACACAAAGTTTGTTCAGTGTGTGTTGAAGAACTGAGGCCGGCAGGAGTGGCCGAGTGGTTCTAGGCGCTACAGTCTGGAACCGCGCTACCGCAACGGTCGTAGGTTCGAATCCTGCCTCGGGCATGGATGTGTGTGATGTCCTTAGGTTACTTAGGTTTAAGTAGTTCTAAGTTCTAGGGAACTGATGACCACAGCAGTTACGTCCCATAGTGCTCAGAGCCATTTGAACCATTTTGAAGATCTGAGGCAATGGTTTCAACGTAAAAAGCAGTCCTTACGTTTTGGAATACCAATGGTTTGGAGGGAGCCAAAAAATGATAGTGAAGTCTACAATTTTTGCTCTTGCAACGTACGAGGTTTCAACTTGAAAATCCAAAAGGGTATTTCTTACCCTAATATTCAATCAGCCATTTACCCTGTTCCTCAAGCACCTGAAGTACCAATACCCTCTCCTCCAGATTCTTTGGATGATACAGATGATCACGAGTCACTGGCTCAGCAAGGTGATAGTGAAGAAGACAGAGATTGCTACGATCCTGGCACAAACGATCCCATTTCGTTCTCACAATCTGAACTGAACGATTTATTTGGAGACCTAGGCCTTTCTAAAGAATCGGCAGAAGTTTTGGGATCTAGATTGAAAGATAAACATATGTTGGCTCTAGGTACTTCATTTTCATGGTGTCGATCGAGGGAAAAGGAGTTTGTATCTTTCTTCTGTCAAGAAAGTGACCTGGTGTTTTGCAGTGATGTTCGCGGACTTACGGCACGTTTCAAAAGAGAATATGGTCCTGATGAGTGGAGGCTTTCTATTGATTCTTCAAAAAGAAGCCCTAATGCAGTACTGCTACACAATGGCAATAAGTATGCTTCTATACCAGTTGGGCACTCGGTTCACTTAAAAGAATGTTACGAAAACCTTGAACTGGTTTTAAGCAAACTCTGCCATTCAGACCAAAAATGGACACTATGTGGTGATTTAAAAGTGATTTCAGTGCTGCTTGGTCAACAAAGTCGGCCGGCCAGAGTGGCCGAGCGGTTCTAGGCGCTACAGTCTGGAACCGCGCGATCGCTACGGTCGCAGGTTCGAATCCTGCATCGGGCATGGATGTGTGTGATGTCCTTAGGTTAGTTAGGTTTAAGTAGTTCTAAGTTCTAGGGGACTGATGACCTCAGAAGTTAAGTCCCATAGTGCTCAGAGCGATCTGAACCATTTTTCAACAAAGTGGATATACAAAGTTCCCTTGCTTTCTCTCTGAATGGTACAGTAGAGACAGAAAGCAACACTACATAAAAAAGTTTGGCCCTTGAGAAAAACCTTATAGGTATGGGTTAAAAATGTTGAGAGGAAAAGCATTGTGGATCCCAAAAAGGTGTTACTCCCACCACTACAAATTAAGTTGGGGCTGATGAAACAATTTGTTAAGGCATTGCCAAAAGAAGGGGAGTGTTTTCAGATATCTTTGTGGACAGTTTCCTGGTTTATCCGAGGCAAAGCTAAAGTAAAGAACCTGTCGGACCAGACACAAGAAAACTAATGCCAGATCCAAACTTTGTGGACAAAATGAAAACAAAAGAAAAGGGAGCATGGGCATATTTTAAATTAGTTGTTACCGGTTTCCTAGGAAACGAAAGAGATTCAAACTACAAGGCAATCGTCGCAGACATGCTTGACAACTTAAGTAATCTAGGCAGTAACATGACCATTAAAGTTCATTTTCTCCATTCACATCTTGATTACTTCCCTGCAACCTTGGTGATGTAAGTGAAGAGCAGGGCGAAAGATTCCACCAAGACATCAAAGAAATGGAAATAAGATATCAAGGAACATGGAACGTCAACATAATAGCGGACTACTGATGGATGATAAAAAGAGATGATGCTGAACGAGTACAAAGCCGGAAAAGCAATGAAAGAAGCGTCGACAGAAAGCCAAAGCATTATTATAAGGACTTATGAGCTTAAAGAGAAATGGAAGTGTACTAGCAATGTAGTTTATAACATTATTTATAAATAAAACAAAATTTTATAACGTTGGAAACAATGTGATAAATTGCTTAAATTGTGTTATTATACCCAAAAATACTCCTTTTTTGTGATAAAACCTGACGTGATAGGAAAAAAAAGTATTGCATTTCTGTAACGAGCGCTGTAAAGTACATAAAAGTCAGTTATCAAATTTCAAACAACTTTCAAAAATATTTTTTGACAGACCTTAGATAACACGCAATAGACCAGACGCAGGTGCACATCAACAAGCCCAGGGTCAACAGCCCAGCGGTCGAGAAACTATGGCACTATGTCCTTGAAAAGCCCGCCCAGCTATCCTCACGGTCTAACGCTCTGCTTGCCGAGCATGAAGGCGTGCCGGTTCCCGTCACGAATCCACCCGGCGGATTAGTGTCGATGTCCGGTGTGCCGGCCAGCCTGTGGATAGTTTTTAAGGCAGTTTTCCATCTGCCTCGGCGAATGCGGACTGGTTCCCCTTATTCCGAATCAGGTACAAAATGTCGGTGATTGCTGCGCAAACACTGTCTCCACGTACGCGTACACCATAATTACACTACCACGCAAACGTTTACACACCTACACATGTCCTTGAAAGGTAATAGAAGTTAGACAGGATATTGTAATGCCTTCACTCCACCTGATTATTCAGGGTAAATTGGAGGCACAGCTTTAGTCTCTGTATAATTTCAGTCCCTTCCAGAATGTTTAAGGTTTGCCACTTTAGTGCTCTGTGTAAGACGTTCAAATTATTAGCTTCACCTTTTATGCAGTGGCCAGGAATCACCTAAGTCATTACTTAGAGTAGACTTTGAATTTCTCAGAATGTGGTGTTCACCCGACCTACACTACATGAATCACGACAGAAATCGAAGAAACGCCTGCGGCAGCGGTCAATATAGCCATTGCCTTTCAACGGCTCAGTTGGGAACACAGAAAATCAGAAAAGAAAAACGCGAAGTCTTAATCTAGATATATTTAGTCTGTGTCACTGAAGTGAGGTGGAAGAAAGGTAAGTATTTCTCGTCAGACGAATAGAAGGTAATATCAACAGAGGAAGAAAATTTGCTAACGAAAGTAGACTTCGGTACGAACAGTATGATACGAAAGAGAGAGACCTGCTGGGAACATTTCTGAGACAGGGTTCGCCTCATCAAAAACGACAGAAAAACAACGCCAACAACAGTAGCTTATGTATACTTCCCGACGTCAGAAGCAGCAGATGAATGGATAGAGAAAGTATGTCTGCATTTTCCACAGGTAGTTTAGTTTGTTGAATGAAGATAGTAATATAAAGTTAATAGGAAACTAAAGCTCAAAGGTAGTGATGGGAACAGCGAATTACAGGACAATCTTGGCTCTGTAGGAGGAGAGCAGAAAAAAAATGGTTCAAATGGCTCTGAGCACTATGGGACGTAACGTCTGAGGTCATCAGTCCCCTAGAACTTAGAATTACTTAAATCTAACCAACCTAAGGACATCACACACATCCATGCCCGAAGCAGGATTCGAACCTGCGACCGTAGCGGTCGCTCGGTTCCAGACAGTAGCGCCTAGAACTGCCCGGCCACGCCAGCCGGCGGAGAGCAGAAACACTAATGAATTGTGTAATAAATTTCAGCTAGTAATATTGAATACATTATTTAACAGTCTCAAAACGATAAGGTATAATTGGGAAAAGCCGGGAGACACGAGGAGATGCCTACAGGATTATATCACGGTCGGACAAAAATTCAGAAATCAGGCAATGGATTGCAAGATATACCAAGGAGCAGAGAATCATCATCGTGGGAACATGTCAGGTACTGAAGTAATGAGAAATGATTAGGCGTGTTTGAAATTCTCTTACGATGTACATAACGCGGCGTTTCAGTTGCAGAGGAATGAGCATCTCTAAAAACGGTTATAACAGGAAGTTTCACAGGCAAATGTATGTTCAAGGAAGGTAACGCTGAAGAAATCATGGGTAACATAGGAAATAATTTACGTGATCGGCGAAGGAATGAAATACCGAAATTTTTAGTGAAAGAAGCTAATGCAGTAATATACCAGTCACTTGGAAATTAAATAAATAGGAACTGTAGGGAAGCCAGAGCGAAATGTGAGCAGGGAAACGTGAACAAATAGAAAGAGAAATGGTTGTCGGGCGGACTGATTCAACTTTCAGAAAATTCAACAGAGCCTTCAGCAAAATGAAAAGCAAAGGCGGCAGCATTAACAGTGTACTCAAATTGTATTATTAACGGTGGAGAAGGGATCGGATAGGTGCGCAGAGCCCATTAGAAATCTATACAAGGGGAAGGACTTGTTCGAGGACATCAGAAGAGAGGAGAAGGTAATTGATATGCAAGAAACAGAGGATCCATTATTAAAGAGTTTAAGATACATTTTGAAGATTTCCGGTGAAACTACGCAGAAAGGATTTAGTCGGGGTTTCTAAAATCATCATGAGGAAGCAGCAGCAAACGACTTTCTAGTCGTTTTGCAGAATCTATCAGACTAGAAGTATAGTATCCGATTTCGGGAAAAAATAAACGTGTAGAGCGGTATGACACTTGTTTGAAGAAGACAGAAATTTATTTATAAAAGTGGATAAAATCGTGCAGCTCTTCAAAAGTCTTACTTCAGATTTCAGTATTTTGCCCTCCAGAATGTCCACCTGCTTTGTACGCCATTACCTTAGTTTACTTCTTGTTTGAGTATATATTACGACAGCAAGTTCTCACAGTTTTTTTATTAAGGCGGTGCCAACAACTTCAGTGTTATTAATGTCGGGAAACAGTGCACTGGGCCCAAAATTGTCTGTTAAGAAGCAGAACGGACAGCGTTGGACAAGCATTCGTAGCCGGCCGGAGTGGCCGTGCGGTTCTAGGTGCTACAGTCTGGGGCCGAGCGACCGCTACGGTCGCAGGTTCGAATCCTGCCTCGGGCGTGGATGTGTGTGATGTCCTTAGCTTAGTTAGGTTTAATTAGTTCTAAGTTCTAGGCGACTAATGACCTAAGAAGTTAAGTCGCATAGTGCTCAGAACCATTTGAACCATTTTGAACATGCATTCGTAAACAGCCAATGGGAATTCCTTAGCTGCCGGACTGCATTCCCTGTGAAATGGTGCTTGCAAAAATGTACGCAGAGGTAGATGCTGCTTGTCGAGCTTAATAAATGGAACGGATCAGAGATTTTTGGTGGACACAGGGCGTCATATGTCTATAACTAGCCTGGATCCATTAAGTGCGAAGAAATTGAAGTACCAGGTTGCACGGATTAGCGAACAAAAATGTGGCATCATCGAGATCAACAATGCTCCGTTTCAGTGGTGTAGCAAGGAAGTATTAGGAACATCTGGAGGTGTTGACACATGTCAGCAAGTGGTACTGTGCTATCCAAGGACATACCTTTTTTATAAGCATCAAATAAAAATTGACCTTTCGCAGTATACTATCGAACTCAGTTGAACTTGATATGTGTGGTGTCCTATCGGACATGTCAGCTGAATAGCTGAGTGCAGCTAAGTGGTAACGGACGGAAGACACTATATTGGTAGTGAGTGACATGTGGGAACTTTGTCTGGACGGAATACTACACTCCTGGAAATGGAAAAAAGAACACATTGACACCGGTGTGTCAGACCCACCATACTTGCTCCGGACACTGCGAGAGGGCTGTACAAGCAATGATCACACGCACGGCACAGCGGACACACCAGGAACCGCGGTGTTGGCCGTCGAATGGCGCTAGCTGCGCAGCATTTGTGCACCGCCGCCGTCAGTGTCAGCCAGTTTGCCGTGGCATACCGAGCTCCATCGCAGTCTTTAACACTGGTAGCATGCCGCGACAGCGTGGACGTGAACCGTATGTGCAGTTGACGGACTTTGAGCGAGGGCGTATAGTGGGCATGCGGGAGGCCGGGTGGACGTACCGCCGAATTGCTCAACACGTGGGGCGTGAGGTCTCCACAGTACATCGATGTTGTCCTCAGTGGTCGGCGGAAGGTGCACGTGCCCGTCGACCTGGGACCGGACCGCAGCGACGCACGGATGCACGCCAAGACCGTTGGATCCTACGCAGTGCCGTAGGGGACCGCACCGCCACTTCCCAGCAAATTAGGGACACTGTTGCTCCTGGGGTATCGGCGAGGACCATTCGCAACCGTCTCCATGAAGCTGGGCTACGGTCCCGCACACCGTTAGGCCGTCTTCCGCTCACGCCCCAACATCGTGCAGCCGGCCTCCAGTGGTGTCGCGACAGGCGTGAATGGAGGGACGAATGGAGACGTGTCGTCTTCAGCGATGAGAGTCGCTTCTGCCTTGGTGCCAATGATGGTCGTATGCGTGTTTGGCGCCGTGCAGGTGAGCGCCACAATCAGGACTGCATACGACCGAGGCACACAGGGCCAACATCCAGCATCGTGGTGTGGGTAGCGATCTCCTACACTGGCCGTACACCACTGGTGATCGTCGAGGGGACACTGAATAGTGCACGGTACATCCAAACCGTCATCGAACCCATCGTTCTACCATTCCTAGACCGGCAAGGGAACTTGCTGTTCCAACAGGACAATGCACGTCCGCATGTATCCCGTGCCACCCAACGTGCTCTAGAAAGTGTAAGTCAACTACCCTGGCCAGCAAGATCTCCGGATCTGTCCCCCATTGAGCATGTTTGGGACTGGATGAAGCGTCGTCTCACGCGGTCTGCACGTCCAGCACGAACGCTGGTCCAACTGAGGCGCCAGGTGGAAATGACATGGCAAGCCGTTCCACAGGACTGCATCCAGCATCTGTACGATCGTCTCCATGGGAGAATAGCAGCCTGCAGTGCTGCGAAAGGTGGATATACACTGTACTAGTGCCGACATTGTGCATGCTCTGTTGCCTGTGTCTATGTGCCTGTGGTTCTGTCAGTGTGATCATGTGATGTATCTGACCCCAGGAATGTGTCAATAAAGTTTCCCCTTCCTGGGACAATGAATTCACGGTGTTACTATTTCAATTTCCAGGAGTGTATTTTGGATGGTCGAAGCGGCTAACGCAATCATTCTACAGAAACGGAGCATTCGGGTTCGAGTCCATGTCCAACACAAGTTTCCACATGCTTTGTGTTTAATGCAGTTCCCATATGCAGGGTTATCTGAAAATTTCTCGTTCAGTTGAACTTTGTTCCAGCTGAGAACAACCACTGCAAGTGTTACATGGTTCCAGAGTTCATTAGTCATGAAGGTGCTACAAACAAACTAAAGATGTGTTCAATAGGTCGTAATTCGTATGTTAAGTAACAAAAGTATATGTAAGATAGACTGGATAAGTGAGAAGTTACGTGTCGTGCGGCCATTAGAATGCAATGACCAGATGGGTATGTCACATGGCTTTGTACATAGTGATGCAGTGGTTTGTGATGGTTCTGATGAATGTTGATAATTTTAGCACTGATGTGCGTATGCCAAAGGATGTACTGATTTCCAGTTTGGACATCCTGGAGCAGTGTGATCTGTATAGGTGGGGAGGGGACCTTCGCAGCAAAGAGACCATCAGACCATCTGAATTATGTGTAAAGGTGAAGCATTTAGGCCGAAATTATAGAATAGCGGGGGAAGCTTTGTTACTGTGACACACAGACATCTCTAATCCTGGTGGACAACTACGAAGACCCCAGCAACCCCCGACATAGGATACCAGTGGTCAACAGCGCTCCATTGTACAGGAAACAGAGCAGAGTTCCAAAACACCTAAAACTAATAATGGAAGGACTGATCCATCAGCAGTTGGCTGATAGAATTATCCAACATAATGGTAGTGCAAGGGATGCATTCAGTGCAATCATTTCCCAAAATGGCAACAGATTGCACAAGAAGGTTGAAACAAGTATGTATTAACAGCGATGGCGAGGCATGACAGAATCTCTTACCAGAGAGTTATTTATCGTTGCTAGTCTGCGCTTGACCGCGCGAGAGTTCAGTAGTGTGTGTAGCGAGTCGGCAGGAACCGTTGCGAGTGGCCCTCTGTCGGCAATAGTAGTCTGTCGGTAGTAGTTGTGGCGAGTGAACGGTCGTACTGAGCGGGCGTCGGCATGCGTCGGCGGCGTGCTCTCCTTGCATCTCTGGTCACGGTTCGGGCCGAGGTATATTGTTATCGAAGGTAATGAAGCAGCCTTGCGCTCAGCTAATAACATATGTTAATTGTAATTAATTTGTTCAAGAATTGCCCCAATAATAATTTTTTTATAAAGTAACTGTTTTAAAGAAAAAGATTCATTTCAAGTTAAATAATACTTCCTATGCATTCCCTCCAAGAATCAAAATTAATTATGGGCCAGCACTGCACGGAGGTGTGCCGGAAATTTAGATAGGAGCAGATATAGATGCAAGTTTTACTGAGGTAAGAATTATTGGTTTAATTATTTCACAGGACCGAAGGTCAGCGTTGCTGCCCTTATAAAATTTATCAGGTTTAATTATTTCTGTTCACATGTTACATTCAGTTAATGCTTCATAATTTAATTAATATTATTGTGGGTTTAATGAGCAATCTTCATTAGTTAATGTTTGTGGGGAGTTTAAATTTGGGCCATTGTTATTCTTTAATTTTGCAAGGAGGTTACTCTTGGCTCATTTTTATTATGCAGTTTTGTGGAAGACAACATTTCACTTAACATTGACTTTCATATTCTTGCTGGGAGGTTACAATTTCACTATTATTGACTTTTATTATTTTTCGGGGAGGTTACACTATCGAACTGTTCCGGTTTTCCACAGCCTATGTTCCATTACCATGGAATACTGTGCTCCAAACGCAAATACTCAGAAATTTCTTCCTCAAATTAAGGCCTATATTTGACTTATCTTGGCCAGGAAGGCCATTTCTGCCAGTGCTAGTCTGCTTTTATGTCCTCCTTGCTCCGTCAGTCATGGATTATTCTGCTGCTTAGGTGGCGGAGTTCCTTAACCTCGTCTACTTCGTGAGACCCAGTTCTCGCTGTTCTCATTTCTGCTGCTTCCCATTGCTTTCGTCTTTCTTCGATTTACCCTCAATCCACATTCTGCACTTATTAGGCTGTTTACTCGTTCAGCAGATCATGTAATTCTTCTTCTCTTTCACTGAAAATAGAAATGTCATCACGGAATCTTATCATTGATGTCCTTTCACCCTGAATTTTAGTCCCACTCTTGAACCATTCTTTCATATCCGTCATCACTTATTCGGTGTATAGATTGAACAATTGTCTCGATAGACGACATCTCTGTGTTATACCTTTTTTAATCCGAGCACTTCGTTCTTGTTCTTCCAGTCTTATTGTTCCCCCTTGGTTCCTGTACATATTGCATACTATCCGGCTTTCCCTAAAGCTTATCTTATTTTTCTGAAAATATCGATCACCTTGCACCATTTGACATTGTCGAAAGCTTTTGACACATATGGTCAAATCCTATGAATGTGTCTTGATCCTTCTTCAGTCTTGCTTCCATTATCAATCGCTGCGACAGAACCGGAGTCCTGATATTGACGGTTCACTCGTGAAATGGTCGTACAGGAAAATCCACACTCCATCATTGTCTCTGAGATTCTGTGTCCCATCGCTCGAGCGCCGACTATAACACCATGTACATACTCAGTTAAATCTTGATAACCGGCCATTGGAGTAGCAGTAATCGATCTAACAACTGCACCAGATACTTGTTACTGCGCCAGATACTTGTCTTATATCGGTGTTGCCGAACGCAGCGCCGTATTCTGCCTGTTTTTAAATCTCTGTATTTGAAGACGCATGCCTATACCAGTTTCTCTGGCGCTTCAGTGTATTTACAAATAAGTATATTTACAACTAAGTACTGTAGATTTAGGACAAAAATGAAGATATAGCGTAAGACAAACTGGGATCACATTATATGTGATTGTTGGGTGCATTTGGTTCTCGATAATTTAATCAAAATAAACATTACTCTAGATACAGTTTCCTTCCAGGTAATATACGATAGCATGTGTTCACTGCAAAGTTATCATTCAGTTCCAGATATTGTTTATAAATGTGACAGTACTTGTTTACGAACAGTACACTTTCAATCACTGTTTAAAAAATTAATGTGATGGTATTTATCAACAGTGTACTTTCAATCAATGTTAAAAAAACCGATGTCAAATACAATCTAAAGGTCACACAGCGTTGTGCAATCCTGTAGTTAACCCGTCATATGGAGACGCACAATTTGATATTCTCACTGATTGTGTAGACCAAATGCTTACAATTTTAGTATTTTTCAGTGTAACATTTGTAATTGTTATTCTGAAGCTGAAAGGCAACTCTTTTGGCAGTTGGCCACGCATTCAGAACAGCCGCGGCCAACAGATCCCATAGGCAAATTCCATCCTACATCTGTAGCAGACCTCCTCTGCGCTCAGCACTTAGCCCTGTGACCCTTATGAAGGAAGGTCACGAATTTTTATTGTTACTGTGCTTAGACCATGTTACATAGCTGTAATTGGTGTACCGTTCGTTGTAGACACGTTGGATCGTCTGTACTGATACATCAATGAATCTGACAACTTCTTTCATGATGTGGTCTGGATTCGTACAAGCACATTAGCTCCTGTCTGCCATTTTGCTTAACGCGGAATTAGCATAGAAGCTATTAAAATCAGTATCGGCCACGGCGGGCAACACTTCACGCTTGCACAATGTGCCGCCCACGTGTCGTTCGAGGCACGGGTTGTCTCGAAAGTTCTTGGTACGTCTTTGTTAGATCCTTTTCGGTATCACTCGACACTTCGTCCAACGGTACGATGCGACACTTTCTTCTAGCACTTAGTGCTGCATATTTCCGTTGGCATGATTTTCTTCGTTAGAATCGTGGAGTAAGTGCTGTTTATGCTCTGTTGCTGCATCTGCGTGATTACTCTACAATTTACAAGTAAGTGCCTGGCAGAATGATCATCGAAACATCTTCTACCTGTTCATCTATTGTTTCACATTCGAGAATCTTGAGGGAAATACACTTTCCGGGTGTGCTCTGATTTCTGTAATGTTATTATGATGATCATCTCTCCTCATGTAGGTGGACGTCACACTCTGAGGAGAAGGTTGGCGATTGAAATTTCCTGAGAAGATCCTGCTGAAACGAGGAACGCATTTGTTTCAATGACTGTCACCTCAATTCGCGTATCATAATAATTGGTTCAAATGACTCTGAGCACTATGGGACTTAACTTCTGAGGTCATCAGTCCCCTAGAACTTAGAACTACTTAAACCTAAGTAACCTAAGGACATCACAGACATCCATGCCCGAGGCAGGATTCAAACCTGCGGCCGTAGCGGTCGCGTATCATGTCTATGGAACACTCTTGCCTATTTCAAGATAAAGCAAAACTAGCTGACCTTCTTTGAAATTTATAGATGTCCTTCGTCATCACTGTCTGATGCAGATCTCACGCCGCACGGTAATACTCTAGAAGACGGTGGACAAGCGCAGTGTTAGCAGTCTCATTATAGACCTTTTACATTTTCTAAGTGTTCTGCCAATAAATTGCAGTCGTTGGTTTCCTATCCCCACAATATTAGATGAATGATTGTACCAATTTCTGTTATTCATAATTGTAGTCGCTAAGTATTTAGTAGAATTTTGAGCCTATGGAGTTTTGTTGTTTACCGTGTAACAGAAATTTAGCGGATTCCCTTTAGTCCTCATGTGGATGAATTCATACTTTTTTCAAACTTGATTGCCACTTTTCGCACCATACAGATATGTTGTCTAAAACATATTCACTTGGTGTTGATCATGGATTTGCAAGACGGTAGATGACAACATTGTGTGCAAAGAGTTTAGGAGGGTTGCTTAGATTGTCTCTTAGATCGTTTATGTTGGTCATGAACAAGAGAGGGCTTGTAACACTTCCCTTGCGATCACCAGATATCACTTCTGTTTTCCTTGACTACTTTTCGTCAATTACTACGAACTGGGAACTTCCTGACAGGAAATGAAGAATCCAGTTGCACAACTCAGACGATGCTCCACAGACAGTCATACTGATTACTAGGTGTTTGTGAAGAACGTTGTCAAAAACTTTCTGGAAATCTAAAAATATGGAATTACTTGCCATCACCTGCCGATATCACTCGTTACTTCGTGAGAATAAGGCAGAGCGATATTTTCTTAATCCTTTTTGGCTATCTGTTAATTAATCGACTTCTTCGCAGTAGTTGATTACGTTTAAACATATTATACGTTTCAAAACTCTACTGCAAATCGAGATTAGTGATATGGGATTGTAATTCAGTCGATTACTCCTATTTCTTTGTTAATGGTTTGACTTTCCAACTTTCCAGTCTTTAAGAGCAGATCTTTCGACGAGAGAGCGGTTGTATATGACTGCTACGTATAGAATTACAGAGATATTCCGTCAGCTTAATCGGAGAGGAACCTGCCTGATACAAAATCTTTTTCCTTTATTAAGTTGTTTAACCTGCTTCAGTATACCGAGGACATCTACTCCTAACTTAGTCATGTTGGCGTTTGTTCTTGATTCGAATTATGGAATATTTACTTCGATTTCTCTGGTGAAGGAAGATCAGAAAGCTGTCTTTAATAACTATATTTTAGTACACTGTCGTCAGTAACATCACCACTTTCATCATGCAGCGAAGATATTGATTGTATCTTGCCGCTGGTTCGCTTTACACACGACCAGACTATCTTTCGCTTTCTGCAGGTTTTCGAGACAGAGTTTCTTTGATGTAACTCTCACATTGAAGTTCGGGCCGAATTTCGAGCTCCTGTAAAACTTCGCCAGTCTTAGGGATTCTGCGTTCTTGTAAATTAGGTAAACTTTCTTTGTAGCTTCTGGAACAGTGTTATGACCTGTTTTTTGTGCAATTGTTGATCAGTACCATATCTCTTTAATTAATTTCTTACACAACTCTCAATGTACGTCAATACTATTGCTCTGAACTCAGACCACATCTGGTCTACGCTTACAGAGATTGGAAGGGATGGAGACTGCCTCTTAGGAATGCCTCAAGCTAATTTTTATCTGCTTTTCTAAATAGGTACTTTTGTTTTTATTTGAATGTTACGGTTTTCAATATCGCTACAACAACCTTTTGGTCACTAATCTCTGATTCTTTGTTGATGCTCCATATTTCTTCAGGATTATTTGTTGCTAAGAGGTCGAGTATGTTTTCGCAACCATTTAGAATTCGAGCGGGCTCCTGAATTAACTCTTCAAAATCTTATCTGCGAAATCATTCAGTACGATTTCGAACAACGTTACATGCATACAACCCATTTTAAAAATATATTTTCCACAACATTTAGAGGGTAGATTAAAACCGCAACTAACCTAAATTGTATTAGTGGCGTATCTATTTGTAATGATTCTCAATTTTTCTTTGGACTGCTCGGCAATTGTGTCATCTGATTCGGGAGGTCAGTGAAAGGAATCAGTTATTAATTTATACTGGTTGTCAAAAGTAACCTCTAGCCATAGGCAGGCGTGGAACAAGTGATGGAACTGTTGGAGTGAATAGTAAATCTTCTGAAATGATACGCATTACTGCGTCGTTAGTTGCAGCTGCAGTTGTATTTGCAGTTTTTTATGTAACTGAGCGGAGGGTGTGGAGACATTATATGTACTACTGCAAAGTACGTTGTTTAAGTCAAACGACATGTCTGGAACGAGTTTCCTATTTAGGGCCCAAAAGGAAAGAAATAACGAAAATTACAAGGTCCAGAATCGATTCTAGACCTTACTTTTTCAACAGGCTTGACTGATGACTGCCACCAGTAAAAAATTACAAGGGAAGAAACAACTTATTTCTCATTTCATGGCGGAAGTGGATTCATTTAAAACGAAAAAGCATTCTCAAGGGGACAAAATCTGTCGAGGAAGACTGTCAACTTCCGTAAACTCACTGCTAATATTGAACAACCCATTGTGGCGTTGAATGAATTACAGAAGTAGCTTTCTAAACGTGTAAGGACACGTTTATCAGTTTTTTGTGTAGAGATCGTTTGCCATTTCATTTGAAATCATCTGTATGCATGTGTATGTGGAATTGGTAGATCTGTAATGTTCTTCCTGGTTTAAAAGACAAATTCTTTTACGTTGGCACTGTCCAAGAGTTTTATGCTAATTCCCTTAAACAGGATTTCAATTTCTCCATAGTGAAGTTTTAAACGTGAAGTTAATATTTCAATCGACATATGTGCTTGAAAGGCATTTCTCGGTTCTGAAACTAAATAAGTTAAGATTACGTGGCAGACATACTGATGCAAGTCTAGAAACTTTGTCATCGGTCCGTATTCCTGCAGTTTTGTCAGAGACAGATGTTATTACTCTTCAAAAATTCTTCAATAACACTACAATTTGTTTTGCTTGTGATCTCTATTCTTGCGATCTATGAAATTTGAAGTAAAGCCGGATGCCACATGTGGTGCTTTTGTAGTTGGCCTCCCTCCCCCTCCACTTCCTCAACAACCCGCTCAGACAACGTGACAAAGTGTGCACCCAGGCGACAGAGATTAGCACACGTGCACGAGCTCCAGTCGTGAGCAGAGTTCTTAGCCGTATCTGGTCAGCAGTCATAGGTATTTCTCGAAACAGAGCTTTGTACTGTCTAACTAAACGAGTTATTCTGCCTTTGGTATGTTCTTAGACTGTCAGTGGGCAGAAACTATGATGGCAGACGGCTGCTACGACTGGAGAATCACTCACGGACCTACGTGTTTGCGCAGGAGGGTCTGGTAACGCGACGGCTGAATCGCGACCTACAGCAAGTCAAACACCATTCACAAACATCGCTCGCGGAGGAGAGAGAGAGAGAGAGAGAGAGAGAGAAAGACAGACAGAGAGAGAGAAAGAGAGAGACAAAGAGAAAGAGCGCTGCGCGTGCGCCGCACCATCCGGCAACCCGAGCAGCAGTACTCCAGCTGGGATCCGTGTTGACTTCGGACAAGGCGGGCTCCGGAACAAAGTCTACCGCACTCGTGGCAAGATGGCGCCTAGGGCGCGCTTCGTCGTACAGTGTCTCTAGTTGTGTATTAACTGAGTTGTCTGGATGGGTTTTACTACATTTCTCCTATAGTCACGTGCAGAAGAAAGAGCCCTTGGAATCTTCGACTTCGACATTGTGCTGAGGATATAAAAAAAATGGTTCAAATGGCTCTGAGCAGTATGGGACTTAACATCTGTGGTCATCAGTCCCCTAGAACTTAGAACTACTTAAACCTAACCAACCTAAGGACATCACATACATCCATGCACGAGGCAGCATTCGAACCTGCGACCGTAGCGGTCACGCGGTTCCAGACTGAAGCGCCTAGAATCGCTCGGCCACACCGGTCGGCTGCTGAGGATAAGAACTACCACTAACCTTTGTACATTCATGACAGATGTATTGTGGATGAATTATAGCACATTCAATGTTTACTAGACCGTGTTCAGTCTAAATGATACAAAATTAGTAATGTTAGATGATTCATAGCACATTCGCCACTTGAAACAAAGAGATAACCACTTCCACACTTCAGAGACCCATTACTCGCAAAATGAGGTAGTCCGAACCCAGAGACAAGAGGAATGAATAAACGTTATTCACTCCGTTCTAATGCGCGTTTAATTTCGCAGACCTCCAGTAATAAGAACGAAGTAGCTAACCTAATCGATATGAATGATTATTGCTAGTCGTTTTAAGGCAATAATAGTGGACACTAAGCTGGCTGCCTCATAATCGTCTTAGAATTCAGGTCATGTACTTTGTTTCTGTTTTCAAATTTGTCTTTGATTTCTCCAAGGAGTTTACTCAATTACTGTGAAAGTTTGGCAAACGAATTTAGGTCATTTAAGTATTGTGCGTGCTCTACAAATCCCCTCCAGAGTACTGGCATATGATTGTAACTTAGTTTAATATGATTACAGTACCTACTACTAACAGGACAGAATAGGTACCTGCACATAATTTTGATGACTCGAGGTCTGCCAATAACCCCACAATAAATTACGCTTATAATCTGAAAAGCAACTTTATTAATAAATATGCAAATGGATTATGCTCGAAATGTGAACGAATCTGTAATGCCTCGAGACTTACCGAGTTCCGAGTCCGTTACTAATCGAAGAATGAAAAAGGTGTTTTATATATACACACATCAAAAAAAGTTTTGTATCACCTCGTTTCCGAGAGTTCCGGAACCTGTACAGAAAGTTGGAACAGAGATCAACATAAACATCATTTCCACCCCTTTTATTGCTCACGAAATCCACACATTGCATGTTGTACCACAATACAGCGAGACCTTCAGAGGTGGTCGTCCAGATTGATGTACACTCCTGTTCCTTTAATACCCAGTAGCACGTCCTCTTCCATTGATGCATGCCTGTGTTCGTCGTGGCATACTATCCACAAGTTCATCAAGGCCTGATAGTACAGTTGTCGCACTCCTCAACGGCGATTCGGCGTATATACCTCAGAGTGGTTGGTGGACCACGTCGTCCAAAAACAGCCCTTTTCAATCTATCCCAGGCATGTTAGATAGCGTTCATATCTTCTGAACATGCTGGTCACTCCAGTCGAGCGATGTCGTTAACCTGAAGGAAGTCATTCATAAGATGTGCACTATGGGGTCACGAATTGTCGTCCACGAAGATAAATGTCTCGCCAATATTCTACCGATTTGGTTGCACTATTTGTCGGAGGATGGCATTCACGTATCGTACATCCATTACGGCGCTTTTCATGACCACCAGCGGCGTACGTCGGCCCACAAAATGCAACCCCAGAACATCAGGGAACCTCCACCTTGCTGCACTCGCTCAACATTGTTTCTAAGGCGTTCAGCCTGACCGAGTTGCCTCCAAACACGTCTACAACGATTGTCTGGTTGCAGGCAAATGCGACACTCATCGGTAAAGAGAACATGATGCCAATCCTGAGTGGTCGATTCTGCATGTTTTTGAGCGTATTTGTACCGCGCTGCATGGTGTCGTGGTTGCATAGATGGACCTCGCCATGGATGTCAGGAGCAAAGTTGAGCATCATGCAGCCTATTGCGCGCAGTTTGAGTCTTCAAACGACGTCCTGCGGCTGCACGAAATTCGTTTCAACATGGTGCCGTTGGTGTCAAGCTTCCGCAGGAAGGGGTCATCCACTGCAGTAGTAGCTCTTGGGCGGCCTGACCGATGCACGTTACCTACAGTTTCTGGCTCTCTGTACCTCCTCCATGTCCGAACAAGATCGCTTTGGTTCACCCCGAGATGCCTGGCCACTTCCCTTGTTGAGAGCCCGTCCTGGCACAAAGCAGCAATGCGGACACGATCTAACTGCGGTACTGACCGTCTAGGCATGGTTGAACTACAGACAACATAAGCCGTGTACGTCCTTCCTGGTGGAATGATTGGAACTGATCAGCTGTCAGACTCCCTCTATCTAATAGGCGCTGCTCATGCGTGGTTGTTTACACCTTTGGGCGGGTTTAGTGACATCTCTGAACAGTCAAAGGGACTGTGTCTGTCATACAGTATACACAGTCAACGTCTACCGTCAGGAGTTCTGGGAACCGGGGTGATGGAAAACTTTTTTTGATGTGTGTGTATATACAGGCTGTTACATTTATTGACAATCCTAAATAACTGTTTTTTTCAGATGCAAATTACAAAACGTATCAAGCAAATATTCTTTAGCCGTCAGAAGGACAGCCATCTGCATGATTGCCTTCATTGTAGCTTTGCTTTTTACAATGATATGAACAGCAGTATGACTTTTTTAATTGTCACCCTGTATTTTTTATTTGGTAATTCATTTCCATTCCTAAAGACCTATTCAAAAATGTGTCACATTGTACCATTCACTGAAACACAACGTTATTAATTACATAACACAACTTTGACGTTGATGCTCCCAGCGCTTAGTGCCGGTATTCGGGGTAATGGAAAACATCCACGTGCTGACGTTGACAGATGACAAATGTGAACATAAGTAGAACGCAAACCCGTCATTCCGTGAACCAGCGGCAGTTGCAGAGCTGTGTGGGTAGAATGTACACGAATGAAGAGAAGGTAGAAATGCTACTCATCTATGGGGAATGTAAGTTAGCAGAACAGTAATTGCAATACTGTTTTCTTATATGAGTGTACATTTAGTATAGTAGTATATTCCTTTGAAATACTGTTATGCAGAGTAGGCATGTAGTAAAGGCTGTCCTTCCTACAAACTGCACCGGCGTAACGTTTATTTTATTGTTGTTGTTGTTGTTGTTGTTGTTGAAGGTAGGTGAAATGCTACGCAGGCAGCGGAACTGTTCAGAGACAGATATCCTGACAAGAACCCACCTTCCCGACGGATGCTTTCTCGTCTTGTTGCGACGCTTCAGGAAACGGGTAGTTTCAACCCACGACAACGCAATCGTCGTAGCACTCGCACAGACGAAGCTGCCGAAGTTACTGTTCTCGCTTCCGTTGGTTGAATCCACATGTTAGCACACGACAGCTTGAATACGAAACTGGCATTCCTAAAACAAGTGTACATCATACTGTTTTGTGTTTCAGTTTCTTACAGAGTGTTAATCTAGTCTCTCTGTGGATTCTGAAGGACTAACGTATGATGCAAACGCTGATACATTGACGAAAACAGTGAAGTTATAACAGCCGTTTGTCTACCTGAAAATGTGCGGGATAAAAGACTTCTTCTGTTTTTCCATATGTGTTGTTAGTAGCTGCGAGAGACCTACGGTAAGGAATATGGTTTCACTTTTATCTTGCTTAGCTCTCGATAATAACGCTTTAATTATTCCGTTGTGCTTATAGGAAGTTCTTGGCGCTATGTAACTTAAAATAATTTCGGTCACATTGCGTTTATTCGCGTATGGATTCGATTTAATATAAAGGGGTAACATTTCAGGGACATAATCTCTTATGAAACCGGCGAGAAAAGAAAAAAATGTAACGAAGTAGAAAACAGGGAAAACACCACCATACTGTAGAAGCGAGATAAGGCAGTATCTAGGATGACAGTGCATTCTACAGGTTTTCAGGTGAATGAGTACAGACATTTCTACTTATCACTAAGAACATTGTACTGAACAGCATTTTGTATTGTATCGTATGGAACTGGGAACCTAGAAACGACGGTGAAGCTTCGTCCCTGCCGTAGCCGTCAGTGGTTCACAACCCCACAACGGGCTACAGCAGTCCACTCTCCCCACCGCCTCCCCACACAGAACTCAGGGTTATTGTGCGGTTCGGACCGATGTGGACACGTCCCCCCCCCCTCCCCCACCCCGGGAATGTCTCACACCAGACGATAGTAACCACATTGCTTGCGTGTTAGAGTAATTATGGTGTACGCATACGTGGAGAAAGTGTTTGCACAGTAGTCGCCGACATAGTGTAACTGAGGCGGAATGTGGGGGAAACAGCCCGCATTCGCCGAGGTAAATGGAAAAACAGCCTTACAAACCATCCAGAGACTGGCCGGCTCACCGGACCTCGACACAAATCCGCCGCGCGGATTCGTGCCGGGGATCAGGACGCCTTCCCGCCCGGAAAACAGTGCGTTAGACCGCACAGCTAACCGGGTGGTCACATGAGTATTTACTTCATTTGCAGACAAGTAATTACAGCTATTACGAGTACTTCTCCTTGAGTAGCACGTTAGATATAGATATACGGTCGCGTGGACAGAAAGTGGGTAGCCTGTACTGACACTCATCGTCTACTTTATGGCGTAGTCACGACCGTACAGGAAATTTCAAGTCGTAAATTAAGTGAAGTGTTTGCGGAAAAACTGCTAGTCGAATAGAAAAAATAACTGACACAATGAAGTGGGTACACATTATGATAATGACTATCATATTATTTCTATCTATACCATTAACACGTTGTATATGAGTCGAGTTACTTCAAAAGGAAGTGTAAATCAAGTATAGACCACCATTGCCGAGGCGAGAAAGCTTCGATATCAACGAAATTCTCCATTTAATGAAATCTTTTCTTACCTGTGAACATTGCCCCTACAGACACAGTACAACTGCAGTTTATCGGAATCGATAAGCCATGCAGAAAGGTACACGTTCAGTATGTAATAGAATATTGTATTGTCGAACAGGGCGGTGGTTTGAAAGATGAAGGCGATTAAGAAGAAGAAACATCAGTCAAAACTGTTACAAACAGCACTCAAAGAAGATAGGAAATTATGAGACCTGTTGTGCTTGCAATCACGGATTACAGTATATGTCAAAGCTGTCTTGGACACAGGTGTTAAGACCGAATTGTAGGAATGGACAAACAGATTGTGGGAAGAGGGGAGCGGTAACATGGTATAAGCACTCTGGTGCTCAAATATTCTTTCGGCAGTAAAACTAGCAGAGACTTGTGTGCGAGACGCTGATTTTAAGTGAGCAGCTGACATTGATTGTAGTTGCGTATAATGAATAAAAAAACCTGACTATGATATAACTACAACTTGTAAATACTCTACAAGCATACTTATTAGAAAGTTTTGCCCTAATCGTCTCTACCCTGAACAATTTACTTATAGGACTGGTATTTTTCTGAAAATTTTGTGCGTCCATAGTTTCAGTAAGCCATATACGCAGCGAATATATGGCGTAAATTACTTAATACATAAAAGCAACTGGCAACATTTTATATGTTATACCCTAACACCCTGTTTGGCAACGGCCTTACCGCAGTGGACACACCGGTTCCCGTCATATCACCGAAGTTAAGCGTTGTCGGGCGTGAGCGGCACTTGGATGGGTGACTATCCGGGCCTCCATGCGCTGTTGCCATTTTTCGGGGTGCATTCAGCCTCGTGATGGCAACTGAGGAGCTACTCAATTGGAATAGTAGCGCCTCCGATCAAAGATAACCATCATAACGACAAGGAGTGCGGTGTGCTGAATACACGCCCCTCCTATCTGCATCCTCACCTGAGGATGGCACGGCGGTTGGATGGTCCCAATGGTCCACTTGTGGCCTGAAGACGGAGTGCTTCTAAAACTCTGTTACAAACCAGTAGCATATTTATCAATCTCATAATATGTGTTCAAAGCTTCCTGCAATAAGAGACTGTCTAAAAAATTCGTATAAACAATTTTTTATGACAGATGTTAACTTTCGTATCTGTTTGCATACAATGTTATATGCCTATTTGTAACGGGCTAGTGGCGAGACAATTTTCTCGTTGTCGCAAAGAGTTTTTCTTTCATCGCGCTTGCTCTGGGTATCGTGTTGGCCAAAGATGTTACTGTAACTGTGGATCGGTAACGCATATGATAGTCGAACCGAGGAGGATCTGAGGGAACAGGAGCAGCTGTTTACCACAGCCTGCTCTCGTGTAGGACTTACGGGAGGCAGAAAACAAAAGAAGCGCTCTCGCAGGGAGCTGTGTAGAATCGAGCGTTAAATACACTCCGCTTCAATAGTTCTGGTGCTGAACAATAATCAGGTCTTTTTGCAAGTTTTTATTTTTTTGTGAGAGCCGTGAATTACTTAAATGACTTGCAGTTCGTTATATTGAGATATGTAATAGTCTCGTAGTGTTTTGGAGAGTAATTTGTACGAGGATATTCGAGATTTCGGGTACCACATGCTGTCTAAAAACCTCCAAGTCGTAAATGTGAATTTATGCTTTCCCGGCGTATACAGCTGGCGAACAGTTCTCGGGCTTCCAGCCGGGTGGCGGTGTCTTCAAACTGCGACGTTTCGACGAGTGACATACTCGTCATCTTCTGGCGAAGTGCCGAGAGTTTGCGGATGCCGGTCTCTTTATACCTGCGGCGTACTCCCCACCACCTGGCCGCGGGAGGCTGGGTGCAGAGGAGCCGGCGGGCGTGGTGGATGGGGAAGCGGGTGCGCCGTTCGTGTCTCCGTCAGAGCATTCCGGTCGCGTCTCGTGAGCTGGACGGTTCTTGGTACGTACTGAGAAAATCAAACATAAATACCGTCTTCCGACCACGGCCGAAGACGAAAGAGCTGCTGGGCTCAGCTAAAGACCCACTCAAACTCAATACACGTGGTATATACAGCATTGCTTGCGAATGTGGTGTAGAGTACATTTGACAAACGCAGCGCTGCATCTCGAAAAGGTGCGAGGAACACACCAGGCATGTCCGACTTGGACAGATAATCTGCTATAGCTGAACATAGCATCAAAGAAAACCACACCTTTGATTTCGAGAACACGAGGGTGCTGGGCCGAGCCTGGTCCACGAGAATCTTGTGAACAGGGACGAAGGTTATCAACTGAGCGCGGCCTGGAATCCAGCATTAGACGCAATACGCCAATCAAATCCTCAACTAGACATTGAGATTTACGTTTTAAGTGGTTTCCCTTTCTACCTAATACTAATGCCGGTGTTTCCTTTGAAAAGGAATAGAAAGATTTTCATTTCCAGTCAGTCTTTATATCTGGTCATCGACTGGACGTTAAATCCTGACTTTAATTAATTTCCGTTGACGTCATGCGCTCATGTACTCTGCCATTATCATCATCATCCAAATATTCGTTACTTGCTTACTGTATTTACTTCGTCTCCTGCTTTATGCAGTCCGGAAGCCAGCAAAACTTCACACCAAATAAATGTCAAGCAATGGTTCGTGTATTTGTACGTGTGCATTACACTCACAATTGAATAACGCTGCGAGCTACTCTCTTTTTCTTCAGTTCGTTACTATTACAGTAAACAGACTTGTAATGTTGTAAAATATCACGCTACGGTAATCAGTCACTCGCACCTCCATTCAGATGCCTTCTCTTCGCTGACAGCAGCCGCACTTACGTACTCTCCACCTCCTCATTTCTCGATCGATATTCGCCACGGGGAGACCAACCAACAAGAAGTTCTAACTTCATCTTCCGCCGTCATTTAACGTTTGTACGGCGTCTAAAATGTTCGGCATTCCAGAATGAGCAGTTCTACAGAAATTTAATACATTACTTAACTCGCTTCATTCGTAAATTTATTCACAGAAGTTTACCGTAACATAATTGAGCAGAGTTGCAAATTTTGCTCCTTTATTGGTGTTGGAATTACAGCTGAATTCTCTTGCCTAGCTGTAACTTTCATGCTCGTTAGCTGAGTGCGATTAACCCAAATCTCGAAGTAGCAGTGCTCTTAGTGTGCTCCACCTAAATCTGAGTACAGCGTGCGAGAAGCTTCCAAAGTAGTCATGTGAACTTACACTACACTTTTCAGTTGTATATAATATTTTAGTTAAAAGATGGCTTGTTCCGAACATTTGCTTTGCAAAAAAATTGGCATTTGTTCATATGGCACTAAGCACAATGGGACTTAACATCTGAGGTCGTCAGTCCCCTAGACTTAGAACTACTTAAGCCTAACTAACCTAAGGACATCACACACATCCATGCCCGAGGCAGGATTCGAACCTGCGATCGTAGCAGCAGCGCGGTTCCAGACTGAAGCGCCTAGAACCGCTCGGTCACAACGGCAGGCATTGGCTTTGCCTCTGCATGTATACAACCCTCTAAGAGAAGTAATTTAGGGCATAAAACTGTACTTTGAAACATGTCTGTGCATTAGGAATCAGACTTACATGATTGATCTAATATACTGTTACCTGTGTCTCCATTTGTGTTTTACTGGTTTTGTGCCAGCTGGTGGTAGTCCGATTTGTTTTGATTCAGATTTATACCACATTCTCTCGCATTTTATGTGGCGTAAGAAACAAACAACGGGAGCCACTTGCTAATTCATACAAGCTTTTAAGTACAAATAAGAAACAAATTTATATTTTAAAACGTAACTTATCAATAGTAAAAAGTAGATAAAAATAAGTTTCATTCGAGGATTTATTTCATTTCGTGTCTAATTTACTGCTAAGATTTCCGTTCTGAAGTAAGTAATCGTTCCGTTTTATCTTCCGTTTCCTTCTTTCTGTCTGTGCTTTGACTTGAGATCACGAAAATACTCTTACGCTTAGACGTTAAAACTGAAAATCACTAACTAAATATGACTATCGTGACTGTCACAAATTCTGGTTCAAATATTCGGCTACTATTAACATAATATAGCTCAGCGTCTACTTTGCCTAACACCGTCTTAGAGACCAAAAAATGTTTCTTATCCTGCGCCACGTAGACACCTCAAATATGTCAAAAAGGATAATGTTAATTAATAGTTTTGAGATCGATAGAAAAATCAGAATCTTATCACTGTGGCTGTTGAGATACTCATGTACCTGCGTGAGGGATGTACCACGTATATAAAACTTTCTGGGTGCGTCGGCCGTGTTGGCCGTGCGGTTCTAGGCGCTACAGCGTGGAACCGCGCGACATTTAAAGATGCAGCATTGCTATGGCCATTACTGGCTTTCAGTGTAGTGACAATTTCATTTGCATGTTTTGAACATAGATTAAATTATGGTAGTTGTAAAGAGAGTAAGAAAGGACTGCATGTGTTTGAAGATTTGCCGAAGACAGTCCTCGTTCCACTAGATAAGTATCGCAGGTCGCTGTGGCCGAGCAATTCTAGGCGCTTCAGTCCGACCCACGTGGCTGCTACGGTCGCAGGTTCGAATCCTCCCTCGGGTATGGATGTCTGTGATGTCCTTAGGTTAGTAAGGTTTAAGTAGTTCTATGTCTAGGGGACTGATGACCTCAGATGTTTAGTCCCATAGTGCTTAGAGCCATTTGATCCATTTTAGATAAGTAATATTTCTTAAGGTGTTACACAGAACGTTTCAAATTTAAAGCTATTTCAGAAGCTAAATGTGAAGGATTTTCCTGTGAAACAGTTCGCACTAGTTCCTTAGATGGTCAGCAACATTTCGAATGAAGGTTAACTGTAATCACTGGTCAACACTCATTTTCTTGCCAAGGATATTTGAGTGGCTTTAGGATGGGTTAGTGGTGCTGAGGACGAATATAGCAACCATTTATGCAGTTTGGCTCTAGTTTTTGAGATAATGCATGATTTATTCAAAAAATTAGAAAAAATTGCTAATACTGAACTCGAGCGTTACAAACTACAATGAAAAAAGAAAATAATCTTTATAAATAGCTTCTATGAAAACCTGATAGGCATTTGTCCACGTATAAAACATAATTGAAAAGTTTCTCTATAAGTATATCATTTTCCGTCCATGACGAACGGCTTCCTGCACGCTTTCCTTTTATAGGTCTCTTCAGAACAGTCACGTTGCAGATTCCAGCAATAATCTGCCATCATATGCCTGTCCCATCTTCCTTTATATCTTTCCTCTATTCCTTTCATATCTTGATGGAACCGCTCTCCTTGTTCCTCACTGAAATCACCTAGATTACGAGGAAATCGATCCAAGTGGCTGTGAAGGAAGTGCAATTTTATGCTCATGTTAGCTTCTAAGATTTGAAAGTTAGTGAGCATGTTTTTGACCAGTTCCTCGTAATTGGGAGCTTTATGATTGCCCAAAAAACATTTTACAACAGCGACAAAACTGTTCCAGGCCGATGCTTCAGTGACAGTCATGACACTTGTAAAATTGGTATCGTTGATGAGCCTGCGAATTTGAGGACCATCAAATATTCCTGCCTTAAGTTTTTCACTACTGAGTCTAGGGAACGTATTGCAGATGTATGTGAAGCAATTACCATTTCTGCCTAAAGCTTTGGTGAATTGCTTCATTAGTCCTAACTTAATATGTAATGGTGGAAGAACAATCTTGTCCCTACTAACCAGAGGTTCATTAATGATGTTTGCTTCACCAACAGCCATATGTTCCCTTGGAGGCCATGTTTTCTGCTTCCAATGTTCGTGCTTTGCCCTACTATCCCACATGCAGATAAAACATGGGCGCTTTGTGTATCCACTTTGTTGTCCAAGCAAGAAGTTCACCATTTTCAAATCAACACAAATCAACCACTGGTGCTGCATATAGTGAATTTTCTGCAGAACCATCTTGATGTTAGCATATGCTTCACAAAGTTTTGTTGAGTGGGCAATTGGAATAGATGCGTAACGATTGCCATTGTGTATGAGAACACATTTTAAACTTCTAGTGGAACTGTCTATGAAGAGACGCCAGTCCTCTGGTCTATATTCCGGCAGCCCCAATTCAAGTAAAAGTCCAGGTATATTGCTGCAATACACTATAACCTCTTCTTGGTTGAAGTATGGAAGAAGGTTTTCTTCTCTCGTCCGGTAAGCTGTTATTTTAACACTTGGATGAAGACAGTTCTTTTCCTTAAGCCTGGATGCTAAGAGTTCTGATGCTTTCTTTGAAAGATTGAGTTCTCGTATCAAGTCACTGAGCTCCTTCTGGTCGAACTGCTGGGGTTGTGTCTCACGTCCTTCGTATTCCGAACCACTACTTGTACATTCCTCAGCGTGGGTAATGTTGTGAAGGTTGGTACAGGAACATCGTTGCTGTGCACCACCGGTCTTCTTGCTGACTCAAAATCGGGATATTCCCACTTTCGTTTTTTGAACCTATTAAAACCTTTCACATTAACAATGCAAAAATAGCAATCATCTCTATGGTTCTTCTGCTCTCGCCATACCATAGGCACTCCGAAGTTTAAGCTTTTCCTTTTTCGTTTTGTCCACTGCCGTAAGCACTCCACACAGCATTTACAAACTTTATGGGGTGCCCACGCCTTGTCTTGATCTCCAAGTTTAATTCCGAAATATGCCAGATACGCTTCCTTCACAAAAGGAGTGATATTCTTCCTGTTCTTTTGAAGAACGTATTCACCACAAATGTAGCAGAACTCATCTGGATGGTTCACGCAAAGACGGCGTGAAGAACTCATGTTTTCCTAAAACAAAATTGCACAAATATTACATATTATGCAGAACTTTCTTGTATTTGCATGTCAATCACATCCAACAAACATCATTAATTGTTTTGTGTGAAATGAATACTCACCTCTTATTTGCTACGTCACGATGAAAAGGTTCTATCTCCTTGAAGCTGCACTGCACATGTGTGTGACTTTCGACCATCGCCATTTTTCTTGTTTACACTGAACGCTACCTATCGGCTGTTGCGGGGATTACCTCGGCCAACAAATGAATGTCGAGTACCGCCGAATTCAAATCTGCACAACCCTCAATATCTTCAACACACGCACCACACAACAGGACTGAACACATGCTGACAGTGTGATGTTTGCATGATGTAATCCTCAACCACACAGATGCACTCCCTGAGCACAATTGTTTAATAAAGATAGTACAATATCACCAATAAAAAAACAGGTAGCAAATACATTACACCATATATGGACCCTGCAGTCGATATTATCCACATGAAACTCTCATTTCCACAAATAACCTATATCCCAAAAACCAGAGCCAATTTGGAAAAAGTACAAATATACTCGGAATGAGTATCATAACAATATCCCATTTTCGTTCAAACTTCCCTGGCAACGAAAAAAAAAATTTATTTTGTAGAGCTGTGTAATCGAAATATAACAGTGGTGTCCTAGTAGAACATTCTCTGGCACCTGTAAATACGCATCAACACATCAAAATGAGAAGGAATTAACATTTTTCTTGATATCCCCTTTGGTTCCATTTGCTTTTGCAAAACTGTCAGTTTGATTTTTAAATTATAAACGACTTTTAACAGGTAAAGAGCAATTTTTTTCTGAAAGCATGTTGGCTTTATTCACGAGTCTAATACACCATATTATTCTCCATTCTGATGGGTATAAAACCCTGTTTTTCAACATAATTTCCGTTCAATGGACGGCCTAAGCCACGTTACTTGGGATCTTTACTCCTGCATGGTACCACACTAAGGGTCGATGCACCAGTAACTTCCCCGTCATCAACGTACCTCTTCCCGTTGAGTGCGTCTTTCATTACTGTTTATGGTTTTCTGCTAGGCGGCGAGGAACCCTGCTGACACACACCTTGCAGAACCCTACTGGTTTACGAGTGTGTCAGCTCAATCAACAGAGTCGTCCAGCTGTGCAGCGAGGTGATGATTGTGGTACGCCTATCGTCTGGGATAAGGGTGTCCGCACGTTCGAAAATTGCGGGTTCACAGTTGAGTACGGCCGGGTAGAACACGGGAAAACGGATAGGTTAGAGCGACGTTGTTGAGCTGATGACAGACACCACACAGAGCGACTCACTGTGTTTTTCTTCACTCACAAGTCTCCGTAGATATTCTGCTAGCGCCTATGAGTACCTGCGAAGCTCTGGTTTTCGGCCAAAAAAAAAAAAAAAAAAACACTGTAAAAACAGCTTTTCCCTGGAACACACCTTCACTACAAATTCCATTTTCAAGGCTACGAACCGGTATAGCGCCGCTATCTATCGGGATTTGTGAAACTATAACGGCTGAAACGGGAATATTCCAATGTCCCACCACAGATTATGCATTTTTTTCGAAGTAAACTGTCTGAGAAAAAAAATGCGTGGTATTACTTATTGAACGCTCCTCGTATTTTTATACCCGTCTATTATTTTAACCACTCAACAAAAGTGTATGCTTCTGCACTCTAAACCTGACCTGAATCGCATGTTCATCACTTCCTACCCTGTGCGGCAGTGTTATGGCACAGTGAAACGTTTCCAGTGGGAGAGGGTTATATGGAGATCAGTATATCGGAGTACATTTAGTCGCGAACGCGATCCATAACATAATCAAAATTGAATTACTAGCAGCAACGTGGCTAGTTGAATTAAGCTCAATATTGCAAAGGCCTTGGGAGATAGTCAATTAGTTCTCACAAGTATCTACTGTTACGTCCTGACACACATAACAATGTACTTGACCTCTTGAGTCATTGCAGCAACTCTACACGTGCAAGACGTTCTTAACAACAGCAGGAAAATCGAATTTCGGGAACATAAATGATTAGCTGAACATTCGCTTATCATGCAGTGTATAACGCCGGCCAGAAGACATTCGCAAAAAGGAGAAGCTGAAGTTCGAGAGAGAACAGCGAGCAATTATATTACGTTCAATCTTTCTCCACAACCAGCAATTTTTCGGAGAACAGTAATCCCTATTCAACAGAAATTAGTTGTAACGTAAAGATAAGCACTGCAGTGGATCTGTTAAGACTCGGTAGTATTTCCACACATCTTATTTTCAGTAAAGTCAGGAATGTAATGATAGAGTGTTTGATCGTATTTGGCAGGACAGTATCCACTCACGTCTACAGTCACACGAAGTCCCGAAATCTCATCAACATTGGATATGCGATGAAGTATGAGTTCATAGCTATGGAGACGATTCTGGAGCACGGGAAGTATTCTGCATACTCCAATACAATGTCAGATGGGAATAATCACTGCACAGTAAGATCTACTTTTCATACTAAACACACAACAAAAATTTTACATCTACATCTACATCAATACTCCGCAATCCACCATACGGTGCGTGGCGGAGTGAACCTCGTACCAAAACTAGCATCTTCTCTCCCTGTTCCACTCCCAAACAGAACGAGGGAAAAATGACTGCCTATATGCCTCTGTACGAGCCCTAATCTCTCTTATCTTAGTGGTCTTTCCGCGAAATGTAAATTGGCGGCAGTAAAATTGTACTGCAGTTAGCTTAAAGTGCTGGTTCTCTAAATTTCCTCAGTAGCGATTCACGAAAAGAACGCCTCCTTTCCTCTAGAGACTCCCACCCGAGTTCTTGAACATCGCCAACACAATAACATTAATGTTTCCCGACTAGGTGTACGTAGGAGGTATGAAGCAGGTGTTCCAATTAGCAGACGACTGGTAATGATTATCAGCTGGCGTTTTTGGACGTTTCCTTCTAAAAACCAAGCAGGTGTCTTCTATTTGAAGTCCTTAGCAAACGTAGAATTGCGAGCACTATAGTTCCGCATAAACGTAAGGATCTTTTTTTTTTATTTGGTTCGGGAGAACAGCTGCAAAAAGTGGGCTACCTAAAATTCCCTGGGAAACAGATTCTAACCAGTGTAATGATCTTAACTGGTGCCTTGAATTTGCATCTGGCTGCATCAAAGGGTTTTCCGGCGCTTCTGTGCTGCTAACAAAAGAAAGCAGTGTAAAAAACAGATCCATGGAATATTCAACGTAGATTCACGCAGAGATTTCAAAACTGCACATCACGCGAACTGATTGCCGCTGAAATGAGCTGTTTAGTATCAGATTGCTTTGTAAAACAAACGATCTCCCCCTGCATGTAATGTACTCCCCCAGTGACATTACAGCCACCACGCCTCGTAAAACTTTCCTCGCAGCCTGAATATCGAAAAAAAGTAATAACCGTGGCTTGGAGCACCAATGAACATGTCACCATAGAAAAGTTGTAACTTTTCAACCATTCTTCAGAAAACAGCGCCTGTTTATTAGTGTAAGGTAGCTCCCCATGGTAGTCTGTTCTGAGCAAGCCACCTTATCTGTGACTATCAGTCGCAGTCTACATCCATCTGAATCTGTTTACTGTATTCAAGCATTGGTCTCCCTCTAACATTTTCGTCTCTCACTCTTCGTTCCATTATCAAATTGGCAATCCTTTGGTGCCTTAGGAAGTGCCATCTCAAAGGAACACTTATTTTAGTCTTATTGCGCTATTAATTTCTTTCTTCCCCAATTCCATTCGGTAACTCTTCATTTTTACTTCGATCTACCCACGTAAGTTTAGATAAATTCAGTTTGTGTCTTTTGTTCTTATTTTTCTAAATTTTTGCATTTATATGTTTTATTCGGTGCTGTTATCTTATTTCCTTTCCCTTCTTTTGACATGAAACGGGAAACGCCACAGTATGGATTTTGTGAGGAATGCTTGCCGTCCCATTTCTTGTATTTCTTGTATTTCTCCAAGTTGAGAGCTGCGTTACAAGAGCAGGGTGAAAGTGAAGTTGGTCACATTTTCCTCCATCATTTCGCTCCATTATTGTAGTTCCGCATAATGCAACTGTTTACTATTACAACGTGGAAAAGGAAATAAAAATGACGACGTCACAGTTCGAGTGACCCTGTGCCAATAGCATGTGTTTGTCTTCACTGGTCAAACAGGTTTACAACACCCATTACAGCCGTGTACTCTCCTATGCCGACAGGGAAGGATGTAGCTGAGGTTGTAGCGTCTCTATTTTTTGTCGTGGAGAATCTTATGTCTTTCGTATGGTGAGCACTCAACAAATCTGTAACTGGCTTATTATTTTGCAATTTTACTGCAGATACACACCCTTTTATATAGACGATGATGTGCTCTTATATGCAGTTGGAAACATTTTCCAGAAGGGAGGCGATGAGACAATACAGAACAAGGAAGCAAGAGATAAAGACTAGTATCATATGTAGCTACTGAATCTTTCGAAGAAATTATAATAACGTAAAGTTATGAATAAATAAAGTGTTTCACATAGTAATGGTAGTTACTTTCTTCTCCTTATAGATCTTAATTCATAAAGAAAAAAATATTTTGAACGGGATGTACGTACACAGCTGGACTTAAGGGGGAATAAATTTAAGGAACTATTTATTCCTCCTCGAGTCCAGTGACATATACATGTCCCACTTCAAATAATTATAAAACTATAAACAAAAACTAACATTAAGAAACGTGGCCTGAGGCAGTATCCATTCCAAAAGTAGGAAATTATTTTTGGAGTAATATGTGGAATTTTAATTAATTCGTTCCCAAAAGGGTTAAAATCGTCATTCTCAGTCACTGTTTACGGCCAATGCTAAATAATTCTTTACTTTGACGTGAAGTTCTATAGCATAGTCTCTTGAAACATCTCATTCTATTGGAAATTCCTTCTTTGTAAAATGAAAAAAATGTCCTGCATTTCACTTTAAGCGTCTTACTCTATATGATATAAAAATATATAATATACAATCATCATCTCGTAGCCACTTCACTCACCGAAATAAATGAAACTTTCCTGACAACAATGGCCGGCCGCTGTGACCGAGCGGTTCTAGGCGCTTCAGTCCGGAACCGCGCTGCTGCTATCGCAGGTTCGAATCCTGCATCAGGCATGGATGTGTGTGATGTCCTTAGGTTAGTTAGGTTTAAGTAGTTATAAGTCTAGGGGACTGATGACCACAGCTGTTAAGTCCCATAGTGCTTAGAGCCATTTGAACCATTTGGCAACAATGAAAAATTCATGCTGATACATTTATATTTTATTAACGACTGGAGCACTTCATCTAACCCATTAGTTTCTATCTCAGCAGAAATCACTAGACTTTTACATGTGTATGAAATTGCTTCACCATTGGTATTGGCGGTGAAAACGTTTCATGTTAGCCTGTTTCTCTAAAAAAATAGCACTTGATAGGCAAATAACATAAGCCAGTAGCGGCTATTTATCACTTTATGCGTATTTCATTTGCGAGTTCGTCTAAAACGGATGCTCTGACAAAGTTCTATGCTCATTCATTTTTCTTGTTGCTCTCGACAATACTGGAACAATCTCAAGCTGCTACATCAGTCATAACAACTAAGCGAAAGCGTAAGCTGTTCAAGTCTCATCTTAAAAGAAAGGGAAAAAAAGTAGGTTGTGAATTGTTCCGAGGTCAACATAATCACCATTGTTATAGTGGCCTTCAATCCGAAGATTAGTAGGACCCGGATCTGCACGCTGATCTATATTCCTCTCATCTTAATGATTATTGGAACAGGGAAGCGGTAAGGCTGGGTTCATCTGTGAGTGAAAATTGTCTTCAACGTTTTCATTTCATAAAAATTTCAAAGCACAAAAAGGAACACCAGTAGTAGGAAAACTCAAGGCGATAACATAATTTAGTGTTCCTCATGAATTTTTCTTTCGAGCTAACAGCAACAGGGAGTGCCGAATCACGCAGAAATGAGCCCTGTTGGAGTTCTGTGTTCTGTGAAATGTTCAGAGGCAAAATCCACGAGGTAGAATGAGAGAAGGCCGTCCCACAGCTTTGTGCCTGGGACCGTGTCCCCAGTAGCCGTCACGCCTGAGGTTGTTGACTCATGCTAAGTAACAGTCAGACCAGCGACCTTTACGTAATGTGAATAAATTCTTGAGTGCGAGAATGTAGCCCACCTGTGTGCATAAGGAGGCGGCCTGAGTGACTGAATCACGAAACAGGACAGATAGTCAGCCAGATTCAGCCTGTTTCTGAGCTCCTCAGGTCAAAATCCCCCTTATTGAGTACGGCTGCATTATTAGACCACTTATAAGATTTATTTCCCACCCCAAGGGGAAGTGAACCCCTGAACCTCTGTTCACTTCTCTGCCCTCTTTGAAAAGGCTGTTGACTGAGTGAAGGTAACTTCTTATGCCATTTGGCTTCAAATGGCTCTGAGCACTATGGGACTCAACTGCTGTGGTCATAAGTCCCCTAGAACTTAGAACTACTTAAACCTAACTAACCTAAGGACATCACACACATCCATGCCCAAGGCAGGATTCGAACCTGCGACCGTAGCGGTCGTGCGATTCCAGACTGTAGCGCCTTTAACCGCTCGGCCACTCCGGCCGGCCCGAAAGTCTTTGGCCACCATACCTCATGATTTTTATTCAAAATATAAGCGGACTGAGAACGCTTCAATTACTAATAAAAGACGCTACTCTTAGACCATGCGTGCAAATCTGATGATGCGATTGATAAAGGAGGCAAGACTAAAGAAAAATCAAGACACGTTGATGGGTTTTATCGACCAGAAAAAACGTTTAACATTGCCAAAAGGTGAAAGACAGACGAAATCCTTATAAAAGTGAGGCTATACGGAAAAGTAAGGCTACAAGGAAAGAAGGGTAACATACAATATGTATAAGAGCCAAAAGGGGACAGTAATACAGTATGACCAAGAAAGAATTGCTTGGATTGAAAAGGGTGTAGGACAGGGATATAGTATTTCATCCCTACTGTTCAATCTGTGACTCACAGAAGCAATGACGGAAATAAAAATAAGGTTCATGAGTGGAATTAAAATTCAGTGTGAATGGGTATCATTAATAATATTCGCTGATGACATTGCTTTCCTCAGTGAAAGTGAACAACAACTACATGATTTGCTTTGTGGAATGAACAGTCTCGTGAGCTCAGGATATGGACTGAGAGTTAATCGAAGAAAGACGAAAGTAATGAAAAGTACCAGAAACGAGAACAGCGAGTAACTAAACGTCACCTGAATTCTGCTACCTAGGTAGTAAATAACTCCTGAGGGACGGGGAACGGACATTAAAAGCAGAGTAGCACTGACAAAAAGGGGATTCCTAGCCAAGAGAAGTCTACTAGTATCAAACACAAGAATTAATTTGAAGATGAAAATTATGCGAATGTACGTTTGAAGCACAACTTTGTATGGTAGTGAAACGTGGACTGTGAGAAAACCGGAAGAGAAGAAACTCGAGGCATTTGTGATCTGGTGCTATAGAAGAACGTTAAATATTAGGTAGACGGATAAGGTTGGGAATGAGAAGGTTTTCAGTTGATCGTGAGGAAGGAAGTATGTGGAAAACACTTGGCAAGAAGAAAGGACGACTAAGATACCAGAGATAACTACCATCGTTCTAGAGGGAGCTGTAGAAAATAGAAACTGTAGAGGAATTCGTGGCAGACCGCAGTATACTATTTGAAGACTCACGATATAAGAGAATGAAGAAAAGAAAAACAAAAGACAGAGATAGAGAGAGCTATACAGGCGGTCACAATATTTTTATTCCTCCATCTAGAGCCCAGTACGTTGTCCTCGATGGTGAGTGTTCATCGGAGGTGAGGGTATCATCTGGAGTGCTCCAGGGAAGTGTGGTAGGTCCGCTGTTGTTTTCTATCTACATAAGTGATCTTTTGGATAGGGTGGATAGCAATGTGCAGCTGCTTGCTGATGATGCTGTGGTGTACGGGAAGGTGTCGTCATTGAGTGACTGCAGGAGGACTTGGACAGGATTTGTGATTGGTGTTAAGAATGGCAGCTAACTCTAAATATAGATAAATGTAAATTAATGGAGATGACTAGGAAAAAGAATCCTGTAATGTTTGAATACCCAATTAGTAGTGTAGCGCTTGACAACGTCACGTCGATTAAATATTTGGGCGTAACATTGCAGAGCGATATGAAGTGGGACAAGCATGTAATGGCAGTTGTAGGGAAGCGGATAGTCGTCTTCGGTTCGTTGGTAGAATTTTGGGAAGATGTGGTACATCTGTAAAGGAGACCGCTTATAAAACACTAATATGACCTATTCTTGAGTACTGCTCGAGCGTTTGGGATCCCTATCTAGTCGGATTGAGGGAGGACATAGAAGCAATTCAGAGGCGGGCTGCTAGATTTGTTACCGGTAGGTTTGATCGTCACGTGAGTGTTACGGAAATGCTTCAGGAACTCAGGTGGGAGTCTCTAGAGGAAAGGATGCGTTCTTTTCGTGAATCACTACTGAGGAAATTTAGAGAACCAGCATTTGAGGCTGAATGCAGTACAGTTTTACTGCCGCCAATTTACATTTCGCGGAAAGACCACAAAGATAAGAGAGATTAGGGCTCGTACAGAGACATATAGGCAGTCATTTTTCCCTCGTTCTGATTGGGAGTGGAACAGGGAGAGAAGATGCTAGTTGTGGTAAGAGGAACACATGTAGATGTATCTCGCGAATTTCGTCCTCCTTCCCTTTACTACCGAAACGAGGATACTTCTTAGAAGAGTACGGTCGTCCGTTAATCAGATGTTGGCCGTCCGATGCATATGCTCTCTCCTGTGACCATGTGCCCATGGATTGACACGTGCCATGCAAATCATCCGCTTTTCTTTTTGAATCATCAGTCTTCTGACTGATTTGATGCGGCCTGCCACGAATTCCTCTTCTGTGTCAAATCCTTCATCTCGTAGCTTATTTATTTTATTTTTATTTTACGTGTCTAGTTCCGAAGGACGAAACTGATTAGCAAATCTCCATGGTCACGGAACATGGCAGTACATGAAATTACAACAGAAAAGTAACAACAGATAAAACAAAATATCTAAGAATCCTAAAACAGACGTCAAGCTGTTAGTTTATGTAAACACAATCAAAACTATAAGACAGGAATCAGATTAAATTTTTCCAGAACCGTGATAGTCAACTCATATTAACGTTACGGCCAAATCTGAATGAAACCGAAGGAACACATACGAGACGCTATCTCTCGCAAGCTCCACACTAACATACCAAGATGGTGTACCACTAGTAACATACAGGATGTCAAATTTAACAGCTTTCAGCCACCTAGTTTCCAAACTTGTGTTGTTTGACTATCAGTTTCAGCGTTTTACTGTGCCATCTGTATCGAACAGTCGAGTCCCGCAACCATATCTAAAAAGATGGACATATGGAGACTAGATACATACGTCCTCAATTAATTACTAGACATCTTTCAGTCTTTGTCTTCCTCTAAAGTTTTTAGCTTCTGCATTGCCATCTACTACAAAGGAAGCTATTCCATGATGTCTTGACAGATATTCTATCATTCTGTCCCTTTTTCTTGTCCGCTGATAACCTCGGAGTCGAGCGCCCATAATCTCTTCATCCTTATCCTTTTCAATGTTTTTTAAATTTGCCTTTCCTCGTCAGTTCTGCGAAGAACCACATCATTCCCTACGTTATCAGTCCAGTTAATTTTCAACAATTCATTATTCCAAACGTACATTCTCAGAAATTTCTTTCTCAAGTTAAGGCCGAGAGGAAGACTTCTCTTGGCCAGTAATGCCCTTATTGCCATTGCTAGGCTGTCCTCCGTGTTCCGTCCGCCATGGGTTATTTTGCTTCCAAAGTAGCATAATTCCTTAACTTCATCTACTTCGTCACCATAAATCCTGATCTTAAATTTCTCGCTGTTCTCATTTCTGTTATTCCTCATTACTTTCGTCTTTCTTTGATTGACTCTCAGTAGATATTCTGTGCTCATTAGACCATCATTCCACTCAGCAGATCATTTAATTCTTGAATGAGATTTTCACTCTGCAGAGGAGTGAGCGCTGATATGAAACTTCCTTGCAGATTAAAACTGTGTGGCGGACCGAGACTCGAACTCGGGACCTTTGCCTTTCACGGGCAAGTGCTCTACCAACTGAGCTACTCAAGCACGACTCACGCCCCGTCCTCACAGCTTTACTTCTGCCAGTACCTCGTCTCCTACCTTCCAAACTTTACAGAAGCTCTCCTGTGAACGTTGCAAAGTTTCTGATAGCAGCCGGCCGGAGTGGCCGTGCGGTTCTAGGCGCTACATTCTGGAACCGAGCGACCGCTACGGTCGCAGGTTCTAATCCTGCCTCGGGCATGGATGTGTTTGATGCCCTTAGGTTAGTTATGTTTAATTAGTTCTAAGTTCTAGGCGACTGATGACCTCAGAAGTTGCATAGGGCTCAGAGCCATTTGAACCATTCTGATAGCAGCTATCGAGACGAATCCGATGATAAGTAGCAGTAAGGTCTTAGAAGGTCTTTATCAAAGCAGATGCTCTCACAATTCTCTCTCGCATATCTTCAGGTGTATTTGGAACTTCTTCATAAACAATATCTTTTTCGAATTCCCACAAGAAAAAAATTCAGAAGCGTCGAATCTGGCAAACGAGCCCGCCACGATTTTAGCCATCAGTGAGAAATGTGCTAGACACCCATCGTGTTGATACCGCATTCTGTTCTTTCTTCCTAAAGGTATTTCTTCCAATATCAGGAATGTGGTGTACTTCCTACCACTAAGATTTTCTTCGATGAAATAGAGTGCTATAATTCTGTCCTCCAGAATCCCACACCATACCTTCACAGACCACGGTTTTCGCAACTTGCCGCAGCCAACATGGACTTTCAGTTGCCCAATAATGCATGTTATGCAAATTAACATTGCCATGGTTCGTGAATGTAGCATCGTCAGTACATAAAATTGAATTAATAAATGTGTCATTCCTCTGATTCTGAAGTTAAGCCAATCGGCAGAAGTCAATGCGACGCATACAATCCGTACCAGTTAATTGTTGGTGTAGAGTGATATGGTAAGGATGATATTTATGGCGAAGCCGAACACCAACAACACCACTCAGGCTCATGCCACATTCCCTTGCGTTGTGACGCGAAGTAGCACAAGGATCATGAATCACAGTGGCAAGAGTACCAATTTCCGTTTCCTCGTTAGTAACTTTCCTTTGCCGGATATGTTTGTGATGCGTTAAAGATCCAGTTATTATCAATTTATGATAAACATATGTAAATATACGACGTATAGGGTGAGTACGTTGAGAATATCTTTCAGCGTATAAGTCTCTAGCTCTAACTGAATTTCTTTGGCATTCCCCGTAAATGAGAAGCATATCGACTTGTTCTTCGAATGAATATATCATTCGCATTCGATTGATTTGACGATACTAGTCTTACCGTTCCTGTTAGTGCTACATTGTGAAACCGTCGAATGTTGTTTACCTGTCAGTGGCACGTTAGACGGATACGCCTTATTCGGCGAATATTTGCTTTTTGGACGATACCCGAGAGAGAATTGTCATAGCATGTGCTTCGATAAGTGCCGACGTGATAAGGAATACCACTCAATTGATGATAAGAAGAATGCAGCACTGCACTCATCCAATGGTCATCCTTTCAGCCACCTTCTGTAAATGAACGCCCATGCCACCTTTTTGACCTTCAAAAATATTAATGATACACATAATTGGATTCGTCTCGATAGCCGCTAAAAGAAAATTAGTCGCCCTTCATATCTCTGACGCGACCCCACGCAGCTAAAAAAAAGCGTCATATTGTGGCCCCCATTGTCCCATGCAACATTTGTCTGACAAACTTCTCAGCTACTATCATACTTTCGGAGATATTCTTGGTGGCAATAGCTAGTGACTCACCCTATATATGCTGAGGCAGTCCTTTCGATAATAATTTCTTTTCTGATTTCTTCTCTTAGCTTCCGTGCGCATCTCGACTATTATTTCCGTATTCTTTAATTTCTGTGAACACTTCAGTAATTCCTTTTTTCATCGACAAACTGAAGTACGCCTATTACTTCTGGTAGCCATGGTTTCTTTGCAGTTACCTACTTTGTACCTATGTTTTTCTTTTTTTCCCATTATGCGATGGCACTTCTCAAAGTTATCCATTCCTCTGAACATGCCTACTGAGCTGTTCGTCATCGCAGTTTCTCAGAGAACTTGAAGCGTATGTCTTAATTCCTTAGTGCTTCCGTATCTCATTTGCGCATTGACTCTTCCTGATAGTCTCCTAAACTTCAACCTACTATTCATCCCTACTAAATTGTCATCTGAGTCTACATCTGCCCCTGGGTACGCCTTACAATTTACTATCTGATTTTGAAATCTATATGGTAAAAATGGCTGTGAGCACTATGGGACAACATCTGTGGTCATCAGTCCCCTCGAACTTAGAACTACTTAAACCCAACTAACCTAAGGATATCACACACATCCATGCCCGAGGCAGGATTCTATCCTGCGACCGTAGCTGTCACACGGTTCCAGACTGAAGCGCCTAGAACCGCACTGCCTCACCGGCCGGCTTGAAATCTATACCTGACCAAGATGTGGCCTACCTCTATCTTCCTGCCTTTGCCAAGTACACTTCCTGCTGTTGCTACGTATCCTACTCCCATTACACATTTTCTGCCGCTGTTGATATTACACTACAGTCATCAGACTAGAAATACTTCTATTATTTCCATTTCACTTCACTGATCCCATTATATCTAGATTTAGCCTTACCATATCCCTCTTCAGATTTTTTAGCTTCCCTACCATGTCCAAAGTTCTGAAATTCCCCACCCCGACTCGTAGAATGTTCTCTTTCCGTTGGTTATTCAGTCTTTTTCTCATGGTCACCTCCCCATGGAAGTCCCCTCCCGGAGATCCGAATGGGGGGACTAGTGCGGAATCTTTTATCTATGCAGAGACCATCACGACACTTTCTCAGTTACAGGCCACATGTCCTACGGATAGACTTTATGTGTCTGTAATGCTGTGGTTTCCGTTACCTTCTTCATCCTCGTGCTGTTAGTCATTGCTGATTCTTTTACTTTTAGAAGCAGTTTCCAACGCAAATGGCAAGTGAGTACCCTGAACCTCTGTTCGCTCCTCTGCCCTCTTTGACAAGGAGGTTGGCTAATGGTTATTATTCAGAATTTAAGCGGTGTTGTGGTTCTAACCTGGGACTTAAACGTTTTGATTAATAATCAAAAACGCTCCCCTGGACAGCGTATGCTGACCAAATCATCCTTCTGAAACCTTTTTATTACTTCAGTATGAAACTCCGGTTTCCTGCACCTACACCTGTGACAGACCATAACTTTGGCAAGTTTGAGAACCGATTCCTTCCTGCCAATACCACAAAATAATGATACCTACTTAATATCTGTGAATAACACTCACGTGTGTTCCAAAGAGTGGTTTTTGTCGTAGTATGTGTCAGTTTCACCGCGATCCACTCAGGATACAGTGTTAGTTAAATGGCTGTCTGTACACTTTGGATCAGTCTGTTTCTTGCGTCGTAGCTTCCTCCCTGAAGGCTGGGCTTCAACGTATGTACAGCAATTTCCTTAGAGTACCTGAAACAGAAGATTTTTACGTACATTTGTATTATAGAAGATCTGAGTACTCGAGACGCCCTTACATTAGTATGTTTATCGTTCGAAGGCTGTACTGCCCATAATAGGTATACCAATCAAATAAAATCACTGTGAGCATTGAGGCAATAATATCACCGACGCACCAGGTTGAAGGTACTAGTTTGGTAAAACACGGTATCCTGCTGCGGGAGAAGTTCGTGATTGCCTGCTGCACGTTATCTATGGACAGGAATTTCTTATCCTTAGAGACTTTTTGTGGGACCGAAATCGTGATAATCGCATGAGGAGAGATCACGATTATAGGGCTGGTAATCGAATGTCTCCCACTTGAATTGGCGTACCTTCTACCTAACGAAATGTGCGGTATGGTGACGTGGGTTATCCTGAAGCAACAGCACGCCTTTGCTGGATCCAAGTGCCTCCAAAAGACTTTTATTTCCCTTCCGTAACCGGTAGAAATGTGGAATAGGAAGTAAGAACGTGTCTTCTGAATGAACCAGAAATGTCCGACAGGAAGTTGTTTTTTGTTTGAATGAATACCAATTAGTGGAAAAATATCTTTTCCGTAACAGCCTCTCACAAAGCTCCTTTAGATAAAATCAGTACACACAAAAGGTGGAAAATGTTGTCAGAATCGTAATAACGGAATAGCCGCTTCAGTATCCTGGACCAACTCAACACTATCTGGTACGAAGCCATCGCACCACGTACGAGTGTCGGACAGAAATATGTAAATACCGCGAGAAGTGCATGACTGTACGTAAATGCAGTTACTAAGCAAACCAGAATGTTCCACTGTCGTATTTGACTTCGAACGGCACCTGTGCAGTGTCCTTAGCATGTTGCAAGTGGCCGTCGGGGTCAGAAGAATGTTCTGTGCAGTTGAGTGCATTATGCTGGAGCTAGGTGAATTCGAACTTGGACAAATTAACGGTGCTCGTATGCTGGATCTTCTGTAACCTAGGTTGACGTAGTGTCTGGTATTTGAAGAGGCAGCGTATTGAAGATTTATAAGGCGTACAGCGAAAGCGGAAAAATTTCATGTGCTAACAAGGAAAACACGAGAAGTACCACAACCCGATAAGAAGTTTCGGAATTATATAAAAATAACAATGGACGGGGCTGTCAACTTCAGAATACACAGTGCGTAGCGCAGTCGCACTCAGAAAACCAGTGATATAGGGACAGTAACATCTAGGTGCGCAAACCTAGCAAACCATCGAAGTTCTTCGCAAAACGGGTCCTATTGCTGTGGAAGAATGGTCAGAAGAAGTGAAAACACATCTCGGCTTATCAGAGGGTAATCGCGACCGCTTCTGAAAAACCGACATTCAAAGTTTTCGACGTAGTATAGGTGTCTTGTATCCCATGACAATTTCACCCGAACTAATGCACAGAGGCTAGGGTGTTGGCATCATTCTTTAGTACCCCGTATTCGAAACCCGATAGTTGTTTTCACTTTTTTCTTTTATCTACCGCTATCCTTGGAGGATTACTGCACCAGTGTTCTTTCCAATGTATGTTAAAATAACGCTGTCCTTATTCTACTACTAATTATCTCTCTGGTGAAACAATTAAAGAACATCAATGAGAATATTTTTTGTAATTGTTAACGGTGAAATTCCTGTAGTGTCTTGCCAACAATATTGGTGGCGTTGTGTTCTTATATTTTAGTAAGATTGATTGATTTACCGCAAAATTAATGCCGACACGTGAAATCTTCAGCAATGTCAACGACGTTTTGTTCCCCGAGCGAGCCTCACACCAAGAAACGTTCGTGTGGTAAACCTTTTATTAGCGATGCTCATAGTGTTCCGAATTTATATGTATCGGTAATTTCTACGATCGGGATCATCTAACGGAAAGTACAGAATATTCCTGATGAATATAAATTCAAATTGCTCCAAGCACTCTGGGACTTAACATCTGAAGTCATCAGTCCCCTAGACTTAGAACTACTTAAACCTAACTAACCTCAGGTCATCACACACATCCATGCCCGAGGCAGGATTCGATCCTATGACCGTAGCAGCATCGCGGTTCCGGACTGAAGTAGCTAGAACCGCTCGGCCACAGCAGCCGACCCTAAAGAATATACATAAGAATAAAATACAAGAATTAAAATTGGGATAAAATATGACAATGAGTGTAAGATTTAATAGGAGAGTTGATACAAGAATGACCTATAAAAACATAAGAATTTAAAAAGGTTGCAATCCCAGAAAATATGTTACACACGTATAGTATATGATAAATGTACAACAATTACTGTGAATCTCAGTTGTAGTCTTACGATTAATATAGCGCCTTTGTGTCCCCTAACTTAATAAGAAACATTCATGTAGTAATATTCTGACTACTTGGCTAGATGAACGATAAGAAGAAAATTTAAAAATCAAGTTTCGAAGACGGGGCGCAAAAGTGTGCAGCTGCGACGCTAGCTGCGGTGACACCGCTTCGGTTGAGATTGCCACTTACTGAACTCACCCAAATTACAACAGAAACGTTGACCGTCGTTTTATAGAAAACGGTCGAGTATGTACGGATAAGTTGAGACATGTGCTCGTCCGTTTTAATTCTTCTTGCACTGAACCATACTTCCGGGAAATCAGGTTATGGCACTTGTCACGTTCTCCTCATAGGTCACAACGTGGACAGTCATCGAAGTAGATTGTCATGATAAATAAGAAGACAACAGATGAGAAGTCTCTGCAGAACTAAATGTCTTACTCGCGGACTCTATCAGAACCAAAACAACGCGAAGGAAGCTGCGTAAGCTGGAAACTACAAAGCGAGATGGAATTTCAGAAGCACTCATTAGTAATGCAAAAGCCTGTAACAGGGAAACGTGGTGCAGGTGCACTACAAGCTTGGCTATGGAGACACGAAAAACACGACATGAATCTTGTTTTACTGTGTTCCAAATTTTGACCGGGTTTACGTCCGAAGAGTACAAGCATGCGTTCTTTCGGCAATGATTTCGACAGTCATATCCTAGTATTCCATGAAAGTCATGGTTACTATGCGATGTCGCATTTTGCGATGGATTATGTGATTATTTTGGCTGATCAAATTCATCCCTTGGAACAATGTTTGTCCCGAATGATGATGCCGTGTTACAAGATGACAGGGTCCATCTTCACACAGCTTGCATCGTCCATGACTGGTTTCGTGAGCACAAGGATGAATTATCGCATCTTCTCTGGTCGCCACAATCATCAGAGATCAGTATTATTGAGCCTTTATCGTCTACTTTCCACTAGTTTCCAGGAATAATGGCATATAACTTGAAAAGCATACGGTACCTGTATCTACCCATTCCGAGATGACTGGAAGCTGTATGGAACACCACCGGTTTTCCTACATCATATTAAGTATGGAAACGCGGTGTGTTTGAGGTATTTCCGTATCTCCCTGTAAGTACGCATGCTCGCCGCATGTCACAAGTAAAAGAGATTAACATTAGCGCACAGTGTATTCTAATGGCGGCGTACACGGTACCACGTAGTGTACTCGACTACAGGCCACGGTATGAGGAAGTGAGAGGTTGGACACGCTGCTAGGAATGTATGGTGGTAAGTTGCCATGGGACCAAACTTCAGAGGTCATCGCTCTAGGAATACGTATCTAATTCACTTACTAGCATACTTAGATTGCTTATTTGGAATCAACAGAGAATTGTCTTGTGTAATTCAATTATACACATTTTCAGCGGAAGCCTAACTGCAAACAATCGTATGTCAAAACAATAATTCAAACACCAGCTCTTACCTCAGTTGTATTCAGTCCAAGTCCGGAGTCTGTGCAGCCGCTTGGTACAGGAAAACGGAAAATTTTATGATAACGACACCTGGCCTAATGCAGTATAATTATCTTAGTACAATTAATTTGATAAAAAATTATATCAGTTTTTCGATTATGCAAATGATTTGCTGGGGAAAAGTACCAGCATAGCTTTGTAAAAAACCGGTCGCCAACAGTGAAGGTAACTGTTCTCCTTTAATTGTTAAACTTTAGGAAGCATTAACAACCGTCGTCCTGAATTTCATAAAACGCCTCCCTTTGTGGTGTACGCCAGGGACGAATTCCGCCGCACAATGCCGGCTGTCTCGGTTTGCGGAACACCAAAAAACGCAATCACGCAGCGCCTTCTCATTTCGCCCGTCGAGCAGTTTTTTATGTGTCTTCCACAGACGGTAGAAAACGAAATATATATATATTTTTTTGTACAAGGGCTATCCATGCGTATTCTAAATAGACATATCGCTTTTTTTGCAGAAAGTTCGTCGGAAATTTCGTCCTTTTTTTTCTAATTTTTATTCTGCATGTTCCTGTGTGTGGTAGGATCACTGTGCGTTTTATGGAAATGCTTGAAACACAGAGAAATGCATCAAATGCCAGGCAATAAATATGCAAATTCTGCCAATAACGGAACTATAGTATTCATGTGGTCAACGGCAGTACAGCGCACGACAGTCAGAGCCAAACTCGTGCACGTTCTTGCCGACCAATTCAGAGGCATATAATTAAAACATGTGTAGCCAGTTTGTAAGTATAAAAATATATTCATAATATGAAATAAGACCTGAATCAGTTAGTTATTTTTCCATCAAGTGAAATTTGTTTAGACTGCCATAAACTATTGTGTAAAAATGTTTGGAACTGTAGCTATTTGCAATGAGTGTTGCGACGGTCATTATTCTTACCATTGATTGGATGTAGAAGTGCGTTAGACACAGCAGAGTGCTACAGTAATTTTCATCAAGTAAGGACATGTTGGACTAGACTAGAACAAAAGTTGCAAAGCTTACGACCTCCACTCATTGGGGTGAAGCTCCGAAACGATTCCAAACATTTCTAAGTTTCCTCTTAATTAATTGTTAAAGGCCTAATTTGCCGACGGTAACAAGGATGTATAACCGAAACATGTGGCTATTACTAATGCTACATTCAAATGTCTAAGTGCGAAGTACATACATAAATTCCATATTAACATCTACATCTACTACTCCACTAGCCGGTAAAGGGTAATTCAGATACCACCATATTTTACAACAACCATGTGGCATTCGCTAATGGTGTGTGGGAAGGAAGATGGTTGGTGAGCCTCCGAAGGAACTCCAATTTTCGTGGTTTTTTCGTCGTGATCATTTTGTGAGACCTATTCATGTGATGAAATCATGGACTGTCTAAAACGTGTTAGAATACAAGCTCCCGAACGTCTAAACTAAAACCCGCAGCAATGCACAAAGCCTCTTGCAACGTCCGCCACTAGATTTTCTTCGGTGGCTATGCAGTACTTTCTCAGCCGTGACGAAGTGCACCGCACCGCTCTTAGCAGAAATACCTACATCTATATCTCTTCCACTAATCCATCCTGGTGCCCACCCGTTTAGCCATTCGATCCATTGCACGGCTTTCCGGACTGGGAAGGAGCGCCTGGTCCCTGGCACGAATCCGCCCGGCGGACTTGTGTCGAGATTCGGTGGGCCGTCCAGTCTGTGGATGATTTTTAGGCGGGATGGTTGCCCTTATTCCGCCTCAGCTACACTGTGTCGGCGATTGCTGCGCAAACAATTTATCCACTTACGCGTACACCACCGGTACTCAACCATGCAATCATAGGGTTACACTCGTCTGGTGTGAGACGTTCGCCGGGGGGGGGGGGGGGGGGGAGGGGGGGGAGGGGGGGGCACCACCGGGGTCCGAACCACACAATAATCCTGAAAGAGTGGTCCGGTGGGGGGCGGAGGAGGGGTGAAGTGCAATGCGGTAGTCGTCGTGGGGTTGTGGACCATTGCGGTTGCGGCGGGGACGGAGCCTCTTCGTCGTTTCTAGACCCCGGGTTACCATACAATACAATACAATACAATCCATCCTGGTAAGGGAGCAGCCTGATAACCAGTACACAAAACACAATCGACGGTTTTATAGGACAATCCTTATGTGGATGAATCACATTGCCTTAAGATTCCTTCAATAAATAATTGAATACAGAAGACTTTTCACAAAATGCGTGTAAAAAACTTTTTACTTTCCCCAAAATCACGTTTTTTCCGTACACTTGTTGTTAATAAGTAACCATTTCCATAGTTAAAGTTATACAAAGCGGGAGTTAGTATTAAGGTGCTCCGGAACGCCCTATACTCGCAATGTTAAAATAACGCTTGATTACTAAATCGCTGTTAGTAAATTGTTTATTTCACTTACGTGTATACGAAGTTGTACTACAATGTCAAAAAATTAGGGCAGCGTGTATTGCACGTAGCTGGTAACGAGGTCATTACGCGCTTACGTTCAGCATGAAACGACGTTTCGTTAAGAACATTTTTTCCTTTCGATGTGTACAGATAGTCACAAAAATATTTTAGTACACTATTTAGTTCAATGAATGTATCCCATTTGACATAACTTACAGCAATGGAGATAGAGACAGTTGTCCGGCAGTATGTGTATTACTTCTAAGAAGCACACAGCCACGTACAGGAAAAGATAGGTCCAATAATGCTTCTAGCATTTAGATATTTAGTACATTAGTTGCTTTTTACAGAGTCTGAGAGCTCTTAATGTTTGAAGAATGAACAGTTCATTTCCCTGTTTCAGCTCACGTAAATCTGGGAGGATACACAAACATGAAACTCTTTTCCTAAGCTTTTTTGTGATAGACTACAGTCTAGTCTATATCGTATATCCATACACAACATTCGTAGGTGCACCTGCATCTAGGTCGTAAGTTGGTTCAAGGGTAAATAAAGCTCTATTCTCATAGCGCAGGCGTACGTTAAGGCATACAACTATGCAGCCTGGTCTGAAGCGCCGTTTCCGTCCACCGTGCTCTCACAATATTGGACATTTCTGGAACATTTTTTACGACAGGTTTTAACGCCAACATTAATAAACGCTATATCACTGTAATTGTCTTCTCAAGAACTATCGAATGCAGGTATAAAAAGTATAGAGTTACATTTAAAAAAATGTACTTACTTCACTATCCTAATTGATACCAGCTCCGAAAATATTAACCAAACAAAGACATACGTGCTCCTCGACGCTCTAAGACTTGCCAAAACCGCGTTTCTATAAGTGTAACTGTTCACGAAATGAAAGGTGTGTTACGTCTTACGTGACTCACCCTGTGTATCAGAGAACACTCAACTGCCGTCGAAACTATTCGTTTGAAACCAAATCACATTTGGTCAGCACTTACGTAGATCGGGATAGATGTACTTTTAAATAGATGTACTTTGCGCTTATTTTTGGTGGATTTGGGTCTTATGATACGCAGTCTCGCAACAACAACCTTGTTGTCAGTAATCCATGCATCCATCAAGATGCTCCCTATTTGCTCAAGATTATTTGCTGTTAAGAGGTCAAGAATGTTTTCCCATCTCTGAGTAACGTCACGTACGCTGGTGTTTGATTAGCCTCCACGGCATGCAACACACTTTCTTCCTTGATGACCGAACACACCAACTGTGGCCTGCCCTCACCATCCCTAAGTTACTCTCACAAATTCCGATGCAGATGTGCATACAAACTGTTGCTCGGTTGATGCCTGTCTGTGAAGCGTTCTCGACAGGTCCATCTAGCAGCTTGTCCATTGCACTTAGCTATCCCATACATTAACTGCATGTCTGCAAACTCACCGTTCGTAGACCGTTCCACGCTCCTCACATGCTATCTATCGCTATAATGAGGAAATCCTTGCGTTGACGTACAGTACTTTGGTGTTCAACATCTGCTAGAGGCTCACCCTCCTGTACTCTCGTGTACAGCACCACCAAGCAGCGCACGCATACGTTTCTGCCCATGGGTTGCTACGCAGTTCTCACCCCGCACTGTGTGCCCCACCTCCACTAGAAGTTTGTCGCAACATTGCTGGGACACCCTGTTCGCGGCTCGGATGGTACAGAACCGCAACGGCCGTATATTCTACTTTAGCGTCTGGTCATTTAGAACTCGTGTTTCCTCTTGGATCCGCGCGCCTCAGCAGCGGCCTAGTTCCGTTGCATTTCTGCAGCCAGCGGGACAGTGGCCGCGCCGAGGAGCCAGCTCGGTTAGCACTGCGGAGATGACTGGGGTGGGGCAGAGGGCCGGAGCCGCGCGGGTCCTCGCTGAATAATGCAGCAGCCGTCCTAAACAGCAGCGATCTACGACATCCGTGGATCCGGCCGCGCCGCTGGCGGCGAGCACTCGCAAGATGTATTATTCCGCGCCGGGACACAGTTGCACTTTGACTAATTTACTACGGTTCCCGATACATTAAAGATAAATGTAAACCAGTGGGCAGTCGCTGCTTTAACAGCTGGCCACTCGAGAAACCTTCGGCAGCCAGCAAGACAGAACTGCAGCCTATACTGTGAATGTCTTCATCAGAAAACAAAAGAAATGCAGAGAGTGGGGTGAAGAATTTATCAGTTTGAGTGCTTAAAGCAACACACATCAAATCAAAGTAACAACCACATTATCTAAGGCCACAGTCACTGAACACTCATAACGCTATGTTCAGCTCATTTTGAGTGAAGAGAATCAGTAGTCTATCTATCTTCCAATTAATCGTTTAGTTACTTTCTGCAACTGACCACTCTGTGTATTTAAAGAAATAAAGAAAAGTGAAATAAAATAAAAAACACACCAGTTTTAGTAGGACTCGTTCTTTGAGGGATCCGTGAAAACTTACTTACATTTGTCGATAGTTCATCTACAGATTTGTAAGTGAGCTTGAGAGAGGACGAGTCACTCTCCCACTATTTTTCATGTTCAAGGTTACTCTTTAATATTGGTTTTACACCCAAGACATGATTTTTGTCAAATGACAGGCAGTTATCAACGTGTGCAGGCATTAATGGGAGTATGTACATTGTTAATGCATATGAAGTCTTTCTGTTGGCTGTCCTTCGAATACTATTTTCTGGTGTTGAGAACAAGCATTCAGTCTGGTCATGTAACAGTAAATCTTACAGTAGACGTTTGCGACTTTGAAGCAATGTGCAGCTACTGGGAAAAGGAACATCTCGAGGCACATACTGGGGAAAGGATTATGGTTTCAAGAATTTTTGGCACCGGTGCGCAGGCAGTGCTTTCGGCCGAAGAGGAGGAAAAACTGCCTAACTGGATTTACATGTTAGGCGCCCCTAGCCATGGCTAGTTCAGGAGCATGAGAGAAATTGGGATCGCCTGGCCAAGGCGTTTTGAGAGTGTCGTAAAAGCCCACTCTGAATAGCCACAGAAAATTCGCGAGTTTCCATGTTCACCGTGGACCAGATGCTATTAAGGGAGCCATTAGGTGGTGTTGGCCCTCTGCCTGCCGAGTTTTTGGGAAGCTTCAGGCCTTCGAAAGAATTTTAGACTGGAAGACATTTATGGTGGGCCCGAAGTGGTCTATGTTGGGATACAAAAGCACTTCTCTTAGTTTAACCAGGGACCCTGGTCGCACACACTGTTTCGTTTGGGCCATCCAGATAATGATCTCTGTGATAAATGTGTTTTCTCATGTTAGGGCTAAAATGCATTGTTCATTTTAGGACTGAAATGGAAACTCAAAACGCGTTCCCTGATGTGGCCATGGGAAGAAACAATTAGGGAGCAAAACGTCTTCTCCTCTCTGCATGGGAATTTACGAGCCAGGGATTGGCTGCTTATCCAGAAAAGAGAAGAATGTTGTTAGCTTTGATGAGGATTAGCTGATGGGTAGAGCAGACGAGTTAGATGCGAGACATGGAGCTTTTGGAGTCTTGTGACTGGCACGAAACCCTTGTGGGAGCAGCTGTGTGGGTGATTTTGTGCGGTTTACCGTTTCTTGATGGAAAGTGAGGAGAGAAAAAACTTGCCCAAAGTGAGGAGAGCCTTCTGATTCAGACTCACTCTGGAGAGACTCTTGCCTTGACTCTCGTCATAAGTGGATTGCACTTGGGAAACTTGTCCTGAGCGTCAGTTTGCTCTAGCTTGGTGCTGACTGGGCAGACTGTGGTGAGAACTTAGTTGTGCCGACCGTTTACACCTCAGCCATCTTGGACTACTCGGTGTACTTGAGGGTAGTCCTATTCCTGTCAGGTCTGCTGCCTTGACGTTTGGTCTCCTTGTGCTCACTGCCATGTGAGTCAAATTGGTCGATGGTGTAACCAGCGAATCGGAAAGTCAGACGCTGGAATCTGCCGAGATTTCAGGGCTCCATTAGAGAGTAATGCCGACTCGTCTAACAAACAGTCAACCGCGAATTTGCATATTTCGTACACGCGATAACGAGTTACAGGTGCCGTACATCACTGTTCTGCAGACACTTGAACCACGACCGTCACCTGAGAGTGTGCTACACATCGAGAGAGGGATACAGTATAGCTCCTCCATCTTGTTAGGGCAAACAGAATCACAGTCTCGCCACTTGTTCTCAGCTGCACGAGTGTAGTACGACTTCTGTGTAGAATTATCCCGGCAAAGTCTATTCAGTGTTAGATAATTTCAGATCGGGTTATCCATTTTTTGAGCTACAGTCAATACTTGAATCAGAAAACCTTAGGCTTTTCCAACCAATCGCCACGCAGTCAAGTGTTAACTATTTGTTGCGTCTGTTTGTGTTGACAACAGTTCATGATTTATTTGTCATAACGCTAAATTTGTATGTTTTGTCCTATTTTACGATTCAAGAAATTTGTGCCATAATTTTTATAAAGATCAATCTCATGTTGATATATTAATCACCCATCAACAGTTGACTACAATCATGACAGGGCCAACATTTCTTTAAATTATTTCAGCATTCAAGTTCATTTAGATTCTGATAATGATATACTCTCATATAGACTAATAATAAAAACCACAGCCAAAGAGAAAAATCAATTTAGCAGACACATGGACCAGGTAGTGAAGTGGAAGACTTATTAGTTAAAAGTGAATGCTTTCGCAGCGTAAATTCATAGTCGCCTCCAGCCTTCCAAATAGTACCGCAACACCAGTGTAGGCTTGAAATCTTGCGAGTATCAAATTATGCGATATAAACAGCCGTACCTTCGGCTTGTATTGACTTAGAACTTTCAACTTTTCATGCTGACCAGGGCTTCACAGCAGATTTTCTCCACGAGCAGACATCGCAGGCCTGCGAGCAGCGACCATTGTACCACCCTCCCCCCCCCCCCCCCCCCCCCAAATCGTCTTTTCGTGAAGCTCCGTGTGGAGACTTGTGTAATCGAGGAAAACTATCCTGAGCGAAGTGTTTGGAGACTTTGGAGACACCTAGAGTGTCTCTAAATTCCCTGTCGCATTGCAGATTAGGTACTTCAAGCAGCAGATCAGCGCGAACTGGATACAGGAAGCTTTTTCATTTATCCGTTCTTCTGATTTACTTCTTAACAGGACTGAGGCTCCGTCTGTAGAAATACAAAGTAATAAATACTATGAGAAACCTAAATTTGGTTAACGCTGCTAAGGATTTCGCTGCCAGCTGTGTGCCTGTATAACCCCTTTTTGATATAATGATAAGGATTATGAGAAATTACTTACAAGGATTTCACAAGATGGCTCGGAACGTTGTTTCTGGAACCTGTGTGCACGCATGATTGTCATGTCTGATAACGGTACCATGGGAAATTGTTCTGCCTGAAGTGGACACATGTTTATCTACAGCTATCAAATATCTTTTATTAAATCACCACCCGTGAAAGAGAGCAAGGACGTTACTAAAAGTAATGCAGTTTGTGGTATTGGAACGGCACACCAATTTGTTCTTGTTCCTCTTCTTCTTCCTCTTCAGAGAGCTTCCTTTTAAGTTTTAAAACCCTTTGCACACGCTCAGGTCACAGACATACATTACTAAGACTGGTGCAGGCCCATCTTTTACTGAAGCCTAAAATTTGATGAGGTAAGATGGCGGCGTCAGGATGTTTTTATATTGTACTACAACGATTTTCTGAAACAAAATGATGTAAGCTTTCCGAGACTGTCTAAAAACGTCCTGCAGTTGAGCAAATACATGCGTACTAACTTAACACTCACATTATGGAGTCGTTTTATGAGAAGAACACCGGGTTACATATACACGCTTTTAAAGTAGGCCTTTTTTTTTTTTTTAAGAACGCTCAAATGAATGACACTCGTAATCAACAAGAAGCACGTACTACTTACAGGAGCACTTTCTTAACGCGCTTACTACTGGAAGGAGAGCCGAAGTTGATCAACACTGATTGAAAACACATCATTAAGCTACAAATTTTATTACTAGATCTATTAATCCCCTTAAAATTTACGTAAACACTGCCGGTTTTTCAAATATGACAAACTTCAACCAATTATTTAGGTTTACACACAGTAAAAAAGCAAAAATACGTATGATATTGCTAGTTATGCTGGCACCGAGATAATTCCAATCCTTAATGCACTGTCTGCTGTAACAAATATTAGAGTAAATCAGACTAAGAGCAGCCGACCAGTTGCAAAGGATAAAGTAATCTTTACCTAGGTTTCAATAGATATAAATCTATCTTCTTCAGAAGACGGCCTGAGGACAATGAACATCGTAATATCTATTAAGGTATGAAACATGAGTCAAGTTTTTTTTTTTTTACTTTGTTATTTTTAAAACCTGTACAATTCAGGTAGGCTGGCAGCGGCACACTACGCCGCTCTTCAGCCATAGCGTTTTACAAGAGTATAAAACATGGTGAATGACAATGAACAAAGCGACTGGCAAAAGAGAGAGGTCACAGAGACATAAAAAAAACACGGAGTCGTTCACATGTGACGATAACAACACTGAAAACACGTTGGCACGGCGCACAAAACACTGGTGAGTCCGACGGCACAAGTGAACGTAGGAGTGGGACGGCGGACACCAAAAACACTATACGACGTCACACACACGAAGCACAAAAGGCGACGATCTCCGGCGGGCGAATGTTCACTATACGTGTGCGAGTCCGGGGACCTGCCAAGAGAGGAGGAGGAGGAAGAGGAGTGGGAGAGCGAGAGGGGAGAGCAGAGATGCCACGGGCAGGGGAGATAGGGGGGAGGGAGGAAGGGGGAGAGGAAGCCCAGGGGGAGAGGGGGAAGGGAGGGGACAGGGAGATGGAAAAAGAAGGGAAGAGAAGAGAAGGGAGGGAGGGTGCCGAAAGGAAAGGACACGGGAAGTGGGGGGTGGGGCAGGGTCAAAGTTGATAGGAGGGGTAGATGGAGGGGACGAGGACATCATCAGGGAGAGGGAGCTGGCGGGAGCCACCTTGGGAGAGGGTATGGAGGGTGGAGAGATGGAGACCGGGTAAGACGTGCGAATACAGGCGCGGCAGCGGGCGGGGGTGGGAGAGGAGCGGGGAAACGAGCGGGTGAGGAGGATCAAGTTTACATGAGGTGTACAGGATACGTATCCTTTCAAGGAAAAGGAGGAGGTGGGGGAAGGGGATGAGATCATACAGGATCCGCGTGGGGGAGGGGAGACGGATGCGATAGGCAAGGCGGAGAGCATGGCGTTCAAGGATTTGGAGGGATTTATAGAAGGTAGGGGGGGCGGAGATCCAGGCTGGATGGGCGTAACAAAGGATAGGGCGGATGAGGGATTTATAGGTGTGGAGGATTGTGGAGGGGTCCAGACCCCACGTGCGGCCGGAAAGGAGCTTGAGGAGACGGAGTCGGGAACGTGCCTTGGCTTGGATTGTCCGGAGATGGGGAGTCCAGGAGAGGCGACGGTCGAGGGTGACGCCAAGGTACTTAAGGGTGGGAGTGAGGGCGATAGGACGGCCATAGACGGTGAGATAGAAATCAAGGAGGCGGAAGGAAGGGGTGGTTTTGCCTACAATGATCGCCTGGGTTTTGGAGGGATTGACCTTGAGCAACCACTGGTTGCACCAAGCGGTGAACCGGTCAAGATGGGATTGGAGAAGGCGTTGGGAGCGTTGCAGGGTGGGGGCAAGGGCGAGGAAGGCGGTGTCATCGGCAAACTGGAGGAGGTGGACGGGGGGCGACGGCGGCGGCATGTCCGCCGTGTACAAAAGGTACAGAAGGGGGGAGAGGACGGAGCCTTGGGGCACACCGGCGGAGGGGAAAAAGGTGTAGGAATCGGTGTTATGGATGGTGACATAGGAAGGACGGCGGGAGAGAAAGGAACCGATCAGACGGACATAGTTAATGGGAAGGGCAAAGGTTTGGAGCTTGAAGAGGAGACCGGAATGCCAGACGCGGTCATAAGCGCGTTCGAGGTCAAGTGAGAGGAAGATGGCGGAGCGACGGGAATTAAGCTGTTCGGAAAGGAGATGAGTGAGGTGAAGGAGAAGATCGTCGGAAGAGAAGGATGGCCGAAAGCCACACTGGGTGACGGGAAGGAGGCGGTGCTGGCGGAGATGCTGGTGGATGCGGTGGGTGAGAATAGATTCTAGGACCTTGCTGAAGACCGAGGTAAGGCTGATGGGACGGTAGGAGGAGACTGCGGACGGCGGTTTGCCAGGTTTTAGGAACATGAGGATACGGGAGGTTTTCCACAGGTCGGGGTAGTAACCGGTGGACAGGACTACATTGTAGAGCCTGGCCAGGGTGGAGAGGAAAGAGACAGGAGCTTCACGAAGGTGACGGTAGGTGGCACGATCGTGACCAGGAGCGGTGTTGCGTTTTGTGCGGAGTGTATCAATGAGATCCTGTGTAGTGATAGGGGCATTGAGTTCCGTGTGTGTAATGTTGTCCAAGTACTGGAAGCCAAGAGCGAGGGGAGGGGAAGAGGTGTCAGTTCGATCGCGGGCATCTGGGAAGAGGTAGTAATCGAACTGGGGATCATCGGGGACGGAAAATACATCGGAGAGGTAGGAGGCAAAGTGATTGGCCTTACTAAGGGAGTCAGGGAAAGGGTGATCATCATGGAGAAGAGGATAATAGGGGGAGGGTTTAGTTCCGGTAAGGCGACGGAAGGCCGACCAGAACTTGGACGAGTTGATTGGTAGGGTTGCATTTAAACGGGTGCATGTCTGTCGCCAGTCCCGGCGTTTCTTAGCCGCGAGCAAATTACGAACGTGTCGCTGGAGTTGCCGGTGGCGTCGTAGTGTGTCCGGGTCACGCGTGCGGAGGAAGGCACGGTAGAGACGACGGGATTCGCGGAGGAGGAGAACGGCCTGTGGGGGTAAGGGAGGACGGTGGGGTTGGATGGCGACAGTAGGAACGTGGGCCTCCACGGCCTCAGACAAGGTCCGCTGGAGAAAGGAGGCGGCATGGGTGACATCGTCAGGGTGGTGGTAGGTGAGAGGGTGGCTATCGACCTGGGTGGAAAGGGTATCCCGGTAGGCATTCCAGTCGGCTCGGGAATAGTCGTGGACATACTGAGGGGGAGGGTCAGTACGAGGGTCGGGGCGAGGGCGACGACCGTCTGAAACGGTGAGGAGGACAGGGAGATGGTCGCTACCAATAGGCTCCAGGACATCCTCCGTGATGCGGCCAAGGAGGTTGGGGGAGGAGAGGATAACATCAGGAGTGGAGTTGGATTCAGGACGGGTATGCCGGGGGATGGGGACGAGGTCACCTTGAAGGGTGGAGAGGAACCGATGCCATCGCCGTAACTGGGCAGCGGAACGACTATGGATGTTGAGGTCGGCGGCGATCACGTAGGAGGAAAAGGTACGATCGACGTGGGAGAGGAAGTCGAAGGGAATAGGAGCGTTGGGGCGGACATAGATGGTGGCGCAGGTAACGGTAAGGCCGGGGAAGAAGAGACTAAGGATCAGGTGTTCGGTGGGGTCGGGAAGGAGAGGTTGGAGCCGAACGGGGATCTGGCGGTGGTGACCAATGGCAACTCCGCCACGCGCAATCGGGAGGGGATTATCGGAGCGGTGGAGGAGGTAGGGCGAAGTGTGGACTGTGTGGTGGGGTTGCAGGAAGGTTTCATTGAGGAGGAAGGCATCCACGCGGTGGGTGGCAAGGGTGTGCAGGAACAGGTTTTTGTTGGCGGGAAGGGAGCGTATGTTGTTGAAAAGGATACGTTGCTGTCGCGCCATGACTGGGATTTAAACGAGGGTGTCAAGACGGGAGAAGGTGAAATGGGCCTGGTTGTTGGAGTAGGTGGCGTACATCTTGAGTTGGAAGATGGAACGGGCAGCAAGGGAGATCTGCTGGAGGGTGTGAGGGTGCTGAAAGGGATGAACATTCTGGAGGACGATGGTGAGGAACCTGATGATGTCCTCAGCGGTGGGTGGGGGACGAAGGGAATTGCCAGGAGGGGTGGGGGCGTCCAGAGGACGGACAGGTACGGTGAGTTCAGGAGTGGTTGGAGGGGGTCGGGCTTTACACTTTTGGGAGTAGGTGGGATGAGGGAGATTGCAGGTATTACAGGAGGGAGGGGATTGGAGGTTAGGGCACTGCCGGAGGAAGTGCGCCTGCCGACAATGCGGGCAGGTGGGGGCCTCGCGGCACTCAGCTGTGGGGTGCGCATTATAGCGCAGACACCTCTGGCAGCGCAGGGATTGAGGAGGGGAACGGGAAGGGTCGACCTTGTACCGCTGGTGGAAGAGGAGGGCACCCTCCTTCAGGAGATGGTCAATGGAGGGGGCGTCCTCAGAGAAAACCCGCATAAGGCGGGTGGGGCCGGCCGAGTTGAAAATGCGGCGGATCGCCCGCACCTCCAGCGTGGGATGGGCCTGGAGCTCCGCCAACACCTCCTCCTCCGTGATCGACGGACTGAGCCGCGTGATCACGGCGGTGAGGGTCGGCGGGCGACGCGGGGGTTGGGGTTGGCGGGTAGGAGATGGAGAAGGAGCAGGGGTAAGGGAGGCGTTGGGACCAAAACGGGTGATGGGGAGACGGGAGAGGATGTCAGTATGGAGGGTTGGGCTGGGGGAGGAGATGAGAACAGAATCTCGGCGAGGAGTGAGGAGGGAGATGGGGGCACCAGGACAATGCTGGCGAAGGAAGAGGGTGAGGTTCCGGGCTTCAAGGAGAGAGGGATCAGGACGGGAGAGGAGGTAGCGGTAGGAGGAAGGGAGAGAGGAGGAGGATGAGGGGGCAGGGACAGGCGGGGAGACTTCCATGGCATCAAGGGTGGGGGAAGGAGGACGAGGTGCAGCCTTTTTGGAAGCAGAGGAAGCAGGGGTGCCACCGGGGCGCTTGACGGCGGTGGAGGAGGTGTGGGGGATGGGAACAACGGGAATGTGGCGGGGAGGGGCAGGTCCCGGGGCCGGAGTCGGCGCCGGAGATGGTGACGGTGACGGTGAAGGCGACGATGACGATGACGGCGGCAGAGGCGGCGGTGATGGCGAAGGTGACGGGGAGAGCTGGGCGTGGGCAGTGGCCCGACGGGCCACCACCCGAGCTGGAGCTGCAGTGACAGGCTGGGGGAGTGGGGGGAAGGGATCAGAACGAGAGGAGCGGGAGGAAGAAGCGGGAGAGGGGGCGACAAAGATAGAGGGTGAAGGGACAGTGAGGAGAGGTGGAATGGAAGGAGGGAGGTGGGACTGGGCACACCAAGTTATAGTGGTGGAGGCGGCGGAAGGGGAGGTATAGACAATGGCGGTGGTGGTAGTAGTGACAGTGGTGGTGGGGGCGGACATGACGGGAGAGAGAAACAAGAACGAACAGAACGAAGAGGAGAGGACAGAAACCGGGGACAGACAAAGACGAAGACGGATGAAGACGAAGACGGCCGTAGACCAGGGTCAGGACGGCGGCGATGGTGGCGACCAGGCGGCACCGGATGGCGGCGGCGGCGGCGGCGGCGGCGGCGGCGGCGGCGGCGGCGGCGGCGGCGGCGAGCACCGGCAGGCGGCGGGCACCGGCGGCGGCGGCGGCGGCGGCGGCGGCGGCGAGCACCGGCAGGCGGCGACCAGGCGGGGGCGGCCAGCCCCGGCAGGCGGCGACCAGGCGGGGGCGACGGGCGACGAGCCCCGGCAGGCGGCGGCGGCGGCGGCGGCGGCGGCGGCGGCGGCGGCAAGGACCGGCAGGCGGCGACCAGGCGGGGGCGACGAGCCCCGGCAGGCGGCGGCGGCGGCGGCGGCGGCAAGGACCGGAAGGCGGCGACCAAGCGGCGGCGGCGGCGGCAAACAGACGACACGGCAAGGATCTTCCACGTCGAAGGCGCACCCTGAGAGTAGCCCAGGCAGTGAAACTCTTCGAGGAAGAAGAGAGGGAATAAAACCCTCGAATGCCTGAGTCAAGAATGAAGTTTAACATATATTAAGAAAATATTGTATTACAAGATGTGAGAAAGGTTCTTGGTACTTACAGTATTATAACAACATGAAGTGATATGTCCTTATCGTTTAGGCAAACATCTGCATAGTTACATTAATCATATAAAATATAGCCCTGAAAACAGGGTTTGTCAGACAAATAAAATAGGTACATAGAAGTTGCAGAGCGCCTAAGCGACTGAGTAAAATCGGCCAGCGTAGTAGCACAGCGGCCAGGGCAGGTGGCGCTCATGTCGCGAACTATGTGCCGAAAGGCGTACTGAAGTAACATTTGAAACATCAATATTAAATGCGTTCTTAAATAGAGTGAAAATAAATAAAATGGCAGGCATTTAACACTCCCGTTATGACATTGTGGGAGGTATAGGAACAATAACGTAGATACATACATCAAAAAGACAGGTGGCGCTTCCGCCGTGAGTTACATGCAGTGGTCTATACAGCCAGAATATAAAAGTTATATTACCATATTAGTGAAGCCCATAGAACATATATAAGTCAAAACATCAAGAACAATCAGTAATGGCTTTTAAGAAAATTACGAGACCTGGTCCACAATCCAGTTACTACGTAATATAGAATAAGAGAAAATCACATGAGGGCCGCTGTAGTGGCACCCATACATCGTGAGAAGAACACATATGAACGGTAGTAAACTGAAAGATTTGAAAGTGCATTATAGCTTCCTGAGGAAATAGAATAGGTGCTTAACACTGTTGTCTGCTGTATTATCACTTTTACTTATGGTCGTATTACTAAACTTTAAAAGTGATAATACAGCAGACAACAGTGTTAAGCACCTATTTTACGATAGAGCACTAAATAAAACCAATATCTCTTTTACGCAGGCCGAAAATGACTTGTTGTGTAAAGGCCTTAAATATAACTTGCCTGCTAAACTCGATAAATATCCAGTTATTTGTAATCTCATTGTAGATCTAAAAATCGGTTTAGAATCTCTGAAATTAGAGAAAACGGAGCAAGTCAAATGTGCCTACGAATGTAACAACATAATAGAAAAAGAAATTAAATTATCTCCTAATAAGCAATCAGGCGAATATAGTATAATAAAAAGCATTAATCATAAACTTAAAGAGCACGACGCCTTAGTCACTAAGAGTGACAAAGGGAACACCGTGGTCGTGGCTTACAAAAATGAATATATAGAGAAGACTGTAAAGTTTTTTGAGGAAAACGACATCACTGAGGTTACTGTAGATCCTACTACTGAACTGCAAAATGAAATCCGGCGTACTTTAACGAATTCCGTCAGCTTGTTTAATAAGTTCCAAAAGAAAGGGCTTATAAATATGAACCCTAAACCACCAGTGCTCAGAAGTCAGTTTAAATTGCATAAACAAAATCACCCGATCCGCCCTATAGTGAATGGTATAGGTAGTCCACATCACACACTTGCTAGGCGCCTCCATTTTAAAATTAAAGATGCTTTCACATTTGAAAATAATTTTTCTGTAAAAAACAGTAAGGAATTAATTAACCATATTCAATCTATAAGTTGTACACCTGACACTAGACTGGTGTCCTTTGACATCGTCAGCCTTTACACAAATGTTCCGGTTGATGAAACCATAGACCTTGTAAAAGAGAATCTTCTGAAACATAAAAAATTAAGTGAAACTCAGATTGCCGAACTCATTGGTTTGCTTAAGGTCATTTTAAAATACAATTACTTCACATTTAACGGGAAAATGTATGTACAGCCAGACGGTGTAGCAATGGGTAGCCCCCTCGCCGGTATTCTAGCAGAGGTTTTCATTAACGCCCTGGAAACAACGTTCTTCAATTCAAGTTCAGAATTACGCCACAAAATCCGCTATTATGCACGGTATGTTGATGACATTTTCATTGCTTTTGATGGCACTGATCATGAGTTAGAGCATCTCTTTAACACTTTCAACGGTTTACATGAAAAAATTTCCTTCACAAAAGAACTTCAAAATGATAAACGTGAACTTAATTTTCTCGATTTAACAATTTCTATAGAAGATAATTCCTTCCATTTTAATATCTTCCGCAAGGAAACATATTCAGATAATGTCATTCCCGCTGACTCAACCCATCCAAAAGCTCATAAATTGGCATTTTTTCATTCCGCCATTCACCGGATGGTAACCACTCCTTTATCACCTGCGGATCAAAAAAAGGAATTGAATGTCATCAAAGCGATTGCGGTTAATAATGGGTATAACCAGAATATGATCGATTACCTGCTCAATAAGAAAATCTCCCAAAAATATTCGACTTTGAGAAATATTCTCCCCACGGATACCACAGAAACTAAAAAATTTATTTCCATCCCTTTCCTGGGTAACTTATCGTATAGGATTAAACGTCTTCTAAATAAAAAATATAACTGTAACGTCTCCTTTTCTACAGATAACAGTTTAAAAAGAAATCTTGTACAGTCAGTAGAGATTGCCAGCGATTGGTTTTCTAATTCAGGTATTTACAAGCTAACCTGTAATAACTGCCCCTCTTATTATATTGGTCAAACCGGCAGAGCTGTGAAAACACGATATAAAGAACATCTTTTAGGTAAAAAAGGAACAAATATTCGCAACTCTACCTTTGCTGAACACCTCTTGATAACCGGCCATACGCCTAAACAGTTAGAAGACACGGTTATCCTACATAGACAGGTCAAAGGACGGAGACTAGATCTGTGGGAAGAGCTATTTATTTTTAAACATCTGGAGCTCAAAGACGGCAATATACTGAATGATCAGTTGAACCTTGCCTGTAAACAATTTTTCGAAGGCTTTAAACCCGTACTGTTTAATATATAACATTAATGCTAGTAACCTCAGTAGTCTATTTCCTCAGGAAGCTATAATGCACTTTCAAATCTTTCAGTTTACTACCGTTCATATGTGTTCTTCTCACGATGTATGGCTGCCACTACAGCGGCCCTCATGTGATTTTCTCTTATTCTATATTACGTAGTAACTGGATTGTGGACCAGGTCTCGTAATTTTCTTAAAAGCCATTACTGATTGTTCTTGATGTTTTGACTTATATATGTTCTATGGGCTTCACTAATATGGTAATATAACTTTTATATTCTGGCTGTATAGACCACTGCATGTAACTCACGGCGGAAGCGCCACCTGTCTTTTTGATGTATGTATCTACGTTATTGTTCCCATACCTCCCACAATGTCATAACGGGAGTGTTAAATGCCTGCCATTTTATTTATTTTCACTCTATTTAAGAACGCATTTAATATTGATGTTTCAAATGTTACTTCAGTACGCCTTTCGGCACATAGTTCGCGACATGAGCGCCACCTGCCCTGGCCGCTGTGCTACTACGCTGGCCGATTTTACTCAGTCGCTTAGGCGCTCTGCAACTTCTATGTACCTATTTTATTTGTCTGACAAACCCTGTTTTCAGGGCTATATTTTATATGATTAATGTAACTATGCAGATGTTTGCCTAAACGATAAGGACATATCACTTCATGTTGTTATAATACTGTAAGTACCAAGAACCTTTCTCACATCTTGTAATACAATATTTTCTTAATATATGTTAAACTTCATTCTTGACTCATGTTTCATACCTTAATAGATATTACGATGTTCATTGTCCTCAGGCCGTCTTCTGAAGAAGATAGATTTATATCTATTGAAACCTAGGTAAAGATTACTTTATCCTTTGCAACTGGTCGGCTGCTCTTAGTCTGATTTACGTGGAACCGTTGCTGTAGCGCAGCTATGTTTAAAGTACTGAAATATTAGAGTCAAACACAATACATGTTTTGATCGCTATATCAAAATTCTAAAGGTAACGTAACTCTACCTGTTTCTCCCCATTTCTTACGACAGTTCTATCAGTATGTAAACCGCTGTTTACACGATCCTTTCTCTCGTCGTCTTTTTTGTATTCTTCAGTGACACCAATGATACTGCATTCAGTTTTGTCAGTCTAGTAATGTATGTCTAGGACTCAGGCCCTTCACATTCCCGTTTCCGTATCCTTTGACGTGTCATGTAGTGTCTTCGTAAACTGAATTTATTGAAAGTATTCAGTATCTTAAGATAAACTAAACATTTTGGGAACCCTTTCTTTTGTGTAAAAAACTAAGATCCCTGGCACGGCAGATTGAAATACGAAGAAATTGGCGGTGTTACACAATACCGACTCGCCTTTGCTATCATATGGTACCAATGTCAAAACTGCCCGGTCCCTGTTCATAGATGGTTCTTCTCCGGTGTTGCAGTCGTATTCCCCATCTCGCTGCAGCTGCTCTGCTCGTGAGCAAGAGGCTACTCAGGCGTGAGTTCTCACGTTCAAAACCAGCTTGTTGTGATGCCCTGGCGTAGACATAAGTATTAGGCATTAGTCTGATATTTTTGTGAGATATAATTATAAATTAACAGTTCTTACATTTTCCGCTTTATTTGGCTGTGAAGCATGCTTCTTAGCAAATTTCATAATTCTAGGTAAACTGGAAGTATCCTATAGGTTTTGAAGAATGAGTTTCCGACTGTGACATAAATGGCCGTATATTTTGACTAAATTGATCTGAAAGCTTAATGTTTCTAAACCGCAAAGTGACCGTAGATCTCAATATCTGACATCAGTTGTAGCTTTATGTCACTACCCGTTCCTGAGAAAAAGGGGTTATCTGGCCCTCTATTAAGAGGGGCAGCTAACAGGCTGATAACAAGTGGCAAAAATTTTTTTTGTGTTTGATATACCCTCACATTAACAATTTTCGGATTTTCTCCTTTAATAGTACTGTGAAATTTCATGATCCTATAGGTCTGATGGGTGAGCTTGCGAGTATCAAAATGTGTCACAAATGGCCGTATCATTTGATTGTATTTACTTTGAAGCTTAAAACTTTTACTCCTCAGAGAGGACATAGACGTCAGTTTATGACATGAATTTCAACTTGGTACCTCTACCCATTCGCGAGAAGAGTAAACTTGCACGCCAGACTGACAGACATACAACATAGTGTTACTATAAGCGATCTGTTTTTACTGATTGAGGCACGGAACGAAACAAATGAACAATTTTGAACATAAAAGGTGTTTGTCTTTTACAGGGACAATCGGAAGGGTGATCAGACGGCAATGAAACAAACAAGTGTTCCCAATAGACACAGATCCGGAAACCAATGGTCCCACCCTGTATGACATATTACAACTGAGTATATGAACACAGAACATAGTTCCCGGGAACTAGCATTGGTCTTGGACATCCACAGACATACACCTGTGAGCAAGCACATTACGGGAAATGTTGTAAATGGCCATGGTTCAGGTGAAGACATGTTTTATCACGTCCTCCAATCGATGTCCATAATGTTCAAAACTCTCAGGCACGTTCAGGACGCATTACCAACCATCCAAAAAGCGTTCCCAAGGGTCATAGGTGGTATCGAGAGGGATGGAACACACTACAGGTTTCAAATATCCCCACAGAAAATAATTCCAGCGTTTACGTCGCGGGACTTGGGAGGCTACAATACTTGTATGGAAGAACTATGACCGAGATACCAGTTGTCAAAACACTGTTTGCTAGTACTTACGCATACGGTAAACGGAAAATCAAACGCTGACATTTTATTATTTTGTAACTACCTCACTTGAGGTGTTTTGAAATAAATGTAGGCTCACGCATCAGCCGTGATGTGACATTGGTACTGCTGTTCTTGGGCAAACGTCGTAGTCCGATTATTAGCTTGTTTCATTTTCCTCTACTCGTCCCTTTCACTCCTACGACAGTCAAACACTTGTGTAACGGTGTAATAGCACCGATAAATTTTCTTCTTGGGGAGGTGGCTTGTTTTCAAATATTCCTACATGAAGTTCATTAATGATAACTCATTACTGATCAAAAGCAATAACTACTTCCTGATGTACAGTACAGGAGGATGTAAATTACTGCCGTTAGTTTTAATCAACATTAAATTGGAGGATCAGTAGAAATTGGGGACAAAATCATTAACAGCTTCTTCCATGGCAACAATAAATTTTCAAAGATAGTAAAAGTGTTTAGTCTAAGCAAATCTTTTCCTTAAAAGAATTTTGTGAATACCTTTGAAACTAAAGAAGGTGCGTAATACGCACACACTATCAGTTCCACTATTACTTTAATAAGCCTAGAGTATGTATTTTAGTGCCGACTTCCCATACTGAAATGCATATATTCCGAATTTCGGCGAACATTTCACGTGGTTCAACTGCTTCAATATCGGGCGGTTTTAATGCTTGTTTGCTTAACTGCATGCTTGTTTTGGAAATTCATAGTCCATGTAAATTCACCCTCTACTGGTGATCTATGGTACACAATGATTCATGGTAATACGAGTTCTTCCAGTTTTCTTTAGTGGTGTTTGATGGAAGTTTACCACGAATAGCTAATCAGGGAACCGACTCACATAGGAGACATTGTAAGTAGGCTGTTTATGTTTTCTCTATGTAAGTAGGCTGTTTATGTTTTCTCTATGTAAGTATGCTGTTTATGTTTTCTTATTGGCAACGTTACGTAGCGCTCAAAATGAAATCACTGGCTGTGCTGTGTGCAGTCTGTGGCTAGTTTGCATTGTTGTCTGCCATTGTAGAGCGGCAGCTGGATGTTAACAGCGCGTAGCGTTGCGCAGTTGGAGGTGAGCCGCCAGCAGTGGTGGATGTAGGGAGAGAGATGGCGGAGTTTTGAAATTTGTCATGAACTGCTATATTTGTATATGATGATATCAAGGTAAATACATTGTTTGTTCTCTATTAATATCTTTCAGTTTGCTAACTATCCCTATCAGTAGTTAGTGCCTTCAGTAGTTTGAATCTTTTATTTAGCTGGCAGTAGTGGCGCTCGCTGTATTGCAGTAGCTTGAGCAGCGAAGATTTTTGTGAGGTAAGTGATTTGTGAAAGGTATAGTTTAATGTTAGTCAGGGCCATTCTTTTGTAGGGAATTTTGAAAGTCAGATTGCGTTGCGCTAACAAAATATTGTGTGTCAGTTTAAGCACAGTCTTGTAGAATTGTTCAAAGGGGAAGTTTCATATGGCGACCCTTAGCCAAGGATACCTCACTGGAATCTTCTGATTTTTTCTTGTAGTTTGTGTATTTAGTGTAGCTTTTGTTTATTGCTAGTGCGTAATTGTAGAGAAAATCTCCTTTGTAGTTGTAGCCTTTCAATGTTGTACAGTAAAACAGTTGTGGCATGCATATAGATTTGCACCAAGTATTTCGCAGCTACGCTTGCAATTAACTAGATATTATTTTCAGTGCTATGTTAATGTGTTCTCCTATTTTTGCACTTCAAATTGTGCTTTTCTGTGTTGTCGTGTGAAATATTGTGACAATAATGGCGTGTGAAAAACGTAATACTAGGCTCCAAAGTAAACTGAGAAATGACAGTGAAAATGAAAGCAGTGTGTTAGCGCCGCAGAGTAATGAATTAACTAATGTTCAAAGTAGTAATTTGGTAATTGCGCATAGGGAAATGGAGCGGGCGGCAAACAATGGTGTAGACAGTGAAACAGGTAGTGAACAGGGAAGCGTTATCGATCGATTGGTCGGCAACAGCTCGCCTCAGGAACCGCGAATGACAGAACACTATATCGTAAATACTGTAGATTCAGGTTTTGGGTTCTCACCGTTTTCTCAAATGAGTCAAGACACATTTTCCGCTTGTCAAAATGTGAATGTTGCCGGTGCAACTTCACTGCCGAAAAGCACTGAGGAACATGTTTCAGACACCAGTGCATTGTTATTACAATTAATGCAACAAATGGGACAAAAGCTTGAAAAGTTAGACACAATGGAACAACACCAGAGACAAACACAGCAACAGTTAGACACAATGGAACAAAATCTTCACACCACGCTTGAACAAACACGTGAAGATTTAACTACTGAGTTACATAACATTGAATCGAAATGTCAAAAAGTCTGTAATGACGTAAAAACACAAATTTGTGAGCATTTTCAACCTATTTTTTCGCGGCATGAAAATGTATTACAGAATCACGAAGCAGCCATAAAAGAACTGCAAACCATTGTTCATGAAAATCACGACACCTTGCAAGCTAAAATTGACTCAGTTGCATCTACCGATTCGGTTACGCAACTTGCAAAAACTCAGGAAAACTTAAAGGACACAGTAGATACTCTGAAACTTGGTTCAGAAAAACATACAGAGGAAATAATTTCACTATCGGATAAAGTAGCTGAACTTTCAGATCAGTTCACTAACTTATCTACAAAGGTAGATGATGATCTGAATGACACAAGACCTGTAGCCTTCACTGACACTGAAGAGTGCGAACAAATTAGGAAATTCAAACAAAATCAGAATCAGATTAATACGCAACACCAAAGAGAAATCCGGGAAGTACAAGATCAGCTGACACAGTTAATACAAGAATTACGTATTTCAGAGGATACTCGCGCCCCAATACGGGAAGAGGGACACAGAAATACGGAACAGCCACAAAATAATAACACAGGGCATTTCGGAAGTTATGAAAGAAATTGGCAATGTGCACCGAATTTTGAGATGGAACGGCCGACACGACCTAACAATGACCGATATGCGACTCGACGACATGATGATTTTGACTATAAGCTGTTCATTACTACACGTAAATTCAAAACATTTAAGAATTCTGGCAACGAAATTCATCCACAAGCATGGCTCCATCAATTCTCTCATTGTTTTCCTCCCAACTGGTCATTGGAGCACAGATTAGAATTTATGTGTGGCTACTTAGAGAATGAACCAGCTGTAAGAATGCGATCGGTCATTCACGATTGCCACAGTGAAGGAGAATTTTACCATGCCTTCCTCTCAGCATATTGGTCTCAAGCCACACAAGACCGCGTAAAACATGGCATCATAATGATGAAACATTTCGAACAATCTGAATTCTCCAGTCTTGTGAAATATTTTGAAGACATGTTGCACAAGAATCAGTACCTGTCAAACCCATACAGCCCCTCAGAACTCATCCGCATTTGCTTAATCAAATTACCTGAACATTTACGACATATTATTTTGGCAGGAAGTTGCAAAGACGACATTGAAGCTTTTCAGGGACTGTTACAAGAATTGGAAAGTGACACTGACAATCGCGGAACACAGGAGCACAACAATTACAGATCACATCAGTCGCAATTCCGCGATGAAAGAAATAATAACTGGACGCGACAAGGCTATTCTCACAACACAAATCGTGAACGAAACAGACACCACCCGTATTACAACCGTTGGCAGAGTAGTAATAATTACAGGGAAAGATCACCTCTCCGCAGTAGTGACTATCACAGAGACAATCAGAGAAACAGACAATTTGGGAACCAAAATAATTATTATCAAGGGAGACAGAATAACTTTAGACGCAACGGTCCAACGTGCAGTTACGATTCAGGGAGAAATTCTCCACCACTTAACCGACAAGAAAGGAACTACAGGAACTACCGACATGACGACAGACGATGTGATCGTAACGACAGACCTGAATTGCATCAGAACTGGAGGGATTTAAACAGGGCAGGGCCCTCTCGTCACGGTGAATTTGTAGAAGTTAGGTCTCCAAATCCCAATAACGACGCTCGCCAAGAAGGAGACAATAGGCAATGACTCACACCGCTGGCAGCCACAAAACGTTCTTATGACACTTACGACGCAGCTGCCGTAGCTAGTAATTACGTAAAAATGGAAGACATTAGGGACATCTTACTCCAGGAACACGACATAAAACATAACAATATTGCATATCCTGTGATTCACATTACAGTAAATGATGTAAAATTTACGGCAGTACTTGACTCTGGCAGTCCCATTTCAGTAATTAGTGAAACAGCCTTTAGCAAATGCAACAAATCGAACGATTGTCCCACACTTCCGTTACGTAAGATTAAATTACAAGGTGCAATCTTTGGAAAAAGTGTAGATGTACGCCAACAAACCAACTTAGAATTCTATTGTCAAAGCCACAGCTTCTCTATGAGCTTTCTCATTGTTCCATTATTGTCGACGGAATTGTGAGTAGACTTTTTGAATGAATACAAAGCAATCTTAAACTTTCACGATGCTGAAATAGGTTTAGAGAAGGAAGGTAAGTCAATAGCTTTGAAATTTGAAGATTGGCTCTCAAACCATGACGAAGAAATCAATCGGCTTTACCTTCTGTTAGACAACAGTTCGGAATTTTCTACGGAACTAGACACTAACAATCACTCTGCAAGTACTGACAGGGATGATGTCGACGGCGCATTTGACACTAATAAGTTAATTCAGAATAAAATTCAAACAATTGAGAATTGTAATGACACTGATAGGCAGGACGTTTTTGAGATTTTACAATAACATTCCACAGTTTTTACTCATAAAACAGGAACAATCAAGGGATTTCAATACCAATTTCGTGTTCGTGAGCATACTAAATTTTGTGTTAGACCATATGTTATTCCAGCACATTATAGGGACCGTGTTAGAACAGAAATACAATCTATGCTCGACGAGGGCATTATTGAGCCTGCAGTAAGCTCATACAACAATCCATTACATGTTGTTGAGAAGAAAAATTGATCGATCAGGCTTGTCTTAGATTCGAGACAAATCAATACTATCATTATTCCTGAAACAGACAGGCCGCAGACGATGGAAGAACTTCTTCAAAATTTTAATGGTGTAAAAGTGTTGTCTTCCATTGATCTCAGATCCAGCTTTTATCAGATCGAACTCCATCCAGATTGTAGAAAATACACAGCTTTCCTTTGTTTCGGCGTTTGTTATCAGTTTCGGAAACTTCCTTTTGGTTTGAACATTTCTTCAGCAGCATTCATTCGCGGGCTAAATTCGATATTACCTGAGTTCTTAAAACGTCACATCACCTTATATGTGGACGATATTCTAATAGCAGAAGCTTCATGGGAACTACATAATCGCATCCTCAACAGTTTGTTACGTATTTTTGCAGAATCTGGAATTACAGTTAACTTGGAAAAGTCTGAATTCGGTAGGACAAAGGTGAAGTTTTTGGGACATATTATTTCTTCTGAAGGCATTCAGCCGGATCCTGAAAAGTTAGAAGCAATCAGAGCCATTCCAGTTCCATCCACAAAAAGACAAGTCTGCAGTTTTCTAGGTCTCGTAAATTTTTACCGTCGTTTTCTGAATATGCAAATTCTTGTTACACCAAAACTTTGTTCTCTCACTGGAAAAAATACTATTTGGAACTGGGACGAACAAGCACAGTTGGAATTCAATTCTTTGAAAGAAGCGTTACTTCACGCGCCAATCTTAGCTCATCCAGATCTGTCACAAGATTTCTGCCTTAGCACGGATTCTTCTAAAGTCGGTCTTGGTGCCCATTTATTTCAAGAAGCCATAGAAAATGACACTACCGTTCAGAAAACCATTGCTTTTGCTAGCCGAGTGCTAACAAAATCTGAAAAAAATTATTCCGTTACTGAATTAGAAGCTTTAGCTATCGTTTGGGCATTTAACAAATTCCGTTTCTTTCTTTCTGGTAAGCACGTAAAAGTATACAGTGATCATCGTGCATTACAATTTCTTATGTCTTCAAAATTAAATCATGACAGGTTAAAACGTTGGGCATTGTTTCTGCAAGAATTCCGCTTCACAATAGTCTACATTCCCGGCAAGGAGAACATTGTTGCGGACGCACTGTGACGCGCACCGGCTGGGCTTGAGAAAAGTAACAAAGAAGGCAACCTCGAGAAAAATTTCAGTATTCTTTACATTCAGAAAGTCGCCTTTGAAAACTTCATCACCACATCTTTAAAAGACATTGCTCATGAACAAGATAAAGATCCGATTTGGAGAGACATCAAAAGTAAATGGCATGAAAAGACACACACTCAGATTCGGCATTATTACCTGGTTAGAAACAACATACTCTTTAAACGCTGCACTGTTGATGACAAGCTATGGGTACTTTGCATTCCCGACGATTTTGTTAATAAGCTCATTTGGTACATTCATTTCAGCTACGCACATTTTGGCCCACGAAAATGTTATCATATTCTTCGAACGACTTGTTATTTTAACAATATGGAAAAGAGAATTCGAAGAGTCTTGTCTATTTGTAAACTTTGTCAAAAGCGAAACCATCTACTATCTCCCATAGTGCTCCGCTGTTTCCTATCATTCCTTCTAAATTAAAAGAATTTGCTGCTGTTGATCTCTTGGGACCGCTTGTCAGAACATCTAATGAATTTTCGTACGTTCTAGTCGCTGTTGAACTTACTTCAAAATTTGTTTCTTTCACACCGTTACGTAAAGCCACTGGACGGTCTGTATCCAACGCCTTTGTTAAAAATTTCTTACGTGAAGTTGGACACGTTAGTAAAGTCATATCAGATAACAGACCGCAATTCAGATCTGCTGTTTGGTCACGCATGCTTCGCAACCATAAAATCAAATCTGTTTTTATATCATTGTACTCACCACATTGTAACCCGTCTGAACGGATTATGAAAGAAATCAATAAGCTTTGCAGACTTTATTGTCACAGAAAGCATCAGCATTGGGACAGATATTTACACTTATTTCAAAATGTGCTGAATGAAATGCCTCATGATTCCACTGCTTTACCACCTACTCTTGTACTAAAGAATGAAGAACATCCGAACAGAATCAGAGAGCTTGTACCTTTCCCAAATACACGTAGACTTCGACACAAAGACATAATTGATTTGGCTCTTAAAAATATAAAATCTGCAGCAGACAAAAGGAGAAAACTACACGCTAAAGCAAATGCAAAGAAATTGTATATTGGTCAGAAAGTTCTCATTAAAGCTCATTCATTGTCACATAAGAAGAAACACTTGAGTCACAAATTCTTTCTAGTTTACAATGGACCTTACAGAATCCGACGTATACCACATGATAATTGCGTTGAAGTTGAAACTCTGCGTACTAGGAAGAGTAAAGGTTTACACCACATTTCACATGTAAAACCGTTTATTGAAAGATAATCTGCTTTTTAGCTTTGTTTTTGCCATCAAACTTTTCACTTCACATTTCTAGTATGCTTTGTCAGATTTACAATCTGTTAACATGTAACAATGTTTGAAGTGAAATATCCAGTCAAGAACCAAGAGAACTTATTTAAACAGAAATTACGAATGCATTGTTATAATGAACAGACGACACAGTGTTGTTAATTGTACATTCTTGCTTGTTAGTTGCACGATTACGTAACGACTATCAGGCTTACGTACTTAGGACACATACTGGTACTGCTAATGAGAATTAAATGCAACTTTCGGTTTACTTGAAAATACATTCTGGGTTTAAAGTACTTTCTGTGAGATACCAGAGGACACAGTGGTTAGTTTATGTGACAGCTACACGATGTTATCACGACGCTACTAATGAGTGACAATTCACAATGTTGCTTTTGCAGTGTATCTGTTTTATATCTGCACAGTTTTCTGAATTCTTCTAGGAAGAAAAACATGTTTTAGTAGTAACTTTTGTGGTATAGCAACAATGAGACAGCCTTTTTCGTGGCATAACAATACGTTACTGTACAGTACTTTCTTCATCATGCCAATAAGCATAATAACTAAGATATCTATACATAAAGCATTTCACTTTTGTTTATCATGAGGTAAGTACATTGGCTTCTGCAGAACTTAGCTTAGGACACGCATTTCAGTGATTAATGTTGTACTTAAAACATTTATTATTAAAGATTTTTGAATTACAAAGAAAGTTTTCCGTGATACATTTCATTGCATTGCTGTAATCTGTAACACCTGAGGGTATAATTACATTAATCCTCAGGGGGGTACACGCTTGCTTTGTGTACCATGTGTTTGGCAAGCACAAGGAGCCCTAGCTAATATGGTATTTGCTTATACAACTTTACACATCGGTACCATATTTCTCTAACACAGAATTACACAGCTATCTGATTATTTGACAGAGAAACAAACATTCTTTTTACTATGTCAGTGACACATATGTACGCAATTACACAGTTGGATAACTTCACACTTATGAAATTGTATTTTGTCTGTACTTTGTGAAATGCTCATATTTTTTCGGAACCATTGTGATTCTATGAGAGCTTTGAATGATGTATTTGGTATGGATTCATGATTTTTAAAGTACGTTTGAGGCAGATGACACTTTTGACTTGAGCAGAGAATTTTTTTAGGCTAAGAAATTATTGGAGGAAGCTACGACGATTTTAAGATTTGACTGAGGTGTTATGATGTTATTTTTTTACGACGACGATGTGTATTATGCTGCTGAGGTATGTTTATGATTAATAAGCTGGTGCTATATGAGGAATTTGGTTATGCTATGTATTTATTATGATGAAATATTGAAGTGTCGTCGCAGGTTGACGTGTCGACGAATATAAATATGTGTAATAAGGTAAGGAGTAATGAATAGTGATTAGGGCCTCTGACTTATGGAAAAGGATGTTGGAAACCAAGAATCGTACTTTAGAATTATGAAATGTGTGTACATGTGTGAATCATGTGTGAATGTATCACAATGCCACTGAAAGTTTTTTTGGACACTGTTATATTCATAGGATTTTGTTTCTACACATTTGCAAAGTAAATTCTCGACCTGTGAAATTTTGTATATATGACTGTCACTGTAGCGGAAACTGCTGTCGTAAATATTTCCGTACGAAAGTTAAGTGACCACCTGCACATAATGCGTCGTGGGCACCCAGGTGTGTCAGACGCCTGGAGAACAAGCCATTAGTGTGAGTGCCTCGTAAGAAGCACAGGTAGAAAAAAAAGAAAGGGAAGGCCATTGTCCGCGCTACTGACATCTCCTTGTTGAAAGCATACTGTGGAGCTCGTAATTTATGATATTTACTGAAATGCCTAATGAAACGATGAGAAACATTTCACAGCTATTGCCTTGCTAGTTAAGAAAAATGCCATATGGCTTGCTTTATGTATTTATTTACACATTTTGTTTAATATCAAGTTTCTAGCTGCACTGCAGCATTGGTTAAAATAAAATTTTATAGATGTACTAATATAAATATTTTCTGTCTACAGATCGGGTATATAATAATTTTTTTCAAAAAAATGAGGGAGCACAAAGCGACATTTACCTTCACAGGAACTGCATTCATAATTTTCTTTTCAAGTACTTGGTAATTTCTTTTGTAGAATAAATTGTGATGCATCACTCTAATGTTAAGATGTGACATAGGTATTAGACATGGCCATTTTAGTGTAATATTTTTTCTGCTTGCGCTATGTCATGTTTAGGTATAAGTTGCTGCTGTTTGCCAGGCATAGTGTTATTGAATTTGACTTTTGCTAATTTATACTGTAGCTTGCTTTGCAATTTTCCATTTTTTTCATTGCTGTTTATAATAATTGTTTTACGTGCTGCTGCATTGCCTCGTCCCTTAGTTTAGCATCTGAGCTCAGTAGATTTAAGTTAGCATAAGAGGGGGTAGACTATATGAGAAACTGACTATGGAGAATAGGTAAAGAATGCATTGCGAAGTTATATAAAAAGGATTTGGGCCCAAATGAGTATTGTACAATCAGAAATAATTATTTTGAAAGAAATATGAACAGAATACAGAAAGCATGCTTGGATAAGATTTTTTTGGTGGAAGCAAAGGTTGAAATAAGACGAAAGATCTATGGAATGAAGTTTTGGGATGGACTGCAGTACCAAATGTTACACTGAAAACGAACCCTGTCCTTTCCTTTTGTGTTATCCCAGTATGTGTTTGTGTACCCTTGTGTATTTGTTTTCTTCTTGTCTCTGTGTAGTTTCATAGAATTTTTTTCTCTTTTAATATTAAGCTACATTCACTATGATGAGGAATACTGTTATCCTCAAATATAATTGGCATTAATAATATGTTATTTACTTTGTAAAGATGTTAGACATTATTCATTCTATTTAAATGCTCATGTGTGAAGTTGATGTTTCAAAAGTTATTGTGATCCTTTATGTATGTACTCATGTCATAATTCCACTGATGTATATGTTTATTTCTATTCTTTTGTAAAGCCTGTGTTACTACAAATGTTATCTGTATTTTTATGTTCTTTAATGATGTATTTTGTACCTTTGTAATTGTATTTTCATGTTGTAAATTTATAATTGTACAGACACCAGTTCTTCAAATTAAGTTACATTTCACTGCACACGTTTCTGTTGGTCATAGTATATGGACAATATGTGAGAAGTAGGGACTGTTAGTGTTTGCACGTGTGTTAATGATTCAGCAAGGGACTGGATAACAGCATTGCTGGATCTAAGGACAATTCCAGAAACTTTGTGAGTGCACAAGTGGTGGTTATGGACTTGCTACATTATCTGCAAGACTCTTCAATGGTGATTGTGCACCTGCACAGTCACAACAGATGGCTGCTGGCTATCTCTACAAGGACTACAGTGGGTCTACACCTTTGCTGACTCACCAGTACCATTATTTCTACAAGGCCTGCAGTGGGTCTGCACCTCTGGTGGCCCACCAATACCGTAATCTCTACCAGGACTACGGTGGGTCTGCTCTGTGATAACCTACCTACCAATATTCTTCAAAACTTCGACTGACTCTGCAGTGGGTTTGCTCTGTTGTGGCCCATTACCTGTATGCATGTCGAGAGTCAGCACTGTCTTTCCGTTGGAAGACAACACTACTTCTTCAAGACTGTATAGAAATCCACTACTTCTATGTGCAATTTCTTTTACTAATGAGAAAGTGTAATTACTATTATGATGAATGATCAGGACTACCTTTACGGACTGTGAGAAAATTTTAGCTTTTGACCAACATTGTATCAATAAGTGTGTGCATTCTATATCTTTGTTACTGTAATTGTGAAAAATTTTTGTCAAATCTGTATTGGCCAGTGCCCAACACCATTTGTAAAAATTTTTTGTGGGGAGCATGGGGGCTATGTAAGTAGGCTGTTTATGTTTTCTCTATGTAAGTAGGCTGTTTATGTTTTCTCTATGTAAGTAGGCTGTTTATGTTTTCTTATTGGCAACGTTACGTAGCGCTCAAAATGAAATCACTGGCAGTGCTGTGTGCAGTCTGTGGCTAGTTTGCATTGTTGTCTGCCATTGTAGAGCGGCAGCTGGATGTTAACAGCGCGTAGCGTTGCGCAGTTGGAGGTGAGCCGCCAGCAGTGGTGGATGTGGGGAGAGAGATGGCGGAGTTTTGAAATTTGTCATGAACTGCTATATTTGTATATGATGATATCAAGGTAAATACATTGTTTGTTCTCTATTAATATCTTTCAGTTTGCTAACTATCCCTATCAGTAGTTAGTGCCTTCTGTAGTCTGAATCTTTTATTTAGCTGGCAGTAGTGGCACTCGCTGTATTGCAGTAGCTTGAGCAGCGAAGATTTTTGTGAGGTAAGTGATTTGTGAAAGGTATAGTTTAATGTTAGTCAGGGCCATTCTTTTGTAGGGAATTTTGAAAGTCAGATTGCGTTGCGCTAACAAAATATTGTGTGTCAGTTTAAGCACAGTCTTGTAGAATTGTTCAAAGGGGAAGTTTCAACATTTACGTGTGAAGTAAAACGTAAAATGTAAAAGACTATAAAATTTGCTGCATTATAATGCAAACATGTTCTTTCACCTGAAACACACCTCTGAAGGCATAGAGGTACACAACCAAGCAAGGTAGTTTAGCACAACATTGCTTGTCAACTGAGGTGTTCACTGAATGTTCCTTGAGCACAATGCTACTCTCTAGATGAGCCACTGAAGACTGGTGAGCATCTTCGTTGTACATTCGTGCTTCTAAACGAACGCGTAACGGAACACGCTGCGCTGCTTTGAATCTGTTCAGTTACCTCTATCAATCCTTCATGGTGTTGGTACCATACTGACAAACATTATCCGAATATTGGTCGAACGAGGGTATGATGAGTTACCATCTTTCTAGGTTGACTACATTTACTGAAGGATTTTCCGATTAATCTCAGTCTGGCATTGAATTACCTGCGATTAATTTTATTTTATGAAGCTTCGTCTACACACTACTTGACATTTTATGGAGTAACTGCTTCCATTGGTTGTTCTGCAATCCTGAAATCATATAATGATGAACCTTTCAGCTTATTTATGCGCAATTTGTCTGTTTACGTTGAAGGTCAATTACTCTAAGCGTCTATCCCCTGCTTGTTTCCTGCATTTAGTTTCAGTTTTTTAGCGTTGCAACTTGTCTGCATCTTCGAACAGAGCAAACTGGTTCTCAAACTATCGTTTTTTTCCGAACCCATGTTGATTCCTACAGAGACTTTCGGTCTCCAAAGAAGTCATAATATGCGATCATAAAACTTGTTCCACAATTATACAACAGACAAACGTCAGAGGTATATTTATAGGGTTTTATGTGTCTGTTCAGTTACTGAAAACGGGAGTAATCTGTATTTTTTCCAATCATTAGGAATTTTTTGCTCCCCCGGCGACATACGGTTTACTTCTGCCAGAAGAGAACGAATTCTATAACACACTCTGTTCTAGCCTACTCTGCGGTGGAATGGGGTGGCAACATTGTCAGGAAGCAGAGTGGCTGGAAGTTGAGAATGTATGGTATGGCGTTGAGGCCCAGGAAGAAGCGGCTGTTGCAAAAATTAACACTTTCCTTCCAATATAAACACTGAGGTGACAGAAGTCATGAGACAGCGATATGTACATGTATGGAAGGCGGTAGTATCTCCAACACAAGGTATAAAAGGGCACTACATTGACAGAGCTGTCATTTGTACTAAGGTGATTAATGTGAGAAGGTTTCTGACTTGATTATGGCCGCACGACCGGATTAACTGACTATGAAAACGGAATGATAGTTGGAGCTAGACCGTGCGAGATGGCGTAGTGGTGAGCAAACTGGAGGGCGACGGTTTATACCCGCCATCCGGATTTAGGATTTCCCCGATTTCCCCAAATCGCTTCAGGCAAATGCCGGGACGGTTCATTTGGAAAGGCACGGCCGATTTCTTTCCCCATCTATCCCTAACTTCAGCTTGTGCTCCGTCTCTAATGACCTCATTGTCGACGGAACGTTAAACACTAATCTCCTCCTCCTCCTCCTTCTCCTCCTGCTTGGAGATAGACGCGTCGAACATTCCATTTCGAAAATCGTTAGGGAATTCGAGATCCACAGTGTTAAGAGTTAGCGAGAACACCAAGTTTCGCGCATTGGCTCTCACCACTGACAACGCAGTGGCCGACACCCTCCTCTTAACGACTGTAAGCGGCAACGTTTGCGAAGAGTTTTCAATGCTAAGAGACAAGCAACACTGCACATAATCAATGTGGGAGGTACGACGACCATATCTTTTAGGACACTGCGCCGAAATATGGCGTTAATGGGCTATGGCAGCAGAAGATCGACGTGAGTGCGTTTTAGCAGCACGAGATCTCTTGCAGAGCCTCTCCTGGTCTGGTGACGATTTCGGTTGGACCCTAGACGACTGTAAAACCATAGCCTCGTCAGTTGAATCCCGACTGCAGCCGACAAGAGCTGATGGTCTGTTTCGAGTGTGGCGCATATCCCAAGAAGCCGTGAACCCAAGTAGTCAACAAGACACTGTGCAAGCTGGTTTTGGCTATGTTTACATGGAATGGATCCTCTGCTCCAAGTGAACCAATCATTGACTGAAAGTGGTTATGTTCGGCTACTTGACGGCCATTTGAACTCATTCACGTATCTCATGTTCCCAACCAAATATGGAATTCTTATGCATTTACAATGCGCTATGTAACTGCAATTGTTTGTGGTTAGTTTGAAGAGCATTCTGGACAGTTGGAGCTAATGATCGGGCCGCCAAGAATTGAATCCCATTGGACATTCGTGGGGCATAATAAACAGGCCTATTCGTGATATCAGCATCCTCAGTCACTTTCCACAGATGGTGATGCATGTAGCAGGTGATCAGTTGCCGAGCTATGTCATTTTCGAGATGTCTAGAAAGAGGACCATAACCATCTTCCAGGAGTCAAAATCGCTTATGTAAGTGGATTATCCATTTTTGGCCAGTATCACCGCTAAAATCGTTCTGCCATATCTGTACTTCAGATCTGTACTTTACTTAGCACACGAGGAGTGTGCAACACTACCAGGTGGTAACTGACCTCGTTGTGGGCAGTAATCTTATTGTTCTCGCTTATTTGTGTATTGTACATGTTACACACAAAAAGACTCAGGTAGCAAAATACTGAGCTAGGCCTTATATCTGATGAATGTGGAAACACCTGATATGGTTGAAAGCAGGAGAAAACCATATACACCTACATCTGTATCATACTCTGCAAACCATGTGTGTTGGAGGGTAATTTAGGTACCACTATCAGACCCTCCAACCATTTTTCACTAACGAATAGAGCGTGGGTAGAATGATTGTCGATAAGACTCTGTATTGGTTCTCTTTTCTCGAATTTTCTCCTATTGGTTAATACGCGAGGTGTGGCGGGAAGAAATATGTTGTCCGACTCCTTCTGAAAAGTGCTGTCCCAAATTTCAATACAAAATCTCTCCATGATACACAACGCCTCTCCTGTAACGTCTGCCAGTGGAGATTGTTTAGCATCTCCTTAACGCTGCCGGCCAGTGTGGGCGAGCGGTTCTAGGCGCTACAGTCTGGAACCGCGTGCCGCTACGGTCACCGGTTCGAATCCTGCCTCGGGCATGGATGTGTGTGATGTCCTTAGGTTTAAGTAGTTCTAAGTGCTAGGGGACTGATGACGTTAGAAGTTAAGTCCCATAGAGCTCAGAGTCATTTGAACCATTTTGATCCTCTCCAGCTAAAAGATCCCGTGACGAAACGCGTCGTTCTTCGTTGGATCTTCTCTGTCTCCACTATCAGTCCTACCTGATAGGAATCCCAGATTGATTAACAATACTCAAGAATCGGGCGAACAAGCGCCTTATAAGCCACTTCTTTCTTGCATGAGTTACCTTTCCTTAAGATTCTTTCTTCGATTCTGAGTCTGTTATCTGCTTGTCCCACTATCTGTCTTATGTGGTCATTCCACTTACGGTCGGGATAGTTAGGCCTAGATTTTTACGGCAGACGCAGTCTCCAGCTGTCACCAATAGTGTAGCTGTACAGTAGTGGATTTCTTTTCATATGTACCCGCAATATGTTACATTTATTTACGTTCAGGTTCAACTGCAAGAGCCTGCACGATTCATCAATTCTCTGCTGGTCGTTCTGCAAATTCTTATCATCTTCTGGCGTTGCTACTTTGGTACAGACAACTGCATCGTTTGCGAATAGCCTTAAAGAGCATCCAACGCTTTCTTCTAGATGTATTATATATTTTGTAACCAGCAACGGTCCTATCACACTTCCCTGTGGTACTCCAGATATTACCGTTACATCTGACGAATTAGTTCCGTGAAGAGCGACATGTTAAGTTCTACTTGCAAGAAAGTCTTGAATCCAGTCAGCTCCGATACTCCGTCAGCTCTTATTTTTCATTAAACGGCAATGCGGGACGGTGTAAAATGCCTTACTGAACTCAAGGAACACCTCATCAACCTGAGCGCCGTTGTCCATTGCGCTGTGGATTGTATGGAGGAACAGAGCGAACTGAGTTTCGCAGGATCACTCTTTGCGAAATCCATGTTCATTTTTATGGAGGAGATGTTCATTTTCCAAAAACATCATTGTTCTTGAATACAAAAAGTGTTCCATAATTCTACAACAGATTGACGTCAATGATATAGGACTATGACTTTGAGGATCTGTCTTATGGCCTTTCTTAAAAACGGGAATAACGCTTTCTTCCAGTCATTAACTACCTTTCGTTGCTCAAGCGATCTACAATAAATTACAGCTAGAAGGGGAGAAAGTTCTTTCGCATAATATTTATAGAATCTGATAGGTATCTCATCTATTCCTGACGCCTTTCCACTACTAAGCGACTTTAGATGCTTTTCAATTTCGCGATCGGTTATCTCAATATCTGCCAGGGACAATGTTACGACCTTTCGCTTTGAAACAACTTGGGGAGACCGAATTCGTATTTCGGCCTTCTCTCTGTTATCTTAAGTTTCGGTGCCAGGGTGCTCGCCGAGAGAGTGAATAAATGATTATGGCCGATTTATCGATTTTACATACGCCAAATCTTCTTAGGGTTTTTACTGAGGTCGTTTGACAACGTCTTAGTTTCCAAATCATTGAAGGCTTCTCTCATTGCTCTCCTTACGCTCATTTTCGCTTCGTTCAGCTTTTGTTTGGCAGCTAGGTTTTTATTTCTCCTTAATCTGAGATAAGGTGCTCTTTGTTTATGTAGCCCTTTTCTAACACGACTCTTAAACCATGGTGGATCTTTCCCATTCTTTAAAATCTTGCTCGCGACATACTTGTCTAGGTAATATTGAACGATGCATTTTAATTTTTACCATTTGTTCTCCACATCTTCGTCCATCACCGAATATTTAACGCTGACTGCTGAGATATTCTGAAATTTTTATCCTGTCACCCATGCTGAGCAAATGTCTTCCTTTCTTAAGATTCCTCGTAGGATCTGTCGACATAGATGCTGTCACTGCCTTATGATCACTCATACCTTCCTCTGAGTTAACGATTCGATAAGTTCAGGTCTGTTTGTTACCAGGAGGTCTAAGACGATACCTCACTAGTTGGTTCTGTAACTATCTGCTCAAACTAATTTTCGGACAAGACATTCAGAACAATGCCACACGAATCCCAGTCTCTGGCACCAGTTTTGATGGCATAACACTCCCAGTCTATACCTGGCAAGTTGAAGTCACCCACTATTACAACGGCATGAACAGGAGAATTACTAATGATATTCTGCAAGTACTATCTGAAGCGCTCTACAACCAGAAAGCCTTAGACAGGTGGTCTATAAAAGCATCCGATCACCATTTTTGACAGTCCTTTGATGCTCAGTTTCATACAGATTAATTCTCATTCAGAATCCGTGATAACCTCGTTATATTTTTTCGAAATTTTTCCTGCAATAAACAAGCCTCCACCATTGGCGACCAATTTATCCTTACGATAAACATTCCAATCTGAACTTAGGATTTCGTCCTTATTGACGTCTGGTTTCAACCAGCTTTCTGTTCCCAATACTACCTGCGCATTATAACCTTCAGTAAGCGATACTAATTCTGGGATCTTTCCTTGGATGCTACTGTAGTTTACTAAAATCATATTATTGTTTCCTATATCTGATCTACGAGGACCAAGACTCTCTGAGGTCACTGTGGCTAATTTAACGGACAAATCGTATTTGATCCCAAGGGAGAGTTTCTCTAACCCAAAAATGCCCCCCGTGCATGCCACACGTATTGCGCTACGTGCGTGCTGGAACCTTTCAATTCTTCACCACACAGCGGAGGTCAAGAAATTCTCATCCGATGTCGTAGCAGAGTCGTTTCAGGCTCTGGTTTAGACCTTCCACTCTGCTCCAAACCAGAGGACCGCGGTCATTCCTGGATGCGATGCTACAAATAGACAGCTTCGCCTGCACCCCGCTTGCGTTCTTTATTGCCTTCACCAAATCAGTCAGTCGAGGAAAGGAGCCTACGATGGCCTCAAAACCCAAGCGGCAGGCGTTATTCTCGCCGACATGTGCCTCTTCATGCAGCCAGTTGAAGCCAGTGCGCTCGATGGCCGCCGGCAGGGCGTCATCCATATCACGGATGAGACCTCCCAGCTTTCATTCGGAATGCACATTGGACTTCCCCCCCCCCCTCCCCCCCCCCCCCCGCCCCATCGTGCCTGCTATATCCCTGATGGGCTACATCGTCCGCCTAACATTGGACCTCCCAATGACAAGCTTACCCACCCTCTGTACTTGTCCGGATTGGCCAGTAAAATCGACCGCTGTCCCATCAGGAGAGGCATCCCGTGCGGTAGCACCTCGTATCTGTTGCTAAGACGTAGGGACCCAGCTGCACGGCCTGCTCCCTCATTCGCCTTTGCCCAGTGACACGCGAACCCACCACTGCCTGCCATCCGCCCTGGAGGGAGGACGGACCAATTCCAGTGGCACCAGAAGTGTCTCAGGTTTCGTCACTGCCGCCACCACGTCACCACAACTTTGAGCATTAGCTAGTAGCTTGTCGACGGTAGTCAACGCAGCTTCCAGCGGTTTACTGACAGCAGCTAACTCTCCTTGTGTCCGCTCACAACAATCAGTCCGTAGCCATATCTTACTGTATACAATAGATATAACGTCTGAAATGGCGCTACTGAATTTGAAACGTATACAAAATATACCAAAGGAGAATAAAGTAATACTAAAAATTGCTGTGCAGATTTCTAGCTGCACTATTAGACGGCAAGCTATTAAAGAGAAGTTGATGTATTTACAGATGCCTGTTATTAGAAACCCTGTTTACCGAAAAGTTACTGTATCAGATAAATATTCAAAGTAGAATGATCAAAGCTGTATGCTGTATACTAGCACAAAAATAACACTTTGTGGATTGATGGAGTTTATGACGACGGGAAACTTTCCACTAAGAAGCTGCCCTACGGAAGGATATTCACAAGACTTGCGCAAAAACAAAAACCACGATTAATTGTCTAACCACTAGTCTATACAGTAAAATACACACCTATAATTCACTTATCTGCAAAAGCACGTGAAGAAAATAGACAAAATTAATTTACTGTTCATCAGACAACTGCTGCAGCTTGTGGCGCTGCTGCGCGCCCTCTCGGCTCGGTGGCTGCCGCTACTCTATGCCACTGACTGTTCCTGAGGTCATGCAAAAAAAAGGCTCAGAGCAATATGGGACTTAACACCTGAGGTCATCATAACTACTTAAACCTAACCAACTTAAGGACATCACTGAACAGTGAATTTACTTTCAAAACTGTTCTTAAGAATTTACTTTATTTACTAGCGATTCATCAAGAACATTAACACATTTAATCACATTATGAAGGGTCGAAGTAGTTGCCAGTGGGTAACTGAAGAAAACAAATCAAATTTCTTTCAACAAATGGAAATCTTATTCCTGAAGCCTTTTTTTTAGAAACAGATTTTAAAGTATAATCAGAAAGCACCCTCTAAATATCAAGTTACAATTTATTCAGAGGCAGAAAGAACAAATTCGTGACTCTATTAGCTTTCTGCCTGAGAACTTTGCCGCTCTCTTTTGACACGACCGCTCACAACAACCTCTGAATGACTACACTGGTGCAAATCTGCAACACACCAGATTACTTTCAACTAAAAATTTTAACAACTCACTCAAGCACATAAACTATTTACCCCGTAGGAGGGATGGAAATGGTAAAAAACACTAATATTAAAAGACTAACTTGCCGCCGAAGGTGCAACTTGATTTTAAAAAGTCTTACAGTGGAAGGGTAGCAACTTTATATATTAAAATGACCATTTAAATAAAACCCCATGAAATGCAGTCTTCTAATAAACTGCGATGCCTGGCGAAGACCTGGCGCAGCATCCCCCAATACGCTCTCCCGAACCGTCCGCTGCCAGCCCCTTCAACGAACGTAGGAAGGCGCGCCGATCTCCCGTCTCACGGCGTCGCATCTCGCACCGGCCAGACCGAAGTCGTGGGTTGCCTCCTGTTGCTCTCGTGTCGGCCGCGAAGCCTCTACCCCCCGCTGTACGGCGCGTCCCACTGGACTTAAGTGGCGACCTCACATGCGCCGACGCTAAAGACGGACAAGTCATCTTGTGTCCCAGTGCGTGACCGACCAACCGATCGATCCAACCGCCAATGACCATTGCCTGAGCAAACTCGAGCACACTGGCGGCCTAACACATACTAGCACTCCGGACGACAGAGAGAAACTGACGGCCCCACACTGACTCGGCTGACCAACTGACCACACTCTCCACCTAGCGAGCTCACAGCGCCCCTTAGATCCACGTGGACAGGGTACCTTTCCCCTTTCCCACCAGAGGGACGGGGGGACACTGCAGGCGCCTCCACGAAGATTGCGTTCACCACACCAACAAAAAGCAATCGGGCGTCCCCGGGAAACGACCTAGTCGGCCAATCCTGCAAACACCGGAGCACCAAAACCAAAGATGGCAAAACAGCTCTTCGAAGAGCCTCAAAAAAGGCCTTTATCCAGACCATCACTAGTGACAACTTGCTGCAATATTGAAGGCTTATCTGCAAATAAAGAAATTTTATTATTTGACATGTGCCAACGAAACAACTGTGATGTTTTAGTGTTACAAGAAACACACAGAGCACCAACAAGCCATAGACCAAAAATACAGGGCATGAAATTAGTTCTTGAGAGACCACACAAAAGGTACTTGCTATATTTGTGAAACCGAACTTAGACGTTTGGTCCTGTGCTTTGACCTGCGAAGAAAATATAGAAATTTTAACAATTGATCTGCATTTATGTACTGTAACATCCGTGTACAAACCACCCAGTGCGAGGTTAAAATTTACGAAGCCTGGGAATTTCCATTCAAAAAACATTAAAGTTGTGTTAGGAGATTTTAACTGTCATGGTCTCGCATCGGGCTATAAAGAGACAAATGACGATGGCGAAATGCTGGAGATCTGTGCAGACCTGGCTAAACTGAAATTGATACACGACCCGAAGTTGCCCGCATCATTTAACACCGGAAGACGGAAACGAGGATATATTCGAGATAACATCTTTGTCTCCGAGAAGGTATCGCTGCAAACTGTAAAGCAAATCGAGGACCCAATTCCAAGATCACAACACAGAGCAATAACTTGCTGCATTACGGCAGTAATCAAATAAGATGTAATGCCCTTCAAGAGATGCTTCAACTTTAAGAAAGCTCATTGGGAACTCTTCACAGAGTACCTGGATAAGGAGATCTTGGAAATTAAACCAGAAGTACAATCATATGAAACTTTTATAGACCTCGTCAAGAAAATCTCTCTACGGCGCATACCTAGAGGGTGCCGCACTCGGTATATTGCTGGACTCAATGGTAGCAGCAAGGAAGCTCTGAAAAAGTATGAATAACTTTACAATGAGGACCCCTTCTCAGAGGAAACGATCGAGGCAGGTGAGGTACTGATGTCTGGCATCTCCGAAGCAAGAAAGGAAAAGTGGTGCAACCTCCTACAAGAGACGGACATGAAGCACAGCAATAGGAAGGCATGGAAACTGCTCAAAAGTGTCAGCAACGACTCAACGAACGACAACCAAATTACGGTGAAGTTACACTTGATCGGATAACTCACCAACTACTCATGAACGGAAAAACTAAAAGGAATTTCAGGAATGGCAAAATCATAAGAAAACTGAACGAGGAGATTAGCTTTCTAGCTCGCCCGTTCTTCATTCAGGAGCTACAAGACGCCATCAACGATTTGAAAAACAATAAGGCCACTAGCCTCGACTATCTGAGATCTGAGCAAATTACACATTTAGGACCGACAGTATAAGCATGGATCCTAGAGCTAATGAATAACTGTATTATAACAATGCAAATTCCTAAACTGTGGAGGAAAGCTAGGGGTGGTTGCGTTACTGAAACCAGGGAAAGACCCAGCTAAAGCTAGAAATTTCCGGCCTGTCTCACTACTTTGACATCTATTTAAGGTGCTGGAGCGAATGATCCTCAAACGCATTGCTGATTATGTAGACAAAGCCCTCATTAACGAACAACCTGGATTTCGACCAGGAAAATCAGGCTGTGGCCAAATCCTTAATTTCACACAGTACATCGAAGACGGTTATCAGAGAGAAGTAACTGGGGTCGCATTCCTGGATCTCAGTGCCGCATATGACACAGTTAACCATAAGTTGCTTACCCAGAAAGTGTATAATGTCACTAAGGACTACACCCTTTCTATGTTCGTGCAATGCATGCTACACAACAGACGCTACTATGTAACCTTACAGTTTAAAAGCAGCCTATGGAAGACACAGAAAAATGGACTTGCACAGGGTAGTGTCTTGGCTCCAATATTATGTAACATATATACGAATGACCTTCCCATCAGCCACCAGACACGAATGTTCATCTATGCCGATGATGCAGCAGTGGCCACACAGGATAAAACCTTTGAACAAGTGGAGGAGAATCTCACAGGAGCCTTAACAGAACTTGCTACCTATTACGAAGGCAATAATTTCAAACCGAACGCTAGTAAATCTCAAGTATCCGCTTTCCATCTTAGGAACAAACAAACCAAACGGAAACTCCGAGTCATGTGGCAAGGGGAAGAGCTGAAACATACAAACAGCCCAAAATACCTGGGAGTAACATTGGACAGAGCGCTTACTTCTAAGCAGCACTGTCACAACACTAAAAAAAAGGTCTGTGCCAGGAACAACATACTGCGGAAGCTAACAGGTTCATCGTGGGGAGCTCAACCACACGTTTTGCGCACCACGGGTTGGCGGTCTGGCGTTGAGTATCTCAGCAGCGGAATACGCGGCGCCAGTTTGGAGGAACTCTGCTTACACTAAGCACGTTGACGTCGCTGTAAACGAGACTGTACGTATTGCCCCAGGATGCCTCAAACCAACTCCTAAAGACAAAATTTATCCCATCATAGGCATAGCACCACCCATTATCCGCAGACTAGGAGCCGCCGAGATCGAAAGATCAAAACAAAAGAATGATCGTCGACACCCGATGCATATGCACCGAAAACAACGTGAACCGCTGAAATCCTGCAGGAGTTTCATTGAAACTACTGAAGAGCTAGCCACCAAGTCCGTCCAAAGGCGGATATCCCTTTGGGAAGAATGGTGCCACACTCCACAATGGAACTACTTGAGGAGGGATCTGCAGGATTCCAACTACCTTTTACATCTTGGAGGTCATTAAACCGGCTGCGCACTGGAGTAACTGGGTGCAAATTAAACGTATTTAAATGTGGCTACAGTGATAGTGATAGGTATGAATACGGAGCAATACAGGACTTGGACCACCTATTGATTTGCCCAGATATGTCTATAACATGCACTAAAGATGATATTTTGAAAGTTATTAACAAAGCAACCTACGTTGCTAATTACTGAAAAGGGAAGGTATAATTGGTGCATCCGGATACGGAAGAAGAAGAAGAACCAGAGGGAGACACCAGAGCTGCGATTGCTATAGCGGCGCCACCGCCAGAAACGGAGGGCGACTGCTTCACACTACGCGCTGCGGCGCGCTCTTCAAAACAGCAGTTTTTACCACGGCTCAATCACACACATCCATGTCCGAGGCAGGATTCGAACCTGCGTGAGGTCATGAAGCTCCGCTGTGTGTGTCAATGATGATGGCACCTTATAGGGTGCAATTTTCTAACGGTAAAATTAGCACCCACTTGCAGCTCCGGGTATGGGCAACTCAGGAGGATAGTGACATTAGAAGAAAGAAAACGAGCATTCCACAGACTGGACCATGGAATATTACAACTCTTATTGGTCATTTAGAAATTTTAAGGAGAAAAATGGATGGTCTGAAGTTAGATACAGTGTAAATTTGTGATTGTCGCTGCCAGGGTTATAAGTACAAAATTAATTTGGGTAATACAGGAGTAGGTTTTATATTGAATAAAAATGTGGGAACGTACTGCTATGAAGAGCATAGTGAACACATTATTGTAGCCAAGACAGCCATGAAGTGATCATCTACAGCAATAAATCACATTTTCATGCCTATTAGTTCTGCACCTGAAATCTCTGAAGAAATATTTTGAGCTGTGTTACATTTTATCGATGATATGCTTGTTACACTCTTTGGCTTTACCCAGCTATAGCCCCGTGCGTGGTACCTGTGAAGTAGTGCGCTGCGTCTTCCGAAGCTTTTACAGGAGTACTACTCTCACCTGGAGGATCCTTTGACTGGCTGTCAAGAAGGTTTGATCCAGGTGCCAACATGGGCACTGAGTCCATACCCGAGCCGAGCTGTATGGACACCTTCAAAGTAGTGCGTGGCCAAGAACACGACACCAGCTTCGTTGCCTACGTGAGCGTGTGGAGGTGCAAAGGGCGGTTGTACATTGGGCAAAGTTATCGAAAAGTTATACGCCATGGCCAAGCGGGGACTGGTGTACCTGTAACTGTGCTCCTTTGCTGAGGAGCTGACTTTAAGATACAGTCCTCTCTGTTAGCTGCTACTTGCAATATCTTCAATCCCCGATTGGCTGCAGTCGGTTACTTACTTGATATTTGTCACTGTTCCGATAAACCTGAGAAACAGTTCATTATTGATTCTTTACTGTAAAATTGCTTCTTCCTGTTTTGTTATTATCTTGGGATTAAATGTTATTTGCCCTAAGCTCAAAAAACTCATTCATTCCTTTGTGTAATGGGGTGTATGTGGAGGACCGATTTGAGTGTTAGTAGTGATCTGATCACGCTCAGTGAGTGCGTCCAATTTTTAAGACCTGTATTATGTGAATATTGTAACTCGCTGTAGTCGATACTACACGTTCGCGTAGTCCTATTAGATTAGGCTTCCGTCATCAGCACTGTCAAGTTTCCACCATGGTTTATTATGCTTGTACTATGTTTACCATGATTTTAAGTTGTTGGTATATCATTCAAGAGTTAATAGCTACTGCCATTAGATAGAAGCACTATTGTTTTCAGTTATTCTTATTTAGGAGCTTTAAGCTTTTTATTTGTATTTTGACAGGTTATTTTAAATATATTTCTGCGAATGGGAAATGTAATAGGTGCTTTGTCAAATGTATTCTGTCTGTATGTTTTAGAGGTATCAGCGACTGTGCTTCTTGGGAAATGTCCTACAGAATGGCGCGTCCAGTGCTGTGAACTAGTGTTGGGTTTGAGTCCTGCCCACATTCGGCTGATTGTAAAATTAAGACATACATATCTGTATGTATTGCAAACCTTTGGCCAACGTTTTGTAATTTGTTACTCATGAACACAGTGCTGGTTTATTTTAATGACTTCGTTATTTTGTGAATGATGTTTATTTGGTGGCCAAGCTCTACTGCTCCCCAAGCGCACAGCTTACTGGCCATTCAAATCGTAGTAGAGTGTAGCTCTCTGGGATTTAGGCAAATTAACAAATTCCCTTGTGGGGTTTGCTAGTCCCCCATCGGGCGCCTCCCCAGGTGGCGGATAGGGGAATGCTCTCTAGATATAGAGGGTACCGGGGAAATAAAATACTCGGGGTGGACCAAAACTAGCACGGGCAGGAGAGGCTCGCTCAGCTGCGGTGAAGGCAACCCTCCTAGGGGTAGAGTACCCCAAAATCAAGACTCCGGGTCCTCCAGGTTTGGGGGTTGTGCAGAGGGCTACCACCCCACTCACGTAAAAAAAAAAGAAAAAAAATGAAACGGTCAGGATACTCAATGCCAGCCTCGCAAACAGGACAGGATTTACTGGAACAAAAACTGGCAAAACTACAAGGATTTCTCGTTCGTATCATGGAATATTAGGAGCCTGTATCGTCCTGGAACCGCCCAAATACTAGCAAACGAATTAAGAAAATATAGAGTGCAACTGGTAGCTCTCCAAGATGGCAGGGAACAGATTCACTGAAAATAGCAGACGGAACAATAATTTATGGAGACTGCGGTCAGCGCCATGAATTTGGAACCGGTTTCTACATTCATTAAGGGAGTTCAAACATGTTAAGAACAGTATATCATACATCAGTATTCAGACGCAGTGGTTAGACGTAACATTTCTAAATGCACACGCACCCACAGAAGATAAGGATGACAACACGAAAGATGAATTCTACAGACAACTGGAACAAACGTACAAGTAATTAATTAGGCACAATGTGAAAATAGTGTTAGGAGATTTTAACGCCAAAGTAGGAAACGAAGAAATCTACAAGCCAACCATCGGAAATTTTAGCTTACACGAGGAATGTTCAGAGAATGCTGTTCGACTTATAAACTTTGCAATGGCAAATGGCCTCTCGATAAGGAGCACAAAATTTCAACATAAATGCATTCATATAGGAACATGGATATCACCAGATGGAAAGGTAGTCAATCAAATAGATCATGTAGCTGTCCAGAAACGATTCCAAAACAGCATTAAAGATGTCAGAACCTTTAGGGGAGCGGATTGTGACACATACCTGATGTTAATAATATCAAAAATGAAAGTGAAACTCAAGAGGAAAGTAAATATAAATAGAGAAGAAATTACAAGATGTAACATAGTAAACCTGGTGAAAGTAGATATAAATGAAAATTTTACAAAAGGAATTAAAAGCAACCTAAAAAAACCGAGACTGACCAATGCAGAAACACAGGATGTCGAAAGCAGATAGAGACACCTGAAGAGCTGTATTCAAGAAGCAGCTTACAAAATCATACGTGAAAGAAAACTACTTAATAAAATTTGGTTTAACACAAAGTGTCAAGAAAAGTGCTGGAAGGAAGAAATGCGAGGAATGCATGTATTAAAGAAAGGGACAATATGACATTGAAGGAAAGATACTATAAACTCCGCCAAGAAACGCAAAGAACCCTAAGACAAGAGAAAAGGGAATACTATAACAATATGATCAGAGAAGCAGAGGTTGATTTGCAACATCACAGGACAAGGCTGATGTATCAAAATATTAAAAAAATCCTTTGGTAAATTCAATAAAAGGGAACAGTTTATAAAGGATCAGTATGGGAAAATATTGACCAACAAAAGTGACATACAAATCAGATGGATGACATACTTTTCCCAACTCCTCAACTGCAATGACCCGTATTCATACTTTAAATTGGAAGAACCTGATGCAGTTGATACAGCTGATACAGTTACTACACCATCAGTAAATGAAATACAGCAAGCAATAAAGAAATTAAAGAATAACAAGGCTTGTGGCGAGGACAAGATATACGCTGAGTTATTAAAGAATGGAGGCCCACAACTGGAATTAGAAACACAGACATTAATAGAAGCAATTTGGGAGACGGAAACCATTCTACAGATTGGAAAACAGCAATTGTGTGCCTCATATTTAAGAAGAATGATCCACTAGTTTGTGGTAACTACAGAGGAGTTGCCTTACTGGATGTCACCTACAAAATCTTATCAAGCTGCATATTAAACAGGCTGATACTAATAACAGAAGAACTGATTGGGGACTACCAATGCGGTTTCCGCAGAAACAGGTCCACATTAGATCACTTATTCACCCGAAGACGAGTAACTCAGAAGGCGTGGGAATTCAATGTAAATGTCCACATATTATTCGTAGATTTTAAAAAGGCCTATGATAGCATACACCGACAGACACTCCTAAATATAATGTAGGAATTTAAAATACCATCAAAATTAATCAGATTAGTTAAAATGTGTATCGATGAAACTTTATGTTGCATAAAGACACCGGTAGGAGAAACTGAAGATTTTAAGGTGTTACTGGACTGAGACAAGGGGATGCCATTTCACATATTTTATTTAACCTTGTCCTAGAGAAGATTGATAGAGAATTTTCTAAAACCAGTCCACAAGGGATCCAGCTACAGGATGTGAACATTATAAGACTTGCTTATATAGATGATGTAGCACTAGTAAGTAGTTCCAAAAGAGAATTAATCAGAATCATGCAAAATTACTACAAAATTGCTGAAAAAACAGTATTACATGTTAATAAAGAAAAGAGAGAATACTTGCCCATAAGTAAGAAAACCAGAAAAGATGCACCTCTGACTGTAGATGGACTCAATTTCAAGACTGTTGAGCTTTTCAAGTACTAAGGAACTATGTTTAGTAATAACAACAGAACAGATATAGAAATAGATGCCCGTTTATCAACAGCAAGTAAGACGTTTTTTAGTTTCATCAAAATTCTAAGAAAAAGATCACTTAGCAGTAACTTCAAAATCCGCTTATATCAATCGACCATTATACCTGTGATATTATATGGCTGTGAAACATTAATATTTAGAAAGAAAGATGAAGAAAAACTGTTAATATTCGAAAGAAAAGTACTAAGGAAAATTTTTGGACCTGTATACGACGAAAATAACATGGAATGAAGAATATGAAGAAATGATGAATTAATAGGGTTGTACAAACACCGTAACATCGTCGAAGTGCTCAAGAGGAGAAGGTTGAATAGGGCAGGCCGTATAGCAAGAGTGACAGAGAATAGACTACCTAGAATGGCATTCAGCAGAACAATAGAAGGAACGAAAAAAAGAGGGAGACCAAGAATCAGACGGCGGGATAACATTCGGGAGGACACAATGAGGATGAACAGTAGCAGCAACTGGACAAACCGCGCTTTCAACAGGCAGAAGCGGAAGAGGCTCATGGAGCAGGTGTATGGTCGATAAGGCCCTTGCCACAAGTAAAGTAAAGTAAACAATTTCAATTAAGCTTCAGTCATCTAGTTTTGTTTAATTTTATTTTATATTTTTTGAGAAAGAAACTAAAAATTTTCCAATATTTGTGTGGAGAGTCTGTTTGTCGTTCTGTGTGCTTTATGTGTACTCTAGCTCCCTATGGAATCAAGTGGTGACCTGGTCATAATGCAATTAAAGACAGATCAGTTGCAATGTGAGCTTGTGGGTACGTAGTCAGTCGGGAGAGGGAAGCATGTCTGAGACGAGTGTGTGGCTGTGTGGTAGCCCAATGGCCTCTTCGCTGAGAGTGACCGCGGTCAATATTGGCGAAGTGAGTACCGGTCTGTTTGCTTCAACAGCCTCTCTCATGAGCGTAGGGAAACACGTTCAGTTCATGGAATGCAGTAATCCGTCCTGTTCACTGATTTGTTTAATGTAAGTGATAAATAGCCATTACTATAATCATATAAAGACTTGTCAGAATTTAATGCTAATCAGCAATAGGCTGCAACTATTAATGAGTTGCAGGTTACGGTTACGGAATTACAAATGAAGTTGAATGCGTTGGAATGGGGTGTGCCTATATTTGGCCACAAGGAAGATGTCACTCTCTCTCATGAGAATACGAGTGAGATTAACAGTGGGATGAGAGGGATTAATTGTGAGTGTACGGGGCACCGCTTTACCCAACCTAATAAGGCCCATGGTGCTGATAATATCTAAATAATATTAAATAAACTAGTGGTATCTGTATTTTCGGACGTGTCTGAAACAAGAGACATCACGCGGGATCCGCAGCTCTACACACTGTGTAAATTGAAAGGGAACGGAAATGTCCGATACTACAGGCTCTAAGCATTCATATAACAGATTCGTCTCGATGTGCATTCAATCCACGAGCCTCAGTGAAATTACACATTTACGTTCGACCTCCGGCGGGTATCTAAAATCAGCGAGCATGAAGGACATGGAGGGTTGCTGTCGGTAGGCGGCGCTTCGTGGCAATGTGAGTCGACCGGCGGACATGCCGAGTCCATGCGTTTGCTATAAACGCTGTGTCCGGGTGCCGCCGTGATTAACGCTAGTGCCAAGTAAATAAAAGATCCCAGGTTCGAGTCCCAATCCGACCCGCATTTTCACTCGTCGGTGCCTATTCCATCCGGAGTCCCAGTGCAGCTGATACATTAGTTGCTTCCCTTTCCTTTACTTCCTCCTCCTTGCTCCTCAGTTCACTCAATCTCTCAATCGTTGGTGCTGGACAAATAGTCATATTTAGTCGTTTTGTGCTAGCCTGGGAACTCAAGAAAGTGTCCTAAAGATATTTCATTCAATCACTTTTCTAATTTCAGATTTTGTATTCCTTGACTCGTGCTTTAAGCCGAATGGCCTTGACACAGTGGGAGGATTGTATGGGTGAGACTATCAGCTGTTAGGGACGACTTAATTAATCGCCATATTTCGTGTGCCGGTGCATAATGAGACGTTGGAAGAGTATACGCAACAAATTCCAATGGCCAGTTTGGCTCTACAGATTTGGAACATGTATGGTGTGGCTGAAAATATTTAAGAAAGAATTCAACCGGATAAGCGTTCGTGGATATTATTTTCTGAGAATCGGGTGAACTTTGATGATTCGGATAAGGTGCTCGCAGGCATAGAAAGTATAAGATTTGCTGATAAAAGATATCCCTCTGGGAACGTTCAGCGTGACACAAGGTCTCTCTAAGCCTAATGAGAGTGGTGCCTGGGGCAGGGGAGCTTGTTACCACTGCGGTGGGTCTTGGCATTTTACACGTGATTGCCTTTCACGGAAAGAGAAACTGGCTGGTAGCTGACGCTAGGGGAATATGTGGTGGCCTCTATCTGACGTCCTGCGAGAGGCTGTAATAAGGTGAAGGCGGTGAGAAGGCGCAGACTTCCATTTGTCTGTGCGCTGCTCAATAGAGAACCTGTTTGTTCCTTATTGCATTCTGGAACGAACGTCTATATTCTCGATTATACCTGTGATCTGAGGAATCGTGGCGTATGCAGATTTTCTTCGCTGCAACCTGTGTGTGAGAATATCGCACCATGAATGGACTTAGACAATGCGATCCTGACACCCTCAAGAACATACATTTACCGTTTTAGGTGTATTGTGCTGCCACCTACTGCCAGGTACTCCGTATCAGCGACCTCATTAGTCATTAGACATCGTGAGAGAGCAGAAATGGGTGCTCCGCGGAACTCACAGACTCCGAACGTGGTCAGGTGTTGGGTGTCACTTGTGTAATAAATCCATAGGTCCACTGTTTCCGATGTGGTAGTGAAGTGAAAACGTGGAAGGACACGTACAGCACAAAAGCCTATGGGCCGACCTCGTCAGTTGACTGACAGTGACGCCGACACTTGACACTTGAAGAGGGTCGTAATGTGAAATAGTAAGATGTCTGTCTAGACCATCACACAAATTCCAAAGTGCATCAAAACCCTCTGCAAGTACTCTGACAGTTAGGCGGGAGGTGAGAAAACTGGGATTTCATGGTCGAGCGGCTGCTCGTAAGCCACACAACATGGCGTTAAATACCAAACGACGCCTCGCTTGGTATAAAGAACGTAAAGATTGGATGATTGAACAGTGGAGAAACGTTGTGTGGAGTGATGAATCACGGTACACAATGTGGCGATCCGAATGCCCGGTAAACGTAATCTGCCAGCGTTCGTCGTACCAACATTAAAATTTTAAGACGGTGGTGTTACGGTGTGGTCGTGTTTTTCATGGAGGGTGCTTGCACTCCCCGTAGTTTAGCGTGGCACTATCACAGCACAGACCTACATTGTTTTTTGAGCACCTTCTTGTTTAACACAGTTCAAGAGCAATTCGGGGTTCGCGACTGCATCTTTCAACAGGATCGAGCACCTGTTCATAATGCACGTCCTGTGGCGGAGTGGTTACACGACAGTAACATCCGTGTAATGGACTGGCCTGCACAGAGACCCGACCGAAATCCTATAGAACACCTTTGGGATGTTTTGGAACGCCGACTTCGAGCCATGCCTCACCAACCGACATCGACACCCCTCCTCAGTACAGCATTCCGTGAAGAACGGGCTGTCATTCCCTAGAAACCTCCCAGCACCTGATTTAACGTATGCTTGTTGAGTGGAAAGTGTCATCAAGGCTAAGGGTGGGCCAACATCATACTGAATTCCAGAATTACCGATCGAGGGTGCCACGAACTTGTAAGTCATTTTCAGCCAGATGTCCGGATACATTTGATCACATAGTGCATATTAGCATTAGTTGTTTTGGAAAGAGCCTAGCGTAAAATTGATGGCTTTTCGTTGCCAGTCACGTTATTCGTGCCTGTGTGACTCTGTACGGTTTGTTGATGCGCTACGCTTTTATTCAGGGTATTTCATTGGTTTTAAATTAACCTAATAGCCCGTTTCCTTTTGAATTCCGGCCCGATAAGTTGTATTAGATGTGTGAAACTGCGACATTCAAGGCGTGTGTAATACGATCATTTGAAATTGGTCATTAAATCCCAGTGAGGCACAGGTGCCACTGAAAGCGCTTAGGGAGTTTCCCAATGTTTGACTACTGAGCTTGTTGTTGTTTTTGTGGTCTTCAGTCCTGAGACTGGTTTGATGCAGCTCTCCATAATACTCTATCCTGTGCAAGCTTCTTCATCTCCCAGTACTTAATGCAACCTACATTCTTCTGAATCTGCTCAGTGTATTCATCTCTTGGTCTCTCTCTACGATTTTTACCCTCCACGCTGCCCTCCAATACTAAATTTGTCATCCCTTGATGCCTCAGAACATGTCCTACCAACCGGTCCCTTCTTCTTGTCAAGTTGTGCCACAAACTCCTCTTCTCCCCAATTCTATTTAGTACCTCCTCATTAGTTATGTGATCTACCCATCTAATCTTCAGCATTCTTCTGTAGAACCACATTTCGAAAGCTTCTATTCTCTTGTTGTCTAACCTATTTATCGTCCACGTTTCACTTCCATACATGGCTACAGTCCATACAAATACTTCCAGAAACAACTTCCTGACACTTAAATCAATACTCGATTTTAACAAATTTCTCTTCTTCAGAAATGCGTTGCTTCCCATTGCCAGTCTACATTTTATATCCTCTCTACTTCGACCATCATCCTTTATTTTGCTCCCCAAATAGCAAAACTCGTTTACTACTTTAAGTGTCTAATTTCCTAATCTAATTCCCGCAGCATCACCCGACTTAATTCGACTACATTCCATTATCCTCGTTTTGCTTTTGTTGATGTTCATCTTATATCCTCCTTTCAAGACACTATCCATTCCGTTCAACTGCTCTTACAAGTCCTTTGCGGTCTCTGACAGAATTACAGTGTCATCGGCGAACCTCAAAGTTTTTATTTTTTCTCCATGGATTTTAATACCTACTTCAAAATTTTCTTTTCTTTCCTTTACTGCTTGCTCGATATACAGATTAAATAACATCGGGGAGAGGCTACAACCCTGTCTCATTCCATTCCCATCCGCTGCTTCCCTTTCATGTCTCTCGACTCTTATAACTGCCATCTGGTTCCTGTACAAATTGTAAATAGCCTTTCGCTCCCTGTATTTTACCCCTGCTACATTTAGAACTTGAAAGAGAGTATTCCAGTCATCATTGTCATAAGCTTTCTCTAAGTCTACAAATGCTAGAAACGTAGGTTTGCCTTTCCTTAATCTTTCTTCTAAGATAAGTCGTAGGATCAGTATGGCCTCACGTGCTCCAATATTTCTACGGAATCCAAACTGATCTGCACCAAGGATGGCTTCTACTAGTTTTTCCATTCTTCTGTAAAGAATTCGCGTTAGTATTTTGCAGCTGTGGCTTATTAAACTGATTGTTCTGTAATTTCCACATCTGTCAACACCTGCTTTCTTTGGGATTGGAATTATTATATTCTTCTTGAAGTTTGAGGGTATTTCGCCTGTCTCATACGTCTTGCTCACTAGATGGTAGAGTTCTGTCAGGACTGGTTCTCCCTAGGCCGTCTGTAGTTCTCATGGAATGTTGTTTACTCCCGTGGCCTTGTTTCGACTCAGGTCTTTCAGTGCTCTGTCAAACTCTTCACTCAGTATTGTATCTCCCATTTCGTCTTCATCTACATTCTCTTCCATTTCCATAATATTGTCCTCAAGTACGTCGCTCTTGTATAGACCCTCTATATACTCGTTCCACCTTTCTGCTGCCGGCCAAAGTGGCCGTGCGGTTAAAGGCGCTGCAGTCTGGAACCGCAAGACCGCTACGGTCGCAGGTTCGAATTCTGCCTCGGGCATGGATGTTTGTGATGTCCTTAGGTTAGTTAGGTTTAACAAGTTCTAAGTTCTAGGGGACTAATGACCTCAGCAGTTGTGTCCCATAGTGCTCAGAGCCATTTTTTGAACCAGCCTTTCTGCTTTCCCTTCTTCCCTTAGAACAGGGTTTCCTTCTGAGCTCTTGATACTCATACAAGTGGTTCTTTTTTCTCCAAAGGTCTCTTTAATTTTCCTGTAGGCAGTATCTATCTTACCCCTAGTGAGATAAGCCTCTACATCCTTAAATTTGTCCTCTATCCTTTCCTGCTTAGCCATTTTGCACTTCTTGTCGATCTCATTTTTGGGACGTTTGTATTCCTTTTTGCGTGCTTCATTTACTCCATTTTTATATTTTCTCCTTTCATCAATTAAATTCAATATTTCTTCTGTTACCCAAGAAGTTCTACTAGCGCTCGTCTTTTTACCTCCTTGATCCTCTGCTGCCTTCACTACTTCATCCCTCAGAGCTACCCATTATTTCTCTACTGTATTTTTCCACCCATTTCTGTCAGTTGTTCCCTTATGCTCTGCCTGAAACTCTGTACAAACTCTAGTTTAATCATTTTGTCCAGGTCCCATCTCCTTAAATTCCCACCTTTTTACAGTTTCTCGGTTTTAATCTACAGCTCATAACCAATAGATTGTGGTCAGAGTCCACATCTGCCCCTGGAAACGTCTTACAATTTAATACCTGGTTCCTAAATCTCTGTCTTACCATTACATAATCTATATGATAACTTTTACTATTTCGAGGATTCTTCCATGTGTACAACCTTCTTTTATGATTCTTGAACCAAGTGTTAGCTATGATTAAGTTATGCTCTGTGCAAAATTCTACCAGACGGCTTCCTCTTTCATTTCTTCCCCCCAGTCCATATTCACCTACTATGTTTCCTTCTCTCCCTTTTCCTACTCTCGAATTCCAGTCACCCATGACTATTAAATTTTCGTCTCCCTTCACTACCTGAATAATTTCTTTTATCTCATTATACATTTCTTCAATTTCTTCATCTGCAGAGCTAGTTGACATATAAACTTGTAATACTGTAGTAGGCATGGGCTTCGTGTCTGTCTTGGCCACAATAATGCGTTCACTATGCTGCATGCCCTCGGGAAAAATTACGGCTGTAGTTTCCCCTTTCTTTCAGCCGTTCGCAGTACCAGCACAGCAAGGCCGTTTTGGTTAGTGTTACAAGGCCAGAGCAGTCAATCATCCAGACTGTTGCCGCTGCAACTACTGAAAAGGCTGCTGCCCCTCTCCAGGAACCACACGTTTGTCTAGCCTCGCAACAGATACTTCTCCGTGTGGTTGCACCTACGGTACGGCCATCTGTATCGCTGAGGCACGCAAGCCTCCCCACCAACGGCAAGGTCCATGGTTCATTGGGGGAGGGGGGGGGGAGGACTGAGCTTGTGGTAACTGAAAAAATAAACAGATACAGCTGTTAGACCAGGACCTCATCTGCTGTCACCACCGAAAATGAAGATTCTGTTCAGCCTGACTAACACAATGTTGCGTGTCGGGGTAATCAGGCCATCTACCTCGCCTTACGCATCGACAATTTCCCTAGTTCCTAAACTAATCGCGCAGGCTATGGTCCAGTGTGAGTAAAGGACTAAGTGAAAATTTCATTTTCGAATCGGTTCCCTCGTCCGACCTCTACAACTGCTTTACTGATTCGTAGGAGCTTATCACCAAATTCTCTTGGCTGAGAATTCGAAACCTGTTGCTGCCTTTTTCTACTGGTTGGAACTTACATCTGCATCCTGGAGAAGCTGTAACAAGGCGAAGGCGTATGGTGAGTATGAGGCATGGGAGAGGGTACTCTGTACCATTACTATAATTTTTGTTTCCTATTCCACTCGCAAACAGAACGAGAGAATAGCGATTTCGCATGGCCCCGCAGGCGTTAGCTGGGATAGATACCGAGGAAAACATCAGGCAACGCCCGAAGGCCAATGCTTTCAATACGTTGAAGTTGTTGGGGGTACGGGCAGGCACCGTTTCTCTACTAAAAGACTTTTCTTACTTTTAAAATTTTACAACTTTATTAACTTGATTTTAAAATAGTAAGTGAACATTCGCTATCATGAACAGCAAGATCCTCATTATAGATTGTTAATGAAAGTTCCTGAAGTATTAGTTTGACAGATCGAAGAACCGCTCTCAGAATCAATTTACAACTCTTAAAACTGGAAATCCCTTTCCAAGAAAGGAAAAAGAATAGAAATTGCATAATGCAAGGTTAAATAAAAGATTCTAACGCCACATGGCAATACCAAAATTATCGTAGATATCACATGTTATCACTAAAGGAAATAAAATATTGATCACAGAACCTTTAATTAAAACAACTTAATTGCAATAAAATCTGATTACTATCAACGCACACTCATACCCCGTAGCGTCTACGACGAGCACAATATCACAAAATATTTTCGTTCCTTTTAAACACTTTACACCATAAACCTACCTACATACGATGCATACTACACCCTTCGAATTTTGACAATTAAGCATAGATGTCATAATTAACCAGATATGTAATCTGTTCCTTTCAAAATAAATAAAAATACACTCAAATAAACTCATACATCCGTTACAAAATTTACAATACATATCTTTTGATTTCGTCGTGGCTATGCGCTGTTGTGCACCGTGCTCTCATTCAGGATCACATGCGCAAAGGAAAGATTTTCTACGATGTACAAAACATTAACAGAGCGCAACCAACTTACACAAATTGAATACTGGGATGATATGTCGATGTAGATGCGGCTCGCAAATTTTAAAGCGGGCGAGGGAGTAGATACGGTACTATTCAACACCTCGACTATATCGCGCCGCACCGAACAGCAGTACGGTGGGGTAGACAAGAGACAAATCAACAACTGTTGCAAGGCAACCTCCGCAGGGCAGTAAGAAAATATCTGGGTCCCTAAACTCTTGGGAGCGCCCCTCCAAACCACAGAATGACGTCCCAAACTAAATTTTGAAAATACTACGGCGATCTCGCCACGACGAGTACATCCGTAAAAAACCGTAAGAAGTGAATTGCAATTAACACGACTCATATGCGTCCGACAGAGAAGCTCCACAGGCAATCTTTCCCTTACTAAAACACTTAACAGTACAACCAAATTTCACTCGTGGACTATACCAGAGTGTCAATTACTCGTTATAACTGTAGGTAACAGAGTTTAAGACGCTGGGGTCGACTTAGGTTTCTTAATAAAACAAGCAATGATTTGGTGCTTCATTTAGTTCCACCATCGATCCAAAACAGTCATTTACCTTAAAACAGCTAAATAGATGACAATGCCGATGTCAACGCTATCCTCCCAAAACAGCGCTCTGACTGGAGACTGCAGTACCGAAGCAAAGCTTAGACCACTCAGAAGTCTGATATACGTGCCACCAACGTACACCATTTTAGAATTCTTATGTTCACCTCATACACCAAACTTGAAGTAATTCTTCGTAGGAATTCAAGGGGAGAACCAAGATATCACTTTTCTGCGCTTGAATGACCACACGATGGGCGCCATCGGTGCAACACCGACCCTCTACACTGGGATCTTCGAACCCACAGCGTTCCGTCTCCAACCGACTGCTTCTGCGGGGCCCACCGACGAAGCGGCCTTGGCCTCTGACACCGACATCGCTCCTCATGCGCAGTCCAAAGCTAACTTCCAGCAAGCTCCTGCTGCTTCCTTCTGTCCTCATCACGGAATGCGGGAAGCCAACTCGTCAAAGATATGCGGCGACCAGAGACTCCAATCCGATTTCGATATTGACATCGCTGCGAGTACTGAGAAGGAGGGTGCTTTCAAAAAACAAAAAAATTTAAATAGCGAGCCGTACCGGCTCACGACTATCTATAGGCATGTTTACAGACCTTATCGCTATAATATTATCTTCGTAATCTTCACGCGAAATGTACTTCGGCTCCAGTATAATCGATCTGCAATCAGCCTCAAATACGGTTTTCTACTCTTAAATTTTCTCAGTTGAGTTCATCGGAAAGAACTTCGACCTGCCTCCACTGATACCCATTTCAGCTCCCAAATCTCCTCCTTAATACTTGTGCTGTTCGAACCCACGGGTAACAAATCTGGCAGTCCGCCTCAAAATCGCTTTTACGTCTTCCTTTAATCCGACCTGGTGCGGATCCATCCATGCAAAACACTCTGATAGTACTCAACAATGGGTCGTACTAGTTTTCTATGTGTGGCCTCCTTTACAGACGAACCATACTTTCCTGCAACTCTGCCAATAAATCGAAATCGACCATTCACTTTCCCAACAACAATCCTCACATTCTCATTCTATTTAATTTAACGTAGCAGCTTTACGCCTTGATATTTAATCGATGTAGCTGTGTCAAGCAGCATATTACTAATGCTGTATTTGAACTTTATGGCATTGATTTTCCTACGCTTGTGCATTACCTTACTTTTTTTTTTTTTTTTACATTTGCAGCTAGCTATAATTCATCACACCAACCAGAAATTTCGTCTAAGTCATGCCGTATCCTTCTACAATCACTGCACTTTCCCGCGCAACACAGCATCATCAGCATACAGCCGCAGACTGCGGCTTACCCTGTTCGCCACATCGTTTAATTACATAGGAAATAACAACGGTACTATCAGATTTCTCTGGGGCCATCCTGACGATAGACTGTTTCTGATGAACACTCGCGGTCGAGGGCAATACACTGGATTCTGTTACTTAAGAAGTCTTCAACCACCAGTCGGCAGTGTGTTACCGTGTCAAATGCTTGTTTAATCTGGTTCCCTTTGGGTTATCTGCTAGAGCGGCTGTACTTTCTAAGAATTTGGATTCTGTTTTGGGAATCTGATATTTCAATTTGTTTATAATGCCCTGGACAACTTTATGATATATATTGGCCCATTCTCTGAGAATTTTCGAGCATGTCCGCCAAGTATTACCGCGTTTGAGTTTGCTGGTCTCACGGAATGGCAGTCTAAGTTAATCTGGCCCGACAGGAAATCTTTTTCCTAAATCATTTAGTGGAGACCAGTGGTGTTAAAACAGATGAGAAGCGAATTAAGGGGTTCCGGAGGTTTCGACCACCAAAAAACAAGAGATTGCCGATTTCATAGAGATGGTGAATCTATTAGAAGGTTCGTACATAAATTTGAACAGCGAGTCGCACTTTCTAACAAGTTGTATAAGAAACGGAAGGCTGATATTCGTCTTAAGTAACGTCCCTATTCTGGCTATCCCGGATTTTGGTGAGACATTCGTAGTCCAGACCGATGCCTCTAATTCAGTCGTTGCGGCAGTTTTGCTGCAGGAACAGGACGGTGACAGACATATTTTTGCTCATGCTTCAAGGTATTCGCCTCTCGATGAGGTAAAATATTCGAACAATTTTAATAAACATTTTTGGAACAGCGATAAAAAATTTTTAAAAAATTTTTCTTTTTAAAATTCAGTCTTTATCGCACCACGAATGCTACAAGAACATAGGTGACTGGTTTCGGTGATTTCACATGACCATCATCAGACCCGTAAATTAATGTAGGAAGTAATACAAACCTTAATAGATTGACAATAAAACATGACAAAATGCTTATAAGGATGAAATACAATACCCATGGCATCCCTCGTAGATGGTAGGTAGATCACTCTTCTCAGCTGCTGTGATGTCAACTGGTGCCAGCAAGTGAAGGGCATACGCTTAAATACGAAGATGCTCGGCTTACCTCTTCTCCCTCTACCTCACGTCAACTTATCAGTATAAAACGGGTTCACATAATCGTCAAAACGCAAAAAAAAGTACAATAATAACATAAAAATAGTTATCTATAAAATATCTCTTTACAACCATGGAACTACTTAAATATTGTATATAGATATTTTATACAATATTTCAGTAGTTCCATGGTTGTAAAGAGATATTTTATACATTTGGACAGCGTCTTGTAAAATGGCGCGTCCAGTAACGGGAACTAGCGCCGGATTTGAGTCCTACCTACTTTCTATTGATTGTAAAATAAAGCTAATTCGACACATGCTGGCACTTAGTACTACATTTTAAACCTTACATGACAGTTAGTAATTTTCATCTCGGGTATTAATACATCGCTTCATCTATATTTAGACCTTTATTTGTATATCACAACTGGTTCCAAGACACTAAGATCCATATCTTAAGGTGAAAATCTGCATAACAATAAATCAAGAAGGAGTAACACTCCCGAGACATACACTGAAGATTTTTAAATTTTTTTAAACTTTTACGTAAAAATACTAAAAAATTACATCGAAACAGCCGGAATTTTGTACCCAACAGTCGTTGTCCGTCAGAATAAAACACCACTTAAAGGGTGCAAGTGATTGAATAAAACAGCCCGAAGCATGGCTTTGAATTCAACATGGTGGATAGTGAAAGGGCACGGCCAAATTCCTTCCACATCCTTCCACAATCCGATCGGACCCATGACGTCGCTGTTTAGTCTCCTTCCCCGAATCAACCACCAACCAATGGGAACAATCTAATCGTGCACGTCGAAGCTGTGGCGTGAGTGGGAGGCTAGCTAGATGTGTGTATGAGCGTAGTGCCACTGCTAATAACCTGTTCACATTTCTTGTTGACACGTCTGGGCTCACAGGTGCTCTTATCTGTGTTGTGGTAGCTGTACGACCTGCGACTTCATCTCTTACAGTACGACGATCCTGGCGAGCGTCTGTGCTGCGTGGACGTACTGAACCTCGTGTACGGTTGTGACAATTTTCAACTGACGACTGGCACCAGATATGTTGCACAAGTGACTGAGCACGTCAAATCTGTGCGAAAATTTTCCGAAAGGACCTTCCTGCCACTCGGGAGGCCCCAATTTGACCCCTTGTGAACTCGCCAATTTAGTTGTAGAAAGGACGAATGCGACTCCGTCGCATAGTTGCCTTCTTGCTTCAACGTCTGCGCCACATTGAGTCTTCTGTCTGTAGGCACTCCCTATTAAAGGACAGTAAGTGATAGCGTGCTATCTGTTGACGGACGAGTCGGCCGGTGTGGCCGAGCGGTTCTAGGCGCTACAGTCTGGAACCGCGTCACCGCTACGGTCGCAGATTCGAATCCTGCCTCGGGCATGGCTGTATGTGATGTCCTTAGGTTAGTTAGGCTTAAGTAGTTCTAAGTTCTAGGGGACTGATGACCTCAGCAGTTAAGTCCCATAGTTCTCAGAGCCATTTGATCCATCTGACGGACGACGCTGAAACCATGCTATTCCACTGGTGGCATACGCATCGGATTACTACTGATGTCGACTTTCTGGTGTACTAATTTTTATTCTGGTAGTGTAAATAGCAAGAAAAGGAAGAGAAGGAGAAATAGGAGGTGTCAAGTTACTGGTGAAAAGTAATTATGGGTAGCCGTTTGGCAGAATTTTGTACAGAGCACAATTTAATCATTCCTAACGGTTGATGAATCGTGAAACAAGATTCTATATATGGATGAGACAGTACACGCCGGAATGTTTCAGACTGATTAAGTAATGCTAAGACAGAGATTCTATAACCAGATTTTAAACTTTAAGACATTTCCAGGGGTGGAAGTGGACCCTGACCACAGTTTATTAGTTACGATCTACAGATTAAAACTGAAGAGATTGCAAAAGACTTGGAAATTAAGGAGATGTGACCTGGATAAGACGAAAGAACCTGAGGTTCTTGAGATTTTCAGGGGGGGCATTAGTGAAGGATAACTGCGACTAGGGTGGTGGAAAATATGGCAGACAAATGGGTAGCTCGGAGAGATAAAATAGGGAAGGCAGGCAAGGTTTAGGTAGATAAATATACAAGGCCTAGTATAACACAGGATATCGTGAGTTTAATTAATGAAATGAGAAAATATGAATGTGGAAGCAGATTCAAAAGGATGTAAATTGTAGTACTTATTTGGAGATGAAGAAGTTCGCACATAGAGTGGCATAGACAGCTCTATCAAATCAGTCTTCGGACTGAATACCACAACAACAACATCAACAGCAACAACAAAGAAACAGTAAAATAAGATTGCGTTGTGACAAACTTCAAACAACTATAAATCAGTCTTCAACCGTTCCAAAGCTTATGAACTCATATAATAACTGCTGAAAATGTAAACCTTATAATGGATTGTTCATTGTTACCGGATAGTTTGTTTCCAAGGGACACTATGCTCAGAGGGGAAATGGGCAAAATTTATAATGACAATTTTTTAAAGTAAATAAAGTCCTCCGAAGGTTTCAGACAACGTTTATAGCTTTGTATCACCGTTTAGGGACTGCAGTCCCTCATCTCATTTTTCTACTTCCATAATTTCTCATCACACACCTGAAAGCTTGTCCGAACGAAAATATCTGACGATATATCCAGGTGCATGCGCTACCATCGTGAAATGGAAGAAATGTGACTGGGCAGAGTGTTTCCGACACAAGCGTGCAGGCTCTCACCTTATAGTGTCCGAGCAGAGGGACACGGCTCGAAGAAGTGCACCTCCCCAGCGTAAAGCCGGCATTGCCACGTACCTGTCGCCTCCGCGCCTCGCGCCGGCAGCTCCCCTCGCCACTGAATTATTCAGAGGCGGCGCCGTGCCACCGTCACGTAAATTCTGACAAGCCTCACCTCTGCTCTCGAGAAATACCAGCCTAGCCACCAGAGCGCCGACGATGTAGGGCAACGCGCCACACACTGTTTCCCGAGAGCTGTATTCGGGTTGCCAGAACGCCCGAAACGGGCCCCATCCAGACAAAAACGGGAAAGGAGAAACGAAGCTCGTATCTTTGTTGTTTGTAGTCGCCCTCTCGAGCGAAAAGATTATTGAAAGTGATATTGGACCGACGAACGGTACCTCTGCATGCACTTGTTTTACCTCGGAAGTCTAAAGAGGAACAGGCGGGCAGATGAACAATCAGATCTGCTGGTGAAATGGAAACCAAGTGAGAGAAATTAAGAGCCCGCTACTCCTGAAAGAGGAGATTTCGCGTACAAAACATATTCTTCAGTGCGATGCAGCAGCGTATGCTGATAAACCAAGCACAATACGCTGATGGGTTCCATACTATGTTCTCGGCTGCTGGATATATTCAGTTTTCAGTTCTGTTTATTTCATCTTACTCCAAATGACGGTCTTGACGTGAAATTTGAAATATTTATTGAAGAACAGGAAACGCAGCATAATTTTTACTCATTGCTTCGATCATTACCTTCGACGAATCGAATTGTAATCATTTATTCATTTCAGTTTTTGTTTTCTACAAGTGAAATTGGTGTTCCTGGTCACTTCATGAATTAACTTCATCTTACATGTTCATTTAACACATAATTTTTAAATACAGTTGTTCGTTATTTATCACATAAGAACCAAAGCTGTCAAATCACATAATATCCAGCTTTGTGAAACACCAGCTATTAACTTCCGCATCTGCACCCTTATGACTACATAATAGAATTCGGTCGTCTCTTCGGTACAGGAACATGCTAAAGCCTTATACAGATATTTAGATATATCGTTTCGTAATTAAGTCTGTACATGCTGCCGCGCTATAGATGTTAATCTTTGCCGGCCGGTGTGGCCGAGCGCTTCTAGGCTCTTCAGTCTTGAACCGCGCGACCGCTTCAGTCGCAAGTTCGAATCCTGCCTCGGAGATGGATGTGTCTGATGTCCTTAAGTTGGTTAGGTTTAAGTAGTTCTAAGTTCTAGGGGACTGATGACCTCAGATGTTAAGTCCCATAGGGCTCAGAGCCATTTGAACCATTTTTGTTAATCTTTAAATAATTTGTTTACAGTCTACAATTTTCAGCTGTTTCGAACATGACAGAAACAAACGCTTAAGCATTGATTGTACTAAAGTTACTTCAAAGGAAATTTATAATGACTTTCCTGAACTCTACGTACAAAAATAGCAAAATTAAGTAGGTGGTACAGCTAGACAGTGACAGAAAGAGGGAGCGATAACCAACAAACTTTTCCATGTCTCTAAAAAAACTAAATGACATGTATGTACTTTTCTGAGGATAGAAAAATTTTTGTACCCTACTTCACACAAACCAATATGTATAAAGCTATCGCTACCGCTATGTCGTTGGTAAAATAAAACGCTCGATAATTGATGTAGAAATTTATCACGTATCAGCTTTTGTGGAGCTACACATATTAACTTTTTCAAGAAGCTGCTCCGTCTAAAGCTTTAAACAACTATAGCTGTCACAAAGTGCACGAAAGTTTTCTGCAGTGACATAAGTTAAAGAGGTCTGCAATTTTGGAAAAAACTGTCTATTAGCGCTGCCTGGAGAATTTTCTTTTAGCAAAATGTGGCTTACTTTACCGTGTACGTACCGCAGCGTGTAGCAAAATGTGGCTTCCTTCAGCGTGTATGTACCGCAGCGTGATGCAACCTCCACATAATGTTTACTTTCGAGTGGCGACATTTCTTTATGAATCGGAACCTTCTACATTTTTCCCTTTTTATGAAGAGAACCAAACAAAGTAATCATAATTTTTGATAAACACGAGGAACGGAAAAATAATTCCGACTTCGCTTATTTCTATCCCCCCACATACTTTCAGAACAGCTACTGACTGCTGGTAATGCTTATGAAAAAGTTACTCTTCAGAATGGCTATATCATATTCTCCTCTATTCGTAATAAAAGATCCACAAAATTCTCAAACATGGCACTTACGAAGAAGTTTCAAAACGAACCCTCATGTTAAGAGAGGCGAATAAAAAGTTTCCGTTCGAAGGCAATACGGTTCAGAATCGGTAAGCCAATACGAAAAAATTGCCATGATTATTGAGGCAAATCATCCCACCCACGCACCAGGTTTAAGACAGCCATTTTGTAAAACACAGTGTCCTGTTACATGTAGGAATCCGTAGCTTCCTGCTGCACATCCCCGTCACACAGGAGTCGGAGTCGTCTACACTTCAAGGCCGTTTTAAAGGACCGAAGACGTGATAACAGCAGGGGGGATCACGAGTATAGGGCAGGTGTTCAAGTGTCTTGCACTTGAATTGGCGTTACTTACGAGTTACGACATTTGTCATATGGGGACGTGGGTTATCATGAAGCAGCAGCACCCCTTGCTTCAGTTTCCAAGAAAGGTCATTTTCGATAGATGTTGCAAGGCGGTTATGTCGTTTTGACTTTTGTATGTCATCTATGTACTCGTCATAGAGAGAGAGCAAGTTACGTTACCTTTAACAATTTTTGATCTTGTCGTGGCACAGTCTTTGCCTCTTCGCAGTCTGATACATTCTTAGTTGAAATGTAATAGACGATGGACGTATTTGGTAGAGCTGTGTGGACTTTGATTGTGCCTTTTACATGAAGAAATGACAGCGAGGGTGAATATACTGCACACATCGAAAAAAGTTTTGCGTCAACTCGGTTCAGAGAGTTCCCGAACCTGTACAGAAAATGGGAATAGAGGTCAACATAAACACCATTTCCCCCTTTTTATTGCTCATGAGAACCATATATTGCAAGTCGTGCCACCATACAGCAAGACCTCCAGAGGTGGTGGTGCAGACTTCTGTACACACCGGTACCTCTAATACTCAGTAGCACGTCCTCTTGCATTGATGCATGCCTGTAATCGTCGTGGCATACTGTCCACAAGTTCATCAAGTCACTGTTGGTCCAGATTGCCGCATTCCTCAACGGCGATTCGGCGTAGAAACCTCAGAGTGGTTGGTGGATCACGTCGTCCGTAAGCAGCTCTTTTCAATGCATCCCAGGGAAGTGCGATAGGGTTCATGTCCGGAAAACATGCTGGACACTCTCGTAGAGCGATGTCATTATCCTGAAGGAAGTTATTCACAAAATGTGCACGATAGGAACGCGAATTGTCGTCCATCAAGACGAATACCTCGCCAATATGCTGCCGATATGGTTGCACTATCGGTCGGAGGATGGAATTCAAGTATCATACAGCCTTTACGGCGCCTTCCATGACCACATAATGCCACCCAAAAACAGGAGGGAACCTCCACCTTGCTGCACTCACTGGGCAGTGTGTGTAAGGCGTTCAGCCTGACAAAGTTGCCTCAAAACACGTCTCCGATGACTGTCCGGTTGAAGGCATATGCAACACTCATCGCTGAAGAGAACGTTGTGCCAGTCCTGAGTGCTCCAGTCGGAATGATGTTGGTGTCTTGGTTGCAAAGATGGACCTCGTCATGGACGTCGGAAGTGAACTTACGCATCAAGCAGCGGATTGCGCACGGTTTTAGTCGTAACACGATGTCGTGTGGTGGCACAAAAAGCATTATTTAACATGGTGTCGTTGCTGTCAGGGTTGCTCCGAGCCCTAATCCGTAGGTAGCGAACATCCACTGCAGTAGTAGCCCTTGGGCGGCCTGAGCGAGACATGTAAACGACAGTTCCTTTCTCTTTGTATCTCCTCCATGCCCGAGAAACATCACTTTGGTTCACTCCAGGGCGCCTGGACACGCACCTTGTCGAGAGCCCTTCCTGGCACAAGGTAACAATGCGGACGCGATCGACCGCGGTATTGACCGTTTAGGCAGAGTTGAATTACGAACAACACGAGCCGTGTGCCTCCTTCCTGGTGGAATGACTGGAACTGATTGGCTGTCTGACCCCCTCCGTCTAGTAGGTGCTGTTCCTGCATGGTTGTTTACATTCTGGGCGGGTTTAGTGACATCTTTGAACAGTTAACGAGACTGTGTCTGCGGTACATTATCCAAAGTCAACGTCTATCTTCAGGAATTCTGGGATCGACCAAAGGCATTCTCTGTCCGGAACACGTGTAGCAGGTGGACGCAGTCTGTGGCTCGCTCTTCCGTCTCGGTCTCTGGTTGCAACGGTTTTCCACGTAGCTGGCTCCGCCCGCCGCTCATGGCAGTCGGCAGAGGGCGACACCTGAGTGGTGCTGGTCTCCCCACACTGTAGTACCGGCGCGGGAAGGTTGCGCGCGTCATTCAAAGGCATCGGACATGTGGCGATGATATCATCGGCAAAACACACGTCAAAAAATGTTTTGCATCGTAACTGAGGTAATCATCCACGATAAAGAAAAAATATTGCTCTCTCCAATTGTTTGTATATAGGCATGCAGAATATGCCTTTCTACTAATTACTGTTCACTATGGTAGGACAGCGGTGATAGATTACGGAAGCACCCCTATGTAATAAGCAACTGAAAGCTTACGAAACTCTTAATTAATGTAAAAATCACCATCAGTTGAATAACAACACAAGACGTTTCCCCCCGCTACCCCCCGCTAGCGAAGTGACTCCTCTTATTAAGAGTGGAGAAGGGGGATTGATTCGTTGACCCTTAAGTGACTAACTATAACCTCCCACACCCGCCCGTCCTAACATTTTACCCTTGTACGAGCCTGTCTCATCTGATGTCTACCACCACGCTATCTAGACTCAGAGGGGAGAGATTTCTTGGGTATGAAATGTCCAACCACCCTCTCGTTCCAGCCTTCACTTTTTTATCCTCCTCATGGTGTGTTTACTTCTTTGTCGTGTCTAAAATGACTTTGACTAGAGGACTACTCCTCGTTTGATAAATGGAAAGAGACTGCTTGAGATTGAAACTCGCTCTTTCACTTTAATGGCCTCTTTCCTTCTCAGTCCATTTCAAGTTAATTTTCAAACATCTACACAATCTTTCGGTGACAAGCACTACTGGAATACACGATAATATAATACAGCTTCCATAGGAATGAATGAACTGAAACTCTTATCTTATTCCATCTTCTCCCCAGAGGGACAGTGCATGTGGCCAAGGTAAAATTTAGCGTCGCAGATTCGGTAACAATGCCAACAGACATGACGTGCAAATGACAAATTTCTCATAAATCACCTTACATGAAACAAACCGACGGGCATGTTTCATTATTCGACACATCATGGGAAGAAAATGGCAGCAAATATCTTTCAGATAGAAAGCAATTCCCTAACTTTTGTTGTGTGTATTAAACGAGGAGGGGACGCTATACACCTCTACTAATATTTGTCAATAGATATAAAGACAAAACTCCATTACAAATACTATCATAATGAAAACAGAAGTAAATGAAAATGACACTCGCGAGTACGTGGCGTGTATGTGCACAATTTATATAGCAAATGAACTGACAGCTAACAATAACAAAATAAACACACATTGGTTTACTCTGAAGACACTTATGATCATTATATAAGCATGCGTGTGTCGTGCAAATTTTTTTGTAAAATTACATAGAGTAGTGTTTGTGAAATGACATCTTTTGATAGTCTCAAATAATCGTTAAGATTTGCAAAAAACTCTGCAGGGTTATTTTAAATTATACGAAAAATACACATAACGCTAACTCGAAAAGAATACCTTGATTATTGAAAAACTTATTCTTTCTATAACAATATGAAGACGTACATACATTTTAAAATAAATACTGTGATTTTCAAAAAATAGGACTCGTACAAAATGAGACGCAAGCAACACAAAGGAAACTAAAATCCTCAAAATTAAGATATGTATGACGATAGAAGAAAAAAAATTAATGTTGATTTTTAAAAAATCTATTATTTGCAACACGCAATGACACGTTAAGTCACTTAGGCCACAGAGCAAATTTATCGTTTTTTATTGAACAAATTTTAAACGATATTGAATCACATCCTGATTATAAGTAAGCTGTTCACTTATGGAATTATTGATGATGAAATACATCGTTACATTAAATGCAATTCAAGAGACAAAATCGTTGCAAAGTAACGTAACATTTAGTTAAGTCGACATGTCAACCAGTCTGGTGAATGTCGGCGTAGGTGTGCACTCATCATACAAGAGCAACAATGTAAAGGCTAGATTGTTTTGTCACGCAAACCATATGGCCTTTTTACACTCCCACGTCACTCACAGCTCAGTCCGACACAAAATAAGTTGCCCTTGGACAATGTGTCAGAGCAATCTTCTCACGATCACTTGGAGGACAACTGAAATATTAATTGTGTTGAAAGGCCTTGATGACGAACCAGTGTTCATCTCTGACCGCCCAGTCGGCTCCTATACTTCTTTACTTTTCACCTTCTGCTCTTCGTCAGTAAATCTCGTTCCTCTCGGCCAACTATATATATATATATATATATATATATATATATATATATATATATATATATATATATATATACTGGCAAACCATGACGCTCCCAATGGCACTATCCGCAATAATCCGTAGCGCTCCCAAGGCGAAAAACACATGAACTGTATGATTAGTATGAAGTTACTCGTCAAACCCTATTCATGAATCGTCCGTAATCAGAGTTTTACTTACGAAACGATCGTCTCTTACCACTGACATACATCTCTCTCCAAAGTATAGAAAGCGCCAACGAGTACGTTTCAGACTAAGACTCATAAAACCTACGCACCACGAAGGAATTATCTAACTATCTGAAATCTGAATGGGACGGAAATTGGTAGGCGGTATGTAGATGTAGAGCAAACTGATGCAGAGCGATGATTACATTTACAAAAGAATTTCGTGATTTATTTACGAGAAGGAGCTTCACAAACTGAGAAAGTCAATGATGCGATAATTTACCCTCTGATTCTTATACAAGCAGTTTTTCGATTTGGCACTGATCAACAGAGAAGTTGGATGTTATCCTGAGGGATGTCGTGCCGTATTCTGTCCGGTTGGTGCTTTAGATCGTTAAAACCCCGAGCTGATTGGAGGGTCCTACCCACAGCGCTCAAAAAGTTCTTGTTTGCCATGATAGAGTTTGCCAAGCTCGAAGACAGGCGTAAGAACTTTCGCTTAGTGCACGCAGGCATTACCTTGCTGAAATGTAAGCCCAGGATGGCTTGTCATCAAAGGTAGCAAAACGATGCCTACAATGCTGTCGGCGCACCGCTGTGCTGTGTGGGCACCGCTCATGACAACCAAAGGGGTCCTGCTTCCCGAGACCTTCACTACTGCTCGGACTGTATAGAGGGCGGCCGTTAGGTTGGTCTGTGGCGCCCACAGACAAGTTTTGGGCCTGGAATCTCATCGACTGGAATAGAATTGTCTTCAGTGATATGACCCGCTTCGAACTGTGGAGAGTCCCTTGACGGCAGTGGGTTAGCTACCTTACTGTCGACCGCCATACAGCCCGACAACGACGAGTGATGATCTGGGATGCCCTTTCTCTTAATGGGACGACCCCATTGCTTGTCATCCGCCGCACCTGTGCGGTACAGTGCCGACGATAATCTACACCCCGTTTTGTTGCCCTTCATGGCAAGTGATCCTGGACTCACACTGCAGCATGATAATGACCGCCCGCACACAGCGAGAGTTTCTACTGCTTGTCTTCATGCATGCCAAACCCTGCCTTGATCAGTAAGATCGCCGGATATCTCCCCAAACGAGAATGTTTGGAGCCTTCCGACCAGCAAGGGATTTTGGTGTTCTAACGCGCCAATTGGACAGGATTTGGCACAATAGCCCTCAGGAAGATATACAACAACTGTATCAATCAATGCCAAAAAAGATAACTGCTTGCATAAGGACCAGAAGTAGGCAAAGTTAATGAATCTCTTTCTCTTGAATAAATCATTCAGCTTTTCCTCACAGTGTTGTCATTTTTGTCCGTCTATGTTTATCACACCTACTATTGTCCATCGCATGAGCGTAATTCCTCCATGCGGCGTAGTTTTTTGTGCCTTACGGCCTATTAACTGAATGTGAAAGCATTACCTGTTAGGGGAGCACTTGTAGAAGTGAATAGTTTTGTTGCGGTAACGGAGTATGTTGAACCATGTGACCTTCTTATAAGATATAAACGATTGCCATTGTAAATAATGGAAGCAGTTCTTTATTTATTCATAAAAATCAGAACACTTCCAAGTTTTTTCCTGTACCACAGCTTGTATAATGAGAAAGTGTACGAGAGATTGTACGGTAAGTCCCTTCAGTATTTAGCCAGCAGGAACTGATTTATGCGGAACAAATCAGAAAGCTATAAGCCCTGAATTAAGCCACTTTCTGATACCAGTTTGCTTATAAGTAGTTATTCCATAGAGTGAATTTAAATTACCATTTTCATTGCGACTTGATTTATGTATTTTTATCCTAATCACTACAGCAACAGACAGGGAAACAGATGTGAGAGGGTAAAGCAAAAACAGTGAGATAGCACCAAATTAACAGAAGTGTTCAACTGGTAACCCTGAAAAAGGTGTCGTAATCACGAGAGATTTTTGTAAAGTAGTAATTTCCTCTCTGCCTCGACACGGTTCTACTTAGGTCAAGAATCAGGTGTTGCACAACAGCTCTATTAACAACATTGTCTGTTTTCTCTTTAGGAGGGTTTTTTCTCAAGACTGTCATGTTTGCGTGAGAGTTATTTAGTAAGTTTTCAGGTTTGTAGTTAACAATAAGGGACTTTTTATTTTGTTGTTTTTAACTGATCGGTATATTTTAAGATGTGCGACAAAAATAAGTGAAGGTCGCGTCAAGGAGAAAATAGTAATGAATGACAGAATGACATCAAGGGCTAAGTTTTGAACTAAATGGTAAAAAAACGGCCAGCTGTAGTGAAACATAGTGTTTCATATTTCGTTGATGCAGAAAATGTGTTACTCTGAGCAACGCTAGAAGCCATGTTGTACAGTTACAGGTAGGGAAATAACCGGTATTATACCAGGAAAATGAGGTGGAGCAAGAAGACGCACTGGGGACAGTATATGGGCGAGAAAGCCTAGAGACATGCTATAACACAAGAGCGGAATCTGTCGTGATGAAACCAGCCGCTGTGGCCGAGCAGTTCTAGGCGCTTCTGTCCGTAACAGCGCTGCTGCTGCGGCCGCAGGTTCGAATCCTGCCTCGGGCATGGATGTGTGTGATGTCCTTAGGTTACTCAGGTTTAAGCAGCTCAAGTCTAGGGGACTGATGACGTCAGATCATAAGTCCCATAGTGCTTAGAGCCATTTGAATTTTTTGCCGTGATGGAGGCTCCAGGGGCCGTTACAACAGTTACTTTGGGACACACACTCGTTGAAATCCTCTTGCTACTATTACAGGGACAAAACACAAGATAAAAAGCTTAATGATGAACACAAACGTTAGGCTAAAGAAACGTGATGATAAAGCTGGATAATTAGGAATTAGGTGTGACTCAGAAAGGCCGTCGCAGAATCCATGCACCAGGAAATCAGTGAAGAGGGACGAACGTAGTGTGATCTCTCAGCGGTAAGACGGAAAGTGGCGAAAGTTTATGAACGTCAAGGGAAACAACAAGAGGTTTCAAAAAGCATTGAAAGTGGCATATCGGTGATCGAGTGGGAACTGAGCGTGAGGCCCAGTTACAAAACTACAGACAGCTATCAGGCCAGAGAGGTTATTTTGGAGGTTTATAGCGAACACCGCGAGACTCCCGAATGTTCCAGCAAGTCACCAAACAGGAGGTCTTGTTGCGAAAACATGAGATTAAAGCCGCCAGACAGTCAAAATGTTGACTAACTGGCACCGAAAACATACCTAGTTATGGACTGAAGGAGACTCAATTCGAATGCAGCCATTGGTAGTAGCAGTAGTAGTATGGTATCTCGCATTGCGGCAGATCTTGCCATAGTTTAAGCCTCGTCCACTTTTGTCTGTCCATAGCCATTTTTATCATTTTTGAATATTTGTCTCCTTTGATATTGCCCAGTATTTGATACCCTCTTTTTCCTCTTTCCTTTTTTTCCTCCACCATTCCTTCTATTCCTTCCTTCAGTAAACAGTCCCTCCTCAAGCAATGTCCCATCCAGTTCCGTTTTCTCTTTCTAATGTGTTTCAGCATGTTTCTCTCTTCCCCAACTACTTAATACTTCTTCATTTCTTACTCGGTCTTCCCATTTCACTTTTTCCATTCTTCTCCATATCCACATCTCTAGTGCTTCCAATCTTCTTCCATCTTCCTTCCTCAATGTCCAGGTCCCCACACCATACAGTGCAACTCTCCAGATTTAACATTTGGCACGTATTCTCCTCAGATCTTCGTTTAGTGGTCCGCAAAGTAATTTCTGTTTCCTCTTGAATCTTTCTTTTGCCATTGCAATTCCTTTCCTAATTTCTGTTGAGCAATACATATCATCCATTGTTAGACTTCCCTAGTAATTGAAGTTATCGTTGGCTCTATTTCCTCTCCCAATATTTTCAAACGGTATTTTCTCCCCTTTCCTGCTGTTACCATTCTTTTCGTTTTCTTCTTGTTCATCTTCATTCTATTTTCTTCTAATTTTGTGTTTACATCTTCTGACATTTTCTCTATCTCTCTTGCACTCTCTGCCATAACAAACATGTCATCTGCAAATCTTATACACTCCACTCTCCGACCCCCTATACAAACTCTTCTCTTTCCATCAAAACATTCATTAATAATTTCCTCCAGATAGATATTCAGCAGTGTTGGTGATAAACAACAACCTTATCTTACACCTCTTCTCTATTCAATTACTTCACTCTTCACACCCCCACTTCTTGCTCTTGCTCTCGAGTTCAAAACGTAAATTTCTACTTAGCTGTCTATCCCTTCAGTCAACTCCATGTTTCCTTAGGATTTCCATCAGTTTGTCCCATCTGACACAGTCTAAAGCCTTCTCAGAATTAGTGAACGCAACAGACACATTCCTTTTCTTCTCCATGTACCTCTTCCCCATCACTCTCAGTAGCCCAATGTCATCTCAGGTTCCCACTCCTCGCCTGAAACCAAATTGTTCATCTTCTGTTACAAAGTTCAGCTTTCCATAAAGCCTTCTGTTGAGCGTCCTCAGCAAGAATTTGGCTGCATTCGGTATGAGGCTCACTGTTCTAGGTTCTTCACGCTTTTTGTTGTTCTTTTTCTCTTTTATAAAGTCCTTTGGCTACTTTCCTGTCATGTATATTTGATTACACAATTCAATCAACTCCCTTCTCCTTTCTTTCTCCAATGACTTTAACAGTTCCGCAGGAATGTCATCAATGCTCACTGGTTTCCATTTTTCATCCCATTCATATATTCTTCAATCTCACTAGTTAGTGTTGTATTTCCTTTGTCATCATCTACAACTTTATCTTCTTCTTCTATCCCAAGCTCTTCTTCACTTAGTCAGCTGTCTGCAGCGTACAGCCATTCTATATATTCTTCCCATCTTCTCATTATTTCTTGGGGTTCACTCACCATTTTATCGTCTGCTGCCTCTAATTCCTTCAGTCCACTGTTGTTTCTGATACCTTGAATATCAAATCCATCGCTTCTTTGTACATCAAATCATATTTACCTTCTTTCTCTAATTTTTTTATCTTGTCACACTTTTCTGTCAGCCATTACTCCTTTGCTTTTTCTGTGTCTCTTCTTAATTGATTATTTAACCTCCTGTAGTTGCTCTTCCCTTCTTCTGTGTTTACGGTTTACCATTTCCTGCGGTGATTCATCTTGGTTACCACATCCGGAGTTACCCACTCTTTCTTTACTTTTCTCGTTTCCTTGATTCAAAGAGTTTCGTTAGCTGCCTTTTTGATGCCATTTTAAAACGATCCCATCTTCCTTCTGTGCATTGCATTTCCTGACCTTGCATCATGATTTCACAATATCCATTCTCGAATTTTTGACAATTGTCTATCCCTTACAGTTTCTCAAAGATAATGTGCTCTCTCTTCTGTCTTTTCCAGGTTCTTTTCAATTTAACTAGAACCTCAGCTACTACTAATATATGATCTGAATAAACTTCTGCCCATTAATAACTTTTGATGCCCTTTAGTCAATTTCAGTATCTTTGTTGTATCATTATGTCATCAGTTTGATATCTTTTGTTGTCAAATCGAGATATCCAAGTATATCGTCGTCTTTTGTGGTTATTAAATAGAGTACTTCCAACTACCATGAAATTTTCATTGCACTATTCCAACAATCTTTGCCCTTTCTCATTTCTTTCTCCCAGTCCAAATTTTTCCAGAGCTTTTCCTTCTGGCCCTTCACCAACTACTGCATTCCAGTCACCCATTATAACAATTCTTGCATTTCATTTCTCTCTCTCTCTCTGCTAAGTTTTCTGTCTTCTCATAACATTCTTCTACCTCTTCATCTGAAGATTACTTTTTGGCATATAGGCTTGGATGATTACTATGACTTTCTTTTTCCCTTTCATCATTATTTTTCCACTGACATACTCAACCTTGATAACCCTGTCCTTCAGTCTTTTATCTATCTAGCTTCCAATCCCATACATTCCATTTTTATTTTCACCGGAATAGTACAATCGGAAGTCGGCGCTTTCTAGTTCGCCACAACCACCCCATCTCACCTCACACATTCCGAGTACATCTAATTTGTTTCTGGACATTTCACATATGGCCTTTTCTAATTACCATTTCCAGAGAAGGATTAAAACAGTCCAAGTCCCAATCTTCAATAAGTCTTTCTTCTTCTTCTCCTTGCTTCCTTTTCCATCTGCAATAATAGCAGGAGTCCTCGTTGGTTTGCCTTCCCAGAGATGCGATTCAGAGGAAGCTTTACGTCCAGAATACTGTACAAAGAGATACATCCCTTCAACGTCTAGGGAAGTAATTCCAGTGGTGGTTCTCCATTGCCTTCCACTGTCCTCCACATCCTATCGGCTAGATGACCCAGTTTCCCGGTGGGGTTGGTTACCCAACCTTCCACTGGGTTGCTCAGCTTAATAGGAGCAACACGTGTAGGTGTTATTGTAGAGGACTGAGGTGAGAGAAGCTAAGAGAACTTTCTTGTTGAGGTCTTATGTTCGCATCTCACCACCAGTTTTAGCCAGAGTCGCAGGATTGTAGCAGTGACACTCTCAGGGCATCTCCCGGGCCCATTAGTAGTAGGAGACAGTGAAAAGATGCTTACATTGCTACATTTCAACCAAGAGCAATCTGAGATCGGCAGGCAGAACTGGAGACGTTCGATCGATTGCAACGAAAGCCATCAGATGAGGATGACGTGTGTACAGATGGAGTACTTGTTGAGGGTTGTATTACTGAGAACCATAAGTGTAAATGAGACATAGGATGTTGAAGGTCTCAATAAAGGCTATAAGATATTCGACGTTCTCCATGACTTATGAATCCGCTTGACCGAAGCGAGAGAGTAAATGACGTTGATGATGAATGCCCGTAAGCATTTGTGTCAGTGTAAAGTTATTTACCTTTCCCTAATGCCACCGATGATCAACACCTGCAGGTAAGGTTGGATCAATTTGAACATCCGTTACGGCCAATCTGCGGTCCTGCATTAGAAATTACATTCGTATGGAAACCCCCAAGAATAGGACAAGAATTGGAATTCATCGTGGAAGACTGACCATCTATTATAACATCATTCATTATTACTCACAATTTGAATTTTTTTAGGACATAATGACAACCGAAAGATGGCTAATTTGTCCTAGAAAATTTTAACAATTGTATAACAGTTAATAACAAAACAGCTTCAGATACTGTGCTTCACAATTCAAATTTTTAAATAAAAGGAGAGCTCCAAAAATGTATAATTCTAAGTTGAGGCAGTGTTGAATTATAACTCGTATAGATTTGACATATAACTCTTATAGATTTGACATATAACTCCTACAGATTTTACATATACATGGAAGAAGCCTGGAGATACTGCCAGGTTTCAGATAGATTATATAAAGGTAAGATAGAGATTTAGGAACCATGTTTTAAATTGTAAGACATTTCCAGGGGCAGATGTGTACTGTGACCACAATCTATTAACTATGAACTGTAGATTAAAACCGAAAAAACTACAAAAAGGTGGGAATTTAAGGAGATGGGACCTGAATAAACTGACTAAACCAGAGGTTGCACAGAGTTTCAGGGAGAGCATAAGGGAACAGTTGATAGGAATGGGTGAAAGAAATACAGTAGAAGAAGAATGGGTAGCTTTGAGGGATGAAGTAGTAAAGGCAGCGGAGGATAAAGTAGGTAAAAAGATGAGAGCTAGTAGAAATCCTTGGGTAACAGAAATAATATTGAATCTAGTTGATGAAAGGAGAAAATATAAAAATTCAGTAAATGAAGCAGGCAAAAAGGAATACAAACGTCTCAAAAATAAGATTGACAGGAAGTGCAAAATGGCTAAGCAGGGGTGGCTAGAGGACAAGTGTAAGGATGTGGTGGCTTATCACACTAGGGGTAAGATATATACTGCGTACAGGAAAATTAAAAGAGACCTTTGGAGAAAGGAGAACCACTTGTATGAATATCTAGAGCTCAGAAGGTAGCACAGTTCTAAGCAAAGAAGGGAAAGCAGAAAGGTGAAAGGAGCATATAGAGGGTCTATACAAGGGCGATGTACTTGAGGACAATATTATGGAAATGGAAGAGGATGTAGATGAAGATGAAATGGGAGATACGATACTGCGTGAAGAGTTTGATAGAGCCCTGAAAGACCTAAGTCGAAACAAGGCCCCGGGAATAGACAACATTCCAACATAACTACTGACGGCCTTGGGAGAGACAGTCCTGATAATAGTCTACCATCTGGTGAGCAAGATGTATGAGACCGGCGAAATACCCTCATACTTCAAGAAGAATATAATAATTCCAATCCCAAAGAAAGCAGGTGTTGACAGATGTGAAAATTAGCGAACAATCAGTTTAATAAGACACAGCTGCAAAATACTAACGCGAATTATTTACAGACGAATGGAAAAACTAGCAGAAGCCGACCTCGGGGAAGATCAGTTTGGATTCCGTAGAAATGTTGGAACACGTGAGGCAATACTGACCTTACGACTTATCTTAGAAGAAAGATTAAGGAAAGGCAAACCTACGTTTCTAGCATTTGTAGACTTAGAGAAAGCTTTTGACAATGTTGACTGGAATACTCTCTTTCGAATTCTAAAGGTGGCAGGGGTAAAATACGGGGAGCGAAAGGCTATTTACAATTTGTACAGAAACCAGATGGCAGTTATAAGAGTCGAGGGACATGAAAGGAAAGCAGCGGTTGGGAAGGGAGTGAGACAGGGTTGTAACCTCTCCCCAATGTTATTCAATCTGTATATTGAGCAAGCAGTAAAGGATCAAAAGAAAAGTTCGGAGTAGGTATTAAAATCCATGGAGAAGAAATAAAAACTTTGAGGTTCGCCGATGACATTGCAATTTTGTCAGAGACAGCAAAGGACTTGGAAGAGCAGTTGAACGGAATGGACAGTGTCTTGATAGGAGGGTATAAGATTAACATCAACAAAAGCAAAACGAGGATAATGGAATGTAGTCGAATTAAGTCGGGTGATGCTGAGGGAATTAGATTAGGAAATGAAACACTTAAAGTAGTAAAGGAGTTTTGCTATTTGGGGAGCAAAATAACTGATGATGGTCGAAGTAGAGACGATATAAAATGTAGACTGGCAATGGCAAGGAATGAGTTTCTGAAGAAGAGAAATTTCTTAACATCGAGTTTAGATCTAATTATCAGGAAGTCGTTTCTGAAAGTATTTGTATGGAGTGTAGCCATGAATGGAAGTGAAACATGGACGATAACTAGTTTGGACAAGAAGATAATAGAAGCCTTCGAAAAGTGATGCCACAGAAGAATGCTGAAGATTAGATTGGTAGATCACATAACTAATGAGGAAGTATTGAATAGAATTGGGGAGAAGATAAATTTGTGACACAATTTGACCAGAAGAAAGGATCGGTTGGTAGGACATGTTCTGAGGCATCAAGGGCCACCAATTTGCTATTGGAGAGTAGCGTACACTAAACAGATACAAAAGGATGTAGGTTGCAGTAGGTACTGGGAGATGAAGAAGCTTGCACAGGATACCGTAGCATGGAGAGCTTCATCAAACGAGTCTCAGGACTGAAGACCACAACAACAACAACAGATTTGACATATAAAGTGCTGGAAAATTTTTTAGTACTGAACAACTTGTGAATTTAACAAAACCCTACAGGGAAAAAACTTAGAATTGTATTTAAGGCAATACCGAGTTCACAGTGGGCCCTGAATCAAATTCAGAGCAACAATCTTTAAGAAAGGTCCCATTTAAGAGACTGAATTAATTAGTATAAATACAAATGAATAAGAAGTGTTTGAGCCAAGGGCAGTAAGTCGTTAATATCACAAGATCGCACCAGCACTAACGATAAATTAGGCTAGACAGAATCTCAGTACGTGAGGCACTGAGGAACAAGCTGCTAAAGATCACAGAAGGAACGGGGAACTCAACTTAGGGAGCTGACGTAGCTGCATGAAAGGTGACCGCATAGATAGTTCACGGTGTCAGACCTCGTGCTGCCCGACAAACAGCAAGCCGGAGTCGCGCCGCGCCGAACGGACGCACCCGGCAATACACAGCGAATGCAATACCGGGTCCCCGCATTGGCCGCACCCAAGGCGAGAAACGCTGCCAGGTAGGAAACTGCGCAACGATGGAATCGCTTAAGCAAGACGGGAAGCGCAAGACAGACACCTAATCTCCTTCAATTAGGTGCAATTAAATGACAAATTTTAATAAACAAACTGAATCTAGGATTTGAGTATCCATTAAATTATGTATTAAATAAATTTATTAAGTAAAAGCTGTACGAGGGACCAAATTTAATGCAATTTCCAACAACAATCACTTAAACTGAAAATTTTACTCTATTATATTGAAATGGGGACATAGAAACGACGGAGAGGCTTCGTCCCCTCCGTAGCCCTCAGTGGTTCACAACGCCACAACAGGCTACAGCGGTCCACTCACCCCAGCGCCGCCCCACACAGAACCCAGGGTTGTTGTGCGGTTCGGCCCCCAGTGGACCCCCGGGATCTTCTCACACTAGACTATTGTAACCCTAAATGTTTGCATGGTAGGGAAATAATTGTGTACGTGTACGTGAAGACAGTGTTTGCGCAGCAATCGCCGACATAGTGTAACTGAGGCGTAATAAGGGAAACCAACCCGCATTCGCCGTGGCAGATGGAAAACCGCCTTAAAAACCATCCACTGACTGGCTGGCACACCGGACCTCGACACTAATCCGCCGGGCGGATTCGTGCCTGGGACCGGCACGCCTTCCCGCCCAGAGAGCAGTGCGTTAGGCCGCACGGCTAAACGGGCGGGCTAAACTGAAAGTAGTTATTGTTACTTGAGAAAGGTCAAATAGTACCTCCAAAAATTTTTGGGCGTTGAGGCATTAATTCAGGAACCGAGACAGATACAGTGAAATAAGAAATACCTAACAAGACCTTGCTTTAGGATCAGACAGGGAAATGGCGAGCAACTAACGAATTTCTCCTTATTGCAGGCCTGAATAAGGCATCTTGAAGACAGGACAAACATCTAAAACATAACTAAAACAGTAAATATTAAAACGTGGACATATATTAAATGAATAACCAGTATTAATCACAAACGAGCTGAAACTCGTATGATCGGCTACTAGCACCAAGTTACGGGAGAATAACAAACACTGACGTGTCCCAAAACCTTCACTTCGAACATTAACCTTAAACATATTATGAGGTCACTATGAAGGTAGTTGATCAAGACTTGCAGAGGAATTTTTTCAAATTATTTGGTAAGAGTGAGAAAGATCTTAACTGTGGAAGAGTTACATATGGAAAACCTTAAGGCTATACTGAAACAAACACGCTCACAGCAACGTTAATAAAGTGCCGGAGAGTAATACGACACTAGAGGAAGGCAGAGGCGGTCCGCCCCAAAACAACTCGCGGCATCAGCAACCATGCGATTGAGCGACTCGCCAAACGCACGAAGAATCTGTAGACTCTCGCAGGAGGCGCACGGAGCCCAAGTTAATGCAGGATAAACCGCCAGGAATGCGGTGGGCTGATCTAGTTAGCCCTCGAACGAAATGCATCAGCAAAACACCTTTCCAAACACCGAGCTTTTTAGGTTTTCAATACAACAGCCTTCCACCGTACAGGTTTCTGCGTACAACACAACACACTATTTCAACACAAGAACCACCTCGTTCCCCCAACGGCAGCGTCTATCTCTCTCCCTCTCCCCGGACAGACTGGCCTTGCACCTCGTGAAAATTTTCTCAAAGTTCTTTATATGCATCAGTGGTGTTTTTCTTTAAACAGTAAATTTGGAACAATTTAAGTAAAAAGATTCTGTGAACAAATGAGGAACATTTCACGCACTGTGATTTACCTTTACTCTCTGACATATAAAAACTCCGCCCAAACCAAGCAAACATTTTCTGATTACAGAATGTTATACCACGTAAACTTTTACGTATTTTGGGTCACTGAAGCTAGTAAGGATTTTTACTGAGTGATCAACAAAACCGCTTGGAATTCAGGTAACAAACCTTAAATTCTAGACAGAATAAAAATGTAATAACATCTAGTGGAACATAAAACACGAACTGATTTCTCTGGAATAACAAAGTTACGTTTCCAGACAGGCAGAGTGAAAGAGTAATCCAGACAAGGACTTGAAAGGCAACTGACGGAAACTCAATTTAGTTGAAAGCTCCAGAGTAGAAGTCAACGCAGATAAACGTTTCCTGCTTTATTGTTCTGTCTGCCCCTACAGAGAAAGAATCCGTTTTATAGGAAATCAATACTACTGCTACTCAGTTACGTGAATTAAGAGATATGAAAATGTTTGGAAAACTACCAAATACGATTAAGTGATACAGTCAATGTTACACTGTACTCATGTATTTACTTTTCTGCTTTGTTCTGGTGTGTGATTCAAACCTTAATAAATGCATATGAAATGCTGTTTATTCCATTACACAGGGACTGGATTAGTGCCCTCCTGTTCTTCCTCAGCAAGCAGTTTCCGAAGTCCGTTTAGTGAGCAGACAGTTAAACAAAGTAACTGTAAAGAACCTTTAGAAATAATATCTTTGGGGTACGCGTAGTTTACAGAGCATGTCACCAACACCAAACCAGAAGAGTTACGTGACGTTGGTATTGAGCTATTGACAGTGAATTATTATTATTATAGGAGTCCGCAGAGAGGCACTTCGGTAACTGTCACAACAGTCGCAACTTCTTTGGCCAGTGATATCTGATCAGGCGCCGTTGAAGAAGCCTCGCTGTCTGACTGGGATACCTCAATTTGGAAAAGTCAGAGAGCAGTACTGACGCGTTGGCCCTAAAGCCGAGTCGGCATACACTGCCAACGAGTGTGCGCCTCGTCTGGCTATTTTGTACAGAGCGTCGCGGCAGAGATTTCCCTAGAGTCCAAGCCCCGTCAAGTCAACAGGAGTTGTCAGTTGAATGTTCCATGAATCATTTGCACCATAAATCTTAATGACGTGGAACGACTCGTTCCACATTCACATCAGTAATTAATTTGTAAATATGACAACATGCTGAACATTTGTAACCGCCTTTTTATAGTTTTTACATTTTTACATCTTTATTTAATATTCAGATGTTAGTTAGTAGCACATAGCCACCATCTTTTACACATTACAATAACAAAAAAAAAATTCTGTGAAATACAAAATGGTCAAGGAGATATATTTACTATTTCTTTTTTTAATTTTACTTTCCTGTCTGGCAGACATTTTATATTACTAGGTCAGTTATCAAGAATTATATCTGCGCATTGTTCATCCCTTTTCTGTGCTAAATATAACTTTAATGTGCAGTACTGAGTGTCTTATTTCCTGGTGGTATTGTAATTCTGTGCAGCATTCTTCCCTCTGAGCTGCAATGGACTACTTACCGAGTGGCTATGATTAAAGTGCATCCACTCAGGGGCATTCAGTGTGGGCTGTAATTATAGTATGGCAGCGAAATTTGACAGACATGCTGATGTGTTAATGTGAAACCGATTTTCGCTGGAAAAGAACTTATTGCAATTTTTTAAACCAGGTACAAATCTGTCACTGTACAGCGTTTGTATGACAGTATGGAATCGATGCTGACATTTGACAAACCATAACGTGAGTCGACAATACGGTTATCAAGAAGTGAGGCCGTGTGCAGTTAGTGGAAAATGGAAGTTCGGCCGCCAAGTGCAAGTCTTATTGAATGCGACGCCACGTTGAGCGACTTGCGCGTCGGCAGTGGGGATGAAATGATGATGAGGACAGCACAAACGCCCAGTCCCTGAGGGGAGAAAATCTCCCTCCCCATCCCGTGACCACGTGCACGATATTCCAACGCGCTGACCGTTCGGCTAATGGAGCGGACTGTGCAGGTGGTGGAACTGTTTTATGCGAGCGGCTGTAATTACAGTGCTGCATTGAGAGAATATCGCCGACTGAAAAGTCTGCAGAGAGGTTCGATGTCCTTATACGGTTTAAAGAAGATAATAACGAAATTGGAAAACACGGGTGAGACTTTTGTGTCACCTGGAAGAGGCAGGCGTTCTATCCCGGTGAAAGTTGTTGACGAAGATCCTGCTGCTGTAATTGACCACGCAACAAATGTCCCAGGTAATTGTAGGGCTCGTGCAGTACCACGAGATCTGTATATCCTATGGTCAACAGTACGGAAAATTTTATGGTTTATTTTACACTGCTACCCGTACAAGACCCAGACGGTGCAGCAACTGAAAATACACGATTTACAACAACGTTCTGAATTTGCTCTTCAGTGACTGACATGGATCAACGTTGTTGACACGTCGCCAAGCCATAATCTATCGAGTGACGAGGCACATTTTACACTATAGGGTAACACACGGAACTGCCGAATTTGAATTACCGGTAAACCACGTCTTGCGCACAAAAAGCCATTGCACTAGCCGTACGCGACTGTGTGGAGCGGATTCAGAAGCATCTTTATTCTCGCCCGATTCTTCTTTCAAGAGAAGACACCCAGAGGCCGTGTCAGGTGTACCGTGACGTGTGTTCGTTACCGAAACCGCCTTGCACAGCGTGTGATTCCTACTTTGGAAGAGAGCAGCTGAGTCGAAATCACTGTTTTTATGTAAGATGGGGCAATAGCTCATGACGCTCGTCCAGCGAAAGATCTGCAGAATGCTACCTTCACGAATGTGTTATCTCCGGTGATTTTCCAGGTGTGTTGCCTCAAAGATAACCTCATGTAAATCCATTTGACTTTTTGCTTTGGGGGTAAACCTAAAAGAACGGATTTAACAGGGAGACCTTCGGTCTCGGCTTCATCTTAAGGTTGGTGTACAGGAAGACGTAGCCCATATTACACCAGAACAGCGGCGAGCGGCTGTTGATCACGTGAGCATCTCGCTGACGTCTCTGGAGGTCATATTGAACAAATTGTGTAAGCGGCAGTTAATAATAAAATAAAAATAATACTTTTCTCACTTTTGTGACCTTTTGTTCTCATGTTCTAGCATTAACAGTGCCAAATGAGCACCTGGTGGTCAAAATTCAGAGTCTTCTTTCAATATTTTAAATTCTTTTTGTCAATGTAAGTTAAGCATCAACACTACGGAATATCTACCAAGCTTCGCTGCCATACGATAATTTCAGCCCACACTGAATTCCTGTGAGCAGGTGGGCTTCAATGATAACAACCCGGTACAACAAACTTCATGAGGTAATAAATGTAATGAGAAGGTCAGACACCCAACTCATTAAACAGATGTCTACAAGACGATTGTGGGTGAACACTACATGCTATTCCCGCAGCACATTTTTCAGCATCTTGAGGATCAGTTACCCCAGAACATTAAGTTGTAGTCTGCATGCCAGTACTTGGAGCCGTGTGCGCAAAGGCAATAACAGCTATAATACGAATGGTTTTCAAAAAGTAATGCCACACATTCCTTTTCTCGGATGAAAAAGTGCTAAATTTGTTGTGGAACATCGTGTAATAATCTCGCCTCAGCCCCTATAGTTGCATGAAGTTCCGTTAAGTGGCGACATTATACATAGCCTTCGAAGTGGCTTCCGTAACGGAGGTGCCTTCCAAGTAGAGAGCTGCCATTGAGTTCCTTTTAGTGGAAAACCAGACCACCTCAGATATTCATAGGCGTTTGCAGAATGTCTACGGTGACATGTCAGTAAAAAAAATGCACGGTCAGTCTTTGGACGAGGCGTCTGTCACCAGCGCAACAAAGTCGCGCCAACTTGTCCGATCTCCCATGAGACGGCTGACCGCACACAGCTGTGACTCCTCCAATGTAGAAACGGACGCACACGTTCATTCGAGCTGATTGGGAGACCTCATCTAATACCTAGCTGCTCTGGATATCTCTTTTGGAAGTGTTGATACATTAGTCCAGCATTTGGAGTATGGTTCAAAATGGTTCAAATGGCTCTGAGCACTATGGGACTCAACTGCTGAGGTCATTAGTCCCCTAGAACTTAGAACTAGTTAAACCTAACTAACCTAAGGAGAACACAAACATCCATGCCCGAGGCAGGATTCGAACCTGCGACCGTAGCGGTCTTGCGGTTCCAGACTGCAGCGCCTTTAACCGCACGGCCACTTCGGCCGGCATTTGGAGTACTCAAAGGCGTGTGTCTGCTGATTTCCTCGCCGGCTAACGGAAGACCACAATGAGCAGCGAAAGACCATCCGTGCGGATTTTCTTGAGCTCTACGAATCTGATCGTGACAATTTTTTGTCAAACATCGTCACAGGCGATGCAACATGGGTTCATCACTCAGAACTATACCTAAGAGCCAATGAAACTGCTACACCTGCCAAATATCGGGTAGGGCCCTCACGAGCGGGCAGAAGAGCGGCACCACAAGGTGACATGGACTCGACTAATGTTTGAAGTAGTGCTAGAAGCACTTGACACCATGAATCCTTCAGGGCTGTCCATAAATCCATAAGAGTGCGAAGGGTGGAGTGAACAGCATGGCGCAAGGTATCCTGGATATACTCAATAATGTCCATGTCTGGGGAGTTCGGTGGTTACCCTAAGTGTTTAAACACAGAAGAGTGTTCCTGGAGCCTCTCTGTATCAATTCTGAATTTGTGGGGTGTCGCACTGTCCTGCTGAAATTTCCCAAATCCGTCGGAAAGTACAAAGGACATGAATGGATGCAGGTGATCAGACTGGATGCTTACTTACATGTCGCCTGTCAGAGTCGTCTCCGACCAGGCAACATGTTTCCAGTCATCAACAGCCCAAAGTCGGTGTTGACGGGTCCGGGCGAGGCGGTAAAGTAATGCGTCTTGCAGTCATCAAGGATACACGAACGAGCCTTTGGCTCCGAAAGCCCATATCGATGATGTTTCGTTGAATGGTTCTCACGGTGACGGTTTTGATGGCCCAGCACTGAAAGCTGTAGCAATTTGGGGAAGGGTTGCAATTCTGTCACGCTATACGAATCCCTTCCGTCGTCATTGGTTCCGTTCTCGCACGATCTTTTTTCGGCCCCATCGATGTTGGAGATGTTTTACGGATATCTGATATTCAAGGTACACTCGTGAAATGGTCGTACGAGAATATCTCCACTTCATCACTGACTCGGAGATGCTGTGTCTCATCACTCCTGGGCCGACTATAACACCACGTTCAAACTCACTCAAACCTTGATAATCTGCCATTGTAGCAGCGGTAACCGATCTAACAACTGAGCCATATTGTTGCTGTTTTATGATGGCGCTGCTGACCGAAGCGCCATATTCTGCCTGATTACATATCTCTGTATTTGAATACCCATGCCTATACTAGTTTCTTTGGTACTTCAGTGTAGAAAAAATTAATTTCTTCTTCTGCGTAGCAACGGAAGGTCTTACACAAGACTGCGCACCCAAAAGCAGCTCAAAGAACTTCACTGGTATGTTCTTCCTGATCCATCCTACAGCCCGGATCTCACACCTTCCGGCTTCCATCTGTTAGACCCAATGAAGGATACACTCCACCGGAAACAATACGTGGATGACGTAGTGGTTATTAATGCAGTAAGACGTCGGTTCGATATCGACCAGCAGAGTGGTACAGTGCCGGCGAACGGGCCCTCCCAGTAAAGTGGCGTAAGGCCGTCACATCGAACGGAGATTATGTCGAAAAATAGGGTGTGTAAGCACAAGAGGTGAGAATAACAATGTGTATTGGAATCTTGAATAAAACCAACCTGCTTTCAGATAAAAACCACTTCTTTCCTAATTGGAACCGCCTTGTAAATTATACAAATAAGAAATGGGTTTGTTTCGTATTGTTTCAACACCAACTGGTGTGCTGTTAACGGCAGGTGTACGACATGCTTTGAAGGCAATATAACAATATCAGGATAGTGACGAAGACTTCTGAAACGTTTGGTTTGTATGCTCTACTGTCCTTGTCTCTTACGATGCGGTTGTTTCGATGGTCTCTTAACAACGCGGCGGTGTAACGGGTTCAATGAAATACTTCTTCTTGTTTTTCATGGCGTTGGTTTCTGTTTCCTCCTAGAATAAGATTAAATAAAACCAGCCGTCACTTCATTCTAGTATAATAGTAAAATTCCTGTAGGATTTAAAGAATTATATATGGAACATATTAGTAAAAGACTGATTCATTCTTATGAGGTATTGGTGCATATTTAAGCACGAGTTAAATTTCGCTAATTTTATTTTTCAGTTGCAAAATATAGTTTTATTCATCAGTCAAGGTCTTTTTTATAAGCATATGATGAATATTTAATCACCTTTTAAGGATTTATTAAGCTTCAGTAATTGTCTTTTACATTGGTAATTTATATTTGCTTCTTAAAAATTTAATTTTCAGGCTTTTAAGTTTTGTGTTGTTCAGATGTTAACTTTTTAAACTAATTCAGGCCAGGACACTGCTGTACTGCGTCCAATAATTTCTACTAATTATTGTGAATAAATAATTGTTGCTGCTTTTTGCATTTGAAGTTCAAACCAGCATGCCCCTTTTCACAAGCACGAGCTCCCTACTGTTTCATTGGTCGTAGAGCATTGTTGAATTTGGCTGCTGAACGTAATTGTTAATTGTTTTTGGTATAGCAATTTTAAAAACTTTATTCTCTGAGTAAAGCGTTACAGCTTGTCACGCATCATATTACCATAAGTTACACGTTCAACATACGCGACCATCCAGACAGAAGGGAACCACAGGGACCAAAAACGAAGACTACAAGCAGTTTTTGACCATCCAGTGGCTGTTACTGCGGAGGAGTCGGACGAGGTGAGTTGCAGTTATTGCTATTTCTGTATCTGTCTCCGGTTTGGCTCTGGCTCTGAGCACTATGACACTTAACTGCTGAGGTCATCAGTCGCATAGAACTTAGAACTACTTACACCTAACTAAGCTAAGGACATCACATACACCCATGCCCGAGGCAGGATTCGAACGTGCGACCGTAGCGGTCGCACGGCTCCAGACTGTAGCGCCTAGAACCGCTCGGCCACTCCGGCCGGCTCTCCGGTTTGGTTTTTCTGTTTACCTTTATAGAATCAGCCGAACGATCTACGTCCCAAGAAGTAAATTTAGCACTTTGACACGCAGTTTATTCACTATTCTATTCAAGACCTCAGGACTCTGAAATTAGAACCAGAAGAGTTACTATAGGTTAACGAGCTAGAAGACTGCATAGTTGAATATTATGATAGAGTACGGGAACTGATAGATTATTCCGGGGATCAACAATATACAGTAGAATGTGGGCGATATAGTAGAATTAATGTACCATTGAAATCGGGATTAGTACACATTGCCTCTTCTTCCGTTCAGCAAATGGCAAACATGTTAAGGTTCCTGGCGGAAATATAAGAACAAATGAAGAATTTTCAAACTGGCTATACCCAAAGTATTCGTCGAGAAAGATCCTGAACTGTATTGATTTTAAAACCATTCTCATTTATTGTTCCTTCTCAGTTGCACGCCATTAATACACCATAGTTTAAATTTTAAATTCTTTTCGGCATGCAGCTTATAAATTTCTCGTAAGGATAATACGTGTATAATATTTTAAAATGCTGCGTTATTCAAAAGGTTTTACTAAGATGTTATTTTCTCGTGCTATAAGCTTATTTCGGTTGATTTCCACTGACAAGTTGTCTCCAGACATATGCAGTTGTTAGTATATTTATTTTTGTGTGTGCCGCCGGCCGCGGTGGTCTAGCGGTTCTAGGCGCTCAGTCCGGAACCGCGCGACTGCTACGGTCGCAGGTTCGAATCCTGCCTCGCGCATGGATGTGTGTGATGTACTTAGGTTAGTTAGGTTTAAGTAGCTCTACGTTCTAGGGGACTGATGACCATAGATGTTAAGTCCCATAGTGCTCAGAGCTATTTGAAACATTTTTTGTGTGTTCTCGTAACTAATAACAATTTTGTATCTACATGTTGTAGTACTTAGTTTCATGAAACATCGTCAACGTTCACACTGTCTAATACGCTATATTGCTATGTGTCGTATGTGTAGCGCAGACGAATTTGTTATTCTCTCGATACGTAACGTCCCAGCAATGACATTTGTAGCTGAGTGGTATTCGATAAGGCCTGTTTAATATTTTCGCAAGTTTGACAGCTTCAGTTGACAGGTAAACCAATAGAGGTATGCGGTTACGTAATTGGCTTATTCATCGACGGGCTTCCATATGGTGGTGGTAAATTATTTGCTAATATTTGTTGGTGTTGTCTTTGTCTCTAAATTTGTTTTATCCGTTATCGTGTTCTATCGCGTTTCAATAAAGTTTTCAGTATAATTTTTATATTTTAAGTTCACTTTTTTCGTTAAGAACTTTGTCTGTATATTTGCGTGTCTGTGTGTGTGTAGACTTTTATTCCTTATAAACAGTTGATTATTGGGCTTCGGTGTTATGTGCAAAATTGGCATCACGTTTTCGATCTGGGTTACGTTGTTGTTTCCTGTTTACATGTAGTTGAAGACTTTGGATGGATTTGTCTCACTGTTTCTGGTACGTTCTCGGTATCTGATTTTGAAATCTCTGTCCGTTTTGCCTATATAGTGTCCTATATAGTGTAGTAGTCATTACGATTAATTTTTTATACTCTTTGGTACTTGCGCACTGGTGGTTTCGTTTTCCGGAGGTGGATTTTTGTTCTTATGTTGTCTGCAGTGCCTATGTAAATCATAATGTAGTTTCCATTAGTAACGTGTTCAGTTTGTTTGAAATATTTCATGTTTATGTTTTTGGTGTGTACATTAGTTTCTGTATCATCTTCAGATCTGTGTTCTTGACACAGAAACCTATCGTGTTTGCGTCAGAAACTCTTAGTACTCCCATTCTTTCAGAGTGGTGGTAAACAGTTGCTTAGGTTGCTACATCCCTTGGCAAAAGAGGGACTAAATCACAGTTTTAGTGAGGCTATTGCGAGAGGCAGTGATTTAGATCAATTCGTAAGGACGTATGTGATTATTATGTGTCAGATAGACTTATTTGTGAAGTGGTAAATACCTCTCACTCGTGCAATGTGAAAACGAGTAATTTTGTTATTACTAGTACATAACGGAAATTTTGATTAGTCTCAAGACACTACAAATAAAAGTTAGGGTGTACAAATTTATTGATAACGCATTAGAAGTCATGAGAGCAGCATGTACTTCCAGGGTGATTATTTTGTCTCTTCCGCAGACCGTTAGTGAGTTAGATAAAGTCATTGCACATAGTGAGAGCATTACGTTGAATGATGCAAAGTGATATCATGAGGGTTTGGATCTGTGGAATAAATGCAATTCTAGTGAAACAGAAATGGGGCTACATGCAGCTGTTAGATGTCATCGGTGCAGTGGCAACGCCATGCTATTAAAATTCATTTTTCCCTGAACAACAGGTAAGGTATTGAAGCGCGGACAAGTGAACGCAAAACGGAAAGTTTCTTTCAACCGGTGTAGTCCACTTAGGGGCGCAGCTATGACCGTACTAAATTATGTGACGCGTTTGCGGGAAGACTGTTAGAAGCGAAGAAAAGAACAATAAACACAGCGAAGTGGGTACATATTAAGGTACCACCAATTACATTTTCTGTCCCTATTCCCCTAACATCCTGTAAGAATCATACTCCGGCCGGAGTGGCCGAGCGGTTAAAGGCGCTACAGTCTGGAACCGCACGACCACTACGGTCGCAGGTTCGAATCCTAACTCGGGCATGGATGTGTGTGATGTCCTTAGGTTAGTTAGGTTTAAGTAGTTCTAAGTTCTAGGGGACTTATGACCACAGCAGTTGAGTCCCATAGTGCTCAGAGCCATTTATGAATCATAAAATTGAGGGCTTCTCTAAAACCGACGCTAATTGCACAAGTTGTTGTACAATATGACGGTATACATCGTATTAGTAGTTAGAGAATTAATGTAACTTGCTTATTCAGAAAGTACGTCGCTTCAGGGAAAGTTACACTGAGGACCCATTATAAATGTGTTTTTCTTTGTGCAATTCGCTATAGTTAGACGTCATTTAATGATGTACGTACTATTAAATGTTTCTTGAGATGGTAAGACGCCTACTTTGGTCATATATCATTCGTGATAGATTTAGCATGACAGGTAGCCAAGCATATCTGTAAGGTAGCGGGTGGTGTGTTACTGATTCGAGGCCCTCTAGAGTGAAATTTTCTTCCATATTTTCTGTTAGGTCCTGATACTTTATTATTAGTGTAATGGAAGTATCTGCTACGATATTCGATGTTATATAACTATCAGCGCGCTTTTTCTGAGAAGTGAGTTTGTTCTGTTGGCTTTATCTGCAGAACAGCTTGCATTATTTCCAGTAAGATAATTTTAACTTTCTTATTTCCCTTGTATTTCACATTTTTTTGAAAAAGTCCTGCAACTGAGTAGAAATGGTGACTTGTGAGAACAACCTTAGGCTAGTGCTAAAAAGCGAGAATAATGGAATAATTTTTAGCTTATGTGGAGAAATATTTTAAATCTCTACCGCACTATTTGTAATGTAGTGTTTATAAACCTGTGTCCTTACTGACTGGACGTAATATTTTCGTTATCGCCTGACAACATGTTCACGGATATTGACGTATTTTTTAAATATACTACCGACAGGACAACTTGACTGACATATGGAGAAGGGAGAAAATATGTGTCTTAACATAGCTAACGTAGGAATTTTACGCCCGTCCATTTCGTAAATTGTGTCATTTATAAGCCGGAAACAGCAGACAACTGCCAGTGGAGAGCGCTGCGATCGCATATAGTTGTCTGAGGTACACGTACTGTACGCCTAAGTCACATCGATTCTGAGAGTTCAGCAGCACATTGAACTCACCCTGCTCAAATTTGACGTTCAGATGCGCGGTCCTTGTGTCGATGGCTTAAGAGGACATTTGTCGGGAAGCAGATGAGTCAGAGCTGAGAATTGGCGTTGGGGAAGACAATGGGGAGCTGATGACTGCCAAGTCACCAATAGCGGTGTCAAATGCACGGGAGTACATCGCGGAGTCTGTCAGCACCAATAGAACTGGTCATCTGTCTAGGCGAGTGGTAGTTGGCGGCTGAGAACGTGGGGGTAATGGTTCTTAATACGCAGACGTCGGGCCTGCCTGTGCTGTGTGGATGTCCCCGCAGTCTATTCCCACAGAGCATAGATGCTGACTGCGACTTGTGCTTTGTCTTTTACATCCAAGACTCCCCAAGGAAAAGTGCGAGTTTGTTTCTAAATCTGCGTGCTATTTGGCCGACTGTGTATAGACGAAGTTGAGCATGTTCTTGCACTCCCTTTGAATAATGGTATGTGTGGCTCGTTATACCTGTTTATGAGTCTCTTGCTTATGATTATTTAGTGCAGTCTTTGCAGTTATATCGGTTGCAGCAAATTCTGTATGTGGGTTTTAGTGATGCGCTTGAACCTGGAAGATAAACTGGATTTGTGGTAGATTAATCTAATTGTGACGATGATGTTATTCATTCAAGTTATTATTCCGTTGTTTCAGTTTGTATCTCCGGAGTTTTGAGCGCAGCAAACTAGAGTTCAACTATGCTGTGAGTTGTGTGGTCTACGTTCTAAGTATAGTTTAATTCTACCATTTTCTGGTGTCATTATTATTGGTTTCTCCCTCATAAAGCTGGTTCTGTACATTATGTATTCATTAAGACAACTGTCATTACTTTTATGGGAATTATATACACTCACTTCCACTCATAATTTTGTATATTATTCAATCTCGATTATGTGAATTGTAAGCATTGACCCTTCTCTCATAAGAAACTGTTCTACTGACTGAGTAGCTATTAACCCTCGCAATACCAAGGACGGAGGGGGTGTCATTTTATGCCCATGTTTTGGAATTATCAAAATCTAGCCAGTTATTTTATAATTTAAAAACCTGTAAAAACTAGTGTTCATTATCAGTTGTTCAACTAGATTCGTTAAGTACTTCATATTTTTCAGTTAAAGGTAACCGTAAATTTAAATCCTAGTAGCAGATGTCACTTTCCCCAATAAATGTCAAATTTAATACATCCTGTTTCAGGACCGTACTTACTCATATATATCTATATGCAAGATATGTTATGACTAAGAGTCAATAGAGTCAAAGATAACTGAGTTATCTTCACCCTTGAGAGTTTTTCCTTTTAAGGTTAGCAGAGGGTACATCAGCCTTGGTAGTACATGCTACTGAAGAAATATTGATATTGCTAAGATTGTGCTAAAAGATATTTTCAAGTCGTAGACAGTACTTGCACATCAATTATTGTAACTATTTAAAAACTATGTCGTTAGTATTGGTTGACAGCAGTTAATGACCTCTGTTTTTTGTTTTATTTTCTTAAGGTGGTCATAAAATCCCGCCCGGCTCCCTTTCGTAATGAGCGTTAAGGAAAATGTATTGTATTTCTAGGGTTAAGAAAGATTGTAATTACTGTTCTTTGAATCATAAGCGTTACATTCCACCCACTAAAAATTTTACTCTTTTCTTTTTGTAGCCACTTACTAGATTTTCTCTAAAGTTGTACGATTACTGGGCACATATTTAAGAGATGATTAGCTTGTTTGGAATGTCCTTTTGTGATCTGTGCTGTCAACAAAATGTTTGTTCAGTTAAGAAACTTGTACGCCTCCTACAACCACCAGTCAGAGCCACACGTTAACCTATGTGGCGGCTTATGTTACCGGCCCATGACCCATTCCGTCATCAGCATTCACGGTCGCGGCTTGAATTTTTTCGCGGTAGTACATTGGATTGGTGCATGAGCTCGTAGCGTCTTACCGCAAGATTGATAAACACAACAGATACACAAATCAGAGACTTTAGTCATCAGTATTGTACTCTCCTTCACTACTTAAAAGACTGCCAACGCTGGGGTAAGTTCCGATTCTGCGACTGCTGAAGTCGCGCGGTGTTGAGGCGAAGAACTCGTCGAGTTATGTTCGGAGCGCATTTGCATCGGGAAAGGAAGTTCCTTGAAGGTTGTTCGATAGAGAGTGGGAAAGGTGAAAATCTGAGGGCACAGATCAGGTGAATAAGGTGAGTGTGAAATGACTTTCCAACTATTGTATAGTGCTCTTTGTCAGTCTAGAAGAATGCGGGCGGGTGGTCGTTATTGTGGAGTAGCATCACTTCAAGCGGTCTTACTGCTTGTTGTTCTTGAATATGGTCTGCAACACGTCTCAGTTGTTGACAATAAATGTCAGCCGTGGTGGTTACGCCTCGCGGAAGCAATTCCTGCTGCACCATACCGTCGCTGTTCTACCGAATGCGCAGAATTATATTTTATGGATGCAAGCAGGTCTTCTTAAGGGGAGTTGCTCCTTTCTTTGAGCTCAGTCATTCCTTTGTTTTCCTTATGTTACAATAAGATGCCATTACTCGTCACCCGTAACGGTACAGGACAGGAATGGACTGTGTTGTTCGCGAGCCAATCAATGACGAGCGAGCAGAGATGTACTTGGCCATCCACTGACTGATGCACATGGCCACCAACTGACTTTTATGATTTTGGGTTAGAGCACCATACAGCCGATTTTTGAAGCTCCCCTATTGCATGCAAATGTCACGCGTTGGTGGAATGATCAGAGTTTACCATATTTTCCACCGATTATTTTGGATGATTGGGGCTTAACGCGTTTAAACGATCTTCATCAAACCCAGAAATTCTTCCTCAATGTGGAGAATCACTGATGTCAAAATGATCCACCTTAAAACGAGAAAACCAATTTCTTGCCGTATCCTCCCCGTCCAAGTTCTATCTTCTTGGCTCCTGGAAGTCGAACCGTCTGTGTTAATGACTGTCAGACTGCCAGATAGAGGGAAGTGCAGGCAAGTTTCGGCCAACACGGAAGCTATCGCTTCACGGGACAAAGACCGAGCGCCCAAGTCAGTAAGAGAAGCATAATGACTTCATTGAAGATATCATACTAGTGACAAAGCAGAGTTTCGCAAAGAAGGCTAGGTACTAAACAACTTTAAGTATTCAAGTGCCGAGTCAGCAGAAAAGAGCCTTTGAAAAGTGAAGTTGCGAAAGGCTGAACTCATTAAGAGAGCTGACAATAATTAAAAACAGGATACATCTACATCTACATCTACATTTATACTCCGCAAGGCACCCAACGGTGTGTGGCGGAGGGCACTTTACGTGCCACTGTCATTACCTGCCTTTTCTGTTCCAGTCGCGTATGGTTCGCGGGAAGAACGACTGTCCGAAAGCCTCCGTGCGCGCTCGAATCTCTCTAATTTTACATTTGTGATCTCCTCGGGAAGTATAAGTAGGGGGAAGCAATATATTCGATACCTCATCCAGAAACGCACCCTCTCGAAACCTGGCGAGCAAGCTACACCGCGATGCAGAGCGCCTCTCTTGCAGAGTCTGCCACTTGAGTTTGCTAAACATCTCCGTAACGCTATCACGGTTACCAAATAACCCTGTGACGAAACGCGCCGCTCTTCTTTGGATCTTCTCTATCTCCTCCGTCAACCCGATCTGGTACGGATCTCACACTGATGAGCAATACTCAAGTATAGGACGAACGAGTGTTTTGTAAGCTACCTCCTTTGTTGATGGATTACATTTACTAAGGACTGTCCCAATGAATCTCAACGTGGTACCCGCCTTACAAACAATTAATTTTATGTGATCATTGCACTTCAAATCGTTCCGCACGCATACTCCCAGATATTTTACAGAAGTAACTGCTACCACTGTTTGTTCTGCTATCATATAATCATACAATAAAGGATCCTTCTTTCTATGTATTCGCAATGTTGTTGTTGTTGTGGTCTCCAGTCCTGAGACTGGTTTGATGCAGCTCTCCATACTACTCTATCCTATGCAAGCTTCTTCATCTCCCAGTACTTGCTGCAACCTACGTCCTTCTGATTTTGCTTAGTGTATTCATCTCTTGGTCGCCCTCTATGATTTTTACCTTTCACACTGCCCTCCAATGCTAAATTTGTGATCCCTTGATGCCTCAGAACATGTCCTACCAACCGGTCCCTTCTTCTTGTCAAGTTGTGCCACAAACTCCTCTTCTCCCCAATTCTATTCAATACCTCCTCATTAGTTTTGTGATCCACCCATCTATTCTTCAGCATTCTTCTGTAGCACCACATTTCGAAAGCTTCTGTTCTCTTCTTGTCTAAGCTATTTATCGTCCATGTTTCACTTCCATACATGGCTACACTCCATACAAATACTTTCAGAAACGACTTCCTGACATTTAAATCTATACTCGATGTTAACATATTTCTCTTCTTCAGAAACGCTATTCTTGCCATTGCCAGTCTACCTTTTATATCCTCTCTACTTCGACCATCATCAGTTATTTTGCTCCCCAAATAGCAAAACTCGTTTACTGCTTTAAGTGTCTCATTTCTTAATCTAATTACCTCAGCATCACCCGACTTAATTGGACTACATTCCACTATCCTCGTCTTGCTTTTGTCGATGTTCATCTCATATCCTCCCTTCAAGGCACTATCCATTCCGTTCAACTGCTCTTCCAAGTCCTTTGCTGTCTCTGACAGCATTACAATGTCATCGGCGAAACTCAAAGTTTTTATTTCTTCTCCATGGATTTTAATACCTACTCCGAATTTTTCTTTTGTTTCCTTCACTGCTTGCTCAATATACAGATTGAAAAACGTCGGGGAGAAGCTACAATCCTGTCTCACTCCCTTCCCAACCACTGCTTCCCTTTCATGTCCCTCGACTCTTATAACTGCCATCTGCTTTCTGTACAAATTGTAAATAGCCTTTCGCTCCCTGTATTTTAACCCTGCCACCTTTTGAATTTGAAAGAGAGTATTCCAGTCAACATTGTCAAAAGCTTTCTCTAAGTCTACAAATGCTAGAAACGTAGGTTTGCCTTTCCTTATTCTTTCTTCTAAGATAAGTCTTAAGGTCAGTATTGCCTCACGTGTTCCAATATTTCTACGGATTCCAAACTGATTCTCCCAAGGTTGGCTTCTACTAGTTTTTCCATTCGTCTGTATAGAATTCGCGTTAGCATTTTGCAGCTGTGGCTTATTAAACTGATTGTTCGGTAATTTTCACATCTGTCAACACCTGCTTTCTTTGGTTCAAATGGCTCTGAGCACTATGGGACTCAACTGCTGAGGTCATTAGTCCCCTAGAACTTAGAACTAGTTAAACCTAACTAACCTAAGGACATCACAAACATCCATGCCCGAGGCAGGATTCGAACCTGCGACCGTAGCGGTCTTGCGGTTCCAGACTGCAGCGCCTTTAACCGCACGGCCACTTCGGCTGGCGTGCTTTCTTTGGGATTGGAATTATTATATTCGTCTTGAAGTCTGAGGGTATTTCGCCTGTCTTATACATCTTGCTCACCAGATGGTAGACTATTATCAGGCCTGCCTCTCCCAAGGCCGTCAGTAGTTCTAATGGAATGTCGTCTACTCCCGGGGAATTGTTTCGACTCAGATCTTTCAGTGCTGTGTCAAAATCTTCATGCAGTATTATATCTCCGATTTCGTCTTCATCTACATTCTCCTCCATTTCCAGAATATTGTCCTCAAGTATGTCGCCCTTGTATAGACCCTCTATGTACTCCTTCCACCTTTCTGCTTTAACATCTTTGCTTACAACTGGGTTTCCATCTGAGCTCTTGATATTCATACAAGTGGTTCTCTTTTCTCCAAAGGTCTCTTTAATTTTCCTGTAGGCAGTATCTATCTTACCCCTAGTGAGATAAGCCTCTACATCCTTACTTTTGTCCTCTAGCCATCCCTGCTTAGCCATTTTGCACTTCCTGTAAATTTTATTTTCGAGAAGTTTGTATCCCTTTTTGCCTGCTTCAATTACTGCATTTTTATATTTTCACCTTTCATCAATTAAATTCAATATTTCTTCTGTTACCCTAGGATTTCTACTAGCCCTCGTCTTTTTACCTACTTGATCCTCTGCTGCCTTCACTACTTCATCCCTTAGAGCTACCCATTCTTCTACTACTGTATTTCTTTCCCCCATTTGTGACACTTGTTCCTTATGCTCTCCCTTGAAACTCTTTACAACCTCTGGTTCTTTCAGTTTATCCAGGTCCCACCACCTTAAACTCCCACCTTTTTGCAGTTTCTTCAGTTTTAATCTACAGCTCATAACCAATAGATTGTGGTCAGAGTCCACGTCTGGCCCTGGAAATGTCTTACAATTTAATACCTGGTTCCTAAATCTCTGTCTTACCACTATACAATCTATCTGATACCATCTAGTATTTCCAAGATTCTTCCATGTGTACAACCTTCTTTTATGATTCTTGAACCAAGTGTTAGCTATGATTAAGTTGTGCTCTGTGCAAAATTCTACCAGACAGCTTCCTCTTTCATTTCTTTCCCCCAATCCATATTCACCCACTATGTTTCCTTCTCTCCCTTTTCCTACTCTCGCATTCCAGTCACCCATGACTATTAAATTTTCGTCTCCCTTCACTACCTGAATAATTTCTTTTATCTCATCATACATTTCATCAATTTGTTCACCATCTGCAGAGCTCGTTCGCATATAAACTTGTACTACTGTAGTAAGTGTGGCCTTCGTGTCTATCTTGGCCACAATAATGCGTTCACTATGCTGTTTGTAGTAGCTTACCCGCACTCCTATTTTCCTGTTCATTATTAAAGCTACTCCTGCATTACCCCTACTTGATTTTGTGTTTATAACCCTGTAGTCACCTGACCAGAAGTCTTGTTCTTCCTGCCACCGAACTTCAATAATTCCCACTATATCTAACTTTAACCTATCCATTTCCCTTTTTAAGTTTTCTAACCTACCTGTCCGATTAAGGGATCTGACGTTCCACGCTCCGATCCGCAGAACGCCAGTTTTCTTTCTCCTGATAATGACGTCCTCTTGAGTAGTCCCAGCCCGGAGATCCGAATGGGGGACTATTTTACCTCCGGAATATTTTACCCAAGAGGACGCCATCATCATTTAACCATACAGTAAAGCTGCATGCCGTCGGGAAAAAATACGGCTGTAGTTTCCCCTTTCTTTCAGCCGTTCGCAGTACCAGCACAGCAAGGCCGTTTTGGTTAATGTTACAAGGCCAGACCAGTCAATCATCCAGACTGTTGCCCCTGAAACTACTGAAAAGGACGCTGCCCTTCTTCAGGAACCACATGTTTGTCTGGCCTTTCAACCGATACCCCTCCGTTGTGGTTGCACCTATGGTACGGCCATCTGTATCGCTGAGGCACGCAAGCCTCCCCACCAACGGCAAGGTTCTTGGCTCATGGGGGGGGGGGGGGGGAGGGGTATCGGCAATACATTACATTCATCTACGTTAAGGGTCAGTTGCCACACCGTGCACCAAGTGCCTATGCGCTGCAGATCTTCCCGCATTTCGCTACAATTTTCTAATGCTGCAACTTCTCTGTAGACCACAGCATCATCCGCGAAAAGTCGCATGGAACTTCCGACACTATCTACTAGGTCATTTATATATATTGTGAAAAGGAATGGTCCCATAACGCTCCCCTGTGGCACGCCACAGGTTACCTTAACGTCTATAGACGTCTCTCCATTGATAACAACATGCTGTGTTCTGTTTGCTAAAAACTCTTCAATCTAGCCACACAGCTGGTCTGATATTCCGTAGGCTCTTACTTTCTTTATCAGGCGACGGTGCGGAACTGTATCGAACGCCTTCCGGAAGTCAAGGAAAATAGCATCTACCTGGGAGCCTGTATCTAATTTTTCTGGGTCTCATGAACAAATAAAGCGAGTTGGGTCTCACACGATCGCTGTTTCCGGAATCCATGTTGATTCCTACAGAGTAGATTCTGGGTTTCCAAAAACGACATGATACGCGAGCATAAAACATGTTCTAAAATTCTACAACAGATCGACGTCAGAGATATAGGTCTATAGTTTTGCGCATCTGCTCGACGACCCTTCTTGAAGACTGTGACTACCTGTGCTCTTTTCCAATCATTTGGAACCTTCCGTACCTCTAGAGACTTGCGGTACACGGCTGTTAGAAGGAGGGCAAGGTCTTTCGCGTACTCTGTATAGAATCGAATTGGTATCCCGTCAGGTCCAGTGGACTTTCCTCTGTTGAGTGATTCCAGGTTCTTTTCTATTCCTTGGGCACTTATTTCGATGTTGTTTGTGCGAGGATTTAGAGAAGGAACTGCAGTGCGGTCTTCTTCTGTGAAACAGCTTTGGAAAAAGGTGTTTAGTATTTTAGCTTTACGCGTGTCATCCTCTGTTTCAATGCCATCATCATCCCGGAGTGTTTGGATGTGCTGTTTCGAGCCACTTACTGATTTAACGTAAGACCAGAACTTCCTAGGACTTTCTGTCAAGTCGGTAAATAGAATTTTAAAATTGTTCAAATGGCTCTGAGCACTATGGGACTTAACTTCTGTGGTCATCAGTCCCCTAGTATTTAGAATTCCTTAAACCTAACTAACCTAAGGACATCAGATACATCCATGCCCGAAGCAGGATTCGAACCTGCGACCGTAGCGGTCACGCGGTTCCAGACTGAAGCGCCTTTAACCGCACGGCCACACCGGCCGGCATAGAATTTTACTTTCGAATTCACTGAACACTTCACGCATAGCCCTCCTTACGCTAACTTTGACATCGTTTAGCTTCTGTTTGTCTGAGAGGTTTTGGCTGCGTTTAAACTTGGAGTGAAGCTGTCTTTGCTTTTGTAGTAGTTTCCTAACTTTGTTGTTGAACCAAGGTGGGTTTTTCCCGTCCCTCACAGTTTCACTCGGCACGTACCTGTCTGAAACGCATTTTACGGTTGCCTTGAACGTTTTCCATAAACACTCAACATTGTCAGAGTCGGATCAGAAATTTTCGTTTTGATCTGTTAGGTAGTCTGAAATCTGCCTTCTATTACTCTTGCTAAACAGATAAACCTTCCTCCCTCTTTTTTATATTCCTATTAACCTCCATATTCAGGGATGCTGCAACGGCCTTTTGATCACTGATTCCCTGTTCTGCACTTACAGAGTCGAAAAGTTTGGGTCTGTGTGTTATCAGTAGGTCCAAGATGTTATGTCCACGAGTCGGTTCTCTGTTTAATTGGTCGAGGTAATTTTCGGATAGTGCACTCAGTATAATGTCACTCGATGCCCTACCCTCCGTCCTAAACATCTGAGTGTCCCAGTCTATATCTGGTAAATTTAAATCCCCACCTAAGAGTATAACATGCTGAGAAAATTTATGTGAAATGTATTCCAAATTTTCTCTCAGTTGTTCTGCTACTAATGCTGCTGAGTCGGGAGGTCGGTAAAGGCAGCCAACTATTAACCTAGCTCGGTTGTTGAGTGTAACCTCCACTCATAATAATTCACAGGAACTATGCACTTCTACTTCACTACAGGATAAACTACTACTAACAGCGACAAACGCGCCACCACCGGTTGCATGCAATCTATCCTTTCTAAACATCGTCTGTGCCTTCGTAAAAATTTCGGCAGAATTTATCTCTGGCTTCAGCCTGCTTTCTGTACCTATAACGATTTCAGCTTCGGTGCTTTCTATCAGCGCTTGAAGTTCCGGTACTTTACCAATGCAGCTTCGACAGTTTACAATTACAATACCGATTGCTGCTTGGTCCCCGCATGTCCTGACTTTACCCCACTCCCTTTGAGGCTGTTGCCCTTTCTGTACTTGCCCGAGGCCATCTAACCTAAAAAAAAAAAACGCCCAGTCCACACCACACAACCCCTGCTACCGAAACCCCACCACCCTATGGCGCAAGTCGAGGAATCTGCAGCCCACACGGTCGCAAAACCGTCTCAGCCGCTGATTCAGACCCTCCACTCGGCTCTGTACCAAAGGTCCGCAGTTAGTCCTGTCGACGATGCTGCAGATGGTGAGCTCTGATATCATCCCACTAGCGAGACTGGCAGTCTTCACCTAATCAGATAGCCGCCGGAAGCCAGAGAGGATTTCCTCCGATCCATAGCGACACACATCACTGGTGCCGACATGAGCGACCACCTGCAGATGGGTGCACCCTGTACACCTCATGGCATCCGGAAGGACCCTTTCCACATCTGGAATGACTGCCCCCGGTATGCACACGGAGTGCACATTGGTTTTCTTCCCCTCTCTTGCTGCCATATCCCTAAGGGGCCCCCTTACGTGCCTGACGTTGGAGCTCCAAACTACCAGTAAGCCCACCCTCTGCGACCGCCCGGATCTTGCAGACTGAGGGGCAACCTCTGCAATAGGACAAGCAGCCATGTCCGGCCGAAGATCAGTATCAGCCTGAGACAGAGCCTGAAACCGGTTCGTCAGACAAACTGGAGAGGCCTTCCGTTCAGCCCTCCAGAATGTCTTTCGCGCCCTGACACACCTCGAGACGACCTCCCACTCTACCACAGGTGAGAGATCAGCCTCAATTTGGGCAGTATCCCGGGCAGCCACAGTCGTAGTCCGATCGGGGGATGCGTGGGACGAGCTGGCCGTCCCCGACAAACCCCCATCCGGACCCCCACAGTGATGCCCATTGGCAACAGCCTCAAGCTGTGTTACCAAAGCCAACACTGCCTGAAGCTGGGAGCGAGGGGATGCCAACTCAGCCTGCATCCGAACACAGCAGTTTCAGTCCTTATCCATGCTAAAAGCTGTTGTGCAAAGAACGTCTGAACTAATCTACAGAGAGCACAAACAATTCGACACAAAATTTAAACGGTTATTAAAATACAAGATTGCCCAAAGGATGCAGTAATGCTGCTACTTGCGCACTGCTGACACACTGATCGGCGGCGGAAGGAGACTACGCGATTTTACACTATTCAGGTACTGAAACGCGATGCTACAACTCTCAAATACTATAATACGCCTGAAATTTATGAATTAAACAATGCAAATACCAAAAACACGCAAAGAAATTAAGATTTAAACTATGTAACAAATAAGTGAGCTAAGAGTATACGACTTGCTGCTGCAGCTGCTTATCCAACGGCGGCAGGGAGCACAGTGGCTGTGACCAACCGACACTGGCCGTTGAAAACAAAAACAGAAGACCGACGACTGCCCGAATTTACACTATTAAGGTACTAAAACGCGACGCTACACTCTCAAATACAATAATACGCCCGAAATTTATGAATTAAACAATGCAAGAGCCAACAAAAATAACCCACCCTTCTTGACAGATTAATTGATGAGTGCTGATAGCAGACTGCCCATTGCGCAGCCTTGTGTCAGGTCCAAGGGGGGGGGGGGGGGAGGGGGAGGGAGGCAATGGAGATCGACGTAGAAAATTGAAAATTTGTGTTAATTTGCCATGGGACCAAGCATCGGAAGTCATCGGTCACCAGACCTACAAACTACTTACTCTGACTTAAACTAACTTACGCTAAGGACAAAACACACAAACCTATGCCCGAGGGAGGACTCGAACCTCTGACGGGGGGAGCCGCTCGAACCGTGGTAGGGTGCCCTAGACCGAGCGGCTACCCCGGGTTGCGAATGCGGCTGGAAGGACGCTGCTGCTACCAACAGCACTGCCAACACCTGAGGTCCCACTGATGGGGCGTGGGGACAGCCATCATCGTACAGGCTTGCTGTAGGCCTTAACTGCTTGACATGGACGCTGTCTGGTATTCGCCTTCGAGTGTGTGGGCGCTGCTTCTGCTAATCCAGTGCCTGTGCAGAAATCAGTACTGCTGACTCCTGTATCCAAAAAAGGGGCTGAGAGCTGACCCTCGTGTGCCAGCGAGTACTTCAGGTGGACCTGGAGTGCATCTCATGGGTGTAAACATTCGACGTGAAGTAATGCACTTCGCGGGTCGACGGCCGCCCCATGACGAAACAGCTGTCTTCCGACGCCTTGCTGTGCTGGCGGAATTGTGAGTCGATCACACGAATGCATTACACTGCTGTCCAGGCGCTACTTCGCCAACCCATTCGTGGCACCGCGCTTTGGAAGTCAATCCTGTATTTCTGCCTAATAAATGCGTTATTTACAATAATGTTTTCTTAGTGCTCTTGAGAGTATTTAGGTCTCACCACAGCATCACGCCTGACTCTTTCCTGAGGACTGTAGGGATATGGGACTGGTCACGTGTACTGTGCTCCAGTGGCATTTATCCCCACACATGGCAAACATATTTCTGGCTCCCTCTTTTGGACTCAAACGGAAGGATATGTAGAAAGTTTTCTGATATCTATATTTGGCGGTCCATTTTATATGAACCATAGCTACTCTCACTATGTCCAAATCACAAATGACAGTATGTAAATTCCATCAGCGACAATGAACTACAAATATAAAATGATAGTCGGTATATAAACCCATAGCAACCGGAATACCAAGTACCAAGATGCAAAAGAAAAACTTATGCTCCAACCAAATAAAATAACTTGCCTGAAAGAATAGTCACCATGCGTTCATGTAGCTGATTTGCCGCAGTCGGCAACTAATCCACTACCTTCGGCGGGAATTTAAAATTAGCGACCATAGAGGACATGGACACAGACTGCAGATTGGTGGCGCTAGGTGAAAATATGGATCGACCAAGAGGAATGACGAGATACTGTGATTGCGGTAAACACTGTGTCCGAATGGCACAGCGGTTAACACAGCTGCCTAGCAAGCGGAAGATCCAGGTTCGAATCCCGGCCAAGTATACATCTTCATTCATCGATGCTGATTCCGCGTTAAGTCCAGATGCAGGTGACATCAAGAATTCGTTCCATTTCCTTTCCTTTCGCCTCCCCATTTTGTATTTACATAATATAAAATGTAGTGACTCACCCTCGTATGCCAAAGCACGCCGAAATAGGAAGTTCGGAGAGTCTGGTCTCTCCTTAAAAGACGTCGTTCCTCACTCTGCTGGTTGAGTTTGCTACGGCCAGTGCACGGCAACTGGACGTCCGCACGTCGTCACTACTCCGGGATAGCGTCTTGTTTGCCAGTAAAACAGTCATTTGTTGGCTGCGAGTGCCGGCTGGCTCATCACGCCGCGCAAGCTGGGCACTATTAAAACGGGGGTGGAGAGGGGTGGGGGGAAGCCGCTAAATTGCAGCCGCCGTCGCTGTCGCCGTTACTCCAATTAGGGCGCGAGCCGTCGCCGGCCCACGACACAATTGGGAGGCGCCAGGCCGGCGTTGCGCGCGCGTCGCGCCGGCCGATAGGCTGCAGGGCCAGTCCGCCTCCCACTTTGCCTCCGACGCCCGGGCGGCGAAACGAAATTACGAAGCCCGAGGTTCGCCGCGCGATGAGGCCGTTCGTCTCTGGAAAGCTGCTCCGTCCCATTACGGGGCGCAATTACGCCAGACAGGCGCACGGGATGAAGCAAATCCTCCCTTCAGACTAGAGACATTTTGTCCGTATTATGCGACACGTTGCTGTCCCACCCACCCGGGTAATTCCGTTCTCTCTTCTTACGGAGTACGATATTTCCCGTTACTGTGCCTCCGCTCGTGTTCATTTACACTCATTCATAGCACTCAGTACAGTAACGCTGTTGAACCTAACACGAGCATCTTAAGGCAGATCTAGGCGGCAGCCGTAAGCCTGACTGAGCTGAATATGCTATAAAGTAGGCTTCTGTCTGGGACAGGAATAACATTGACGCCAAGAACACCATTATGTCGAGACAGGTTGTACCATTACAATGTGCTCTAAAAATGTGATTAATCATGTATTCTCAGCGTAGTTGATCATTGGTGTACTTCTGGGTGTTCAGCGGGCTTGTTGTTTCCGTATAAAGCAAGAAATACAAGCGACAAACTGGACTATAAGAACCAAGAAAATTAGCTGTCCCAGAGCACTGCGTCTAATACGTAGAGATTTAAGAAAGTAAACCTAGTGTCAGTGTAAGACCTTAGTGCAATGAAACTTTCACCCTGTTAGAAGAGAGTACACGCTCCAGTTTTTTTGCAGACTAATTTCCGTGGCGGTACAGATAACAGGTGCACCACAGTGTGCCAGTGAAATGGAGCAGAAACTGGAAACCAACTCCAAAGTTGAACGACTTGGGACAAGAGTTGCAAAATTACCGTAGGCTACCGTAGAGTGACGTAAGTAAGTGTAGACTACATTCTAAGATCCAACCAGCGTTATCAGTACATTAGGTACGTTGCACACCTCCTGGTGAGTTACCTCATTTCGATCGTGGCAGCGTTTCTTGAATCTCCCATTAATTTTCTTAATCCATTGTTTTTGTGTTGAAAATAATTGCATAAATCAAAATTAACAATCCAAAATACTTGCTTTGAATAATTATAAAAATCGTTCTATTGTGTACAAATGACGACAATAATCGCACATTTTTTATGTTCATGCATGTAAACTGTACTTTGCATCAAAATTGACTGCTTTGGTTGCATGTAAGCACAGACATTATGCGCTCAACTTGTTTTTATTACTTATAAAGTGCAGTTTATATTCTATATCGATATAAATTACACACTGGACTAACAATGGACGATGTGCTGTTCTAAATATGAGCAAAACAGACAAACCGCCACAAAAAGGACAAAGTGAAGTCGTCGGTGCCCAGTTTCTCTCTTACACATTCATTTATGTTTATTTCCCTACCAATGCAACCAATACTGCCGGTAATCCTACCAACTACTGCGTCATTTATGTACTATATTAAAACAAGCTATCCGTAGTTTAATTACAGCACAGCTCTATGTGGGACACTACGATTCTTGGGGCTAAACATCTAAAGTGCATATACACTATATGATCGAAAGTATCTGGACATCCACAAAAATACATTTTTCATATTAGGTGCATTGTGCTGCCACCTACTGCCAGCGACCTCAGTAGTCATTAGACATCGGGGGAGACCAGAATCGAAAGCTCAGCGGAACACGCGGACTTCGAACGTGGTCAGGTGACTGGTTGTCACTTGTGTCATACGTCTGTACGCGAGATTTCCACACTACTAAACATCCCTAAGTCCACGGTTTCCGATGTGATAGTGGAGTGGAAACGTAAAGGGACACGAACAGAACAAAACCGTAGAGACCGACTTTGGCTCTTGACTGATAGAGACCGCCGACAGTTGAAGAGGATCATAATGTGTAATAGGCAGACATCTATCCGGACCATCACACAGGAATTCCAAACAGCATCAGGATCTACTGCAAGTACTAAGACAGTAAGGCGGGAGGTGATGAAACTTCGATTTAGGGGTCTAGCGACTGACCATAAAGCCACGCATCAAGCTAGTAAATGCTAAACAACACCTGGCTTGGTATAGGGAGCGTAAACATTGGATGACTGAACAGTGGAAAAACGTTGTGTGAAGTGACGAATCTCGTTACGCAATGTGGCGATCCGATGGCTGGGTGTGGGTATGGCGAATGCCCGGTGAACGTCATCTACCACCGTGTGTAGTGCCAACAGTAAAATTCGGGGATGGTGGTGTTATGTTGTGGTCGTGTTTTTCATGGAGGGGGCTCCCACCCCTTGGTGTTTCGCGTGTCACTATCACAGCACAGGCCTACATTGATGTTTTAAGCACCTTCTTGCTTCCCACTGTTGAAGAGAAATTCGGGGATTGCCTCTTTCAATAGGATCGAAAACCTGTTCATAATTCATGGCCTATGGCAGAGTGGTAACACGACAATAACACAACTGTAATGGACTGGCCTGCGCAGAGTCCTGACCTGAAACCTAAAGAGCACCTTTGGGATGTTTTGGAACGCCGACTTCGTGCCAGGCCTCACCGACCGACATAGAATCTCTTCTCAGGCAGCACTCCGTGAAGAATGGGCCGCCATTCCTCAAGAAGCCTTCCAACACCAGATTGAACGTATGAGAGTGGAAGCTGTCATCAAGGCTAAGGGCGGGCCAACACCATATTGAGTTCCATCATTACCGATGGAGGGCGCCACGAACTTGTAAGTCATTTTCAGCCAGGTGTCCGGATACTTTTGATCACATAGTGTACATTCCCTGTGAGATTCAGGCGATATCTTTATCAAATGCATTGTAGCGAAGTGGTGGCAACAATTCTACCAAGGCCGCTACAACGTGGGTGATGATAATTGAGAGAGAATTCCATCTACGTCTATCACGCAGGACAATGTCCAGGAAACCGGTGGGCGAAATGATGTGGACGTTCAGACAGTGGATCTGGAGTGGCTACATGACCAAGGGGCGTATTTCTATCGTCGAAGATCTGAACGATTGGTAGAACCATGAAATGAAATGTCGTAAGACTAGTATCGTATTGCAAAGCAATGGTTTTGGAACAGCTTAGTTAAGGAATCCCTCGAAATGAATCCGTCTAAAATGTAAAAAACGTGAGCAGAGACTTCAAATTAAAAGAGCCCGTCTCATCAGCCAGGTATCGGACACTATGAGAAAATGTTCAGTTCGAGTAAAATCAGTGTATGAAAGGGCATTGTGCGCGTCGGGAGTTGATCTCACAATCTTCTGTAAAGAGCGGCGCGGGATGAACAACACATTTTGGTTGGAGTCTATGCCAGGGTTGCACTTAACAAAACATATCGCAGCATTTGAAGAAGACAGCCCCAGCTGTAGTCGAAGTATCGTGTGCAAGGTATGAACAACAGTTGCCCTAATATACGGAAGTGCATCAATGCTCAAAAAATGTTTTCTCTGTCGTCTTGTAAGTATATTTTCATTTTCGGAAACTTTTCACTCAGTACTCTTCTGACAACACAAGAGCGAATGCCGAAGTACTTGTGTAAGAAGGGTAAGAGGAAACCGGCGTTCTCAACGTAGTTTAGTAGATCACAATATGATTCCAGTCGTGGGCGGGGCAATGAGGCTTGTGTACATTGTTGAGTCTGATATGTCTCTAAACGTTTTTCCATGATCCAACAGTGTGTGCATCGATACTTTAGGGCAAGAAGAGTTGTCAGAGGGTTCGGCTGTTCGCTGAGTCGGAGTGGACACAGTGACATCATCGTAGCCTCCTGCCATTATTGTGAGACACCGGATAGTGTTTATCTACATCGCAGTGATCGCCTGAGATAATCAACGCCAGCTAATGATCGCAACTTACAAATTACTGCACATAGAACTCTGAGGAAAATGCAATAATTTTGTGAGCTGCTTCTTGGAGACAAATGGGAAACTTTGTCGACCCAGGCAATACAAAACCGTCCCCACACTATCAGTTCGGCTTCTGGGCAGCCATAGCGAACAACAGTATAACCCCCTCCCCCCATCATCACGGTACACAAATAGGGTGAACAAAAAACACTTGTCAGTGACACTGGTCTCTCTTCAATAATGCTTTCAGAATTTGTCGACACCTGATGATCGTCGTAGACGTGTGTGAATGCAGCTAGCTATCTTTTATCGATACGTCGCGCTTCTGGCGCCAGTACCCCTTCCTTTGCCTTTGCCATCGATTTTGCTGTGGCCAGCTGCGAGTCGATTGATCACCGCGGGTTCGGCTACTGAAGTCTGCAGCGTCGAGGCAGCGGTCTCACTCTGTGATCTGCCAGTTGCGGTTACAGCACGGTCGGGAGGCTGGTCCTTACTTGGTGCGCATGCTCATTGTCCATGGTATTACTGGAGTGCTAAGGCCGTAGACGGCGGAAAGGCTTTGGGTTCCGGCATGAGGCGTGGTGTCTGACACGCAGTGCAAGTTGAGAAGAGCTTGCCGAAGCGTCGGCTGGCATTAACTGTCAGCCAGGGCATATGGTGTGTTCGGTTTAAACAGGTGCAATTATGTGCTTATATATGCTGTTAATGGTTAACTAGTGTTGTCTTCAGTGAGGGGTCTGATATTTCACAGTTATGTCACACCTGACATAACGGGGTTTGGGCTTTCCATCCTAGTTTCCTATCACTTGATGACGGATCTGCACCCAGCGTAAGGAAACCCGGTGAGCTCTAAAATTGTGGTGATTATGTACCAAAATTTGCACCTTAATTAACGGGTAACAAAATACTATTCCATGAAAGTGTAGTACTGGTGGACTCTTGCCCGTTTGAGGTAACACCCAGCTGTTGCTATTACGTTCCAAGGAACAATCATATTTACACGTGTATTGCAGTATTCAAATGAATTTTTAATTGTCGAGTTAAAAAAAGTTGACGAGCCTTCCTGTTTCAGTGTTATGTTTTATTCCTTTATGTAATTTCAATGTGCAGTCTTAAGTGTGCTGTTGTAGTTGATTTACGTTTCAGCTGGGCGGAGCTCTCTGTAGTACTCCTTCGAGTACGGTGGGACGTGGCACCGGGGCTTGACGACTTGGCCGTTGCCGGTGGAACTGTGTTTCGTTAGGCCGGGCTCCATGTTGCTGGCCTCCTGTCTCGATCTCCTCCTTAAGTTGAGTACTGCTGTTCTCTTTGTTCTTGGCTCTGTCAGGTCGTTAAGCTTTGTAGCTCGTTCCTCTGCCTCCTTGATGGATGCTCCTTCGCTCGAAAAGGAACTTGTAAAACTAAGTCACTCTGTAATTAGTACCCGATCAGATTGCTGGAGGCTCCGCCTTATTAATTCTGTATTCCCTTATGAGCTATTTTTATCATATTTGTATCCTGATAGTGAAGTTTAATTCTTGTAAACGAGAGTTTCAAGCACATGTGTTCTCAGGGTATGTTTAGATGCCGAGGCGCTCTTTTTTATTAATTGTTTGTTATTTAATGAACCGCCTGTCTGCACTGACCTCACTTGGATTATTGTTTAGTCAGGAGCTCGTGTGTCCGGTGTCTTCATTGACGAGCGTTCAAGTTTTGGAAGTTGCCTTATGGTTACTTGTGTGCACTATTTTATGACTTAATTTTGTACCTTGGTATGAGTTTGTATTGCAGAAGAGACGTCATTGTACAGGAGAGTTTTGCGGGTACAGAGTTTTGAAAGATTTGATTGTCTTAAGTATTTACATCAACAAAAATTTTCTTTATGTTTTATGCATTTGTTATGCAGATTTCAACAGGTAGTTAAGAAAAATTTTTATTTTGCTTGGTAAATTGATCGATTTTATTGTATTTAAATTGTGCAAGTTAAAGACCATTGTTTGACACAATCTGTGTATGTTTGATAATTATGGCCTTACTGTTTCCTTCCTTGTTGGCAATTTGGACCCGTGGCGTCGTGGGGTCTGCCCCACCCTCGAACCCTATCATCAACTCTTACCAACGGAAAAAGTGAATCATATGACCAAGTCTCAAGGTTTTCCAGTCGTCTACTGACCAACTTATATGGTTACAAGCCAAGGAGAAACTTATGACTTCCTTTGGACGCTGTGTGGTTCGTTAGTGGATACTTGAGCGAGGAACAGGTGCCGTTCATGAACATTCAAAATAGATTTTAACTTATTTGACACCTAATATTAAATAATAAAAATTACACATTACTTTGTTGGTGCAGTTGTATCGTCAGTTGCTAAGAGTGGTTTCACAGAAGATACAGATACAAAAGATACAGATACAAAAGGTTTGTTAACGTGCCACTCTTTCAATATAATATATAGGCAGAAGGTGTCGAGCCCTGACTACTATGAAAGTCTGTAAATGTTATCAAAATAGGCTCAGTACATAAATGTTGGAAGTACACCCCCCCCCCCCCCCCCCTCGCTATACCACAGTATCAATGCATATCTTATAACTCGAGCCCCACAGGTCTGCAGAGAAGTGCATGAGCCAGTTTTGTACTAGTAATAAGTATAGGCGTCTTATATCTTCCTTAACTGTTAGTATTGTTGTGGTATTCGAATCAAAGATTGATTTGATTCATTTCTTCACGATACACTACGTACTGCAAGCTAATCACTCTCTGTATTATTATTGCCACAGATACCCATTTGATCCTTGGTCTCCTTTTACAATTTTTCTAGAAGATGCTATATGATACCTGAAGACGTGACTTACCAAACTGCGCGAAATAAAGGACAGCTGAAGGTTTTCTCCCTCCCCCCCCCCTTCCACCTTCGTTCGGCAACATCCTCGGTGCCACTCAGGCAGCTTTGTTGATCACGTTAGCAACGTACTTGTCAGAAACTTATGCACCAAATCAGTTTGGAGGCTGCTGTTGCATCTAATAGTACGCAAAACGCACCCAAGAGCTTGGAAAGGCGTGCTTAAACCTCGGACACTAGATCAGCCGCCAGGCTGATTTAGTGTAGAAGTTTCTGACTGATACATTTGTAGCGTGCTCAGCAGAGGTATATATGGATTCCAAGTCCTACACGAGAGTAAAAATTACGGTCGCACTGCACTTCATATGTATGTGATCACGTTCAATGGGGATGCAGTATCATGGTGTCCTTACAGGATTGAAAATCCCGAGGGTGTTGGCAGTGTCAAATGTTCTCAACATCTTCCTGTTACTCTCATCGCAGTGTGAACTGTCGTTTCCGATGCGAAATATGTGGATACGACTACCTCGGAGAAAGGGATTGGCGCACTTTATGCCACCGTCCTACGTCTTTCCAAGTCGATTCTGCGTTACGGTGTGTGTTAAGTTTTCCTCAGCCCGGCATAAGAAAAGTGTGTTATTTCAACCATGGGTGTCGCGGTACTGACCTCCATCGCAACGACTTAAGAACACGGGGGGAAACGTGGGTATGGGCTGTGACTACCATCTCATCGTGTCACACGTCCACGGTGGCACTGGGTAGAATTTTGTAGAAATTTCGTGCGAATACGACGTCATTAAACGTATGATGGCGTCCCAGAGAGCCGCATTTTTGCACCTTTACAGAAGAAGGTTGTAGGCACCTTTGACCCAAGGTTCAAAATTCTGAAGGTAAAAGATCAAGATACAGGGACCTAAAGGCAATTTTCAACTTCTACGGAAGCCAGACGGCAGTAATGAGAGTCGAGGGACACGATAGGAAAGCTGTAGTTGACAAGGGAGTGGGAGAGGGTGGAAGTCTATCCACGAGGTTATTCAAACTTCGCAATGAACAAGCAGTAAAGGAAAATAAAGAAAACATTAGAATAGCAATTAAAGTTCTGGGAATAAAAAGTTTGACGTTTGCCGATGACATTGTAATTCTGTCAGAACAGCGAAGCACTTGAACGGAAAGGACACTGTCTTGAAACGAGGATATAAGATGAACATCTACCAAATCAAAACACAGATAATGGAATGAAGTCGGATTAAAGCAGATGATGCGAAGAGAATAAGATTACGAAAATCAGATACTTACAGTAGTAGATAATTTTCTATTTGGGCAGCAAAATAATGATGATGGCCAAATAGAGAGGATAAAACTGAAGACTGACAGTGAAAAGAAAGGCATTTCTGGAGAAGAGAAATTTGTAATCGCATAATATAGATATAAGGACTAGGAAATGTTTTCTGAAAGTATTTGTGTAGAATGTAGCCATGTATAGAAGTGAAACATGGACGAAAAACAGTTTAAACAAAATGAGAATAGAAGCTTTCGAAATGTGTGGCCGCAGAAGAATGTTAAAGATTAGATAGGTGGATCACGTAAGTAATGAGCAGGTACTGATTAGAAATCTGGAGACAAGAAATCTGTGGCATAACTCGGCCAAAATAAGGGATCTCTTCATAGGACACAATTTGAGACATCAAGGAACCACCATTTTAGTACTGGAGGGAAGTGTGTATATGCGTGTGTGATTGGGAGGGGGGGGGGGGGGGCAGCGGGGTTGGAAGTGGTAGAGAGAGACCAAGAGGTGAATATAGAAAGCACATTCAGAAGAATGTAGGTTGCAGTAGTTATTTAGAGACGCAGAGACGAGCACAAGATGGAGCAGCATGAAGAGCTGCATGAGACCAGTCTCTGAATTGAAGACAACAGCAACAACAGGGACTGAAATAACTACAGAAATAGAGAGGTTGTAAATCGCAGACTTCCAATAGTAAGAAAATCTTTTCTGAGCATGAGAGATATATTAACATCTAATGTAGACTGTGAGCCGTGAGTGGCTCGCGTTCCCGCCATCATGTATTTTACACCCTGTTTTTAACGCATTTCCACCTCAGTACGTTAAAATAAATTACTACTGTCACTGAGCTGCTGCTTCGCCTGACCGTGACAGGCGCTAACAACGCGTATCGATATATCCCCTCTCGTAGTATGTTTGCTCGACAGCTATTACTTCCCGGTCGTTGTCTGTCGAATGAGGGAGCTCGGGTCACGAGTTCTGGCTGCCAGTCGGTTGGAGCGCGTCTGGAGCGCAGTCCGGACCTGCCAATCGGGGAGTTGCAATGCGGCACTAGTGCAGTCTGGTTGGAGCAGCAGTGAGGTCTGCGTCGACATGGCTCGTCCGACCATTGCTGCCACATATCACTTGAGCCAGTCCACGGTCTTGGCAGATCGTCGGTCGGCCGTCCTACAAGACGACGCGTTTTGGATCGCCGATCGTTCTTGAGTCGGCTATGTGTGTGTGCATCGACTCCCGATTTGTCTTCGTGCGTGCTTAATTACTGTTGTGTATCGTTCAGGTCTTCGTGCAAGTGTTTGTCAGGTTGTGTGTGTAGTTGGCGTGATTTACTTTGAAAAGTTATTTTAAATGCTGTCAGCATACGGGATCTGAGAGGTCGGACGTCTCATCGGGCGACGTGTAACTGGTTTTCTGAGCGCTCCTGGGCCCCTTCAGTTACCATCTTGTGGAACTGGGGACGGTCCTTTCCTGGTGCAGGGATGTCGTTTAGCCAGTGGGTGTGTTTTCTCCGCATGGTCGGGTCCGAGCCAGTATTTCCGCCGTCTTGTGTCTGGAAGTGAGTGGGAGACGCACCGGCAGTGCAGTCGCCACGAAGCAGCAGTCGCGGACGGACCAGCGGGCAGTCGGTCGATTGCTGCGGACCAGGGAAGTCATCTCCGCGCGGTGTAGTCGGCTGGGTCCTCTGGCGGTCCCTGCGTAGTGTCGGAGCGTGTATGGAGCTGTCAGATCGCTACGAGCTTCGTGGTTCAACGACCCAAGACGTCGAAGTTAAGTAGTGGTTCCAACTACCCAAGCCACGTCCATTCATGTTGTGTGGTTCGTTTCGGTGGTTCGCTGTTGGGGTGGTTTTCCTGTGAGCAACACCGAGTGTTTCTATTGCTGAAATTTAGCAGCCATGCGATGCAATTAACTATACTGGTTGACTACAATTCGAGTGCACCAGCGGAATTTTATGCCTTGTGGCCGTTAGTGTTCCGGTTACCTGCCCTGGACACTGACGTAAATTCAGTCAGTGTTCCTTTTGGGTTAACTATATTACCGTATTTCAAATTCAAGTGTACCAGCGGAATTTTCTACCTTGCGGCCGTTAGTGTTCCGGTTACCTGCCCTGGCCACTAAAGTAATTTCTGACAGCGTCCTTTCCTCATCCGTTGTCGCTGTCCAACATGGTGTGTAGTTTTGACAGCTAATTCATATTTCATTGTGGATAATCACGTTCGTAACCTTTGGTGTTGTAGTTCTCATGGTGGCAAGCAAGTCGTTGTGTCGGTCGGTCTGTGGCTGTCCCCCGGTTGGGTTCCCATGGATCAAGTGTAGCTGGGCTCACCACCTGTCTCACATAAGTGAACGAGGGCAGACCCATCTCCCTTGAGGCTTCTGATTGCCGTTTTCTTTACTGTCCTCACCGGAGTTTAATTGTTTGTTTATAACTAGCAAATCCAATGATTTAAAAATCCTTATTTTCACTAGACTTTTTGAATTTTGGATAATCAGTTGTGGGTCTTAAGCCGCTTAAAACTTATTCTTGCAATTACCCTTTAAGCAAAAACATTGCGGCCTTCTGCCTTAAAAGATTGTAAGAATATATTTAAAAATTTTCAAATTCAATTGTAGCCCTTAGCCGCTTGCATTGCACCTTGCGTATATCTCTTGTATCTGCTTTTTCCTTGAGGCTTTCCAGCCTAGCTGTGATACCAATATATATTTTAATTGTTTCATTTGCTATTTTAACTGCATTTTTATTTTGTTGACTTTTGAGGATTCTTGTTTGGATACCTTCAGCTGTGAAATAATTGCCTTTTGAAACTCGTAGTTCTAAAGGTGTCATTAAATTATAATAAATTACAATTTTAAGTAAACTTGACTGACACCTTATTTTGCCCTTTCCACTATCCTAATCACCTGTTCTGCCCTTCAGGCTTAGTGGGGGTCTCAGACTGCACAAAAAAGTAAAGGATCACTTTTTTCGAAACCCTGTAATTACATCCCATTGCAACATGTAGGGTTCTTGAAGTCTGAGGGTATTAAGTCTGTCTCATACATCTTGCACATCAGATGGAAGAGTTTCGTCACGGCTGGCTCTCCCTAAGCCATGGGTAGGTCTGACGGATTACCGTATACTCCCAGAGCCTTGTTTCGATTTAATCTTACAGAGCCTTGGCAAATCATCTCGCAGTATAGTATGTGATATCTTAACTTCAACAACGTCCATTTCCCTTTCTATAACGTTGCCTTAAAATTTATCTGCTTTGTAAAGACCCTCTTATACTCCTTCCACTTTTTAGCTTTCCCTTTCCCGCCCGGCGGATTCACAACGAGGGCCTATGTGCCGACCAGCCTGGATGTGATTTTTAGGCGGTTTTCCACATCCCGCTAGGTGAATACCGGGCTGGTCCCCATGTTCCGCCTCAGTTACACGGCTCGCAGACATCTGAACACTTTCGCACTATTCCATGGATTACAATCGACGCAGACAGTTTCCACCCCTTCCTGGTAACCCGCGGCTGGAGATTCAATTGAGGATCAATTTACATCTGGAACATCATTATTATATTATACAGTAGGGCTACATGCCATTGGTAAATGCTGACAAACTGAAATGAACCACAGCTGATCCCTGAATTAAATTGACCCGCTAAGGAAACGCCAGAGGTTGAAACGAGTATTTGCCTCTAGAAGCTGGGAAGTACCGTTGCCTACACCCTGATCACAAATCACCGATGTAAGGACTTTTCTTACTGCCATTTGTAGTAGATACCGAGCTTCTTTTAACATAAGTAATTTATCTCATGATTAAGATAGGGTGTGTGCCTAGTGCAGGCAACAGAAATACGCATCTTACCTCCAATAGCTAGATCACGCACTTTTGAGCTCTTACTTGGTCGTTCCCCGTTACTGATCTCTCTGTATGTCTCCAATTCCCACTATGAATCTATCGACGCTTAGTAGACCTTCTCACCTCTCAGTGATACACAACGCTTCTCTTTAGTCACCTGCCCTGGATTTTGATGAAAATACTCTCGCGTTCAGACAACTTTCCGTGACGAAACGCGCCGCTATTCGTTGTTCCTTCACATTCTCCCTCTTTTGTTAATGTAACTTGGTGTTGGCATCAAATTGAACAACAACACATAAGTATCGGTCGAAGAAGTGTTTTGTAAATCACTCAATTCGCGGATGAATTATATTTACTTATTATTTGCCAGTTAATATCAGCTTTTCCTAAATTTTTACTATTTAGCGGTCTCTCTTTTAAGTCATTCCGGACGGTAATTTTACATAAATTCTGAATAATTTCACGTGTATACTGTCATATCTCTATACCTTTTCACTACTGAACGATTTCAGTCGATGTTCTGTTCCACGATCATTTATCGCAACACTTGCCATTTTGGCATTTGTCCCGTGAAAAACTGTATCATGAAATTCCTCGCAGAAACCATTTCGGAGTCCTGAATTCCATACGTCGGCGTTCTCTCTGCTACCTTCTGTCTCAATGCCATTATGCTCGCTGACTTACCGTAAAGATGATTACGATCCAGTTATTGACTTCAGGTAAGGCCAAAATTTTTTGAATTTATACTCAGATCTGTTGTCAACATTTTACGTTTCAACTCAATGAAAGATTCTCGCATAGCTCTCCTTAAGTTCATTCTTTGCTTCGTTCGGCATTTGTTTGTGAACTACGTTTCGGCTAAATATGTGGTTCAAATGGCTCTGAGCACTATGTGACTTAGCATCTGAGGTCATCAGTCCCCTAGAACTTAGAACTACTTAAACCTAACTAACCTAAGGACATCACACACAGTCATGCCCGAGGCAGGATTCGAACGTGCAACCGTAGCGGTCGCACGGTTCCAGACTGAAGCGCCTAGAACCGCTCGGCCACACTGACCGGCCTAAATATATGATGAAGCTCTCTTTGCTTTTGTGGTAACTGTATAACACGGCTATTACACTTAGGTGACAAAAGTCATGGGATATCGGATCACCTTTTCCCCTGCATAGTGCAGCATCTCGACCTGACATGGACTCGACATGTCGTTGGAAGTTCTCTGCAGAAATACAGAGGCATGCTGTCTCTATAGCCATCCATAACTACGAAAGTGTTGACAGTGCAGGATTTTATGCACGAACCGATCTCTTGACTATGTCCCACAAATGCTCGATGGGATTCACGTTGGGAAATACAGGTGGTCAGATCATTCTCTCGAACTGTCCAGAATATTCTTGAAACTAATCGCAAACGATTGTGGCCCGATGACATTCTGTACTGTCATTCATAAAAATTCCATCGTTGTCTGAGAGCAGAAAGTCCGTGAATCGCTGAAAATGGTCTGCAAGTAGCTGAACATAAAAATTTCAAATCAGTGACCAGTTCAGCTCGACCAGAGGACAGCCTACACCATTATGGGGCCACCGCCAGCTTTGCATAGTGTCTTATGGACATCTTGGGTCCTTGGGTACATGGGGTCTGCGACACACCCGAACCCTACCATCAGCTATTACCAACTGAAATCGGGGCTCTTCTGACCAGGTCGCTGTTCTCCAGCCATCTAAGGTCCAACCGATATGGTCACAAGCCCGGGAGAGGCGCTACAGGCGATGTGCTGTTAACAAGGGCACTCCCAATGGTCGCCATAGCCAATTGACGCCAAATTTCGCCGCACTGTTCTAACGGACACGTTCGTTGTATGTTCTACATTGATTTCTGCTATTATTTCACACAATGTTGCTCGTCTATTACAACTGGCAACTCTAGGCACAAGCCGCTGCTCCAGGTCGTTAAATGGAGGTCTTCTGTCACTGCGTTGTTAGTGGTGAAAAGTGTTGCTTGAAATCTGGTAGGCCTATGCTCGGCACACTCTTGACACCGAGGATCTCGGAGTATTGAGGTCCCCAACGATTTCGGGAATGGAATGAACCATGCGTCTAGCTCCAACTACTAAGTCGCGACCAAAGTAAATTTTCGTCATGCGCCCATAATACGTCGGAAAGCTGTTCACATCAGTCACTTGATTATAAATGACACTCCGTCAATGCACTGCCCTTATGTGCCTTGTTTACGCGATACTACTGCCATCTCTGTACGCGAAAATCGCTGTTCCATGACTTTTGTCACTTCATTGTACATCATGGTGGGCCTATACAATTCAGCACTAGTAGCTCGATGCATGTTGATCAAAGGCGTATTGTACAGTGTCCTGAAGAGCCATGCTACTGTTCCACTCAAGCTCATAAATCCAGATTTTTTACATCTGGAGCATTTTTATGTAAGTCCGCGACCTAAAGAGGTGGCTAGTCGTGAAATGTGCCTAGAAAATTACTTTACAAGCAGTAAAGTAACCACAATAACTAGTACGTTCTAAAAGCATATGGTATCCAGCCAGTACAGACAATCAGAACCGAATCAGTAGAGTTACATCAAAACAGAAATCAAAAAGCACTTACTGTCAGCTGAATGTGTTGATATAATTGTCATTTTGTTGTTACACGTTGTTCGGGACATGACTCAATAACATGCGCTCACAAATGCTTAGTATATTAGAAGTACTGAAAACAGATAAAAAATATTACTTTACAGTTGTTGAACCGACCATCAGTAAGCTGCGGTCGCAGGTTCGAATTCTGCCTCGGGCACGGATGTGTGTGATGTCCTTAGGTTAGTTAGGTTTAAGTAATTCTAAGTCTAGGGGACTCATGACCTCACATGTTAAGTCCCATAGAGCTCAGAGCAATTTTTGACCATCAGTGAGTGGGTGCAATACGTTGATACGTCACAGGAAAATGGAGAAACCATGTTCGATTTTTGGAGTGATTATTATAAAAGAATAAAAGGAACGAGTAATTTCCGAACCTGAACAAGAACGGACCTACCATAACAGTTCAGTCATTAACAAAAAAATTGCCTTCCAGATCTTAAAGATCCATTACAAGTATGAAATTACACGATCAGCAGTTCGAAATGACTGTTCTCAAAAATATTATACCATCTCTCCCAAAAATCCCATAACCTAAAGTGGACGTTCCGGACAAAAAATGTTATTCTTACAGTTTGTAGGCAAAAACTTGTGTAATTTTTATGTTAATTGCTCCTTTTTTATCAATAAATTAATGATTGAGATGCAGTTGTATGTTGCTTTTTACGCCATTCTCCAAATTCCCGCTTTTTTTGGTTGATTATTGTCTGTCGTAGATTTGGATCTTGAAATCGAAATCAGCATCGAAGATTTGCCAGCATCGTACATACCTGAACGTAATGTGTCACTTCCTTGCGTTACGAGTTGACTTCATCAACAATTGTGCCAACTATGTCGATACAATTCCTCGAAATATCTATAGTTCCCGAGAGTTCTGTGATTCGTTGAACGTAGCGACAGCATGAAAGATTTTAATGGTTGGTTGATTTGGGGGAGGAGACCAGATAGCGAGGTCATCGGTCCCATCGGATCGGGGAAGGGTGGGGAAGCATGTCGGCCGTGCCCTTTCAAATGAAACCATCCCGGGATTTGCCCAACGCGATTTAGTGAAATCGCAGAAAACCTAAATCAGGATGGCCGGACGTGGATGAGATTTTAATGTTGTGTGTCACTTCAAGTAGTCTGTGTTGTAAAGGACCATCATCGTAAGTGGGGAAAGTTTACTTTATTCACACCCATTTCCCTCGCTATGTGTGAGCGTCGTTTTAAGTGTGACTGTAGCTTGTAGATTCGACTCACGAGGTCCTATAGGGTGTACTACCTGTTTACGTTGTCGATGACGGAGTGACCGACAGTGGTGAGTGTGAGTATAAATTTATTTATCGGTCCTGGTTGTAGTGCTGATAGAGTAAGTCACGAAAAATGAGCAAAGTCTCTGCGTCCAGTAAGTAAGCGAGATCCCAGAAGTAACTGGTCCACACCGTCTATAGCCCGCGCATCGTCCTTTCTGCGTCTGTGCCAGGACAGGTCCCATGACTTGTTGTCTGTCTCAATCGTTCATTCATTCTTTCGTCAGTCGCAGTCGGATATCCTGACTCTAGGAAGAACATTTAGGCACGCGGAAGAAGTTACTCAATCTGATAAGAAGGACAATCAACTGACAGAAATCAAAATGGCAGGTTGTATTAACTATTAAATTTCGAGTGAAGACGCTATAACAAGAAAGTTTATTATTTGTTGCACGAATCTTTCTGTGTAGTTTACTGCATGATTCAAGTACTGCTACTGTTCTTCTTGTTTTGTTTCAGATGCAACATCTCCTTTACAGCATCATTCGGTAAATTTTCAGATATTTCGAAACGATACGTTCGCTCATCTTATGGGTAAGTTTCATTTAACCAAAAATCTGTAGGGTTCCCGATTAGGTGGACAAACTTTGGCCCATCGGTTCATTGGTCAACAATGCAAATTCTCAGCTAGTTAAGTGGTCAAATGAATTATCAGTTTGTCTAATTACTTAAATTGTAAGTGAGTTTTTTGGTGTCTGTTTATGCTTCATGCTTCTTGTCCTCAAATCCCTGGATGTCGAAGAGCCAGCATCTCCTATCACATTGTTGACAGCAGTTCGTGGTTCATCATAAACATTGTTTCACATTTGATATTGGCAGATTGTAGCTTCGTCTGTGTGTGATTTCATACTATTTCATCCAGTGGTTGGTCACATGGTTCTTATGAGTTACTTTGCAACGACGTTTAAGAAGCACAATAATGAATACTCTCATGCTGCTGATAGATTAGGGGAACGTCCTACGGCTTCAGACGCCACTTGATAAGTGACCTTACTTAACAGCAGTATCTGGACAGGAAGTAATTCGCACAAGTTTTGAAGCTGCTTCTTTTTTGTGGAACTACTCTACGTTTTTATGAGCACTGTAAGTTTATCTACGTAATATGGTCGTATCGTAAGCTTATGTATGTAATATAAACTATTTACGCACAGTATTTAACAATTCGTTCGATATCGTATTTGTGTTTGTTATTCTTTCCTGCACTGAAGTAACTACTTGAATTTAAAACTAAAACAAAAAAACCTTCCGCAGTACGTGACTTTGAAGTGTTGATAGGGCTTGTCTACCCTGGGAAGCAGTACGCTGTACTGGACACGTTCGAGCATACCCAAGTAAATAAAACCTACATTGGTTTGCGAGTTTATCATGATCTAATGTCAAAATTACTGTGGAGTAAAAGTTCCTGCTTTTACATCCCTAAATCTGCCCAGAAAATACTCATCTTTTCTGTCCTATGATAGGAGCGTTTATTGATCTGGTGCCTTTAGGTACGGTTTCCATCTGTATTTCTTCAGTTCGTCAGCAATTACTTGCTGTCCTTCATATTTTTCAATTATATCGTCGCGTAAATATTTGATAATGTCCTGAATTTGTGAGTATTTTTTAACTACAGTACTTGCTAAGCATCATAAAAGTCTCGTTCCCTTTACGATCAGTTGTGGCAGTTCTTGCATTTTGCGGGGTTGTTGTGCAACTGCATAAAGACTAATGAAAAATCATAGCCATATTTATACGACTGATGAAAACACATCTCAGTACTTGTTACTGATCATGGTACAGATGCCTGCCTAATTAGAGCAAAATGTCGAGTAGGGGAAGGTGTTGTATATGGAGAATAGTGTACCCAGAATAAACGATTTTTCATCCTTGGTGTTTCAATCTAGTGAGTGATTTTAAAATCAGGCCGCAGTAGAAACAGCCATAAGAATTTTCCGGCATTTTATACAGTTTTGTTGTTGTGAGTCTTGAGCTTCCGACTTGTGCAGAGTTTGTAAACATTAATAGTTCTACATTTTTACGTTCTGTGTAATACATTAAAATTATTTGGAAGAAGTTAATTCGTCACTTACAGAGTTTGACCGTGAGTAAAATTCTGCGTATTTTTTGAAAGTAGTTACGTAACGTGTGGACGGTAAGACCACACTTCGTTAATTGTGCACCACTTTGTACTTTGAAACGGAAGAAGGTCTTCTATATATACGTGATAATTTTAAGTCAAGCGACTTTCTTTAGTGCCTTAATAATTTGTCTGTTTTGGAAACGTAAATTTATGTTACTTACTCACTGCTTCTGCTGCAGAATGTTTTTAACTTATAGCTGCTATTTTAAAATACTTTTTATTAATCTGATTTCCCTTACTGATTATTGGTGTGCAACATGGTAGTATTGTAGCGCATAGACTATATTCTTCGTTGTAACACTTTTAATTGTAAATAGAAATTTGTTCCCAGGTACATATATTGTACCTTGGAACCGGTTTTCACAGTTGAAAAAATTGGGATTTCTGAAGTAATATTTCTAATTTCAGAAAAAAACTGCAGCATATGTAAAGTAAATGCTATCATTTCGAAAAAGAAGTGTAAAATATATTTAACTTCTATTACAGTGACGGCTAGAGGCCAAAATATGACAAGTTTCCCAAGGTACAGCTCTCTCCTCTACCTAAACGACGTCTTTTAATTTGCAGAGAATTGCGGACTATAAATAACAAAAGGGAAATTAATTGGAGGTCTCTGTCTTTCTGTGATTGTGTGTGTGTGTGTGTGTGTGTGTGTGTGTGTGTGTGTGTGTGTGTGTGTGTGTGTGTGTATGTGAATGTGAATGACGGAAGAGAGAGACAAGGAGAGAGATGTTCGGGAAGAGTAGAGAGCCAGTCACCGAAGACCACTACGTGTGTCCCTGTATTGCTTCCACTTCCATGGCTCACGTAATTGGACGCGGAGTCTGAAAAACGTCCCTGTAGCTTTCGGTCCAACGAGTGGTTCCGGTCCTTTGATGAATTGTGCGCTGACTCTACTGCTTCCGGTCAGCTAGCCACCCTCCCAGCATCTTCACTGTGTCCAACAGAAGTTCGCGTGCTACGACTCTGTCCTGCGGAGGCTAAACATAACGATAGATGTTTTGTACAAATGTGTAATTTGACTGCTATCAAAAGTTTTCGTTCGACAAAAGAGACTGAAATTTTACTTCAAATAGATAATTACAGTTTCAGATCAAAGAAATACGTAGCTCTTCAACTACCCATGCCCTTTTTATTACGCTAGTGGTTTCCGATATTCATACATTCTCCATTTGCAGGTGATTGGCAGGTCTGTTCACTCTTTCGTACATTATCATTTGCATACGCACTTGTTTGCGCTAACTGAGGATCAGAGGGTTCCTAGATCAGCTTCACCCTACGTCGTTGAAAAACACGCAAGATGGTGTTGTGTATCGTAAACCTCAAATACAGGAGGAACGAAATGTCTCGAATTCCACGTAATTGTTTGAATGGACCGGGTGTAGAAGTATGAAACCGGAATTTGGTTGCAATAATTACAGGTCTATTGCTTGAAACTGAAAAACAATATTTTATTTAAAATAATCTTCATTGCTATTTGTATATTTCTCCTACCTCTCCGGCAGGCTATGAAAGCCACACCAAGAAAACTGTTCTTCTTTTGAAGCGAACCAGTCAGCAAGCAGTTTTCGCACATTTTCATAAGAAGCATTGTTCAGCGATAGCTTGTCCCAGCGATGCAAACAGATGGCAATCGGGCGGAGCCAAGTATGAGAGTAAGCCGCATGCCCTTTTATTTACCAACTGAACGCCTTGATTGTTTTTCTGACTCCATTACGGTCGTTTTTCACGTAACGCTCGATTTAAATTGACCATTTCGTTTGGTAGAGATCAGTGTCAAGGGTTTCACCAGGCTGAAGCAGCTCATAATAGACGACACACTTCTCATACAACCAAACACAGAGCATTGTCTTCTTTCAATGACGATTTGGTCTTGAAGTGGATGGCGATGGTTTACTTCGATTCACTCATGATTTACGACCCTTAGGATTCTCAAAATATATCAATTTTTCCTCACCTATCAATATTCGATGCAGAAACGACTTTCTTTTGTATCCGGCGAGCAGCATTTCCCAAGTGGTCTTTCGATTTGCTTGCTATCTCTCATTCAGTTCACGTGGAACCCATTTTCCTACTTTCTGCACGTTTCCCACAGCTTTCAACGGACGAGAAACGCCTTTCTGTGTCACATTCAATTATTCCGCAAGTTCCTGTAGAGTCTGAGTATCATCTTCATCGAATAAGGCATGCAATTCGTTTGGTAGTTTCGCACGCTCATTGTTTCTCACGTCAAAATCATCACCCTTGATTTTTTTGACCCACTCGATACATTGCGTTTTTCCAAGAGCACGTTCGCAGAAAACTTCGACAAGCATTCGATGCGATTCTGCAGCAGTTTCCTTCAAAAGATAACAGAAAACAAATCTGCCCGGAAATCGTAGTTCGCAGGTACAAAATTCGACATTTTTACGGATTTGAAGCAAATACCGATACATGGATTACCGCGTGTTGCATTCGTCGTCAGCCGTTACAGAAAGCAGATGGCGCTGCAGACGTGGTCGCGCAGGACCTACACTGACGGTTAGCACCTTTTATAGGGAAATTTCTGTTTCAGACTTCTACACCTGGTGTTACTTCAAGACTGTTTCTCTATCTCGAACTCCACCTTTAGGCTGTGACTGATATTAACTTTATCTCAAATTGATTCGTTCACCGTATTTGTCACGAAGTCTTTCGAATCTGCCCACATGGAGGGTATTCCAAATCTTTGGGGGCTAAATTATACAGATTGAAGATTCTCCTAACCTACATAGTTTTGGATGTGGAGCTAATGGTATGAAATTAATGGGAGCTTCACTTGTTAATATAAATTACTCAAGTTTAAGAGCAACAACTTGTATTTCGAAGTAATGGTCCCAAGCCTCAATGTATTGATTATAACCATTCGCAGAACAAAACAGTCTCGGACTATTGCTTGTGCATTAGAGCATTTGCACATTTGCAAATCTGCCTATTTCACGGGCAAGTTTACAATGTTCCTTGTAACTTTTAATACGCAATTATTAATAATTACGGGTCGTCGTAGTAACTGACCGTGATGGTATTTTACCTGCTGAAATCATAAGGTTCATTTAGTACTGTTACATACATGAGGATGGAAATCAGCACGGATAATCAGTGTGTCTCTTACATCTACATCAACATCGTTACTCTGCAGTTTACATGTAAGTGCCTGACAGATGGTTCATCGAACCAATTTTAAGCTATTTTCTCTACCATTCCACTCTCTCAGATCTTGCAGGAAAAATAAACACGTAAATCTTTCTGTGTGAGCTCTGATTTCTCTCAATTCACTGTGGTGATCGGTTATTCCTGTGTAGCTGGACAGTAACAAAATACTTTCACACTCTGAGAAGGAATCTGGTGATTAAAATTTCATGAGAATGTGCTGCTGATGCGAAAATTACCTTTGTTTTAATGACTGGCACCAAACTTGTGTATAACATCCCTAGCACTTTCTCCCTTATTTCGCGATCATACAAAACGAGCTTTCCGTATTTGAACTTTTTCGATGTCTTCCGGCAGTCCTATCTAATGCGTATTTCAAACCGCAAGATAGGGCGAATGCTAAGCCAAAGACTAGTGCCGCTTGATTTCAACCTCTTGCTCGAGAATAGGATGGCCAAGCGTAGAGTAAGTAGCCCCTCTAGTAGATCTAACTCATTTTTTTTACATAACAATTATTATGTAGTATAAACACAAACAATTACATAACACTGTCTGCCTTAAACATAGGCCATGAAACCACCATACCGATCATCCAACAATTGCAGTAACAAATCTGGTAATCTAATAATATAGGAAGATCTGAGTCTCTGAATACCTAATAGCATGAATGATAATAATGCGAATGAGTCTTTGAATACCTAAGTGAGTGAAACTCTGAGAATAGACTAGAACAGAACAGACAAAATGTGTATGGGACTGCACCTTAGATAGTCTTTCAAGGAAGATCTATACCTCACTAGGAATAAATAATCGTTCATCACTGGTCCAAATTTTTTATCTATACTGTGTGAAACACTTACTATAATGTACTAATACTAAAAATCAACGTGTCATGCTGCCCACTCTTGGATGACCTTACCTTGGAGTTTCCATATCTAAGAGTTCTAGTAGGATTTGATTTCTGAAACTTAAATAAAATTTGTCTAGTTGCTCAGTTAAAAAAATACCTTTCTGTTAATATATCTTGATGTTGCTTGACAGTTCAAGTTTATCTCAGTATCACAGTCTATGTTCGCCATTACATTTTCATTTAAGTATGTTTAAATTTCAGATTAAAGTCTCTTCCTAATTCAACACAAGATAATAACCTTCAATTAATGTTTCTGTCATTCACAACCACTCGCAAACTAGTTGTGTTATAACTAGTCTACTGTCTTCAGCGAACATGTTAAAACAATTGTTCTCAGAACAATATCAATTGGCTCTCCCATTTCAGCAAGCCAGACGTAAAGTTGAGCTTAAAACCTGGGCAGAGCTACGACATGTTCCTCACATTTATAAGCACTATTAATTTACAATCACATTTACACAAATATATTTTCAGCTGCAATATTAACATAATTTTTCATTCAGAAATTAGATTGTTAACTATACAATTTTAACTGTGATAATAGTTTCGTATAAATATTATTTTTTAATGAAGATGTCATAAATGTAGTTTCAAATAATCAAGTTGTTCACTATTCAGTTAGTCACATGACACTGAAAAATCATGAAATTTTGGCCATAGCATAATAAAGGGCGTATCAAAATGAATCATCCCTTTTGGCACGTCTATATCTCTGAAACTAATAAACGTACACAATGAATTTTGTTTTTGATGAATGGGAAACTTAAAAATTTTTTTCGTACCTCTTCATAGGTATTCAATATGCCCACTTTAGATGCACGACATATGTCAGTTCGGTATTCAAATTGTTCCCACACTGCTGTGAGCACGTCTTGAGTTACAGCTTCCATAGCTGCTGATACGCGATGTCTCAGTTTATTCGTTGTTTTTGTTAACGAGGCACCTAAAGTCTTTTATACCCCCTCATTCCCCCCCTCCCCCCCCCCCCCCCAGCAAATACTCACATACAGTCACGTCCGATGACCTTGGAGGTCAGAAATGCAGGCTGAATCATTTGCTCCAATGTGAATGATAAATAGTTCAGTAATCCTTTGATTTTAAAATTCCCGCACTTTCAGATAGCAGTGCGGCGGTGCCCCATCCTGTTGGTTAATGAAGTCGTTCGAATCAGTCTCCAAGCGTAGGAAAAGAAAGTTCTCAAGCTTATCGAGATATATATTTCCTGTAGCAGTTTCTCGGCAAAGATAAATTAACCATACACCTTTTCCCGTGAAAGTGCACCAAATTCACTAAATTTTGGAGAGTCTCTTTCATGTTGTACGATTTCATGTGGTTATTCCGTACCCCATATTTCCACATTACGACGGTTCAACTCTCCATCTAAATGGAATGTTACCTCGTCACTAAGCACCTAGCGTGGAAGACAACTGTCTTCCTCCATTTTTCCATGAACTAAATTACAGAACTCCACAGGTTGTTATTTGTTACCCTCACGAAGAGATTGCAGTAGCTGAATTTTGTATGGTTCCGTGCGTAAACCTCGACGCAACACACGCCACACGGATACGGGGGGGGGGGGGGGGGGGGGGGGGGGAATGTTGAGCTGTTGAAGCGAACGGATTTATGCTGATTCCTTGTGAAACCATAACGGATGCGTTCGACGTCTGCGTCACACACTCGGGGATGGCTCGACTATTTGAATTTAGATAAACTACCTATTTCTCGAAATTCTTCATGCCATGGTCTAATTCTTTGCGCTGTAGGAGGATCAACACCATACCTAGTACGAAAGCCACGCTTAATAGTTATTACTGACCAGCGCTGTGCAAAATATAGAACACAAAACGCTTTCTGTTGTCCCGACAGCAGTTTTCCTATAACTGAAGTGGGCGCACACTTATGCAACCTGGTGGGAACCATGTAAAATTCGCGAGGTTGCTCTTTCCAACAGTACGTTGTTTACGCACAGATCTCAAGTAACATAATGGTTGTAATTTTTTTGTAATCGGATGAGTCTTTTTAACAGATTCTGTAACAATAATCTGGTTGATGAATGTCTTTCAATATTCGATTAAAATTTCAACTATTACAAAAATGTCGTTTTCATATTCAAGACGTGGATGTTGTTGACCTAGCAGCTGAGTCGGCGATGGGATGTGCGATGACGGCAGGCCGCGTATCAGCTGACTCGACGGTCGGCCGGCGCCCCTTCAGTTGCTGCAGTGTCGAAGGCTGCAGGTGACTGCTTCGATGGAATCACTGCGTCAGGCAGCTCACCGTCTTTCCCTGAGTTTGACATGAAAGCGTCTAAGTGTCCACTCCCGACATTCGTCATATACACACCAATTTTACACTCAGATGACTATATGTAGAATGATTACTACAATGAAGCGCCAAAGAAACTGATATAGGAAAGCATTTTCAAATACGGAGATAGGTAAACAGGCAGAATACGGCGCAGCGGTCGGAACGCTTATGTAAAACAAGTGTCTGGCGCAGTTGTTATATAGGTTGCTGCTGCTAAAATGGCAGGTTACCAGGATTTAAGCGAGTTTGAACGTGGTGTTATAGCCTGCACACGAGCGATGGAACACAGCATCCTCTGAGGTAGAGATGAACAGGGAATTTTCCCGTACGACAATTTCACGAATGTATCATGAATATCAGGAACCGGGTGAAAATGAAATCTCAGACATCGTTGCGGCCAGATAAAGATCCTGCTAGAATAGGACCAATGACGACTGCAGGGAACCGTTCACAGTGACTGTAGTGGTACCCTTCCACAAATTGCTGCAGATTTCAGTGCTGAGCTACCAACAAGTGTCAGCGTGCGAAACATTCAACCAAACATCATCTACATGGGGTTTCGGAGCAGAAGGCTCATTCTTGTACCACACGAGACAGAGCTTTTTCTCCTTGCCTGGATCCATTAACACTGACATTAAACAGTTGATAACTGGAAGCATGTTGTCTGGTCGGACGAGTCTCGAGTCAAACTGTATCGATCGGATAGACGTGTAAAGGTGAGGACGCAACCTCATGAATCCATGGACCCTACATGTCAGCAGGGGACTGTTCAAGCTGGCGGTGGCTCTGTAATGGTGAGGGGCGTGTGCAGCTGGTGTGATACGATACGACACTGACAAGTGACACGTACGTAAGCATCCTAAGCATCGTATCACCTGCATCCATTCATGTCCATTGTGCATTTCGACAGAGTTGGGCAATTCCAACAGGACAATTCGACACCTCTCACGTCCAGAATTGCTGGAGAGTGGCTTCGTGAACACTCTTCTGAGTTTAAACACTTCCGCTGGTCACCAAATTCCCCAGACATGGCTGTTATTGAGCATATCAGGGATGCCTTGAAATTTGCTGTTCAGATGAGATCTAAACCCCCTCGTACTCTTACGGATGTATTCTCTATAGCACTACTTCAGACTTTAGTCGAGTACATACCAAGTTGTGTTGCGACACTTATGCCTGCTCGCGGGTGTTCAAGTGGCTCTGAGCACTACGGGACTTAACATCTGAGGTCATCAATCCCCTAGACTTAGAACTACTTAAATCTAACCGAAGGACAACACACACATCCATGCCCGAGGCAGGATTCGAACCTGTGATCGTAGCAGCAGCGCAGTTCCAGATTGAAGAGCCTAGAAACTTCGGCCACAGCGGCCGGCGCTCGCGGGGAACCTACACGAAATTAGGCATGTGCATCAGTTTTTTTGGCTTTTCAGTGTATTTGTCAGGGCAAGTTTTCCAATCTGGGTCCAAAAATGTGTGTTTAATCTTATGGGACTTTGTGAGGGCAAGTTTTCCAATCTGTGTGTGTTCAAAAATGTGTGTGAAATCTTATTGGAATTAACTGCTATGGTTATCAGTCTCTAAGCTTACGCACTACTTAACGTAAATTACCCAAATGTCAAACACACACCCATGCTCGAGGGAGGACTCGAACCTCCGCCGAGATCAGCCGCACAGTCCATGACTGCATCGCCCTACACCGTTCGGCTAATCCCGCGCGGCTTTTACAGTCTTTATTCTTGTGTGTGGTGTCGAGTTTGCTGATAATGTATTATTACTTTATAATTGAAAAAAAAATGATCATTGCAGCTATGCGTGATTATGTATTTGATATAGTCTATTGTCTGTAGGTCAACGTCGTATTTTGCTCAGAATATGTTACACGTGTGTTAATAGTTTCCTCGTCGCATGAACTCCACTCAGAACAGTTATACTTCCTTAGAATAGCAGTTTGCTGCTGCATAAAGTACATTAAACAACTGACTGATTGTAGTTCTCATGGTTGTGCTGCTAATGTCGAGTCCATTTCACTCGTTGCGCTGCCAATCTAACACTCTCACGTCACTGCCGTTACGTGCGGAGTCCACCTGGCTACTTCCAGAGTCTATTTCCACTATGAAATCCACCTTGTGTGGAATGTTTCGCACTTTTACACTGACAGTGGATTTACACACTTTACACTTACATTTTTTTGTACATTGTCTTTCCGATGAATGGTTTTCACTCGAAAGAGCATCTCTATAGTAATAACTGAATAAGCGTCCTTGAAACTTTGAGCTATCCTAAGCTCTTCCAATGAACTTTAAAACTGTTAGACACTTTCTTCGTTTTCCAATAGAACACATTTTAGTCTTGATTCCAGTACTACGTGTAAAAGATATTTAGTCATGAAATGGTACGAAACTACACTTTTTCAGTAACAGTTAAGTAAAATTTGTGCCATACGCATTTACATACAGCGGTTACTTGCGATTGCACCTTTTCCTCTTTACAAATTCTCTTACAAAATACCGTTTTCCTCTCTATCAAGTGGCAGTAAATAGATTAACATTAACTTGAGCTAACAGACTACCATAGACCAACTGTTAAATTAACTTCGAATGTAAGTGTCGTGATTTTTTGTTCAATCTTGTGGAAATCGTGGTTGAGATCTCCGCTACGTAAAAACATTTCCTGTGGCAAGCTGTTTATGTCGGTATTTAACCTGACTGCAAAATATTAAGCATGTTCAAGCATTAAGAGTGGTGAAATAGCTCTTGCGCTAATCTAGAATTTGCGTTACGAGTTGACACAGAATTCTCTCTTCAGTAACCATTTGCTGCGGAATATGATACATGCCTCTAATTCATTTTAAAATGTTCATTGAACAGCATCCCTTGGTGCCTCATAGTGAGCTGTTTAGTGCTACCTAAGAAAATTTTTAACACTATAGTCTACATCAATAATCGCACACGAGAAATCTCTTCCTATTGAAGTTCACAGTGAAAATTCCGACATTACACTCAGTTACTCATTCCTCAGCACTCTTGACTGCAATGTCAAATTATGCTACAGTAAGAAATAGTCTGCAGGCTACATTCTATCTGTTTGCATCACATATTTCATAGTAAGCGTTGGTTACAGTCTCTAGTATGTTATAAACTAATGACCTTCGGTTAAAAATAAGTTTTTCCAATACTTAAAACTACATTACTTAGAGACTACGCAGTATTAAATACCTGTATACACATTTTCCCTTAATTTTTCACTATAGTTATCTGATATGAAATATGCTGTAGAAAGGAGCCTGCCTGTCATACCTGTAATCACTATAATATCTCTAGGTTTCCTTCTTCCTGTATTTCTTAATATCATTATGGTCATATAAAAATTTTGGCTTCCATTTTTCGGAGTAGGTTAGAAAATATCTTCCCTCATATGGAATACTCTATATTATAAAAGGTCTCACGTATAAAAGTTGCCACTTTTCACTTTTTTCTTGAGCAGGGAAGGTTTTGGAAATGCCCTTACAACCACCATTTTTCCCAACTCAGAACATCTGCACACTCTTCACATATTTATCATACGTTCATTTCCTAGCCTGGGCGTTCCTTTCTAGGCATGAAAAAGCATCTTGTAGCTTTTCATCGTAACTTACTTCTATCCCTGAGCCATTCATTGTCTTCTTTCGTTTTTAATAACAACACACTGGTAGACGCTATGGGGTATAATTCAAGTTAACTGCTGATATTGATGGGTTTACTCATTTGACATAGGAGCCAAGTTCTTGTAATACCTTTCTTTTCATACTGAGGAAGTAACAATACTGTCCTACCTTTCTTGTCGATTTTGAAGAGCCAAAGTGCCCGAAAGTTATAAGTTTTTCGAATAAATCACCAGCAATACACACTTCACACTCTTCAGATGTGGGAGTACTTCGGAAGAATAATACATCTTTACACAATGATCATGTTCTGACAGCTTACGTAATGGATTTTGAACTATATCGTGTCTAATCTTTTGCTATCTTGGATCGTTATCTTGTAAAACCTTCATATTTCTGCACATCTAAAGAAATGATTGTCAGAACAATCGGCCTTTCATGAGCTAAGTCAGTAGTCTTTTCTATCAACTCAATTTGCTTTGGGAACCCAACTGTCAATCTTGACAACCTGTGAGCACTTACACTATCCTTGCCTTGAACGAGCGCAATCTCATAATTAAAATCCTAAAGTGTCAGTATTCATTGGGTGAGACTTCTGTGAAATTATTTGCCTCTTTTCAAAAAATTTATGTTTTATGCACATAAGGCAATTTTTTCAGCAACCACAGTTAAGGCCTCTAGCTTTGTTGTGTAATATGCATGCTCGCACTGTGACAGGGCATGGCTCGTAAAGCCATTCATTCAGATACTCAAAACATCATTCTCATCCTACATCTGGAAGAGACAAGAACATAATTCATATCAAGATGAGTTTGTCACCAGACAGAAATCCTTAGGCACGTCAGGACGATGCAAGATGCAACCAAAGCTTGTTCGATTTTATCAAACGCTTAATCACATTCTGGTGTCCAAATCCATGGGACATTTTCCCTGAGTAGATTTAACAGTGGTTCATTGTTTAATATCTGGTTAAGCATGAAACTACGGAAGAAAGATATTAGGCCTAAAACTGATTTTCGTTGTTTCTTTATTCTAGGATAAGGACAGTCCCAGATGACTGCTACCTTGCCCAGTTCAGGCACTACATCATTGTCAGGTGTACTGTGCCCAAGGAATGTAATAGATGTTCTTCCCGACTTTGTCAGACTGGCAGTGACTTCTGCTACAACGTATCCTTTTAAAACTCTCTTCTTAAGCTCTAAATGTTCCTCCAATTAGCAAGTCATCAACATATACAATTACTCTCTCACGCAGGTCGGTCCCGAAATACAGTATCCAATTATAAATACTCCTGCACCAACATTTAGTCTGAATGGTAAAACACAGACGAGATAGCTCCCACCTACGAAAATAAACTCAGTACACTTTCTTGATTCAGGTGAGCACAACTTTCCAGTATCACCATCTCAACTCCAGGCTTGTTAAGTATTTAGTGGCATGGAATCTTTGAATCTGCTTCTCAATATTCTCTGAAGTAGTACACACTGATACAATTCTTTGATTTATTTCTCATGCATCTAACACTAGGGGCACATTATCATCTGCCTTCGCAATGGCAAGATAATAGCTACTCTATGAGGACAATGATGGTTCAGTTATCTACCAATCTAATGTCCTTTGTATTTATTTGCTACCTGCTGCGCTCTTGACCACACATCAGCATAGGTGGCATGACATTACGTTTTGTGGCGAACCATATCCATGTTGTATACATAACCACATACGATACCTATTTTTTAAAACACTTGAACGTACTGTGCAAGAAGAGCATACATGTGTCTCTTCATCCATGCTTAAACATTCCGACTATCTGATTTTGTCTTGAATGTCATTTACATTCGTCCCTGAGTCACAGTTCGATACACAATCCCCCACAGCTACTGCTTCTGGATACTGTTCCCGCATCTGTGAAAGCTTACCCTTTAAAAGTTTAATCCCTACTCCTGTTCAATATTTACCATTACCAGTTTTTGCTGTAATTAAGTCCACAACCATTTCCTTTCCGTTTCCCCAAAATACACATTTACTATTGCTAAAGTCAAATTTAGCACCCTTTCTCTTAGGAATTGCAAACAGAGTATACAGATAACTGATGGGTTCTTTACTACCAGGAATATGCAACTATAGGCTCCATTTCCTATATCGACAACAACCTGTATCTGTTCCTTTCATAAAGAATCCGTAACATCAGTGTGACCTTATTGTAAAATTGTTTTTGTAATGCCATTTAGCCTGAAGATGAGGTATCCCCTCGAAACATGTCGCTAAATAAATAAGTAATACAGTAGTTAGCAAAATTTGTGACTGGTAGCGGTAATTTAAAAAACCTTTACATATTTCTTGAGACAGGCACAGTTGAAAAATAGTCGAAATGGCTTCAAATTCCGTTTCAGGTTTGTTCGTAAGAACTTGATCTTGTGTAATTATTTCTAAGTCTCTACAGTAAGTGTAGAGACTGTTAGTGTTCAGTTGCAAACACATAACATAGTTACGCTGGTTACTTTCTTGGTTGTGGCTCCCATACACTTTCGCAACCGACACTCAATGGTGCAATGCAATTGATCTTAGTTTGTCAGACTAGAGGTACATGGGAGTGGCTCAGTTTGGACATCCACTACTACTGTTCATGAAATTATTGTTGTTGCCGCTGATTTGGTATGTTCTTGGGTACAAAGCTATTCCGTGTGGCGTTTCCATTATATATTCCATCTGGAGGAGATCCATTATTTGCTGGTCATTTGCCTGAGTGTTGGTTCAGATTCATGGTATTCCCCCAGAAAATCTTATTACAATTTTGACCTTGATAATAATTTCTGCTTTAATTCTTTGGGTGACTTTCATCAGTTCATTGATTGGTTGTTGACTTGGGGAGAGCATCAAATAGTGAGGTCATTGGTCTCATCGGATTATGGAAGGATGGGGAAGTAAGTAGGACAGGTGCTTTCAATGGAACCATTCTGGCATTTGCCTGGAGCGTTTTCGGGGAAGTCATGTGAACCGTAACACAGGATGGCCAGACATGAGTTTGAGCTCTTCTCTCCCAAGTGAGACTCCAGTGTGCTAACCACTGTGCCACCTCGCTCATTGATTTTAATTCCTACACCTGTTGTTGTTGTGATAGAAATGGTTCTGGTTGAAACTATGAAAGGTTGAAATTATTCGTTTCCATTAGCTCTCTTTTTTGGAGAGGAATTCAGATTGAAACTTCCTGTCAGATTGAAAATGTGGGCCGGACTGAGACTCCAACTTGGGAACTTTGCCTTTCATGGGCAAGTGCTGTACCGTCTGATCTATCCAAGCACAACTCACGACCCGTCCTCACAGCTTCAGTTCCACCAGTGCCTTGTCTCCTACCTTCCAAACTTCACAGAAGCTCTCCTGTAAATCTTGCAGAACTAGCGCTCCTGGAAGAAAGGAGTTCATTCATGTATACTGATTACTGTGTGGGTATTGTCTATCCTGTGTCTGCCATCCCAAACATTGAAGGTATTGTAGTGGCACAACCGTTTGGGATAGGAAAAGTCAGTTTTAGTGCAATATATCTGAGTGTGCAAATTAACAGCCAGGCGTGGGCCTGTTTAGAGTGAGTTACGCTCACCAGCAGTTGCGAAGTAAAGCAGAGGCCACAGGGGCGTAGAACCGCCGGAAAAAGTAGATGCAGCGGTTTGCATGGTGTAAGTCACAGGCAGAAGGGGCCCACTGGCCAACGTAAGTGTTATGAGTATGTGATGCGGAGTGGCTTGTTTAGCAAAACAGGTGTGCACAGCCACATATAAATATGTGCCATTTCACTAACATAAACCATTGAACTATGGCAATTCTCCTGTACGGAGGGCATGTCACACCACTGGCTACACACAGCTGCAGATGGGGCGCCAGCATTCCAGTCCATGGTGGGTCCCTGGTTCGACCCTCTGACGCTGACACTGAGTCCATAGCCCGCCAGCAGCGGGCCACTTCATGGCTCACTACCATAGGCAGTCGTCTTGGTTCCAAACACATGCCAGAGACATCCAGAGTGAGGGCCACAGATTCAGCTGCCAGATCGTGGGCGTTTGTTGTTGCTGTGACCCAAGCCATAACTGCGGTGACGCACGGCGTGGGCCACCTTGCAGTTGTCAGTCGGTAGCACTGAGGCAGTGCAGGACGAAGGCTGCTAAGTCGCTTGCCGGCGCAGCCCTGATGTCGTCATATCACCACGGCTGTACAAGGCCGACACAATAGCAGAGTGCTTGATGGGTCGTTGAGGTGGCATCCTGAGCATTGCGGGACCCAGTGATGCAGACTGAGGGGAACATGGCACAGTAGTTGGAAACAATAAATCACTTGGAAAGCTCGGTTGAGTCTTAATGCGGTGCCTTCTACCTCTTCATGTATCATGGTTCTGCTTACAATTCCCATTATGGGAGTTACCTTTTGCCGAATCCAGACTGTTTGTTCTGATTATCTTGTGTCACCTTCATTCATTCCCGCATAACGTCTTCGGAATTAATGCTGGACAGGAACTTATCCATTATTTTGTCTTATTAAGATATCCCTCAAACTATTAATGCAAAAAACCTTTCTTTAGCGGGTATGACAATGGGTTGTAGACATCCTTGCATAAACATTCCTCCACAATGGTAGACTAATATTTGTTTAAAGCTGCATGCTCCAATCGTTCAAATGTATCACACTGCTTTGCTGTCTCTGTAGCCTGTAATGCTATCTTTTGACCTTCGCAATCTAGGGAGCACACTTTTAAATTATTTGATGAAACTGAATGATCTTTTGACCTTCACATTCTAGGAGCACACTCTTAAATGATTTGATGAAACCGAATGAAGTGATGTTGAGTAAAACTGGGAGTCACAAAGCTGTTCGCCTGTTGATTAGCTCTGTTATTCGCAGCTGGCGAATAACCATTCGATGTGCTGGATTGTGGCACATGTACCTGGCCCAGTGAGGTAATGGGATTATTCGCTAAGCATTTCCGAATACAAACTACAGGTGTGTACCACCATCTTACTACGAATCTTATTTTAACGCAAACATACCGTAGTTTACACACTTTTTCAGCAAAACTCCCACAAAAAAAGGATCGTGAGACACTACAGTTTCCGAAATACGATATATTATGCTATAACTCGAAGTTGATCCCCTGAAGACGAATTCAACGTTAAGTCAGATTGATTTTTGTGTTCTGTCTCATTTTAGGTTACTTTATAGTTTCTCGTTCCATAAATTTAAATGAAAAGTAACGAAGAATCACCAACAGTTTTCATAAATATAGATTTTACATAGAAAAATACATGCAGACGAGCAGTCTACACTTACACTGCATCAGACGTCCCATTACATATTGAGAGTGAGAAAGATAAAGACCTCTGTAGATAAGTGACCTGAAGTCTAATAATGTTCATCAAAGCCAGCACTTGAACTTAATAAAGTCTTACAATTACTATGCAAATGAAATTGATACCCTCTAAGTTCCTCCGAAATTACATAAAAATGATCTAATTATTTTGTCTGTGTTCCTGTGAAATTACATAAAAATGCTCTAATTATTTTGTCTGTAAAGAGAAAAGATGTAATTAAAGCTCTACAACACTGAAAAATGAATGCTTCCTATTTCGAGCTGAGATTAATTTCATATATATTCTGATGTGAATGTACAATAAAAATAACTTTCTTCATCTTTTTGATATTACACCCAGGGTTACTCAAGCCAATGTTAAACTGAGCTGAGGCTAATGTGTTTGCAGTGTACGAAATTAATCTGACACTCAAATATAAAACTTGTCCAGGAAATATTTTAGCTGTAGGACTTTGTAAAACACAAATTACTTCTCGCAAGATCAATGATTAGGGGTTGCTATTTAATATAAAATTGCATTCCGAATAACTAAAAAAAAAAAATCACCAAACTGCATAAGCATTTGGCCACACAACTAGTGGCCATATTTACTAAGGATGAGAAAAAATTTCTGAAATGCGTAGACTTTAAATAACAATCGTTATGAGGTAATAAACATTAACACATAAGTAAGATTGTCTACCTTCCACTTTGGCAATGAAACTATCATACCGATAATCCAGCTAATGCAGAAATATATCTGATATTACAATCTAGAAACATGATAAATGGAATATCTGAGTGTCTGAATATCTGGTAACATGAGTATGTGATAATAATGCGAATGAGTCTCTGAACATCTAAGTGACTGAGAAAAGATAAGAATAGAATAGACAAAATGAATATGGGATTCTGCCATAAATAGTCGTTCAAGGAGGTTCTATATCTCACTAAAAATAAACAATCATTGATCACTGGTCCACAGTTTCACATACACTGCGTGAAACAGATAGTCTTATTAACACTGAAAAATGAGGTTTCACACAGAGGATGCTGGAACAGGGAGTTATCGAACCGGTAGTGTCCTCAAACAACCTCTTGAGAGTTGTTGACAATATAAATGGTACAACTCCTCTGGTATTAGACACCACACAAATTAATTCAGTAATTGCAATCGAGAATGATGCATAGGAAAATGTATGAGAGTTTTCCGAAGTTTCATGACATATTTGTTTTCTCTTCCCTGGATATGAGGATAGTTACTAGCAGACTGAAAGAGAACCATCATGTCGACTGTATACCAAATTTCTGGCTTTTGTTCGCTGTTTCCAGCTTAGATGACTCCATTTTGCAACCATGTTTATTTCAGTGCTAGCCGGCATATTAGATACACATTACGGTGCCATATAACAAGGTACTTAAAATACGTATCAGTAGTTGAATTTTCAGAGGAAGAGTACAATGATACATAAAAAACCTTCTCACAATATTCAGCTTCCACTGAATAACAGCAAATATGTAATATTCACATTTTGGTGTTATTAGAGTCAAATTTCTAAAGCATGTAATAGACCACAAAGACAACTCTCCTGATCCAAAAAAATCTTATGCAATTCCATGACACAAGCGACATCTGAAGGGATGCCTCGACATAGTGAACTTCTACAAGTGATCCATGCACATTGAGAACCTGGCCTCTTCGAGACAGTATGAACTGACAGGAAAAAGACGACTAACATATGGGATGCAAAAGCTGAGAAATAGTTCCAAGTAACGTGGGATGCAATCGTTGCGGCACTGATATTAACGTAGCTCGACTGGTCCAAGGATATTTGCTTCAAAACGGGCAGCGCAAAGACGGGTTTGGGTGTGTTATCTTCCAAGACCCCCCCCCCCCCCCCATGAACCATGGACCTTGCCGTTGGTGGGGAGGCTTGCGTGCCTCAGCGATACAGATAGCCGTACCGTAGGTGCAACCACAACGGAGGGGTATCTGTTGAGAGGCCAGACAAACATGTGGTTCCTGAAGAGGGGCAGCAGCCTTTTCAGTAGTTGCAAGGGCAACAGTCTGGATGATTGACTGAGCTGGCCTTGTAACAATAACCAAAACGGCATTGCCGTGCCGGTACTGCGAACGGCTGAAAGCAAGGGGAAACTACAGCCGTAATTTTTCCCGAGGGCATGCAGCTTTACTGTATGATTACATGATGATGGCGTCCTCTTGGGTAAAATATTCTGGAGGTAAAATAGTCTCCCATTCGGATCTCTGGGCGGGGACTACTCAAGAGGATGTCGTTATCAGGAGAAAGAAAACTGGCGTTCTAAGGATCGGAGTGTGGAATGTCAGATCCCTTAATCGGGCAGGTAGGTTAGAAAATTTAAAAAGGGAAATGGATAGGTTGAAGTTAGATATAGTGGGAATTAGTGAAGTTCGGTGGCAGGAGGAACAAGACTTCTGGTCAGGTGACTACAGGGTTATAAACACAAAATCAAATAGGGGTAATGCAGGAGTAGGTTTAATAATGAATAGGAAAATAGGAATGCGGGTAAGCTACTACAAACAGCATAGTGAACGCATTATTGGGGCCAAGATAGATACGAAGCCCACACCTACTACAGTAGTACAAGTTTATATGCCAACTAGCTCTGCAGATGACGAAGAAATTGAAGAAATGTATGATGAAATAAAACAAATTATTGAGATTGTGAAGGGAGACGAAAATTTAATAGTCATGGGTGACTGGAATTCGAGTGTAGGAAAAGGGAGAGAAGGAAACATAGTAGGTGAATATGGATTGGGGGACAGAAATGAAAGAGGAAGCAGCCTGGTAGAATTTTGCACAGAGCACAACATAATCATAACTAACACTTGGTTTAAGATTCATGAAAGAAGGTTGTATACATGGAAGAACCCTGGAGATACTAAAAGCTATCAGATAGATTATATAATGGTAAGACAGAGATTTAGGAACCAGGTTTTAAATTGTAAGACATTTCCAGGGGCAGATGTGTACTCTGGCCACAATCTATTGGTTATGACCTGTAGATTAAAACTGAAGAAACTGCAAAAAGGTGGGAATTTAAGGAGATGGGACCTGGATAAACTAAAAGAACCAGAGGTTGTACAGAGATTCAGGGAGAGCATAAGGGAGCAATTGACAGGAATGGGGGAAATAGATACAGTAGAAGAAGAATGGGTAGCTTTGAGGGATGAAGTAGTGAAGGCAGCAGAGGATCAAGTAGGTAAAAAGACGAGGGCTAGTAGAAATCCTTGGGTAACAGAAGAAATATTGAATTTAATTGATGAAAGGAGAAAATATAAAAATGCAGTAAGTGAAACACGCAAAAAGGAATACAAACGTCTCAAAAATGAGATCGACAGGAAGTGCAAAATGGCTAAGCAGGGATGGCTAGAGGACAAATGTAAGGATGTAGAGGCCTGTCTCACTAGGGTTAAGATAGATACCGCCTACAGGAAAATTAAAGAGACCTTTGAAGATAAGAGAACGACTTGTATGAATATCAAGAGCTCAGATGGAAACCCAGTTCTAAGCAAAGAAGGGAAAGCAGAAAGGTGGAAGGAGTATATAGAGGGTCTATACAAGGGCGATGTACTTGAGGACAATATTATGGAAATGGAAGAGGATGTAGATGAAGATGAAATGGGAGATATGATACTGCGTGAAGAGTTTGACAGAGCACTGAAAGACCTGAGTCGAAACAAAGCCCCCGGAGTAGACAATATTCCATTGGAACTGCTGACGGCCGTGGGAGAGCCAGTCCTGACAAAACTCTACCATCTGGTGAGGAAGATGTATGAGACAGGCGAAATACCCACAGACTTCAAGAAGAATATAATAATTCCAATCCCAAAGAAAGCAGGTGTTGACAGATGTGAAAATTACCGAACTATCAGCTTAATAAGTCACAGCTGCAAAATACTAACACGAATTCTTTACAGACGAATGGAAAAACTAGTAGAAGCCAACCTCGGGGAAGATCAGTTTGGATTCCGTAGAAACACTGGAACACGTGAGGCAATACTGACCTTACGACTTATCTTAGAAGAAAGATTAAGGAAAGGCAAACCTATGTTTCTAGCACTTGTAGACTTACAGAAAGCTTTTGACAATGTAGACTGGAATACTCTCTTTCAAATTCTAAAGGGGGCAGGGGTAAAATACAGGAAGCGAAAGGCTATTTACAATTTGTACAGAAACCAGATGGCAGTTATAAGAGTCGAGGGACATGAAAGGGAAGCAGTGGTTGGGAAGGGAGTAAGACAGGGTTGTAGCCTCTCCCCGATGTTGTTCAATCTGTATATTGAGCAAGCAGTAAAGGAAACAAAAGAAAAATTCGGAGTAGGTATTAAAATTCATGGAGAAGAAATAAAAACTTTCAGGTTCGCCGATGACATTGTAATTCTGTCAGAGACAGCAAAGGACTTGGACGAGCAGTTGAATGGAATGGACATTGTCTTGAAAGGAGGATATAAGATGAACATCAACAAAAGCAAAACAAGGATAATGGAATGTAGTCTAATTAAGTCGGGTGATGCTGAGGGAATTAGATTAGGAAATGAGGCACTTAAAGTAGTAAAGGAGTTTTGCTATTTGGGGAGCAAAATAACTGATGATGGTCGAAGTAGAGAGGATATAAAATGTAGGCTGGCAATGGCAAGGAAAGCGTTTCTGAAGAAGAGAAATTTGTTAACATCCAGTATTGATTTAAGTGTCAGGAAGTCATTTCTGAAAGTATTTGTATGGAGTGTAGCCATGTATGGAAGTGAAACATGGACGATAAATAGTTTGGACAAGAAGAGAATAGAAGCTTTCGAAATGTGGTGCTACAGAAGAATGCTGAAGATTAGATGGGTAGATCACATAACTAATGAGGAAGTATTGAATAGGATTGGGGAGAAGAGAAGTTTGTGGCGCAACTTGACCAGAAGAAGGGATCGGTTGGTAGGACATGTTCTGAGGCATCAAGGGATCACCAATTTAGTATTGGAGGGCAGCGTGGAGGGTAAAAATCGTAGAGGGAGACCAAGAGATGAATACACTAAGCAGATTCAGAAGGATGTAGGTTGCAGTAGGTACTGGGGGATGAAAAAGCTTGCACAGGATAGAGTAGCATGGAGAGCTGCATCAAACCAGTCTCAGGACTGAAGACCACAACAACAACAACAAACAACATCTTCCAAGAAAGCAAAGAATGAGAAGACACAGTCCAGAAGATAATACCATTCAGCAGTTGTGTACTTACAAAAGAAAAGACTTATTGTCAGAACCGGAGGCCCTTGCCTTTGTGTGAGGTTTCAAAAATTCAGGTATTTTCTCTATGGAAGGAAGATATTTGTTTTCTCAGATCACGAAGCATTACATTTTTTAATGATGGAAAAATTAAAGTACAGACGACTAGCATGATAGGTACTCCATTTACCAGAGCTTTAATTCCCATTTTCATGTGTCCAGATGAATGACTATTTTGGCAGATCCATTGCCTTGCGGCCAGTAGGACTAATAAAAGCTAAAGAAGAAGTGTTAGAAGAGGATCAGTAAGTTCTGGATTATGTGAAACAGGCACCATTCGGGTATATAATACGAGCATGTGTAGAGGGCATGCCACATTCGGAAAACCTGAATTTTGTTTTCACTCCAAAGAGAAAATGAACAGTTGTGGGGGGAATAGGAGATGATTTTCTTTTGTGTGTGTGTTTGACCTCGCTGGGCATCATCAGGTGTGAGGTTGACATGATTGCCCATGTCCAGAATGTGTTTAGTACTTTTTTACATATCGTGGAAGAACGAGGTGATGTTATTTGCATATTTGTTGAAGATTAAGGCACAAGTGTTTTCTCATAAAAGTAATCGAGGGAAGTGAAAGACGAGATGATAAGTGGACTATTCATGACGCCTGTGAGCATCTGACTGCCTGAATAAACGTTGTATTAACGAAGGAGTCTTGCTACACAAATATAAAGAATTTCTTTTCCTCCGTGTAAGTAGAGAGCGGCAAGGCCCACTGTCTGGAGAGAACGGTAAGTTAAATGTTGAGGAACCGTATTCACTGTCTACAGCTCCATGAACAACAATGGAGAAATGTAAGCAAAACGACAATAACTGAACGTGGAGGCTGCACTGTTCATTTGACACATTGAAGGAAACAAGTCGATATGCCACAAATCTACACAGCGTGATGGCAACATATGGTGAGGTCCATTAAAATATTATGCTGTGTTGTTGTTTTGTTTAGTAAGATGTTCACGTAAATGAGGTAGTTCCACAGGAATAATTCGTCGAGAAGCAGACAATATCATACATGGTATCGTTGATAGAGTGAGAACTGCTGAATGATGAAATGGATGAAAATATATAAAGACGATGCGGAAGTACAGACACGAACATGCAGCAGAGCAATGTGAAGTTTGGATATGCGAGGTAGGTCATGGTGCTGATGGTAATTTTCTTTTGTCTTACGAAATAGGCCGTCATACAGGGCGGATTTATTGGCAGTCGGGAGTCCAGTGTTACGCATGCTATGGGGACCCTAAGGGTCATGGTTGCCAATGAGGACAATAAAGCCAGTGTGTACACTGGGTGGAGCCAGTGGATCGGATCCTTCCAGCTGCCATGAAGAGCACAGGGTACAGCCAACTACTGGTGGTTGCTCATGCCATTACCAATGATGTGTGTCGTCTTAGATCGGAAGAGATTCTCTCTAGTTTCGTGTGGGTATCAGAAGCGGTAAATGCTCACCAGGACCAAATCGGACCTCTGGTACAGAGCCGATTGGAGGAACTGAATCAAAGGGTCAGACGGTTCTGCGACCATGTAGGCTGCAGATTCCTCTGTTTGTGGCATAGTGTGGTGGGGTTTCGGGTCAAGCTAAATAGGTCAGGAGTCCAGCACACGCAGGAGGCGGCTACACGGATTGTAGGGGCTATGTGACATGGACTGAGTGGTTTTCTTTACCTTAGTGGGCCTCGGGCAAAGAGAGAAGTGATGCAGGTCGAACACAGGGAGAATGTTGATCTACGAACCATAGGTATAACAGTTGTAAATCGTCGTAGCTGTGTTGAGAAACTACCAGAGCTCCAAGTGCCAATACAAAGCAGTCATGCTCAAATGGTTATAGACACTGAAAGTTAGCTAAACCTGGTTATAAGTGCAGGCGAAATTTTTGTGAAATAACTAACGGTGTTCAGAAAGAACTGGCTAAATACGGTTGGTGGCGATGTGCGTGTCGCTGTCAGAAGTAGTTTATATTGCGGCGAAACTGAAGTAAATAGTTCCGTGACTTAATACGGATAGAGCTCATTCTTGGCAATTGGAATAAAATGATAACTGGACCCTTCGTCGACCTCCCAACTCAGTTATTACAATTCCTGGAAGGTTCGAAGAAAACTTGAGTCTAATTTCTAGCACGTACGGGTACATACAATTAAAGTTTGTGGTGACTTCAGTTTATCCTCGATATGCTGACGCAAGTAGATGTTTCAATTCGGAGGTACGCATAAAACATCATCCGAAACTTTGTTAAACGCATTTAGAGCGATTAATTCATGAGTCCAATCGAATAGTAAATGGTTATGAAAATACACTTGACCTCTTAGTCATTAATAATCGTGAGCTAATGACGTGTATCAAATCGAGCACAAGAATTAGTGAACACAGGGTTGTCGTAGCGAGACTGAATATTGTGCCTCCCAAACCCTCAAAAAATAAGCGGAAAACAAATCTATTCACAACATCACATAAAGTTCTCATGACACCTTCCTGAGAGACCATCACCACTCCTTCTAAATTAACAATGTAAGTGTAGACCCTATGTGGCTTGAATTCGAAGAAATACTATTGACAGCAGTTGAAAGATTTATACCAAAAAAATAACAAACGAAGGAGCTGACCCCTCGTGGTACAAAATAGAGGTCAGAACACCGTACCAGGCGCAACGAAAAAAGCATGCTAAATTTAAACGAACTCAAAACCCCCAAGATGGGCGAACTGTTACACAAGCTCGAAATTTTGCGCGGGTTTCAATGTAAGATGCTTGTAAAATCTTCCACAACAAAACTTTGTCCCGAAACCTGAAAGAAAATCCAAAGAGAGACTAGTCGTATGTAAAGTATGCTATCAGGAAGACACGATCATTGCTGTCTCTGCCCCATAGCAATCGAAATTCTGTCGATGACAGTGCTGCTAAGGTAAAGTTACTAAACACAGCGTCCCAAAGATCCTTCTCCAAAGAAGTCGAAGTAAATATTCCAGAATTCAGATCAAAAACAGCTGCCAACAGTAACTAAGAAGTAGATATCCTCGGAGTAGTGAATCAGCTTAAGTCACTTAATAAAATCAAGTCTTCCGTTGGAGACTGTATACCAATTAGGTTCCGCTCTTTTTACGAAAGATCCTGACCCATAGACAGGAAAGATGGACAGGTCGCATCGACATTCAAAAAAGGCAAGAGGGTAACCCAATACGTTACAGGCCCATATCATTAACGTCGATATGCAGCAGGATTTAGAAACATTTATTATGTTCGAACATTATGAATTACCTGGAAGAGAATGGTCTATTGACATACAGTCAACATGGATTTACAAAATTCCTTTCTTACGAAACAATTAGATATTTCCTCATTCGAAGTGTTGAGTGCTATCGGCAAGGGATCTCAAATTGATTCTGACACTGTACCTTCCAAATGGCTCGTAATCAAACTGTGTGGTCATGAAATATCCTCCCATTTATGCGAGTGGATTCGTGATTTCCTTTCAAAAAGGTCTCAGTTCATAGTAACTGACGGAAAGTAATCGAATAAAAGAGACTTGTGGCGTTCCCCTAGATAACGTTATAGGCCCTCTGTTGTTTCTTATCTATATAAACTTTTTAGGAGACACTCTGAGCAGCCGCCTTGGGTTCTTTGCAGAAGATGCCTTCCTTTATCGCATTATAAAGTCATCAGAAGATCAAAACAAATTGCAAAACGATTTAGATATCTGTATGGAGCGAAAGCTGCCAGTTGACCCTAAATAATTAATTGAGTGAGATCAACCACATGAGTACTGAATGGAGTTCGTTGAACCTCGGTTAAACGATAAATCAGTCTAATCTAAAGATCGTAAATTCAATTGAATGCCTAGGAATTACAATTACGAACAATTTCAGTTGCAAAGAACACATAGAAAAAGTTGTGGGGAAGGCTAACCAAAGACTGCGTTTTACTGGCAGAACATTTAGAAGATGCAACAGATAACCTAAGGATACTGCCAACACTAGACTTGTCCGTCCTATTTTGGGTTACTACTGCGCTGTGTGGGGTCCTTACTAGATAGGGTTAACGGATTACATCAAGAAAGTTCAAAGAAGGGCAGCACGTTCTGTATTATCGAGAAATAGAGAAGAGAGGATATGGGGGTGGACGTCATTGAAACAAAAGGCTTTCCCGTTGCGACGGGATCTTCCAACGAAATTGCAGTCATTAACTTTCTCCTCCGAATGCGAAAATATTTTGTTAACACCGACCTACAAAGGGAGAAACGATCCACACAATAAAATTAGGGTAATCAGAGCTCTAACGGAAAATACTGTGCAGTTCGAAACTGGCATAATAGAGAATTATTGTGGAGGTTGTTCGACGAACTCACTGCCAGACACTTAAGTGTGATTTGCAGAACACCCATGTAGATGCAGATACAGATGAATTAATGTGTAGAGGAAATAACGTAGGAAGCAGAAAGGAGAGGTTGTATATATGTAATGGAAACATCTTACACAACCACAAATTATTCTCACTGTAAGTAGGTTCCCGTTGAAAAGTGTAATCCCTCTATCATTTTGAAGTACCGTAACAGTCTACATCTTCACGGAATTTGTATTAATGCTAATATATATTTTCTTTTGGACTGAATGGAAGTAATAGTTGCTTTGGTAGGTAATATGATGTAGGTAAATACCATCATTATTTCCAATGATTCCATGCCATACATATCCCTGTTTATCTTAGCACAATCTTTTATGGTCCACAAACTTATATACGACATCACGATAACCTGTTTTACAAATTCTCATCACGGTTTTGTACTATGATTTTTACGTATTTCTGTATACTGCAGAAGATGCACACTCTTATCCTTTAACTTTGTATCTTTCGCTTCCAGTACTTCATTTTTCGCAGATTTCCTGTGCGCATTTCTAATGTAATGGAATGATAAGAAATTAAGTAACATTTAAATTAGGAATTGTACAAACAATAAAAGACGAAAGAAGGGGCATATGAAAAATCTTTACCAGAAGATGGTACAGAACGTTGGGGTGTACACTTTGGAATCTAGATACATCTCTTTCTCCTATCTCCCCACCACCTTCAACTCCCCCTCTCTGTCCATCTCCTTCTCCTCTATGTCCATTTCCTCCTCCTACTTCTCTCCATAGGTCCTCTTCCTCCCTCTCCTTGACGTTGAGATGTTATTGTTGTTTCGAACGAAATGTTGAACGGGACTTGTTTAAAATGAGTTAGTAGATCGGTTGGTATGACAGCTCCTGCAGCTGTATCTGTATGGATAGTAGCTTGAATGACAATATTATTTATATTTTTAATATGCAAACATTTCGGATTACAAACTTTCGGACGACTGAAATTGCGTACTAGTAGCAGTAGTAGTCTTATCACTTCACTCTGCTTCAACGGGTGAGTTTCTGACCACATCCCGTGGCAAGTTAAGCACCAAAGTACTATTCCTGCATTTCGTAAGTGGGTGAAGAGGTGGAACCTAGCGTTATGGATTGACCTGGGATTGTGTGTATATGTGTGTTGTCTGGAGGGGGGGGGGGGGAATTATCTTATATCTTTGCAGAGAACATTACTCACGTAGAAGGTACGACCAATGTGTTGTTGGTCGGTGACGATGTTGGTGGTCTAAACTGCTAATGAACTGGTTGCGGCTGAGTCTCACGTTCTCGTGCAACTCACAGGCGGAGTGGCGGAATCCGTCCCGTAGCAGCACGAGGTCTGCATCCTTTTGGAGCTGACGCATGGGGTACGGCCTGGGGAGGCACAGCGTAAATTTTAAGGCCCAATTTTGTACCCGTTACAGGACGGAAATGTGGGAGCCGCGCTGAGTACTTCAGCACTGGATGGACCAGTGTGAGGTAGAACGTGATGCAGTGGCATGGCAGAAGCGTCGACTCGTCCCTATTGCGCACCTCATGGATATGTGGGGGCCAGGTGGGCCATTGGTCAAGTTTGACCCCGAGGCAGGTGGCAGTATTGGTCCATAGTATGGGGGGACTTGTGAGGGACAAGGCAATCCCCTTGCTCTTTGCAGGGTTGAACTTGAGCCACCAATTGGTGGGCCAAGCACCAAGAACGTCACAGCCCAACTGAAGGCGGTGGCCCACGTTGTACACGTTTGTGCTGCTGGTGAGCAGCACTGTCATGTCGGCACAGAGAGCCAGCTTAGGCATCCCACCTGTGGAGCATCTGCAAAGTAGAGGGAATACAATATGGTACTCAGTGCCGACCCTGTAACACCCTGGTCCGCATTGGCCTCAGAGTGGGCGTGCCTTCATCCACTCACACATGAAAGGCACTGCTGGAGGAGGACAACAAGTGACATCGTGACCACGTGCAGAAAGAGTTTGTAAGAGACTGTTGAACCACACTCAGTCAAAGGCCCGAGATACATCCATGAGTACTGCCCCAAGATAATCTCGGGCCTCCAGCGCCCTTATACTGGGCTCCACCAAATAAGGCAGCTGAGGGGAAGATGGCATGGCCCTGTCAGGAGCCAAACTTCTCATCTGGCAGAAGGTGTTCCCCTGTGACATGTGTCATGATCCACTCTAAGTAGAGCTTCTCTAAGACTTCTGAGAGGGATAGCAGGAGAATAACGGGCCAATAATTTGACGCCAGCCAGGGGACTTATTGGTCTTTGGGATGGCGATCACTTCCACTTGCTTCCATGCGGAAGGGTAGAGTCTCGGAAGGAGGATGTGATTGAAGACATCAGCCAGGAACTGATGGAGTCTTATGACATAATCTTCAAAAAGACATTGGTGAGACCATCAGGACCCCCCGCCAGTCAGGTGTCAAAGGATTGGAGCTGCAGGGCCATCATACGCCGACAACCATAAATACAAGTTTCCTGTGTTCTGTTAAAACCGACTGTCATGAACAAAACAGCATGTAGTTCTGTCTAAAAATTCTGTTTAAAATTATATATAAGGAGAACAATACATACACTATCAGATCAAAAGTATCCAGACACACATAAAAAAACACACGTTTTTCATATTAGGTGCATTGTGCTGCCGCCTTTTGCCAGGTACTTCATTTGAGCGACCTCAGTATTCTTGAGACATCTTGAGAGAACAGAATGGGGAGCTCCGTGGAACTCACTGACTTCGAACGTGATCAGGTGATTGGGTGTCACTTGTGTTATATGTCTGCATTTGAGATTTCCACACTACTAAACATCTCTAGGCCCATTGTTTCCGATGTGATAGCGAGGTGGAGTCGTGAAGGGACATGTACAGCACAGAAGCGTACAGTCCGAACTCGTCTGTTGACTGACAGAGACCGCTGACAGTTTTAGATGGTCGTAACGTGTAATGGGCAGACATCTAGCCAGACAGTGACACGGTAAATTGCAAACTGCTTCGGGATCCACTGCAAGTACTATGGCAATTAGGTGGGAGGTTAGAAAATTTGGATTTCATGGTCGAGCAGCTGTTCATAAGCCACACATCATGCCAGTAAATGCCAAACCACTCATTGTTTCGCGTAAGTAGCGTAAACATTGGACGATTGAAAAAACTTTGTGTGGGGAGACGAATCACGGTACACAATGTGGCGATCCGATGGAAGGGTGTAGATAAGGCGAATGCCAGGTGAACGTCATCTGCTAGCGTGCGTACTGCCAACAGTAAAATTCGGAGGCGGTGGTATTATGGTGTGATCGTGTTTTTCATGGAGGGGGCCTGCACCCCCTGTAGTTTGGCGTGGCACTATCACATCACAGGAGTGCATTGATGTTTTAAGCCCCTTTTTACTTCCTGCTGTTGAAGCGCAATTCGGGGATAACGATTGCGTCTTTCAACACGATCGAGCACCTGTTTATAATGCACGGCATGTGGCGGAGTGTTTACGCGGCAGTGATATCCCTGTAATGGACTGACCTGCACAGAGTCCTGACCTGAATCCTATAGACACCTTTGGGATGTTTTGGAACGCTGACTTCGTGCCAGGCCTCACAGATTGACATCGATACCTCTCCTCAGCGCAGTTCTCCGTGAAGAATGGGCTGCCATTCCGCAAAAAACCTTCCAGCACCAGATTGAACGTATGCCTGCGAGAGTGGAAGCTGTGATTAAGGCTAAGGGTGGGCAAACACCATATTGAATTCCAGGATTAACGATGGAGGACGCCACGAACTTGTAGTCATTTTCAGCCAGGTGTCCGGATACTTTTGATCACATACCGTATGAGAGACAAAACTGTCTAGATTTCCGTGCCCTGTAGAAACTGGCTATGAGAAAGAGGATGAAGCCACAAGTTTTCACAGCACAGCGTAGCACAGTATCTTCAGTCTCGCAGACTTTTAACAAAATATGTGATTGTGTATTAGAATATCAAATAAAGATTTGAAGTAAGTTGGGCACGAACGTCTAAAGAATACTGCTCTTTTCGATGTTACGTGTTAGACGTATTTAGATAAGAAATTATGTAGCCTATGTGCATCCCAACGTTTCTTAGAGCATCGTGAAAGCATTGGTAGTTACTCGGTGGAGACCTTTTCGAGATTTTTACCAACGATCTTTCTGATATTCTTTTTTTAGTCGTCAGTCTTGTGACTGGTTTGATGCAGCCCAGCACTAAATCTTCTCCTGCACCAACCGCTTCGTCTCATAGTAACACTCCCAGACTACGTCCTCAACTATTTGCTGGACGTATTTCAATCTCGGTCTTCCTCTACTGTTTTTGCCCTCTACGGCGAACTCTTGCAGCATGGACGTCATAACCTGATGTCTTAACAGATGTCCTGTCATCGTGTCCCTTCTCCTTGTGCGTGTTTTCTACATATTTCTTTCCTCTCCGAACCTCCTCAGACCACAAAATTTTCAACATTCGTCTACACCACAATATCTCAAATGTCTCGATTCTCTTTTGTTCCGGTTTTCTCACGGGCCATATTACACTACCATGCAATGTGTGCTTCAAATGTACAATCTCAGAAATTTTTTCCTCAAATTAAAATGTATGTGAGTTTAAGCAGGTAAGTGAAGCCACTGTGATTACAAAACGTAAAATCTTTTAACACAAGAGATTATAATAACTGAAGCAAAGGAAAATGGGATATGTGAATAACAGGGACAATTTACAACATGGCCTGGGTCAGATTATGAGTAGTATCTAGAGTTAGAAGTGGCAACTAAGAGAACTTGGGATGATGGATGTATACTTCACATTTCCATTATTTCGAGATAGTTCATCTAAGTTTATTTACGGATGTGATGTTATGCTTCATGTTTCACAGTGTAAGTATGGCCTTCTTTTAGCAGGTAATCTGCAAAAGTAGAACCCTCTTTTGTAGGTTTCCAACTTCTGTGGTGTTCCTTCAAGTGGGTGCATATTGCCCTGTCAGATTTACCTGTGCAGAATTTTCAACAATTAAATGTGTTTTGATATATTTTACTCTCTTCCAAAGCTGGAGTGCTGCCTTCTTTTCTGGACCAGGAATGCCCTTTTTGCCAGTGCTTTTCTGCTTTTGGTGCCAACCTTTCTCCGTCTGTCATTGGTTATTTTGCTGCCATGGTAGCAGAATTCTTATCTTCATCTACTTAGTGACCAACAATGATGATGTTAAGTTTCTCGTTGTTCTTATTTCTGCTACTTCTCATTACGTTCATCTTTCTACAATTTACTCTCAGTCCATACTCTGTACTCATTACACTGTTTATTCCATTCAGCAGATCTTGTAATTCTTCTTTCCCTTCACTCAGGATAGCAATATCAACGGCGAAGCGTATCACCGATATCCTTTTGTATTAAATTTGAACTCCACTCCCGAAACTTCCTTCTATTTCCGTCATTGCTGCTTCGATGTTCAGACAGAACAGTAGGGGTGAAGACTACATCCCTGTCTTACACTCTTTTTAATGCGAGTACTTCGTTCTTGGTCTTCCATTCGTATTATTTCCTCTTAATGCTTGTACATATTGTATATTACCTGTCTCTCCCTGTAGCTTACGCCCATAGTTCCCAGGACTCCTAACATCTTGCACAGTGTCGAACGCTTTTCCAGGTCGACATATCCTATGATTTTCTTTAGTCTTGCTTCCGTTGTCAACCGTAACGTGAGAATTGCCTCTCTCGTGCATTCACCGTTACTAAAGCCGAACTGATCGTCATGTAACACATAGTCAATTTTCTTTTCCTTTACTGTGTATATTATTCTTGACAGCAACTTCGATGTATGAGCTGTTAAGCTGATTATGCAATACTTCTCGCACTTCTCAGCTCTTGCAGTCTTTGGAACTATCTAGATGGCATTTTTTTCCTAAAGTAAGATGGTATGTCGCCAGGCTCATATTCTACACACCAGACTGATTAGTCGTTTAATTGGCAGTTCCCTCAATGATTTTAGAAATTCCAATTTAATGTTCACTATCTCTTACGTCTTATTTGTTCTTAAGCCCTGAAAATCTCTTTCGAATTCTGGTTCTAATACTGGATACCCTATCTCCCCGTAAATAAGCTCCTGTTGCTTCTTCTATCACATCAGACCAGTCTTCCTCCTCATAGAACGTTCAACGTACTTTTTCCACCTATCCGTTCTCTCTTCTTCATTTAACTGTTGCACTCTTAATATTACCACCCTTGCTTTCCATTTCACTGAAGGCTGTTTTGATTACCTTTATGCTAAGTCAGTCCCTCCGACAATAATTTCTTTTTCGAGTTCTTCAAATTTTTCATGCAGCCATTTCGTCTCAGCTTCCCTTCACTCCCTATTTATTTCATTTTTTAACGACTAGTTTTTTTTTTATAATCTTGATTTGCCTTGAACATTTTTGTACCTCCTTCTTTCATAGAGCAACTGAAGTACCTCCTCTTTAACCCATGTTTTTTCGCAGTTACCTTCTTTGTACCTTTCTTTTCTTATCAACTTCTATGTTCTTTTTTAAAGACGTCCACTCCACCTCAACTGTACTGTCTACTGAGCTATTCCTTGTTACTGTGTCTGTAGCCTTAGAGAACTTCAAGCTTATCTCGTCATTCCTCAGTACTTCCGTATGCCACTCTTTGTGTATTGATTCTACCTTACAATTCTCTTAAACTTCAGCCTCCTCTTCATCGCTACTACGTTGTGATCTGAGTCTATAGCTGCTACTCGGTACGCCTTTCAATCCAGTATCAGATTTCGGAATGTCTGTCTGACCATGATGTAATCGAAATGAAATTTCCCCGTGTCACCTGACCTTGTCCAAATATACCTGCTCCTGTTGTGATTCTAGAATTGAGTATTAGCTATTACTAGCTGAAAGCTATTACAGAACTCAATAAGTCTTCCTCCTCTCTTATTCCTTGTCACAAGCCCACATTCTCCTGTAACCATTTCTTCTACTCCTTTCCCTACAACTGAATTCCAGCCCCCCATGACTATTAGATTCTTATCTCCTTTTACGTACTGAAGTTAGTCGTTCTATACCCTCATATGCTTTCTCTGTCTCTTCATCTTCAGCCTCCGATGTCGGCATGTATACCTCAATCATCGTTGTCGTTGTTGGTTGTTTGTCGATTCAGGTAAGAACAGCCATATCACTGAACAACGCGTTCTCCGCTCTACCTTCCTATTCATAACGAATCCTACTTCCGTTATGCCATTTTCTGCTGCTGTTGATATTACCCTTTACTGATCTGACCAAAATTCTTTGCCTTCTTTCCATGTCTACTCACTGACCCCTACTGTATCCAAACTGAGGCTTTGTATTTGGCTTTTCAGGTTTTCCAGCTTCCCTATCACATTCAAGTTTTTGACTTTCCACGCCTACCTACACTATTAGAGATGATCGTAGTAGTCAATCCACTTTTAATATAACTGGCAACGGCTCTTAGATTGGTTTTTAAAGTATAACTCAAAGAGAGTTTTTGGTGCGTGACCTGTTATTAATATCTACTCTACATTTTTACACATGCAGAGTGGAAATGAATGGCAGGTCACGTACCAAAAGTTTCGTTTGAGTTAGACCCGAAAAACCAAGGTAAGAGCCGTTATTAACAACATGAAAAGTGGGATAACTGCTTCGATCATCTCTAGTACTGCATGTAAGTCCCAAAAGATGGCATGAGTGGTATGTACCAGTTCACTGGTGAGGCTAAAGAGGGCGTAGTGCCTGAAATCTCTGCGAGAATAGTCTGAAAAAATGCTGTGCCTCCACACTCTGAAGGTAAAGTACCTAAGGACTTTACAAATAAAAAAAATGGAGAACGCGACATCTAACATTAAATCTGCGGTTCGTGTGCTCCAGCCTCAAGACTGTTTTGATTTTTAAAGAAGCATCCGATATACGTACAACACAAAAGAATAGATATATTCAAATGAACTCATTTCCAGTGCAAAAAAAATATCACCTCTCGTCAAGACGAGAATAATGTTCAAGTAACATGAAGACTGGAGCGCCTACAAGATTTTCAAGAAGGGGGTTGCCACTGACACAATAAAGAACTTTGTTTTACCATCAGGACAACATAAAAACAACTTGTCAGCTGAAAAGAAAACAGATCTGCAACAGATGATATCATACTTGAAAGTAGCTAATAGAAAATTTTAAGAACAATTAATCAATTAAATTTGCTTTCGCTCTATAAAATTGAAGAATGTATCAAAAATAATTTAATCACAATACAGTGTATCTGTAAGATGAATCTCTAAATGGTTCTTATTTAAGAAACTGATACACGCTTGAGACTGCTTTCGTTTAGGCCGAAAACTATGGAATTTAGCATGTTCTGCACTTTTCACAATAAAATATTTAATTTCATTGGTAAAATTACGGCCACTTGAGAAATTTGCAACAGTGAGGTGACTTACTGCAGACAGTTAATAAAAAACATTGTTCAGGTTTCTTCATTAAAATATTTCTCTCGAAACGAAAATAAGGGATTAACTAGGAATGAGTCGTTTGGCTCTTAGCCTGTTACTGACTTCCTCTTTACATATTGCGCAAATATTAAACAATATATAGCCTGTGTTACTCCGAAAGAATTTAAAGTAAACCGGTGAACCAGATTTCTGGTATCAACTACTCCCTTTATGTAGTGTATATAATGTATATATTTATATACCATATATAATAAAACATATAACCAACGTCCATCCCAAAGTTTATCAGAGTAGGGTGTGAAACTTTGAAGTCAATTGGTGAAATGCGTTTCAAGGTTTTTGGTTTGATGTTGTTGTGGTCTTCAGTCCTGAGACTGGTTTGATGCAGCTCTCCATGCTACTCTATACTGTGCGAGCTTCTTCATCTCCCAGTACCTACCGCAACCAACATCCTTCTGAATCTGCTTAGTGTATTCATATCTTGGTCTCTCTCTACGATTTTTACCCTCCTCGCTGCTCTACAATAGTAAACTGGTGATCCCTTGATGCCTCAGAAAATGTACTACCATCCGATCCCTTCTTCTAGTCAAGTCGTGCCACAAACTCATCTTCTCCCCAATTCTATTCAATACCTCCTCATTAGTTATGTGATCTACCCATCTAATCTTCAGCATTCTTCTGTAGCACCACGTTTCGAAAGCTTCTACTCTCTTCTGGTCCAAACTATTTGTCGTCCATGTTTCACTTCCATACGTGGCTACACTCCATACAAATACTTTCAGAAAAGACTTCCTGGCATTAAAATCTATACTCGATATTCACAAATATCACTTCTTCAGGAACGCTTTCCTTGCCATTGTTAGTCTACATTTTATAACCTCTCTACTTCGACCATTATCTGTTATTTTGTTCACCAAATAGCAAAACTCCTTTACTATTTTAAGTGTCTCCTTTCCTAATATAATTCCCTCAGCATCAGCCGACTTAATTTCACTACATTCCATTTTCCTCGTTTTGCTTTTGTCGATGTTCATCTTATATCCTCCTTTCAAGACACTATCCATTCCGTTCAACTGCTCTTCCAAGTTCTTTGCTGTCTCTGACAAAATTACAATGTCATCGGCGAACCTCAAAGGTTTTATTTCTTCTCCATGGATTTTAATACCTACTCCGAATTTTTCTTTTGTTTCCCTTTGATAATGCCGTTAATCATCGACTTGTCTTAATGAGGTAGTATATATATATTAGATAGTCATTTGGGATTAAAGTGCTACTAACCTAGACCTACATCATAAATCTGTCACACTTTGTTTCCAGAGAGCAGCAAATAATCAGACTGACAAGGACAGAAAATGTGACCGCTCTGAAGAATACCAGCCGAGCCACATCCATATATCTCGGGTTCAAACGCCCTCCTGGGGCACTCCGCCCCGGGGCGAAGCCCAGCTCCCAGCTGCCTCTTCACCCACACGCGCTCGCAGCCTCCTCGCCCGGGGCGCTCATTTGTCACGACGAACGGCGCCGCTTGTCGCAGATGTTCCTCGGAACGCTGCGAGGATTTCCCTGCTGATTGATCTTCCTCGGCGGTTCCGTCCTTGGCACAATATATTCACACTCTCCGTCTCTGACAACACCAGAGCGCTCTGCTCTGCTCGGTTTCTCCGTAAGTAAAAACTGTGTATTAAGCATTAAAATATTATTAAGTGGCCTTTACGAGTAGAATAACATACACGAGTCGCAGAGAAGAACTTCTTATTACGCTATATTGATAACTATTACTCTCAAACCATCTAACCGCAACTCAATAAAACACAATTTTTGTGCGACATCCGTTTCTCCTCCATTTTTTGCAGGGCATCATCGGCGGCCTGTAGTATGCACGTATTACTGTTTGTACTGTTTAATTTACATTTAGAGGTTGCATGTAGGTTATAAACAGGTCTGACACTTTTTCTATCATGTAGTAATAATTTAAAGTTCTAGTCATAGATTTCGTGGGTGTTGATATGATTTTAATTCGATTTTTTTTTTTTTTGGGGGGGGGGGGGGGGGGCTTCACAGCATTAGGAATTGATCACACGACAGGATGTTACGTTTTCGATCGTGTTGTCATATGCTCAACGTTAGTGCAGACTGCTAAAAGTGTCTTTCTAGTGTCTGTGATCTACTTGAACGCGCGCGCGTGTGTGCATGTGTGTGTATGTGTGTGTGTGTGTGTGTGTGTGTGTGTGTGTGTGAAAAATGGTGTTTACATGTTGAATGTTCAAATACAGAGATGTGTAAGCAGTTAGAATATGACGTTGAAGCGTGGTGTTCAACAGAGATCTGCACCTCCTCGTACTCTTATGAATGTATGGACAACCCTGCAGCATTTAAGGTGTCTATTCCGTCCAGCGCTGCTTTAGACGTTAGTGAACTCCATACCACGTCGTGTTGAGGTACTTATGAGTGAAAGCGTGGGCCCTACACCACATATTGTGGTGAACTAGTTTCTTTCGCCCTTCGCCGGCCGGTGTGGCCGAGCGGTTCTACGCGTTTCAGTCTGGAACCGCGTGACCGCTATGGTCGCAGGTTCGAATCCTGCCTCGGGCATGGATGCTTGTGATATCCTTAGGTTTGTTAGGTTTAAGTAGTTCTAAGTTCTATGGGACTGATGACCTCAGAAGTTAAGTCCCACAGTGCTCAGAGCCATTTGAACCATTTTTCGCCTTCAATGTAAGTTCCTTCGAACTTGCATGACCGATTTGGTAGGAATGAACCATTTCACAGACTGAGCCTCTGCTTGCATCGCTGTCATTTTGCTTCACTCACAACAACGTGGGAAACACACAAAAAGATTTTACTCTGTCTGTCTTCATATGAACCAAACATGGAGTGAGTATCTTAATTAGCCTTGGTGCTATGACACACTGAAGTTTCTGCGTATCTTTTGAGATAGATCCGTACTTCAGTATATGAATGCAACCTAACTTAGTCGTGTAAGCAGGTCAACTGAACACGTCGAATAACGTATCCATTAGGACTGTCTTTGAATCTAACGTGTGTAATCTTTAGGTTGTGTCAGTATGTTTTGTTTTCACTGGATAAAACTGCAGTTTCATTTCTGGATTTCTTCTGTTGATAGGACTCTGCCAGCCGGATTGGCCGAGCGGTTCTAGGCGCTACAGTCTGGAGCTTTACGACCGCTACGGTCGCAGGTTCGAATCCTGCCTCGGGCATGGATGTGTGTGATGTCCGTAGGTTAGGTAGGTTTAAGTAGTTCTGAGTTCTAGGGGACTGATGACCTCAGAAGTTAAGTCCCATAGTGTTCAGAGCCATTTTTTGTTTATAGGACTTTACATTATCCTTGAGAGATAAATATATTTAATATAACTCTGCATTCATTCTTTTTTATTGCTTAAAGCCAGGGAGGTAACATTAAGGGTGCAACGGGAATTACAATTTTAAATGCAGAGGAGAGAGCGGATGGGTAGAAAGAGTACATTGAAGGCCCCTATGACGGGGAGGATTTGTCTGATGAGACAGAAGAAAAAGCAGTAGTCGAATTAGTGGAGATAGGGGATCCAGTATTAGAACCTGAATTCGAAAGAGCTTTGGAGGACTTAAGATCAAATAAGGCAGAAGGGATAGAGAACATTTCATCAGAATTTGTAAAATAATTAAGGGGAATGACCATAAAACGACTATTCACGTTGGTATGTAAAATCTATGAGTCTATAAAAGGTGCGACAGTTATAGCAAAATCAGCTTAACAGCTCATGTAACCAGGTTGCTGACAAGAATAATGTACAGAAGAATGGAAAAGGAAACTGAGGATCTATTACATGACGATCAGGTTGGCTTCAGGAAAGGTAAAGGCACGAGAGAGCCAATTCTGACTTTGCGGTTGATAACGGAAGCGAGACTAAAGAAAAATCAAGACACGTTTATAGGATTTGTCGACCTGGAAAAAGCGTTCGACAATGTAAAATGGTGCAAGGTGTTACAAATTCTGAGAAAAATAGTAGTAAGCTATAGGAAAAGACGATTAATATACAATAGATACAGGAGTCAAGACGAAATAAGAAGAGAGCAAGACCAAGAACGAAGTTCTCGGATTAAAAAGGATGCCGAACAGGGACGTAGTCCTTCGTCCCTACTGTTCAATCTGTTTCATCGAAGAAGCAATGGTAGAAATAAAAGAAAGTTTCAGGAGTGGAATTAGAATTCAAGGTAAAAGGATATCAATGATACAATTCCCTGATGACGTGGCTATCCTCAGTGAAAGTGAAGAGCAAGTACATCATCCATTGAATGGAATGAACAGTCTAATGAGTATATAACATGGACTGAGAGTAAATCGAAGAAAGACGAAAGTAATGAGAAGTAGCAGAAATGAGAACAGCGAGAAACTTAACATCGCCATTGCCGGTCACGAAGTAGGTGAAGTTAATGAATTTTGCTACCTAGGCAGCAAAGTAACCATTGATAGACAGAGCAAGGGGGACATCAAAAGAAGACTAGCACCGGAAAAAAGGGCATTCGTGTCCAAGAGAAGTGTACTAGTGTCAGACCTAGGCCTTAATTTCAGGAAGAAATTTAAGAGAATATACGTTCGGAGTACTACAGTGGATGGTAATGAAACATGGCCTGTGAGAAAACCAGAACAAAAGAGAATCGAAGCGTTTGAAATGTGGTGCTACAAAAGAATGTTGAAAGTTAGGTGGACTAAGAGGTAAGGAACGAGGAGGTTCTGAGCAGATTTGGAGAGGAAAGGAATGTGTGGAAAGCACTGACAAGGAGAAGGGACAGGTTGATAGGAATCTCTTAAGTCATCAGGGATTGGCTTCCATGGTACTAGAATTCTCTGTAGAGGGAAGAACTGTAGAGGAAGAGAGAGCTGGAAATACATTCAGCAAATAACTGAGGACGTAGGTTGAAAGTGCTGCCCTGAGATAAAGAGGTAGCACAGGAGATGAATTCGTAGCGGGGTGCATCAAACCAGTCAGAAAACTGATGACTCAAAAGAAAACCTATCATGCCAATGTATCTTTCAATAAAATGTTGTTCCTACAATAATCCGCAGAAGTAGAAGGATAAACCATGCGTCTCGAAATTTTCGAAGTGGCCTTTCTTCCTGTTAGCCGCATAATTTCGTAATATGGCAAACTATAACAGGTTTATTCTGTACAGAAAATAAGTTGAACTGGAGTATTTATCTTTCATATTCATGGTGTTGTTTGCAAGATTTTGTCATTGTGTGTATATTACACCACGTTGTTATTCCTATATTCGGCAGATAGGTTTGTCCATAGCATCAACTGATCCATGGTCTTACTTTTCTAGTCCAGTTTGTCCGTGAACAGGGCATCATACTAAGTCAGATTCTGTTAATGTTCCACCATTTAATATTCAGAGGACGTATAGTGCCCGAATATCTCAGTTCGTGAGAGCATTACACGCCTGATGTTCCTTTCTAGATTTGTGTGTCAGTCGGGCTTATAGTTGTAAGGTTAAAATCATACCTGACTCGTTAAGTGTAATTTCGACTCTCAGTAACAGAGGAACACGGAGTCACAGCGTCGTTTATGTTATGAACACATATCTGAAATGGATGAGCTACAGCGGTTTAGAAATTCAGAGAATTTTATTCGGATATCAGTGCAATAAGACGTTAAATGTTATGACTATAAGGGCCTCATTGCTAACGACGTGGCGATCAGCGGTCAGTTAAATACCAATTCAATGCATTTGGCCATACCCTTAAAGCGAGAGCATATGCCTGACGAAGAGAGGGAAAGCCACTACGTGACTGAAGCAGCAAGTATTATAATGTGCAACCAGCGCCCCTCAGAACATACAGGTTTATGGATGGATTTGTGGTAGTAGGCACCCATCGCCCGTCATAATTATGCTCTTCTATCGCGGTAGTTTCCTTTCTCTTCACCACAGGAGAGGGAATCACCATGAGGTGATTTCAATCATCTATTCTTAACGTGTCGTAGGTACCGCTATCAGCATGTCACATTGACTCAGAAACTAAGATAGTTGCGCACGTTTTTCTTTTGCCATTATCACCATTATCTTCGCATTACGTAATACAAAAACAGTAGTCATGTACTTCTGGAGAGAACGTTCCCTGGCGATAAAACAACGCAATCTCACGCAGTGCAACTATACGATTCTGTCACACGATGGTGCTATATTTCCTTATCGGTTAATTTCTGCTTCATGGAATGCAAGGAATAACCAATAGTTTAGACCTGTCCGTAATTTCTGAACAGGTGAGTGCTTTTGCATTAATACTGAATAATAATGAATTTTCCCCTAATTTCTAATGTTTTTCTGTATGTGCCTACCATGCACCCTTAATTTTTCTTATGTTTTGATATACGGAGAATAAGTGCAATGAAAATTTCGACGAAGACAAGGTTACAATTCTGTACCACCCCTATATGTTCCAGGATCCTCTGCCTAAAGGTCTGTGGGCAGCTTGTAAGAACCCGGAAAGTTGTAAATATATACAAAAAAATTCACTTCCTTTGCAGCTAAATTTAAAATTATGTTTTGTATGTTTTGTGTTGTTAGTGGTTTCAGAGTAAACACTTTTATTGTCTTCTTCAAAATGTTTACGGAAGGATGTCTGAATGCCATTAACTCCATGTACAGGAACGTGCGCAAAAGGTTTATAGAAGCGTAGAGCTGTAATTCAGAAAAAAGGCATTTTCTTTGAAGATTTCATTACAAATAATAACAGAATCCGAAAGAATTCTCATTACAAGACTACATCGGCGATAAAGAAAGGTGAACAGTTATTGTGATATTTGTTTGGAAGTAGATTTTTCACGCTAACTCGAAAACCTTTGAAAAAATAATTTATCACACATTGCAAATTGATCAGTTCCTACCCAAACTACCTGTCACGTACTTTTTATAAGTCTGTAAATAACTGCAAGTATTTCAATAGATTTAGACAAATATCATGTCCAGTATAATTATCCGGACTGTTATGCCGGCCTGCCGGTGTGGCCATGCGGTTCTAGGCACTTCAGTCTGGAATCGCGCGACCGCTGCGGTCGCAGGCTCGAATCCTGCCTCGGGAATGGATGTGTGCGATGTCGTTAGGTTAATTAGGTTTAAGTAGTTCTAAGTCAAAAGAAGACTGATGACCCTAGATGTTATGTCCATAGTTCTCACAGCCACTTTTTTTTTCTTTTGTTATGCCGTGGTCGGTTGATGAATTCTGTGTCAATTCCCAACGTTTCGTCCCCGTCTGCGGAGGACATCTTCAAGTGGGTCTGTAGCTTGATGGAAGGTCCAACACACCCACTGGCTCGCTACTGACTGCCGCTAAATTCCGTGTCCGCGCGCTCCGCGCCGAGGCGTGACGTCACGTGTTTCGAAATCGTCAGTGCAATTGGCAGCCGTCCGCTGCCGTCGATCACCGTTGCCATCACCCAGTGGTGGACGGGTGGTTCACATCTTCATCAACCCCGGCATCCATATACCGTTTAATTTTCAAACCACGTGACGTCACGCCTCGGCGCGGGAGCGCGCGGACACGGAATTTAGCGGCAGTCAGTAGCGAGCCAGTGGGTGTGTTGGACCTTCCGTCTAGCTACAGAGCCCCTTGAAGATGTCCTCCGCAGACGGGGACGAAACGTAGGGAATTGACACAGAATTCATTAACCGACCTCGGCATAACAACGCTGATAATTATAATGGACATGACATTTCCCGTCGTGAAAGTCTACTTTTTAGTAGTTAGAAAAATGTTTTGTCTATTTTAAAGACGCGAAAATAACTAATAACTCTTCATAATCTTCTGGGCTTCAGGTTACGTGCTCAGATGTGTAGAACAATGAAAAGAAAAACATTTTGCATATGAAGCGAAATTTTAATAGTGCTATTGTTTTGAAGCTCGGCAGTTGTAAAATGTAGAGGGTATACAGAAAGTGTTTACAATGCTACTTATTCTGTATAATATCGTGTAGGGCCCTCGTGAGCATGCAGAAATGCGTCAACACTACGTGGCATCAAATCGACTAATGTCTGATGTAGTGGCTCTGAGCACTATGGGACTTAACATCTGAAGTCATCCGTCCCCTAGAACTTAGAACTACTTAAACCTAACTAACCTAAGGACATCACACACACCTATGTCCGAGGCAGGATTCGAACCTGCGACCGTAGCGGTCGCGCGGTTCCAGACTGTAGCCCCTAGAACCGCTCGGTCACTCTGATGTAGTGCTGGAGGGAACTAACACCATGAGTCCTGAAGAGTACGAAACGGTGGAGACCTCTTCTGAACAGCACGTTGCAGGGCATGCCAGAAATGTTCAATAATTTTCATCTCTGGGGTGTGCGGTAGCCAGCGGAAGTGTTTAAACTCAGAAGAGTGTTCCCGGAGCCACTCTGTAGCAATTCTGTACCTGTGGGGTGTCGGCATGTCCTGCTGGAATTGCACAAGTCTGTCGGAATGCACAATGTACATTATTGGATTTAGGTAATCAGACAGTATGCGTTACGTGTCACTTTTGAGAGTCGTATCTAGACCCATCAAGGATCTCATTGGACTCCAACTGCACATGCCCCACACTATTACAGAGCCTCCACCAGTAACACCACGTTCAAACTCACTTGAATATTGATCTGCCATTGTAGCAGGAGTAAGCCATCTAACAACTGCGCTAGGCACTTGTTTTGTATAGGTGTTGCCGACTTCAGTGTCTTATTCTGCCTGTTTACGTGTCTCTGCATTTGCATACGCATGCCTTTACTAGTTTCTTTGGCGCTTCGGTGTATAACCACGGTCCAGGAAGCACCCATCCTTTTGGTCGTCGATTCGCCGGTGGGACAGGCATTTTATGCAGACAAGAAGCTCTGATTTGAAGTAACTTACTGGACGACCCGAAACAAGCTAAACTAACACAGAACGTATAAGTTTGGCTTTTCGGCTTTTACCGCAGATGTCTGTTAGGTGCGCGTCACAAGAGCTGCTAGTCCCTAGGGCGACCATGCAGCGCCATCAGAAGCTTTTGTAGATGTAGCCATAACGACTGCAACTGTTGTACGCGTTAAAACTAGACGACCGGCCAAAACACATGCCATTCTATACGTTATTTATAATTTAGAGTAGGATAGAAAGCTTCTAAACAATCTAGCATTTTCTGAGAAGGAACATTTCACGCGTGTGGGAAAGTAAACAAGTACAATTTTCGCGTCTTGAAAACATCTCAATCTCTCAATCACATACTGTGGTGGAAAATGTGGGTGATAGCCCGAAAGCGAATGTATGGTGTCATTTGATGGGTGGTCGCAAATTGAGGCTACTATTTCCTCAGAGGCAAGAGTTAATTTTTGCAGTTACCTTCATATGCTGGAACTGTTTGCGTTACCGCAACTGACTGACTGTCGACACATAGTCTTTTTCCAACAGGATGATGCACCATCTAATTGGGCTCCGAATTTTCGACGTGATCTATATCAGGTGTTTCTAAAGCGTTAGGTTGGGACAGGTGGTCAAATTCCCTGAGTCCCCTGACATCAGACCGATGAGCCTCTTTCTATGGAGGTATCTCAAGGCTAGTAAATCACATCAATGACTTAAAGAACCCAATCGTTGCCATTACCACAGTTGATGTGGATATGTCGCCCCGATTGTGGATATAGTTTGAAAACAGAGTGGATTTTGTAAGTGACACCAAAGGCACAAATGTTCAAACTGATTGAATGGACAAAGACATTGTGAGATTGCGTACCACATAAGCCAAACATGGTGTGAATATCGTAACTGGTCTGGATGCTTTAAGTTTCGTCGTATCTTTTGAAATATCCTGTGCTACAAAAATCATACTCCAGTTTTGCAGATTACATAAATATCAAAATTTCGCGTACCTCCGTAGTGACATCTACATATACGTGACTTCTCTGGAAATCACAATTACGTACCAGGCTGAGGATTCATCTAACCGCCTTCAACCTATTTATCTACCGTTCCATACCGAACAGCGTGCTGCAAAAACGAACACTTAACTCTTCCGGTGCGAGATCCGATTTCTCTCATTTTACGTTGGCGCCAACAGAATATTTTCACACTCTGAGGAAAAAGATAGTGATCGAAATGCTATGTGAAGGCCTTGCAGCAACAAGAAACACCTTTGTTTTAATGGTTCCCACATTTGTTCGTGTATCATATCCGTGGCACTCTTTTCCCTGGTCCGCTTTAGCACAAAGCGAGCTGCCTTCTTCCAGATACGGAAATTGGTGAAAAACGGGTGAACCTGGTCAATTACTGCTCACCAGGGTGTATAATTTGCGAATCGGAATCGCTCTTATTGGTGGAAAGGAAGAAATTCGTACCCAGAGAGCTTCAAATTACAAACAGAATTCATGCTTAACAAGTTTCTGGGAGAGCCGAAATTACTGTCTGAACAATCTCGCAGAACTACGGGACATTATAATTGAAAGGACAGCCCTGCGGCCGGAAGCACGTCCCTTGACTCAGGGGCTGTGGCGATGGAATTTAATAATGATCAGCAAAGCGAGCCATCCGATTGTCGTAGTTTACAAAGCGGCGCGTGCAGCTGGGCCACAACTTCGGCGGCGGAAAATGCGGGAATGCAAAGCAAGGACGGAGCGCGAAAACTCGCAATCGTTCCTGGGTCGAACACGTGGCACCAGTCCCACGCAGTATTGTTATCTTTCTGGCTTTTTCAACTTACCTCTTTGAGTGACTTCTTTATTTGCAACACGTACGTGCCTTTTCATTTGTCATTTCCTGAAACGCAGAGGTCGTATGAATACTGAGTGCTGCCATTTTTGTTTTTTGTTTTTGTTTAAAGAGACCTCATTTACATGCCACCGATGAGCATCGGGTACCAGTAGTAACAAGCAAATTGATGTTGCTTATCGTATTTTTATACATCCGTTTATGATTTTTCATTGATAATCACAGTAAAACGATGCAAGATCTTTGAAACGTGTCTACTGACGTTTGTTAACACTTGCAGTGATATGTATGATAGGGAAAAATGACTGGGTGACAATACATTTAATCGGAAAACATTTACGAAACAGAAATAAATAAATATAAAAAATTATTTACAAAACTTTTAAGCTGCTCCAAGAGTTACAAATTTCAGCTAAAAGAAGCATGATCAAGTTTTATTAACATATCACAAAAAGGTTTCTTTTTATTTTCTTTCTGACGCAGAAGAGGCAGTGAACTATTTTATTGCGTATTGCACACATATGTGGAATCGGTTTAATCACACGGTGGCTTCCTCCGGCCGTAACAGTAATCATGATATTACCCTAGAAATATGTTCAGTGTGGCCCATCTAGCTAGTATCGTGTGGTGCCTTCTTCCTCCATGACGAGGGTGGAGGTTCCGAAATACGGAAGTATTGGGAAACTGAATTGCCCGATAAATAATGAAAGGCCCCCCACAACTGACGAAGACTGACTGAATTAGGGTTCAAGACGTGCGTATCTCTCTTAATGCTCTAGTATAGCACTCCTTTAAATATACAACAATACGATAGCGTTCAGTCACCAACTACTACTTTATTTACCCAACTGTTTCGTCAATTATCGAAGCCCAACCACTTAACATAAACTTTATCTCCTTTTTTTCTCAGAACTTTTTCAACGATATACAGATCTCGATATTTCATTTCTGTAGCTCTTGCTCATAAAAATTACCTTCGATATCTTTCAGTTTAAACGTGATTGGATTGGAATGAATAACAGATTGTATTTCGAAAATTTCCGTTCACCAATTGGGAGTATATCCTTTTTCAAAAAGTCCTTTAAGTTTACTGTTCCTAACTTTATCTCCTTTCTTAAATTTAGCCTTATCTTTAGGCACAATGATGCCTGTCTTATAGTTCCTTTCATTAACCTCTGTTGGCTTCATTTTTATAGTTTGGTGAACTGTGTTATTGTAGTGGCCAACTAGTTTCAAGACTAGATCAGTCGATTTGTAATTTCCTTGAAGAGCAAATTTCCTCCACATCTTTTCTTTTGGTGTTCTGTTGAATCTTTCAACAACAGATACTTTCAATTCTGAAAAAGTTGAATAATGATTAATGCTGTATTTCTTTATCAGCTCATGAAATTCTTTGTTATAGATTTCTTTCCCATTGTCTGGCTGCAGGTCTTTTTCTCTCGTGGACTTGAATATTTTTTCAAGAGCATCAGCTACATTCTTAGCTGTTTTATCTTTAACTGGAACAGACCAAGCTAATTTCGATAAGATATCAATAACAGTCAATAAATATTTGTATCCTCTATTTATCTTCGAAATTTCTTTTCACTTGCCCGAATCCATTTCGACTAAGTCAGCTTGCCATAATTCATCTATACCGAGAAAAATTATATTTCTTCGTGTAAAATTTTTTCTCATTGACTCCTGCAGCTCATAAATGTCTTCTTCACGAATAAAATGGGTGGTAAATTGCCACTTCCTACAATTTTTTTTTGATGAATTTACTTTTCTTCTTTTTACAAACTGTGCAAAGACTTTCAATTCTTTGTCGTCCATTTTTTGTTGTTACTCTGTGTGGATTATGTGCCTCAGTAAATTTTTTACTCTTCAAGCAATAATTGTGATCGCTGTAACGGACTAAATGCGAAGCGTGGTTGTCCATTTGTAAAGATAAAAAATTTAATCAAGTTCAAATTCATCTAACGACCTCAATACTTCTCGATCTTCACCTACATTGTTGTCTAAGCTTTTATGAATTTGTGAATCTAATAATTTAAGTTTCCTTTCTGGTGAATCAATTTTTTCTAATGGATGAAGGAGACTTGTTTTCATTTTGTTTATTTCTCTGTAATGATGTTCCATGATACCATTGATAATGCCATTTCTTTGCTTTAAATCTGAAATAATCTTGTTGTATTCTTCTTTATTGACATAATTACTTTACTGTGTTAGAATGCTTGTGTATTCGAGTTTTGTAACAAGATTTGATAGTTGCTGACTAAGGTCAGTTTCAGCTGATGTGAACTCATTATAGAAATACCAGTTGTTCATTGCATCCTTTGCATCAATTGGAACATTTAGATTCGCAAGTCTTCTTTCTACCTTTAAAGCCAATACAACTTTTAGTTACTTTAAAAATAGCATTAAATTCTTTCTTAAATTGTTTAATTACATTGGCTATCTTTGGACCAATATCCCTTTTGACTTTTTCTAGATCGAGCACAGGTGCGCTACACCCGTCAGTTTGGCCTATCTTGTTTCCAAAAACATCCATTTATTAAATGAAAAAAATCATTAAACTTATAATTCTCGCATAACAGTTCTGAAACAAATACGCATAAATGGCCACATATTACTTCCTCAAAATTTTGTATTCTCTATCTATTGTAGTACAGATCAGTGTTTCCTAAATAGTTGACAAGCTGTTTTCGTAAATTACCACCAAATGGTTCAAAAACAGTTTTTATGTTGTTATTCTTATAATAACAAATCCAGTGAGTACCATGATGATCAGATCAGAAATCCAAATGTACTATTCCACATTCATATCCTTTTGGATTATTCAGTAATTCATCAACATGTATACACTACAAAAGTGTTTAATTGTTTGGGAGGTTTTTCTATATCGAAATTACTTAATGCATTAGGATATTTATCAATTACTTTTCTGAATTTTTTTTACATTCTTCAGTCCAGCGCCAGCTCCAGCTTTCTTATCCATTTCCAAATTATGCCGTTTCTGCTGTTCTAATTCTTTATCAGCTTTTTTCTTGTTTATTACTTGCATTTGCGATTGCTGCAGATCCGCCTGCTAGCGAACCAATAGTTGCTAGGTATGGTAATACAGCCAAAAGTAATGGTAGAAATCCACCTTCGTGTTGTGTTAATCCTTTTCCTTGTTTCTTTTTTGTTAGATATTCAATAATTTTTTTTTTCACAACAGGAAAAGCTAATGTAACAAGTAAATTTCCACCAACTTTCCTTTCTCTCTTTCTCTTTTGAACATCAGTAAAAAACGGTTCAATCGTATTTAAATGTTCATTAATCAACTTTAATTTAATTCATTTTGGTTTAGTCTTGCCACTAGGTAGCAAAGTATAATCAACAGAAAAATTGTTCATTTATATAGATTAAAAATTCAATAAGATAAAATTTTTGTACTCCCCATCCATAATCATCCATGTCTATGCCCATTCCTAATTGACGTTTTGCTATACATAATTCCTCAAACTGCAGCTGCAGCTATTTTTTCACCAGTTGAAGCATCACTCTCATGTATTCTTTCTTTCGCAGCAAGCTGAACTTCTTTATCATTTTCATGTCTTTTCCCTAAACCTTTGTGATCACGATAAGCAATATCATGCTGTTTACAAGCTTCATCAAATGGATTTATTCCTGGATCACCACGTGCTAGCCTTAATTCAAGTTTAGTGAAAGGCCTGTAGTAATTAAATCTCGGTAGATGCATCTCAGGCATTGGTACATTATTTAAAATCCAATTGACTAACCCTTTATCACGTTTTTCACTCTTCCAAAATGTATGAGGAAAATTATTCAAAACTCTAATCAAATATGGAATGCCTTTTGGATTGTTGACGACGAAATAACTAAATTTATTTGTCATCATTTGCATTATTCCCACTTTTCAATTATGATAATTTTTATTTCCAGCTGGTTCTTCACCATGAATAACTACTAACCTATCTATTAATTGCCAAACATCGTCCATCCAAACATATTGAATTGGTTTTGCTGTATATTTTTTAACTAAGCCATTGCCTTTTTTCCTCAGTTGAAGAAGAATCTATAGTTAGTCTTCTTAAGTTTGGAAAATTGTCATCAACAATTGGCTTTATTAGATATTTATATTTATTTCCTCAACTTGATCTTATTTTATTCGTATTAATGTCAGAATACAATGCTCCTGAATTGTATAATGTATCTGCATAATCTGATAAATGTAATCCATCAAACATCATAGCCCAGGGTTCGGTGTGGGACGGGGGTGGGGTTAGTGGACTTCTGTAGCCTACTGCGGAGTTGTGAACCACTGAGGGCTATGGCGGGGACGAAGCCTTTACGTCGTTTCTAGGTCCCCAGTTCCATACAGTGCAATACAACACCACCATCACTTGACAGGCATCTATCCTGCATCGAGCTAACGTTATAACTTTACAGAGGCAAATTAGATCGCGCATGTACGGCCGTTACTGTCGGGCATTTAGATAAATATTGTTTTATTTCAGTTTGTAATGGATCTGGGAGATGTGTTATTTTCTACCTGATTTGTCGATACCAAATCTAATGAGGTATTGTGTAAATGTTTTCTTATATTTTTATCAGAATATTTTATGTGAATTTTAATTTGCCTTATTTTATGCTAATTTGCTTATATGTTTGAGAGTGACAGCATATTGATTAATATTAGTAGATGTGACGAACAATATCAAAGAGACTGGTTACAAGTGGAAGCTTGTGTGTTGTGTGAAATGTCTTCGACTCTGGAGTCGTCTTTGAGCATACTCAGTCGGCAGTGAACACTCGGTGTGTGACGGTGGAACAATGTACACGTCCCCGCTATAATAATTTGCAAGTGACCAGCAAAAATGGGATATTGTACTACTTTTTTTTATATCAACATCAAGAAGGAAGCAAATTCGGAAACATGGTATTTGAGGCACCAAAAATGAGGCAAACGCATTGAACCAGGACATTTCCGCAACCGACGAAACAGCATTATGGAATCATACTTTCACTAGACGACTGAAGCCAACACAAAAAAGTCAAATATAATCTTATAAACATCCATGGAAACGTGAGTACTGTCACGAAATATTCTAAATTCAAGTATGTAAAAATAGTGAGCATATTTCAAGTGCCGGCCGCGGTGGTCTCGCGGTTCTAGGCGCGCAGTCCGGAACCGCGCGACTGCTACGGTCGCAGGTTCGAATCCTGCCTCGGGCATGGATGTGTGTGATGTCCTTAGGTTAGTTAGGTTTAAGTAGTTCTAAGTTCTAGGGGACTGATGACCACAGTAGTTAAGTCCCATAGTGCTCAGAGCCATATTTCAAGTTCTTGGAACATAGTAAGTTAGTGCGTTAGTAAATTACAGCTATCATTCGGCGTTTTAGGTTTCCCATGAATCCCCTAAACTGCATAAAGCAAACACCGTGATAATTCATTTGGAACTGTTGCGGCCGGTTTTCTCCCCCATCCTCATCCAACAGAGTTCGTGTTCTGTCTTAACTTCACGTACTCCATAGGACGTTAAAGACTAGTTTCCCTTTGCCTTCTCATTGATGTCTCCTGTAGCTTGCTAGATGTTGGGAGCCACAGATATTTAAAGAAAGTCTTCATTACGGGGAAGCAGAAAGCTTTTACGGGAATTTAGAACGCAAACTGCGGAAGCATTATAGCAGTCTTCCTCTGGTTCTGTAGAATTTCTTTTTCTTCTGCCCATAATCGATTGTATTACCATGTATAGCACACCAGGATACTCGGAAACCTAAAGGAGACGACCTATCTTCGGAGAAGGTTTCTAGCTTCAGCTAAAAAACATCCCTGTCCAACATTATGGGTTGCAGGATGCATCCGCTTAATTACGTATATTGCTCCAGTTGCGATTTACGTTCGATACGCAACTTTCAACATACACTCACCAAAAAAAGTTTTTCCTGTCATCGGTTCCGAGGGTTCCGAAGCGTGTGCAGGAAATTGAAATAGAGATCAACATAAACATCATTTGCGACCTTTTCATTACTCATGATAAGCACACACTGCATGTTGTACCGCCATACAGCGAGACCTTCACAGTTCGTGGTCCAGATTGCTATACAAACCGGCACATCTAATACCCAGTAGCACGTCTTCTTGCACTGATGCATGCCCGTATTCGTCACTTCTGTCATCATAGCACTGTTGGTCCAGATTGTCCCAATCCTCAACGGCGATTCGGCGTAGATCCCTCAGAGTGGTTACTGGGTAACGTCGTCCATAAACAGCCTTTTTTCAGTCTACCCGGAAATGTTCGATAGGATTCATGTCTGGAGAACATGCAGGTGACTCTAGTCGAGCGATGTCGTTGTCCTGAAGGAACTCATTCACAAGATGTGAACGATGGGGGAGTGAATTGTCGTCCGCGAAGACGAATGCCTCACCAATATACTGCCGATATGGTTGCACTATCGGTCGGTGGATGGCATTCACGTATCGTACAATCTTTACGGCGCCTACCATGACCAACAGCAGCGTACGTCGGCCCACATAATGCCACCCCAAAGCATCAGGGAACCTCCACCTTGCTGCACTCGCTGGAAAGTGTGTCTCTCCGACGATTTTATGGTTGGAGGCATATGCGTCACTCATGGGTGAATAGAATGTGATACCAATCGTAAGTGGCCCATTCGGCTTCTTGTTGGGCCCATTTGCACCGCGCTGCATGGTGTTGTGGCTGCAATGACGGACCTCTCCAGGGACGTCGGGAGTGAAGTTGTGCATCATACAGCCTATGACGCATAGTTTGAGCCGTAAGACGGAGTCCTGTTGCTGCACGAAAAGCATTGTTCAACATGGTGGCGTTGCTGTCAGGGTTCCTCCGAGCCACAATCCGTTGGTAGCTGTCATCCACTGCAGTATTAGCCCTTGGGCTGCCTGAGCGAGACACGTCATCGACAGTTCCTGTCTCTCTGTATCTCCTCCATGTCCGAACATCACTGTGGTTCACTCCGAGACGCCTGGACACTTCACTTGTTGAGAGCCCCTCCTGGCACAAAGTAACAATACTGACGCGATCGAATCCTGGTATTGTCCGTCTACACGCGCCGTGTACCTCCTACCTGGTGGAATGACTGGAACTGATCAGCTGTCGGACCCCTTCCGGGTAATAGGCGCTGCTCATGCTTGGTTGTTTACATCTTTGGGCGGGTTTAGTGACATCTCTGAACAGTCAAAGGGACTGTGTCTGCGATACAATATCCACAGTCAACGTTATATTCAGGAGTTTTGGGAACCGGGGTGATGCAAAACGTTTTTTGATGTGTGTATGAGCTCTACCTACAGCCGCCCACGGTACTAGATGGGGTCGATCGTGCAGAATTATAACAATGAGACACGTTACTACGTTATCTACCCACTTTGCAGACCTTTGATTCGACTGTTGAAAACCAATGTAAGTTAGTCCAAGGGTAGGGGACACGGTCAATATCATAATTGCATACGGCTGTACACAAAACAGAATAAAGGAAATTCGCTCGTCAGGTTACATGCATCGCAATGAATAATTACTTTAGTAATGATAGAAGATAAAAAGAACACAAATGAAGGCCTATTTTAGAAATACGGCTAAATCCTCACTGCAGCTAACGCAAATGTGGAATACATGTGTTTCTATATTTGTGATTATCCTCGTTACTTATGCTCTGCAAAGATAATGCAGTGTGGTTTTTCAATTACTTAAAGAAACTGCAAATGAATCAGACTCTTTTATTTGCAATGCTTGTTAAGTACATTAACTCATGAAGGATATTCTGATGCCCCCATGTAACATCGAATTTGATATAGATGTCACGAGAGGCATCTCCGTCCCTAGAAAAGGAGGTGTGGAATATTGTATTCTCAGCAGAGGAGCAGCGACAGCAGAGTAGATCGGTCAGGAGAGGTCAGTGACTTCGAACTGGGACTAGCTTCTGGACGCCACCTGAGCAATAGATCGATGAGGGACATTTAAACCCTACTAAAGCTATATTTGATGACTGTTGGCGATGTTACTGCGTAATGGAATCGCGAAGGAACAGCCGTAGCTCTAACCAAAACCAGACAGACCTCCAACAATGACGAACATTGTTGACACTGGTTGCAGAAAATTGCACTAAATCACGGGAAGGAATCACTTGTGAGTTCCAAAACGACTACAAAGAAAGAGCTACCAGTAGTCCTGCTAGAATAATGATGGTGCTTAGGGAGTTAAATCAATCGGGGTAAAATGGTCCAGCAGCTCTTCATAAGCAACAGATGTATGTAGTCATTGATAAGTGGCACCTGAGATGGTGCACAGAGCCACACCATTCAATACTAGATGACCTAAAACAAGTGTTTCGAAGATGAACCACGCTATAACTTGTAGTAATGATGGAAGGTTTAGGGCCTGATGAATGTCAGGTGAACATTCCCTGCCCTCATATGCACTGCCAGAAGTGAACTGCTAAGGAGGTGGTGACGTAGTATCAGGGTGTTTCTCGTGGTTAGGATATGGCCCCCTAAATGCGCTTAAGGAAAAATTAAAATAGGAAGGATATGAACTCATTTTTTTACAGAATTGTGTGCCGTGTGTAGGAGAACAAGTGTTCCAAGACGATGCTTGTTTACATCGCCATGATAATGTACCCTTTCATACGCCAGCCGCTGTCAACACATTCCTGAAATGAATTGGCTTGCCCACAGTCACGACCTCAACCCAATGGAACCCTTTGAAATGAGTTAGAATGTAGACTTCGTTCCAGATCGAACATCACTACCTTTCCTGATTCCTGCTCTTGAGACAGTACGAGCTGCCATACCTCCACAGACGTTCAGAAAGACTGGCAAGTAGAGTTCATGCCGTCATAAAGGAGATGATCAGAAACTATCCATATAAATGTCCACTAATAGGTGTCGGATACTTCTGATCAGATAGTATGAAGTTAATTAGTTAGCATGAGAAGTGCTGTTATTACTAACGATTTCATGAATGGAGAAATTACGATAAAAATGTTCACTAATTCAGTAATAAAAAATAGTGATCTCGGCAAATAAATTTATGTTGCGTAAAAGTAATCAGTATCAATACATATTACAGAAATGAAATTACGTATGCATGAATGTATACAGCAGAAAAGAATTAATGCATACTTTTAGAAGTCTCCAGTTCGCTAAAGATTTACTGTTGCAACTGTGGATATGAAGTACATGAAACGGTTACATTTACAGATCAATAGTACAGACAGTTCTGAGGTATCAGGTATCGACAAATTCAGGAACACCCACACCAGTACGTGATATCGATTCGAGAAAAGTTTAATCGTGCTGGTCAGAGAAGTTGCAGCATGTGTTGCAGAGCAGTTTCGTGGGCAGTGTATGGGCGAACATTATAATGTTAATACCTATCACCTAGTATATATCACCTTCCTGTTGCAAGAACGACAAAACAATTTGTCAAACAACATTCTTTTCGTACCGAGCGCTGGTTGGGTTCCCCGCCAGAAACACCAACATTGTAAGAGAACTGTTGCTAACTGCATCACAGACCATAAGGCTAGGCTCGGGCAAGTGTGTCTTGGACGAGTACACTCTATGTGACATCTCTAACCAGGTCCACGTCGTAAGCACAAAGACTATTACTTGCGTGACGGTAGAGTTTGCTTCCATTCCTGAGACCACAGCAGACCATTCCATCATCCAAATGATTCTCTGACGTCAGCAGTCCAGCTGTGTACCTCTACGCTGTGGCATGAGTGGAAGATGGGCTATAGGTGTGTATGCTCGTAACCCCATTGCTAATAACCGCTGAGTAACAGTTCACGTCGACAAGTCTTGGATCAAACGTCCTCTTATCGGTGTTGCGGTATCTGTACGATCTGCTACGCTGTCCCTACAATACAACGATCAGGGTAGGTGTCTGCGCTCCGTGGACGTCAGAAATCTCGTCTACAGGTGTGAGAATGTTCACTTTACCTCTGATACCAGCATCGTCACACAACTCAGGCATGACGTCCAACTTGTGTGACAATTCTTCGAAAGGACCTTTCAGGCAATCTGAAGACCACAATTTGACCCCTTTGAAACTGGGAGCAGGCATGAGTGCTTCTGTGGCATGGTTGCCCGCTTGCTTCACACGTGTGCGCCACACTGGTCCTCAGCTAGCTATGCCACCACGCTATCTGTTGGCGGACGACGCTGAAACCGTACATCTACAGTAGTGCTCAAAAGTATCCGAACGACCTGAATTGCATTTCACCTCATTCCCATACAACCCTCATAACGCAGCTGTCTAGCAGGTTCACTAATCGCTCCTCGGTACAGTCGTTTGACTATTGAAAATGGTTCCAACAAATCACCACTAGGAAACACTGCTCTGTATACCAATAACTCAAGATGTAAAGTAGAAATACGATACTAGAAATATTAGGGAACACCTTATCGCAGATAAGACTGTCCTCAAGGTTTTCAAGCTCACATTTATTACAATAAATGACGTACCTGAAATGTTACCACTCTCATTATTACATCAGATAGGTAATGCACGTAATACGTTCGTCATATTCATGATTTCCTTTTCAAAGTAACATGCCGTACTTATTATTTAACATAAAATGACATCAAAAATTTAAGTTTTTCACGAGCTGCTAGTTGAGAATATGTATGAACTTCAAATGACAAGACGAACCGTCTAGTTCTGCATATGGACTCAAACCCAGGTCATGCAGACTAAGCAAAGATTTCGTGACTGATGGAAACAAACAGTCATTCCTGACTAGGCATACAGAGAGTGATATATCTCAATTTTAAACAGTATTAGTTAGGAAATATCAACTTTAAATTACATAACATAAACACATTTAACAGACGCGAATTCTTACCCAGCATCAATTGTCCCTGTTAACGAACTACGAGAGATGTTAAATATTGCTTCTTCACAAGTAACTTACATGAAATGCCTTGAGGTAAAGCTTTGTGTTGGATAGGGATTCGAACCCAGAACATAATCGGTTTGTTATCGAAGCACAATCAACTATGACATATCGGATTTTCTCGGCAATAGCAAGATGTTTTAACTGAAATGACGAGACGAAACATATTTTTTTTTTTTCCCCGGGACTCCAACACGGCACCTACCGCTGTTATATTATAGAGAAAATGAGCGTTAAATATGGGTTTGTTATACCAGCAGCAACATGTAACCATGTTTGAACTAGAAATAATATGACGAAGAGTTCAGTGTTGACTCGTAATCGAACCCCACACATATCGTTGTTGGCTACACACAAAGAGACGTCAGCTACCGAATTTTTCTCCACCAGCAGGCCGGAATAAAATCCTTGAACTTACAGTGATCTCGCAAATAGTTATGTGTCTCAGTGGGAGTAAAAAACATCAGATACCGTTAGTGTTGACAAGGAATGAAAATACATTAAAAATCAAAAATATTATTCACCCTCAGATAGGTGTTCTCACGCTAGAGCTTGACAATACATAATGAAAACTTCAGTGCCGGGCCAGGATTCGAAACCAGTCAGGCGCAATATGTGGAGATGTTGAGGCATCTGCAGTTTTGAACAAGCAACAAATTGTAGTCGAGCGGTATTTTCACGAAGAGATCAAATTCCGAGTTAAGGGTGGTCTGAGTTGGAAATGGTTCAAATGGCTCTGAGCACTATGGACTTAACAGCTGAGGTCATAAGTCCCCTAGAACTTAGAACTACTTAAACCTAACTAACCTAAAGACATCACACACATCCATGCCCGAGGCAGGATTCGAACCTGCGACCGTAGCGGTCGCGCGGTTCCAGACTGAAGCGCCTAGAACCGCTCGGCCACTCCGGCGGGCCGTCTGAGTTGCATTCCCAGTTCAGAACCAATTTTATCGACATACAGAAGCTCAAATAAAAGATGGAATAAGTGTCCTGTGACCCTACAAAGCGTTTGTTTCGTGACTAGAAATAAATAACTAGTATAAGAAAGGTTACTGGTGATATAGTTTCTACATGTCACCACTCCTGACTTTATTGTAGTTCAACCTAATGTCTACTTGGTAGAGAAGGAATACCATGTTTAATGTGAATTTCAGACCACAATGCCATTATACCTTCTTCACTTGGCGTAGCCAGAAGAGAGTAGAATCTGTCTCTCCGTATCAAAAACCATCGGCAGAAGTTGGAATCGAACCCAGGCCATGAGTATATGAACCTCTCAGCTATCCATCAGACCACCAGATACGCTTCTGTGTGGCTCATTTTCCTATTATAACGCCGTTGCGCCTGTAGTGCTACAACGATGAAAACTAATATTACGACCTTATTTTCATGATTTAAAGAAGTATTCTTGATATTAAAAATGTAATTATAATTTTATTATTTTCATTTTTGTGCTCAGTGTCACAAAGACTTTCTAGTGCACGGAATTAATTCGTATTGTTTGTACTACGAAACTATATATGACTGTTAACGGTTAAGCATGTAATAATTCGATGTAAGACATTTTGTTGAGTCTGAAATTTGTTCTCGTACTGGTCGCTAGAGAAGGAAAAGTTCCTTAATCGATGTGAAGGTATAAAGGCTGTAAGAAGGAGAGAGAGAGAAAGTAAATACAAGTTATTCAACGCAGATATCTCTAAAGTGTAACGTCTTGTGATTTCCTATAACTAAAAATTGCAAGGTCTAATCTGAGCCTGCCCTGAATAACAGCGAAGAACATTTATGTTATCATATATTTTCTTCGTTTGATCACGGTTGTGATTCGCATGTTTCTTTTTGTTACGCGACGTGTTATGAATATTTCCATTATACGCGCAAAAGTGCACACAGCTTTAATCGAACCAGCGTCTTTCGGAAACGATAACTTTTAATCAGTACAATTACGCGAATACCGTCTGAATTGCAACCGCGATCGCAAAAGTGTTTCCTGGACCAAATAGTTCTTATAAAATGTGTATTCTCCAAAGCGAACAGCATTGCACTATCGCTGACTGGGAACAATCAAAAGAGTAAAAACAGTGCTTAAATGAAATTGCCACTTTTTAATAATTATTATTATCCCATTAAATAAATAAATAGCAATTCAGTGGCTATCCAGTCAATAAACAGAGAGGGCAATTCACGCCACACTGGATGAGACTCCTGACACAGAAGCTCCCTGTAGTGGTTTGCAGCATGTTCAGTACATTCAATAACTTGGTTGATCGAATCGCCATGAACTAGCTCTCTCGGCTACCCAGTGCATGCATTCGACTCTATTTTTTAATCACCGAAATACAATCACGTAACTGCCACCTACACAGAAATGCCAACAGTGTATGCTGCAGAAATTTAAATAGGAAATGTTCCTTTCCACTTGAGCTACTGTATTGCGCTTTCTGTTTGTTGAAAACGTCGTGCAGTGCAAAAGAAAAGATGTAACTGTCTATCTCTCACAAGTCTACATCCGCGTACATCCATTATCTCACAACACTGTGGAATGCGGAAGTTCTGGAGGATTTGTTGTTAACTTCTAGAGCAGGTGCAGCTACGGTTCAGCTACTAATGTAACGGTAAGTGTAGTGCACTGTGGACAAAACGTCGGAGTTCAAATACATTCACTGCTACATTTTTAAAACCGCAATTCTGCTGTCTGCTGGTCTGCTGAAGTTATCAGTCTAATGGAACTTTGAACATAATTCCCTTCACTTCTCACCTCAAAATAGTCGAATGTGGAAAAAGGGCCATCAACTGCGACATTTTGTTCTTTTCAGGTTTAATAGTAGGCCAGGCAGCAGATGCATCTTGAAACTTTTGTATTATGTATGGGGAGAGCGCATCGTGCCAAAATACGTCAGAAAAGTATTTTCTACATTAACTGTCGTGTGGTAGTGGCATTTTATTCTTCTTAAAACCTTGTTTGACAGCTTTAACTCAGAACGAGTTTTCTACATGCATGTAATCAATAAACTGCATATGCAATGTCAGACTGTTATACATAAAGTCATAGAATTCGCATATATCATTGATGATTAATTTCTCCTTCATGTTCACTATTGTTAAAACAACACTAAAAGAAACCGTACGAAAATTGTGCACTGTATTATAAGAAATGAAATAAAACTTTCCACAATAACCTTACGACGAAAGTCTGTTTAAATAAAGCTGAGTATCTGTACACAAGCGTGCCTCTATCGAACCGAATTAGTAAAATACTACTCACTTTGATTTCGATTGGGTCTGTGTTTAATTGGTATGCTGTGTCATACTCAACAGGTATGCAAATGTAGCATTTCAAAAAGAAAGTTATGTATTCCTAGAAACCCAAAATTTGCTTGTCAGCAACGGAAAGAGGCATTACCTGTTGTGCAGCATTGTAAGTTTTTCACCACTGCACTGTGAGTGGGAAGTTTTTTCTTGCGTTTTCCTTATCGGTGTTTAATCTGACAGCTTGTAGCTCTTTCGCGGAATGGATAAAAACGTCACAGTCAGCGAGACTGGCACCGCGACCCAGGACTGACCCTTTTTTAGAGAGCACCATGTTAGCACAGAGCTAGCGAAGATTTAAATTTTTGGGGTTCCTATTGCAAGGCCAATAGTGACTAGATCTCGTAAATCGCGATTTAAAGGACAAGATTAGTTGCGATTTCCACGTGCAACGATTTTCCTGGGCTGAAAACCGTAAATGTACTAACTTTTGTTACAATTCAAGCGATAATAACTCAGATTATTCAATGTAAATGACAGGAAAAATGAAGTGAACTTTGAGGCTTAATTCTGTGCACACCAGGAAGTAACTCGTCGATCATAGAGTTGCCAACCATACCTTGCCTTGTTGCCAAATCTCATTTACAGTACCAGCAGGAAGAAGACGAACCGATGTGTTCCTACAGAGGGCTGGGAAGTGTCCATAGCTGGCATCTCAAAGACGTGGCTGGCACGGCGTGGAATGCGTCTGATTCGCATTTCTATAACTAGGTTTAGGGACTGGAGGGTAGTTACTAATTATAATCAGACTACCTGATAAAACCAGAATTCTACGTGGATGTATACCTCTATGCAGTTCAGTTTCTTTGACCTTTCGGCAATCGTTAGCTTCATTCACATGCACAAGTTACGATGGGATGCATTCCTTCTTTCCTCGCTGCACACGGCTATGGGCTAATAAAGGACACGTATGAAAGTTTTTGGCAATCTTGAACATTAAAAACGTTGTACATACGAGTTGAAAGCTGGAAATATGACGAACAAAAAGGAATTCCAGTAGCAAACAAGCACTGGTTTTGGTGGTCCATCTTCATTTACTATCAATACAAATATAAAAACGTCTTGAATAAAACGCATTGCGAAAGCATCCCTTTCACACTACATTCTCCTCTTCTTGTTATTCGAAATATATCACATAAAAAATAGCAAGTTAGATTAACGAGGCCAAATGTGTTGTTTTTCCTCAGCAAATGCGTATTCCAGAACAGTAAAAGTTCGAAATTGCCTTCCTTGGCGCTCACGACGTAAATACGGAGCATGAAGCAGTCGTAAACAGTGGACTGCTAATGTTTGCGGCTACTTAAAGTAGTGGAAGGGCCCACCCCCTCTGGCTTCAATACAACGTACAACATAAATCTGCGGTTCCTCCCCCCCTTTTTTGTCCTCATGGTTGCTACGTAGAGAGGATATGTGTGGTTCATAACGTCAATTAAAGAAAGAAAGTGAATCATATCTCTAAAAGTGCGACACAAAATAAATATTATTTAAAAGTGCTGTCTAGTACGCTGCGTTTAGCAGGTTATACTTAACGTGGTTGTAATTTTGGAGTGGAAAGATATTTATACGTTACTATCAAGCACGACGTCTCATCCTTTTTTTTATATACATAAAAGACTTGAACATTTCCGTTTCACCGTTGATTAGCGAGTGAATTGTCGTGTAGCAGAGTAGTGCAATTGAAGAATATATTTTGTTGCTGTGAGTTGTGAATTCGAGTATCTGATTTTCTATCCAAAGTATACTATAGTGCATAGCATTTTCCATTGCAGCTGAGGTCGTCTATGCTGGCACTTATTCGTACAAACCTTGCAGATATTGTGATAGGTAAATGCATTATTAATATCATACACTACTGGTCATTAAAATTGCCCCACCAAGAAGAAATGAAGATGATAAACGGGTATTCATTGGACAAATACATTATACTAAAACTGTCATGTGATTACATTTTCACGCAATTTGGGTGCACAGATCCTGAGAAATCAGTGCCCAGAACAACCACCTCTTGCCGTAATAACGGCCTTGATACGTCTGGGCATTGAGTCAAACAGAGCTTGGATGGCGTGTAGAAGTACAGCTGCCCATGCAGCTTCAACATGATACCACAGGTCATTAGGAGTAGTGACTGGCGTATTGTGACGAGCCAGTTGCTCGGCCACCATTGATCAGACATTTGCAGTTGGTGAGAGTGCTGGCCAGGGCAGTAGTCGAACATTTTCTGTATACAGAAAGCCCCATACAGGACCTGCAACATGCGGTCGAGCATTATCCTCCTGAAGTGTAGGGTTTCACAGGGATCGAATGAAGGGTAGAGCCAGGGGTCGTATCAGATCTGAAATGTAACGTCCAGTGTTCAAAGTGCCGTCAATGGAAACTAGAGAGGTGACCGAGACGTGTAACCAATGGCACCCCTTACCATCACGCCGGGTGATACGCAAGTAAGGCGATGACGAATACAGGCTTCCAATGTGCGTTCACCACGATGTCGCCAAACACGGATGCTACCATGATGATGCTGTAAACAGAACCTGTATTTATCCGAAAAAATGACGTGTTGCCATTCGTGCACCCAGGTTCGTCGTTGAGTACATCACCACAGGCGCTCGTGTCTGTGATGCACCGTCAAGGGTAACCGCAGCCATGGTCTCCGCGCTGATAGTCAATGGTGCTGCAAACGTCGTCGATTTGTTCGTGCAGATGGTTGATGTCTTGCAAAAGTCCCCGACTCAGTAATCGAGACGTGGCTGAACGATCCGTTACAGCCATGCGGATAAGTTGCCTGTCATCTCGACTGATAGTGATACGAGGCCGTTGGGATCCAGCACGGAGTTCCGTATTACCCTTTTTAACCCACCAATTTCATATTCTGCTAACAGTCATTGGATCTCGACCAACGCGAGCAGCAATTTCGCGATACGATAAACCGCAATCGCGATAGGCTACAATCCATCCTTTATCAAAGTCGGAAACGTGATGGTACGCATTTCTCGTCCTTAGACGAGGCATCACAACAACGTTTCACCAGGCAACGCCGATGAACTGCTGTTTGTGTATGAGAAATCGGTTGGAAACTTTCCTCATGTCAGCACGTTGTAGGTGTCGCCAATGGCGCGAACCTTGTGTGAATTCTCTGAAAAGCTAATCATTTGCATATCGCAGCTTCTTCTTCCTGTCGGTTAAATTTCGCGTCTGTAGCACGTCATCTTCGTGGTGTAGCAATTTTAATGGCCAGTAGTGTAATTATCATATTCCGGTAGCTACCACTAGCCCCTGAAACGAATAATAGTATCTGTGGCAATTTTACAGTGCACAACGTCTTTATACTGGTACGTAGTGTGGGATATAATGAGAATGTCAACTTCCTAGTAAAAGTGTCTCGTTTGTGACCTGTACATACGATATTTTCAATACATAAGTTTAAACCAGCTGGTTATCTTAGGTGTAATTTTACATGTACAGTCGAGTAACGTACTTCCACGATAGAAATGAAGTAGCAATTCTTGTCATGCGCTTCTTGAGTACAACTGAGTGAAACTAAGGTACTGATTTCTGCAGTGCGACGTTGCTCTCACTTTATTGTGTCACTGTGTTTCTGTAGTGTCTAATCGTTTCATTGAGGAGTTTGGTCGTTTCTGAAGGCTGGCGCAGTACTATCCCACATGTGTACATGGGATGATACATGAGATTATATCTGACATCAAAGATTCAGAAACACATTTTGCAATACAAGCCATAAAATTTAACATTAATAACAAAGATGCTTTCATAAACTTTATTAATTTTGAGTTCCAAGCACAAACTGACACATTACATTTTATTTCCAAAAGCGGGAAAAGGTGGAGGGCCTTGAAGATATTTCAGCTGATCAGATAGACTTTTCTTTTTGGAAATCTTAGGGAACGCCTGCTTTGGGGGAGGGCCAGTGAGAAGCGCACCCTGTAGGGCTGATGGTGCAACATCAGCTGCATGGAGCAATGAAGATAATTCAGCGGTGGTGACACCATCCTGGAAGATGGTGAGATTCAATACTTCATCATTGGCAGCGTTGTTGAAGTTGCCCAAGGTGGTGGGTGGCAGTGACTCAGCAGGAATAGTATTGCCAATGCCCAAGGCGGTGGGCAGAATCAGGTCAGGAGTGGATGTGGCATCGAGAGCATGCAAGATGGTGGGATGTGGTGGTTCATCGATGGCAGCCTTGCCCAGTGTCGTGGGGGGCTGCAGTTCAGCATTAATAATGTCGTCACTGTGCAAGATATCAATATTAGTGTCGCAACTGCCAGGGTTGCTGGGAGGCAGCGGCTCACTAGTGGATGTGACATCGAGAGCATCCAAGATGGTGGGATGCGGTGGTTCATCGTTGGCAGCCTTGTTGCCACTGTCCAGTGTCGTGGGGGGCTGCAGTTCAGCAGTTATAATATCGTCACTGAGCAAGACATCAATATTAGTGTCGCAACTGCCAGGGTTGCTGGGAGGCAGCGGCTCACTAGTGGATGTGGCATCGCGAACATCCAAGATGGTGGGATGCGGTGGTTCATCGTTGGCAGCCGTGTTGCCACAGTCCAGTGTCGTGGGGGGCTGCAATTCAGCAGTAATAATATCGTCACTGCGCAAGACAGTGGGGGTCAGCAGTTCATTAGTGGATGTGCTGTCACTGCCTTCGAAGACAGTGGGGTGAGACGGTTCATCGGCGGCAGTGTTGTCTCCATTGCAAAAGGAGGTGGGGGGCTGCAACTCAGCAGCATTACTATCTCCTCTAGGTGAGGTGGTGGGGGCCAGAGAATCATCAGCAACATTAACATCGCCACTGCCCAAGTTGGTGGTGGGCAGCAGCTCATCAGTAGTTGTGGTCTCGCCGCCTAAGGTGCTGGGAGGCGGCGGCGGCGGCGGCGAAGGCGGGCGTGGCAGCGTCGGTGGCAGCGGCTGCTGTTCGGCAGGGGCAGAGTAGGCACTGCACATGGTGTCAGAGACATCACAAGCCTGGAAGCAGAAGGATATTCTGTATTAGGATTGACTTTCTTGTATGTAGTACTGGTTCAGACTATGTGCTTGTAATAACTATTTCTGTATATTCACTGACAAGAGAAAAAGTGAAATACGAAAAATCACAGGTTAATGGAAGCGTGAAAAGGCCACCAGAAATTTTAATGATACATGCAAAGGTGTGTGCATTCTGTTATACAGATGCCACATATCTGTTTGTGGAATGGAGATCGATACCTGTGTCACCTGGTCAGTCAATACAAGGACCGTTACAGATAGCTGTAGATCACACTGGAGTTGTCGATGGATAATGCCCCATATGATCGATTGGAGACAGATCTGGTGTTTGAGCAGGCCAAGATATTATGTCGAAACGCTGAACATCATTTTGGGTTACAACAGCGGTATGTGGGCGAGAATGAATCATTTATGAAACAAAGCCTTGAATGCTGTACATGAATGCCAGCACAAAACGTCAGATCAACAGACTGATGTACAAATTTGCGGTCAGGGTGAGTGGGATAACCAAGACAGTGCTCAACTGTGATATGAAATTGCCCCTCAGACGGTAGCTCTAGGTGTTGCTCTAATGGATCAAGCATACAGACAGACTGCTTGCAAGACCTCAACTGGCTCTTCCTTCTAACCAACTCACGACCAACACCAGAATGGAGGTAGAACAAGATTTCGTCATGAAACACTACAGTATTCCACCGTACCATACGATGAGCTTTCCCCTAAATCCACGGAAGTCGTATATAACTGTGTTTAAGGGTCAGTGGAATGCACGCTACGGGTTGTCTGGCTCGGCGATATCCTTGAAGTAAACGATATTGTTGCTCATATTGCTGCTGCTGAGTCAGTACTACACGTGAGAGCCATACGCCACACACGATGGTCTTCTCACTCAGTCGTGTCACTTGCCCATTTGGGGCCTGGTCTTCTTGCGACCGTACGTTTTCGTGACCATCTCTGCCAGCAATCAAGTACAGCAGCTACATTCTTTCCAAATATCTCTGCAATATTGCAGAAGGAACATCCAGCTTCTCGTAGCTCTATCACATGGTCCTATTCTAACTAAGTGGGGTGTTGATAACGACGTTCTTTACTGTCATCTACTAAAGATGTCTCGTCTCAAAAATAATTAACTTTTACGACCGTTACAGCCTGTATTTAAAGGAAACGTGATTGAAAGCTCATAGTGCTGCTACTAACGCCACTCTCAGGTGACGGGTGCGTAATTTAAATAGTCATCTTGTTTCAGATGTAGAAAGACGGCTACCAACTTTTGTTTATGTCATATAACTCGTCGTTAGTGCTGCAGATTTTTTGTCAGTGTGTTCTGGTGAAGCTACGTTAATCATGTCGTATGGGGTGCTCACCAATTTACTATTTTAAGGTGTACGTGAAATTACACATTTGAATTTGTGTAGTTAAAATGGGTTACTTCAAAACGAGGTAACCACAGTCGAAGTGTTACACAGCTAAATACTGCAGCCAATGACGGCCACTAGTCTTTTCTGTCCATTAACACGGTTGCAACTTATTGCGCCACTCCAGAAGATGAATCAGTAACGTTTTAGGGTTGCATAGGATAACTGGATGATTTGAGTTGCTACATACAGTTTGTCATAGTCAGTTGTGGCACCTCCTTTGCAGCTCTTACGGCAGAAGACTTCCGGCAAAAGAACTAAACCTTATTCAGAAAACTACTTTGTCAAAGAGGGGGGAGGAGCGGACTGACGTTCAGGGCACACTCTTGCCCTTGGGGCGGAAAGCTGCCTACAAAGGTGGAACATAAGCAATGATCAACGGTTAGAGGAAGCAGAAAGCAATGGAAACCGCTGCATTATAGACGCATTATGTGTATCCACAGAATCTGTGGACTGTGAATTGAAAAAGTGTCATGATGCTCTCCCCACTGGCGAAAGTCCCCGGAGACTGCGAAGATGGAGGTGACCGTGAGAAAAAGATTAAGTCACGGACGAAAGGATAATGTTCTGAGAGCCGGATGTGATTATGTCAGAAGTCTGAACATGGTAGAGAAGCTGTAAATTTTGAAACTGGAAATGCAAAGGCATAATCTCGATATAGTGGGGGTCAATGAAGTAAATGGAAGGAAGACAACAGGATAATATCAACAGCAGCAGTGATTGGTAAGATGGCAGTAGGATTCGTTGTGAATAGGAACGTTGGACAGAGAGTGTATTGCTGAGAACAGTTCAGTGACAGGGTTGTTCTCATCAGAATAGATATCAATAATTACCGAAAATAATAGTAGATGAACACATGCCGACGTCGAAAGCTGACAATGAGGAGATGAAGTTTATGAATATAGTGAACGGGTATTTCAATAAGTAATAGGGGATGAAACACTGTTAGTAATGGGGGACTGGAATGCGGTTATAGGGGAACGAGTGGAAGGGTTACTGGAGAATATGGGCTTGGTGTTAGGAATGAGAGTGAAGACAGACTCAGTGAGTTCTACAAGTAAATATCGGCTTTTAACATCATTCTCCAAATTCAATATTTATCGGCGGTTATTGTCTGCCATCGATGCGCAGACGTGAGTGTTGAAAAATAAATTAGCATCGAAGCTTTGCCATCATCGTGCATCCCTAATATGAACATTTTATTATGATATGAGTTGACTTTGTTAAAATTGTGCCATCTGTGCCGATACAGTAAGGCGATTTCCTGATTGCAGCGACAGCTCTTTTGCGCCATGAAAGATTTTAATAATGTGTGTCACTACGATTAGTCTGTGTTGTAAAGGATCACCATCCTAAATGGGGAAAGTTTATTTTATTCATACTCATTTTATTCATACTCATTTTATTCATACTCCGTATCTCTATTGATACGGTCCAGCCATTGTGTCTTGGATCTGCCACGAGATCGTCGGCCATTTGTGCCCAGGTGCATAGCTATTCTTGCCTCCGAGTCTGCTTTAATTCGCATGACGTGTCCGTTATCATCTTAACCTGCTTTCCCGCAGTTTGTCTGAGATGGGTGCAAGTCCAAGCCGTTGACTGAAAATCCCAGGTCTTCATCAAACATAATAAGGCTGATGCTTTTCTTCTGCTATTTGCATGATATTTATTCGCATACCTACTAAATAATTATCAAAGGCATTTAGCTCCAACAGCCGGAGATAATCTCGTATAATAATAGAGAATAAAATTGTGTAGCATCCGGTCATTGCAGTGAAAGGGTAAACTATCTCGAAATGCACTTTTACACATCGAGTTTCGCTTAATGTCCGACTAATGTGCGGCTGGTCCTGGCGGAGCTTCGAGTCCTCCCTCGGGCATGGGTGTGTGTGTTTGTACTTAGGATAATTTGGGTTAAGTAGTGTGTAAGCTTAGGGACTGATGACCTTCGCAGTGAAGTCCCATAAGATTTCACACACATTTGAACATTTTTTACCACAAATGAAAGGCAGCCCTACCGTATTGCCGACCTACCTTCACCTACAGCATCAAAAATTCTCATGTACTAGGTAGTTAATCTTGCAAACACATTTGGCGTGTTGCCTGTCCAAGGGTGGAAAACGAAAGTTGACATTGGCAATAGCCACATCGATGGCCACACGCAAATCGTCATTTAATGATGTATGTAAAGTATAAGTATGACACAGGGAGAGATATCCTGCCGAGAGTAAGATTTGTATGCTATTGGTGTGACGTAGAGAGCCTGTACTCACCTGCGCCTTCTTGTTCTTCTTCAGCTTCTTCCGCTCCTCGCGGTCAGCGGCACGCCGGCGGATGCAAGGGCACAAACGGCGTAACATCTGCGTCAGAGAAGACCCGTGTCAAGTACTATACGCTATAACATTTCTACAGTAAATCGTCCCCATCACCTCCACTCAACCATATTGAACTCTCCCTCTCATGGCGTTTACTAGTTTTTGCGTCATGATTGTCCCCAAAGTGAATGAGCGTAGTGAGGTGTTCAAATGACACGATTGAGGACTTTGTGGTCGCATATTCATTACGAGGCACAGAGCGTGTCCACCGTGCCCGAATGCGTTCTGGGTGAATGTCTGGCGTGGTCGAATGGCTTATATTCCAAAGTCGTGAATCAGCTCGCCAACCATGATCTGCAAATGTCGACGGCGTATACAACAGCTCGGGCGTCTTATGAGCTGCATTTGCGCTTTTCCTTGAATTTCTGATGATTTGTTTTTGACGAGGACAACGAGTGATCAGAAGCTACCGAAATAAAGACTGAGGTACTGAATAATATCATACTTATATGTTTCATTGGAATTGACAACCGAGATACCACGTTAGTTCACGTAATTCCCAAGAGTACAGGTAGCGCAGCATTGACTGTTACCCTGTTTCTCTATTTCTGGAAGTATTCCATATAAGTGCCGAACATTCATAAAGTGTTAGCAGTATCGTAATTAGCATGATAGGCTTGAAGAATTTAGTTAAAAATTTAAGTTAGTACTAATTACAATAAATCATTAAAATACGAGTATAGTAGATCCTACATAAAGATTCTAGAAGTACTGAAGGAATATTATCTATTCCTTGTTCAATATTTAGTTACGATTTTTCAGTAGCTTGGTTACCATTTGACACTGTTAATCAACCCTCTGTGTCTTCCAAACCGACTCCCATTTCTTCTTATATCACTTCTGTAAACAGCTCCTTCCCAGTTGGACACATTCAACAAACGCTTTCCATTTATCGAGCTCTCTCCTGGGATCAACGGTGGTATTCCGGATGTGCTCTAAATGTTGAGGCCACTTGTCTTGCCTTTGAATTATATACACGCTACATTTCATTGATAAGTCAGTTACATAGCTATGGTTTTTTCTGAAGGTTTTTGTACCTCTTTCAGTTACTTCACGTTTGGGTTCACTGCTTCAAAGTAGCTTCTAAATGATGAAATCTTTTTAAACCACCGTAGGCTGTCAGTTTTATTATGCAAAGTGTGTTTAATGAACCACGTATATGTTTCACATTACTAGCCAGTTTCCGCCCTTGGCCGTTTTCAAATGTGTAGCGCTCGTTATGTGGGTGTGTGTGTCACATTTCAAAATGTGGTGGGCGAGGGTCGGAGGGAGAGTCCTCTCTCAAACTCTCGCTCACATTCCGCTACAGAGTGAAATATTTGGTCTGAGAAGTGTTGCAAAATAATTTATATTGCAATGTCGATAAAATACACTTCGCCGCAGATGCAGAACTGGAGGTTTATGAATTTTACGACACAGTCGCTCGCATTGACTGACTATGATTTTCATCGAGATTCCGTTTATCTTATGCAGAGTGGCGGTTTGGCCTCTTTCTGATCTACATGTACATCATGCTCGCTGATAATTCCGATGTGTTGCCTCTAACGTGACTGGTGCACGCTACGAATCGTGTCCTACAACTTAGCACCGATGTAAATGAAATTACATGTGTGTAATTACTTTACATCATATTTAAGTAACGGAAATGTTACAGATTCAGTTTTATACACTTTACAGCAGTCTCCCATTAACTGACATACTACTCTCGAACTAACAAGATTCAAAGCTCTATGTTGTGAACTTCCCACGGAGCTCCATTATAGGCCAGCTGCATCTATTAGCACACAGTTTCATATCTCAGCCCTCAGAGTCTAAGGTAATAACTATCAGCATCATCAGACAATGGCACGAAAAGTAGTTGATAATTAAGGTAGTCTCCAGCCACTGATTATTGGTTATCTCTTCGTTAGTCACCACTGTTTAGCAGTCAGTAGTGTGAGAAAGGACACATCACTGCTGAAATTTTTAAACGTGACACACACATCACCAATGAGATTTATGTTGGATAATGACAAAGAGCTGAAACTGATAGGTAATGTGTATTATATACATGTTGGAATAAAGGAAATTCATACGATAAAACTGTCACGCTAGGGTGGTTGTAAATAATTTCCTCTTTTTTTCGTTCCTGAAAATTGTCTCTTATGTTAACCATCGTTCCTTCCCCCTTACCTCGCTTCCACTTATGTTCGTTCTGCCTACCTTCTTTTATCGTCCTTTTAAGAGATGTCCATTCCTCTTAAAGTGAACAGCCTACTGTGGTATTCACTATCGTAGCATCTACAACCTCAGCTAACATCTTCCCCTACCTCAGAGTTCGAGTATCTCCCTTTAAACTTTTGCTTAATCTTCATCATTGCTAAATTATGATCTGATTCTAAATGCTTTTGTGTATGTCATAAACCCCAGTATATGACTTCGAAATATCTGTGTCAGTAAGTTGTAATCTACGTGCTATCTTCTTATACATTCGAGCCTGTTCCAAGTAGATGTCTTTCTGTTGTGATTCTGTAATTGTGCGTAGCATTTACCAACATAAATTTATTTCACAACTCATGGTGTCTATATCCTCTCTATTTCTAATACCGACACCATATTCTCCCATAACTTTTTTTTAAACCTTATGGGATTTAACTGCTAAGGCCATCAGTCCCTAAGATTATACACAAACTAACCTAAATTATCCTGAGGACCAACACTCACGCCCATGCCCGAGGGAGGACTCGAACCTCCGCCGGGATCAGCCGCACAGTCCATGACTGCAGCGCCTGAGACCGCTCGGCTAATACCGCGCGGCCTCCCATAAGTCTGTTGTTCCTTTCTGCACCACAGTGTTCCAATCGCCATGGTTATTAGCTTTAGATCCTGCTTTCAATGTCGTCATACTCTGTATCCATGTCTTCAACTTCTGCTCGTCACTCAACATGTATACCTGAGCTGCATTCGTTGGTGATGGTAACCTGTAGATTCTGTTGAGATTATCCATGTCACTGAACAGTTCATAGTACTTCAACTTTGTGTCCTACCTTCCTACTCGAAATGAGTTCCACCCTCGTTATATCATTTTCTGGTACTGTTAATACTATTCTTCATTAGTCAGAACAGAAATCCTGAAGTACTTTAAACTTCACTTCATCTACACAACTATATCTACATTGAGCCTTTACCGTTACCTTTTTCAGATCTTTTAGTTTCACATCCGAGGTCGTAGAATATAACGGCATTATGGTAAGTTCAATCATTTTCTCATGGTCACCTGCTCTTGGAAAGGTCCATTCCTGCATATACAAATGATAGGTTAGATCTGACTCTTTTGCCAATGGAGAGACAATCAAGACACTTTCTCAGTTAGAGGCCACATTTCATGTGTACACATGTTATGTGTTGTTAATACTATGTTTTGCACTGCATTTTGCTCATTCATACCGTTGACCACTAATGATTATTCCTCATTACGGATAGTTCCCACACCAAAATTAAGAGGTTGCACAAAACCTCTGCCCACATCCCCAGTAATCCTGTTGAAAAGTACTCGGTGCTAATGCTGATGATCTATAGATAAAATGTATGCAATAGCTGGGGTCTAGCCCGGCACCTAGAGCTTTTTGATCCTTAGTGCAAGACGCTACCGCTATTTTTCTCCCTGCAAATCACTTATTTAAGGCAATCAATTAAAAATAAAACAAAAACGCAATTTCAATAAAAGCAAAATGGTTAAATTAGAAAAACGTATATGAAGGAATATGGCGTTAATTTTAACGTGCCCTCACCTTTTTTACTCTGTCGCTTCTGTATCTTGGAACATTTCAATCCAAACAAGAGCGGCCCCAAAAAGGGGGGGGGGGATTTCGACTCATCCAACTCATTGTCAATGAAAAACGAGATACAGCATATAGGAAAAAAGCTCTGGATAAAGTGGCATCCTGTGCCACGTCCAATGGGCTGTGGCCATATAATGACAAAAGGCAATCGGATCTGCGTGATATCCACTCACCATCACGTAGTGGACATAATGTCCAACAACGGGGAAAAAAGGTTGAAATGGGACACACGAGAATCTCCCCCTAAATAGCCGCCTCCGACGTCCTGAGGAGAAAAGCTAGTTGTCGGCGAAGCCGAAGGAGATCAACCGAAGAGATAATGTATCAATTTCATGGAACGAGTACTACGATCCGTCACACTGAGGCCAATACGAAAAAGTCGCACGTTGGTAGGTACAATATCATGAACAACTTGGTACCACAAGGACGACACTTCCATTGGGAAAATCCGGAGGCTAAGGTTAGAACAAACAATCATCCAATTCGTTTCAGGCGACAGGGCTTCCACAGAGGGAATGCTATGAGGAATTGGCGAGCGCCAAAACAGCATTTTTAGGGAGAGATTCGCCTGGGAAAGGATATTTACTCGTAAATAACTGACATAAAAAAAAATTCCTTAACGTGCCTTAGTTTATAACTAATCCTACTAATATCTACTGGAAGCGTTAAACTCGCCGGTCGGATACAGTCATGAAAGCGAGCTGTAAGTGACTGGAGAGGGCGTGGACATGTTAAAACGGTGCGATGGATGAATAAGGCAGAAGCCTTACCTCGAATGTCAGGGTGGCCCAAACCTCCCAGGCGAGGGGAGTGCTCCATGACCCCATAACGTAACCGAAATATAGAGTTGGACCAGATAAACCTGCCAGTTAAACTTCACAACTTGCGGTACATGATTGCAGGAAGTGGAAAGAATTGTGCAGTAAAATAAGCCTTACCTAACACATTCGTTTCCATGGCCCGGGCCTTATGAAGAAGTGAGAGAGAGTGGCGCTCGTGTTCAATGATTGCCCCCTGAATCTTACCCGTGACAGACTTCCAGTTTTCGTAGCCATCTTTAGCGGACAACTGTCAATTATAACACCTAACGATGGATAGTGGGTGACCTTAAAAGCCCATTGAATTTCAACAGCGTAAAATCCTCGCAAACTGAGTAAGTGACATTTCTGGTCATTAACCCGCGCTCCAGCAAGACGAAAAAAAGCATCCGAACCTTCCTTCAGCCGTGGTATATCATCAGGGGTACGGAGAAGAACCATAACGTCATCAGCATATGCACGAGCGGTAAACCTTTCTCCCAACAGCGACCAGCCACCCAAATGAGTAGTTATAGATCGCATACGGATTCCAGAAACAGAACGTAGAGCGACACAGATAATGGACTCCCTTGAAGGACGCCCTGACACACCTCGATGGGGGAAGTAAGACGGCCATTTACGTCAATGGACGCCCGAATACTAGTAATTAGTAAGCTAAACAACAGTCACGCAGCATCGTTAAAACCAACAGTCGTCGATACTCGCTTGAGAAAACCATGATTAACGCCGTCGAACGCATGGTAAAAGTCAATGAAAAGCAAAGCGCATGGCATGGGAATGGTGGAAGCAATCGAAATTAGATCACGACATTCAGCAACGGGATTCAGGGGGGTACGACCCGGAAGACAACTAACATTGCTCGCAATGATGGCTACCAACAACACCGATAGTCTGCTATTTACCATTTGCGCCAATATCTTACAATCATAGTTGAAGAGGGTTATCGGGCGGACCTGGTCCATACGTCCCGACTTCTTGGGAATCGGGACAATTTTAGCAACCTTAAAGCTAGGCGGGATAAGGCCTCCGTGGAATACTTCATTCACCATAGAAGTTATCGTATCTCCTATCATGGGCCAAAATCGAATATAAAATTTTCTGGGAAGGCCATCGAAATCAGGCGATTTGTGGTACGGGGAACGAGCCACAATATCAAATATGTCATCGTGATGGAATACAGAGATAAACTCTTCCTGAAGAGCTGGCATTATAACACTAAGAAGGAGGGAGGTAAAACCAACAGACGCTAGACTGAATACACTTCAGTGTAAAGGTCAGAAAGTAATGGTAAAGTTCACATACGATAGCAGATTGGGAGGACCACTCACGCTCATCTAGAGAACGAATGGTAGTAAGACACGTCCCTTGAGATCGTTTGTGAAGCCGAAGAAGAATCTCAAGGGGCATCACGAGCATTATCGTAAAGATGGCAGAGGACAGCGTAATAAAATTCCCTGGTTCGCCTTATTTCAGACGCTTTTTCAGCGCTAAAACGCTTGAGTGTATTTCGAATTCGAGGTTTAGCAAAGGTAGCTCACCATTCTAGAATTGAGGGATAACGCGCCTGGGACTGGAATGTCCGCCGCCGTATGTCTGCGATGATGCATTCCAGAGAGGGGTCCGTGAGATGTAGTGTTTAGCTTCCATGAAGGGCACAAAAGATAAATAAAAGCGGTCCAGTCGGCTACTTGAAGTAGCTGTAAAAAACGTAAACAGCACCAATGTAGGGTATCTGCATGCCCAAGCATCTTGGAGATGCAAAGATGTCACCGTATCATTAAGTTCACGACAATATGTATAACTGGGGTCTGATTGATATCGACACGACGTAAGACGCAGTTAAAATCGCCCCCTCCCCCCCCCCCCCCCCCAACGAAACCTTTCGCGGGTTCCGTCGAAGTAAATAAACAACTTTTTCCATATAAAACAGCGCGCGGTCGGATGAACGATCGGATCCAGACGGAGCGTAAAGAAAAAAAAAACTACAGCCTGTACCGCGACCATTATCTAGCATTTCGAAGTCCGTCAGCGGATTCCATCTCGATAAAGCAGAGTCATACCGGTAGAATTTTCAGGCGCGACATTGAAAAACATAGAGTATCCAGGAAGACAAAACACATCAAATAACACCTCTTGTAAACACACGATATTAGCTTGGGAATCGTAAATAAACTGGCGTAATGCAGCAACCTGTAATTGGGAACATATCCTATTAATACTGTTAATACTGAGGGTGAGAAATGTATATGCCTGCATCCGTTATCAGATGTAAAGTCAATGAAACAACACTAAGAAAAAGCAGTCATCAAGCCCATCTCTCCTCAACGTCCGGAGGCGGTGGAAAGAACATATAATTGTAATCCCCCCCCCCCCCCCCCGGGAATGGAGGAATCCTCGTTTTCCTTTCTACGACGCGCCGCTGCACATGCAGGTTCAAAACGCTGTTTCACACCTCTCCGTGAGAACATTCACTCTTGATGTGGAAGGGTTGGGGGCACGTCTAGCTCCGATTTAATAGAGGAGCCATCTCCACTGCACTCATCGGAAATCGGAGAGCACAACTCAGAACGACTTACAGCAACATCAGGTACAGAAGACACAGGTAGTGCAGTGCCGGTGTCGGATTGAATAACCTGATCATCAGGATGAGAACCCGTAGAATCCCGGTGCCCCACCATCTCAGTGTGGAGGAGAGGTGGTATTTCATTGGAACACTGTAAAGACTGGCCAGCATGCAACGCCTCTGTGGGAACATTGTGTGTTTATCCTGTTTTCGATTCTACACACAAATCACGGTCACCAGCCGTTTATAAATACTATGAGGTGAAAAAGGTCATGCCCTTCTAATATCGTGTGGCAATTACTTGTGCCCGGCATAATGCAGAAAATCGATGTGGCATGTCCTCAACAACTCTTCGGAAGTCCCATGCAGAAACATTCAACCATGGGTGCTTCTATAGCTGTCCATAACTGCGAAAGTGTTGCCGGTATAGGATTCTATTGACGAACTGACTTCTCGATTACGTCCCATAAAAGTTTGATTCATGTCGAGCGATGTCGGTGACCAAATTATTCACTCGAAATGTCCGGAATGTTCTTCGTACTAACTGTGAACAAATGTGACTACCATTCTATCGTTGTTAGTGAATTTGAATCTCATGAATCGGTGAAAATGGTCTCCAGGTGTCCGGACATAATCATTTCCATCCAATGATCTGTTCAGTTGGACCAGAGGTCCCAGTCCATTAGATGTGAACACAGCCCACACCATTATGGAGTCGTCTCGAATGAAAAACAGCCCACAGTTGCACTAATTATGTTTATCCTAAACCTTGACCATGATTTCTGCTATAATAATATAACCTTCTCCAGAAGTCCTGAGGAGATCAGAATAACATCTAGACCAGTAATATAATCTACACATAAACTTATAAATTACGTATGTGATAGCAAATTACTTACATGAGCTTTCAAAAATGAAAAATGTCTTTCCCCAGCGGCTTCGTCAAGATCAATAAAATAAAATAACTTCAACAGACATTAGCCTATTTCGATCATAAGTAAAACTGCATGTAGCGGCCTATGTCCTCCGCCACTACATTTGTTATACTAGGTGCACGGTCGTCAAATGCACTACATCCTGCGCGCCATAGGTGGCGCTCGCTACATTGAGCTACATCGGACTGTTTATCAGGAAAATAGCTAATATCTACGATAAAATTTTAATAACAAGCCTACAACGGCAACTGAAGGACCGTATGCTTACTAATACGACTGTCCAACAGTTAAAATGCTGTTGCATACAATCATTAAAGTGGTCAAACATTAACATTATGTATTCACCACAGATTGAACAGTGCCTTGTAGGTGCCTTGGGACCATGGTTCATAGCGTCTGCGCCACACTCGAAACCTAGCATCAGCTATTAGACTATGCTGATACAATAGCTCCATATTTCACAATTATATACAACCGTTCGCTCACAGAAAGATCCGTACCTAAAGACTGGAAAATTGCTCAAGACACATCAATACCCAATAACGGAAATAGTAGTAGTCCGCTAATTTACAGGCCCATATCACTAACGTCGATTTGCAGTTGGGTTTTGGAACATATGTTATGTTCAAACATTATGAATCACCTCGAAGGAAACTATTTATAGACATATAGTCAGCACGGTTTCAGAAAATATCGTTGTTGTGGAACACAACTAGTAGTCTTTACTCATGAAGTGCTATCGACAGGGGATGTCAAACTGATTCCATATTTTTAGATTTCGAGAATGCTTCCGACATCGTTTTTCACAAGCGTCTATGGAATATCGCCTCAGTTGTGCGACTTGATTCATGATTTCCTGTCATAAAGGTCACAGTTCGTAGTAATAGACGGAAAGTCATCGTGTAAAATAGAAGTAATATCCGGCGGGAAGTGTTATATGCCCTCTATTGTTCCTGATCTGTATTAACGACATAGGAGACAATCTGGGTAGCCCTCTTTGAGTTTTTGCAGTTGATGCTGTCATTTACTGTCTTGTAAAGTAATCGGATGACCGAAACGAATTGCAAAATTATTTAGATAAGATGTCCGTACGGTGCAAAAACTTGCAATTGACTATGAATAAAGAAAAGTGTGAAGTTCTTCGCAGGACTACTAATAGAAATCCGCTAAATTTCGATTACGCGATGAGTCACACAAATCTGAAGGCCATAAATTTAACTAAATACTCAGGAATTACAATTCAATATAACCCAAACAGGAACGATCATATAAATAGTGTTGTGGGTGGAGAAAACTAAAGACTGCGATTCATTGACAGACATTTAGAAGGTGCAACAGATCTACTAAAGAGACTGCTTACACTACACTAGTACGCCCTATTCTGCAGTATTGCTGTGCGGTATGGGATCCGCTTCAGATGGAACTGGCGGATGACATCGACAAAGTATGAAGAAGGGCAGCTCGTTTTTAACCATCGCGAAGTTGGGGAGATAGTGCCACAGACATGATACGTAAATTGGAGTGGCAATCATTAAAGCAAAGGCGTTTTTCGTTGCGACGGGGTTTTCTCATGAACGTTCAGTCACCAGTTTTCTCTTACAATCGTGAAAGCCATTTTTTGGCACCCAGCTACATAGGTAGTTATGATCACGATTAAATAAGGGAAATCAGGGCCCGCACAAAAAAATTAAGTGCTCGTTTTTCCCGCGCGCTGTTCGAGAGTGGAACGGTAGTGTGACAGCTTGAAGGAGGTTCAAAATGGCTCTGAGTGCTATGCGACTTAACTTCTGAGGTCATCAGTCGCCTTGAACTTAGTACTAAATAAACCTAACTAACCTAAGGACATCACACACTTCCATGCCCGAGGCAGGATTCGGACCTGCGACCGTAGCGGTCGCCCGGCTCCAGACTGTTGCGTGTAGAACCGCACGGCCACTCCGGCCGGCCTGAAGGTGGTTCATTGAACCCACTGCCATGCACTTTAGTGTGACTAGCAGAGTAATCATGCGGATGTAGATGCAGCTCTAATCTACTGAAATTCGGACTCATCTGACCACGTCACTGTTTCTCAGTAGCCTAGCGTCGAATCGATATGGTGACGAGCCCAGGAGAGGCGATGTAGACGGCGCCTGTTAGCAAAGGCATTCGCGACGGTCGTCTACTGCCGTAGCCTGTTAACGACACATTTCGCCATACCAACCTAACGGATATTTCGTCGTACGTACCACATCGATTTCTACGGTTATTTCACGCATTGTTGCTTGGCTGTTAGCACTGACAACTCTACACAGACTATGCCGCTTTCTTTCGTTGCGTGAAGATCGCCGGCCAATGCGTTCTCCGCGATGAGAGGTAATTCCCTGAAATTTGGTATGTCGGCACACTCTTGACACTCGAGAATTCGGAATATTGATTTCCCCAACGATATCCGAAATGCAATGCCCCATGTGTCTAGTTCTATCCACTATTCCGCGTTCTAAGTCTGTTGATTCCAGTTATGCGCACACAGTTACATCGGAGATCTTTCACATGTATCATCTGAGTACAAATGACAGCTGTGTGAATGCTACCTGTTCGTTCCGTAGCGTACCACAGAACATGGCATTCCCTCTATAGCAATACAGGTGTAAAAGAAATTATATTCCTACAAATTCTCCAGTCATTAGTAAATAACTGAAAATTTTGTGGATCCGTATTTATCTGCATTATAGCTGCCTCCCCTTAACGCATGTTCACCTTTCCGACTGCCGAGAACCTGTTTCTTCCGAAAATCCCATAGAGCGCCACAGTAGGCCTATACAAAAGACTGCGTCTGTTATCGCACACTTTTTATATCTCAGCCTTCATATTATGAAAAATCACTGGCAGTTCAAGTAGACAAAGAAATTAAAGACAGTTGACACTTACCTCGGACGGTAAGAGTCTTCACAGGATCAAACAACTGTCAGAAAGCTCCGAATGGCTCTTTACTCGACTGTTGAATTCCTCAGACTGATGCTACGCAACGGTTCACGTCACCTCCAGCCATTTACTATTGTTAAAGTCTTTGCTCGTCGCCATTGTTAGCAATGAGTAATGAGCTGTGTCGCCAGACGTGAACTATTTATTTATTTCAGCCGTGGTGCATGCGATCGCGATGATAATGGCATTAGATTTGGGAGCATTTTCCTTCGGTACCAAACTCAGTGGTTTCACATACATTCAGGCTCACTGTGTATCACATATTTCTTTTAGTTTCGATCATCGTTCCATCCTGTTTGGCAACTCTGCTTAATACTTCACATTCTGAAACAAGCATTGTAAAACTTCATTTAACGAAATTAAACAAATTTGACAGAGCATCACTTGCCGAAAATTTGTAGTAACATCTTTAAAATAATGCTGAATGTATTTTACGTATCTCTGTGTTGATACTGAGAGCAGAGACATAGTCTTTGCTACTACCAGTAATTTTTGTCCTAGAACGTCAAAGAAAAATCACCCTAACACTTATTGAGAGACTTTATGGTGAGATATAAATTGTTTATGCTCTAGACCAATGTTAAAGTAGTAGACAGAAGAAGACTTGAAAAAATGAGAAATACTCGAGAATGAAATAAAGTTTACCATTAATATTCCTAAAAATAGAGCTGGTAATATGATAAAGTGAATCAGAAACACAACGTATTGTCGGTATGTGGTAGGTTCCTGTGTATCGAAGATATCCTATTCAGTATTTTGAATGAGCTATGCATTATTCTAAGATGTAGCTTCTAGTTGCATATCCGAAATTATTCGAATATACGCCATGCGGGGTAGAGCGATACTTTAAAACAATGATGGGGGACCTTGCATTTAAATATCGAACTCTGTATTGCTTTCATCGTCTGCCATTCACATCGTCTTTGTCTCCAGAAACGCTTCTTAGTCTTTAAACGAGAGCTATATTAAATGAAGTAAAATGAAAATAAAAGCATAATGTTGTCGCAATAAGGATTGTATTTAACTACGTTATTCAAAAAAAAAAAAATACAATTTCAGTTCTGTATGAAGAAATGCAAGACATTATGGAAGTAAAAATTTTGTTTATCCCATCTCTAAAATTATATTATAGCTTCGTATGTCACCAGTATTTTAAATTTATACAAACTCTGACTTGGGCAGATGAAGATGAACTACACGTTCCGTAGTAGAGTTTACTACTCATTTACATACATCATTCTGGAAGAGAAAATACAGCGAGAAATCGGATGATCCAATATACGTGCCTATTTCGTCCTAGTGACATAAAGAAGGACAGTGTTATATTTGACTCTGTATTCTGCAGTAATCTGATGAAACGAAGTTTGCCGCTGAAACTAGTTTGAGTTCTAACAATATCGTATGTTTCCACAGAACTTATAAGATCCACATTTTTATCTGAGTTACTGCACTCATAATTGGTTAATAAATCTGGGATAAAAATGAAAAATAAAAAGCCGGGGCTCCATTAAGGAATTACCCGAATATAACGGAAATCGGTAGCTGCGATATACATGTACAGACAGAAAAATGACTAAAATATCAGTAATATTGAATAATTTATTCAAGATAAAGTGCTCCAAAAATTGAGCAAGCCAATAACGCGTTGGTCCGTCAGTGGCCCTTACGGAAGCAGATATAGGGCTAGATGGACAAGGCTATTGGATGTCCTCTTGAAGGATACTGATCCAAATTATGTCCAATTGGCGTGTTAGCTCGTCAAAGTCCCGCGATGGGATGCTACAAACATTCTCAATTTGGGAGAGATCAGCGTTGTTGGCCAAGGTAGGATTTTGCAAGCACGAGGGCATGCAATAGAAACAATCGCCGTGAGCGGGCGGGTATTATCTTTCTGAAAAGTAAACCCAGAACGGCTTCCCATGAAGGGCAACAAAACTGGTCGTAAAATCTCGTCGAAGAACGGCTGTGCTGAAGAGTTGCCGCGGATGACTATAATATGAGTCATGCTATTAAAAGAAACGGCACTCCAGACCTCCAGGCCTGGTTTTCAGGCCCTACTGCAGGCTACAGGTTGCTATGCGACATTTACGTTGGTGTCCCATCGCTGTCCGAGGCGTCTCCAGACGCGTCTTCGGCCTGCAGTCTCATCGACTGGAGTCGAAATGTCTTCCCCCCCGGGGGACTCAGCATTCATTTGCTGGGTACGGGCTAGGCGAACCCGGGGTCCCCGAGCTGTGGACTGGTGTGCGCCGCCAGTCCTCTGACACAGTAACCTCTGGGTATGCTTCAGCGACCACCGTGTGGCGCAACGGTGGAACGTTGTGTGTCGCAGGGACCGGGGATCTTGGCTTGATTGCCTGGATCGCGAGGACGATACATATGCCTCTATAAAAAACCTTCAATCTTAAGGTGTGCTGCGCGCTGATAAGATGCATGGCTGTTGCGGTGGAACAGCCGCTAGCGGGCGACCTCTAAGGAACCTGCCGCACCTCAGTTGTATAAGGCTTACCCAGGCATGCGGGGCTCTGTCTGGACGGACGTTTAGTTCCCTAGCTGCTCGTGGGACGCACATGGCAACCACGTATTTCCCTTCAGCAACTTCGCAGTCAGTAAAGCGCACGAGGAAGGCTAGTCCTCCAGATAAGCAGATAGAACTGAGTAACAGGGCTCATGGAGTCATAAATGACGATGTTTTCATCGTGATTAAGAGGAAGGAGGGCTCATTTGAAAAAGTGTCTCCTTTCTATATACATAAAGGTTTAGAAAGACTCGCAGGTACACTGAAATCTATCAAACGCCTGAGGATTGATACCCTGTTAGTTGAGACTACTAGGGCAAGGCAAGTGGAGCTGTTTCGAAAGTCAACCAAGTTAGGTAAGTATGATATTACTGTGGAGTTGCACAATTCCCTCAACTCTAGTAAAGGCGTTGTCACCTCCCGTGATTTAATGGATATCGAGGTACAAGAGCTGAAGCAAGAATTGGCAACTCAGGGGATTGTTGACGTGGAATAACGGACACGTAGGAATAACGGAGTTGTTGAGAAATCTGCCACCTTCATTGTGACTTTCAACTCGCCTGTCTTGCCTGAATACGTTATGGCTGGTTTCCTCCGACTTAGGGTTAGCTCTTATATACCGAACCCTATGAGATGTTTCAAATGTCAATGATTTGGCCATACAACGATGAGTTGTGGTGGTGAACCGACCTGCTGTGTATGTGGCAAGGCAGCTCATGAAGCTAGGTCTAACTGCCCAGCTCCAGCACTGTGTATCAATTACTCTGGGAGCCATCCAGTCTGGATCAGAGACTGCCCCATCTTTGCGGAGGAAAGGTGACAAAGAGGATACCTTATGTGGAAACCAAAAAAGAGTATAAGGCGACAAAAACCCCTGACTATGCCTCCTTGGTGCACAAAAGTGTGTCAAAAGTAGACGTTTTGACGCAGACCATGTCCAGCATAGCAGTATCCACAACCGATACCTGTACCTGCGTTTGTACCTGCCAGAGCACAACCAATAAAGATATGGCTATTCAGGCTGCTCCGACTGAACCAAGCGCTATTGCAGAGAAAGTTACAGTGAAGACTTCGAAGGCACCCCAGACACCGAGTGCCTCTCCACTTCCCCCATCCCCGACTTCCACCTAGAAAAAGAGACCAGGGAAAGGGGCACGACGTTTGGCGTCAAACCTGCCACAGGCACCATCGTATGTCGTCATGGTATCCCTGACTGATGAGGAGGAAATCATCATGGAGTTTGACACCTATTCACCAGAACCTGGCAGCCCCTCCGCTGCCACTCGCTCCACAAGTGTCTCACCAGCTCGGCGCAAAGACAGGGGGAAATCTAAGCCGAACCACTGATATGGCTCCCATACTTCAGTGGAATCTGAATGGAGTCAGAACTCGCTTTGAGGAATTGCGGCTGTTAGTACAAGAAAACCCCTTTTGCATCTCTTTGCAAGAGACACATTTTAATGAGTATGACACCCCTGTACTTACAGGTTATCACATGTCCAGGAAAGACGACCTGACTGGTAATAGAGCGCAGGGTGGGGTGGCTGTGTTCGTTAAGGCCACATTCCACTCCTCACATGTGCCCTTAACCACAACGCTACAAGCGGTTGCAGCTCAGATCCTGCCCATGTTAATGTCACAGTGTGCTCCTTGTATTTACCACCCGATGAGCTCATTGACAGTGAACCCCTCGCACAGCTCATTGATAAGCTACCCCGTCCCTTTTTCATTTTAGGAGAATTTAATGCTCATAATGCATTATGGGGTTCTAACAAAACCTGCCCCAGAGGCCAGATGATTGAGCAGTTGATCAGGAATTCCTACATCATACTGCTGAACACGGGTCAGGCCAAGTATTTTAGCACCGCTTCAGGTTCGTCCTAAGCCATAGACCTCTTTATTTGTTCGCCTGTGCTTGCGGACATTGCTCAGTGGGTTGTAGACGACGACCTTCATGGCAGCGACCATTATCCTATCTGGCTCCATCTGCCAGCTGAAAAAGGTCGTGTCGAAAAGCCGCCGAAATGATTGTTCAGGAAGGGATATTGGACGCTCTACAGGCAATTGGCTGTTATTCAACAGTGTGAAGGCCTCCAGGATTGGGCGGATCACATTACGGCAGTGATGCACCATGCCGCTAATGTATCCATACCAAAGTCATAGGGAACACCTGTGAGGCAGCTTGTCGCTTGGTGGAATGACGACTGTGGTGCCGCAATCAGAGACAGAAGGGCGGCTTTGAGAAGATTCCATCGGTGCCCTATTGATTTGAATCTGGCAACTTGCCGATTAGCACAGGCGCGGGCGAGAAGAATCGTTAGAGAGAGTAAACGGAGGTCTTGGGGAGAGTTCCTAAACTCCATAAATAGGTCCACATCTTCAAGCAATGTAAGGGAAGCCATTAGGAGGATCTCAAGGCGATTCTCTCTACCGCCAATAGCAGTATACGTGATCGGGGGTGTCTCCTAACATCTCCAAGAGACATCGCCCGGGAAATGGCAGAATCATTTCAAACTATTACGGCCGTTTCTACCCAGCACCCAGAATTTCATTGCTATCGGGGTACACAGGAGAGGGCTGGTTTTGATTTCCGTTCAAACAACAATGAGGAGTACCACCTGACTTTCTCTTTGTGGGAGTTGGACTCTGCACTGTCAGAATCTCGTGATACTGCACCTGGTCAAGACCTGATATCGTATAGCATGCTGCAGCAGTTGGATCTGCGGTCAAAGCAAGTCCTCCAACTTTTTAATGTAATTTGGAAGACAGGTGACTTTCCTAGTTCGTGCAAAGAATCGATTTTAATTCCACTTTTAAAACTAGGGAAGGATCGGACCAATCCCAGTAGTTATCGAAGCGTTAGTCTCGCAAACTGCGTAGGAAAGACATTTGAACGTATGGTCAACAGGCGCCTGGCGTGTGTTCTCGAATCCAGATCCTTACTTACCCGCTGCCAGTGTGGGTTCAGGAGGTATCATTCCTCCCTAGATAACCTGATCCTACTCGAAACAGCGATACAAGATGCTGCCAGTGTGGGTTCAGGAGGTATCATTCCTCCCTAGATAACCTGATCCTACTCGAAACAGCGATACAAGATGCTTTCCTCCGCTGTCCATTTGACGTCTCCTCCTCGTGGTACGGCAAGCATACAGGGCCAAGTCCACTCCTATTTCGTTGGCGTCCTACATCTTTTCTTCGACCTGGAAAAAGAGAACGGTACTACCTGGAGGCATAACATTTTGTGGCAGCTTTATGAGTGGGGTTTCCGTGGGCGTTTACCCACAGTCATCAGATACTTTCTGTCGAACAGGTATTTTAGGTATAAGGTTGGGAATGTCCTGTCTGACAGTTTTAGGCACGAGAATTCTGTCCCTCAAGGAAGTGTCCTCAGTGTGCAAGCTTTCGCAATTGCAATCAATAGTATTGCGTCCACAGTACGACGGCCCGTACAGTGCTCCTTGTCTGTAGACGATTTCTCCATTTTCTCTGCGTCTTCCTCCCTTACAACTTCTACACGCGAATTACATCTGACGATCCTGCGATTGGGGGAATGGTCTAAGACCACAGGTTTTAAATTCTCTTTGGAGAAGACTGTTTGTGTAGATTTTAACCGTTCCCGTTCTCTTTTTAATCTCCCTGATTTAATACTAGGAGACACTGTTCTCACCTTTAAGGAAAAAGTAAAATATCTCGGACTTCTTTTTGATGAGGAGCTCACATGGTTGCCACACCTAAAGGATCTAAAAGTCCGCTGTTTCAAGGCTTTAAACGTCCTTAAATGTGTCAGTCATAGGTCCTGGAGCGCTGACGGGGCACGTCTGCTCCAACTTTATAAGGCCTTTGTGCGATGTCAAGCTTATGGATCTGCAAGACCTTCGTACCTCAAAATGTTGGATGTGATTCACCATGAGGGTATTAGGCTTTCAACGGGTGCTCATCGCACGAGTCCAGTTGCTAGTCTATGTGTCGAGGCTGGAGAGCCTCCGCTGTCCATTTGACGTCTCCTCCTCGTGGTACGGCAAGCATACAGGGCCAAGTCCACTCCTATTTCGTTGGCGTCCTACATCTTTTCACAGCCGGTACTGAAACGTCTCTTCCGCCACCGTCCGAAGGCAACAAAGTCGTTTGGCATCCGTGCAAAGGGGAGTCTCGAGTCAGTACACCTGGAGGGCATTAATGCCCTCAACCAGGGATGGAGTAGGTGATCTCCCTGGCTATTACAACGGCCGAGATTACTTCTTGATCTGGCTGCTTACAAGAAGTATTGTACCCCGGACCACCTTTTTAAAATTAAATTTACTGAGATTTTAGACCGCCATTCAGATTTTAATATTGTTTACACGGATGGGTCTAAACAGAGGGATTTTATGGGCTGCTCTGCTGTGTTTCTCGATACTGTCCGTAGAATAGGGCTCCCAGAGCTGTTTTCAGTTTACTATGCAGAACTGTTTAGCATTCTGAAAGCATTAGAGCATATGCGACGACACCATGACAAAAAATTCATAATCTGCTCCGATTCGCAAAGTGCTCTACACGCTCTTGAGCAGATGTACCCAGCAGATCGGATGGTGCACGAAGTGCAGGACACACTGCCGCTCTTGCAAAATCAGGGTAAGGATGTAATTTTCTGCTGGGTTCCAGGGCACATAGGGATTCCTGGAAATGAACTTGCAGACGCGGCTGCCAAGGAGGCTTGCTCCATCCCACCTTCTCGCTGTTCTGTCCCCCTGCAGGCAATAACATCATACGTGACTCGGAAGGTCCTGCGTTGGTGGGAGGCTCAGTGGCTGGAAGTGAGGGATAATAAGTTGCGAGCGATGAAGGATTCTATCCGACCGTGGCTCATCTCCTTCCGACAACGACGAGCTGAGGAAGTAGCCCTTACACGGCTTCGAGTAGGACATTGTCCATTCACACATGGTTTTCTGTTGCGTCGTGAGGAGCTACCAACGTGTCAGACATGTGGAACACAGCTGTCGATACGACATATTTTAACTGAGTGTGTTTTATATGCGGGTTTGAGGGAAGATTTAAATTTCCCACGAGACCTGCCCGCTATTTTAACTAATAATGAGGCGAGTGTGGCTAGAGTTTTACGTTTTTTGGTGATGTCTGGACTTCTTCCCAAAATTTTTGGGTTGAGATTTTAATGTGCTGTAAAGTGGTTTGGTGACCCATTATTTGTAAGAGGTCACCCAGCCACAGTTAATTATTTTTACCTGTTTTGTACTGGTATTTTACTTTGAGTTTTATCTACCTGTTTTGATGTGCTGTGTCTAATCTTGAAATTTGGGCATTTATAATTCTCGTAAAGATCGGCTCTGAATTCATCCATCTTTAAAAGATCTTGACTGCGCTCGTCAATACTTATTTTGGGAACGGGAGCTGGTAACCTCGTTGTTGTGCACCCTAAAACACTAATCACCATCATCATCATCATCATCATCGAAATGTCTTCAGTGATGAGTCTCGTTTCTTGAGACCAAATGAAATGCTTGCATAAGGCCAGAGGTGGACCAACGAGTTACTGACATGCTCAATTTGTGAAGCTCTTTATATTTAACAAATCATTAAGTTTTTCTAAATTTGTAATCATGTTTTTGTCTGTTTGTATATATCACATCTGCCAATTTCTGTCCTATTCGGTTAATTCCTTCTTGTTGCGTCGAGCGGTTTGTTTTAAAAAAAAAGCTGACAGGAGTGTTGGTATGTGGGTATGCTGGTATTTGGTCGCTATCAACTTCCCTTATAACTTGGATACACTGACAGCAGTCCCGCGTACTTTGTTTGCCAGACAGCGAGCAAAGTCATCTGCGACACTGCGCGTCTGCGGTGTTATCAGATTTCATGTCAGAGAAGTAAAGAAGTATATAACAGAGTTTTACGATTTTTGAAGGAAGATTAGGAAGAATCTGTTTTTCTTTATTAGGCTACTCAGTAAACTTTCTTGGAAATCACTCAGGTTAACCTCTGTTTTGATTAACTGTTTGCAATAGACTGAACTTTGCAGCCCGTCTTTCCGACAATTCAAGCTAGCAAAGTCCATGCAAAATCAATAAACATAAACAATAAGTAAAACGAACAATAATCTTATTTTTAAAGAAACTTTCAGCGTGTATTAGAAACATCAAATACTACCATGAAGTGATTATTGTTTCATTTATGAATCTACGGGATGCACGGGTTTGTAAAATTGTGTTGCAGTTTAGGTAGCTTAGACTTATCACGGTGAGTGAGACAGCTGATCCACATATGACGACCCACAAACTGTCACAACGTACCTTGCTCGTCGCAATTTCGTGGTATTTCCACACTTTTAGTCGTAGCTGCAAGAGCAGTTACCATCTTTTCTGCTGATCCTTTACATTGACTAACTGTCAGGAAGTTCGCTCTGTTGTCGCTACATCAAATAGTGGTAATGCCCTGATCGTATTATACCTCCAGGCTAACGTTAAGCCTGGTTCCTATTATTGTTATTATTACCATTATTATCAAATCGACACACTGATGTACATGCTGAATTAAGCTACTGGTAAAAGCATTATTAAACATTTCACAGAAAAAGCCCACAAGAAACCGTTGAAAGCTTTACACGAAAACTCATTTACACAGAATCTCGACACATGGAAAGGGCGGTCGAGGACGAAACTGCAAGGGAAAGGGAAGAAAGAAAGACAATTGACAGAAAAAAATTAAAACTGCAAGGAGCTTATGAAATTTGAATCATACAGCTTTGCGTAATCTAACATGGTTCAATCGCTCCTCTAAAGCCATTAGCGAACATTCCATAAGAAGCCAAGAATTAATCATCAACCACTGTGGTGTTTATATTAGCGACTGTTTAGTCTGTCTGTAGAAACAGTCAAATAAATAATGAACATTTGTGTATGTCATAATTCATATAGACGCGAGAACGCAAAAATGCCAGAAAGGTTGAGACTTCGAGCCTTTCAGACACACACACGCACACACACACACACACACACACACACACACACACACACACACACAGACATACACGCACACACGCATACACACACACACACACACACACACACACGCACACACACACACAGAGAGAGAGAGAGAGAGAGAGAGAGAGAGAGAGAGGGTCCTAGAAACATTGACGTGCAGGGGAACCTGAACCGTACTCCAGCGAACACCTGGGAATGTTGTTGAAGCTTCCGTGAAAAGCCCAGGCTTGTAAAGGCCAGGCGAAATTCTACGTACAGAACAATACGAAGCAAAAACTTTTTCCAACAGCTAGTCACCGTGAGAGCGTTTCAGATATTTTAACGAACGACTCAGGGGTGGACACAATACCTGCGAGAAGTCTACAATGTTTGCCTTATGTCAGGTCGACTTCTCAGCTTAAATATTAGCAGCAGATGCTGCAGGGAGAGCATGAAGCATGAAGCTGCAGCCATGCGAGAAAGACCTGGCAGTTCTGCCAACTCGGGGGGAGCACCCAAGCACACGGCTATTATTGTCTTCTCCGGCAGCAGCAAAATTCGAGCCGTTGCGTCCGTGAGTGCCCTCGTCGTCTACCTGGTGTTGGCTGGCATTTTAATTGTGTTGCTGTTACAGTAACAGCAGTGTGATGTGGACAGTAAACTTTCGATATGATGCTGAACGACGTGTATTTTAAGATGAGCCGTATAGGAAAATGCGACAAAATGACATTTTCCGGTTTAGTTCTTATCCGCTAGTAAAACACATTCACAGCAAGAAATTCATCCAGAAAGTTAGTCCCTACCAGGTCAAGAGTTGACAGGAGCAGCGGGATAGGAATTCGATTGCGCAGGGGTAGGAAGGTGGCATGTGGGAATAATGCAGTGCAGTTTCAGTCTGGTGTCGGCAGGGTTTACCACAAAGTACTAGGACAAAATGCCCACTCTGATACTGTCTCCCACCAAATGCGGGATTTGGACAGTTTTTCGATTTTTCTAAGGTCAGAAGCACTCTCCTGGACAGATCCACGACTACCTATGCCACGTGTATGGACACGAGATTATGAACGTCTGTATGGTCAGACGATTGTGCAAGCAATTCACAGAAGGACAAACGATTATTCATGACGAAGACAAAAGCGGGCTTCAGCCCCTGTCGAAACCAGAAGAGATATAAAGTGTGCACCATGCAATTTACAAGAATCCACTCACCGAGTGAGGTGGAGCAGTGGTTAGCATACCGGACACGCATTCGGAACGAGGCCGTCCAAACACACGTATCGGCATCCTAATAAAGGTTTTTCGTGATTTCCCTAAATAGCTTCTGGCAAATGCTGGGATGGGTCCTTTGAAAGGCGACTTACTTCCTTCCCCATTCTTTCCTAATCTGATGGGACCAATGACTTTCTGTTTGGCCCCGTCCCCCAAATCAACCAACCAACCAGAACCGACGCTTTACAATTTAAGAACTCTTTCATTTGTTCCCCCAGAGACCTCTCACTGATGCACGAAACTGTCCCTGGCTTTTCATAAAATATGTAGAAGATGGATGCTAAGGCAACTGACAGATGAGAGGTAACGACTTTGTCGACTGTATCGTCAGTGAAATGAAACATGGGTGTTGCATGCCAAACCGGACACAAAACAGCAATTCATGCACTGGTGGCATAGTGGTCCAACGCTGAAGACCAAAGTCAAGCAGACAGTCCTTGTCAAAATGAATCATTTGCACTCTCTTCTGGGATCATATGCTGTCCTCTTGTGTGAGTCTTCACCGCCACAGGATACTGTAAATGCTGGTCGGTATTGTCAAACATCCAAAAATCTGAGGAGGATGATCGAGAATTAGGAGATACGGGGTGTTGAAAAGAGGCATCACGCTTGTGCATGACAATGCAAGATCCTGTACGGTTTGGAAGGGAGATTTTCGACCACCTACCCTACAGCCCCATACTCACCCCAAGTGACTTTCATCTCCTTCGTTTCATGAAGCGCTTTGTGGTAGGAAGACATATCCTCAACAACGCTGAGGTGCAAACTTAAGTGACTTCGTGGCCCCGGATATTGGTGGCAGACACCTGAAGCACGGGCTTATAATTGATGGCGCATCGTTTCGATAGATGTCTCAACAGTGGTGGTGACTATATTTGGAATTAGCCAGTGAATCTATAAGAAAATTCCAGTAAATATTTCTTGCTTAGTGATGTTTTTCTTTTGTTTAGCTATCATCAGGACATACTTTCTGGATGCATCTCGTACTTACCTGAAATTTCGTAATCAAAATCACATCTTAAGTGTAAGAAAAACTAAACGCTTAAAGTGTTCACCATACCACTGCCATGAGGAAGAATTTCTTGAGTGTTACTTTTCATATTAATTACATAATCAGAGTTTCTGAGCACTTCGTTCAAGCAAACTTGTATATCATCAGCGACTCTTGGATAGTCTCCTTGAAATCATAAATAATAGTAATATTTGTATAAGAACTGTGACTACTTGTGTTTGCTTGTGTTGTTTGGGTAATTTTCTTGTTGTATTTTGTTCTCTTTTTCATCACTACAACGAAAAATTTGAAAGAAGCGTCTGCGTATTTTATTAAACTGTAGGCACTCTAATAACGTGAGTAATGGAAATGATATTAAGTCTCACCGGACTACATCTTTTGAACATATAAACTCACCACCCAGAAGCTCAATAACGAAGATAGGTTGAGCGATATTGAGTTGTTGTCCAGCGCAGTCATATCGGAACATGTTCTTTCGAACAATCAGGAGTTATTCGATGATGGTGATACACATAGTGAGTAATGTACGTATTTTGTGTAAGAACTCTGATGCTGACTGTTCATTTAAGACTTCAAAATCAAATAACTGTTACTATGAAGCCAACATAGTATTGTCATGTGTCCTATTGTGCCTATTATGAGTGGGTATGTGAAGGGAGTGGAGAATATTTGTTTTGTAAATATGAAACGCCTGGTCTTGCTGCACTGTATTTTATTCCTCCCAGCTTTGCTTTAAAATGTGTTATTTGTAGATTATAAAACAGTTTAAGTCTCGTTTTTCATGTAAATAAGTGATTACCTACAGTTCTTCGCGTTTTTAGTTAGTATCTGCGTTCCGCCCCATTTGATCACATTATCAAGGTCGCACTTTAGATCAATTTACGAAATATCAGCATATTTTTAAGTTCCGAACTTTTTTCTTCCCACTCTTCACCTCGTTTGCCCTTGTTGTAGTGACCCACGATAGTCAGTCTTCTGTCATTTCTTATAAATATTTCATTGAAAATTCTGGCTTCAAAACGTAACTACTTTGAGTTTACTATGTGTCTCATCCTGTTTGGTTTCTTCACGTACATGTTGTCAACCTAACGAAGTATATGATGCAAACTTATGTCTATTCTTTTCTGTTATATATAGAGTTGGAAATTTAATAGTGGGCACTATTGATTTACAACTCGTACAAATTAGATACTTGTTTCAAAGTTTTACTGACTTTCAAATTAGTCACCAACATTGTGTATAACACGTTGCCAGCAATGTGGAAGTCGTAGGATACTCCTAGCAGTGCCAGTTGTGTTGACAGTTCGAGAGGCACGGTCTATTGCCTGACGATTTCGTAGCAGTTCTGAAGCGAATGCTATGAAGTGTTTCCTTCAGTTCAGAAATCGAGTTTAACTTACGAGGGCTTAAGTCAAGTGAGTGAATTGGGTAGTATTGTACTTAGCAGCTCCATCAGTCAAACAAATCAATAACAGCCTGCACTGTACGTGCTGGAGCATTGCCCTGCAAAGTAATGGTCAGGTCCTGCAGAAGAGGTCATCCATTCTGTCTCTATGCTGATCATTTTTGGAACAGATCCTACAACCAGCTTAGAGACAGAAGCGATGACACTTTATGCAGGACCTAACCATCATTTTCCAGGACAATGCTCAAGTATGTACAGTGAAAGCTGTTATTGATTTGTTTGACTGATGGGGCAGCTAAGTGCTATACCACCTACTGCACTACCCTGACTTAAGCCCTCGTAAGTTGAACTCGATTTCTAAATTGAATTCTTCACGGAATTCGTTTCAGAACCGCTACAAATTCGTCGGGCAATAGACTGCGCCGTTCCAACAGTCAACAAAAGTGGCAATGTGAAGAGTACCCTACGACTTCCACATCGCTGGCTACGGGTTATACACAATGTTGGTGACTACTTTGAAGGTTAGTAAAACATTGAAACAATTATCTATTTCGTACAAGCTGTAAAAAAGGTTGTCTCTATTAAAGTTCCAACCCTCGTATATGCTATGTGATCAAAAGTATCCGGACACCCCCAAAAACATACGTTTCTCATTTTGAGTGCATTGTGATGCCACCTACTGCCAGGTACTCCATATCAGCGACCTCATTAGTCATTAGACATTATGAGAGAGCAGAATGGGGAGCTCTGCGGAACTCACAGACTTCGAACGTGGTCAGGTGATCGGGTATCTCTTGTGTCATACGTCTGTACGCGAGATTTCCACACTTCTAAACATCCCTAGCTCCGCTGTTTCCGATTTGATAGTGAAATAGAAACGTGAACCGACACGTACAGTATAAAAGAGTATAGACTAACCCTGGCGGTTGACTGACAGAGACTGCCCGCAGTTGAAGAGGGTCGTAATGTGTAATACGCAGATATCTATCCAGACCACCACACAGGAGTTCCAGACTGCATCAGGATCCACTGCCAATACTATGACAGTTAGGCGAGAGGTGAGAAAACTTGGATTTCATGGTCAAGTGGCTCTTCATAAGCCACACATCACACAGGAAAATGCCAAATGACGCCTCGCTTGGTATAAGGAACGAAAACATTGGACGATTGAACAGTGGAAAAACGTTGTGTGGAGTGCCGAATCACGGTACACAATGTGGCGATCCGATGGCAGGGAATGGGTATGGCGAATTCCCACTGAATGTCATGTGCCAGCGTGTGTAGCGAGAACTGTAAAACTCTGAGGCGGTGGTGTGTAAGGTGTCAGGCATATCCAATACCTTCCATGAAAGCCCTGACATGATAGCAAATCCGGCAATATATCACATAGCTCCGAATAAATCCTGACATTAAATTAACCAAAGTAATACGATCAACGAGTGAGCAAATGGAATACCACAGACAAACACAAGAACGTCAAAATGCATGTCATCCCTTCCCACCGTGAAACAGACGCAGTTCCGAGGGGAGAAACGAGAGCAGAAGCCGAGAGCAGAGCCGTGTAGGCTAGAAGGCCCTACTATAAGAGCGGGACAATGTGACACCCGCATCGCCGGCTGCCAAGAGGTCCATCCCCCAGGCCATGTTAAAAGATAGAGCCCTCCAAAAGAACAGTATAGATCTTACGATAACACTAAAAGGGCCTCACCAGCTGCAAGTTGGTCAGTTGAAAACACAGCCAGATACCTTTTTTTCTTAAACCAACTTCGGTAAACAATAGTAAGGATAAGTTCGAGAGAGTTGCTACCAAAACAGCGAGGTGTCTGGAGCTGCGCCGCCCGCCGCCACTGTCGCTGCCTCACCACCAACAAAGCACGCGATGCCGCATGAGAGCACAATAAGGCTTCACTCAGAACTGCAGAAGTCTCATCTGCTACATCCCCTTTTCATGTAATACTGGTGTCGATCGTCAATTAAACCTCATGGTATTCATATTTGCTACTTGAAGTTAAAATCTGAAACGGGATGATTTTTCTGTTATATAATTATTGAGTAGCCACATCACCCACTGTAATATAGGACAAGTTAAATAAGTAATTAAAGATAATTGAGGGTCACTGTAGACCATTTTTGATAGTTTTCTCTATTTTGAAACTTAATTTAAACTTAGATTATATATGTGATACGGCATAGGTCCTCCTTCGATCCATTATAGAACTTGGAAACCCATTCAGGGAATATTCGTTCACATTTTTTGTTGAACACAGTTTGTTTTTATTAAAATATTTCCTTTTATCAATAGTACAATTTATTAACAATGTTTTGTGAGTAGAATAAAAGTTCCAATGGTAAACTTAACTGCTTTTTCGACGTTATTTTACCAGCTAAATAAAATAGGAAAGCCTTGAGCCCTTTCCACTAAATTTAGTTAGTATTAAGATTATTTTACAGGGAGTGCAGTGGAGCTGACGCTGAAATCATGAAGTATTTGATTATATCATCGCTAGTCACATTGAACTCTTCCGAACATGTCATGTGTGGTGTGGCGTCTCCTTACCAGCAACAGATCGCAGGTTCAAACTAGTCAATTCCCTAAAAACACACGCTCAGAGAGTCGTTGCGCGAAAGTGGTAGGGAGACACGTCTCAGAACAAACATACTACACCCAGAATGTTACAGGTGTTATAGTGTCGACGTGTTTTTCATGGAGGGGTGCTTTCACCCCATGTTGCTTTGCGTGGCACTGTCACAGCACAGACCTACATTTATGTTTTAACCACCTTCTTGCTTCCCACTTTTGAAGAACAATTCCGGGAGAGTGATTGCACCTTTCAACACGATCAAGCACGTGTTCATAATGTACGATCCGTAGTGAGGTGGTTATACGACAATAACATCCCTGTAACTGACTTGCCTCAACAGCACTGAGCACTATGTGACTTAACATCTGACGTTATCAGTCCCCTAGAACTTAGAACTTCTTAAACCTAACTAACCTAAGGACATCACACACATCAATAACCGAGGCAGGATTCGAACCTGCGACCTTAGCGGCCGCGCGGTTTCAAGTTGGAGCATCTAGAACCACTCGGCTACCGCTGCAGGCTGTCTGCACAGAGTCCTGCCCTGTACCGTATAAAACACATTTGGGATATTTTGGAACGCATACTTCGTGAAGAACGGGCTGCCATTCCACAGGAAATCTTCCAGCACCTGACTGAATGTATGCCTGCGAGTGTGGAAGCTGTCATCAAGGCTAAGGGGTCGGCCAACGCCGTATTGAACTACACTATTACCATGGAGGGCGCCACGAGCTTGTAAGTCACTTTCAGCCAGTTGTCCAGATACTTTTGTACTTTTGATCGCATAGTATATATATATATATATATATATATATATATATATATATATATATATATGTGTGTGTGTGTGTGTGTGTGTGTGTGTGTGTGTGTGTGTTTGTGTGTGTGTGTGCCAGAGGAGAGAGAGCGAGAGATATATAAATAGAGAGAGAGAGAGAGAGAGAGAGAGAGAGAGAGAGAGAGAGAGAGAGAGAGATAGTGGGGTGCGCGTGTTGGTGGTTATTTGGTGTGAGTTGTAGAATGTCGAATATGAATGTAACAGCTGTTATAGAGTGGTTGAAAGTTTTGGTGCTCAACTGATTTCAGTTTTTATTTATTTGTTTTGGGAAGAGTTTTATGGACATGTTAGTGGGAAAAGGTTGGGTGGAATTATTACTTTTATGATAATAATTCTCTAATGTAGTGTTCCTCCATTGTTTTATCTATGTAGGGGTGATCAATGCTTGAGTTAGTCCACTGTTCCTTCCAGAATGACGAGATCACTCAGGAAATGCCACGAAGACATTCAGTAGACCATAACGCTCCCTCCTCCTGCCTTCCGACGATTGTTTCCGAATGTGTGAGTTCAGAGGTTTCACGCCGTACTTGCCAATTCCCCGACAGAGTATAAAACCTGATTCATCTGAAAAAGCCACCTTTCGCCACTCAGTGGACGTCTAGTTGCGCTATTGCCGGGCAACTGGCAGCCTACATAGCAGGTGAATACAGGCCAGCAAGGGTGCACGAGAGAGGCGCTTGTTGCGGAGGCGTCTCGCAGCAACTATGAGTAGTAGAGGAGATATTGAGACACTGTAGGTACCCCCTCGGCTCTCGTGGGCATTTACGTTGCTCAACAGTTGCCGTCTTTCGCCTTTGTCATCTATGACGTGTGGTGCACCACATACGCCTCGGCACCAGTTTTGGATAGCGCCATCCTGTCACGGTTCCAAGTTTTTCCTAAAGCGAATGATTACGCCCTTTGGGACGTGAGATAAATGGCGCCTTTTCAGCATTACGTCAACGACTGGACTCCTATCTGCGTCCCACCCGTGCTGCAGAAGTTGGGGCATCTTGGGTTGCCCAGTCTTAAAGATAGAATTACAAGCCTTGTGTCTACGCCTTCAATAATAACACATATTGGAAATAAAACATTGGCTTTTTGGTGGGTTTATTTTTTCCTGCATTAAAATGATTTCAAGTCACTGGCTGGATGTTTTTTCTTCATTCGCTCACACATTCACACGATATACAGGGTGTTACAAAAAGGTGCAGCAATACTTTCAGGAAACATTCCTCACACACAAAGAAAGAAAATATGTTGTGTGGACATATGTCCCGAAACACTTTCTTTCCATGTTAGAGCTCATTTTATTACTTCTCTTCAAATCACATTAATCATGGAATGGAAACACACAGCAACAGAACGTACCAGCGTGACTTCAAACACTTTGTTACAGGAAATGTTCTAAATGTCCTCCGTTAGCGAGGATACATGCATCCACCCTCCGTCGCATGGAATCCCTGACGCGCTGATGCAGCCCTGGAGAATGGCGTATTGTATCACAGCCGTCCACAAACGAGCACGAAGAGTCTCTACATTTGGTACCGGGGTTGCGTAGACAAGAGCTTTCAAATGCCCCCATAAATGAAAGTCAAGAGGGTTGAGGTCAGGAGAGCGTGGAGGCCATGGAATTGGTCCGCCTCTACCAATCCATCGGTCACCGAATCTGTTGTTGGGAAGCGTACGAACACTTCAACTGAAATGTGCAGGAGCTCCATCGTGCATGAACCACATGTTGTGTCATACTTGTAAAGGCACATGTTTTAGCAGCACAGGTAGAGTATCCCGTATGAAATCATGATAACGTGCTCCACTGAGCGAAGGTGGAAGAACATGGGGCTCAATCAAGACATCAACGATAATGCCTGGCCAAACTTTCACAGAAAATCTGTATTGATGACGTGATCGCAGAATTGCGTGCGGATTCTCGTCAGCCCACACATGTTGATTGTGAAAATTTACAATTTGATCTCGTTGGAATGAAACCTCATCCGTAAAGAGAACATTTTCACTGAAATGAGGATTGACACATTGTTAGATGAACCATTCGCAGAAGTATACTCGTGGAGGCCAATCAGCTGCTGAGAGTGCCTGCACACGCTGTACATGGCACGGAAACAACTGGTTCTCCCGTAGCACTCTCCATACGGTGACGTGGTCAACGTTACCTTTTACAGCAGCAACTTCTCTGACGCTGACGTTAGGGTTATCGTCAACTGCACGAAGAAATGCCTCGTCCATTGCACGTGTCCTCGTCGTTCTCGGCCTTCCCCAGTCGCGAGTCATAGGCTGGAATGTTTCTTGCCCCCTAAGACGCCGATCAATTGCTTCGAACGTCTTCCTGTCGGGACACCTTCGTTCTGGAAGTCTGACTCGATACAAACGTACTGCGCCACGGCTATTGCCCCGTGCTAAACCATACATCAAATGGGCATCTGCCAAATCCGCATTTGTAAACATTGCACTGACTGCAAAACCACGTTCGTGATGAACACTAACCTGTTGATGCTACGTACTGATGTGCTTGATGCTACTACTGTAAAGCAATTAGTCCCATGTCAACACAAGCACCGAAGTCAACATTACCTTCCTTCAATTGGGCCAACTGGCGGTGAATCGAGGAAGTGCAGTACATACTGATGAAACTAAAATAAGCTCTAACATGGAAAATAAGCGTTTCCGGACACATGTCCACATAACATCTTTTCTTTATTTGTGCGTGAGGAATGTTTTCTGAAAGTTTGGCCGTACCTTTTTGTAACACCCTGTATACATTGCACACATTTATACATCTTACGGTAAACACATTCATACACACATTCTTTTTTTCTTAAATATATATACACGAGGTGTATGGTCTTGTTACTCTCGTAGGTTGTCTGGCCATCTAGTGGTGGCCTGGTAGTGGACCCTGTGTCCAAGTTCTCGTACAAGGTTGTTTTCTGAGTTTTGCGTTCTTATGTAGAAGGCATTGGCAGTGGTTCTGAATCGGTCCCTCAGGTAGGGCACCCCTGCGAGCTGGTGAAACTCGTTCGTTCGGAACTGGTGTGGCAGTTGGAGTGAGCACTGTTTTGAATTCTTTGTAGTCGTTGCATGTGGATTGGAGCAGCATTGCCCCACACAACAGTGGCGTAGTCTAGGATTGGCCGAACCAATGTGAGGTACAATATCCCAGTCCTAATGGTAGTGTTGATGATGGGTTTAGTAGTGGGTAAAGCACTACCATTCTTCTCCTGGCTTTCTCTCGGATGTTTTCTGTGTGACGACGCCATGTAAAATGCACGACGAGGGTCACACACGGGTATTTCTCTGTTTTTGACCATGGGACTGGAGTGCCCTGTATCTCAATGAGCTGGATGTTAGGTGTAAAAGGTCTTCTGCAAATAGCTATTGACTGCGTCTTCGTGGCTTTGAAGGGCAATCGCCATTTCGTTGCTCATTCGCTCATCGTAGTACACGCTTGTTGCAGTCTTGCCTGGGGGTGTGCAGCATTCGTACTTCGGGAGTAGATGGTCGTGTCATCGGCATATACAGGTGTGTTCTGGCCATTTGATAAGTCTGGTACCATCTTGAATGCCGACATGAAATGTCTGGTTTTCGAGGTAGCTTTTCAGGAGTGTAGCGTGTGACAAGGGGACCCCTGTCTAGAAGTTTATACAGCAGGCCCTCGTGCAATCAAAGGCGCGTGAGACATCCAGAAATACAGAACTGAAGAATTCCTTCCTTTCCGTGGCGCCGAATGCTTCCTCAACTAGGCGTAGTAGCTACTGGGTGGTGGAGTGGCCGCGGCAAGAGCCGTACTGGACGTCTGGTACCAGGTGCTCTGCTTCCACATGCTACTGAAGTCTCTTAATATACAGACGTTCAAAGAGTTTCGATATAGCAGGTAAGAGATTGATTGGTCTGTAGCTTGCTGGCGATCGAGGATCCTTTCCTAAGCATGTTTCCATGTGAGGGGGAAGTCGCCTGTTGCCAAGGTCTCGTTGAAAGCCGCAGCTATTAGTGGTGCTGCGGTGGGTGGTAGTTGCTTTAGCAGCTCATTTGTTAGGAGGCATGGTTGTTATCCTTTTTTTACATTTAGTTCTTCGAGCTGTTTTGTTACTTCCGCTGTGGATATCGGTTGGATGTTGTCGTCTTCAGCTCGCCTGGTGAGAAATCTTGCAAGGCGCTCGGTAAGTAGGCTGCGCCGGGAGGGTCGTTCATCGGCGAGAAATATTTTGCGAATGCTTCTGCCAGGGCATTAGCTTTGCCGTCTGATTCGCTGACGGTATTGTTGCCCACTTGTAGTGGGGGTAACTTCTGTCCCTTCGTTAGTAGAGACTTCGTCATCTTCTTGCTGATTGGTCTTGTAGCAGTAGCAGCGCGATCTTATCTGCCCAAACTTGGTTCTTGTGTTTTTCTACTGCTACTCTTATTTGTTGTTGCAGTCGGTTTACTCGGCGCTCTGTGGCTGGGTTGCGCATTGCCTGCCATTCTCTGAATGCGCGGTTTTTTTTCTTTGATGGCTGCTGTGATGGGTGGAGGCAGTTGGTGAGGTTTTGGTCGCGTAGGTCGTCTCGGTGGCGTGGCTTCTATTGCGGCCTCCAGGGCTTTGGATGTCATTTATAGTAGGGTGGCTTCTGCTCCTATGTCTCCGAGTCTGGTGTGTCCGGAAGGTCTCTTTCGAGTAGTTGGAGGTATGTTTCCCAGCTGATTTCTCAGATATCGAGGTGGTGTCTTGGCGATTTATTGATGCCCACAAGGTGTACATCAAAGATGACCGGTTCATGATCTGAGGTATGGGCCCCTCTGGTGGTGACAGCAACATCGTTGGGGAATCCCTTAATGATGGCTATATCCCGTACAACGCTGTGGCCGCTGCTTGGAAAGCATGTCGGGTCGTATGGTCACACAGTGATGGTATGGTTGCTTTCTGCGACTCGTAGGAGACGGCGTCCACTGATATTCGTGATGCTGCTATTCCAGTTGGTGTTTTTTACGTTAAAGTCGCCGACAACAAAAAGGTTTCCCTGTTGTGACAGTCTGCTTCTTCTAGATGGCCACGCGGGGGCCTGTAGACTGCGATGAATTGTATGCCGCCTCCTTATGTTTGGACTGCAACCGATGCGGCTACTATTGTGCCAGGTCCTGGGAGTGGCAGTTGATGATACATCAGGGAGTTTCTTACGTAGACTGCTGTTCCTCTACCAGCAGTCTGCCGGTCCGCCCGGAAGCAGCAGTAGTTGGCGACTCGTATGTGGATATCAGCTTTCAGGTGTGTCTCGGTGACAAGGCACACGTCGATTTTTTCGTCTTGCAGGAATTAGCGAAACTCGCCTACTTGAGTGCGGATTCCATTGGCGTTCCTCGTGCACACAATTAGTCAAAATGTAGCTACCATATTCAGTGGTGGAGGTTGGCTTTGGAATAGCCTGTAAGGCAACTTGAACTGCCGCAGAAATCTGCTGCGGAATGGTGGCCATGATAGCCTGGATGGCGTCAGTGATGCATTTCGTCATTAGGTCTCACCCCCTTTCCCGACAAGCTTTATAGACACCTCCCCCCCTCCTCATTCGCAGTGCTATCGCCTGCCATTAATGAGTGTTATTGCACGTTGACGTCCAACATAGGCGATGCTCACATTAATGTTTGTGCAACGCCTACTTCGAAATTATATTTCATTTACGTCCCCACTTAAAGGGATTTTGTTTTTGAGGTACACAGATAAGAAATGAGAGAAAGCGAACCGATGGCTATTGACTAAGTCGTACAGAAAAATGCGGTTATTATTCTAAGAGCTGTTACTTCCAAGACTCTGTTCAGCTAAAAAATGCCGAATATTAGAGCTGTTAAACTTTGGCATAACTTACTATAAGTACCACATTCAGGCTGCTAGGCACACTGGCCCGCACTAATCCTCCGGGCGTAATGGACATGGAACCAGCCTGCCTCTCCGTGTCCTGGAAGTAGGCGACTTTCTTTTTTCTTGTGTATGTCTTCTGGGTGTTTTTTTTCTTTTTTTTTTTTTTTTTGCGGTCTGCAACGAATACCTCTGCTGTGCCAACCTCTTCATCTCAGAGTAGCACTTACAAACTGCGTCCTCAATTATTTGCTGGCTGTATTCCAGACCCTGTCCTCCTCTGTAGCGTTTTCCTCACTACAGCTCCCTCTAGTACCATGGAAATCATTCCTTGGTGTCTTAACAGATGTCCTATCATCCTGTCCCTTCTCCTTGGCAGTGTTTTCCACACATTCCCTTCTTCTCCGATTCTGTGGAGAATCTCCTCATTCCTCACCTTATCAATCCACCTAATTTTCAATATTTATTGTCCGCAGCTCGTTGTCGTGCGGTAGCGTTCTCGCTTCCCACGCCCGGGTTCCCGGGTTCGATTCCCGGCAGGGTCAGGGATTTTCTCTGCCTCGTGATGACTGGGGGTGGTGTGATGTCCTTAGGTTAGTTAGGTTTAAGTAGTTCTAGGGGACTGATGACCATAGATGTTTAGTCCCATAGTGCTCAGAGCCATTTGAATCATTTGAACCAGTATTCATCTGTAGCACCACAACTCAAATACTCAGATTCTCTTCTGTTCCTTTTTTCCCACAGTCCAGGTTTCATTACCATACATTGCTCTGCTCAAAACGTACATTCTCGGAAATTTATTCCTCAAATTAAGGCTCATATTTGACACAAGTAGACTTCTCTTGGCCAAGAATGCCCTTCTTGCCATTGGTAGTCTGCTTTTTATGTCCTCCTTGCTCCCTCTAGTACCATGGAAATCGTTCCTTGGTGTCTTAACAGATGTCCTATCATCCTGTCCCTTCTCCTTTTTACTCCCTATGTAGCAGAACTCCTTAATTTCATCTACTTCGTGACCATCAATCCTCATGTTAAGTTTGTCGTTGTTCTTATTTCCACTACTTCTCATCAATTTCGTCTTTTTTTTATTCACTCTCAGTCACACTCTGTACGCATCAGATTCTTCATTCCATTCAGCAAATCATGTAATTCTTCTTCAGTTTCACTCAGGATGGCAATGTCATCAGTGAATAGTATAGTTGATACCCTTTCACCTTCACTTTTAATTCTACTCTTAAACCTTTCTTTTATTTCCATCATTGCTTCTGTACGCATTAGATTCTTCATTCCATTCAGCAAATCATGCAATTCTTCTTCAGTTTCACTCAGGATAGCAATGCCATCAGTGAATCGTATAGTTGATTTCCTTTCACCTCGACTTTTAATTCCACTCATGAACCTTTCTTTTATTTCCATCATTGCTTCTTCGATGTACAGATTGAACAGTAGGTGCTGCGCGGGGTAGCCGTGCGGCGTGAGGCGCCTTTGCACGGATCGCGGGGCTCCCCCCGTAGGAGTTTCGAGTTTTCCCTCGGGCATGAGTGTGTGTGTGTTGTACTTAGCGTAATTTAGTTTAGATTAGATTAAGTAGTGTTTAAGCCTATTGACTGACTACCTCAGCAGTTTGGTCCCATAGGAACTTACCACAAAGAAAAATGAATACTGGGAACAATAGATTACATCTCTGTCTTAAACCATTTATTAATCCGAGAACTTCGTTTTTGGTCATCTACTCTTACTATTCCGTCTTGGAATTTGTACATACTGTATATCACTCGTCTCTCCCTATACATTACCTGTATTTCTCTCAAAATTTCGAACATTTTGCACCATTTTACATTGTCGAACGCTTTTTCCAGATCGAAAAATCCTATAAGACTTTCTTCATTTTTTTGTAGTCTTGCTTCCATTACACTAGTTAACAGCCACTTTGCATTTGCGATGTGATACATCAACTACAATGTATTTTGATGTGTAGAATCCGAATATAACTTTCAAAATGTTCTAGCACGTACAATTTTTAGGTTTAATTCCTTTTATTTTTCGTATTCAGTATTTCACTTTGTGCTGCTCCTTTGCTGTGATGTTGAAATATTTGTTTTTGATTTGCAGAGGAGAGCTAGAAGATCTACAAATCGTCAGTAAATGAGTGGTTTGGTAATCCAATGGTGTGAAAGAGATCCTCAGTGACTGTTTCATGTGAAATATTGTGCAAACCTTTTGTTTTTAATACTTACACTAAGAAAAATGGCAACTAGTAAATCTCGTTACTGTCTAAGCCACCCCGGCAACTTTTCTTACGTGTGTGGGAAATTCATTCCAGACGCCCAAAGAAAACCAACCACTGATTTGGTTAAGAAGGCATATAAATTGTGTTTTGATCGTCCTGTTGGTGATCAAGATAAAAGTTTTGGACCTCATATTGCCTGCATAACTTGTACTACAACCTTAACCGAATGGTTGAAAGGAAAACTCTGAGCCATGGCATTTGATGTTCCGATGGTGAGGTGTGAGCCTAATGACCATTATTCAGACTGTTACTTCTGTCTTAAAAATATTTCGTGCCATTCAAACAAAACTAGACATAAAATGAAGTATCTCAGTATATCGTGAGTGCATTTTCCTGTGCCCCATGATGAGGGGTTGCCTGTTACTATCTGTAACTTGAAATCCATGGAACCAGACACCATGTCATCTGAATCAGAAAGTATTGAACATATAGAAGAGTACTGCTTTTAATATCATGACACTTCGCCTCAGCTCTTAAATCAAAAGGAACTGAACGATATGGTTCGCTATTAACGACTTTCGAAACAGCAAGTTGAACTCTTCGGGTGAAGAATGAAACAACGGAACCCTCTAGCCCCAGGGACAAAAATTTCCCGTTTCAGATCAAGAGGTGCTTCCTTCGCACAATATTTCGATATGCAAAATTCAATGTGTTTATGTAGAGCTGTCAATGGAGTGATGATGCAGCTAGGTGTACAGCATTATCCACAGGAGTGGCGACTACTATTGACTCCAGTAAAACCAGCTTGAAAGCAGTACAATTCATTTCCATCGGTACCTTTGGATTACGCAGTAGACATGAAAGAAACTTACGAAACCATGGCTTTGCTGCTAGAGGCAATCAAATATAAGAATCGTAAATGACAGTTTGCTGTGTTTTAGAAGTTGTTGCACTCCTTACGTGTTTACAGGCTGGATTCACGAAATACTGCTGATTTTTGTGCATTTGGGACAGCGGTGACACCGAGAACTACAGTATAGTCAACGAATGGCCTATAAGGAAGACATATGTTCCTGAAAACGTAAATGTGAACAATATCCCATTGGTTGAGCCCAATAAAATCGTTTTGCCTCTCCTTCATATCAGGCTGGGCCTTATCAAGATCTTCGTAAAAGCTCTGGATAAACGAAGTGAAGCCTTCAATCACTTAATAGAAAAGTTTGCCAAATTAAGTGAGGTAAATCTGAAAGAGGGTACATATGTTGGACCACAAATAAGAAAATTGCTGAAAGATCCACTCTTTGATTCCAAACTCACAGATATCCAATTGACTGCTTGGTCTTCATTTAAAGCAGTGGTGAAGGGCTTTTTAGGTAACATAATATACAAGCAACTATGTTACCATTATGAATGGTATGTTGGACACCTATAAGAACCTAGGGTGTAGAATTTCGCTTAAAATTCACTTTTTACATCCTCACCTTGATTTATTCCCGGAAATTTAGGGAGCCGTAAGCGATGAGCATGGTGAACGCTTTTACCAAGACATTCTTCCCAAGGAAAACCGTTACCAAGGCCATTGGAACCCTTCGATTAAGGGTGACTACTGTTGGGATCCTTATAGAACGAGTGATGAAACGGCAAACGAAAGAAGAGCTCCGTCATCGCATTTTTCAAAAACTAAAGATAATTAAAGGTGAAAATATCTTGTGAACTAAGTTGGACCTTTTATTGGTATCATACCCATATATACACTATGTGAACATAAGTATCCGCGCACCCCCAGGAAATACGTTTTTCAGATTAGGTTCAACGAACAGCCACCTACTGGCAAGTACTCCGTATCAGCGACCTCAGTAGTCATTAGACATCGTGAGAGAGCAGAATGGGGTGCTCCGCGGAACACACGGACTTCGAACGTGGCCAGGTGATTGGGTGTCACTTGTATTATACCCCGGTACGCGAGATTTCCACACTTCTAAACATTCCTAGCTCCACTGTTCCCGATCTGATAGTGAAGCGGAAACGTGAACGGACACGTACAGCATAAAAGCGTATAGGCCGTCCTTGTCTGTTGACTGACTGAGACCGCCGACAGTTGAAGAGGGTCGTAATCTGTAATAGGCCCACATCTATCCAGACCATCACACTGGAATTCCAAACTACATCAGGATCCACTGCACATACTATGACAGTTAGGCGGGAGTGGAGAAAACTTGGTTGGTTGGTTGGTTGGTTTGGGGAAGGAGACCAGACAGCGAGGTCATCGGTCTCATCGGATTAGGGAAGGACGGGGAAGGAAGTCGGCCGTGCCCTTTGAAAGGAATCATCCCGACATTTGCCTGGAAAGAAAACTTGGATTTCATGGTCGAGCGACTACTCATAAGCCACACATCACACCGGTAAATGCCAAACGACGCCTCGCTTTGTGTAAGGAGTGTAAACATTGGACGACTGAACAGTGGAAACACGATGTGTTGAGTGACGAAACACGGTGCACAATGTGCCGATCCGATGGATGGATGTGGATATGGCGAATGCCCGGTGAGCGTCGTCTGCTAGCGTATGTAGAGCCAACAATAACATTCGGAGGCGGCGGTATTATGGTGTGGTCGTGTTTTCGTTGGAGGGGCCTTGTTGCCCTTGTTATTTTGCATGGCACTATCACAGTACAGCCCTACATTGATGTTTTAAGCACCTTCTTAGTTCCCACTGTTGAAGACCAATTCGGGGATGGCGATTGCATCTTTCAACATGATCGAGAACTTGTTCATGATGCACGCCTTGTGACGGAGTGGTTACACGATAACAAAATCCCTATAATGGACTGACCTGCACAGAGTCCTTACCTGAATCCTACAGAAAACCTTTGGGATATTTGGAAAGCCCATTTCGTGCCAGGCCTCACCCACCGACATCGATATCTCTCCTAAGTGCAGCACTACGTGAATAAAGGGCTGCCATTGCCCAAGAAATCTTGCAGCACCTGATTTAACGTAAGCTTTCGAGAGTGGAAGCTGTCATCAAGGCTAAGTGTGGGCCTACACCATATTGAATTCCAGAATTACCGATGGAGGACGCCACTAACTTGTAAGTCATTTTCAGCCAGACGTCCGGGTACTTTTAATCACATACAAAGTAATACTGATTTCAAACGTTCTGAATGTGTAGTTTTGTTTGACTTCATTGTGTCAAGTTTCGCTATTACTATTTTTTTTCTGCAGTGTATCTAGAAAATGTGACGTCATGGAGAAAATCTGATTTTACGATTGTATTATGCTCCCCAAAAATTAGGCAAATCCACACATTTACAGATCAGATACTGAAAAAAGGTTTAAATTTGTTAACTAGTGTTATCAACCGAAAAGTCAGAATTGCCTCTCTGGTGTCTTTATCTTTCCTAAAGTCAAACTGATAGTCATCTAACACATCTTCAATTTTCTTTTCCATTCTTCTGTATAATATTCTTGTCACCAACTTGGATGCATGAGCTGTTTAGCTGATTGTGCGATAATTGTCGCACTTGTCAGCTGTTGCAGTCTGCCGAATTTCGTTGATAACATGTCTAGAAAGTCAGATGTTATGTCGTCAGACTCGTACAGTCTACAAACCAAAGCGAATGCCGTTTTGTTGCCACTTCTCCCACTGATTTTAGAAGTTTTGGTGGAATGTTATCTATCCCTTCTGCCTTATTTGATCTTAAGTCGTCGCCATCTCTCTGAAATTCTGATTCTAGTACTGAAACACCTACCTCTTCCTGTTTCTCCTTCTGTGACATATTTTCGCCCTTATAGAGGAGTTTAATGTAGCCTTCCCACCTAACTGCTCTCTCTTCAGCATTTGCCAGTGGGATTCCTGTTGCACTGTTTATGTTACCACGCTTGCTTTTCATTTCACTGAAGATTGTTTTGACATTCCTATATGTTGAGTCAGTTCTATCAACAGTTCTTTGTTTTTCGAAATCTTCGAATTTTACATGCAGCTAATTTGTCTTTGATACCGCGCACTTCCTATTTATTTCATTTCTTAGAGAATTGTATTTCTGTATTCATCAATTTCCCTGAACGTTTTTGTACTTCCTTCCTTCATCGATCAGCTCAAGTATTTCTTTTGTTGCCCATGGTTTCTTCGCGGTAATGTCTTTGTATCTTTTCTTTCCATCTTCTGTTACTACCGTTTCTATGGATGTCCATTCCCCTTCTTTTTCTTTCCATCTTCTGTTACTACCGTTTCTATGGATGTCCATTCCCCTTCAATGGTAATCCCTATTGCGCCATTACTTACTGCTGTATCTACAGCCTTAGTACTACCGCATCCCTCTTCTTGGTATCTTGATTCTTCCTGACTAATCTCTTAAACTTCAGCCTAATCTTCATCACTACTAAAGTCTGATCTGAGTCTACATCTGCTTCCAGGTGATCCTTACAGTCCAGTATCTCATTTCGGAATCTCTGTCTGACAATGACGTCATCTAACTGAAATCTTCACTCGGCCTTTTCCAAATATACGTCTGCCTCTTGTAATCTTGAACAGAGTATTCGCTATCACTAGCTGCAGTATATTACAGATCTCAATTGGTCTTTAACACAGTTAAAGGATTACACTAACGGCCGTTAAAATTGTATCACCAGAATGGGTATCAAATAACAAAATATAACCAATTCTGTGTACACCGAGGTGTCGTACAGAAGTCTTACTGCACACCGAAGTCGGCAAAGCGATTCGATATCTCACACTTCGCTGAATGTTTGCTGCAATTTGCAACAGCCAATGGGATTTTAAATTTTCTTTTATTTTTAAATCTGACAGGTTTGTTCACGGATAAATCCTAGGGATTGAGAGAAACTTGTTAAAATTATTAAGGAGTTTCTTAAATAAGAAATTTTTGGTAATTCATTTTTTTTATGGGCTCTTGACATTGGCTTAGTGTGTAAAGTACATTCTGATTCTTTTACTCGACTGTGTATATTTCTTCAAATGAAAACTTCTTTCATCGGACTTCGATGACATGTACTCAACGAAGACGTGATTTGTAGTTGATTATTTACGTGCATTTAATGAACACGGAACATTTCGTAATAGCTGATGATGACTTTTAATATAAAATGAAACAAGTATTAAATAATATTACTATATTAAATTATAATAAATAAGCAGTAAATTTACATTGAGGCTTAACATTAAATCCGTTGCTGTGTGAAACAATATGCGAGTGCATTTAGTATGATTGCTACTCTATAAAATATAAATGATAATGGTCGTGTGCCGCGTAAATCTAATAATCTTGGCCATCGTCTACAACAAAAAGGTTCTGTCCCCTCCACAAAAACAATTGAGGGACGTAATCCTACATTTGTGTCTGCGGTTGTATCCTATAGTGATACAACAGTTCATATCACTTAATTTTTTATTGATTATTTATTTATTTGTTTATTTCGTTTCAACGTAAACTACGCTCTTATCGCAGATTTGCCCTTAAACTGCCCCCTGAATTGCGAGGCGAGCAATTCACCACAAAGCACATCTTATTCTATATATAAAAGTTATGCTGGCTTATAATGCAAGGTACACAAATTTTAATGTGGTGAGTGCGCCGGGTAGTTACTGCCGCGACTTGCGTAGTCATATATTCTCACGTGTGTCTAAGAACCGTTACTTCACAGTCCAGTGGACAGGTTATAATTCGTTCCGTTTGTGCGTATGCGAAAATCATCAAAGTGGCAAGAGAATACATAGAATATTCAGAAGAAGACTTGCACTTTCATATATAACAAGTGAAATAATCTTAGAACTATCACATTTGTTTGCACAAGTACAGTTCGTTTTGGTTGATTGTCTCAGTGGACAAGGTTTACTGCTTTTAGAATACCTTTTTGGTTACAGATTTCCCGTCTGTATTACTTCCTATATTGTGAAAACAACAAAATTTGTGGATGTAAAGCTGTATTAAGACAGTGAATATTTATGTCTGAATAAAAAATTGTTATTCGTTACCATACGTCTTTGTTGTTATTTCACAAATACCTACCCTTACAAATGTATATAAAGGCTGGGCAAGATGGACAAGGTATTAGTTTGATAGATGGGTGACGTGACGTTTAAGATGGAGGAAAGAAATATATGTAAAGATTCCATGGGATTTCGCAATATCGTGCTACGCATATGTTTCTTGGCACAAGCGGCCCATGATTGTGCTCGCTTCCAAAGACATATGGTAAACATGACTGAAATTATATCTCCTGTGCTTGAACCAAGCTACAGACATAGGATCTGGACAAAGCTACATACGATCTAAGCAGGAGCTAGATAGAAAGAAAGAAAAATACAGAATGTGAGTTAAGAAATTCACTTATTTTCTTTAATCCAAATTAAAATTAATTTTATATTTTCATCAGAAGACACAACACTATTTCCATACATCATCGTCTTTGACGTAGATGATGGACTGAAGATGATCAAATATTCGAAGTAACGTGATTGTTTCTTTATAAGGCATAACAGGATCGTCCCAGTGGAGTCCGTGAAAGAAAAGTGTCAGCCACTTCGAACTCCTCCGTATCTTAGCACAGTTCACATCCTTGAATGGCCTCGGTGATGCAGTTATTGCTAAGAATGTCTTTATTATAGAGCATCTTCTTTGTATGCTATGAGTGCAACATCTTTAAACATTAATTGTCTACACTCATCGTCATTGAAACCTTGAATGTCGGCAACGTTGTTCACACTGCGAGTTGTCATTGTGAAATGCCTGTGTATGCTACAGCACTTGGTCATTTATACAGCACGCTGCAGGACACCAGTAAGTGGGCAATAGGTAATCACACGGTCATGTAGAACAAGAGCATACGCGGCAGTGTGTTTTGGGATATTTGATGACGATTCAAATTCGATTAATACGTCTTCTAATTATCTCATTCTGCTTAGACCCGTCTATTACGATGATTCATGCCCCTCCTTGAATTCTCATGGACTGAGTAGGCATCCTTCCTGTTCATCACTTCACAGTAAGAAGCACGGAATCTTGCGTACATGTCAAATGCTAGACTGTATATATTCTGATCCCACTGTAGCATTAAAGTGTCATGCGAATAGAATTCTGAATTCAAGTAACTCTGGCGTTAGTTACATTACATACGGCAGAATCATTTGCTAAATTCCCTCTCCTATTGGTCGGAAATGTAAGTAAGATTAAGCTCGGTGTTTCCAACTGCACGGAGGTTTTAATAGCCCATGTTTGTCTGCTAGCTGTCGGTAGCACTGGGTGCTCAAAAACCACCCATGAGCGGAAAGGTAATGGCAGATAGGCCTATGTACAGGCATTCAGAAATTTTAAAACTTTCGAACGCTCCTTCTCTGCCACAGTGATGTGCGGCATTTTCGATGTAATTTTATTGATGATGATCTGATTCTCCTCTTGAGTTCCTTGAGTGTCTGAAATTTTATCCGTTGCACTCCGTACCTGAATAAACCCCTGTTTAGCATTCATAATAATTCGCTGCATGTCGTCAAAGTACCCCATAAGCATTTTTCGACGTATGCATGCAGTAAATGGTCGGTACTCTTCTGCTGTTGTGTCCACAGGCTCCTCAATGAACCATTCCGCATTTTCTAAACCATTCAGATCTGAGGGTGATGATGAGACGTACATTTGAAGCCTTGACTCTATGCGAGCATTACATGTACTACCAGTCTCTGCCTCATTAAGTTCAAATTGTATTACGTGTAAACTTTGATCCCACTGCTTGACTACCATCATTTTCTGAAATGATTCATCAAAATACATGAAACTCTTACATGGAAGAGTTAAAGTGTCTTTGTGCCGGATGACAATCCTAATTTCATCGCCCTTGTTGAATGTCGTTAAGGCATAAGGCTTATGCGACGAGTATTCCTGGTGTATGATTCGCTGATCATATTCCAGTGGGTGAGATATATTGAGCGAATATGTCATTGCCAGGTTTCAGGACTTCTTATTTAAGAACCTCGTAGTTCGCACTTGTTATCACCTTGCGATTGTGCTGCGATGTATTGCGCTGTGCGCTGTGTGCGCTGGTTTTATACCTTACGTCCACCTTGTCTTAGATCTATAATGATTTCCTCACCACGAAATTCAACAAGTTGGTCATTGTAATCCACAGTACGCAGCTCGAGATACTCCAATATCTGAACTGTCAGTGGAATGTGTATATCGTTGGTAGAGTCCCAACAATCTTATAACATGATCTAACTGACGAGAAGGATCTATAAATTGAATAAATCAATCTATCGTTGAGGTGTGAGTTCTTTGTTTGTTACACTCAACACAATTTTACTTACAGGAATAATATCCACTGCCTGATTAGATTTGTATTATTATTGGGATCCGTTTTCAAAACCTGTCCTTTCGTGAAACTGTCTTGGATCTATTGAACCTTTATGCTTAAAGTCAGCCGATGCATTCAACGGCCTTATTTCAGATTTAAGTGTACTGATGTTTGCACGGAGCTCAGTCGCTTTTACATACTGTTTTAAAACTTCCTTTAACTCGTCACTATCGTATACACCAGGATTTTTCTACAATTTCATTTTTTCCATTAACTTCCAGATGCAGCTTATTGTTAGCATCTCCGATATCTGGGATGATGTATGTGGCCATTACAATTAGCGCGATACTCCAATCGCTAATACTTAAATCTATTGGGGGGAACCAATTCTCACATAATAAAGACTATCTTCTCAAGCTGCGACATGGTCGCAAATAAAACAGTGACCCGAATATAAAATAAATTTCCTTTACTTTATGTCTAAGGTCACAATTTTTTTGTCCTGAGACTACCGGTTTCGGTATGTAATAACCATCTTCAGATCTGTTTTATAAAATATGTCCTAACGCAGTGCAACACCAGCATCGTCAAATATATAAAAATAACAGTACATGCAAGAGTCATCTTGTCAGCAGGACTGTGGAACAGTAAACATAGACGTAAAAAAAGGAAATTTATACAGACGTTCGTTCCGTTAAAGTCAGAATATACGGCATGGCATCTAAACAGCAACTGGTGAGTGGATGGTTAGTTCCGTCCTCATATATCATTCGTAAACGTCAGGAGGAACCACACAGGAATGTATTGAAGTCTTGGTCAAAAATTGTAAAACACATTTATTCTGCCTGTGAAGTATCGTTGTAATTCTTCTCGGGGTTGCTGATCACCGAATGAGTCGGAATAGTAAACATTATTTGTATCTATTTTTTAAGATATGCTACCGAGTTGATTCCACGTCCTCCAGCTACATGTAGAATCACAGTTACGCGTTCTTCTGATTTCTACATAGTCTTCGGTAATGTATTCCGTATTCGAATGGTCTGTATTACCAGCGGCAGCTGATGTCATGAGCAGTCGTAGCCGGTCTATTAGCTCATTGTGGCCGTCGTAATATATATACAGGGTGGTCCATTGATAGTGACAGGGCCGAATATCTCACGAAATAAGCATCAAACGAAAAAACTACAAAGAGCGTAACTTGTCTAGCTTGAAGGGGGAAACCAAATGGCGCTATGGTTGGCCCGCTAGGTGGGGCTGCCATAGGTCAAACAGATATCAACTTGTTTTTTTTTTTTAAATAGGAGCACCCATTTTTATTACATATTCGTGTAGTACGTAAAGAAATATGAATGTATAAGTTGGACCACTTTTTTCGCTTTGTGATAGATGGAGCTGAAATAGTCAAAAAACGTATAAGTACGTGGTGTCACATAACATTCCGCCAGTGCGGACGGTTTTTGCTTCGTGATACATTGCCCGTGTTAAAATAGACCGTTTACCAATTGCGGAAAAGGTAGACATCGTGTTGACGTATGGCTATTGTGATCAAAATGTCCATGGGGCGTGTGCTTCGTATGCTGCTCGGTATCCTGGACGACATCATCCAAGTGTCCGGACCGTTCGCCGGATAGTTACGTTATTTAAGGAAACAGGAAGTGTTCAGCCACACGTGAAACGTCAACCATGACCTGTAACAAATGATGATGCCCAAGTAGGTGTTGTAGCTGCTGTCGCGGCTAATCCGCACATCAGTAGCAGACAAATTGTGCGAGAATCCCGAATCTCAAAAACGTCGGTGTTCATAATGCTACATCAACATCGATTGCACCCGTACCATATTTCTATGCACCAGAAATTGCATAGCGGCTACTTTGAACGTCGTGTACAGCTCTGCCACTCGCACAAGAGAAATTACGGGACTATGACAGATTTTTTGCATACGTTCTATTTAGCGACGAAGCCTCATTCACCAACAGCGGTAACGTAAACCGGCATAATATGCACTATTAGGCAACGGAAAATCCACGATGGCTGCAACAAGTGGAACATCAGCGTCTTTGGCGGGTTAATGTATGGTGCGGCATTCTAGGAGGAAGGATAATTGGCCCCCATTTTATCGATGGCAATCTAAATGGCGCAATGTATGCTGATTTCTTATGCAATGTTCTACCGATCACTGCATGACAGAATGGCGATGTACTTCCATCATGATGGATGTCCGGCACATAGCTCGCGTGCGATTGAAGCGGTATTGAATAGCATATTTCATGACAGGTGGATAACTTGGCCCGCACGTTCACCGGATCTGACGTCCCCGGATTTCTTTCTGTGGGGAAAGTTGAAGGATATTTGCTATCGTGATCCACCGACAACGCCTGACAACATGCGTCAGCGCATTGTCAGTACATGTGCGAACATTACGGAAGGTGAACTACTCTCTGTTGACACGAATGTCGTCAGACGTATTGCCAAATGCATTGAGGTTGACGGACATGATTTTGAGCATTTATTGCATTAATGTGGTATATACAGGTAATCACGCTGTAACAGCATGCGTTTTCAGAAATGATAAGTTGACAAAGGTACGTGTATCTCATTGGAACGACCGAAATAAAATGTTCAAACGTACCACGTTCTGTATTTTAATTTAAAAAACCTACCTGTTACCTACTGTTCGTCTAAAATTGTGAGCTATATATTTATGACTATTACAGCGCCATCTGTCACAAAGCGAAAAAAGTGGTCTCACTAAAACATTCATATTTCTTTACGTACTGCACGAATATGTAATAAGAAATGGGGGTTCCTATTTAAAAAAACGCAGTTGATACCCGTTTGACGTATGGCAGCACCATCTAGTGGGCCAACCATAGCGCCATCTGTTTTTCCCCTTCAAGCTATACAAGCTACATTCTTTGTAGTTTTTTTGTTTGACGCTTATTTCGTGAGATATTTGGCCTGGTCAATATCAATTTACCACCCTGTATAGCCGGCCGGTGTGGCCGTGCGGTTAAAGGCGCTTCAGTCTGGAACCGCGTAACCGCTGCGGTCGCAGGTTCGAATCCTGCCTCGGGCGTGGATGTCTGTGATGTCCTTAGGTTAGTTAGGTTTAATTAGTTCTAAGTTCTAGGCGACTGATGACCTCAGAAGTTGAGTCGCATAGTGCTCAGAGCCACCCTGTATATATATACTGCGGGATTCGATTGCTGACTCTCTTGCGCTGCATGCCACTGCTATTTTTTTCACCTTACAATGTAACTTTTATAATGGATTTGTATTTCACACTGCTTCGAATTTTTGTATTCTTGTGCAGATCAATCAATTCTTTGAAATTGTTTATTGCCAGTCTGCCTAGTTTTTTTCATCGAAGTTATAGGCTGTGTGCACAAGATGTATGGCTTTTCACCGCTGACACCAAACGTTTTGTCTACCCTAGCGTCGCTGTGAGGTTAATTAAAATCGCCAGTAGCGTCATCATTGTCGTAGTGGAATTTCGTTTAGAGATCATCGGGAGATTCAGTAACTGGTTAGAAGGTTTCTCTCAGTGTCTGCTCCAGCTTCAAATGCCCTAACTTCAGCAACCGTAACTTCTCGCGGACGGCCTTCCGTGCCTCTGTGACTTTATGCTTAGTCGACATCTCTTTGTATATTAATCGGACTACCGTGCAACGAGAGGGTTTATATATCGCCCTTCTTCTTCTTATGCTGCTCCCCTTCTCGGTAAGAGCTATTTTACCTTCAGTCAAGTTGCCTACTTTCTTTTCATTATTGTTAACTCGTTATTACAGTGTCCCCTTTTCAACAGCGGCATTTTCCTCTTAAGTTATGTCATTTACTTTCCTTTCGATTGCATTATCCAGATCATTCAATGCATTGTTCAGTCCCAGAAGGGTATTACAATACGTCTCTAGTTCCTTGCGCACGTCTTCAACTTTATGTTCGAGAGTTTGAATTTTCGCGTCCATGTACAAGCGAGTGTCTGGTCTATGCACACCTATCCTAGCAAAGTGACCTGCCGGCATGCATGCGAATTTATCCATGGTGATACATATACCGATGTACTCACATCTTTGCATGGCTCTCTCTCTCTCTCTCTCTCTCTCTCTCTCTCTCTCCCCCCGTCTATACCTACCATCATTCAGTTTTCTTGTTTTATCAGGAATGAGAAACTCATACTGTGAGTAATTCTAGCAATCTGCACAAATCCTTACAAAATCATTGAACGACATACCGGTTCCTACATGATTCTGGTAAATGTGTTTTAATTTAAGAATATCGTGTTTGAACGCTATTATTAGCTTTCTTTTATCCCTCACCAGCTGTTTTGGGATTTTGGAATATGTCTGATGCAATTCCATCAACAGTCAAACAGCGACCGAGACCGTAATATCGCCCAATTTGATCTTTGTTTTCCACGACATTATCGTCAAATATTAACACTAAATTTGGCTTTACTTTTTCAGGTGGAGGGGTTTCACTGCGCCCATTGAATGACGTGTTGTCACACCATCTACATTCTACAGCTTCTCCTGTTATAGTTGGTATCTGGACTGAAACAAGTTTTCGGAAAATACACATAAATGTTCAAATTGGACTCATTATGGATGTGTTGGCAGTGACATGAGAACACTTGTCTTGATGCAGCTGGATGAACCTACAATTATTGCATGTTGTTCTCAGGAAGGACTGCGCCATTATTCTTCCGGTCTTCTTGCACACCGTCAGAGCTCCAGACGCTTACAACTAAGTCTTAATGTTTCACCCACTCGACCATGGTACCTACTACATTACGTACTGACGTACAATGCGTTTTCATCGAAAATAAAGAACACTATGCCCTTCCATAAAACCGACTATGTTAGGTACTGGCGTGCAATAGGCTTATAGGAAGAATTTAGTTAAATGACATAATTTTCTGCTGTTGCGTGGTTGCAGTGAAAATATTGATGGCAGCAGCGTTAGTGTTTGCAATATAATGAGGGGTAAGAAATAAAAAACACATACATGGCTATATAAATTTTTATTCAGTAATCATACAGAGGATGCACTACATCAACTGGTTCTTTCTCTGTCTTGACGCCAGTACAGAATGTAGAAAATAAAGTTTTCTTGTAAGCACGGAAGTCAGCACATATTTCTCTCAAACGTACTGGCGATATATTAGTCTGTGCTGGCACCATATTCACCACCCGTTCGAAGTAATCTACATGCACACAGTTCATACTTAGATACTTTGCAATGTCCCTATACACAGCTGTAACACATGGCGAACATGTGTTCAGTCTTTCCAACGCAATGGATAGCACCTTCTGTAGACTGAACAAGATTTAGTAACGGAGTGCTGTGGGTATATGGATGTGCCACCTGATTTCACAAAGAGTGCAGAGTTATTGTTCATTGTTGAATGGATAGAGTTAGAGCAGCACAGTAAATGTCCAGAGGAGGACAGCTCGGATGATACTCGACGATCAACTGCTGCTTGATGCAGGCTTTTGCACATCACAGCTCATTCTGTTCTACCTTTGTAAACCGAACTTTCACCATTTTAGCTGCATTCTCGATTTCTGTCACAATATGTCACTCTCTCTCTGTGACTGCTTCTACAACAATATGTAAGGGCTTCGAACCAATAGTGGTTAAATTATACAGTGAAGTGAACAGTAGTGGTGCAGAGGGCTTAACTGGTATATTCTCATTCACTAAATCTTCACTAAGTCCATGCAGTTTCATTGAAATATTGTGCGATGTTGCGTATGATGGAATCCAGCACCAGCCTGCGTCATGCTAATTAGGACCGTAGGTGCACTTCAGAGATTCAGGGGCTAAGTAGGTTTCTTCAACCGACAATAACAGCTGATTTCCTGCTCCATGAGGCTGACCAGGTACGCAAAAGGATCCCAGGATACCGTGGCTGGTGCGGGACCTGACAGGCTGGGACACATCGCTGTCACAGACAGGCTGGAGTACATTGCTTCCACTGACGAGCAGGTGGTGACAGAAGCACAAAGACTCATCTCTCTCTCACAGTAGTAAACACAGGCATTAAGCAGGGGGTACTTACACTTCTGCGGTTTCTGCCTATTCTGTTACTGCTGCGGCTGCTTGGCGCTGGACGATCTTGGCTGGTGCTTAATGCTGACTGACTGCAACTGAGGCTGCAGAGCTGCTGCGCCCGCCTTACATCCCAGATATGATTGGATGCTGCGTTCCTATTGGTTACTGCAAATTTCAAACACCTCTCGTGGTGTTATTGTTTTGTGTTTTGGGAGAGGGGGGGGGGGGGAAGTGGGGGGGCTTGGGCTTTCCTTTCAGGAGGACCGGTGTTCGAGTCCTGGAAACGGAGACTGGTGTTCGAGTCCTGGAAAGGGCACTGCTGCTTCTAATTTCGCGCCAGTTCCCGGGTTGGGGCTGGGGTGGAAAGCGAGCGCACGCCTAGGACAATGAAATTCCCGCCAAAATTCTAAATTCTCACCATTTTTGAAATTCCCATAAAAATTCGAAATTTCGATCCAGTAGGGTACATGAGAGGGAGGGAGAGGGAGGGAAGGGATGGGGAGGGAACAAGGTGTAGGGACCCACGTGAAGACTGAGAGAAACACATGCCAAGATCTGGGGGTGTAGGGGATGGGCGTATTTAATTTGCATATCGATTTGATATCAAAACTGCACTCGTGCCCCCGATCTCCCTACTACTACCTTGTCCCAGCGCCGATCAGACTTCTGTAAATCTGCCATGTTCCTTCACCAATCAATGTAGCATTGGTAATACTGTATATCGTGCATTAAATGTATTCTGCAGTCTTTCTCATTTGTAGATCAGTGTTAGTGTCATTCAAACCTTGTGGAAAACGAGACAAATCGTCGGCAGTGATGTTGTCTTTTACCTTAATATAAGCAATGGCGCCAATTCTGTAACAACAAAGCCCAGCGTGATATTCTGGGATGGACTAACTTACAGACCTAGACAATGTCGGGTTTTGGTGATCAGTATAGATTTCAGTGTGCTTTCCCTATACGTAAAACCTAAATTTCTTAAAAGTCCAGGCAACTGAAAGAGTTTGTCTTTCAGTTGTTGAAATGTTCTTCCACATTCGCTTAAGGTCCGGCTTGCAAATCTAATGATACTCGTTTGTTCGTGTTCTCTGTCTTTAACCAACTGAAATTGGCAAGAACCTATTTCACTGCATGACACGTCACATCTAATACAAAAATCTAGACTAAAATCTTAATTGTTAAAAACTTTTGAATTACGTAATACAAGTTTTATGTTTTAAAAATCTTACTAGGACTGCTCTGTTCAGATCCATACAGGATTTGTCTTAAGTAAAGCTAGAAGGTGTTTACTGCTTAGTAATTGTTGTGGCAGGAAACGCCGGAAGAATGAACAGTCCTAGAAACGACTTCCACTATTTGTTAGTATATGCAATAGGAAAATTTTTATCAGCATCTAAATTACGCGGATAAGGGTGTATGCCACATGCATTTATTATGTGCCCTAGATACCTTATTTCAGTACATGCAAATTTTGATTTCTTTCGGTTTTCTGTTACACCAGCTTGTGGCAATGTGTATACAATTTTATCAAGTTTTTGTGATGATCTGTTCACGTCATTGTGGCGATCAAAATGTCATCTACGTAATGTGTCACACTTTCTACTAAATCGTCTCCAAGCACTATATCCAAAGCAGTTACGAATACACCAGAACTGACATTCAATCAAAAAGATAGAAACGCGGAATGGACATACAAAATGCTGTATTTTACCTGGAATCAGGAGTGATTACCAAAACGAATTTGTTATGTCAATGGTGGAAAAGCACTTAACATCAACAAATTTTCTGCTGTTGCTTCTCCGCCAGCCTAGGTGGCAGAGCGGTTCTAGAACCGCGCCACCGCTACGGTCGCAGGTTCGAATCCTGCCTCGGACATGGATGTGTGTGATGTGCTTAGGTTAGTTAGGTTTAAGACGTTCTAAGTTCTAGGGGTCTGATGGCCTCAGCAGTTAAGTCCCATAGAGATCAGAGCCATTTTGTCGTTTCTCCAAGTTCTCGGGCTTTGTGTGCACTGGTAATATAATCCCATTATTGCTCGGGCATTTAACACCAGACTAATGTTTCCATTTGGCTTCACTACAACAAGTGATGTACTGCTGTGGGGAGATTTAGAAGGTTGTATAATCTTACACTGCTACATCTGATTTCACATCACACAACATGTCGCTGATATAAAAGTACATTGTATGACTAATGAAAGAAAACCTAACGAGGCTTCACCTCAATTTTGCAAATGTAGGCCTACGCCTTAATGACACCCGATCGTTCTGTAAAAATCTGTAGATACTTAGACATTAGTTCAAAAAGTTCATTGCGTTCGTCATTACTCATTGGTAAGAGCAATTGTTTCTTCTAACTTCGACTAATCAATGTTCTTAAATCATTACACTCTTCATCTGATAAAAGTGTCTGTGTATGTTTCGTCGCCTTAGTTTATTAATTTAATTTTATATCCAGTGCAATACTTGTCGTGTTTTAGCGTCCTGGTATTTAAATCAATATCTCGGTATCTAAATCGATAGTGAACCCCATATCTAATGAAACACTTACGTTTCGAGAAGTCAATACTACTGCCCCTCTCACGTAACATATCTAAGTCCGATTAGCAACTATATTTTGAACCACAAGGAATGGCCGTTGTACTGTCCCGATACCTGCCATAATGGTCCTAAAAACTACTTTTGTAACTTTACTAGACCTGTTACCTACGGCAGCCTAAATCTTATATTTTCGTGCAAGAAACTCGGGCATTGGTTCACATTCTATCATTTTATTATGATGCTGTATCTAAGACATTTTTGGTGGAGTGCCACCAACGATACTAATAATTGTAGGCAAAACTATTTCATTGGCCGATGAACGACATACGACTTGTTTTTATAAATTCTTTTCCTCCAATCGTTAACTGGATGAATTCTCATCGTGATTATAGCTCATAAACAATAGTGGCTGTTTCTTAAAATTATTTGGAATATCGTCGTTGTGTTGTTCTTTTGTGGATGTATTAAACAATGATTCTTTACCGAAGTCGCCCCCCCCCCCCCCCCCCCACAAAACTTTCCTCAACGACGGCCTAGCGCTCAGAGGTGACTGTCGTTAGTTTGTCGGCGTAGTTTTCGGTGCAGTTAGAGATGGAGTTTCCCCTGATGCTTCGATTATAATCACGTTCTGTTACTGCCGATTCCACTTTCCAGTCAGTTGTGGTTTTTGTGCCTGAACGTCTTGACTTACTTCATGATTAGTTGCCAAAATCTTCGTTTGGTTTAGCATTAGTTGTGGCGGCACTTGCCACAGACATATGCTGTTGTTTTATTGTGGTGTTGGTCCAGTGTTTTGGTACGCATTTCCATTATTAGTGTACCGGTTTTGCTGTTGGTTGTTTTTGTTCGTATTCCAGTTCCAGTTGTTCCGTCCCTATTGTTACCATTAATGTAACGGCGCCATTTCTTTGGGTTACCGCCTTTTACATATGTGATGTTATGATTATCATTCATGTTAGAATATGTCTGCTAGTTTTGGTAAGTACTGGTTTGCGGAAGCAGGCTGTGGGTCTGCTGCGCCACGATTATGTTGACTAACCTGCGTGCCCTGCATACCACTCATGTCAACATTGTGGTTGGTGTTTTGCAGACCGCACCCTTGATCTTCAAATAGCAGATCAACTGAATCCAGTCAGCACTGTCACCCAATATTCCGCATCGTTGTCGGGAATGTGCAGTTGTTTCTCTTTGATATAAAATGGTAGTCTAGCTTCGCGAAGTTTACATGACCTCTTCGTAAGTTATCATATCTGGCATAGCGAGGTCCTGGTTGCATGATGTGCTTTCTGACACGCTCTGTAACAGTTTGACACCAAAAATTGGCCAAGAAAGCTTTTCCTAATTGTTCGTAAGTTACCCATCGGTCGGCTTCGTTGTATGCCAAAGCAGGTGCCTCTCCCTGGATGTAACCACCTACATATAAAATTCTTATCCGGTCAAGCGTTTCTGAATGCCTTGAGAAAAACCACAGGGCCTACAATACGTTTTTCAGGAAATAGCGGTTGCAACTGACGATGTTTCATTAGGGTTTATCCTTCTATAGTACTGTAATACCTGCTTACGTCACCTGCTGGACGCAAGGGAACATATTGACCATGCATATCACGATTGTGACTTGGTGATTTATTATAATGCTGAACTGATGAATGATACGGAACATATTGTCCTTTGATATCGCGATTGTGATTTGGCCATGTGTATGTTGGCGTGTTTCGTTGACAGTGTAGTGTTGACAATAAGTGTCCGAGGAATAGAAAAGCAACTGGAATCACTCAACAGAGGAAAGTTCACTGGACCTGACGGGATACCAATTCGATTCTACACAGAGTACGCGAAAGAACTTGCCCCCTTCTAACAGCCGTGTACCCCAAGTCTCTAGAGGAACGGAAGGTTCCAAATGATTGGAAAAGAGCACAGGTAGTCCCAGTCTTCAAGAGGGGTCGTCGAGCAGATGCGCAAAACTATAGACCTATATCTCTAACGTCGATCTGTTGTAGAATTTTAGAACTTTTTTTTTGCTCGCGTATCATGTCGTTTTTGGAAACCCAGAATCTACGCTGTAGGAATCAACATAGATTCCGGAAACAGCGATCGTGCGAGACCCAACTCGCTTTATTTGTTCATGAGACCCAGAAAATATTAGATACAGGCTCCCAGGTAGATGTTACTTTTCTTGACTTCCGGAAGGCGTTCGATACAGTTCCGCACTGTCGCCTGATAAACAAAGTAAGAGCCTACGGAATATCAGACCAGCTGTGTGGCTGGATTGAAGAGGTTTTAGCAAATAGAACACAGCATGTTGTTATCAATGGAGAGACATCTACAGACGTTAAAGTAACCTCTGGCGTGCCACAGGGGCGTGTTATGGGACCATTGCTTTTCAGAATATATAGAAATGACCTAGTAGATAGTGTCGGAGTTCCACGCGGCTTTTCGCGGATGATGCTGTAGTATCCAGAGAAGTTGCAGCATTAGAAAATTGTAGTGAAATGCAGAAAGATCTGCAGCGGATAGGCACTTGGTGCAGGGAGTGGCAACTGACCCTTAACATAGACAAATGTAATGTATTGCGAATATACAGAAAGAAGGATCCTTTATTGTATGATTATATGATAGCGGAACAAACACTGGTAGCAGTTACTTCTGTAAAATATCTGACAGTATGCGTACGGAACTGAACTATTTGAAGTGGAATGATCATTAAAGATTAATTGTTGTTAAGGCAGGTACCAGGTTAAGATTCATTGGGAGAGTCCTTAGAATGTGGTGGCTTACAAAACACTCGTTCGACCTATACTTGAGTATTGCTCATCAATGTGGGATCCGTACCAGATCGGGTTGACGGAGGAGTTAGAGATGATCCAAAGAAGAGCCGCGCGTTTCGTCACAGGGTTATTTGGTAACCGTGACAGCGTTACGGAGATATTTAGCCAACTCAAGTGGCAGACTCTGCAAGAGAGGCGCTCTGCATCGCGGTGTAGCTTGCTGTCCAGGTTTCGAGAGGGTGCGTTTCTGGATGAGGTATCGAATATATTGCTTCCCCCTACTTAAACCTCCCGAGGACATCACGAATGTAAAATTAGAGAGATTCGAGCGCGCATGGAGGCTTTCAGGCAGTCGTTCTTCCCGCGAACCATACGTGACTGGAACAGAAAAGGGAGGTAATGACAGTGGCACCTTATGTGCCCGCCGCCACACACCGTTGGGTGGCTTGCGGAGTATAAATGTAAATGTAAATGTAAAATGTAAATGTGTGTGGTGTATACATGTATTGTACTCGATCGATTTTAATGACTGTGACCGTTAGTACAATCCGGTTGCACATACTCATCAAACTGTTTTTGCTGTGCTGTGCCGGCCGGAGTGGCCGAGCGGTTCTAGGCGCTTCAGTCTGGAACCGCGTCACCGCTACGGTCTCAGGTTCGAATAATGCCTCGGGAATGGATGTGTGTTAATTCCTTAGGTTAGTTAGGCTTAAGTAATTCTAAGTTCTAGGGGACTGATGACCTCCGCTGTTAAGTCCCATAGTGCTCAGAGCCATTTGAATCATTTGAGCTGTACTGCGCTACTTTGCAAGGTGATGTGTTTATTATTTGTAACAAATTCAGTCCAGTGTCAGCCACAACTCTCGGTAATTTTTCATCTCTGCGTTGACTGAAATATTAGTTCTTCTCGTCAATTCAATTGTAAAGTTCATCATTTGTGTTTGCGGAATAGTTGTCTGTGACTAAATGTAGCTCGTCTGCTAACTGTTTGGTCAACGTGTTTACCTTGTCTGCAGTTTGTGTAACCCGCTCGGTTAGTGTTTTGTGTACTGACGGGCAGGACTTCATATGAGCCGCAACACCTTCGCATCATGGTGTTTAAATGTTTGACTTCACTCTGAATGTTTTTCATGTGCTTGGTAGTTTCATCCTGTTGTAAATTTAGTTCGGAAATGTCTTGACCAGGTTCAGCCACTTTTCCGCTCAGTCTTACGTTTATTTTGACTATCCTTCCGCATTAAGTGTCGTCACTGGATTTTAGCGTCACAAATCGGTCTTAATATCTTCATGTCACGTTTTCAGTACAGTCATATCTTTTTGTATGTCTGCTCGTAGTGCGTCCATGTGCGCATCATTTGAGCCATGTGCGGCTCGCGTTCATAGCTTGCAATCTTCTAACAGCGTTAGTGGCTTCACGTTCTCTTAGTGTGTTCGCTGGCGCCACTACGTTTGCTCACCTTGTCTCTCTATGAGTGGCAGTAGCAGCGCTTATCGATAGCGCGTACTGTGGCACCATCTTTGGAGCGGCGTCTATATTTCCGGGTCGTCCTATGACGAGCGAGTTGAGTAGGGATGGAAGCAGCAGTGAGGTCAGGAAAGCCAGTACTTGCCTGATTGCTGGCGACACATGCGCACTGTCCGACGGAAGGACGTGGTTGCGAGAGTGCACGACCACGTCAAGCACCGTATTCAGCGAGTTTTAGTTGAATGGACCATGATATTCGAGTAGTAAAACTTTCAAATGTGTGTGTGTGTGTGTGTGTGTGTGTGTGTGTGTGTGTGTGTGTGTGTGTGTCCGCCCGTCAAAGTGCCCCCATGGAAATAAGTTGTCAGTCGACGATGGGTACTGGGAGCTATACCATGTATGGCGACGACCGTTGGTTGGTCGTTCGGTCGGTCGTCGCAGTGGACGACGTGCATTTGGTCTTCCGACCGCTTCTGGTATCTCTGTGTTTGTGCCGACTTATAATTCGTCCGTATTGTTTCACAGTGACTGGTTTTAGTATTGTGAGTTGTTGGTGCAATTGCTTTCCTGGATCCATGTGTATCTTGTGGTTTTGAACGACCAGTTATTTTCATGCGGTCTGAGTACTGGATTAGGAGAGGAGATGCGAGCGGACATCAGTTCGGTTGGGGCGCAGCAGCAAGCAGGTCCGTGCAGTGCCGGGGCAAGACGGGGCCGCTGACGGCGTGCTGCCACAGCCAGTTGGTTGGTTGGTTGGCTGGTTTTTGGGATTAATGGGACTAGACTGCTACGGTCATCGGCCCCTTTTTCCAAAACTTAAAAATACCCACACAGAATGAAAACGACAATGGAAAAGACGACAGACGACACAGGACAAGAAAGACTTCGACAGAGACCAGAAAAAAGGAATTAAAATCACACAGAGTGTGACAGTGGTTGGCCGACCATAGAGACAAAAACGGAAAAGCCAACCACCGACGAACACACTAAAAACTCAGACTGAAATCGTAGGCCAATGGTCAGAATCAATACAAAAAGGGCAAAAACACTTAGATTAAGTGATAAAAGCCCCCTGCCCGAATAAAACGCAAAACTAAGCCTGCCTTAGCAGTGTCATTCTTTAAAAGGGCAGG